>NC_059192.1:58892225-61647225 GCF_020615455.1 Coregonus clupeaformis
TATCTAGAGGCTGTGCTGGGATCCAAATTGTGGATTTAAAAGAAAACATGAATCATCAGCGTACAATGTAACCTTTGTTTTTAAGTCCTGGATTTCTAGGCCCTTGATATTATTGTTGGATCTGATTTTAATAGGGTTACTATACATAACTTTAACCCATTCTCCAAAATTGAAATATTCCAGGCATTTATATATAAATTCCAGTCGTACTTTATCAAAAGCTTTTTCAAAGTCAGCTATGAATACCAGATTTTTCATAGTGTTCTATTGTTTCCAACACTTGTCTTATATTATCTTCAATGTATCGTCCATTTAAAAAAACCTGTCTGATTAGGATGAAAGATATTCGACATACCTTTTAAATTCTATGCTCTATGCACTTTGCTAGAATTTTTGCATCACAACACTGAAGTGTAAGGGGCCTCCAATTTTTTAATGGACTCAATCTTTATATTTACCACTTGGGTCCTGTTTCAGTAATAATGAAATCAGACCTTCTTGTTGAATATCTGATAATCTACCATTTTTATAGGAGTGGTTAAAACATGCTAATAACGGTCCTCTGAGTACATCAAAAAACTTTTGGTATACCTCAACTGGTATGCCATCCAGCCTGAAGTTTTCCCGGACTTAAATAATTTAATTGCATCAAGACATTCCTCCTCTGTAACTTGGCCTTCACATGAGTCTTGAGCTAATTGAATGACTGTCAGTGACTGAAATAACAAGAGGAAAACTGCTGATGCACTATTAGATATTTTTGGGTCAGGGGACCCTAGTGGCCGCGAGGCACTACGCACAATGCTTGGTCTGCGTATAGGCAGAGGCGCCTCTGCACACACACACACACACACACACACACACACACACACACACACACACACACACACACACACACACACACACACACACACACATAAAAGGAGCCTCAGTGGCAACAAGACCAATGCCCTTGCTCCAACCCCTTTTTAGAGTAAATGCCTGCCTGGTTGACCACAATCAGCAACACTACATTTAGTAGCCCTTTACATTGTAGTGGTAGGTAACGGAAATATTCAAACTGACAACCAAAACACTCCAGCTTCTATTTGGGCAAATTAAATCAAGTCCCTTATGGGTCTTTCTATAAATAATGGGGCCAATGTGTGACATTGGGATTTACATTTCAAAATGGTTTGAAACAAAAATAAAAAAGATTTTCATGCAGTTCCACATGTGTACTTAGAGGAATAAAAGTGAGTATATGCAAATTAGCATAACTCCACCTATACAACAACATACAGTGAGGGAAAAAAGTATTTGATTCCCTGCTGAGTTTGTACGTTTGCCCACTGACAAAGAAATGATCAGTCTATAATTTTAATGGTAGGTTTATTTGAACCGTGAGAGACAGAAAAACAACAAAAAAATCCAGAAAAACGCATGTCAAAAATGTTATCAATTGATTTGCATTTGAATGAGGGAAATAAGTATTTGACCCCCTCTCAATCAGAAAGATTTCTGGCTCCCAGGTGTCTTTTATACAGGTAATGAGCTGAGATTAGGAGCACACTAATCTCAGTTTTTAACCTGTATTAAAGACACCTGTCCACAGAAGCAATCAATGAATCAGATTCCAAACTCTCCACCATGGCCAAGACCAAAGAGCTCTCCAAGGATGTCAAGGACAAGATTGTAGACCTACACAAGGCTGGAATGGGCTACAAGACCATCGTCAAGCAGCTTGGTGAGAAGGTGACAACAGTTGGTGCGATTATTCGCAAATGGAAGAAACACAAAATAACTGTCAATCTCCCTCGACCTGGGGCTCCATGCAAGATCTCACCTCGTGGAGTTGCAATGATCATGAGAACAGTGAGGAATCAGCCCAGAACTACACGGGAGGATCTTGTCAATTATCTCAAGGCAGCTGGGACCATAGTCACCAAGAAAAAAATTGGTAACACACTACGCCGTGAAGGTCCGAAATCCTGCAGCGCCCGCAAGGTCCCCCTGCTCAAGAAAGCACATATACATGCCTGTCTGAAGTTTGTCAATGAACATCTGAATGATTCAGAGGAGAACTGGGTGAAAGTGTTGTGGTCAGATGAGACCAAAATGGAGCTCTTTGGCATCAACTCAACTCGCCGTGTTTGGAGGAGGAGGAATGCTGCCTATGACCCCAAGAACACCATCCCCACCGTCAAACATGGAGGTGGAAACATTATGCTTTGGGTGTGTTTTTCTGCTAAGGGGACAGGACAACTTCACTGCATCAAAGGGACGATGGACAGGGCCATGTACCGTCAAATCTTGGGTGAGAACCTCCTTCCCTCAGCCAGGGCATTGAAAATGGGTCGTAGATGGGTATTCCAGCATGACAATGACCCAAAACACACGGCCAAGGCAACAAAGGAGTGGCTCAAGAAGAAGCACATTAAGGTCCTGGAGTGGCCTAGCCAGTCTCCAGACCTTAATCCCATAGAAAATCTGTGGAGGGAGCTGAATGTTCGAGTTGCCAAACGTCAGCTTCGAAACCTTAATGACTTGGAGAAGATCTGCAAAGAGGAGTAGGACAAAATCCCTCCTGAGATGTGTGCAAACCTGGTGGCCAACTACAAGAAACGTCTGACCTCTGTGATTGCCAACAAGGGTTTTTGCCACCAAGTACTAAATACTTATTTCCCTCATTAAAATGCAAATCAATTTATAACATTTTTGACATGGGTTTTTCTGGATTTTTTGTTGTTATTCTGTCTCTCACTGTTCAAATAAACCTACCATTAAAATTATAGACTGATCATGTCTTTGTCAGTGGGCAAACATACAAAATCAGCAGGGGATCAAATGCTTTTTTCCCTCACTGTAGGCCTAGGACTATACATCTTTAAGCAGGGTTCATACATACATTGGTAAGTCAAATTCAAGGACTTTCAGGGACTTTTTCAAGCACTTCATTGTAATTTTCAAGGACCTCAATGTTATACAATTATATTTATTGTATATATAGGGCCTAATATAGAACCCACCCCTCCCCCCAAAAAGCATGCAAAAGTGTAATAAAAGTAGGCCATTACCACTTTATGAATAATTATTTTTTTTGGGCCATGCCAATGCATTGATATTCAAATTATTATTATGTTCTAAAATATGTAAGAATAATGTTGACATTGCCTGACCAAATAGATTGGATGCATGCATTGCGATTTTTCTGTAGCCTATGTGGCAAACGCAGGCACACATAATAAAGCCATGAATAGCGCAGTAGCAGTGCGTGGGTAAAATCACTGGGGAAGTCAAGCCAGGAAAAAAAGCCATATTACAAACTATGTGTTGTGATAATTGCGTTGTTTGCTCTATAACCGGTTAGTTCATATGCCTTGAAACTGTGATAAATAGGCTTAAGGCTGAGACAATAAGAAAACACAGTGGCAGAATAAATTAAACCACACCTTTGTTTATTTTTGTACCTTTATTTAACTAGGCAAATTGTCACGACCGTCTTGAAAGGGAGCAGACCAATACGCAGCGCGTTGAGTGAACATGATGACTTTAATGAGTAAAGCACGTAAATACAAAACAAAAGACGATAGTGAAGTCCAACAGTGACAAAGACTGAACCTGGAACAAAAACCCACAACACCCACAGGAAAACATACAGATAAATATGGCTCCCAATCAGAGATAACGAGCCGACAGCTGACACTCGTTACCTCCGATTGGGAGTCATTGAACCCAACAAAGAAATACAACACATAGAACCACCCAACCAAACAAAACACCACGAAACGAACACACCCTGGCTCAACACACAAAGTCCCGGAGCCAGAGCGTGACAGTACCCCCTAAAGGCGCGGACTGCGACCGCGCCTCAATAAGGCTAAACAAGGGAGGGCTGGGTGGGCATACCTCTTCGGCGGTGGTTCTGGCTCTGGCCGTGGTCCCCACCCCACCAAAGTCACTACCCGCTTACGTAGCCTCCTCCACATGACCACCCCCAACTAAACCCCACTGGATTAAGGGGCGGCACCGGACTAAAGGGCAGCACCGGACTAAGGGGCAGCACCGGACTAAGGGGCAGCACCGGACTAAGGGGCAGTACCGGACTAAGGGGCAGCACCAGGATAAGGGGCAGCACCGGGCTAAGGGACAGCACCGGACTCAATGGCGGATCCTGGCTGGCTGGCTCTGGCGGATCCTGGCTGGACGGCTCATGGCTGGCTGAAGGATCTGGCTGCTCATGGCTGGCTGACGGATCTGGCTGCTCATGGCTGGCTGACGGATCTGGCTGCTCATGGCTGGCCGACGGATCTGGCTGCTCATGGCTGGCCGACGGATCTGGCTGCTCATGGCTGGCTGACGGATCTGGCTGCTCGTGGCCGGCTGACGGATCTGGCTGCTCATGGCTGGCGGAAGGCTCTGGCTGATCCTGTCTGGCGGAAGGCTCTGGCTGATCCTGTCTGGCGGAAGGCTCTGGCTGATCCTGTCTGGCGGAAGGCTCTAGCGGCTCCGGTCTGGCGGACGGCTCTGAAGGCTCATGGCAGACGGGCGGCTTTGCAGGCTCCGTACAGACGGGCAGTTCATGCAGCGCTTGGCAGACGGACAGTTCAGACGGCTTTGGGCAGACAGGCAGTTCAGGCGCCGTTGGGCAGACGGGCAGTTCAAGCGCCGTTGGGCAGACGGGCAGTTCAGGCGCCGTTGGGCAGACGGCAGACTCTGGCCGTCTGAGGCGCACCGTAGGCCTGGTGCGTGGTGCCGGAACTGGAGGTACCGGGCTGAGGACACGCATCTCAGGGCTAGTGCGGGGAGAAGGAACAGGCCGGACCGGGCTGGCGACGCGCACCGTAGGTTTGGTGCGGTGAGCAGGAACAGGCCGGGTCGGGCTGGCGACGCGCACCGTAGACTGGTGCGGGTGGCAGGAACAGGCCGGACCGGGCTGGCGACGCGCACCGTAGGTTTGGTGCGAGTGGCAGGAACAGGCCGGGTCGGGCTGGCGACGCGCACCGTAGGTTTGGTGCGAGTGGCAGGAACAGGCCGGGCTGGGCTGGCGACGCACACCGTAGGTTCTGTGCGTGGAGCAGGAACAGGCCGGGCTGGGCTGGCGACGCACACCGTAGGTTCTGTGCGTGGAGCAGGAACAGGCCGGGCTGGGCTGGCGACGCACACCGTAGGTTCTGTGCGTGGAGCAGGAACAGGCCGGGCTGGGCTGGCGACGCACACCGTAGGTTCTGTGCGTGGAGCAGGAACAGGCCGGGCTGGGCTGGCGACGCACACCGTAGGTTCTGTGCGTGGAGCAGGAACAGGCCGGGCTGGGCTGGCGACGCACACCTTAGGTTCTGTGCGTGGAGCAGGAACAGGCCGGGCTGGGCTGGCGACGCACACCGTAGGTTCTGTGCGTGGAGCAGGAACAGGCCGGGCTGGGCTGGCGACGCACACCGTAGGTTCTGTGCGTGGAGCAGGAACAGGCCGGGCTGGGCTGGCGACCCACACCGTAGGTTCTGTGCGTGGAGCAGGAACAGGCCGGGCTGGGCTGGCGACGCACACCGTAGGTTCTGTGCGTGGAGCAGGAACAGGCCGGGCTGGACTGGCGACGCACACCCTAGGTTCTGTGCGTGGAGCAGGAACAGGCCGGGCTGGGCTGGCGACGCACACCGTAGGTTCTGTGCGTGGAGCAGGAACAGGCCGGGCTGGGCTGGCGACGCACACCGTAGGTTCTGTGCGTGGAGCAGGAACAGGCCGGGCTGGGCTGGCGACGCACACCGTAGGTTCTGTGCGTGGAGCAGGAACAGGCCGGGCTGGACTGGCGACGCACACCGTGGGCTTGATGCGTGGAGTAGGAACAGGCCGGTCCGTACTGGGAACACACACCACTGGCTTTAACTGGGGATCAGGAACGGGCCGGACCGGACTGGTAACACACATCAGTCTCTCACGCCGTGCCGCAACAACTTCCCTTCCTCTACTCGCCAATGGCTCCCGTAATCCGATAGCCTTCTCTCCACGTCTCCCTGTGGCAGCCTCCTGCTGCCCAGCCGCCCAAGCCATGTGCCCCCCCCAAAAAACTTTTTGGGGTTGCCTCTCGTCCTTCCAACGATGACCCTGCTGACGCCGTTGCTCCTCTCTCGCCAGGGCCTTGATCTTCCCCCAAGGTCCCTTGCCCCCGAGCATGTCCTCCCAGGACCACGATTTGCCCACCTGGGCCATCGCCAGCCTCTCGATCTCCTTACCAGGCGCCTCCTCCCATGTCCAGTCTCTTTGCTCCTGGACACGCTGCTTGGTCCTTTTATGGTGGGTTTTTCTGTCACGGTCGTCTATGTCGTCTAAGTATGACCAAGGCGCAGCGAGTGAAAAGAACATGTTGACTTTATTTACTTAAAGCAACCAAAAACAACAAACCAAAGCGACGAATGTGAAGTCCAACAGTACAAATACTGAAAACGGAACAAAAACCCACAACACCCACAGGAAAACATACAGATAAATATGGCTCCCAATCAGAGATAACGAGCCGACAGCTGACACTCGTTACCTCCGATTGGGAGTCATTGAACCCAACAAAGAAATACAACACATAGAACCACCCAACCAAACAAAACACCACGAAACGAACACACCCTGGCTCAACACACAAAGTCCCGGAGCCAGAGCGTGACACAAATGAGTTAAGAACAAATTCTTATTTACAATGACGGCCTACACCGGCCAAACCCGGACGACACTGGGCCAATTGTGCACCGCCCTATGGGACTCCCAATCACGGCTGGTTGTGATACAGCCTGGAATCGAACCAGGGGGTCTGTAGTGACGCCTCAAGCACTGAGATGCAGTGCCTTAGACCACTGCGCCACTCGGGAGCCCATGACAAACAGTTACATGACCTACAGCATGGTCAAGCAAGTTAATGTTTCCAAAATTTTCGGACTACAAAACAACTATTGATTTAGAACCACGGAGAGTTACCACAAGTGGCAAAGAAAACAGGAACCATTTCAATTTAAAACTTACAGTGCATTTGGAAAGTATTCAGACCCTTTGACTTTTTCCACATTTTGTTACTTTACAGCCTTGTTCTAAAATGGATTAAATATTTAAAAAATTCTCATCAATCTACACACAATACCCCATAATGACAAAGCGAAAACAAGTATATACAGTGGGGGAAAAAAGTATTTAGTCAGCCACTAATTGAGCAAGTTCTCCCACTTAAAAAGATGAGAGAGGCCTGTCATTTTCATCATAGGTACACTTCAACTATGACCGACAAATTGAGGCCTCTCTCATCTTTTTAAGTGGGAGAACTTGCACAATTGGTGGCTGACTAAATACTTTTTTCCCCCACTGTATATATATATATTTTTTACAATTTATAAAATATTAAAAACAGAAATACCTTATCTACATAAGTTTTCAGACCCTTTGCTATGAGACTCGAAATTGACCTCAGGTGCATTCTTTTTCCATTGATCATCCTTTAGATGTTTTTTAGAACTTGATTGGAGTCCACCTGTGGTAAATTCAGTTGATTGGACATGATTTGAAAAGACACACACCTTTCTATATAAGGTCCCACAGTTGACAGTGCAAGTCAGACCAGAAACCAAGCCATTAGGTCGAAGGAATTGTCCGTAGAGCTCAGAGACAGGATTGTGTCGAGGCACAGATCTGGGGAAGGGTACCAAAACATTTCTGCAGCATTGAAGGTCCCCAAGAACACTGTGGCCTCCATCATTCTTAAATGGAAGAAGTTTGGAACCACCAAGACTCTTCCTAAAGCTGGTCACCCAGCCAAACTGAGCCGGGGGAGAAGGTCCTTGGTCAGGGAGGTGACCAAGAATCCGATGGTCATTCTGACTGACCTGCAGAGTTCCTCTCTGGAGATGGGAGAACCTTCCAGAGGGACAACCATCTCTGCAGTACTCCACAAATCAGGCCTTTATGGTAGTGGCCAGATGTAAGCCACTCCTCAGTAAAAGGCACATGACAGCCTGCTTGGAGTTTCTCAAGAGGCACCTAAAGGACTCTCAGACCATGAGAAACAAGATACTCTGGTCTGATGAAACCAAGATTGAACTCTTTGGCCTGAATGCCAAGCGTCACGTCTGGAGGAAACCTGGCAGCATCCCTACGGTGAAGCATGGTGGTGGCAGCATCATGCTGTGGTGATGTTTTTCAGCGGCAGGGACTGGGAGACGAGTCAGGATTGAGGGAAAGATGAACAGAGCAATGTACAGAGAGATCCTTGATAAAAACCTGCTCCAGAGTGCACAGGACCTCAGACTGGGGTGAAGGTTCACCTTCCAACAGGACAACAACCCTAAGCACACAGCCAAGACAACGCAGGAGTGGCTTCAGGACAAGTCTCTGAATGTCCTTGAGTGGCCCAGCCAGAGCCCGGACTTGAACCCGATTTAACATCTCTGGAGAGACCTGAACATAGCTGTGCAGCGACGCTCCCCATCCAATCTGACAGAGCTTGAGAGGATTTGCTCAAAATTTATTAAACCTGTTTTTGCTTTGTCATTGTGTGGTATTGTGTGTAGATTGATGAGGGGGAAAAAACTATTTAATCCATTGTAGAATAAGGCTGTAACATAACAAAATGTGGAAAAAGTAAAGGGGTCTGAACACTTTCCGAATGCACTGTGTGCTTAGTCTAATATAGTGACAACTAAATGATACCAAACGCAATATAGTCCTATCAACGTAAACTAAATATGATGTTGCTGTCCATGATACTGATTTGTGTGTGTGTGTGTGTGTGTGTGTGTGTGTGTGTGTGTGTGTGTGTGTGTGTGTGTGCATGCAAGTAGAAAAAACATGTTGACTCACCCTACATGCAAAGAAACGCCAATGCCATCCTCCTCTCTCATGTTGCCTAAACGGTCTATGACTCTGTCATGATACCCGTGTAGCTCAGGGCCCCATGTAGCTCAGTTGGTAGAGCATGGCGTTTGCAACGCCAGGGTTGTGGGTTTGTTTCCCACGGGGGGCCAGTATGAAAATCTATGCACTCACTAACTGTAAGTCGCTCTGGATAAGAGCGTCTGCTAAATGACTAAAATGTAAATGATACAGTACAAGTTTTTGTTGTCCTAGGCTACCTGGCTAAAATGCCAGGCCAACTGGTTAACATTAGCCTACGACATCTAGCTACATGTTGAACTTCTATCCTTTCAGGCCATGAGCACAATGTTTGAATTTATGGTTTGATCAAAATCGCTGTTGTACAGTAATCATTGGCCAGTACGGAGAATTAAGTAAAACCAAATCCCTATCTCCATCCATGGCTAATTTAGGAATGGGCCAATTTTCGCTAGCTAACTAGCCACCGGAAGACAACACTATGAGATGCAACAATTGAAGTTTTGTCTGTAAATGACGTTTGGCTTTTGGGGTGATGTGATAGGTCTGAAGCCAAATCCAAACTGGCTTCCATTTTTTGGGGGTGTGCCAGGACCATTCACAGTTGAGCTCACTCAGTTTAGCTCAACGCTGATTGACTATAATTCTCATTCATTTTTTTAATCAAGGGAGGCAAAATGCTCATTGGATTCCCTTGTATTCAATGCTATGGGCGACAACAATAAAATATTATTTTTGACCAGACAGCATCAGATAGATGGGCTTCACATACAGAGGCAGAGGGGCGCTGTTTCGCTTGCTCAGATGCTTTCTCTGCTCTTGCGAATTGAAGGAAAATTATGTAGCACAGAGGGACAAAAGATAGATTATTTAATGCTTTTTTCTTTTTTCTTTTTGGGGGGAAGCCTGGCTTCCCTTGGCACCCATGAATATGCGCCACTGGAATAGCGGTAGCATTAATTTCACCATTTGAATCGCACTGTCGCTGTTTTTATAATCAGAACTCGACCAAAAACCTAGTTCCTTTTTTAATGGAGAATTTGTATGGAAAGCAAAGTTGAAGCCAACAGAGTAGCGCAACACCCTTCAAATGAGTTGGGACATCTCTCACAAATCTCTGATAATTATAAGGGAGTAGGAGAACTTATAAATTGGCTACAATAATTACAAGAACTTTCAAACACCAATTTGAGGAAATATCAGATTTTCAAGGTAGGCCTATTCCAGAACTTGAATTTCTGAGCTCCAAATTCAAGTTCAAGTATGCTACTTCAAGCCCCTTGTATTGTTACAAATTGCAGGTCTAACATGGAAAACAAAATGTTATTTCATTACCAGTTCATATTATGAATAAGCTCACTAGGCTATATAATTTGTTGTCATTATATCCAGAATAATTAATAGGAATAGCGTTGGGAGTTGCACAATAGTCTATCCTACACAGTAGACTTGGTGTCCAATCAGAGGCACAAAAAACATATGAAAACATGAACTCATTACCTTGATGCTTTCTCTGTTAAATCAAACGAGACCCTGCTGTAAATCAAGCAGACAACAACAGATGATCAACATAAATTCGCTAGGGACATTATATCCAACATGGATCCAGGCAAAACTGTCTTCACCGGTGTAACGAATGAGACACCAACATATTCTGGACATTCCTCGCGAACACCTTATTTCCAGCACTTGGGCTGTTGCTGCATCATCACTTAACTGTCATTCCTAAAATTCCTTCCTGGATCAGATGATGATGTGTGAAAATGTCACTACGTAATTAATCAGCTGGACACCAAATGTGCATCCAACAAGTATTATGCATAATTATTGAAGAACCACGTTAATGACAGTATCGATTTAGGTTTTAAGTATCAAGGTAAGGTGACTCTTGTGGTTAGAAGCATTCGATTTTGCGCTATTTTGGATTTGTGTGCCCATGAAAACTGTTTTCAACCCATAACATAAGGAAATGTTATGTAGTTACACTGCATTTCTGAGCTCTCTATACAAAAAACTGTCTGACAGCTAGATCCAGGATTCTTACAAGGTTCAAGTTCAATGTCTAATTTTACAGATGAATGCTTAATATATGATATAACGACAATTTACACTGCCATAAACGGAAGGACAGAAAAGTAATAGTTTGTAGGCCAAATGCTACAGACGATTTTGTGAGAAGACCGATTTTCAGGATGTCTGATGGTCTGACAAACAGCGCTCTAGCTCTGTCACCTTTCACCGCAGATGCTGAAGTGCGACAATGGCGGATGCGGTGGATTGAGACGCATCCAATGCAAAAAACAGATACTGTATCTCTAGCTTAAACTGATGGATTTCTATGGGGATTTTTGTATGATGCTAATTACATGTCCATTGGGGCGTGGACATCGACTCTAGAGGGTGAAATAAACTTGTGAATTTGATTAAATATAGCTATGATCTCCCCTTATATCTTAATGCATGGATGGGCAACTTTGATGGGGGTGGGGGCCACAATCTGAACTCATCACGAGGGGCTGTAGTTGGGCGAATTGCGTGACTATCAGTGACAGACATAACAAGAGAAAAACTGTTGATGCACAACCAAATTTCGAAATTGCACCTTGTCTATTCTACTATTCTACCAGTAAGTTGAGACCCAGACTGAGTTCCAAAAAAAACACACAAAAAAATGTATCCAAGGGCCTTCAAAAGGGCCAGTTGCCCATCCCTGTCTTAATGTAATGACATGATTTTTTTTTACTGATCATTATCAATGACTTGTCAACAGCTGTAACAAGTTGTCTAGTGTAGGAAATCCTCACTGGTACCCTAGTTTATAGAAAGACCCTTATATGTGTTGCCTGGACGACACAATAGAGCACACGCGGCATTGATGGAGAGTGAAATTAAGCCTTTTATCTGACAACAGGGAACTTCTACCTGCGGAGCGTTATCGAAGGCACTGGTTTCATGGTCCTTCCATATTTATGATTGACTAAATTACACATCCATGAGTGCTTCTGTAACATGATATATCCAGAGATAGTGACTACTTGTACGTTATTAAACTCTCCAAGTGGCTGCTCTGCTTTTGGATTGCTGTAATTATGTGCAATGGAGGCACAACAAGTGGCCCAAACACAGCTGTTGGCCTGCCTGAGTACAGGTAGAATAGATAGTATTAATTGTTTCTGAACTATAGCTACATTTGGCAGAGGTTGGCATTAAATGGATGGTGGCACATATGTCTTAGAGGAGGATCTAAAAAGAAGCAAAGGATGTACTTCTGTACTCAACAAGAAGCAAGGGTCCTATTCAAAACTGGGATTCCAGATTTCTGAAGATAAGATAAGACATCATTATTTCTGTATTTTGAGGAAGTGTATTTGAATGAGTGTCCAATATGTAAGTGCAATTTCATAGGGACAAGTCTCATTTTAATTTTGGCTAAAGTTGGCTATTCAAGTAAGCGGCTCTAATAGTATGTGTCCTTATGACACCTAGTGAAATCAGATCCTGTAAGCAGGAGGAGAGCCGGAGAGAGATGGAAGTCTGGGAGAGTCCAGGGACCTCTGTGGGACTCTGTCCAGGGTCATGTGACCTGTGTCCCCGACACTCTGGCACCAGTGATGCTGCTGTGGTGAGAGAGACAGTAAAAAGCCCATATCTGTATCTGTTATTCTGCAGTTCTTAATTGTACTGCATTATAGGTTATTTTTGTAGAAGCAACTGCATGGTTGTATGTGATGCACCTGCTTTTTATCCTATAGTATTTATCTCCTCTCTGTCTTCTGCATGTTAACAGTACTTCATATTTTTCATGCTTTACCTCTTTGGTTACTTTTGGAGAGTTGAACAGCTGTAGATGCAGGCATCTAATACAGATTCATACAGAACTAGACATAATATGAGGCAAAATAGGAGCGGACTGAAAATCCATTGAAATGCAAATAGCCTGCTGAGGCAGTAGCGGCTTGGAAAAGAAATTGGCTGGGATGACAATATAAGTAAACCACTCCAGTTTGTCAAGAAGGCCATGCTTTGTCATTGGGCATGGAATGGATTTCAATACAAGTGCTACTTCTATACTAAAAAAGAATGATAATGATAAAAAAGAGAGGAGAAAGGGAAATAAAATAGTCACAGACACAACTCATGTGATAAGATTGAGAAAGCGCTGTAAAGTTTGCGCTTTTTAGTTTATTGCTGTGTATTTTCCAAGGGGCCCCTTCACATCTGTTGTTTTATGATAGGCCATGAAAGTGAGGGATGTTGGCAGGGTGTATGTGTGTGTGCGCGCGTGCTTGCGTGTGTGTGTGTTTTAACGCATGTGTGCATGCGCACGTGTTTCGTTGGTGAGGTTGGCACGCTCAATCAGGTGGACCCTGGCAGAAAGGGACGGGAGACCTCATCGGGATCCCAGCCATAATACATTACTTACAAGTGCTGCAGAACAATAACGCAAAAATGTGCAAGCCATCCATTTCGCCAGCATTTACAAGAAATCAATATCAATACTTAATGCAATACGGGTGAAAAATGAGCAGAGATATAGGGGCATAATATACGCTGAAATGAAAGACCTTCGAGTGTTGCCCTCCCCAGGGTGGGGGGTTATGGAGACTAAAGGTGTGAGGTGTAAACAATACGTAATAGAAGAGAGAATGTATTTTAGCCTGTGTTTTTGTGTCATTTTTGTGTGTTGAGTTACGTGGAGATGTTTCTCATTGTGGATCGTTACACACTATGTCCTTCAGTTTGGGTTGCACTGTGCTCTGGGTAGAACGTGTATTCATGAAGGGGAAATTACACTATTTTGTATATAACGTTTTTTTGAAAAAATACAGTTTCATGGTTAAACTGACAATTGGTCCTTGGATGTGGGGAGAAACATGGAGGAGACAAACTGCAAACTGTTAAAACAATAAGAAGTTGTTTAGTCAATAGAGTCAATGGAAATCTTAGACGTGCTGCAAAGGAATCATCCTCCGAGATGAAATGATTTATATTCCTTAGGGAATGATGTCATCAAAGCCATAATGTCCATTTCATTGTGCTAGTCAATGAACTGATGCTCTTTCTTCTGAATGGTGGAGCTGAGCGGAGCTACTATATAGGCCAACTGTGGAGTTCAATCACAGTGTATGAATGTATTTAACGATATACATAGTATGGGGAATTTGTTGTTCTGATTACATTTTCAAATGACATTACAGTGGATATTGTAATGCTAATAGTTCAACATCTGCAAAAAGATAATGTATGACCAACATCACCAAATCATGTAAGGACTATGGCAAAATACTAGTATGTTGTGTGAATATGTTTCCATCTAACTGTCACATACTATCAGTTCAAATACATGTCCAGTATCACAGTTCATGTATTCACAGCTTTAGTCGATACTTTAGTAAATGGTTGTTGGTCTACTTCTACTGCCAGGTGCATCACCGCACTGCACTCAATTGGACTTGTCATCGTGTTGAAAGGCCCTCTAAATGGCGCTTTGTGTTGGATTTCTTCTCGTGTTGTGGTTTTGGTAAAGTTCAAACTGCTCCCCTTCCCTGGAGCGATAGTTGTTTAGTGGAAGTTTAAATTATTTGGTTGTTACTCCCTCTTTCAGCCCCAGAGGCAGAGGTTCTAGTCACTCCTTTTTAGACATGTTCCCCTACATGTTTGTCCACACCCAAAATGTATCCTTAAATTCCTTCAATAATTGTACAATCACTACCATACCTTTCTCACCACAGTGTCATCTTAGCAAGTACTGTAGGGCACATTTCAGTCAGACAACTGAAAAAACGAAGACTAACACAATATACAGCACATTGACATTTTTTGATTACTTGCCAAACCTTTAGATGTTTTTTGTTGTTGATGATGCTGATTACCAGTTGTTGCTGTTGTTGTTGTTGTTGTTGCTCAGCCCCTGTGCGGCCTGTTTGTTCTCACACCAGCAGATGGCACTGCAGCCAAGTCCTCAGAAGCCAGCATTTCAACACTTCCACCTGCCAGCTCCTGTTGCCAGAAAGAAGAAGTGCAAATGTATTTATTTAGCAGAGGCTCTATGGGCTTATTCTCCTGTTGTTTTCAGAAGCTAGATGCAATGGGTGATAAGCAAAGAGAATATCAACCCAATATGCACAGGGCCGTCTGCGTCTGAGGATGGCCAATGGTACCAGCATCACTTAGAACACCTGCAATTTCCTTTAAAGTCAGACCCTGTTCAAATTACACTCATATTTCTCAGAAAACACAAATTATGCAATGATTAACAAAAATAGGAGCATTTTTGTTGTCTTCCGCTCTTTATGCTCGAGTTACTCGGGTTTCAGAGCATCCAGGGCGTATATGCTTTAACATTACGTCTGGCCGGCTCGGAATTATCAAAAGGTGAATAACACCAATTAGTCTTTAGAGGATAGAGTATTTTGGTATTGTTGGGGGCCGGTGTCGTGTTCCAGGAGGAGGCTTTGTCACTTCTTGAGATTGAGTCCCTTGGAGAGTAGATAAGTGTTTATTGGACTCAATAGAAAGCACCGGAACAAAGAGGCTAGATATTCTTGCTGACTTGTATAGTTTAAATCATAATTTCAATATTAGTTGTGGCAATCGCTGTGTGAGAAATTTGGCAGCCATTCAGTGTGCCTCTTTGAACCCTTCTGGCCCAGTTGTATTATATGTTACATCTGGCCACTCTTTGAGGGCCAATATTCCAAGAACAATCCTATTGACTTTCAGGGTATTCTGGATTTCATGGCTGGCGTTGGGAAGGGAGTTGATTTGGGAGTGGAGGAGTGGAGCAAGGTGACCGAAGAAAGGAAAAGTCTGTGGTTTAACATGACAGGTGAGAGATGTCCTGTATTGTGCCGCTGCATATTGATCTGTAGGCTAACAACAGGAGAGCTACTGCTAAGGTTTCTGGACATGGTTTGATGGATGATTGTTCAGATTGTGTACCACAGATTGTTTCCTTAGCCCAAAATGTTTTATCCATAATTATTTTGTTTGTTGTGTTATAGTAATATAACATTTAATGTGTACAGCAAGTATTGCAATATTGCATGTCATCATTGGCAATGGGACCTAATGACAAGTTCTGAACAAAACCTTGCAATGGATGAAGTAAGTAACTAAAAAGGGATTTAGAAGTTGAATCAAAATACCTCACATCCGTTTTTCCCAGACAGATAAGTAAGTGATATAGAGTGAGACAAGGTTCACCCCTTAGATGCCCTGAGGGTCGATGAGCTCATAACTGAGCTGTATGGAATCCTAGAGGAATAAACTGGGGTGGGCCCCAATGTTCATCTGAACCTCTGTAGACTAACGTTACAAGATTACCACAGTGATAATATCAATGAAGATAGATGGGAGTGTAACATGCAGTGTAAAAGACACTGTAGTAGTCCATCACTAGTCATATACTGTAGTATGGAGCAAAAATCTGTGATAAATAATAATATCAACAGAAGAAAATAAACATATATATATATATATATATATATATATATATTTGGTGTGTAACTTGAGACACTAGCATTGTGTGTTTTTAGCAGTCGCCATCGCAAGGTGTGTGTGCATGTGTGGAGTCCCGGGGCATATTGGCTCAATTATTTTTGACTTCATGCTAAATTAAGTCAAATATAACAGCAGTATTAATTTCTACTGTGCTGAAATTGGGGTCGTTACACAATTGAGTGTACTTTGAACCATGAATTCAGTCAGTGACTATAAAAGCTTCAAGGGTCTCTCTATCTCTTGCTTTCTCTCTCTCTCTTCCTCTCTCCTTCCATTTCTCTCATCCATGTCATCCATTTTGCAGCCCCTCTATTCTCTTTCCACACTTCCCCTCCTTTTCGCTCTTCTCCTCCTCCCACCCGACACTGATGATTTTTTAGATCACTTCCATTAACACTGGCAAGCTGAGCGCTAATTATTCACTCACTCAGCGTTCTGGGCTGCCCGCCACTCGTTTGGGTAACCAACGCCGCCCGTTGGCAAGATGCTTGTTAACTGAATGCACTTAATTATATAAGAAGATAATTACATGTAAATGTTGCATCTAAAAGCAGCCATCCAGCCCGCTTGCTGATTTAATTGGTGGGTGTTGGGGATCCCTGTTTTGTTTATTTTAGAGTGAGACGATTAATTGACTTCACTGATGAAGTAAATATGCTGGATACATACTCTCTCAGTGGTGGCAGAGGCCCAAATTGGATGGGATTCATAGAGACTTTTGCCGTGTGTGGGGTTGTTATTGGTTACTCTGCATAAACCCAGAACCAATGCATATGTCTACAATATATTTCCACATATCTCTGCAACTCTACTGCTCAATAATTCAGTGACACTAATGTATGCACCTCCCATTACAATGTATGCATTCTTTCATTACACTATAGCTACAGTATATCCATTTCTATATTGAAAATGTATATTTTTTGTTTGGTGAATGTATAATCATGTTAGTGTATGGGTGCTGAATTGGATATGAACATAACTTTTCATTTTGTGTTTATCAGATAGTAATGGTATAATATCTGTTAAATGAGCAACCCCTCTCCTTTATCCCCCGGCCTCAAAGCCTGCATCTTCCTCCAACTTTTATCATGCCATTAAAAATCAAGTAGGACAATGATTCATTTATCACTATTCCATTGTCCAGGGCAACGCTGCAGCTCTAAGCTGAATTTCATTCAAGCCCCTGTCAAATGAAAGATTATCTAGTGTGTTTTAAGAATGTGAAGTCAAGGGTAGAGATAGATAGGGGTCAGAGAGGGAGGGCTCCCGTGGGAGGTCCTGAGGGTCCAGGGGACACGCGTCGTCTATCATGGGGTAATCAGGGGGTGGCGTGGGGGGTAGAAGGGGCCTGTGTTCCCTACAGCAGCAGAAGGCTGGCCCCCAAAGGACCAACACCAGGGTACTTCTAACAGCATCCAACATCCAAACCCCCTCCCTGGTCAGAACCTCTCCAGCCCTAACAGGGGTCACCCAGACCTCCAGATGCTTGGAGTTCGATACTGGACCCCAAATATGTAATCCACCATACTCTCTTAGGGCTCTTTGGGTACCCCAAGAGACGTGCTGTGTTAAAACATGATATGTTATTTACTAAAAAATATTAGTAAATGGAGGCCTCTTGGTTCTCCATTATGTTTCTCTGTGCCTCCAACACGGCCCGGAATCTTTGAGAGGGCAACGTGACCCAGGTAGGATGGATGTCAGGAGATGTATGCCCCAGATGCCTGGGCTGGACCACGTCTGTCTTATCCAGTCAGCCCTCATGTCCGCTCGGCTGTCTTTAAATCACTCAACTGGAGGCATAACTGCTCCTTCACATAACAAAATGAATTCCCGGATTATGCTTTGATAAATACGCCACAAGAAACCAAATATTGTATTGAAGAAGTGGACAGTGATTTTTTTATTTTTGTATTAAGAGGAAAAATCCAAGCCATATAACTGAATATATAATGCACTCATATGAACATATGAAAAATACGTTATATTGAAATTGCAGTGAGGAGATCAAAATGTCAAATTCAGATAATGAAGACGTCTTTCAATGAAACCAGTTACCAGCTGGAAAATAATTAGTATTGTTTTAAACCAAGGATCATGTTTCTTTTATACACCTTTTTAGCCGCTGATACTCAACGCTGTCTCACACCCATTCGCATGATATTATACGTTTATTGTGTCCCTCCACCAGAACATGTTTTTTAGATTACATAAAAAGATAACGCACTTATTTGTAAGCACTTAATTATGCAGCATGTTTGCTGTGTTCATTTGGAGAATACATGGATTGGTAGGCTGTAAGTAGCAGCTGCTGTGGGAGGCTTCGGTGTAGCAGAGACACCCGATACTTCCCCAAGCGTGCTTTTACAGCCTCTGAAATGAGACGCATCTTGATTTGCTCCCCTGTAAACAGACAGAGACATGAAGGAGCTCCGATCTCATCCACTGACTGCCCCACTGAATGGGCAGCCAGGGTTTCTGTCCAACGCAGGACAAAGTCACCCTGAGACACATCTGATTTTAGAACAGTTGTGCTACCACAGCTGTCATAAATTACTGATGTCTATGCCCATGATGCTGTACTAGTCTGCAGCATGGGATATACACAAAGTCAAATAAACTGAGATACTCTGTCAACTCTCTCATATTATAAAATATGTATATCTTCGGAGTTAATTTCAGAGTGCAGAAATAGCTCTGAAATAGTAAGCAACATGAACATTGGTATTGACAGACAGACAGAGCATAGATTACTGGTCTCCCCTCAGGGATCCCCTCTAGGTCTGTCAACATGAGGGCCAGAGCAGGCACATGAACCCAGATTTGACAGCCTATGGCTGCAGGCTGTAAAAGCCATCAGTCGTTGTCTGATAAGATAATACAGTATGCAGAGGAAAGATAAAACCACAATGGGAAGTAGTTGGTGTGATGAACAAAGATCAGGCGATAAGGGTGGCTCAGTGCCTGGAGGAAATCCATGGTGGTGTAAGGGAGAGTGGTTGGAGCTTTCTAGTCTATGGAAGACTTGGGCCTCTGGTTTTGCAGTGTAAGTGAGCTGTCAAATACTGCTAAGTAGGTCTTTACAATCACTTCAAATAAATATATCTGGGGATTTATTTTCTTGTAGACATAAATGTTGAGTATGATGTTTCATGACTATTAACCATCTATTTAACCCTTCAAATTACCATTCATAATTATTCTTGGTGAAAAAAATGGAAATATTGAATTGTTGGAGCTGTATGTAGCTCATGGAGTTTGAGCCCTCACATAGGGAATGGAGTTGACAGCCATCTTATGGTCCTGCCTTTCTACACTCAGTCACACTAGAGACGAGTGTGAAACCTCAAGCCACACAGGTCCAGGGGTTAGAGTGGTAATAAAGGTGGTTATACACCACAATACTCTCAGAGCTGTCATATCATTACACTGTCACATACAATGGTCCAATCTACCCTTTAACCCTTGGTCCAAGTGTGTGCATGTGTGTGCGTGTGTGTGCGTGTGTGTGCGTGTGTGTGCATGTGTGTGTGTGTGTGTGTGCGTCAGTATATCAACGTATCAGTGTATCAGTCAAGGGAATAATAGCAGTCGGCTGTGTGTGTGTTTTAGGTTAATCAACTGCGCCATCATATTAGCGCTGTGGCACAGATTGTTTATCTAGACAGATTAATCAGTACTTAATTGCCTGTAATGAGCTCAATAGTTTTTTTAAATAAACTAATCCTGGCAGTCTAAAAGAGCAGCGGGAAAAAGTTTACACAATGTCATATTTGAAAATAATGAACCTTCTGTTGATATCTACAGATAACTGACAAAATAATGGAAACACTTGAGTAAATGAGGGATACAAAGTATATTGAAAGCAGCTGCTTCGACACAGGTGTGGTTCCTGAGTTAATTAAGCAATTATCATCCCATCGTGCTTAGGGTTATATATAAAAATGCTGGGCAGGCTGATAATGCCCCCATCCACAGGGCATGACTGGTCACTGAATGGTTTGATGAGCATGAAAATGATGCAAACCAGGGATGGGCAACTTTGATGGGGTGGGGGCCACAACAAAATCTGAACTCATCATGAGGGGCCGTAGTGGCTCGCGGATCTGCGTACCCACATCCTTACCCACACATGCAGTCAGATCCGGTCCTAGCCTTCTGGGGGCCCTAAGCGGGAAAATCATTTTAGCAGCCTCCAGTTTTAGAGTTAAGTTCCTGCAATTCTATACATTTTGCCATGGGGCGTAGAGAAAAGGTCACAGTTTTAAAGCACGTTTGCTGTAATTCTACACATTTTGCCATTGGGCGGAGAGAAGATTTAGCAGTTTTATAACTAATTTCATACAATTCTACTAATTTTGCCATAGAGTGGAGTGAAATGTTTGCAGTTTTGAATATGATGTCTGAGTGAGAGTTATTCAACAAAAGGCAAGAGAGGAAGGCTCCAAACCACTCTCTCACTTGAGTACCTTACCTAGTTATTTTCTGATGATCTCATTTTGCTCTTTTGTAGCTTTGGCAACTATGTGTGTGTTTTCTTTACCTGTTCGCTCCTCTCCCTGTAGGCTTTACAGACGCTCCCCACCCCTTGGCTGCAACCCTTCAGATTTAGTGTAACGTGTGCGCACAAACCATGTGGAATTCCAGGTCTCTGGCAGCGTTTGGAACTACCAATCTGCGGTCAAGAATGCCAAGTTCATTTCAGCCTATGCTGCGTTTCAGTCCCTTGACTTTTTGGCCCTGATGGAGACATGGATCACCCCAGAGAACACTGCTACTCCAGCTGCTCTCTCTTCATCTGACTACGTTTTATCTCATAGTCTAAGAGCATCTGGTGGTCGCGTGGTGGCACAGGGCTACTCATTTCTGCTAACTGGAGATTTTCTCTTTTCTCCCTCTCTCACCTGTCCATCTGCTCATTTGAATTCCATGCTGTCACTGTCACTTGTC
Source organism: Coregonus clupeaformis (assembly GCF_020615455.1). NCBI lineage: Eukaryota > Metazoa > Chordata > Actinopteri > Salmoniformes > Salmonidae > Coregonus > Coregonus clupeaformis. The sequence continues at coordinate 58,913,523 of NC_059192.1, forward strand.
CACTCAAGCTTAACATTGTTGTCATCTACATTTACATTTACATTTACGTCATTTAGCAGACGCTCTTATCCAGAGCGACTTACAAATTGGTGCGTTCACCTTATAGCCAGTGGGATAACCACTTTACAATTATTATTTTTTTGGGGGGTGGGGTAGAAGGATTACTTTATCCTATCCCAGGTATTCCTTAAAGGGTGGGTTAAAGGGTCTCTCTATCTTAAAGAGAGGTCATCTATCGCCCACCATGTGCCCTTGAAGAGTTCCTCAATGAGCTTGACACCTTGATAAGCATTTCCTGACGATGGCTCACCACTCTTCATACTTGGCAACTTCAATCACCCGACGTCTGCCTTCGATTCATTTCTTTCCAACTCTCTCTTTCCCCTCCTTGCATCTTTTGACCTCACCCTTTCCCAATCCCCTCCAACTCACAAGGTAGGCAATATGCTTGACCTCATCTTTACTAGAGGCTGTTCACGTGTTATTGCGCCGTCGCAATCTTCGATCTCTCCCCCACTACTCCTTTTCTATCCTATCATCTCTCCCTTCTGCTAAATCCTTATCACACCTGTCTCCTGATTCTGCCACTTCGACCCTACTCTCCTCCCATTCCGCATCCTATGACTCGTACTGTCCCCTTTCCTCCCGGCCGGCTCGGCCCTCCCCTCCTGCTCCATGGCTGAGTGACTCATTGCGAGCTAAGACAACAGGGCTGAGGGCAGCTGAGCAAAAACGGAGGAAAACTAAATTTCCGGAAGGATCTATCATCCTTTCACTCCCTCCTCTCTACCTTCTCTTCCTCTGTATCCGCTGCTAAAGTCTCTTTCTATCTCCCTACATTTTAAGCTTCTGCCTCTAACCATAGGACACTTAATCCTCCACTCCCCCCTCTCTGTGGATGTTTTGTCACACACTTTGAAAAGAAGGTTGATGACATCCGCTACTCATTCACTCAGCCTATTGAGTCCACTGGTCACACTCGCACAGAACTACCCTATGCCTTGACCTCTTTCTCCCCTCTCACTCCAGATGAAATCCTGCAAATAGTGAGGTCTGGCCACCTGACAACCTGCCCGCTAGACCCCATCCCCTCCTCCCTTCTCCAGACCATCTCTGGAGACTTTCTCCCATTCCTCACTTCCCTCATTAACTCATCCCTGACCACTGGCTGCATCCCCAAGATCATGGTGCTTGCCTACGGAGCAGCAAGAGGAACTGCTCCTCCCTATCTTCAGGCTATGTTCAAACCCTACACCCCAACCCGAGCACTCCGTTCTGCCACCTCTGGTCTCTTGGCCCTCCCACCCCTACTGAAGGGCAGCTCCCGCTCAACCCAGACCAAGCTCTGCTCTGTCCTGTCACCCCAATGGTGGAATCAGCTTCCCTCGGAAGCTAGGACAGCGGAGTCCTGCCCATCTTCCGAAAGCACCCAAACCCCCCCTCCTATACAAGTTTAAATAGCTGGCTAGAACAACTTACCAAATTAAAACTTTTTTGCTAACATGGGCTAGTTGAGTGACTGTCAGTGACTGATTTAACAAGAGACAAACTGCTGGTACACAACCAAATTGCAACTTGTGTATTCTACTATTCTAACTCTCAACCTTAAGTTGAGACCCCAACTAACTTCCCCCCCAAAACAATATATACACTGAATACATATATTTGCCAAGATAATCCATCCACCTGACAGGTGTGTCATATCAAGAAGCTGATTACACAGCATGATCATTACACAGGTGCACCTTGTGCTGGGGACAACAAAAGGCCACTCTAAAATGTGCAGTTTTGTCACTCAACACAATGCACCGCTGTCTGCCATCTGGGGAATGGACTCTACAAGGTGTCGAAAGCGTTCCACAGGGATGCTGGCCCATGTTGACTCGAATGCTTCCCACAATTGTGTCAAGTTGGCTGGATGTTCTTTGGGTGGTGGACCATTCTTGTTACACATGGGAAACTGTTGAGCGTGAAAACCCAACAGCGTTGCAATTCTGGTGTGGCTTCTACAATACCCCATATTTTGTCTTGCCCATTCATCCTCTGAATGGTGCACATACACAATCCATGTCTCAATTATCTTGAGGCTTAACAATCCTTCTTTAACCTGTATCCCCCCATCATCTACACTGATTGAAGTGGATTTTACACGTGACATCAAGAAGGGGTCATATCTTTCACCTGGATTCACCTGGTCAGTCTATGTCATGGAAAGAGCAGGTGTTCTTAATGTTTTGTATACTCAGTTTATTATACATTTTTGGGGGGGAGAGTGGGGGGAATTTACATGCGGGCCGCCAGTTACCCATCCCTGATGTAAACCATATGCCATGGCCATTTCAGTCACCAGATCTCAACCCAATTTAACACTTATGGGAGATTCTGGAGAGGCATCTGAGACATCATTTTCCACCACCATCAACAAAACACCAAATGATGGAATTTCTCGTGGAATAATGGTGTCACATCCCTCCAATAGAGTTCCAGACACAACAAGGTGCATTGAAGCTGTTCTGGCTAGTGTTGGCCCAATGCCCTATTAAGACATTTCAGTAACTGTGGGTTACATGAATAGTGAATATTTTTTTTCTCCATCTTTTGGTCTGGTTTGACCTTTTCCTTTGTCCCTGAGTTGTGAGTGCAGCGGGCAGGCAGGCAGTTCCTTCTAGGCTGTCTGTCTCCAGTCTGTGAATTTGAAGCGGTGTGGTTGGCAAATGTGGCCAGGAGAGAGCAGCGGAGGTAAGATGACATGTCAGTCTGTTGGCTAACAATTAAATGTGGCACCTCAAGCAGATTAATTTGATTTTTGGGGTTCAGGTTTTTTACTACTCTCACTCTCTCTCTCTCTTTCTCTCTTTCTCTCTCTCTCTCTCTCTCTCTCTCTCTCTCTCTCTCTCTCTCTCTCTCTCTCTCTCTCTCTCTCTCTCTCTCGCTTTCTTCTCTCTCTCTCTCTCTCTCTCTCTCTCTCTCTCTCTCTCTCTCTCTCTCTCTCTCTCTCTCTCTCTCTCTCTCTCTCTCTCTTTCTTTCTCTCATGCTCCTTTCCACTCTCCTGCATCTATCTTTCTGTCTTTTGCTGTCTGTCTCTCTCTTTCCCTCTGTCCCTGTCTCTCACCTTCTGTCTCTCTCTCTCTCTTCACGTCTCTCTTTGCTAATGAAGTGGGGTCAGCCGAAAGTCTTCACGGGGTCTTGTAAACTGCATTGAACCGACAAGTGCACCAGACTGACTCGCACCAAGACAGCCAAGACGCTCCTCAAAGAAACGCAACACCGTCACAAACCAGCACTAGAAATCTCAACTTCCCGGTCGTCTCATTAGAGCCAAGCCTAATGGGGTCTAAATGCATGGCTAAAATGCACCAGTTGAGTTCTCTCTAGTGTAACTTGACTACACATCTCCCTGTATAGATTAAGGGGGGCCGGAGCTGCAAACTAAAATGCTGTTAATTTATCGGAAGATCTATTAGTGCGGATGAAAAGAGGGAGAGGGGAGGGAGGGAGCAAGAGAGAGCGAAGGAAAGAAAGAAAGAGCGAAACAGAGAGTGAGGAGGGGTGGAGAGAGGGAAAAACATTATTAGCCTCTTGTTATTGGAAATGCATTTAATTTCTGCCTCATGAGGTTTCCATTCAGATTAAGCTTGTTCATTTTATTTACCTCTGACATCCTTCTTGTTGGCCTAAGCTCAAGGCCATTGGCCCAGTATTATGAGGAAGCGAGGGTCCAGGACAACAGTTACATTAACCTCTATGGGATCGGTGTCCCGTATACGGGACGGTTGAGCTAACGTGCGCTAATGTGATTAGCATGACTGTTGTCAGTAACAGCAAACTTTCCAGGACAGAGACATGTCTTATATGGGCAGAAAGCTTAAATTATTTTAAATCTAAGTGCACTGTCCAATTTACAGTAGCTATTACAAAATCTAAATTGTGCCTAAACTGCAATATTATTCTGTGGCCTTTCTCTTGCATTTCAAAGATGATAATAAATAAATAGAAAACGCATGTTTTTTTGTTTGTATTATCTTTTACCAGATGTAATGTGTTATATCCTCCTACATTATTTTCACATTTCCACAAACATCAGGCAGTTAGATTTGGGTTTGTCATTTTAGGCGAAAATTGAAAAAAAGGGTCCGATACGTAATGCTTTTAATTCATCTAATTATACCAAAAGGAGGAGAGATGAGTGGAGATATGGAAAGAGGTGAGGATGGAGAAATGGGGGGAGGCGGGAGCACCATTTCCTAGATTTTGTACCATAATGCCAGATCTAGGCTTTTATACATTTGTCTTCTTTTATTGTCTACCTTTTATTTGGGAGAAAAATGTCTGGAGCCATTTTCAGTAGTGAGGGAGACAAAACCTGTTCAATAAGAGCACAATATACTTGTTTAAATTACCCTTTTCCCCCTATGAGAAAAACCATTAAGCTTGGTTCTTTAAGTAGTTTTTTTTCTCGACATCAGTCTTTCATTGTAGTTGGTTTATGCTTCATAACAGCTGTTATAAAATCTGGCTATTCATCTATTAGAAGGTGATATTCACTAGGGCTAATTTCTTTGCACCTTTCATGAATTGAAAGCACATGCAAAAAGCTTCTGTGCTGTATTTAGACTAATGTGCTTTCTATTTGGATGTGATTCCCATTATAGCTCTTTGCCCATTATAGTGTATTGAGAAATGTGTTTTTAATCTTGGCATAGTTAACTTGCCAGTTAACTGAATAAAAAGGAGAAATGGTGAAAACGTTCTGTAAAATGTATCTTCTGAATTCATGCATCGTTACTACTATCTGAGTCGAGAAAAACACAGAGAAATTGAGGGTAGGCCTTAGGTTTAAAAGGTAATTGACCTGCAGTTGTATATGTTTTGCTATAGGTTCTTTAAGATTTTCGAAAGAGCACTATCACTATCATTTTGATTTCATTAAATGTTTATTCATAATGTACTGTATTTGTATTTGTGTTTTTGTTGACACATTATTACAGTGTAAACTTACTATGTATTGTTTCTTGAGACAAAATATATTTTAGTAATCAGGGTTCATCCAGTCCTTATACCAAGAACCAATGTTTAATGTAGAGGGGGAAAACATATTGTTCCTAATTGTGTAATTAGCTAAAATGACAATAATTTTCAAATACTCACAATTGTGAAATGGGTATTTTATAGGGCCTAGGTGATTGGTGGGTAAGTGCATATATTCTAGGGCAGCACAGGTTAGAACAGAGAGAAGTCAACTCTGTGTAATTGCATATTACTTAATGCTGAAAATGCAGAGCAGTCCAGACCCCCACAGAGCCCCAGGACAGCAACACAATTAGACCCAACCAAATCATGGGAAACAACAATGTAATTACTTGACACATTGGAAATAATTAACCAAAAAACAGAGCAAACTGGAATGCTATTTGGGCCCTAAACAATGAGGACACAATGGCAGAATACCTGACCAATGTCACAGACCCAAAATTAAGAAAATCCTTGACTATGTACATACTCAGTGAGCATAGCCTTGCTATTGAGAGAGGCTGCCGTAGGTAGACCTGGCTCTCGATAGAAGGCGGGCTATGAGCACACTGCCCACAAAATGAGGTGGAAACTGAGCTGCACTTCCTAACCTCCTGCCAATTGTATGACCATATTAGAGACACATATTTCCCTCAGATCATACAGACTCACAAAGAATTTGAAAACAAATCCAATGTTGATAAACTCATATCTATTAGGTGAAATACCACAGTGTGCCATTACAGCAGCAATATTTGAGACCTATTGCCACAAGGAAAGGGCAACCAGTGAAGCACAAACACCATTGTAAATACAACCAATGTTTATCTGTATATTTATTTTCCCTTTTGTACTTAAACTATTTGCTCATTTTTACAACACTGTACATAGCCATAATATAACATTTGAAATGTCTCTATTCTTTTTAAACGTTTGTGAGTGTAATGTTTACTGTTCATTTCTGATTGTTTATATCACGTTTGTTTATTATCTATTTAACTTGCTTTGGCAATGTAAACATGTTTCCTGTGCCAATAAAGCCCTTTTAATTGAGCTAGCAGAGCAAGAGAGAGAGAGAGAGAGAGAGAGAGAGAGAGAGAGAGAGAGAGAGCAACTAGCAACTAGCAACGGTTACAATGTCAAACCATACTATATATTTAAAGTAAATGGTAAATGGTTCAATTCAACACAAATATTCCCATCTCACTACTGACTTTGGATGTTCTTTCAAACTCAGCATGACAAAGTCCAGTCAATTGACAACTTGACTCGATCTTTCTGCCTCACTAAACCTTTTCCAACATTTAGTCTTTAATCGTGCTCACATTAGGGGTCCAATGGAACCACTTTTCCCTTCAGCAATAGCTCAATCTGGCTAATTGGTTTCCACACTTTTTCAATTGTACTGTATTGATTACAAGAGGTCATCTCTGTTTCAGAGTCAAACAATTAAAATACTTTTGCTTTGCTTGTGTTGTGTAAGTTCTGTTCAACCTTTTGTTGTACAGGTCTATAGGGAGGTACACAGTCAATTATACATTTTTAATTACAGACCAGCTGGGGTATAGAGAATGCATCTTTGGACCATTAAAAAACAATAACAGATGAGCAGTGTGCACTCTCTCTCTCTCTCTCTCTCTCTCTCTCTCTCCATCGCGCTCTCTCCTCCAACCCTATTGTTTCCTAATGGTGTATCTGTTTAGGGCAGTTGTGTTTTTTAAATAGGGCAGTTGTGTTTTTTAAATAGACAGTCCAGTACAATGCACACCCTGATTGGGGAGAGCTGCACTTTCAACATCCATTTGTTTCAGGCCCAGGATATTATGGGGCGGCCGATAGCAAATAAAGGGAAAATCAATGGGGCTTCATTAAAAGCAGCAGGCAGTCTTTTGCCTGGACATGGCTAAATTACAGTTTCACTGGCGTTTGCTTTAATTGGGGAGAATAAAGGGAGTGAAGTGGCGTAAATGGAGCGCATTAGCATATCTATCACTAAGAGAGAGGAGGCTGCATCGAACCTACGGCTACACACCCACCTATAACCCTTACACACACAAACACATACACAAACCACACACACAGACACACAAACACACGTGCACACATACATATACACACACACACACACAGGTGTACACACACTCAAACTCCTCTCACCCCTTCACTCTCTACAGAGGTTCTGAAGAGTACTCTCTCCAGTCTGGGGATAGTAGAAAGTGAAACGGGGGGAGGTGGGGGGTTCTGGGTTCACAAAGAGACCAGGGAAAATATGGGGAGGCAATTTGCAAATCATCAGTTTGTAGCTTTGTGAATCATGCAAACGAGCGCTTTGTTTCGTGATTCCTCGTTGGTGCTGCCTCATTAATTGGATTGGATAAGAGGAGAGAGTCAAACACAGTTAGGAGGAAAAAGCCAGTCAGTAGTACTTTACAATGTCACAGTAAAGGACTGATTGTTCTGTACACACAAGTATTGTTGACAAGACAAATATGTTCAGAAGGGCCTTCATCAGGATATTTTCCAAATCATTCACTGCTGGTGAAAGTCAAGGCAGAACTTGGTTGGATTATCTCTCAGTATCATCAGACCTCAGTAATCCTTCTGTACTCTTTATTTCATATTTTAGATTGCTGTGTGTATAATTCCATGGTTGCCATGGCGCCTAGTGGCAGCATTGGTAGTTTACTCCTGCAAAGTTATTTGTTTTAAGTGTTTTTAATGTGCATTATTTTTATCAACTTTACTTTAATTTTTAGAGCTAATCAAGTATTGAACACAGAAATCTAGTTAATTTTTTTTATCAACAATGTTAAATTAGTTAACCTATTTGACTACTTCTCCAATCAACTAGCTAATTGTTTGGATTCAAATACCAGCTCAGATCCTCATCTCTTCTTATCTCATCTTATCTCGCATTTACTGGACCAAACGCTGGACCAAGAGATACAGAAATGGTGGCAACTATCACTCAATACACCCAAGGATTCCTCAGAAGTTTTTAACATATTTAAACAACCCTGTGCAAGAACATGAAGAACAGCCTTATGCAAAAAGGGATCCTCTGGAAATAAATGCAGATGGCGAGGACGACAGGGCGGTAGGAGACTAATGAACAAACGTAAGTATTTTGTGTGCACACGCAATGCGAGCAGTACATCATGCACACCGGAGGTGGATGATAAAGGCCAGTTATTCAGGCTGCCCCTCAGGCAACTTCCAAAGTAATTCAACTGGGGCTTTTAAATGCAAGATCCATAAACAACAAAGACTTACTACTGAATGACATCATCACTAATAGTGGTCTAGACTTTCTCTGCCTTTACTGAGACTTGGCATCAGCCCAATGAGTATATATCCCTCAACCAATGCACTCCATCTGGCTACACTTAACTGGACTGTCCTCGCACATCCGGACGGGGTGACGGATTAGCTGTAACCTGATTGACAGCACTGTGAAGTTGTCACGACTCCCTCCGAAGCTGTCACCTCTCCTTGTTCAGACAGGCTTCGGCATTCGTCGTCATCAGCCTTCTAGCCACTGCCGCTCCTCATTTCATAATTTCATTGGTTTTGTCTGGTTAATTACACACACCTAGTTCATATCCCCTCATCAGAACCTGTATAAGTGTTCCCTCTGCCCCCTTGTCTTTGTACAGTGGGGGAAAAAAGTATTTAGTCAGCCACCAATTGTGCAAGTTCTCCCACTTAAAAAGATGAGAGAGGCCTGTCATTTTCATCATAGGTATACGTCAACTATGACAGACTAAATGAGGGAAAAAAATCCAGAAAATCACATTGTAGGATTTTTTATGAATTTATTTGCAAATTATGGTGGAAAATAAGTATTTGGTCAATAACAAACGTTTCTCAATACTTTGTTATATACCCTTTGTTGGCAATGACACAGGTCAAACGTTTTCTGTAAGTCTTCACAAGGTTTTCACACACTGTTGCTGGTATTTTGGCCCATTCCTCCATGCAGATCTCCTCTAGAGCAGTGATGTTTTGGGGCTGTCACTGGGCAACACAGACTTTCAACTCCCTCCAAAGATTTTCTATGGGGTTGAGATCTGGAGACTGGCTAGGCCACTCCAGGACCTTGAAATGCTTCTTACGAAGCCACTCCTTCGGTGTGTTTGGGATCATTGTCATGCTGAAAGACCCAGCCACGTTTCATCTTCAATGCCCTTGCTGATGGAAGGAGGTTTTCACTCAAAATCTCACGATACATGGCCCCATTCATTCTTTACTTTACACAGATCAGTCGTCCTGGTCCCTTTGCAGAAAAACAGCCCCAAAGCATGATTTTTCCACCCCCATGCTTCACAGTAGGTATGGTGTTCTTTGGATGCAACTCAGCATTCTTTGTCCTCCAAACACGACAAGTTGAGTTTTTACCAAAAAGTTATATTTTGGTTTGATCTGACCATATGACATTCTCCCAATCCTCTTCTGGATCATCCAAATGCACTCTAGCAAACTTCAGACGGGCGTGGACATGTACTGGCTTAAGCAGGGGGACACGTCTGACAATGCAGGATTTGAGTCCCTGGCGGCGTAGTGTGTTACTGATGGTAGGCTTTGTTACTTTGGTCCCAGCTCTCTGCAGGTCATTCACTAGGTCCCCCCGTGTGGTTCTGGGATTTTTGCTCACCGTTCTTGTGATCATTTTGACCCCACGGGGTGAGATCTTGCGTGGAGCCCCAGATCGAGGGAGATTATCAGTGGTCTTGTATGTCTTCCATTTCCTAATAATTGCTCCCACATTTGATTTCTTCAAACCAAGCTGCTTACCTATTGCAGATTCAGTCTCCCCAGCCTGGTGCAGGTCTACAATTTTGTTTCTGGTGTCCTTTGACAGCTCTTTGGTCTTGGCCATAGTGGAGTTTGGAGTGTGACTGTTTGAGGTTGTGGACAGGTGTCTTTTATACTGATAACAAGTCCAAACAGGTGCCGTTAATACAGGTAATGAGTGGAGGACAGAGGAGCCTCTTAAAGAAGAAGATACAGGTCTGTGAGAGCCAGAAATCTTGCTTGTTTGTAGGTGACCAAATACTTATTTTCCACCATAATTTGCAAATAAATTCATAAAAAATCCTACAATGTTTTTTTCTTCTCAATTTGTCTGTCATAGTTGACGTGTACCTATGATGAAAATTACAGGCCTCTCTCATCTTTTTAAGTGGGAGAACTTGCACAATTGGTGGCTGACTAAATACTTTTTTCCCCCACTGTATGTGATTGTTACTTGTGAGGATAGTAAGCTCGGTGGAGCTCCATGTATTTTGTATCGCCGGGTTATTTTCCCTGTGTGCTTTGTTGGTTCCAGTGCACCTGTTTTGCGCACTGGAGTGTTTTGACGCTTTACCGCGTAACTCTGTTTTCTGGAATACATACTGTTATTCTGTTTTTTACCCTCCTGCGCCTGACTCCTTCTACTCACCTATCACAGAATCACACACCCGCCATGGAGTCAGCAGGAGAGGAACACATGCCTGGGGTCGTGGCACGGGTCCGGGAGCATTCGACGATGTTAGCCAGCTTGGGAGAAGCGATGGATTGGGTTCTCCAGGTCGTCCAACGCCTGGAGAGGAGATGACCCGATCTGTCGGGACCGGATCCAGCCACCCACACCCCAGAACGCAGAGGGATCCATATATCCCGACCACGGGATTTCGATGGGACAACTGCTCTCTGCCAGGGATTCCTCTTTCAACTGGAGTTGTATTATTCGAACATCAGCCCGGCTTCATCGGGGAAAGCCCTGGAGTGGGCCAACGCGGTCTGGAGTGAAGGAGGAGCCACGTTGGACAACTACAGGGAGTTCGCTTGCCTCTTTCGGGAAGTCTTTGATCATTCGCCTGAAGGTAGAGAGGCAGGCGAGCGGCTGGTCCACCTGAGGCAGGGGACGAGGACCGCGCAGGACCTGGAGTTTCGGAATCTAGCGGCTGGGTCCGGGTGGAATGAGCGGGCCCTCATCGACCACTTCCGGTGCCATCTACGAGAGGACGTCCGAAGGGAGCTAGCCTGCTGAGACACAATTTTGTCATTTAATCAACTGGTGGACATGGCCATCCAGTTGGACAACCTGCAGGCTGCTCGAGGACGTCCTGGAAAGGGGCCTGCCCGTTCCACCCCCCAACCCGGATCAGGAGCTGATAGAGATGGGTGGAGCGGCGATCCGGGAGAGCGGAGGACGACAACGCCAGTGTCACACTCGTGGCACGAGAGGACATTCTTCTGCATGCTGTTGTCTGTGTTCTTTTGGGTCTGGAGGCGGCAAGCAGGGCACTCTCGTGTCTCCCCAGGTATCGAACACCCACACTCGTTCAGAGCTCTCTGCTGCGCACTGTACCCTACACATCCACTTTCCTGATTACACAGTAGTTCCCCAGTGTAAGGCGCTGGTCGATTCAGGCGCAGCTGGGAACTTTATGGACAGGTCATTCGCACATAGTCTAGGCATTACATTGGTTCCCCTATCCATTCCACTCCCCATCAGAGCACATGACAGTCGACCATTAGGGTCTGGGTTCATTAGGGAATTTACAACACCAGTCACCATTGTAGAGCGGGCGTTACACACAGAGCCATCTCCACCTCAGTGTATAGTTGGGCTGCAGTATGTGCCTTCTCTTGTCCGTGACTGTCTGATCTATTGGGCACACACGTCCACCCTCCTCTGTTCACCCAGGTATCGGTCGTACAGTGCGCTGCCTGACTGGAAAGTACTGGTGGCCTACCTTGGCTAAGGACGTGAGGGTGTATGTCTCCTCCTGCTCGGTGAGCGCAGAGTAAGGCACCTAGGCACCTCCCAGTGGGTAAGTTACAAACCCTTACCAGTTCCACAACGGCCATGGTCCCACTTGAGTATTGACTTCCTTACTGATCTTCCCCTCTATCAAGGTAACACCACCATCCTGGTCGCTGTGGACCGCTTTTCCAAAGCCTGCCGCCTCCTTCCTCTGCCCGGTCTCCCCACGGCCCTGCAGACTGAGGAGGCCCTGTTTACACACGTCTTCCGGCACTATGGGGTGCCAGAGGACATAGTGTCTGACCGGGGTCCCCAGTTCACATCCAGGGTCTGGAAGGCGTTCATGGAACGTCTGGGGGTCTCGGTCAGCCTGCCCTCTGGTTTTCACCCCGAGTCTAATGGGCAGGTGGAACGGGTGAATCAGGATGTGGGTAGGTTCCTGCGGTCCTAGTTTGTGGGGCCATTCAAAGTCCTGAGGAGAATAAAAAAGTTTACTTATAGGTTACTACTCCCTCCAGATTACCGCATTAACCCCTCGTTCCATGCGTCTCTCCTCAGGCCGGTGGTGGTTGGTCCGCTCCAGGAGTCTGAGGTGTGGGAGGTCCCTCCACCCCCTCTGGACATTGAGCGGGCCCTGGCGTACTCCGTCCGTTCCATCCTGGATTTGAGGCGTCGGGTGGGGGGCTTAAGTACCTCGTGGAGTGGGAGGGGTACGGTCCGGAGGAGCGGTGCTGGGTTCCGGAGAGGGATATCCTCGATCCCTCCCTGTTGCAGGATTTCCACCATCGCCATCCGGCTCGCCCTGCTCCACGTCCTCCTGGACGTCCCCGAGGCCGGTGTCGGCGCGCAGCTGGAGCTGCGTGTCAAGGGGGGGTACTGTCACGACTCCCTTCGAAGCTGTCACCTCTCCTTGTTCGGGCAGGCTTCGGCGTTCATCGTCACCAGCCTTCTGGCCACTGCCGCTCCTCATGTCATCATTCCGTTGATTTTGTCTTGTTCATTACACACACCTGGTTCATATCCTCTCATCAGTACCTGTATAAGTGTTCCCTCTGCCCCCTTGTCTCTGTGTGTGATTGTTTATTGTGAGGATAGTAAGCTCGGTGGAGCTCCTTGTATTTTTGTATCGCCGGGGTATTTTCCCCGTGTGCTTTGTTTGTTCCAGTGCGCCTGTTTTGCGCACGGGAGTATTTTGACGCTTTACTGCGTAACTCTGTTATCGGAATAAATACTGTTATTCTGTGATTTACCCTCCTGCGCCTGACTCCTTCTACTCACCTATCACAGAAGTCTATTCCAGTACCAGCTGTCTCATGTTTTGAACGCATGGCTTCAAAGATCACTGGCTCTGTATCAGTACTGTTTGTGCTGATTTATCGGCCTCCTTAGCTCAACTCTGACTTTCTTGCTGAACTATCTGAGCTACTAACACTTCTGGCCCCTTGTGCCCTGCTACGCTTGGTGATTTCAACATGCATGTCGACTCCCTGAATGCAGTCTCTCCACCGGCCTGACTGATGTCCTGGAAAGCTTTGGACTCCAACAGTTCATGGACTTTGCCACCCACAACAAAGGCCATACACTGGACCTGGTCTGCACCACAGGCGATGATCTCACCAAATTGGAAGGAAATATGTCAGGGCTGTCCAACCATAAACTCATCACCTTCACCCTAGCTAGTCCTCTAACTACTCGGCCTAAGAAACGCTCCATTCAGTTTGGGAGTCTGAAAACAATAAATACAGGCCAGCTTACTGAATCCTTCTCCTACCTGCCAGTTACTGACTCTGTGGCTCAATACAACACTGCCTTGTCCTCCATACTGGATGAAGTAGCTCCTTTGAAAACCCACATGGTGTCTTTCTCCAAATCTTCTCCCTGGTACACTGATGAGCTACGCTCTCTCAAAGCATCTGGCCATTGTCTAGAATGTCAGTATAAAAAAACTGGGATAACTGTACATGCGCAGATGTATGAGCGACATCAGCAAGAATACAAACAGGCCGTAAATTAAACGCAGCTCGGACATCCTTCTTCTCCCAACTGATCAGCAATGGCAGTGGTAACTCAGGGGGCTGTTCTCTGAGCAAAATCCTCAAACCTGTGAACAATTCTGCTACCTCAGCCTCCCCAGAACAGTGCAATACCTGTGCTTCTTCCAAAGCAACATTTTAAATATCAATAATACCATCATGTCCCCTCAAGCCTCGGTAATTGAGCTACCCAGACCTACGCTCCCTTAGTCAAGGTTCTCCACCTTCACCACAGTCACTGCAGCTGACGTAACCAAGCTGGTTAGGACAATGAGGCCCACCACTTCCTCACTTGACCTTATCCCCACCTCCCTTGTCAAGACCTGTTTACCTGCTCTGGAGCCTTTCTTCACAGAAATTATCAAGAAGTCCCTCATCACTGGAAGTGTCCCTCTTGAGCTCAAAGTGGCCGCAGTCACACTAGTCCTTAAAAAGTCTGGATCTGACCCTGACAGTATCCAGAACTACAGTCCTATTTCCAACCTGCCCTTCCTGAGTAAACTCTTTGAACGTGCTGTTTCTAGCCAACTCCAAAACCATCTGGCCACTCACAACCTACTTGAGCCCCTCCAGTTGGGTTTCAGAGCTAGACACAGCACCGAGACTGCCCTGGTAAGGGTCACCAATGACCCCTCATGAATGCTGATCTGGGACTCCCAGCATCCTCATACTGCTGGATCTCAATGCAGCATTCGACATGGTCAGCCACGCCATCCCGCTTGACTGCATGGAGAAGCTCCTGGGCCTGTCAGACATTGTCCTGAACTGATTCAGGTCCTAGCTCACTGATCTCAACCAGTTTGTAGCCATCAGTCCTAGTAGATCAGACACAGCTGTGGTCCAACAGGGGGTCCCTCGAGGCTCGGTCCTGGAGCCACTACTGTTTTGTATCCACATAGTGCCACTGGGAAACATTTTGAGGAACACCGACTGGTCTTTCACAGTCTCCACAAACACTGACACTGACAATGCCACTGCACTCTTGGTCAGCTGCCTGCAGGACATCAAAGCATGGATGCAGTTGAGTTTCCTGCAGTTAAACTGCAAAAAGACAGAGGCCGTCCTGATTGGCACTCGCACCATCATAAACAACATCAGTAGCTACAGCCTCAATATTGATGGTGTCAAGGTCCTCCCCTCCAGTGAGGTTCGCAACCTGGGTGTGATATTTGACAATCAGTTCTCGTTTGAGGCCCACATCAAGAATATGACCAAAGTCTCATTTTTTAATCTACTGAACATTGCCAGGTTTCGACCTATGCTACCACAACCTGCAGCTGAGTGACTCATCCACGCCTTTTTCTCATCCCGTCTGGACTATTGTAACGCCTTTTTTGTTGGCGCATCTGCCAAGTGCCTAAACAGGCTACAATATGTCCATATAGTCCTGTGTAGCTCAGTTGGTAGAGCATGGCACTTGCAACCCCAGAGTTGTGGGTTCGATTCCCACGGGGGGCCAGTATGAAAATCTATGCACTCACTAACTGTAAGTCGCTCTGGATAAGAGCTTCTGCTAAATTACGTAAATGTAAATAACTGTGCTGCATGTGTCCTCACCCACACTTCCCTCCGCGAGCACATCACTCCAGTGCTGTTCAACCTCCACTGGCTCCCCATAATACTGTATGAGCTAGGACCCTGAGGTGGACTTGGAATACATCTCAGTAGCATTACTGGATAGGTATTATCATTTAATAAGTATTATAATTATTATTATTAACATTATTATTATAAATAGTACATGATAATACGTATCCTTTAATGCTGCTGAGAAGTATTCCAAGACCTCCTCAGGGTTCTAGCTCAAAGCCAATATCCTGAGACCAGTCATCCTCCAGTACATGTGACTATGTGTCCCCATCTGGCTGTGGGGATGGTGACACCCTCCCTCTCCATTTCCATTCTAACTGCCGTGGTACCATCTCTGACAGTGAAGGATAGCCAGAGAAAATCAAGGCGTTGTGTAAGCCAGTAGCGACAGGGAACGGAGACAGTTTGAGCCCCATCCTGTCCCTGAGCAGTTAATAACAGTTTGAGAGGTCTTCCAGGGTTAATAACACAATCATTACCATGACCACTATATGGCAGACAGCTGTAAGCATGTATGCAGAAAGACAGCAGCCATTTGTCCCTGTCAAACTGCTCAATAGACATTTAAAAATACTCTTCCTTTTGCCATAGTTTAAACAAATCACAGCTATGGACCCATCCACACCAGGTTTGTTTTGGGTTACCACACAAAAATATTATTCAGAAAATATAATTTTAGAGGATGAACTACTCCAAGATGGTCTCATTACATATGCATAACACCATTATTCAGTTGTCTTGTCCATAAAGTCACACAAAGCAACCTCACATTTCTCAACCTTAACGTTGAAGGTTCTGGTAAAACCGTCTGGTTAAATTTCCTCACAACAGTGGACTGAATGAGCGAGAACAAAGTGTGGTCCGCCAGCATTGAAAAGCTTGATTTAACATTTGTAGTGTTCCCATCTGTTGTAGTTACTTGAAATTACAGCTAAACCAGTTAGTAAACACTTTGCCCCATTGTCTGTTGTTTTGATAATCACCCATAATACCATCCAGCATCATGGTATTTAAACCCGATTTAGGAGTTAATGGAACAAGAGGGAGAGGCAGTCAGTATATGCACTGGGGGTAATGTCATTAGAATTTTTTGTGAAGGCCAAATTAAATCAGTCGTAAATTGTGCTCTCAAGTCAGCCAGAAAACCCTTCCTCATTCATGAGAGGAGAGGGGGAAGGGATTCATATTTTAACCTCGCACATAAAATGCACTTAAAAAGATTAAACTAAAATAGGGAACTGTGTGGATGGATGGAAATGGTAATTGCTGGTAGCTGTAAGGGTTTCCTGTTAGCCAAGGCAAGCTGAAGACAGAGCTATTTTAAAGTTTGAACAGTGATTGAGGTCATAGCTTTGGCAATCTGGTGATTAAACCGCTGTGTACATGTCACCAAACAGCAGATTAGCTATCTAATGGGGTTTGCTGAAAACAGATGTTTTTGGAGGGGTTTTGAATGTTCGCTATTGAAAGCTATGTCGTTAAGCAGGTGTGTGGTTGAGGAGGCAGCTTTTGACAGAGGCAATGCATGAGGGCATGTACTAAGAGTGTCTGATAGGGAGCAGCCACGCAGCTGCTATATTGTGTGTGTGTGTGTGTGTGTGTGTGCGCGCATGTGCGTATGTACGTATGTGCATGAGTGTGCGTACCTGTGCAGCCCACCCAGGTCTGCTAGATTCTGTTTCATTGCCAGTGTTAGTACATGCAGTATTTGTCTGACAGTGTCAGAAATCACAGCTCAGACAGTAATAGTAGCTGTAAATGGTTTGGGAATTTCCAAATCTGCATTTAATCAGATGGGTGTCTTTTCCAAAATCAGTCAGAGGGTACAACACCAGTCACTTCCAGGGGGGTCTATAACATACTACATAATGCCTATCTATAACATGTATTCATGAGACCATTCTAATTTCAAGCTGATATGGTGGGAATATAAAGAATATTGAATGTACTCTAGCAATGTTAATGCTTTTAGACACCCTTCTCTACAAGAATGGTGGATGAATGATACGAGAGACGAGATGAGGAAAGGAGGCAATGTAAGAGTACATTGGGAAGTTTCATTTAACTCTCCTTTTGAGGGACTGTTTATCCTCTCCCATAGTGCCTGTGTCTGTACCGTGTCTCTCTCTTCTTTGTCAAACAGAAAACAGAATTCTGGGCCAGCCAGTCAAAACATCCCTGTGAGCATCAGAGATTAAATTATGTCCACCCAAACATAGTCGTTTGTAGCCCTACAAATTGTTGAAATTGATCCTATAACTGTGTCTTCTAGGACCAGTCTGTTTAAGATGTCAAATGTTCTGATGGATGATAATAAGATATGAGTGTTAGGTATTTTCTGTGGAGAACGTATGGTAGGCATTGGATACCACTGATGACATGGTGGTTTGGGATTTGGACATAGTTGTAGTAGTCATTGAAAGCAATATGAAGAGGTGAGTATATACACTGTAAAAAAGCCAACTTAACCAATTGCTTAATCAGTGTTATTCTGTGAGTTGAGTGGCCTTCAAAAGGAAAATAATTTGACGTTTCAATTGTTGGATATCGTCACTCTGGCTGGAATCCAATAGGAACTGGACATCACTTTGCAAGTGAGCATAATGTGACTTGCAGGCTTGATGTGGCCTGTAAACCAGGAGTTTCAGACCACTGCATTAGGATATAATTAGGCCCTCAAAGAAGATGATATATGTAATGTATTGTCATAAAGAGTTTAATTTTAAAGATACCATATTCACTTAGACACTCACTTGGTGAAGGCTACAGGACTGAAAGCCAATGAATACAACAACCATGTGTCTGTCGCTAACAAATGCAGTCATGGGTGGTAACTACAATTCACTCGAAAGGCAAGGTAGATGCTGGAAAATGTGTAAATAAGGTAGAATAAATTCTCAAGTTGAATTATACGTTCACTCAACCTAAAATTCTGAACATACAATTCAACTTGAGATTGTTGTCACGCCTACTCCCGTTTCCTCTCTCCGGTGCTCGATGTCTTCGGTCTACTAACCACTGGTCCTGGCAACCCACATTTTGTACACCTGGCAACCATCATTACACACGCCTGCTCCCCATCTTTATGCACACCTGGACTTCATCATTACCTTGATTACTTCCCCTTTATTTAGCCCTTAGTAGCCTCAATCTTCAGACAGTATTGGTTTCGTTTACGTTCAGTACGCTATGCCTGTTTTGTTTATCTTTATGTTTCTTATTATTAAACTCACGTTCTGCACCTAATTCCTGACTCCCTGCGTATACTGTATGTTACAAATATATGTTGGTTCAGCTACAGTAGAAGTCGGAGGTTTACATACACCTTAGCCAAATACATTTAAACTCAGTTTTTCACAATTCCTGACATTTAATCATAGTAAGAATTCCCTGTCTTAGGTCAGTTAGGATCACCACTGTATTTTAAGAATGTGAAATGTCAGAATAATAGTAGAGAGAATTATTTATTTAAGCTTTTATTTCTTTCATCACATTCCCAGAGGGTCAGAAGTTTACATACACTCAATTAGTATTTGGTAGCATTGCCTTTAAATTGTTTAACTTGGGTCAAAGTTTCGTGTAGCCATCCACAAGCGTCCCACAATAAGTTGGGTGAATTTTGGCCCATTCCTCCTGACAGAGCTGGTGTAACTGAGTCAGGTTTGTAGGCCTCCTTGCTCGCACACACTTTTTCAGTTCTGCCCACACATTTTCTATAGGATTGAGGTCAGGGCTTTGTGATGGCCACTCCAATACCTTGACTTTGTTGTCCTTAAGCCATTTTGCCACAACTTTGGAAGTATGCTTGGGGTCATTGTCCATTTGGAAGACCAAGCTTTACCATCCTGACTGATGTCTTGTGATGTTTCTTCAATATATCCACATAATTTTCCTTCCTCATGATGCTATCTATTTTGTGAAGTGCACCAGTCCCTCCTGCAGCAAAGCACCCTTTACAGCATGATGTTGCCACCCCCGTGCTTCACGGTTGGGATGGTGTTCTTCGGCTTGCAGGCCTTCCCCTTTTTCCTTCAAAAATAACGATGGTTATTATTGCCAAACAGTTCTATTTTTGTTTCATCAGACCAGAGGACATTTCTCCAAAAAGTACGATCTTTGTCCCCATGTGCAGTTGCAAACTGTAGTCTGGCTTTTTTGTGGCGGTTTTGGAGCAGTGGCTTCTTCCTTGCTGAGCGGCCTTTCAGGTTATGTCGATATAGGACTCGTTTTACTGTGGATATAGATACGTTTCCTCCAGCATCTTCACAAGGTCCTTTGCTGTTGTTCTGGGATTGATTTGCACTTTTCGCACCAAAGTACGTTCATCTCTAGGAGACAGAACGTGTCTCCTTCCTGAGCGGTATGACAGCTGCGTGGTCCCATGGTGTTTATACTTGTGTACTATTGTTTGTACCGATGAACGTGGTACCTTCAGGCGTTTGGAAATTGCTCCCAAGGATGAACCAGACTTGTGGAGGTCTACAATTATTTTTCTGAGTTCTTGGCTGATTTCTTTTGATTTTCCAATGATGTCAAGCAAAGAAGCACTGAGTTTGAAGGTAGGCCTTGAAATACATCCACAGGTACACCTCCAATTGACTCAAATGATGTCAATTAGCCTATCAGAAGCTTCTAAAGCCATGACATCATTTCCTGGAATTTTTCAAGCTGTTTAAAGGCACAGTCAACGTAGTGTATGTAAACTTCTGACCCACTGGAATTGTCATAGAGTGAATTATAAGTGAAATAATCTGTCTGTAAACAATTGTTGGAAAAATTACTTGTGTCATGCTCAAAGTAGATGTCCTAACCAACTTGCCAAAACTATAGTTTGTTAACAAGACTCCAATCTAAGTGTATGTAAACTTCCGACTTCAACTGTATATGCCCAAATGTTGAGCAAACAGCTAGTTGCCTTACAATTGTAAGGTTTATCAACACTTTTTTATTTTTTTACAGTGTAGGGCAGGGTTCTTCAATTCCGGTCCTGGAGGGCCGAAACACTTCTGTTTTTTATTTCTCCCTGGTAGTTAATTGCACTCACCTGTTGTCCAAGGTCTGAATTAGCCCCTGATAAGAAGGAGAGGATGAAAAACAGTGGTGTTTCGGCCCTCCAGGACCGGAATTGAAGAACCCTGGTGTAGGGTATGTGTTGTGTGTAGTCGTGTGCATATGTTAGTGCAGTGTAAAACATACTTTAAAATGACTAGAACCCCATTGAAACTGTGTATAAATGATAATGTACCTATATTCATACAGTTTCTTGACTGTGTCCAGCTCACTAATAATCCCGGAAATGAAGCTAAACAATCAGGGAGCTTTGAAAATTCCAAAACAAGAGATAGATAACTATGTTTTTTACATTTTGACAGTGAGGAAATATAACACATTGTCAGTGCTGCCCTCCGGACCTAGTTGAAGACTGAATGCGGCCCACGGGGCAAAATGAGATTGACACCCCTGTGTTAGTGTGTTGGTCTGTTTGTTGGACAGATGAGTTTACAAGGGCGGCTGCCAGCAACCCATCCCTGCAACACACCCTCCCCTCGTCCCCATCCCTTGGTCCTTGTCAGTGTAGGTTTACCCTCATTCTTGGGTTCACCTGTAACACAGCACCTTTGACTCGAGGTAAAACTCAACCATCACCAACACACATTTTCTCTCCTGGAACCCCCCAAGATAGAGTTGAATGTGAAGATTTTCTCTTCGGTTGTGAGTCTGGTGAGGTGGATAGCTGGTGACAGTGAGGATTGTTATGAGCTAATGTTTCTGTGTTAATCCGTTAAGCACGAGAACCAAGGAGAAGTGATCTGTGTGTGTTTGGGTGTGGGGCGGAGCAGAGAAAATAAAGAATGTGACATTACCTCCACGTCGTAACTCTAGACGCATGTGTAAGATTTCAGGTCCCCACCTCTTTTCACTATCATCTCTAGGGACCAGAGCTGAGAGAGACAAACGTATTGTCAGTTTGGACAATAGAAACAAGCTGATAGGAATGAATGTTACAAATGTCGGTTTGTATGTCAATGAAGATATGTTGTCATTCATGCAGGTGTGAATGTTCACTTCCTTGCTTAAAAGTTATAGTTCCTAATCTACATTGGGTCTATTCCTTTATCCATTTTTATCTTAAAGCTGCATTATTTAACTTTTTGGGCGACCTTACCAAATGCACATAGAATTGTGTGTTATAGATCTGTCATTCTCATTGAAAGCAAGTCTAAGAAGCGGTAGATCTGTTCAATGTGCATTAATTTTATGCTTCTCATTTGCGTCATTGCTTTTGCTTTTGTGCACCAGCTTCAAACAGATGAAAATACAATATTTTGGGTTATAGAAAATATATTTCACAGTGGTTTAGATGGTAGCCTACAATGATTCTCTACACTACTTCGTTATTTTGTCACATAAACTGAAATTAGGCAAACTATTTGAATTTTAGCAACAAGGAAATGGCGGAGCGAGTTTTGAACA
This sequence comes from Coregonus clupeaformis, assembly GCF_020615455.1. Lineage (NCBI taxonomy): Eukaryota > Metazoa > Chordata > Actinopteri > Salmoniformes > Salmonidae > Coregonus > Coregonus clupeaformis. Next base: position 58,935,385 of record NC_059192.1, read on the forward strand.
GTGAATCTTTAATTGTGTGGCTACATTGATTGAGAACACATCCTAGATTTTTGGAATTCCTTATTTTAAACAAAATGCCAAGTAACATCCACAACTAATGATGAACAAAAACAGGGAGATGAACAAAAATAATTCTGTATGTGAAATAAAAGATTGGTAGTTTCGCTAAACAGCAAGTAAGAACTGTCCAAATTGAGATCTCCTTTCACATCAGCAGCACTTCACAACAGCCCTATCAGGTAACCAGAGAGATAGAAGTGAAATGAACAACAACTGCATTTCACAACAGTCCTGGGATTGAGGACCAGGGTTGAAACAAAGGTAGTGCAAAACAGGGGAGTTATGACTGCTGCCAGTAAATGGAGACCCTGGCTCGTTTGTTATGGAAGCCAAAGGTTGATGCCACAAAGACACTCTGGATGGCAGAGATGAAGAGTGTGAACTATAGAAGGGGGTCACGAGGACAGGCGGCCATGTTGTTCCTGTTGTATCTGATGCTGGGGGGCAGATAGCTGACTAGGTCAGAAGTGGTGTGTAGTTAGGTGACACCTACTCCCCCAGGGGCTCTGTCTCAGGCTCTGTCTCACGACTGGGAGAGATATCCCAGGTATATGAATAGGCTTTTTCCTCTAATACTCCACTCTATCTCGCTGGCCTCTGGCTGGTTCATGAAGCACAATGTAGAGATTAGAACAATCCATGAGAAAGCCCTGTGCAAAGAAATGAAGTAAGTGTTTATGTGCAAAAAACAAGATTAGGTCTTGACAAGTGTAGGGAAGCTAAACTGATAGGTTGACATTGGTTTACACAGTTACAGAAAGTGTTCCTTGCTTCCTTGGCAATTTTGAATGGCTAGCAGGGTTGGGGAGTAACTGATTACAAAAGAACTGTAACTGTAATAAGTTAAATTATCAGCAAAAATATTTTAATCAGATTACAGATACTTTCAAAAAACGAGATTACTTCTTAGATTAAATTCAGAAAGGATGTTTGCGAAAAAAATACATTATGACACCTTTCTGTTTTCTCAGTGACATTCAATTCAGCATTGAAAAAAGGCACAAGTTTAAGTTTGTTCCACCTGAACGAGTCTGACCCCAATTCACTATGATGACACACCAAATGCATTTGATGAATCCTGTTTGTCTTCTTATAATGCCTCTTTAGGGGGAAGTAATCCAAAAGTAACTGAAACTAATCTGATTACACAACTGAGTTTGGGTAATCCAAAAGTTATGTTACTGATTACAATTTTGGACAAGTAACTAGTAACTGTAACGGACTACATTTAGAATGTAACCTACCCAACCCTGATGTCTAGTCCTTGGCTAGTGAAACAGTTCTATGAGAGAATGCTCATTTGGGGTTTGAATCTCTGTGGGGTTGACTCACATTTCATAGGCAATTTATTCAGCTATGTCTTGAGGAATTAAGTGAAGGAATGGGGAAATTCACTGGAAGGTGTAGTCAGGCCTCTAGTTCATGTCCCCTGGCCCAGACCCAGACAATTTTTAGGCACGTTGTCAACAACTCTACCCTTGCTTATCTCAGGTATGTAAACCTCTGTAAGTGAGTGCTTCATCTGTAATTCTATTGTGAGTTGTCTCCGGTTGTCTCCAAGTGTCTGTATAATCTAATGAAATGCAAACCTTCCTTGCCTGTGACACCAGACACCCGGGTTAGAACGGGCGTCTCGACTCTGCCGCAATTGAGAAATTCTTTGGCAGGCAGGTTGACTACTATACCACACCAAACCTTCCCGTTGCATTCTTTGCATGATTCAAACATATCTTTTTCCCCCATTGGGACAGACTTGAGAGGCCAGATCAAAAGACAGTGCAGCGTTGAGTTTGGAGCAGAGGTGGAGGAGGGGAACTATTTGTTGTTGTCTTGTTGGGTGTTATTATTTTCATTTGTTGGAAAAGAGAGATGAATGAAGGGATAAATGGATGATGGGTGGGTGGGTGTTAAGGGAAATTCCCTTGTCTGGTTTGAGGGGGTTGGGGGGGGGGCAGAATAATTTGGGATGGGGATTGGAGTGGGGGGAGGGTGGTGCCTGATGTAGAGAGTACTGTCATGGCCTAGACAGGGGGGTCTTTGTCTTCCCCCTAATCACTTTCTGTACCTCTCCTTTCCTCCTCTCTTCCTTCCCATCCTCTCTTTTCATCTCCCCTTCTCTCTTCCTCTCGACTCCTCTCTACTATTTGCCTCAGCTCTACCCAGAACCATGCTGTGTGTGTCAGTTGTTTCCACTCTACAAGAGAGGGCAGTCAGATGGAACCAAGAGCTGTAAAGTATCCTTATCTATTTTATCTCATTAATGAAGGAACAGGTTAGGAATGTGTCAAAAAAGAAAGAAGAATCTATAAAGAGCCAGAATTCAGGATTATCTTTAAAAGTACAATCTTTATCTGTCTTTGAAGGCATAGAGCAAGACAACAATGACACATACCTGAAGAGTATCATACTGTACCTAGTCATGTAATCCAGGGGAAGCCATACCTGTAGAGTATCATACTGTACCTAGTCATGTAATCCAGGGGAAGCCATACCTGGAAGCCATAGATACCTTATACGGTGTATCACAACTGGCCCCAGACATGCTCCTCACCACCAGACACAACACAGCCATCTCTGTCCAAATGCCCCTCCCCACCAAGCCAGGATCCAAAGGCTTGCTTCAGGTTTTGTCTTCTGTCTCTTAAAAAATATATTTGATAGTGCCGTCCATGTTTATTCATCAGTCTGTTATTAATCTGTCATTAATTAGGATTGGATTGGATTGAGAATAATATAAAGACAAGGTACATATTTGAGTAGCAGTTTTAATTTTCAGTGAGTTTACAAAAAAACACATACAGTGGGGAAAAAAAGTATTTAGTCAGCCACCAATTGTGCAAGTTCTCCCACTTAAAAAGATGAGAGAGGCCTGTAATTTTCATCATAGGTACACGTCAACTATGACAGACAAAATGAGAAAAAGAATTCCAGAAAATCACATTGTAGGATATTTTATGAATTTATTTGCAAATTATGGTGGAAAATAAGTATTTGGTCAATAACAAAAGTTTCTCAATACTTTGTTATATACCCTTTGTTGGCAATGACACAGGTCAAACGTTTTCTGTAAGTCTTCACAAGGTTTTCACACACTGTTGCTGGTATTTTGGCCCATTCCTCCCATTCCTATTTTGGACACTCCTCTAGAGCAGTGATGTTTTGGGGCTGTCGCTGGGCAACACGGACTTTCAACTCCCTCCAAAGATTTTCTATGGGGTTGAGATCTGGAGACTGGCTAGGCCACTCCAGGACCTTGAAATGCTTCTTACGAAGCCACTCCTTCGTTGCCCGGGCGGTGTGTTTGGGATCATTGTCATGCTGGAAGACCCAGCCATGTTTCATCTTCAATACCCTTGCTGATGGAAGGAGGTTTTCACTCAAAATCTCACGATACATGGCCCCATTCATTCTTTCCTTTACACGGATCAGTCGTCCTGGTCCCTTTGTAGAAAAACAGCCCCAAAGCATGATGTTTCCACCCCCATGCTTCACAGTAGGTATGGTGTTCTTTGGATGCAACTCAGCATTCTTTGTCCTCCAAACACGACGAGTTGAGTTTTTACCAAAAGTTATATTTTGGTTTCATCTGACCATATGACATTCTCCCAATCCTCTTCTGGATCATCCAAATGCACTCTAGCATACTTCAGATGGGCCTGGACATGTACTGGCTTAAGCAGGGGGACACGTCTGGCACTGCAGGATTTGAGTCCCTGGCGGCGTAGTGTGTTACTGATGGTAGGCTTTGTTACTTTGGTCCCAGCTCTCTGCAGGTCATTCACTAGGTTCCCCCGTGTGGTTCTGGGATTTTTGCTCACCGCTCTTGTGATCATTTTGACCCCATGGGGTGAGATCTTGCGTGGAGCCCCAGATCGAGGGAGATTATCAGTGGTCTTGTATGTCTTCCATTTCCTAATAAGTGCTCCCACAGTTGATTTCTTCAAACCAAGCTGCTTACCTATTGCAGATTCAGTCTTCCCAGCCTGGTGCAGGTCTACAATTTTGTTTCTGGTGTCCTTTGACAGCTCTTTGGTCTTGGCCATAGTGGAGTTTGGAGTGTGACTGTTTGAGGTTGTGGACAGGTGTCTTTTATACTGATAACAAGTTCAAACAGGTGCCATTCATACAGGTAACGAGTGGAGGACAGAGGAGCCTCTTAAAGAAGAAGTTACAGGTCTGTGAGAGCCAGACATCTTGCTTGTTTGTAGGTGACCAAATACTTATTTTCCACCATAATTTGCAAATGAATTAATTAAAAATCCTACAATGTGATTATCTGGAATTTCTTTTCTCAATTTGTCTGTCATAGTTGACGTGTACCTATGATGAAAATTACAGGTCTCTCTCATCTTTTTAAGTGGGAGAACTTGCACAATTGGTGGCTGACTAAATACTTTTTTTCCCCACTGTATTTGGATGATTGTAAGGAATTCAGGGTTAAAGAAGACAGCTGAATATGTCCCCTCTTTTCCATTTCATTCACTGTTGGAGGAGACGACACATACTTTTACAGATATGTGAGGAATGTCAGATTATCATATTCAAATTAGGTGGATGTTGGACCGCAGCGGTTTGGAATAATCACAGCTATCGTCTTAGATTAAACCCACAGTCTGCAGATGACAGGTGCTCTGCTTTTGTCAATGGGATACTTGTGTTTAATTTGGAAATAGCTGAAAATAGAGACCTGAAAATAGCTGTGCAGCGACGCTCCCCATCCAACCTGAGCTTGAGAGGATCTGCAGAGAAGAATGGGAGAAACTCTCCAAATACAGTTGTGCCAAGCTTGTAGCGTTATACCCAGGAAGACTCAAGGCTGTAATCGCTGCCAAAGGTGCTTCAACAAAGTACTGAGTAAAGGGTCTGAAGACTTATGTAAATGTGATATTGCCGTTTTTTATTTGTAATACATTTGCAGGCCAACATTTTTTTTTAACTATTTTTGCTTTGTCATTATAGTGTATTGTGTGTAGGTTGATGAGGTGAAAAAAAATATTTTATCAATTTTAGAATAAGTCTGTAACATAACAAAATGTGGAAAGAGTCAAGGGGTTTGAATACTTTCAGAATGCACTGTATCCATTTTCAGAAATGTTGGTAAATTAGCTTTTATTGTTTAAAGAACTTATGAAAGAGATTGGTTAGTTTTTTCACTATATAATCATGGTATTGGGTTGTTCAATGACAGACATGTATTTGTTTGAAATCTATCACTTGATAGTGTCATTTCAGAGAGACAAATAATCATGTTTTTTTGCTAAATGCTATATATCTGCCTCACTCTGTCACGTTCGTCATGTACAGGATTGGACCAAGGTGCAGCGTGGTATGCGTACATAGTCGTTTATTATAGAAAACACTGACAAAAACAACGGAACATGAAGTTCTAATGGGCTACACATAAACAAGCCAAACCAGAAACAAGATCCCACAACATAGGTAGGCAAAATGGCTGCCTATGTATGATCCTCAATCAGAGACAATGATCGACAGCTGCCTCTGATTGGGAACCACACCCGGCCAACATAGATCTACACATAGATATTCACACCCTGACCAAACCTACTAGAGATCTCTATGTCAGGGCGTGACAGTACTCCCCCCCAAAGGTGCGGACTCCGGCTGCAAAACTGACTCATTAGGGGAGGGTCCGGGTGGGCATTTAGCCTCGGTGGAGGCTCCGGCTCCGGGCGCGATGTCACCCTTACTGTCCTCTCCTTTTCTGGCTCTCCGTTACACACCTGGTCCGGTCTGGATCCCGGCGCGATGCTTCCCCTCTCAGTCCTCCCACGATGTTGTGGTAGGCACCGACCCTGGAGAGGGGCTGACGTCTGGGCCTGGACCGGCAATCCTCCCGTGATGCACCAAGTCCTGTCTGGACCCTGGTGTGGGAGAGTAGACGACCGGACCCGGACTAGGCACCGGTGGAGCAGACTGCTCTGGCACTGGATTGGAACCGCTGACCGGAGCTGAACTGGACCCCGGTGGAGCGGACTGCTCTGGCATTGGACTGGAGCAGCTAACCGGAGCTGGACTAGGCACCAGTGGAGCAGGACTGCTTTGACCCTGGACTGGACCGTACCGGGCTGGGGACACGCACCACTAGTCTGGTACGAGGAGCAGGCACGGGCCGTACCGGGCTGGGGACACGCACCACTGGTTTGGTGCGAGGAGCAGGTACGGGGCGCACCGGGCTGGCGACACGCACCACTGGTTTGGTGCGAGGAGCAGAAACGGGCCGTACAGGACTGGAGACACGCACCACTGGTTTGGTGCGGGGAGCAGGTACGGGCCGTACAGGACTGGAGATACGCACCACTGGTTTGGTGCGGGGAGCAGGTACGGGGCGTACCGGGCTGGCGACACGCACCACTGGTTTGGTGCGAGGAGCAGGCTGGGGCCGTGCCGGAATGGAAACACGCACCACTGGTTTGGTGCGAGGAGCAGGCACGGACCATGCCGGACTGGAAACACGCACCACAGGTCTGTGAAGGCACCCTGGCGGCACAGTGCGCAACGCCTGCGCATAGCCTGGTGCCTGTACAGTCACACGCTCCTCAAAGCGAGTGCGGGGAGTTGGCTCTGCTCTGCAACCTGGCATCGCCAGCCTCTGCTCTAAGTACCGAGCTCTCTGCTGCTGAAGGGTTAACTCCTCTCTCAGCTCCTCCTGTTGCCTGCCTCTGACACCACCTGTTATAGAGGTCCTGGATGGCAGGAATCTTGGCCCCAGTGATGTAGAACTTTTTGAGGATCTGAGGACCCATGCCAGATCTTTTCAGTATCCTGAGGGGGAATAGGCTTTGTGGTGCCCTCTTCACGACTGTCTTGGTGTGTTTGGACCATGATAGTTTGTTGGTGATGTGGACACCAAGGAACTTGAAGCTCTCAACCTGTTCCACTACAGCCCCGCCGATGAAATGGGGGCGTGCTCAGTCCTCTTTTTTTTCCTGTAGTCCACAATCATCTCCTTTGTCTAGATCAAGTTGAGGGAGAGGTTGTTATCCTGGCACCACACGGCCAGGTCTCTGACCTCCTCCCTATAGGCTGTCTCATCGTTGTCAGTGATCAGGCCTACCACTGTTGTGTCGTCAGAGCGAAAAGTAGTACTGCTAGGTTTCACTCAGTGAAATGGAACAAATAACTACATTTTTATTAAAGAACTGTGCAAATGATACATTTGTTTATAAACATGAATCATTACAGTTGTCAGACAGGGGTGATGTGTATGCGGCAGTGAAGTCAGGCGCAGCACACAGAGGATCAGGAATGACTACTTTACTTCCAGTAATACGCACAAAAACAAAAGTCTCCAACACTAGAGGAGTAACATGCGGAGTGCGTAAAATAACGAGCTAGCAATGCCAAACATACGACAGGACTAAAGGACAATAACACACAAAGGCAAACATAAAACAAGGGAACTTATATGTTACATAATCAATACAAAATAATAAACAGGTGTACAAACTAGACAACACAAGACACACACCAAAACATCGATCGGCAGTAGCTAGTACTCCGGGGACGACGAACGCCGAAGCCTGCCCGAGCAAGGAGGAGGAGCAGCCTCGGCGGCATCCATGACAACAGTAATATGAGATCTGTATATAAAACATTTACATTCAAGATTTTAATCATTTAGCAGATGCTCTTATCCAGAGCGACTTGCAGTTAGTGCATTCATATTAAGATAGCTAGGTGAGACAACCACATATCACAGTCAAATATACAGTATGTGAACATTCCATTCCAGCTAAACAATGGATATATAGCGTTTTGCAACAAAGAAACACACATTTTAATACACACCTAAAATCTAAGAATTAAGAATCTGAGAACAGTTATTTTTTTACACACACATGAAGGTACCCATAAGCAATAATTTCTGGTGAAAAAACACAAATGTGAAAAATTGGTGGATATACCGTTTTGGAAATAAACTCTGCAATTGTTCCTTGTTTTTTTCTGGCCACCTTTTTGGCATTCATTTTACATTTACATTTTAGTCATTTAGCAGACGCTCTTATCCAGAGCATTCATGGTAAAGTTTATAGACAATACATGAATATTATAATTTTGAGAATAAGTAATATTTTCAATATCAGATTAGCTTATTAGAAAGGGAAATAATATGACCCTAATACCTCAACCTACCCCAGTCACAATCACACATAGCTCGCACCCTCTTTCCTAACTACAGACCAACGAACATAGCCAACCTAACTCTGTATTTTATGATTTATGAGCCATTCATAAATCATAAAAAAAACTGAAAAAGTGACATCAGGCAGGAAATACATGTTTGTTTGTTTTTTCTTCCATTCCTTCCTTTCCACTTTCTTTCTTTCTTTCTTTCTTTCTTTCGTTCTTTCTTTCTTTCTTTCTTTTTTCTTTCTTTCTTTCTTTCTTTCTTTCTTTCTTTCTTTCTTTCTTTCTTTCTTTCTTTCTTTCTTTCTTTCTTTCTTTCTTTCTTTCTTTCTTTCTTTCCTTCTTTCCTTCTTTCTTTCTTTCTTTCTTTCTTTCTTTCTTTCTTTCTTTCTTTCTTTCTTTCTTTCTTTCTTTCTTTCTTTCTTTCTTTCTTTCTTCTGTTAATGGATGAGGTGGTGCTTGGGCTACCCTCTGGGCAGGAAAAGTTGTTTTGTTGCGTGAAGAGACCCATCCTGAGAGGGGCTCTGTAGAGGATGTTACAGTAGGAGCCAGGCATCTCTCCCCCCTACAGGTCTGGAAGTTAATAGGACTGGGTGGAATGTGATTTATAATGGCTAGGGCCCACCACCTACAGGTTCCTCTGTTCAGTTGTGTTCTTAAGCACCCAGTTCATTAATAAAGATCATATTCAGAATTCACTCCAAAGCTTTCAGTACAGATGGATTTAATTTGGGAGTTTTCATGGTAGAAAAATACAGCAGTTTCACGGTAGAAAAATACAAATGTTTCCAAACCAACTGCAAGCTACAGTGAGGGAAAAAAGTATTTGATCCCCTGCTGATTTTGTACGTTTGCCCACTGACAAAGAAATGATCAGTCTATAATTTTAATGGTAGGTTTATTTGAACAGTGAGAGACAGAATAACAACAACAAAATCCAGAAAAAACATGTCCAAAATGTTATAAATTGATTTGCATTTTAATGAGGGAAATAAGTATTTGACCCCCTCTCAATCAGAAAGATTTCTGGCTCCCATGTGTCTTTTATACAGGTAACGAGCTGAGATTAGGAGCACACTCTTAATGGGAGTGCTCCTAATCTCAGTTTGTTACCTGTATAAAAAGTTACCTGTCCACAGAAGCAATCAATCAATCAGATTCCACACTCTCCACCATGGCCAAGACCAAAGAGCTCTCCAAGGATGTCAGGGACAAGATTGTAGACCTACACAAGGTTGGAATGGGCTACAAAACCATCACAAGGCAGCTTGGTGAGAAGGTGACAACAGTTGGTGCGATTATTCGCAAATGGAAGAAACACAAAAGCACTGTCAATCTCCCTCGGCCAGGGGCTCCATGCAAGATCTCACCTCGTGGAGTTGCAATGATCATGAGAATGGTGAGGAATCAGCCCAGAACTACACAGGAGGATCTTGTCAATGATCTCAAGGCAGCTGGGACCATAGCCACCAAGAAAACAATTGGTAACACACTACGCCGTGAAGGACTGAAATCCTGCAGCGCCCGCAAGGTCCCCCTGCTAAAGAAAGCACATATACAGGCCCGTCTGAAGTTCGCCAATGAACATCTGAATGATTCAGAGGAGAACTGGGTGAAAGTGTTGTGTTCAGATGAGACCAAAATCGAGCTCTTTGGCATCAACTCAACTCGCCGTGTTTGGTGGAGGAGGAATGCTGCCTATGACCCCAAGAACACCATCCCCACCGTCAAACATGGAGGTGGAAACATTATGCTTTGGGGGTGTCTTTCTGCTAAGGGGACAGGACAACTTCACCGCATCAAAGGGACGATGGACGGGGCCATGTACTGTCAAATCTTGGGCGAGAACCTCCTTCCCTCAGCCAGGGCATTGAAAATGGGTCGTGGATGGGTATTCCAGCATGACAATGACCCAAAACACACGACCAAGGCAACAAAGGAGTGGCTCAAGAAGAAGCACATGAAGGTCCTGGAGTGACCTAGTCAGTCTCCAGACCTTAGTCCCATAGAAAATCTGTGGAGGGAGCTGAAGGTTCGAGTTGCCAAACGTCAGGCTCGAAACCTTAATGACTTGGAGAAGATCTGCAAAGAGGAGTGGAACAAAATCCCTCCTGAGATGTGTGCAAACCTGGTGGCCAACTACAAGAAACGTCTGACCTCTGTGATTGCCAACAAGGGTTTTGCCACCAAGTACTAAGTCATGTTTTGCAGAGGGGTCAAATACTTATTTCCCTCATTAAAATGCAAATCAATTTATAACATTTTTGACATGCGTTTTTCTGGATTTTTTTGTTGTTATTCTGTCTCTCAATGTTCAAATAAACCTACCATTAAAATTATAGACTGATCATGTCTTTGTCAGTGGGCAAACGTACAAAATCAGCAGGGGATCAAATACTTTTTTCCCTCACTGTATGTGATATTATGTTGTAACAGAGAGAGTTCCCTTAGTGTTCCAAGGGTCCCACTTTTCCAGTACAAGATGGGGAATGCAGCACGTCATTTCCAAAGGATATAGCTAAGTGTGTAGAGTTAATATTCATGCAGAAAACCCAAGTCTAATTGACATAAGCGTTCTCTAACGATGAGTTAGCTTTTATGGCATTTTAAGTATAAATTCAGCTTAAACCATAGTGAAAAATTGATGCAGCATCATTGACAAAATACAGATATGCCATGAATCGGATGTTATTGAATCTGTTGCAACAGTCTTTAAACTGGATATGTGTAGTTGGTATTGTGATATGTGTGGTTTAGTCATGAAGAATTAGGATTTCATGTTATTTGGCAGTAATGGTTTTCATGTGGGGTTCTTTGATACCAAAAATGGTTATAAAACAGACACTAATCCCTGTTGTGTCAGGCTGTGGTCTCCAAAGGATGGTATATAATTTATTGGGTTATGTATGATGATCTGTGTGCACGTGTGTGTGTGATATTGGCAGAACACTCTTTTCATTTTGAAGTGTGCCACGTCTTGTCATTGTAACACAACACGGCTCCACTGTACCCAACTATGGCATGCTGCAAGCTTAAATTTAACCACAACTGTTTACAGCTGTCAATATAAGGACTAACACCACAATAAATGCATTAAATTGTGTCTGGCCCTGTGTCATGGAAAATAAGGTGAGTGGATAGACTGTAGGGAATGCATGTTCACTCTGTGTTATTACATGGCAGTGTCTTAAGGGTGTCATGGCTGCTGTCCATTGTATTTAATCAGTCTCTATTACCTGCTACCCCTTTCACTGTTAAAATAATCACCCACAATTATGGACATAAAAGGATAGAGCAGACACGAGAGGGAAAGGGAGAGAAATCACACACAAAGTAATTTCTCTCCACCTTGGCTGCTCATGTAGCTTTTGATGTTTTGGGGGGTAATAAAAGGCTTGTAGGTGTTTGCCGTGACCCCCCTACAATACATTGGGAGCAGTCACAGAGGACATGCCCCCCACCACCATCACACACACACACACACACACACACACACACACACACACCCGCCACCACTATTAACTTAAAAGGTCCAGACAATTTATTGAATGCTGTAGATGAAAGAAAAAGCTGGAATAACTCCAAAATTGACCACCTCTACAATGAAGAAAATAGAACTGTGAGAAAGGGACATTGTGATGTACTTTAATCCACTCCGGTGCTGGAAAAAAAGAGACCCCATTAAATGTACCTTTGAAATAAATGGGCCCAATTACCTAGATGGCTGGAGCTCCCTAATGAAGCTTTTGTCAAGGCAAATAAACATGATGGAGAGACACTGAAGGAGTGCTAAGACGGCATCATTCAGAATCATCTTCCAGATGAAAGTTAAAATCACAGAAATGTTAGGGTGGTGGAGACTGGCAGTTGCAGGTTCCAGGGAAAACATAGTGAGATTGAAATTCCATTTGTTGAAAGAGTGAAATTTAGTGAAAGTAGAGACATGAGAGAGTTGGAAAAAACACTAAAAAGTATATATGAAAGCTAACAGTGTCATTATAATTAATATGTGAAAAGAACATTGGTAATAATTATTGTTACAAGAGTTGCTCAGTTACATTATCTGCACTGTGCGTTGGAGATAAGTCACTTTAAATAGGTTTAGGAGAGTTGTTTTGATAATGGCATTTTGGCGAGTCTCTCATTTTAATTACCAGGTTAGAGGGGACCGGCTCAAACTCCCTCTCTTTCGGCCCTCTTCAGAACTGTGAGAGCTGCCGACCCTTCCCACATCAATCCAGAACACTCAGTCTCTTCTTTCCAATACACAGCCAGTATTACTTTAGTTGATAGCTCTGCTTTTATAGAGGAATATGGACCGCAAATTGTGGAGATTTTCTCACATCTCTACCTTGCCAACCTTTTACAAAATATGTTGTCTCACAAGGCTTTGATGTAAAAACTATTCATGACATTTCTGAGCTACAGTGTGAAGAAAAACAAATAGGGAGTAACTGCAGCATGCTAGCTGTACCTGTAGACTGCTGCTAGTTAGCAGTGGCTTGTGAAACTACCTTCATCTTCCTTCAAACTGCACACAGAGACATACAAATGGTATCCACGGGTTCATCTGACTCCAGGTAAATAATTGCCAAAATCTTGCAGTATTATTAGAGATAGGCTCTGAAACAACTCACAGTTTCTAAACTAGTCCATACCACAAGGCCAAGGAGATGCAAAATGTGATCCAATGACCTCTGTATGCACTTGTATCATGCTAGCGGATGTCTTCCCTCCTTCTCCATGCCTGATCGATCTAGTGAAGGAGCAGAACTTACAGAGACAGGGGTAGTAGATGACCCTGGACCCAACAGCTTGTGAAGGGGTAAAGGTTAAGGCCATGCATGTCTGTGGGGGCCCAGACAGGGGTCAGGAGGTCTCCGTCAGGGTTGTGACCCCGCTGACCCCCAGTCGGTGTCCACAGTCCCATTTGTTTGTGTCGACATCTATGTCGCTTCCTCGATCTGTTACTCTATGAGAAAGATCGATCGCCCAAGTATGTACCTCTGTTACTGAACCATGTCTCTATATTTCAGCACTTGGAGGGAGATTACCAAGGTAATCGTGGGATTAAACCTGTATGATGAAGGAACTACTAATACAGTAGGCTGGTATTTTGATTGCAGATACAGAAATAGTAACATTGCTGTAGTGATATATTGATGGTTCTGAGAGTAAGGTTTAAAGTATATTCACTTTGGCATCAATTAAATGCTCCTAGATCTGCAGTTAGGGGAAACATATTTGACGGTCCAGTCAAATACCATGGCTAGAATAAAATGTATTTAGGGTAGAAAGAGCATATACTGATTGTGAGTGAAAGCTATCTGTCTTTACATTGTTTTGCTAAGTGAAAACATACAGATCTAACAACTTGTAATGTATAGTGTGTAGGCTAATGGACTGCAACATAATGCACGACAAGTCTTGAAACTATCCATTTCACTCACATGCATTCTTTTAGCTGGTGTGTTAAACATAACGATGTGTGATGCTTACTGCCACCCCTACTGTACTATTCATTCCTTCATTACTATTTCATAAACGTATGATTAACGCTTATTGCTGCAGCGCAATTCCCATTCTCCGTGTCGGGGGCCCCACTAAAGACGGCTCAAGCTTGAGAGATGTAGGTTTTTCAAGTCATTTACATTTTTACACTTCCATGTACCCGCCTTTTAATTTAACATATAATGATGCCATTAGAATAGAATCCATCTGGAAGTTCCTTTTGGGAGCGGTTTATGTTCCGTGCCTTCTGCAGCTAATTCTGCTCTCGCTACATTGGCAACAGATGCTCTGAAAGCAACAGATGCATTCTCTTCAACTACTATTACAATCAAGCCCATGTTTAGGATAAATGTTTCTAGGTATGCAGGATTATGATACCTGCACTGGGACTGGTAAAGACAAGAAGGAACGGGACATAATGGTCACTGGCAACAAATGCTAACTGATTTAGAAACACTTTAGAATCAGAGAAATTGGATAAAGTGCAACTTGTTATAGACCTAGTCCCTTCATGGTTCCATTGTGAGCATCTGTTTTGAGTTGATACAGTATATCTCTGGTTATGATATCTCTAAACTCACCTCAAACCCCCATGACTGAACTCTCAGAGATGATACTATCTAACAACAGCATATTACAAATGTAAAAAAAAAAAACTTTTTTCCCTCCTCAAAAATCCAGTAGCTAATTAATTACTGTAAAATAACAAACAATTTCCTCCAACGATTATGAGTGACTACGCACTGGCCTTTAATCCTCTCTGCCTCAATTATGCTAATGCTAACTTTCTCTCCCAGCAATTAATGTGATTCATTTTCTCTTGTTTTGAATTACAATTGCAGTGCCTGCTAGCACTTTAAAGCATTCATTAAATACCAATGAAATGGGTGCAGCTCGGTTCTGTAGCACTTTGTGTTCAATGTGCTAATTGGTAGACATTTTAATATCTGACCTCTTACGAGAGAGCAAAAGTTATATTTAACAGTGATATTAGCATAGCATATTTTCAACTGATTGTTTTATTGGAGGTTGCGGTGCTAGATATGACGACTGGGCTAATTCAACAGGAGATGTAAAACTGATCTTCAGTATTGATCCATTCATGAGAGATGCTTGTAGTGTTGTCATTTCATCACAAAAAACATCTATAAAACATAAATTCAACATTGGGAATGTTATACTGTAGAGTGCTCGTTCTTTTCTTTTAGTAAGTGGTTGAATAGCCATAAGCTAATGTGTTGTCCATGTTTTCATTGCATAAAGCTTATCTTGGAGAGTGCCATTCATTCAGAAGATCCAAGAAAGGCTGTTCTCTTTCATTCCTGTGTCTTATACCTTCAGTACTTTGTTATGCCTACTTGAGTAGCATTAACCTCTATGGGATCGGTGTCCCATATATGGGACGGTTGAGCTAACATGCGCTAATGTGATTAGCATGACTGTTGTAAGTAACAGCAAACTTTCCAGGACATAGACATGTCTTATATGGGCAGAAAGCTTAAATTGTTGTTAATCTAACTGCACTGTCCAATTTACAGTAGCTATTACAGTGAAAAAATACCATGCTATTTTTTATAGTATGGACACCATATAAATAATTACATTGAATATGTGTTGTACTTACCTGCAGTATAGTATGATTGCTATTCATGTGTGCGTGGTTGTTATTGGCATTGACCGTGACCTTTCCCCTTTTGATGATGTCATCACCAAGCGTCAGATCTGTACAATGTGATTCTACCACAGGTTGAGTGGGCTGTATCGTTCTGCTGTTTTTGTACAGTTTGTACATGGCTGTACACCTTTTATTTATTGGGTTGAAAGTAAAGGAAGTAATATTGAAGTGCGTGTGGGTATTCCTTGTCAAGTTACTACATCTTTTTGGCAACGAGGATAAAACTTTATCAACATGTACAGGGCGATGTGCTAGCTAGCTAAGTAACAGTGGAGGTAGTCAGTTAGCTAGCTAGCTTAATGAGCGACGGAGAGCAAGTGCCACTGGACGGAAACGCCGATGGGGACAATCAGCAGCAAGTGAAAATCGCTAACGAGGATCAAGGACAAGTTGGCGTTATAATGGCAATGTTTGGGACTATCACTGAGTTTGTGGAAGAGAACGGGGACTGGACGGAATATGTGGAAAGGTTGGGACACTTTTTCTTGGCAAATGGAATCACAGATGAGGCTAAACAGCGTTCTATTCTCTTGAGTGTGTGTGGGGCTAAAACCTACAAGCTAATGAGGAATTTGGCTACACCACGGAGACCGGGAGAAATTCCTTTTGGGGATCTAGTTGCTCTCGTTCAGACTCACTACAATCCAAAGCCTTCGGTGATTGTCCAGAGGTTCAAGTTTAACTGCCATTTTCGGAAAACAGGTCAGTCTGTTGCTAACTGTGTTGCTGAATTACGTGAACTCTCTGAACATTGTGAGTTTGGGGCTATGTTAGAGGACATGCTCCGTGACAGATTAGTCTGTGGCATTAATGAGGACAGCATACAGCGCAGGTTGCTGGGGGAAGCCACTCTGACTTTCAAGAGAGCATTGGAACTATCTCAAGGGATGGAGATGGCCGCTAGTAATGCGAAAAATATTTAAAAGGCCAACAGTGGAATTTGTGCAGCGCATCAGGTGACAAAAGAGGTGGCAGGAAAAAGGGGAAAAGCATTGGAATGTTTCAGATGTGGAGGAACGCATTATGCAAACAACTTTAAGTTCAATGATACTGTCTGTCACAATTGCAACAAAAAGGGATATTTAGCAAAAAAATTCAGGGGTCCTAGGAGCAAGCCAGGGGGTGGGCGGACTGGGCTGGGCAAGTTCACAGCACCAAAACCGCAGTCAGCAGCACACCACCTAGAGAGCACAGAGGAGGAGGAAGAGCATTGTTCCCTCAACATGTTTAATGTGAGTGAGCCGTGCGCAGAGCCTATCTATGCTACAGTGGAGGTAGATGGAAAGCAGATGTGGATGGAGGTTGACACGGGGGCCTCTGCCTCTGTCATAAGTGAGGAGACCTACAAACAAATGTGGGGCTCAAAACATGCTTCTGCCCTCACACCGGCAGGGATCAGACTGTGTACGTACACCGGGGAAACCATACCATTGCTGGGGGCTCTAGAGGTGGACATTGCATACAACAGCCAGGAAGCGAGAGCACGGCTCCTGGTGGTGAAAGGGAATGGGCCTAGTTTACTAGGGCGTGACTGGCTAAACAAAATACAACTGAACTGGGGTGAGATAAAACACACCCGAGTGACTGAGGATGTCATTCAAAAGTACCCTGAGATTTTCAAAGATGAACTGGGCACACTGCAGGGCACTGCAGTTAAGCTGTTCGTGGATCCTCAGGCCGAGCCTCGCTTTTTCAAGCCCAGGATAGTGCCTTACGCCATGAAAAAGAAAGTGGAAGATGAGTTGGAGCGGCTGCAGGAAACAAACATCATTACTCCCATTCAGTTCTCCCACTAAACAGCTCCAATCGTTCCCATTCTGAAAAGTGACGGCACGGTGCGTATATGTGGGGACTACAAACTCACCATCAACAGGGCCTCTAAGCTAGACGCTTACCTGCTGCCGCGGGTGGAGGACCTGTTCGCGACGCTGGCAGGAGGCAAGACGTTCTCAAAGCTTGACATGAGTCACGCCTACCAATAGCTCCTCCTGGACGAGGACTCAAAAGAGTATGTCACAGTCAACACGCACAAAGGCTTGTTCAGGTACAACCACTTGGTTTTCGGAGTGGCGTCCAGCCCGGCCATTTTCCAGAGGACAATGGACAATCTGCTGCAGGGGATCCCTCATGTAGCAGTGTACCTTGACGATATCCTGGTTATAGGGGAGACGGAGGAGGAGCACCTCCACCATCTGGACCAGGTGTTAAAGAGATTCTCTGAGGCAGGGCTGCGCCTGAAGCATAGCAAGTACACATTCCAAGCACAGAGTGTGACATACCTAGGTCACAGGATCACAGCGCAGGTTCTGTGTCCTGTGGAGGACAAAGTCAGGGCAATCAAGGATGCTCCAAACCCCAAAAATGTGTCCGAACTCAGGTCGTTCCTGGGCATGGTGAACTACTATGGTAAGTTCCTCCCTGAGATGTCAACAGTGTTGGCTCCACTTTATCAGCTGTTCCACAAATACTGTAAATGGAAGTGGGGGCCAGCACAAGAGAAAGCTTTCAAGGAAGTGAAAGAACTACTACAATCAGCACAACTTCTGGTTCATTTTGACCAAGACAAAGAGATCATCCTGTCATGTGACGCCTCGCCCTATGGTGTCAGGGCAATACTCTCTCATCAGATGGAGGACGGGTCAGAGAAACCCATTAGATTCGCATCACGTACGCTGACGAGTGCTGAGAAGGGTTATTCACAGTTAGACAAGGAAGGTCTGGCCATAGTCTTTGCTGTGAAAGGCTTCCATCAGTACCTCTACGGTCGTCATTTCACCATATGCACTAACCACAAACCACTGATGAGCCTTTTCAGTGAATCAAGATGCATACCTACCATGGCTTCAGCAAGGATACAGCGCTGGGCCCTCACACTGTCAGCTTACCAGTACACTATAGTGTATAGAGCGGGGAAGGACAATGCAAACGCAGATGCGCTCAGCCGTCTCCCGCTACCAGAGATGCCCGCCACAACTGTGGTGCCTCCCGAGACAATTTTCCTAATGGAGAGATTGTCAAACTCACCTGTGAATGCCAAACAGATCAAACAGTGGACAGACCGGCATCCTATCCTGTCCCAAGTGAAAATATTCCTTATGCAGGGTTGGCCTCCTGTCATAGAGGATGATGGACTAAGACCTTATGCAAAGCGTAAAACTGAGCTGAGTGTGCAGGATGGCTGCATACTCTGGGGGTCCAGAGTGGTTGTTCCACCCCCTGGCCGTGCACAAGTCATGGATGAGGTCCATGAGTCTCACCCGGGTGCCTCCCGGATGAAAAGTTTAGCCAGATCTTACATCTGGTGGCCTAACATGGATCAGGATGTAGAAAACAAAGTTAAATCATGTTCTGAGTGTCAGAGTAACCAGAAGATTGGCGCCGCCCGCGCCACTACATCTGTGGGAGTAGCCTGACCGTCCATGGTCCAGGCTGCACATAGACTTTGCAGGCCCTTTCATGGGTCACATGTTCCTTGTCATGGTGGACGCGCTCTCCAAGTGGCTGGAGACTCACATCATGAGCAACATCACAGTGACCACAACCATCGAAAAGCTTCGGCAGGTGTTTGCAACCCATGGTCTGCCTGACTCTCTTGTGTCCGACAACGCAACAACGTTTACCTGTGACTTGTTCCAAGAATGAATGCGGAGAAACGGGATTCACCATGTCCGCAGCGCTCCGTTTCACCCGGCCTCAAACGGCTTAGCGGAGCGGGCTGTGCAGACACTGAAAGAGGAGCTCAAAAGGATGACTAGGGGAACCATCACAACTAAGCTCTCTCGGTTCTTGTTCCAGTACTGCATCACGCCACAAACAACAACAGGACAGGCTCCAGCGGAGATGTTAATGGGCAGAAAGCCAAAAGCTCACCTGGATGTACTGCATCCGGACATCAAAGCACGAGTGGAACGGAAGCAGGAGAAACAAAAAGAGAGACATGACCACCACGCGAGGGAGAGACAGTTAAAACCCAATGACACTGTCTACATCCGCAACTACACAAGCAGCCAACGCTGGTTGCCAGGTATCATTCTGAGTCAGAGTGGTCCCGTCTCCTTTGTTGTCAAACTGACTGATGGTCGAGTCATGCGCAGACACCAGGACCACCTCCGCCTGCGCTATGACAAAGACAAGACCATGTTTTCAGACGGAACAGCTGTGGGTGGTAGTATACAAGTTGAAACCCCACAGGAAACCGTATCTGAGGAACAGGGGCATTCAGTGGTTCCAGCAGAGGGTGATGGACATTCTCTCACAAACACCCAACCCGCTCCTGTGCCCTCAGACCCAGCTCCACTGGGACATGCCTTACCTGTGTCTCGTGGCACACCAGGAGTACTGCGCAGATCACAGCGTAGTCACAAGCCTCCTGAAAGACTAACTCTGTAGTTGAAACTGAGAGACTCGTGGTGTTAGTGTTTGTTTGGAGCAGCAGACCTAGTTGAAAAGAAATAAGGACTGTCATTGTTTTGTTTTGTTTACATTTACAGTAACACCAGCAGAAGTTCTACAGTGTTGTGAAGTAAAGAAAATAAAACACTGATGTGGTTTACTTGTTAACTTTATGTTTTCCTTACAGGGGGAATTTAAATTGAGGGGGGAGAAGTGTTATCGTGTGGAAACTATATAAATAATTACATTGAATATGTGTTGTACTTACCTGCAGTATAGTATGATTGCTATTCATGTGTGCATGGTTATTATTGGCATTGACCGTGACCTTTCCCCTTTTGATGATGCCATCACCAAGAGTCAGATCTGTACAATGTGATTCTACCACAGGTTGAGTGGGCTGTATCGTTCTGCTGTTTTTGTACCGTTTGTACATGGCTTTACACCTTTTATTTATTTGGGTTGAAAGTAAAGGAAAGTAATATTGAAATGCGTGTGGTCATTCCTTGTCAAGTTACTACACTATTGTTTGAGGAGAGTGCACAACAACAAAAAACGTATTACGTCAGCTGGTTTGATACATTCACCTCTGAAGCTAACTAATGTACTTACATTCAGTAATCTTGCTCAGATTTGTCATCCTAAGGGTCCCAGAGATAAAATGTAGCATTGTTATATTCAAATGTAGGAACTGGGTTCTACAGTATGAACCCCTGCTGTCTCTGGCTCCACACCCACCCCGCCCGGCCATCTAGATGTGTGAAAGTTAGTGTATAAGCTAATGATCCATCATGTTTGACATTCCTGGGAGTGTGTATACTTACATTTTGTATTACCATATCATTTTTGTATGTTCTCTATAGTTATGTACTTGAAAATATATCAATTGACCAATTCGGCACATTTGGGCAGAATAGTCCAGTATTGCAATGATTCACTGGATAAATCTGAAACTTTGCACACACTGCTGCCATCTAGTGGGCAAAATCTAAATTGCGCCTAAACTGCACTATTACATTGTGGCTTTTCTCTTGCATTTCAAAGACGATGAAAAAAACAAAACAAGGAAAAAGCATGTTTTTTTGTTTGTATTGTCTTTTACCAGATCTAATGTGTTATATTCTCCTACATTAATGTCACCTTTCCACAAACTTCAATTGTTTCCTTTCAAATGGTATCAAGAATATGCATATCCTTGCTTCAGGTCCTGAGCTACAGGCAGTTAGATTTGGGTATGTCATTTTAGGCGAAAATTGAAAGAAAGGGTCCGATCCTTAAGAGGTTAACAGCTCACTACTCCATTTGCCAGGGACTTGGATTTTCTCAAATTGAGTTACTTCCATCTGAACATCAGTGCTTCAGGCAAACAAGAGTGGAGCTGGATAAAAAGCTTTCATGTTCTGATGTGATCTTCTTGAATGGGAACTCCATATTGTGATCTGGAACTGAAATATTATTATTTTATATGATTTTACCACACCAGCTCTTTGGTCCAAATGTAAGATCAGAGATTTGGGTGTTAGAGAACAGTGTGTTGGTTGAAAGGTTTGGTACAGGACAGTCGGCTCCCATGAAAGGAGGTTTAAATCGAAAGCATGGATGGCCCATGGGCCCCTGGAGTATCTCAGAAGTCTAGGCTGAGTTCTGCTTGTATGTCCTTCATACCAAATGGTGTGTATTGCAATTAATGGACAGTCCAATGTGTCAATATAGTGAAATACATTTTCTCTGTAGATACCACAAATGTGGCTAACCCAATAGGTTTGTATATCACGTTGAGCATTCATAGGTGCACATGAATAGCACTACCCCAAAGCTTCCATGGACATAGGGCCAGCTGGGGAAAATAAGATACTGAAGGAGAACTACAGACTCCATTTCATTGTTGCCTTAACCTCCTCCATGTCTCGAGTGCTCGCAAACAGGCAATCTATTAGTTCTCCTTTAGAATCACAATGCAGTGAATATCATTCTATCTAGTGTTTTGTTCAGGTAATTTACAGAACACTTTGAACAATGTTGAAGCATGAAAGATGAAAACCACTGCGCTTTGTGTCCCAATGGACACTTACTTATTTCATTGCACACTTCTAATTTATATGGAAATGAAATAATGTTCTCCCCGGCTTTTTGCTTGTGCTGTCCAGCAGTCACAATGAAAGGAAAATAAGAATCAGTGTGGAACTTTTGTGGAGATAGCTCTTGAAGGGCTATTGCTGGATGTGGTGAAAGGAGGGGCAAGATGAATGAGTGACCCAGTGTTATTGTCAGTCTGAAGTCTCTTTCTGAGATTGGACAAATGTTATGTTTGTTTGTATGTATGTACAGTATGTATGAATGTGTGTGTTTGTTTGTTCATACTAGGGTTTGCCATGGTAACAGTGGGACGAAGGTTATCGTGTGGCCACTCTAATCTATTTTACCGTTGAGTTGAGCACCACTCATAATGAATGTAGCCTGTTCTAGCCTCTTGTTGCAGCAAGGTAAAGAAGGTATAATTCAGACATAGCTATCTGTTGGATCCGGCTTCATATACAGTGGGGAGAACAAGTATTTGATACACTGCCGATTTTGCAGGTTTTCCTACTTACAAAGCATGTAGAGGTCTGTAATTTTTATCATAGGTACACTTCAACTGTGATAAAACACAAATCCAGAAAATCACATTGTGTGATTTTTAAGTAATTAATTTGCATTTTATTGCATGACATAAGTATTTGATCACCTACCAACCAGTAAGAACTCCAGCTCTCACAGACCTGTTAGTTTTTCTTTAAGAAGCCCTCCTGTTCGCCACTCATTACCTGTATTAACTGCACCTGTTTGAACTCGTTACCTGTATAAAAGATACCTGTCCACACACTCAATCAAACAGACTCCAACCTCTCCACAATGGCCAAGACCAGAGAGCTGTGTAAGGACATCAGGGATAAAATTGTAGACCTGCACAAGGCTGGGATGGGCTACAGGATAAAAGGCAAGCAGCTTGGTGGGAAGGCAACAACTGTTGGCGCAATTATTAGAAAATGGAAGAAGTTCAAGATGACGGTCAATCACCCTCGGTCTGGGGCTCCATGCAAGATCTCACCTCATGGGGCATCAATGATCATGAGGAAGGTGAGGGATCAGCCCAGAACTACACGGCAGGACCTGGTCAATGACCTGAAGAGAGCTGGGACCACAGTCTCAAAGAAAACCATTAGTAACACACTACGCCGTCATGGATTAAAAATCCTGCAGCGCACGCAAGGTCCCCCTGCTCAAGCCAGCGCATTTCCAGGCCCGTCTGAAGTTTGCCAATGACCATCTGGATGATCCAGAGGAGGAATGGGAGAAGGTCATGTGGTCTGATGAGACAAAATTAGAGCTTTTTGGTCTAAACTCCACTCGCCGTGTTTGGAGGAAGAAGAAGGACGAGTCCAACCCCAAGAACACCATCCCAACCGTGAAGCATGGAGGTGGAAACATCATTCTTTGGGGATGCTTTTCTGCAAAGGAGACAGGACGACTGCACCGTATTGAGGGGAGGATGGATGGGGCCATGTATCGCGAGATCTTGGCCAATAACCTCCTTCCCTCAGTTGAGCATTGAAGATGGGTCGTGGTTGGGTCTTCCAGCATGACAACGACCCGAAACACACAGCCAGGGCAACTAAGGAGTGGCTCCGTAAGAAGCATCTCAAGGTCCTGGAGTGGCCTAGCCAGTCTCCAGACCTGAACCCAATAGAAAATCTTTGGAGGGAGCTGAAAGTCCGTATTGCCCAGTGACAGACCCAAAACCTGAAGGATCTGGAGAAGGTCTGTATGGAGGAGTGGGCCAAAATCCCTGCTGCAGTGTGTGCAAACCTGGTCAAGACCTACAGGAAACGTATGATCTCTGTAATTGCAAACAAAGGTTTCTGTACCAAATATTAAGTTCTGCTTTTCTGATGTATCAAATACTTATGTCATGCCATAAAATGCAAATTAATTACTTAAAAATCATACAATGTGATTTTCTGGATTTTTGTTTTAGATTCCGTCTCTCACAGTTGAAGTGTACCTATGATAAAAATTACAGACCTCTACATGCTTTGTAAGTAGGAAAACCTGCAAAATCGGCAGTGTATCAAATACTTGTTCTCCCCACTGTATGTAGTGAAGGAAACAGGAAGCATCTAACAAAGAAATGTGCCCTTACATGCCATCTAGCAATGCACCGTGATTTGGTCACAGTTCAGGAGCCACATCAAAGACCCAATAGGAAGACTCAAGACAACCATCGTCAGTTTCTGTCTCTCTCCCAAAATATGAAGGAATCTTAGGGACAGAGCGGAAGTGGGGTCGCAGACCTGCAAATACCCTCCACCTCTCCCCTCATTCCTTCTGACCAGTCTCAGATGGGATGTTGGGCTCAGCTTGGGGACAAAGGGGTCCTTGTCGGGCATTCCTGGTGCCATTTAGAAGGGACGGCGGGGATAACTAGGAAGGGGCAGGAACAGGGCTTCCAACTACAAGGTAACAAGGGAAAACCATGCAATCCCTCTTGGAATTAGCCTGGGATTGGAGACACAAGGCTCACCAGACAGTAGATCAATGGAGCTCTTCACAGAGGGAGGGAGGAGTGGGGCAGAGCAGGATATTGCCGAAAAGAAAGTGTGCCACGTCCTGGTCAAATTACTTCCAAAGCTGTGGAGGATCCTGTTACCTGTTCAGATGTTTAGGTTGAATGTTCACTTGCCTGTTTGGCCCTATGCCCACATCAACCTAGGGTTGGCCTTTGAAACTTGTATTACTGATCACAATACGAAGAATACTATTACAAGCCTTGTTATGGTGTAGCCTGGAAAATGGCGGCTAGTGCAAATATTCTTATTCTATTATGTAATAACAAATGTACACGTTTAAGTAAAGAAGATGATAACCAATAAGATATACTGTGTGTATAAACTGTATCTAAACAGGATATGACAAACGTATTTTTATCCCAAAGATAATTTTACTCTATAGCCTACTGTTTAATAAGTTTGATGGGAATACGCTTTTTTTCTTCTGGCCTTCTCCTCTTTCTAACTGTCTGTCAACTCTCCACATCAAACAGGTTCAATGGGAGCAAGGCTCTTTTGTCAGTCTTTATACACCAGTGCACACGCTTTTCTCCTTGCCTCAGGTCCATCAAGTTTTTATCGAGACATTAGGTATCCTCTTTGAGCCCGCACATTGTGGAAATGAAAGAGTAGAAAGCACTTGGTCCTCATACTCCCCTCCTATAATGCCCCCTTGTCTAGTACCATGCTCCAAGCGAATGTCATCATCTGAGTCGTATGAATGAGTGGAGTGCGCTGGCATTACATATTGATCCTCTCTCTTTGTGAAGCCTCCGAACCCTGCAATAATTACCATCGTCCATTAGCGACTTTGCCAGCTAACATCTCCATTAATGGCTGTAGCCCTGTTCTTTCAGTGGTGTTAACATTCATTTGGACTGGATTTATTAACAGAGAGAAGAACATGGTACAAATATACAGTATTTGAATGGAATAAAAGGCAGGGGAAATGAAGTACTTGTTTAAAAGCTTAACAAAGCATCTATATTTAATTAACGTTTTTAATAGCAGGTGACTTTGTCCTCATTTTGGAAATGATCATCTTAGCTGAGAGCAGACCTCACTGGGTAGATGTTTAAATGGCACTTACACAAATGTTATAGCGGTCTATTTGTTTTGTTCATTTTCACTATCCATGCAACCCTTCTCATGGATCACTTTAAATGTTGCTAAAAGCCCCCCATTTGTTTCTTTATCGCTTCTTTACTTTTGTCTCCCTTTCTAAAAAACAATGACTGCAGAATTATTAAAGTGATGGTAAAACTGCAGAATTATTAAAGTGATGGTAAAAAAAGAAGAAGATGATTTTCAAATGACCTGTGGGTTCACGGTTTGTCAAAACCAATATAGTATTTTTGGAGAATGTAGTGATGCTAAAAACAGTATCAGATACACTGTAAAGGGGTTACCATTATTTTGACAGTAGTTTGCAGGCAGCTCGGTGGCAATTACACCTACTGTAATATAACTACGGTATCAAAGCGAGTACTGTGTAATGACACACAGTACAATACCGTAAAATGGACTGTATTATACCGTAAAATAGTTAATGCTACCATAATTGGAATGAATTAATGAATGGATGAATGATATTTGTTGAGGGGAGGGGTTTGTATTTCACAGTATTTTACTGTACTGACAAGGGATTGGTGCAAACAGGTTGGCTGCTAAGCAAAGTATTTACAAACATTACAGCATATTAATGAATATTTGGTGTTTTATATCACCTGCACTACCAGAGGCCTTAACAAAGGCTTCCAAACTGGCAGTGACTACAGGGCAAAACAGACCAAAAGGACATGGCAAAATGCTCAACCATTTAGACTTGCTGCCACTCCAATCTGTCCCATATACATTTTAAATTGATGGGGCATTATAACCACATAGGAGTTAAATTGGTAGAGCATTTTCACTCACTGGTGGGTGCAACAAATACAGCCTCTTACAAGGCACACCTCAAAATATGTGACTGAGCCACAATACCATGCACCCAATAGTGGTCAAAAGGTTTTTTGCGCTGCAAAGACACGGTACGGTACTGTATTCTGTGGGGTGGAATTACAGTACCATTCAAAATACAGCAATTCTTTCCCCAAACACAACATTTTCCCACAATGCACCATAATTTACAGTATGCTGCAGTAAAACATTTCAGAGTATTTTACTGTTGCTAATACTGTTTCGCTACAGTGTAGCAGTGCATTCAAAAGTATGGGGAAAGTAGACGAGGGGATGACTCTGTCCCCATGCTTTTGAATGCACCACTACACACTAAAAACAAATGGTTCTATGTAGTGTCAAATAAGGGTTCATTTGGCTTGTAACCATTTTGGTGCTACAGTGAGGGAAAAAAGTATTTGATCCCCTGCTGATTTTGTACGTTTGCCCACTGACAAAGAAATGATCAGTCTATAATTCTAATGGTAGGTTTATTTGAACAGTGAGAGACAGAATAACAACAACAAAAATCCAGATAACGCATGTCAAAAATGTTATAAATTGATTTGCATTTTAATGAGGGAAATAAGTATTTGACCCCTCTGCAAAACATGACTTAGTACTTGGTGGCAAAACCCTTGTTGGCAATCACAGAGGTCAGACGTTTCTTGTAGTTGGCCACAAGGTTTGCACACATCTCAGGAGGGATTTTGTCCCAGTCCTCTTTGCAGATCTTCTCCAAGTCATTAAGGTTTTGAGCCTGACGTTTGGCAACTCGAACCTTCAGCTCCCCTCCACAGATTTTCTATGGGATTAAGGTCTGGAGACTGGCTAGGCCACTCCAGGACCTTAATGTGCTTCTTCTTGAGCCACTCCTTTGTTGCCTTGGCCGTGTGTTTTGGGTCATTGTCATGCTGGAATACCCATCCACGGCCCATTTTCAATGCCCTGTCTGAGGGAAGGAGGTTCTCACTCAAGATTTGACGGTACATGGCCCCATCCATCGTCCCTTTGATACGGTGAAGTTGTCCTGTCCCCTTAGCAGAAAAACTCCCCCAAAGCATAATGTTTCCACCTCCATGTTTGACGGTGGGGATGGTGTTCTTGTGGTCATAGGTAGCATTCCTCCTCCTCCAAACACGGCGAGTTGAGTTGATGCCAACTCAACTCGCCGTGTTTGGTCTCATCTGACCACAACACTTTCACCCAGTTGTCCTCTGAATCATTTAGATGTTCATTGGCAAACTTCAGATGGACATGTATATGTGCTTTCTTGAGCAGGGGGACCTTGCAGGCGCTGCAGGATTTCAGTCCTTCACGGCATAGTGTGTTACCAATTGTTTTCTTGGTGACTATGGTCCCAGCTGCCTTGAGATCATTGACAAGATCCTCCCGTGTAGTTCTGGGCTGATTCCTCACCGTTCTCATGATCATTGCAACTCCACGGGGTGAGATCTTGCATGGAGCCCCAGGCCGAGGGAGATTGACAGTTCTTTTGTGTTTCTTCCATTTGCGAATAATCGCACCAACTGTTGTCACCTTCTCACCAAGCTCCTTGGCGATGGTCTTGTAGCCCATTCCAGCCTTGTGTAGGTCTACAATCTTGTCCCTGACATCCTTGGAGAGCTCATTGGTCTTGGCCATGGTGGAGAGTTTGGAATCTGATTGATTGATTGCTTCTGTGGACAGGTGTCTTTTATACAGGTAACAAGCTGAGATTAGGAGCACTCCCTTTAAGAGTGTGCTCCTAATCTCAGGTCGTTACCTGTATAAAAGACACCTGGGAGCCAGAAATCTTTCTGATTGAGAGGGGGTCAAATACTTATTTCCCTCATTCAAATATAAATCAATTTATAACATTTTTTACATGCGTTTATCTGGATTTTTTGTTGTTATTCTGTCTCTCACAGTACAAATAAACCCACCATTAAAATTATAGACTGATCATTTCTTTGTCAGTGGGCAAATGTACAAAATCAGCAGGTGATCAAATACTTTTTCCCCTCACTGTATATGGAACCTTTTTTGAAGATCCTATAAAGAACCATGCTCATAAGGTTCTAAATGGAACCTATATGGTACTATAAAGGACCCTTTCCTAAGGTTCTGTAAGAACCATTAAAAAAAGGTTATATATAGCACCAAAAAAGGGTTCCACTATGGTTACAATCCTTTTTGGGGCTATATAGAACTCTATTTGGTTCTTTGTAGAACCATACAAGGTTTTTTATTCAGGTGTAATATCCATATTGTTAAAATTCCATAGTTTTTATTATTGTGTTAATTAACAAGTTGAGTCAGGTGTGCTATCTCTGGAACGTCTTGGGGGTCCCTGAGGAGAGAATTGAGAACTACCGACTTTACACAAGGCCATATTTGAGTCTTTCACAAGACACTGTCACTGGTCATAGTCATATATAACATGTACAGTGCATTTGGAAAGTATTCAGACCCCTTGACTTTTCCAAATATTGTTACGTTAGAGCCTTATTCTAAAATTGATTAAATAGTTTTTCCCCTCATCAATCTACACACAATACCCCAAAATGACAAAGCAAAAACTGGTTTTTCGACATTTTAGCAAATTTATAAAATAAAAAAAACTCAAATATCACATAAGTATTCACACCCTTTACTCATTACTTTGTTGAAGCACCTTTGGCAGCGATTACAGCCTCGAGTCTTCTTGGGTATAACATTACAAGCTTGGCACACCTGTATTTGGGGAGTTTCTCCCATTCTTTTCTGCAGATCCTCTCAAGCTCTGTCAGGTTGGATGTGGAGCGTTGCTGCACAGCTATTTTCAAGTCTCTCCAGAGACGTTCGATCGGGTTAAAGTCTGGGATCTGGCTGGGCCACTCAAGGACATTCAGAGACTTGTCCCGAAGCCACTCCTGCGTTGTCTTGGCTGTGTGCTTAGGGTAATTGTCCTGTTGGAAGGTGAACCTTCAACCTAGTCTGAGGTCCTAAGCGCTCTGGAGCAGCTTTTCATCAAGACTCTCTGTACTTTGCTCCGTTAATCTTTTTCTCGATCCTGACTAGTCTCCCAGTCCCTGCCGCTGAAAAACATCCCCACAGCATGATGCTGCCACCACCATGCTTCACTGTAGGGATGGTGCCAGGTTTCCTCCAGACATGATGCTTGGCATTCAGGCTAAAGAGTTCAATCTTGGTTTCATCAGACCAAAGAATCTTGTTTCTCATGGTCTGAGAGTCTTTATGTGCCTTTTGGCAAACTCCAAGCGGGCTGTCATGTGCATTTTACTGAGGAGTGGCTTCCGTCCGGCCACTCTACCATAAAGGCCTGATTGGTGGAGTGCTGCAGAGATGGTTGTCCTTCTGGAAGGTTCTCCCATCTCCACAGAGGAACTGTAGAGCCCTGTTAGAGTGACCATCGGGTTCTTGGTCACCTCCCTGACCAAGGCCCTTCACCCCCGATTGTTCAGTTTGGCTGGGCGGCCAGCTCTAGGAAGAGTCTTGGTGGTTCCAAACTTCTTCTATTTAAGAATGATGGAGGCCACTGTGTTCTTGGGGACCTTCAATGCTGCAGAAATGGTTTGGTACCCTTCCCCAGATCTGTGCCTCGACACAATCCTGTCTCGGAGCTCTACGGACAATTCCTTCAACCTCATGGCTTGGTTTTTGCCCTGACATGCTCTGTCAACTGTGGGACAAAAAAAATAATTTTATTTAATTTTATTAGGATCTCTTTTAGTCCTCATTAAATATACAATTTATAATACAATTACATTTTCACGTATAACCCACTGTTAAAAACAACAGACATAATACACTGACATATTGACCAGATAAATACAATGATGGGCTCAAAGGGTTCTTTGGGTCAATATGGTTCCACATAGAACCATCACCCTTCCCAAAGAACCCTTGAGGAACCCAAATGTTTTGTGTGTAACTTATACACTCCTTTAATAGGTCGTATTTATTTTGGCTGTATAAATGTGATTGTTCCAGTGAAGGTTCAACTGCATTCATGTGAATACAAGAAAGGTTAACATGTACCTGTTTACTTTCTCTGTTTACTGTTTGCATTTCCTCTGGCAACCAAAGATATTTGTTTCTCAGTAGAGGACCCTAGAGCAGCAGCCGTTCTGTGCTCATAATCCGACCCCAAAGCCAATGTAGCGCTACTGATATAATGAGGGCTTTTGGAGAGTGCCAATGCAGTAGAGGCTCTTGGAACATCAAACATCAGATGTGGTTTCCCAGTTTTGTACAATCACGGAGAGGCCCTCTTTTCCACCCATGACCCCTCTCTAGATGTAGCTCTGGGATACATGGATGTCATGCTGACCTTTCCGACCATCAGCGGGCTCAGAGAAAATGAGGGGAACGGATGAGAAGGAGAGAGAGCTAAAGTAAAGTGCTCACCCGGAGCCATTATGATTAACCATCAGCAGTTTTTGTGTAATCATCGACAATGTGCGCACAGCAGAATCCTATATGGAAAGAGCTGGAGAGAAAAATCAATCACATTATAACTGTAGACATGCTTTATTGACCTCTGTTGGTGTTCACACATTTCATACTTGATTTGTATCTACTGGCAGGATTTGGAACAACACAGGCAATTTGGACGATGATGAGAAATAGGACAAGCATTTTAAAACTAAGCCCGTGCTTATGGCTTGAGTGCTGAGTTTAGAAAAAAGTGACCTATTTTAATGTTCTTCCTGTGCGCATATTTGAATATGAAAATATCTGAAAGCATTGGAAAAGCGATGCTCTCTTTTATTGACATCCTGGCATGTGCTGTTTGGGGTTTGAACTTGGTAATAGTGTGAGCCCAGCGAGTGCATTATGCAGGCTACGGCTAGCAACAGATCTAGAAACCCCCTCTCCCTCAGACAGACAACTGTAAATAAGAGTTGGATGTCTCATTACCCAAACCCCTAACCTTGACAGCTGCATGAATCCAAAATGCATTGTATCTAAAGGTTAAGAGCAGTTACAGGGGAAAGTAATGTATTATTAAAATACCTTTCGGAGTGAAGTACCTTTTGATATATTTTCCTTGGTAATGAAAGAAGCATTCGGTGGAAATGTAGTAATTTGCAGGCCCATTTCTCCAAGCCTTTATTCATCCTCTGCCTCTCCCACGACACATCTAGGGAGGAGAGCTCCCGGCGACGGAGGAGATGGCAAACATTTTGTGATGGTCGGAACCATCTCTTAGATTACTGGTTTTTTCATTAAAAAGCCTTTCGAAGCATTCAGAGCATTTTGGGGGGTGAAGATGCTTCACAATTTTCTCCCTCTCACACTCTTTCTTTTCTCACTATACCCGAATCCTTTCTCTTTTTTGATGTTGTTAAGGGAGTAATTGAATGTAGAAAATGGCCAGGCTTGTTTGGAGTGAGTCTGTTCCAGAAATGATTAAAGGTAGAGGGGTTTTGAGGTATTCAAACGAGAGAATGACTGAAAGAATATGGTTAATGCTTTTTATTTTCCGAAAGGGAGGGAGGGGAGGGCTAGGGGGCTGGAGTGTAAAACATCCAGGCAGGTTGGTGATGGAGGGGGTGGGGGTTTCGTCTCACAGAATAGCCCCTACTCAAGCCCCTATTAAAAGCATCAGGACTGTTAAAGCCGGTAAAAAGACAGGAAATCACTGAGTGAAATGAAGCTTCTTTTGCCAATTACTGAATAGCGAGAGCACACCTTGGAGCTCTTTGTGTTCGGCAGCACCAGTGCTCTCCTCACCTCACTCTCATCCCTCTCTCCCCTAGTTCTGGGCATTTGAGTTGGGTGTATTAGTGCTGAGGCCTAGAGAACGGGAGATGCAGCATTTTCAAAGCCCAGTCAGATTCACTTCTAGCCTGCCGTTGGAGTTCCTTTTCAGGCTTCACAGACGGTAGGGGCAGCTCTGAAAGAGTCGCCCTCAACCTCTCCACTCAAACATTTATCTATCCCTTTTTCACTTGCTTCGGCAGAAATGATTAGTAGAGGGAGCCATTTACAGTGCCTTAGCACCTCTCTATCTGCCATGTTAAAGGGTCAGGGAAGGGGGGCATGTGTGGGAGTGAGCATGCATGTTGTTGTTGTTCATGTACACACACACAGACAGAGACAGACACACACATACACACACACACACACACTGTATTATCATGTATGATAAATAAAAGTTTGGATTATGATTATATTGATGATATAAATTATACTTTAATGTTATGAATAATTGATTTGTGTAAATCTCAGGTTGTGTGTGTTGGTGTAGACCAGCAGGCAATTGGGTGGTGAACAGAGTGGATGGATAGGGTCTGTCATGGCCTCTCCTCTGGGCCCTATAACCAGCACACACACCGCCCATCCATCCCCTCCTATTGACTACAGCTCTTAATTACCAACCAAGTTAAAACAATGCTGCAGCTAATGTAGTCAGCAGAGACCCATAACTGTGGTCATGTGAGGGTTTAGCCTAATAATGTGTGAGATGTCTTGAATAAAAAAAAAATCTGATGTAAATAACTCTATAGGAGTCTTTGGTTGTGTTGGTGAAGATGGTGACTCATACACCGTGGAATGTTTTTATGGTTTTGGTGGTTGTGGTAATGGTGGTCTGATAGCCATTGTTATTGATGTTGTTGAGGATGATGTAGCTCTCAGACTAGATAGAGAACACATTCTGATAAAATGTACCTCAGGACCTGTAACATTGTTATTGGGGCTTCATAGACAGTATTGCCGATGCTGTCTGCATGCTCCAGGCCTATCCTTATAAAGACACATGAGCACATTATTATGTAAGATTAGTAATTTTTGGGGGTTAGACTCCAGCCCGTACCTTGGCAGTCGTTCCCCTGCTTCCTATCCAGGCCCTTGCATCATCTTTAGTTCATCTGTCAGCCGCTCGCAGACAGCCTTGACACTTTTCAAATCACTCAGCGTTTTTCCACTACCGCTGTTGTGATGTTAATAAGATTTTCATTTATTTGGAGCACTGCTACGTCACACCACATTTAGCATAGTGTATAAATACTAGAATTGTAATGGTTTGGGCTTTTGTGTTTAATGTTAATGTCAACAATGAGAAAGTTGCCTGAATTGGGGGAGTGGGGGTGCTGGGATAGAGGCTAGGGGTGGAGGGGGTTTTAGTGAGGCATCACCCATGCGAGAAAAGCTGCTCGGTGACAGCCATTTGCAAGGTTAATGTTGTAGAAAACAACATCAATCTCTCCCAAACAGTTTCATTAGCACCTTCACCCTGACCCCTCTCCTCATAACGTTGTCAAATGTGACTCGCATCAGATTATCGTCCGGCACTGCGATCAATACAATATTCCACGCTGGTGCCGCCATGTAGCTTTCCCATGAGTGCTCCTGGCATGCATGTTAAAAGCACCAAGGCCAAAATGGCAGCAGCCGCACTGCCCAGCCCTCTCCCATCCATCCCCAATCAGCTAATAAATAGACAGGCTAAAGGCACTGCCTATCAATAATAATAATAAAGTGACTACTGTATGGGGCATTGTGATAAATTAGGCCCTGTGCTTTTATATAGCCATGTCTGGTCCTGATGCATTGCCGTTCTGAGTGAACGGCCACTAGACAAACACACTGAATGAGGGGATAACATTAGTTAAACTAATACAGGGCTGTATCAAAGCTAGGCACTCTCAGACCATGGTGAAATACATGCATTATCCCATCGCGTTCCGTCAGAGTGTAATAATACAACACAAAATCCTGTCTTAGTATTCAAAGTATTGAATCCAAATACAGTGGGGAGAACAGGTATTTGATACACTGCCGATTTTGCAGGTTTTCCTACTTACAAAACATGTAGAGGTCTGTAATGTTTTATCATAGGTACACTTTAACTGTGAGAGACGGAATCTAAAACAAAAATCCAGAAAATCACATTGTATGATTTTTAAGTAATTAATTTGCATTTTATTGCATGACATAAGTATTTGATCACCTACCAACCAGTAAGAATTCTGGCTCTCACAGACCTGTTAGTTTTTCTTTAAGAAGCCCTCCTGTTCTCCACTCATTACCTGTATTAACTGCACCTGTTTGAACTCGTTACCTGTATAAAAGACACCTGTCCACACACTCAATTAAACAGACTCCAACCTCTCCACAATGGCCAAGACCAGAGAGCTGTGTAAGGACATCAGGGATAAAATTGTAGACCTGCACAAGGCTGAGATGGGCTACAGGACAATAGGCAAGCAGCTTGGTGAGAAGGCAACAACTGTTTGCGCAATTATTAGAAAATGGAAGAAGTTCAAGATGACGGTCAATCAACCTCGGTCTGGGGCTCCATGCAATATCTCACCTCGTGGGACATCAATGATCATGAGGAAGGTGAGGGATCAGCCCAGAACTACACGGCAGGACCTGGTCAATGACCTGAAGAGAGCTGGGACCAGAGTCTCAAAGAAAATCATTAGTAACACACTACGCCGTCATGGATTAAAATCCTGCAGCGCACGCAAGGTCCCCCTGCTCAAGCCAGCGCATGTCCAGGCCCGTCTGAAGTTTGCCAATGACCATCTGGATGATCCAGAGGAGGAATGGGAGAAGGTCATGTGGTCTGATGAGACAAAAATATAGCTTTTTGGTCTAAACTCCACTCGCTGTGTTTGGAGGAAGAAGAAGGATGAGTACAACCCAAGAACACCATCGCAACCGTGAAGCATGGAGGTGGAAACATCATTCTTTGGGGATGCTTTTCTGCAAAGGGGACAGGACGACTGCACCGTATTGAGGGGAGGATGGATGGGGCCATGTATCGCGAGATCTTGGCCAACAACCTCCTTCCCTCAGTAAGAGCATTGAAGATGGGTTGTGGTTGGTCTTCCAGCATGACAACGACCCGAAACACACAGCCAGGGCAACTAAGGAGTGGATCCGTAAGAAGCATCTCAAGGTCCTGGAGTGGCCTAGCCAGTCTCCAGACCTGAACCCAATAGAAAATCTTTGGAGGGAGCTGAAAGTCCGTATTGCCCAGTGACAGCCCCAAAACCTGAAGGATCTGGAGAAGGTCTGTATGGAGGAGTGGGCCAAAATCCCTGCTTCAGTGTGTGCAAACCTGGTCAAGACCTACAGGAAACGTATATATACCTACAGGAAACTCTGTAATTGCAAACAAAGGTTTCTGTACCAAATATTAATTTATGCTTTTCTGATGTGTCAAATACTTATGTCATGCAATAAAATGCAAATTAATTACTTAAAAATCATACAATGTGATTTTCTGGATTTTTGTTTTAGATTCCGTCTCTCACCGTTGAAGTGTACCTATGATAAATATTACAGACCTCTACATGCTTTGTAAGTAGGAACACCTGCAAAATCGGCAGTGTATCAAATACTTGTTCTCCCCACTGTATATAATGTGGTTAATCCAACTGTATTCAAAAATATAGGCAAGATAGGGCATGATACCCTAAGTAAGTCAGCTATTATATCACAGACTGTATAGTATTATAGTCTGCCTGAAGAATTGTAAGGATACCTAACTGCTTTATAGTATAGGGAAAAGCAGAAAGACATTTAAATCTGCAAGGACTGAATGACTCCTGTTATAATTTCTATAAATACTTAATAAAGATAGCTAGAATGCACTAATGTCTTTAGCCTGATTTCTAATGAACAGTACACTATCAAAAATAATATATATCTTTTTTTTAATGTTGAAATTACACTGAACAAAAATATAAACACAACATGTAAAGTGTTGGTCCCATGTTTCATGAGCTGAAATAAAAGATCCCTGAAATGTTCCATACTCACAAAAGTTTATTTCTCTCAAATTTTGCAGACAAATTTATTTACATCCCTGTTAGTGAGCATTTCTACTTTGCCAAGATAATCCATCCACCTGACAGGTGTGGCATATCAAGAAGCTGATTAAACAGAATTATCATTACACAGGTGCACCTTGTGCTGGGGACAATAAAAGGCCAATCTAAAATGTACACAACACAATGCCACAGATGTCTCAAGTTTTGAGGGAGCGTGCAATTGGCATGCTGACTGCAGGAATGTCCACCAGAGCTCTTGTCAGAGAACTGAATGTTAATTACTCTACCATAAGAAATGTTGTTTTAGAGAATTTGGCAGTACGTCCAACTGGCCTCACAACCGAAGACCACCGTGTAACCACGCCATCCCAGGACCTCCACATCCGGCTTCTTCACCTACGGGATCGTCTGAGACCAGCCACCCGGACAGCTGATGAAACTGTGGGTTTGCACAACCAAAGACGACAAACTGGCAGAAACCGTCTCAGGGAAGCTCATCTGCATGCTCATCGTCCTCTCCAGGGTCTTGGCCTGACTGCAGTTCGGCTTCATAACCGACTTCAGTGGGCAAATGCTCACCTTCGATGGCCACTGGCACACTAGAGAAGTGTGCTCTTCAAGGATGAATCAACTGTACCGGGCAGATGGCAGACAGTGTGTATGGCA
Organism: Coregonus clupeaformis; assembly: GCF_020615455.1. NCBI lineage: Eukaryota > Metazoa > Chordata > Actinopteri > Salmoniformes > Salmonidae > Coregonus > Coregonus clupeaformis. The sequence goes on from NC_059192.1 coordinate 58,972,137, forward strand.
TCGTGTGGGCGAGTAGTTTGCTGATGTCAACGTTGTGAACAGAGTGATGCATGGTGGCAGTGGGGTTATGGTATGGGCAGGCATAAGCTACAGACAACAAACACAATTGCATTTTATCGATAGCAATTTCAATGCACAGAGATACTGTGACGAGATCCTGAGGCCCATTGTCGTGCCATTCATCTGCCGCAATCACCTCATGTTTCAGCATGATAATGCACGGCCCCATGTCGCAAGGATATGCACACAATTCCTGGAAGCTGAAAATGTCCCAGTTCTCCGCATGGCCTGCATACTCACCAGACATGTCACCCATTGAGTATGTTTGGGATGCTCTGGATCGACGTGTACGACACTGTGTTCCAGTTCCCGCCAATATCCAGCAACTTCGCAGCCATTAAAGAGGAATGGAACAACATTCCACAGGCCACAATCAACAGCTTGATCAACTCTATGCGGAGCTGTGTCGTGCTGCATGAGGCAAATGGTGGTCACACCAGATACTGACCGGTTTTCTGATCCTTGCCCCTACCTTTTCTTTTATGGTATCTGTGACCAACAGATGCATATCTGTATTCCCAGTCATGTGAAATTCATAGATTAATTTATTTCAGCTCACTGATTTCCATATATGAGCTGTAACTCAGTAAAATCTTTGAAATTATTGCATGTTGCGTTTATATTTTTGTTCAGTGGATATTGATATTTCCTGTTTACAAAAAATTGCATTCATTTCTTCAATAAGTACAGATAAAAATGCTGCATTCTCAAAATACATTGAATTGAAATCCAGTTGAGGTCATTGTATCATAGTACCATAAATGAGTTTTCTCTCAAACTTCAAGAGCAATGAAGAACATGTACTGTAGCTATTTACAGTGTTTGGTGTTGTTTGGTTTACATCATTGCCATCAAATTAAATGAAAGCATAATATAGTCAAAACTAAATGTAAGGACTGTCCTACCAGTATGCATAGCTACTAAATAAAATAAACTAGCAATATTCTGAGCTTTTCGAAAATGTCTAAAAAGTATTGAAAGATTTTCATCCTCAAAATAAATTCCCTCCTCAGTTGTGGCATTTTCCAAGGTATGGAATGGTGCATTAAAGTCTGAATACGTCTGACTTTGGTAAAGAAATGCACTTAATGTATTTTTTCCAATCCAGACTGTGGAAGCGAGAGAATTGGGGTGCTTTGAGTGAAAAGGCCATCTTTAGGACCTCTTGATCAATCTGACCTTTAAGTACATAGCCATCTCGTAAATAGGATGGTACGCTTACAGAGACTTCAAAAGCAAGGGGACCCGATAATTTCAAAATGGAGTGTAGCTGGTGGGGAGTCCATAAAAGCTTGCCTTGTTCGTCACACACCTCCTCTCTGCTTCACAACAGCCAGTTAGTGTAATAGCCCAGGGAGAGAGAGAGAGAGAGAGAGAGAGAGAGAGAGAGAGAGAGAGAGAGAGAGAGAGAGAGAGAGAGAGGGAGAGACAGGAGACACGGAGACACAGAGACACAGAGAGGGGGCAAGGGTAGGAGAGGGGAGAAAAACACGTAATTACAGGTAATCATTGGTGGGTGGAGAGCTAGTGATCATTACAGTATAACAGATTGTACTGTTCCCTGTTGAAAAACACAGAAAGGGACGGATATGGTGCAGTCGGCAGGTAACGACAGGGAAATTAGCCCGTAACCTTAAACCTCCCCCAATCACACTCCATCTACTTTCTCCCCCTCTCTCCCCTTCTCGCCCTCTCTCCCCCACCCCTCTCTCTCTCTCTCTCTCTCTCTCTCTCTCTCTCTCTCGCTCTCTGTCACATTGAGAAGAGTTAACTAAAACTCAATTTCCACTCAATAAGGAAAGGCTTTGCATTTTATTACGTTTCAATCTTTTTATTTAGATTGGAACAGTAGATAGAGCTCACTTAAGGTCAACAAGGAGAATGGGTGGGATAAACTGAGATATTACAGTGAGGATGGAGAACATTTCTAACTGCTAATATTCCATTTCTCTGATTCCTCTATTACTCGATATACAGTGAATTCAGTATCTCACATTGGTGTTCAGTAGACTGACAAAAATGGGTTTAGAAAAACTGTTGTTTTGTATTGCTGCAGACAACATTCATTTAATTTCCAAATAGCAGTACATCCACTTAGAGATAACAGCTTGACATTGCAGTATACATTTTGATTCACATGTTACAACTGGACTCCTGGATAATCCAAGTAATTACCATTATCTCTGAGCCCGTCCACGCTGTCCAGCAACATTATCGATTTTCTGCTAAAAACCTGTCCGCTAAACATGGGCATACAACATCTATTAAATAAAAGTGCCTGAGACAAATATGTTAAAATTTTCACTCAACCATTTCCATGAATTACATTGATTAGAACCATAATTATTTATCTTGGCTAAACCGTGGAAACGTTTGTCCCTCGCAATTATGCTTGAATGTGTTGCGATGCGATGTGTTTAGCAGCTGTCATTTCTGTTTGCCTGTGAACAAGATGTGATGTAAAATTACAAGGGTATGTTAAAGCATGGAGATAGTTGAAGGGGTGAGAGAAAGGAAATGTGAGAGTTAATTGGAGAGTTTAAGGAGGGACTGAGTACCGGAGGAAAAGTGAGAAGGAGAAGCAAGAGGAGATGACTTTGAATTAAACTCATGAAAACAAAATAGCTGAAATGTTCTATTCAGATTTGTGAATTCATTCTTTTTTAAACTGGAACTGGAACAACTCTGGTTACCATATAGGCCTATTCAGGGCTATGTTGTTACAAAGAAGGTCAGACTGAATAAGGGGTTTACACTGTTCAAATAGAAAGACTCAAAACACCATCATTGTGTAGTGAAAACTTGAAAAGGAGTGCACCTAAACTGAGATCTGGTGTTTGGAGGGTCTTTGAATGTAAACCCAATGTAAGTGTTATAATACACTGAATGTATTTCAAAACAGAATGGAAGTACTCTGAAACACTGAAAGTGGTTCTTCAATCTGAATATTGGTGTTTTTAAGAGAGTCTTGTGAAACCCATTGTTGGTTTTGAATACTTTTCATATGGTAGACAATGGCAGTAATTACAGGTTACAGTTGCCAGACCCATTGTGAGATTATAAATTTTGTTACAATCAAAATGTTTAGGGCTATGTAAGTTAGAGCAGGGGTAACATAATTAAATTGGGCCTTCATGTGAGGTGAATGTGAACCCAGGTCTCCTGCTTGTCAAAACACTGCCTTTGTCCACTCAGCCAGTCTTCAGGACTGAACTTTTGTGCTGAACCACCCTTGTGGCACATGGGGTCCAATTCAGACTTGAGATAAGTAGACTTAAAATGGACTCAAGTAAAAACAAAATGTAAGTGCATGTTAAATCAACTCAAATCTGAGTAAGAATGTAACCTTTTTTTCTATGCTTTGTTTTGACAGAGTAAAAGCAGGACAGGCGGAAGCAGGGATTGAACCCCCAACCTTTGGGGTAGTAAGATGGCACATTTATTTTGAATTTTTGTCACGACTTCCGCCGAGGCTGTCCCCCCCTCCTGGTTCGGGCAGGCTTCGGCGTTTGTCGTCACCGGAGTGCTTGCTACTGCCAATCCCATTCTCATCACTCCACTTGTCTTGTCTTGTCAATCACACACACCTGGTGCTCATTCCCCGAATTAGTATGTGTATAAGTGTTCCCTCTGTTCCCCTTGTCTTTGTGAGTGATTGTTTTGTTGTGAGAGTGTGTAACTTGGTTGAGCTACATTTCCCTGTGTTATTGCCAAGGTGGATGTTTTCCCTTGTACAGTTTCGTTTGACGCTTGGGGAGTTAGATTTTCGGGCCGTTTTTGATCACCCGCCTGAGGGTCGAGAGGTGGGCGAACGACTGGTTCATCTAAGGCAGGGGACGAGGACCGCTCAGGACTACTGCGCAGGAGTTCCGGACGCTGGCAGCGGGGTCCGGGTGGAACGAGCGGGCCCTGATAGACCATTTCCGGTGCCACCTAAGGGAGGACGTCCGACGGGAGCTAGCCTGCCGGGATGCCATGCTATCGTTCTCCCAACTGGTGGACATGGCCATCCGGCTGGACAATCTGCTAGCAGCCAGAGGACGTCCTGGTAGGGGTCTGCCAGTTCCCACTCCGGACGACTCTGACCCCGAGCAGATGGAGCTGGGGGGAGCCGCCGGTCGAGAGAGCGCAGGAGGACAGCGACAGTGCCACTGGTGGCACGAAGGGACAATCCACCTCACGTCGTAGTCAATGTTCTTTTGGGTCTGGAGGCGGTAGGCAGGGTACTCACGCATCACCCCAGGTAACGAACACCCAAACGTGTTCAGAGCCCTTTGCGGTGCACTGTACTTTATCTATCTCATTTCCAGATCACTTGGTAGTTTCCCAGTGTAAGGCGCTAGTCGATTCAGGAGCAACTGGGTATTTTATGGACAGGGAATTTGCACACCGTCAAGGCATTTCATTGGTTCCCCTAACCATTCCACTCCCCATCAGAGCACTAGATAGTCGACCATTAGGGTCCGGGTTGGTTAAGGTGGGGGTGGTCGCGTGAGTGTCCGGGTAGGTGTCTAGGTGTTTCCGTTGGTGCGACAACGGTACCCCCACCATGCGCATTCCCCCCGAATACCATGATCCGTCGCTCGCGTTTTCCAAGATGCAAACGACTAAATTACCACCTCATCGAGAGTGGGATTGCGCGATAAACCTTCGGGTAGACGCTGTACATTTTACATTTACATTTACGTCATTTAGCAGACGCTCTTATCCAGAGTGACTTACATAATTTTTTTTATACCCCCGTGGGAATCGAACCCACAATCCTGGCGTTGCAAACGCCATGCTCTATCAACTGAGCTACATCCCTGCCGGCCATTCCCTCCCCTACCCTAGACGACGCTGGGCCAATTGTGCGCCGCCCCATGGGTCTCCCGGTCACGGCCGGCTACGACAGAGCCTGGATTCGAACCAGGATCTCTAGTGGCACAGCTAGCACTGCGATGCAGTGCCTTAAAGTACATAGCCTCCCAGGAGTCATGTGTATCATCTGTCGCATGCTGAAACAGAGGCTATGGAAATATAGGTCACCGAGTCCCTGCGCCAGGGGTATATACGTCCCTCCACTTCACCTGCCTCCTCGAGTTTCTTCTTTGTGAAGAAGAAAGATGGCGGTTTACGCCCGTGCATTGATTATCGACCACTGAATAATGTGACTGTACGATTTAGTTATCCTCTTCCCCTCATTCCTTCAGTGATCGAGTCAATGCATGGGGCCCATTTTTTCACCAAATTAGACCTCAGGAGTGCCTACAACCTGGTGCGTATTCGGGAAGGGGATGAGTGGAAAACAGCATTCAGCACAACATCGGGGCATTATGAATACCTGGTGATACCCTACGGTTTGATGAATGCTCCGTTTTCCAGTCCTTTGTGAACGAGGTGTTTCGGGACATGCTTGGTCATGGTGTGGTGGTCTACATCGATGACATCCTGGTGTATTCCGCTACGCGCGCCGATCATGTGTCCCTGGTTCGCAAAGTACTGGTCCGACTGCTGGAAAATGATCTTTATGCCAAGGCAGAGAAGTGTGAGTTTTTCCAGCATTCAATCTCCTTCCTCAGATATCGCATTACCACCACAGGTGTGGAGATGGAGGGAGACCGCATTGCAGCCGTGCGTAATTGGCCGACTCCAACCACGGTAAAGGAGGTGCAGCGCTTCCTTGGCTTTGCCAACTACTATCAAAGGTTTATTTGGGGTTTTAGCAAGGTCGCAGCTCCCATTAACTCCTTGTTGAAGGGTGGGCCATCCCGGCTCCACTGGTCTGCTGAGGCTGATTTGGCATTTAGTAGATTGCAGGGTCTGTTCACCTCTGCCCCGGTATTGGCTCACCCCGATCCATCACTACCGTTCATAGTGGAGGTGGATGCGTCCGAGGTAGGGATAGGAGCTGTCTTATCCCAACACTCAGGCACGCCACCCAAGCTCCCCTGTGCCTTCTTTTCTAAGAAGCTCAGCTCGGCAGAGCAGAACTACGGCGTTGGTGATCGGGAGCTGTTGGCTGTTGTCCGAGCTTTGACGGTGTGGAGACATTGGCTCGAAGGGGCGAAACACCCTTTCCTCGTCTGGACAAACCACCGTAACCTGGAGTACATTCGGGCAGCGAGGAGGCTGAATCCTCGCCAGGCCAGGTGGGCCCTCTTCTTCACCCGGTTTGATTTCACACTCTCATACATTCCGGGTACGAAGAACGTGAAGGCAGACGCACTGTCTCGGCTGTATGACACAGAGGAGAGGCCCAGAGACAACACCCCCAAACTCCCAGCCTCATGCATTGTGGCACCGGTCTTATGGACGATGGACGCAGATATAGCGCAGGCATTACGCACAGATCCATCTCCACTGCAGTGTCCAGCTGGGCTGCAGTACGTGCCTGCGCTTATCCGTGATCATCTTATCTACTGGGCACACACGTCACCCTCCTCTGGTCATCCAGGTATCAGTCGTACAATGCGTTGCCTGACCGAGAAGTACTGGTGGCCTACCTTGGCTAAGGACGTGAGGGTGTATGTTTACTGATGCTAAGTGTGTGCCCAGAGTAAGGCACCTAGGCACCTCCCAGCAGGTAAGCTACAATCTTTACCAGTTCCACAACGACCATGGTCTCACCTGAGTATTGATTTTCTCACTGATCTTCCCCCCTCCCAAGGTAACACCACGATCCTGGTCATTGTGGACCACTTTTCAAAGTCCTGCCACCTCCTTCCTCTGCCCAGTCTCCCCACGGCCCTACAAACTGTGGAGGCTCTGTTTACTCACGTCTTCCGGCACTACGGGGTACCAGAGGATATACAGTGAGGGAAAAAAGTATTTGATCCCCGGCTGATTTTGTAAGTTTGCCCACTGACAAAGAAATGATCAGTCTATAATTTTAATGGTAGGTTTATTTGAACAGTGAGAGACAGAATAACAACAAAGAAAATCCAGAAAAACACGTGAAAAATGTTATAAATTGATTTGCATTTTAATGAGGGAAATAAGTATTTGACCCCTCTGCAAAACATGACTTAATACTTGGTGGCAAAACCCTTGTTGGCAATCACAGAGGTCAGATATTTCTTGTAGTTGGCCACCAGGTTTGCACACATCTCAGGAGGGATTTTGTCCCACTCCTCTTTGCAGATCTTCTCCAAGTCATTAAGGTTTCGAGGCTGACGTTTGGCAACTCGAACCTTCAGCTCCCTCCACAGATTTTCTATGGGATTAAGGTCTGGAGACTGGCTAGGTCACTCCAGGACCTTAATGTGCTTCTTCTTGAGCCACTCCTTTGTTGCCTTGGCCGTGTGTTTTGGGTCATTGTCATGCTGGAATACCCATCCACGGCCCATTTTCAATGCCCTGTCTGAGGGAAGGAGGTTCTCACTCAAGATTTGACGGTACATGGCCCCATCCATCGTCCCTTTGATGCGGTGAAGTTGTCCTGTCCCCTTAGCAGAAAAACACCCCCAAAGCATAATGTTTCCACCTCCATGTTTCACTGTGGGGATGGTGTTCTTGGAGTCATAGGCAGCATTCCTCCTCCTCCAAACACAGCGAGTTTGAGTTGATGCCAAAGAGCTCGATTTTGGTCTCATCTGACCATAACACGTTCACCCAGTTCTCCTCTGAATCATTCAGATGTTCATTGGCAAACTTCAGACGGCCCTGTATATATGCTTTCTTGTGCAGGGGGACCTTGCGGGCGCTGCAGGATTTCAGTCCTTCATGGCGTAGTGTGTTACCAATAGTTTTCTTGGTGACTATGGTCCCAGCTGCCTTGAGATCATTGACAAGATCCTCCCGTGTAGTTCTGGCTGATTCCTCACCGTTCTCATGATCATTGCAACTCCACGAGGTGAGATCTTGCATGGAGCCCTAGGCCGAGGGAGATTGACAGTGCTTTTGTGTTTCTTCCATTTGCGAATAATCTCACCAACTGTTGTCACCTTCTCACCAAGCTGCTTGGCGATGGTCTTGTAGCCCATTCTAGCCTTGTGTAGGTCTACAATCTCAGCAGGGGATCAAAATCAGCAGGGGATCAAATACTTTTTTCCCTCACTGTAGTGTCCGACCAAGGTCCCCAATTCACGTCTAGAGTCTGGAAGGCGTTCATGGAACGTCTGGGCGTCTAGGTCAGCCTGACTTCTGGTTTTCACCCGAGAGCAATGGGCAGGTGGAAAGGGTGAGTCAAGATTTGTTCCTGCGGACCTACTGTCAGGACCGGCCGGGGGAGTTGTCGGTGTTCCTGCCATGGGCAGGAATCTGCCTCTCCGCCTGCCCTGCCGGAAGCTGAGCCCACGGTTTGTGGGGCCGTTTAAAGTCCTGAGGAGAATAAACGGGGTGACATACAGGTTGTTACTCCCCCCTGATTACCGTATTAACCCCTCGTTTCATGTGTCTCTCCTCAGGCCGGTGGTAGCTGGTCCGCTCCAGGAGTTTGAGGTACGGGAGTTTCCTCCACCTCCTCTGGACATTGAGGGGGCCCCGGCGTACTCGGTCCATTCCATCCAGGATTTGAGGCGTCGGGTGGGGGGCCTTCAATAAATCGTGGAGTGGGAGGGATACGGTCCGGAGGAACGGTGCTGGGTCCCAAGGCGGGACATCCTCGATCCCTCCCTGTTGAGAGATTTCCACCGTCACCATCCAAATCGCCCTGCTCCGCGTCCTCCTAGCCGTCCCAGAGGCCAGGGTCGACACACTGCTGGAGCCGCGCGTCGGGGGGGGGTACTGTCACGACTTCAGCCGAGTCTGCCCCCCCTCCTGGTTCGGGCAGGCTTCAGCGTTCGTTGTCACTGTAGTGCTAGCTACTGCCGATCCCATTCTCATCACTCCACTTGTCATGTCTTGTCAATCACACACACCTGGTGCTCATTCCCCTAATTAGTATGTGTATAAGTGTTCCCTCTGTTCCCCTTGTCTTTGTGAGTGATTGTTTTGTTGTGAGAGCGTGTAACTCGGTTGAGCTACATTTAACTGTGTTATTGCCAAGGTGGATGTTTTCCCTTGTACAGTTTCGTTTGACGCTTGGGGCGTTTGATTTATACAAACGGATTAAACTCTGGACTTCGGTATTTTACCTCCTGCGCCTGACTCCTTCTTTCACACCTCGTCACAATTTTACCCATTCAACCACACCATGTGAGGAACTTTGGCCCCCATATCAGAAGACAAAATGTTTAGATTAAAGGCTTTTAGGTTATTTGAAAGTAGAGGGATGTATGTTTCTAGAACTGTACCGCAATTGAGAATCGATTCACGTTTAGGTGGAGTATTTGGCTGTTTTGGCCTCCAGAGCCAATTCGCCCTTTAAACAGAACATGTTAGGTCCTTGGACTAAGGAGTAACGTTAGGCTCATTTAGTCCAATGTTGGGCTACCCACAGGCTGGCCAATCCTAACCAAAGCCAATCAAGACAAGGATAGCAGACTAATGCCATCCCAACTGTCAATCATATCAACTAACTTAACTGTACTATGATTCAATCCATCTGAACAACCTTCCATGTGCCATGTTCTGAATATAAAGACTCAGGTCAGAGACATTAGCATAATGGATGACTGGTGGATCCAAGTTTTGTATGAGTGCTACTGCTAACATTAGCAGTCATTGCCTGTATTTTTTCCCATTCATGTGAAATATAATGTATATTTCTTTTGATTTTGAAGAATATGAATATGACAAATACCTTACAGATCTTTGAACTGTCTTACTTTAGCAATACAAAAATGTAAAAGACATGTTAATGTTTTATTGTCGTTTGATAATTTGCAAAGAAAATATGCATTTGAAGCTTCAAAATCATGTCTTGAAAAAGTAATTTTGTACTCATTAATTATCCTGGACAAACTTATTCATTTGTATTTTCACAAAACTATATTTTCTCATATCGTTTGTTTGAGCATAATACCGTAGCCTACATTTGACCTTTTGGAATTACCAATGAGGAGTTTATCAGCACACCATATAAGAGCAGGGTCTATACAAAAAGTGGAGGGACTCCCATTTACAGTATTTGGAAACTCCAGAAGAAGGGATCTAATTCTGCACTAGACAGGATTCGAAACACTATAATAGTGTTTAGGAGCTTTAGAGAGAGGTAACGACACCAAAAGAGAAGGGATCTAATTCTGCAATAACCAGGACTCAAAACACCATAATAGTGTTTTCAACCTTTTCCGGGTTAGTGCTCCCAGTCTCTTGCAAGGTGTTGCACAACTCTTGATAAAGTGGTGTTACAACCCACCATGTTATGTTTTTAGAACACCTTACGATGAATGTTTCAGTACACCTTAAATATGTCTCATAACCCCTTAAACACATTTGTTTCAAAACTCCAGCAAAGTTATGGTTTTGTCTCAACGTTGATGGCAGCTCAGTTGCCACTAGTTTTAGTGTTACAAAACACTTCATTTTAACAGCGTAAATATTCTAGGCAGCAGCACAAGATTCCAGTTTCCCCCAGTCATAGGTGTATCCAGACACAGGCATTGAGCGACACTTTCCCTAACAATTTTATCAGTAATTTTCCACAAGCATACCTGGAGTGCTTTTATAGTTGAAAGGCACTTGAGCACTTTGATTCCTGACACCTGCCTTATGACTCACCTGTACTGGTGACCCTGTCACTATCAGACGGCACTGGGGAACATCACAGGTCTCTCCCTCTTTGTCGTATGCACGGACACAATGGGGCAGATGGATTCAAGCACCTTCCTTTACAGTGCTCTACACTCTATAATATATATCCATCATAAACAACAGCCCAGCCTTTCTCAAATGCTCATATTTGTTGCTTATATATTGGTGTCAGGATATGGTGTGCAAGAAAGTCTATGGCCGTTTGAAAGCATTTGACAACACACACAAGCTTCACTTTCATTTCGATCCACAATGAAACATTATGAGTATAATGGACCGCCATGCTATACGTGTCCATGCATGCAGATGTAGGACTTCTGAGTTTCATGTGTCATTGAACTTTATATAATTGCTTGCACACACACACATACACAAATTCACACACGGACACAAGCACCTACCACGCATGCTTGCGAATACACACTAAGACTAAAACTCCCATTCAGTCCCGGCAGTGGAGTTTAGTGGAGCCAATGGCAGGAAGGGCTATTGATTATGAACAGTGTCTTCCCTGAAGTGTGTGCGACTACAGTGACCTGCTTATTGTGGCCATGTTTAGTGGATCAATCGTGAGCATTTGTTCCACTTGTACCTGCTTGTAACTGATAAGGCAACACTACAGATGTACTAATGATTAGTTTGGGATAAAAACAGGGACTGAGAGGAGGAGGGTATCTAATAAGCAGGACTTCTCTGTCTGGATATTGTCAATACATTATAGATTTTGTCATTGTATTAAAGGTATTATGATCGCTCCCCTATATAAGGTCAATTAATACAAGTATTTCATTATAAATAGCCCATCCATGGAGAGCAGTCCTAATTTCGGTAGACAACGGTAGACAATGAAGATTGTGCCATTGGAGCACATTGGACCACAATAGCTGTGATGGAATAATAGTGTTTTGCCTTAAAGCAGGGATGGGCAACTTCTGAAGGCCCTCGGATCAATTTACAAACAAAAAGCATATATTTGTGGTGGGAACTTAGTCGGGGTCTCAACTTACTGTTGCAAGTTAGAATAGTAGAACACAAGGTGCAATTTATAAATGTGGTTGCGCATAAGCAGTTTTTCTCTTGTTATGTCAGTCAATTAGCCCATATCAGCAAAACATTTTTAGATTGCTAAGTTAGTTTACCGGTCAGCTATCTAAACTTGTTATCATAGTCGAATTATAGGCCGTGGGGGCCCCCATTTGATTTTGTTAGTCAGTCTCACTCAGATATCATATTAAAAACTACAAATATTTCTCTCCACCCTATGGCAAAATGTGTAGATTGCAGGATATGAGTTATAAAATTACAAAATCTTCTCTCCACCCCATTGCAAAATGTGTAGAATTCCAGCAAACTTGCTTTAAAACTCTAACATTTTCTCTACACCCCATGGCAAAATGTGTAGAATTGCACAAAATTAACTCTAAAACTTAAAATGTTCTCTCCACTGACAAGAGGTGGGCCACTAAAATGTTTTGTTCGCAATGTGGGGGATTTTTTGTGGCCCCCACCCCCATCAAAGTTGCCCATCCCTGCCTTAAAGTGATTGTAAACATTGTTTAGGAACTGCGTGAGAAGAGCTGTGAGGTGACCATGTAGCCATGTCACTTAAGATCATAGCAGCTCCCTCCACAACCTATAGTTAATAACATGGTGAGCCCACATCCTGATCTTACCTCTGCAATGAGATCACCCTGTCTTGACCTACATGCTAAAGAACACAGCCTACCAGAGATGCAATGCTTGGAAGAAATAAAGGCACATAAAGTACTTCAGGAGGTAGAGGGAATTGGTTTTAATAAGAGGAAGAAAGAGGGAGAGGTTGAGCGACTAATAGAGAGATAGAAGGGTGGCTCACACTGTTGTCAGAAAAGGTGGGAAGTGGTGACAGTGATTGACAGTTGTAATTGTCACCATGGGAAACCCTTTGCTCTACCCAAACAGTGGGCTGGTGCCTTTGGGCGTTTTCTTGTGTCACAGCCACAGCCAAACAACACTCAGTCCTACAAGTCATACATATCAGCTACCTTACGTCTCACTCTGCTTGTTTTCAAAATTGCGGTATCGCTACTGCATTACCCACACCCTTACCATGTCCTTGTTTTGAAGTTAGTTACAGAAAAATATTGCATTCAGAGTGCAGTATAACTGCAGTTCAACTGCAGTTATTCTGCAATTACTGTCTCCAGAATACCACAGTCGACTGCAGTTATTGCACTTTTACTGCACTTACAAACCTGCAATCTTTTTTTGTAAGGGCAATGCACTGTTTTTGTGGTGGCCGTTCAAAGGGAATTACCAATAACTCAGCTAATAATAAAAGGCTTGTAATGGATACACAGGGGTTTTGTCATCTCACTACAGTTTAATCTTGCCTGCTGCTACTCTGACAGAGGCTAGGTAACATGAGACTCAATGATTCGCTGCATTAGTTCTGCTTAGCTAACCGTAAATGCTAATTGCAAGAAGAACAAACTGCTACTACTCCCTTTCCATTCATTTCCCCCTTTGGCCAAGGACTCGCTAAGAAACACATGGAGTATCACACAGGCACAGAGCAATGAACAAAGAGGGGGTCCTGAAAGTCTCTGACATGGTGATTCAGTAGGTGGGGGGTGTAGATGCATGTTTGACTATATTGTCCTGACCGGCTATGACAGTTTACAGGGGAGAGACGTCACTCAACAGGCTGCCACGGATAATCCCTACAATGCCAAACTTCTATCAGTCTCAGTTAGAATCTCTCTCCTTTTTTAAAGCAAAGGCATCATTGACTCCTATGTAGAATGTCTATTGACGCGAAGGCTCCTTTTGAACGATGGGGCTTTGTCATTGTTCGCCCTAGGTGCTTGTGGTCCCCCATCCTAAAGAACTAGTCTAGTAATCAACTGTTTGGGATTTCAAAGGTATTTAGAATACTTATTTTACAGACGTTTGACACTTATCCCATCATTTTGCAGATGAAGACGTCAACAAACAGTCATGAGTCATTACATTTCAACTAATATGACAAGATAATTGGCCAATGTACTGTATAGGACAGTGGAGGCTCCTCAGAGGAGGAAGGGGAGGAACATTAGATACAACTATACTAAATATATTCACGTCACCAAATAATTTATTAACCTCTACGGGATCGGTGTCCCGTATACTGGACAGTTGAGCTAACGAGTGCTAATGTGATTAGCATGACTGTTGTAAGTAACAGCAAACTTTCCAGGACATAGACATGTCTTATATGGACAGAAAGCTTAAATTCTTGTTAATCCAACTGCACTGTCCAATTTACAGTAGCTATTACAGTGAAAAAAGATGAGGAGAGTGCACAACAACAAAAAACTTATCACGGCAACTGGTTTGATACATTCACCTCTGAAGGTAAATCATGTACTTACATTCAGTAATCTTGCTCTGATTTGTCATCCTAAGGGTCCCAGAGATAAAATGTAGCATAGTTTTGTTTGATAAAATCCCATTTTTATATTCAAATGTAGGAACTGGGTTCTACAGTTTGAACCCCTGCTGTCTCTGGCTCCACACCCACCCCGCCCGGCCATCTAGATGTGTAAAAGTTAGTGTATAAGCTAATGATCCATCATGTATGACATTCCTGGGAGTGTGTAAACTTACATTTTGTATTACCATATCATTTTTGTATGTTCTCTATAGTTGTGTACTTGAAAATGTATCAATTGACCAATTCGGCACATTTGGACAGACTTGATACAAAATAGTCCAGTATTGCAATGCTTCACTGGATAAATCTGAAACTTTGCACACACACTGCTGCCATCTAGTGGCCACAATCTAAATTGCGCCTAAACTGCAATATTATATTGTAAAATGCATGTTTTCTTGTTTGTATTATCTTTTACCAGATCTAATGTGTTATATTATCCTACATTAATTTCACATTTCCACAAACTTCAAAGTGTTTCCTTTCAAATGTTATCAAGAATATGCATATCCTTGCTTCAGGTCCTGAGCTACAGGCAGTTAGATTTGGGTATGTCATTTTAGTCGAAAATTGAAAAAAGGGTCCGATCCTTAAAAGGTTAAAACACACTGTTTTGCAATGAAGGTCAACAGTAGCCTCAACAGCACTCTGTAGGGTAGCACCACGGTGTAGCCAGAGGACAGCTAGTTTCCGTCCTCCACTGGGTACATTGACTTCAATACAAAACCTAGGAGGCTTGTGGTTCTCACCCCCTTCCATAGACGTACACAGTTATTGTGACAAATTCTGGAGGATGTCCTTCAACCTATCAGAGCTCTTACAGCATGAACTGACATGTTGTCCACCCAATGAAAGGATCAGATAATTAATCTAGTATTGAAAGCATAAGCTACAGCTAGCTAGCACTACCGTGCGTTAAATGTGGTGAGTAGTTGACTCAAAGAGAGCGAAAGACAACAGTTTTGAACAAATTAATTTATTACAATTAAGAAGTGAGAGAGAAATACGTTATGTTTTCTTTTCACTTATTTTGCTAGCGAATGCAGCTAGCTAGTTTAGCCTACTCAAACACCAGGCTCAAACAGAGGGGGATGATATGTTAGCTAGCTGGCTATGGCTATCCAACACTGAAACTTTTCCAAGTCAAGATAAGCTTTTGATTTTATTACTTTTTTGCCACCAGGGCCCGCCGGTGGAACTGATAAACTGCTTGCTGCTGATTGTAGCGGATTTACTGACGCATTAGTTCTAGTAGCTATGTTGACTATGACGTTAATATAGTGACAATGATGTAGGCTGTGTGTAGCGGTTAGCAGTTACGATATAAAGGTTTGGCTTGGAAAGGTTTTTTCGCCTGGTCACAGAAAGCTGATGTGTTAGGCATTGAAGTCCATAAGCGAAGGGAAAAGGTGAGAGAATGAGAGCATGTACAGTGGGGAAAAAAAGTATTTAGTCAGCCACCAATTGTGCAAGTTTTTTTTCTCCAGAAAATCACATTGTAGGATTTTTAATGAATTTATTTGCAAATTATGGTGGAAAATAAGTATTTGGTCAATAACAAAAGTTTCTCAATACTTTGTTATATACCCTTTGTTGGCGATGACACAGGTCAAACGTTTTCTTTAAGTCTTCACAAGGTTTTCACACACTGTTGCTGGTATTTTGGCCCATTCCTCCATGCAGATCTCCTCTAGAGCAGTGATGTTTTGGGGCTGTCGCTGGGCAACACGGACTTTCAACTCCCTCCAAAGATTTTCTATGGGGTTGAGATCTGGAGACTGGCTAGGCCACTCCAGGACCTTGAAATGCTTCTTACGAAGCCACTCCTTCGTTGCCCGGGCGGTGTGTTTGGGATCATTGTCATGCTGAAAGACCCAGTCACGTTTCATCTTCAATGCCCTTCCTGATGGAAGGAGGTTTTCACTCAAAATCTCACGATACATGGCCCCATTCATTTTTTTCCTTTACACGGATCAGTCGTCCTGGTCCCTTTGCAGAAAAAACAGCCCCAAAGCATGATGTTTCCACCCCCATGCTTCACAGTAGGTATGGTGTTCTTTGGATGCAACTCAGCATTCTTTGTCCTCCAAACACGACAAGTTGAGTTTTTACCAAAAAGTTATATTTTGGTTTCATCTGACCATATGACATTCTCCCAATCCTCTTCTGGATCATCCAAATGCACTCTAGCAAACTTCAGACGGGCCTGGACATGTACTGGCTTAAGCAGGGGGACACCTCTGCACTGCAGGATTTGAGTCCCTGGCGGCGTAGTGTGTTACTGATGGTAGGCTTTGTTACTTTGGTCCCAGCTCTCTGCAGGTCATTCACTAGGTCCCCCCGTGTGGTTCTGGGATTTTTGCTCACCGTTCTTGTGATAATTTTGACCCCACGGGGTGAGATCTTGCGTGGAGCCCCAGATCGAGGGAGATTATCAGTGGTCTTGTATGTCTTCCATTTCCTAATAATTGCTCCCCACAGTTGATTTCTTCAAACCAAGCTGCTTACCTATTGCAGATTCAGTCTTCCCAGCCTGGTACAGGTCTACAATTTTGTTTCTGGTGTCCTTTGACAGCTCTTTGGTCTTGGCCATAGTGGAGTTTGGAGTGTGACTGTTTGAGGTTGTCGACAGGTGTCTTTTATACTGATAACAAGTTCAAACAGGTGCCATTAATACAGGTAATGAGTGGAGGACAGAGGAGCCTCTTAAAGAAGAAGTTACAGGTCTGTGAGAGCCAGAAATCTTGCTTGTTTGTAGGTGACCAAATACTTATTTTCCACCATAATTTGCAAATAAATTCATTAAAAATCCTACAATGTAATTTTCTGGAATTTTTTTTCTCAATTTGTCTGTCATAGTTGACGTGTACCTATTATGAAAATTACAGGCCTCTCTCATCTTTTTAAGTGGGAGAACTTGCACAATTGGTGGCTGACTAAATACTTTTTTTCCCCACTGTAGATGAGAGAAGGAATACAACGATCAAAGGGATCATGCTGTTTGTATGTGGCTGCTATGAAAGTTAACTGTGTTTGCGTGTGATCAGGGGTGTATTCATTCCCGCCAATTCTGTTGAAAAAACTTTTCTTAAACGGAAGCAAACGGAACGAAACGGGGATAAACATACCTGAATTTGTCCAATAGAAACTCTTGTTTGGGAACTATTGGACTAATGAGTACACCCTAGACCAGCTAGATGCAGGCAAGAGTGTGCAAGGCAGTATTGAATGTGTCAATGTCTGTCACCTTGATTTCTCAAATATCTCTCGACCTGTGCGCCTACTTTGTAAACCTTCATTCATAGGCTAGGTTGTAGCAACCTCATTCAAGTATCATGTAGTAGCCTAAACCTATTGACGTTACATTGAGCTGGGTGAATGGAATATGAATGACAGTCATCCAATATGCTGTAATATAAATAAGGCCATGCTCATTTAAAATAATTATTGTCCTCCCTCATATTAAACGGCACAGACCGTCACTGGTACAGGATGTGCTATAGTTGTTTTATGTGGATTTTTTGCTAATTTCTTCAACATCCTTTAGAACTTACATCAGCAAAAACTACTGTAGTTACAAGCTCAAATCTATGAAACGCATTTGGTTGTGAACTCGACACTTAACAGTTGCAGATATGTGTATTTCAAATCAGTGGCTTCAGTTCGCAACATGCTTTGATGTTCAATTCAAATGGATTTCAAATTCTATGAAAAAGGTATTTAGTCAGATATTACAATAATGGTAACAGATAGCCTTACCACTTATGTCAGTCCAAGTGATTTGTTACATCGAGAAGTCAACCATAACGTGCCTTTTTGAGAAACCAGGACAAAGAGAGAGATAGAGGGCTAAGGGTGGGAGAGTTCAATCCAATACTGATACTGATACTAATCTTTAGGCAAGGTCAAGACCTGGTTACACACCAGAGGCTAAACAGCCAAACACCAATGGTCACTCCAAGCCCATGAAGCTGTGATCTCTCTCTGAGGTTCTGACCTCAGCAAATGAAAGGCCACCGGCCTACTGGCAACCAACCACTATCTCCCATCAGTCTCTCTATCCACAAATCTACCTAAAAGCCCCTTGGGCTAGCCATATTGCCACTGTACCTAGTGGTTATTTTTCCCTCACTGGAAATGTATTGTAATGAGGAGATTCCTTTACAAAAGCTCGGATCAGCGTTTCAATACTGTCCCATGGAGGATAGCCTTTGATCCTGACCTTTGACCTTGCAGGTTAAACCTCTCCTTTGCAAATGGCATGGATAGACCACTTCCTAAATTGCCCAATTGCTCTGCACTGTTTCTGGGTCTTGCTGGTTTAACAAGTGTGTATGTTTTCTTATTTGTCCCCCTTCTCTCAGCACATCAATGCCTCTGCTTTAATTGACTCCTAGTTTTACATTTACATTTTAGTCATTTACAGGACGCTCTTATCCAGAGCGACTTACAGTTAGTGAGTGCATACATTATTTTATTTTTTCATACTGTCCCCCCGTGGGAATCGAACCCACAACCCTGGCGTTGCAAACGCCATGCTCTACCAACTGAGCTACATCCCTGCCGGCCATTCCCTCCCCTACCCTGGACGACGCTGGGCCAATTGTGCGCGGCCGGCTACGACAGAGTTTTACTTGGGTGTTTCAAAAGCTTTGCAGATATTAAGTATGGAAAACATGGCACAATGACATTTCCTACGCTCGCCTTTCCTACGCACTTCTCAGTATTTGGTATTCAGACTTACCCTATTCAGTCGCATAATGCGCTCTGCAGTTGTTGCCACCTTGCGCACTCTGAATACATTTCTTTCAACTGCTGAAAACCCTCCCACTTGCTGGCCAACAGATTTTCTTGTGGAGTTTTCATTCAACAGGGTTTTCAGTACATTTATCTTAAGCTATCCCTTTAAATATGGTGTACATTTTGGTTTTAATTTTGTCAACAGACAATAGAATATATCGAGAGAATGGGTTCAGAATATTAGAGATCAATGAAAGAAAGTCATTTAAATATATGCATATTTGTCTCTGTTTCAGCACCAATTGGTAGATCTAAAAATACTCTGATCTTGTAGATTATTTAGGTTTAGTAATGTTCTTCAACCCATGGTAATGTTGGAAGATGAATGCACTTAGATTTATAATAAGGAGAATAGTGTACAATAGTAGGCTATACCCTCGTCTATTGCCTGCACTAACCATGGAACTGTGTGATGACATGGCAAAGTATTGTGCCATGCGTCTGGTTGAAACTGTTACAGCTTGGTCTACGCTCAGCTCCACAACGTTTTAATTAGCCTACATGTCTTTTTTTAAATATTATCCACTGTTACTAAGGATCCTCAGCAATAACCACACGGCCATGACGCCGTTTACAGAGGAAGCAAATGAAGGTAAACAAAACAATGTAATGAAATGAAATGGAATTATAATTTAGGCCAGGGATGGGCAACTGGCGGCCTGCGGGCCATCGCCCTTTTGAAGGCCCTCAGATCAATTTCTACCAAAAATCTCTCTCTCTCGATATATCTACCTCTCTAGATATATCTCTATCTTTCTCTCTATATAAATTCTATACATATACAGTGCATTCGGAAAGTATTGGGACCCCTTTTTCCACGTTTTGTTACGTTACAGCCTTGGGGTATTGTGTGTAGATTGATGAGGAAAAACATTTATTTAATCAATTTTAGAATAAGGCTGTAACGTAACAAAATGTGGAAAAGGGGAAGAAGTCTGAATACTTTCCGAATGCACAGTGCCTTCTGAAAGTATTCAGACCCCTTGACTTTTTCCAGACCCCCTTTTTGTTACGTTACAGCCTTATTCTAAAATGTATTAAATCGTTTTTTTCCCTCATCAATCTACACACAATACCCCATAACGACAAAGCAAAAATAGATTTTTATCAAATTTTGCACATTTATTACAAATTAAAAATGGAAATATCACATTTACATAAGTATTCAGACGCTTTACTCAGTACTTTGTTGAAGCACCTTTGGAAGTGATTACAGCATTGAGTCTTCTTGGCACACCTGTAATTGGGGAGTTTCTCACATTCTTCTCTGCATATCCTCTCAAGCACTGTCAGGTTGGATGGGGAGCGTTGCTGCACAGCTATTTTCAGGTCTCTCCAGAGATGTTCGATCTGGTTCAAGTCCGGGCTCTGGCTGGGCCACACAAGGACATTCAGAGACTTGTCCCAAAGCCCCTCATGCATTGTCTTGGCTGTGTGCTTAGGGTCGTAGTCCTTTTGGTCCTGAGTGCTCTGGAGCAGGTTTTCATCAAGGATCTCTCTGTACTTTGCTCCGTTCATCTTTCCCTCAATCCTGACTAGTCTCCCAGTCCCTGCCGCTGAAAAATATCCCCACAGCATGATGCTGCCACCACTATGCTTCACCGTAGGGATGGTGCCAGGTTTCCTCCAGACGTGACACTTGGCATTCAGGCCAAAGAGTTCAATCTTGGTTTCATCAGACCAGAGAATCTTGTTTCTCATGGTCTGAGACTCTTTAGGTGACTTTTGGCAAACTCCAAGTGGGCTGTCATGTGCATTTTACTGAAGAGTGGCTTCCGTCTGGCCACTCTACCATGAAGGTCTGATTGGTTGAGTGCTGCAAAAATGGTTGTCCTTCTGGAAGTATCTCCCATCTTAACAGAGGAACCATCGGGTTCTTGGTCACCTCCCTGACCTAGGCCCTTCTCCCCCGATTGCTCAGTTTGGCCGGGCGGCCAGCTCTAGGAAGAGCCTTGGTGGTTCCAAATTTCTTCCATTTAAGAATGATGGAGGCCACTGTGTTCTTGGGGACCTTCAATGCTGCAGACATTTTTGGTACCCTTCCCCAGATCTGTGCCTCGACACAATCTTGTCTCGGAGCTCTACAGTCCTCTTGGCTTGGTTTTTGCTCTGACATGCACTGTCAACAGTGGGACCTTTATATAGACAGGTGTGTGCCTTTCCAAAGCTTGTCCAATCAATTGAATTTACCACAGGTGGACTCCAATGAAGTTGTAGAAACATCTCAAGCATGGTCAATGGAAACAGGATGCACCTGAGCTCAATTTCGAGTCTCATAGCAAAGGGTCTGAATACTTATGTAAATAAGGTATTTCTGTTTATAATTTTTCATATATTTGCTAACATTACTAAAAAACTGTTTTCGCTTTGTGATTATGGGGTATTGTGTGTAGATTGCTGAGGAAAATGTTTTATTTAATCCATTTGAGAATAAGGCTGTTACGTCACAATATGTGGAAAAAGTGAAGGGGTCTGAGTACTTTCCGAAGGCATTGTATATATACATGAAAAAGAAAAGGAGAGCCGCACACTCTAGGAGCTCAAATGCAGTAATTTAATAACCTAATAACCAACGTTTCGATAGACAAGCTGTCTTCATCAGGGTATAATGACAAACACTGCGGGTCACTAGTTTATATAGTGTCAAAGGACACACGCAGGTGTCTGTAATCGTGGCCGGGTGTGGCCTGATAGCATTGGTTAATTCACAGATAAACAGAACATACAAAAAACATGGATAGCATACGATCATAGATACAACTTGGCTGCATAGGCCCACAAACATTTACAATGAATAGCAAAATCACAATATTCACAAGAATGGCTTCAAATCAAAGTCTACGTTGAGAACGACGGAGCAAGGGTATTTAAATTAAAGATTCAGGCAGCCTCTCATTTTAACAATAAGTTGTCGAGGTCACCCCCTCTCCTAGGGAGGGTTACATGTTCGTTGCCGATATAACGTAGGGACGAAATCGAGTGGTTCGCTTCCAAAAAGTGGGCAGCGACTGGGTATGTCAAGTTTTTGCACCTAATGGTGCTACGATGCTCCGAGATTTGTACTTTTAATTTGCGCTTTGTTTTGAAAGAGATCAGGTCACTGTATATATACACACAGAGTATATTAGGAAATCAGTCGGTCTGAATTTACTGTTGCGAGATATAATAGTAGAATACACAAGGTGTAATTTCGAAATCTGGTTGTGCATCAGCAGTTTTTCTCTTATGTCAGTCACTGATAGTCAATTAGCCCATGTCAGCTAATCTTTTTTTTTTGCCCCATAGCAAAATGTGTAGAATTCCAGCAAACTTGCAACATTTTCTCAATAACCCATGGCAAAATGTGAAGAATCCGCTGTCAAGAGGGGGGCCACTAAAATGTTTTGCTCGAAATAGGAAACATCGGGAATATCGGGGTAGCCTATAAATAAGAGATTCGAAAGTGCCCATCCCTGCAAGTTAAAAGGCCGTACAATTTAAATTCGGCATAATGGCCCAGCATTTCATAAACTTTACTGAGGGAAAGTTGATATATTTATATGCTTCAGTTTTCTGCCATATGACTGGTTTCACATTTCTCTCCAACGATTATAAGGTAAAATATATACAGTGTCATTTATATTTACAATTCCCTTATCCAAACGGATTACTCATTTACCTAGCTTTATCAATAGCTCTTATCAAGTTATAAATCACAGTGCATGGAGAATGGTGTTATTTCTATCAGAGAAAAATTATGTAGACGCTTTTTCCACTTGGAACCGGTAAGTTCGCTAGATCTTATTCATGGTTTCCTCGCACGCCATGTGATTGTCTGATGTGCTGGAGGCTGTAGCGGCACAGAGACCTGGGATGCTGTGAGGGGGCTGGTGTCGAGTCCCACCCTGCAGCAAGGGGCTTTACCCACAGACCCCATCCACAATCACCTCTGTATTGTCTCACGGTGAGAGGCAAGGTTGTCGGTAGCTCCTGCAGGCTACATAGAACAGGTGGCAAGCCTACTGAAAAGGTTTACCTAAGATCTTAAGAAAGGAAAATGAGCTGCAATAAATGTCAGTAACACTTACAATGTGACCGAAAGCTGCAGTGTTTTGAGCTGTGACTTTTAATGCCAAGCCAGGTATGAATGCAATTCTTTCTGGCATTTTTAAGCTTGTGATAAAATGGTTCAGTAATGTATAATTCATCTTTAGAAGTCCCACTATTGGAATAAGATTCTAAACATGGAGCCAAGAAATGCATGGTCCATTCTGTCAAACACACACTTACACAGACACATGCATGTGTGCACATACACACACACACACCTTGCATGAAACACCTTGCTAATCTCTCCCCTGTGAACCGTTACTCATTAGTTTGACTGTCCTGTGACCTTCCCCAATGACCCCAAGGGAACTATCACCCTAAAAACCATGGGAATGCCCTCTGCCAAAATACCTATAGACTCCTGTGTAGAGCATGGCTTACTGGCCGCCCAGTTCTAAGACTGATTGTTTGGGGTGCAACATTTGTCAGGAGAATCCTTGGCCTTGGGCCCTACTAATTAATTTCTAATGTAACAACGATTCTTTTGAAGAGCTGTTTTCTCGCTGACCAAATCTCTTTAAAAGCATCCCCAGGGTGTGATGGAGGCCGAATGGGAGTGCGCTGTGGCAGGCCACACCAGGGCCAGAGGGGAAGCTCAGGTTACGCTTTGCTTGCCGTGATGCATCGTCCGTGGGACACCCAGGCTCCAGTCCCCCCTCTTATGCCCGTCCCTCCAGACCAGCCAGTGGAGCTACACAGAAACTCTGACACCAGTATGGAGGATGCATTCTGCACATGAAATCTTACACTCAACTAATGGTTACAAATGTGTTTTCAAAAAGATCCTGGGTCGCCATATACACATAAACTCACTCGGCTAAATGTGCATGCACGCACAGACACACACATGCATGCACACACACACAAATTGGCAGACATACAGGATTTTATGATATGTGTTGCTGAACTGGGGATGGTTTCAAAGAGCCTTTCCTTAGGGAGATGAGGCAGAAGAAGAGCAGACAGTTAATCACCGTCAGCTGTCAACTCTTCAATTGCTACTGTATATCAACGTCAAAATGGTGGCACGTAAATAAATGCATATTTGCTTCAGTTGTTGTAAACAGCAGACTAATGATGATCATCTGGATTATGTTACTTCAATGCAAATATAACCATGTTAAAAAACAGGTTAAATATCTGTTTGACAATTGTACTGTAATGCCTACAAATCTAGACACTAGAAATCGCATGTGGGTTGTTGATTTGACTGACACTTCACATAGATTTAAATGACCCCGTGCTTTCTTTTTCTCACCCATCAAAGACAATGTATTCCCTTTTAGGGGACTGATCCCTTATTAGCTGTCAGTTGATCGTGTGCTACTCTTATTGTGTTCCCCAGTTCTGCAGGGTGTATGGTCAGCAGTCAGTCTCAGCCAGCAGTGACAGGTAATCTTTCTGTGCAATACACCCCTGGAGTTAAAAGAGACCACTTGGTTGTTACAAAGAGCACCCAACTCTCTGTATTAAAAAGACCCCCCCCAAACAAACGATAACAAACAGATAACAGTAAAGCAAAAACAAGGAGCACTTGATGGTTTAAAAACCCTCAAACAATAACACTGAAATTAGGAAAGTCTTTCTCTTCAATGGGGGAAGAATTGAAGTATGTACAGTATATATTTGATCCTTCTGAGGAAGAAAAAGATACACAAATTACTTGGTAGAGCTTTGCTATACCTTGATATGGTCATTCAATTATTTAGACGATTCAGTGATTCTGACATAAAGCTAATCAGACCCTATCATAGCCCACCTCATACATGTGAAACATACTCTATATTGTCATATACTCACTCTTTCCTCTTTTTTAATCAGCGTGTAAACAGGCTCATGTAGAGCCAAACTGTCTGTGACACTTCAGAAACTAAACCTCTCAGCAGCACCAGCCACAGCTGTGGTTGGATTATCAAGTACCCCTCCCCAGTTAGCATATGAACATGTCATAAACCACAGCAAAAAAAGCTGTAAAACTGCAACATTTTCTTTCAGCCTCATGGCAAAATGTGTAGAATAGCAGGAAAGCTTTAATAATGCAAACTTATCTCAGCCTAATTGCAAATTTTGCTCAGAACTTGCAGGGGTGGGGATGTCATTGTAAAGTTGTACAATGAATCCCCATATACTTTGCATAGCAGAATATAAATAAAAGATCATGGATTATATCAGAGAGAAATATCATACCAATATCATTGCGTGTTACTTTCAAAATCCAGTATTTGTAACATCCAGTATATGTATTATCCCTAGGGCTTACTACGTCACACAATGTGTACCCTCTCAACTGGTAGAAAATCTCATAGAATCATGGTAAGATTGACCTACCAGCAAAAAATCAAGCACAAAAAAACAACAGGCATCTCCCTGTCAGCCTACCCAATCATTTAAGGGAGCCGGGAAAGCAAACTTAACAGTTCTAATGCCCCAGCCGAGAAACTTAATTTACCAATTTGCGGGAAGACAAGATGGCAGGAAACAAACCAATTTGCCGTGTGTGCAGCGCACAACAAACCCCAGCCTTGCTCCCTGGCCATATGGGAGGTAATTATCCCTAAAAAGGATGACATTCTGTATTAAGATGAAGCTGCATCAAAATGATAGAGACAGCCTCATTACAAGTAATTATGAGGGAATTAGAAACATAATTTAACTAAACAAACAAATAATGTCCAGGATATTGAAGAAGCTGCCTGTACTTCTGCCAACTGCTGCAAGACCCATTACAAAAATGGTACGTCATTAATAGAATGATGACATGCTTTATCTTCCCTACTCCTTTCAGGGAGAGGAGGTCCTGGAGAGGGAGGGGGGAAAGGAGAAGGAGGATCTGAAGCAACTGTTGCAGGGCTGTGGGCCCTTATGGATCACTCTGAGTGCATGTCATGAAGCCTTATACAGTAGATAAATCCCCTCTTAGACATACATTACCAGTCAAAAGCTTGGACACACCTACTCATTCAAGGGTTTTTCTTTATTTTTACATTGTATAATAATAGTGAAGTCATCAAAACTATGAAATAACACATATGGAATCATGTAGTAACCAAAAAATATATGTTATATTTGAGATTCTTCAAATAGCCACCCTTTGTCTTGATGACAGCTTTGCACACTATTGGCATTCTCTCAACCAGCTTCATGAGGTAGTCACTTGGAATGCATTAAAATTAACAGGTGTGCCTTCTTAAAAGTTAATTTGTGGAATTTATTTCCTTCTTAATGTGTTTGAGCCAATCAGTTGGGTTGTGACAAGGTAGCCCCCCCTACCTTGTCACACCCCTTGTATACAGAAGATAGCCCTATTTGGTAAAAGACCAAGTCCATATTATGGCAAGAACAGCTCAAATAAGCAAAGAGAAATGACAGTCCATCATTACTTTAAGACATGAAGGTCAGTCAATACGGAACATTTCAAGAACTTTGAAGTTTCTTCAAGTGCAGTCGCAAAAACCATCAAGCGCTGTGATGAAACTGGCTCTCATAAGGACCGCCACAGGAATGGAAGACCCAGAGTTAACTCTGCTGCAGAGGATAAGTTCATTAGAGTTAACAGCCTCAGAAATTGCAGCCCAAATAAATGCTTCACAGAGTTCAAGTCACAGACACATCTCAACATCAACTGTTCAGAGGGGACTGTGTGAATTAGGCCTTCATGGTCGAATTTCTGCAAAGAAACCACTACTAAAGGACACCATTAAGAAGAAGAGACCTGCATAGGCCAAGAAACATGAGCAGTGGACGTTAGAACGGTGGAAATGTGTCCTTTGGTCTGGAGTCCAAATTGGAGATTTTTAGTTCCAACCGCCGTGTCTTTGTGAGACGCGGTGTGGGTGAATGGATGATCTCCACATGTGTAGTTCCCACCGTAAAGCATGGAGGATGAGGTGTTATGGTGTGGGGGTGCTTTGTTGGTGACACAGTCTGTGATTTATTTAGAATTCAAGGCACGCTTAACCAGCATGGCTACCACAGCATTCTGCAGCGATACGCCATCCTATCTGGTTTGGTCTTAGTGGGACTATCATTTGTTTTTCAACAGGACAATGACCAAACACACCTCCAGGCTGTGTAAAGGCTATTTTACCAAGAAGGAGAGTGATGGAGTGCTGCATCAGATGACCTGGCCTCCACAATCCCCCGACCTCAACCCAATTGAGATGGTTTGGGATGAGTCGGATGGCAGATTGAAGGAAAAGCAGCCAACAAGTGCTCAACATATGTGGGAACTCCTTCAAGACTGTTGGAAAAGCATTCCAGGTGAAGCTGGTTGACAGAATGCCAAGAGTGTGCAAAGCTGCCATCAAGGCAAAGGGTGGCTATTTGAAGAATCTCAAATATAACATATATTTTGATTTGTTTAACACTTTTTGGGTTACTACATGACTCCATATGTGTTATTTCATAGTTTTGATGTCTTCACTATTATTCTACAATGTAAAAAAATAGTTAAAAAAATTAAGAAAAACCCTTGAATGAGTAGGTGTGTCCAAACCTTTGACTGGTACTATACAAATAGAAAATGGGGAATAGAAAATGATTGTGCACAATGTCCATTATAGAATGATGAATGACTGATGGCCCTATATTTGTTGTATTTTAACAATAATCCTTTAAAGAGCGACTGAACATCCAGATTTGGCCTCGTTTTGAAGCTTGGTCATTAAGAAATGCTATCGGCCATGACTGAAGCCAAACAAGAGTTGTCTTGGGAGTGTGGTTTGATGTGGGTGTTTCTTGGATGTGTCTTTTCCATTCCATCCCAAAGAACGAGGGCAGTAGTGAGTACAGCGAGGTAAGCTAACCCACTGGGCAAAAACTGGTTGAATCAAAGTTGTTTCCACATCATTTCAACCAAAAATGTTATGTGATGACATTGAATCAACTTGGAAAACTGATTGGATTTGAAAAAAGTAATCAATGTAAGGGAATTTCGTCTTTCCTTCACCCAACTTGTAACCTAAATCTTGATTTCACATTGAATTCATGTTAGTTGACAACTCAACCAATTGTAAATCAAAACTAGATGTTGAACTAACGTCTATTCCCAGTGGGAAGCTAGCTTTGCTATGGAGAGAACACAGTTTTGAAGTTGAGGACCTTGTGTTTAGCCAAGCTGACAGTAGCTAGCTAGCATAGGGGACAGCTGCAGCTGGCTAGCCTGTCTAGCGGACATTTCCATCTCTCAAATCAGTTATGGCAATATAACAAGAGCCGGTGTCTGCAATGTGTTTCATAAGACACACGTTTTACAACACCTTGCTACATAACTAGGTTGCTACTTAGTTTCAAAGTTTCATTGCGCCATGTAAAGATATGTTACCATGGAAACAGTATCAACTGTGAGTTGAATGACCGGTCTTGAGTCAGCTCACCTATCCTACAGCACAATATTCTATAACTGGCTAGTTTTGTCTCGTCTCTCCTTATGTCCGCTGTTACCTTTTCTGGGAAACAAATCCCAGAACTACTAATATCCCTACATTTATTTTTTTTGGTTTGAGTACAGGTGGAAGCTTTACATCGGTCAGTAGCCTACAGAGTAATATGAGAAGAGTGCAATTGCTGAACTTATGTAGATATTCTAAACAAAGTGTTTTGATAACTTTCAAATGTAACCGTTCAATGTAGAATAAACCATACTTCCCATAATACTGTAAAAGTAGTGTTCTACTAATATCACTATGTGCAAATATTATACCATCCTGTATGGTGTCCCATATAAGACAAGAGTTCCCTGACATGTGAAGAATATACAGGGTCCCCCACCCCCCGGCCTATTGATAGTACCATTCAATTTAATAATAACAAAAGATGATACAAATATGTCTTGTATAATTTTAATGATGAGTGATAGGTTTCACCCAAGTCAGACATCCAGTATCAACCTGTCTTTCAGTCAGAGGACTCCATTTCAAAAGCATCTCCTGACCTCCATCTGTAGAGAAACGAGGAAGAGTGACACGTATTGAAAGGGTGATATTACTAAACACTTGTGATGTACTGTCTTATTAGTAATCACCTTTTGTCTCTTCTGAGGTGTTTGCCAACGCCGATGGGCATGGCAGCGTAGATCAGCTCCAGGACCCTCTCTTCACAGATACTGGTCATGCTAGAGCCTGACATCGGCTCCTATATCCGACCCAGCTCCTATTTCACAGAGGAAGGCAGAGAGAGAAAGACTGTCACCATACAGTCATGCCAACAGTAAATACACAGTTGAACATAGCCAATCAGAGATCCTGATTCACAAGGGACACGTGCCAGCATGGCACTGACTGGTTGGCATTGCTCACTCGGGCCAAGGAGTAGTCCATTGGCTCAGTGGAAGGAGGCATCTCCTTACAACATACAAGACACACACAACACTGATTACATTATCAGCGGTGGTTATGTGAATTCCAGGACATATAGTATTTTGACCATTGACTAGATCAAATGTGACCAACCTGATTCAAGTGTCCTCCATTACTCTGAAGCAGGACTGGTGTCTTGTCAGTGCCTCAGCCTTCTGTAACAGCTCCTGATATGGTAGGGGGGTTCCCACGACTCTGCTGAAGAACTCATCCACCAGGTTTTGTATGTAGCCTGTGAAATAAACTCAATAAACATACTGTATGTGACTCGTTTCAGGAAACTAGGCGTACTGTATGTCGTACGTCACTACTTCACAGGAGAGGCATTTGAACGTAAACATTTATTTTTCATCAAAATGCATTTTTTGGGCAGAAATGCCATCTGGAACATGAACTTTCATGTGCCTTAATAACAAACGTGTACGCCTTCTGTAAATATTAATACAATTGTTAAATTATAAGCCTAGTTGGTTTAGCCATGGAAAAAGACAGGAACCTTCCCGCTAGCCATGATTGGCTGAGATAATGGATGGGCTGGACATGCCGAGAGATGAGTTTGGATTGGTTTGCCATGTAGCATGCTTCTGTTTATAACATAAACTCCTCAGTATGTGTAAGTAATCCTTTATAACGCAGTTTTTTTAAAAGATATCATGAAGAACTGCAAAAGTGTTGCTAATGCTCTCCACTTTCTGTAGGACGATCGTGCCATGCTGACTGAAAATGAATCAGACGATGAGGAAATCCCTGATTTAGGTAAAAACATTTTAATTGAACCAGACATTGTAGAGTCTTCTGAAACCGCAATCAACTGTGTTGTTGTCACGGAACAAGTTGATAGAGTTTTGAAATCAGTGGAATGCTCGGTGGAAACAGCGTATGATAGCTAAGGAGATGGAGAAAATTCTGGAGTTTGATTGCAAATATGCGGAGGGAGTCAAAAAGAGAACACAGACGGCTGTTGTATAAAACACCTTTCTCCGGATTACATCTTCAAACTAAGGGAAACCATGTCATCTGTGACAGAGGGGGAGAAGCGTTCATCCATGTATATGGGTAAGAGAGTCTAGTTAGCAACATTTTCAGATATTATACATTTCTAATTTTGTCAAAGACATTTTCATTGCAAGTTAAAGCGTACTGTTAACTAGCTGGCTAAAGTTAGCTGGCTGGCTAGCTAGCTAACGTTACGTTACGTGTATGATCTGTGTAGTAATATTATTTGTATCTCAGAAATCCATTTGCATTGCTAGTTATAGCCTAATGTTAGCTAGCTAGCTAACATTGAACCTAGTTGGTTAGCTTTAGCTACCTGCAGATTCATGCATGGTAGTAATATTATGAGTTGGTATTATGGTTTATTGTTTAGCTAGCTAGCTACATGTCTAAACAAAAGACTCCACTATGCAAGTAACCTTTTCACTGTACCGTTGACACCTTCTGTGTCTGTGCATGTGACAAATACACTTTGATTTTATTTTATATAGTGTGTGTTTACCACAGATGGTAATGTGAAGAACAACATGACCTGCACCAAAGTCAAATTAGGATATAACGTTAGGCCAATGAGACAGTGTCCAAGTTCTAAAATGTTCCGGTAGAATGCCCTGCTTTTATTTCTTGACACAAACCGGTGCGCCTGGCACCTACTACCATACCCCGTTCAAAGGCACTTAAATATTTTGTCCTGTGGCACACATACACAATCCATGTCTCAATTGTCTCAAGACTTTAAAATCCTTCTTTAACCTGTCTTCTCCCCTTCATCTACACTGATTGAAGTGTATTTAATAAGTGACATCAATAAGGGATCATAGCTTTCACCTGGATTCACCTGATCAGTCTATGTCATGGAAAGAGCATGTGTTCTTAATGTTTTGTATACTCAGTGTAAATGGTTGTCTAGAAATGATCAACAACCAACTTGACAGAGCTTGAAGAATTTAAAAAATAATAATGTAGAAATATTGTGCAATACATGTGTGCAAAGGTCTTAGACTTACCTAGAAAGACTCACAGCTGTAATCGCTGCCAACGGTGATTCTAACATTAACTCAGGCATGTGAAGACTTATTTAAATTAGATATTTCTGTATTTCATTTTCAATAGATTTGAAAGAAAAATCTAAAAACATGTTTTCACTTTGTAATGATTGGGTATTGTGTGCACATGGGTGAAAAAAATCTATTCAATCAATTTTGAATTCAGGCTGTAACACAAAAAATGTGTCAGTCAAGCAGTATGAATACATTTTTTATAACATATCAGAAAGTATCAGAAAAATATGCATTTTACGTACTTTTCATTATTATTTTAAAGATGGAAAGGTGAAAAAGGTATTTATCCATAATCTGCTATGTGTAAGGTCCTGGAGTGTCTTATCAAAATGAAACAAAAATATTTAGGCTGAAATTTTCCAGTGTCCATAAAAATAGATTTACGTGATATGCAAATATGCACATATTTAATTAGATATCACCTAATTTGCATATTTTAATACAAGATCTCTGAAAAATTGAAGTACAAAAAAGTATTATATTTGTGTCCACATTCAACTGGTAAAACTTGATTGTGATATGATTAAGGAAAAATTCCCTATTAGGGTGTGGTGCCAGGCCTTAATCTACCTGAGACATTTCAGGAAATAATAGCCAATATCTATGGCAACCAATGTTGCTTGCCATAGATATACTACACCTTTACCATGTAAACCTCTTGTTAGATAATAGGCCTATTTTATTTATTTATTTATTTTCCCCCCTTGTGTATTGTGCATCTATCTGGGCATGGGCAAAATGGCTGAGTATTTTGTCTTCAAACATAATTTCCCTTTGGCCCATCCATTTCCAATTGATATAAAACAGAATCATGAAAAATCACTTCTGGCTCAAGCTCTCTTTTTTAACCATTAGACCATAAATACAGGGAGCTGGTAAAGGGTGGCAGATGACAGGCCTGCCTCAAAAACCTCGTTATGCCTTCCTCAAATTCATTTAAGGAGCAAAACAGGTCTTGAGAGTTGTCTGGTTTAATGCATTGCGATCGCTTTTAAAACTATTTTCTGGAGGCAACCTCATGGCCCTGCATCTGGTCAAGGTGCTATGTTTTATAACCTTCCCCTACAATACACTCTTAGAACAAAGGGTTCTGCAGCTGTCCCCATAGAAGAACCCTTTTTGGTTACAGGTGGAACCATTTTTGGTTCCAGATAGAACCCTTTTTGGTTCCAGGTAGAACTATTTTGGGGTCCATATAGAACCCTATGTGGAAAGGGTCCTACATTGATCCCAAAAGGGTTCTAACTTAAACCAGAAGGGGTTCTTCAAAGGGTTCTCCTATGGGGACAGCCAAAGAACCCTTTTTGGTTCTAGATAGCATCTTTGTTTCTAAGAGTGTGCTGCATAAACGTACACGAGTCCCCTCTGGACCAAATTAATAGCTGTAGATCAACTCTCCAATAGGAGGTGCTGCCCAGCCTATTTACATTACTGTATATATAAAAAGTTGGAGATCTGTAGTTGTTTCAAAGGTACAATTCAACATATTTTATGCAAGGTTTGTCTTTGTTGAAAATTGGTTACAATGATGACATAATCCTGTGATTGACATTTCACCCTCAAAACAGTTTACATTGATTACTTTTTTTTTTATCCAATGTATTTTCCACATAGATTCCACGTCACGATACGTTGATAAATTACGTTGAAACAATGTTGATTCAACCAGTTTGTGCCCAGTGGGATGGTATTTCATTAGGAATGTAAACAGTAACACATGGGGTGACACAAATATAATAAAGCCAACAGAAAGTGTGAATGATGACATGACACTTTGTTACAGCCATGTCAAACATGATATTGGTATTGTTTGTATTTCAGATCAAACGTGCAGTCTAACTGGAACAGAATTACACTATAATACAGTCCTATAGCTAAACAAATTATTGTTATTTGTGTATCCATTTTAGGACTGCCACATGGGAAAAGCTGAGTCAAATGTAAACATTATGAATCCTGTAGATAGATTCCTCTAGGGATGAAAGAAATATCCTGGGAATCCTTCAGCTCATCCTATTCCCCTGCCCCTCTTTCTCCACAGGCTCTACAGTTACCATTATTCTTGCCATAAATTATACCACAAAGTGAATTACACTTGCTTTTCACTTTACCAGGCAGGTTTGATGAATCCTAAGGCACAACACATCATCTCAAGAAATCTTCACCGTGATTCCAGCCGCTGTTTCTTTGTCGTTTAAACCACTTCAAATCATTTTCATTGCCTCACTATTAAAATGTGTAATTCATACCTGCCATTTGGGAGATGCATAACACAAGGCCCTCTCACTTTATTTATTTATTTCTCTCTCTCTCACTGCTCAGTCACTCCAACCCGTTCGATCTATCTCCTGTAAATCAAACAACACCAGGTGACAGGTCATGCAGATTTCCCACAAGTCAGCGGTGCGCAAACATCCATTCAGGAGAGTAGTGTATTACCGTCAAACCTGATGGCTTAATGACCGTTGTGAAACTAATAAACAGCTTCATTCACCCAACACTATTGCTCCTATTCATGAGCGTTCTCTCTTTCTCTCTTTTCTCTTCCTCTCCTATCTGTCACAAATTCATCCCCCTGCACCTCTCCGCCAGCATCAGAGTTACCCATAAATCACTTCTGTTGTCTAATGCAATCCATTTGCCCAGAACACGGGGCGGCTGTTGCAGGAATTGGGTCAGGAATAAACTGCAGGGCAACGGAGCCTCGCTAGTCATGATGCTGCAGGGTAATGTATAGCCATTAGCACAGAGAGAGAGAGGGAGAGGGAGATCCCTTGGACGATGTAAGCTGTGTCTGTGTGTGTGTGTGTGTGTGTGTGTGTGTGTGTGTGTGTGTGTGTGTGTGTGTGTGTGTGTGTGTGTGTGTGTGTGTGTGTGTGTGTGTGTGTGTGTGTGTGTGTGTGTGTGTGTGTGTGTGTGTGTGTGTGTGTGTGTGTGTGTGTGTGTGTGTGTGTGTGTGTGTGTGTGTGTGTGTGTGTGTGTGTTGTTTGATTGGGCCTATTAACGTAAGAGCAACCAAATTATGTGTGTGTGTGTGTGTGTGTTGTTTGATTGGGCCTATTAACGTAAGAGAAACCAAATAGTGTAGTTTAATACTGTAAGAGCAAGCAAAGGTACAAAAAAGATACAAAAAGACAGAGTTATTTCCAAAATGTGTATATCCAACCATTGTCGATGTGCTGCATTATTGTACAATGGTACCAAAATAGCTTTCAGTTTTTTCATAGCCTTATTGGTAGGCATGGAAAACTAAAATGTGCGTAATATGTATGTTTCAATAGTTGATACCAAGATTATTATAGTTCTGTGTTTTTATATTCATTTTATTTATATTAGTTTTAAGAATTTTATTAGAAATTCTGTTTAGTTTCAGTTAGTTTTCAGATCAGATTTAGTAGTTTTTATTTAGTTAATAAAAACGTTTCATTTGTCTATTATTTAGTTGTAGTTTTAGTGTAAGGGTAAGAAAGTAGCCCATGTGTGTTAGGCTAGGAGCCATTTTTGTGTTGTACAATTTCTGAGTTTTTTGGAATGTCACTTTTTGCCACTGTGGGGCAGTAATGCATAAAGTGATGGGTCAGGTCATAGGTTAGGTTAGGTTTAAAGGTAGACTCAGCGAGATGACAAAGATGCACCAATTAAACAGTAGTAGTGGGTCAATTTCCTCAACAACCAGGAGCATTGAATCGCGAGGATAAACGTCTCTGCTATTTTGGTCCCATAGCTACCACATTGTAGCATGAAGCTCACCCGTGCACATGCGCAGAAACTGTGTGACTGTGTGAGAGCAAAGTCTTGCATCATGCTCATCTCAATTGGCATGTTCCTCTGCTCAGATGTTGCTGACAGTTGCCAGATCTTACAACACCTGGATAGGTATTTTACATATCAGCTAACCACATCATGGTAGTTCCCCTGCTCAGACGTTGCATGCATAGACAATGATTGCTTGACACGGCATTGTCTGTGCGGTCGGGCACCAGACTGCTATACCATATGTGGTTAGCTGATATGTATTGTATAATACCCATTGAGGCGTTGTAAGATCTGGCATGCGTCAGCAACATGAGCAGAGGAACATGACCAACATGTTATAGTAATTTGATGCCCGATTGCACAGTCAATGACCATTGGTTGATGCAAGCAACGTCTAAGCAAGGGAACTCGGCCAATATCTGCGGTGCTGCTCATGGCAAGTCATCTCCCTGAGTATACCATTAAATTAAAATATATCTCAATGTGACCGACCAGATTCAGAAGCTTTAAAACCCTATTCGGAAAAAAAGCTTGAAAACCACATTAAAAAATTGCCCCATTTTTTTTTTACACAAATCTCTACCTGAACATAATTCATGATGTTTTTTTTATTTTATTTTGGTTCGTTTTGGAGTCAAAGATAATAGTTTCAGTATAGCTTTGGTTTTTCAAGTGCGTTTGTTAATTATTTTACTTCAGTTTACTAAATTATTTTTTCATCATTAGTTTAGTTTTAGTTTCAGTTTTAGTTTACTATATTAACCTTGGTAGAAACTGACCTAGGTTGTCTGTTAAGTTTAAAATCAATCTAAGCTCCAGGCAAAGGTTTTACATTGCTTGAATTTCAATTCATTTCATGAATTGACCTGAGTTGAAATGGAGTTGGCCCCATTCTTGTAGGCCTATGTTATTATTTATGTATTACCTAATATTGTACAGTATACACTTGTTACAACTAGACTATAATCCTGCAATAGAGAATGACACTGCTACCAATTGGGCCTACAACAATCAGTGATTTGAGAGCTAAATATATTTTTTTCACCCTATAAACACTCAAAGTGGTATGCCATTTCAAAACAGGTTTCTTGGCCAGAAAGACAATTTGCTAATCTGTTAACAAGTATTTTTCACTGTAACCGATACAGTGGTGGCTATCTTGAAAAGGAAAAGCATCACACACCGATGCGGTAAGTCTTGAACTTTAACAATAGCACTGCTTATTACATTTCCTCCAACAAGGCTAGAAGTTCCTGTATTGCACACTTCAAATGTCAGAATATGCTGCCATGGCTCTAATTGGCTGCTGATGGTGTACATCTCTTTCCCTTCCCCCTGCAATTGGTTAAGCAGACCACTGAGTTGACACTCTCATAAGTGCATATGACACATTTCACATTGGCTAACTTGCCAAAGGACTGTGATGACAGATGAAAAGAGTCTTTATGTTTAAGACAGGCAACATAAATATAACCAAAGTGTTTGACACGACCTTATAGCTCATTATGTACCCATGGTTGAGGGGAAGCAGCACATAAACCCATCTGCAGCCAGTAATACTGCAGTGGAAGGCTACACCTGAAATCACTTGTATACATAGATCTTTTTTTTTAACTGTAGTCCCCTTATTGTGAAAACATGTTCACAACACTTTGTTGTTAATAGCACATGTTGTTAGTAACACTGTTAGTAGTAGGCAAATTAGCACTTGTTACAACAGACCTATGAGGCTTAGAGTACAGTATTACATTGTTCACATTTGACAAATATGTGTTGAATACGGAAAAACAGTGTCCTACATTGTTTTTAGGCTACCAGGCAATCTAGATGTTTTTACGTTTTTCATATGAATTCTGGCATACTGGAAGTTTATGACACTGGCTAAGAGGGTGTTTTCGTATCACTGTTCACCTTTAGAGGCCTAGTTAGTTGCAGAGTCATATGTTTATAAAATAGTTTGGCCAACTGTAGCTGGATGTCATGTTGAATGAATCTTCCATGGCAGAAAGTTATCCAGAAAACAGAACAAATATAGGTTTGACTTAATAATCTTTGTGCTGCAGTGTGGATATTTTAAATAAGTAAGATATTTTATATAACCATTGTACAAATGAAATTCGTTTTTCCTTTCCTGATTTTCAAAAACTGGATTGAATGCCACAATTGAGATGTCGAAATAAATATTAAAAATGGGAAATGTACAATAAATCCAAACTCATGTTTCATTGATATTGAAAATTTATTGAATTAGCAGTTTATTTGGTGGGCCTATGATTAAAATAAAAACAATAACATTTCCCCAAAATGGAAGCAACGAGTTTGCACTTCCCTATACCCAGATGTATAAACCCAATTTCTTCCAGTATTTTAACAGATTAAGGTAGTTGGACCTCAATATTTCATATTCACATTCAATTTAAAACGGTTTTTGAATGCATCCATAATTAGTTTGGGAAACATAGTCCACTTGATTACATCTGTATTGCAGTGTCTAAATTCCCGCAATATAACGTGTTAAAAAGGGAGAAGAACGCAAAATCAAGGTACAAAATAATGATTATACACATGGTGTATTTTATACATTTAGAGAAGCTTGTTGCTTTCTTGTTAAACATACAGTTGCTGCATAATAAGACATATATATTTTCAACAAATAACGTGATATAATAGACGTGAGTTATGGCATACATTTATAAGAAAGTACTGTCGTGTGTTAACGTGTTATTTTTGTGGACTGTCATCACAGGCATTGAGTCAATATTCAAGCTTGTTATACAGATTGTACAGTGGTAACCCTTGTAGGCTGCTGCCAGGGTAGTACAGTGGCGTTGGAAAAGCAATAGATCTTGGAACTGGTACCCGGAGCAGGGAGTTATCTCTAAAAACAAGCGGCATTCCGACCAGTGTCTGTGCGGATGCGTGTGCCATGTTCGCAGCCTCCAGTTCCGCCGACAGTTGTCGCTTCCATTTGTTTCTGCGGTTCTGAAACCACGTCTTCACCTGAGTTTCTGTTAGCTGTAGACTTGATGCCAAGCAGGCTCGCTCGGAGCTGCTCAAATACCTCTTCATATCAAACGTGGACTCGAGCTGGTACACCTGACTCCGCGAGAAGACAGTACGAGTCTTCTTCTTGGACGAGTTACTCTGCTTGTCCGCACCGTCTGTCTGTCTCTCCTCGGAAATAGGTGACATTGGATTGCATGGTATCTCTTGTTCCTCTTTGTAATCCTGCAGCAGAGGCTGTGTCAAGCGCGGTCGCCGTGCAATCCCGTCATGGCCTGAAATAAGTCCCTTGGTTGCACCTGCATTGGAGAAAAAGACCAGTATAAAGGTGCGTTGGAAATAAAAGAAAAATATTGTCTAACTATTTCAACAAACTGATTTCCCAATGTCCTCCTCCATATCATCTATAGCCTACCAACATTGATAAATGGTGTAGGCCTACCCTCAAGATAAATGCATCACCATAAGATAGGCTACTGGACGCTTTAGTCTATTGCCTTTAGATCAGCTTATCAATGATGTGTCACAAAATGTAGAATATGTCTCAAAGGTTTCACACTTATTTTTCAAATGTTTTGTGTTGGCCAACCCAGGTTTGGAGAAAATCCCTATTAAAACGAACATTATTCGATACTCGGTACAAGAGTGCATTAAGTGTGAACTTTGACTCATTAATTGACCGTTGAAAGGTTGTAATTGGCCTTTTAATTAAACAATATTAATTAAATCAGGTTACATTTAACGCTCAATTGACGAAATGTAGTGCAGTCATTGTGAAAACATGTTTAATCAATTAGAAGACTCGATTACATTTGGAATGACGGGGGAAGCATCCTGTTAATTATTTGACCTTTCCACTGTTCGCTGATGTAGCAGTAATACAACACATTAAACAAAGTGAAGTGATAGCCTACATATCTGCAGTCACAAACAGGCTACTATAGAGTTATCGAAGTTTACAAGCTTAAACTTCAACAAGTACTAGGCTAAGTTTATCATAAATAAGTTTATAATTAGGCCTAGCCTGCGTTAGTCTACTGTTGACCTTTTATTATTATAATAATAGCCTAATAATAAAAAATATAAATAATAATAATAATATCCCGTTAGATACCATGGATTTATACATTATATAGCCTACTTAACTTGGAAAGGAAGCCTTTATTTTCGAAGGCAAAATGTCAGCGAGGAAAATCTATTCAAGAAAAATCAATATTAAAGAAAAATTATTACGTTTTACGCGGAACACAAATTACATTCAGTAATCTACTCACCTAAACATGAAAAATTAAGTGGTTGATGTTGGTTGCATGGCTCGCTGTGACCAGGATCCGAGCAGAAACAGTCTGCAGAGTCCTCCCCACCGCTGCACTCCTCTTCGGAAGACACCGACAGCGAGCGCGTCCTCGCCAGCTGCAGTCCCTTGGAACTCTCCTTCGCCCCCGGATCGTGGCTTCTCCGACGACTTGCCCAATATCGACTGAATAGTGAAGGTGGAAATCGGGGCCGACGAGCACTTGCTTCCGCTGTCTTCTGTGGTACTCATTCTCGACTCATAACAGTAAGATTAGGCTATATCGTATAGTTTTTGTATTATTTTTTATTTTCTTATTATTGGTCTGTGAGGACTCCTCTTGTGTAAAATAGTTTTTTTTTTTTTTTGTAAACCCTTTTTAGAAATGTAGGTGCTTGGGTTGTTTTTTCCTGGAGCTCAGGGAACATGAATGTATTCCTGGTCTACTTCCACGCGCTCTGGACTAAAGGCAGTATTGTGGCGTTGCCTCATTTGCATGTAGGTAAGCTCCTCGTGGGCCAATCACACGCTCAAACTAAGCCCGGAAATTTCAAACTCATGTTGAGGTTCTGAGATAGGATGAGAGGAGATAAGGACAAATATGTACAGGCTGTGGTTTATTCCATTTTTGGTCCCTCTTTGAATCCGATAGTGAAGGAAGACAAATATAGGCCTTATGGCACAGGCAAATCACACATGTCAGACTATTAAATTACTTCAACAGACTACATCTCTCTCTCTGCCAGAAATATACAGCACATGACGTTTTGCATATGCATAATATCCATCGACTTTCATTCAGAAACTGATGCAACATGTCTCTTATTATAACCTACATTAAATTACATTGGACGTTTGGTTGAAAAGAGAGAATTGTTTAGGCTATGAATTTTGTGTAGGGAAAGGTTTCTAATTTTCAAGTCTTATGTTGTGTGTCGTTTTTTTGTGCCTGTTTGTTTTGTTTTTGTGTGATATATATTGACACAACTTGAACTGTAGCAAATTCCTTACCTAATACGTGGGCCTGATTCACAATTTAAGGGGACAGACTGGGGATGAATTCCCCACTCACGAGGCTATGAGAAAATTTGAAACAGGTGCAACCATGGAAGTCACAATGAGTCTTTTAACGATGAGCTTCAGTGATTTTTCTTTTACCTTTTTTTCAATCACAAGTATTAAATATTTTGTTGATGGAATTTTACAAATTAATATTGTCACAAATAGGCCTATTGCAAGACAACATAACAAATTGTTATTACACTGTAGTAGACCCTTATTATTTCCCCTGCAATACTTATAGTGTTGAAGTGAATGGAGAGAATAATATTCTACATGTTTTACATCGGCATGATGTTTGGTCATGATTCTCCCTTTGCCTGTTATTCTAGATATAGATATAGACTATCATTTAAACCTTTTCACTTACTAATGTAAAATGCTTTGTTTGGAATATTCCCTCAAAGAACAAACCCCATAACCCTAACACAATTAGTTAAAATTGAATAATAGCATACCATTGAAACACCCTCGGGGGAAAATGCACAATATGCTATTACAGGCCACTGTAGACACAAGTACTGCACAATGACTTCATTGAAGGAATGGAAAGTATTGTATTAGCCTTGTGCATGGTAAATTGGTCAGATAATCCAACATACAGTTCTGGAACTAATACGGAACCTTAACAATTTTTTCCTGAAAATAATAAACTAATTCCACGTCCACTATCTGCGATTAGGAATGAATTTGATCATTACTACAGCTAATCTGCCTCGCGTGGAGTAGAGGCCTGCTAATTGATTGACTAATTGATTGGAGGGTGGGGGCGCGCTCCGCCCCTGCTCCTCCTCTCCCTCTCTCTCTCTGACTGTGTCTTGCGGGGCAGCTGCGGGGCTTGAGTTCGCAGTTCTAGCACATTATCCCTCTTTACTGCTTTCTAAGGGACCCCAGACACATTACAAACGGTCAGCTTTAATCATAATGTCAGCGCCCTAACCCTCATGCTGCTGCGCCAAGGGAGGGGTTGACGACCAGCTTTGATAGGTGGAAGGAGTAACAGGATGACGATTATGATGAAGACGATAATGAAGACGATGATGAGGGTGCTGATGAGGTGATGATGAAACCCCTCGTGTGATTGTCAAGAACGAATATGTCCACCGAGACGTAGGCTAGCTATATTTACTGGGGTAATATATGAGGGCAGTCAGATTGCGCTGGATTTACGGTGACTACACATAAGGCGTGAAATCTGCCATGACAGTTAAATGGTCTGATTGTATACGCGCTCTTTTCAAACAAAGACTTTGTCAACAGCAGCGATGTGTTTTTAAAGTTTTAATTATACCCCTATACGCTATCCTTAACAAGAAATCATTACATAATTAATCAAACAATCGAATACAAATTAAACTCCACAGGCATTAGGATGTTATTTAAACAAATCTGAAGATATTTTTCATGATAGCCTATCAAAAGAAAATAAATGGCATTATAATTCATTGTAGGCCTATATGCCTGCATAAAGGTAATTGTGTCATTCATATTTATTCTAACGTTTCTGAAGATCCTGTATTCACCTCTCTTATTTGCAGTCATTTTCTATCCATGACGTTTGTACACTTGACTTATAGAAAACATGTTCAGAAACAGCATTGCGCGGTCGACGTTCGTGCTCTATCACAATGATAGGTGTTGTATTGCAGCCCTACCGCAATAACAGAACACGATCTTTACTATGGGAAAAGGGTCTTAGAAAGACCGATGAAGTTATGAGCAGCTTTGATCTAAGAATCAAGCTTCGATAAATATCAAACAAAGACCCCTACACGTGTGTATTATGATATATGATGTGTCCAACTCTAAAATAAGGAAATTACCAGAGAAAATGATATCAATACATTTTCTAAGTATAAACGTTGATTATGTTTCGATTTTCATTCAAGGATCCTAGCCCAGCTCCTTTTTTCAAATAGCAGAGAGAGAGAGAGAGAGAGGGAGAGAGAGAGGGGTCGAGGCAGTCGTAAGAGCAAAGCAGAGCGCGAACCCTGGAGGTGTAGGCTCCAATTTATGTAATCTTCCGCTGGAATTGAATTGGGTAATTTATTGGAAAACAAAAAGTAAAGAAGATTGGATCAGTATAGCCTATCCAAGGGCTCATATCCATCAAGTTCCAATTAACAACCTCACCATTGAGTTTTAATGGCTTTCCAATCTACTGCCCTGATAGACTCATCAATTCCTAGGGGAGAAATTAAGAAAATCGACCGCCCCTTGGCGTTTTGGTGTCATTCTTCACAGCAACTATATGTCAAATTAAAAACACAATTAACATTTAAACTGTTCCAATCAGACGGTGCCCCGCAACCTATGTTTCACTTAATATAACTTTTATGAAAATCTTGATGCTCGCATTCAATCACCAAGCAAATGGGATACTAGTGTAAAGATTTCCGTTTCCTAAAAAATAAGTGTGTCCAGAAAGTGTTGTGCTAAGGCCAGTGCCCTCGCGTTGACATGTGGTTTTTAGGTTTCTATAGGCCATAACAACATGCCTAAAGCTCACGTTTTACTAAGATGATCAAATATGTACAATTTGGCAGAGAATTCATCCAAACTTGGCAGCAAGCAACATAAAACATCTTCTCATACATCTCCGAATTTGATTCCCCAGGTCGTTGCTTTAAATGAGAACGTGTTCTCAGTCAACTTACCTGGTAAAATAAGGGTGAAAAAAATGATGATAGTAGATGGATTTGAAGCATCCACTTCTCACCTATAACACATTAAAACATTTGCATAGGACATTTGTATATATTTGAAATTACAGAAAGTGTATTCATGTAGGCTAATGTACGAATTGCTTAGACATTGCCACAAGCCTGCATACACTTGTAAATATCGTGGCATCATTTTGTCAATAATGTATAAAATAAAAACAAACTTTTGATATCAAAGGGAAAATCCACCCCAAAACTATCTATTGGTATTTTCCTGACTAATGCATTTTGCATCATCACGAGTGTGGCCTGTGACACTTTGCTTCTTGAAAGTCCAATATCTTTCAAACTTGACTTCTGACATGCAAAACATTTTGGGACTGTATCAACAGTGGACTAATTTAAAAAATACCAAAAGGTAGTTTTTGAGTGGATTTTCCCTTTAAGCTCAATGAACATAATTATGCCTACATACGGTAAAGAAATTGCTATGCGTGAACAGATGCCCAGGGTTTCAGGAAAGGGCTGAAAATACTTAAGCTGTTGGCACTTGATCAGCACTCAACTTTCCTGCGGTTACGTCCGTTGCCCTGCTTCTGCAAATGTAGGCTACTTTATCCTATTTTTGCTCTCGCCCCTTCTACTTTACATAAATATGTTCTACAAATGGAAATTATGGAGTTGTCATTTTATCAATTTATGCGCGCAAATCAAGGTCATGAGCGCAACCAAAACTGCC
The DNA here is from genome assembly GCF_020615455.1 of Coregonus clupeaformis. Classification (NCBI taxonomy): domain Eukaryota; kingdom Metazoa; phylum Chordata; class Actinopteri; order Salmoniformes; family Salmonidae; genus Coregonus; species Coregonus clupeaformis. The sequence continues at coordinate 59,016,084 of NC_059192.1, forward strand.
CGTGAACAATGCCCTTATTTGTAACAATATTTTTTACGTTTGTAGATCAATATGTGCTAGGGGAAGAACGCCATAGATACCAATCTATTAATTCTCTGTAATGGGTCCATGTTGAGTTTGCATGATATAATACGTCAATACATGAGTGATTATCAGACGATATTTGAATGCGCTCTTTGTCTAGTGATGCAGTCATAATAGAGTAGCTACTGATTTGTTTTCGATCACTGCATTAGAGACAAAATCAGAAAATGACCTTTGAGGCAAAGCGTTGACTGGTTTCTACTCAGCTTGAGGGAATGCTGAATAAAATAACAAAGTAGGCCTAATTTTCAACAGTAATTGCATAGTCAACTCGTTGCATATTGATATTTATATTATTCCACTTAACATTGTAGATAATAAATGTGTTAAATATTTCGCTACTTCAAAACTTTATTTTAGACTAATGTTGCAGCTATGTAAATTTATCTCGTCCACAATAAAGGAAGAATGAGTGACTGACATTAAATCGGTGAAACATTATGATTTAGCAAAGTACATGTCCTTATGTTTTAAAAGGAAAAAGTCAGTCCACAAGATACCGTAGATACAAAATGTGAAGGTTTGAGGAGAGAGTCTGAGTCAATCGTTGTCATAAAGCTATCAAAACCTTTCGACTTCCTAAAACATTAATGTGGCCTATGGTGATCGAAAGACTTGAGAGAACTACTCAACATAAATGTATATTTTCGACCACTTGCAATAGCTCTACTTCTATGTCATAAACCTTCCACAGGTGAATTGTAGGCATGCACGAGCACTGCAGAGACATTGGCATTGGTGTGTGAATAGCCAGATGCAACCAAACTAAACCCTTGGAACATGAAACCGAATTGAGCAAACCCTAACTCTAGGCCTATAGGTTTTGTTGACCCACCTGAAACTACACAGCCAAAATTGACAATACAACCATTACGTCAAAGACAAATTGCATATTTGGTGGGCTAATTGCACGCACGCACGCACGCATACACATGCACACACACACACAAGTTTGAACAGCCTAGTATTAGGGAATGCCATTTTTCTCTTTTGAATAGAATACATTACCGCATAATTTCGTCAAGATGGTGGCAGTTACGCATCTAATTGACCGAGACATTTTTATGTAAAACAACTTTTAAAGTACATAACAGCAGGTTGATTACGCACATGCTCATGTTCTTCATTCACATAATTATTTATGGATCTACCAAAATAAGCGTGCGGTTTTGAGGTAGGCCTACCTGTATTTACAGTCAATATGGATGACAAATTAAATGTGAACTAGTTACTAATAATTAGAGCAAATAAAAAAGGTCAGTGAGTGGTTTTAATAGCTTAGTTTGTGAAGTTGCGCCAATGTATATGCATAATGCTTAATTTTGATTAATTCTAACTTTTTATGATGTCCATAGGCTACATGGTCTATTCACAGTTTCCACCATGTTTGTTCAAAGGATAAATGCTTCAATATACTGTATATAATATGTCTAGCATCCAAATTGTAATACTCTTATTCAGTCAACCTCCGCTATCTATGGTAGTGTGTCTCGGTGGAGTGTCGGCCACGTGGTCTGCCAGACCAGTAGCACTTGTTGTTAGATAGACCCAGTCGAGCCTCTGTAATGAGAATTGACTTATGATCAGACACAGTATTTAGGCAGAATATCCTCTTCTTTATATATGCCAGGAGCATATTGATTTCATCTCACACATTACAATTTTGAAAGCCACAACAATTATATTGGGTCTATAATAAAGATTTGATGGAAAGTTTTATTGTTTGTTTAGTTATATTCATTTTCATTATGCAACAATAAATCCTGTTAATGAAGACGTTTTAAAAGTCGACAATAGCCTAATTTGTTTGGGAGGCAAACGGGCAAAATTTGACATTTCAGAATAGATGCCCGAGTCATATGTAGACTACACCTAATTACATAATTGTGCATTCTTGAGTACGCACTGATTTGAAATATTTAAATATGGAATAACCTCCATTTATTTCACAATACAATATCAAAACGTGTATTTCTGTTCAATGGAATAGCATCAACTGGTAGCTCTTTTCCTTGACTCGATTCAATATATCCATATACATTTGTACACCATGTTAATGTTTCAAAAACACAAAAGGTAATGAAATTAAATTCTTAGTTGTGCTATAAGGACATTGTCGAGCAAGCATAAATGAGAATCAGTATATCAAAACAATAAGCCTATAAGCTACAATTATATTGTACATAAAACAGTGTATCTTGATTGTCCCCTGTTAAAGCGTTTTGAGTAAAAAGATAATGTTGAGCCCGTTCGATAATCTGTCCGATATTCCTAAATAGTTGAGAAAAGAGAAAACACAATGAAATGAATGGGTCCATCACATAACTTGTGGTCAAATGTTAGTGTTTACAGTATTGCCCATATCAAAATCACATTGTCCAATAGAAAACAAACCAATGTTACCGAATTGTTATAACACACCAAATAACACCCCAAGTTGTAAATAGAAATGAAACAAAATCAACTCCAATGTAATTTCCGGAATGTTATGGATCTGCGCCGGGAAAACAGGCTTGCTGAAATGTATTTTGGGGCAGTGTGAACTGGATAGTCTTAGCGGAAATTATCTCAAAGCTGCTATAATAATAAAAGGCCCAATAATAATAGGCCTAATTATAATTATAACAATAATAATACTTGTAATATTAATAATAACAACAATATGCTAATAGTGTGAAATTATACCAGAGACAATGTAAACTGCACTCTAATAAAAAAATGCGCAATAGGTCCTCTTTGACAGAAAGCATGGCTTTCTTTTTTCTATTTCTTTTCTTCTTTACAAAAATATTGTCTTGTGTAGTGTTCTGTACGAGTTAGGAATATAGACAACAACCTCTTGTTTTTCAGACCGGTCTGAGTAGCGGCACAGAGGTGACGATTGGGTGAGAGTAATAGAGGTGGTGAGGGAAGGTGAGGAGCGGCTGGCTCACAGGCACGTTCCCGGTCGCACTGACAGTTTCTGAGGCAGAGTTTTCGTGGTAGAGGATGGGCACTCGCACTATCCTCTGTGCAGTGGCGTGGCTCAGATTTGCAGCTTCTAGTTCAGCGGCAAGCTGCCTCTTCCATTTATTTCTTCTGTTCTGGAACCAAATCTTTACCTGGGTCTCTGTCAGGTGCAAAGACGCAGCCAATCCGGCCCTCTCCGAACTGCTCAAGTAGCGTTTCATGTCAAAGGTGGACTCGAGCTGAAACACCTGACTCCGGGAGAACACCGTGCGTGTTTTCTTTTTTCGACATGCTTTCTTGTCCCCACGGTCCTCGTGTTTCTTCCAGTCGTCTACCCCACTGTGTTTCTTTGTGTCCTCGGGATCACTCTCTTCAAGAACTATTTCATCACCACTTTTGTTGTCCTCGTCTTCTTTGCCGTCTGGGTCAGATTTGAGCACCAGGTCTGGCGAGTCGCGATCGGTGCCAGAGGTGGGAGAGGAGTCTCTTGCTCGTGCCTTCTCGGCAACTAAAATGACGACAGGAAATATGGGTTATAAACATGGCTGCATGTTCAATACTTCGTTGACACTGGATATGCTTTAGCAAATATATAAAATAACAGTTGGCTATACCATTCAATTGAACGCGCAAAAGACAAATAGAAACATACAATGCTGACAATGGCTTTACTTTGAATGAAATACTTATCATAAGTGACAAAATACTTGCTGAGTATATGGATTTAGTTCAAGAATGATTATCCTTGTTTGAATGTCCTTTGACAGATGAAAGCTCAACCCATAGCATTCATAGCAATTTCCACTATACAAATTACGCACATTATACGTTTTCTGGTAGTGTAAAAGGTAAAGAAGACAATCAGATGTGCATGGACTTACCTTCGGTTCTGTGTAGATGACTGGCTGCGCTGAGTGTGTAGGGATACCACCATGCTGAGGCTCGCTCCAGATAGTGCGCGGGTAAGGCAAATCTCTGTGTGGGTAACTCAAAGCGAGGAAAGTTGAAGTCCCCGACCTGGGATAGAGAAAAGCCCCCTTCCAAAGCTACCTTTGCCGAGGCGAAGATGGGCTTGGGTTTGGATGGTTTACTATCACAGTTCAGCAAGTTCTTAATGAAGAAGGGAGAGTCTTTCACCGGAGTGCACGTCTCTTGCGCCGTCTCGGGCATTGCTGCTTGGAGGTTGTGGTCCGAATGCCTTAGACCACAAACGTAAGTGTTAAAAGACTTAGAAACTGTGATATTATAAAAATAGAAGACAGGTAATTGTCCTTCTTTATGATGTTTTAAATGCGGAATATCTTCTTGATTACCCGATGATCGAGAACGTCAAAAATAAAATACACATCAGAAAAGTAAATAGTCTTCAGAGAGAACAAAATAATATCGATATTGCATCCAAGTCTTGTGCGTTCCTTTGTCAAAATGCAACTGTGTCCACAGCGTCAGTCTGGCGCCGGATGCTAATGATGAAATAAAAATGTCATCCAAGTTAAATGCGGAAAGTACACGGCGATTGGGCATGTACAATGGCAAATGGGATTAAGGAAGAGATGGGAAGTAGAACGAGGGGGAGAGAGACGGGCAGAGAGAGAGAGCGAGGTAGAGAGAGAGGGGGTGTAGGCTACACGATAACAACGAAGTCCACCCTAACTTTGCGCTTTGGCTGTAGGCTGTAGCTTTCTGGTGTTATTGGTCTTATATAGTCCAATTAGATAGCAAATGAGGACAGGGTTGTTAGCACAAAAGGAAATGTTTGGCATGAGCTTCGTTGGAAGTAGGCTACAATAGGCAAATTACTCTCACCGAACACAGCCTATAGCCTAACAGCAGAGTATGCCTATATCACAATTTGATGCAGGGTTTGGGGAGATAATTTTTAAAAAATAAAAAAAATAGCAATATTAAAAAACATTATAGTGATTATGAATTAGGGGATTATGAGGTTGTGGTCTGATTCATAGTTATCGATAATATAGCACAGATTCAGAAAGAGCAAGAACAATTTTCGGCAAGCTATGGATGTGAGTTCTGCTTTTTATAATGGCCATTTTCCTAACACAAACACCAACAAAATAGAGCTTCATGTGTTCAGATAACCAGATTGTGGTCCTCTGTAGCTCAGCTGGTAGAGCACGGCGCTTGTAACGCCAAGGTAGTGGGTTCGATCCCCGGGACCACACATACACAAAAATGTATGCACGCATGACTGTAAGTCGCTTTGGATAAAAGCGTCTGCTAAATGGCATATTATTATTATTATTATTATTATTATTATTATAACGATAGGCCTACAACAAAGTAGGATATTGTGGATTAGATCACATTTGGGAAAATATATATTTTGATTATTACCCAGTAAATACATTTTTCAAATGTTCCCATAATTGGCTACACGCAAAATATTGTGCAAAATATTTACCTACATAGGGCCTATTCCACTTACACGATTCATTCGACTATGTTTATATGATAGCTATTATAGTTTTACAGGGTAGGATACAAACTTTCGTTATTACAGCACAGACAAGACAATTTCCCTCCAGGTGTCATGTTTTAACACAATTTGGAGTGAATAAGTTAAATTGATGAAAATAATTAGACCTTTTCCCCCATGGACTATCTGCCAACAATTCTATTGAAAGAGGTTGCAAATGATGTCCACATTATCACTAGGCCTATTATAAAAGGTTTACAGAATAAGGAATATATATTTACATTTAGATATAGCCTAATTAAAATATTGTTGCAATCAAATGATTGTGAATTGGATGCGCATCTTTAATCACTTGCCTAACTCCAAATGTAGTCCAGTTGCAATTATTTGCATTGCTTATTGGGACACAAAGGCTCACGGGACGCATGTGCCTGAATTGTGTGTATTCGTATGCTATGACATAGGTTTACCTCAATAAAGGTAAACCATACACAATTCAGACACAGTTTATGAAATTGCCCCTTAATTAGTACAATTAAACCCAATTAAACCCAACGATTTAATAAGAAGAGTCATCTGTGTTTACTTTGTTTCGTCAGAGATCTGAACACTGTTTTCGAAGTGTCAATTGTTTTTGCTGATTCATTTAGAAATGCATTCTGAAATGGTCTCAGAAACAGTCATGGTTAGCCAACTGTAAGCCTAAAATATGTCATCAATGAGCAATTCTAGTCATATTTCTACTTTATGGATTTCTAAAATGTTTCTTTGTTGGATAGTCATCCGTTTTTATCAAATCAATTTTGTTCATTCATTCCTCAGATTGCAGTCTTTGTAAATGCGGTATGTATATTCACTCATTGATATTAATTTACATGATAGAGCATGCCCAATGATAGATGAATAATGAGAGGACAGCGTCCTCTGTGGGCAATAAAGGCTAAATGCAGGACCTTAATCACAGATGTAGACGAATAAGCACCAAAAGACTTGTCAGCATGGCTAGGCACTACTTCACAAAACAACACAATCTCACAATCAATTCGTGCATATATGTAAAAATAAAAAATAAAAAATAAAAAAGTATTTCAACAGATTTTGTGCAGTTGTAGTCAGAAATGCAAATTTTTCGTGCAGGCAACAGTAGGCCTACACGATTTCCTTCATAACGCATTTCATATTTCGTGGAGCCTACATTACACAATTTTCTTCATAATAAATGTAATACAACGCTCCACTTTTTCATGTACATTACACCATATCTTTCTTAATGCATTTTATACAAGTCTGTCAAATTTTATGAGGTTGCCAGATTTGAGAGAAAATAAAGATTTTGTTGTATTGTGGTATCGATGAAGATATTTGATTGGGGAATGTGGATACATTTTTATGATGGGAAATTATTATAAACACCATAATACACACATACAAACACTTACACACATATACACACACTCACTTTGTTATAGCCAACTCTTGACTTTTGTATGAATTATTTTTTATAAAATATTTGTATCTAGTTGTGATGAATTCATTGTCTTAAACTGGTTAAATGTTTGTAGTTTGCATGTTTCAGTAATGATTAACATGGTTAAATAGTCGTACATTACTGCTTGATTTAGCTTTTGGTATATTTGACATTTTTAGACATATTCTGTATTTCCACTAAATAAAGCAATAATTAATCAACACACTACTGTAAATAAATGGACACTACCTGTTATAAAACGGAAATTGCTCTCCGTAAAATCCAGTGCGTTCGGAATGTATTCAGACCCCTTCCCTTTTTCCACATTTTGTTACGTTACAGCCTTATTCTAAAATGGATTAAATTATATTTTTCCCTCATCAATCTACACACAATACCCCATAATGACAAAGCAAAAACAGGTTTTTAGAAGTTTTTGCTAATTTATAAAAAATAAAAAACAGCAATACCTTATTTATATAGGTATTCAGACCCTTTGCTATGGGACTCAAAATTAAGCTCAGGTGCATCCTGTTTCCATTGATCATCCTTGAGATGTTTCTACAACTTGAGTGGAGTCCACCTGTTGTAAATTCAATTGATTGGACATGATTTGGAAAGGCACACACCTGTCTATATAAGGTCCCGATGTTGACAGTGCATGTCAGAGCAAAAACCAGGCAATGAGGTCGAAGGAATTGTCCATGGAGCTCAGAGATAGGATTGTGTTGAGGCACAGATCTGGAGAAGTGTACCAAAAACTGTCTGCAGCATTGAAGGTCCCCAAGAACACAGTGGCCTCCATCATTCTTAAGTTTGGAACCACCAAGACTCTTCCTAGAGCTGGCCGCCCAGCCAAACTGAGCAATTGGGGGAGAAGGTCCTTGGTCAGGGAGGTGACCAAGAACCCGATGGTCACTCTGACAGAGCTCCAGAGTTCCTCTGTGGAGATGGGAGAACCTTCCAAAGGACAATCATCTCTGCAGCACTCCACCAATCAGGCCTTTATGGTAGAGTGGCCAGACTGAAGCCACTCCTCAGTAAAAGGCACATGACAGCCCGCTTAGCGTTTGCCAAAGGCACCTAAAGGACACTCAGACCATGAGAAACAAGATTCTCTGGTCTGATGAAACCAAGATTGAACTCTTTGGCCAAGTGTCACATCTGGAGTAAACCTGGCACCATCCCTACGGTGAAGCATGGTGGTGGCAGCATTATGCTGTGGGGATGTTTTTCAGCGGCAGGGACTGGGAGACTAGTCAGGATCGAGGGAAAGATGAATGGAGCCTGACTAGTCTCCCAGTCCCTGCCGCTAAAAAACATCCCCACAGCATGATGCTGCCACCACCATGCTTCACCGTAGGGATGGTGCCAGGTTTCCTACAGAGAGATCCTTGATGAAAACCTGATCCAGAGCACTCAGGACTTCAGACTGGGGTGAAGGTTTACCTTACAACAGGACAACGACCCTAAGCACACAGGAGTGGCAAAGCTTGGATCTGCAGAGAAGAATGGTAGAAACTCCCCAAATACAGGTTTGCCAAGCTTGTAGCGTCATACCCAAGAAGACGAGGCTGTAATCGCTGCCAAAGGTGCTTCAGCAAAGTACTGAGTAAAGGGTCTGAATACTTATGTAAATGTAATATTTCAGTATTTTATTTTGAATAAATTTGCAAACATTTCTGCAAACCTCTTTTTGCTTGAATAAGGCTGTAATGTAACAAAATGTGGGAAAGGTCAAGGGGTCTGAATACTTTCTGAATGCACTGTAAAAGATTTGAAATGCTCAGTCTGAAGCCATTCGGCTATGGGTTTCACAGCCCTATAATAATGATACAAATTATATTACCTTAAAAAGGGTTTACTTACAACCTCATGTTGGGCAAAGTGGTATAGGAGAGTCTGACATGTAACCCCTAACTTGAGTTCAGTCGTCCTTAATGACTGGGAAAGGCCTCGATTCCGTAGAAAATCCTACATCCATCTCATTAGATCAGAACAGGATGGGATCAACAGTGATTCATATTACTAGTTTGCCTCCTAAAAGAAAGATAGTTGTGTTTTTCTGCATAACGCACTTACATTATTTGTCTACCCATATGATGTGGATCATTGTCAGGTTATTTGATATATAAGCTTCAGTAACAAAAGAACACCATGGTTGAATTAACACTTTAAACAGTCAAATCAAATCAAATTTTATTTGCCACATGCGCCGAATACAACAGGTGTAGACATTACAGTGAAATGCTTACTTACAAGCCCTTAACCAACAATGCAGTTTTTAAAGATACAAAAAATAAAGTGTTAAGTAAAAAAAATAAAAGCAAATAACTAAAGAGCAGCAGTAAAATAAAATAACAGTAGGGAGGCTATATACAGGGGGGTACCGGTGCAGAGTCAATGTGCAGGGGCACCGGCTAGTCGAGGTAATTGAGGTAATATGTACATGTGGGTAGAGTTAAAGTGACTATGCATAAATTGTAAACAGAGTAGCAGCAGCGTAAAAGCATAAAAGACGGGGGTGGGGGTGGGGAGGCAGTGCAAATAGTCCGGGTAGCAATGATTAGCTGTTCAGGAGTCTTATGGCTTGGGGGTAGAAGCTGTTGAGAAGCCTTTTGGACCTAGACTTGGCACTCCGGTACCGCTTGCCGTGCAGTAGCAGAGAGAACAGTCTATGACTAGGGTGGCTGGAGTCTTTGACAATTTTGAGGGCCTTCCTCTGACACCGTCTGGTATAGAGGTCCTGGATGGCAGGAAGCTTGGCCCCAGTGATGTACTGGGCTGTACGCACTACCCTCTGTAGAGCCTTGCGGTCTGAGGCCGAGCAGTTGCCAGACCAGGCGGTGATGCAACCAGTCAGGATGCTCTCGATGGTGCAGCTGTATAACCTTTTGAGGATCTGAGGACCCATGCCAAATCTTTTCAGTCTCCTGAGGGGGAATAGGCTTTGTCGTGCCCTCTTTACGACTGTCTTGGTGAGTTTGGACCATGATAGTTTGTTGGTGATGTGGACACCAAGTAACTTGAAGCTCTCAACGTGTTCCACTACAGCCCCGTCGATGAGAATGGGGGCGTGCTCAGTCCTCTTTTTTTTCCTGTAGTCCACAATCATCTCCTTTGTCTTGATCACGTTGAGGGTAAGGTTGTTATCCTGGCACCACGCGGCCAGGTCTCGGACCTCCTCCCTATAGGCTGTCTCATCGTTGTTGGTGATCAGGCCTACCACTGTTGTGTCGTCAGCAAACTTACTGATGGTGTTGGAGTTGTGCCTGGCCATGCAGTCATGGGTGAACAGGGAGTACAGGAGGGGACTGAGCACGCACCCCTGAGGGGCCCCCGTGTTGAGGTTCAGCGTGGCAGATGTGCTGTTACCTACCCTTACCACCTGGGGTCGGCCCGTCAGGAAGTCCAGGATCCAGTTGCAGAGGGAGGTGTTTAGTCCCAGGATCCGTAGCTTAGTGATGAGCTTTGAGGGCACTATGGTGTTGAACACTGAGCTGTAGTCAACAAACAGCATTCTCATGTACAGTGAGGGAAGAAAGTATTTGATCCCCTGCTGATTTTGTACGTTTGCCAACTGACAAAGACATGATCAGTCTATCATTTTAATGGTAGGTTTATTTGAACAGTGAGAGACAGAATAACAACTAAAAAATCCAGAAAAACGCATGTCAAAAATGTTATAAATTGATTTGCATTTTAAATGAGGGAAATAACTATTTGACCCCTCTGCAAAACATGACTTTGTACTTGGTGGCAAAACCCTTGTTGGCAATCACAGAGGTCAGACGTTTCTTGTAGTTGGTCACCAGTTTTGCACACATCTCAGGAGGGATTTTGTTCCACTCCTCTTTGCAGATCTTCTCCAAGTCATTAAGGTTTCGAGGCTGACGTTTGGCAACTCAAACCGTCAGCTGCCTCCACAGATTTTCTATGGGATTAAGTTCTGGAGACTGGCTAGGCCACTCCAGGACCTTAATGTGCTTCTTCTTGAGCCACTCCTTTGTTGCCTTGGCCGTGTGTTTTGGGTCATTGTCATGCTAGAATACCCTTCCACGACCCATTTTCAATGCCCTGGCTGAGGGAAGGAGGTTCTCACCCAAGATTTGACGGTACATCGCCCCGTCCATCGTCCCTTTGATGTGGTGAAGTTGTCCTGTCCCCTTAGCAGAAAAACACCCCCAAAGCATAATTTTTCCACCGCCATGTTTGACGGTGGGGATGGTGTTCTTGGGGTCATAGGCAGCATTCCTACTCCTCCAAACACGGCGAGTTGAAATGATGCCAAAGAGCTCGATTTTGGTCTCATCTGACCACAACACTTTCACCCAGTTCTCCTCTGAATCATTCAGATGTACATTGGCAAACTTCAGACGGCCCTGTATATGTGCTTTCTTGAGCAGGGGGACCTTGCGGGCGCTGCAGGATTTCAGTCCTTCATGGCATAGTGTGTTAATCATTCAGATGTACATTGGCAAACTTCAGACGGCCCTGTATATGTGCTTTCTTGAGCAGGGGGACCTTGCGGGCGCTGCAGGACTTCAGTCCTTCATGGCATAGTGTGTTAATAATTTTTTTCTTGGTGACTATGGTCCCAGCTGCCTTGAGATCATTGACAAGATCCTCCCGTGTAGTTCTGGGCTGATTCCTCACCGTTCTCATGATCATTGCAACTCCACGAGGTGAGATCTTGCAAGGAGCTCCAGGCCGAGGGAGATTGACAGTTCTTTTGTGTTTCTTCCATTTGCGAATAATCACACCAACTGTTGTCACCTTCTCACCAAGCTGCTTGGCGATGGTCTTGTAGCCCATTCCAGCCTTGTGTAGGTCTACAATCTTGTCCCTGACATCCTTGGAGAGCTCTTTGGTCTTGGCCATGGTGGAGAGTTTGGAATCTGATTGATTGATTGCTTCTGTGGACAGGTGTCTTTTATACAGGTAACAAGCTGAGATTAGGAGCACTCCCTTTAAGAGTGTGCTCCTAATCTCAGCTCATTACCTGTATAAAAGACACCTGGGAGCCAGAAATCTTTCTGATTGAGAGGGGGTCAAATACTTATTTCCCTCATTAAAATGCAAATCAATTTATAACATTTTTGACATGCGTTTTTCTGGATTTTTTAGTTGTCATTCTGTCTCTCACTGTTCAAATAAACCTACCATTAAAATGATAGACTGATCATGTCTTTGTCAGTGGGCAAACGTACAAAATCAGCAGGGGATCAAATACTTTTTCCCTCACTGTAGGTGTTCCTCTTGTCCAGGGGGGAAAGGGCAGTGTAGAGTGCAATAGAGATTGCATCATCTGAAGATATGTTGGGGCAGTATGCAAATTGGAGTGAGTCTAGGGTTTCTGGGATAAGGGTGTTGATGTGAGCCATGACCAGCCTTTCAAAGCACTTCATGGCTACAGACGTGAGTGCTATGGGTCAATAGTCATTTAGGCAGGCTATCTTAGTGTCCTTGGACACAGGGACTGTGGTGGTCTGCTTGAAACATGTTGGTATTACAGACTCAGTCAGGGACATGTTGAAAATGTCAGTGAAGACACTTGCCAGTTGGTCAGCACATGCTCGGAGTACACGTCCTGGTAATCCGTCTGGCCCTGCGGCCTTGTGAATATTGACCTGCTTAAAAGTCTTACTCACATCAGCTACGGAGAGCTTGATCACATAGTCATCCGGAACAGCTGGTGCTCTCATGCAGATTTCAGTGTTGCTTGCCTCGAAACGAGCATAGAAGTGATTTAGCTCGTCTGGTAGGCTTGTGTCACTGGGCAGCTCACGGCTGTGCTTCCTTTTGTAGTCTGTAATAGTTTTCAAGCCCTGCCACATCTGACGAGTGTCAGAGCCGGTGTAGTACGATTCAATCTTTGCCTGTTTGATGGTTCGTCGGAGGGCATAGCGGGATTTCTTATAAGCGTCCGGGTTAGAGTCCCGCTCCTTGAAAGCGGCAGCTCTACCCTTTAGCTCAGTGCGGATTTTGCCTGTAATCCATGGCTTCTGGTTTGGGTATGTACGTACGGTCACTGTGGGGACGACGTCATCGATGCACTTATTGATGAAGCCAGTGACTGATGTGGTGTAATACTCAATGCTATTGGAAGAATCCCGGAACATATTCCAGTCTGTGCTAGCAAAACAGTCCTGTAGCGTAGCATCTGCGTCATCTGACCACTTCCTTATTAACCGAGTCACTGGTGGTTCCTGCTTTAGTTTTTGCTTATAAGCAGGAATCAGGAGGATAGAGTTATGGTCAGATTTGCCAAATAGAGGGCGAGGGAGAGCTTTGTATGCGTCTATGTGTGTGGAGTAAAGGTGGTCTAGAGTTCTTTTTCCTCTGGTTGCACATTTAACATGCTGGTAGAAAAAAGGTAGAACGGATTTAAGTTTCCCAGCATTAAAGTCCCCGGCCACTAGGAGCGCTGCCTCTAGGTGAGCGTTTTCCTGTTTACTTATGGCCTTATACAGCTCATTGAGTGCAATCTTAATGCCAGCATCGGTTTGTGGTGGTAGATAGACAGCTATGAAAAATATAGATGAAAAGTCTCTTGGTAAATAGTGTGGTCTACAGTTTATCATGAGATACTCTACCTCAGGCGAGCAAAACCTCAAGACTTCCTTAGTATTAGATTTTGTGCACCAGCTGTTGTTTACAAATATACACAGACCGCCACCCCTTGTCTTACCGGAGTCAGCCGTTCTATCCTGCCGATGTAGCGTATATCCCGTCAGCTGTATGTTGTCCATGTCGTCGTTCAGCCACGACTCAGTGAAACATAAGATATTACAGTTTTTAATGTCCCGTTGGTAGGATAACCGTAATCTTAGGTCGTCCAATTTGTTCTCAAATTATTGAACATTGGCTAATAGGATTGATGGAAGAGGCAGTTTACTCGCTCGCCGTCGGATCCTTACAAGGCACCCCGACCTACATCCACGATATCTCAGTCTCTTTCTCATGCGAATGACAGGGATTTGGGCCTTGTCGGGTGTCTGTAGGATATCCTTCGCACCCGGCTCGTTGAAGAAAAAATCTTCGTCCAATACGAGGTGAGTAATCGCTGTCCTGATATCCAGAAGCTCTTTTTGGTCATAAGAGACGGTGGCAGAAACATTATGTACAGAATAAATTACAAATAACGCGAAAAAACACACATAATAGTACAATTGGTTAGAGGGCTGTAAAACGTTAGCCATCTTCTCCGGTGCCACTTTGTCAGGTAGTTTGTAAATGTGTAGAATATGTTTGTTTTGGGTCCACACTGTTAAGTTAACTTATGTAAATTAGACAGTCTCAGAGGATTTTCTTCTGAATAACTGGTCAGGGCATAACACTTTCCATTCAGCTTCAGGCAACTTTGATATAAGGCTTGTCACACCTGTAGTGACTACTTCTATCCGCCACGCCCATTGTTGCACATCCATTGTTCACTAGATATATCAATGTAATTACACCCAACACAATGTTGAAAAACAGAATGCTTCCCACCACTAGATCACATAACTAGATGTGAGCTGTACGTGATCCCAACGCTGCCACCAATGTAGCTGAAGAAAGTGAAAGCTGCAACAGGGACTCTAACTAGGGCTCATACGTGGCAAAGTGAGATATAACGGTTGTTGCCATGAAAGCCTAATAGGCCTATGGGCAGAGACAGTAGGCCTACAATGCTAGCATATGCCTTGTTACAATAGCCTAAGTATATAACATGATTGACACGACCGAAATAATCATCATGAAATGGCCTTGGAAGTGCAATAAGTGTAAGCAAACATAATTAATTATTTTACATTAACCTGTTTAACTGCATTTATATGGCTTAATTGATCATAGTCTAAACTTGCAAATACCATGCAGTTGCACCAGGGGCATTTAAACCAAATATATTTATTTTGCAGGTCTTCTGTTTCCCCACATTTATTGATGAATTAATTTCCCTTCATGCAAATGTATCCCCATTCCCCAATCAAATACCTTAAACGATACCACAACAAACAAAAAACAAATACAGCTTTTTAATCCAATCTGGCAACCCTCATAAAATCCGACATAGCACCAGTATCCCAAAGTATTAAGCGAAAACAAGCATAGAAAACAGCATTGGCATTAATAATAAAAATACTAATAAATGTAAGGCTACTATTATATTATTAATATTTCGGTGACAACCTGGTTGATTAACAATATTGGGTTGTTAATACGTTTTTTTATATATATATAAATGTGGGACACAAAAAATGGCAGTGTAGAACACCATTGCCCAAAATCCATTGCTCCAATAACATTCAAAAGATTGTTCCGAAGTTACCCCCAACAAATATATTTTCCTATGAATGAAGTCGCATAAAAATGTGTGAATTTTCACACTAATTAAGCCACACAAAAATGCACAAAATCTGCTGAAATACTTTTTCCCTCACTATATTTGCACGAATTGAGTGTGAGATGTAGCCTACTTTAACATTTACATTTACATCATTTAGCAGACGCTCTTATCCAGAGCGACTTACAAATTGGTGCATTCAATTTATGATAGCCAGTGGGAAAACCACCTTTATTATTTTTTAAAATTATTATTTTAATGGGGGGTGGGGGAAGAAGGATTATTTTATACTATTCCAGGTATTCCTTAAAGTGGTAGGGTTTCAAGTGTCTCCGGAAGGTGGTCAGTGACTCCGCTGTCCTGACGTCGTGGGGGAGCTTGTTCCACCATTGGGGTGCCAGAGCAGCGAATAGCTTTGACTGGGCTGAGCGGGAACTGTGCTTCCGTAGAGGTAGGGGAGCTAGCAGGCCAGAAGTGGATGAACGTAGTGCCCTCGTTTGGGTGTAGGGTCTGATCAGAGCCTGAAGGTAACTAGGTGTTGTTCCCCTCACAGCTCCGTACACAAGCACCATGGTCTTGTTGTAGATGCGAGCCTCAACTGGAAGCCAGTGGAGTGTGCGGAGGAGCGGGGTGACATGAGAGAACTTGGGAAGGTTGAACACCAGACGGGCTGCAGCGTTCTGGATAAGTTGTAGGGGTTTAATGAAACAGGCAGGGAGCCCAGCCAACAGCGAGTTGCAGTAATCCAGACGGGAGATGACAAGTGCCTTGATTAGGACCTGTGCCACTTTCTGTGTAAAATAGGGTCGTACTCTGCGAATGTTGTAGAGCATGAACCTGCAGGATCGGATCACCGCTTTGAAGTTAGCGGAGAACGACAGGGTGTTGTCCAGGGTCACGCCAAGGTTCTTTGCACTCTGGGAGGAGGACACAATGGAGTTGTCAACCGTGATGGCGAGATCATGGAGCGGGCAGTCCTTCCCCGGGAGGAAGAGCAGCTCCGTCTTGCCGAGGTTCAGCTTAAGGAGGTGATCTGACATCCACACTGATATGTCTGCCAGACATGCAGAGATGCGATTCGCCACCTGGTTATCAGAAGGGGGAAAGGAGAAAATGTATTGTGTGTCGTCTGCGTAGCAATGATAGGAGAGACCATGTGAGGATATGACAGAGCCAAGTGACTTGGTGTATAGAGAGAATAGGAGAGGGCCTAGAACTGAGCTCTGGGGGACACCAGTGGTGAGAGCACGTGGTGCGGAGACAGATTCTCGCCACGCCAACTGGTAGGAGCGACCTGTCAGGACGCAATCCAAGAGTGAGCAGCGCCAGAGATGCCCAACTCGGAGAGGGTGGAGAGGAGGATCTGATGGTTCACAGTATCAAAGGCAGCAGATAGGTCTAAAACGATAAGAGCAGAGAAGAGAGAGTTAGCTTTAGCAGTGCGGAGAGCCTCCGTGACACAGAGAAGAGCAGTCTCAGTTGAATGACCAGTCTTGAAACCTGACTGGTTTGGATCAAGAAGGTCATTCTGAGAGAGATAGCAGGAGAGTTGGCTAGAGACGGCACGCTCAAGAGTTTTGGAGAGAAAAGAAAGAAGGGATACTGGTCTGTAGTTGTTGACATCGGAGGGATCGAGTGTAGGTCTTTTGAGGAGGGGTGAAACTCTCACTCTCTTGAAGACGGATGGGACATGGCCAGCAGTCAAGGATGAGTTGATGAGCGAGGTGAGGTAAGGGAGAAGGTCTCCGGAAATGGTCTGGAGAAGAGAGGAGGGGATAGGGTCAAGCAGGCAGGTTGTTGGGCGGCCGGCCGTCACAAGTCGCAAGATTTCATCTGGAGAGAGAGGGGAGAAAGAAGTCAAAGCATAGGGTAGGGCAGTGTGAGCAGGACCAGCGGCGTCATTTGACTTAATAAATGAGGATCGGATGTCGTCAACCTTCTTTTCAAAATGGTTGAGGAAGTCATCCACAGAGAAGGAGGAGGAAGGGGGAGGAGGAGGAGGATTCAGCAGGTAGGAGAAGGTGGCAAAGAGCTTCCTAGGGTTAGAGGCAGAGGCTTGAAATTTAGAGCAGTAGAAAGTGGCAAGCCACGGAGCAGGAGGGGAGGACCGAGCCGGCCGGGAGGATAGGGGACATAGAGAGTCAAAAGATGCAGAAAGGGAGGAGAGGAGGGTTGAGGAGGCAGAATCAGGTCATCGGAGGGAGAAGGATTTAGCAGAGGGAAGAGATGATAGGATGGAAGAGGAGAGAGTAGTGGGAGAGAGAGAGCGAAGGTTGCGACGGCACATTACCATCTGAGTAGGGGAAGAGTGAGTAGTGTCGGAGGAGAGCAAGAGAGAAAAGGACACAAAGTAGTGGTCGGAGACTTGGAGGCGAATTGCAGTGAGATTAGTAGAAGAACAGCATCTAGTAAAGATGAGGTCTAGCGTATTGCCTGCCTTGTGAGTAGGGGGGGATGGTGAGAGGGTGAGGTCAAAAGAGGAAAGGAGTGGAAAGAAGGAGACAGAGAGAAATGAGTCAAAGGCAGACGTAGGGAGGTTAAAGTCACCCAGAACTGTGAGGGGTGAGCCATCCTCAGGAAAGGAACTTATCAAGGTGTCAAGCTCATTGATGAACTCTCCAAGGGAACCTGGAGGGTGATAAATGACAAGGATGTTAAGCTTGAATGGGCTAGTGACTGTGACAGCATGGAATTCAAATGAGGAGATAGACAGATGGGTCAGGGGAAAAATAGAGAATATCCACTTGGGAGAGATGAGGATTCCTGTGCCACCGCCGCGCTGACCAGATGCTCTCGTGGTATGCAAGAACACATGGTCAGACGAGAAAAGAGCAGTAGGAGTAGCAGTGTTTTCTGTGGTAATCCATGTTTCCGTCAGTGCCAAGAGGTCGAGGGACTGGAGGGTAGCATAGGCTGAGATGAACTCTGCCTTGTTGGCCGCAGAACGGCAGTTCCAGAGGCTGTCGGAGAAGCGTTTGTATGGCCTGTGCAGAGAGGAGAGAACAGGGATAGACAGACACATAGTTGACAGGCTACAGAAAAAGGCTACAATAATGCAAAGGAGATCGGAATGAAATTAACTAAACATCTGGGAAAGCGAGAGAGCGGGGCCTCCCTCACTTACGTTTCACTGAAACACTCAAATATAACTCTCCCAATTTCCACTTTAGAAATTATAATTGTTGTAAAATACAGCGGTTCAATGTTTTCTAGGAATAGACTCTAACTTAGTTTATTCAGCTAGCTAACTTGGTACAGTATTCTTCTGTGAAAACCGTCCAGGGCACCGAATCCTATGACGCCATAGCCAACTAGCATGCCAGCCTCCAATAACAAGGTTTAGCACCAATACTCGGTTACAACAAACCACCAGTGTGTTAACACGCTAAACAGATCAATTGTGTCCGTGTCTAACGTTGTGTAAAGTTTTGGGTTAGTTTTGACAGTTTAAGTGAGTACTTTGTCAACCTATTCAGCCAGTTAGTTAGCTAGAATAGTTAGCATACTAGCTAGCCATTGCTCTCTGCCAATGAACCAACCCCTCCTCCCATGGCACGAAACACAGAGAGAGCCAAGCTAACGTTAACTGGTCACCCAAGTCTTGAATTCCCTTGAACGACTCTGGTTACGAGTATGTAAAAACAAAATAAAAATAAATGTAGGTATAACGTACCCTTAGTAGCTACTGTTAGCCAGTTAAGTGCAAAGCTAGCCACTGAATCAATTCAGACAGTTCGCGTCTGTCCCAACGGAAAGAAAGCGTCTCCAAATATTACAGCTAGGTCGTTCCAGCTATTGTTTAGTTAGCTATCCAGGTAGCAACAAGCTAGCTACATTTAGAGTGCAGTAGCTCCTAACTACCTAACGTTAACGCTTCAGATAATGAGGTTAGAAAAACAGCTGAATGGTAGGTAGCTAGCTGGCATAATTACAGGTACTCTTAAGCGTGAAATAACATTGGAAACAACTATCCACAGTTGCTAATAGTTACCAGTAGCTATCCACTAGCTAGCTAGATTTATTGGTCCAGGTAGTGGGTTAGCTAGCCTCTTGCTTCACCGGGCTCAGCCGAATACAATACTTACCTACAATAACTACCTAGATAAACTACCTACAATACCTAACTACAATACCTACCTACAATCTAAATACATGGTTTAAGCTTTACTCAACACCATATAAGAAGCCAAGCTTACCTCCCGCTAGAGAAACACAACCTCACCCAACCAGTATCCTGTTGATGGCTAATGTCTCATAGCCTATCTGTTATTATTTTCATTTAGATTTGGCTATGTTATTTAATCATCATCAACATCATCATCATTGGCTAGTGGGCCCCAAGAGGAAGCTCATTAGGTCAAAAAATGGAAGCGAATCCACATGCATAGGCTTAATTATGAAGGGGAGGAAGGTGAAGTCCTGTTGCCATTATTGGAAGAAATACCCTGTGGTTTAGGCCTACAAGGCTGCTGCTTGTGTGACCATGCCAACCAACCATAGTCATGACAGTATAAATTACAGGATAAAGGCTGTTTAATCTATTGAGTGGCATGGAGATTATTTTCCCCCATGGTGGTCTTACATAATTAACACATGCTCATTTAAAGTGATTGAACGGGATCTTAAGCACTTACAAATTCGCAACATATTGTACAAATTGGAATTTGTAACATATCACAGGAATTTCGTATTATATGATGAAAAAAATGATATGACATAAAAAAAGTAAAAAAATGCAGGAAGTAGCATATCATATGAAATGGATGACATACACAACTGTGCACAATTTTTGGGGACCATTTTGGCTCTGGAGCCCCACTTTCAACTACTGGCTGAAATTATACAAAACCTTTATAGCACATCTTTAAAGCTGGAATCCATAGTGGTGAAACTGCCACATCTGTTTGGGATATTAAGACATTACTTCAAACAACAAACAATGTTTGTTTTTTCCATCTGATATCATTGCATGCAGTATAGAACAGCAGAGTATGTACTATGATTATTTATTTTACCACAATGCTGAATGCAAAAATTTTCTCAAAACAAAAACAATAACAAATGCGCCTGGGGAGGTCAGTGGCACTGTTTCACCTATCACGGATCTCATCTTTAAGGACCACTCAAGTGGAGATATCCTGTGTCTTTATGATGTAATTACCATCTCCTGTCATCTATTAATCACAGGTACTGTAGCCTATTTTGTCGCCATCCGTATGTTAGGCCTATTCATTTTCTATGCCCACCTTTGAAACTGGTTGTGGGATACCCAAAGATTGTGTGGATACCCAAAAATGACATGCGAAGATGTCATAGAAGAAGACATTACAAATCCGTATGCAAAAAATGCAAGTTCACATATTTTACTGCGACAAAAGTAAGTGGAACACAATGTCAAGAATGTCATCGATAGGGCATACATAACCTCAGGACTTTTGTTAAGGAAACCAAAACCCAAGCGAAGCATAGGCCTATGTGTTAAGGAGGCGCAAACAAAGGCAATTTCTCGGATGAAAAACAGGGCTGCCGAAATAGTAGACCAACCCTTTGGCATTTCCTCTGTTGTTTCTCTGTTGCTCTTTTCCCCTTTGTCATGTAGACTACCACTTTTCATTTGATTTGGTTCAAATTCAAGCAACCTATTCTTTTTAGGTGTGCTTGCTGAAAGCTAAGCGCAACTTTAGAAACTGTTCACATTACTACTAACTCATTATAGCCCACTATAATAACGCCATAGCCTATAGCCTATGACAACGCTCTTACTACCATTACTACTTCTACTATCACTACTACAACACAAGCAATGCATTGAACTTTGCAGACTGACTCAATTTACATTGCTTGTCAAAAGATTGTTGATCATATTTATACTTTTTTAAGTATAAGCATTTTTTCTTTTCATAAAGGCTCCATACTGCATGCTACAGCGGTAAAATGTGGATGGTGGAACTTGATTCCCGTTGGGACCATTCATACTAGCTATAGCTCTGGTCCGCACTGACATTGGTCTAGCTCTGGCCCGCACTAACTAGCTCTGGTCCAGGGCGTACCTAGTAACTAGCTAAATCTGGTCTGCACTAGCTCTGGTCTGCACTAGCTCTGGTCCAGCTCTTTTTTAGTTGTATTGTTTGTAGATCGTTGTATTTTAAATTTGTGTGACTGTCCTTGTCTATCAGTGTATCAGTGTTTTGTTACTTGTCATGTTTTGTGTTTTTGTGGACCGCAGGAAGAGTAGCTGCTGCTTCTGCAAAAGCTAATGGGGATCCAAGTAAACTAATAAACAAATAGCTTGGGTCTGCACTAGCTGTCGTCTAGCTCTGGTCCAGGATGTCGCTAGTGCATTGGTCTAGCTCTGGTCCGCACTAACTAACTCTGGTCCAGGGTGTAGCTAGTAGCTAGCTAGCTCTGGTCTGCACTAGCTGTGGTCTAGCTCTGGCCCGCACTGGCTCTGGTCCAGCTCTGGTCCAGGGTGTAGCTAATAGCATTTGGCCTAGCTCTGGTCCAGGGTGTAGCTAGTACCAAGCTAGCTTTGGTCCACACTACCTCTGGTCTGCACTAACTAGCTCTGGTCCAGGGGATAGCTAGTAGCTAGATAGCTCTGGGTCACACTAGCTCTGGTCCAGGGCGTAGCTAGTAGCATTGGTCTAGCTTTGGTCCGCATTAACTAGCTCTGGTCCAGGGCGTACAGACTGACTCAACTTAAATTGCTTCAATAAAGTTTTATGCTACAATTTACTACAGTCACTGCTAATACCAACTAACTCTATTGCAGTAACTACAACAACAACTACTACTACTACTACTACTACTACTACTACTACTACTACTACTACTACTACTACTACTACTACTACTACTACTACTACCACCACCAATGATGCCACAGTGACCACTTCAACCACTACCATTAATACAAGTCCACTATAATAACGCCATATCTACAAACCACCCCAAAATAGGTCTCTGTAACTAACCCATAGCCTATGAAAACCCTATTACCACCATTACTATAAATTGGACGACCTAAGATTAAGGTTATCCTACCAACGGGACATTAAAAACTGTAATATCTTATGTTTCACGAGTCGTGGCTGAACGACGACATGGACGACATACAGCTGATGGGATATACGCTACATAGGCAGGATAGAACGGCTGACTCCGGTAAGACAAGGGGTGGCGGTTTGTGTATATTTATAAACAACAGCTGGTGCATAAAATCTAATACAAAGGAAGTCTCAAGGTTTTGCTCGCCTGAGGTAGAGTATCTCATGATAAGCTGTAGACCACACTATTTACCAAGAGAGTTTTCATCTATATTTTTCATAGCTGTCTACTTACCACCACAAACCGATGCTGGAACAAAGATTGCACTATATGAGCTGTATAAGGCCATATAGTTGAAGTCGGAAGTTTACATACACCTTAGCCAAATACATTTTAACTCAGTTTTTCATCCTAGTAAAAATTCCCTGTCTTAGGTCAGTTAGGATCACCACTTTATTTTAAGAATGTGAAATGTCAGAATAATAGTAGAGAATTATTTATTTCAGCTTTTATTTCTTTCATCACATTCCCAGTGGGTCAGAAGCTTACATACACTCAATTAGTATTTGGTAGCATTGCCTTTAAATTGTTTAACTTGGGTAAAACGTTTCGGGTAGCCTTCCATAAGCTTCCCACAATAAGTTGGGTGAATTTTGGCCCATTCGTTCTGACAGAGCTGGTGTAACTGAATCAGGTTTATAGGCCTCCTTTCTTGCACACAATTTTTCAGTTCTGCCCACAAATGTTCTATAGGATTGAGGTCAGGGCTTTGTGATGGCCACTCCAATACCTTGACTTTGTTATCCTTAAGCCATTTTGCCACAACTTTGGAAGTATGCTTGGGGTCATTGTCCATTTGGAGACCCATTTGCGACCAAGCTTTAACTTCCTGACTGAAGTCTCGAGATGTTGCTTCAATATATCCACATAATTTTCCTTCCTCATGATGCCATCTATTTTGTGAAGTGCACAAGTCCCTCCTGCAGCAAAGCACCCCCACAGCATGATGCTGCCACCCCCGTGCTTCACGGTTGGGATGGTGTTATTCGGCTTGCAAGCTCCCCCTTTTTCCTCCAAACATAGCGATGGTCATTATGGCCAAATAGTTCTATTTTTGTTTAATCAGACCAGAGGACATTTCTCCAAAAAGTACGATCTTTGTCCCCATGTGCAGTTGCAAACCGTAGTCTGGCTTTCTTATGGCGGTTTTGGAGCAGTGGCTTCTTCCTTGCTGAGCGGCCTTTCAGGTTATGTCGATATAGGACTTGTTTTACTATGGATATAGATACTTTTGCACCTGTTTCCTCCAGCATCTTCACAAGGTCCTTTGCTGTTGTTCTGGGATTGATTTGCACTTTTCGCACCAAAGTACGTTCATTTCTAGGAGACACAATGCGTCTCCTTCCTGAGCGGTATGACAGCTGCGTGGTCCCATGGTGTTTATACTTGCGTACTATTGTTTGTACAGATGAACGTGGTACCTTCAGGTGTTTGGAAATTGCTCCCAAGGATGAACCAAACTTGTGGCGGTCTACAATTTATTTTCTGGGGTCTTGGCTGATTTCTTTTGATTTTCCCATGATGTCAAGCAAAGAGGCACTGAGTTTGAAGGTAGGCCTTGAAATACATCCACAGGTACACCTCCAATTGACTAAAATGATGTCAATTAGCCTATCAGAAGCTTCTAAAGAAATGACATTATTTTCTGGAATTTTCCAAGCTGTTTAAAGGCACAGTCAACTTAGCTTATGTAAACGTCTGACCCACTGGAATTGTGATACAGTGAATTATAAGTGAAATAATCTGTCCGTAAACAATTGTTGGAAAAATTACTTGTGTCATGCACAAAGTAGATGTTCTAACCGACTTGCCAAAACTATAGTTTGTTTTACAAGAAACGTGTGGAGTGGTTGAAAAACAAGTTTTAATGACTCCAACCTAAGTGTATGTAAACTTCCGACTTCAACTGTAAGTAAACAGGAAAACGCTCATCCAGAGGCAGCGCTCCTAGTGGCTGGGGACTTTAATGCAGGGAAACTTACATCCGTTCTACCTAATTTCTACCAGCATGTTAAGTGCAACCAGAGAAAAAAATAAACTCTAGACCACCTTTACTCCACACCTTTACTCCACACACAGAGACGCGTACAAAGCTCTCCCTCGCCCTCCATTTGGCAAATCTGACCATAACTCTATCCTCCCAATTCCTGCTTATAAGCAAAAACTAAAGCAGGAAGCACCAGTGACTCGGTTAATAAGGAAGTAATCAGATGACACAGATGCTAAGCTACAGGACTGTTTTGCTAGCACAGACTGGAATATGTTAAGGGATTCTTCAGATAGCATTGAGGAGTACACCACATCAGTCACTGGCTTCATCAATAAGTGCATCGATGACGTCGTCCCCACAGTGACCGTACGTACATACCCCAACCTGAAGCCATGGATTACAGGCAACATCTGCATTAAGCTAAAGGATAGAGCTGCCGCTTTTAAGGAGCAGGTCTCTAACCCGGACGCTTATAAGAAATCCCGCTATGCCCTCCAACGAACCATCAAACAGGCTAAGAGTCAATACAGGACTAAGATTGAATCGTACTACACCGGCTCCGACGCTCGTCGGATGTGGCAGGGCTTGAAAACTATTACAGACTACAAAGGGAAGCACAGCCATGAGCTGCCCAGTGACACAAGCCTACCAGACAAGTTAAATCACTTCTATGCTCGCTTCAAGGCAAGCAACGCTGAAGCATGCATGAGAGCATCAGCTGTTCCGGATGACTATGTGATCACGCTCTCTGTAGCCGATGTGAGTAAGACTTTTAAGCAGGTCAACATTCACAAGGCCGTAGGGCCAGACGGATTACCAGGACATGTACTCCAAGCATGCGCTGACCAACTGGCAAGTGTCTTCACTGACATTTTCAACATGTCCCTGACTGAGTCTGTAATACCAACATGTTTCAAGCAGACCACCATAGTCCCTGTGCCCAAGAACAATAAGATAACCTGCCTAAATGACTACCGACCCATAGCACTCAAGTCTGTATCCATGAAGTGATTTGAAAGGCTGGTCATGGCTCACATCAACACCATTATCCCAGAAACCCTAGACCCACTCCAATTTGCTTACCGCCCCAACAGATCCACAGATGATTTAATCTCTATTGCACTCCACACTGACCTTTCCCACCTGGACAAGAGGAACACCTACATGAGAATGCTACTCATTGACTACAGCTCAGCGTTCAACACCATAGTGCCCTCAAAACTCATCACTAAGCTAAGGACCCTGGGACTAAACACCTCCCTCTGCCACTGGATCCTGGACTTCCTGACGGGCCGCCCCCAGGTGGTAAGGGTAGGTAACAACACGTCTGCCACGCTGATCCTCAACACGGGGGCCCCTCAGGGGTGCGTGGTCAGTCCCCTCCTGTACTCCCTGTTCACCCATAACTGCATGGCCAGGCACGACTCCAACACCATCATTTAGTTTGCCTGACGACACAACAGTGGTGGGTCTGATCACCAACAACGATGAGACAGCCTATAGGGAGGAGGTCAGAGACCTGGCCGTGTGGTGCCAGGATAACAACCTCTCCCTCAACATGATCAAGACAAAGGAGATGATTGTGGACTACAGGAAAAAAAAGAGGACTGAACATACCCCAATTCTCATCGACGGGGCTGTAGTGGAACATGTTGAGAGATTCAAGTTCCTTGGTGTCCACGTCACCAACAAACTATCAAACACACCAAGACAGTTGTGAAGAGGGCACGACAAAGCCTATTCCCCCTCAGGAGACTGAAAGGATTTGGCATGGGTCCTCAGATCCTCAAAAAGTTCTACAGCTGCACCATCGAGAGCATCCTGACTGGTTGCATCACCTGCTGGTTTGGCAACTGCTCGGCTTCTGACACAAGGCACTACAGAGGGTAGTGCGCACGGCCCAGTACATCACTGGGGCCAAGCTTCCTGCCATCCAGGACCTCTATACCAGGCGGTGTCAGAGGAAGGCCCTAAAAATGATCAAAGACTCCAGCCACCCTAGTCATAGACTGTTCTCTCTGCTACCGCACGGCAAGCGGTACCGGAGCGCCAAGTCTAGTTCCATAAGACTCCTGAACAGCTAATCATTGCTACCCGGACTATTTGCATTGCCCCCCCACCCCACCCCAACCCCCTCTTTTACGCAGCTGCTACTCTGTTTATTATTTATGCATAGTCACTTTAACTCTACCCACATGTACATATTACCTCAATTCCCTCGACTAACCGGTGCCCCCGCACATTGACTCTGTACCGGTACCCCCTGTATATAGCCTCCCTACTGTTATTTTATTTTACTGCTGCTCTTTAATTATTTGTATTTTTTACTTATCTATTTTTTACTTAATACTTTTAATTTTCTTAAAAACTGCATTGTTGGTTAAGGGCTTGTAAGTAAGCATTTCACTGTAATGTCTACACCTGTTCTATTCGGCGCATGTGTCAAATAAAATTTGATTTGATTTGACTACTACTACCATTACTACTGCCGTCACTATCACTACCGCTTCTTAAATTACCATGAAAAACACTTAAAGAGGAGCATGCACAAAATTCTGGAATAGTCCTTTATTAGTTCAGATTGCTTTTGTGTGGGCGGCTTTAATAGGCCTACACACACGCAACGCTAGCCCCTAATCTAGGCCAATTAGTTTACCTATCTGGAATCAGTCCTTTTTTGGTAAATGGTTTGTTTACTTGAGTTCGACGGAGGCTGGAATGGCTGGAATGGAATCAATAGAACGTAGTGTTTGATGTGCTTGGTACCTGCTTGGTACCATTCCATTCCAGCCATTACAACAAACCTGTCTTCCTATAGCTCCTCCCACCAGCCTCCTCTGCTTGAGATACATTGTTTTTATCTTTATATATGCCTACTGGTGTATGCCTACTGGTAAACCTATATCCTACTTGACTTAACTTGAGTTATAATCCGATATGCTAGTGGCTTCTAGTCAACCACTACAGGCAGGTATTTCATCAACTGCAATCGTGCCATAAATACATTTTAGAAGTGTGTTTGATTTGAACAGCAGCATTTCCCGGATGGTGGGAGTTGACAGTTGACCTGGAAATTCACTATCTGCAACAGCTGACATGAATAAAGATTGCGGCCTCCATGCACTTAGGTTGTGACTAGATGGAGTACAGCTACTACCAGAAGTGACTTTTCATAGCAGGTTAGGGGAGCAGGACCGACTGGTCTATGTGACGTTACTCAAACTGGAATTTCCTCTTAAAAATGAGGCCTAGCTACTAACCTTCCCTGAATAAACAGCATGGTCTCATAGACTAGACGTAATATAGTAAACAAAAATCCAGGACACTCAAATTAGTTTGATATGTTACATTTGGTATGTTTAGATAAGACAGAAGGATACTTAAGGCAAAAACTAAAGGAGGTTGGTTGGTCGGAGTGGATTGGTGGGTATATAACGCAAACATCTAGCAACCAAAGGTTTGCTTATTTGAAACTCATCACGGACAACTTTTGCATTTGAACTAATTAGCAACTTTGAAACTACTTACTACTTTTTGAGCTACTTTGCAACTATTTTGAATGTTAGCTAACCCTTCACCTAACCCTAACCTTAACCCTTTAACCTAACTTCTAACCATAACCTTAACCTTAACCTTAGACCTAACCTTAAGCCTAACCTTAACCCCTAACCCTAACCCCTAGCCTAGCTAATGTTAGCAACCTAGTTAACATTAGTGTTAGCCACCTAGCTAACGTTAGCAATAACAGTTTGGAATTCGTAACATATCATACGTATTGAAAATTCATAACATTTTGTATTGATTGTAATTCGTAAAATATATGAATTGTAATGCATAACATATCATACAAATTGTAATTTGTAACATATCATACAAAATGGATGATGAAAATCAACAAATTAATATATACCATACTAAACGTAACATATCAAAGTAATCTGAAAGTCCCGGATTATTGTTTACGATGTTATGTCTACCCCTGAGTCCAGGTTACAGCAAAAATAGGCCCTACATGTGATGTTATTACACCAATAGCCTAACAATAATGGACATTAGGCCTATGTCCGATTTACATTGCGCCACATTGTGTAATATAATGTTTAACGAGCTAACTTTATTTCTGAGTCCCTTATTTCCACAGGCTAAACATTTGTCAAATACATATAGGCTCATCATCAGGATAATGGGAATTTAGTAGGCTACAGTGCCTTCAAAAAGTATTCATCCCCTAGTCCAAATTGGTGAAGTGAAATGAAAAAAATTACTTGTTTAAAAAGAAATTACAAAATAAATAATGGAAAAGTGCATATGTATTAACCCCCTTTGCTGTGAAGCCCCTAAATAAGATCTGGTGCAACCAATTACCTTCATAAGTCACATAATTAGTTAAATAAAGTCCACCTGTGTGCAATCTAAGTGTCACATGATCTCAGTATATACAGTGGGGAGAACAAGTATTTGATACACTGCCGATTTTGCAGGTTTACCTACTTACAAAGCATGTAGAGGTCTGTCATTTTTATCATAGGTACACTTCAACTGTGAGAGACGGAATCTAAAACAAAAATCCAGAAAATCACATTGTATGATTTTTAAGTAATTAATTTGCATTTTATTGCATGACATAAGTATTTGATACATCAGAAAAGCAGAACTTACTATTTGGTACAGAAACCTTTGTTTGCAATTACAGAGATCATACGTTTCCTGTAGGTCTTGACCAGGTTTGTACACACTGCAGCAGGGATTTTGGCCCACTCCTCCATACAGACCTTCTCCAGATCCTTCAGGTTTCGGGGCTGTTGCTGGGCAATACGGACTTTCAGCTCCCTCCAAACTGGCTAGGCCACTCCAGGACCTTGAGATGCTTCTTACGGAGCCACTCCTTAGTTGCCCTGGCTGTGTGTTTCGGGTCGTTGTCATGCTGGAAGACCCAGCCACGACCAAACTTCAATGCTCTTACTGAGGGAAGGAGGCTGTTGGCCAAGATCTCGCGATACATGGCCCCATCCATCCTCCCCTCAATACGGTGCAGTCGTCCTGTCCCCTTTGCAGAAAAGCATCCCCAAAGAATGATGTTTCCACCTCCATGCTTCACGGTTGGGATGGTGTTCTTGGGGTTGTACTCATCCTTCTTCTTCCTCCAAACATGGCGAGTGGAGTTTAGACCAAAAAGCTCTATTTTTATCTCATCAGACCACATGACCTTCTCCCATTCCTCCTCTGGATCATCCAGATGGTCACTGGCAAACTTCAGACGGGCCTGGACATGCGCTGGCTTGAGCAGGGGGACCTTGCGTGCGCTGCAGGATTTTAATCCATGACGGCGTAGTGTGTTACTAATGGTTTTCTTTGAGACTGTGGTCCCAGCTCTCTTCAGGTTATTGACCAGGTCCTGCCGTGTAGTTCTGGGCTGATCCCTCACCTTCCTCATGATCATTGATGCCCCACAAGGTGAGATCTTGCATGGAGCCCCAGACCGAGGGTGATTGACCGTCATCTTGAACTTCTTCCATTTTCTAATAATTGCGCCAACAGTTGTTGCCTTCTCACCAAGCTGCTTGCCTATTGTCCTGTAGCCCATCCCAGCCTTGTGCAGGTCTACAATTTTATCCCTGATGTCCTTACACAGCTCTCTGGTCTTGGCCATTGTGGAGAGGTTGGAGTCTGTTTGATTGAGTGTGTGGACAGGTGTCTTTTATACAGGTAACGAGTTCAAACAGGTGCAGTTAATACAGGTAATGAGTGGAGAACAGGAGGGCTTCTTAAAGAAAAACTAACAGGTCTGTGAGAGCCGGAATTCTTACTGGTTGGTAGGTGATCAAAAACTTATGTTATGCAATAAAATGCAAATTAATTACTTAAAAATCATACAATGTGATTTTCTCGATTTTTGTTTTAGATTCCGTCTCTCACAGTTGAAGTGTACTTATGATAAAAATTACAGACCTCTACATGCTTTGTAAGTAGGAAAACCTGCAAAATCGGCAGTGTACTCCCCACTGTATAGGCCCCAGAGTCTGCAACACCACCAAGCAAGCGGCACCATGAAGACCAAGGAGCTCTCCAAACAGGTCAGGGAAAAAGTTGTGGAGAGGTACAGATCAGGGTTGGGTTATAAAAAAATAGCCGAAACTTTGAACATCCCACGGAGCACCATTAAATCCATTATTTAAAAAATTGAAAGAATATGGCACTACAACAAATCTGCCAAGAGAGGGCCACCCACCAAAACTCACGTTTTTAATCGGCAGGGACTGGGAAACTGGTCAGAATTGAAGGAATGATGGATGGCGCTAAATACAGGGAAATTCTTGAGGGAAACCAGAGATTTGAGACTGGGACGGAGGTTCACCTTCCAGCAGGACAATGACCCTAAGCATAATGCTAAAGCAACACTCAAGTGGTTTAAGGGGAAACATTTAAATGTCTTGGAATGGCCTAATCAAAGCCCAGACCTCAGTCTAATTGAGAATCTGTGGTATGACTTAAAAATTGCTGTACACGAGTGGAACCCATCCAACTTGAAGGAGCTGGAGCAGTTTTGCCTTGAAGAATGGGCAAAAATCCCAATGGCTAGATGTGCCAAGCTTATAGAGACATACCCCAAGAGACTTGCAGCTGTAATTGCTGCAAAAGGTGGCTCTACAAAGTATTGACTTTGGGGGGGTGAATAGTTATGCACGCTCAAGTTCTGTTTTTTGTCATATTTCTTGTTTGTTTCACAATAAAACATATTTTGCATCTTCAAAGTGGTAGGCATGTTGTGTAAATCAAATGATACATTTTAATTCCAGGTTGTACGGCAACAAAATCGGAAAAATGCCAAGAGGGGGTGAATACTTTCACAAGCCACTGTATTTAGGCAAGTGAAGTTTAGGCTTTGTCCGCATCATTGCCATATAAGGTGCATCTTTGTACAATGAAATCAAAGGTTGATTATGTTTAGAAAAATTATGTTGAGAAAATATGTACAGTATGCATAAGCTGTAGGGCAATAGCTTTTGAATGTTCCATAAGCCTATTTTGTTGCTCCTCTGGTAGGCTACTATGACTTTTATATTATTTATTTGAAAGCGCCTCGATATTGATTATTTCACAAGAAAAATGACAAATGGTAGCAGGGAATGACACGGTCAGCAGGTTCTATTAGAGAAATGATAGTATTGCTCATGGTTTGTTAAAAGGTCCAGTTTAGATACTTTATAGGTTTACATCCATCATCGTCTAATGACCTATATGATGAAAAACACGGGCTCCGGTGACAACGGCCCCGTGCAGCTAACTTCACTCAGTAATTGCCCCTATATTAAATATAGATTTTTGTTTTGATATCTTGTGAGAATTATTTTCTTTGGGTCAAGAATCTCAAGATTATGATAAAAGACATAGATTTAATTGCGAAAGCACAGAGGGGGAAAACAAGAAACAATAGGTAGCCTACATAGGCCTAAAGATGGTGGCTTCTCCAAAATATGCTAGGTCCTCAGTACTGTTGTTAGTTATTGTTACCATTTTAGGACAATGTCGACTGAATCCTTAAATGGAAGTCAATACTGAGTTTATTAACCATTTAAATTACACTTTGATGATGATGATGATAGGTTCCTTGATTGGTTTCTAAACTTTTGCAAACCTTACGGCTCATGGCTTTGTGACTACTACCTAGACTATGGATAAGACACGGCACAACGTCAGAGAAGAGTCAGGTCAAAGTAAGAATGGGACACTGCTGTATCACATTCTCCATTTAGAGACTACGTTTCTGAGCACCTTCACCCCAGTTGTTCAATAAAATTGAAGATATTCAGCAGCACATGATCTTGGTAGTAACGGTCAGTGTAACCTGACGATCACGTGTCCCTCTTTTGCTTTTAACGGCCTTGCTCGTTTGAACAAACCATGAATCTACTAAAGGTCACTGAGATTGGCTGGATTTAAGCATTGCATTTAACTTGTAAAGCAATTGGTGGCCCCTCGATGACCCGGGAAGCCTTAATTGGGATTGTGCAGGTATTGATTGGTGAGTGGTCGTGCGAGGCCTGAGTTAGAGCATGATTAGGAGAAAGGTGTCTGCTGCTTTTATCTGCTCCCTGCACCAGGTTACAGCCAATGGAGTGAGCTGGGAACTCAATGTCATTCAGAAGGTTGACAAGGCTCTAACCATGCATTGGGACGATGGGGACTCTACTTAGTGATGGAAAAACGTAGCACTTCCTGTGTAAAAATGACATAGGTTGTCCAGTCCATGTTAAGTTAATCTATTGTACTCGACCTTAGCGTTGACCTGCTTATGGATACTGTGGTGTGGGTCTGAGGTGAATGTCTTGTGGATTTGTATAGTTGTGACCTTGTTCTCTACTGACAAAGCTTGTGGTGGATGTTGTGGTCCTGAGATCATCTGGGGTTCTCACTCAGACTCAAAGACATTTCAAGTATTTGAAGTGGTAGTTCTATGAGGTTACTATGAGGCATCATATTGTAAATAAGAAGAACACTTTTCAAAAACAGGGCATTCCACCCCTTTATCTCTATTTTCTCTCCTTCTCTCCCTTTATCACCTCCTATTTCTATTGGTTTCTGATGGACACATTCAGAGCGATGTAGCCCTATTTCACCATTATGAGCAGCTCTGACAGAACCCTGCAGGCTCCTATACGCTTCCCGTCCTCCTCCTCCACCCCCCCAAAACGCCCAGAATCACCACTGAGCCCTGGATTTTACCCGCTTGCACCCAACCTGCCTGAACGTGTCATTACAACCCAGTAATCTGGTGCAGGTAACAGAAAGGTTCTCATCAGTGTCAGGCTGAGATATAGATATGGGCAGAGTAACAAATGGCCAAATGCACAGGCAGCAGAGCAGCCCATCAATAAAGCAATTTCTAGTGTCATAACAGCTGCGCTTTTCCTAAAGCCAACCTTTCAAAAACTTTTCCCTCTGCAAATCGCTGCAGCCCCACCATTAGAGTCCTGCCTTGTGAATTTAATGGATTCCGTACAAATAATATTCCACCATAATGGAAAAGGTTGAAGTCACTGAAGACAGATGAAGTCATAAACACGTATAATTGAGAATCAAAGACCGATAAATTTTAAACTGCTATCCATTTTCTCTTTTTAGATGATGATCTATGTCGCGGCGGTGGCTGGAAAATGGAAGAGATTATGGGGGAAAATTATAACAATACATTTTCTAAACATACACCTTGATTATGTTTCTATTTTTTTGGGGGGGGGAGACGAAGGTTGGGATTGCTGAAAGCTTGCTGGCTAAATGGAACCATAAAATAGGTTCCCTGCTCTTTTGTCTCTTGAGCACAGGCATGCCCGGAGGTGTGATTTTCTCCCTTTAAATGGGGGAAATGAATTGTGTAATTTATTGCAAACTCCAGCACAGTGAGATTAGATCAGCATATCCCATCAAAGGAACAATAATCAATCAGCTTCTAGTTAACAGCTTGAAACACATAAACCACAGCACCTAATGGCTTTCCAATCTAACAGATTGATAGACTTATCCGCTCCTAGGGGATGAATTAAGAAAATCGGGTACTTTCACACAGGCACTGGCACATTTGACAGGACCTTTTTCCCCCCTGCTCCCAGGCTTACTCCCCATCTGTAGTTTCAAACATAGAGATGTGGGTAAATGAAAGGTACAAGGAGTACATTTTTGAGACAGCACTCCAGGCCTGATTTGTTATTCAGATGAGCCGCGACTGGAAGTGTGTCAGATGTGGGGAATGGTTTCATTTTAATGGGATGATTATCGCGGGTCATTTGGAGCTGTGAAATCGAGGGAGCTATTCAAAGCCACTTAACAATATCTAAATGTGACCCAAGCGACCTATTCAACCGAGTGTGTAGTAAAAAAAAATAGGCCCATTTGGTTCAGTTCTCTTTAGTCACACCAAGGATTTGTTAGTGTATTGATCAAGTGAAAAATCTGCCAGAAGACAGAACACCTCAGAATAGGAAACATTGTATGGAGCACTTATTAGCAAGCATGTAATTTGCCTTTTAGTCATTGTGAAGAATTTCAAAGCAGAGTCTTAGCAACTAGCTCATTATGCACAATCAATTTGGTAACATTAGTGCACACTTTCTGATTCAGCTACACTGTAAATGCACCCCCTATTTGAAACTACAGTACTTGAACATCTGACCAGTTATCTGACATATAGACATTCAATAGTCATCTACTACAGTGCTTGTCTGTGCAGGCCTTGACATAGAAAACCAATGAGACATATACTCAATGTCACTATGTACCGAGGGCTAGATTCACTGGGCTAGATTATCTCTCTGTTACACTGCATAATGAAAGAGCTGTTGGTATCGAAGATGTGATCCCTGGGAGGATGGGAAAGTGTTATTTTAGACCGAGCTGAGTAGTAGGTCCAGGACCAGAGTAGGTACACACTTGAGACACTGACTCAGGTCAATTCACTACAAAGAAAGGCTGAGGCCTTGCTGAGACAGTGGCACATAACAAATATGCACTGCACTCCACATTATAACGGAACCAGATCTTCTTATCTGCTCTAATTCGAGAAGGGTTGGGGTCAATTACATCTGAACACAACTCTAGAATTAGATTGAGATTCAATTAATGAATTTAAGAGGTGTATTATTGATTATTAATCAATTAATTGATTGATTAGTCAGATACCATTAGTTAGGAGAGCTATTCAAATTCAACAAATATATCTCCCTCTATTGTCTCCATTCATGAAGGGAAGAGAACAATACAGAAAACAGTTTGTGTTTGCATGACGCTCATACTTACACTACATGACCAAAAGTATGTGGACACTGGCTCATCGAACATCTCATTCCAAAATCATTGGCATTCATATGGAGTTGGTTCCCCTTTTATATGGAGTTGGTCCCCCCTTTATAAATACCTCCACTCTTCTGGGAAGGCTTTCCACTAGATGTTGGAACATTGCTGCAGGGATTTGCTTCCATTCAGCCACGAGCATTAGTGAGGTCGGGCAGTGATCTTCGGTGATTAAGCCTGGCTCGCAGTCGGCGTTCCAATTCATCCCAAAGGTTTTCGATGGGTTTGAAGTCAGGGCTCTGTGCAGGTCAGTCAAGTTTTTCCACACCGATCTCGATGAACCATTTCTGTATGGACCTCGATATGTGCACCGGGGCATTGTCATGCTGAAACAGGAAAGGGCCTTCCCCAAACTGTTACCACAAAGTTGGAAGCACAGAATTGTCTAGAATGTCATTGTATGCTGTAGCGTTAAGATTTCCATTCACTGGAACTAATGGACCTAGCCCGAACCATGAAAAACTGCCCCAGACCATTATTACTTATCCACCAAACTTTACAGTTAGCACTATGCATGCGGACAGGTAGCGTTTTCCTGGCATCCGCCAAACCCAGATTTGTCCGTCGGACTGCCAGATGGTGAAGCGTGATTCTTCACTCCAGAGAACGCAGTTTCACTGCTCCAGAGTCCAATGGCGGCGAGCTTTACACCGCTCCAGCCAACGCTTGGCATTGTGCATGGTGATCTTAGGCTTGTGTGTGGCTGCTCGACCATGGAAACCCATTTCAGGAAGCTCCCGACGAACAGTTCTTGTGCTGACATTGCTTCCAGAGGCAGTTTGGAACTCGGTAGTGAGTGTGGCAACTGAGGACAGACGATTTTTACGCGCTGTGTTTCAGCACTCTGTGGTCCCGTTCTGTGAGCTTGTGTGGCCTACCACTTTGTGGCTGAGCCGTTGTTGCTCCTAGATGTTTCCACTTCACAATAACAGCACTTACAGTTGACCGGGGCAGCTCTAGCAGGGCAGAAATTTGACGAACTTACTTTTTGAAAAGGTGGCTATGATATTGAAAGTCACTGAGCTCTTCAGTAAGGTCATTATACTGCCAGTGTTTGTGTATGGAGATTGCATGGCTGTGTGCTCAATTTTATACACCTGTCAGCAACGGGTGTGGCTGAAATAGACGAATCTGCTAATTTGAAGGGGTATCCACTTACTTTTGTATATATAGTGTATATAGGGAGTACCAGTACCAAGTCGATGTGTAGGGGTACGAGGTAATTGAGGTAGCTATGTACTGTACACATTGGTAGGGGTAACGTGACTAGGCAACAGGATATGTAGTGAGTGTGAAAGTGTGTGTGTGTGTGTTTGGCGTCAGTATGCCTGTGTGTGCATGTTATGTGTGTGTGGGCGTATGGTGTGTGTGGACGTATGGTGTGTGTGTGTGTGTGTGTGTGTGTGTTGGGGTGTCAGGGTAAGTATGTGTGAGTGTGTAGAGTCCATTGTGTGTGCATAGAGTCAGTGCAAGAGAGTTAGTGCAAGAAAAGGGTCAATGCAGGTAGTCCGGGTAGCCATTTGATTAGCTATTTAGCGGACCTGTTTAGAAGTCTTATGGGTGGGGGTAGAAGCTGTTCAGGGTTCTGCTTGTTCCAGACTTGGTGCATTGGTACCGCTTGCCGTGCAGTAGCAGAGAGAACAGTCTATGGCTTGGGTGGCTGGAGTCATTGACAATTCTTTGGGCCTTCCTCTGACACTACTTGGTATAGAGATCCACCACAGTCCTCAGGGCAGCAGGGAAAATTAACCATTTAATTGTTATTGTCACAGACGTTGAAGGACGGGTCAGACCAAGGCGCAGCGTGAAATGCATACATGTTTATTATAAAGATAAACACATGAACAAAAACAACGTAATGTGAAGTCCCCAGGCTAAACACAAAACAAGCCTCTACACGGAACAAGATCCCACAACAACTGAATGCAAACAGGCTGCCTAAGTATGATCCCCAATCAGAGACAACGAGCGACAGCTGCCTCTGATTGGGAATCACACCTGGCCAAACATAGAAGTACAACACCTAGACTGAGAACATAGAAAATACAACATAGAACTCCACACCCTGACTCAACATACTAGAGTCCCATACGTCAGGGTGTGACAGTACCCCCCCACCCAAAGGTGCGGACTCCGACCGCACAAACCTTACACAACAGGGTAGGGTCCGGGTGGGCATTCCATCTCGGAGGCGGATCCGGCTCCGGGCGTGACGACCACATTCTCTCAGCCTCCCCGTTGCGCCCCTGGTCTGGTCTGGACCTCGGCGCGCTGCTTCCCAGTCCGGCCAGTCCAGGCCGGACTGGGGACACACACCACTGGCTTGGTGCGGGGAGCAGGTACGGGGCGTACCGGGCTGGCGACACGCACCACTGGCCTGGTGCGAGGAACAGGAACGGGCCGGGCCGGACTGGGAACACGCACCACTGGCTTGGTGCGGGGAGCAGGAACGGGCCGGGCCGGACTGGGAACACGCACCACTGGCTTGGTGCGGGGAGCAGGAACGGGCCGGGCCGGACTGGGAACACGCACCACTGGTCTGGTGCGAGGAGCAGGAACGGGCCGGGCCGGACTGGGGACACACACCACTGGTCTGGTGCGAGGAACAGGAACGGACCGGGCCGGACTGGCGACACGCACCACTGGCTTGGTGCAGGGAGCAGGAA
This sequence comes from Coregonus clupeaformis, assembly GCF_020615455.1. Classification (NCBI taxonomy): domain Eukaryota; kingdom Metazoa; phylum Chordata; class Actinopteri; order Salmoniformes; family Salmonidae; genus Coregonus; species Coregonus clupeaformis. The sequence continues at coordinate 59,053,959 of NC_059192.1, forward strand.
CGGGCCGGGCCGGACTGGGAACACGCACCACTGGCTTGGTGTGGGTAGCAGGTACGGGGCGTACCGGACTGCGAACCGGCGCTGGAGGTCTACGACTGTCTCCGTCCTTTACACTCCGCGCCCAGTCCTTCTCCAGTGAGGACTCCTCTTTGAGCCCCCACGAGTGCAGTGGTCGGGGCTCCTCTCTGTCGCTCCCCGACCACCCTTTTAGCCCCCCAAAAAAAAATTTTATTGGGGCTGTCTCTCCTTCTCCACCCTGATTCCTTTCAGGGCCTCCATCTGCTTGGCCAGATCCTCTCTTATCTCCCTCCAAGTCCATACTCTCTGCTCCTCCTGGGCACGCTGCTTGGTCCATTGGTGGTGGGATCTTCTGTCACGTTCGTTGAAGGATGGGTCAGACCAAGGCGCAGCGTGAAATGCATACATGTTTATTATAAAGATAAACACACGAACAAAAACAACAAAACAACGTAACATGAAGTCCTCAGGCTAAACACAAACCAAGCCTCTACACGGAACAAGATCCCACAACAACTGAATGCAAACAGGCTGCCTAAGTATGATCCCCAATCAGAGACAATGAGCGACAGCTGCCTCTGATTGGGAATCACACCCGGCCAAACATAGAAGTACAACACCTAGACTGAGAACATAGAAAATACAACATAGAACTCCACACCCTGACTCAACATACTAGAGTCCCATACGTCAGGGTGTGACAGTTATAAATAACTATCCTGGCTCAGAAGGACCCCAAATCGACCAAACACACACACACGCACCCACCCACCCACGCGCACACGGAAACATACATTAAGAACAAGTGAACGCGCCATGTAGGCCCCAATGTAACTGTCCCTCCCCCTTTCTCTCTCTCTCTCTCTTGCTCTTTCTCTCTCTGTTCATTAATATTTAAAAAAATATATTTTGGAAAAGGCATTACAGTTATAGGGCATCTTATAAAAAAACAGCATAACTTAATGAGAAGGAAAAAGATGCTGTTTGTTTTAGGCTCCAAGTAGTGTGGGGGCGAAAACCATACATCCTGGTGCTTGTCAATTTTCTGTTGTTTGTGTGCCTTTCACTTCCTCTTTCATTTCTTTGACCTTTCTTCTCTCTGAGTAGGTGTGCTATTAGTGGTTTGTCTATTAACCAGTCAAAATGGAGCATTGATTATTTGTAAAAACACAAGTTCAAATCAAATAACCATTGCACAAGAAGAACAGATGACATCTGCCTACCTGCACACTCTTAGGAAAATGGGGGCAGTTATTGACCAATTGATTTTGTACGGGGGGGGGGGTCTTTTCCCCCTGGAAAGACCTTGACTGTAACGTTAACCCCTCCCTCCATCCCACCCCCATCACCATCACTAGCACCTAAATGTGTCCTCAATCTCCCCACGCCAGAGAGGAATCCATTCCCAGGCCCCAGAATGCAACTTTTCTGTCAGCAGCGTTATATATTTGGCTTTCTATTTCACTTTAATAGCGAAAACATTTGTAACATATTATTTTACAACCCCCCGACACCATTAGAGAAGCCTGTTGTCATTTGGATTATTAATGAAAAACTATTTTGTGCTTACTTACATTTCCCGCTTATTTCCCCCCAGTGCGACCTGCAGCAGATTCGGTCTATTTCAAAAGCCTTAAAGCCATTTCTTTATGTCTATAGGTCGCCCCTTTCGATTGAGTTGGGATTGAAATGCTGCTGTGGGGGAGAGCTATGGAGAGGGAGGCAGATAGATGGATGTTGCAGTAACAAGAAGGTAAGGGAAGGATGAAAGGTACACTGTCCTGCTCCAGCATTGGAGCAGGACAGGAGCCACAGGATAGATAGAGTGAGAAAGTAGTGAGAGAGGGGTATGAAGGAAGGGTAGGATGAGGGCAATAACAAAAATAAAGTAAAGAGGGGGTATTTTGAGAAGGCAAAAAGAAGACAGGAGGATGGTCAACAGAGAGAGGTCAGAAAAGAGGGAAAGGTTATGAAGACAAAGAAGGTGAAATGAAGAAACAACTGACTAGAAAAGGAACAGAAACAGGAAGATGGAGGGATGATACAGAGAAATACAGCTACTTTAAAAAAATAAGAGTAGGACATCAGAGAGGGGTTTATACAATGGGACACAGGAAATGATGGCACATTAAGATAAAAATAATACATGCTGAGGAAACACTGGGATATATTTAAGGTGACTTTTATATTTCAGTTACCAAAATGTTAAACTCATCATCTTGACAGTATATTTGGTGTTTTATGAATGCATCATTGAAAAACTTTGTTGGGTTTCATTCGTGTCCATATGACAAAAAAAACGGACAGCACAAACATATACAAAAAAATATGTCCTTAGTCATGGCTTCAAGTTAATGATAGGGCCAGACAAAGCAATCTACATACTCCCCTGTAGAGGATGCATCCATACTCATTATCCTATACTGTACGTGATGAATCTGAATGCCCCCCTTACACACACGCACACACACTTGCTCAGGTTTTGGTCTGTATTTTATGTGTTTATACAGTGACCCTAATAAATTGTGGTGTGGCGTGGCAGGTTTGTCACTGTCAAAGGTAAATTATGTAATTAATGAGCTCGTAGGGGAGTGGATAGGGGCCGGGAAGTTAGGTTTTAAACACCTCTCCAGCTCACTGGGTTTGGGGAGGCCCAGCTGGACGTAGCCAGCGGATCGATCAGAGGTCAGGGGTCTGTCAAGCCTTCTATTAGGCCGGGCTGCTCCCATCATCGCCTGAATAACGATGCCTGCAGCAGCCTGGACTGGGTATGAGGCTGGGACTAGGGCTGGGGCTGAGGCTGGGGCTGAGCATGGGTTAGGGTTGGGGCTTGGGCATAGCGTTAGAGCTAGTTATTCAGGGTTACGTAGTTGGTATGTAAAAAAAAACTGCAGGGCCTATATGAGTGTTGATGGTTTTTATATGGAAAGGTTTGATGTTTCAAAATCACAGCATGACAGTGTCTACAGGATAAGGGCCTTGGGCAAACGTAATGAGTCAAGATGGATAGAATTGAACAGAAACCAGCAGGGGAGCATGGGTAATCGTTCCAGTCCAGATTGGCTTTGATCAATACACTCAAAGGGCAGAGCCCTCATTAATCTACAACTTCCCTCACATTAGGAATACTGTCCAATTCAGACTACTCTTTCTTTACCTACCCTGACTCAATAACCACTCCACTCAAACCATTTAGTGATCACCACAAAACTGTTCATTTAAAGCGTAGTTATCTTCTACCAGGAAGGTAAGTGAATAGTACATACATTTCAGGCTATACTAATCATAACGGTAACCTGTTTCATGTTACTTCCAAATGGTTATATCCCTGAAGTAACTCAACAATATATCAAACTCTATAAATCAAGGTACAACCATTTTTTATCTTAATTTATCAGTGAAAGACAGACTTTGTCCATTATATATGACCAAGAAACTAGTATTTGTGCGATGAATCCATCTAATCCAAAGGGAGAACATAAGCCCCCTTTTGTTTTGAGCTGTGTAGCCGACATGTTGCAAGCTGCTGCTTCACGTGTGACCAGAAACCAGCAGAGCATTAGTATTTAAGGATGTGCCAGTGGATACACTATATTATCCTCCTCTGGACAGGCTAATCCGTTACAACCCTTCTTGCGGTGTGAGTGAAATGCTCGTATTAGGGCAACTGTGCGTTCAGAGGCATCATTCAGGACAATGAGCTATAGCCACAGAATGACAAGCTAGAAAAATGCCTCCACTTTTCAGGCTGTACAAATGACGTTTGGCCACAATAACTCACAACTGGACACTTCATTTAACGTCAGGAGCGAGCTGGCCAGTCAAAAGCTATTATACCATCTTCTTTATTTGTGGCCCGTGATTTTGGTAGTCAGGCTCTCTAATAAATACTGCAAAAATGCCACTTCAGTCCAAAATATTATCAAATTCTTTCTCTGATTTGGGTCCAGATGGCAACCTGTTTCTGATGTTAGAAACCTTTAAGAGTCATGTGGTCTGGCACCAGGACATCAGTCAGTCCCAAACAACATCGTGAGTATTAGGATATGCAAGAGAATAGAAGTGGCCAGTAGTGGTCCCCTGAGGCTCCGTCCTCACCAAAGCCCAATAGTCAGATGAATTGATTACCAATTTATCATTGAATAATCACTTGTCTATAAAGAAGAAATGGCTTTGAATACATTTAAAGAATGACAGTCTTTCAAGAGTAATTGTACAATTTGTCACTGGTGACAGTCTATTTGATTGTTTTCAATATTTCAGTCCTGTGAAAATTCAGACAGAGCCGAACTGGGCTATCACGGGTGAAGTGTAAATTCTTCTAGTGGGGCCTTAAATGCGGTAATAAGGCAGTCACAGGAACATTCAGACTTTAGACTTCTTAAGGTGACAGCAGCTTTATCGCGCGTCGCCTCATAAAGTCACATCATCACTGTTCACCACTATTATAAAATGTCTGTTTAACATGCGTCTGTGTAGCTGTGTCTGTGATGGGTGTTACAGATATAGGCCTCAACAATTCCTGTTGAAACACAAAAGGAGCAGACATATAAAGTCTCAGGATTACATGATGCATAATATTTTATAAAGGATAAATGGCTGTGTGTTTGGATGAGACAAAATAAGCCCTTTCACTGTCATAGAAGTGTCACACCTCTCTTCTTGCTAATTTCCCTCCTAAAGCCTTGGCAGCTTTGGTCAAGCTTAGGTCAATAAAATGTCTGTCTGTCCACTGAGTAGCTACATCTAATTTATTAGAAGATGAAAGTTTGTCTTTGGAGAAGAAATTATGTAATGAGGACTGTGGTTAGAGAATTCTCTATAATCAAGGAAATTAATGAAGGAAATTGGGGTTTTTGGTGTGCCTATATTAAATCTAATCCGTCCTTTGTGCAGATGTAGATGGCTCCAAACCTCACCAATCGAGGGTGAGGCCACTTGTTTTGTTCCCTGCATATTTATTCAATTTTTTTTGTGGCGGGGGGGGTTGTCTCATTGCTGCATTTAAAAAAAAAAGAAGCTGGGGTGGATGGAAGGCCAGCCTTGTTTGCCAATGTAAAGTGTGATCCAGATAATAACATTCTCATTAAAGGCGGCAATTACATTAATTACAGTGGCGTGAGGCACGGCTGCAAGGAAATTAAGTGGTGAAGGAAAAGAAAAGCTTAATATATACCTCCTTTATCCTATTCCCCACCTCTTCACCCTTTTTCAAATGTTCCACGCAGAGCGAGGGATCTCAAGAAAGGCATAGTCTCGCTCCTAAAAGAATAAATCCTGTCAAAGTCCCCCTTCACCTTTCTGCCATAGTGACGGCTCTGGCTATCGTTACTATGGCTGCACTTGTCATGGATTCAAAAGCCTTTCTTTGAGGCTAATGTCCAATGCAGCTTTTAAAAGAGCCCAACATATGACTGAAATCTTAGAAAACTGCTTAGGGGCCTTCTCAAATTAAATCCCAATTTATTTCAGGAGGAGGGAATTACTTGTTTCATGTTCTATAAAACCACAAACAGAAAATAAACCAGGCCGTTGAAAAGAGAAGGAAGCCTTTTCATCCAGCCCTTTTAAAAGTGAATTAGGGCAAGTGGATAACTCTTCAACCTCCTCAAAGGCAGGTGTTGTCCCAAGGCCTGTTTCACCCTGCCTATATGTGACAGACAGTACAAAAATTCAAACACAGAAACACAATTTGACATAATTTACTGATTTTTAATTTTTTTAAATTGCAAACTTCTATGACCATAGTACTTTATAAAACACTAAACTATGTAAATTAGCATGTTAAAACAAATTGTGTCGTTAAAGTTGCTCATTCACCTAATCAACTAATCAGTAGCAGTGGCCTGGCACACAAGGCTTAAAGCTGCATTATCAGTTGTATTCCTGGAGCATATGAAGTCATTCCCATTTAGTTTTACAATGCTACCAAGTGCCTGGCCTAAGAACTAATGGCTGTAAATGTCAACCTGGGCATCAGTGTAGACCTGCTCTAAACCTCATTAATACACAATGACCTTTACTATACAGCCTATACTACATCATAGTGGGCATATCATTAATGTGAAATGAACACGAATTTGGCTAATCATTCTCACTGTGAATAACTTTAGTAGGCCATGTGCAGTGGTAGGCCTAGTGGGCCTCAGTGTAGCCTGCCTACCACTCTACAAACTGGGCATGAAAGTGACCATTTCTGGAAACTTTTGTTGAAAACATGTATAACTGCAGTAAACCTACACTAGTCCAAATACCCTTCTTACTTTTCAGGAATAGGTCTATGAAAGTGTGACAATACGGGCTTGTGGCAGGGCTTGCAAACTATCACGGATTACAAAGGGAAACCCAGCTGCAAGCTGCCCAGTGACACGAGCCTACCAGATGAGCTAAATGCCTTCTATGCTCGCTTCGAGGCAAGCAACACTGAACCATGCATGAGAGCACCAGCTGTTCCAGATGACTGTGTAATCACGCTCTCTGTCGCTGATGTGAGCAAGACCTTTAAACAGGTCAACATTCACAAGGCCGCAGGGACAGACGAATTAGCAGTGCGCATACTCAGACCATTCGCTGACCAGCTGGCAAGTGTCTTCACTGATATTTCCAACCTTTCTCTGACCCAGTCTGTAATACCTACATGTTTCAAGCAGACCACCATAGTCCCTGTCCCCAACAATGCCAAGGTAACCTATCTAAATGACTATTGCCCCGTAGCACTCACATCAGTAGCCATAAAATGCTTTGAAAGACTGGTCATGGCTCACATCAACGCCATCAAACCAGACAAATCAAATCAAACTTTATTTGTCACATGCGCCGAATACAACAGGTGTAGACCTTACCGTGAAATGTTTACTTACAAGCCCTAAACCAACAATGCAGTTCAAGAAAGAGTTAAGAAAATATTTACCAAATAAACGAAAGTAAAGAATAATAAAAAGTAATACAATAAAATAACAATAACGAGGCTATATACAGGGGGTACCGAGTCAATGTGCGGGGGTACAGGTTAGTAGAGGTAATTTGTACATGTAGGTAGGGGTAAAGTGACTATGCATAGATAATAGACAGCGGGGAGCAGCAGTGTAAAAACAAATGGAGGGGGGCTTTCCTCTGACACCCTGGACACCCTGGACCCACACCAATTCGCATACCACCCCAACAGATCTGCAGAGACGCAATCTCTATTGCACTGCACACTGAACACCTACGTGAGAATGCTGTTCATTAACTACAGCTCAGCGTTCAACACTATAGTGCCCTCCAAAGTCATTGCTAAGCTAAAGACCCTGGGACTGAACACCTCCCTCTGCAAATGGATCCTGGACTTCCAGATCGGATGCCCCCAGGTGGTGAGGGTAGGCAACAACACATCCGTCACGCTGAGTTTCAACATGGGGGCCACTCAGGGGTGCGTGCTTTGTCCCCTCCTGTACTCCCTGTTCACCCACGACTGCGTGGCCGCGCATGACTCCAACACCATCATTAAGTTTGCAGACGACACGACAGCGGTAGCCTGATCACCGATGACAATGAGATGACAGTGTGGTGCCAGGACAACAACCTCTCCATCAACATCAGCAAGACAAATTAGCTGGTCGTGGACTACAGGAAACGGAGGGCCAAGCATGCCCCCAATCACATCAACGGGGCTGTAGTGGAGTGGGTTGAGAGCTTAAAGTTAATTAATGGTCCAAACACAACACCACAGTGGTGAAGAGGGCACGACAATTCCTCTTCCCTCTCAGGAGGCTGAAAATATTTGGCATGGGCCCTCAGATCCTCAAAAAGTTATACAGCTGGACCATTGAGAGCATCTTGACTGGCTGCATCACCGGTTGGTATGGCAACTGCTTGGCATCCGACGGTAAGGCGCTACAGGTGGTATGGCCCAGTAGATCACTTGGGCTGAGTTCCCTGCTATCCAGGATCTCTATACCAGGCGGTGTCAGAGGAAGGCCCTAAAAGTTGTCAAAGACTCCAGCCACCCAAGCCATAGACTGTTCTCCCTGCTACCGCACGGCAACCGGTACCAGAGCGCCAAGACTGGGAACTGAAAGGCTCCTGAACAGCTTCTACCCCAAATCCATGAGACTGGTGAACAGTTAATCAAACGGCTACCCGGACTTTTTGCTTTCACCCCTTTTTTTTGCAATGACTCTCTTGCACTGGCTCTATGCACACTCACTAGACTCTACCAACAAACTCACACATACTACACTGACACTCAAACACACACACTACATACGCTCACACACACACACACACACACACACACACACACACACACACACACACACCTGGTTAAAGCACCTTTGGCAGCAATTACAGCCTTGAGTCTCCTTGGGTATGACGCCACAAGCTTGGCACACCTGTATTTGGGTAGTTTCTCCCATTCTTCTCTGCAGATCCTCTCAAGCTCTGTCAGGTTGGATGGGGAGCGTCGCTGCACAGCTATTTTCAGGTCTCTCTTGAGATGTTAGATCGGGTTCTAGTCCGGGCTCTGGCTGGGCCACTCAAGGACATTCAGAGACTTGTCCCGAAGCCACTCCTGCGTTGCCTTGGCTGTGTGCTTATGGTCATTGTCCTGTTGGAAGGTGAACCTTCACCCCAGTCTGAGGTCCTGAGCGCTCTGGAGCAGCTTTTCATCAAGGATCTCTCTGTACTTTGCTCTGTTCATCTTTCCCTCGATCCTGACTAGTCTCCCAGTCCCTGCTGCTGAAAAACATCCCCACAGCATGATGCTGCCACCACCATGCTTCACCGTAGGGATGGTGCCAGGTTTACTCCAGACGTGATGCTTGGCATTTAGGCCAAATAGTTGAATTTTGGTTTCATCAGACCAGAGAATCATGTTTCTCATGGTCTGAGAGTCTTTAGGTGCCTTTTGGCAAACTCCAAGCGGGCTTTCATGTCCCTTTTACTGAGGAGTGGCTTCCATCTGGCCGCTCAACCATAAAGGCCTGATTGGTGGAGTGCTACAGAGATGGTTGTCCTTCTGGAAGGTTCTCCCATCTCCACAGAGGAACTCTGGAGCTCTGTCAGAGTGACCATCAGGTTCTTGGTCACCTCCCTTCTCCCCTGATTGCTCAGTTTGGCCAGGCGGCCAGCTCTAGGAAGAATCTTGGTGGTTCCAAACTTCTTCCATTTAAGAATGATGGAGGCCACTGTGTTCTTGGGACCTTCAATGCTGCAGACATTTTTTGGTACCCTTCCCCAGATCTGTGCCTCGACACAATCCTGTCTCGGAGCTCTACGGACAATTCCTTTGACGTCATGGCTTGGTTTTTGCTCTGACATGCACTGTCAACTGTGGGACCTTATATAGACATGTGTGTGCCTTTCCAAATCATGTCCAATCAATTGAATTTACCACAGGTGGACACCAATCAAGTTGTAGAAACATTCAATTTCGAGTCTCATAGCAAAGGGTCTGAATATTTATGTAAATAAGGCATTTCTGTTTTTTTTTTTTTATAAATTAGCAAAAATGTCTAAAAACCTGTTTTCACTTTGTCATTATGGGTATTGTGTGTAGATTGATGGATTTTTAATTTATTTAATCAATTTTAGAATAAAGCTGTAACGTAACAAAATGTGGAAAAAGTCAAGGGGTCTGAATACTTTCTGAATGCACTGTTTATTACCTCAATTACCTCAACTACCTCGTACCCCTGCAAATTGATTCGGTACCGGTACTCCTTGTATATAGCTTCGTTATTGTTATTTTATTGTGTTAATATTTCCTTGTTTTATTTAGCATATTTTTCTTACTTTTTTACTCTGCAATGTTGGGAAAGGGCTCGTAAGTAAGCATTTCACGATAGTCTACACCTGTTGTATTCGCCACGTGACAAACACAATTTTGGATCCTTTTAGTATTGTCTTCTTGTCAACTTGAAAACTTTTTTGAAACTACCATTTATTTTGCCTTGAATTACTGGACTGTATATTTTTACATATCTTCATCATCACTTTTGCACTGTAAAATAAAAACATATTTTTTGATCACACTCCTAAGTCTGTTGTCCAATTAAGTGCTGCCAGGCCCAACTAACTACGCTGTCGGGTCTTCTTTCATAAAGGCCTATCTGCTAAAAAAAATCAATGTGGAAGACTTACAAATGACAGTGCAAAAACAAAAACATTTAGGCCTGATCAAATGAAAACCCCCTAAACACACAAACATTTGCTTTATCTTTTCCAACTGGCAAATTATTGTCAGTGTATGTAAATGATTTAAAGGCATCTGCCCCCATTGGAAACCTGAGCATAATGAAATTGCAATAAAATTAGTGTAGACAGGCTATTAGAAGGTGATGTTATTGACTGCTCTCTGGGTCATAGTTTAACCCAGTGAGGTGGACTGTCATGTCTTCCTTGGGCCCCAGCCTCTAGTACCCTGGGACTGCTATGTTAGGCTATGGTTCAACCCAGCACTCAGAGAAACAACACGACAAAGGGAGTGGAAGAAACAAAAATATTTAATCAAAGTAAAAATTGTCTTAGTCCAAAAACAACTGAAGTAAAGGAACAGAGTGGGCTAGTCGGCTCCGGAGGAAGGAGAGGCTGAGGCAGGCAGGCAGGCAGGCAGGCAGGCAGGCAGGCAGGCAGACCGACAGGCAGGAAGGCAGGCAGGTTTGGGAGATATGTCCAAAACTAAAGACAAAACAAACGACAGGTTAAGGAGAGTGGAGAGCCAGGCTGAAGACAAAGACAAAATAACTTTACTGGTGAGGCCAAGTTACCGCTCTGGTAAGAACAACGATCTGGCGCCGGTGGAGAGCCATGCCCAGGAATAAGTAGTGCAGGTTGATGAGAGAATAGGATGCAGCTGCGTAGGCAGGAATCACTGGAAACAACCCGCAGCTGCACAGGAGAGGCAGATCCTGAGCACGCCCCTGATCCACTCCAGACACACCCACATAAAGGGGACAAACACACATACAGATACAACAGAAAAAGAGGGGACAAAACAAGGAGGAAGGGAAACAGAAAAGGGAGAGACAAGCTGCCCACATAACATGCTATTGTCAGCTGACATGGAGAAGCCTTGTTATCTTGGCAGTGAACTGTCCAACTCTGTGCAGGCCTATTAGCAGATCTATCATCAAATAAAATAAAATAAAATTGTATTGGTCATATACACGTGTTTAGCAGATGTTATTGCGGGTGTAGCGAAATGCTTGTGCTTCTAGCTCCGACAGTGCAGTAATATCTAACAAGTAATATCTAACAATTTCACAACATATACCCAATACACACAAATCTAAGTAAGGAATGAATTAAGAATATATACATATATGGACTAAGATACCGTAGAATAGCATATAATACAGTATATACATATGAGATGAGTAATGCAAGATATGTAAACATTATTAAGTGGCTAGTGTTCCATTTCTTAAAGTGGCCAGTGATTTCTAGTCTATGTCTATATGCAGCATCCTCTAATGTGCTAGTGATGGCTGTTTAACAGTCTGATGGCCTTGAGATAGAAGCTGTTTTTCAGTCTCTCTGTCCCAGCTTTGATGCACCTATACTGACCTCGCCTTCTGGATGATAGTGGGGTGAACAGGCAGTGGCTCGGGTGGTTGATGTCCTTGATGATCTTTTTGGCCTTCCTGTGACATCGGATGCTGTAGGTGTCCTGGAGTGCGGGTAGTTTGCCCCCGGTAATGCGTTGGGCAGACCGCACCACCCTCTGGAGACCCTTGCAGTTGCGGGTGCTGCAGTTGCCGTACCAGGCGGTGGGTGATACAGCCCGACAGGATGCTCTCAATTGTGCATCTGTAAATGTTTGTGAGGGTATTAGGTGCCAAGTCAAATTTCGTTAGCCTCCTGAGGTTGAAGAGGCTCTGTTGCGCCTTGTTCACTACACTGTCTGTGTGTGTGGTCCATTTCAGTTTGTCAGTGATGTGTACGCCAAGGAACTTGAAGCTTTCCACCTTCTCCACTGTGGTCCCGTCGATGTGGATAGGGGGGTGCACCCTCTGCAGTTTTCTGAAGTCCACGATCATCTCCTTTGTTTTGTTGACGTTGAGTGAGAGGTTATTTTCCTGGCACCATATTCCCAGAGCCCTCACTCATGTAGACATTTTGAATCTTAATACACCTGATATCAACAATTGCCTTCAACATTTTTTATAGTGGAAGATTATCTCAAGTTATAACCTTGTGTTCATGTTTATGTCAAATGAGTGGATGGATGCATGCTGGACACTTTGCTGAATAATGGACAATATGCGCCATCTAGTGTACAGAGACTGAACTGGATTGAAAACAATAATTGAACTGTGACTGGATATTCTCATCCATTGTATTTTTAAATCCGCCAATGATAGTGCTGCTAGAGACAGGCTTGAGATTTCATTGTAAAGATTTTATTCTGAGTGGTCATTGGTTCAACTTTAACAGTTCCTCAGTGGAGTGTGAGACAAAGTTGGTGGAGGACACGCACACACACACACACACACACACACTACAGTAGTCATATAGCTCTTGTTGCAATGTAGAGTTCATGCCACCACGCCTCACTGTTAGACGGTGTACATTACTTGCTGTACTGCTCTTGTAACATCACAAGGCAATGTGCCATTGAAAACGATACAATGGCCTCACTCAAACTGGTAGTTTATCACCCTCTTCTCAATGGTTTTCCAACAACTTGACACAAATGGGGAAATGTGATCTTCTCCAAACGTCTTAACTGTTCAATTATTGATAGTGATGAAACATAAATGAGTCAATCTAGCTATTTAAAGTAATGTAATTGCTGTGGCTCAAATTTAGTGCTTTGGGTGTAATTAAAGGTCTATGTTTGGAAGTGTGGGCGGTTTAATCGCCTAATGTTCTGGGTACAAAATAGTCAACATTTTATATTTGGTGGACACTGACATATTAAGGCAATTGTTTCCATAATTCATTTAAATAGTCATGCAATAAATGCAGCAGAATGCAATGTTAAGCCTATCAAAATTGGGTTAATTACAGGTGACTATTATTTGGCACTGACAGCAAAACAAACTTTGGAAAGACTTTGTATCTACTATCTAGTTGATTAGTGCAGTCTACTTGTATTTGATAAGATCTTGAGAAAGAATTAAACTCACCCTGCTGTACTACCACAGAGTTTTAAAACTCTGTCTCTTGGTGGGGTACTACTATTGAGGTATACAGTATGTGAGCTACTAAAGCAGTTAATTCATAGGAACTGTTATTCGCGCTATTATTGCACCTGAGGCGGGACGAATTTCGCGGGTGCACTGGATGAACTTTTACCCCCACAAACTGCTTCATTGTTTTGATTCAGATAACGTTGCTAGCTCTATATTGCACATTTATGTGATTAGAGACCAACCAATTGATGCTGTAGCACGCTTAGCTTTTCTCCATAGGAACTCGATGCAGCCGTAGTTGAGTGATGCCTATGTAAACGGAACAGTTGTTTAGGTCGAAAGACGGTAGCCTAAAAGTAGCTAGCTGGCTAACCTGTAGTTAGCAACAACAACATGAACGCTATTTCAACGGATCTGATCAGTCACTTCGACACTCGTCGTCACCGGTCAATTACTGAGTTTGCCACGAAGAATTGTCTGCCTTTCACTAGCTGGCTAGAGAAATATTAATACTTGCTTACAATTTTTTGCCATTTTAAAAAGGTAAGTTGATTTGCTAGCTAAACTGGCTAGCTAGTAAGCTAGCTCCTTGGTTACCTGGCCAGATGAGTGTTCCAGCAATCAATGCTGGAATCGATGCTCTGTCGATGACATTGGCTAGCTAAAATGAACTGCTACATTTTACATTTAGCTACATTTTAGTCAGTTAACAGACGCTCTTATCCAGAGCTACTTACAGTTAGTGCATTCATCTTAAGATAGTTAGCTACTGGTAGGTGGGGCAACCACATATCACAGGCATAGTAAGTACACTTTTCCTCAATAAAGCAGTTATCAGTAAAGTCAGCGCTAGAAGGGAGGGGGGAGTCAAGTGCAAGTGTTGGTTCAGGAAAGTTTTTTTGGGACTGGGGGGGATTCGAGGTGAGGAGGTGGATTATTTAAGATACTCTTTGAAGAGGTACAGTAGGGTTTCAGGTGCTTTCGGAAGATGGGCAGGGACTCTGGAGTCCTAGCTTCAGGGTAGGGCAGGACGATATGGCCTAAAAATCATATCTCGATTTTTTTCACATTTATGGGCGATTCACGATGTATATCTCGATTAAAAAAGATATATAGTTCTCTAAATAAGTGTTGTACAATTAAAGGTCAGATACACTGCATTTCAAACAGTCCGCAATAATGAATTGAGGGCTTGTGAAGTTATACCTAGGCTATATATAAGCCTTCCACAACCATAAGACCCACTAATCATTTAATTATTTTCTCAAAATAGTTTAACCTGCTCTTTCTTTGCAATAATCACTGATCTGGCTTTCAAGCCTGTCTATGAAAATGCCCTTTTTTGTTTAAAATGTATGCACATTCACTTCTTGTAGCTGGCATTAGGCTATAGAAAATTAACACAGGTCTCATAAACACTCTCAAGCCCACGTACTAGTGATTACCCAGCTAATCTATATATTTCAAGTTTAGCCAACTTGGATCTATTTGCAAAGCTAACAAGGTTGAACAGTTGAATTGTTATGAACACACCCTTCTGTCTGTCTGCAACTGTTTGAAAAGCATGTTAGCCTGGCCACTTTGTTCAGATGTTGAAATCAAATGGGCCTACCTTATTGTTGAAATCAAGTGGCCTACCTTATTTCACAGAATGAGAACGAGTTGCCAGTTCCTTATATAATTGTGTTTAATACTTACTGCACATTTATACAATTCAGACTAGACAGCTACTACAGTTTTTGGCTAAAATGCTGCTAGCGGTACCCCCAAGGCGGGGGAGACAAACTGAAGAAATCAATGTTCATTAATACTCTAGGGCGGCAGGTAGCTTAGTGGGTAAGAGCGTTGTGCCAGTAACCGAAAGGTCGCTGGTTCTAATCCCCGAGTCGACTAGGTGAAAAATCTGTCTGTGCCCTTAAGCAAGGCACTTAACCCTAATTGCTCCTGTAAGTCGCTCTGGATAAGAGCGTCTGCTAAATGATGTAAAAATGTTAAAAAAAAATACTCTTGTTTTAGTAGTGTCTACTCTGCGCGCAATTTGAGTAATTGGGACATAAAAAGGGTATCGTTAGAAAAGTTAACTTTTCCTTTATTACAGTAAAATAATGTCTGTGTGTTTTGGTGTCCATATGACCGATTCTGTTGGACCAAACTTCCAAGTTCACTTTCCTTGCTTTGTCTAACAACACTATCATGAATCTAGCAAAGGCGTTTTGTGGGTCAAAGTGCAGTATTTAGTTAATATTAAAGCACAAACTTACTGTATGTTAGCAGGTTTCTCACACTTGCTTTAGCCGAAAGGCAGCAGTGTTGCCAAGGCTACTGTTGCCATGCAACACTAGTTTGCCTGTCTCTAAAGAGAAGGGTGGGCTGTACCCCTCTGATTGGAAAGAGCGGTTTAGGAATAGTTTCTACCAATGTAAAGTTACAGCTGTTTGTCGGAGTTTAGAGTGACAACTGGCATGCTGACGTCTACGAACAGCTCTCTGTGTCATCATGGATCAGCCCGAATGGAGCCGTTGCTATGGGTACTCACAGACATAGAGGGCAAAAAATATGAGAGGGTGAAGAGAGTGACCACAATTACTGATCACAACCACACAAATATTGACCACACAACAACTGACCACAACCACACAACTGACCACAACCACACAACTGACCACAACCACACACCTTCTGACCACAACTACTGACCACAACCACACAACTACTGACCACATCTAGTGACCACAACCACACAACTTCTGACTGCAAGAACACAACTGCTTACCATATCTAGTGACCCCAACCACACAACTTCTGACCACAACTACTGACCACAACCACACAAGTTCTTATCACAGAACTACTGACCACAACAACTGACCACAACCACACAACATCAGACCACAACTACTGAACCACACAACTACTGACCAAATCTACTGACCGCTACTGACTATCGATGGGAATTTAAAAGGATTTCACTATTCAAATAATATAATTAAAGTACAGCTTTTTAAACTTCTTTCACTACCACAAAAATACTTTGAAAGAGCTTTAGCAAGCCCCACAACTTTACTTGTACATTTAAATCTAGTTGTATACAGATCTCTGGTGTAAATGGAAAGGTGCACACAGCACAGAGGAGCGAAAGAGACAAAACCAAAAATATAACACGAGAACAAGCAGACCGAAACGCTCATAAAAACGAAAAATAACAAAACCTTGATTCTTGCGATTACAGGCATTTGGAATATCACGCAGAAACATACATTCTAATTAATTAGATATATCGCCCAACCCTACTTTAGGGGGAAGCTGGTTCCACCATTGGGGTGCCAGGACAGAAGAGCTTGTAGTGCTCGGGTTGGGGTGTAGGGTTTGAGCATAGCCTGAAGGTAGGGAGGGGCAGTTCCTCTTGCTGCTCCATAGGCAAGCACCATGGTCTTGTAGTGGATGCGAGCTTCGACTGTAAGCCAGTGGAGTGTGCGGAGGAGTGGGGTGACATGAGAGAACTTGAGAAGGTTGAAAACCAGGCGGGCTGCAGCGTTCTGGATAAGTTGCAGGGATTTGATGGCACAAGCGGGGAGCCCAGCCAACAGCGAGTTGCAATAGTCCAGACAGGAGATGACAAGTGCTTGGATTAGGACCTGCGCAGCTTCCTGTGTGAGGTAGGACCGTACTCTACGGATGTTGTAGAGCATGAACATGCAGGAGCGAGTCACTGCTTTGATGTTTGCAGAGAACGAGACAGTGTTGTCCAGGGTCACGCCAAGGTTCTTTGCACTCTGGGAGGGCGACACTGTGGAGTTGTCAAACGTGATGGAGAGGTCTTTGAGCAGGCAGGCCTTTCCCAGAGGAAGAGCAACTCTGTCTTGTTGAACTTGAGGTGGTGGGCTGACATCCAAGCTGAGATATCTTGTGGCGGCAGGTAGCTTAGTGGTTAAGAGCGTTGTGCCAGTAACCGAAAGGTCGCTGGTTCTAATCCCCGAGCTGACTAGGTGAAAAAATCTGTCGATGTGCTCTTGAGCAAGGCACTTAACCCTAATTGCTCCTGTAAGTCGCTCTGGATGAGAGCGTCTGCTAAATGACTAAAATGTAAATGTAATATCTGCCAGGCGAGCAGAGATGCGTGTCGCCACCTAGTTGTCAGAAGGGGGGAAAGAGAAATGCAGTTGGAGTGTCATTTGCATGGCAATGATAGGAGAGGCCATGTGAGGATATGACGGAGCTGAGTGACTTGGTGTATAGAGAGAAGAGGAGAGGGCCTAGAACCGAGCCCTGTGGGACACCAGTTGTGAGAGTATGTGGTACAGACACAGATCCTCTCCACATCACCTGATAGGAGTGGGCTGTCAGGTAGGATGTGCAGAGCCTGAGATGCCCAGCCCTGAGAGGGTGGAGAGGAGGATCTCATGGTTCACGGTGTCGAAGGTAGCAGATAGATCTAGGAGGATGAGCACAGAGGAGAGAGAGTTTCAGCTTTGGCAGTGCGGAGTGCCTTTGCCTTTGGGGAGCAACTCGGGTCAGAGATGAGTGTATAAGGGAAGGGAGGAATGGGAAAAGGTCTCCAGAGATGGTCTGAAGAAGAGAGGAGGGGATGGGGTCGAGTGGGCAGGTTGTCAGGGCGGCCAGACCTCACTAGTTGCAGGATTTCATCTGGATAGAGAGAGGAGAAAGAGGTCAAGGCGTAGGGTAGTTCTGTGTGAGTGGGAAAAGTGGACTCAATAGGCTGAGTGAATGAGGAGCGGATGTTGTTAACCTTCTTTTCAAAATGATTGACAAAGTCGTCCGCAGAAGGGGTGGAGGATTAAGGAGGGAGGAGAAGGTGGAAAATAGTTTCCCAGGGTTAGAGGCAGACGCTTGAAATTTGGAGTGATAGAAAGTGGCTGTAGCAGCAGATGCAGAGGAAGAGAAGGTAGAGAGGAGGGAGTGAAAGGATGATAGGTCCTCCAGAAGTTTACTTTTCCTCCATTTTCACTCAGCTGCCCGCAGCCCTGTTCTGTAAGCTCGCAATGAGGCACTCAGCCACGGAGCAGGAGAGGAGGGCCGAGCCTGCCGGGAGGAAAGGGGACAGTGCTAGTCATAGGATGAGGAGAGTTGGGTCGAAGAGGCAGAATCAGGAAACAGTAGGGAGAAGGATTTAGCAGAAGGGAGAGCTGATAGGATAGAGGAGGAGAGAGTTGTGGGAGAGAGAGAGTGAAGATTGCGATGGCGCATGACCATCTGGGGAGGGGCTGAGTGGCTAGGGTTGGAGCGAAGGGAGACAGTAAAGGAAACAAAATGGTGATCAGAGACCTGTAGGGGGGTTGCAGAGCGATTAGTAGGCGAACAGCCTCTAGTAAAGATGAGGTCAAGCGTATTGCCTGCCTTGTGAGTTGGATGGGATTGGGAAAGGGTGAGGTCAAAAGAGGCCAGGAGGGGAAAGAGGGAGTTGGAAAGAAATTAATCGAAGGTAGATGTCGGGAGGTTGAAGTTGCCAAGTACGAAGAGCGGTGAACCATCGTCAGGAATTTAGTTAATCAAGGTGTCAAGCTCATTGAGGAACTCGCCAAGGGCACCTGGTGGGCGATAGATTACACAATGTTAAGCTTGAGTGGCAAGTGACCGCATTGAATTCAAATGAGGAGATGGACAGTTGAGAAGAGAGGGAGTCGAGAGAAAATCTCCAGTTAGGAGTAATTGGTAGCCTTGTGCCACCACTGCGACGACCAGATGCTCTTGGACTATGAGAGAAAACTAGTCAGATGAAGAGAGAGCAGCTGGAGTAGCAGTGTTCTCTAGGGTGATCCATGTCTTGCCAAAAAGAAAATGAACTGAAGGGCAGCATAGGCTGAAATGAACTCAGCGTTCTAAATCATAAGTTATGTCAATATGTTGTCATGTTGTTTTTCGCTAATCTGTCTGCCTATTGACAATGTCATCATCATGTGCTGTTATGGATACACTTGGATTATTGCACCTGAAAAGCGTCTCTACCTTCCAATGGGCGAGGAAAAGCCAGAGACGTTGGACTTTGTCAAAGACTTCCAAGAGTATCTCAGCCAGCAGACTCAACATGTGAACATGATCTCGGGCTCCGTCAGTGGAGTCAAAGAGATGGACGACTTACCAACAGGTAAGCCCAGCCCAGTTTAGACCTGAGGGAAACTTGGGTCTAGTTTTAACGTTTACCCACCTTGCAAGTTATTTGCCGACCATTCCTGTTTGCTACACTTTTCCCGCTTCCTAAGCTATATCTGTAATTGGTAGACTGTTCTGATTAGGAGGTTGTTGTTTGCATCGCAGAGCGGTGCCCAGGAAATAATTAAATCCAATTGTTAGACGCTACTACCCCCTCCAAATCAAAACCAAACATTGATTCCATGTTGTGTTCTCACTCCTGTTTATTTTAGCTAATCAGCCTTGCAATATGGTGTCGTGTATTGGGATTATGCCTTTGTTAAATGTTTTTCTTGAAGAAATGGAATGTTGTTTATGTTAGGTCAAATGTAGCCGTTTGGAGGGTGACGCCCCAGGGGAGACTGGTGATTGGCCAGAAGAGGGAGCACCCATCTTTTTGCATTGTTTATAAATAGGGGCTAGACTACAGAAAGGGCAGAACGGCCATTCCAATCTGAGGCGCCGTTCTCCAGGTGTCATGTCACCTGTCACTTATGCTGAAGCTTGTGATCTGAATAAACCTTATGATCAACGTTCAGTATGAGCGGACTCCTTTGTTCATCAGCAATAATTGCCACCACTCACTCGATACGACAATGGGCACCATGCTGCCCCAGATGTAGCCTGAAGACCCCACCTTGAATTCTACGTCAGGGAGAAATGTGCGTTTGGATCAGGAAAGTTTCCTTTCACGACCTCTACAAGCCAGAATGTTGAATAAAATGATATTTTAACTTACTTTACCAGTTGTCCATGTGGTTGGTCCTTTTTGCAGGTAGGAATGTCAGACAATATATCCCAGGAAAGTATAATTACGTCAACTTTTCAAAGTGCTGGTAGTGTGTTGAGATTTCTATCACCTGAAGCATGCGCACAAGATGAAAATACATTTACGAGACGCATGCATATTTAGCGAGTATTTAATGATTCTTTCCTGTGGATATATTGTCTCACATTCCTACCTGCAAAAGGATGAACTGCACGGACAACCGGTTAAGTAAGTTCAAATATAATTTTATTCAACATTCTGGTTTGTAGAGCTTGTGAGAGGAAACAAATATATGGCATTAATCACAGACCGTGAACCAGAGGTATCACAGTCTGATTGTCAGGCAATCACAGACGGGAAGCAGAGGAAATGTGTGTGCGCAATGTGAGAACAAAACATTGCCATATATATATTCGATTTTGATTTGGGGAGGGGGAGTAGCATCTAAAAACTGGATTCAATAGTTTATTGTTCACTGCTTGGCGATGCAAATGTCACCCTCCAATCAGTAGCTTCGGACGCTGGACACATGCTGTTAACTCATGGTCAAATGGCTGTACCTGATTATCTCGAACGCAGTCGCTATGGAATGCCCTTAGACCTCGTCTCATTAATTAATGAAATCATTAATCAGAGGTCTAATATTGGGCTACAGGTATCAACACACAGGCTGTCAACTGACTCTTGCCCTTGTCCTCTGAGTTTTATCCAAACTGTTTCATGCATGATTCTGTTAAAATCCATTAATGCGAGTGGAGTGTAATTATTTTTCTAATCTTCAATTTAAGCCTACTAGAAAGTGTGTGCCCTCAGGCCTGGAGGGAAGCAAAAGTTATTCCTCTACCTAAGAATAGTAAAGCCCCCTTTACTGGCTCAAATAGCCGACCAATCAGCCTGTTGCCAACCCTTAGTAAACTTTTGGAAAAAATTGTGTTTGACCAGATACAATGCTATTTTACAGTAAACAAATTGACAACAGACTTTCAGCACACTTCTAGGGAAGGACATTCAACAAGCACAGCACTTACACAAATGACTGATGATTGGCTGAGAGAAATTGATGATAAAAAGATTGTGGGGGCTGTTTTGTTAGACTTCAGTGCGGCTTTTGACATTATCGATCATAGTCTGTTGCTGGAAAAACGTATGTGTTATGGCTTTACACTTCCAGCTATATTGTGGATAAAGAGTTACCTGTCTAACAGAACACAGAGGGTGTTCCATAATGGAAGCATCTCCAACAAAATCCAGGTAGAATCAGGAATTCCCCAGGGCAGCTGTCTAGGCCCCATACTTTTTTCAATCTTTACTAACAACATGCTATGTATGCGGATGACTCAACACTATACACGTCAGCTACCACAGCGACTGAAATGACTGCAACACTTAACAAAGAGCTGCAGTAAATTTCAGAATGGGTGGCAAGGAATAAGTTAGTCCTAAATATTTCCAAAACTAAAAGCATTGTATTTTGGACAAATCATTCACTAAACCCTAAACCTAATCTAAATATTGTAATGAATAATGTGGAAATTGAGCAAGTTGAGGAGACTAAACTGCTTGGAGTAACCCTGGATTGTATACTGTCATGGTCAAAACATGTTGATACAACAGTAGCTAGGATGGGGAGAAGTCTGTCCATAATAAAGTTCTGCTCTGCATTCTTAACAGCACTATCAACAAGGCAGGTCCTACAGGCCCTAGTTTTGTCGCACCTGGACAACAGTTCAGTCGTGTGGTCAGGTGCCACAAAAAGGGACTTAGGAAAATTGCAATTGTTTCAGAACAAGGCAGCACGGCTGGCCCTTGGATATATGCAGAGAGCTAATGTTAATAATATGCATGTCAATCTCTCCTGGCTTAAAGTGGAGGAGAGATTGACTTCATCACTAATTGTATTTGTGAGAGGTATTGATATGTTGAATGCACCGAGCTATCTGTTTTAACTACTGGCACACAGCTCGGACACCCATGCATACCCCACAAGACATGCCACCAGAGGTCTCTTCACAGTCCCCAAGTCCAGAACAGACTATGGGAGGTGCACAGTACTACATAGAGCCATGACTACATGGAACTCTATTCCACATCAAGTAACTCATGCAAAGCAGTAAAAGGTGATTTAAAAAACAGATAAAAATACACCTTATGGAACAGCGAGGACTGTGAAGCAACACAAACATAGGCACAGACACATGCATACAAGCACACGATAATTAACGCACTATACACACACCTACACATGGATTTTGTGTTGTAGATATGTGGTAGTAGAGTAGGGGCCTGAGGGCACACACTTAATATGTTGTGAAATCTGTTGTGAATTTATTGTAATGTTAAAAAAATGTAGAACTGCCTTAATTTTGCTGGACCCGAGGAAGAGTGGGGATCCATAATAAATAATAATAATAAAAATAATATGCCACTTAGCAGACGCTTTTATCCAAAGCGACTTACAGTCATGTGTGCATACATTTTTTACGTATGGGTGGTCCCGGGGATCGAACCCACTACCCTGGCGTTACAAGCGCCATGCTCTACCAATTGAGCTATAGATATATTTCTTGAACCTGTGATGTGATTGTTCCTGTACCTGTGCAGACTGCAGTCAGAATGGATTAGACCACCCCTCAGCGGATATGTCCCTTGATGACGGCTCAGGGATGCTGGTGGATGGCTTCGAGAGAACATATGATGGAAAACTCAAGTGCCGTTACTGTAACTATGCTACCAGAGGCACAGCACGACTCATTGAACATATCCGCATTCACACAGGTGAGCTTGAATAGGACAGATAACAACATGCAGATGCTACCAGATGATATAGGGCTAGATCACTCGCTAAGCATTTTCTCTTATACAAAGCGTTCACCCTTTTATTTTCATTAGGCCTAGTTAGTTATCAAAGACAAAAAGCTAAAAACATGACATTTAACATTTCATCCTAAGACCTTATTCTTCCTTGTAATTCTTTATCTTCCTCTTTCCTCTTATCAAACAGGAGAGAAACCCCACAGATGCCACCTGTGTCCTTTCGCCTCTGCTTATGAGCGCCACCTAGAGGCCCACATGCGCTCCCACACAGGAGAAAAGCCTTACAAGTGTGAGCTGTGCTCCTTCCGCTGCAGCGACCGCAGCAACCTTTCACACCACCGCCGCCGCCGGCACAAGCTCTTACCCATGAAAGGTGCTCGCTCCTCTCTCTCCCACAAGAAGATGCTAAGCGTCCTGCAGAAGAAGACCAGCCTGGGCTATGGTCGCCGGCTCCTCATCAACTTCAGCCCACCCTCCATGGTGATGCACAAGGCTGAGCACCTGGACGACTACTCCCACGAACTGCCCCACCTGCGCCAGGAGACCTACGATGACCAGGGTGCTGGTGGGGATGGAAGCTCCAGGGACGACCACCACCATCACCACCACAACTTGATCATGGACAACCCCCTCAACCAGCTCTCCACCCTGGCCGGCCAACTGGCCAGCCTGCCCTCCGAAGCTGAGGGCCAGACCCAACAGCCTCCCATGTCTCCAGGTACAGAGTCCTGTGTGGACGAGAAGCCCTTCCTCATCCAGCAGCCTCTCCCAGCCACTGCTTCTGCTGCTGTGTCAGCCAGTGCTGCCCATGCCTCCTCCTCCCCCATCACCCCAGAGCCCAGGCCCCCACCACACAGCAACTGCAGCCCCGGGGCAGGTCCCTGCAGCGAGCACAGCGGACGCACAAGTACCCCCAGCATCACCAACAGCCAGCCCAGCACACCAGCCCCAGGCTTGCCCTCGCTGCATCAAGACCCCCAGATGCTGCACCACTGCCAGCACTGTGACATCTACTTCCCTGACAACATCCTGTACACCATCCACATGGGCTGCCACGGCTACGAGAACCCCTTCCAGTGCAACATCTGTGGCCACAAGTGCAGGAGCAAGTATGACTTTGCCTGCCATTTTGCCAGGGGGCAGCATAAGCAGTGACTTGTCGCCGGGTCAGTGACAAAGGACTGGAGATGATGAATGAAGGTGTTTTTATTTAATTCCATTTATTTATTGCTGTTGATCTTTCTGAAATTGGCCTTGATGTAGCCTTTGCAAATTCTGTGTAGTGAATTTGATTTTACAGGAAAGGAAATAACATTTGACAGTGCCCATGTGTATGTAATGTGTAGGGATGGAGTGGTTTAGAGGTACAACTCACTTGACCTGTTTGATCATTAAACATTCCTTATGTGGGTTTTTAACATGAACACTATTTTCAGCCTTACAAATGTACTGTAGTTATAGATGATACTAACATTTTGTGAGAGTGCTCTTTTAGTGGCTTTAACCATAACCAAGTAAACCATTTCAGAGTGCAAAGACGGCACCATTTATGCTTCCAACAGTGCCTACGATATTCACAATTGCTTAACCTGTACTTAAATCGACACATCTGACATCTTTATTACATTTTTTCTGTTTGTTGTCTTTAGATGAGGGTGTTCTGTTGTCGTTTGTGATGGATCTATACACAGTGCCCTTCCTTAACCAGCAGCTTTTTGCTTATTGGGTGTTGTTGAAAATAAAGCATAACCTATACATCATGTTATATTCTGACATTTAAATGGCATATGTCATTGTGAGATCCAACATCTTTACTGTCAAAGCATTATCACCATATCTATTTTTTCTCTTTTGTCAATCCTTTTTAGTACAGAATTGCCAAGTAGCACCAGAGATGCCATGTTTTAGCATACATGCTATGCCTTGGGATTCCTTCTGTCCTTCTATAATCAAGGCATTGCATATTATGGATCTCAGTGCTTTCTTAGATATTTATTGAGTATTGTAATCTACATTTCTCGGTCAGATAGGTGTTATGTGTCAATGAAGTTGAAATTATACTGAAGTGAAGATTACTGCCATAGCAGGGTTGTTTTGTATTGGATACTGTCGTGTCTGTTGCATAGCAACATTTGTGGAGAACATAGTTACTGTTTCTAGGACTAATTGCACGTCACCATGCTTACAGGCGTCCAATGATTGAGGGGTTATGTAAAGGTAAAGTTAACAGAAAAAAAAAACTTGTAAGGGAGTTTGTTTAATGTGTTGTATCTTTATAGAGCAGGTGAATGTTGAAGCGTTTTGGCGATCATTATATCCCCTTGGATGACAAATCATTTTATGTGAGAGTAATATTAACACATTTCTAAGTAAAATGTTTTCTAACAGATCTTTTCTTTGTCTCAACTGTCCTTTGTTCTTTTTCTTGGTATCTATGAATTGACATGCAGTCAGAAAGCAAATTTCACATATTTGATCTACAGTGCCTTGCAAAATTATTCATCCCCCTTGGCGTTTTTCCTATTTTGTTGCATTACAACCTGTAATTTAAATGGATTTGTAATTGTATTGTATGTAATGGACATACATAAAATAGTCCAAATTGGTGAAGTGAAATGAAAAAAATTACTTGTTTCAAAAAATATATAAAAAATGAATAACGGAAAAGTGGTGCGTGCATATGTATTCACCCCTTTGCTATGAAGCTCCTAAATAAGATCTGGTGCAACCAATTACCTTCAGATGTCACATAATTAGTTAAATAAAGTCCACCTGTGTGCAATCTAAGTGTCACATGATCTGTCACATGATCTCAGTATGTATACACCTGTTCTGAAAGGCCCCAGAGTCTGCAACACCGCTAAGCAAGGGGCACCACTAAGCAAGCGGTGCCACGAAGACCAAGGAGCTCTCCAAACAGGTCAAGGACAAAGTTGTGGAGAAGTACAGATCAGGGTTGGGTTATAAAAAAAATATCAGAAACTTTGAACATCCCACGGAGCACCATAAAATCCATTATTAAGAAATTGAAATAATATGGCACCACAATAAACCTGCCAAGAGAGGGACGCCCACCAAAACTCACGGACCAGGCAAGGAGGGCATTAATCAGAGAGGCAACAAAGAGACCAAAGATAACCCTGAAGGAGCTGCAAAGCTCCACAGCGGAGATTGGAGTATCTGTCCATATGACCACTATAAGCCGTACACTCCACAGACCTGGGCTTTACGGAAGAGTGTCTTCCAGAGATTTGAGACTGGGACGGAGGTTCACCTTCCAGCAGGACAATGACCCTAAGCATACTGCTAAAGCAACACTCGAGTGGTTTAAGGGGAAACATTTAAATTTCTTGGAATGGCCTAGTCAAAGCCCAGACCTCAATCCAATTGAGAATCTGTGGTATGACTTAAAGATTGCTGTACACCAGCGGAACGCATCTAACTTGAAGGCAGTTTTGCCTTGAAGAATGGGCAAAGATCCCAGTGGCTAGATGTGCCAAGCTTATAGAGACATACCCCAAGAGACTTGCATCTGTAATTGCTGCAAAGGGTGGCTCTACAAAGTATTGACTTTGGGGGGGTGAATAGTTATGCACGCTCAAGTTCATTTTTTTTGTCTTATTTCTTGTTTGTTTCATAAAAAATATTTGGCATCTTCAAAGTGGGAGGCATGTTGTGTAAATCAAATGATACAAACCCCCCAAAAATCAATTTTAATTCCAGGTTGTAAGGCAACAAAATAGGAAAAATGCTAAGGTGGGTGAATACTTTCGCAAGCCACTGTATTTCAATGTTAGCACATGGAATAAGATGTTCAGACACCAATAATTGTCTTTTGAGAATGCTTTTAATAATTTAGCCAAAGTAGCAAAGGGATAGAAGATTATAGTGTACAGTAGCAGTGAATATTGGCTACTTCATTGCCTAAGGTGAAATTAATCAGAATGATAGTATTAATGATTACTATAGTTAGTTGAGGCTGGTCAGCTTAGTCTGAAGGTTCCACCTTAGCCTGGATCTCCTCCTTCTCAGCCACTTTCTCATCTGGCTTCTCCAGATCTGGGGAGGGGTAAGAAAGACCTGTTTATGTATACATTTGTGTCTGCACAGTCTAAACCAGAGTGATAACATACCGGAACGTATTCAGAACAGTATAACAGAGTGCTCCACTGCTCCTAATTGTTTGAGTGTTTAGCAACAAATTAGCCCATACAGATCTGCGACCAGGTTAGGGTGTCCCACACAGAGAAATCATAGCATCATAGCCCTACTAAGAGTTTACCTTTGAGCTGGATGGGGCCCAGGACCAGGGTGTGGCTCTCCTGGGAGGATCCCAAGTCCCTGGCCTTGCGGGTGCGGCAGCCTCGGCGGCAGCGGGAGTTGTAGTCAGAGGCTTGGCAGATGGTGACTTTACACTGCAGGTACACTGAATCATGGGCTCGCAGGAACTTGAAAGCCTGGAAGGTGAAGCGGGCATAGCTACTGGTACCAGAGGTGTAGGAGTAGTAGGTGGGGTCCCTCCTACATCTGTGGGTGCATCAGAAACAAACCTTTTTTTTAATCAAGAGCCTATGAGTGTCCTTGAAGAATAAGAATTCCTTAATAAGGTATAGGACACCGTTTTTCCTTCTAAGCAATATCTCTTGGCCCTACAATCTCCTCTGCAGGTCAGATCAGCAGTGCCTGTTTCTTACCCGTTGCGCACCAGGTCGTATGATCTGGTTTGGAAGTCATGAGGCGAGGGAGAGGCAACACAGGTGTCCAGGAACAGATGTAGACTGCTGTCTAACCTCCTCAGACGGACCTGGACGTACATGTTCTGGTTGAGGGTGATCTTGTATGGAGTCTCGGTTATCTCGGTATAGAAGTTGCTGTTTGTAAAGAAAGCCATGGTGCCGTTGAATCTGCCTGTGCCTGTTATGGTACCGTTACCCTGAAACTCGGTCTCATACATAATCTGGACCATGGTGTCCTGCTCCATGCGACACTCCACTTGCAGCAGAAAATGAGACTGGCGTGTGATCTCGCCTGAGTCAGACCGGTAGGCACGGACGGCGTTGGTGTACTGGACTCTCCCATTCTCAAACTGTTCAGAGCGTGAGGCAAAAAAATGATATTGGACAAGAAACAGAAAATGATTGGAAAATGTGATTGCTAGTTAATGTGACTATATCCAGTGTTCATATAATATATTTTTTAAACATTTGCAGCACACTAGCTAAATCTCTATGTAGCTTTTTATATACCATACATAATCTGGTAATCACTTTGTGTTTCATGAATTCATTTACCATTTGCTGGGTCCCACAGGTGTTAATTGGGAAGCTGAACACCACCTGGTAGCTGTTGACCTGAGGTCTACAATGCTGGTCGTTCAGGTACAGATTGTAGCCATCGTAGCCCATTGAGATCAGGTAGGATCTCTGGATCACTATGTTCATGTTGTCTGAGGAGCAGTCCACTCGACCTGAAACCCCACAACATAAATAAAACCAACCTGAGGCTCCTGAGCTATAATATCAATGTCAGAATACATAAATGATCAGTGTTCGATTAACTGCACCAGATTATCAGTCTCAGACTACCTTGGTTTGATGCGAGGGAGCTGCTGAACACGGCCCTGAAGCCCCTGCTGACCATTGATTGGTCAGAGCGGAAGAGAACTGTCATGTAGTTAGAGGTGGAGTGGTAGGCAGTCAAAGAGGTGCCGTTGTTGAAGTCACAGATTGTGCCTAGCATTCGAGAGTCCACAGACGATCCATCGTACACAGAGATGTAATCACAAGAGCAGCAGTTCTCCAACCTGAACCAACAAAGAGCATACACTTATAGAATATATCTAAATGTGAACTCATAGTCAATACGGATGGTCCATTTCAAGATCTGTCTTCGTGCACATTCAGAATTATAGAAATCGATCAGATAGTTCTTCAAAGGGAACTGTCAAGGTGAAGCTTTCACAAATATTTTACATTAAGATGCAACAAACCAGGGTAATCAAAGGAACCATTTCTAAAGAGGAATCTTAACTCACTCCAGGTCAGTAAATGACAGGAAGATCCTTTGGCCAGAGGGGGCCGATAGATGCCAGACACAATAGGCGTTGTCATGGTAATATTCTGGATAGTATGGACTGGAGATGGACCCAGAGCCATGCAGGTTTCCTCCGCAGGTGGGGTGAGTCCCTGAGACTAGGGAAGAGAAATGAAACATAAAATCCATTTTGAATTCAAAAGTCCGACAACTCGTGACACCAAATGTGATTTACTGTAGATCATCTACAGGAAATCACATTTGGTTTCAAGAAAGGTTCAGTTATTTACGTTTGTGCAACACATTGACGTCTACTTGTATTGTTCTGTCATTATACAGATTATTAAATCAAATTCCTTTTTAAATGGATGATGTGGGAAATGTTAATACCTGTTGGGTCTGGTGGGGTGGTGGGGCAGTACGCTGTGTGAAGGTAAAAATAAGAATGAGCAATATCCAAACCAAACTGGGTAAATGCAACTGTGCTTAAAGCTCATACAGTCATTTAGGGAGTGTGATTGGCATTCATTGTTCAAGATTTTTTAAAGCTAAACTTCAACTGCATTTTAACTGAATGTATGACTCAATATTATTTTCAGATTAGCTGGGACACATTTTGCATAGGCCTACTTAGAGTGGAAGGGCAACCCAAGTCTTGGCAGCAGGGATTTGTATTTGTTTCCAGAATCTCTCCACATCTTTGCCATCTTTACAGTGTTCTCTTTCACAGATAATAGCTGGACCCCTCTGATTTACTGTATTGGACACGTACTGTTATAGTCATAGCAACAGTTGCCATAGTATTGACAGGAGCTGGAGCAGGAACAACTTCCAAGAGTGTAACCACAGTTGTACCTACAGGAAGCCTCTGCAGGACAAAAAATAAATTTCCTTGCTAAGTTATTTACAATAACACCACTTGTGTGACCAAAGCTTTAAAACATAAACAGCACAACATTTTCTACACAGGTCACGAAACTAGATGATGGCAAAGCTGAAGGTTTTAAAATTTGGGTTTATGTTTTGGGAGAGAAATACCTGGGGTCGTAGCAGGTACGTATGTTGTGCTCTCGCAATAATCTGTGAAAGGGAAGATAGGGATGGACATTAGCATAGACAATGCGAGCCGTCCCAAGTACTAACCATCTCAAAGAGCTCTTTAACATCATACCATTGTAGTCATGACAGCAATTGCCATAGTATCGACAGGATGAGGTGCAGGAGCAACCACCGACATAAGAGCCACAGTTGTATCTACAGGAACCCCAACCTACTGTATATGACAGACAACACGACCCATTACTCACAGTTACTGTAAACTAAATCCAGTAGATTTTTTATATGTGACCAAAGTTCATGAACAGCATTTGATGATTGTTTTCTTATTATTAATATTGTTATCATTTTTTACACAGGTCAGCAAACTAGCTGAAGAGAAATACCTGTGGCTGTGGACACAGGTGCGTCTGTTGAGCTCTGGCAATAATCTGTGAGAAGGAGAGGTAATAACAAAAGGATTAACATTAAAGTAGGCAAAGAGCACCACCACATTGTTAATAATCAGAAACTAAAGTCTTTAGCATCTCTTTCTCTACCATACCATAATAGTCATAACAACAGTTGCCCTGGTTTCGACAGGATGAGGTGCAGGAGCAGATCATGCCATTGGAGCCACAGTTGTCCCAACAGGAATTCCAATCTGTTGTATGGGACAGAAAGCACTTTACTCAAAGTTACTGTAAATCAAGTTAACTTTTTATTTGTTTGACCAAAGCTTTGATACATGAACAACACATTTGATTATTTGTGATTTATTTTGTTATGTTACATTATGTAACATCTTCTTCAAAGCTCTCCAAAAAGCTTTGAAATTGGAAAAATTATTTCTGTGAATTTCGTTGAACTACACCAGTTGTAT
This sequence comes from Coregonus clupeaformis, assembly GCF_020615455.1. Classification (NCBI taxonomy): domain Eukaryota; kingdom Metazoa; phylum Chordata; class Actinopteri; order Salmoniformes; family Salmonidae; genus Coregonus; species Coregonus clupeaformis. The sequence goes on from NC_059192.1 coordinate 59,084,776, forward strand.
AGTAAAATTCTGACACAGCTGAAGAAATACCTTCGGTTACTGCAGGAGTTGGATCTGCTGTTGTAACTGCACCTGTGGTTTCAGATTCTACGGTTGTCTCATAGCAGTTCTCTATACAAAGTAGATAAAATGGCGCAGAAGTTAACATTTTAACGGAGGAAGTGCACACACTATTACAATACACATTTTTGATTATTTTCTGATTACCTGGGACTTTGCATACTTATTTTAGAATTGAAGCGCAACACAAGTCTTGGTGGTCGATATTTATATTCTTGTCTCGACCTCTTTCACAGAGAATACCTGAACCCATCTGATCTATCTGGTCCTGTATGGCTCAGTTGGTATAGCATGGCGCTTGCATTGCTAGGATTGTGGGTTTGCTTCCCAGGACCACCCATACGTAAAATGTATGCACGCATGACTGTAAGTTGCTTTGGATAAAAATGTTTGCTAAAGGGCATATATTATTTGATTTATTAGGATCCCCATTAGCCAACACCAATGGCGACAGCTAGTCTGACTGGGGTCCAACACATAACGAAAAAGACATTACAGACAAAATACTTTACAATTTACATACATTTTAAAACATTAACATGTAGTGTGTGTGTATCTATCCGTTACACATACATGTCAGTACATACACACAACAAGTAGGTCACATGGGGGAGAGGCATTGTACCGTGAGGTGTTGCTTTATTTGTTTTTTGAAACCAGGTTTGCTGTTCACTTGCGCTATATAAGATGGAAGGGAGTTCCGTGCACTCAATACAATATTATCTATTGTATTGGACACATACCATTGTAGTCATAGCAACAGTTGCCATAGTATTGACAGGAGATGGAGCAGGAACAGCTTCCAAGATTATAACCACAGTTGTACCTACAGGAAGGCTGAGCTGTAGGACAGAAAGCAATTTTCAAACTAACTCACAGTTGCTAAAACATCACTTGTGAGACCAAAGCTTTAAAACATGAACAACAGCACATTTTACTATTTACGTTGTTATCATTTTCTAAACAGGTCACCAAACTATATGCTGGCAAAGCTTACAGGTTTAACATTTGGGAGTGAAATACCTGTGTGGGTAGGTATGTCTGTTGTACTCTGGCAATAATCTGTGAAGGGGAGATAATAACACATGGATGGACATTAGTATAGACAAAGAGCACAGGCACACTGCTAATAATCACAGAAACGCAGCCTTTAACATAAATGTCTTTATCATACATACCATAATAATCATGACAACAGTTGCCTTGGTTTTGACATGATGAGGTGCAGGAGCAGACCATGCCATTGTAGCCACAGTTGTACTCACAGGAATAATAATCTGTTGTAATGGACAGACAGCACATTACTCAAAGTTACTGTAAATCCAGTTAACGTTTTATTTGTGTGACCAAAACTTTGATACATGAACAGCAGATTTGATTATTCATGATTAATTTTTTATGTTACTTTATGGTACATCTTCTTCAAAGCTCTCCAAAAAGCTTTGAAATTGGAAAAATTAATTTTGTGAATTTTGTTGAACTACACCAGTTGTATTGTAAAATTCTGACACAGCTGAAGAAATACCTTCGGTTACTGCAGGAGTTGGATCTGCTGTTGTAACTGCACCTGTGGTTTCAGGTTCTACGGTTGTGCCATAGCAGTTCTCTATACAAAGTAGATAAAATGGCACAGAAGTTAACATTTTAACGGAGGAAGAGCACACACTGTTACAATATTCTAAAGTTGATCCTAACTCCCTTTCTTACGTAGATAGTCCTGGCAACAGTTGCCCCTGTATTCACAGAAAGATGAGCAGGAGCAGTTGCCAACCTGATAGCCACAGTTGTAACTACAAGAACCTCCATCTACAAGAAAAACAAACAGATGAATCATGGTTCACTGGTCATAATACATTGCAATGATACCAAGCTAACAAGCTGCTAAAATGAACAGCACATTTGTATGCATGTATCATTATTCGTTTAGTTCATATGTTTGCATGACATTTGAGTACAGGGAGGAACATAATACCTATGCAGTTAATGTCTCTTTACATATATTTACTTCATCTCAATGCCTTACCTACTACACGATACTCTGCTTGAAACCCCTTGTACGTTGAAGAGCTGTCACTTGTGAATTGCACAGTTATTGAACTTCCGGTGGAGTAAAAGGTTGAGCTCTGTCCTCCACACAGCTTTCCCAGGAGTCGGTTGTAGGAGGAATAGCCATCGTACACAGAGATGGAATCATACCTACAGTTGAAGTCACCCTCAAGACTGTGGTCGAAGACAGGAAAGATGAATGAAATACAATGATATTGATGGTGGCTGCTTAATATACAGTGGGGGAAAAAAGTATTTAGTCAGCCACCAATTGTGCAAGTTCTCCCACTTAAAAAGATGAGAGAGGCCTGTAATTTTCATCATAGGTACACGTCAACTATGACAGAGAAAATGAGAAAGAAAAATCCAGAAAATCACATTGTAGGATTTTTTATGAATTTATTTGCAAATTATGGTGGAAAATAAGTATTTGGTCACCTACAAACAAGCAAGATTTCTGGTTCTCACAGACCTGTAACTTCTTCTTTAAGAGGCTCCTCTGTCCTCCACTCGTTACCTGTATTAATGGCACCTGTTTGAACTTGTTATCAGTATAAAAGACACCTGTCCACAACCTCAAACAGTCACACTCCAAACTCCACTATGGCCAAGACCAAAGAGCTGTCAAAGGACACCAGAAACAAAATTGTAGACCTGCACCAGGCTGGGAAGACTGAATCTGCAATAGGTAAGCAGCTTGGTTTGAAGAAATCAACTGTGGGAGCAATTATTAGGAAATGGAAGACATACAAGACCACTGATAATCTCCCTCGATCTGGGGCTCCACGCAAGATCTCACCCCGTGGGGTCAAAATGATCACAAGAACGGTGAGCAAAAATCCCAGAACCACACGGGGGGACCTAGTGAATGACCTGCAGAAAGCTGGGACCAAAGTAACAAAGCCTACCATCAGTAACAAACTACGCCACCAGGGACTCAAATCCTGCAGTGCCAGACGTGTCCCCCTGCTTAAGCCAGTACATGTCCAGGCCCGTCTGAAGTTTGCTAGAGTGCATTTGGATGATCCAGAAGAGGATTGGGAGAATGTCATATGGTCAGATGAAACCAAAATATAACTTTTTGGTAAAAACTCAACTCGTCGTGTTTGGAGGACAAAGAATGCTGAGTTGCATCCAAAGAACACCATACCTACTGTGAAGCATGGGTGTGGAAACATCATGCTTTGGGGCTGTTTTTCTGCAAAGGGACCAGGACGACTGATCCGTGTAAAGGAAAGAATGAATGGGGCCATGTATCGTGAGATTTTGAGTGAAAACCTCCTTCCATCAGCAAGGGCATTGAAGATTAAACGTGGCTGGGTCTTTCAGCATGACAATGATCCCAAACACACCGCCCGGGCAACGAAGGAGTGGCTTCGTAAGAAGCATTTCAAGGTCCTGGAGTGGCCTAGCCAGTCTCCAGATCTCAACCCCATAGAAAATCTTTGGAGGGGAGTTGAAAGTCCGTGTTGCCCAGCGACAGCCCCAAAACATCACTGCTCTAGAGGAGATCTGCATGTAGGAATGGGCCAAAATACCAGCAACAGTGTGTGAAAACCTTGTGAAGACTTACAGAAAACGTTTTGACCTGTGTCATTGCCAACAAAGGGTATATAACAAAGTATTGAGAAACGTTTGTTATTGACCAAATACTTATTTTCCACCATAATTTGCAAATAAATTCATAAAAAATTCCTACATTGTGATTTTCTTGATTTTTTTCCTCATTTTGTCTGTCATAGTTGACGTGTACCTATGATGAAAATTACAGGCCTCTCTCATCTTTTTAAGTGGGAGAACTTGCACAATTGGTGGCTGACTAAACACTTTTTTTCCCCACTGTACATTGGTAATGTAGCACTTATTACCTCTGATGACTGATCTGACCAGATTAGTGTACTGGACTTGCTTTCACTTATCAACTCATTTTTAGATAGGTGATCATTTTAAAGACAAAATTAAGCATTTTGAGGGTTTTCAAACATATCCAAGTTTAAGAATAAACATGAACCATAACCTACTTACTTGACATAGAGGAATTGCAGCTGAACTATTTGGCTCCCCGACGTGGTCTGAATGTTCCATGTACAGTAGGCATTGTTGGGGTAGTTGCTGGGGTAATTGGGGCTGTTGAATTGTCCTTTTGATGCAGTCAGGTAGCCACCACATTGGGCATTGGTGCCTGAGCAAAACAACAAAAAAGTAACAACATTAAGAATGAGAAGTAGAATAGAGACTGACTGGCAGTGCCGACTGACACAATAAAAACAATATTGATTAATTGGAATGTTGATACAGTGAAGTATTTTAATGAACAAGATGAATAAACAGACATGGGTTAGTTCAGAAGTGTTGATAAACAGAGCAACATACACACTGCTCAGAAATACTAGCAAAATTCAGAGTTTGGAATACCTGATGGGTCATCTGTACCCCAGGGATCTGTAAACACAAATGTCATTAGGTTACATGTAGTAATACTGTTAGTACTACACAACCAACATAGATGCTAAAGTGCAGGAAGGTGCCAGATTAGTGAAAAGAACGAAACCTTTGCAATCTTATGATCAATGCACACTAAATCTGACATTTGTATTGACCCTGAAGTGTGCAGTCTTTCTTCTTCTCATTAAGTCATTTCTAGAAATAGGTACAAAACAAAAAGACAGAACTATATGTTATTTGGGGGAAGAAATCAGCTCATCAACAGTACTTACCTACTGTGGTCCATGTGTCCCACCAACCTGTAATGAGAAAGTAAGAGTAATTGAATATGAACCTTTGCATAAGAGAAAGAGACACCAGAGGTGCTACGACAACCCTATAATAATACACAAATGGATGCCATTGCTACAAACAAACAACACTTACAAAGAGAGATAGATACCAATAAAACAGATATATAGTGCAGTATAAGTAAATACATTACCTTGAGCTCCATGTGAGACTATCACAGAGCAAAGAACAAGAAGAGTGGTAGCAATCTCCATGTTTCACCTTCCCCTTGACGATGACAGTCCCAAAACAGGACGGCTTATATACCTAAAGGCCTTTAAACATCCTTATAGCACCCATAAAATCCTGAATGCGAGAAATCCCTTAATACTCAATGTGTGTGAGAAATGACCCACCTGGGCTTGTGGTCATAAATTAGCCAGTTCACATGGTGAACACATTAAAATGACTGTCCGCAAACACAACAAGTGTTAATTTGGGCTACAGAGGGGGAGTGAATTGTTTTATGGGGTTTGTTTAAGATATACAGCACATATGAAATCATTCATTTTTATGATAAGGTGACGCACCATTATCTAGAACAGGCTGATAGAGTCAGGATCATTCCCATGGACAAACAGTTTCCTCATCAGTGTTGGGTTGTTGGTCTGTTTCACTATTACCCTTCCACGTGTTTACTGAACTACTACAGGCATGCAGTCATGAACACCACAGTAGTCTGAAATGTACAGTTTAATAAATGGTTCTAAACAAGACCTGAGCAAAGCAGGTACTGATCATCAATGCTTTACTGTGTTTTCCTTAGTGGTGTGCAACTGTTAACATTAAAATACCAGATAAATAAAGCAGGCATGATTGGGTAGGCTCATAACATTCAAGAAAATATTGGTGAGTGTTTAGCTGGGGCCCATAAATTGGTCAGGGCCCCCTCACCTCGCGTGTGCATCGAGGGTCTCCAGTATGCTGGTTTTAATCCCTAATACGCAAAAAAAAATAAAAAAAAAAATAAATAAAATAAATAAATACGGAGCATCTCTTTATCGGACAGACCTCTCCCCATCTTTAAAACCATTGAATCAATATGTTTTGACCATGACAGTTTACAATCTAAGGTAACACCAAGTAATTTAGTCTCCTCAACTTGCTCAGTCACTCCATTCATTACCAGATTCTAGAAATTGGGGAATGATTTGTACCAAATACAATGCTCTTATTTTTTTAGATGTTCAGGACCAGTTTATTACTGGGGCCACCCATTCTAAAACTGACTGCAACTCTTTGTTTAGGGTTTCAGTGATTTCACTAGCAGCATACATACAGTGTAGACACAGAGGCTTTGTTTAATGCCAGTGCCAGGTCATTTGTAAAAATAGAAAAGAGTAGAGGGCCAATAGAGCTGCCCTGCGTACCATACAATCACACTTTACATGTTTAACATTAGGAAGCTTCCAATAAAGAAAACACTCTGCGTTCTATTAGATAGATAGCTCTGAATCCACGATATGGCAGAGGTTGAAAAGCCATAACACATACGTTTTTTCAACAACAGGTTATGGTCAATAATATCAAAGGCTGCACTCACAATCTTCTTACTATCAATTTATTTCACTCATTCCAAGATGGCGTAGCAGTGCGGTCGTGTATTCTGTAGTGTGCTCGTGTAAATAGCCAGTTTTTTAGTTTTTTGTCTTTTTCGTATATATTTCTCAATCTCACTTTTCATCCATCAACTAAATATACTTTCCTGCAACCTGCCTCACCCAATGTGCCTCACCTGTGCCGTAGCAGCCATTGAACTGCTCCCGGACTCACCTTTTGCTGTTCACTGGACCTTATGATCACTCAGCTACACAGCTGATGCCTGCTGGAATGTTCCTTTACACGGTACCCCATCCTGTTTATCTGTCCTGTTTATCTGTTTAGCCTTAGCCCAAACTTTCGTCACCATTACCAGTTGTTGTCTTAGCTCTCTCGAATAACACCTTTGATTGCTTTATGCCTCTCTCCCATGTCAATATGCCTTGCCTATTGCTGTTTCGATTAGTTCTTATTATAAAATTCCACTGTGGAGCCCCCAGTCCCACTCAACTTGCCTCAGATAGCTCCTTTGTCCCACCCCCCATACACGCGGAGACTGGCTCAATCGGTGCCTCCAGTGATGCTATCTTTTTCATTGTTACCCAATGCTTAGGTTTACCTCCACTGTACTCATATCCTTCCATATCCTTGTCTGTACATAATGCCCTGAATCTATTCTACAACGCCCGAAAATGCCCCTTTTATACTCTGTACCCAATGCACTAGAAGACCAGTTCTTAAAGCCTTTAGCCGTATCCTGATTCTACTCCTCCTCTGTTCCTCTGGTGATGTAGAGGTTAATCCAGGCCCTGTAGCCCCCAGTATCATTCCTACTCCCCGGGCGCTATCATTTGTTGACTTCTGTAACCGTAAAAGCCTTGGTTTCTTGCATGTTAACATCAGAAGCCTCCTCCCTAAGTTTGAGTTATTCACTGCGTTAGCACACTCCGCCAACCCTGATGTTCTAGCAGTGTCTGAATCCTGGCTTAGGAAGGCCACCAAAAACTCTGACATTTCCAAACTACAAAATGTTCTGTCTAGATAGAACTGCCAAAGGGGGCGGAGTTGCAATCTACTGTAGAGATAGCCTGCAGAGCTCTATCATACTATCCAGGTCTGTGCCCAAACAGTTTGAGCTTCTACTTCTAAAAATCCACCTTTACAGAAATAAGTCTCTCACTGTTGCCGCTTGCTACAGACCCCCCTCAGCCCCCAGCTGTGCCCTGGTCTCCATATGTGAATTGATTGCCCCCCATCTATCCTCAGAGTTCGTACTGCTTGGTGACCTAAACTGGGATATGCTTAACACCCCGGCCGTCCTACAATCTAAACTAGATGTCCTCAATCTCACACAAATTATCAAGGAACCTACCAGGTACAACCCTAAATCAGTAAACATGGGCACCCTCATAGATATCATCCTGACTAATTTACCCTCTAAATACACCTCCGCTGTCTACAACCAGGATCTCAGCGATCACTGCCTTATTGCCTGCGTCCGTAACGGGTCCGCGGTCAAACGACCACCCCTCATCAATGTCAAACGCTCCCTAAAACACTTTAGCGAGCAGGCCTTCCTAATTGACCTGGCCCAGGTATCCTGGATGGATATAGATCTCATTCCGTCAGTAGAGGATGCCTGGTTGTTCTTTAAAAGTAATTTCCTCTCAATCTTAAATAAACATGCCCCATTAAAAAAAAACAGAACTAAGAACAGATATAGCCCCAGGTTCTCCTCAGACTTGACTGCCCTTGACCAGCACAAAAACATCCTGTGGCGTACTGCATTAGCATCAAATAGCCCCCGCGATATGCAACTTTTCAGGAAAGCAAAGGCTAACTTTTTCAAACAGAAATTTGCATCCTGTAGCACTAACTCCAAAAAGTTTTGGGACACTGTAAAGTCCATGGAGAATAAGAGCACTTCCTCCCAGCTGCCCACTGCACTGAGGCTAGGAAACACTATCACCACTGATAAATCTACAATAATCGAGAATTTCAACAAGCATTTTGCTACGGCTGGCCATGCTTTCCACCTGGCTACCACTACACCGGCCACCAACTCTGCACCCTCCGCTGCAACTTGCCCATGCCCCCCCCCCGCTTCTCCTTCACACAAATTCAGAAAGCTGATGTTCTGAAAGAGCTGGAAAATCTGGACCCCTACAAATCAGCTGGGCTAGACAATCTGGACCCTTTCTTTCTAATACTAGCCGCCGAAAATTGTCGCAACCCCTATTACTAGCCTGTTCAACCTCTCTTTCGTAACGTCTGAGATCCCCAGAGATTGGAAAGCTACCGCGGTCATCCCCCTCTTCAAAGGGGGTGACACTCTAGATCCAAACTGTTACAGACCTATATCCATCCTGCCCTGCCTTTCAAAAAGTATTTGAAATCAAGTTAACAAACAGATCACTGACCATTTCGAATCCCACCGTACCTTCTCCGCTATGCAATCCAGTTTCCGAGCTGGTCATGGGTGCACTTCAGCCACGCTCAAGGTCCTAAACGATATTATAACCGCGATCGATAATAGACTGTACTGTGCAGCCGTCTTCATCGACCTGGCCAAGGCTTTCGACTCTGTCAACCACCGCATTCTTATTGGCAGACTAAATAGCCTTGGTTTCTCAAATGACTGCCTCGCCTGGTTCACCAACTACTTCTCAGATAGAGTTCAATGTGTCAAATCGGAGGGCCTGTTGTCTGGACCTATGGCAGTCTCTATGGGGGTGCCACAGGGTTCAATTCTTGGGCCGACTCTTTTCTCTGTGTATATCAATGATGCTGGTGACTCTCAGATCCACCTCTACGCAGACGACACCATTTTGTATACATCTGGCCCTTCATTGGACACTGTGTTAACAAACCTCCAAACGAGCTTCAATGCCATACAACACTCCTTCAGTAGCCTCCAACTGCTCTTAAACACTAGTAAAACTAAATGCATGCTCTTCAATCGAGTATGTGGACAACTACAAATACCTAGGTGTCTGGTTAGACTGTAAACTCTCCTTCCAGACTCACATTAAGAATCTCCAATCCAAAGTTAAATCTAGAATCAGCTTCCTATTTCGCAACAAAGCCTCCTTCACTCATGCTGCCAAACATGCCCTCGTAAAACTGACTATCCTACCGATCCTTGACTTCGGCGATGTCATTTACAAAATAGCCTCCAACACTCTACTCAGCAAATTGGATGTAGTCTATCACAGTGCCATCCGTTTTGTCTCCAAAGCCCCATACACTACCCACCACTGTGACCTGTACGCTCTTGTTGGCTGGTCCTCACTACATGTTCGTCGTCAAACCCACTGGCTCCAGGCCATCTATAAATCACTGCTAGGCAAATCCCCGCCTTATCTTAGCTCATTGGTCACAATAGCAGCACCCACCCGTAGTCTGCTTTCCAGCAGGTATGTCTCACTGGCCATCCCCAAAGCAAACACCTCCTTTGGCCGCCATTCCTTCTAGTTCTCTGCTGCCAATGACTGGAACGAATTGCAAAAGTCTCTGAAGCTGGAGACTCTTATCTCCATCACTAACTTTAAGCATCAGTTGTCAGAGCACCTTACCGATCACTGCACCTGTACACAGCCCATCTGAAATTAGCCCACCCAACTACCTCATCCCTATATTGTTATTTATTTTGCTCTTTTGCACCCCAGTATCTCTATTTGCACATAATCTCTTGCACATCTAGCATTCCAGTGTTAATACTAATTGTAATTATTTTGCACTATAGCCTATTTATTGCCTTACCTCCATAACTTGCTACATTTGCACACACTGTATATATATTTTCTGTTGTATTTTTTTGACTTTATGTTTTTTTACCCCCATATGTAACTCTGTGTTGTTGTTTTTATCGCACTGCTTTGCTTTATCTTGGCCAGGTCGCAGTTGTAAATGAGAACTTGTTCTCAACTGGCTTACCTGGTTAAATAGGCATACAGAGGCCCATTATCAGCAACCGTCAGTCCTGTGTTCCAATGGCATGTTGTGTTTGCTAATCCAAGTTTATCATTTTAAAAGGCTAATTGATCATTAGAAAACCCTTTTGCAATTATGTTAGCACAGCTGAAAACTGTTGTGCTGATTAAAGAAGCAATAAAACTGGCCTTCTTGAGACTAGTTGAGTATTTGGAGCATCAGTAATTGTTGGTTCGATTACAGGCTCAAAATGGCCAGAAATACATTAGAGTGTCTAGTTTGAGAAACAGACGCCTCACAGGTCCTCAAATAGCAGCTTCATTAAATAGTACCCGCAAAACACCAGTCTCAACATCAACAGTGAAGAGGCGACTCCGGGATGCTGACCCTCTAGGCAGAGTTGCAAAGAAAAAGCCATATCTCAGACAGCCCATCTTAATCTTTTCTTTTTATTGGCCAGTCTGAGATATGGCTTTTTCTTTGCAACTCTGCCTAGAAGGTCAGCATCCCGAGTCCGCCTCTCACTGTTGACATTTAGACTGGGTGTTTTGCGGGTACTATTTAATGAAGCTGCCAGTTGAGGACCTGTGAGGCGTCTGTTTCTCAAACTAGACACTCTAATGTATTTGTCCTCTTGCTCAGTTGTGCACCGGGGCCTCCCACTCCTCTTTGGTTAGAGCCAGTTTGCGCTGTTCTGTGAAGGGAGTAGTACACAGCGTTGTACGAGATCTTCAGTTTCTTGGCAATTTCTCGCATGGAATAGCCTTCATTTCTCAGAACAAGAATAGACTGACGAGTTTCAGAAGAACGTTATTTGTTTCTGGCCATTTTGAGCCTGTAATCGAACCAACAATTGCTGATGCTCCAGATACTCAACTAGTCTCAAGAAGGCCAGTTTTATTGCTTCTTTAATCAGCACAACAGTTTTCAGCTGTGCTAACATAATTGCAAAAGGGTTTTCTAATGATCAATTAGCCTTTTAAATGATAAACTTGGATTAGCAAACACAACGTGCCATTGAAACACAGGACTGATGGTTGCTGATAATGGGCCTCTGTACGCCTATGTAGATATTCCATTAAAAATCAGCAGTTTCCAGCTACAATAGCCATATACAACATTAACAATGTCTACACTGTATTTCTGATCAATTTGATGTTATTTTAATTGACAAAAAAATTGCTTTTCTTTCGAAAACAAGGAAATGTGTAAGTGACCCCAAACTTTTGAACAGTAGTGTATATTTATATATATATATATATATATATATATATATATATATATATATATATATATATATATATATATATATACATTTTTTTTTTAAGCAGACATTGAATATTCCTTTGAGCATGGTGAAGTTATTAATTACACTTTGGATGGAGTATCAATACACCCAGTCACTACAAAGATACAGGCGTCCTTGCTATCTCAGTTGCCAGAGAGGAAGGAAACCGCTCAGGGATTTCACCATTAGGCCAATGGTGACTTTAAAACAGTTACTGAGTTGAATGGCTGTGATAGGAGAAAACTGAGGACGTATCAACAACATTGTAGTTACTCCACAATACTAACCTAAATGACAAAGTGAAAAGAATGAATACAGAATAAAACAGAATACAAATATTCCCAAACATGCATCCTTTTTGCAACAAGGCACTAAAGTAATACTGCACAAAATTTGACTAAGCAATTAACATTTTGTTCTGAATACAAAGTTTTATGTATGGGTCAAATCCAATACAACACATTACTTAGTACCACTCTACATGTTTTCAAGCATAGTGGTGGCTGCATCGTGTGTGGGTATGCTTGTAATCGTTAAGGACTGTGGAGATTTTCAGGATAATAAAGAAACGGAATGGAGCTAAGCACAGGCAAAATCCTAGAGGAAAACCTGGTTCATTCTGCTTTCCACCAGACACCGGGAGATGAATTCACCTTTCAGCAGGACAATAACCTAAAACACAAGGCCAAATTTTCACTTCAGTTGCTTACCAAGAAGATAGTGAATGTTCCTGAGTGGCTGAGTTACAGTTTTGACTTAAATATGCTTGAAAATCAATGACATCAATGGCATCACCTGAAAATGGTTGTCTAGGAATGACCAACAACCATTTTGACAGAGCTTGAAGATTCTTGAAAAAAATAATGGATAAATGTGGCACAATCCAGGAGACTCACAGCTGTAATCGCTGCCTAAGGTGATTCTTAGAAGTATTGACTCTAATCAAGATATATTAGTGTTTTATGTTTCAATACAATTTTTTAAAACAAATGTTAGAATTCTTCTTCCACTTCGACATTACAGAGTATTTTGTGTAGCTCATTGACAAAAAAATGACAATTAAATCCATTTTAATCCCACTTTGTAACACAACAAAATGTGGAAAAAGTCAAGGGGTGTGAATACTTTCTGAAGGCACTGTATGTACATCGTTGCTATGGACATGGCCGAGTTCAACTAAACTGCAGAGACCCATTATCCTGGTAAATTGTAGTATGACCCTATGCATCGGCCTAGGGTCAACTGAAAAGCACAGCAGTGGGAGACATTTCTCCTTGTATTTGCTTTCTTCCATTTACATTAGATATGCCAATTAGTTGAATTGTTGAAATAATGTTTGTTAGATTGTTAAATTGTTGGAGGTATGTTTGATCATTAATTTGAGAATACTGGGCCTAGCTGCTGTAGACTACAACATGTGATAGGCCAATGTGTGCTGTGCCTGTGTTGTATACGACATCATATGAGAGTACACTACTAGTGTCTGTAGTTGCTGTGATAGCAATAAGATCCCGCAAGTTTGTCAAAGGAGCCATGAGCGTAATAGCGGGGAACGGTGCGGGAACGGTGCAGGAGATTTATTTGACCAATATCCTTTCGCTTTGCAAAAAAATTAATACGCAGTTCTTCTGTCGGCCGCTAGATGGAGCATACAATCGTTGTTTGACATAGTTAGCATAGGCTAACTGCAGTCTGTTTGCCCCAGCACAGGACGAGGAAATGGGCTAGGCTGAATCAAGCTCTCCTGCGTGAAGACAACTTGTGTAAGTTGCAAGCTGCCAAATACCAATAAAAAGTTTATTTGAGATTGACGTATTGGTAGCTAGCTAGTTACGTAGTTATAGTAAGAGCTTCGACGTGAAGCTGGCTAGTATTTGAAGTGCGTTTTGAACGTGCCATGTGTTGTTAGCTAACGTTATGCTTTCGAGCTAACGTTATCTAGATGTCAGAAGAGCTCATTCTGAGCCAGGTTAACAATAACTAGCTACTGTAGCGACTGAGAAAAAAGTCAATCCGCTGCATTATTTGCTTAACTAGTTAGCTATATCCCGACTAACTTGGCTGGTTGTAGTTAGCTAGATAACGCGTTCGCTAGCTAACTAGAACTGATAGCTACTACAAGTGATATGTTGTTAATAGCTGTGAAGTTAGCGCTAGCCTTCTAACTATTTCCTAACGTAATTAAAAGCCACAATCTGCAATTCGTTATAACTAACGTTTGTTCAGCAAAACTAAAGTTACTGCAGCCCCGTCATTTTTATTTACAATGGGCCTCCAAGCTAGCTAGTTACTTTACACAGTTGCTATATTTAAAGTTAAGATGGGGCTAATTAGCTATCTACCTAACTATCTAAGACAGTTGTACTAAATTAGCTCATGATGACATGTACACTTAAAAAATAAAATAAAAATACCAATACCAAAAATTACCATTGAACATAAGTAACTTTTGTAGATTGGATCTGCTAAAATAGGTCATTGAATTTACCATGGTTTCCAAACTTTTCTTTTTAGATTTGTAATTAAGATAAGTCAATACATATCTAACTACAGTCATGGGTTCGTCCAGCCCGTTCAAAGGGTCAAGTCATTCAGGCCAGTCCTGCCCTCAGGTCCAAAGTTTGCCTGACTTGTTCGTCCAGATTCATTCACTACTTTGCACTACTAGCCTATAGGGCATTGGGTGCCATTTTGGATGCACACTCCCTCTGTCTTATTGATAACTACTATCATCCACAGTCAGACAAAGACCTATGTTACAAACATTGTTTTCCATAGGGTCTACTGCCAACTCTGAAATGTGCTTCTTTACTCTAATCTCTTTGATCTCGCTACTTGACAGCTGCATCTCTAGTTTATGGTGAGCAGTGATTTGGTCAGGAAGTGCAGTAAACCATAGTCATAATACCATGGTCAAAAATAGTGGTGATTGCACAACCTGTCACTGTTGTTGCATTATGGTGTGGCTTTGTGCAACCTCTTGAGGTTTTTCACAAGTCGTGTCATGTAGTCGTTATGCTTCTGGTTGCTGCTAGGTCAGACTATTATTGTGGTTAATCAGTGTTGAATAGACACACTACACTGGGTTTAATCTCAAGCTTTGCTAGGAGGGCTTTCATATCCTATTACACTTGTTTTGTGTTGTGTTGCCTAGCATGAAAGAATTGTATAGAGAACTTTAGTTGATTTCACTATAAAATAACAACAAAGGCAATATTCTCACTAACACTATCCAACCTGTTAGGCATGTAATGTAACCTACTATTGCATCATACAGTATTTTCTTGCATCAAATACTGCCTATATGATGGACCACATCATCCAATTGTGTCCGTTCTGTTAACATATAGACTAATATGTTATAAATTGTGTTCTTACACTGGTACAGTTATGCCCTATGAGAGATGTACAACTGCGCATGTGCGAAAATAAAGAAAGGGCATTTTCCCGCGTTCTGGTTAAAACACCAACGATGAACATGTGTGTTTATTCCTCCGTTAAGTAAGCCGGTATTCCTGTCCTGAAGATGACCGCACCAACAGGTTATGGGCCCAGGAGGGAACATGGAAGCCGATGGAATAGATTATGTTTCGACGGAGATGAAAAAAACTACGAGTTATGGGAGACGAAGTTTTTGGGACACTCTGCGTTTGCTAGGGCTAAAGGCCACCATATTGAGTGTGGATGAAGATGAAGAAGACGGAGAGAAAATGAAGAAGCCTACGCCGAATTGATACAGGTTTTGGATGATAAAAGTCTTTCCCTGATAATGAGAAGCAGCAGATGATGGGAGAAAAGCGTTGAAGATATTGAGGGAACATTATGCAGGTAAAGGGAAGCCACGTGTGATTAGCCTCTACACTGAGCTAACTTCTCTTCAGAAAGCCAGTGACGAAAGTGTTACGGATTATATCATTCGTGCTGAGACGGCTATTACAGCACTGAGGAATGCTGAAGAGACTTTAAGTGACGGGCTGTTGATTGCAATGATTCTGAAAGGTTTGCCGAATCATTTAAGCCGTTTGCCATCCACATAACGCAGAGTGACGAGTCGACAACTTATGGCAAGTTCAAAACCAAGTTGAGGAGCTATGAAAGCACCGAGAAGTTTAGCGCCATTTCCACTGGACGACAACGTGATGAAGGCAAGTAACATTAAAGTTAGCTGGCCAAGAGGAAGAGATAAAGGGACCGAGATAACCTGCTTCAACTGTGGCCAGAAAGGGCACAAGGCCGGGAATGTACCGTTACTGGAGAGCACAGAGAACCGGAGACAGTGGTGTAGTTTTTGCAAGCGCTCCACTCATACTGACGCAAATTGCAGACGAAAAAGAAGAGACAATGTGAAACAAGCAACAGATGCTGAAGGCCACACATTTGCATTCAAAATAAGTGACTGTCAGGTTCGTGGACTGAAACATAAAGGGCTGATGGTTGATCACGGGAGCAACGTCACATATAGTCACGGACATCGGGAAGTTTAAGGAGTTTGACGAGACTTTCAAACCGGAAAAACATTCCGTGGAGCTGGCTGACGGAACAAGAACGAATGGTGTCGCGGAGAGGAGAGGTGCAGCGGAGGTTTACCTGAGAGACAACACGGGTCGTCGGGTGAAAACAACGCTGACGCCCAGGCGCTGTACGTGCCAGTCGTTTCCACAGGACATTTTCTCTGTTAAAGCAGCGACAGCCAACGGAGCTTCAGTCAACTTTCGACAGGGGTGTAACAAGCTCATCCACAAGAATGGTACCACTTTTGACATCGAGGAGTACGATAGACTTTACTATCTTAACACTGTAAGTGATGAAAATGATGATGGATGTCATGGGTGCTATGATATTCACACATGGCACAAAATTCTTGGCCACTGTAATTTTGAGGATGTGTCAAAGTTAGAACATGTGACAGAGGGAATGAAAATCACAGGTAAGATTGACAAATCTACCCTCAACTGTGAAATCTGCACACAGGGGAAAATTTGTTCAGAGCAGAAACAGAGAGCCTGATGAAAAGGCAAAAGCAGCTCTTGAGCTTGTGCACACTGATTTGGCTGGCCCTATTGAGCCAGAGGCAAAGATGGGTTCAGATATACTCTAGCATTTACGGATGATTATTCAGGGGCAGTTTTTGTGTATTTCCTAAAAGCAAAAAGTGATACTGTAAAAGCTACTGAGAAGTTTATTGCTGATGTGGCCCCTTATGGAAAAATAAAGTGTGTCAGGTCAGATAATGGCACAGAGTACACAGCCAAAGAGTTCCAGTCACTGCTCAGTAAGAATGCCATAAGACATGAAACTTCAGCCCCTTACTCACCCCATCAAAATGGGACCGCTGAGAGAAATTGGAGAACACTGTTTGAAATGGCAAGATGCATGCTACTTGAGAGCAACCTACCAAAGAAATTGTGGACATATGCTGTAATGACTGCTGCAGTAATTCGCAATAGGTGTTACAATAAGCGTGTAGGACAGACTCCACACTACATGTTTACTGGGAGAAAGCCTGATCTTTCAAAGATGAAAGAATTTGGATCTGTTTGCTATGCATACAGACAGAACAAGAAAAAGTTGGACTCAAGATGTGAAAAGGGTATTTTTGTCGGGTATGATAAAAATAGTCCAGCATACCTAGTCTACTACCCAGACACTGGAAAAGTTCTTAAAAAGAGATTAGTCAAGTTCGTTACAAAGGTGTAGTCGAACGCTCAAACTCAGACAGATTTGGAAATGAGTGATGATCTTCATGGGGAGAGATTTCAATCCCCCATGCCAAAAGCCAAGATGGCAGATCAAAATTCGAAGAGACACAAGATGTGCAAATCGAGACTTCAGATAGTCAGAGTCCACGCTATCCAGACAGAGAGGAAGAAGCCACAGTACTTAAAAGACTATGAGTGTAAAGTGAAGTGTGATGACCAGATACCACCTAGTGTTGACTACTGCTACAGAGTAATGTGCAATGCACCACAAACCTTCAAAGAAGCAATGATTTCACCAAAATCAGAGATTTGGGCTACTGCTATGAAGGAGGAGATGGATTCCCTTAGGGAAAATGATACATTCACATTGACCACACTGCCAGAGGGTAAAAATGCAGTGGGGGGCAGGTGGGTTCTATGCGGTCAAAAACAATTCAGATGAGACTGAGACATACAAGGCAAGATATGTTGCAAAGGGATATAGTCAAGTGGCAGGAATAGACTATAAGGATACTTTTTCTCCAACTGCAAATATGACATCAGTACGTTGTTTGATGCAGCTAGCAGCTCAGTATGACTTAGAGTTACATCAGATGGATGTCAAAACAGCATATCTACATGCTCCTATTGACTGTGAAGTGTACATGGAGCAACCAGAGGGTTTTGAAGTCAGGTCAGATACAGGTGAGCAACTAGTCTGCAAACTGAACAAGTCACTGTACGGCCTGGAAACAGTCAGGAAGGAACTGGAACAAAATGTTGCATGATCACCTTAGTGAAAATGGTTTTACACAGAACCCAGCTGATCACTGTGTTTACAACAAACAAACTGCAACAGAAAGGATCATTTTGATAATTTGGGTCGATGATCTAATTATCGCTGCTAGTGATAGTGACTCACTCACAAGTGTAAAAGAAATGTTAAGTGAAAAATTCAAAATGAAAAATTCTTGGGTTATATGTTTGGAATGTAAACTGACATTTGTGAGATGTATAACGTGTAAGCTAAATGTGTTGATAGTTAGGTTGAATACGACTTGTACAGTATAAGAGCAAGTGGGGGTGTTAACATATAGACTAATATGTTATAAATTGTGTTCTTACACTGGTACAGTTATGCCCTATGAGAGATGTACAACTGCGCATGTGCGAAAATAAAGAAAGGGCATTTTCCCGCGTTCTGGTTAAAACACCAACGATGAACATGTGTGTTTATTCCTCCGTTAAGTAAGCAGGTATTCCTGTCCTGAAGATGACCGCACCAACACGTTCTCTCTATTAGGATCAATATAGAAGGGGGTTCTGTGCCACTCTTGCCTCAACCGTGTTTTAGTGCGTTGTTCAAGCCCAGGCCTTTTGTGAGGCATTACAAGGTCTCTCTCAAAAATGTAAAATGGACAAAAGCTAGCCTGCAAACAGAATTCAATTTACCTGTAAATTGAATTAACACAGTGGAGTGAGCAAGCCACAGATTTTGCAGATGGTAATTGCCAAAACACCACACAACACATGCGACTGACTCTGTCTTGTCACATTAGCGCTCAGCAATTCATATTCATATGCGTTATGGCAGTGCAATGCTGTTCTAGTGTATTTTGAGACTGTCCAGCTATAGTTTTAACAATGTTTGATGGGTGGACTGAGGCGATTGACTTGGCATCCCTGTGACCTACCTTTTTTTCTGGCCGCTGTGCTTCTGCCTCTGCATTGCTTGCTCTTTGGCGTTTTAGGCTGGGTAAAGCACTTTGTGACAACTGCTAATGTAAAAATGGCTTTATAAAATACATTTGATTGCTCTGCAGCAGGTGCCTAGCCCCCAAAAAACACTCCTCTTCACCCCATGGCTCATTTAATTTGTGACTGACTTCGCTATGATCTGAAAGAAGCATACCAGAGCTGAATGCAGTAAGGTAGAAACTTATGGTGAAGGAAAGAGGCAAAATATATTTTATAATTTGGATATTACTCACAATGACACAGTAGGTAGCCATTGTTCCACAAGCCCGCCCCCCACCTCACTCTCTTACTGTTTCCATAATTCTCCTGTCTCTCACTTCCCCAATTATCTTTTAAACTTTCTCCCTCCCTCCCTTCCCCTCTACTTTTGTGCTATTTTATTGCCATGCCGCTTGGTTTCCAGTGGTGGACAAAGCGTTCTCTCACATACGAAGAATGAATGTGGACGCTGATGTTTGAGTTAGGACCAAGCCCAGAGTCTATGGTCCGCTTCACTCCCCCCTCTGACCTTCTCTTGTTTGACCTTTCTAACCTGGTGGCTCTGCAGTCTATCGCTTGCCCTCTTCCTTCTGTTTTTGAGCGCTCTCCCCTCACACATCGAAAACCCCTGTTCTTCTGCACAAAACAGAGGATGTTGCTTGTCATTTGTATTTGTATTTTATTATGGATCCCCATTAGCTGCTGCCTACTCTTCCTGGGGTCCGGCAAAATTAAGGCAGTTATACAATTTTAAAAACATTACAATACATTCATAACAGATTTCACAAAACACAAAGTGTTTGCCGTCAGGCCCGTACTCCACTAGCACATATCTACAACACAAAATCCATGTGTACGTTTGTGTGTATAGTGCGTATGTAATGTGTATGCATGTGTCTGTGCCTATGTTTGTGTTGCTTCACAGTCCCCGCTGTTCCATAAGGTGTATTTTTATCTGTTTTTAAAATCTGATTCTACTGCTTGCATCAGTTACCTGATGTGGAATAGAGTTCCATGTATTCATGGCTCTATGTAGTACTGTGCGCCTCCCATAGTCTGTTCTGGACTTGGGGACTGTGAAGAGACCTCTGGTGGCATGTCTTGTGGTGTATGCATGGGTGTCTGAGCTGTGTGCTAGTCCCTTAAACAGACAGCTCGGTGCTATCAACATGTCAATACCTCTCACAAATACAAGCAGTGATGAAGTCAATCTCTCCTCCACTTTGAGCCAGGAGAGATTGACATGCATATTATTAATGTTTGCTCTCTGTGTACATCCAAGGGCCAGCCGTGTTGCCCTGTTCTGAGCCAATTGCACCTGACCACACGACTGAACAGTAGCCCAGGTGCGACAAAACTAGAGCCTGTAGGACCTGCCTTGTTGATAGTGCTGTTAAGAAGGTAGACAGTGCTTTATTATGGACAGACTACTCCCCATCTTAGCTACTGTTGTGTCAATATGTTTTGACCATGAGTTTACCATCCAGGGTTACTCCAAGCAGTTTAGTCACCTCAACTTGCTCAATTTCCACATTATTTATTACAAGGTTTAGTTGAGGTTTAGGCTTTAGTGAATGATTTGTCCCAAATACAATGCTTTTAGTTTTTGAAATATTTAGAATTAACTTATTCCTTGCCACCCATTCTGAAACTAACTGCAGCTCTTTAAGTGTTGCAATCATTTCAGTCGCTGTAGTAGCTGACGTGTATAGTGTTGAGTCATCTGCATACATAGACACACTGGCTTTACTCAAAGCCTGGGGAATTCCTGAATATGTTAGAGATGCTTCCATTAAAGTTATCAATCAATAATGGCAAACCTCCTGGCATTGACAACTTAGATGGAAAGCTGCTGAGGATGGTAGCTGACTCTATAGCCATTCCTATCTGTCATATCTTTAATCTGAGCCTAGAGGAAAGTATTTGTCCTCAGGCCTGGAGGGAAGCCAAAGTAATTCCGCTACCCAAAAGTGGTAAAGCGGCCTTTACTGGTTCTAACAGCAGACCTATAAGCTTGTTGCCAGCTCTTAGCAAACTGTTGAAAAATAATTGTGTTTGACCAAATACAATGCTATTTCTCTGTAAACAAATTAACAACAGACTTTCAGCATGCTTATAGAGAAGGACACTCAACATGTACTGCACTGACACAAATGACAGTTGATTGGTTAAAATAAATTGATAATTGTGGGAGCTGTACTGTTAGATTTCAGTGCAGAAAAAACTTGTGCTATGGCTTTTCAACCTCTGCCATATCGTGGATTCAGGGCTATCTATCTAATATCTAACTCAAATGGTTTGCTTAAATGGAAGCTTCTCTAATGTCAAACATGTAAAGTGTGGTGTAACGCAGGGCAGCTCTCTAGGCCCTCTACTCTTTCCAATTGGTGGATTTTATTTATTTATTTGTACATAAAAAAAGGCACATTTTCCTCCCCAATTTCGTGATATCCAATTGGTAGTTACAGTCCCATCGCTGCAACTCCCGTACGGATTCGGGAGAGGCGAAGGTCGAGAGCCATGCGTCCTCGGAAACACGACCCTGCCAAGCCGCAATGCTTCTTGACACACTGCTCGCTTTACCCGGAAGCCAGCCACACCAATGTGTCGGAGGAAACACTGTACAACTGGCGACCGTGTCAGCGTGCATGCGCCCGGCCTGCCACAGGAATCGCTAGAACGCGATGGGACAAGGACATCCCGACCGGCCAAACCCGGACGACGCTGGGCCAATTGTCCGCCACCTAATGGGTCTCCCAGTTGCGGCCGTCTGCAACACAGCCCGGGATCGAATAGCGACGCCTCAAGCACTGCGAGGCAGTGCCTTAGACCGCTGCGCCACTCGGGAGGCCCCCTCTTTCTATTTTTACCAATTACTTGCTACTTGCATTAAACAAAGCATGTGTGTCCATGTATGCTGATGATTCAACCATATACGCATCAGCAACCACAGCTAATGAAGTCACTGAAACCCTTAACAAAGAGTTGCAGTCTGTTTTGGAGTGGGTGGCCAGTAATAAACTGGTCCTGAACATCTCTAAAACTAAGGGCATTGTATTTGGTACAAATAATTCCCTAAGTTCTAGACCTCAGCTGAATCTGGTAATGAGTGGTGTGGCTGTTGAACAAGTTGAGGAGACTAAATTACTTGGCGTTACCTTAGATTGTAAACTGTCATGGTCAAAACATATAGATTCAGTGGTTTTAATGATGGGGAGAGGTCTGTCCGTAATAAAGAGATGCTCTGCTTTTTTGACACCATACTCCAAAAAGCAAGATCTGCAGGCTCTAGTTTTGTCTTAACTTGACAACCCCCTGTTTCGATTCCAGGCTGTATCACAACCGGCCGTGATTGGGAATCCCATAGGGTGACGCACAATTGGCCCAGCATCGTCCGGGTTTGGCCGGTGTAGGCCATCATTTTAAGAATAAGAATTTGTTCTTAACTGACTTGCCTAGTTAAATAAAGGTAAAATAAATAAAATGTAGTAACCAAAAATTGTTAAACAAGTCTAAATATATTTTTATATTTGAGATTCTTCAAATAGCCACCCTTTGCCTTTATGACAGCTTTGCACACTCTCAACCAGCTTCACCTGGAATGCTTTTCCAACAGTCTTGAAGGAGTTCCCACATATGCTGAGCACTTGTTGGCCGCTTTTCCTTCACTCTGCTGTCCGACTCATCCCAGACCATCTCAATTGGGTTGAGGTCGGAGGATTGTGGAGGCCAGGTCATCTGATGCAGCACTCCATCACTCTCCTTCTTGGTAAAATAGCCCTTACACAGGCTGGAGGTGTGTTGGGTCATTGTCCTGTTGAAAAATAAATGATAGTCCCACTAAGCCCAAATCAGATCGGATGGCATATCGCTGCAGAATTCTGTGGTAGCCATGCTGGTTAAGTGTGCCTTGAATTCTAAATAAATCACATACAGTGTCACCAGCAAAGCACCCCCACACCATAACTCCTCCTCGCTTTACGGTGGGAACTACACATGGGGAGATAATCCGTTCACCCACACCGCGTCTCACAAAGACACAGCGTTTGGAACCAAAAATATCCAATTTGGACTCCAGACCAAAGGACACACTTTCACCGGTCTAATGTCCATAATTCCACAAATTAACTTTTAAGAAGGCACACCTGTTAATTGAAATGCATTCCAGGTGACTATCTCATGAAGCTGGTTGAGAGAATGCCAATAGTGTGCAAAGCTGTCTTCAAGGCAAAGGGTGGCTATTTGAAGAATCTCAAGTATAAAATATATTTGGATTTGTTTAACACTTTTTTGGTTACTACATGATTCCAAATTTGTTTTTCCATAGTGATGTCTTCACTATTATTCAACAATGTACATTTTTTTTTACAAATAAAGAAAAACCCTTGAATGAGTAGGTGTGTCCAAACTTTTTGACTGGTAGTGTACATTTTTTCCAGCAGCAGACTATGATCGATAATGTCAAAAGCCATACTGAAGTCTAACAGAACATCCCCCACTATCTTTGTATCATTAATTTCTCTCAACCAATCATCAGTCATTTGTGTAAGTGCTGTGCTTGTTGAATGTCCTTCCCTATAAGAGTGCTGCAATTCTTGTCAATTTGTTTACTGTAAAATAGCATTGTATCTGGTTAAACACAATGTTTTCCAAAACTTTACTAAGGGTTAGTAACAGACTGATTGGTCAGCTATTTGAGCCAGTAAAGGGGGCTTTACTATTCTTAGATAGCTATATGACTTTTGCTTCCCTCCAGGCCTGAGGGCACACACTTTCTAGTAGGCTTAAATTGAAGATGTGGTAAATAGGAGTGACAATATCGGTCCATCCAAGTTGTCAGACCCCAGTGGCTTGTCATTGTTGATAGACAACAACAAAAAAATGCACCTCTTCCACACTCACTTTATGGAATTCAAAATTACAATTCTTGTCTTTCAGAATTTGGTCAAATATAGTTGGATGTGTAGTGTCAGCGTTTGTTGCTGGCATGTCATGCCTAAGTTTTCGAATCTTGCCAATGAAAAAAATCATTAAAGTGGTTGGCAATATCAGTCGGTTTTGTGATGAGTGAGCCATCTGATTCAATGAATGATGGAGCTGAGTTTGCCTTTTTTCCCCAAAATGTCATTGAATGTGCTCCAAAGCTTTTTACTATAATTCTTTGTTATTTATCTTTGTTTCATAGTGTAGTTTCTTATTTTTATTCAGTTTAGTCACATTGATTTCTGAATTTGCAGTACGTTTGCCACTCGGTTGTGCAGCCAGACTTATTTGCCATTCCTTTTGCCTCATCCCTTTCAACCATACAATTTTTCAATTCCTCATCACCCACAGGGATTTAACCGTTTTTTACAGTCATTTTCTTAATGGGTGCATGCTTATTAGTAACTGGGATAAGCAATTTCATAAATGTGTCAAGTGCAACATCTGTTTGCTCCTCATTACACACCACGGACCAACAAATATTATTTACATCAACAACATTAGGAATCACTACAAAACGTATTGAATGACCTCTTATACACTATAGGCCCAGCCTTTGGATCTTTGGTTTTCCTAGATACAGTGGGGGAAAAAAGTATTTAGTCAGACACCAATTGTGCAAGTTCTCCGACTTAAAAAAATGAGAGAGGCCTGTAATTTTCATCGTAGGTACACATCAACTATGACAGACAAATTGAGAATTTTTTTTCCAGAAAATCACATTGTAGGATTTTTTATGAATTTATTTGCAAATTATGGTGGAAAATAAGTATTTGGTCACCTACAAACAAGCAAGATTTCTGGCTCTCACAGACCTGTAACTTCTTCTTTAAGAGGCTCCTCTGTCCTCCACTCGTTACCTGTATTAATGGCACCTGTTTGAACTTGTTATCAGTATAAAAGACACCTGTCCACAACCTCAAACAGTCACACTCCCAACTCCACTATGGCTAAGACCAAAGAGCTGTCAAAGGACACCAGAAACAAAATTGTAGACCTACACCAGGCTGGGAAGACTGAATCTGCAATAGGTAAGCAGCTTGGTTTGAAGAAATCAACTGTGGGTGCAATTATTAGGAAATGGAAGACATACAAGACCACTGATAATCTCCCTCGATCTGGGGCTCCACGCAAGATCTCACCCCGTGGGGTCAAAATGATCACAAGAACGGTGAGCAAAAATCCCAGAACCACACGGGGGGGACCTAGTGAATGACCTGCAGAGAGCTGGGACCAAAGTAACAAAGCCTACCATCAGTAACACACTACGCCGCCAGGGACTCAAATCCTGCAGTGCCAGACGTGTCCCCCTGCTTAAGCCAGTACATGTCCAGGCCCATCTGAAGTTTGCTAGAGTGCATTTGGATGATCCAGAAGAGGATTGGGAGAATGTCATATGGTCAGATGAAACCAAAATATAACTTTTTGGTAAAAACTAAACTCGTCGTGTTTGGAGGACAAAGAATGCTGAGTTGCATCCAAAGAACACCATACCTACTGTGAAGCATGGGGGTGGAAACATCAAGCTTTGGGGCTGTTTTTCTGCAAAGGGACCAGGACGACTGATCCGTCTAAAGGAAAGAATGAATGGGGCCATGTATCGTGAGATTTTGAGTGAAAACCTCCTTCCATCAGCAAGGGCATTCAAGATGAAACGTGGCTGGGTCTTTCAGCATGACAATGATCCCAAACACACCGCCCGGGCAACGAAGGAGTGGCTTCGTAAGAAGCATTTCAAGGTCCTGGAGTGGCCTAGCCAGTCTCCAGATCTCAACCCCATAGAAAATCTTTGGAGGGAGTTGAAAGTCCGTGTTGCCCAGCGACAGCCCCAAAACATCACTGCTCTAGAGGAGATCTGCATGGAGGAATGGGCCAAAATACCAGCAACAGTGTGAAAACCTTGTGAAGACTTACAGAAAACGTTTGACCTGTGTCATTGCCAACAAAGGGTATATAACAAAGTATTGAGAAACTTTTGTTATTGACCAAATACTTATTTTCCACCATAATTTGAAAATCCTACAATGTGATTTTCTGGAATTTTTTTTCTCATTTTGTCTGTCAGTTGACGTGTACCTATGATGAAAATTACAGGCCTCTCTCATCTTTTTAAGTGGGAGAACTTGCACAATTGGTGGCTGACTAAATACTTTTTTCCCCCACTGTATGGCTACAATATTGTGATCACTGCATCTGAAGGATCTGGATACTGCTTTCAAGCACATTTCTGCAGCATTAGTAAAGCTGTGATCAATACATGTTAATGATATCATTCATGTGCTGTTTGTAACTACCCTGGTAGGTTGACTGATAACCTGAACCAGGTTGCAGGCATTGGTTACATTTTGAAGCTTTTTCTTGAGTGGGTAGCTTGATGAAAGCCAGTCAATATTTAAATCACCCAGAAAATATACCTCTGTTGATATCACATACATTATCAAGCATTTCACACATGTTATCCAGATACTAACTGTTAGCACTTGGTGTTCTATAGCAGCTTCCCACAAGAATGGGCTTTAGGTGAGGCAGATGAACCTGTAGCCATATTACTTCAACAGTATTTAACATGAAATCCTCTAATCTTTACAGTAATGTGGTTCTGAATATAAACAGAAACACCTCCACCACTGGCATTTCTGTATTTTCTGTAAATGTTATAACCTTGTATTGCTACCACTGTATCATGAAAAGTATTGTCTAAGTGAGTTTCAGAGATAGTCAGAATATGAATTGCTGAATTGTATTTCCACCCACTCTTTATGATGCCTGACACAGTCAGTTTCAATTGGAGTTAGAGGCCTACATGTTGCAGCACTATTGAAATCTCCCCATGAGGATTGTACGGGACTCTTGTGCGTATGCACACACTGCACCAGTCACTGTTGACCAAGAAACATCTCGGGCTAGTCTGAACCTCACTTTCATACACTCTTTTTAAAGTCAATGTTTAGGATCAGCCCTGACAGGGTGTTTCGTCAAGCGTCTGTGCGTGTGCATGTGTGTGTGTCTATGGAATGACTCCAGTGGATGCGGGGGCTAGCCCTGACGTCACCCCTTTACACAATGCACAACAAGCAGACCTTTTGTCCCCATTATCCTCCCACACACTACTCATAATGTCCCGGACTCTTTATCTGAAGCAGAGGGAGGGAGAGAAAGAGGATCCTTTATCGTGGACTCAAAAAGGTCTGTTTCACGCCAATTCCTTCAATCAGAAATGATGACAGTAGGGATGTTAACGGTTAACCGTTAATCAGTTAGCCAGTGAAAAGACATTTGACCTGTCATGCTTATCGGTCTATAGGTTCTTCATTCGGATGCATAGGCTATAGCCTGCCTACCTTTGACTATCAGCACGTCACCCACCACTTTGCAATGTGAGCTTGAGGCAGTATAATTGTTTGAAACCTGAATGTTTTACTTTACTTCAAATAATGAGGCATGTCTTACCTTGCTTCAAAGTAGCCTTGCGAAAATCCATCCATAGAAACGTGGAGGCAATTATTTTATAAAGAATTCCTCATGCCGTTAACCAGCATTTCTCTCCTGTTCTATTGGTTTTCATATCAACTTTCTTTCGTTGTCCAGAAGCCAAAAGCACAATCCTAGTCATACTAGCAACCCATCATAGTTGCTATTAGATTCCCCCTCTTTCTAAGTTTCTAACGGAGATGTTCATCTATCACGTGGAGCAACTCGCATTAGGTGCACAGTTTTTAGAACTGCGTTTTCCGCTAATTGCATTTGGGCAAGTGTTTGTTTGAAAATGTTGTTTTATTAGCTGCTTCATTACAGGAGTTGATGTTCAATAATAGGCTATAGCCTTTTGACTGTAAGACGATAGGCTTGCTATTGTTGCAAGTTTCCATTAAGCCCTTAATGAAAAATGTCCGGTCCTTGTATGCATGCATAGTATCAGAGAGGAAGAGGTGAAGCGAGAGGTTTCACTCTTGACAAAATCGGTCCAAAATAAGTCCAATGCGTTTCTATGGGCTTATTTTGGGCCTAAGCTTGTCGCCTGCCTTCCCGCCTTGGGACGACTCCCATTGTTAGGGCGAAAACATCTCGTCATTATATACAGATCTCTGATAGTATTTTCTGTTGGTCACGTCATTTTACTGTTTGGAAAAAATATAACCGTTTGTTGACCGGTTAATGAGGGTCAGTTAGTCAGCAGCAAAATTGACCGAAATTTGTGTCCCTAGATGACAGTTTAACCACGCTACAGCAATGTGTGCAGTATTATGCCCACACAAGTTTTACATTGACCTACATGTCTTAATCTTTCAGTAGTCTTTGAGTTGGAGAGCTGAAATCAATTTTGAACCACCAGGAGATGTCAGTCAGTTGGTTGGCTGGCTGCTCAGTCTTTGGGTTAATAAATATTGTTCACCCCAACTCCTCAGAGTATCTGGTTGTTGAGATGTTGACTGAGTTCCAGGTCTGTACTGTAAATGAAACTGTTCTCAGTCAAGTTACCTTCTATGAAATTAATTCTCAGATAATTCTCAGCTCTGAGTTTGTGGAGGCGGAAGAAAGGCTTGGGTAGCTGGCAGAGGCTTACCAGATGTGAAGGGAGGGAGGAGAACAATTGAGAGGGGGATGGTAGGGTGGGTGACATAGGGAAACTGATTACATGGAAAGGGATAAAGGAGGCAGGGTTGAAGTTTGTCACACGATCCTAGTACCAGGTGGCAGAGAGGCTGGCAAGGCTTGCCAGGGAACACTGGATTACAGCGCTTCATTACACCTTCCCCCTCTTTACCTCCCTCCAGGCTCTCCTCCATCTACCCCTTTCCCCTCCTCTCTCCCGGCCCCTGGGCCAGGGAATGTGTCGGCCCCGGAGATGCCTTACGTGGATCGGCAGAACCGGATCTGTGGCTTCCTGGACATCGAGGAAAACGAGAGCAGTGGGAAGTTCCTGCGCCGCTACTTCATTCTGGACACCCAGCCGGGCAGCCTGGTGTGGTATATGGATAACCCTCAGGTAACATACAGCTGGCTAGCATTAGCTGTTAGCATTGTGGATGTTACTCGTAGGGATGTGCATTTTGAAATAATATATATTACAGTTAACTGCCAAAATAAAGGAAACTCCATAAAGTGTCTTAATAGGGCGTTGGGCCACCACAAGCTGCCAGAACAGCTTCAATGCGCCTTGCCATAGATTATAAAAGTGTCAGGAACTCTATTGGATGGATGCAACACCATTCTTCCACAATACATTCTATCATTTGGTGTTTTTTTGATGGTGGTGGAAAACTCTCTCAGGCACCGCTGTAAAATCTGTCACAAGTAGGGTCCTATAAAAGCTGTTTAATTTTTTCCAAAATTTCGTTTTATTTTTCCAGGTTTCCATTTCCCCCTGTTTTTTCAGTTTTTATTTTCCAAAATCACACTTTTTTTAATAGAACATCCAATTTAGGTGTTTTTCTATGTCGACAACAATGCTTAAACCACATCAGGACACCATGTTTTAGGTTTAGGACATTTTCTTTTTTTTAGTTATATTGACTATATCCGTCTTAGCTCGCTCATTGTCTTAATCCTCTCATTGTTCCCTTATGCCATAGTTTGTACATCTCAATTGTCAGTAGAAACCACATTTGTTTAAGCAAGTCAGCTATATCAGCTATGTTTTTAAAAAAGGCAGTAAATGAGGCTGAATGAACTGTTTCACTGCCAGACTCTGCTGATATCCAGGTGTAGCAGTGATAAGGATTCACTCCATGTGCTGAAAATAAAGCTTTGCTGTTGGGACAGCTTTATGTAGGCCATAACAGTTTTTGGGCACCGTTTGTCACCGTTATAGTGCAATTAATGTATTGTGTTGTGTAGTGGCTTTGCTGGCATGCATCAACAAATCTTTTTTGGAGTTTGCCCCACCAAGATTGACATGCTAAAATCGCCACTGCTAGTAAGAAGTGATGTGGTATAATCCTAAATTGTATAAAATTTTTGTGACCGGAGTCTTTTAACCAAAATATCACTGAGACAGATGTTCAGCTGCCCCTTTAAGGGCAGGAGGTTACCGTGGCAACGAGGGCACTCCAGCTGCTGGAGTCTACAACCACAGTGCGCACAGCTCCCCACCAGGCAGTCTTGATGTGCAGTGCGCACTGAAGCCGTAGATGTCCGAGTTCCCAGTTGTTTTGAACACAGCATTAGTCTCAGTGGAGGGAGGGAGAGAATAGCAGAGGGTCAGCCTCTCACGATCCCTGCCATCTCCTTCCTTTCCTCCAGTGAGACTGACCAGAGAGGGGGGACACTGTCTTCCACCTGATGTTGTTCCTAAGACCAGAGAAAGTGACATTTTCCTCTATATTAAAATAGACATGACGAGCTGCTAATATAATAATAAATATCCTGAGCTTTCTTATCTCTTTGATATAGGACAGACACTTAAAACCTTATTCCTTATTTATTTTTTTTATACTTTTTTTTGCCATTCATGAATGTGTTATTCAATGTGTTTCTATATGCTATAGTAGTAAAGGCCAAATTCAATATTTTATCAAATCACTTTTAAATATATATATTTTTATGCCTAAAGGGGTCCTAAAATTCTAAATCAAATAGCCAAATGATCTATGGTATGACCTTAAAACAATTCCATTTGTCAGCTTAGAACCGTCAGCAACAGGTGTGGCTGAAATAGCCGAATCCACTCATTTGAAGGGGTGTCCACATACTTTTGTATATATAGTGTAGCAATCTCAATTACCTCATACCCCTGAACATCGTCTTGGTACTGGTACTCCCTGTATATAGCCATGATATTTCTACGATTAATTGTCATGCAAATGGCCTCAGTTATCGTCATAATTGTCGTTTTTGTTAAAATGTTTTGTGCTTGTAATGCATCTTTGAAAAATAGCTACGACATACCTAATGAATTAAACACCGCTTAGGTGACACCTGCCTGAGTATTTGGAACTTTTGGAAATGAAGCTTCTCCTCCCGACCTCGCTTTTCTGCTCGTAAAATATTTACCAACTTTACCCACTTCATGTAAAATTGAAATACTGCTATTGGGTAAATGATATCTACTTGAATATAAAGTTGGACCCCCCCTATGAATATTAAGACTATTATGATTTATTTTGTTCACGGTTATTGTCCGTAATTGTCGGTTATATGATAACTGTGCCAGCCCTACATTTACATTTTAGTCATTTAGCAGACGCTCTTATCCAGAGTGACTTACAGTTAGTGAGTGCATACATTTTCATACTGGCCCCCCGTGCCCTACAAGCTTAACAGACTTAGCGAGTGTGCTAAAACATAATTCATTCATGCCTTATGCAGAGAGTGAATAATTCACGCATGTTCTTTTTATAGAGATGAAAATCTTAAAGTTCAATCAGAATCTCAATAACAGACCAAAGTAGCCTAAATCCACTCTTGTTCTCATTTTTTCTTGACGTTTCCCCCCAACCCACTGTCTCTTCTTTAGAATACCCCAAATGCATAATATGAGCGCACCCCGCATATAAGGTCATGTTTTGCATCAGGGTTTATAACAATATACAATATTCAATGGTATCTAATAGTTCTTCACCCAACTTTTTCCTGTATAGAACCTGCCCATTGGTGCAGACTGTGTTGGCTCACTCAAACTCACATACATCTCCAAGGTAAGAGCTTTGCTAATAGAGTTGCACATCATTGATTTTATACTGTGTCTCAATAGGTGCTTGTTGAAAAAGGGATATTAATATACACTGAGTATACCAAACATTA
This sequence comes from Coregonus clupeaformis, assembly GCF_020615455.1. Lineage (NCBI taxonomy): Eukaryota > Metazoa > Chordata > Actinopteri > Salmoniformes > Salmonidae > Coregonus > Coregonus clupeaformis. Next base: position 59,116,558 of record NC_059192.1, read on the forward strand.
GGACATTCCTAATATTGAGTTGCACCCCCCACTCTTTGCCCTCAGAACAGTCTCAATTTGTTGGGCCATGGACCTCTACAAGGTGTCAAGTGTTCTTGACACAAACCAGTGTGCCTGGCACCTAATACTTCTTTAACCTGTCTTCTCCCCTTCATCTACACTGATTTGAAGTGGATTTAACAAGTGACATCAATAAGGGATCACAGCATTCATCTGGTCACTCTGTCATGAAAAGAGCAGGTGTTGTTAATGTTTTATATACTCAGTGTACATTCACTGTGAGCAATCATTCATTGTGGTTTTTGTACTTCTCTTGCCTCGTAGGTCAGCGATGCCACTAAGCAAAGACCAAAGGCAGAGTTTTGCTTTGGTAAGATTGTTTTGAGAATAACTATTCTCTTTCCTCTGTTCCTCTGCTCAATTCATATGGAAATGTTTGCAACTTATCTGGGCTTTTTATGACCTCTTCAGTATTTTTAAACCATAGCCATAGATGACACCTAAAGTTCCATTAGTTATATGGCCATGGGCTCTTTTTCCCAGTTGTGTGAGCTGAATTGGCCAAATTATGAAATCATATGGGGGTAGCGGAGTCTGTGTTTCTGTCCAGCAATACATCCATATCTTTTCAGGATTGACAATGACATATGTCTGCCCTGACAGATGCCACCATGTACACAAGGCTAGAGTGTTTAGATTCACTTGAACCTGAGGGAGGAATGCATCCTTCTTGCCCTTCTCTCACCTCTTTCACTTCGGCTTGCTTTCCCCTTGGCATGCTAAGGACAACCCTGTTTAGCTTCAACAGAGGCATGCAGGGTAGCAGCTGACCAGGGTACTTACTGTACATGGTCCCTTCTTGCGCTCTTGGTTTATCTGGTTCAGAGGAAAGTGTGTGTGTCAGCATTAAAGCCGATTTATGGTCATTCCGGAATCTGCATTACAGAGCCCTCCGTGTTGGGAAAAACATTTGGGAGGCGCACAGCGATGCAGTACGGAGCTTGATTTGGCCTTCACAAGCCTCCGGAGGCTCCGCAGTTGCGTCACACCCTCCGTACGGAGCCTCAGGACCATATTGCCAGATCAAGCGTAAATCTGCTTTTAGGCTTGGGTGGTATACCGTTTACCGGCGTAGTTGGAAATAGCCACTGGATGTTTGTTTTTGTCAATACCGTCAATACCGTTAACTATTTATTTTGAAGTTATTTAATACATTTGAATATATTTAGCTACTTTTTAACCTCTTAGATGTAAAGTCCCCTGTTTAGGGGACCTGCGTTGTTCTGGTACTGGTTCCAACCAACATTTTTGCTTATAAATTGATCTGTGGACACCATAGATTGAAATGGCCAATAGCCCTGGTTCACACGGACACAGTAGTATATTTCTTTAGCCTGTGTGACGTAGGATGTGAAATCTGAAACCACTTGAGGCTGGGATGTCCCTCCTACCATTTAATTCGCTCTTCCGACTGTCCATCAAATCCTGGCTGAACCCTACATCACAGCCACTGACAAAGCACATGCTTGCAATCCTTACATCGTAGTGCAGCAGGAGAGTGGTTTCATCACTGTAGCACATTCAGAGATCGATTTACAGCCATTAATCTAAAATATTTACTGAGATTTTAAACAAGAAAAACACTTTTAGACATACAATATTAATGAGATGAAAGGTGACTTCCTAGCGAGTTCAGGATTCCAAGCTAGAGCTCTTTGAGACGTTCAGCGATCGGGCAGACATTTTGATCAAGAGAGACCTTTGGAAAATATGCAACGTTTTTCTAACACTAAACATACAAATATGTATTTTTACAGTTATAAGGAAGGTGAAATCTTAGTCATTTTATAATTTGATTATACTATATTTAGAAAGCATATGTCATTTCAAGCCTTATTCATACAGTTTTGTTGAATAGGAAATACATAATAAAATATTTAATATTTTAAATATATCTGTACTGTATACTTGAACTTGCGTCCTCAAAGGTGACTATACCTCAGTCATTTATAACTATTTTTACCAGAAAGGTGAGATTTTAACCTTTATTTGAGTATGCAGCATTACTAGTTATTGTTTATGGCCCTCTCATGTTAAACAATAACTTTTGGGGTTTACGTAGATTACATTTAACTGCTTTTAAATAATTACCTGCAGTCCTCTTATGCAATACGTTAGGAGATACGTTTTTCGATTTGAAGCTTACCGGTAGTCCCCAGTTAGGTGGTGTTTGTTTAAAAGAGCACAACGACAAGAGAGCCTTGTGAGTCATCACCTGGCATGTGCTGCAAAACAGTGATCTATATACAGTATGGAATTCACAACTACAGTTGAAGTCGGAAGTTTACATACAATTTAGCCAAATACATTTAAAATCAGTTTTTCACTATTCCTGACATTTAATCCTAGTAAAAATTCCCTGTCTTAGGTCAGTTAAGATCACCACTTAATTTTAGGAATGTGAAATGTCAGAATAATAGTAGAGTGATTTATTTCAGCATTTATTTATTTCATCAGATTCCCAGTGGGTCAGAAGTTTACATACGCTCAATTAGTATTTGGTATTATTGCCTTTAAATTGTTTAACGTGGGTCAAACATTTCGGGTAGCCTTCCACAAGCTTCCCACAATAAGTTGGGTGAACTTTGGCCCATTCCTCCTGATAGAGCTGGTTTAACTCAGGTTTGTAGGCCTCCTTGCTCGCACACGCTTTTTCAGTTCTGCCCACACGTTTTCTATAGGATTGAGGTCAGGGCTTTGTGATGGCCACTCCAATACCTTGACTTTGTTGTCCTTAAGCCATTTTGCCACAACTTTGAAAGTATGCTTGGGGTCGTTGTCCATTTGGAAGACCCATTTGCAACCAAGCTTTAACTTCCTGACTGATTGCTTGAGATGTTGCTTCAATATATCCACATCATTTTCCTTCCTCATGATGCCGTCTATTTTGTGAAGTGTACCAGTCCCTCCTGCAGCAAAGCACCCCCACAGCATGATGCTGCCACCCCCGTGCTTCACGGTTGGGATGGTGTTCTTCGGCTTGCAAGTACCCCCTTTTTCCTCCAAACATAGCGATGGTCATTATGGCAAACAGTTATATTTTTGTTTCATCAGACCAGAGGACATTTCTCCAAAAGTAAGATCTTTGTCCCCATGTGCAGTTGCAAACCGTAGTCTGGCTTTTTTTATGGTGGTTTTGGAGCAGTGGTTTCTTCCTTGCTGAGCGGCCTTTCAGGTTATGTCGATATAGGACTCGTTTTACTGTGGATATAGATACTTTTGTACCTGTTTCCTCCAGCATCTTCACAAGGTCCTTTGCTGTTCTGGGATTGATTTGCACTTTTTGCACCAAAGTACGTTAATCTCTAGGAGACAGAACGCGTCTCCTTCCTGAGCGGTATGACGGCTGCGTGGTCCCATGGTGTTTATACTTGCGTACTATTGTTTGTACAGATGAACGTGGTACCTTCAGGCGTTTGGAAATTGCTCCCAAGGATGAACCAGACTTGTGGAGGTCTACAATTTATTTTCTGAGGTCTTGGCTGATTTCTTTTGATTTTCCCATGATGTCATGCAAAGAGGAATTGAGTTTGAAGGTAGGCCTTGAAATACATCCACAGGTACACCTCCAATTGACTCAAATGATGTCAATTAGCCTATCAGAAGCTTCTAAAGCCATGACATCATTTTCTGGAATTTTAAAGGCACAGTCAACTTAGTGTATGTAAACTTTTGACCCACTGGAATTGTGATACAGTGAATTATAAGTGAAATAATTTGTCTGTAAACAATTGTTGCATGCATAAAGTAGATGTCCTAACCGACTTGCCAAAACTATAGTTTGTTAACAAGAAATTTGTGGTTGAGAAAGTGGTTGAAAAACAAGTTTTAATGACTCTAACCTTCCGACTTCAACTGTAAATGTTTGCCAGCTAGATATTTTATAACTATTAAGTTAACAGTCTTATTTGTTTTGTGCATACAGCAAACTGGGTATAATATATATTTTTTATTTGTATAGCTTTGTGAGCTGGGATATATGTCCTTCAAGTAGGTCAGTGGCTCAGTGGGGTTTGAAAATAGTGCCACTTGTGTTGAGTTCCGGTATTACCGAATATCCCGAGATGGCACAAGGTTGGTATGAAGGTATGACAATCTGGATACCGCCCAAGCCTAGTCCGCATCCCCCCCTTCATCCTCAATCAGAGGAAACACTACTTTGACTGCCCCGGTCATCACGACAGTTGTCTGTGTGTGTGTTGGGGTTTTGACAGGATGCTGGCATCCTAATCGGAACCCATTCTGAAAAGTCTGGGGTATTTTTAAACTACTGTTTGCGTGTAATGTTTTGTTGATTTCCACAATTATTACCACCGTGCCTCTCTACCTCCCATGTCTTAAAAGTAGATCTTAATGGGTGTTTTCAGGAAAAGCTGGTTTGGGAAAGGCAGTCATACTTCCAGATGGGCTTACAGTAAAATGAGGGTCAGAGTGGCACGTTATGATTCATGTCCATGTGTGTGTGGCTCTGATGCTGCTGTGTGACTCAACCACACACGTTTTGTGTGTATGATCGCAGCTGTGAGTCAGATCTTAGACCTCCCCTCCCAGCTTATTATTCACTTATTTTGATAGCCCCCACCACCCGTGGTACACGCACCCCTTCAGCCAGACTGTGTTGGTACAGCTTAAAGTGGGGTAAATTGTACATGGTAACATGGCATACACACCCCTGTCAGATTATACCATTTTAGTTTATTCTTGTTTCAATTATGGCACTTTTAGATTAATGGATAGCCTAATCTTTATTTTTTCCGTGGCCTCAGTATGTTTAACAAAATGCCCATGCCATGTCTGCCTGTTACTGATTCTATCCCACTCATTAATCACTCATTTATTCCACAGCATTAATGCTCAATCAATGTTCATGATCTCTCTGCTTTCAGTTTCAATCAGTGTGGGATTTGTGTGGACATAACAAGTGGGGATGTGACTTGTGAACAGGACTCTAAAGTGCGACCATTTTATTCTCAAATATTTTACTGTGCTAGAATTTTTGTAATGATTAGGCTTCGCTGTACTGCTGTTTCTGAGTGACCTAGAGCACAGATTCGTGACCATGGTGGTTGCACCATTACTACAGAGAACCACTTGTCTCAAAAGTTGTCACCATATTACCGGCACAAAGTTGTTTTCCTTCTATAGCGCATTGGCGCTGCAGCTGGCCTGGATGCATCTCCGTTGGCGGGTCGCATTTTACATTCATAAACTGTCGCCGGCTGATCCAAAACCACTTGCGGGCCGTTAACACCTTGTTCCGTCATGTTACCTCTAGTCCAGCGGATATGTGAAATAATTGTTCCATTTTATGATACAAGTATCAAACTTGGTACACTAATACTAGATACCTTCAGGAACATTTTAAAGATTGGAGGCAGTCTGGGAAGCCTGTCAGATTTCCTGTTAGAAGAAAATAGGGTAAAACGAAGAGAAAGAGGTGAAGCTAGAGGGATAATAATAGCCCAAAATCGGTCTTCTCCAGCAGGTGCCGTTTTTTCATATGTTTTTGCTCACCAAGCTAGATGTTTTTGTATGGCGGTCAATGAGTGTCGAATTTACCGGTGCTAAGTGTGGCTTATTTGATCTAATAGAAGTTTCATAATGCTTAGGTTGTTATGAGTGTACTGATGTAACTTTGAGAAAAAACACTTTATTTCGGAGTTGTGCCTGTTGTTCACACGCGTATAGCCCTTTCATTGGCCCACCTGATCTTGCCTCCTCCCAACTGTCTTCCATTTTTGAAGACAGTTATTTTCATTGTTAGAGTGGCCACTTGATTAAAGGGGGAGAAACTGACTGACTGACTGTATACAGGGGATACAGAGTCAGCGTAGCAGATGTGTTGTTGCCTACCCTTACCACCTGGGGGTGGCCCGTCAGGAAGTCCAGGATCCAGTTGCAGAGGGAGGTGTTTAGTCCCAGGGTCCTTAGTTTAGTGATGAGCTTTGTGGGCATTATGGTGTTGAACGCTGAGCTTTAGTCAAAGAACAGCATTCTCACATAGGTGTTCCTTTTGTCCAGGTGGGAAAGGGCAGTGTGGGGTGCGATTGAGATTGCATCATCTGTGGATCTGTTGGGGCGGTATGCGAATTGGAGTGGGTCTAGGGTTTCTGGGATGATGGTGTTGATGTGAGCCATGACCAGCCTTTCAAAGCACTTCATGGCTACCGACGTGAGTGCTACGGGGCGGTAGTCATTTAGGCAGGTTACCATCACTTTCTTGTGCACAGGGACTATGGTGGTCTGCTTGAAACATGTAGGTATTACAGACTTGGTCAGGGAGAGGTTGAAAATATCAGTGAAGACCGTGCATGCTCTGAGTACACGTCCTGGTAATCCATCTGGCCCCTCTGCCTTGTGAGTGTTTAAAGGTCTTGCTCACATCGGCTACGGAGAGTGTGATCAGACAGTCGTCCGGAACATCTGGTGCTCTCATGCATGCTTCAGTGTTGCTTGCCTCGAAGCGAGCATAAAAGGCATTTAGCCCGTCTGGTAGGCTCGGCTATAATGTAATTTAACCCATTGATCAGAAGGGGAGAAGATGAAAGTAGAGGAAGGGCTGAAGAATCAAGAGATAACGATATATGGAGACAGGAGCGCTCTCTGTTCCACAATCACTGGTTCAGAGCTAATCAGGATTTGACCTTAAACCCCTTTGTGATTGACAAGTGTGTGTGTGATTTGTGATAGCCTCAAGCCCTTCTTGTTAACATAGCGGTGGATGGTCGTTACAGAGTGGGCTGCTGATGGCTTTGATGCCATTTTCCACTCTCATATAATGGACCCAATGCTCCTGCTATGCCCTGTCCTATTGGTAACAGCAGACAATCCACTCTATTCCCTCTCAACCAAGCTCTAATTAAGCTACAGTATTTTATCTTGTCAAACAAACAATATTTTTAATGTTGTCAACTTTGAATTGGGTCACTCACTATTGTGTCTTCCATCTTCTCTTTCTTGGCCTTTCCATTCCTCTTTCTCAGTCATCAACGCTGGCATGAGGAAATTCTTCCTCCAGGCCAATGATCAGCAGGACCTGGTGGAATGGGTGAATGCTCTCAACAAGGCCACCAAAATCACTGTGAGTCTCACTAGATTCTGCATTGTCTTCTATTACTAAGGACCTGAAGACCTAGCCTAGTCCTCTTTAGAAAACGATGTTTTCCTGTTAATGACTGAATATTTCCTTTTAAAGTGAGTAACAGCTCAATATTTAACTTGTGTGTGAGTCAGTGACTCACAGGATGGTGTATTGTTGGTAGAGACCTTTTTGCCTTTGGTTTGGGGGAGCTGTGCAGTACTCCCACTCTACTCTTGGAATCTCTCCATCCTCACAAAGGGCTAGAAACAGGAGTGGATGTCTGCGGAAGTGTTTAACCAACATACACAGAAATATGGTTGTCATAAGGTGTTATCCCCCCTGAAACAGTCACAGAATCAAGGTCTACTGTACATGTTATGAATGTTTGTCACACTGTTTTCTCTTGCAGGTGCCAAAGTCATGTAATGCCCAACAGAATGTGGAGAACCAGAAAGCTCTTCTGGATATCCTGGGGCCCAAGAAGCAGGTCTCCTACAGGACTGACATCATTGGGGGAGTTCCCATCATCACCCAGACGCAGGTAGCCAAGGCTAGCCGCCCCACCTATCCCTAACCCTAGCTAGTTGCATGTCAATAGAGTTGCAGTTGATAGTTTGAGCATCTACAGACCTTCTTTAGGGGACTATCCAAATAAAGTGGGACTGACTGTGCCATAATGACTTATGTCTACCCCCATAACTCAGCCTGACTAGATATTGCCTTACCTAGTGAGCCTCTTATTAAGTTGTAAATAATATTTCCCTCCAATAGCAGGAAGGGGGCGAGGGCCAGGAGGGTTCGGAGCGAGAGTTGCTGCGGAGGTCGTACAGCCAGCTGCCATACTTTCTGGGCAGGCCGACCCAGGACCGGACGGTCATCAAGTCTGGCTACTGTGTGAAGCAGGGAGCTGTGGTGAGTGTAGTGGACTATGGTTGTGTACAGTGAGGGGCTCTGAGTTTGGGGTCTGGTGGGTGAAAGTATGAGGCCATGAGAATGAGGAAGTCTTATTTTGCGCTCTTTTCTTTTCCCCAGATGAGAAATTGGAAAAGGAGATATTTCTTACTGGAGGATAACACCATGAGTTACTTCAAATCAGATCTGGTAAGTCATTTTCATTAACAAAAAATTACGTACGCACTCACACACACACACTCACAGTGGGTTTGTCCTCTTGTCCTGACACGCTCCACCTCAAGTCCCTGGAATCTTGTGCCACTGCTACACATGTCCTATCATGCCCCTGACTCTGTGCCCTACCCTACACACACACACACTCCACGAAGCACTTCCACGCTTGCCCATATTTTGCACCAGCATGTGTCTATTTGGCATCAACAGTGCCCAAGGACACAGGCTTTCTCCCTTGTCTTCCAAATATACTGTATCAATAAGGTCTTGGAAATTGTTTTTTCTCAACAAAGAGGATTCAAAAAGACTGTGGATCAAGTGTCATACGGATATAGCACACATTATAGCAGTATGTTATACATTTTGGGCTCTTAAAATATAATGTTAATTTTCATTTTCTTGAACCCCTCCCCCTCTCTCTTCAGGAGAAGGAGCCTCTCAGAATGATTCCATTGAAGGAGGTCCACAAAGTTCAGGAGTGCAAACAGAGGTACTGCACAACTCTCAACATTCTCATGGTTGAAGGAAGCCTCTACATCCACATATATCGCATGTAGCCAACTTTGATTTTGATCACTGTTGGCTTTGTATTTCCAGTGACATCATGATGAGGGATAATCTCTTTGAGGTCGTCACCACTTCTAGGACTTTTTACATTCAGGTGAGAAGAGACCAGACATCTTTTTACCAACGCTCTATTACATAATGTCTAAATGAGGGATGGGCAACTTTGATGTGGGTGGGGGCCACAAAAAAATCTGAACTAATGATGAGGGGCCGCAGTGGCCGCTGGCGTACCACCCGGGGGGGCCACAGCCATACACGGGCTGAAATCAGTTGATGATAGGACATAGACAAGTTGTAAATGCAACAAGTACTGATATTGTATCATCTAATAGTACTCACAGCTTTCCAAGAAAACAAAAATGTAAACATGTATGGTCTGTTTACATATATTTTAAAGGCTCTTTATACAGAAAATGTGTATAAAACCCATATAAACTGTATTTATGATTATATAACAATATTTTAGGTTGACAATAATTATATTACACAATTTTTGATATCTCCTGCATAAGTAAAATCAGGATTATGCCTCTACTGCCATTCATTCCAATTAGACTGGTTTGATATTCTCCCTGACTAATATGTCTGCCATTTTCATCCCATTCTGTAATTTTGAGGGTTTATGACATAGCCCCTCTGGTAATTTAATAGAATCTCAGGTAATTACTATAGCTGCTGCCTTGGGCCAATCAGTGTAATTCTGTAAATGCTGGCTCTCTATGGCAAGACGCATCATTTACCCAAAGAATCGGCCCAGTGCTGTCTGAGATATCACGTGTGATGAACGTACGTACGGTGACAGGTCCACAGTCCCCTCCCCGATTTCATCGTGGGGGACAATTAGCAGTTTTACAGCTAATTTCCTGCAATTCTACACATCTTGCCCTAACTTCTGCCATGTTTATATGATATCTGAGTGAGAGTGACTTTTAAAATCATTAATTCGACCATGATTACTGCAAAATGTTTGCTGACATGGGCTAATTCAGTGACTGGCAGGCGCTTTTCATCATGAATTGTGTTCTGAAAGCAGCTCTGCAGAGTGGGCACTAGCTGGCAGAACCACAAAGTCATACAATCTGATTTTAAACCTGCCCCTAACCTTAACCACACGGGTAACCCTAATGCCTAACTTTAAATTAAGAACAAAAAGCTCATTTTTGGCCTATCGAAGGGGATATCGCTCAGTTCTGCCTCCAGGACAAGACTTGTGACAATAAACGTCAACCTGCGACTGTCAGTGACTGACATAACACGAGAAAAACTGCTGATGCACAACCACATTTCGAAATCAAACCTTGTGTATTCTACTATTGTAACTCAACCATAAATTGAGAACCCCAATAATTTGTTTAAAATATTTTGGGAAAATTGATCCGCAAGCCTGCAAAAGCCTGCGGGCAGCCAGTTGCCCATCCCTGGTGTAGATTAATGTCAAGAAATGTCCCCCTTCAGTATATTTATTTCCCTCACCCCTGACTCTCCCCACTTTAATATTTGCCCCTTATCCCCACTCCCTTCCTCCATCCAACTGCCTCATTCTCCCCTGTCTCCTCTTTCCTTGCAGGCTGACAGTCCAGAGGAGATGCACAGCTGGATCAAGGCTGTCTCTGGGGCCATCGTAGCCCAGCGGGGACCTGGGAGATCTGCAGCCACAGTATGTAACCACCCTACAGGCCACTGGGATGACTGCATGCTCTGTCACTTCTGTCCAGTCTCCTGTCTGTCTGGTCCTTAGTGATACTGATCTGTTCTCCATTTGTGTCACGTGTTCATGGCAGCCCAAGCCAAGAGGGATTGTTCAGACACACACCACACACACACAAACAGTGAGGATGCAGGGAGGAGTGAAAGTATGTGTCACATTCTGTACTGACTGCAGAGGGTAGAGGTTGGCATCCTCTCCCAGGTCCCCCTCCTACTGTAGGTGTTTGCCCTCTTTGTGACAGTGGTATTGCATAGACAATCACCACATCAGGGTTTCCGTTAGGAAAATTTGGCACCGGATATTTGACTGGCAGCATTTTCATTTACCGGACATTTGAGAAATTTACCAGACCCATATCCATGGGTGCGTAACCTGATAAGGGCGTCCACCCAGTGTGCTCAAAATGACAGAAATCACTTTTAGATTATGGTAATTCATCTTAACAGAACATGCAACTCGAGGATGCGCGTCCTTCTTACCAAATTCTGATGTGCGTTTGAAGATGTTAGAATAACTGTCCACATTTACTTTTCCTCAGCCAACAAGACGAGTAATGAACAGCAACATCACTAGTCTATGTCAATCTACTATCCCCCATAGTAGAAAAGTGTTCCTATTCTATTGGTCAGCTTGTCATTCTGTGCGAGAAGCCTATTCCAAACAGACTCTGGGACAGTTGTGGGATGATAGTTCCCAAATTCATCCAACCGGTAGCCTAGGCTACATCCAAAACACGTTAAAAAGCGATGAGGCTGATGCACCAGATCAGACCGTTTTAGCTTAAAATGTTGATACTATTATTTCTTCACATTATAAGAGCAGATATGCGCACAAGGCAGTAGGCTACTTGTTGGTTCCATAATGCAGTTAGCAATAAAACACATGCGAGCAGTTTCATGAGACCGAGATGAAAATATCTGTTTGAAAAAGGGGAGATGTCTGATTTCAAATGAAGGAGCTAAGAACATTAACAACTTCATAGTTAAGAACATTCAAAAAATATGGAAGTAAATTAAACGGATTCTACAATAATCAATATCACTCCCTAAACCCCCCCCATTATTTCCATGACAGAATTAAAAAGCAATTTTGAACTGACTAATGTTGATATTTTCAAAATACATGCAACATAAAAGTTTCGTATCATGACATTTTGATCTAAAATCTTTTGGACATCAGAACAATGTTGAGGGAATTCTATTTGAGCCAGAAAATGATACTCATATGAGAGTTAATATATACAAAACCTTGCAGAAAGCCTATCCAACTGACAATCTCTTAGAAGAAATAGAAACTATTGGAACCAAGACCTAGAAAGATCTGAAATTGGCACAAGATGGAGGGAGTGTTGGAACAAAACTAACGAAATTACAGTTAATTAAAATGTATGCTTAATCCAGTATAAACGAATGTACATAATTTATTATACAAGAGACACAATTCACAAATTCTACAGCACAACGGCAGAGTCATGTCTTAAGCGTAAAACTAACACTGACTTGATGGTTCATGCATTCTGGGAGTGCTATAAAGTCCAAAAGTTATGGATGGAGTTAGAAAGTTGGCTGTCAGACGTTTTACAATATAAATGTACTTTTATTCTGTCTGTCTGCATATTTCAAGACATGGCATATGCAGGTGTGGTGAGATACCCAATGGGTTGGAGCGTACTTTTCTCATCAATCATTTTGAAAAATGTTTTGCTTAAACTGGAAATCAAATGATCCTGCATCGTTGGGATGGTGGAAGAATCAAATGCATTATTATTTGAATATTGAAAGGGTGTGGGCGACAGAGAAGGGCAGAGTGGCGCAGTTTAAGGTCATGTGGAATAGAGTATTGCAGGCGCTGGAGATGGAAGCATGTGGGTCTGGGCAGATGTGATGTTGTTGAAGTTTGCGTGCGTCTGTCTTATCTTTTGTCTATGTAGATATTATTTGACAAACAAAATTAAATCATACAAAAAAGAAAGAGGGGAGATCTTTTGGTTGCTGGACAATGAAAGAAAGTTGATTTGAAAGCCAATAGAACATCAGAGAAATAGGCTACTGGTTTCAATGGCATATGAAAGTCTTCCTAAAATAATTGCCTCGTTTGGTCATATTTTGGCTAGGCTACTTTGAAGCAAGGTAAACATGCCTCAAAATATGTAGTAAAACATTCAGTGTTCAAACAGTGAAGTATATGTTTTCAAAATGCGTACTGCCTCCAGATCATTGCAAAGTGGTGTGTGACGCGCTGAAGCTCGCCTACCGTTACATGCACTTGAATGGCGAATGGGAAGTGCGCTTCAATTACCAGTTGAGAAATGGTGGCTATCAAAGCAGTTTTTAACACGCAATTTTATTTAGAATTGTTTCACAATGATTGGGCTTATAAAAGCTAATTTCACTCCAGCAGCAACAGGAGCTGTAGGCTCTGTATTTGTATGCTGTGCATGTACCCATCGACCGATAAGCATGACTGGTCAAATCTATTAACATCAACTGGTATTTTCATCAATTAATAGGCTAAAAAGCATTATTTTGCAATGGGATTTTTTTTGTATCGGCCAAAAGCTGGCTATTACATTTACATTTTAGTCATTTAGCAGACACTCTTATCCAGAGCGACTTACAGTTAGTGAGTGCACACATTTTTCATACTGGCCCCCCGTGGGAATCGAACCCACAACCCTGGCGTTGCAAGCACCATACTCTACCAACTGAGATACAGGAGGCATTCATGCAAATACATTGAAATTGAGTTTCTCACCCAAACCTACCTTACCAAAGGTACCTTCCTTTGATGAATATTACAATGACAAAAAAAGAGGTTACATTACATAAGGTTATGTCCGTCAGAATCCAAAACTTGATTTAAAAATATCAGTATTGCAGTAATTAACTTACACTTTTCAACTTCAATGGCCATAACGTCCAGCTCTGCATCTGAGTTCTCTGCGGGTTGCAGAGCTGTTCGGGAAGCAGACAGAACTGCAGTCTATTACCGGCTAACGGAAACCCTGCTCCACTTTCTTCTCTTTCTTCCACTCCCTCTCCTTTCCCCCTGTACTGTGGGCTAGGCTGGCCCTCCCCAGCCTGCTCTAATCCAGCTGTCCACTGTGTTGTTGCAGATGCGGCAGGCCAGACGGCTGTCAAACCCCTGTATACAGAGGTATACGGCCCGAATCGGGGAGTGCAGCACGTATGTCAGCTCCTGTACCCCAAAGTGCCTTCTCTGTACTGTTGATTTTCACTCACTTTTGTTTTTTTATGTCATGGTGTGGACTGGAGAGTCACCCATCTGCCTCCCTAAAAACCAAACTGTACATGTCCCTCCCTGTGCAGGCTCTAACCCCTCCACCCCTCTGCCCATTCCATAACTCCAACTCCTCCTCTCCTCTACCTCTGCTTCTTTGCTTTTCCTGTCTTCCTCTTCATGCTCTACCTCAGCCCTGGGGTTAGTCCCATAAACTAATTCCCTTGACTTAATGTAGCTTAACCTCCCTGGACCTCTGCAGCTAGTCACTACCTCCCATTCACTCCCACTTCCACACCCACTCACTCCCACTTCTTGCTATTGATAGGCCCTGTTGTCACCATTGTTGAAGATGACACAACTTTTTAAACATCCCTCTTTAACTTTGAAACCCTTACTGTACACACACACACACACACACACACACAAACATTTGCACTCTGTACTAACGCCTCTCTGGTACAGTGATAAAAGCTGTTGCACAGACCTGTTTCCTGTCTCTGTCTATGTCACTTCATATGTTTCTCTGACTCTCCTTGTCTCTCTTTCTCTGTGTGTCTGCAGTCTCCTGCAGATGTGTACCTGTCTTAGATGTCTCACATCCTGCCTGTCTCTAGTTCTACCTCCTGTCCACTGCCTGTATGTGTGTTTACTCTCTCACACACGGTCGACTTGCATAACCCAGTTAACTTGTCATTTTCTAAGCCAAGACAATTTAAAGTCTGAATTAATGTTATCTTTGGGAACTAAACCCTTGTCGTCTTTAACATCAATAACAGTTTAGCTGTTTGTTTTGTGTTCTGCATGTTTGTATGATGACTTCTTCTGTATAAACTAACTGCCCTAGCATACTTGAAGAATCACATAGCCTTTTGTTTACTCACTCATAAGCCGTTGCGGTGTAGGTGTTTCCGTTGCATCATCTGCTTCAAGTCATGCACATACGTTTTGGCAAATGTTCTGTGCCCGGCTGCATGTTTGAATGCATGATACAGAATTATGATGACTTTGGTGATGTTTTACACAACATAGGCTATCAGTTTGAACTATTTTGGGGAAAATTGCTTTTTGAATAGCCAGCAAAGGCAATCAGGAGTTATTTAAGTAACTGTCACTAACTCTTTTTGCTGGGTGAATGGATTGGGTAACCCTCTAATAGGTGCTACTGCGTATGGTCCCCCCCAGTAACAACACCAACCGGTCACTGACATGTTTTTCTTTTTTACTTACTTTATTCCTCACCCCCTCTTGTTTTTTACAGAGAGTGAAATCTGACAGTGAAATACTAACTTAAAAAAAATGAGCACTACCATTTCTACTGCTTGCACTACCACTGCAGTCCTCCCAGCACCCACCCACCACTGCTCTGCTAGCACTTCTACGGTCTGCAACTGCGGCTACTACTACTTCTACTTCTACTTCTACTACTACCGCTGCTGCATCAGCCGTTACACCACAAGTCTGGCACTGATTCTATTCACAACTTGCCATGTTTTCTAAATTAGTATCTCGTCACCACCATTGGTCCCCGTCTGACTGTGATTCTGTGGGACCCCCCCCACACACACCGCTCCTTCCTCTCTCAGCAGGAGCACTGTGGCCGTTCCTCCCCTTCCACATTCTACTGCAGCCAACCGGGGCCCCCCGTCCCTCGCTCGCCCATATCTGCAGTGCCACCCTACCCAAGGTGCCCTGCTGTCACGGGCGGTGCATGCCCGGAGCCTTGCGTGGGACAGCGAGCACTTCATGAGCCTCCTGCCGCGACCCAGCCACGCCCGACTGTCCCTGCAGGAGACACGCCTGTCCAAGTGACCGCCGACACTGCCCTCGAGTCGCCATGGAGACGGCGCAGCAGCTTCGAGCCCTACCCACCTGAACCACCCCTTGACCTGGACGCTGACGACCTGCCGGTCAGCGAAGTCTGACCCCTGAAACCTACCCATGAACTACCCTCAACCTACCCCCACACTACCCTGTAACCTGTCAGAGGGGGTGGGCTACAGAGGAGAGGAGATGCTGTGTGATAATGGGGGAAATGAGAAGAATGCTTTTGAATAAACGAGAGCAGCAGAACAGTGGGCCGCTTGTCTCGTCTCCACCAAACTGACCAGAAGTCATCTGGATGGAAATGGCAGAAAGCAGGCACTGGATTCCAAGCCAAAGTTAGTGGCTGTATAATGTGTCTGACTTCCAACCATCTCAACCCCCCTGTTCGTGAAGCTGTTAATCTACCCCAACTAGTCAACCCTAGTCAGACATTAAAGAGTTGAAGGTCACTCAGACAAAGAGACTGGGGGGTTGCGTTTTCTCCTTGTTTTCATTGTTTGTCATCTACTCAGTGGTCAAGGCCTGTGGACACTCACATGAAGGCCTGGAATCAGTTGTGTGTCTTGTGTGTGTGCAAGGAGGGTGAGATTCACACTGAACTCTACGCCAAAGATTCCCCGCCATTTGCCATTCTTTCCCACCTGTTTCTCTGTTCTTATTTATTTCTTAGGGTTAATTTTGTTTAGAAAACTAAAATGTTTTTTATGTTTAATTAAAATATATACACTGAGTATATAAACATGAGGGACACCTTCCTGATATTGTGTTGCATCCCCTTTTGCCCTCATTTTGCCCTCAGAACAGCCTCAATTCCTACTACCACACCCCATTCAAAGGCACTTAAATATTTTGTCTTGCCCATTCACCCTCTGAATGGCACACATACACAATCCATGTCTCAATTGTCTCAAGGCTTAAAAATCCTTCTTTAACCTGTCTCCTTCCCTTCATCTACACTGACTGTAGTGGATTTAACAGGTGACATCAATAAGGGATCATAGCTTTTACCTAGATTCACCTGGTCAGTCTGTCATGGAAAGAGCAGGTTTTCCTAATGTTTTGTACACTCAGTGTATACCTGCAGCTCATGACTACGTGGACTCACACAGATGAATTCAGCAATTTGTGAGCCTAATATTTTATACCACTCTTTGCCAAGCAAGCTGGTAAATGGATGTTTTAAAGGTCCAATGCAACCTTTCAACGAATTTCTGGGTAACAATTAAGTACCTTCATGTTAAAAAAAGAAACAAAAATAGCTTCTAAGCAAAGTGAGGGGCCTAATTGTCTGAGTGAGGGGCCTAATTGGAAGAGCCTAATGGGAGGGATATGTAACCTGAAAACAATCTGTTATTGGCAGAGGTTTGAAACTCTCTTTGTTATTGGTCTATTAATTTATACCGCCTGGTGATGTCACCAGGCAGGCCAAACTCCATCCCACCAAAACAAGCTGAAATTTCAGGCAGTCTTTTCAGGCAGCTCTTACACTAAAATGGCATTATCATAATCTTCACAATTTCAAAGTATTATTCCAACCTCATAGTGTGGAAATATATGTAAAACACAGTAAGATCATGTTTTTGACTGCACTGGGCCTTTAAAGGCAGCAAGCTATATTCTTTGAATAGTTGTCAAGTAACATAGAAATAATCATACCTGGTCATTTCATACATTCACTCTTGTTGTTATTGAACTAATGGTGTCTTTAGTTTTTACTTTAATGTATGGTGCATGACCAAATTATTATAACATACATTTTCTTTATCTGATTTTAAAACCTACAACAATCTCACTCAATACTCACACCATAGTATTACAGTTAGAAAGTTGTTGGCACACACTGTGGACTGGTACGAGAGGACTGTGCAGTTCTAAACCAAGCCATGTACGTTTGCCTAATCCTAATCCTGCAGGGTACTGTAATGGGGTTTGGATTTGTACCAATAGGACTTCGGTGGGGGAGTGAGTTGAACGGCAGAGCGAGGTGGCTGCATTAAGGGACCAAAGTGAAAAGCAGTTACTTCCAGGGTCAGTGTCTTGCAGAGATGATACTCTTACTGGCCACCAACCTGCTTGACCCCTGACCTCTTCATACCTGTATACTGTATAGTGGCTTCTACCATTTTAGTGACTGCTGCCCTATTTGTTAAGTTATGACAAAATTGACACTGACTGCTGTGTTGTGCGTGTGTGAAAACATGGTTTTCTTTGTTGACAGTTTGTTGGGATTGTGTTTTATTTTGTTATGTTGTAAAATGATGTGTTAAGATGTTTATTTCCGTTTCAACTTCCCTGTGCCTGTATTGCCAGGTAGTGAAGGTTAACCCTACCATACTACTCAAAGGTCTTATTTCAATAGATCTCATTAGTGGTTCTGCAAAACCATATAGCCGCTCAAGTGCCTGCATAAATTCTATTAAAAAACAAAGCTATTGTAATCCATTTTGTCTTGTGTACTAGATTTTAATTGTCGCTATTTATTACGTGGATGACTTGAAATAAACACTTAAATGCTCGTGTTGATTTGAATTATTGCAATTAATTTACATTACATTTTAGTCATTTAGCAGACGCTCTTATCCAGAGCGACTTAGTTAGTGAGTGCATACATTTTCATACTGGCCACCCGTGGGAAACGAACCCACAACCCTGGCGTTGCAAGCGCCATGCTCTACCAACTGAGTTACAGGGGACATGTAGTTCACCAAGTTATGTTGCTACTATGTGACTGTGGCATGCAGGTGCAACTCCTAGCATGAAAAACAAATGTTTTCAATTGGTAAGAAATAGTCATTAATGCCCATGAAATATGCTATCATGTGCATATATCAGTACATTAATCTCTTAATTAGATATAGTATGATCACTTATCTGAGATGGTACAAAACATATCTGGAAAATGTGTTTATCTGAGGGTCGTCTCAACACCAACATTTTTTTTGCAGCTTTGAAAATGGCCACTAGTGGGAATTTACACATAACTGTCAATAACAAAACATCAATTCAGTTCAATCTAGATGAGCAGCGGCTCATGATCTGCTCATCCAACTTTCCCACTGGCCATTTACACATTTTGAAATAAAATCAAGGACTAAATCTAGATGAACCAGACAATTACAAATCGATGAATTCATAAACTGTGTAATGGTTCAACCACTGTTACTCAGCCTAATAGTTAATTGTATGACTACCCTGCCCCCTGGTGGTGAAATGTAAACAGTTCACTTTCTTCCCAGGGTAGAAATGTCACACTACATTTGACTCACTCCTATACAGACTGACCATTTGAAATGGTCAGTTAGGGTCAGCATTATTTGGGTGAGCAGTGTGTGGTATAAGTTGTGTGTGGTCGAAAGGAGGCCCACAGTGACCAATGATGTCATACAGTTGCTTGTGGACAACAGAAACAACATCTGGATAGACTCTGGGCCAGTACAGCTCTCAGCGCCTGGAGTAGCCCAGTCTATCTCAGCCTTTATTGGCCTGCAACAGTGACTTTTGTGGGGCTTCTGAGAGACTAATAAAGCTGCAGTTGGGCCCTAAGAGACCTTTGCATGTACTCATGCAGAATGATACATATCACACCAACAATATGTCTACGTTGAGATTGGTCTTGCGTTGTTTTACTTATTAGGGTGTAACCTAAAGTCTGAATGTGTTTTAATGGGTTGATGTTGGCCCTATAGGTTGCCATGTCATTTTCACAACATTGTGCTCCAAAGCTATACATTCAAATGGCAAGAGTGTTTACAACCAAACCTCATGAACTCCAATGTCAGGTCACTCCCCACTTCTTAGCAATGCAAGACAAAGTGAACTATTATGAAAACAGGACACTCTCCATTGGGATGGAGAAGCATGTTAGACAAGCCCCATCGCACCACTGGGGGCCCTAGGCAACCTCCATCCCAATGCCTGGGCCATGAGCATTGGTCCAACCACCTCATTAAACCATAGTCATTAAAATATCCCTGGCCCATACCAATCATAGTATGTGAGAGCAGTTTATGACCGTGATTCATTGGTCCACTGTTTACTGGATCTTTTACAGCCCACCACAGGCATCTAACGTAACAGAGATTTGTTGTTTGCTACACTATATAAGCCACTAGCTATAACATTGGAATTTCCGCTTTTCACACTAGCAATTGGCCTATATTTCCTCCAATAAGAGCAATTTGTTTCATCTGTAATTTGTGCAACTTCAGAAAACTGTTTGGATTTCTGTTAGAATACCACAAAAAGCAGTTTGCTAATGATCATAGGATCAATATTTGTTGAATTAAAAAGCTTTGAATGTTAGCTCATCCCCACCCAAGTTCCCCTCAAATATTTGTTTCTGTTTTGTTGTTTGGTTCGTTAGTTTCTGACCACACATATGACATAATTAATTAATGAAGAAATTGTGATTTATTTTCTTCTAAGATTGAGCACTAATTATTTTATAAATGGCTTATAACCCACAGCAACCATAAAACCCCTCACACCCTCCCTTGCTGTTGTTTTTGTAGCCTAATTACATGAGTTGAGTAAGTTGCCAAGAGTGACTAGTTCATATAGGGAACAGTAAAAAACAAGCCGTTTAGGGCTGAACATCCAGAATCTCCCTGGCAGAATTATACATGCTTCATGACCTCTCTTATAATCTCTCCCGTTGTAAGGCAGTCTGTATGTATAGCTTCCTATTGATTGGAGAATTATCATATCAAGTTAATCAATGTCATGATGGCCCACACACACACATGAATGGGAATGTATTATTCACTATTTCATTTTCTAAATAGCTAAATAAAAATGGTTATCATCTAAAGGCACATATTTTGATTACTCCATCCATTATAGGTACAGTTCATAAGGAAAGTATTCAGACCCCTTCCCTTTTTCCACATTCTGTTACGTTACAGCCTTATTCTAAAATGGATTAAATACTTATTTTCCACCATAATTTGCAAATAAATTCATTAAAAATCCTACAATGTGATTTTCTGGAATTTTTTTCTCAATTTGTCTGTCATAGTTGACGTGTACCTATGATGAAAATTACAGGCCTCTCTCATCTTTTTAAGTGGGAGAACTTGCACAATTGGTGGCTGACTAAATACTTTTTTTCCCCCACTGTAAATACAAATTCATCATCAATCTACACACAACACCCCATAATGACAAAGCGAAAACAGGTTTTTAGATTATTTTGCAAAATACCTTTTTTACATAAGTATTCAGACCCTTTGCTATGAGACTCTAAATTGAGCTCAGGTGCATCCAGTTTCCATTGATCATCCTTGAGATGTTTCTACAACTTGATTGGAGTCTACCTGTGGTAAATTCAATTGATTGGACATGATTTGGAAAGGCACACACCTGTCTATATAATGTCCCACAGTTGACAGTGCATGTCAGATCAAAAACCAAGCCATGAGGTTGAAGGAATTGTCCGTAGAGCTCCGAGACAGGATTGTGTTGAGGCACAGATCTGGGGAAGGGTACCAAAACATTTCTGCAGCATTGAAGGTCCCGTGTAGCTAAGTTGGTAGTGCATGGCGTTTGCAACGCCAGGGTTGTGGGTTCGTTTCCCACGGGGGGCCAGTATGAAAAAGAAAAAAAAAAAAAAACATGTATGCACTCACTAACTGTAAGTCGCTCTGGATAAGAGCGTCTGCTAAATGACTAAAATGTAAATGTAAATCACAGTGGCTTGGTTTTGGCCTTGGCCGCCCGGCCAAAATGAGCAATCGAGGGAGAAGGGCTTTGGTCAGGGACGTGACCAAGAACCCGATGGTCACTCTGACAGAGCTCTAGAGTTCCTCTGTAGAGAAGGGAGGACCTTCCAGAAGGACAACCATTTCTGCAGCACTCCACCAATCAGGCCTTTATGGTAGAGTGACCAGATGGAAGCCACTCCTCAGTAAAAGGCACATGACAGCCCGCTTGGAGTTTGCCAAAAGGCACCTAAAGGACTCTCAGACCATAAGAAACAAGATTCTCTGGTCTGATGAAACCAAGATTGAACTCTTTGGCCTGAATGCCAAGCGTCATATCTGGAGGAAACCTGGCACCATCCCTTCGGTGAAGCATGGGGGTGGCAGCATCATGCTGTGGGGATGTTTTTCAGCGGCAGGGACTGGGATACTAGTCAGTATCGAGGGAAAGATGAACGGAGCAAAGTACAGAGAGATCCTTGATGAAAACCTCAGGACCTCAGACTGAGGCAAAGGTTCACCTTCCAACAGGAAGACAATGCAGGAGTGGCTTCGGGACAAGTCTCTGAATGTCCTTGAGTGGCCCAGCCAGAGCCCGGACTTGAACTCAATCAAACGTCTCTGGAGAGACCTGAAAATAGCTGAGTAAAGGGTCTGAATACTTATGTAAATGTGATATTTACGTTTTTTTTTTTTTTTTTTTTTTGCAACAATTTATAAAAACCTATTTTTGCTTTGTCATTATGGAGTATCATATGTAGATTGATGAGTGAAAAAAATTGTTTGAGCAATTTTAGAATAAGGCTGTAACGTAACAAAATGTGGAAAAAGTCATGGTGTTTGAATACTTTCCGAATGCATTGTATATTCCAAAAGTGTAGCATATCCCATGTTTAGCCTATATTCCAAAATCGAATTAATTGGAATAGGCCTAAATGCAAAATAAATAAATACCAAAGCTCTTCACTTAGGACGTCACACTCATAAACCAATTGCAATGCGTGTTATTGTCTGGAAAGTGTGCCGGGTCATGTGGAATTGAATAGGCTTTTATAAATGCAGTGCCAGCAAAACAATGCTAAATCGCCTATTGGTGCGCAGTGGAAGTGGAGCTTTACCAAATCCCGCTATATCTACAGCGACTGCTCTGCTCTACACTTTTCAGCTCACATATCCCAAAGCAAGTTTTAGAGTAGCCTTGACACTTTTTGTTTACTTTACAATTTTTTGACAATAGTGCGTTTCACAGTAAACCACCATGTTTTGGTCACTATTGTGCGTAACCGTTTACTTGGCATCCCTACCTGCCGAAGCACAGATCTCTAATAGGTACGTTATCGGCTGTCCTAGTCGTTGTGACAAGGCGATGTGTCCCCGTATGCCAGCGGAGTGCTTAGCAGGACAAATCCTCGACCACTGCAACTGCTGCCCCGTGTGCGCCTCTGGAGAGGGCGAAGCGTGCGGCGGCAATGGGAAGCTTGGAGACCCGGTGTGTGCAGAGGGGTTAGAGTGTTCGGTGTCGGGCGGAGTGGGCTACTCTGCCACGGTCAGAAGAAGAGGGAAGAGCGGTGTTTGCGCCTGCAAAACTACCGACCCTGTATGTGGCAGCGACGGTGTATCGTATCGTAACATCTGCGAGCTCAAGAGAGTCAGCAACCGGGCGCTGAAACTTCAGCAGCCACCTGTTCTGTTCATTCAACGGGGAGTTTGTGGAAAAGGTAAATGATTTATTAGGCATATTCTTCCCATTCCACCACTTGAATGTGCTAATTGTGTATGTGTCTCATCATTCCTCATGGTGGGTTCCTAACTTTAAATCAATGCTAGTACAACTCAACTTTAGGCGCAAATACATTGCCTTCAGAAAGTATTTATACCCCTTGACATTTACATTTACATTTAAGTCATTTAGCAGACGCTCTTATCCAGAGCGACTTACAAATTGGTGCATTCAATTTAGGATAGCCAGTGGGACAACCACATCTTGATCACAGTAAGTACACTTCTTGACTTATTCCACATTTTGTTGTGTTGCAGCCTGAATTCAAAATGTGTTTTTTTTCAACATCTACACACAATACCCCATAATGACAAAGTGAAAACATGTTTTTAGAAATGTTTGCAAATGTATTGAAAATGAAATACAGAAATATCTCATTTACATAAGTATTCACACCCCTGAGTTAATACTTTGTACAGGCACTTTTGGCGGTGATTACAGCTGTGAGTCTTTTTGGGTAAGTCTCTAAGAGCTTTACACACCAGGATAGTACAATATTTGCCCATTATTCTTTTTAAAATCCTTCAAGACTGTCAAGTAGATTGTTGATCATTGCTAGACAGCCATTTTCAAGTCTTGCCATACATTTTCAAGCTGATTTAAGTAAAAACTGTAACTAGGCCACTCAGGAACATTCAATGTCGTCTTGGTAAGCAACTCCAGTGTAGATTTGGCCTTGTTTTAGGTTATTGTTCTGCTGAAAGGTGAATTGGTCTCCCAGTGTCTGTTGGAAAGCAGACTGAACCAGTTTTTCCTTTTGGATTTTGCCTGTGCTTATAGCTGTATTCGGTTTCTTTTTATCAAAAAAAAAAACTCCCTAATCCTTGCCGATAACAAGCATACCCATAACATGATGCAGCCACCACCATGCTTGAAAATATGAAGACTCAGTGATGTGTTGTATTGGATTTGCCCCAAACATAACGATTTATATTCAGGTCAAAAAGTTAATTCCTTTGACACATTTTTTTGCAGTATTACTTAAGTGCCTTGTTGCAAACAGGATGCATGTTTTGGAATATTATTGTGCTGTACAGGCTTCCTTATTTGCACTCTGTCATTTAGGTTAGTGTTGTGGAGTAACTACGATGTTATTTATCCATCCTCAGTTTTCTTATATCACAACCATTAAACTCTATAACTGTTTTATGGTGAAATTCATGAGCGGTTTCCTTCCTCTCCGGCAACTGAGTTAGGAAGGATGCCTGTATCTTTGTAGTGACTGGGTGTATTGATACATCATCTAAAGCCTAATTAATAACTTCACCATGCTCAAAGGGATATTCAGCATCTGCTTTTTTTATTTTTACGTACTGTATCTACCAACCGGTGTCTGTCTTTGCGAGGCATTGAAAAACCTCCCTGGTATTTGTGGTTGAATCTGTCCTTGAAATTCACTACTCGATTGAGGGACCATATAGATCATTGTACTGTATGTGTGGGGTACAAAGATAGGGTGTCATTAATAAATCATGCTAACCACTATTATTGAACACAGAACGAGTCCATGCAACTTATTATGCAATTTGTTAAGCACATTATTACTCCTGAACTTATTTAGGCTTGCCATAACAAAGGGGTTGAATACTTATTGACTCAAGACATTTCAGCTTTACATTTTGTATTAATTTCAAAAAATGTGTAATAACACAATTCCACTTTGACATTATGGGCATTGTGTGTATCAGTGACACAACATCTCAATTTAATACATTTTGAAATTCAGGCTGTAACACAACAAAATGTGGGAAAAAGTAAAGTGGTGTGAATACTTTCTGAAGGCACTGTATCCCATCCAATTGATGATTAACACGAAAATCCCATTTATGCGCACCCGGGGGGCTGGTTATCAAGTAAGGATTCATCCTTGCTCATTTTTGTATTCATACATCTTCATCAGACAGGAGTATCCCACTGGGCACACCACGTCATTTCAGCATGGAAATTAGGGTAATATTTGGTTGAGACATTGATCAATGAGATTTCAACCTATTCACCCACTCAAAAAGACAGACAGAAGTTTGTTGAATTCCCAATTTATTATCACTATGCTTTCAACCATGTAAAAGCACAACCAAATTCCAATGGAAAAACAATGTCAGATTTTTGGTTTAGTTGTCATCTAAATGTGTTATCACTGCACTTTCAACCATTTAATAGCACAACAAAGTTCAAATGGGAATACAATGTAAGATATTTTGTATTTATACAACAATTTAATGTGTTATCACTGCTTCATCTAATAGCACAACCAAATGACCTGGATTGCAGTTGAGATTAGGCTACATTAAAAGTACATAGTGCAAGTGATCAATGCTGTTCGAGATTCTGCACAGATTATTATAGCAATTGTGAAGATCTCCATGGACCTGCGACCTTTGCATGCTATCTTGAACATGCACGCTTTCTATTATTCCATAAGAAGAGATTGATAGTTATACTACAGTAGGCTAGCCTCAAAATGTGGCCATGGATGTGTTACTCATTTGAAGGTTGAATAAATACTGTTAGGCCTAGTTTGTAAGTTAGCCTTAACTTTAGGCTATTAACTGTATTACAAAAGTAATATTGTGTTTGGTTGACAACGCAACCAAATATTAACATTTAATGCTTGGATAAGCCACTGGCTTAATCCTATTCTTTAACTTTTATTTTTGATTTAGTTGGAGATGTGAATCCAACATATTATTTGTTAACTTGTCGACAAGTTAATAGACTATTTACTGTATTGCAAAAGTGATAGTGAATTGTGTTTGGTTCTCAACGCAACCAAATATCAACATTTGAAGGAAATGTATATTTTGTGCCACTGACTTAGTCTGGCTTTAAATCCAGTTGGTCTACAAATGAATTATTGATACTTACTGTATGTTGGATTCACGTGTCCATCTCAACCAAGAACCAAAGTTAAAGAATAGGAAAACATTTAATCGAACTTTATTTAAAGTGCATTTAAAGTTTGATTTGATTTAGACCTATTCTTTAACTTAGATGTTTGGTTGAGATGGAGAAGTGAATCCAACATATCAATTATTAATTTGTAGACAAACTGGAATCCAAGCCAGAGTAAGTCAGTGGCACAGATGGAATTATCCAAGCTGAAGATACATCTCCTTCAAATGTTAATATTTGCTTACGTTGACAACCAAACACAATTCAATATCCTGTTTGTCTTCAAATTGATAATTAATATGTTGGATTCACATCTCCATCTCAACCAAACATCTAAGTTAAAGAATAGGACTAAATAAAATCTAATCAAACTTGAAATGCACTTTAAATAAAGTTTGATTTGATTTATTCCTCTTCTTTAACTTAGATTTTTGGTTGAGATGGAGGCGTGAATCCAACACATTAATGATTAACTTGAAGATTACTTTTGAAATCAACCGAAGCTTGAAAACCTAGGCTGCCTATATGTATTGTCTATTTTTAGTTGAACCCTGGGTTGAATTGAAACAATAGCTGTTGATGACGTTGCAAATGCTATACAGGCCTAAATAGTATCGTTGTTGATATATTGTATGACTTATAAAGTATGGTTACATTTAATTTGCTCTGTTAAACCAACCCTATTCAATGACTTTGATAGCAACAGTGAATATATTTAGTTATTAAGAGATCTGTCAATAATCGTTCTCATGATACCACATTGGTAGTAGTCAGTGACAAACATCAAAGCTGGGCTTGGTTAAAACCCTGGATGGGAGACCAAATGAATAGCTGTAGATAGATCAACTCTCCAGTAGGAGGTGCTGCCCAGACTATCGTTTTTTTTTCTGATAGTGGCTATAACGTTTAGCATCTGACGTTGTTTCAAAAGCACAAATTCAACATATTTTTTACAAGGTTTGTCTATGTTGAAAATTGGTTACAATGAATACATAATCCTGTGGTTGAAATGTCACCCTCAAAACAAGAATTGATTACTTTTTTCAAATCCAATGTACAGTGCAGAAAGTATTCACACCCCTTTACTTTTTCCACATCTTGTTGTGTTACAGTCTGAATTTGAAATGGTTTAAATTTAGATTTTATGTCACTGATCTATACACAATACCCCATAATGTCAGAGTGAAATTTTGTTTGTAGAAGTAAAAATGTGCTTAACAAATTGCATAATAAGTTGCATGGACTCATTCCGTGTTCAATAATAGTTGTTAACATGATTTTTTTAATGACACCCTATCTTTGTACCCCACACATACAGTACAATTATCGTATCTGTAAGGTCCTTCAATCGAGTAGTGAATTTCAAGCACAGATTCAACCACAAAGACCAGGTAGGTTTTTCAATGCCTCGCAAAGATACAGTATGTAAAAATAAAGAAAGGCAGACGCTGAATATCCCTTTGAGCATGGTGAAGTTATTAATTAGGCTTTAGATGATGTATCAATATACCCAGTCGCTTCAAATAGACAGGCGTCCTTCCTAACTCAGTTACCGGAGAGGAAGGAAACTGCTCAGGGATGTCACCATGAGGCCAATGGTGATTTTAAAACAGTTACAGAGTTTAATTGTTGTGATATTAGAAAACTGAGGATGGATTAACAACATTGTATTTCCTCCACAATACTAACCTAAATGACAGAGTGAAAAGAAGGAAGCCTCTACAGAATAAAAATATTCCAAAACATGCATCCTGTTTGCAACAAGGCACTTAAGTAATACTGCAAAAAATGTGGCAAAGAAGCAAAGTTTTTGTCTTGAATACAAAGTGTTATGTTTGGGGCAAATCTATCACAAGACATCACTGAGTACCACTCTTCATATTTTCAAGCATGGCGGTGGATGCATCATATTATGGGTATGCTTGTCATCGGCAAGGACTAGGGAGTTTTTTAGGATGAAAAGAAACCGAATACAGCTATAAGCACAGGCAAAATCCTAGAGGAAAGGTTCAGTCTGCTTTCCAACAGACACTGGGAGACAAATTCACCTTTCAGCCGACAATAACCTAAAACACAAGGCCAAATCTACACTGGAGTTGCTTACCAAGGCGACATTGAATGTTCCTGAGTGGCCTAGTTACAGTTTTGACTTAAATCAGCTTGAATATTTATGGCAAGATTAGAAAATGGCTGTCTAGCAATGATCAACAATCAAATTAACAATCGCCGCCAAAGGTGCGTCTACATTTTCAATACATTTGCAAAAATGTCAAAAACTGGTTTCACTTTGTCATTATGTGGTAGTGTGTTAATGGGTGAGAAAATATATATTTCATCAATTTTGAATTCAAGCTGTAACACAACAAAATGTGGAATAAGTCAATGGGTATGATTATTTTCAGAAGGCACTGTATTTTCCACTTAGATTCAAAGTCACAAAATATTGACGAATTACGTTGAAACAACGTTGATTCGACCAGTAGATTGTGGGATGTGACAGTCTGTGGTGGGGATTCGGGAACAACATCCAGATGTGGCAGCTGCTAGTGTATTCCCAGGGGCAGAAACCTAATTATTTATGTGTCCTTTGACAGCAAAACAAAGGCTACCATTGCATTGCTTTGGTTTTAGTTTTTGTTAAGTCACTCATGAAAAGCAGACTGTATTAGTTTTGCTTGGTCGAACTGAGTCACTATTAACTTGTTATAAACAGTATGGCTGGATCAGCTCAGGTATGCATATAGTAGTCAGACTAGTCTGTCTTTGGGTCACATGGGAATAACCCTCAAAATTATTTTGTCTAAAGTAGCATCATTATTGCAATAGGTCATTGTTGCTGACTTTACCATGTAGTAGCCTATATTTATTTATATGATTAGATTAGAAAACATTATTGTCCATTAAGTTACACAGAATGGAAAATTGTCTTTGGCACTCTCGCTTACATTTAAAGGATAAAACAGACATAAAACATACACATTACACACATTGAGCGTTTACCTCACGTCAGTTCATCAGAATCTTATTTAGGATTGTCACTGTGGAGGGGATAAAGAATTTCTTAAAGGTCTAATGCAAATAATTTCTGGGTAACAATTATGTATCTTACTGTGATTGTTTTCAATTAAAAATAGCTTCTCAGCAAAGGGCAATTTCTAAAGCAAGAATTTTGCTGTTATTTGCAGAGAGGTTTGGAACTCTCTTTCTTATTGGTGACTCCCGAGTGGCGCAGTGGTCTAAGGCACTGCATCGCAGTGCTAGCTGTGCCACTAGAGATCCTGGTTCGAGTCCAGGCTCTGTCGCAGCCGGCCGCGACCGGGAGACCCATGGGCGGCGCAGAATTGGTCCAGCGTCGTCCAAGGTAGGGGAGGGTTTGGCCGGCAGGGATGTGGGTTCGTTTCCCACGGGGGGCCAGTATAAAAAAACAAACAAAAAAACATGTATGCATTCACTAACTGTAAGTCGCTCTGGATAAGAGCGTCTGCTAAATGACTAAAATGTAAAATGTAAATGTAATGTCACCATGGAAGGCCACAACTCCAACCCACCAAAACAGGCTGAAATTTCAGGGCTTTTCAAACAGCTTTTCCACTTAAAGGGCATTTCAAGAACTTTGAAAGTTTCTTCAATTGCAGTTGCAAAAACCATCAAGCGCTATGATGAAACTGGCTCTCATGAGGACCACCACAGGAAAGGAAGACCCAGAGTTACTCCTGCTGCAGAGGAGAAGTTCATTAGTGTTAACTGCACCTCAGATTGCAGACCAAATAAATGCTTCACAGAGTTTAAGTAACAGACACATCTCAACATCAACTGTTCAGAGGAGACTGCGTGAATCAGGCCTTCATGGTCGAATTGCTGCAAAGAAACCACTACTAAAGGACACCAATAAGAAGAAGAGACTTGCTTGGGCCAAGAAACATGAGCAATGGACATTAGACTGGTGGAAATCTGTCCTTTGGTCTGATGAGTCCAAATTTGAGATTTTTGTTTCCAACTGCCGTGTCTTTGTGAGATGCAGAGTAGGTGAACAGATGATCTCCGCATGCGTGGTTCCCACCGTGAAGCATGGAGGAGGAGGTGTGATGGTGTGGGGGTGCTTTGCTGGTGACACTGTCTGTGATTTATTTAGAATTCAAGCACTCTTAACCAGCATAGCTACCACAGCATTCTGCAGCGATAAGCCATCCCATCTGGTTTGCGCTTAGTGGGACTATCATTTGTTTTTCAACAGGACAATGACCCAAAAATACACCTCCAGGCTGTGTAGGGCTATTTGACCAAGGAGAGTGATGGAGTGCTGCATCAGATGACCTGGCCTCCACAATCACTCGACCTCAACCCAATTGAGCTGTTTTGGGATTAGTTGGACCGCAGAGTGAAGGAAAAGCAGCCAACAAGTGCTCAGCATATGTGGGAACTCCTTCAAGACTGTTGGAAAAGCATTCCTCATGAAGCTGGTTGAGAGAATGCTGAGAGTGTGCAAAGCTGTCATCAAGGCAAAGGGTGGTTACTTTGAAGAATCTCAAATATAAAATATATTTTGATTTGTTTAACACTTTTTTGGTTACTACATGATTCCATATGTGTTATTTCATAGTTTTGATGTCTTCACTATTATTCTAAAATGTAGAAAATAGTAAAAATAAATAAAAACCCTTGAGTGAGTAGGTGTGTCCAAACTTTTGACTGGTACTGTATAAAACAGGAACATTACGTTTTTGACTGCACTGGGCCTTTAAGGCCATTCTTCTGTGCAAGTGGCACCTTTAGTCTCTGACCGGACGGAAGCATTTGGAAGGATGCATGCAGCTTGTGGGTGTTGTCGTTGAAGACCTGGATTGCTTTCCTTGTGAAGTTCTGTGTGTACAGTTTTTGGAGTTGTGGCTGTTCGCTGCTGACTATTTTGCTGGTCTGATTGACAACTTGTGCCAGTTTACTCCTGTTCCTTACTGAGATGTTCCCATACCAGGAGGAGATGTTGAAGGTAAGAACACTCTCGGTCAGTGATCTGTACACCATGGTCAGTGTGTGTTTGCTTGCATTAAAACTTCTTAGCTCCTTAGTAGGAAAATACTACTTTTGTATGGACTCCACTCTGTGAGACCTCAGTTTCAGCCAGTGCAGCTGAGCTGCAATCTGAGATGCTTGTAATCAGAATCAGTGGGACTCAACATAAACCAGAGCGTCTATCCATCTCAGGCATGTTTTTGTTATGAAATATCATAACATTAACAATTTGTGGCAACCTTTTAAGGGGTTGCTATTTCCCTCCTCAATGCTAGAGCATTGTGTCATATAGCCTAGTGAATTATCATGGCTCATTCATGTGATCTGTTCAGGGCTGGCCCCAGGCATAAGTAACATTTAAAAATATATATATTTTAGGAACTCAGTCTGGGTCTCAACTTACTGTTTAGAGTTATAATAGTAGAATACACAAGGTGCACCTGTAGCAGAATCCACCTCTAGGCAAGGAAACGTTCACTGCGCCAGCTGCTGTGTGTGTGCTCTTGTGTGTGCTCGTGCTCAGTACATATCACAGTTTTTGTTTTGAAACAATGCTTCATTGTCAGACAGTTAATGTAACTGTACAGTATGTGCATGACAGCAGGCTATCTACAGTATTTTGAATGTCTCCATGTGTATACCTTTTCAAATATGAGGACACACAAGGCAGGCCAAAGCTATGTCAGAGAGTGTCTCCTCAGTGATTGAGCAAACATTTGGGATGCAAATACTTGATCCAGCTCTTCTCCAGCTCCAGTCAGCCTAAGAAAGCATAGTGCAGCTCTGTGCCAAGCTACATGAAGGCCCCTGGCCAAGTAAAGAGAGGCTACGGATCACTGGCCTCACTTAAAGCAAACACATGAAATTACACTTGGTACATGATGTCATTTGCATCTGGTTTCTGAAGTTGTCGATTATGCAAGTTGTTTGAGCTGGCACAGGATTTAGATCAAATGTTGCTGTCCCGTGGGCCGCTCTTGTGTTTTCTTAAATAACTCATTTGGTCACAGAATGGCATATATGACCTGCAGAAACTAGTTTTGGATTTATTGGTATTTTACAAGAGGTAAGATTAATATAAATGTTGACTTTAGGATGTTGAGAACAACCTTTTCATTCATTTCATTTCAATTCACACCCAAAGGAACAGCAACATTATGCATATCTCTGGTGAGTGATTGGGGCTTGCTGCTTTTATAATAATAATATAATATAATAATAATAATAAATAATAATAATATGCCATTTAGCAGACGCTTTTATCCAAAGCGACTTACAGTCATGCGTGCATACATTTTTGTGTATGGGTGGTCCCGGGGATCGAACCCACTACCTTGGCGTTACAAGCGCCGTGCTCTACCAGCTGAGCTACAGAGGACCACAACAATGGCAAGCTCTGTTGATGTGCTTTCAAATCAAATCAAAGTTAATTGGTCGCGTACAATGGAGAATGTGAATTGTCTTTGATTATGCTTGGTGGGTCATGTACAGTATGCTGATCGTGCACATATTTCCTCCCAGCCTTCTCGTCTCTGCCGCCCTTTATTTTTTATTTTTTTAAAAAAATTTTAGGGGGTAGATCAGCTTTAATATTGCAGATAGATTGTAACTTCCATCAATGTAATTGTCTGCATCACTTCCAATCCCCCATAACATACTGTACCACTGGTGGAAAAATTTGCATATTTTCTTTATGCGGAGTCTAGAATATTCTCATGAAAATCTGTCGCCAATTGGATGGAAACCAAGCTTATTTGTCTTTCTCTCTCTCCCTCCCCCTTCCTCTGCTTTATCATTCTCTATATTTCTTTCCCCATTCCTTTCCCAGTCTCTGATCAAATATAAGGCACATTCCCAGACCTTAGGTCACTACCCAGTCCTCTAGACTATACCCTTTCTATTTTTGCACTTTCAGTTCATCAGTAAGGGTCTAGGCCCTAGGGACAGTGACCAGGATTTGAATTGGGATTGGGCTTTCCTGTGTATGTTCATAGAGCTCAGTGAATATGTTTCCTTTGACTTAGGGACTCTGTCAACGGCTTAGTGAGTGTGTATTCAGTGCAGCCAATGCATTTGCTGCACCACTGCCTCGCAGCAAGGGACGTGAATTACAGTGATACTGCAGAGGGAATGCAACCCCACTGACACTGCAACCCAATCCCTCTGCCCGTAGGATGGGGATAAGGAAGAGCAGCTTCCTTATGGAAAAACTCATAAAGTAGTAATAGTGTGGACAGGCAGGCAGACCGGTGTGTGTTGGGGAGTGCTTGATACAAGAATGAGGTTTGGTTTCTTGATGAGGTCATTGAGTTTGTATATCAACTTATGGGAAGTATAGGGAGACGGAGAGAGTGTGTCTAATTAGAGGGAGAGATACATACCTGGGTGGAATGTCTCTGACAGGAGGTTACTGAGCTGGCCCTTTGAGATCATGACTATCTAAAGAAGCTCATTGTTTATGAGTGGTTTTGTGTGTTGCTACATGTTGCTTAGACGTAACGAGACATGTAGAGAGAAAATGTGGCTCCACAGAACCATTTGGGATGACTATACCTCCATCCTCCTCCACTCTTTCCCCCAGTTCCCCCACTTCTGAGGTGGTAAAGTTGAGGGCACGGCCACTCGGCCAGACAGCCAGGCCAGAGGAAGGTAACTGATAAGACAACATGGACTACCTTTCAGGGAGCCAGAATGAACAGGCTACCTCTACACCCTTAGATGATGATAGGCTTTGCTTTGCCTCTGTTGATGGTCCCCCTTTCTCTTCCTCTGTCTCAGTCTTTAGTAAAGCATGCCTGCCTGGGGACAGAGCACTTTCTCGGTTTAACTGTCTGTCAGTGTGTGTGTGTGTTTGTTTGTTTGTATATTTTATTTGACATACAAATTCAACATTGTGAAATAAATATTGCCAGCAAATGTGGGTCGACTCAACATATACAGTATATCATTCCGTAAGGAGGCTTATGCAGACGTCCTCCATTTCAGAACAGTAAAAACTGATAGTTAATAAAAACACTCATTTTTCAAAGGCATTCCAATGATATTCAGGATGTTGGAAGGAGTTGAGGTTTAAGTAGATGCTCTCCAACCTTGGTCCATATGCTATTTGATTCCATCCGTCATTGACCTGATCTGAACCCCAGCTCCTCAGGCAGAGTGTCTCATTAAGAAATAACCTGTCACGGTCTACAGACGAGGCAACACTGGCAACAGTACCTTGCACTGCTATGGAAGCAGTGCACACTGACTACATCTGGTTTGTTATTTTCCCAAATCAGCAAGAAAGGTTTCGTCATCAACTGGCCCAAACCCACTCTCCTTCATTTCCACTGCAGTGATGTGTCTGTGGAAACAAATCAGTTCTGTCTGTGTCAAGAGGGAGAGCCAGGTATCATCATAATGTAGAGAAGTGAAGCGGACAGGTTGTAAAGGATGGCCTCTCTAGAGACTTCAGACTGATCTCAGGTCTATATATATGAGATTTATCCCTACTGTCTATTCCCATTGTGTTTGAGCTGTGTTCTTTTCCATTCCGTGATGTTCTTGTCTTGGACTTTAAGGAGAATATTTCAGACCCTGACCTTCATTGCAGATGCTATTGGGTGTAACAAACCCAGTCATTTATGGATGAAGTTTTTACATTGGCTTTTGTTAGACTAAAATGAAACAAGTTGCCTAAAGCCATCATGCTATATGACCCCCTAATTTTGGGGCAATTTACAGCTATACTGACGATATGGAATATGAATTCCATTTTGGAATTCCCCCTCTTGAACAGGAAAGAAATGGGGTATTCTGAACGTATAATTAAGTGTAGTATGTCAGGCTAGTGCTCATTCTACGCCAGTGTTGGGCCTCAAACTGAACATTTATTTTATTTTCTTTCTCAACCCATCACAGTAACGTTAAAGTTAGACTAAAGCGATTTCAGAATAACTTCTAATCATTGGTAGACCCATTATTCTAGGCTTATGGATGACTCTTTGCATTGGATGGCGTGTAATACAATTGAACTAAACAACCTTTATAAGCCCACTATAGCAAGGTGTAGGATTGAACGACAAAACATATTTGGTGCTCTCTTTCTATGTTTTTAACATAATTATTTGAGGAGGATGTGGAAAGATAAAACAGAGTTGTTAAAAGCATGATTATGTTGTCTTTACTTAAATGGGCTATCTGCAGTTCAAACAATAACAAAGCGGGCACCCCGCCTCGGTTTTGGTGAACAGCTCAGTAATTGGGTTGGAGAAATGTAACCACTCACATTCATAGACGGAGCTGTGGATGCAAGGACTGACCATCAATGATATCAAAATGATAGTTTTAACCATGTTTTGAGGTTATATAGTCAATGTTTGTTTACAATTACATTGTTTACAACCTGGAGTAAAACAAGCTTATATTTGGGGTTCTGTGGGGTACAACTGTTGAACTAAGCTCATGAGGCATTTTTAAGTTATAGTCTTCAAGAATCAATCCGTGGCCAGTTTATTAAGTACACCACCCCATTCACGAAAATGGTTCGCGTGGCCATGGCTTTCTATATAAAGCCGGCAGACAGGCATCGAGGCATTCAGTTACAGTTCGATTGAACGTTAGAATGGTCAAAACGAGTGACCTTAAGTGGCTTTGAGCATGGTATGATCATCAGTGCCAGGCGCGCCGGTTCCAGAATTTTCAGAAACGGCCGGCCTTCTGTGCTTGTCATGCACAACAGCGTCTAGGGTTTACCGAGAATGGTGCGACAAACAAAAAAACATCCAGTCAGCGGCAATCCGATGGGCGAAAACAGAGAGGTCGAAGGAGAATGGCGTTAATGGGAGGTCGAAGGAGAATGGCAAGAATCGTGCAAGCTAAAAGGCGGGCAAATAACAGGCAAATAACGGCGCAGTACAACAGTAGTGTGCTGAACGGCATCTCGGAACGCACAACTAGTCGATCCTTGTCATGGATGGATTATTGCAGCAGACGACCACACCGGGTTCCACTCCTATCAGCTAAAAACAAGAAGTGGCTTCAGTGGGCACGCAATCACCAACACAATTGAGGAGTGAAAAAACATTGCCTGGTCCGATGAATCCCGGTTCCTGTCAGGATTTGGCGTAAGCAGCATGAGTCCATGGCCTCATCCTGCCTGGTGTCAACGGTACAGGCTGGTGGCGGTGGTGTAATGGTGTGAGAAATGTTTTCCTGGCACAAGTTACATCCCTTGGTACCTATTGAGCAACGTGTCATTGCCCCGAAGAATTCAAGCTGTTCTGGAGGTAAACGGGGTTCCAACCCGGTACTAGATGGGGGTACATAATAAACTGGCCACTGAGTGTATATTAATTCAAAAGTTTAAAAAAATATGTTAAAATCACAGATTGCCGATTTAAATAGCAACATGTCTATGATAATCTTCAGAGAAGGCTCAATTCACAACCTGGAAAAAGACAGTATGATATAATTACATAGTATATCATCAACATTTCCTGACTTGTCTTCTTACAGAAGACTTCAAAGGCACTTACAGACACAAACACAGGATAGTGTCTATGCCACAAACTGTCATCTTTCCCTTTCTCTTCAGATAAAGACCAGTTTCATATACTGGGCTTATTCTTGCACTGCTGTTATATTTTGTCATTGTATTTGTGTTTCTGGTGGTGTTTGAGTATGTTTTTTTCTACATCCTGTCTCTGTTGTTGTATTTCTAGCCCAGGACAACCCTAACAGTCTCAGACACAAATACAACTTCATCGCTGATGTGGTGGAGAGGATCGCCCCGGCCGTGGTTCACATTGAACTCTACCGCAAGTAAGAGCTGCACCTGTGTGTGTGCGTGTGTGTCCATATGTGTGTGTGTGTCTGTGTGTGCATGTGTGTGTATGCGTGTACGTCCTTGAATATCTGTAGACAAATACCAGAGTTTTCTTTACGGCCCACCTGGATGTGAGGCCACACTAGTTGGGACTTTTTCATTATCTCTGCCTCTCATCCTCTTTCTCTGTCTTTATATTCCATATCCCCTGTCTCCCCATCCCCCTTCTCCCTATTTCTAATCATCCCTCCCTTTCTCTCTATAAATGTATCTGTCTCTTCTCTCTCTCTCCCCATCTCTGTCTTTCTTTCCCTTTCTATCTCTCTCTCTCTGTCTCCCCCTCCCTCTCTCTCAGGATGGCATATTCTAAGAGGGAGGTGGCGGTGGCCAGTGGCTCAGGGTTCGTGGTGTCAGAGGATGGACAGATCGTGACCAATGCCCACGTTGTGGCCAATAAGCATAGAGTAAAGGTGGAGCTGAAGAGCGGCGCCACCTACGACGCCAAGATCAAAGACGTGGATGAGAAGTCTGACATCGCACTCCTCAAGATCGACTCACCAGTAAGAGAGGTCACTAGAGGTCACAGTCATAGCTCAATAGTTCCAAATCAAATTGAAATAACTTAATTTAAATCACTTAACACATCCATAATTAACATAGGAGCCAAACGGAGATTGCAGTTAGAAACATTTGCAACATGTTAATTTGCTTGAGTGCCACCCACTCTTTCACAAAGATCGTCACAATATTCCTTCAAATGGAAACTTTATGGAATATTATAAGTGGCATAAATAGTGGGTTTGAGGAGTGTGGCTTTACACAGAAGCTCCCATGCTTCAGTCTTATTTAATTCCTGCCTATGAGAGTGTGTGGGAATGACATTGACAGTTTCAACACCCAGGAAGCAGATTGGATTTTACGTACAGCCTTCCAGGCCAACAGTAGCCATCTTGGTGCAGTACTTTCCTATATTTTACAACTGCATATCTAGACACCATTAGCAAAGTGAGCAACAATTGAACAACAACAATGACTCAATATTAGCAGAGGAGTCAGAATTACAAGATGAAGCAAGATGTTATTGATAGAAAGGTGTTGTTCAGCTTGAAAACATAGAGGTGATTGTTTGAGTGGTGCAACAAGTGCAACCAAATGGTCCTTGTAAACGCTGGTATTCAACACATAGTTAATGTTGGCAATGGCATTCAGAAAAAAATACTTCATAAAACAACAGTCGTTACGCAACGATTCTCAGAAATAAACTTGGAAGATATTCTGCAAAGACTCATTACCAGCAGATGAAAACCCATGTTATGCTCCAATGAGAAAATAGTTTTGATAGCAAAAGTTTTGTTCATAAATGGCATGGAGGCAGGCCATGTAAGGGTTTTGCCACGGGAAAGTACAGTAACATAGAGAGACTGTTGCTTTGTGGACCAGCGGGATACACATCCCACATGAATCATAGTCGACAACCATATGAAGGAATGCCTGGCACCCATTCAAAGCCACAGGCTAGGAGTAACTGCACAGCAGAATGCCTCACCGAGCTTTCCCTCGCTTCAATGCACAGCTGAAAAGACACTCACGACAAGGACAGGGCTACACACTGCAACGGCACAAAACGCCAAGACAAGCACAAGGTTATGGTTTTTTTTTTTGGGATCCCCATTAGCTTTTGCATAAGCAGCAGCTACTCTTCCTGGGGTCCACAAAAAAACACAAGACATGACAAGTAACAAAACACTGATACACTGATAGACAAGGACAGTCACACCAATTTAAAATACAATGATATACAAACAATACAACAACAACATTATACAAACAATACAACAACAAAAAGTATGTGTGTGTTAGAGTGTGTCTGTGTGTGTGTGTATTTTAGTGTGTGTCCCCTCACAGTCCCCGCTGTTCCATGAGTTGTTGTTTAATCTGTTTTTAAAGGTCATTTTGCTGTTTGCTTGAGTAATTGGAGGTGGAAGGGAGTTCCATGCGATGATAGCTCTGTATAAAACTGTGCGTTGCCATGAATTTGTTTTGGACATGTGGACTGTGAAGAGACCTCTGGTGGTATGTTTTGTGGGGTATGTATTGGTGTCTGAGCTGAATGTTATTTTATTATGCAGACAATCTGGAATTTTCGTCACAAAAACTAGAAGAGAAGCAGTCAATCTCTCATCAACCCTCAAACAGGAAAGACTGGCATGCATGTTGTTCATGTTAGTTCTGTATGTGCAGTTAAGGGAAAGGTGTGATGCTCTGTTTTGAGCCAGCTGCAGCTTTGCGAGGTCTTTCTTTGCTGCGCTGGACCATATTAACGGCCAGTAATCAAGATGGGACCAGAGCCTGAATAACTAGTACAGTTGATTTTTGTGTCAAAAATGCATAACTTATTTTTATAACAGACATACCCCTCTCCATCTTCACAACAACTTTGTCAATATGACTTGAACATGATAATTGACCATCCAATGTTATACCTAGGAGTTTAACTTCCTCAACTTGCTCAATGGTCACACCCTATATGTACAACTCCAGGAGGTTAAGGTCTTAGATAATGTTTTGAACCGAATACAATACTTTTAGTTTTAGATGTATTTAAGACCAGTTTATTATTAATCACGCATTCTGATATTGACTGTAACTCCTTATTAGAATTTCAGTGAGCTCACTGGCTTTGGGTGCTGACATGTAGAGTGTGGAATCATTTGCATACATAGTCATTCTAGCTTCATGTAAGATCAGTCACAAATCATTTGTAAAAATAGAGAAAAGTAACGGCCCAAGGCAACTGCCCTGAGGGAAACGGCACTGTACATATCTGATGTTAGAGAAGCTTCCATTGAGGAACACTCTGGGTTCTATTGAATAAATAACTATCCAACCATGTGATTGCAGGTGATGTAAAGCCATAGCAAGTTCGTTTTTTCAATAACAATTTAGGATCAATAACAACTAAGGCTGCACTGAAATCTAACAATACAGCTCCAACTATCATCTTAATATCCATTTATTTTAACCAATCATCAGTTATCTGTCAGTGCAGTACACGTTGAGTACCCTTCTCTGTATGCATGCTGAAAGTCAGTAGTTAACTTGTTCTCTGAAAAATATAATTGTATTTGGTCAAACAATCCTCTCCATCAGTTTACTAAGAACAGGCAGCAAACTGATTGGGTGGCTGTTAGAGCCAGCAAAGGGTTCTTTAATATTTTTAGGCAGTGAATTACTTTAGCTTCCTTCCACACCTGTGGGGACACACTCCTTTAGGCTTTGGTTAAATATATAGCAAATAGGAGTGGCAATACAGTCTGCTACCATTCTCAATAGTTTCACATCAAGGTTGTCTATACCTGGTGGCTTATCATTATTGATGGATAGTTTTTCCACCTCTCCCACACTAACTTGACCAAATTAAAAAACAGCAATCCTTCTCTTTCATTATTAGATATTTTATACAAAAATATGATGGTTCGCTGTTCAATGTTGTCACTTTACTAGTGAAATAATCATTAAAATGATTGGCAATATCGAAAGGTTTTGTTATAAATAACCCATCAACTTCAATGAACCATGGAGATGAATTGGGTTTTCTGCCCGTGATATCATTTAAGGTAATCCAAAATCTTTTTCCATTTTGTTTTATGTCATTTATCTTTGTTTGGGAATATAATTTCTTCTTTTTGTACGTTTAGTCACAAAATTGATCAATTTGTTGAGCCAGCTGTTGAAATCTTTGCCCCAGTTGTCCCTTCTGTGTGAGAAAGTGTCTACCCAGTCTGCCCAGTGGGCACAGTCCCAGTTCCATGACTAACCCCCACAGTGGGACAGCACATCCCAGCTAAT
Organism: Coregonus clupeaformis; assembly: GCF_020615455.1. Taxonomy (NCBI): domain Eukaryota; kingdom Metazoa; phylum Chordata; class Actinopteri; order Salmoniformes; family Salmonidae; genus Coregonus; species Coregonus clupeaformis. The sequence continues at coordinate 59,157,205 of NC_059192.1, forward strand.
GAGACAGGGGTTAGGGGAGGGTGTTTGTGAGGGAAATAGTCGAATAGAGATGGAGAGAGTCAGTGAAAGATCAATTAGAGGATGAGAGAGGGAGGGAGATAATTAGAGGGGAAAATAGGTTTTGTCCTCAGGGCTTCAGGTCTGTACTCTTTTAAGTATTCATATCTTTCCCTCACTCTCCATCCTTCTCTGTCCCTCTCTTGTTTCAAGTGGGAGTCATTATGAGTAGGGGTTACTATTGTCAAACTTTGTAGTGCATATAAGCCCACTGAGAGAGAATCAATCACACATGTGAGCTTTGAAAGTTGACTTTTTGGATGTAGAATACCCTCTCTTCCCCCTCGGTGCTCCATGAGAAGCAGAGTTTATTGGTGACTGGGTTGGTCCGTTCCTGGGCTGCGGTGTGGTGTACCCCCGTCTCTGGGGAAGACATTAGTCTGTCTGCAGCAGCTGGGACTTCAGAGGATGGGAAGGAGAAAGGGAAAAAGTGCTCCTTTCTGACAGAGAGAGAGTGGGATAGAGAGAGTGAAAGAGACAGGGAATGTGGTCAAGGCCTGGAAAACAGTTCCATACGTCTGGAAAGCTAAGTGAGCTATTAGGCTAATGGGTTCGCTGTGCGATGTAGCGCTGGGAAGATATAGATAGAAGTCATCATGTAGGGGAAGGAGAAGCTTGTTAACGCTATCCACTCACTGCCTAACTTGTCTCTGATACACAATAGTTCACTGACGGTGTCCTCAATTTGGGCAGTGCCAATAAAAACTGAGGAAGTCATGTCAACAGACTGATTGCGTTTAAACATGCCTAGCCAAAAGAGGACACCACATCATCATCACTAAATGCATTGACTACATGTTTCTCAGTCCCCTACCACAATGTTAGTCTGTAAGCTCCCCATGTTGTCCACCTCCCAGAAGTCTGCTAGGATGACTGGCGCTGGCTAGACCAGACCAGGGCTCTTATTGGTTCAGGAGACATCCAGGACATGCTCTGCTTCTCATCTTGTGGAAAGAGTGGCGTCCTTCTGGAAAGAAGCAGAGGGAAAATGAATCACATCCTCGTCTCATCCTCCATTTCACTCGCTCTCCCACAATCGTTCTCATCCATGTGGATGCAGCGTGTCCGGACGAGGGCCAAGGAAAGCCGACTGGCCTTGCCCATCTATTCCATGCTGCAGACTTGGCCTAGTTTGTAGGTGGTTGTTTGCCAAGCCAGCGATGCAGGGAAGAGAGACCCAAACATCCCAACCGCATCTCGTCAGATCTGCATAGCCCAGAGACCAAAGGTGTGTGGTGTCTAGACGCCCGTCGGTGAGATGCCATCCAGTCATCCAGGGTGTCTGTAAACCATGCTGAAGGAAACACAGAGGGAGCTTTTGGCCATGTGTTTGCTGTTATGTTGGCTGTGATATTTACAACAACATGTGTGCACCATATAGTTTTTCTGTCCGATATCAGTAAAGGTTAGGTAACCCAGTATGGTTGAAAGGTGTTTATATTAACTAGCCTATGCTATTAAAGATTGTTAATATGGCTAGCAATCAGTGAGGGAAGGGACATTTATTTTCCTTATGACATAGACTTTTCCCAGCTCCTGTGATATATTTGGGTGTGTGCATAACTCTATCCCTAAAATTAGCTGTAATATTGAGCTCACACGCATACGTTTCTGCCACCCCTCAGCCACTGCTGATCCCCAGAGCTGATGGTTCTTCAGGTGTGAGCATGTTGGATCACACTCCCCTTTATTCACTGTGGCACAACCCTTCGGCCAAAAGTTAATGTGTAGCCAAAGTACTGTACACCCAAGAACAGTCACACCACTTGCTAGTCCTCCCCATGATATCTACAGTATGATCTTTGCACGGTAGCACAGTACTAAAAATCTAACATAATACCTATTGCCTTGAATTCCCCTATAGGAAAAGCACAGTTGTGACCACAGTAAAGACTGTAGAAGTTGTCATAGGTTTAATCACCAAACAAAGGGTGTGTGTATTTCACTGGCATGCCTCTGTGAACTAACGGGTGCCAGCTGTGTTGGTGTCAGTTTACAGTTGTGATTTTGTCAGGGTAAGTAAAATGAACCCGTTTTCACATATTTACATTTACCTTCTAAACTATTAGCGACAGTCCATCACAGCATGAGGCTTGACAAAAAAAAAGTTTGTACCTAGGCTCAAGTCATAAAATAAGAGTTAATGTAATAGGTTTTTAAGTGATTCCAAACTGCCATGGCTGTAATATGAAACAGAGGAGGCATTTTCCCTGTCGGTCCTTCCACCCCCTGCCATGGCAGACACTCTAGATGTACAGTACCATTTTCTAGAGATGGTTGAGATGATAGTATAAGGCCTTTATGAATATCTGGAATGATACCACCACTTCTAAGTGCCCCTGTCATGCAATTGTTTTTCTAGATGGCTGCTAGTAAATACTGGCTTTTCTGTTGAAGTATACTGTACCTGTCACTATCTCAGCCTCTATTAAAATCTGAAATTGTGCCATTCTCAGTTATCTTATGTATGAACCAATCGAGAGCTTGGAAAACAGCTTTTTTTTAAAGAATAGAAAGGTTGAAATTTCAATTCAAGGTTTTAACTTGAGATCGAGAACCAGGCAGTAGTGCATTTAACTGAAAGCATCTCACATGATGTTTGGGACGGCCAATGCAGGAGAGTGTTTCCTGCTCCTCTTCTTCTCCCTTTAACCTCTACTGGATGGGTGTCCCGAAATAGGGACAGTTGTTGTTCAATACGGATAATGTGACTACAATGACATTGTAAACAAAAGCAAATGTCTTATATGGGCAGAAATGCTTAAATTATTGTTAATCTAACTGCAGTGTCCAATTTACAGTGGGTATTACAGCGAAAAAATACCATGCTATTGTTTGAGGATAGTGCACAACAACAAAACACTTTTATCACGGCGACAGGTTTGATACATTCACATCTGAAGGTAAATAATGTACTTACATTCAGTAATCTTGCTCTGATTTGTCATCCTGAGGGTTCCAGAGATAAAATATAGCATAGTTTTGTTTGATAAATCAATTTTTATATCCATGTTGTATGCACGATCCATGTTGTATTCCCACTCGTTCAACTTGCAAAGAAAGACATCTGTGAAAATCTAATGCTAAACCTTGTTTCAGCCAGTCAAGTTAGGTTCCTATTTATTCCTCAGACACTCCAGAAGGCAACCAGCCTTTCCTTCATCATTCTGCATTAGGTATAACAAATCAAATGTTATTTGTCACATACACGTGTTTAGCAGATGTTATTGCGTGTGTAGCGAAATGCTTATGCTTCTAGCTCCAACAGTGCAGTAATATCTGACAAGTAATATCTAACAATTTCACAACATGTACCCAATACAAGGAATGGAATTTAAGAATATATACATATACAGTTGAAGTCGGAAGTTTACATACACTTAGGTTGGAGTCATTAAAACGTGTTTTTCAACCAATCCACACATTTCTTGTTAACAAACTATAGTTTTGGCAAGTCGGTTAGGACATCTACTTTGGGCATGACACAAGTAATTTTTCCAACAATTGTTTACAGACAGATTATTTCACTTATAATTCACTGTATCACAATTCCAGTGGGCCAGAAGTTTACATACACTAAGTTGACTGTGCCTTTAAACAGCTTGGAAAATTCCAGAAAATGATGTCATGGCTTTAGAAGCTTCTGATAGGCTAATTGACATAATTTGAGTCAATTGGAGGTGAACCTGTGGATGTATCTCAAAGCCTACCTTCAAACTCAGTGCCTCTTTGCTTGACATCATGGGAAAATCAAAAGAAATCAGCCAAGACCTCCGAAAAAAATATTGTAGACCTCCACATGTCTGGTTCAGCCTTGGAAGCTATTTCCAAACGCCTGAAGGTACCACGTTCATCTGTACAAACAATAGTGCGCAAGTATAAACACCATGGGACCACGCAGCCGACATACCGCTCAGTAAGGAGATGCGTTCTGTCTCCTAGAGATGAACGTGCTTTGGTGCGAAAAGTGCAAATCAATCCCAGAACAACAGCAAAGGACCTTGTGAAGATGCTGGAGGAAACAGATACAAAAGTATCTATATCCAGAGTAAAACGAGTCCTATATCGACATAACCTGAAAGGTCGCTCAGCAAGGAAGAAGTCAATGCTCCAAAACGGCCATAAAAAAGCCAGACTATGGTTTGCAACTGCACATGGGGACAAAGATCGTACTTTTTGGAGAAATGTCCTCTTGTCTGATGAAACAAAAATGGAACTGTTTGGCCATAATGACCATCGTTATGTTTGGAGGAAAAAGGGGGATGCTTGCAAGCCGAAGAACACCATCCCAACCGTGAAGCACGGGGGTGGCAGCATCATGCTGTGGGGGTGCTTTGCTGCAGGAGGGACTGGTGCACTTCACAAAATAGATGGCATCATGAGGAAGGAAAATGATGTGGATATATTGAAGCAACATCTCAAGACATCAGTCAGGAAGTTAAATCTTGGTCGCAAATGGGTCTTTCAAATAAATGGACAATGACCCCAAGCATACTTACAAAGTTGTGGCAAAATGGCTTAAGGACAACAAAGTCAAGCCTATAGAACATTTGTGGGCAGAACTGAAAAAGCGTGTGCAAGCAAGGAGGCCTACAAACCTGACTCAGTTACACCAGCTCTGTCAGGAGGAATGGGCCAAAATTCACCCAACTTATTGTGGGAAGCTTGTGGAAGGCTACCTGAAATGTTTGACCCAAGTTAAACAATTTAAAGGCAATGCTACCAAATACTAATTGAGTGTATGTAAACTTTTGACCCACTGGGAATGTGATGAAAGAAATAAAAGCTGAAATAAATAATTCTCTCTACTATTATTCTGACATTTCACATTCTTAAAATAAAGTGGTGATCCTAACTGAACTAAGACAGGGAATTTTTACTAGGATTAAATGTCAGGAATTGTGAAAAATTGAGTTTAAATGTATTTGGCTAAGGTGAAGGTTAACTTCTGACTTCAACTGCATGGACAAGCAATGACAGAGCGGCATGGACTAAGATACGGTAGTATATTATAGCATAGAGTAGTACAAGATATGTTAACATTATTAAAGTGACTAGTGTTCCATTTCTTAAAGTAGCCTGTGATTTCAATAGGCAGCAGCAGCCTCTAATGTGCTAGTGATGGCTATTTAACAGTCTTATGGCATTGAGATAGAAGCTGTTTTTCATTCTCTCGGTCCCAGCTTTGATGCACCTGTACTGACCTCGCCTTCTGGATGATAGCGGGGTGAACAGGCAGTGGCTTGGTTGGTTGGTCCTTGATTATCTTTTTGGCCTTCCTGTGACATCGGGTGCTGTAGGTGTCTTGGAGGGCGGGTAGTTTGCCCCCGGTAATGCGTTCGGCAGACTGCACCACCCTCTGGAGAGCCCTGTGGTTGCGGGCGGTGCAGTTGCCGTACCAGGCGGTGATACAGCCCGACAGAATGCTCTCAATTGTGCATCTGTTAAAGTTTGTGAGGGTTTTAGGTGCCAAGCCAAAATTCTTCAGCCTCCTGAGGTTGAAGAGGCTCTGTTGCGCCTTCTTCACCACACTGTCTGCATGGGTGGACCATTTCAGTTTGTCAGTGATGTGTATGTCAAGGAACTTGAAGCTTTCCACCTTCTCCACTGCGGTCCCGTCGATGTGGATAGGGGGGTGCACCCTCTGCTGTTTCCTGAAGTCCACGATCATCTCCTTTGTTTTGTTGACATTTAGTGAGAGGTTATTTTCCTGGCACCACACTCCCATATACAGAAACAAGTTTAGCAACGAAGACACAACATCATTACTCGCCGATGAGACGGGCGGTGTTCACTTGATTGACTGTATCTTGGTCCAATGACCACCTATCATTTGAAACATAGCTAGCTAGATAGCCAATGAGCTGGGCTTTACATGAGTATGAGATGGTCCTTTGTCTGAGGAAAAGCCTGTGTATTCAGCACTCGCGCAACGCGGTTTAGTTTCCATTGGAAATCTAAACAAGGCAGTGGCGCATCGCGTTATGCACAGCTCGATTTAGTAAACAAAGTTTTCTGCAAATTTTGAAAGTACAATATGGCTACTAATACTGGAAAAGCTAAATCAAAGTCCAGGTATACAGCTTTGGATGAGATTACAGCAGAAATCGACCGGGAAAGTGTCACAGAACCAGTAGATGAGGACTTCGTGAATATAGTTTAGACTCAACAGCTGAAGATGTTTTTGGAAGGAGACAACGCCAATTTGGACTGGTAAGTGAAATACGTTTTTTCTACTCATGCTTATGCAGTTGTTTGAGTGGTTGCATATTATTATTTTGAGATATTTTTTAGATGTTTTATTTGATTGCTATAAATAAAGCTGTGGAAAAAATTAAGAGACCACTGCAAAATTATACGTTTCTCTGGTTTTACTATTTATAGGTATGTGTTTGGGTAAAAATAACATTTTTGTTTTATTCTATAAACTACTGACAACATTTCTCCCAAATTCCAAATAAAAATATTGTCATTTAGAGCATTTATTTGCAGAAAATGACAACTGGTCAAAATAACAAAAAAGATGCTGTGACCTCGGGCTTGTGACCATCCCTCTTCCTCTTGATCACATTCCAGACGTTTTTAATGGGGTTCAGGTCTGGAGATTGGGCTGGCCATGACAGGTTCTTGATCTGGTGGTCCTCCATCCCCACCTTGATTGACCTGGCTGTGTGGCATGGTGCATTGTCCTGCTGGAAAAACCAATCCTCAGAGTTGGGGAACAATGTCAGAGAAAGGGAAGCAAGTTTTCTTCCAGGACAACCTTGTACGTGGCTTGATTCATGCATCCTTCACAAAGACAAATCTGCCCGATTCCAGCCTTGCTGAAGCACCCCCAGATCATCACCGATCCTCCACCAAATTTCACAGTGGGTGCGAGACACTGTGGCTTGTAGGCCTCTCCAGGTCTCCGTCTAACCATTAGACAACCAGGTGTTGGGCAAAGCTGAAAATTGGACTCATCAGAGAAGATGATCTTACTCCAGTCCTCTACGGTCCAATCCTTATGGTATTTTGCAAACCTCAGCCTGGCTCTTCTTTGCTTCTCATTGATGAAGGGCCTGTTTTCGAACCGTTCTCGTCGTGCACCTCACCCCAGCTGCCGTTTGCCATTCTTTTTGTAGGTCACTTGATGTCATCCTACGGTTGTTGAGTGACATTGGAATGAGTTGGCGGTCATCCCGGTCAGTAGAGAGTCGTTTTCGCCCTCTGCCGGTCTGTAGCTTTGTTGTCCCCAATGTCTGCTGCTTGACCTTGTTCTTATGAACCGCCGTCTTTGAAATTTTAAGGATGGAAGCAACCTGACGCTCACTGTATCCCTCTGCCAGTAAAGCCCTAATTGAACCCTTCTTTCCCTCACTCAAAACTTTCCTTTTCAACTCTTTTGGCATGGTCAATAGTTATTTTTTGATTAATATTACTTATGAGGTACTATTAGCACTGTTTTTGCCATCCAGCTGGTCCTATTGCAAGAGGATAGTGATGACCACAGCAGTGTTTTTTATATTTTTCCTTGTTAAATAAGATTTGGTTCATGTGATCACCTAATCAGTACCTAATTCAGTAGAATGAGGTGTGCCTGTGTTGGAATTCAACAGACACTGGAATGGAATGGCTGTCATACATGTAATGTAATTTTTTCCACAGCTGTGTATATATATATATAATAACTAATGATATATATCATACATATATAGACCCACAATGTATAGCCAATGTGTATTTTATGTTGACTTTGACATGGTGTGGCTGTGGTTTTCGAATGCCTTGTATATATATACACTACCGTTCAAAAGTTTGGGGTCACTTAGAAATGTCATTTTTTTCGAAAGAAAAGCAATTTTTTTGTCCATTAAAATAACATCAAATTGATCAGAAATACAGTGTAGACATTGTTAATGTTGTAAATGACTATTGTAGCTGAAAACGGCTGATTTTTAATGGAATATCTACATAGGCATACAGAGGCCCATTATCAGCAACCATCAGTCTGTCACGCCCTGGCTCTGGGGACTCTTAAATGTTGAGCCAGGGTGTGTAGTGTCTATGTTTTGTTTTCTATGTGTTTCTGTCTAGATCGTTTATTTCTATGTTGACCAGGGTGGTTCCCAATTAGAAACAGCTGTGGCTCGTTGTCTCTGATTGGGAACCATACTTAGGCAGCCTGTTTTGCACTTGTCATTTGTGGGATCTTGTTCCGGAGAGGTTTGTGTTTGTTAACCTTAGGACTTCACGTATCGTTTTGTTGTTTTGTTATGGTTATGAAAAGTACTCATTAAAAGATGTACGCATATCACGCTGCGCCTTGGTCCGTTGCTTACGACGATCGTGACAGAAGATCCCACCAATTAAGGACCAAGCAGCGTGTCCAGGAGCAAACGCCGGAGGTAACGCTAGTGGATGTCCTCCTCGGTTGGGGGAAGATCACCGAGGAGGAGGCCGTCCGCTACCGGAGGGCGATGAGGGAGGATGTCCAGGCAGGAGGGGAGAAGCGGCGCCAACCGGGCCGTCGTCGGACAGGCGAGAGGCAAATACAATACATTTTTTGGGGGGGGCACACGGCATGGATGACGGGGCTGCTGGAGGCAGCTACAGGGCGAGTTTGTGGACTAGGAGAGGAGGCCACCAGGTTACGGGGGCCATTGGTCAGGAGGGAGAAGGAGAGTGTGGAGGCACGGCGAGAGGAACTGAGTAGGCAGCAGAGGGAGCGGAGGTTTATGAGGAAACCCAGTCCCGCTCCTCGCACCAAGCAAGTGGTGTGTGTCACCAGTCCGGTCCGGCCCGTTCCTGATTCCCGCACAAGGCCAGTGGTGTGTGTTCCCAGTACGGTCAGGCCCGTTCCTGCTCCCCGCACTAAGTTAGTGGTGCGTGTTCCCAGTACGGCCCAACCCGTTCCTGCTCCCCGCACTAAGTTAGTGGTGCGTGTTCCCAGTCCGGCCCGACCCGTTCCTGCTCCCCGCACTAAGTTAGTGGTGCGTGTTCCCAGTCCGGCCCAACCCGTTCCTGCTCCCCGCACTAAGTTAGTGGTGCGTGTTCCCAGTACGGCCCAACCCGTTCCTGCTCCCCGCACTAACTTAGTGGTGCGTGTTCCCAGTACGGCCCAACCCGTTCCTGCTCCCCGCACTAAGTTAGTGGTGCGTGTTCCCAGTACGGCCCAACCCGATCCTGCTCCCCGCACTAACTTAGTGGTGCGTGTTCCCAGTACGGCCCAACCCGTTCCTGCTCCCCGCACTAAGTTAGTGGTGCGTGTTCCCAGTCCGGCCCGACCCGTTCCTGCTCCCCGCACTAAGTTAGTGGTGCGTGTTCCCAGTACGGCCCAACCCGTTCCTGCTCCCCGCACTAACTTAGTGGTGCGTGTTCCCAGTACGGCCCAACCCATTCCTGCTCCCCGCACTAAGTTAGTGGTGCGTGTTCCCAGTCCGGCCCGACCCGTTCCTGCTCCCGCACTAAGTTAGTGGTGCGTGTTCCCAGTACGGCCCAACCCGTTCCTGCTCCCCGCACTAACTTAGTGGTGCGTGTTCCCAGTACGGCCCAACCCGTTCCTGCTCCCCGCACTAAGTTAGTGGTGCGTGTTCCCAGTCCGGCCCGACCCGTTCCTGCCCCTCGCACCAAGCCAGTGGTGCGCGTCGCCAGCCCGGCCCGGCCTGTTCCTGCCCCTCGCACCAAGCCTGTGGTGCGCGTCGCCAGCCCGGCCCGGCATGTTCCTGCCCCTCGCACCAAGCCACTGTTGCGCGTTGCCAGCCCGGCCCGGCCTGTTCCTGCCCCTCGCACCAAGCCTGTGGTGCGCGTCGCCGGCCCGGCCCGGCCTGTTCCTGCTCCCCGCACCAAGCCAGTGGTGCGCGTCGCCAGCCCGGTCCGGCCTGTTCCTGCTCCCCGCACCAAGACAGTGGTGCGCGTCGCCAGCCCGGTCCGGCCTGTTCCTGCTCCCCGCACCAAGCCTGTGGTGCGCGTCGTCAGCCCGGTCCGGCCTTTTCCTGCTCCCCGCACCAAGCCAGTGGTGCGCGTCGCCAGCCCGGTCCGGCCTGTTCCTGCTCCCCGCACCAAGCCAGTGGTGCGCGTCGCCAGCCCGGTCCGGCCTGTTCCTGCTCCCCTCACCAAGCCAGTGGTGCGCGTCGTCAGTCCGGCACAGCCCGTGTCTGTTCCACCGGTGCCTGGTCAGGTACCGGTCAGCTGCTCCACACCGGAGCCTAAGCAATCCGCTCCACCGATGTCCAGTCCAGCTCCAGCCAGCGGGACCAGACCAGGGGCGCTACGGGGGGGTAGCTAGAGAGTGGTGGTCACGCCCGGAGCCGGATCCGCCTCCGAGGTGGAATGCCCACCCGGCCCCTCCCCTGTTGGGTTTAGTTGGGGGTACTGTCACGCCCTGGCTCTGGGGACTCTTAAATGTTGAGCCAGGGTGTGTAGTGTCTATGTTTTGTTTTCTATTTGTTTCTGTCTAGATCGTTTATTTCTATGTTGGCCAGGGTGGTTCCCAATTAGAGACAGCTGTGGCTCGTTGTCTCTGATTGGGAACCATACTTAGGCAGCCTGTTTTGCACTTGTCATTTGTGGGATCTTGTTCCGGAGAGGTTTGTGTTTGTTAACCTTAGGACTTCACGTATCGTTTTGTTGTTTTGTTATGGTTATGAAAAGTACTCATTAAAAGATGTACGCATATCACGCTGCGCCTTGGTCCGTTGCTTACGACGATCATGACACAGTCCTGTGTTCCAATGGCACGTTGTGTTTGCTAATCCAGGTTTATCATTTTAAAAGGCTAATTGATCATTAGAAAACCCTTTTGCAATTATGATAGCACAGCTGAAAACTGTTGTGCTGATTAAATAAGCAATAAAACTGGCCTTCTTGAGACTAGTTGAGTATCTGGAGCATCAGCAATTGTGGGTTCGATTACAGGCTCAAAATGGCCAGAAACAAATAACTTTCTTCTGAAACTCGTCAGTCTATTCTTGTTCTGAGAAATGAAGGCTATTCCATGCGAGAAATTGCCAAGAAACTGAAGATCTCGTACAACGCTGTGTACTACTCCCTTCACAGAACAGCGCAAACTGGCTCTAACCAGAATAGAAAGAGGTGTGGGAGGCCCCGGTGCACAACTGAGCAAGAGGACAAATATATTAGAGTGTCTAGTTTGAGAAACAGACGCCACACAGGTCCTCACCTGGCAGCTACATTAAATAGTACCCACAAAACACCAGTCTCAACATCAACAGTGAAGAGGCGACTCAGGGATGCTGACCTTCTAGGCAGAGTTGCAAAGAAAAAGCCATATCTCAGACTGGCCAATAAAAAGAAAAGATTAAGATCGGCAAAAGAACACAGACACTGGACAGAGGAAGATTGGAAAAAAGTATTATGGACAGACGAATCGAAGTGTGAGGTGTTCAGATCACAAAGAAGAACATTTGTGAGACACAGACCAAATGAAAAGATGCTGGAGGAGTGCTTGATGCCATCTGTCAAGCATGGTGGAGGCAATGTGATGGTCTGGGGGTGCTTTGGTGGTGGTAAAGTGGGAGATTTGTACAGGGTAAAAGGGATCTTGAAGAAGGAAGGCTATCACTCCATTTTGCAACGCCATGCCATACATCCTCTGTAGCTCAATTGGTAGAGCATGGCGCTTGTAACGCCAGGGTAGTGGTTTCGATCCCCGGGACCACCCATACGTAAAAATGTATGCACACATGACTGTAAGTCGCTTTGGATAAAAGCGTCTGCTAAATGGCATATTATTATTATTATTATACTCTGTGGACGGCTCTTGATTGGAGCCAATTTCCTCCTACAACAGGACAATGACCCAAAGCACAGCTCCAAACTATGCTATAACTATTTAGGGAAGAAGCAGTCAGCTGGTATTCGTTCTATAAAGGAGTGGCCAGCACAGTCACCGGATCTCAACCCTATTGAGCTGTTGTGGGAGCAGCTTGACCATATGGTACGTAAGAAGTGCCCATCAAGCCAATCCAACTTGTGGGAGGTGCTTCAGGAAGCATGGGGTGAAATCTCTTCAGATTACCTCAACAAATTGACAACTAGAATGCCAAAGGTCTGCAAGGCTGTAATTGCTGCAAATGGATGATTCTTTGACGAAAGCAAAGTTTGAAGGACACAATTATTATTTCTATTAAAAATCATTATTTCTAACCTTGTCAATGACTACATTTCCTATTCATTTTTGCTATATTTCTAATTCAAACTCATTTCATGTATGTTTTCATGGAAAACAAGGACATTTCTAAGTGACCCCAAACTTTTGAACGGTAGTGTATATATATAAAAGCCACTGGGGGCTGGTGACGGGAGGACGGCACACAACAATGGCCGGAATGGAGTGGAATGGCCAGAATGGATTGAATGGAACAGCACCAAACAGATGAAAACCATGTGCTTGATACCATTCCACTCACCCCACCCCGGCCACCACTACGAGCCGTCCTCCCCTCACCAGCCTTTTTTACCATTGGTACACACACTTCACCACAGTGATTGTGTTCCCCCTACTCTATATTATATATAATATGTTTATAGATATGTGTTGTTTATTTGATGTATTGATGCAGGGCTCATCCGTAAAAATATTCTTACTATATATATTTTTTTATTCAGTCCGACCCCTGCTGCTGTCTCTGGCTCCAAGCCCGGCCATCTAGAGGTGTGAAGAGGCCAGCCCAGGAGATGATGTGGAGCCACTTCCACCAACATTTAGACCGAAAAGGCAGCCAGGACCTCAGCTGGACTTTACTGGAAAGTACAGCCCCCTTCATCTTCACCCCTCTACTCCTGCCACCAGTTGTGTTCACCTGCCAAAATACATAACTGCTGACATGAATGTGCCTCAGGGCCAAAAAGAGCACAGCAGGGAGGCGTCGTTGTATTTGTATTTGTATTTGTATTTATTATGGATCCCCATTAGCTGCTGCCAAGGCAGCAGCCACTCTTCCTGGGGTCCAGCAAATTAAAGAAGTTTATACCATTTTAAAAACACTACAATACATTCACAGATTTCACAACACACTGTGTGCCCCCCTACCACTACCACATATCTACAGTACAATATCCAAGTGTACGTGTGTGTATAGTGTGTATGTTATCGTGTGTGTGTTTGTATGCATGTGTCTGTGCCTATGTTTGTGTTACTTCACAGTACCTGCTGTTCCATAAGGTGTATGAATGAGGGAGCTACATAACATTTAGTATGAAGTGTTTGTGGTGTGTTCACTTATGACATTAGATCAGTGTTGGCTGCTAACTTCGCCCTTATCTTAAATAGTTAATCATATATGACATTCCTGGGAGTGTGTAAACGTGTATTTTTTATTACCATAGCATTGTTGTATGTTCTCTATAGTTATGTACTTGAAAATGTATCAATATAGCAATTCGGCCACTTGGAGGCCGCTTGGGTACATTTGGGCAAACTTATGAGGGACACCTGGGTGACTTCATACTAAATGTTATGTAGCTCCCTCATTCTTGAAGGTATCAGTCTGAATCTTTGCACAAACACTGTTGCCCTCTTGTAGACAACATCTAAATTACCTCCAGCTTCCTATCATAATGTATGGCTTTTCTTTTTCATGTCAAAGATGATGCAACAAAAATAAAGACATGTTTTTTTGTTTGTTTTATCTTTTACCAGATCTATTGTGTTATGTTCTCCTACATCAATTTCACATTTCCACAAACTTCAAAGTGTTTCCTTTCAAATAGTATCAAGAACATGCATATCCTTGCTTCAGGTCCTGAGCTACAGGTAGTTAGATTTGGGTGTGTCATTTTAGGCGGAAATTGAAAAGAAGGGTCTGATCCTTAAAAGGTTAACCACCTCTTCTTAAAGTGTAAAAACTGTTGGTAGCTAAATCCGGCAAGAACTAGGACCATGAAAAAAACTCTACGCAGTTGGCTTCTGAGCCCTCACGCTAGTGACTGAATGCTGAAATACTTTGTTCTGATTCACTACAGGCCAGAACTGTACGGATGCTTCTCAGTCCAGGACTTTTAGTATCTTCATCACCACCACACACAGATAATGTGGTCAATGTTGGGGGATAAGTGTTAATGCATTAAGACCAGCCCATGGTTCAAAATAACCTGGTGAGTCACTTATGGTCAAGAGAAAGTCAGAACCACCGAAAATACATACAGTACCAGTCAAAAGATTGGACACACCTACTCATTCAAGTTTTTTTGTCTTAATTTTGACTATTTTCTACATTGTAGAATAATAGTGAAGACATTAAAACTATGAAATAACCCATATGGGATCATGTAGTAACCAAAAAAGTGTTATGTTACTTTGAAGAATCTAAAATATATTTTGATTTATTTAACACTTTTTTGGTTACTTCATGATTCGATATGTGTTATTTCATATTTTGGATGTCTTCACTATTATTCTACAATGTAGGAAATAGTAAAAATAAAGAAAAAGCCATGAATGAGTAGGTGTGTCCAAACTTTTGACTGGTACTGTATATTCAACACGGAATCCACAAGGACAAAAAGTAGCTGGGTTCAGGTGGTGATAGCTAGACTAACAGTCTTCACACATGAAGAGTCATTCCATTTGATGTTTGCTTTATGCCTATTCACACATAGACACTCCCACCCTCAAAGGGCTCATATCAGCTAGCCTAGGCATTCACAGTGTATAAGTGAATGTGTGTAAGCCTGACTGTACCGCCCACAATACAGTGGCAGCATTGTGTGTAAGCAGATGGATATGTACATGTGTGTGTCAAGCTTTGTTTTCTTTATTCACTTGTCTGAGACATTTCAATAAGCATCCTTCGATTGTATAACAATCACGCTGTTATTAGCACTATCACCACAGCAAGCGGCTGGCAGACAACCAGTGACTCAGACGCACCTGACTTCCTCTTGCCACCATGTGCCTTTTCTCCCTCCATCTGGTTATCCCCTTACCCTGGTCGGGTCGGGGTACGGGCGGTGTGTGTGTGTTTTTTACTTTTTTTAAACTAATCTTGTGGGGACCAGAAGTCCTCACAAGGATAGTTAAACAAGGAAAATCCGGACAAGTGGGGACATTTCGCCGGTCCCCACAAGGAAAAAGGCTATTTTAGGCTTAGGGGTTAGATTTAGGGTTACAATTAGGGTAAGGGTTAGAATTATGGTTAGGTTTAGGGTTTGAGGTTAAGGTTAGGTTTAAGGTTAGGGTTAGGTTAAGGGTTAGGGTTAGGGGTTAGGCAAAATAGGATTTAGAATGGGAATCAATTGTTTGGTCCCCACAAGGATAGTAAAACAAATGTGTGTGTATGTGTCCGTGAGTGTGTGTGCATGTGTGTGTGTGTATGTGTGAGTGAGTGTGATGGTGTGAGGGTGGGGAGTCACAGACTGAATAGCAGTTCACAGACTGCTATTCCAGTGTCAAGTCTGGATAAAGGGAATGAGAGGGGGGAGGAGGAGAAGGTGGGATGGGGGGAGGAGGAGAAGGTGGGATGGGGGGATGGGGGGGATGTAAAAGGTTCCCCTCCTCAGTTACACACTCTCATCTTCTCACTGTCGTCTTCTATTAATACCTAGGCTACAACTCATGGGTCAAGTTCGCATTGAGTTCCCGCAACACAAAAAGCTAAAATGGCGTATTATAATTGACTTCCATTTTTGATGGATTTATACTATTTGTAGACCTATGGCTCTAATGTTGTGTAGAGATGCCAATCAACATGTAATAATCTAGTTTATATACTATATTGGAAATGGGAAATGTAGTGTTATTATATTTCATGATGGCAATATGAATACACCTGGGTAGTTGACTACAGGGCGTGTTTTGGTGTTTGCATACATATACTTTTGTTTGTGTATATCTTTGGCTTGTTGGCCAGTCAGTCTCAGTTACATTAGCTTCCACACTGTGACTCTATTTATAACCCAGGGTAAACAAAATGGATACAGGGAACAAATAGGAAAGGTCTCAAGATGGTGCTGTTGTCAGGGAATTCGTTGGTGGTGTGTTGGGCACCACCGACTCAACGTGATGTAGTGACGCGTGGGCTAGGACCATACACTCATTGGCTATGACTGGACGGAATTGAAATTATTTAATGCAGACAGGAAAACTGTGGCTGGATAAATATACCCTCTCTCTGTCTGTCTAGGCACTGTCTCTGGCTTGTCATGGTTGCCTTGCCATGCAGTCTCAGTGGTTCTGGAGTTTAACATAAATGGATTTGTACTGTTTTATGAGGTACTGGCCACATATAAAAGAGATTCACTGTTGAGAGTGTGGACTGACCATACAGTGAGAAGAATTGGAAGGGTCTATGGAATTGTGCTTGAAGGACTTTAGATTCACAGTAAATATTAATGCTGTAAATAAATATGCCCTCCCTAACTTGTCCCACCTTCAGATCAAGCTTCCTGTGCTGATGTTGGGGCATTCATCAGACCTGAGGCCTGGGGAGTTTGTGGTGGCCATCGGAAGCCCCTTCTCCCTCCAGAACACAGTTACCACAGGGATAGTCAGCACAACCCAACGAGGGGGCAAGGAGCTGGGCCTACGCAACTCTGAAATGGAATACATTCAGACAGACGCTATTATCAATGTGAGTCTGTGAACACATGCACACACACACACACACACACACATCCCAAAGGATTGTGAACTGAGAACTGAAGTGATGTCCTTTTCTGTTTACAGTATGGTAATTCAGGAGGCCCTCTGGTGAATCTGGTGAGAATACTGTTTGTTTATTGACAGTGAAACAGTAGTTCTACATCTCTAATAGAAGGCAGACAATGTGTCTGCATGATGGCACATTGTAGTTTGAAACTGTATGCAAATGTGTGATTGTGTGTAGGAGTGTTACGGTGTTATTAGTGTGTCACTATGTATGATTATGAATGATTTTGGTTAATGTGGTTTTCAGACACTACATTGACTGTATTGTATATTGTTGTTGGATGACTGTATTATTGACTTCATTATTGACTGTGTTATTGTAGGATGGTGAGGTGATCGGGATCAACACTCTGAAAGTGACAGCTGGTATCTCCTTCGCCATCCCCTCTGATAAGATCCGAGAGTTCCTGACTGAATCCTACGACAGACAGTCCCGAGGTAGGACGTTTTATCCCTATGGTCATCCTGGGTGTAACATCTAAATATATCCCCCTAGTGTATGGTCCTGTTTACACTCTTAGCCACATATTTTGAGGATAACCATAAGCACTTACAGACATTTTGATTCAGACCCCGTTATGACTAAGCTTATCCCATGGCTCACATCAACACCATCATCCCAGACAATCCAATTCGTATACAGCCCCAAACGATCCACAGATGACCAATCTCTATTGCACTCCACACCATGGGCGTTTCTAGGATTTGAAGACATTCGGGGCTTAGCCCAAAGCCAGTAGGGGGGTCCAGCGGCATTCTGCCCCGGCCCCCCAAGAAAATAACTTCAACAGCTAAATGCATGAATTTGGTGCATTTTGACACGAACACAGAGATTAGAACATTGAGAGATTAGAAAATGTTCAGGTAACTTGTACCTACCTACCACAGCAGACACTGCCAGTACTCAATTACAGTTGCTACTGTGGGGGTCTCTACTCTGGAACACATACTGTTCATCTACAGTGTATTGCCAAAAACCACTCAACAACTTCAAACATAGACTCTCTCTCTCTCTCATACACACACACACACACACACACACACACACACACACACACACACACACACACACACACACACACACACACACACAAACAAACAAACTGTGCCGTAATTAGAATCCATAGAGCAGCTTTAAGTGATACAGTCTACTGTGTGCTCACCCCTCCTCTGCCTCTCTCCATCGCTTTCTCTGTGTTGTCTGTTGCTGTCTCTCTTGTCTGCCCTCTTCTGTTGCTGTCTCTTAGTATTATATGTTGCTGATTCTTGTCTACCCTCCTCTCTCGTCCTGTCCTGGTTGTAAAAACTGTAAAAGTAAACAAGTTTTTAATAGTATTTTCAAATTCTTTGTAAACCATGTTTTACTTTTTCACTGTCTGTATTTCACCTGTTATAATTTGTGCAAATAAATACAACTAATTAGAATCTATAGAGCAGCTTGAAGTGATACAGTCCACCTCTGTACTCTCTCCATCTGCCCTCTTCTGTCTCTTTCTCTGTGTCTTGTCTGTTGCTGTCTGTGTCTTGTCTGTTGCTGTCTCAGGTTCTTCTTTGTTACTTTCTCCTTTGTCTATCCTTTTCTGTTATGGCCTATTCTGTTATTCTGGTGTCTCTAGCCATCATATCCTATTCTGTTGCGGTCTCTGTGTCTTGTCTGGTGTCTTTCTCCAGCACCTATTCTTCTGTTGCTGTCTTTGTGTGTTGTCTCTCTCCATCATATCCTACTATTCTGTTGCTGTCTCTGTGTCTTGTCTGGTTTCTCTCTCCATCATCTACTCTTCTGTTTGTTTTGGGCCTGTGTCTGGGACACCTAAATCATCCTCTTCCCTACCATTTGCCCCTGGCTGCTCCTGTTCTAAGTGCTCCACTGGCCTGCTGTTCTCATTTGTCCTCGTCCTTGGCTCATCTGAAAGGTCTCAAGGTAGAGGTGCAACATGTCATTAGTTAGTTTTAAAGGGCGACTGCACTTCCTGATTTGGCCTCATTTTAGATTTGGTTTATTAAGAAATGTAAGCGGCCATGACTGAATTCAAATGTGAGTTGGTTTCGGGGTGTGGTTTGATGTGGGTGTCTCCTGTGTGTGTTCGCAGGTGGGAAGAGTTAGCCAAATTATTTAGCCAATTAGCTTTAGCCGGCTGGTGTGCACCCTGACTGACTTTGGATAGCCTATCTCCGGGGCAAGTTAGGGACCGTCAATAAATTACATAATGTAAATGAGACAATATTTTCATGTTGCACACCTTTTCATTTTTTCTCATTAAATGCTTTATATATTTATGTACGAATTTCTGAAATGTATAGTTGGTTTGAGGTTTTTAAGTAATTGAAATTTGGAGCTATTGGAATTTTTACATATTGTCCCATGTACATTTTGTAATTTACCAATGGTCTCTAACTAGCCCCATAGGGATATCCAAAGTTAACCCAAATTTACCACAGGCATTACGATCAGGTCGTGTGCAGCTCCACTCCGAATTTATGATTACTTTTTTGCTGCCAGCTGTGGGCATGTGGGCAGGATTGAAACAAACCCAACCTTCATTTATGCAGTCACGACCACAAGTCTCACAAAACTCTGTTTTGGACGAGACTGATTTTTTTGTCAATTTTGACAGTAGAATAAATGTTTCTGACTCATATCAATGCCACATAGGCTGTTTTCTAAATGAGAAGTTGTTTTTTAGGGGCAGTTGCTCGTTAAAGTTACTGTATACTGACAGGACCAGGGCAACTCTACTGTAAAGAAAAATTCAAGTGTCCTCATAACAGCACAATACAACTCCAATGTGGGTACGCAGACCCACGAGCAACTGAGGCCCCATATGATGCCCATCATTGCCCTAGACTATATGAATATAAAGAGACATGAGCCAAAAAAAATACCTGTAGAATGGAATAAGCTACAGTGAGGGAAAAAAGTATTTGATCCCCTGCTGATTTTGTACGTTTGCCCACTGACAAAGACATGATCAGTCTATAATTTTAATGGTAGATTTATTTGAACAGTGAGAGACAGAATAACAACAAAAAAATCCAGAAAAACGCATGTCAAAAATGTTATAAATTGATTTGCATTTTAATGAGGGAAATAAGTATTTGACCCCTCTGCAAAACATGACTTAGTACTTGGTTGCAAAACCCTTGTTGGCAATCACAGAGGTCAGACGTTTCTTGTAGTTGGCCACCAGGTTTGCACACATCTCAGGAGGGATTTTGTCCCACTCCTCTTTGCAGATCTTCTCCAAGTCATTAAGGTTTCGAGCCTGACGTTTGGCAACTCAAATCTTCAGCTCCCTCCACAGATTTTCTATGGGATTACGGTCTGGAGACTGGCTAGGCCACTCCAGGACCTTAATGTGCTTCTTCTTGAGCCACTCCTTTGTTGCCTTGGCCGTGTGTTTTGGGTCATTGTCATGCTGGAATACCCATCCACGACCCATTTTGAATGCCCTGGCTGAGGGAAGGAGGTTCTCACCCAAGATTTGACGGTACATGGCCCCGTCCATCGTCCCTTTGATGCGGTGAAGTTGTCCTGTCCCCTTAGCAGAAAAACACCCCCAAAGCATAATGTTTCCACCTCCATGTTTGACGGTGGGGAAGGTGTTCTTGGGGTCATAGGCAGCATTCCTCCTCCTCCAAACACGGCGAGTTGAGTTGATGCCAAAGAGCTCCATTTTGTTCTCATCTGACCACAACATTTTCACCCAGTTCTCCTCTGAATCATTCAGATGTTCATTGGCAAACTTCAGACAGCCCTTTATATGTGCTTTCTTCAGCAGGGGGACCTTGCGGGTGCTGCAGGATTTCAGTCCTTCACGGCATAGTATGTTACCAATTGTTTTCTTGGTGACTATGGTCTCAGCTGCCTTGAGATCATTGACAAGATCCTCCTGTGTAGTTCTGGGCTGATTCCTCACCGTTCTCATGATCATTGCAACTCCACGAGGTGAGATCTTGCATGGAGCCCCAGGCCGAGGGAGATTGACAGTTCTTTTGTGTTTCTTGCATTGCATCGCACCAACTGTTGTCACCTTCTCACCTAGCTGCTTGGCGATGGTCTTGTAGCCCATTCCAGCCTTGTGTAGGTCTACAATCTTGTCCCTGACATCCTTGGAGAGCTCTTTGGTCTTGGCCATGGTGGAGAGTTTGGAATCTGATTGATTGATTGCTTCTGTGGACAGGTGTCTTTTATACAGGTAACAAACTGAGATTAGGAGCGCTCCCTTTAAGAGTGTGCTCCTAATCTCAGCTCGTTACCTGTATAAAAGACACCTGGGAGCCAGAAATCTTTCTGATTGAGAGGGGGTCAAATACTTATTTCCCTCATTAAAATGCAAATCAATTTATAAAATTTTTGACATGCGTTTTTCTGGATTTTTTTGTTGTTATTCGGTCTCTCACTGTTCAAATAAAACTACCATTAAAATTATAGACTGATCATTTCTTTGTCAGTGGGCAAACGTACAAAATCAGCAGGGGATCAAATACTTTTTTCCCTCACTGTGTAAGACCTTGTCAGTTCTACTAGCTAATGTGTGATTTTTAGATTACATAACATTTGAGGACACATAACTTAAGGGCCTACATATTTTCAATGTTTTGTTCACCTACAATCTAACCACAAAGCAGGTCATATTTTCCCCTCTTTTTCTGGCTTCCCTCCCCATTCCCTTCCAAGTTCAAGTTAGTTTTTTTTGTCACATACATGTGGAGTACAATGCTTTCTTGCAGGTTAACCTCTCAGCAATGCAGCAACAATACAAAAAGTAAGTAGCTAAGTGAATAAGAAGAGTAATACAAATAAAAGCTCAATTAAATAATTTCATCAATTTAATAATGGGCAGTTTTTTACAAATAGTTAAAAAGCCTATATGGAAAAACAGACATGAGCCAAACATGTTTACCTGTAGAATGGAATAGGTTATAAGACCTCTACGATTAATTTAATTTAGTCAGTTCTACCACCTCAACATTTCTCAATTTAAACAGGGGTAGTCTTTCCTGCAGTTGAATAACCAAAGCGCCCCCTAGTGGCCTCATGGGTGGGATGTTATTCATATTTTTCATAATTTCATAATTAATAAACATACACTACCAGTCAAAAGTTTGGACACACCTACTCATTCAAGGGTTTTTCTTTATGTTTACATTGTAGAATAATAGTGAAGACTTCAAAACTATGAAATAACACATATGGAATGATGTAGTAACAAAAAAGGGTTGAACAAATATTTTATATTTTATATTCTTCAAATAGCCACACTTTGCCTTGATGACAGCTTTGCACACTCTTGGCATTCTCTCAACCAGCTTCATGAGGTAGTCACCTGGAATGAATTTCAATTAACAGGTGTGCCTTCTTAAAAGTTAATTTGTGGAATTTCTTTCCTTCTTAATGTATTTGAGCCAATTAGTTCTGTTGTGACAAGGTAGAGGTGGTATACAGAATATAGCCCTATTTGGTTAAATACCAATATAATGGCAAGAACAGCTCAAATAAGCAAAGAGAAACAACAGTATATTACTTTAAGACATGAAGGTCAGTCAATACAGAGCATTTCAAGAACTTTAGATTCTTCAAGTGCAGTCGCAAAAACCATCAAGCGCTATGATGAAACTGGCTCTTACTTAATACTTATTTTCCACCATAATTTGCAAATAAATTCATTAAAAATCCTACAATGTGATTTTCTGGATATTTTTTTCTCATTTTGACTGTCATAGTTGACGTGTACCTATGATGAAAATTACAGGCCTCTCTCATATTTTTAAGTGGGAGAACTTGCACAATTGGTGGCTGACTAAATACTTTTTTCCCCCACTGTACATGATTCAATATGTGTTATTTCATAGTTTTGATGTCTTCACTATTATTCTACAATGTAGAAAATAGTAAAAATAAAGAAAAACCCTGGAATGAGTAGGTGTGTCCAAACTTTTGACTGGTACTGTATACAGTGGGGAGAACAAGTATTTGATACACTGCCGATTTTGCAGGTTTTCCTACTTACAAAGCATGTAGAGGTCTGTAATTTTTATCATAGGTACACTTCAACTGTGAGAGACGGAATCTAAACAAAAATCCAGAAAATCACATTTTTAAGTAATTAATTTGCATTTTATTGCATGACATAAGTATTTGATCACCTACCAACCAGTAAGAATTCCGGCTCTCACAGACCTGTTAGTTTTTCTTTAAGAAGCCCTCCTGTTCTCCACTCATTACCTGTATTAACTGCACCTGTTTGAACTCCTGTTATTTCAGCTTTTTATTTCTTTCATCACATTTCCCAGTGGTTCAGAAGTTTACATACACTCAATTAGTATTTGGTAACATTGCCTTTCAATTGTTTAACTTGGATCAAATGTTTCGGGTAGCCTTCCACAAGCTTCCCACAATAAGTTGGGTGAATTTTGGCCCATTCCTCCGACAGAGCTGGTGTAACTGAGTCAGGTTTGTAGGCCTCCTTGCTCGCACACGCTTTTTCAGTTCTGCCCACACATTTTCTATAGGATTGAGGTCAGGGCTTTGCGATGGCCACTCCAATACCTTGACTTTGTTGTCCTTAAGCCATTTTGCCACAACTTTGGAAGTATGCTTGGGGTCATTGTCCATTTGGAAGACCCATTTGCGACCAAGCTTTAACTTCCTGACAGATGTCTTGAGATGTTGCTTCAATATATCCACATAATTTTCCTTCTTCATGATGCCATCTATTTTGTGAAGTGCACCAGTCCCTCCTGCAGCAAAGCACCCCCACAGCATGATGCTGCCAACCCCGTGCTTCACGGTTGGGATGGTGTTTTTCGGCTTGCAAGCACCCCCTTTTTCCTCCAAACATAACAATGGTCATTATGGCCAAACAGTTCTATTTTTGTTTCATCAGACCAGATTACATTTCTCCAAAAAGTACGATATTTGTCCCCATGTGCAGTTGCAAACCGTAGTCTGGCTTTTTTATGGCGGTTTTGGAGCAGTGGCTTCTTCCTTGCTAAGTGGCCTTTCAGGTTATGTCGATATAGGACTCGTTTTACTGTGGATAAAGATACTTTTGTACCTGTTTCCTCCAGCATCTTCACAAGGTCCTTTGCTGTTGTTCTGGGATTGATTTGCACTTTTCGCACCAAAGTACGTTCATCTCTAGGAGACAGAACGCGTCTCCTTCCTGAGCGGTATGACGGCTGCGTGGTCCCATGGTGTTTATACTTGCGTATAGTTGTTTGTACAGATGAACGTGGTCCCTTTGGAAATTGCTCCCAAGGATGAACCAGACTTGTGGAGGTCTACAATTTTTTTCTGAGGTCTTGGCTGATTTATTTTGATTTTCCCATGATGTCAAGCAAAGAGGCACTGAGTTTGAAGGTAGGCCTTCAAATACATCCACAGGTACACCTCCAATTGACTCAAATGATGTAAATTAGCCTATCAGAAGCTTCTAAAGCCATGACATCATTTTCTGGAATTTTCCAAGCTGTTTAAAGGCACAGTCAACTTAGTGTATGTAAACTTCTGACCCACTGGAATTGTGATACAGTGAATTATAAGTGAAATAATCTGTCTGTAAACAATTGTTGGAAAAATTACTTGTGTCATGCACAAAGTAGATGTCCTAACTGACTTGTCAAAACGATAGTTTGTTAAGAAGAAATTTGTGGAGTGGTTGAAAAACGAGTTTTAATGATTCCAACCTAAGGGTATGTAAACCTCTGACTTCAACTGTATGTACATATCTACCTCAATTACCTTGTACCCCTGCACATCGACTCGGGACTGGTACCCCTTGTATATAACCAAGTTATCGTTACTCATTGTGTATCTATTGTTACTTTTATTATGACGTGTTTTACTTTTCTGTTATTTTTCAATTTTTCTTTCTCTCTGCATTGTTGGGAAGGGCCCGTAAGTAAACATTTCACTGTTAGACCACACCTGTTGTTTACAAAGCATGTGACAAATAACATTTGATTTGACCTAGCCTCAGAATCACCCAGATATTCTTAAAGTCAAAAGGAATCACCTTTTGCATATGATTAAAGAGCTGCCCTCTTCCTGATGTTTTTATTCTTATTGTGTTTCCTTAGGAAGAGCTGGGGCAAAGAAGAGATACATTGGTGTGAGGATGATGACACTCACCCCAGCGTAAGTAGATCCTTATTAACTGGTCATACTTGTAATGAAAAGGATAAAGATGGGACTTTTTCTTTTGTCAACTCCCGATAAATACAATGAAAGACTTGAGACTGTGAATGTGTGCACTAAACTGGAGAATGCAGTTATCCAAAGCTGTCAAAAAGAATGTATTTGAACTGGGCCTGGTGAACTGCATTTTAGTTGGATACAGACAACTAAGCACTTTTTCCTAATGGGTTACTTAATTTCTTCCCTTTCACTCTCTAGGTTGACCAAGGAGCTAAAGGTGCGACACAAAGACTTCCCTGATATCACATCTGGAGCGTACGTCATGGAGGTGATCTCCAAAACACCGGCCGCAGCGTAAGTACAAACTAACAGGGAAAGAAAGTACAAACACACACCATCTCACCAATAGTATGAGTTTCTTATGAGTGTGAGGACAAGTTGTCTGACTTTTTCTGTGCTAAGGGATACTGTATGTACATGTTTCAAATGTATATAGACCATCAACGCCCAACTCTCCCCACACAAACCCACTTACATTCACACACACTCTCTCTCCCATTTTCACGTGCAGATGCACACACACAGACACACAACCCCCCTTAGTAAAACATTGCTTGTTCACCCACTCAAATATCCTCCCCTCCCACATCCTCAGCAGCACATTCAGTGTGGTCAACTCTGGTGACCACAGTTCTACCAGAGAAGGGTTGTGGCTGGAGAGACGCTGAGGTCAGCTATTCCCTTCATCCCTCAAGTAGCAAGGGGTTTGCTGTGGTTTTCCTGGTCCCACTCACCCAGCCCTAGTTCTCCTATTAGGCCCTCTGTGTCTCATTGGTGGTGTAAGTGTTAGTCCTGTTTGCCTGAGTACTATGAGGGGAATATGGAAGTATTATAGTTGGTGGTAGGCGGCCCCTGTTCACATGTGAGTGTGATCAGAGAGTAGTTGTGTGAAAGTGGAGGCTTTGATATCACTTCTGGTAACCACTCCATTCTTTGTGTAATTTGGTTTTACTAGATTTCTATTCTGGGTGTGTTTGGTCTGTGAGAGTGTGTTGCACAAAGCACTCTCCGCTGACTAATTATTGTGGTCCGGATGAAGGATACATGTATGTGAAAAGGGTCGATTTGTTGTTGTTGTTATTTAGCAGACTCTTATCCAGAGCCACTTACAGGAGCAATTAGGGTTAAGTGCCTTGCTCAAGGGCACATTGACAGCTTTATCACCTAGTCGGCTCGGGATTTGAACCAGCGACCTTTCGGTTACTGGCCAAACGCTCTTAACCGCTAGGCTACCTGCCGCAGTTTATTTCAGTGCCTTCTAACTATTTGTCCAGCACTACAAAATAAGACATCAAATATTGTGTGAAACCTTCTAACAAGAAATGTAAAGGCAACAATGGCCAATGGAATCCATTCCTAGCTGAATGTCGGTGCAATAAAGAGCAATCATGAATCTATACCTTGAAATAACAATCTTATTGTTATAGCTAACCGTTCTATCCAGCATGTTTGTTGCTGTAGTTCTCATTCTGTTGTGTTCTTCCTCTCTTAGTGGCGGTCTGAAGGAGCATGATGTCATCATCTCCATCAATGGCCAGCGGATTTCCTCTGCAACCGACGTCAGCACCATCATCAAGAAGGACACCACGCTGCAGGTGGTGGTGCGCCGTGGTAACGAGGATGCCATAATCACCATCGTTCCCATGGAGATCGACCCCTGACCCCCCAGCCCCACCCATGAGCTGGTGCTCAATGGACCTTATATGGACATGTGTGTTTAATCGCGCCCCATGGAGAATCTGTGGCCTTTAGGGCTTTGTGGCACCATGGCCAGGTTAAGACTCCGCCTTGAAAAGGAACGATTGTACAGAGCATCTCAGCAGAGTTGTAGTTCCTCATCCATTTGTATTAAACTTTTATTATTGTACTACTGTTTACTGTTAAACACAAGCCAGTGGACCTGTTTTGACCTGTTTGTTCTGTGTTTTTTTTATACTGACTGATTGTTCAGATGGAGGCCCACCATGGCAATGTAACACAATGTAGAGAGCAGCTCTGGGCGAGTTGTGCAATTATAAATTCCTATTCTAAGTTCTGTAGTTTTATTGTGTATTTGTCGATGACATTTACGGAGAAGAGAATTTGTGTTTTATGATGGTAACTTTGATGTTGGAGATGAAAGGATCAACCTGAAGAGCTCACGTCTCACAATCTTGTTCAAGCACTTTCTCTCTCCCCCTCTCTTTCTGTATCGCTCTCCTTCTCTCACTCACACCCACACACTGTGATGGACTGCACCCTGACTGAGATTAGATTTACAACATTTTCTTTGCATGTGTATGAGTTTAGCCATTACACACATTCTCACACACATTCACAAGGAGGAAACAGAGTTGATGTGGGGCTGTTTTATATATAGTTTTACTGCCTTCATAAGGGTTTGATACTGGCCTGATG
Organism: Coregonus clupeaformis; assembly: GCF_020615455.1. Taxonomy (NCBI): domain Eukaryota; kingdom Metazoa; phylum Chordata; class Actinopteri; order Salmoniformes; family Salmonidae; genus Coregonus; species Coregonus clupeaformis. The sequence continues at coordinate 59,184,507 of NC_059192.1, forward strand.
TGGCAGTTGGGCTGGGGGCTCTGTAGGCTGACCTCACAGAGAGGAGAATGGTCCATACACGTGATCCAGACAAGGTCCTACAGATGATGAGACGCTCACATAAACACACTGTACATGATACAGAAAACATATTGGTGTCATTATACTCCTTATAGTGTGCTCTAACATATGGAGTATGTCTAGATTCTGAACTAAAACATTTCACATTAATTTATTCAACATAGAAAATATTAATATTAATATCTCAAAAGTACCCTTTTAGATTTTGTTCATTTTAAGACTTATTTTTTGTAACAATATACTCTAGAAGTACATCAAATTCAAAGAGTGGGCTCTCTGCTAATCAATTTGATCAATTTTATGAGCACCAACAGAGTGAATGGGAAAATGGATTCAAAGAGAACTCCAGAATGATTTTCAGAATGTGCAATCCTAAAGGAGGGCTATGATTGGTTAATGACCTATAATGTACATTTCTATGTATAAAATTGGTAATATCATTAAAAGTACCAGAGAACCCACTCTGGAAATGTCACGTATTTGAAGAGTATATTGTTCCAAATATGTGAAAAAATAAGACTTTTGAGAGATTAATACTAATATAATTTATGTTGAATAAATGAATGTGAAAACATTGCCCTATATTATCCCAAACATGAGTTTAGTTGGTGTAGGCCTAGATTGTACCAGATTTCAGTGGATGAATAACATGAAAAGGATGTATACATCGATGTGCGCCCGATGCCGCCTCTTATCTCTGATTCTCTGCTGGGCGCGCAATATCAAGTGCACCTATAAGTTATTTAGTGTGGTCTCAATTAAATGATCCATAGCCTATAGGCTATAGGCTACGAAGTGCATGCTCAGAGAAGCACAGAGCAAAGTTATATTTCTCAGATAGCTGCTGGGATGGTGTAAATAAAACTTGGCTATATTACACACTGCAATGGATATTCCAACCCTGAGCCCCGGCCTGCTCTGCTCTTGCTGATAAAAAAGTTTTTGTATGCTGCCTAACCAATGGCTTGTGCTGTGTAGGCCTACAGTGGCAGTTCTGGAGGACAGTCAAAGCCTTCTTCTGAATATAATCTTGCACCAGACTAGGCTATAGCCTATGTTCTGTTCAGTTTGAGAAGGAGAGTGCGAAGATGAGGACCAGAAGTTAACTTTGATAGCTTGCTACTACTATAATTGATTTTATTAATAACAATATGTTTCTTGCCCATGATGTAGGCCTATTTATCAGAGTTATTGACCTAACAATAAGACAGATTTGAATAACTTATATTTAGGTGCTGAAACTTGAAGCAGCAGCCACGGCACAATCAATCAGCTCATGGTGCTGAAAGTAGGCAAATTCAAGTAGTCATAATTAATTTAAACCAGCTTCATTTTAATTAGACTTTACTAACAACAAGAGGGCTTTGTGTTGGAGCCTATTTCTTCCTATTTAAGAAATAAGAGGTAGATTTATGAAATTTGACAGACAGATGAAATTAGGCTATAGGCTGCTATATCCATAGATTTGTCGGTCAATTCCTCCACCCACCATGCACTCTTTATATAGCCTTCCAAGACTTGAATTGAGGGGGTACTTTTTATTAAAGACCATTTCAAAAAGCACAGGCCTACCCCTTGTTAGCTGAAGACTTTAAAGAAAATAAAATGGATCCGATTATATAAAGTGGTCTACAACAGCGCTTTGGTCCGCAATGCTTTATGCTAGAAACAAGCTGTAAAATAACCAGAAAAGACGTGACTCCGATGCATCTGGTTTCTTTGACATTCAGAGGCTGAGCTATAACCTTCTATAGCCGAGGAGACAAAACATAGACTTTGCTTGGGAAGTAATCTAATTATGTTACTATCAATTGATAAAGCTATTCACTTTCTGTACAATAGAGATGTTTAAACCCAGACAGCTTTTAGAGAAACATTTGTGACCTTCTCTCGTTGGGTTAAGCCACGGAAGAAGAGTAGCCAGCAGTTAAAACTGACATTTTTCTGCGTCTGTAGGCCTACTCTGTCTGGGGTGCAAAGGTAGGCATAACTTTTGAAAGTACCATGCTTAGATTCCTAATGATGTTTCAGATTTAATTATTTGCAAACAGGGACAGTTTTGTTACAAACAAGACAAACTGATTTAGCATTGGAGAAATATGCTAAGATGTACACATCTCTATGTGATGAGGTGAGGTCGAAGGAGTCAGGCACAGGAGGGTAAATCACAGAATAACAGGCTTTATTCCGCAACCACAGAGTTACGCAAAACAGGCACACTGGAAAATACAAGGCACACTGGGAAATATCCCGGCGATACAAAATACACGGAGCTCCACCTAGCTACTCTATCCTCCACAATAAACAATCACACACAAAGACAAGGGGGCCGAGGGAACACTGATACAGGTACTAATGAGGGGATATGAACCAGGTGTGTGTAATAAACAAGACAAAACAAATGGAATGATGAGATGAGGAGCGGCAGTGGCTAGAAGGCCGGTGACGACGAACGCCGAAGCTTGCCCGAACAAGGAGAGGTGGCAGCATCGTAGGAAGTCGTGACACTCTATCTCTGTCCATTCTTAGCCTGTAATTTCAGTAACTTGTGTGGTATGAAAAAAAATTCTGCTACTATGTAAAATGATGTAGAATTGCATGAAATTTCTCTGACCTGCAAATACAATGATATGCAATGTTTTTACTTTAAAGGAGCTCTTTCCACCCTACTCTTGTTCACGGTTGTCCCACAACCTTCTGGCCCGCAGCCTTGTACGCTATCAAAATAACTGCGTTGCCATGTAATGCTTACAGGAAGAAAAACATTTCCTAAAACTGCCAGTAGCGGTGCGTGGGTAAAATCACTGGGGAAGCCAAGCCAGAAAAAAATGCCATATTACAAACTATATGTTGTGATAATTGCGTTGTTTGCTCTATAACCTTTAAGTTCATATGCCTTGCAACCGTGATACTGTATATAGGCCTAAGGCCGAGACAATAAGAAGACACAGTGGCAGAATAAATTCAACCACACCTTTGTTTCATCACAAAACTGGAGAGCAAACCTCCGTCCGGTGAAGTCCACAAAGCATATTGCATGTAACAAACAGTTACATGACCTACAGCAGGGTTCTTCAATTCCGGTCCTGGAGGGCCGAAACACTTCTGTTTTTTATTTCTACCTGGTAGTTAATTGCACTCACCTGGTATCCCAGGTCTGAATTAGCCCCTGATTAGAAGGAGAGGATGAAAAACAGAGGTGTTTCGGCCCTCCAGGACCGGAATTGAAGAACCCTGACCTACAGCATGGTCAAGCAAGTTAATGTTTCCGACATTTTCAGACTAATAAACAACTATTGATTTAGAAACCACAAAGAGTTACCGCAACTCGCAAAGAAAACAGGAGCTGCCTCCACTATTCCAGCACCATTTCCACTTCAACATCATCAAATCACCTAGCTATGCTTAGTCTAATACTGTGACAACTAAAAGATACCCAAAACAATTTAGTCCAATCAACGTAAGCTAAATATGATATGGCTGTCCATGGATCTGATTTGTGTGTGTGTGTGTGCGCAAGTAGAAAAAACATGTTGACTCACCCTACTTGTAGAGAAACACCAATGCCATCCTCTTCTCTTTCATATTGACGAAACGGTCTATGACTCTGTCATACAGTACACACTTATTTTTTGTTGTCCTAGCCTACCTGGCTAAAATGCTTGCTTGCTAGCCTAACTTCCTTTCATGGGCAACATTAGCGATTAGCCAGCTAGTTAACATTAGCCTACTACATCTAGCTACATATTGAACTTCTATAATCTCAGTCCAGGGGCACAATGTGTATGAATTTATGGTTGGATCAGAATCGCCATTATAATCATTGGCCAGTACGGAGAATTAAGTACAACCACAAGTCCAAATCCCTATCTCCATCCATGGCTAATTTAGGAAAGGGCCCATTTTAGCTAGCTAGCTAGCCACCAAAGGACAACAACACAACGAGATGCAAATTCTAGTTGTTTCTGTCAATGAAGTATTTCTCTTGAAGCGATGTGACAGGAGTGAAGCCAAATCCAAACTGATTCCCTTGACACTTTTCTTTGGTGCGCCAGGACCATTCACAGTTGAACGCACTCAGTTTAGCTCAACGCTGATTGGTTATTATTTTATACTTTCTTTTAATCAAGGGCCATCCATTTTTCAATTGTTCAGGGAGGGTTTAGGTTAAATATATTTTGCTGAAGGGAGGGCCATTCATTTTAATTTCAGAGAGGTATGATTTTCCCCATGTAACCCTTATTATAAATAATGTTCACTCCCTTAATAAATAAATAAATTGTGTGTAAATTATTTTAAATGTTAAAATACCTGTCATATGACACATTTAGTAATGACAGCATTTGCTTGCCAAACTGTATGTTTTACGCGTGATTGTATTTTGAAATTTGCAAAAGGCAAACTGACAGCCGCAACTAACCATAGACATAAGCCATAGATGGCAGTTCCTATTCAAGTCAAGACTGACAGCCATTGCTAGGGTACCCATGAGTTTAACAGTAAAACTGCCAGGGTTAGAGGTTCCAAAACCCTTCTATGTATTATTTGTCTCTCCACAATGAAACAAGCTGTTCCACAGATAGAAGGAGCGATAGGAGTTGGAAAAAGGTGCTTGTGAGTACATTGATAAGCATACCAAAGTATACCAAAGATGGAATTAACGATAAGTAATAAAATAAAGACGGCACTTCTAAAAGCCTATTTCACACCATAGCCTGCTGAATTTGCTTTTCTTTCATTTTGATTTCGGCACAAATGAAAATGCATTTTCTCAATAAAGAGTTTGGCGTTCGACTAGCCATGTGTGACATGCACATGCAGTTACAAGCCTGCTAGAGTTAGCTGCAGGCGAACAAGCAATATCCACCGTCGTAGTACGGATGAAGCCTGAGCTAGAATGTGAAGCTAACTGAAGCTGGTTAGCTTTAGAAAGCCCTGAGTAGATCTAGCATGCTTCGTAGGATACCCCTCAGCTGTGTCAATATGAGTTAATTGGCTTAGATTGGTTAATTGTGTTTAAAACTCAGAGATAGATCTAGACATAAAAATGTCTTAGACCTTCTAGTGTAAAATGGAGCCTTTTAAATGTAGCTACCTAGACTCAGCATTGTTAGTGATGGGGAAACAAAGCTTCCTGAAACATTGAGGCTTTCCAGCCAATTGTGTCGAAAATCAGTCATTACCTGAGGCTTTGATCAACACAGTGTACAGTAGTGGCACCTGCTAGTCAAAATAATTATTATAGATGACATCCCACACGCCGTAGCGCTTGTGCAGCGTAGCCTTTTCGTCTTCTAGCGAAACCAATACCAAATCAATCAGGTTCAACTAAATGAAGCTTCGGACGTCATTGATCACGTGCTTCTGATAAAGTCATACAGGCATCGGCACACTGCTTTGAAGTATACTGCTTAGTGATTTCGACGCATGTCTCGGAGCTCCGGTATCAAACGTAACAACACTAAGCATTGTCCATGTCTAACCCAGAAATTGTTTCAGTTGATCATATAGACCTCAGACTTGTTAGCCTGATGTAGTAGCCCATAGGTCATAGGAACTGATCCAAATACTTTGGTTTGGAGTTTGAAATGACTTAGTGTCAACCTTCGCTATGTGATGTCATGCACATAGCTGAGCTAAACTGAATTCTAGGTGTTATGAGACCTGTGTTTTAGATGAGTCCCATGGGAATCTCTACCAGTCACAATGAGTCATGTTCTACATGAGCTGCTCCCCTCCATTGCTGTGATTGTACAGTCATTAACAAAAAGCTGTCCTCTCCTTGTTCATATGTAGACCTACAGGCCATAAAATTGTTCCACGTAATTAAAGTCTGAGTAATAGCCAGTGATTTCAGTGTTGATACAGTTGGGACCACTTGCCCCAGAGATGTTCATGAAGCAGTGTTCATTTAAAAACCTCTGGGTCCCAGTTCAGTGCCAATGCTTATTTGTACTTTCTTACACATGCCACAACTTTTTTTCCAACTTCTACTCAGTGAACAGATCATCAACTACATTCAGCCACGGGGCGATTTTTTCTTGAGCGGATGGTCAGTGGGCCAGAACATAATTACAAATAATTTGTAGACTGCAAATTAACCGCAAGAAGTCCAAACAGATATAATGTTTGACTAAAACATTATCATTTCAAACCCTGCTTACATTTGTATCCGATCACGTGTCTCTCTATTATGCGTGGGAATACTTGGGAACAGATTTATTACATTAAAATCACTTGGAGCTGATTTCCTGGTGTTTTTAAAGTATTTTATGTACAACAATAAAAAATAAAAAATAAAGTTGTATTTTATTTTTTTGCTGACAAAACTTTTGGGGGCAAATAAAACCACAATTTGGCCCTCGGGCCGCCAGTTGGGGAACCCTGACATATAGGTTATAGGCTACAGTTGGCAGAATTACACAACCTGCTATGAAGTTGATTCATTTTCAGCCAGTTTGTTAATTGTATCATTAATTGATCATATCATATGAATTTGTGGATGATCCATTCTTCTTTTTCTTGTTGCTTTGGTTGAAGATAGTGGTGCTGTTTATTTATTAGAAAATGAGTTTGCCCCAATAACAAGTGTTGTACTTTTTTCATTACCATCTTGACCAAAGCTGGTCCACCAGCTCAACCTATTCCCACCAGCTTGACTAAGCTGAGGGGTATACTGTACTACAAATCAGGCTTGAAATGGGCATGGTCTACGAAGAAAACAGGGGCTGATTTTTCTTTTAATGTCAGAGAAGGATTCTATGATTTACATTTGACAAACATCTCAAATGTCTGGTTATGTTACCGTAGTTGTGTGCTCATTCCACACTGCGGGCAGTAGAACTGTGGGTTTTCTGTCCGTTTTTATGCAATCACACACGTTTACTATCACAACGTGTCAAAGTCGCTGGGGGACTAGAAAACATCCATTTGATGGTTGGTCAACTGTTATCTTGCAGTGAAGTGACCTATTTTCTTGGCTGTGTTCGAAGGAAAAGGGAGGGTACATTTTAATGGCAGTCCTTGGGTGCTGAAAACTGTATCATAGGAGGCCCGAGGCCAGAAAGGAAAAAGATGGTGGATGGTGAGAAGACGCAAAGCAAAAAAAAGGGCACAAGGTTCAAACCCAAACCGACATCTGCGAAATACAAGCTGAGGACTTTATCCTTTGAGTCAATTTCAGGAGAGATAATTACATGTTATGCTCCTGAAAATCCTGAGCAGTCGACGGATAGTGAACTCTCAGAAATTGAACCTGACAGAAGTGAAGAGGAGGAACCTGCGCTGACAGGTGAGGTGAAGACTTCCAAGCCTCACCCCAATGATCAGGAAAATGCCTGAGATGACTCTGGCCCAGTGGGAGTATGATTCGTGGAGAAAGTGAATCCATTACATTTACATTTTAGTCATTTAGCAGACACTCCAGAGCAACTTACAGTTAGTGCATTCATCTTAAGATAGCTAAGTGGGACAAACACATATCACAGTCAAAATAAGTACATTTTTCCTTAATAAAGTAGCTATCAGCAAAGTCAGAGCTAGTAAGGGGGAAAAAAGTAAAGTGCGACTATTAGTTCACAAAACACTTTTTGGTTGGGGGGGACTGTGGGATTATTTAAAATACTCTTTGAAGAGGTAGGGTTTCAGATGTTTTCAGAAGATGGGCAGGGACTCTGCTGTCCTAGCTTCAAGGGGAAGCTGGTTCCACCATTGGGGTGCCAGGACAGAGAAGAGCCTTGACTGGGCTGAGCGGTAGGGGTGGGAGGGCCAAGAGACCAGAGGGGTCAGAACGGAGGACTCGGGTTGGGGTGTAGGGTTTGATGATAGCTTGAAGGTAGGGAGGGGCAGTTCCTCTTGCTGCTCCGTAGGCAAGTACCATGGTCTTGTAGTGGATGCGAGCTTCGACTGGAAGCCAATGGAGTGTGCGGAAGAGCGGGGTGACATGGGAGAATTTAGGAAGGTTGAACACCAGGGAGGCTGCAGCATTCTAGATAACTTGCAGGGTACTCTACAGATGTTGTGAACCTGCAGGATCGAGTCACTACTTTCATGTTTGCAGAGAATGGAAGGGTGTTGTCCAGGGTCACACCAAGGTTCTTTGCACTCTGGGAGGGGAACACCGTGGAGTTGTCAACCGTGATAGAGAGGCCTTTTGGCCAATCCGTTTGTGGTATCAGACTAGGTGAAGAAGAAGTTGGGTTCTATCAATTCGGTCAAAGTATCCAGAAGTGGACTTGTGTTGATTTTTTGTCTGTCTGCTGCCAAGAGGGAGAGGGCGCTACGCGTTTTGCGACTTGAGACGAGATCTGTGTCCTGCTTTGCGCTCCGGAGCAGAGCACCGCTGAAAGGAGTGATAACTGGGTGAACCTTGAGTGTTGGTGGATCAACTGAAGTTTAGGATCCCCGGTGTCTGTAATGCACGCAGTTTGGTGCGACGCAGACCTGATGGTGAGCGCGAGACTGAGGAGACCCTGTCTGTCCTTCTGAGTTTTGATGCAGAGTATTTGCCGGATAAATCCATGCTAGGGTATATAAGTTATCCCATGAGAGCTTTTGTACCGAACCCTCTACAATGTTTCAGGTGCCAAGTTTATAGTCATGTTGCAGCAGTATGTAGGAGGGAGATTCCGAGGTGTGAGAAGAGTGCAGGAAGGCATGGGACAAAGGAGTGTGTAATTTCGGTGGAAAAAGTGGAGTGTTTCAATGGTGGGGTGGCCATGTTGCTGGGGATCAGAAATGTCCTGTCCGAGTGAGACAGGTTGAAGTTTCAAGGGTGAGAGCAGTGCAGAAAGTGTCATATGCTGACGCAATGAGGAAAGTAGAGGATGGTGAGTGAGCGAGCCAGAGAGGATCACTGTGAGTAGTAGGCCAGTACAGATTGACCCAAACAGTTTGTGCTTTTGTAAGGTTGACTTCCTGGCGTTTATTGCTATGGTCATTAAATGTACCGTGTATATGGAAATACAATCCCAGAAGACATAATTGGTAGTAGCAGCAGCAGATAAGTTTTTGAGTGTCAGAGATTTTAGTGCAGAAGAACTACAGGGGGTTTTGAGAGAAGGGGTTCCAGCCTCCCAAGCCTAAGGCATGGTGTAGGATCTGTTAGGGCCAAAGTAGTGGGAAGGGGTGGTGGTGTGTGTTGGGGATAATGTAATATAATATAATATATGCATTCGGAAAGTATTCAGACCCCTTGACTTTTTCCACATTTTGTTACATTACAGCTTTATTCTAAAATTGAATAAATCGTTTTTTCCCCTCACCAATCTACACACAGTACCCCATAATGACAAAGCAAAAACAGGTTTTTAGAAATGTTTGCAAATTTATAAAAAATAAACAACTGAAATATCACATTTACATAAGTATTCAGACCGTTTACTCAGTACTTTGTTGACACACCTTTGGCAGCGATTACAGCCTTGAGTCTTCTTGGGTATGACACTACAAGCTTGGCACACCTGTATTTGTGGAGTTTCTCCCATTCTTCTCTGCAGATCCTCTCAAGATCTGTCAAGTTGGATGGGGAGCGTCGCTGCACAGCTATTTTCATGTCTCTCAAGAGATGTTGGATCGGGTTCAAGTCTGGGCTCTGCCTGGGCCACTCAAGGACGTTCAGAGACTTGTCCCGAAGCCACTCCTGCATTGTCTTAGCTCTGTGCTTAGGGTCGTTGTCCTGTTGGAAGGTGAACCTTCGCCCCAGTCTGAGGTGCTGAGCGCTCTGGAGCAGGTTTTCATCAAGGATCTCTCTGTACTTTGCTCCGTTCATCTTTCCCTCGATACTGACTAGTCTCCCAGTCCCTGCCGCTGAAAAACATCCCCACAGCATGATGCTGCCACCACCATGCTTCACCGTAGGGATGGTGCCAGGTTTCCTCCAGATGTGACGCTTGGCATTCAGGCCAAAGAGTTCAATCTTGGTTTCATCAGACCAGGTAATCTTGTTTCTTATGGTCTGAGAGTCTTTAGGTGCCTTTTGGAAAACTCCAAGCGGGTTGACATGTGCCTTTTACTGAGGAGTGGCTTCCGTCTGGCCACTCTACCATAAAGGCCTGATTGGTGGAGTGCTGCAGAGATGGTTGTCCTTCTGTAAGGTTCTTCAATCTCCACAGAGGAACTCTGGAGCTCTGTCAGAGTGACCATCGGGTTCTTGGTCACCTCCCTGACCAAGGCTATTCTCCCCCGATTGTTCAGTTTGGCCGGGCAGACAGATCTAGGAAGAGTCTTGGTGGTTCCAAACCTCTTCAATGTAAGAATGATGGAGGCCACTGTGTTCTTGGGGACCTTCAATGCTGCAGAAATGTTTTGGTACCCTTCCCCAGATCTGTGCCTCGACACAATCCTGTCTCGGAGCTCTGGGGACAAAAACCTGTTTTTGCTTTGTCATTATGGGTATTGTGTGTAGATTTATGAGAAAAATCTTTTTTTTTAATCAATTTTAAAATATATGGCTGTAACGTAACAAATTGTGGAAAAAGTTAATGGGTCTGAATACTTTCCGAATGCACTAGGATTAGATGGTGGTGCAATTTCCTTTTTTGCCCTTTTCTGTGAATAAATGTGCAATGCACTTTCCGAACTGTGAAAGGCAGCAATATGCAACAAAGCATGTAGTTGACCAAACTTTGACTAACTACGCTCGGTTACAAACGCAGGTGGCGGGAGGATAATTTTTTGATAAGGATGTTGTAGTATCTGAACAGTTTATAATTTTGGCTGAGTTTGCAAATGGTGTGTTAGATGAACTTTACTCTGCCTTGCTGAAACATCTGGAAAGCATTACTATAGGGGCCCCCTGAAACAGAGGAGACTTGTGTGGAAGACAGGGATTGGTCTATTCAAAACACCCATCTTATGTTACATAGGATATATACCAGGTTTTCAACAAAGGACGGGGAGAATATTCATATTTGAGATTGGGTTAGTTGTTCTCCAGATTCTGCAGAAATCTGTAAATTGACGCTGAAATCTTTTGATATAATAAACCTTTATAATCAAAGTACAGTGTCAGCGGATTCCTTGTCAACACAGCATATCAGCATCTGTCACGATCGTTCATGCACGGGTCAGACCAAGACGCAGCGTGATATGCATACATGTTTATTTGACTTATTAACACAACGTCAAAACAACAAAACGAAACGTGAAGTCCAAGGTACACAAACAACATACCAACAACCCCGGTGGAGTGGACTTCTCAGGCTCTGGACTGGAGCCGCTGACCGGATCTGGACTGGACCCCGGTGGAGCAGACTGCTCTGGCTCCGGAGTGGAGCAGCTGACCGTAGCTGGATCAGGCACCGGTGGAGCGGACTGCTCTGGTTCCGGAGTGGAGCCGCTGACCGGAGCTGGACTGGACCCCGGTAAAGCGGATTGCTCTGGCTCCGGAGTGGAGCAGCTGACCGGAGCTGAACTGGGCACCGGTGGAGCGGACTGCTCTGGCTCCGGAATGGAGCACTGGCTTGGTGCGAGGAGCAGGAACAGGCCGGACCGGGCTGGCGACGTGCACCACTGGCTTGGTGCGGGGAGCAGGAACGGCCCGTACCGGACTGGCGACGCGCACCACTGGCCTGGTGCGAGGGACAGGAACAGGCCGTACCGGACTGGCGACGCACACCACTGGCCTGGTGCGAGGGACAGGAACAGGCCGGGCCGGGCTGGCGACGCGCACCACTGGCTTGGTGCGAGGGGCAGGAACAGGCCGGGCCGGGCTGGCGACGCGCACCACTGGCTTGGTGCGAGGGGCAGGAACAGGTGGGGCCGGGCTGGCGACGCGCACCACTGGCTTGGTGCGAGGGGCAGGAACAGGCCGAACCGGGCTGGCGACGCGCACCACTGGCTTGGTGCGAGGGGCAGGAACAGGCCGGACCGGGCTGGCGACGCGCACCACTGACTTGGTGCGAGGGGCAGGAACAGGCCGGACCGGGCTGGCGACGCGCACCACTGGCTTGGTGCGAGGGGCAGGAACAGGCCGGGCCGGGCTGGCGACGCACACCACTGGCTTGGTGCGAGGGGCAGGAACAGGCCGGACCGGGCTGGCGACGCGCACCACTGGCTTGGTGCGAGGGGCAGGAACAGGCCGGGCCGGGCTGGCGACGCACACCACTGGCTTGGTGCGAGGGGCAGGAACGGGCCGGACCGGACTGCGAAGGCGGACTGGAGGTCTGGAGCGGAGAGCTGGCACAACCCGTCCTGGCTGGCTACCCACTTTCGCACTACACGTGCGGGGCGCTGGCACAGGATGCACTGGGCTGTGCACGCGTACTGGCGATACAGTACGTAGAACCGGCGCAGGATATGCGGGACCGAGGAGGCGTACTGGAGACCAGGAGCGTTGAGCCGGCACACCCCGTCCTGGCTGGATGCCCATCTTCGCACGGCACGTGCGTGGTGCTAGCACAGGACGTACAGGACTGTGCCGGCACACTGGCGACACAGTATGTAGCTCCGCATAACACTGAGCCTGCCCAGTCACACGCCTCCTCGCGTGAGTACGGGGAGTTGGCTCTGCTCTAACGCTAGGCTCCGCCAACCACCCTTTTAGCCCCCCCCCCCCAAATGTTATTGGGGCTGTCTCTCGGGCTTCCTCCTCGACCGGCGTCCTCTGTGTTGCCGTTGCTCCTCTACCTTCGCCCATGGACCTTTCCCCGTGAATATCTCTTCCCATGACCACAATTTGCCCACCTGGGACATGACTATTCGCTCCTCCTGGGCACGCTGCTTGGTCCTCGTTTGGTGGGATCTTCTGTCACGATCGTTCATGAACGGGTCAGACCAAGGCGCAGCGTGATATGCATACATGTTTATTTGACTTATAAACACAACGTCAAAACAACAAACGAAACGTGAAGTTCAAGGTACACAAACAACATACCTCACACGGAACAAGATCCCACAACCCACTAGTGCCAATAGGCTGCCTAAGTATGGTCCCCAATCAGAGACAACGAGCGACAGCTGCCTCTGATTGGGAACCACACCGGCCAACATAGATCTAGACATACTAGAACTACAACATAGAAATACATAACATAGAAACTACACACCCTGACTCAACATATACGAGTCCCCTGAGTCAGGGCGTGACAGCATCGTTGTTCGGCCACCACTGAAAATTGGCGACGAGGATTTTGGGACGTGTTGCGTCTGTTTCAACGTTCCATCATGGGCTGCGAAATGACTCCCGCTCAAGAGGCCGGCAGATAAGGTGAGCTTTCTCACAACTTTGGGCGCTGGTCAGTTCGTGTGACTGTGTGTGTGTTGGGGGATGCACCGTTTAGAACTTGTGTGTGCGCCTTGCTGTTATTTGCTGTGGGATGAGAATCCGTTCAAAATTTCTAAAGTTGTTTGCGTTGAAAACAACGCAAACAGGGGGAGTGTGAATATAATACAGGATAAAAGTGTCTATAGGAATTGATAACACTGGGCCCAGGGATATTTGGCTTGAATAAAATTAAAGGGAAAAGGAATAGAAATAAGGAATAGGACAAGGAACTAAGGAAAAATGTATACTGTTAGGACGTCGCTGATCTACGGAAGCCCTCAAACGAGGCGATCATTAAGATGGGCCATAAATCCTGGAGAGTCACTAGGTGAATTTTCAGGTCAGTTCAAGGAACTGTGAGATTGTAGAATACACATTTAATTGTATGTTACCTCTCGGTATATAGTTGACGAAGTATATGTCCGAAGTAGCCTCTCATTGAATATCTGCAACTCAAGGTAGCATAAATTTAAGAAGGAATATAAAGGAAATAGGAGCGACGTAAGCAAGCTTTTAAGGACCGTATGAATGGATGCATTCTTTTCATGTGTGTGTGAGGGAAAGAGAGTGTGTGTGTTTGCGCAAAATTAAAGCGGTCTCTGTTGTGTTTCAGATGTGTGTCGACTCATGCTATGATAAGATTTATGTTAGAGATATATACATATATATGTTTTGGTTGAGAACAGGGGTTTTAGTTTTTGTAAGGAAATATGTTAATTACGGTTAAAACCTTATGAGTCTCCATTTGAGAGAACGTTTTCAAAACATTGTTAAAAAACTATGAGTCCCCGGGAGGACGTTATGATTGTTAAAATCTATGAGCCCCAGGGAGGACGTTATGATTGTTAAAATCTATGAGCCCCAGGGAGGACTTTATGATTGTTAAAAAACTATGAGCCCCCGGGAGGACGTTATGATTGTATAGAGAGGATTTGTAATGGATAAGAAAATAACTATAAATCTGCAGATTAGAATAAGTGAAGATAGTAAAGTTAAGAAACTTCGAAGTAGGATTTACAGTGGGGAAAAAAATTATTTAGTCAGCCACCAATTGTGCAAGTTCTCCCACTTAAAAAGATGAGAGAGGCCTGTAATTTTCATCATAGGTACACGTCAACTATGACAGACAAAATGAGAAAAAAAATCCAGAAAATCACATTTTAGGATTTTTAATGAATTTATTTGCAAATTATGGTGGAAAATAAGTATTTGGTCAATAGCAAAAGTTTCTCAATACTTTGTTATATACCCTTTGTTGGCAATGACACAGGTCAAACGTTTTCTGTAAGTCTTCACAAGGTTTTCACACACTGTTGCTGGTATTTTGGCCCATTCCTCCATGCAGATCTCCTCTAGAGCAGTGATGTTTTGGGGCTGTCGCTGGGCAACAACTCCCTCCAAAGATTTTCTATGGGGTTGAGATCTGGAGACTGGCTAGGCCACTCCAGGACCTTGAAATGCTTCTTACGAAGCCACTCCTTCGTTGCCCGGGGCGGTGTGTTTGGGATCATTGTCATGCTGAAAGACCCAGCCACGTTTCATCTTCAATGCCCTTGCTGATGGAAGGAGGTTTTCACTCAAAATCTCACGATACATGGCCCCATTCATTCTTTCCTTTACACGGATCAGTCGTCCTGGTCCCTTTGCAGAAAAAACAGCCCCAAAGCGTGATGTTTCCACCCCCATGCTTCACAGTAGGTATGGTGTTCTTTGGATGCAACTCAGCATTCTTTGTCCTCCAAACACGACGAGTTGAGTTTTTACCAAAAAGTTCTATTTTGGTTTCATCTGACCATATGACATTCTCCCAATCCTCTTCTGGATCATCCAAATGCACTCTAGCAAACTTCAGACGGGCCTGGACATGTACTGGCTTAAGCAGGGGGACACGTCTGGCACTGCAGGATTTGAGTCCCTGGCGGCGTAGTGTGTTACTGATGGTAGGCTTTGTTACTTTGGTCCCAGCTCTCTGCAGGTCAATCACTAGGTCCCCCCGTGTGGTTCTGGGATTTTTGCTCACCGTTCTTGTGATCATTTTGAACCCACGGGGTGAGATCTTGCGTGGAGCCCCAGATCGAGGGAGATTATCAGTGGTCTTGTATGTCTTCCATTTCCTAATAATTGCTCCCACAGTTGATTTCTTAAAACCAAGCTGCTTACCTATTGCAGATTCAGTCTTCCCCAGCCTGGTGCAGGTCTACAATTTTGTTTCTGGTGTCCTTTGACAGCTCTTTGGTCTTGGCCATAGTGGAGTTTGGAGTGTGACTGTTTGAGGTTGTGGACAGGTGTCTTTTATACTGATAACAAGTTCAAACAGGTGCCATTAATACAGGTAACGAGTGGAGGACAGAGGAGAATCTTAAAGAAGAAGTTACAGGTCTGTGAGAGCCAGAAATCTTGCTTGTTTGTAGGTGACCAAATACTTATTTTCCACCATAATTTGCAAATAAATTCATTAAAAATCCTACAATGTGATTTTCTGGATTTTTTTCTTCTCAATTTGTCTGTCATAGTTGACGTGTACCTATGATGAAAATTACAGGCCTCTCTCATCTTTTTAAGTGGGAGAACTTGCACAATTGGTGGCTGACTAAATACTTTTTTCCCCCACTGTATGTTCTACGTTTTGTGTTGGTTTGTGCGTTCTGTTCAGTGTTACTGTTTGTCTGTGTTAGAAAGAACGGAGGGACAGCTGGTCTGTCTGCTGTCTGACTTAGAGAAAAGTTACTGTGGGAGAGCTCCTCTCACCTTGAAATCGCACTAGTAAATGAGCTGCGCATGCGTGGGATTTTATGAGTTTAGAGTTACACAGAGCAAATATGCCACTCCCCTGCCTGCACTGAGCTGCTGGGAGACGCAGACTTAGAGCTGAAAAAGAAGGAGGGGGACTTTGAGTACACACAAATAAAGTATTCTGTTTGTTAAGTGGCTGTTGCTTAATTATGAAACTATTTGATTGAGATCCATTGAATTTATAAATAAGAGTTATGTTGACGGATTAAAAATAAAAATACATAAATAAAATAAAATATTATTGTGCTATTTATAATATTCCTGAGATAAGCTGTTTGCTTATTTCTTAGCGCGAATGTGAACATGGGTATGTCTAAAAGGGTATTGTATGGTTGAAATAACCCAGTGAGTGCATAAAAGACTAAATTCTTGTCTGTTTCTTTTGTTCTCCTGTGATGTGAGAAACGAGAAGGAGGAGACAGAGAGAGAGGAGGTGCTGACCAGTGCGTCACGCGACAGCGTGTGCTGCTCCGGATCCAGTCCAATTAAGGCCAGTACTGTTCTATCCACAAACTTACTTTCCCTTACAGGATATAATAGATACATTGTGTATGTATAGAATATTTCATGTTGTGACAATTTTACAGGGACTTGGCAACAGACTGATCAATTGATGTAATTGAGAATTGCACATTAGGTTTTTTTTTTGTGCATGAGTTGTTTTGATTAGAGTTGTGTTGGAAATCCAGCACTGAGATTATTCTGTAAAATTAATGTGACTGGGTGCTTATTAAGCAATTGGTTTGTGGGTGCTGTAGTGTTGCTGGATTGCAGGTCTTTCTTTTTTGATTGCTCTGAAGTTGACTAGTTTCCTTTACTTTTCTTTATCGGATGTGGTAAGATTGCCACTAATCAATAATTTGTTTAGTTTTTTAAATAATAATAAAAAAATAAAAATAAAAAAATAGGAGGGAAAGATGAGATACATAGCTTGAAGTATTTTTTAGTTTACTAATTAATTAGTTTAAAATAAATAATAATAAAATAAATAATTTACAATAAAAGAATATAAAAGAGTTGTTACAATGGGGGAAAAGGACATAAAAACTATGAAAGTAATTACTCCTGTTGATGTAGTACAAAATAGTAATCCTCTAGTTAATGGTATTGCAAGGTTATCTGGAAAATGGAATAAACGTTGGCCTGACATTGAACAACCATGGCCAGTGGAAGGGACTCTTAACCCAGACGTAATTAAAATAATGCAAGTGCTTGTGGCCACATATAAGGCAGATCAAAAGAAGGGGAAAAAAGGGGAACATCGTAAAGAAAAGAGACAAAGAGAGCTGGTTGTTCTTAGAGGGACAAAAACTGATAAAAGATACAAAAAAAGAGACAGAGGTATAGAGAAAATAGCAAAAGAGGCGAAGGTAACAGAAAAACTAATGGCAGAAGTCAATACACCTTTCTCACATACGGATTCAGCAAAGAGGCCCCCACCTTACGAGGAAAAAGTAAAGTTTAAGGACGTCTATCCTCAGCTTCCAATGATCATTCAGGAGGGTGATTATTGCATCAGAGATGAAGATGAACGAATAATAGAGAGAGGACAAGCAGAAACAACCATAACGATGAGTCCAAACTCCAAGAGTAAGAAGAAAACAATGTCTGGAAACTAAGGGTAGAGTAAGGTTCAGGAGGATGGAATTTGAAGATGATGATGATGATGATGATGATGATCAGAGTGATTCAGAAGAGATCATGGGTGGATATGACCCTGTGATCAGACAGAGGTTGGCCAGAGCGGAAAGAAGGGTTGATGGAAGTTGGAAGAAGAAGGATACAAGAGATCCGAGCTCTGATGA
Organism: Coregonus clupeaformis; assembly: GCF_020615455.1. Classification (NCBI taxonomy): domain Eukaryota; kingdom Metazoa; phylum Chordata; class Actinopteri; order Salmoniformes; family Salmonidae; genus Coregonus; species Coregonus clupeaformis. The sequence goes on from NC_059192.1 coordinate 59,202,429, forward strand.
AAGTCAAGATGAAGACAGCGATGAAAATTTGGAGATTAAAGGTGCTTCATGTTCAATAGGATTTTATTCTACAATGACTAGCACAGAAGAAATAGAAAGAGATATGGATCGATGCATATCATGCTTGGATAAGGCGAATAATTTAGAAGAAGTAAGGGAATTGGAAGAACAACTCAAGAAGTTGAAGATACAGAAGGAAAAACTGCTGAAAAAAGAATCTCAAAAATTGGAGAGGGAATACATATTGAGGCCAAGAAAAGGGAGCACGAGTAAGAAGATGATGCCAGTGATAATTCGAGGACAGAACCTGGAGTATAAGCCTTTGCAGAATACCGATATGTCAGATATACTTGAGAAGCTGCCTACTCTTCAAGATGGAGCATATCCTTGGATTTCTAAGTTGGAAGAAATTACGGTGGGAACACAGTCTGCCATAGGAGACATTAAGAGACTTTTGGCTAATCTCCTTGGGATTCCAGGTATGGAAGACATTTTTCAGAGAGATGGACTTAATCGATATGTGGGGACTGCAGTGAATGATCCTGAGTTGTTAGCTGCAAGTAGAAATTGGCTGTGGAGAGCACTAAAAGATACGTTTCCAACAAATGTGCATCCTGACAACATTCTGATTGACCCACTGGGACAACAAGAAAATCCGAGAGCCTATGTGTCAAGAGTTCATCAAGTGTGGAGAAATATTACCGGAAATGATCCAGATGTGAGTCAAATAGAGCAGTCAATTTTGCGAGCTAAACTGCAGATGGGGCTGCCCTCACCAGTAAGGAGCAAACTGGCAGAGGTGGTTGGACTTGGAAGCATGACAAAAGGTGTCTATACAGATCATATAGCCCATCAAGTGGATCTGTACCGGAAAAAGGAACACAACCAGAAAGAACAGGACCAAGAAACTCTCAGAAAACTCAATCAAATACAACTGGTGGAGAATAAGAAGAAGGAGAAGAAACAGGCTTTGGTTATGCAGAATCAGTGTTCACCAAATCAACAATCACTGCCGCAATTGTACCAGCCACCATTAGTGGGATCAGTTGTTTCATATCCACAGCCAGTTTCTGGACAGACACAGAATTGGAGAGGAATAGGACGAGAAGGCTTAGGAAGAGGAAGAGGAGGAAGATTTAAGCCATACTTCCAGCAATCTTCAGAAGTGTGTTATAATTGTGGACAGGTTGGTCACTTTGCCCGTGAGTGTAATGGGCCAGGAGGAAACACCAGAGGGAATTTCAGAGGAAGATACAGGGGCCAGTCAAGATCATTTGGAGGACCGGTGAACCCTTATAGGGGCCCGGAGCAAGGATTCTAGAGGTGCCCAGAAGATCCGAAAGGGGGGTGTCAGCTGGTAGCATCAGGTCCGGAAAAAAATCCAACAATTGAGGTGAAAGTAAACAATCGACCATTGGAAGTGATGGCGGATAGCGGAGCTGCTTTCACCTGTGTTCGGCCTGAAGATGCTACACATCTTCCCATGTCCAATCAACTAATTAGGACAATCGGATTTGAGGGAGTGAAACAGCTGATTCCTCTTACGGAACCAATTGAGCTCTGCTATAAAAATCTGAAAATTACAATACCCATACTGGTATCGGAACATACACCTATTGCATTGTTGGGAAGAGATGCATTGTGTAGATTGAACTGTACAATAAAATGTACGCCAGACGGCTGTCTGGTAGAAGTACCAAAATAAAAGGTTTACCAATTGTTGATGACGACAGAGATGGATTCTTTTTCAGTATTTTGGATTGGAAATCTAAGTGCAGATTTTTTGAAGCAGGCTAAGATATGGGAGAAATTCATTGTGGCAAACATGGCAGATGCGAGGCTTCCGGAATATCCATTTCATTGTACGCTCAAGTATTTCAAGAATGCTGCCCAATCGAACTCAGATGAATGGTTGAGTCATCAACCAAAGAAAGTTCAACTCAGCTCATGTTGCATAATTTTAGGACCACAAGGAGCAGCTATGAAGATAAACACAGACGATTATCTGGATAAAGAATTTGAGATTGAGAAGAGTGTGAAACATGTGACCTTGTTGGTTTCTGAAGACTATGAGCAGAAGCATATAAGAGAAATGATGACAGAAGCAGAGAAAGCTGTTTTCGTTCCAATGAAAGAGAATTTGGCGATTTGGAGGAGTGAAGATCAGCGATTTCTCAAAATCATGATTTCAGCTCAAGGACAAGGACAGCCACAAGCTGTACGGATGACACATAAATCTATTTGCAGTGCGAAGATGGATTCAGACCCTATGAAAGAGGAGATGTTGCAACAAGTTCCAGAAGGTTTGTGGTCTCAACACAGTGCCGATATTGGACTTGTGAAATCAGCCCAACCGGTGAAAGTTGAACTTCGACCAGGAGCCAGACCTCCTTGGAAGAATCAGTATCCATTGAAAGATGAAGCAATCCAAGGGATCGAACCACAAATTGAAGGACTTTCGAAAGCAGGTGTTATGAGGACAACAAAAAATCCTCAGAGTAACACGCCTTTGTTGCCTGTGAAGAAACCCGATGAAACGTATCGTGTGGTTCATGATTTGAGAGCGGTGAAGGGAAAATATATATGCTGGTGGTTGTGGATAGATTTTCACAATGGCTGGAGGCCTGTCCAACCAAGCGAAAAGACACTCAATCGGTTGCCAAGTTCTTGTGTAAAGAAGTCATAAGCAGGTGGGGACTTCCTGATCGAATATCCTCAGATAATGGGAAAGAATTTGTGGATAAATCAGTGAAATTGATGTTGCAAAAATTGGGAATTAAGCAACGTCTTGGAGCAGTTTATCACCCACAAAGTCAAGGGATTTGTGAAAAAATGAACGGTGTTTTGAAAAATCGCATTGTCAAAATTTGCCAGCATACGGGTCTAAACTGGATAGCGGCGCTTCCTTTAGCATTAATGGTGTGTCGTTCAAGTGAGTTGCGTGATCTACGTATGACACCCCATGAACTGGTCACAGGAAGAAGGATGCCTACGCCTTGTTTGCGAACAAGCGGAAAGGGTCCAAGTTTGGCTCTTTTGGAAGATGAAATGAGAGCGTACGTTACATATATGGCCAATTTTCATAAAAAGATGTCCACATATGTTTCTGACAGGCAAAGAAAAGAAGAGGTGCAGGAGAAGCTCGATGAGCAAAAAAGGAGTACAGTGCAACCTGGGGACAAGGTGTTCGTGAAGGTATTTAGAAGGAAGTGGTATAACGAACGTTGTGAAGGACCATCTGAAGTTGTTCGTAGTACTGGAATGGCTGTCCAGGTTAAAGGGTCTCCAACGTGCTATCATTTGTCACATTGTGTTAAAGCGCCTAGAGAAGAGGTGTCACGCGCAGAGAGACAGGATGTTGAAGGCTCAAGAGAGCAGGATGAAGATAGGGAAGAACAGGCAGAAGGAGAGATGCATGACAATATCCAGAGTCAAACCCCAGAAGGAGAGATTGTCCATGCTGTGGAGAACATTGATGATCATGTGTACACTTCTGATGATGCCAGAGATGACTCTGCAATGGATGGACAGGAAAGGAGATTTGGGGACATTGAATTTCAATGTGTCCCAGAAACAACAGGGCATATTTCAGAGATCACCAAGGGCAACTCGGTTACAGGAGAAGCTGGTGATTCGGTTAGACAAAGTAGCCCCAGACCAGTTAGGAAAAAAGTCAGACCAAAACGTTACGAAATCTAGGGTTGAAGTAACTCTAAGAAAGTCAGCTCAGCTTCCATGTCAGTGTACGAGAGAGAACAGTGGTGAAGGGAAATATAGAGTTCAGTGGGAAGATAGCTATGGCAGGAGTTTAGATCTGTTAGGAGCAGTTGCATTGAGAAAGTATGCGTTGCTGAATGATAAAAGAAGACTGAAGATTGAGGGTGATTGCAGTCTCTATGTGTACAATTCTCAGCAGGAGGATCAAGGTGATTATAAATGTATTTTTTATAATCCACAGTTTGAAAGTGAGGGATTAGAGTCGGGACTGAGAGTTAATGTAGTGACACTAGTGGTGATAGATGAAAATACAAGTAAAGAGCTCCAAGCTGTAGGGAAAATAGACGAATCAACAACAATGACATCAACACTTCAGCCTAATACAACAACAACCTATTAGGCCTTCAACTCTTTTAACGTTGACAGTTATTAAAGCTATAAATGTATCACATTTGATTACAATGGCACCTCAGAAAATCGATCCAAAACCAATTTTAGAAAATACTGTGATTAGGGTTAGGATGGGTGGTACAGCTCATCTTCCTTGTAGATGTGAGAGACGGAGTGGGGGTGGTGACATTCCTCCCACGTGGAGAAATAATTATGGAGAAGAAGTATTGTTATCAGGACCAGAAGTAGAAGCTGTGCCCCCTAGTCAAAGGAAATATATTTTGTTCAACGATATGAAGTGGAAGAGGGTTATGAGTGATTGCTCACTTCTTTTGCGTAATGTTACATGGGAAGATCAGGGAGAATATACTTGTACTTATTTAGAGCCAGCGTTCAAATTTGTTCCGGTTAAGAATTACTGGTTAGAAGGCTATGTAACTCGTAAGGTGACGCTTATGATGAAATAATTAAAGTCTGTTGAAGTTTCCACAGTCACCAAAGAGTTCAGGAGCAGTATATTACAGTAGTCACTCCAAGAGTAAATAATACACAGAGGATATCTGCCTCTTTGCCCTTGGAAATAATTAAGAGTGTTAATACATCAACTAAAGCCACTATTTTAACAGTAACTCTGAAAGAGATGAATGTTACGACGGCGATAACACATTTCGGAAATGTGACACAGACACCAACAACAACTTTTCTGAAATTAAAGGATGTAGTAAATGTGACTCAGAAGTCTATGATACAGATGGAGATTGGTGTAAATGGTAGTAAGGACAGTGTTGAAATAGGAGAGCAGATGGTAGCAGAGAATGATGAAGATTCATCTGAAATAGTGCAGAATTCTATCCCGGAGGTACAGGATGAGTTCTTTAATTTTGATGGAACACCAGAAGATATATCTGATCAATACCGCTCGTTAGGGAAGAGAGAAACTAAATGGAAGGCATATGGATTTGATTCTTCTGTTTTGCAAATGAAAGATGGATGGGCAGGTAGGAATCTATGGTTCCAGCAGTTAACTCATTCTGTAAGATCAGTGAGGAATCTGGAGGGTCCATGTCTGTTGAGAATTCCAGCACCAGGCACATGGGGTTCAATCTTAGAGACGGTGGCTCAACCTCTATCAACTGCGTGTCAATCTTATGCTTTATCATGGCTGTTGTATCAGCAACAATCATTAACAGATATAATGATGTCATTGTCGAAGCACTTGTTTAGGCCTAGGTTTAATTGTTCTTGGTTAAATGAATTACCCTATGTGAATTTGTTAGATCGGAAGGAAAATAAGTTAACAGCGTTTCCTGAAGCACTGGAGGTAAAACCTGTGAGGGCTAAAAGCTGTTTTTGTTCAAATAAAACATATGATGGACCGGGTATGTTTATGGGAATATCAGATTGTGATGATTATATGATGACTTTGGGTATGCATGAACGAAAGGTTAGTGATGAGATATATAAAGTAACTTTTTCTGTTCCATTTAGTAAGAAGAGCAGGACTTTGATGGTAAAAGATCAGCTTTTGCCTGGCAATGTGACTATAGGGAATTTTCTAGATATTTGGTGGGTTTGTGGTGATAAAGCCTATATATTCTTACCCTATGGATGGACAGGATGTTGTTACATGTCGACGTTGAAGCTTCCATATGAGGTTTACACCATTCAAAAGGGGGAAGCACCGGACACAGCTCAATCTGATTCTAGGTCTGGAAATAGGGTAAAAAGGGAAATGGCGCAATTTCATAATCTGGAATCCTACCATTGGAGGATACGTCTAGGAGAGAAGTGGGGACTTCCATGGTATAGTGTAACATTTTTGGCAGTTCACATTGATAATATTACCTATACTTTGCAGGGTTTTGCAAACGAAACGATACGAGGGTTTAACCTTCTGTCAAATACTCAAAGAAGTCACAGACTGACGCTGTTGAAACATGACATGGCTCTTGTGTCACGATCGTCAGGGAGAGAAGTAGACCAAGGCGCAGCGTGATGAACAAACATGACTTTAATTAGTTAAAGCACGAAACAAAACAAGAAACGACTCGTGACGTCCATGGTATCAATGACCGAACACGGAACAAAAACCCACAACCACAAAGGGAAAACATACAGTTTAAATATGGCTCCCAATCAGAGACAACCAGCCAACAGCTGACACTCGTTGCCTCTGATTGGGAGTCACTCAGGCAAACATAGAATACAACAAACTAGAATGAACACCAACATAGAAATACACACATAGAAATGAACACACCCTGGCTCAACATAATGAGTCCCAGAGCCAGGGTGTGACAGTACCCCCCCCTAAAGGCGCAGACTGCGACCGCGCCTCAACTAAACAAACCAGGGGAGGGCTGGGCGGCATACCTCCTCGGCGGCGGTTCTGGCTCCGGCCTTGACCACCACCCTCCAATACACCCCCCATAGTGCCTCTGGTCCAGTCTGGCCCCGCCGGCTTGAGCAGGACTGGACTTAACAGAAGCGATCCTTACCAGGCTGTCGACTCGCACCCCTGGCTTGGTGCGTGGAGGAGGAACGGGCCTTACCAGGCTGACGACGCGCACCCCTGGCTTGGTGCGTGGAGGAGGAACGGGCCTTACCAGGCTGACGACTCGCACCCCTGGCTTGGTGCGTGGAGAAGGAACGGGCCTTACCAGGCTGACTTCTCGCACCCCTGGCTTAGTGCGAGTGGCAGGAACAGGCCGGACCGGGCTGGCGACGCGCATCGTAGGTTTGGTGCGAGTGGCAGGAACAGGCCGGGTCGGGCTGGCGACGCGCACCGTAGGTTTGGTGCGAGTGGCAGGAACAGGCCGGGTCGGGCTGGCGACGCGCACCGTAGACTTGGTGCGGGTGGCAGGAACAGGCCGGACCGGGCTGGCGACGCGCACCGTAGGTTTGGTGCGAGTGGCAGGAACAGGCCGGGTCGGGCTGGCGACGCCGCACCGTAGACTTGGTGCGGGTGGCAGGAACAGGCCGGACCGGGCTGGCGACGCGCACCGTAGGTTTGGTGCGAGTGGCAGGAACAGGCCGGGTCGGGCTGGCGACGCGCACCGTAGACTTGGTGCGGGTGGCAGGAACAGGCCGGGCTGGGCTGTCGACGCACACCGTAGGCTTGGTGCGTGGAGCAGGGACAGGCCGGACTGGGCTGGCGACGCACACCGTAGGCTTGGTGCGTGGAGCAGGGACAGGCCGGACTGGGCTGGCGACGCACACCGTAGGCTTGGTGCGTGGAGCAGGGACAGGCCGGGCTGGGCTGGCGACGCACACCGTAGGCTTGGTGCGTGGAGCAGGGACAGGCCGAACCGGGCTGTGGAGACGGATAGGAGGCCTGGAGTGAAGAGCGGCCACCACCCGTCCTGGCTGAATGCCTACCCTCACACACTCTGTGTGAGGCATCCGCACAGGACGTACAGGGCGGTGAACCCCTGGCCTGGTGGCCTTCTGGATCCGCCCCCTTTTCTCCTCCGTCAGCCCCGTCGTCCATGCCGTGTGCCCCCCCCTAAACATTTTCTGGGGTTGCCTCACGACCGTCCGACGACGACCCTGATCACGCCGTTGATCCTCTTTCGCCAGGGCCTTTCCCGGCGCTTCCTCCCATGTCCACCCCAAGGGCTGCCCCTGGACACGCTGCTTGGTCGTTGCATGGTGGGTTTTTCTGTCACGATCGAGGTAAGGAGTGAAGTAGACCAAGGCGCAGCGTGATGAACAAACATGACTTTAATTAGTTAAAGCACGAAACAAAACAAGAAACGACTCGTGACGTCCACGGTATCAATGACCGAACACGGAACAAAAACCCACAACCACAAAGGGAAAACATACAGTTTAAATATGGCTCCCAATCAGAGACAACCAGCCAACAGCTGACACTCGTTGCCTCTGATTGGGAGTCACTCAGGCAAACATAGAATACAACAAACTAGAATGAACACCAACATAGAAATACACACATAGAAATGAACACACCCTGGCTCAACATAATGAGTCCCAGAGCCAGGGTGTGACATCTTGACTATATTTTAGCCAAACAGGGTGGCTTATGTGTGGCTATGAACTTGACGGGGGACGATTGTTATACTTTGATCCCCGATAGTTCCGATAAGATCACTAGTGTTATACAGTGAGGGAAAAAAGTATTTGATCCCCTGCTGATTTTGTACGTTTGCCCACTGACAAAGAAATGATCAGACTATAATGTTAATGATAGGTTTATTTGAACAGTGAGAGACAGAATAACAACAACAAAAATCCAGAAAAACGCATGTCAAAAATGTTATAAATAGATTTTCATTTTAATGAGGGAAATAAGTATTTGACCCCCTCTCAATCAGAAAGATTTCTGGCTCCCAGGTGTCTTTTATACAGGTAACGAGCTGAGATTAGGAGCACACTCTTAAAGGGAGCGCTCCTAATCTCAGTTTGTTACCTGTATAAAAGACACCTGTCATCAGAAGCAATCAATCAATCAGATTCCAAACTCTCCACCATGGCCAAGACCAAAGAGCTCTCCAAGGATGTCAAGGACAAGATTGTAGATCTACACAAGGCTGGAATGGGCTACAAGACCATCGCCAAGCAGCTTGGTGAGAAGGTGACAACAGTTGGTGCGATTATTCGCAAATGGAAGAAACACAAAATAACTGTCAACTTCCCTCAGCCTGGGGCTCCATGCAAGATCTCACCTCGTGGAGTTGCAATGATCATGAGAACGGTGAGGAATCAGCCCAGAACTACACGGGAGGATCTTGTCAATGATCTCAAGGCAGCTGGGACCATAGTCACCAAGAAAACAATTGGTAACACACTACGCCGTGAAGGACTGAAATCCTGCAGCGCCCGCAAGGTCCCCCTGCTCAAGAAAACACATATACAGGGCCGTCTGAAGTTTGCCAATGAACATCTGAATGATTCAGAGGAGAACTGGGTGAAAGTGTTGTGGTCAGATGAGACCAAAATCGAGCTCTTTGGCATCAACTCAACTCGCCGTGTTTGGAGGAGGAGGAATGCTGCCTATGACCCTAAGAACACCATCCCCACCGTCAAACATGGAGTTGGAAACATTATGCTTTGGGGGTGTTTTTCTGCTAAGGGGACAGGACAACTTCACCGCATCAAAGGGACGATGGACGGGGCCATGTACCGTCAAATCTTGGGTGAGAACCTCCCTCAGCCAGGGCATTAAAAATGGGTAGTGGATGGGTATTCCAGCATGACAATGACCCAAAACACACGGCCAAGGCAACAAAGGAGTGGCTCAAGAAGAGGCACATTAAGGTCCTGGAGTGGCCTAGCCAGTCTCCAGACCTTAATCCCATAGAACATTTGTGGAGGGAGCTGAAGGTTTGAGTTGCCAAACGTCAGCCTCGAAACCTTAATGACTTGGAGAAGATCTGCAAAGAGGAGTGGAACAAAATACCTCCTGACATGTGTGCAACCCTGGTGGCCAACTACAAGAAACGTCTGACCTCTGTGATTGCCAACAAGGGTTTTGCCACCAAGTACTAAGTCATGTTTTGCAGAGGGGTCAAATACTTATTTCCCTCATTAAATGCAAATCAATTCATAACATTTTTGACATGCGTTTTTCTGGATTTTTTTGTTGTTATTCTGTCTCCCACTGTTCAAATAAACCTACCATTAAAATTAGAGACTGATCATGTCTTTGTCAGTGGGCAAACGGACGAAATCAGCAGGGGATCAAATACTTTTTTCCCTCACTGTAGATGCATTGAAGAGTATAAGGGATGCGTTTGGTCAATCTGAAGGAGCTGGATGGTCAGCGAAGGCTTGGTTGCAAGATCAGTTAGGCCCAGTGGGAGCAGTGATAGTTCAGATTTTAGTAGCGGCCCTTGTGGTGCTGTGTGTGATGTTTTGCTTTTTGTACTTTGTTATTGACTTTGCGAAGGCTATGATATTGAGATGGGTTGGAGTTGTGATGCCTGGAGAAAACACTCAGATGCCGTTGTTAACTGTTACTGATCTAGATGGAGATGAACAAGTGGGACTGGATGGAGTATTGATGGATAGATATCCATTTTGAATATCTGATTGTGTGATAATTTTTCACATTTCTTTACATATTATTGTGATATTTAGTATTTTCTTATGAATCAAAAGGGGGAAATGGAATGTGATTCATTTTATATATCATTTTATGTATCATTTTTATATTATTGTTGATATTGATGTTTTAATTTGCATGTGTTGCTTTGCAAAATATACTGGTTGGTGTTTTCTTTTCTTCCAGAAGCATATGGGGGAATGTGTAGAGTGGGATTCAAATACTCAAACATGGACAATATGAATGGACTGGAGGAAGTTGAACAAGGACGGTGTGGAAATGTTCAGATTCCATCATCGACGTTGCATTGAAAGTCGACACTGCTGAGGAGATGCAGTGCAAGGGACTACATTTCAGTGTCTGCAATGATTTATAAACATATTTGCATGTGTAATACATAATTTGTGTCATATTCTTTCTGTATTAATTTTTTGAAGAATGATGTTTTCTGTTGTTGGGTACATGTGGGGACCTCAGATGTTTTTGTTTTTTTCGTGGATGCTTAGGGATATTGGGTCTAGGCAGGGACAGAGAGAATCCACAGGAGGGTCCGATGGGTCGACCAGCCTGAATGTAGACATTTTTGATTGTATTTTGTTTTCTGAGGTTTTCATGTGTATTCAATTGCATCATAGCTTAAAATGCATTGATAAAGATTTAGAAATTGATCTGGAGTACTTAGGTGGTCGCCTGGGGCAGAGGGGCCGTGAGATAATTTTCCTGTCTTGATTGATTGATGGATATTTGGAATGAAAGCTGCCAGACAGGTTTTTCGCTCTCACACTCCATAAAAATGTGTTCACTCTCCATAAAAATGTGTTTACACTCCATGGAAATGTGTCTACATAAAAATGTGTTTATTCTCCATACATTTTGTTTTATTGCTAAAGTTACTCAAGAAGCTTGATGTAATAAAAATTGTTATTTGTCATAATCCTATTATTTTTGTTTTCGAGACTTAATTAGTCTCGAAGGGGGGAAATATGTAGTATCTGAACAGTTTATAATTTTGGCTGACGTTTGCAAATGGTGTGTTAGATGAACTTTACTCTGCCTTGCTGAAACATCTGGAAAGCATTACTATAGGGGCCCCCTGAAACAGAGGAGACTTGTGTGGAAGACAGGGATTGGTCTATTCAAAACACCCATCTTATGTTACATAGGATATATACCAGGTTTTCAACAAAGGACGGGGAGAAAAATCATATTTGAGATTGGGTTAGTTGTTCTCCAGATTCTGCAGAAATCTGTAAATTGACGCTGAAATCTTTTGATATAATAAACCTTTATAATCAAAGTACAGTGTCAGCGGATTCCTTGTCAACACAGCATATCAGCATCGTTGTTCGGCCACCACAATGTGTATCTGGGAGATCCTTTTGGTCTCAACTAAGATTAATCTTGTGCTGGGGAAAGTGGGATCAATCAGAGTGACCAGGAGTGGGCTTGTCCTGATTAATTGTGTGTCTAAGGACCAGAGGAAGAAGGCAGTGGGCATCACGAGAGTTGGGCCATCTGAATTGTCATGATTCGAACTCCGGAGTAGAGCACCTAGTAAGAGATTCTTCTCTGGGGTGTCAGTGGAAATGAGGTGGCTAAAGTTAGGGTGGTCCATTGGATCTCCTATGTGGAGGCAATCAAAAGTATTGAGAGAGAAAGTGACACTAGTGTTGAAGAGATGGTTGTGGATGCACCACAGCCCATAGCTAATGTTTGTCAACTAAGAGATCCAGACATGCTGTATGTAAAGGAAGTAGATTTTGTGGTGGTCATTGCAACTGTGATAAACTGTACGGCTCAAGTAGCATGGACGTCAAAGAAATTGGACATCATTGTGGCTGCGGCAGGAAAGTATCTGGGGCTTCATGAATTCACAGCGGAAGAGTTGCAAGGGTTATTGGTGACAGAAGATGTGCCTCCCTCCCAGGCTCCTGAGCCTGTGTAGGGATCAACATAGCCACGGGAAGTAGGGATGCTGAGGGTAATGAAAAATCAGAATAAAAAATATAAATATACTGTATATACACATTTTAATAAAAAGTACCCCCCCCACACACACACACACACACATACAAACAATTAGTGCACTGGGCCTTTACTAGTCCTGTATTAGCGGACTGATATAGCATGTTGAGTGACTTTCTGGTAGTCAGTATGAGTATTCTTATCCACATAATTTTGTCTTTTATTTTCATCCCGCACAGTAGCAGGCAGCAATACAACTTTTGGATGTAGTCCGCCGTAAAACCCCAACAAAGAAGAAGAAGGCGTCTAGTCTGCCGGAAAACCACACGAAGAAGAAACAGAAGAATGGCAGTCATTGGCACTACAAAATAAAGTCCAGATTCTGGAAAGAATTTAAAACAATACCGGTCATCAATATACCTCTATAAACTCAGTTTTTCTATTGGTACATTCTGTATCGTGTTTGTAAACTGTAGTTATCTTTGTTGCACGGAGTTAACGCTTGTTTTGTGTGATTACGCCGAAGTCAAAGACGAGGCCTAGCCGGGTGCACAAGAAGCGGTTCAACTGAGTTGAGAGAGGTGAGTGTTTTTCGATGTTAGCGCAGTTCGCTATATCGCACCATGTCTTGTTTTAATGTGTATCATTGCTAATTTTGAGTAATACTTTCCCACACGTTACAGAAAATAACCTATAATCTCCATGGCTGCGTTTGCTGGCTAGCTAACGTTAGAAAATGTAGCGAGCTAACTTGGCTAAAATGTAAACATGGCTAGCTAGCTAACTAATGACAGTTTCTAAACCATCTTGCTAATGCCTGGCTGTTCTGTGGCGCTTCTTCACAACTGTCTGGCCTATCCTTGCATTGGCCAGATCAACCAGTCAGTCTTGCCATGGCTTGCAATTTCTAACTCAGTCAATAAAGTTGAGTGTAGTTAGTTAGCTAGCCAGTTAGCTGGCTATGCTACATCAACGAGGAAAACAACGTTATTGCTCAGTTAAATGTAGAACTAGCTAAAGAGATAGAGTTGAAAGGCTAACGTTAGCTAACTAACACCGTTACCGTTAAGTATGTAGCCAGCAGATCCGACCCGCTTGATTACAGCTACATTAGGGACGAACAGACTAATGCCATAATGTCCACAGATGCACATGCATTCTGCCTTATGTTGTGTTTGCTGGATGTCTAGTCCGCATTTTCCGTACTTGATGCACATGTGCTTTGCAAGGCTGCTGCAGAAAGGTTTGCAGCATGTAGAAGATACTTTTCGACCATAGCTAATAATTAGAACAGATTAAAGTTATTCTCCAATTGACCTACTGGTTTCATAGGCTGGCAGAGCTACCAACGGACTGGCGCGCAGAAGGGCGCATTACAACAATTAATCTAGTTTGTTTCTATTCTTCTGTCACTCATCTCTAGCAACATCAATACATTGAACTGGTTGTTCCCATATAGAGTACTGCTTTTCAAATCACTAGCTTGCCCTGCATGATGGCATGCTAAGTTACGCACAGAACAGTTCTGTGCATATTAATTTTACACGCCATTCTGTTTGCTGGTTTCATGAAAACTAGCCAACAGGGTGAACTACCCAAGTGTAGTAATGTTGAATTGTCCCAGTGTCATTCTTACTGGAGACACATTTCCAGTCGTTCAGCCAGTATATGTATATTCTCGTCACTAACCACACAATAGTCATCATCATTTGGTCTCTGTATGGTGCCACCCCCGCCATGGAACTTTTATGAACTTCCGTTTGTACCACCGCACAGTAATGCAACGCACGAGTTGAAAATATTGAATGCATGCAGTACACAGAACGCACTCAAACGTAGCTTTGCGGACTGCTCCATTGACACTTCCACCGGAACGCAAAGAGTTTGACGCATCTGGTGGACATGAAGCTTAAGTGTGTAGATTAAGGCACGGCAGAGCAGGGTTGCCAGGTCCCAGCTAAAAAGTATATCCCAAAAAGCCAATAGTGTGCAATTCGGGGCGCACTCATTGGTTCCTGCATGAACCCCCATCCCCTCGAGCATGACATCCTCATGCTTGTGACACTTTTGAATGTGAGTTTTTTCTGCCCCCGTCTCCCGGAGTCATCCTTGTTAGCTAGTGGGATCAACACCGGCAGAGAGTGTCCTTTTCTCCCGCTTGCCGAAAACCTGCCCTGACCGTCGGTAACAGAACTACGGAAAAAATCGTGCTGGACAGGCGGCGGTGAAGGACACTGTCTACCGGTCGACCCCGCATCCCGCTAGCACAGCAGGCGGGAGGCTGTGGCGAAACCGTGTGTAAGCTAACCAGCTAACTAGCTAGCTTGCTAGTTAGGGACACCGTATGCTAGTTAGCTAGCTAGCACACAGTGTCGCCCCCGCCTCCCGCCTGCAGTGTTCTAGCAATTGTGCCGTTATGTGCCAGATGTTAAGACTACAAAGTACAAATTGTTGTAAATGTCCTATTTGCGAGATTGACTTGTCATTTCAATAGGCATAGGCTACTGACAAAAATGTGGGTTTAGGATTGTAATTCAACTTTGACATGGTTTGCTTAGCTAGATGCAGGTAACCTAGCCCCTGATAGGTCTACATCTTCTTTCAGATACAGTAGCCTTGGCAAAATGTAGGTAAGTAGTTTGCTTAGTTCAAATTGACAGACTATTTTATTTAACATGAATGCCGATTTCGAGGTAAGAAGTGCTTGTGTTGTCTAATAGCCTGCTGGAATAGGCTACTGAGAATGGGGTCGTAATTTCAGTGACTGAATCAAATATTAATAATATGGAAATGAACTGAATATGCTTGTAAACAACAGCTCGTGTTGATTTTTTAAAACCTGTAGCCTTATCTGAATGACTGTTACCATCAATCTAATGCATTCCAACAATAGCTGATCTGCAATTGCGATAGAGCTGTGACCAGGATCACAATTGATAACTTCCAATTTAATTAACTTAACATGGCCATTCATAATTGCATAATAACACAAGGCTACAACAACAATAAACTGAAGTTATAGGCTATTTATTTATTCAGTTTGCCAGCTCCAGGTAGGCTACACAAGTGGCACACATTTATTTGAAATGACTCCAGTGATCTCGTCATTTCAACATATTTATTGTATCAAATGGTAGGCTACAGTAGCCTACAATGGCATATAAATGAATAGGCTACTTGATGGCCAACAGATGCAAATGTAGCATTTGGCAAATTTTTTTATTAAAAAAAAATGTTTTTAACCTTTTTTTTCTCCCCAATTTTGTGATATCCAATTGGTAGTTAGTCTTGTCCCATCACTGCAACTCCCGTACGGACTCGGGAGATGCGAAGGTCGAGAGCCATGCGTCCTCTGAACTATGACCCTGGCAAGCCACACTGCTTCTTGACACACTGCTCGCTTAACCCGGAAGACAGCCGCACCAATGTGTCGGAGGAAACACCGTACAACTGGCGACTGTGTCAGCGTGCATGCACCCGGCCAGCCAAAGGAGTCGCTAGAGCGCACTGGGACAAGGACATCCCGGCCGGCCAAACCCTCCCCTAACCCGGACGACGCTGGGCCAATTGTGCGTCGCCTCCGGTCGTGGCCGGTTGCGACACAGCCCGGGATCTAATCCGGATCTGTAGTGACGCCTCAAGCACTGCAGTGCCTTTGACCGCTACGCCACTCGGGAGGCCATTCTCCACATTTTAATGTCAGTTTCATCGTGGACTTTTCACCCATACGAGAAGCAAGCGAGGAATGTTCCATAACTTCCATTTCAAATGTCCACTCGCGCAGCGCTAGAGACCCAACAACTGAGCATGCGTAAAACCTTTCGCTTCACACAGTTTTCCATAAGCAAAGTTGACATTAGAATGCAGTTTAAACCACCTCCGAACGAATGTATCTAATGCGCTCTAGGGTGCCTAAGTCGTTTTCCAGTGCTTTGTCGCCATTATTTCTTGAGGCTCATCAGTTCTAGCACGTTATGTTTTATGGAAAAAAGCGGCGGCAGAGGGGTGTGTGTTGAGAGAGCAGTGCGAGAGGAGACAGATCAGCACGCGTGCACATCGTGACAGCTTTTTACCAGTTGTAGGTAGGCTATTTAGCATTTTTCATCCCATTTCTAATTTTCCGAGCCATATCTCGCATCGGCTCTGCTGTGTCTTAATCTACACAAGAAGGTGGTCCGACCCTAGTGCAGTTATAAGCAAGTGGGTATGATCTGCTGGCTAGCTAAGTACAGTGCATTCGAAAGTATTCAGACCCCTTGACTATTTCCACATTTTGTTATGTTACAGCCTTATTCTAAAATGGATGAAATTGATTTTTTCCCTCATCAATCTACACACAATACCCCATAATGACAAAGCAAAAACAGGTTTTTAGAAATGTTTGCAAATTTATAAAAAATAAAAAACCCTTTCCATCGATCATCCTTGATGTTCCTACAACTTCATTGGAGTCCACCTGTGGTAAATTCAATTGATTGGACATGATTTGGAAAGGCACACAATTGTCTATATAATGTCCCACAATTGACAGTGCATGTCAGAGCAAAAACCTAGCCATCAGGTCGAAGGAATTGTCCATAGAGCTTAGAGACAGGATTGTGTCAAGACTCTTCCTAGAGCTGGCCGCTCGGCCAAACGGTGGAGAAGGGCCTTGGTCAGGGAAGCTGACCAAGAACCCGATGGTCACTCTGACAGAGCTCCAGAGTTCCACCAATCAGTGGAGTGGCCAGACGGAAGCCACTGCTCTGTAAAAGGAACATGACTGCCCGCTTGGAGTTTGCCAAAAGGCACCTAAAGGACTCTCAGACCATTTTTTATTAATTAATTTAACCTTTATTTAACTAAGCAAGTCAGTTAAAAACAAAATCTTATTTACAGTGACGGCCTACCCCAGGCGACGTTGGGCCAATTGTGCGCCGCCCTATGGGACTCCCGATCACGGCCGGTTGTTATACAGCCCGGGATCAAACCCGGGTCTGTGGTGATGCCTCTAGCACTGCAATGCAGTGCCTTAGACCGCTGCGTCACTTGTTCCCCACCATGAGAAACAACATTCTCTAGTCTGATGAAACCAAGATTGAACTCTTTGGCCTCAATGCCAAGCGTCACGTCTGGAGGAAACCTGGCACCATCCCTACCGTGAAGCATGGTGGTGGCAGCATCATGCTGTGGGGAGTTTTTCAGCGGCAGGGACTAGGAGACTAGTCAGGATTGAGGGAAAGATGAACGGAGCAAAGTACAGAGAGATCTTTGATGAAAACCTGCTCCAGAGCGCACAGGACCTCAGACTGGGGCGAAGGTTCACCTTCCAACAGGACAACGACCATAAGCACACAGCCAAGACAACGCAGGAGTGGTTTTGGGACAAGTCCGAATGTCCTTGATTGGCCCAGCCAAAGCCCGGACTTGAACCCGATCGAACATCTCTGGAGAGACCTGAAAATAGCTGTGCAGCGACGCTCCCCATCCAACCTGACAGCTTGTGAGGATCTGCAGAGAAGAATGGGAGAAACTACCCAAATACAGGCGTGCCAAGAAGACTTGAGGCTGTAATCGCTGCCAAAGGTGCTTCAACAAAGTACTGAGTAAATGTGATACATTGGCTAACATTTCTAAAAACCTGTTTTTGCTTTGTCGTTATGGGCTATTGTGTGTAGATTGAGGGGAAAAAAACAGATCCTTTTTAGAATAAGGCTGTAACGTAACAAAATGTGGAAAAAGTCAAGGGGTCTGAATACTTTCCGAATGCACTGTATGTAGCTAGTTAGAGCTGGATAGCTAACGTGATTTTAGGGGATCCATTATTGCAATGACCCCCTCCAGTATATTAGCTATAATCTGTAGGTAGGCTTATTGTCAGTGATCACAAATAGTCAGGGAAAAACATTCAACCTATTTTGCCGGTAGGCTTACACACCCTCTACCAGATTTTTGTGAGATAAATATTGATAAACTAATATTCTTTTCTGGTGTTACAGAAAATATGTAACATACATCACCATGACATCCAGATTTGGTAAAACCTACAGCCGTAAGGGAGGGGAGGCAAACTCCAAATTTGAAGAGGTCTTCTCCAACAAGGCCACACTGAGCACCAAATGGGGAGAGACCACTTACAAGGCCCAACTAGGCTCTAAGCGGCCCACTCTGAAGCCTGAAGTAGTCGAGTTATCCAAGAGGCCCCGGATTGAGGATGATGACAGCTCAGAAGATCCTTTTGGTTTTGACAGCGATGATGAGTCCAAGCCTGTCACCTCCCACAGTGTGCCCCAGTCTGAACTGGCTGAGGGTGAGGCCAGTAAACTACCTTCTGCTACAGTCACAGTCACAGCCACGGTCCCAGTGGATACCAGTAGGAACTCCAACAGCACATCTACAGGTAAGAACTGGATGGCAGAAAACTGTCTGATTGTTGGCCATCAACATGTTGGACATGTTTTGTTAGAGAGGATGCTCTCGGAAGTCTAGAATGTGTCTGTCTTCAAGTGGTAGTGTTTAGAAGTTCCACCCACCTTCAGTAGAGCTGTTGTGTGCACTTTGTCACTAGCTAGATTTCCATCCAATTGGCAACAGAGTTTCATGCGAATATTCTAAAATCTGCCTAAAAACAATATGCGGCTTTTCCCATCAGAGATGTTTCCATCAAATTGACTTGTTGTGGATAAAAGGCTGTGCTTGATGTTGCAGTGCACATAAATTACTTTTTTGGTTAATTCCCCATGTACCGAAAACGTTAAAAGGGTTTCCATCGCTTTTCCAACTTTACTGAGGGTTTTGTTACAAAAAATGTTGCGTTATATACAGGGCTCTAAAGTGCGACCAATTTGGTTGCATATGCGACTAAATATTTTGCTGCCAGATAATAATTGTTGTACTGATAAGGCTTCGCTATACTGTTGTTTCTGACTGCCCTAGAGAAAAAAGTGAGTGCAGATTCGATAGCGTCATGTTTGCACCATTACTACAGGAAAAACAGCTTGCTTTTAGCCCAACCGAGTAAATAAATCTTAAAACCATGTCGTGGGCCATTCTAAAACTACTCGTGTGTCGTTAACCATTTGTTTACACTTGGATCAGTCATGTTACCTCATTGGCTAGCTAGCTGGGAACCTGGAAACTTTACCAGTATATCCAAACATTTGGGGGCTCAGAAAGAAAAGAAAAGGGATTGCTTCTTCAGGAGATCAATGATCATAGCAATGAATGAATGACAGATTTCTTGCATGTCGTCATCACAAACCTGAAGTTTTTAAAGAGACTGTACAATTTCAATGTAATGCATCGCAATAGGAAAATAGTGCATTTTTTCCCCCACAATGTAGACACCGAATTTTCCACAAATGTCTGTAATTTCAATGACAGGTATTCGTATCAACATTTTAGATTTTATAATAAACGTCTTTACAGTGTTACATATTAGTTTGTAGGGCACAACATGTGCTTCAAAAGTAGCTAGAATTAATATAGTCCCAATATACACTGACTATACCAAACATTAGAAACACCTACCTAATATTCAGTTGCCCCCACCTCAGAACCGCCTCAATTTGTCGGGGCATGGACTCTACAAGGTGTCAAGCGTTCCACAGGGATGCTGGCCAATGTTGAATCCAATGCTTCCCACAGTTGTGTCAAGTTGTCTGGATGTGCTTTGGATGGTGGACCATTCATGATACCCATGGGAAACTGTTGAGCATGAAAAACCCTGCAGCGTTGCAGTTCTTGACACAAACCAGTGTGCCTGGCACCTACTACCATGCCCTGTTCAAAGGCACTTAAATATTTTGTCTTACCCATTCACCCTCTGAATGGCACACATGCACAATCCATGTCTCAAGGCTTAAAAATCCTTCTTTAACCTGTAATAATAATTTAGAAAACTTTCCAGGGGGTGTACTTACTTTTTCACATGACTGTAGTCCCTTGATATTTTTTGAAAAGGAGAATCAAGCTCATCACCGTGCACGTTCACCATCATAACTTCATCTGTAGCCTAATAAACTGCATGCTTTCCCGAGTCGTAGTGGGAGGACCACACAACATACGGTGGTGCCTTCAGAAAGTATTCTGACTTTTTCCAAATTTTGTTGTTACAGCCTGAATTTAAAATGGATTAAATGTAGATTTTTTTTGTCACTGGACTACATAATGTCATTGGAATTATGTTTTCCATTTTTTAAAAACAAATTCATTAAAACTTAAAAGCTGAAATGTCTTGAGTCAATAAGTATTCAACCCCTTTGTTATGGCAAGCCTAAATAAGTTCAGGAGTAAACATTTGCTTATGAAGTCTCATAAATTGCATGGACTCACTGTGTGCAATAATAGTGTTTAACATGATTTTTTGAATGACTACCTCATCTCTGTACCCCACACCTACAATTATCGGTAAGGTCCCTCAGTCGAGTAGTGAATTTCAAACAGATTAAACCACAAAGACCAGGGAGGTTTTCTAATTCCTCGCACAGAAGGGCACCTATTGGTAGATGAGTAAAACTAAAAAAGCAGACATTAAAATCCCTTTGAACATGATGAAGTTATTAATTACACTTTGGGTGGTGTATCAATACCCTCGGTCACTACAAAGATACAGGTATATTTCCTAGCTCAGTTGCTGGAGAGGATGGAAACCGCTCAGGGATTTCACCATGAGGCCAATGGTGACTTTTAAACAGTTAGAGTTTAATTGCTGTGATAGGAGAAAACAGGATGAATTAACAGCATTGTAGTTGCTCCACAATACTAACCAAATTGACAGTGAAAAGAATGAAGCCTGTACAGAATAAAAATATCCAAAAACACGCATCCTGTTTGCAACAAGGCACTAAAATAATACTGCAAAAAATGTGTCAAAGCAGTTCACTTTTTGTCCTGAGTACAAAGTGTTATGTTTGGGGCAAATACAACACATTACTGAGTACCACTCTCAATATTTTCAAAAATAGTGGTAGCTGCATCATGTTATGGGTATGCTTGTAATCGTTAATGACTGGGGATTTTTTCAGGATAAAAAATAAACGTAATGGAGCTAAGCACAGGCAAAATCCTAGAGGAAAACCTGGTTCAGTCTGCTTTCCACCAGACACTGGGAGATTAATTCACCTTTCAGCAGGACAATTACCTAAAAAAACAAGGCCAAATCTATACAAGAGTTGCTTACCAAGAAGACAGTGAATGTTCCTGAGTGGCCAAGTTACAGTTTTGACTTAAATCTACTTGAAAATCTATGGCAAGACCTGAACATGGATGGCTAGCAATGATCAGTTTACCGAAAAATGTGCTGTTTACATCATGCCTGTCGTGATTTTTATTTTATTTTATCCGACGTGTACTCTACTTGCATAAAAAGGTTGGGTGGAAACCTGGTTTATGGTGGGAAAATGTTTCCACAAGTGCTTGTAGAATAATTGTGTGTATACAGTAGCTAAATAACACCATGCCTGTCTCTTGTATTTCACTTTATTTATTGAATTTTTTTTATTATGGAAGGAAAACTGCGTCTCATTATCCTTGTGATAATGGTGATGATATCTGTGGTGTGTGGATATTTCTGGAGAAGATAAAGTGATGGGCTCCCTTGTGGGCTGTTTAGTCTCTGCTGGCAGCTTCTGTGTCAGCTTATCTCGTCTCTATCTGTCTCTGACAGTTCACTAAAGATAAATCAGGCTTTACTGCAATGCCATCGTCTCAATAGGCCTGTGTCCCTTTCATTTAGAATTAGATTACTGATTAGAAATGATACAAACCAAACAACCGGGTTGAACAAAAATCTGAAACAGTAATTTACAATGTAACGCTTGTCTTATACTTATAATACTTATTTTTTGTTAACTTGCTCTTTTATCTCCTTTGTGCTCACAGGCAAGCAAACATTGTTCAATGAGGGTGCAGAAAAGAGTAGCCAGTCCTTGTACAAAAATACATCAGAGAGTAACCAGAATCCTATTGCGCAGTCCTCTGTTTCAAAGACTGTTCCCAAGGACCCCTATGTGGAATGGAGCTTAATAGGGACCCAGAGGTCTTCTACCTCCTCCCCTAGCATGGAACCTCTCCAGGAAAAAGACTCCGCTGAGGCACCAGGGCTTAGCGGGGACTCGCAGTCCTCATTTTCCCAGGATGGGCTCTCCTCAGGTGGGATGAAAAGTGCTGACCAGGAGGCTCCGGCCGAGCCTGTTGTTGACAACATCCCCCCCTCCCCGTTCCTCCTCAGGCCCTCCAACACTAGGAAATACGTCCGGCCCAAGCCAAACAAGGCCCCTGATGTTCCAGATGCTTCTGCTGCTAGCGACAGCAAACTGCCCATAGCCGCCAGTGGTCCGGCTGCACTGATGCCCAAAAGCGTGTCCACTGCCAGCGGTAGCGGTGGCACTAATGCTATCACGACGGCGGCCAAACCGGCGGCTAAACCTACTGGCAGGGGTCGGGTACGGGACTACACGGTGCTGCACCCATCCTGCCTGTCGGTGTGTAACGTCACCATCCAGGACTCCATAGAGCGCAGCATGGACGAGCTCATCACCAGCGCACCCCCTGCTGACCTGGGGGAGGCGGGACGGCTGAGGAAGAAGGCAGACATACCTCCAGCCAAACCCACCAGGTAAACGATTCCACTGGCTGTGGCCCAGACAATACACTCAGACTGAGTTGCCTCCCACTGGTCCTTCATAACATGCTTGATACTGCTTAATATTGTACAACTGTATATTTACGGGTAAGCGCATAATGTCCCTTCTTATACCCACGCTCACGCCCATATGAGGTTTACCAAATGTTTCCACTACACCTAAACCTAGTTGAATCTGTTTTCTCGATTTAATTACCTCTTCTGTTAAACCTTTGACTATGTTTTCTTGTTTTTAATGTCAGCTGCTGATTGAAATTATTCAATTCTCCTCTTGTAACCGTCAGGTTCCGAACCACCCAGAGTAAGACCAAGAAGGAGACCAAGCTGGAGTTCTTTGGCTTCGAGGACAAAGGTGACCAGGAGGGGGAGGAGGGAGCGGACCCCGCGGCCGGTGGCAGCAGCAGCTACAAGATCAAGTACTTTGGCTTTGACGACCTCGGTGAGAGCGACAGTGACGAAGAGGAGGGCTCCCAGGCCAAAGAGAAGAGGAAGGCCAAGAAGGCTGGAGCAGCGGCAGCAGCCGCCATGGCAGCTATTGTGGACAGCCCCCAGCCCAGCGACTCTCAGGACAGCCAGAGCATCAGTAATACAGGTGACATATACTGTTGATGTTTGTCTAAAGGCAATAAAGAGGTTAGCTGTATGAAAAACACAGGTGATTTGATAGGCTATATCATAGACAGTCAAAATAGGATCATGCGTTGCTTACAGTCAGTTTGCCGACACCATGTAACAGGATTTCTATCGTACATGTATTTCCATCATGTTGATTCCACCTTATTATTGTGTTGTTTTCCCCCTCAGATATTCTGGAGTTTTGTGATGACTCGAGCCCTGGTGGGTCTGAAGGGCAGAAGGGTCGCTCGGGAAAACAGGGGGACAAATCCAAGGAGATTGGCAGGAAGATCTTCAGTGGGCCCAAAAAGGTGAGTGACCTATGAAGTCTGATTGAATGTGTGAGATGGAGAGTGTGTATGGAAAGAGTCATTTGATTCACAGTGTATTTGTAGCGGTGCTCATGAGGTAACCCAGAGATGAGGTAGAATTGCTGTCACTAAGGGGAGTACATGTTCAATAATGTTTCAAGCACTCATGGGTGAGCAGTGGGAGAACATTCCCAATAAAGAGATTATTGTGCTGTGATATTGTTATTGATTCCATCTGCTTTGCCTCACTGGATATAGAACACTGCTTTTTTTGCACGGCAGATGAATGGGATAGGCGTAATTACATGAATCTTCAGAAACATCACAAGAACCTCTCGCCTCAACTCAAGCGTTTGACCAAATCAGGTGGAAAGTCACACCATTGTCATAGCAGACATGTCTAGACTGACCATCAAAACTAGTGATTAAGCCTTGAAAGAGGACCACTAGATTGTTTTAATTCCAATAATAAGTATTAACTGCACCCCCCACAGTAGCTGAGTTTTTCAGCAACAGTTTATTCGGCACTGTTAAGGAAGAGCTTCAAGTAAGCTTTTCACTGTACTGTTTACACCTGCTGTATCCTGTGCATGTGACGAATAAACTTTGATTTGAAGACCCTTTACTCTTGGGCCGAGATTCAAACCAACTCAGATGAATGACCTTTAAAGATAGACTTTTAAAGGCTGTTTCTCTGATATTCACTGTAAATGCTACGGATATAATCTCAAGCGTAAATCTCCTTTAAAAGTCAATCGCAGTTCACACAGGTCGTTTATCTGCGTTTGTTTGAATCCTGGCCTTTCAGACTGTATAGCTAAAAAAACTAGTTCTACGTCTTTCCATTCCATTTATAACTTTGTCAATGGTTTTGGCACACACACACAAAAACACAGTAAATGTGTCCACTGGTCTTGGCACGTGCGCTCTAGCCAACAGCTCACAAATGTTTTCCCATGGAAACACAAAGCAGACCAAACTCTTTGGTCCTATAAAAACCTGCTGTATAGTCGTGGTCAAAGGTTTTGAGAGTGACATAAATATTAATTTTCACAAAGTCTGCTGCCTCAGTTTTTATGATGGCAATTTGCATATACTCCAGAATGTTATGAAGAGTGATCAGATGAATTGCAATTAATTGCCAAGTCCCTCTTTGCCATGAAAATGAACTTAATCCCCAAAAAAACATTTCCACTGCATTTCAGCCCTGCCACAAAAGGACCAGCTGACATCATGTCAGTGATTCTCTCGTTAACACAGGTGAGAGTGTTGACGAGGACAAGGCTGGAGATCATTCTGTCATGCTGATTGACTTAGAATAACAGACTGGAAGCTTTAAAAGGAGGGTGGTGCTTGAAACCATTGTTCTTCCTCTGTTAACCATGGTTACCTGCAAGGAAACACATGCCGTCATCATTGCTTTGCACAAAAAAGGCTTCACCGGCAAGGATATTGCTGCTAGTAAGATTGCACCTAAATCAACCATTTATCGGATCATCAAGAACTTCAAGGAGAGAGGTTCAATTGTTGTGAAGAAGGCTTCAGGGTGCCCAAGAAAGTCCAGCAAGCGCCAGGACCGTCTCCTAAAGTTTATTCAGCTGCAGGATCGGGGCACCACCAGTGCAGAGCTTGCTCAGGAATGGCAGCAGGCAGGTGTGAGTGCATCTGCACGCACAGTGAGGCGAATACTTTTGGAGGATGGCCTGGTGTCAAGAAGGGCAGCGAGGAAGCCACTTCTCTCCAGGAAAAACATCAGGGACAGACTGATATTCTGCAAAAGGTACAGGGATTGGACTGCTGAGGACTGGGGTAAAGTCATTTTCTCTGATGAATCCCCTTTCCGATTGTTTGGGGCATCCGGAAGAAAGCTTGTCCAGAGAAGACAAGGTGAGCACTACCATCAGTCCTGTGTCATGCCAACAGTAAAGCATCCTGAGACCATTCATGTGTGGGGTTGCTTCTCAGCCAAGGGAGTGGGCTCACTCATAATTTTGCCTAAGAACACAGCCATGAATAAAGCATGGTACCAACACATCCTCAGAGAGCAACTTCTCCCAACCATCCAAGAACAGTTTGGTGACGACCTGTGCCTTTTCCAGCATGATGGAGCACCTTGCCATAAGGCAAAAGTGATAACGAAGTGGCTCAGGGAACAAAACATCGAAATCTTGGGTCCATGGCCAGGAAACTCCCCAGACCTTAATCCCATTGAGAACTTGTGGTCAATCCTCAAGAGGCAGGTGGACAAACAAAAACCCCCAAAATTCGGACAAATGCCAAGCATTGATTATGCAAGAATGGGCTGCCATCAGTCAGGATGGGCTGCCATCAGTCAGGATGGGCTGCCATCAGTCAGAAGTTAATTCACAGCATGCCAGGGCAGATTGCAGAGGTCTTGAAAAAGAAGGGTCAACACTGCAAATATTGACTCTTTGCATTAACTTAATGTTATTGTCAATCAAAGCCTTTGACACTTATGGAATGCTTGTAATTATACTTCAGTATACCATACTAACATCTGACAAATATCTCATAACACTGAAGCAGCAAACTTTGTGAAGACCAATACTTGTGTCATTCTCAAAACTTTTGACCACGACTGTATGTAAAATATTGTGCTATATCTTGGAAAATATATAAATGTGAATCTGGATGACAACATAATGATGTTTGTTTCCAACATTAGGGCTGTTTTCCAAAATAAGTTAAATCTGCTTCATGTTTTGTTTCCTTGCCACGATACTAATGAGTATCGCGATACTGGTATTGTCCCGACCCTAGGTTATTCTACCAACAAATGCGCAAAAAGTGTTTCCAATGCCATTTCTCGCATGATCTATTTAACAGACCAAATATTATCCACCCATGTGTAGTGTATTTTGTTTTGTCGACATTTGGAAAGTTCACAGACAAATCTGCTGTTTCCATCAGGCCTGTCATGAGTTTATCTGACATGTAATGAACTCACATTGTTGGATGGAAGCATGTTTTATGGGTTATATAATCACAACATCCTCTCAATATAGGCAATTTGTATTCAGGACATGCACTAGACTACTTCAAAAATTGATGGTTTTCCATTAGAATGCAATGTTTGAACATACTGAAAGGTCTACCTAGGAAATGAATATAATTTAGACATAAAGTATGTCTGATTTGCATTCCTTCCATCACCAACTCACCACTCTATATCAGATCTAATTGTTTGATAATGACCAAGTGAGCTTCCTGAGACCTGGGTAGGCTAGAATGATAAGATAGGATGAACATAAATGTCCCAGAGTGGAAATGTAGGGGATTTATATATTTATTTTGGAAGTAGGCTGGTTTCTGGTTTCTGGTGACCATTTTGTCCTGGAGTCTGATTCTGAAAGCAACTTGTTGATGAAATGAGCCATGTAGCGTCATAGGTGTAGACGTTATGAAGTTGCGTTCTGCAGTCTCCACCATTCGCTCATATGGTGATTATGATGCAAATAATAACAACATGTCAGATGTATCTATTACCCACTGTTCCCAAAACTGAGGACATAGGTCAAGGTTTGTCTTGGTTTTAGGCATTCATGTTGAATCATGTCAACTGCTACTGTACTTACCCTGGATCTGTGGTTATGTGTGTGTTGTGTGCAGTCCCCTGCTAAAGCTGTGTACAATGCCCGCCACTGGAACCAGCCTGAGCCTGAAGAGATGCCCCCACCACCCCTGGCCCGCGCACACACTGCTCCGGTGAGAACTACTCTAGGTCACTACCAGGGCTCTGCCTAACACTGGTCGCACACACATTCTCTCTCGCTCTATTAAATTTGCAATCTCTAGCACAAAGATAACAATGTGTTGTCCTAGAATAATGCATTGACCTAGGGCTGCATGATATGGGAAGATAATTCAATTTTTACTTGCAATTATAGATCAAAACCCTTGAGTAAATGTTGGATTCATAGAAATAGAATGATCATTCAAATTGTGTGGTTGGACAACCGTGTGCACTTGGAATGCCGTTTTTGTTTGGCATGACAATTAATTAAAAAGTAATTGAGGAGATGGTTGTGACCATAGAGATCCTATATGAGAGATCACAATGATGTCACAATAGCAAGCAAATTGTATTCCGGGTGGAGAAAGTTGCGTTCTGTGCATGGTTCTCTGTATGGTTGCGCTCTGTATTTACAAGTCAGTAATCGCATAGGTAAGGAGCCGGTAAAATCGACTTTACAATAACATAAACCATTGTCAATGTCACAGTGCTATTTCATGGTGTAATCTCGAAATTATCCAGCAGATGATGGTAATGAGCCACTACCTCCATTAGCTGGCAATGTGAGGTTAGTGTGCCAAATCCATACAACAATGATATGATAGCCGGTCCTGTTCACTCACTCATAGATGAAGGATATAATATAATCTTTTAAACAGAGGTTGTTATTTTCTGTGTATAACATTACCTACTAGCAAGCAAGCAGGCAACTAGTCCAAACCTGGTAGTTAGATGGCTAGCAGAGGAAAACAACTCTCAAAATGTAGGCTAGGCTTATGCAGGTCAAAATGTAGGCTTATGCCGGACAAGTAGCTAGCCAGTACACTTTCTGGTAGCCCCAGCGCAGGCTATGGAACCATCATCGGGTAAGGAAATATTTGTGTACTGATGTAGCTACCAAGCCATCTTATTAATTGAAAACGAGGGTCGTCTTTGCTTGCTAACGTTACATGACTGACATCTGCATTCATCCATGCGTGCTGGCAAGATAGCCAATGCAAGGCAGGACTATCTAGCTACTGCACCCACTGGCAGGCAGCTTGTGGTTATTTGATGCTCCAACAAGATAGCTGAAAAAGAACAAGACAATAACTGGAACTCGGCTAGCTAGCTAGCTAGGTAGGTAGTTGGGGGCTACAGATGGGCTAGCTAACATTAGCTAGCTACTGTTTTTGCATAAATGCATGCTTCAAAGTGCCGGTGGCTGAAGATTGGATAAGTTAAAATACGGTGAGATAATTGTCAATATTTTCATAAATGGAACCGATGTATCTATCTATCCAACATTGCAATTAGAGCTAGCTGCCCGACTGTATTAAAAATAAAAATGCATACAAATACATGGCTCTGGCTAGCATACAGGTCAGCCGCAACCAAGGCAATGTAGCTTTGTAGCTAGCTAGCATTTCCTCCATGAACGAAGCAATCAAGGTATCTAGCTGACCAACTACAAAAATGAACACTTGATAACAAGAGTAGTGTTTATGATTTTATATAAATGTTAGAAAACTGACTATATTCATTAGATAATCTAGCTAGTCCGGCAGGTGGTCTGCATATGATTTCCTATGCTTTGACGCTCGCAAGCCGGAACTACCAGAACGGCTTTGTTAAAAAACATTCTGATTTGGTCTATTAAATTACTAGAGGGGCTATGTCATAACCCTTAAAAGTTGAGGGAGAAATCCCAACCAGTCTAATTGGAATTAATGCCAGTAGAGGCATAATCTATATTTTTTTCTTATGCAGGAAAATAAAAGTAAGGCATGTGATTGTCAACCTAAAATATGGTCATATAATTATAAATACAGTTAAAACATGTTTTATACACATTTACTGTGTAAATAGCCTCTAAAATATATGTAAACAGACCATAAATGTCTCAAGTCTCAAGTCCTATCATCAACTGATTTCAGCCAGTGTATGGCTGTGGATTGACGGCATTGTTTGAATGGTATGTTGGCATATTGGCAATTAATTTGAAACATGAATGTAATCATTCTTCTTAGGCTGGCTGGCTGGCTAGCTAACAAACATACAGTGAAGAAACTTTCTTAAAATTCATAATTGTACACTATCTTCTCACGGCACTGGAAAACCATGGTTGACCAACTCCCTGACCAAAATGGATAACCTTTAGACCATCATAAGAAGGTTCATGGCCATTCTAGTATTCTAATTCTAAGGTTGTGACGGAGTAGGAACCAAAGTGTTGGTAAGTGTTTCCCGGGGGACCCTAATTAGATTTAAATAGGTACATTCAGACAGATTTTAGAATATTCTTTGCCTTTTCCTCTCTGATTTAAGAACAAGTTGTTGCACAAACAATGCTGATATACTGCACCACAGGTACTGGCCTGTATTAGAGCAAAAGTTTCTCAGTGGATTTAGCTAGCCAGCTAGTTAGCTAACGATTAGTATTAGAGGCTAACACATTTTTGGGGGACATTTGCAGCTTTCTAAAACCAACTAACTACCGTTTTGCAGAAGAAGCAAAGTGAAAAGCTGCGTTGTTCTTGGTTAGAAAAATCTGTTGACCGCATGCTGCTGTTTGGTCAATGCATGCAGAGTGAATCTTGAGCACGAGGAACTGTCTGCTTGAGTGACAGGGGGTGGGGCTTAGTGTGTATGGGATTAGGAAGTGGCCAAAAGAGGAGTGATGAGAGCGAACTCAAGCAATAAATCTAAAGTAAAAAAAAAAGACAGCTGGCGTTGCAAAATAGGGAGTGACTCCAAGTCCATGTCCGGATCTTATATTTCTGAGGCTCCGTGTCCGAGTGCGCAAATTCTCGCAGTATCTAGTGGGAATTTGGAACTACACTCATTTTCTCATGCCCAAACCGGATTAGATACATACCGGTAGTTAAATTCCAAAAATATGAAATTCACAATGTCACTAAGCAGAAAACAAACAACCAAAACATTGATAGACATTGCAATGTCAACTTGATTTTGACATGAGTTCAGTACCACAAAGGAGATGATTGTGGAATACAGGAAAAAATAATAGGACTGAGCACGCCCCCATTCTCATTGACAGGGCTGTAGTGGAACAGGTTGAGAGCTTCAAGTTCCTTGGTGTCCACATCACCAACAAACTATCATGGTCCAAAAACACCAAGACAGTCGTGAAGAGGGCACGACAAAGCCTATTCCCCCTCAGGAGACTAAAAACATTTGGCATGGGTCCTCAGATCCTCAAAAAGTTTATACAGCTGCACCATCGAGAGCATCCTGACTGGTTGCATCACCGCTTGGTATGGCAACTGCTCAGCCTCCGACCGCAAGGCACTACAGAGGGTAGTGCGTACGGCCCAGTACATCACTGGGGCCAAGCTTCCTGCCATCCAGGACCTCTATACCAGGCAGTGTCAGAGGAAGGCCCTCAACATTGTCAAAGACTCCAGCCACCCTAGTCATAGACTGTTCTCTCTGCTACCGCACAGCAAGCGGTACCGGAGCGCCAAGTCTAGGTCCAAAATGCTTCTCAACAGCTTCTACCCCCAGACAATTTGCACTGCCCCCCACCCCGTCCCCCTCTTTTACTCTGCTGCTACTCTGTTTATTATTTATGCATAGTCACTAACTCTACCTACATGTACATATTACCTCAATTACGTCGACTAGCCGGTGCCCCCGCACATTGACTCTGCACCGGTACCCCCCTGTATATAGCCTCCCTACGGTTATTTTATTTTACTGCTGCTCTTTGGTTATTTCATTATTTATTTTTCCTTAACTTTTTTTTTCTTTGTTTTACTTAGCATTGTTGGTTAAGGGCTTGTAAGTAAGCGTTTCACTGTAATGTCTACACATGTTGTATTCGGCGCATGTGGAAAATACAATTTGATTTGATTTGCTTGATTTTGCAGACCCATGACTATGGTGTGTCGACATTAGCTAGAGAGCGACGCTAGTCAGCATAGGCTGCTACATGATAATCAACTCGCGTTAGCTAGCTAGTGTTCGCTACCTAGCTATCCAGCCCAGCAAGCTCTACTCCAATGGAAACCGATGCAACCCTGCTGGCTACGTGGCTAGCTAGATGGCCAGTGGTGACAGTGAGGTCCATATGAGATTCAAGGCTTTAATATGTGCCATCGTGCAGAAATAGCAAAGAAAATATGGTTGATGAGCTAAATTAGCTAGAAAGATGGCTATGACAGTTAGGCTACCAGTGTTCATGCACAAATACATGACGACGCATTGTATAGAAGTCAAGAAGGCATGCAGAACGGACTGCCTCTTGAACTGGACTGCCCCATCTAGCTAGCTAGTAGAGGGGTACAAAAGCGCCGGTACACAGATGCATAGCTCATACAATTATATTTTGTTTTAGTCAATAACAATACATGTTGCAAAGTAAATACCTGCTTCAAATATATCTCATTGCATTGCATGCTAGTGCATACAATCTCTAGTTGGGTTTTTTTGCATAGGAAAGGGGACTCACCCAACATCAAGTTTGTGAGGAGGGGATACACATTTATGATGGCTAGTGACCAAGGATGAAAAACCCGGTGACCACTAGTTGTCCTCGCATACCCATATTTAGATCAAATGCTCTTGATTTTTCATCAGTACTGTGTGAATTACATGCCCATCCAATCTGCTGTTTTTAATTTAGTTAGCCCCACCTCACCCCAGAAATGCAAATCAGTTGTCAAATCAGTTTACAGAGAAAATACATAGATGTATGTTGTGTCTAACAGATTCATGAATGTTCTCCAAAATGGCCCAGATATGTTAATATATACAAGTCATATGCAATAGTGACATTTTACACCAGTGCAGCAAGCTAGTGGACTCTGTCAATACTGTTAAAATCAATTTGATCTGTCGGTATATGATGACACCTTGTAGTGGTCATATGGTTGATTTCTCTTCAACCATCATTTTTTAAATCTCCTCTCGCTTTTTACTGTTTGTTGTGATCTGGTAGGCCCCTGCAAACTTTCCTGTGCAAGAACTACGAGCCAAATGTCAGAGATTGTGGACTAAATATGCTGTGTATTGAGACGTTTTGTTGTATGTATTGTTTTATGTGATGGCAAGATGTATAGCTAATGGAGATGATGACACATCTAGCTAGCTACTTTACAGTTTACAACATGCTCGCTCATGGCTATGTGAATTTATGTGTACAGACAGTTATTAACTACAGATAATCAAATATCATTGCATTGTATGAGAGCTGCGTCTGTGTATGTGCCGGCGTTTTGAGTCCCATAGGACAGTCCGTCCTGGTTGTAATGTTGATACAACACCAGAGACGATACGGTCTACCCTCTTTGACAACACTGGTCCTGCCATTCATGCAAAGCTAGCAGCATCCTCTTTGATAACTGGTATACCTTGCTAGCTAATTTAGCTAATCAAACAGTATTTTCTTTGCTATTTCTGCACAATGGCACTTCTTAGAGCCTTGCATCTCATATGGACCTCACTGTCACTGCTGGTCATCTAACTAGCCACGTACTCAACATGGTTGCATCAGTTTCCATTGGACTAGACTAGAGTTTGCTCGCTAGGTAGCTAATGCTGGCTAGCTAGCATGCTAATGTTAGCTAACGACGATACACCATAGTCGTGGGTCTGCAAAATCAAGCAAATTATACTGAACTCATGACAATCATGTTTTGACATTGTAGTGGCTATTGCTGTTTGGTTAGTTTTTTGCTTAGTGACATTGCAAATATTATCATTTTGGCGTTTTAGCTCTGATTTAATTAGCTATGTATCTAATCCGGTTTCGGCATGAGAAAGTGAGTGAGGTCCCAAATTCCCACGAAATACTGCGAGAATTTGCCTGCTCATGGATACGGAGCCCCAGAAATATAAGATCTGGTCACGGATTAGGCGCCACTCCCTTCAAAATATCACAGCCTCTTGCGATATGGATATTGCGCATGTCAATATCGCAATTTTGATTAAAATGGGATTAATCGTGCAGCCCTACATTGACCCAATAGCAGCCTCACCTAAATGACGTTTCAGAGGGGGAAATCTAAATCACTATTAGCTGTATTCTGTTTAGTCCAGACTTGGAACGTGTCCCAATAGGAAACAATTCATATAAGGGCACCTGGAATGAAAGTTGTTTGTCTAACTTTTTCAAATGTTTTCTGCTTTTTGGCTCTCCAGGCCAGC
This sequence comes from Coregonus clupeaformis, assembly GCF_020615455.1. Classification (NCBI taxonomy): domain Eukaryota; kingdom Metazoa; phylum Chordata; class Actinopteri; order Salmoniformes; family Salmonidae; genus Coregonus; species Coregonus clupeaformis. The sequence continues at coordinate 59,236,022 of NC_059192.1, forward strand.
ATATCAAGCGGAAGCAGCAAGGACACCAACTCCCACAAAGATGACTGTCTGTTCAAAGCTCCTCCCCCACCGCCCAAAGTCATCAAGTCTGTGACCATCCCCACTCAGCCTTACCAGGACATCGTCACGGCTCTCAAATGCAGAAAAGAACACAAGGAGGTGGGCCGGGCATGCTGGGGGATATTTCACGCCCTCAAGACAGTCAACATGATCTTTTCACTGTCAACATCCCCCAAACGCTCATCTGCTATTTTTATTACTTGTTTGCATGCTGTTATGGATTTATTAGTCTCTTTATTCATTTCAGACACAGTTTAGACTGTTAATGTCCATTTGGAGCGCAGTGTAAAGCTTGTCTTTGTTAATTTAAAACAGCATGGGCTGGTCAGGGCCTAAGGAGCATCTTGTTTTATTAAAGAGCGACTGACCCTACAAAGCAACTTCTCGTTTTGAAAATGGCCTATGTGGCATCGTTATGAGTCAGAAACATTTATTTTACTGTCAAAATTGACTACAAAGTGTAAATAGGATAATTTTGAAGTCAGTCTCGTCCTAAACAGAGATTGGAGAGATGATTGGAAAAAATGGTATGTCACGAAATGAAGGGTACCGTAACAGTTTTCGTTGGGTTGGGTTTATTTCAATCCCGCCCACAGCTGGCATCACCTAAGTATTAATCAAACCGCTGCATTTCTTAATGACCAAGATGAATCCGGAAGTTCAGCCCCCCTTTAAGGCCTAGCTACAGCTAGCAGATGTGCCTTCTGGCTCTTGACCAGACGGTTAGCTGCACATCCCCCTTGCCAAGAGGGACTGAACCGAAGCTATCTCGTTGGGCAGTGGAAACACAGACATGGTCCAATCGCTAGCAAGCGAACACACACACAGCTGATCAGACACTTCCACTCCCAGTGGTGTCCTTGATGAGGGGGTATTAGCCCAGTCAGCTAATGGAACTGATGGAGTAGAGCCACTTTGCATGCTGTGTGACATTTCTTTCCTTTTCTGGACACTCACAAATACACAGAGCACCATTTTGGAACTTGCATGGGATAATATTCCTCCTATTTTAAATATGATCAGGTTTTTTTCTGGATCAAAATGGGTCTTAGGTGGTTGACGTGTCCCCTGTCACACCGACAGGGGGCCAATGGTGTGGTTGCCGACCAAACATTTTAGAGGCCCTCCTGTTGGCCGCAGTGACAAAATATAGCAGTTTTAAAGCTATTTCCTGCAATTCTCAACATTTTGCCATAACTTATGCTATCTAAGTGACTCAAACATTATTACAAAATTACAAAATCAATGGGGGCCTATGCCATGGCAAAAATACTCCTGAATGCATCATTTTTGGAATTTTAGATTCTCACTGACTATAGCTTTTATTTTGGTGATTTGTTGTTCTCAAAGAGGATGTTATTGTCACGATCGTCTATGATAGAGAAGGACCAAGGCGCAGCGTGTGCAAAATACATCTCTTTAATTATGGAAGAGAGAAAAACACGAAACCGAACACTATCCAAAACTTACAAAACAACAAACGACCGTGAAGCTAAATAACGTAAGTGCACAGACAAGCAACAAACGTTCAACTTAGACAATTACCCACAAACACATGATGCCCATGGCTGCCTTAAATATGGCTCCCAATTAGAGACAATAAACCACAGCTGTCTCCAATTGAGAACCAATCTAGGCAGCCATCAACATACAAACACCTAGACAAGACAATACCCCATTAAACCTACAAACCCCTAGACAAACCAAAACACATACTTCACCATGTCACACCCTGACCTAACTAAAATATTAATGAAAACAAAGATAACTAAGACCAGAGTGTGACATAACCCCCCCCTTAAGGTGCGAACTCCGGGCGCACCAGCATAAAGTCTAGGGGAGGGTCTGGGTGGGCGTCTGTCCACGGTGGCGGCTCTGGCACTGGTCGTGGTCCCCACCCCACCATAGTCACTACCCGCTTTCGTAGCCTCCTCCAAATGACCACCCTCCAACTTAACCCCACTGGATTAAGGGGCAGCACCGGACTAAGAGGCAGCACCGGACTAAGGGGCAGCACCGGACTAAGGGGCAGCACCGGACTAAGGGGCAGCACCAGGATAAGGGGCAGCACCAGGATAAGGAGCAGCACCAGGATAAGGGGCAGCACCAGGATAAGGGGCAGCACCGGCGCTAAGGGGCAGCACCGGACTAAGGGGCAGCACCGGACTGAATGGCGGATCCTGGCTGGCTGGCTCTGGCGGATCCTGGCTGGACGGCTCTGGCGGATCCTGGCTGGACGGCTCTGGCGGATCCTGGCTGGACGGCTCTGGCGGATCCTGGCTGGACGGCTCATGGCTGGCTGACGGATCTGGCTGCTCATGGCTGGCTGACGGATCTGGCTGCTCATGGCTGGCTGACGGATCTGGCTGCTCATGGCTGGCTGACGGATCTGGCTGCTCGCGGCTGGCTGAAGGATCTGGCTGCTCATGGCTGGCTGACGGATCTGGCTGCTCATGGCTGGCTGACGGATCTGGCTGCTCATGGCTGGCGGAAGGCTCTGGCTGATCCTGTCTGGCGGAAGGCTCTGGCTGATCCTGTCTGAGCGGAAGGCTCTGGCTGATCCTGTCTGGCGGAAGGCTCTAGCGGCTCCTGTCTGGCGGAAGGCTTTAGCGGCTCCCGGTCTGGCGGACGGCTCTGAAGGCTCATGGCAGACGGGCGGCTTTAGCAGGCTCAGTACAGACGGGCAGTTCATGCAGCGCTTGGCAGACGGACAGTTCAGACGGGCGTTGGGCAGACGGGCAGTTCAGGCGCCGTTAGGCAGACGGCAGACTCTGGCCGGCCGAGACGCCCTATAGGCCTGGTGCGTGGTGCCGGAACTGGAGGTACCGGGCTGAGGACACGCATCTCAGGTCTAGTGCGGGGAGAAGGAACAGGGCATGCTGGACCCTGGGGACGCACATAAGGCCTAGTGCGTGGTGCCGGAACTGGTGGTCCCGGGCTGAGGACACGCATCTCAGGGCTAGTGCGGGGAGCAGCAACAGGCCGGACCGGGCTGGCGACGCGCACCGTAGGTTTGGTGCGAGTGGCAGGAACAGGCCGGGTCGGGCTGGCGACGCGCACCGTAGACTTGGTGCGGGTGGCAGGAACAGGCCGGACCGGGCTGGCGACGCGCACCGTAGGTTTGGTGCGAGTGGCAGGAACAGGTCGGGCTGGGCTGGCCACGTACACCGTAGGCTTAGTACGTGGAGCAGGAACCGGCCGGGCTGGACTGGCGACGCACACCGTGGGCTTGATGCGTGGAGTAGGAACAGGCCGGTCCGTACTGGGAACACACACCACTGGCCTTAACCGGGGATCAGGAACGGGCCGGACCGGACTGGTAACACACCTCAGTCTCTTACGCCGTGCCTCAACTGCTTCCCTCCCTCTACTCGCCAATGGCTCCCGTAAACCGGTAGCCTTCTCTCCACGTCTCCCTGTGGCAGCCTCCTGCTGCCCAGCCGCCCAAGCCATGTGCCCCCCCAAAAAACTTTTTGGGGTTGCCTCTCGTCCCTCCGACGATGGCCCTGCTGACGCCGTTGCTCCTCTCTGTCGCCTCTCCACTGTTTCACTCCATGGCCGTCGATCCATCCCATCCAGGATTTCCTCCCAAGTCCAAGACCCTTTACCTTCCAAAATCTCCTCCCATGTCCAGACCCTTGGCTCCTGGACACGCCGCTTGGTCCTTTGATGGTGGGTAATTCTGTCACGATCGTCTATGATAGAGAAGGACCAAGGCGCAGCGTGTGCAAAATACATCTCTTTAATTATGGAAGAGAGAAAAACACGAAACCGAACACTATCCAAAACTTACAAAACAACAAACGACCGTGAAGCTAAATAACGTAAGTGCACAGACAAGCAACAAACGTTCAACTTAGACAATTACCCACAAACACATGATGCCCATGGCTGCCTTAAATATGGCTCCCAATTAGAGACAATAAACCACAGCTGTCTCCAATTGAGAACCAATCTAGGCAGCCATCAACATACAAACACCTAGACAAGACAATACCCCCATTAAACCTACAAACCCCTAGACAAACCAAACACATACTTCACCATGTCACACCCTGACCTAACTAAAATATTAATGAAAACAAAGATAACTAAGACCAGAGTGTGACATAACCCCCCCCTTAAGGTGCGAACTCCGAGCGCACCAGCATAAAGTCTAGGGGAGGGTCTGGGTGGGCGTCTGTCCACGGTGGCGGCTCTGGCACTGGTCGTGGTCCCCACCCCACCATAGTCACTACCCGCTTTCGTAGCCTCCTCCAAATGACCACCCTCCAACTTAACCCCACTGGATTAAGGGGGCAGCACCGGACTAAGAGGCAGCACCGGACTAAGGGGCAGCACCGGACTAAGGGGCAGCACCGGACTAAGGGGCAGCACCAGGATAAGGGGCAGCACCAGGATAAGGAGCAGCACCAGGATAAGGGGCAGCACCAGGATAAGGGGCAGCACCGGGCTAAGGGGGCAGCACCGGACTAGGGGGCAGCACCGGACTGAATGGCGGATCCTGGCTGGCTGGCTCTGGCGGATCCTGGCTGGACGGCTCTGGCGGATCCTGGCTGGACGGCTCTGGCGGATCCTGGCTGGACGGCTCTGGCGGATCCTGGCTGGACGGCTCATGGCTGGCTGACGGATCTGGCTGCTCATGGCTGGCTGACGGATCTGGCTGCTCATGGCTGGCTGACGGATCTGGCTGCTCGCTGGCTGACGGATCTGGCTGCTCATGGCTGGCTGACGGATCTGGCTGCTCATGGCTGGCTGAAGGATCTGGCTGCTCATGGCTGGCTGACGGATCTGGCTGCTCATGGCTGGCTGACGGATCTGGCTGCTCATGGCTGGCGGAAGGCTCTGGCTGATCCTGTCTGGCGGAAGGCTCTGGCTGATCCTGTCTGGCGGAAGGCTCTGGCTGATCCTGTCTGGCGGAAGGCTCTGGCTGATCCTGTCTGGCGGAAGGCTCTAGCGGCTCCTGTCTGGCGGAAGGCTTTAGCGGCTCCGGTCTGGCGGACGGCTCTGAAGGCTCATGGCAGACGGGCGGCTTAGCAGGCTCAGTACAGACGGGCAGTTCATGCAGCGCTTGGCAGACGGACAGTTCAGACGGCGTTGGGCAGACGGGCAGTTCAGGCGCCGTTAGGCAGACGGCAGACTCTGGCCGGCCGAGACGCCCTATAGGCCTGGTGCGTGGTGCCGGAACTGGAGGTACCGGGCTGAGGACACGCATCTCAGGTCTAGTGCGGGAGAAGGAACAGGGCATGCTGGACCCTGGGGACGCACATAAGGCCTAGTGCGTGGTGCCGGAACTGGTGGTCCCGGGCTGAGGACACGCATCTCAGGGCTAGTGCGGGAGCAGCAACAGGCCGGACCGGGCTGGCGACGCGCACCGTAGGTTTGGTGCGAGTTGCAGGAACAGGCCGGGTCGGGCTGGCGACGCGCACCGTAGACTTGGTGCGGGTGGCAGGAACAGGCCGGACCGGGCTGGCGACGCGCACCGTAGGGTTTGGTGCGCAGTGGCAGGAACAGGTCGGGCTGGGCTGGCCACGTACACCGTAGGCTTAGTACGTGGAGCAGGAACCGGCCGGGCTGGACTGGCGACGCACACCGTGGGCTTGATGCGTGGAGTAGGAACAGGCCGGTCCGTACTGGGAACACACACCACTGGCCTTAACCGGGGATCAGGAACGGGCCGGACCGGACTGGTAACACACCTCAGTCTCTTACGCCGTGCCTCAACTGCTTCCCTCCCTCTACTGCGCCAATGGCTCCCGTAAACCGGTAGCCTTCTCTCCACGTCTCCCTGTGGCAGCCTCCTGCTGCCCAGCCGCTTAGCCATGTGCCCCCCCAAAAACTTTTTGGGGTTGCCTCTCGTCCCTCCGACGATGGCCCTGCTGACGCCGTTGCTCCTCTCTCAGTCGCCTCTCCACTGTTTCACTCCATGGCCGTCGATCCATCCCATCCAGGATTTCCTCCCAAGTCCAAGACCCTTTACCTTCCAAAATCTCCTCCCATGTCCAGACCCTTGGCTCCTGGACACGCCGCTTGGTCCTTTGATGGTGGGTAATTCTGTCACGATCGTCTATGATAGAGAAGGACCAAGGCGCAGCGTGTGCAAAATACATCTCTTTAATTATGGAAGAGAGAAAAACACGAAACCGAACACTATCCAAAACTTACAAAACAACAAACGACCGTGAAGCTAAATAACGTAAGTGCACAGACAAGCAACAAACGTTCAACTTAGACAATTACCCACAAACACATGATGCCCATGGCTGCCTTAAATATGGCTCCCAATTAGAGACAATAAACCACAGCTGTCTCCAATTGAGAACCAATCTAGGCAGCCATCAACATACAAACACCTAGACAAGACAATACCCCATTAAACCTACAAACCCCTAGACAAACCAAAACACATACTTCACCATGTCACACCCTGACCTAACTAAAATATTAATGAAAACAAAGATAACTAAGACCAGAGTGTGACAGTTATATAGGTCCATTATCTTTTCTACATACTTTATATCTTGTTTTAGTTTAAGTTTACACAACATTTTTCCATCCTGGAAATTATACTTAAAAAATATACACTGCTCAAAAAAATAAAGGGAACACTTAAACAACACATCCTAGATCTGAATGAATGAAATAATCTTATTAAATACTTTTTTCTTTACATAGTTGAATGTGCTGACAACAAAATCACACAAAAATTATCAATGGAAATCAAATTTATCAACCCATGGAGGTCTGGATTTTGAGTCACCCTCAAAATTAAAGTGGAAAACCACACTACAGGCTGATCCAACTTTGATGTAATGTCCTTAAAACAAGTCAAAATTAGGCTCAGTAGTGTGTGTGGCCTCCATGTGCCTGTATGACCTCCCTACAACGCCTGGGCATGCTCCTGATGAGGTGGCGGATGGTCTCCTGAGGGATCTCCTCCCAGACCTGGACTAAAGCTTCCGCCAACTCCTGGACAGTCTGTGGTGCAACGTGGCGTTGGTGGATGGAGCGAGCCATGATGTCCCAGATGTGCTCAATTGGATTCAGGTCTGGGGAACAGGCGGGCCAGTCCATAGCATCAATGCCTTCCTCTTGCAGGAACTGCTGACACTCCAGCCACATGAAGTCTAGCATTGTCTTGCATTAGGAGGAACCCAGGGCCAACCGCACCAGCGTATGGTCTCACAAGGGGTCTGAGGATCTCATCTCGGTACCTAATGGCAGTCAGGCTACCTCTGGCGAGCACATGGAGGGCTGTGCGGCCCCCCAAAGAAATGCCACCCCACACCATGACTGACCCACGCCAAACCGGTCATGCTGGAGGATGTTGCAGGCAGCAGAACGTTCTCCACGGCGTCTCCAGACTCTGTCACGTCTGTCACATGTGCTCAGTGTGAACCTGCTTTCATCTGTGAAGAGCACAGGGCGCCAGTGGCGAATTTGCCAATCTTGGTGTTCTCTGGCAAATGCCAAACGTCCTGCACAGTGTTGGGCTGTAAGCACAACCTCCACCAGTGGACGTTGGGCCCTCATACCACCCTCATGGAGTCTGTTTCTGACCGTTTGAGCAGACACATGCACATTTGTGGCCTGCTGGAGGTCATTTTGCAGGGCTCTGGCAGTGCTCCTCCTGCTCCTCCTTGCACAACGGCGGAGGTAGCGGTCCTGCTGCTGGGTTGTTTCCCTCCTACGGCCTCCTCCACGTCTCCTGATGTACTGGCCTGTCTCCTGGTAGCGCCTCCATGCTCTGGACACTACGCTGACAGACACAGCAAACCTTCTTGCCACAGCTCGCATTGATGTGCCATCCTGGATGAGCTGCACTACCTGAGCCACTTGTGTGGGTTGTAGACTCCGTCTCATGCTACCACTAGAGTGAAAGCACCGCCAGCATTCAAAAGTGACCAAAACATCAGCCAGGAAGCATAGGAACTGAGAAGTGGTCTGTGGTCACCACCTGCAGAACCACTTCTTTATTGGGGGTGTCATGCTAATTGCCTATAATTTCCACCTGTTGTCTATTCCATTTGCACAACAGCATGTGAAATGTATTGTCAATCAGTGTTGCTTCCTAAGTGGACAGTTTGATTTCACAGAAGTGTGATTGACTTGCAGTTACATTGTGTTGTTTAAGTGTTCCCTTTATTTTTTTGAGCAGTGTATAATGTTTTACTGTTTGGATACAGGCGGCCCGAAGCAACATAGGTGGCCTGCCCAATACATTTCTTTGCATAAAAAAATCCTGATGGTTATTTTTGCTCAATGCTCAGTACCATTTGCTTGTGTAAATGTCGCTCATCGTCTCATTATCTCTCCCACTTGCAGCTGTACACGGTTGTGCATAATGTGAAGCACTTCAACGATGTGGTAGAGTTTGGTGAGAACCAGGAGTTTACTGATGACTTTGAGTACCTGGAGACCGGTCTAAAGAGCAGCCAGCCACTCAACACACGATGCCTTAGGTAAGACAAACCCACTCAATATTGTCCACCTTGGGAAAGGATCTTACCTGATTTAACATCCCACCTTCAATACATTTCTAGCTATATGCTCAAGTCTAGAAGACATGGACAGATTTAGTATTATTTATACTTGTCCACTCAATCTTCTATGTACCCTTCTCCTCTGAACTTCTTGAAACATCCTCCCCCTCTTGCTCACTGTCTAGTATAATCAGTCTAGCCGCAAGGTGTGCAATGCCCAGTTTCCGGATGCACCTACGGGCCAGAGGGAAGGTGGCTCAGGTCTTCAAGATGTTGAATGATGCCCCGCAGCATCCGGTAGGAATCTGTTCAAATCTACAACCACAACTGACCCAAACTAATAACAGTAACTGACCCAAAATAAAGGGCTCCAGTGTGTTTCAATTAACCTCCCTCTGCTTATTTGTGGTGGTAGCATGACCTACTATTTGTCCTGTAGATACTTCAAAGTTCGCTATTTGAATATACAAGGACAAGATTCAAGGACTTCCCCTGCCACCAGTTGCTTCTGAACTCATTGTTGCCCATCCCGCTCTCCCTTCACTCGTCTCCAGAACCTGGCTCTGTGTACGGCCTCTCTGATGTACATCCTAAGCAGAGACAGGTTGAACATGGACCTGGACCGGGCCAGTCTGGAGCTGATGATCAGACTGTTGGAGCTGGAGCACGACCACTCGGGCCACCACCAGGACCAGCTCACTGCCAAGGAGATGACCAAGGTCAAGGAGAAGATCCGCAAGCTGTGTGAGACAGTCCACAACAAGCACCTGGACCTGGAGAACATCACGGTATGCAGGGACAATCAGAATAATGATCATGTTTAATAATTATAATATTTATAATGATGGTGATTGTGGGTTGGAGTTCTATAGCACTTTATTTTGTTTGTTTTGCAGTCGTGTCACTTGGCCATGGAGACCCTGTTGTCTCTGACCTCAAAGAGAGCCGGTGACTGGTTCAAAGAGGAGCTGCGCTTACTGGGAGGCCTGGACCACATTGTAGACAAAGGTGGGTGTTTGTGTGCGTGCATGTTGTGTTGAACTGTCGGAGCACCTTTCTGCGCCAGAAGCAGACTTTTTCTAGTTGTCCTTGTTCCTATATTTGACAGTTGCATCTTATCAAGGTCAACTCACTTTGTTACACTATAGTCATTGGCAAAACAATATATATATATATATATATATATATATATATATATATATATATATATATATATATATATATATATATATATATATATATACACACACACAGTGGGGAAAAAAAGTATTTAGTCAGCCACCAATTGTGTAAGTTCTCCCACTTAAAAAGATGAGAGAGGCCTGTAATTTTCATCATAGGTACACGTCAACTATGACAGACAAAATGAGAAAAAAAATCCAGAAAATCACATTGTAGGATTTTTAATGAATTTATTTGCAAATTATGGTGGAAAATAAGTATTTGGTCAATAACAAAAGTTTCTCAATACTTTGTTATATACCCTTTGTTGGCAATGACACAGGTCAAACGTTTTCTGTAAGTCTTCACAAGGTTTTCACACACTGTTGCTGGTATTTTGGCCCATTCCTCCATGCAGATCTCCTCTAGAGCAGTGATGTTTTGGGGCTGTTGCTGGGCAACACAGACTTTCAACTCCCTCCAAAGATTTTCTATGGGGTTGAGATCTGGAGACTGGCTAGACCACTCCAGGACCTTGAAATGCTTCTTACGAAGCCACTCCTTCGTTGCCCGGGCGGTGTGTTTGGGATCATTGTCATGCTGAAAGACCCAGCCACGTTTCATCTTCAATGCCCTTGTTGATTGAAGGAGGTTTTCACTCAAGATCTCACGATACATGGCCCCATTCATTCTTTCCTTTACACGGATCAGTCGTCCTGGTCCCTTTGCAGAAAAACAGCCCCAAAGCATAATGTTTCCACCCCCATGCTTCACAGTAGGTATGGTGTTCTTTGGATGCAACTCAGCATTCTTTGTCCTCCAAACACGACGAGTTGAGTTTTTACCAAAAAGTTATATTTTGGTTTCATCTGACCATATGACATTCTCCCAATCCTCTTCTGGATAATCCAAATGCACTCTAGCAAACTTCAGACGGGCCTGGACATGTACTGGCTTAAGCAGGGGGACACGTCTGGCACTGCAGGATTTGAGTCCCTGGCGGCGTAGTGTGTTACTGATGGTAGGCTTTGTTACTTTTGTCCCAACTCTCTGCAGGTCATTCACTAGGGTCCCCCCGTGTGGTTCTGGGATTTTTGCTCTTCGTTCTTGTTCTGGGATTTTTGCTCTTCGTTCTTGTGATCATTTTGACCCCACGGGGTGAGATCTTGCGTAGAGCCCCAGATCGAAGGAGATTATCAGTGGTCTTGTATGTCTTCCATTTCCTAATAATTGCTCCCACAGTTGATTTCTTCAAACCAAGCTGCTTACCTATTACAGATTCAGTCTTCCCAGCCTGGTGCAGGTCTACAATTTTGTTTCTGGTGTCCTTTGACAGCTCTTTGGTCTTGGCCATAGTGGAGTTTGGAGTGTGACTGTTTGAGGTTGTGGACAGGTGTCTTTTATACTGATAACAAGTTCAAACAGGTGCCATTAATACAGGTAACGAGTGGAGGACAGAGGAGCCTCTTAAAGAAGAAGTTACAGGTCTGTGAGAGCCAGAAATCTTGCTTGTTTGTAGGTGACCAAATACTTATTTTCCACCATAATTTGCAAATAAATTCATAAAAAATCTTACAATGTGATCTTCTGGATTTTGTTTTCTCAATTTGTCTGTCATAGTTGATGTGTACCTATGATGAAAATTACAGGCCTCTCTCATCTTTTTAAGTGGGAGAACTTGCACAATTGGTGGCTGACTAAATACTTTTTTTCCCCACTGTTTATATGTGTGTATATATATATATATATATATATATATATATATATATATATACAGTGAGGGAAAATAGTATTTGATCCCCTGCTGATTTTGTACGTTTGCCCACTGACAAAGACATGATCAGTCTATAATTTTAACGGTAGGTTTATTTGAACAGTGAGAGACAGAATAACAAAACAAAAATCCAGAAAAACGCATGTCAAAAATGTTATAAATTGATTTGCATTTTAATGAGGGAAATAAGTATTTGACCCCTCTGCAAAACATGACTTAGTACTTGGTGGCAAAACCCTTTTTGGCAATCACAGAGGTCAGACGTTTCTTGTAGTTGGCCAACAGGTTTGCACACATCTCATGAGGGATTCTGTCCCACTCCTCTTTGCAAATCTTCTCCAAGTCATTAAGGTTTCGAAGCTGATGTTTGGCAACTCGAACCTTCAGCTCCCTCCACAGATTTTCTATGGGATTAAGGTCTGGAGACTGGCTAGGCCACTCCAGGACCTTAATGTGCTTCTTCTTGAGCCACTCCTTTGTTGCCTTGGCCGTGTGTTTTGGGTCATTGTCATGCTGGAATACCCATCCACGACCCATTTTCAATGCCCTGGCTGAGGGAAGGAGGTTCTCACCCAAGATTTGATGGTACATGGCCCCGTCCATCGTCCCTTTGATGCGGTGAAGTTGTCCTGTCCACTTAGCAGAAAAACACCCCCAAAGCATAATGTTTCCACCTCCATGTTTGACGGTGGGGATGGTGTTCTTGGGGTCATTGGCAGCATTCCTCCTCCTCCAATCATGGCGAGTTGAGTTGATGCCAAAGAGCTCCATTTTGGTCTCATCTGACCACAACACTTTCACCCAGTTGTCCTCTGAATCATTCAGATGTTAATTGGCAAACTTCAGACGGGCCTGTATATGTGCTTTCTTGAGCAGGGGGACCTTGTGGGCGCTGCAGGATTTCAGTCCTTCACGGTGTAGTGTGTTACCAATTGTTTTCTTGGTGACTATGGTCCCAGCTGCCTTGAGATCATTGACAAGATCCTCCCGTGTAGTTCTGGGCTGATTCCTCACCTTTCTCATGATCATTGCAACTCCACGAGGTGAGATATTGCATGGAGCACCAGGCCGAGGGAGATTGACAGTTCTTTTGTGTTTCTTCCATTTGCGAATAATCGCACCAACTGTTGTCACCTTCTCACCAAGCTGCTTGGCGATGGTCTTCCAGCCTTGTGTAGGTCTACAATCTTGTCCCTGACATCCTTGGAGAGCTCTTTGGTCTTGGCCATGGTGGAGAGTTTGGAATATGATTGATTGATTGCTTCTGTGGACAGGTGTCTTTTATACAGGTATCAAAATGAGATTAGGAGCAGAGTGTGCTCCTAATCTCAGCTCGTTACCTGTATAAAAGACACCTGGGAGCCAGAAATCTTTCTGATTGAGAGGGGGTCAAATACTTATTTCCCTCATTTAAAATGCAAATCAATTTATAACATTTTTGACATGCGTTTTTCTGGATTTTTGTTGTTGTTATTCTGTCTCTCACTGTTCAAATAAACCTACCATAAAAATTATAGACTGATCATTTCATTGTCAGTGGGCAAACGTACAAAATCAGCAGGGGATCAAATACTTTTTTCCCTCACTGTATATATCTCAGTAGCAGTCAAAAGTTTGGACACACCTACTCATTGAAGGGTTTTTCTTTATTTTTACTGTTTTCTACATTGTCGAATAATAGTGAATACATCAAAACTATGAAATAACACACATGGAATCATGTAGTAACCAAAAAAGTGTTAAATCAAATCAAAATATATTTTATATTTCAGATTCTTCAAATAGCCACCCTTTTCCTTGATGACAGCTTTGCACAGTCTTGGCATTCTCTTAACCAGCTTCACCTGGAATGCTTTTCCAACAGTCTTGAAGGAGTTCCCACATATGCTTAGCACTTGTGGCCGGCTTTTCCTTCACTCTGCCGTCCGACTCATCCTAAACCATCTCAATTGGGTTGAGGTCGGGGTATTGTGGAGACCAGGTCATCTGATGCAGCATTCCATCACGATCCTCCTTGGTAAAATAGCCCTTACACAGCCTGGAGGTGTTGGGTCATTGTCCTGTTGAAAAACAAATGATAGTCCCACTAAGCCGAAACCAGATGGGATGGCGTATCGCTGCAGAATGCTGTGGTAGCCATGCTGGTTAAGTGTGCCTTGAATTCTAAATAAATCACAGACAGTGTCACCAGAAAAGCACCCCCACACCATAACACCTCCTCCTCCATGCTTTACAGTGGGAACTACACATGTGGAGATCATCCGTTCACCCACACCGCGTCTCACAAATTTGGACTCCAGACCAAAGGACAAATTTCCACTGGTCTAATGTCCATTGCTCGTGTTTCTTGGCCTGAGCAGGTCTCTTCTTCTTATTGGTGTCCTTTAGTAGTGGTTTCTTTGCAGCAATTCAACCACGAAGACCTGATTCACACAGTCCCCTCTGAACAGTTGATGTTGAGATGTGTCTGTGTCTTGAACTCTGTGAAGCATTTATTTGGGCAGCAATTTCTGAGGCTGGTAACTCTAATGAACTTATCCTCTGCAGCAGAGGTAACTCTGGGTCTTCCATTCCTGTTGCAGTCCTCATGAGAGCCAGTTTCATAACAGCGCTTAATGTTTGTTGCGACTGCACTTCTTGAAATGTTCCGTATTGACTGACCTTCATATCTTAAAGTAATGATGGACTGTTGTTTCTCTTTGCTTATTTGAGCTGTTCTTGCCATAATATGGACTTGGTCTTTTACCAAATAGGGCTATCTTATGTATACCCCCCCCACCTTGTCACAACACAATTGATTTTCTCAAACGCATTAAGAAGGAAAGAAATTCCACACATTAACTTTTAAGAAGTCACACCTGTTAATTGAAATGCATTCCAGGTGACTACCTCATGAAGCTCTTTGAGAGAATGCCAAGAGTGTGCAAAGCTGTCATCAAGGCAAAGGGTGGCTACTATGAAGAATCTCAAATATAAAATATATTTTCATTTGTTTAACACTTTTTTGGTTACGACATGATTCCATATGTGTTATTTCATAGTTTTGATGTCTTCACTATTATTCTACAATGTAGAAATAGTTTAAATAAAGAAAAACCCTTGAATGAGTTGTGTGTGTGTGTGTGTGTGTATGTGTGTATATATATACATACATACATACATACATACATACATACATACATACATACATACATACATACATACATACATACAGTGGGGAGAACAAATATTTGATACACTGCCGATTTTGCAGGTTTTCCTACTTACAAAGCATGTAGATGTCTGTAAATTTTATCCAGAAAATCACATTGTATGATTTTTAAGTAATTAATTTGCATTTTATTGTATGACATAAGTATTTGATACATCAGAAAAGCAGAACTTAATATTTGGTACAGAAACCTTCGTTTGCAATTACAGAGATCATACGTTTCCTGTAGGTCTTGACCAGGTTTGCACACACTGCAGCAGGGATTTTGGCCCACTCCTCCATACAGACCTTCTCCAGATCCTTCAGGTTTCGGGGCTGTCGCTGGGCAATACAGACTTTCAGCTCCCTCCAAAGATTTTCTATTGGGTTCAGGTCTGGAGACTGGCTAGGCCACTCCAGGACCTTGAGATGCTTCTTACGGAGCCACTCCTTAGTTGCCCTGGCTGTGTGTTTCGGGTCGTTGTCATGCTGGAAGACCCAGCCATGACCCACCTTCAATGGTCTTACTGAGGGAAGGAGGTTGTTTGCCAAGATCTCGCGATACATGGCCCCATCCATCCTCCCCTCAATACGGTGCAGTCGTCCTGTCCCCTTTGCAGAAAAGCAGCCCCAAAGAATGATGTTTCCGCCTCCATGCTTCACGGTTGGGATGGTGTTCTTGGGGTTGTACTCATCCTTCTTCTTCCTCCAAACATGGCGAGTGGAGTTTAGACCAAAAAGCTCTATTTTTGTCTCATCAGACCACATGACCTTCTCCCATTCCTCCTCTGGATCATCCAGATGGTCATTGGCAAACTTCAGACGGGCCTGGACATGCACTGGCTTGAGCAGGGGGACCTTGCGTGCGCTGCAGGATTTTAATCCATGACGGCGTAGTGTGTTACTAATGGTTTTCTTTGAGACTGTGGTCCCAGCTCTCTTCAGGTCATTGACCAGGTCCTGCCGTGTAGTTCTGGGCTGATCCCTCACCTTCCTCATGATCATTGATGCCCCACGAGGTGAGATCTTGCATGGAGCCCCAGACCGAGGGTGATTGACCGTCATCTTGAACTTCTTCCATTTTCTAATAATTGCGCCAACAGTTGATGCCTTCTCACCAAGCTGCTTGCCTATTGACCTGTAGCCCATCCCAGCCTTGTGCAGGTCTACAATTTTATCCCTGATGTCCTTACACAGCTCTCTGGTCTTGGCCATTGTGGAGAGGTTGGAGTCTGTTTGATTGAGTGTGTGGACAGGTGTCTTTTATACAGGTAACGAGTTCAAACAGGTGCAGTTAATACAGGTAATGAGTGGAGAACAGGAGGGCTTCTTAAAGAAAAACTAACAGGTCTGTGAGAGCCGGAACTCTTACTGGTTGGTAGGTGATCAAATACTTATGTCATGCAATAAAATGCAAATTAATTACTTAAAAATCATACAATGTGATTTTCTGGATTTTTGTTTTAGATTCCGTCTCTCACAGTTGAAGTGTACCTATGATAAAAATTACAGACATCTACATGCTTTGTAAGTAGGAAAACCTGCAAAATCGGCAGTGTATCCAATACTGAGGGGGAAAAACGATTTGATCCCCTACTGAATTTGTACGTTTGCCCACTGACAAAGACATGATCAGTCTATAATTTTAATGGTAGGTTTATTTGAACAGTGAGAGACAGAATAACAACAACAAAAATCCAGAAAAACGCATGTCAAAAATGTTATAAATTGATTTGCATTTGAATGAGGGAAATAAGTATTTGACCCCCTCTCAATCAGAAGGATTTCTGGCTCCCAGGTGTCTTTTATACAGGTAACGAGCTGAGATTAGGAGCACACTTTTAAAGGGAGTGCTCCTAATTTCAGCTTGTTACCTGTATAAAAGACACCTGTCCACAGAATCAATCAATCAATCAGATTCCAAACTCTCCACCATGGCAAAGACCAAAGAGCTCTCCAAGGATGTCAGGGACAAGATTGTAGACCTACACAAGGCTGGAATGGGCTACAAGACCATCGCCAAGCAGCTTGGTGAGAAGGTGACAACAGTTGGTGCGATTATTCGCAAATGGAAGAAACACAAAAGAACTGTCAATCTCCCTCGGCCTGGGGCTCCATGCAAGATCTCACCTCGTGGAGTTGCAATGATCATGAGAACGGTGAGGAATCAGCCCAGAACTACACGGGAGGATCTTGTCAATGATCTCAGGGCAGCTGGGACCATAGTCACCAAGAAAACAATTGGTAACACACTACGCCGTGAAGGACTGAAATCCTGCAGCCCCCGCAAGGTCCCCCTGCTCAAGAAAGCACATATACATGCCCGTCTGAAGTTTGCCAATGAACATCTGAATGATTCAGAGGAGTGTTGTGGTCAGATGAGACCAAAATGGAGCTCTTTGGCATCAACTCAACTCGTCGTGTTTGGAGGAGGAGGAATGCTGCCTATGACCCCAAGAACACCATCCCCACCATCAAACATGGAGGTGGAAACATTATGCTTTGGGGGTGTTTTTCTGCTAAGGGGACAGGACAAATTCACCGCATCAAAGGGACGATGGACGGGGCCATGTACCGTCAAATCATGGGTGAGAACCTCCTTCTCTCAGCAAGGGCATTGAAAATGGGTCGTGGATGGGTATTCCAGCATGACAATGACCCAAAACACACGGCCAAGGCAACAAAGGAGTGGCTCAAGAAGAAGCACATTAAGGTCCTGGAGTGGCCTAGCCAGTCTCCAGACCGTAATCCCATAGAAAATCTGTGGAGGGAGCTGAAGGTTCGAGTTGCCAAACGTCAGCCTCGAAACCTTAATGACTTGGAGAAGATCTGCAAAGAGGAGTGGGACAAAATCCCTCCTGAGATGTGTGCAAACCTGGTGGCCAACTACAAGAAACGTCTGACCTCTGTGATTGCCAACAAGGGTTTTGCCACCAAGTACTAAGTCATGTTTTGCAGATGGGTCAAATCTTATTTCCCTCATTAAAATGCAAATCAATTTATAACATTTTTGAAATGCGTTTTTCTGGATTTTTTTGTTGTTATTCTGTCTCTCACTGTTCAAATAAACCTACCATTACAATTATAGACTGATCATGTCTTTGTCAGTTTTTATTTATTTATTTTTTTTTATTTCACCTTTATTTAACCAGGTAAACCAGTTGAGAACAAGTTCTCATTTACAACTGCGACCTGGCCAAGATAAAGCATAGCAGTGCGATTAAAAACAACAACACAGAGTTACATATGGGGTAAAACAAAACAAAAATCAAAAAAATACAACAGAAATACAATTAATATACAGTGTGCAAATTTAGCAAGTTATGGAGGTAAGGCAATAAAATAGGCTATAGTGCAAAATAATTACAATTTAGTATTAACACTGGAATGATGTGCAAGAGATGATGTGCAAATAGAGATACTGGGGTACAGATGAGCAAAATAAATAACAATATAGGGATGAGGTAGTTGGGCGGGCTAATTTCAGATGGGCTGTGTACAGGTGCAGTGATCGGTAAGGTGCTCTGACAACTGATGCCTAAAGTTAGTGAGGGAGATAAGCGTCTCCAGCTTCAGAGATTTTTGCAGTTTGTTCCAGTCATTGGCAGCAGAGAACTGGAAGGAATTGCGGCCAAAGGAGGTGTTGGCTTTGGGGATGACCAGTGAGATATACTCGCTGGAGCGCAGACTACGGGTGGGTGTTGCTATGGTGACCAATGAGCTAAGATAAGGCGGGGATTTGCCTAGCAGTGATTTATAGATGGCCTGGAGCCAGTGGGTTTGGCGACGAATATGTAGTGAGGACCAGCCAACAAGAGCGTACAGGTACAGTGGTGGGTATTATATGGGGCTTTGGAGACAAAACGGATGGCACTGTGATAGACAACATCCAATTTGCTGAGTAGAGTGTTGGAGGCTATTTTGTAAATGACATCGCCGAAGTCAAGGATCGGTAGGATAGTCAGTTTTACAAGGGCATGTTTGGCAGCATGAGTGAAGGGAGGCTTTGTTGCGAAATAGGAAACCGATTCTAGATTTAACTTTGGATTGGAGATTCTTAATGTGAGTCTGGAAGGAGAGTTTACAGTCTAACCAGACACCTAGATATTTGTAGTTGTCCACGTACTCTAGGTCAGACCCGTCTAGAGTAGTGATTCTAGTCGGGTGGGCGGGTGCAAGCAGCGTTCGGTTGAAGAGCATGCATTTTGTTTTACTAGTGTTTAAGAGCAGTTGTAGGCTACTGAAGGAGTGTTGTATGGAATTGAAGCTCGTTTGGAGGTTTGTTAACACAGTGTCCAATGAAGGGCCAGATGTATACAAAAGTGGGCAAACGTACAAAATCAGCAGGGGATCAAATACTTTTTTCCCTCACTATATATATATATATATATATTGTGATGTCACGAGAGGCTGTGTCCTGGAGGGACGTTACATCCCCCTGAGGTGGCTGCAAACCCAGACAGCTATGGCTCCATCTGCTGGTATGGTCGGGAACTCCACCCCTCTATGGCCAATCTTCCCACGCAGCTGAAACAAATGAGGAGCTGATGAGCTGAAGGTTTGGGAAGGGAAGAGACACAGTCTCCAACCTGGGCTCTCTGGAGGACAAGAGTGCTGCACGTCCACTTCCATGAGGAATATAAGGATTTGGAGATACTTACCTTTGGGAAATACTCACCTTTGGATATATGCACCTGTGGAAATACGTGAGAGACATTTGGGAGGACTTTTTGCTGGGTTGGCCACTAGCTGCAACGTGGACTACAGTAAGGCTGGGGAAAAGTTATCTGAGCGAGTGAGAATTATGACTTTGGATGTGGAAGAGACATCCCTGAACTGTTAACCCTTAAAGAGCCACAAGAGAACAGAATTTTGTTATATTTTCGTTAATTTCCCAAGACCTATAATAAAATCCTTGTTTTGTTTGAACCTTGTCTCCTTGCACTACTTGAGCAATCCCGCTGAAAGCTGTGTAGCCTCTCGTGACGTCACAGATGGTGGAGAATACGGGCACGCTCAAGCGTTAATAGTGCATGTCAGAGGAGGATACCGAAGGTTTGATCACCCAGTTTTCCAAGTTGGCCGTAGGCTCCCCGCCGACTGAAATGGAGGACATATTGAAAGCCCTTGTTGCTGGCCAGCAAGCCCAGATGCAAGCAAACGTGGCTCTCTTGGAGGAGCAAAAGAAAGCCAACCTTCTGAAGGCAGAGGAATTGCAGTTGCAGAGACAGAGGGTGGTCCAAAATACCCGCCCAATAAAGGCAAGTGACTTTATATCTAAGATGGGAGCTACCGATGACATTGAGGCATACCTGCATGCATTTGAGGCCACGGCCACTAGGAAGCCTGGCCCAAGCAACAGTGGGTTGGTCTGTTAGCCCCCCTTTCTAACCGGGGAATCGCTGAATGCTGTCCGGGACCTGGGCCCTGACCAGGTTACTGACTATGATGCCCTGAAGTCTGAGATCCTCAGCAGATATGGACTCACAAAGTTTGGTATGGCCCAGCGCTTTCACAGCTGGACCTTCCAATCAGACCAACCTCCTCGGGCGCAGATGCATGAACTTGTCCGAATCGCAAGGAAATGGCTGGATCCGCAGAGGAATACAGCAGCGGCGGTGGTGGAGGCCGTTGTGGTGGATCGTTACCTACGCGCCCCTGCCTTATGAGGCAAAACGGTTCATCAGTCAACAGGCCTTGACCACGGCTGATCTGACCGTGGAAGCTGTGGAAAAGTACCAGGCCACAGCGGAGATGCTGAATGCTTCCCGAAAAGACCCCAGGAGTGCGGCCCCACCACAAATGGGAAGAACCCGTCCAAAGGACCCCAAGGTCTCGAACCCAGCCACGTCAGGACTTATCCCGGCTCCAGGGGGAGCCAGAAACCAGGCGGGTCCAAGAAGAGTACACCAGGAGGGGGAAACTCGACAGTGTTACCGGTGTGGGGAGATGGGACATATCTCCTGGCAGTGTGGGAAACCAGCCGAGGAACCTATGCCCACTGCGGAGTCCTCCAGCTCAGCACCCACACACCGTTTTGCCTCGCTCTTGGGAGTCGTAGATGGCGGCCCAGATCGACCCCCCACCTGCCCGGTAACTGTGAATCACCATGATGTGGAGGCCTTACTGGATTCTGGTAGCCGGGCCACCCTGGTGCGTAAGGATTTGGTGGGCCCAACGTGTCTGACCCCCGGGGAAAGTCCTCCCAGTTTCCTGTGTCCATGGGGACACCAGAGAATACCCCATTACTGAACTTACAATGACCAGCACACGGGGAACCATACACACGACGGCGGGGGTGGTTGATTCCCTCCCCGTCCCTGTCCTAATTGGACGAGACTGCCCAGCCTTTTACCCACTCTGGAGAGAGTCTCAGGAGAGGATAACCCGAGTACCTCGGAAACGGAGAGGCAAGACTCATCCTGGGAAGGCTCCGGTGCAATCCTCCGAGTTACTCACTCCCGCCCGGGCTCTGATAGGGATGGCAGGTGCCCAGACCGACACCGAGACTGGTCCGGATACGGGAGAAGAGAACGCAGCCCAGGAAAGTGCTCCGTTCTCCAGTGAAGAAGACGTCCCAGGCACCCAAGAGCTTCCCCCTCTCACAGGCCAGTATGGTACGGCTCAATTACAAGATCCTACTCTTGCAAATGCCTTAAGAAATGTGCAGGTATTAGAAGGTGTAGTGTTAGGTGATAAGACAAACCCTACTTACCCCCATTTCGCAGTAAACCGGGGGTTAGTATATCAGATAGTCAAGAAAAATGATGAAGTGCATGAACAGCTCCTCGTGCCACAGCCCTATCGGGCCACAGTACTCAACCTAGCACACACACACCCGCTAGGGGCCCACTTGGGGGTAGAGAAGACTAAGGAAAGAATCATGCAACGTTTCTTTTGGCCAGGAGTACACAAAGAGATAGAGAACTACTGCCGTAGTTGCCCTGAGTGTCAGCAGGTTGCGCCAAAGCCCACATATAGAAACCTGCTCATTCCCTTGCCCATTATCGAAACTCCTTTTGAGAGGATTGGATTAGACATAGTCGGGCCCTTACCGAAAAGTTCCAGGGGACATCAATACATTCTGGTCATTCTGGACTATGCATCTTGGTACCCGGAGGCCATTCCGCTGAGGAAGGCTACATCCAGACAAATCGCCAAGGAGCTGTTCCGTCTCTCAACTAGTCTGGGAATCCCAAAAGAGATATTGACGGACCAAGGGACTCCATTCATGTCCAGGGTGATGAAAGAACTCTGTGCTTTACTGAAAATCAAACAGCTGAGAACCTCGGTCTACCACCCCCAGACAGATGGCCTAGTCGAACGTTTTAACAAAACACTAAAATCCATGCTGCGGAAAGCGGTAGGGGAAGATGGGCGCAACTGGGATCAGCTGTTACCCTACATATTATTTGCGGTGAGAGAGGTACCTCAGTCTTCTACTGGTTTTTCACCCTTTGAGCTCTTGCTTTCCTACAGACCCAGAGGACTGCTCGACATCGCCAAGGAGGCCTGGGAGGAGCAGCCATGCCAACAGCGGACACTGATCGACCATGTCGGGGCTATGAGGGAGAGAATGAAGGCCATCTATCCCATGATGCGGGAACACCTGGAGGCCAGTCAGCGGCAACAGCAAGCCTCCTACAACAGATCTGCTAAACCCAGAGAGTTTAAGCCGGGGGACAGAGTGCTGGTCCTGGTGCCAACCGTTGAGTGTAAATTCCTGGCAACCTGGCAAGGACCATATGAGGTCATTGAATGCATGGGAGAAGTAAACTACAAGGTGAGGCAACCAGATAAAAGAAAAACTGAGCAGATTTATCATGTTAACCTTTTAAAGAAGTGGCACGCCAGAGAGGCGCTGTTCAGCTGTCTACCCCCACAGAGACCAAGGAACCGGCGCGAGAAGAGGTTCAGCTGGGTCCAAATCTGTCCCCACATCAACGACAGATGGCCCTGGAACTCGTGGAGCAGAACCAGGATGTCTTCTCCTCCCTTCCCGGTCACACAGAGGTGGTCCAACATGAGATCCGCACCATGCCTGGCCGAACGGTAAACCAGCGCCCGTACCGCGTGCCAGAGGCTCGTAAAGTGGTTATACAGAAGGAGGTAAGGAAGATGCGGGAGTTGGGAGTAATCGAAGAGTCCCACAGTGCCTGGGCAAGTCCCATCGTACTAGTTCCCAAGCCAGACGGT
Organism: Coregonus clupeaformis; assembly: GCF_020615455.1. NCBI lineage: Eukaryota > Metazoa > Chordata > Actinopteri > Salmoniformes > Salmonidae > Coregonus > Coregonus clupeaformis. The sequence goes on from NC_059192.1 coordinate 59,258,886, forward strand.
TCAGTACGATTTTGTAATGACTATCGAAAGTTGAATGAAGTGTCTGAATTTGATGCATACCCAATGCCTCGTGTCGATGATTTAATAGACTCCTTGGGGCATGCTCGTTTCCTAACCACTCTTGATCTCACAAAAGGCTACTGGCAGGTGCCCCTGACCCCGGCGTCTAAGGAGAAGACAGCCTTTGCCACCCCGGAGGGGCTCTACCAGTATACCCGACTTCCGTTTGGTCTCCACGGGGCACCTGCCACGTTCCAACGCCTGATGGATCGAGTCCTTGCGCCCCACAAGAGGTACGCAGCGGCTTATTTGGATGATGTTGTTATACAAAGTCCGGATTGGGCCAGCCACATACCCCGGGTACAAGCGGTGCTGGATTCGCTCAGGGAAGCAGGGCTCACGGCAAACCAGAAGAAGTGCAAGCTGGCCTTCAGTGAGACAAACTACCTGGGGTACACCATTGGGCGGGGGTTGGTCAAACCACAGGAAGCCAAACTGCGGGCCATACAGGACTGGCCGCAGCCCATCACCAAGAAGCAAGTAAGGTCATTTTTGGGCCTCGCTGGCTACTATAGACGCTTTATTGCAGATTTTGCTACCATAGCTGCACCGTTGACGGAGCTGACGACCAAACGCCACTCACGAATGGTGAAGTGGAACCCTGCGGCGGAGGCGGCTTTCCTCAACCTGAAGCGAGCACTCTGCTCCAGTCCGATCCTGGTGGCACCAGACTTCAAGAAGGAATTCATTGTCCTCACCCAGGCACATGACGGTGAAGAACATCCCATTCTCTACCTAAGCAGAAAGTTACTTCCAAGAGAGAAGAACTATTCAACGGTGGAGAAAGAATGTCTGGCTGTAGTCTGGGCCCTGGAGTCCCTTCGGTTCTATCTCCTGGGCCGACGTTTCATGGTGGTATCTGATCACGCCCCTCTGCAGTGGATGGCCAAGAACAAGGAATCAAACAGTAGAGTAACCAGATGGTTTTTGAGCTTGCAACCGTTTAACTTTTCTGTTGTCCACAGGGCTGGCAAGCACCACGGCAATGCGGACGCCCTCTCCCGGCGTGATGCCTTCTTCGCTGCCTTTACCCGACGAGGACGTCGGTCCCGAGGAGGGGGATGTGTGATGTCACGAGAGGCTGTGTCCTGGAGGGACGTTACATCCCCCTGAGGTGGCTGCAAACCCAGACAGCTATGGCTCCATCTGCTGGTATGGTCGGGAACTCCACCCCTCTATGGCCAATCTTCCCACGCAGCTGAAACAAATGAGGAGCTGATGAGCTGAAGGTTTGGGAAGGGAAGAGACACAGTCTCCAACCTGGGCTCTCTGGAGGACAAGAGTGCTGCACGTCCACTTCCATGAGGAATATAAGGATTTGGAGATACTTACCTTTGGGAAATACTCACCTTTGGATATATGCACCTGTGGAAATACGTGAGAGACATTTGGGAGGACTTTTTGCTGGGTTGGCCACTAGCTGCAACGTGGACTACAGTAAGGCTGGGGAAAAGTTATCTGAGCGAGTGAGAATTATGACTTTGGATGTGAAAGAGACATCCCTGAACTGTTAACCCTTAAAGAGCCACAAGAGAACAGAATTTTGTTATATTTTCGTTAATTTCCCAAGACCTATAATAAAATCCTTGTTTTGTTTGAACCTTGTCTCCTTGCACTACTTGAGCAATCCCGCTGAAAGCTGTGTAGCCTCTCGTGACGTCACAATATATATATATATATATATAATTATTGTGTGTGTCTCCTGCAGTAAAAGAATGTGTCCAGAACCTGAGCCAAGAAGATGACAAGGAGAAGCTGGTGTCGTCGCTGTGGGGGGCAGAGAGGTGTCTAAGAGTACTAGAGAGTGTAAGTACAACATTAAGGAGTGTTAGCAGGCTCAGATGTTTTAAATCCATTAATTGAATACAACATGGGAAAGTAAATAGACTCTGCAATCTCAACCTCATCTGACCAGCTTTTATTTGACAATTTAAAAGGCATTTCAATATCAATGTAATTTTTCACTCCCGTCTGTCTTCCTGTCCTTCCATTGCAGGTGACTGTCCAGAACCCAGAGAACCAGGGCTACCTGATCGCCTACAAGGACTCTCAGCTAATAGTGTCCTCTGCCAGGTGAGAGAGACTGGAACACATGCTAATCTTTTGGCACCCTCTTTAGATGGTGACAGAGCCCTGATCTTTCACTCCACCTCTACTCCCTTTGTCCAGTCCCCACTCTAGTATACTAGTAGAGTCATGTCCTGTATAGGACTCCGGGTTAAATCTCTGTGCCCTCAGTTTTCCCGGGACTCAAATCAAATCAAATCAAATTTTATTGGTCACATGCGCCGAATACAACAGGTGCAGACATTACAGTGAAATGCTTACTTACAGCCCTTAACCAACAGTGCATTTATTTTAAACAAAAAACAACAACAAAAAAAGTGTTGAGAAAAAAAAGAGCAGAAGTAAAATAAAGTGACAGTAGGGAGGCTATATATACAGGGGGGTACCGTTGCAGAGTCAATGTGCGGGGGCACCGGCTAGTTGAGGTAGTTGAGGTAATATGTACATGTGGGTAGAGTTAAAGTGACTATGCATAAATACTTAACAGAGTAGCAGCAGCGTAAAAAGGATGGGGTGGGGGGGCAGTGCAAATAGTCCGGGTAGCCATGATTAGCTGTTCAGGAGTCTTATGGCTTGGGGGTAGAAGCTGTTGAGAAGTCTTTTGGACCTAGACTTGGCACTCCGGTACCGCTTGCCGTGCGGTAGCAGAGAGAACAGTCTATGACTAGGTTGGCTGGAGTCTTTGACAATTTTGAGGGCCTTCCTCTGACACCGCCTGGTATAGAGGTCCTGGATGGCAGGAAGCTTTGCCCCAGTGATGTACTGGGCCGTACGCACTACCAAAGAGGCTTTGACACTGTCAGGTGGCTGGGGAAGTCTCATCCATCTAATTTGTATGATCTAATCTCATTTCTCTCTCCTCCCTCCTCCTTCTCTCTCTCTCAGCGGTTTGCGGTACTGTGTGGACATGATCCAGCGCTACAGCCGGGAGGTGAACAGCTCACTGTGTTCGTCAGGCACGGCACTGCCCCACTGCAGCTTTAGCAACGTGGGCAAGGCCGTGGAGGACTGCATGAGGGCCGTCATAGGGGTGCTGCTCAACCTCACCCACGACAATGGTAATATCACTGCATCAACACGACTTCTACATTCGGCGACATTGTAGCTAGCGTATTGCGTTCCCTAGCAAGTGCCTTGTGCTCTCTGCTCTTTGTTGTCCCACTGACCTCATTACAGCTGTGCTAGAGTCCCCATAACCCACACCTTCTGGTGTGTTAGGGCTGTAGTACTTAAGCCTGACTGGTCTCAGGCCACAGCTGACTACTGCAGAGTGGAGGGAGTGTGGTAACTCTGGACTGTACTGTGGTTTTTAGAGTGGGGAAGCACTAAGACTGGAGAGCAGGACCAGCTTATCATCACTGCACTCAACTGCGTCCTACGGGTCCCACGCTACATACCTCAGGAACAACGCTTTGACATCAGAGTCCTGGTGAGCGCACCAGTGTGTGTGTGTGTGTGTGTTGTAGGTCTGTATGTAAATGTTTACACAAATCCAATTACCTGTATGATCTCTGAAAAATGTGGGTCCTTTTACCCACTTTATTTGAAGTGCCCACAGGTTAATGAATGACTAGGTAGTTATTAAAACCGAAGCTTCAATGTAGTAATTTCATGTTTGTACTCACAATATTTTATTATGGATCTTAATGAAGTGTATGTCCTTGAGCTTTATTAACAGCATCTCTCCTCTCTCCTCCTGTGTGTGTGCTGGTACAGGGCTTGGGGCTGCTGATTAACCTGGTGGAGTACAGTGCAAAGGAACCGCCACGGTCTGGTGGATATGGAGTTCAACACAACCAGCCCTGAATGCAGCCAGGGAGCGGCAGGGGGAGACGAGACCCAGACCCCTGAACCAGTCCCAGCTTCCACAGAGACCGAGAACGGGGCAGAGCCACCTACAGCAGTCCCTACGGAGGGTGAGGCAGAGGGTGCTGAGGAAAGGACCAAGGGTCCCTCTTCAGGTGCCCTGGGTGCTCTGGTGCAGGTAAGAGCTCTGTTATAACTACATCACCACTTCAGAATAACTTTAAAGGAAACGTATAGAGAAATTAGGCAGAATAACACAGACAATTAAGTTACTCTTGTGATTTTGTGTCTGTCTGTCTTTTCCTCCTTCCACAGTTCTTCCTGGAGCGGGAGCGAGCGGCCATATTGGCCGAGGCACAGACTGATGACCTCATCAGCGAGGCGCCCAAGCCCCTGGACCAGAGCGGGGAGTGGCAGGAGACGTCGGGCGAGATCCAGTGGGTCGCCACGGAAACCAACGACAGTGAAAATGACAAGGAGAAGGATACAAAGAAAGAGGAGGAAGAGGAGGAGCTGGACCTCAACAAAGGTAAAGATGTGTCTCTGTGTGCAAAATCCTATTTTTGCTAAAGTAGTTTTCAATAGTATCATTGCTCCATGTTGAGTGTTGAGTGTTGTTCTCACTCTCTGTGGTGTTGTAGCTCTACAGCATGCTGGGAAGCACATGGAGGACAGCATCGTGGCCTCCTACACAGCTCTGCTCCTGGGCTGTCTGTGTCAGGGCAGTCAGGTAAGCTTCCAGCAAACTAGCTACAATCCTGTTCCTCGATCCTGGCACTGGGGGTGCAGGCTTTTGTTCCATCTCAGCACTAACACACCTGATTCAATGAATCAATTAAGGGCTTGATTGATGAGCTTGCAGGATTGAAGTATAGGCTACTGCAAACCAGTGCCATTCTTCTGTCTTGATGGTAGATATTGCAAAATATTAGGAAGTGAAATAGCGGAGGGCATGCCTCTGCAGAAGTAAATAGGTGGGATATTTTAAGAAATCTCAATAGATTTCACTACAAGATCAATATGCGTTCAGTGTGCAGCGGATGATTGGAGAGGCACACGTGTGCGTACAGTTGAAGCTTGTCAAAGGCTATTACAATATTAGTTACAAAATAAATAATGTATACATATGAACAAATAAGTGAAAAGGTAAGGCAGCTGCAGTGCTGTACTTTGTTCATGGTGAATAAAAGAGAACCTGATCGTGGCCTATCGAGGTCTAGCTGCGGTCTAAGAAGCTGCCTCCAGAACACATACCGCTGCAGCATGTTCGAATCTGCCCCACTTTTATTTCAGCAACTCTCTCCATCTTTCCTCTAGACCTCTGTCCTATCCAATGAACAAAAAAATAAAAAAGTACAAGAGGAGTGGGACTGCCCCATTCCCCTCCCAAAAAAAGATAACCTGATCCGTATATACAGCAGTTATTATACCCAGCCATGCATAATGCTGCATCAGAATTCACTTGTGTTAATAGTTAGCTATTAAACAAAACATAATGAAACAATACAAATTCAGATTGCATTAAAACCACCTTTATTTTAGGTATATAAAAAATAAACTAGTTCGAAGCTTAAGTGTCTCGTTGTAGCCTATTGCTAAATGGAAATATGTGGATCTGTGGGAAAAGCTAGTATCCTACTCCCCTAAACACCACATCGTGACACTGACTTTCTGCTCCACTTATATCGGTGCAGAGTTGACCAAGAGCTGTGCAGACGCACTTAAAGGTGAGCCGGAAATACCAAACTTGTTATTGCTCAGGTTTTGTAGCTGGTTGCACGTATTTTTGCGAGAGGAGAATGTTGCAGATTGCCACTTGATGTGTATTTAAATTATATGTATTTGCTTATCTCTCCTCAGGTTAATGTGACTAATGTGCGGGAAAACCTACCCAAGGGAGATTTCTCCATCATGACGGAAATGCTGAAGAAGTTCTTGAATTTCATGAACCTCACTGTAAGTGGGCAATGTCTTTGATAATGGCCTAGCATCTCCCTTTTTCTCCCTTTACTTCAAAAAAACAAAACAGACACACAAACACAATACAAGCTGACTTGCGTTCTACCCTCTCTCTTTTTCAACAGTGTGCATTTGGAACCACAGGGCATAAGTCCATTTCTCGTGTCATAGACTACCTGGAGCACTGTTAGCTAACCCTTCCTTGTACTCTGACTGCACATAAGGGTCCTGCCAAATCTGGCAACCCCAGCAGGAGGGGCTGTACAGAGAATCCACCAGAGGTCAACAGTGTTCCCCGGCAACGCTTCAACCTGCATCCTCATTCTGAAGAGCAAGACACACACAAACTCAGCACTTTCTGAACCAAAGCCATGTTAACATGTACCATTGATTTGAATCAATGCTGTTTAAATCTTCACACACCATCCAACTACTGGTGAGATTCCTAGTCGCAGAGGACAGCTTGAGAATGCTGGCATGTGGAGTGAGTTTTTTTTATTTGAATTGAATCAAGAATGTAATCATTGGTTAGCTTGAAAATAGCACTCATGGATGTGTCAACAATGTCTGTTAAGTTGTGTGGAATGGTTGAATGCAAAAGATCAGTGTATCCATTTAAATGTTTGCCTCTGATGGTTGTAGAAAAGGGAAGGTCAATGTAAAAAGCCCCTCTAGTTCTCTAAGCTAAGTTTCAGCTCTAAATATGTCCATTATCTGTATAAGCTTACTGTCAAGTTGAAATTCACCTCTTGTTGAAATCTTTTTTTCTTCTTCAGTGCATCATGCTTGTTTAAGTTCTTACAATGGCATGTAATTTAACATAATTCTAAATTGATTTAAAAGAGATCAGCAGGTCTGGATGACTTAATGTTATTTAAATCTTTGTTTTTAAATAATGGCACTTGAATGCTTTTTTAAAATTGTTTTCCTTCCTGCCCTTCCCAATTTGACTTTACAGTAAAGAAATTGAGTTTTGTTTGTTTTAAATGAGCAGTTCAGACGTTTTTAATGATTGTGGTTTTTATGTATTTATTTTACCATTAATGATCCTGATCTGATACTGTGTAAGATGTTTCAAGTCTCTGTGCACTTCCTTACCTTTTACATGTTCCACCGAACATGTCACTTGAAGTGGCTGGGTATAATAACTGCTGTATATATGGTTTTCATTAGACTCCGAGTCCCTGGTAAACCGGCCTGACATTAATAATAACCAAACCTCAGCCAACTGGCTTAATCCTCATTGAAAAGGATTGTTCCTTGCCTATTATATTGTAACATTGTTCTGTGGGCATTGTATCTAACCACTTCAAGTAGTGCCTATCCAGAACAAACCCATAGCCCAGGGTTTACCTCTGGTCCTGGAGAGCTGCAGGGTCCATCCAGCCCTGCAATAACACACCTGACTAAAATCTAATAAATGTCAAATCTAATCAATTGTTACTGCAAGGCTGGATCGAAAACTGGCACACCTAGTACCCTGTGTTGGTGACCCCTGTCCTAGCCCCAACCCCCTAGGCACTTTTGCAGGTCTGAGAGGACTGGATAGGAAAATTGTGAAAATTCTACCTAGCCTATCAGGGAAAAGAGAAGTTGCTACCATATTGCTTATACCTATCCTTCCGGCTCTACACAAGTGCTTGTGGTGGTGGTTGCCTCTGGACAGGCTGTAGTGTTTCTTTACTCGCCCTTGTGTCTTACATCATCAAGTTGGACATGACCTTCCTACTCTGAGCGGTGAATCCCCTAAACATCCTTTCAGCTACACTATAACTAGTCCTGTGCTTCAATAAGATACTGATTAAATGACAGCTATACCGATAGCCGTTTCTTTTCATTTCCCTCTGATTTGTAGAGCTGCAGTTGAACAGACATGTTTCATGTGAGTTGATTTGCAAATCTGGTTGTGAATGGAATTTCAGAATGTAAATAAAAACATCTGTAAATAGTGGTTAATGGATGTTAGAATGCTAGACTACTTTTCTGAAGCTGATATTTCTATTTTATACAACATTTCTGAGTTGTCATTTGAAGTAAAAACAAAAAAATGTATAAAAAAGACAACTGCAGGACAAAAAAAATGTTTGTACCGGTTTCGAGGACATTGTCTTTGGTTACATGTAAATAATTGTAACTCAAATAAAACGTTGCTACTTTCAGTATACCACTGTATCTTTCTCATGTCTTGTATTGTTTGAGAAGTACTTGTGTATTCATTCTGCTATTACCATACTGATGTGCTTAGCCTCAGGAGGCAAACACTTTATATGTAGCAGAACTTGATATTGGTATTCGCGTGAAGAAGAGACCGTGTATGCATGACTGTATTCTATCTTGTTTATCCTTATTTTCTCACCCCTATGAGGCCATGACTCAGTGCTTTCTGAGAGTGTGTGATGCTTCTCTTCTCCTCACTCGCCCCCCTTCTCTCTCTGTTCATTCACCCTGACAGACTCACAGAGAGGACTTAGACTGTACACAGGCCGAGTGTTGAGTTGCACAATAGAAACAAGTACTTAACAAAGCACCACATATTGACAGTTCGCAGACAGTCATTCTGTTTGACTGGCAGCTGTTTAATAGAGACAAATATGCTTGTATGTGTTAATACCCCTTTCTCTTAAACCAACAAAATGCTAAAGGAAGCCTTTGGGGAATTATTTGAATATCTGGTAACCTGACAGTGGTGTCAATATCTGGGAGACAAATACACATGATTATGTCTGAACCTGACAAGACATGGCAACATAAGCTGTGAAAATGTAACCATACAGCACAACTACCTTGACATAATGTACGAGGTCAATGTGAGATCATGGTTGCAGTGCAATGTCAAGATGGCGACAGTATTTGAATGGAAGGGGTAGATAGGAGTTCCAAGTGTTCTCTTTTTTTCATAGCTCATTATTGTGTTTGAATTCCAGGCAGGCAAGAGAGAGCTCTATCTATTGAATGTCATCAATATCAGAAGTGATGGATGCTGGATACTTTCTTAGTTAATAAGTGTAGAAAATGTGGATGAATATGAATGGAGTGGAGAGGTAGTATTACCAAAGATAAATTAAGATGTCTTACTCAGGCTGTTTACCATAGACAGCAATGTGATTGCAGCTGGGTCTGGTCTGGTAAGTTCAGTGACTGTATATGAACCAGAAAAAAAGGAGCGAGTGAGATGTCTCGCTTCCTCTTCTGTCTCTGGTATTATCCAGAGGCTAACTGGGTTGATGTTAATTCTGTCAATGAGCATGGAGATCCTGCTGGGAGAAGGATGGAGAAGTGAGGGGCAGAGAGAATAAAATAATATAATCCTCCTCTCTCCTGTCAGTCAGCCGATCTCTCAGTCTCTCCCAATCTGCCCATCTTTCTCTGTTCATCTCAATCTCTCACTCTCTCTCTGTGTGGTTTTCAATTGGCCTGAATGGCCACCAGGTGGCGTGAGCACTAAAGCACTGACCATATGTGCCTCAATATACTGGTGAACAGGTGGCGAAACACCCTCTAGAATTGATCTCACACTGGAAGTATTGCTCAGTGAGTTTCTCATTCGCGCCTTCACACACACATATGCACGCAGGACCCTCCTCATCAGTGGTGCTACCTGCCTTTTCTCCCGCAGGCCAAAACACCAAATGAAGAAGACATACACCCAAACAGAAGTATATACTCTGGGAACCAGTGGAAAATATACACTTTCACCTGACCACCATCAATGCACAAACACTTGGGGACTCTTTAATCTTTCACCTTAAATCATTGACTGGCACAGCAGAAAGAGCCACTAGCCCATCTGTATTCCTGAGTGTCTGTGACTTGCACTGTAATGGATGGCTTTCATGTCTTCAGGCCAGCCAGATGAGTATTTGAGGGCTAGGGAGCAGGGCTGGGGTTGTTTCTACTTTTCTATTTCCCACCTCAGAGGTGAGTCAGTGGGAAGGAGAAGAAGGATGTGCGTTTGCATGCATGTATTTGCATTTACATTTTAGTCATTTAGCAGACGCTCTTATCCAGAGCGACTTACAGTTAGTGAGTGCATACATTTTCATACTGGCCCCCCGTGGGAATGGAATCCACAACGCTGACATTGCAAACACCATGCTCTACCAACTGAGCTACAGGGGAGTGTTGATGTGAGATGGACAACCCATGCTCTAACTGACCAATGGAGTGTCTTGGTTCAGCCACAGCAGATTGCCTGTGGGATTGAACACACATAGTTTCAATGCATGGTAAAACAGGGAACACTTACATACCTGTACATTCAGACCACTACATACATGTTAAATACACAGACTTTGTATTCAGTGCGGTGGAAAACAACCTGAGTTCCATTCCTCTCTGATATAATCCCAGTTGATCCTGACACTCGTCTCTCTGAACAGAGGTTAAGCGTGTGGATAGGGTCTTTAGGGAGGTGAGAGACTTTATCATTCTTAAAGTTATAATGTGATGTGTGAATATGAATGTGATTTATAGAATACAATCCCCTAGATGTAACTTCAGTGAGAGTATGTGTGGAAACATGGAATAATGTTAGACATAAAGCCTCATGTACTGAACAATAACACACAAAGACCAGAGAGTGCACACTGCAGTCTAAGTAGTCTCTTTCTCTCTCTCTCTCTCTCTCTCTCTCTCTCTCTCTCTCTCTCTCTCTCTCTATTCAGTGATTATTATTTTTCTTTGCTTATGCTATTTGTTTCCCTCTGTCTCCATTTCTCAATCAATGTCTGTCTCTCTGTAAGCTTTCTCTCTGTTGATCCCTTCTCAACGCTGTCCTCTCTCCTCCATTTTCCGCTGTCTGTTTAATTTACCCTGCCATGTTTTGGAGATGTTTCTGATTGACTGCAAGCACACCACATCTGAAGGCCTAGCTACTAGCTTGAATGTATTAAATAGCTGAGGTTCTACTGACTTCAGAGGGACTGACAGTCAGAAACATACCTCAGGGCACTCTTGAGTGTCAGAAGTCTATGTAATACACAGGGAAGTGGACTGATCTGAACAGCACATTCAGTGGGACGCGCCTTGATGATGGCAGTGGAATGTTTGATATAGAGCTGTGTTAGAAGCCAGCGCCAGATATTAGTTGTATTATGTAGCATTAGCACTGGTAATATCCCTAAGATGCTAGCCTCCCTTTAGTGAGACACTTCACAGAGAGGCCCATTCGCCCCCATGTCACACAGGAAGTACATAGAGAAAAGTGTGGGACTAAAGGAGAAACAGCTGTGTCAGTTTTCCAGGGGATGCTATTTAAAGAGGCAGATTTCTGAGAAGAAGAAAAACAGATTTGAAAGGCCTTGTATTTGCATTATCTTGCATAATTGAATTTGTGAGTAATTCAAAAGGAAATGAATATTAATCCTCCCCTCTGGCTGGGTGCCCTGTGAAGCTGCTGTGCCTGGGGGAGAGGAGACAACCACACAGGGGGAGGCCAACGGAAGTTTCTATCCAGCTTAACTAGCAGGGGGTGGACAACTTTCCTCCAACCTTCCTCCTGGAGAGTTACTGGCGTGCAGGATTTTTCTGCAGTGCTGGAGCAAAAGCCTTCATACCCAGAGGCTTTCCAATGCAGGGTCAACCACCCTCTGGGTTGGAGCTAGTACTGTATTTGGTATGGCGGTCACGTAGGGGGACTGGGACATCCATCAGAGTGAGATCCTTAATGTTGCCCATTGTGGAGCTATACTCCCTGCTCTTAATGCAGTAAAGGGAAGATGGAAGTTAATATATTGATATGTGACAGCATACATGAACCTTGAAGAATTTGATGTGAATTTATTTGGCATAAAAGGGACCTTGTAGCACAGGTCAACAATGTTAAACTCTTTTTCTCCTGGAGTCATTATAGACTAAAACCTTTGCTCGGAAATCCAAAAACAACAATGCGTGCCTCTCCATGTTTTGCTAAGCTCCTGGTTGTATTAAGAATGCTTGGTAGAGTATGGAAAGTTCACTTAGAGTTTATTCATTCTGTCTAGTCCAATTTAACACCCCCTTCAGGCACAACTACACCTGAACCACAAATATTTCTGCTTCTTTCTTGTCCCATCTATCTATTCCCCCTCATTCCTATTCACATATTCAATTCCTCTCATTCTCTCCATCTCGGACACAAATGGAATGTAGATGGGTAAATAGAAATGGAAACAAAGTATTGCTTGTTTATCTGTTTTATTCATTGGAATACTGTGGAGAATGTTAATCAAGGTGTGATGCAAACAATTACATTGATAGAACCCACAATCTATGTGCAATATTAAAGCTGATCTACCCCCTAAATAAAAATAAATAAATAAAAGGTGTGTGTGCGTGCCTGTGCGTGCATGTGTGTGTTTGTTTATGCAGAACAACAAATGTGGCCTTTTGTGCGTGCGTGGGTGTGTTTGTATACTGCCGTCTGGTCCCGAGTGTGTGTCTGTAGTCAGCTGGGGACGACAGAGGGAACGGTGCTTAACACTGGGGATTAAGATCAACTTTACATCCTCTTTTATTCCTCCCTCATACACTATTAATGAAGCTCTCTCTCCACATTTAATTACCTTCTCCATCATAGCAGCGCCGGCCCAGCCTGGACCATGTGGTCCTGGGACTCTACAGCCCTCCTGGGTGGATGTGGCATCTAATTTTAGGCCTGCTGCACTGCGCTGTGGGGGCATCACAACAGTGACTGTGCGCTAGTTATCCTGGGCTGTTTTTGTGATGATTTCATTGGCCAATGGATGGTGCTGTGAGCCCTGTTCTGCTTTAGCAGGATGAGAGTGGTGTGGACCTCCGATTGAGCTGATTCAGACACGAGTAAATACTGTGTGGGTTTAGTCATAACCCTTTAGAGATGCACTAAATATAACACCTGTTTTGATCCAAGACGGAAAACACATGTAGACACGGAGCAAGGTTATTTTTAAATTATTTGTTTCGATATCTCACATGTGGGGGTACGCTAGGAGTGCCAACTCTCTCGGAAGTACCTATCAAAAGCGTCTGTTGGAGACAGGAGCCACTCTCCCTCCCTCTGGTTATTCTCGATTATCTTCCTCACAAAGCGTGTCATTACTCTAGGTCTCCTCATATCGACTGGATACCTGTTTGCCTGCTTAATCTTCTCACAAGCTAACTGTGAAGGATATCGCTCCCGAGCGTAGGTCTTCAGACCTTGTCAAGAGGTTGAGTACTAACTGGAAGGCTTTTGTTTTCGAGTATAAATAATTGTTCTACTTCTCAGTCTCCGTTGGTAGCTAGCGTCACTGCTAGTTATTGAGACTCAGTTAGCCCACAAGGCCCGCAAGTCTTTTTTTTTAAACATTTTAGTCATTTAGCAGATGCTCTTATCCAGAGCAACTTACATTTAGTGCATTCATCTTAAGATAGCTAGGTGGGACAACCTAGCCCAGCCATTAGTGAGTTGCTGTTGTCCAGACGGGAGATGACAAGTGCCTGGATTAGGACCTGCACCGCTTCCTGTGTGAGGTAGGGTCGTACTCTACAGAAGTTGTAGAGCATGAACCTGCAGGAGCGAGTCACTGCTTTGATGTTTTTAGAGAATGACAGGGTGTTGTCCAGCATCACGCCAAGGTTATTTTGCACTCTGGGAAGGCGACACTAGAACTATCAACCATGATGGAGAGGTCTTTCCCGGGAGGAAGAGCAGCTCTATGTTGTCGAGGTTGAGCTTGAGGTGGTGGGCCGAAAGCCAAGCTGAGATATGTGCCAGGCACGCAGAGATGCGTGTCGCCACCTGGGGTCAGAATGGGGGAAGGAGAAAAGTAATTGAGTGGCATTCGCATAGCAATGATAGGAGAGACATTGTGAGGATATGACAGAGCCGAGTGACTTGGTGTATACAGAGAACAGGAGCGGGCCAAGAACCGAGCCCTGGGGGGACACCAGCAGTGAGAGTATGTGGTGCAGACATAGATCCTCGCCACGTCACCTGGTAGGCCTGCCAGGTAGGATGCAATCGAAGAGTGTGCAGAGCCTGAGAAGCCCAGCCCTGAGAGGGTGGAGAGGAAGATCTGATGGTTCATGGTGTCGAACACAGCGGATAGATCTAGGTGGACGAGCACAGATGAGAGAGACTCAGCTTTGGCAGCGTGGAGAGCCTCCGTGACACAGAGAAGAGCAGTCTCGGTTGAGCCTGACTGGTTAGGGTCAAGAAGATCTTTCTGAGAGATGTAACGAGAGAGTTGATCAGAGACAGCACACCGAAGAGTTTTGGAAAGAAAAGAAAGGGATACGGGTCTATAGTTTGACGTCAGATGAGTCAAGTGTTGGTTTCTTGAGGAGGGGAGCAACTCAGGCCATTTTGAAGTCAGAGGGGACGCAGCCAGTGGTCAGGGATGAGTTGATGAAGGAAGTGAGGAATGGGAGAAGGTCTCCAGAGATGATCTGGACAAGGGAGGAAGGGATGGGGTCGAGCAGGCAGGTTGTCAGCCGGCCAGACCTCACTAGTCGCAGGATTTAATCTGGAGAGAGAGGGGAGAAAGAAGTCAATGCGTAGGGTATATCTGTGTGAGTGAGACCAGTGGACTCAATAGGCTGAGTGAATGAGGAGCGGATGTCGTCAACCTTGTTTTCAAAGTGGAGGAGGAGGGAGAGGGTGGAGGATTAAGAAAGGAAGAGAAGGTGCAAAAGAGTTTCCTAGGGTTAGAGTGAGAAGCTTGAAATTTAGAGTTATAGAAAGTGGCTTTTTCAGCGGATAAAGAGGAAGAGAAGGTAGAGAGCCCGCAGCCCTGTTCTGTAAGCTCGTAATGAGTCACTCAGCCACGGAGCAACAGGGAGGGCTGAGCCGAAAGGGGACAGTGCGAGTCATAGGATGCGGAAAGGGAGGAGAGTAGGGTCGAAGAGGTAGAATCAGGAGACAGGAGGGAGAAGGATTTAGCAGAATGAGAGATAGGATAGAAGAGGAGACAGCAGTTCCACTCCTTCATTGTCCAGTCTAGGAAAAACAACAACTACACAACAAATTAAAGCAAATGCCCAAGCAGAGAGCAACTCTCGTTGAATGAGCAAAGATGAGGTCAAGCATATTGCCTGCCTGTTGGAGGGGATTGGGAAAGCATGAGGTCAAAAGAGGCAAGGAGGGGAAAGAGAGAGTTGGCAAGAAATGAATCGAAGGCAGATGTCAGAAGGGTGAAGTCAACAAGTACTGAGAGCGGTGAGCCAATGTCAGGAAATGAGCTTATCAAGGTGTCAAGCTCATTGAGGAACTCGCCAAGGGCACCTGGTGGGCGATAGATGACAACAATGTTAAGCTTGAGTGGACAAGTGACAGTGACAGTATGGAATTCAAATTAGGAGACATACAGGTGAGAGAGAGAGAGAATAGAGAAAATATCCAGCTAGGAGTAATGAGTAGCCCTGTGCCAACACCGTTACCAGATGCTTTTGGACTCTGAGAGAAAACGTAGTCAGATGAAGATAAAGCAGCTGGAGTAGCAGTGTTCTCTGCGGTGATCCATGTCTCCATCAGGGCCAAAAAGTAAAGGGACTGATAGGCAGCATAGGCTAAGATGAATGCTGCGTTCTTGACCGCAGATTGGCAGTTCAAACGATGCCTGATGAAGACCTAAGGGTTGAAATGTTATTATAAATAAATATCACCTGGGAGCATGAGCAGCAGTGTGCGGCGTTTTCCTTTCTGTTTCCCAGTTCCAAAAGCTACCAGAGACCCGGAATTCCACATGGGTTGTGCGCGCTGGGTACACTAAATTAGAAGGGTTGCAGCCAAGGGGTGGAGAGAGTCGGTAGAGTCTACAGGGATAGGCGCGAACAGGTATAGAAAACACACATAGTTGCCAAAGCTACAAAATAGCAAAGGAGATAATCAGAAAATAAATAGGTAAGATATTCAAATGAGATAGGGGTGTGGAGCCTTCCTCGCTTTCCTTGAAGAACTCTGCAGAACAACTCGGCAGGATCGTCTTTGTTTTGCAGGCGAGACCAGGGGAGACTGAAGTACTAACAGTAATTTCTAATTGCCTAGCAGTATTAATTGCTGATTACCTAGGAGAGGAGAAACCACTCCCCCTCCAATACAGCCACTGATTACCAAAACAAGTCACAAATTGCCCCTTAATCCTGGTTGATGTGTCAACAATCATCTGCAAGTTATGAGCAGTCAGCAGTTCACACTCCAAGTAGGCTACTGGGAAGACAGGCAGCACTTAAAGTAGATGGCCCTAGCTAGCAAAAAGATAATACTAGACAACAGATAAAGAGACATTTATACTTATCACTCCTGGAGATATCAGGAGTCCTCTAGCTATAGAATGAAGCACCTCAATAGCTCCTGCAATACGATAGAATTGCTAGCTCCATTCTCTAGTCTAGTTAACCTACAAAAAAGTATATGGACACCTGCTCATCAAACATCTCATTCCAAAATCATGGGCATTAATATGGAGTTGGTCCCCCCTTTGCTGCTATAACAGCCTCCACTCTTCTGGGAAGGCTTTCCACTAGATGTTGGAACATTGCTGCAGGGACTTAGTTCCATTCAGCCACAAGAGCATTAGTGAGGTCGGGCACTGATGTTGGGCGATTAGGCCTGGCTCGCAATCTGCGTTCCAATTCATCCAAAAGGTGTTCGATGGGGTTGAGGTCAGGGCTCTGTGCAGGCCAGTCAAGTTGTTCCACAACGATTTCGACAAACCATTTCTGTATGGACCTCGCTTTGTGCACAGGGGAATTGTCATGCTGAAACAGGAAAGGGCCTTCCCCAAACTGTTGCCACAAAGTTGGAAGCACAGAATCGTCTAGAATGTCATTGTATTCTGTAGCGTTAAGAGTTCCCTTCACTGGAACTAAGGGACCTAGCCCGAACCATGAAAAACAGCCCCAGACCATTATTACCCCTCCACCAAGTTGGCACTATGCATTCAGGCAGGTAGTGTTCTCCTGGCATCCGCCAAACCCAGATTCGTTTGCCAGATGGTGAAGCGTGACTCATCACTCAAGAGAACACGTTTTCACTGCTCCAGAGTCCAATGGCGGCGAGCTTTACACCACTCCAGCCGACACTTGGCATTGCGCATGGTGATCTTAGGATTGTGTGCGGCTGCTCAGCCATGGAAACCCATGTGCTAACTTTGCTTCAAGAGGCAGTTTGTAACGCGGTAGTGAGTGTTGCATCCGAGAACAGACGATTTTTACGCGCTACGCACTTCAGCACTCGGCTGTCCCATTCTGTGAGATTATGTGGCCTACCACTCCGCGGCTGAGCCATTGTTGCTTCTAGATGTTTCCCCTTCAAAATAACAGCACTTACAGTTGACCGGGGCAGCTCTACCAGGTCAGAAATTTGACGAACATACTTGTTGGAAAGGTGGCATCCTATGACGGTGCCACGTTGAAAGTCTCTGAGCTCTTCAGTATGGGCCATTCTACTGCCAATGTTTGTCTATGGAGATTTCATTGCTGTGTGCTCGATTGTATACACCTGTCAGCAACGGGTGTGGCTGAAATAGCCGAATCCACTAACTTGAAGGGGTGTCCACACACTCATGTAGTGTACATTAACCCGTTGTGTTAACTAGACAGACCATCTCAGCCTTCGTGGCACTGTTGGTCGTAGGAGCACTCTTTCCTAAAGATAACTGGTCATTTGGTTACTTTCAGGGTTATACGTTGCTCAATATTGCCACAGTTGATGTTAGCCACAAGGCTCCTAACTAGCTAGCTTGGTACGCCATTTACCCGAGCTAATATTTGATATAGAGTGGCTGTCTTCTCTAGGGGCTCAGCACCCGTCAAGGGACCTATATGATGGGAAGAGACTGCAGTCCCATACAGCCCCGCTAAAGGAACTGCTCCCTACACTACCAGCTTGCCTCAATGAAGCTAAGAGCTTGTGGGAAAAATCCCTAACTAGAAGGATTTCTTGCTAAGGGTACCCCAAGCCTGGACATAATATGGAGGAATCCGGGTTTGGAAACCCTCACACGGTGGAGCCGTCACTGGCTTACCACCTCAGACCCTTGCGCCGTGTTACTAATGACACCAGCACCTCACTCCCTGGGAAGGTGGAGTGCTTTACTGCCTTCGTTTTTCAGAAGATGTACAAGGCCTCAGCTCTCAACGTGACCTCTTTATTGTTGGCATATCAGGCTGAGTTACTGGAGGAGGTGGAGAAGCAACTGGACTTGGGAGACCCAGATACTTGGGAGGAGAGCTGTATGATTACAGACTTGAGACTCGAGGCCTCCCGTAGTGCCATCCAAGGCTGTGGTCATACCATGTGCCTAGCGGTGGTGGAAAAAAGGACACTTTGGCTGAGCCTAGCCATCTTAACAGACAAATAAAAAGTGGACCTCCTGGATGCCCCAGTGACACCCAATGAGTTGCTAAAGCAACACTTGCATGGTTTAATGGGAAACATTTAAATGTCTTGGAATGGCCTATTCAAAGCCCAGACCTCAATCCAATTGAGAATCTGTGGTATGACTTAAAGATTGCTGTACACCAGCGGAACCCATTCAACTTGAAGGAGCTGGAGCAGTTTTGCCTTGAAGAATGGGCAAAAATCCCATTGGCTAGATGTGCCAAGCTTGTGCATACCCCAAGATACTTGCAGCTGTAATTGCTGCAAAAGGTGGCTCTACAAAGTATTGACTTTGGGGGGGTGAATAGTTATGCACGCTCAAGTTAAAATTTTTTTGTCTTACTTCTTGTTTGTTTCAAAATAAAAAATATTTTGCATCTTCAAAGTGGTAGGCATGTTGTGTAAATCAAATGATACAACCCCCCCCCAAAAAAAAATCCAGTTTAATTCCAGGTTGTAAGGCAACAAAATATAAAAAATGCCAAGGGGGGTGAATACTTTCGCAAGCCACTGTATCGGAACATATATTTTCACCCTATTGAGTAGTATGCAATACAAGGCACAGAAAGGCAAACATTGTCATATTTAGTCCAAGTTGCTATTTCAAAAGCACATCTCTGCTATTTCTGTTTAAAAAATGCAGTAAGGCAAATCCTGAGCTCCAATCACAACACGTTTTCTGGAAAGATGCAAATGTAGGCCAATCTTTGCGAAAATTTTATGTAATTTATTTAGCTGAAAAAAATGTGCGCACCCCCAACTTCAATATTGACAGTTGGAACTCCGCAAAAGAAAATATGTGATTGTTGTTGCTAGGCTCCCAGTTACAGTGCCTTTAGCTTGCGGTTTGCGTGCGCCTTTACTTCTGTTCTATCTAGAGCGTATAGTGAGTACGGAAGTCAACTGTCATTTTTCAAGTGTGATTCCAAACATAAGAACGTGAAAAGGCAATTATGGACTAAGTTTACCAGAAGTTCTATAAGCGTACTTGGGAGGTGTGAAAAACAAAGCACGCATGGGAGCATACTTTTTCGTTCCCTTCCCCGGGGAGGCTATCCCAAAACTTCTGAATTAATGGTGGACTGAAGTCCCAGCTTGGGAGAAAATGTTCCAGAGGAACTTTGTAAAATGCAAGGATTATGTTTATTTATTCACCATTATGTTAAAATGTTCAACAAATTACTTTAATATGAATTTTGAATTAAAATGTTGAGTCACTGCTGTTTATCAGCCCGCTAGCCAAGCTAAGTTAGCTCGTCGGACGCGATAGCTAGCTAGCTAGCAGGAGACCTCGTCCTGCTTATTAGCTGTTTAGAGATGAACTACTAAACTAACTAATCGTAAAGTCAGCAATGTGTTGGCCAATTGTGAAGACCCAGACAGTGTTTTTCCATTTGTTTTGCAACTGATGTGTTAATTTCACTCCATGGTATTTGCTTGGCAGGACAAAACAGTTATGTCCGACTGGTTTGGAGGCAAGATATTTTCACAACATCTAAATAAAAACATAGGAAATGCAGCTAGCTGTGTTCTGTAAAATCTAGGCATGCTAGCCAGCCAAGTTATTTGTGCATTCTTACAGTCAATTAATGCATGCAGTGTCTGTTTACCTAACGTTAGCTTACATTCTTCTTGTCACTTTACCCTCCCTTCTTGTGTTGCACCATTGCATATGAAGAAGATGTTTTGAATTATGAAATTATCAATTAAAAGTAAATGGGTGACAAGTTGATCAAGCCTATGAATATGCAAAACTGTTTACAAAACCATTCTCAGCAACTTGAACCATCCCTGACATTAGAGCAGTAATTTCACCCCCCTTATGTTTCTGCTCTGTTCTCCTCAGGTTTAAGCACATCACCCAGAAAGATACAGCGTAAAGAACTTGGAAAGCTCCCGTCCACCAGGAAAATGTAGTCCCAGGAGTTAGGTCAAGGGTTTATTCAGCAATGTGCAACATCACTATTTTAGATACTGTATAAGTAGATCCACACATGTTATTCTCTATCATGCAGAATTGTCCACTCATTGTAATTTATGAAGCTCATTCTAAAATACAGATGTGGGTGATTTTTGTCCCAGAATACTGCACTGTGTGCACGTTTTTATTCCTGCCCAACACAAACATATTTTTCAACTGTTCATGGTCTACAATTTAGACCAGGGGTGTCAAACTCATTTTAGCTCAGGGGCCATATGGAGGAAAATCTATTCCCAAGTGGGCCGGACCGGAAAAATCAAGGTATATATAACTTAAAAACAACAACTTCAGATTGTTTTCTTTGTTTTAATACGATCAACATACAACATAAAGCTGGAGCCTGAGGACAGTGTGTCCAAAATAGTACAAGCACAACATCACTATTAATCATAAAACACGTCAAGTTTATTTGAAAATTCTAAAGAAAAAGAACACACAAACACACAATGCCTCAGTGATTAACAGAACTGTTTCACAGATCACAGAACTATATCAGGGTGTCATTTCTCAGGCAGACATGTAGATAAAAATAATGAAATCCTGTTCCCCAAACAAGTGCAAGAACCACAGAGTCAAGAATAGGTTAAATATACAAATAAAATAAAATCAATTAAAAACAATAGCACATCAACATAAAAACATATAAACATAAATCTGAAAGCGTTGCTCAAACTCCCGTAACAGTCCAGTTATTTTATCTTTGAACCGCTTCATGTCTGCCACATGTTGGGTCGCGCACACATTTTTCAGACAGGGGAAGTGAGCTGCATCACCACCGGCAAGTTGCGTCTCCCACAATGACAGCTTCAACTTGAAAGAACGTATGCTGTCATAATACTGCGTGACAACTTTGTTGCGCCCTTGCAGCTGTTTGTTCAAGTTATTCAGGTGCTCTGTAACATCCACCATAAATGCAAGGTCCGGCATCCATTCTGCGGAATGAAATTCTAACACTGGTTTCCCCCTATTCTTCCATGAACTGTTCAATTTCTTCTCGTAAATCAAAGAAACGCCTCAGCACAGCACCTCGGCTTAACCATCTTACCTCAGTGTGGTATGGCAGGCCATAGATGTGGTCTTTCTCTCTGAGAAGGCTGTCAAACTGACAGTTTGGATGACCACCTTCATGACATTATCCATCTTTAATGACTTGCAACACAAAGCCTCCTGGTGCAAAATACAGTGAAAAGTCAAAAAATCAAATCCTCCATTTGCAGATTGCACTTTCTCTCTGAACTTTGTCACAACGCCTGCTTTTTTCCCGATCATTGAGGGCGCACCATCTGTAGCCAGGCTGACAGCGCGGGACCAGTCCACTCCGACCCTGTCCAGCGCGCCGACGAGTGCGGTAAAAATATCAGCTGCTGTCGTTGTATCTGTCATCGGCACCAACTCCACGAACTCCTCGGTGACGGTCAATGTGTCATCAACTCCGCGGATGAAAAAATGGCCAGTTGTGCAACATCTGTAATGTCCGTGCTTTCATCAATTGCAACCGAAAACGCAATAAATGACTTTACTTTTTGCTTCAACTGGCTGTCCAAATCCACTGAAAGATCGGAAATCCTGTCTGCAACTGTGTTTCTTGTCAGGCTGATATTTGCAAAAGCCTGCCGCTTTTCAGGGCACACAATCTCCGCTGCCTTCATCATGCATGTTTTTACAAATTCACCCTCACTAAATGGTTTTGAAGCCACTGCGATTTCATTAGCAATGAGGTAGCTAGCTTTCACTGCAGCGTCACTGATGTCTCGGCTGTGAGTAAACACAGACTGCTGTTTCTTCTGACCCGCCAACAGTTCATTCACCTTCTCTCATCTCCGCTGTCCTTGAAAGTTGTCATATTTGTCGGCATGAAGACTCACATAGTGGCGACGAAGGTTATATTCTTTCAGCACTGCAACATGCTCTGAACACACCAAACATACAGCTTTCCCATTCAATTCCGTGATTAAATAGGATGACAATTTTTCTTGGAACACTCTGCACTCTGCGTCCACTTTTCTCTTTTTGACAGAGACATATTGGGGCAATGAGGGTGCCAAAGCACATAATGTTAAAAGTAGAAGCCGTAATAAATATCGCGGGCAAAACAAAGTAGCTCATTGGCTGCACGTGCTTGACCTACTTGCTCTGCCCCGGTATAAACAGTTTGCTTGCTTAACACAATTGCTATTGCGCCATCCAGTGGACGCAATTGGAACAGCAGTTTATTTTATTGAAAAATTGCAGCGCATTTTTATACTTTAAAAAAATAATATATATATATATATATATATATATATATATATTTTTTTTATCATCTCGCGGGCCGGATTAAACCCGTTTGCGGGCCTGATCCGGCCCGCGGGCCGTACGTTTGACACCCCTGATTTAGATCATGATTCGTTGAATGAGGTCTGGAACAAAAACCTGTAAACGCCTGTCCTGTGTTAAAACAAATAAATGTGGCTGTCATGACTAAATTTGCCTTAATGTACTGAACAAGCTCTTGAATGTTGGAGGTTCATCTCCTTGAGATGTCCCTTACTTGGGGATGACTTATTTTGTATATGCACAGGTACAGGAAAACCAATAAAGGCAGGTAGCCTAGTAGTTAGAGCATTGGGCCAGTAACCAAATGGTTGCTGGTTGGAATACCTGAGCTGACAAGGGGAACATCTGTTGATGTGCCCTTGAGCAAGGCACTTAACCCTAATTTGCTACAGGGCACTGTACAACTATGGCTGACCCTATAGAACAACACATTTCACTGCACCTATCTGGTGTATGTGACAACAAAACATGTGGTTTTTAAAATCTGGTTTTGAGGCTTGGGCATCAGAGGCTGCAGTTAATCTGTCTAATCCCCTGCAAGGAGAGTGAAAGGCATTCATAATATTACAATGGTATATTCATTTAATGTAATATATATTCCTGTTTGATATGCATGCATATCATGTTTTTAGGGGGTAGATCAGCTTTAATATTGCACATAGATAGTGGCTTCTATCAATATAATTGTCAGCATCAAATCCATTCCCCAAGTATGCAGTGCTATGAAAAAGTATTTCCCCCTTTCTAATTTTCTCCACTTTTGCATATTTGTGATACTGAATGTTATCAGATCTTCAACCAAAACCTAATATTAGATAAAGGGAACATAAGTGAACAAATAACACAACAATTACATATTTATTTCATTTATTTCATAAACAAAGTTATGCAACACCCAATTCCCCTGTGTGAAAAAGTAATTGCCCCCTTACACTCAATAACTGGTTGTGCCACCTTTAGCTGCAATGACTCCAACAAAATGCTTCCTGTAGTTGTTGATCAGTCTCTCACGTCGCTGTGGAGGAATATTGGCCCACTCTTCCATGCAGAACTGCTTTAACACAGTGACGTGTGGGTTTTCAAGCATGAACTGCTCGTTTCATGTCCTGTCACAACATCTCAATTGGGATTAGGTCTGAACTTTGACTAGGCCATTCCAAAACTTCCAATTTGTTGCTTTTTAGCAATTTTTCATGTAGACTTGATTGTGTGTTTTGGATCATTGTCTTGCTGCATGACCCAGCTGCGCTTCAGCTTCAGCTCACAGACGGATGGTCTGACATTCTCCTGTAGAATTCTCTGATACAGAGCAGAATTCATGGTTCCTTCTATTAAGGCAAGTCGTCCAGGTCCTGAGGCAGCAAAGCATCCCCAAACCATCACACCACCACCACCATGCTTGACCTTTGGTATGATGTTCTTACTGTGGAATGCAGTGTTTGGTTTTCGCCAGGCATAATGGGACCCATCTCGTCCAAAAAGTTGACTCAAGTTTGCCAAAAAGCACCTGGATGATCATCAAGACTCTTGGAAGAACGTTCTATGGACAGATGATTCAAAAGTATAACTTTTTGGACGACATGGTTCCAGTAATACCTGGCGAAAACCAAACTCTGCATTCCACAGTAAGGTGGTGGTGGTGTGATGGTTTGGGGATACTTTGCTGCCTCAGGACCTGGACGACTTGCCTTAATAGAAGGAACCATGAATTCTGCTCTGTATCAGAGAATTCTACAGGAGAATGTCAGATCATCCGTCTGTGAGCTGAAGCTGAAGCGCAGCTGGGTCATGCAGCAAGACAATGATCCAAAACACACAATCAAGTCTACATGAAAATTGCTAAAAAGCAACAAATTGGAAGTTTTGGAATGGCCTAGTCAAAGTTCAGACCTAATCCCAATTGAGATGTTGTGACAGGACATGAAACGAGCAGTTCATGCTTGAAAACCCACACGTCACTGTGTTAAAGCAGTTCTGCATGGAAGAGTGGGCCAAAATTCCTCCACAGCGACGTGAGAGACTGATCAACAACTACAGGAAGCATTTGGTTGGAGTCATTGCAGCTAAAGGTGGCACAACCAGTTATTGAGTGTAAAGGGGCAATTACTTTTTCACACAGGGAAATTAGGTGTTGCATAACTTTGTTTATGAAATAAATGAAATAAATATGTAATTGTTGTGTTATTTGTTCACTTATGTTCCCTTTATCTAATATTAGGTTTTGGTTGAAGATCTGATAACATTCAGTATCACAAATATGCAGAAGTAGAGAAAATTAGAAAGGGGGCAAATACTTTTTCATAGCACTGTATATATATTGTTTTTAAATATATATATATTATTTAAATATATACATGTTCTCCTTTATAATATGCCAGTGTTTGTTTTGTATATTATGCATTTAGCGTACATTAGGATGAAGTACCCTAGGCCTTCTAATCTAGTTATATTGCTAGATTAATATTATCCCTATCAATACTAGTTATCTGTGCATAAGGTGAATATTAAACCAAGCCACCTTGAACATCAGTGTCATTTAATAATATGCATGGGTGTTATAGTTGTATGACTTTATCAGAGTGCAAGCCTGCTCGTTAGAAATACAGTCGTGGTCAAAAGTTTTGAGAATGACACAAGTATTGGTCTTCACAAAGTTCGCTGCTTTAGTGTTATGAGATATTTTTGTCAGATGTTACTATGATATACTGAAGTATAATTACAAGCATTCCATACGTGTCAAAGGCTTTTATTGACAATTACATTACGTTTATACAAAGAGTCAATATTTGCAGTGTTGACCCTTCTTTTTCAAGACCTCTGCAATCTGCCCTGGCATGCTATCAATTAACTTCTGGGCCACATCCTGACTGATGGCAGCCCATTCTTGCATAATCAATGCTTGGAGTTTTTCAGAATTTGTGGGGTTTTGTTTGTCCACCCGCCTCTTGAGGATCGACCACAAGTTCTCAATGGGATTAAGGTCTGGGGAGTTTCCTGGCCATGGACCCAAAATGTTGATGTTTTGTTCCCCTTATGGCAAGGTGCTCCATCATGCTGGAAAAGGCATTGGTCGTCACCAAACTGTTCTTGGATGGTTGGGAGAAGTTGCTCTCGGAGGATGTGTTGGTACCATTCTTTATTCATGGCTGTGTTCTTAGGCAAAATTTTGAGTGAGCCCACTCCCTTGGCTGAGAAGCAACCCCACACATGTATGGTCTAAGGATGCTTTACTGTTGACATGACACAGGACTGATGGTAGCGCTCACCTTGTCTTCTCCGGACAAGGTGTTTACTGGATGCCCCAAACAATCGGAAAGGGGATTCATCAGAGAAAATGACTTTACCCCAGTCCTCAGCAGTCTAATCCCTGTACCTTTTGCAGAATATCAGTCTGTCCCTGATGTTTTTCCTGGAGAGAAGTGGCTTCTTTGCTGCCCTTCTTGACACCAGGCCATCCTCCAAAAGTCTTCACCTCACTGTGCGTGCAGATGCACTCACACCTGCCTGCTGCCATTCCTGAGCAAGCTCTGCACTGGTGGTGCCCCGATCCCACAGCTGAATCAACTTTAGGAGACGGTCCTGGCACTTGCTGGACTTTCTTAGGCGCCCTGAAGCCTTCTTCACAACAATTGAACCTCTCTCCTTGAAGTTCTTGATGATCTGATAAATGGTTGATTTAGGTGCAATCTTACTAGCAGCAATATCCTTGCCTGTGAAGCCCTTTTTGTGCAAAGCAATGATGACGGCACGTGTTTCCTTGCAGGTAACCATGGTTAACAGAGGAAGAACAATGATTTCAAGCACCACCCTCCTTTTAAAGCTTCCAGTCTGTTATTCTAACTCAATCAGCATGACAGAGTGATCTCCAGCCTTGTCCTCATCAACACTCTCACCTGTGTTAACGGGTGAATCACTGACATGATGGCAGCTGGTCCTTTTGTGGCAGGGCTGAAATGCAGTGGAAATGTTTTTTTGGGATTAAGTTCATTTTCATGTCAAAGAGGGACTTTGCAATTAATTGCAATTCATCTGATCACTCTTCATGACATTCTGGAGTATATGCAAATTGCCATCATCAAAACTGAGGCAGCAGACTTTGTGAAAATTAGTATTTGTGTCATTCTGTACAATATTTGCAGTGAGAGGTCAGTGTAATGTCACTTCCTGGTGAACTTTAACTTCTACAACATCATAAAAAAAACTCATGAAACATTTAGTTAAAGGGAGTGTAGCACATATTTCTCAATGCCAGAAATGCATATAACAGTAACTTAGAGCAACCCAAGAAACCATTCGCAAATGACAAACTCTTAAATCAATTGTTATAATATTGTTGTTCTAAAAGTTGGGTTTGAGGTTTTCTCTAAATCAGCTCTAACTTTGGAAAACAATCCCGCAACGCCCTGCGGTCAGCGTCACACAGTGAATGAAGAACTTCGTAAAAAGTAGGTTACATTTGTGAGAATAAGGCGGGCGAATTGGGCGTCTACTCGTCAATCTGCGGAGCACATTTCATCCCTGAGAACCTCCACTGCTATTAACAATGGAAGGAGGACTTTCAGCAACAAGTTGCTTCTCAAAGTGGATGCTCTCCCTACCATTAATATGGCTTCTAAAGTATCTCAAACAGCTAACAGCACCAGCAGAGACCGAGCATTATCACTGGCATGGAAAGGAACCAGGCAAATTAAATAGCTAGCTTACTGCCTCTATGCTAATGTTAGCTAGCTGTAGAGCTACCGCATTTAGCTCACGTCTTCCATCTAAATAACACTGATAAAACGAACCAATGTAAACATGTCTGCCAGCTGTTGGTAGCTAAATGCTGATGATGTCATAGACAGTACAAGCCTATGGGAAAGAGTAGTTTTCAAGGTGTTTGTGGTCCGGGCAGTTTTCTATATGGCCTGCCGAGTCCGTGTTAAACTGAAATGCGACGCTTCGGCCATGGATCCGATCACGGATCTGGTGGTATTTCAGAGAAGCCCAGAAGCCATGTTTTCTTCGGAGGGGTGAATTGTGGATTTTGCTACATGGGAAGTTATTTTTTAGATCTTAAGATCAATGTGGTCACAGTTGATTCTTGTTGAAGAGGCAGCAGATAATGTTAGCTTGCTATGTTAGCTTGCTATATCCTAAACCTAGCCAGTTAGACAGTGATAAACACAAGCTAAAACTGGAGCGAGAAGGAGGAGAGAATTAACTTTCTGTTTCATCTGCTGCTGGCTTGCTAATGTTCACTCAAATAAGTTTTTCCCCATATAATTGATTAAATTAGATTTGTATTCTATTGTAAATGTGTTAATATGTTGTGGATATTGTAGAAAAATCCTCACAGCCATTTTCCATACTAAAAGCTGAAGTGTCACTTACAGTTTACCATGTACAGTAGGCTACAGGCAATATTGTAGCGACCCGCACAGACAGCTGTGTGTTATGTGTTAGGCTAGTAGATGGTTGTGTTGTACCTACCAGTACCCAGTGTTCGCGGGGTCCGACATGTCAATCAACCTGCTATCTGCCAATCACGGGAATGCCTGGAATGTTCTGATGCCGGGCATCCTGGCGGTTGGCGGAGTGGCGTGGAGGGGGGTTGGGCAGGGGGATGGAGCATTGGAAGTTAAGACCAGGTTTAGCCTTTGTTCTCTCTCTCTTTACGTCTGGGCTTCACAAGAGAAGGTCACGATTGGCTTGTGGGTTATCTTTCATTTATTTGGCGTGGGCTACGGCCAAACAGTAGCCTGTGTAAAGTTGGTTTAATAAACCGTCCATTCGTAAACTCAATCCTCTGTCTGGACAGTTGTTCTTTTATGATCTAGTCAGGTCATCACATTGGTGTCAGAAGTAAAAACGTTGATAAAAAGTTAGCCAGCTAGCTAGCTGACTTCTGTGGCTAGCTACCGTAGGTGAGAACGGGGGTTGAAGATGCTTCGAGGGAATCCGAAAGTGAAGGTGGAGGTAGGGGACGATTATGGCCAAGGAGGTGCGTGTGCATGGACGTCGGGGGTTCTGGCTGAGGAGATCGCCAGGGCACCGGAGCCCAGAGGCCGCTTGAGGGAGGACGTTAGAGTGATGGCGGCTGAAGCGGGCATGAGTGCTTCGTCGACTGTGTTTCGCGCGGATTCTGGTGGGCGGACCGAAGGGGTGGCGTCGACGCGGCGGGACGAGGAATCTGGGGCTCAGGATGTAAACAAACATGGCGGCGCCCAGTTCCCGGCTGCGTCCGTATCCGTTAAGACCCCGAAGTATTCCGGTAAGGCGGATTGGGAAGCTTTTCATGCTCAGTTTGAACTGTTAGCTCATTTTAGGGGGTGGTCGGATGAAGATAGGGCACTGCAGTTGGCTTTATGCCTCACGGATGAAGCTCTGGCCTGTTTGATATTGATTAGCCCCGAGGACAGACGTGATTATGGTGCTTTAGTGGGAGCACTGAGGAGGCGCTATGGACAGTGTGTACAGCCCGGGCTACTGCGCTCCGAACTGAGTAATAGACGCAGGCAGCCTGGAGAGCCTCTACGGGTGCTAGCTAATGACATTGAGAGCCTCTCTCGGCGGGCATATGCTCACATGCCCCCCTCCGTGCAGAGCGAGCTAGTTCGGCACCAGTTCATACAGGCGCTCTCTCCTACGGAGCTGCGCATACAGACCCAGCTGGCACATCCTGAGTCATTGCAGGTAGCCTTGGAGATGGCTTTGGAGAGGGAGCTGGTGTGGGCTGGGGCTTCAGCTGGGGCTTTGGTGGGGGTGCAGGGAGACAGACCCTCTGTGCGAGCTGGGGGGCAGAGCAGCCCGGAGCCGGAAAAGCCTGCATGGGTGGCTGAAATGACAGAACTCATTTGTGCTGTGTCGCTACAGGCGGCACGAAACACACGCCCTGGTCCCAGGGTCTGCTGGGGTTGTGGCCAGCCAGGCCATCTGCGCCGAGATTGCCCCATGTCCCCCAGAGCTCAGGGAACGGCTCGGGGTCCGCATAGACCGGGTAGTGCGGACCCCTGGCTTTCTATCCCAACCACCATCTTCTTCAGGAGGAGCCCACCGGCACAGACGGGAAGCAAGGCTCCACTTCCCCCAGAAGCAGACGAGGGCAAGCGGATGGAGCCTGTTGTTGTGGTGGGCCGGACCTGTGTTGGGGACTTTTGTCATGTCCCTGTCACTGTGGAGGGGGTGCCCTGCTCCGCCCTGGTGGACACTGGGTCCACAGTAACCCTGGTGAGGCCAGATATTGTGCCAGGTTGGACTCAGTGTGAGCCTACAACTGTGCAGCTCCGCACAGTCACAGGTGAGCTGGCACCCATGAAAGGGAAGGGAATAATGACTCTGACAGTAGGGGGCAGGACTGTGCGTCATCCTGTGTGGGTGGCGGCTGTGCAGGACCCTTGTATCCTGGGGTTGGACTTTCTTAGGAGCACAGGCTGCCAGTTAGACCTAAATAGGGGCACACTGAGCTTCCAGGGAGGGCCGGAGGTCACCATGGCCCCTAATGTCACATTCACTCAACCCAACAAACCCTTTACTCCAACAGTTAAAGCAGCAGAGACTCATGGCTGCCCCCCTCCCCCACATCTGGGTGTGACTTTTCCCCAGCCCCCCTGTCACCTACGGCGTTGCGTTACATTCCCCAGCTACCTCCACGACACAGTCCTCTGTGAGCCCGGGCCGCGCCCCCCAGCCCAGCTACCCCAGATGGGAGGGGAGAGGACACTGTCTGCAGTGAGGGAGATATGGGGGAGGAACTGTGTTGGTCTTGACCCCGAGCAGCAGGAACGGTTGAGGCAGTTGCTGTTTGAATTCAGAGACAGCTTTGCGCTGAGTGAGGAAGAGGTGGGTCAGACTCATCTGGTGCAGCATGAGATCGACACAGGTGATGCTCGACCTATCAAGATGCGTCCCCGCCATATCCCGCTGGCACGCCAGGAGGCGGCAGACAAGGCTGTGTTGGAGATGCAGCGGGCAGACTTCATTGAGCCCTCAGACAGCCCCTGGGCGGCGCCAGTCGTCATGGTTCCGAAGAAGGGGGCAAGCTGAGGTTCTGTGCGGACTACAGGCGGCTGAATGAGGTAACCAGGAAGGACTCATACCCCATACCACGTATCGATGAGTCGCTGGACCTGGTTAGGGGGTCCTCCTGGTTCTCCTCACTAGACCTCCGCAGTGGCTACTGGCAGGTGCCCCTCTCCCCCAGAGGCCAGAGCCAAAACTGCGTTCTCCACTAACAGAGGACACTGGCAGTTCAAGGTCCTGTGCTTTGGCCTGTGCAACGCTCCAGCTACTTTTGAGCGTTTGATGGACAGGGTGCTGGATGGCATCCCCCGACAGCAGTGTCTGGTATACCTCGATGACATCCTGGCTCATGGCAGCTCCTTCCAGTCAGCCCTGGGGGGCGCTACGGCGTGTGCTGGAGAGGGGGCTGCCGCAGGTCTGAAGCTCCACCCCGAGAAGTGCCACTTCATGAGGAGAGAGGTGTCCTTCTTGGGCCACCGAGTGGGGAAGGAGGGGATCAGCACCATGGAGGACAAGGTAGCGGCTGTCAGAGACTGGCCCACCCCCACCGACCAGCGTCAGCTGAAGAGCTTCCTGGGCATGGCCTCGTACTACAGGAGGTTTGTACGGGGCTTCTCAAGCATTGCTGCTCCACTGAACCGCCTGCTGCCGAAGGACAAGGCTTTCACTTGGACAGTGGAGTGTGAGGAGGCGTTCAACACCCTCAAACGTGCACTGATCGAGGCCCCCGTGCTCGCCCCCCCTGACCTCACATTGCCCTTTATCCTGGACACAGACGCGAGCAATGTGGGCATAGGTGGGGTGCTGGCCCAGGTGGGGCCAGAGGGGGAGAGAGCGGTGGCATACTTCAGCAAAATATTTGACAAACATGAGCGCCGCTACTGTGTCACCCGGCGGGAGCTCTTGGCTGTTGTGGCTTCCGTCAAACACTTCAAGTACTACCTGGGTGGTCTGTCCTTTACTGTAAGGACTGACCACTCTGCTCTCCAGTGGCTCATGTCTTTCAGAGAGCCAGAGGGGCAGGTGGCACGCTGGTTGGAGGAGCTTCAGCCATATGACTTCACGGTGGTGCACAGGGCAGGGGCACGCCACTCCAACGCCGACGCCATGTCCCGTCGGCCCTGTACTGCAGACGGCTGCCGCCACTGTGAACGGAGAGAGGGACGGGAGAGAAAGCTGTGTGCAGAGGAGGGGGTCTGTGCCACAGTGTGTCGGGCGAGCGGGCCTGTCTGCTGTGAGCTGCAGACTGTCGACGTGGCTGAATGGGGGCAGCAGCAGGGACGGGACACAGACCTACAGCCAGTGCTACAGTGGGTAGAGGCGCAGGTGAGGCCACCATGGGAAGAGGTGACAGCGCTCTCACTCGCGACCAAAGGGTTGTGGTCAAAGTTTGAGCGACTGCGGCTGGCTGATGGCGTGTTACATCGGGCATGGAAGGAGTCAGCTACGGGGGAGGAGAGGTGGCAGGTGGTGGTCCCAAAAGCATTGCGGGAGGCTGTGCTCCAGAGTACTCATGGGGGGTGGGGACTGGACACTTTGGGGTCACAAAAACACTGCGCCGCCTCCGTCAGGGCTTTTACTGGGGGGCAGCACAAGAGGGATGTGGAAGACTTTTGCCGCTGCTGTGACAACTGCACAGCGAGAAAGGGCCCCCCAGGCCGCTCTCATGCTCAGCTCCAACAGTTCCCAGTGGGGGCTCCCATGGAGAGGGTGGGAGTGGATGTAGTTGGGCCGTTCCCCACCACAGACAGTGGAAACCGCTGGGTGCTCACGGCCATGGACTATTTCACAAAATGGCCCGAGGGCCTATGCTCTGCCTGACCAGGAGGCAGAGACCATCGTCGACGCCCTGACAGCGGGGATGTTCAGCAGGTTTGGAGCTGCAGAGTCCATCCACAGCGACCAAGGCAGAAACTTTGAGTCCCGTGTGTTCGCCACCATGTGTGAGAGGCTGGGTATGCACAAGACCCGCACTACTCCTCTCCATCCTCAAAGTGATGGCCTTGTGGAGCGCTTCAACAAAACGCTTGGACAGCAGCTGGCCATCGTCTCTTCCAAACACCAGCGTGACTGGGACAAGCACCTGCCTATGGTCCTCATGGCATGCCGCTCCACTGTCCAAGACTCCACCTCCTGCACGCCTGCCCTCCTCATGCTGGGGAGAGAGATCCGTACCCCTGCGGAGATGGCGTTTGGTCGGCCCCTGGATAGCCCTCATGTTTCCCCGGGGCCGGAGTATGCCCGGAGACTCCAGGACCGCCTGGAGACAGCCCACACCTTCGCCAGAGAGCAGCTGCTGAATGCAGGTGTGAGGCAGAAGAGGAACTATGACGTGCACACCCGGGGAAGGCACTTTGTGGCTGGGGAGCTGGTCTGGGTCTACAGCCCGCTAAGGAAAAAAGGCAGATGCCCCAAGTTGGACAGTCACTGGGTGGGACCCTGCAGTGTCCTGGAGAGGGTAGGGGAGGTTGTTTACCGGGTGCAGCTTCCTCCCAGGGGGAGAAAGGTGACACTGTACCGGGACAGGTTAGCCCCATATAGAGGGGCCTCTTCTCCCCAAACCCCAGGAACCCCCACAATTCCCCTCTCTGGCAATGACATTCTCCAGGCACCCACCCCCAGGTGCCGCAGACAAGGCTCCAGACAGCCCACTCCCCCTGTGTCACCGCGTGGTTCCCCAGAGCCATGGACTGTATTACCCGTTCCCGCTTCCTTGTCCCCCATGTCCTTGCCTTCATCCCCTGGTTCCCAGAGGGGCACTCTGCGGCCATCACAGCCACGCAGGCAAAGGAGACCTCCGGGTCGCTTCAGAGACTTTGTTTGTTCCCTCGGGGACGAGGGACTTTGTGGTGGGGGGGGCTGTGTAGCGACCCGCACAGACAGCTGTGTGTTATGTGTTAGGCTAGTAGATGGTTGTGTTGTACCTACCAGTACCCAGTGTTCGCGGGGTCCGACATGTCAATCAACCTGCTATCTGCCAATCACGGGAATGCCTGGAATATTCTGATGCCGGGCATCCTGGCGGTTGGCGGAGTGGCGTGGAGGGGGGTTGGGCAGGGGGATGGAGCATTGGAAGTTAAGACCAGGTTTAGCCTTTGTTCTCTCTCTCTTTACGTCTGGGCTTCACAAGAGAAGGTCACGATTGGCTTGTGGGTTATCTTTCATTTATTTGGCGTGGGCTACGGCCAAACAGTAGCCTGTGTAAAGTTGGTTTAATAAACCGTCCATTCGTTAACTCAATCCTCTGTCTGGACAGTTGTTCTTTTATGATCTAGTCAGGTCATCACAATATGTTCCTCTACCGTGTGAGTCATAGAGATGTTCCTCTACCGTGTGAGCTATAGAAAATACGATCTTGCGTTCAGGGATTTCCGGCAGTCTTCATGGTTTTTATATGCGGGGAGCATAAACTCTACAATTGTAAACTAACAAATCATTTTTCAAGTTAAAACCCATGTATATTAGTTAATATACAGAACCAACTACATAAATATCTTATAAGGTCCATTATCTGCTATCTGGACTTTAACCTTTTTTGTTCAATCTTTAGTGACTAAAATTGTATGTTGGCACATTCAAAAGAAGTCAGAAGAACACTGGGCTGTCACCAGGAAGTGACATCACACCGACCTCTCACCTCTCAACCTCTCACCTCTCACACGCTCCTCTGCAGCCAAAATGGAAGCCACATGTTATTTCTGTCTCTTAATGTTTTGTTAAAGATTGTTACATTGTAAGTACAATGTAACTTAATGGGTTATACCTAATGTTCTCCTGTCTACTAATTTCTCCTGGTCAGCCTATTATCTGCAAAGGTTGTTACATTGTCACTACATAGTAATTATGAAGTTGAACCTACTGGGTTTCACTTTACATTAAGTTGCATGCTCATCGGTAGGTACATGATCATTACAAGTATATCCTATGTAACTACATTGTTCTTACATTACTCTTGATTCGGTATAGCCTTTGAGCCAGGTCATAACCTAGAAATAAACGAATTCAAAATGACGGATAGTTAAAGACATTTTTACATTTGCATTTTAGTCATTTAGCAGACGCTCTTATCCAGAGCGACTTAGAGGAGCAATTAGGGTTAAGTGCCTTGCTCAAGGGCACATTTACGTCATTTAGCAGATGCTCTTATCCAGAGCGACTACAAATTGGTGCAT
Source organism: Coregonus clupeaformis (assembly GCF_020615455.1). Classification (NCBI taxonomy): domain Eukaryota; kingdom Metazoa; phylum Chordata; class Actinopteri; order Salmoniformes; family Salmonidae; genus Coregonus; species Coregonus clupeaformis. Next base: position 59,293,570 of record NC_059192.1, read on the forward strand.
TCACCCTATAGCCAGTGGGATAACCACTTTACAATTATATATGTTTTTTTTTTGGGGGAGCTTGTTCCACCATTGGGGTGCCAGAGCAGCGAACAGTTTTGACTGGGCTGAGCGGGAACTATGCTTCCGCAGAGGAAGGGAGCCAGCAGGCCAGAGGTGGATGAACGTATGCCCTCGTTTGGGTGTAGGGACTGATCAGAGCCTGAAGGTACGGAGGTGCCGTTCCCCTCACTGCTCCATAGGCAAGCACCATGGTCTTGTAACGGATGCGAGCTTCAACTGGAAGCCAGTGGAGTGTGCGGAGGAGGGGGGTGACGTGAGAGAACTTGGGAAGGTTGAACACCAGACGGGCTGCGGCATTCTGGATGAGTTGTAGGGGTTTAATGGCACAGGCAGGGAGCCCAGCCAACAGCGAGTTGCAGTAATCCAGACGGGAGATGACAAGTGCCTGGATTAGGACCTGTGCCGCTTCCTGTGTAAGGCAGGGTCGTACTCTCCGAATGTTGTAGAGCATGAACCTGCAGGATCGGGTCACCGCCTTGATGTTAGCGGAGAACGACAGGGTGTTGTCCAGGGTCACGCCAAGGCTCTTCGCACTCTGGGAGGAGGACACAACGGAGTTGTCAACCGTGATGGCGAGATCATGGAACGGGCAGTCCTTCCCCGGGAGGAAGAGCAGCTCCGTCTTGCCAGGGTTCAGCTTGAGGTGGTGATCCGTCATCCATACTGATATGTCGGCCAGACATGCAGAGATGCGATTCGCCACCTGGTTATCAGAAGGGGGGAAAGGAGAAGATTAGTTGTGTATCGTCAGCGTAGCAATGATAGGAGAGGCCATGTGAGGATATGACAGAGCCAAGTGACTTGGTGTATAGGGAGAAAAGGAGAGGGCCTAGAACTGAGCCCTGGGGGACACCAGTGGTGAGAGCACGTGGTGCGGAGACAGCTTCTCGCCACGCCACTTGGTAGGAGCGACCGGTCAGGTAGGACGCAATCCAGGAGTGAGCCGCGCCGGAGATGCCCAGCTCGGAGAGGGTGGAGAGGAGGATCTGATGGTTCACTGTATCAAAGGCAGCAGACAGGTCTAGAAGGACAAGAGCAGAGGAGAGAGAGTTAGCTTTAGCAGTGCGGAGAGCCTTGTTACAGGGTGTGACAGCAACTGTAACAAGGCACACCAGACAGGGTGTGCCTTGTTACAGTTGTTGTCACCAGGTCCTAGCCTATTTATCAACCCTGGTATTAAATGTGGATTCGATGGTAGTGGCACCTAGTTACGTGTAAGAAAGTCCGATTTTGGTTTGAGTTATTAACATGGTAATACGATTACTTTCAAACGTGTAATTACAAAACATTACTTACATAGTAGAACAAGAAAATTTGTAATAACATCAGTAATTACAATTGTGGAATAACCTTCAGCAAGTGGATGTGTAATTACTGATAGCGCTACAACCTTATTACCATGTACTTACATAGTAACACCAATGTAACTACTATGTTGTTACTACAGTTATTACTGTGTAGTTACATAGGAATAGGGGCAATGTAATGTAAAGCGTTAAATTAGTCACAATAATCTCTTATACCTCTACTGTACTTTCCTTTCAGGTCTGCTATACGGAAATTATGAGAACACAATTGTCGTGGAATAGGCATAGGAAAAGTGATAAATCCTCACATTTATGACATACTAAAAGGTCTGATTATTTAGTTTTAGTGTTTTAACATAGACACCTCCTCCAATAACAGTTTGCCACTGGAGGAAATGCTCAAGGTCCTTGTATATGTTTGTAATGAGGGATTTTCAAGGCGGTAACACCAATGGCAATGACATTAAACATAGGGACACATAATAAACACTGGCTCTGACGCTCGTCGGATGTGGCAGGGCTTGAAAACTATTACAGACTACAAAGGGAAGCACAGCCGCGAGCTGCCCAGTGACACAAGCCTACCATACGAGCTATACCACTTCTATGCTCGCTTCGAGGCAAGCAACACTGAAGCATGCATGAGAGCACCAGCTGTTCCGGACGACTATGTGATCACGCTCTCCGTAGCCGATGTGAGTAAGACTTTTAAGCAGGTCAACATTCACAAGGCCGCAGGGCCAGACGGATTACCAGGACGTGTACTCCGAGCATGTGCTGACCAACTGGCAAGTGTCTTCACTGACATTTTCAACATGTCCCTGACTGAGTCTGTAATACCAACATGTTTCAAGCAGACCACCATAGTCCCGTGCCCAAGAACTCTAAGATAACCTGCCTAAATGACTACCGACCCGTGGCACTGACGTCTGTAGCCATGAAGTGCTTTGAAAGACTGGTCATGGCTCACATCAACAGCATAATCCCAGAAACCCTAGACCCACTCCAATTTGCATACCGCCCCAACAGATCCACAGATGATGCAATCTCTATCGCACTCCACACTGCCCTTTCCCACCTGGACAAGAGGAACACCTACGTGAGAATGCTATTCATTGACTACAGCTCAGCATTCAACACCATAGTGCCCTCAAAGCTCATCACTAAGCTAAGGATCCTGGGACTAAACACCTCCCTCTGCAACTGGATCCTGGACTTCCTGACGGGCCGCCCCCAGGTGGTAAGGGTAGGTAACAACACATCTGCCACACTGATCCTCAACACGGGGGGCCCCTCAGGGGTGCGTGCTCAGTCCCCTCCTGTACTCTCTGTTCACCCATGACTGCATGGCCAGGCACGACTCCAACACCATCATTAAGTTTGCCGACGACACAACAGTGGTAGGCCTGATCACCGACAACGATGAGACAGCCTATAGGGAGGAGGTCAGAGATCTGGCCGTGTGGTGCCAGGACAACAACCTCTCCCTCAACGTGACCAAGACAAAGGAGATGATTGTGGACTACAGGAAAAAAAAAGAGGACTGAGCACGCCCCCATTCTCATCGACGGGGCTGTAGTGGAACAGGTTGAGAGCTTCAAGTTCCTTGGTGTCCACATCACCAACGAACTATCATGGTCCAAACACACCAAGACAGTCGTGAAGAGGGCACGACAAAGCCTATTCCCCCTCAGGAGACTAAAAAGATTTGGCATGGTCCTCAGATCCTCAAAAAATTCTACAGCTGCACCATCGAGAGCATCCTGACTGGTTGCATCACCGCCTGGTATGGCAACTGCTTGGCCTCTGACCGCAAGGCACTACAGAGGGTAGTGCGTACGGCCCAGTACATCACAGGGGCAAAGCTCCCTGCCATCCAGGACCTCTATACCAGGCGGTGTCAGAGGAAGGCCCTCAAAATTGTCAAAGACTCCAGTCACCCTAGTCATAGACTGTTCTCTCTGCTACCGCACGGCAAGCGGTACCGGAGTGCCAAGTCTAGGTCCAAAAGACTTCTCAACAGCTTCTACCCCCAAGCCATAAGACTCCTGAACAGCTAATCATGGCTACCCGGACTATTTGCCCCCCACCCCATACTCTTTACGCTGCTGCTACTCTGTTAAGTATTTATGCATAGTCACTTTAACTCTACCCACATGTACATATTACCTCAACTACCTCAACTAGCCGGGTGCCCCCGCACATTGACTATGCAACGGTACCCCCCTGTATATATAGCCTCCCTACTGTCACTTTATTCTATTGTATATATAGCCTCCCTACTGTCACTTTATTTTTACTTCTGCTCTTTTTTTCTCAACACTTTTTTGTTGTTGTTTTATTCTTACTTTTTTGTTTAAAATAAATGCACTGTTGGTTAAGGGCTGTAAGTAAGCATTTCACTGTAATGTCTGCACCTGTTGTATTCGGCGCATGTGACCAATAAAATTTGATTTGATTTGATTTGATTTAAATAAAATAAAAAGATACCAATTTGAAGGTGTCGTAAATATTTGGACAAATTCACTTATGTGTATTAAAGTAGTAAAAAGTGTAGTATTTCGTCCCAAATTCCTAGCACGCAATGACTACATCAGGCTTGTGACTCTACAAATTGTTGGATGCATTTGCAGTTTGTTTTGGTTGTGTTTCGGATTGGTGTGCCCAATAGAATTGATTGATGTGGATGTGGATAGTATATAAAAATATATATATAAACGCAACATGCAACAATTTCAAAGATTTTACTGAGTTACAGTTCATATAAGGAAATCTGTCAATTTAAATAAATTCATTAGGCCCTAATCTATGGATTTCACATGACTGGGCAGGGGTGCAGCCATGGGTGGGCCTGGGAGGGCATAGGCTCACCCACTTGGCAGCCAGGTCCAGCCAATCAGAATGGGTTTTTACTCCTCAGCACACAAAAATCTAAATACACATGGCCCATGCAGACAACTGCATTAATATTTTTTTTTCATCTGTTTTAGATTTACCTAGGGGATGATGGCAGAAATAATATAATATTCTGACAGTTGGAGACGGGCTCCTTTGTGTTGGTGTGCTGGTGTTGAATACAGATCAGGGGATAGCAGGCTTGAAGAAACAGCTATATTCCAACAGAAAATGTTGTGGATTTGTCTATGCTTCCATTCTGAGCCCTGAGATGCTAAGCTGCTAGAGTAAAGAGGCACAGCAATCGCTGGGCGCATTGGCTGTGGGGCCGTGGGGGTTGTGGTAATAGTCTATATGCATTAGCGCCACTGAGCTAGCTGACCCAGACCAGTCCCTGGGCACAGAGCAGCCGCTCCAGGCCCACTCAAAGGCATCCATACTGGGCTGGGTGGGCTCGCTGCCTGGCCTTTCTGGATCAACATCCATGGAACACCCAGAGCAGAGCTGGCATGATGACAGGCAGGTACCCAGGACTCTGTGTTGGAACATGGCCAGGCTTCATACTGTTGAGGATACTTTTGTGGGACATTATCTTCCTCTCTTCTCTACCCTCTCTGAAAAATCTGTCTTTCCCTCTCTATGTAAGTGCCTGTCTGTCGGTCGTCTTTATTTGTATCTCTATATCTCTATAAAGTATGATAAAGTAGTGGATAGCAGCCATCTTAGGGGCTCCTGACCAATTATGTTATTGTCTTTTTTACACTGATCTTAACTTATTTTGTACATAATGTCTCCGGTATCATTTCCTTCTGGACATCAGAACAGCGATCACTAACCTCGACTTGGACTACATTTCTTAATTCAACGCCGAAAGAGAGGCAGGCGAGGAGGCATCCTGACGAGATTACGTCGGCGAGCAAATTTGCCCTCTGTTCTATTGGCGAACGTGCAGTCACTGGACAACAAACTGGATGAGCACAGTTCGAGACTAACCTATCAACGGGACCTGAAAAACTGTAATATCCTATGTTTCTCAGAGTTGTGGCTGAACGAGGACATGGATATACATCTCGCTGGTTTTTCTATGCATCGTCAAGACTAGACAGCAGACTCGGGTAAGACAAAGGGAGGAGGGGTGTGTCTCTTTGTTAACAACAGTTGGTGCGCAATCTCTAATGTTAAGGAAGTCTCATGTCTTGCTCGCCTGAGTTAGAATACCTCATGTTAAGCTGCAGACCATAGTATTTACCAAGAGAGTTTTCATCTATATTTTTCGTAGCTGTCTATTTACCACCACAAACCGATGCTGGCACTAAGACGACACTCAACGAGCTGTATAGGGCCATAAGCAAACAAGAAAATGCACACCCAGAGGCAACATTTATTGCGGCCAGCAATTTTAATGTAGGGAAACTGAAATCTGTTTTACCAGCATGTCACCTGTGCAAATGGAGGCAACAAACTCTAGATCACCTTTACTCCACACACAGAAATGCATATAAGGCCCTCCCTCGCCCTCCCTCAATCAGACCATAACTCTATCCTCCTGCTTCCTGCGTACAAGCAAAAACTCAAACAGGTAGTACCAGTGACATGCTCAATATGGTTGTGGTCCGATGAAGCGGCTGCTAAGCTACAGGACTGTTTCCCTAGCACAGACTGGAATATGTTCCGGAATTCATCCGATAACGTTGAGGAGTTTACCACATCAGTCACCAGCTTCATTAATAAGTACATCAACAACTTCATCCCCACAGTGACTGTACATACCCCAAGCAGAAGCCATGGATTACAGGCAACATCCGAACTGAGCTAAAGGCTAGAGCTGCCGTTTTCAAGGAGCGGGACACTAAGAAATCCTTATACGACCTCTGACGAGCCATCAAATAGGAAAAGCATCAATACAGGACTAAGATCGAATCCTACAATGGCGGCTCTGACACTCGATGGATGTGGCAGGGCTTGCAAACTATCATAGATTACAAAGGGAAACCCAGCCGCGAGCTGCCCAGCGACATGAGCCAACCAGATGAGGTAAATGCCTTCTATGCTCGCTTTGAGGCAAGCAACACTAAACCATGCATGAGAGCACCAGCTGTTCCAGACGACTGTGTGATCTCGCTCTCCATAGCTGATGTGAGTAAGACCTTTAAACAGGTCAACATTCGCAAGGCCGTGGGGCCAGAAGGAATACCAAGACACGTACTCAGAGCATTTGCTGACCAGCTGGCAAGTGTCTTCACTGACATTTCCAACCTACAGTTAAAGTTGGAAGTTTACATACACTTACGTTGGAGTCATTAAAACTTGTTTTTCAACTACTCCACAAATTTCTTGTTAACAAACTATAGTTTTGGCAAGTCGGTTAGAACATCTACTTTGTCCATGACACAAGTAATTTTTCCAACAATTGTTTACAGACAGATTATTTAACTTATAATTCACTGTATCACAATTCCAGTGGGTCAGAAGTTTACATAAACTAAGTTGACTGTGCATTTAAACAGCTTGGAAAATTCCAGAAAATGATGTCAGGGCTTTAGAAGCTTCTGATAGGCTAATTGACATCATTTGAGTCAATTGGAGGTGTACCTGTGGATGTATTTCAAGGCCTACCTTCAAACTCATGATGTCTTTGCTTGACATCATGGAAAAATCAAAAGAAATGAGAAAAGACCTCAGAAAAAAAATTGTAGACCTCCACAAGTCTGGTTCATCCTTGGGAGCAATTTCCAAACGCCTGAAGGTACCACGTTCATCTGTACAAACAATAGTACACAAGTATAAACACCATGGGACCAAACAGCCGCCATACCGCTCAGGAAGGAGACGCGTTCTGTCTCCTAGAGATTAACGTACTTTGGTGCGAAAAGTGCAAATCAATCCCAGAACAACAGTAAAGGACCTTGTGAAGATGCTGGAGGAAACAGGTACAAAAGTATCGATATCCACAGTAAATTGAGTCCTATATCGACATAACCTGAAAGGCCGCTCAGCAAAGAAGAAGCCACTGCTCCAAAACCACCGTAAAAAAGCCAGACTACGGTTTGCAACTGCACATGGGAACAAAGATCGTACGTTTTGGAAACATGTCCTCTGGTCTGATGAAACAAAAACTGTTTGGCTATAATGACCATCGTTATATTTGGAGGATAAAGGGGGTAACTTGCAAGCCGAAGAACACCATCCCAACCGTGAAGTACGGGGGTGGCAGCATCATGCTGTGGGGGTGCTTTGCTGCAGGAGGGACTGGTGCACTTCTCAAAATAGATGGCATCATGAGGAAGGAAAATTATGTGGATATATTGAAACAACATCTCAAGACATCAGTCAGGAAGTTAAAGCTTGGTCGCAAATGGGTCTTCCAAATGGACAATGACCCCAAGCATACTTCCAAAGTTGTGCCATAATGGCTTAATGACAACAAAGTCAAGGTATTGGAGTGGCCATCACAAAGCCCTGACCTCAATCCTATAGAACATGTGTGGGCAGAACTGAAAAAGCGTGTGCGAGCAAGGAAGCCTACAAACCTGACTCAGTTACTCCAGCTCTGTCAGGAGGAATGGGCCAACATTCACCCAAATTATTGTGGGAAGCTTGTGGAAGGCTACCTGAAACGTTTGACCCAAGTTAAACAATTTAAAGGCAATGCTACCAAATACCAATTGAGTGTATGTAAACTTCTGACCCACTGGGAATGTGATGAAAGAAATAAAAGCTGAAATAAATCATTCTCGCTACTATTATTCTGACATTTCACATTCTTAAAATATAGTGGTGATCCTAACTGACCTAAGACAGGGAATTTTTACTAGGATTAAATGTCAGGAATTGTGAAAAACTGAGTTTAAATGTATTTGGCTAAGGTGTATGTCAACTTCCGACTTCAACTGTATCCCTGACCTGGTCTGTAATACCAAATTGTTTCAAGCAGACCAACATAGTCCCCATGCCCAAGAACGTAGAGGGAACCTGCCTAAATGACTATCACCCCGTGGAATGGACTCTATAGCCATGAAATGCTTTGAGAGGATGGTCATGGTTCACATCAACACCATCATCCCAGACACCCTGGAACCACTCCAATTCACATACAGCCGCAACAGATCCACAGATGACACAATCTCTATTGCACTCCACACTGCCCTCACCCACCTGGACAAGATCCTGTTTATTAACTGCTGCTCAGCATTCAACACCATAGTCCCCTCCAAGCTTATCACCAAGCTCAGGACCCTGGGACTGAACACCTCCCACCTCAACTGGATTGAGAGCATTCTGACTGGCTGCATCACCGCTTGATACGGCAACTGCAAGGCACTCGACTTCAAGACGCTACAGAGGGTGGTGAGTATGGCAAAGTACATCACTTGGGCCGAGCTCCCTGCCATCCAGGACCCCTATATCAGGCGGTGTCAGAGGAAGGCCCAAATAATTTTTTTGACTGCTAAACAAGACTGCTAAATAGCTAATCAAATGGCTGCCGGACTACCTGCATTGACCCTTTTTTGAATTACCTCTCTTGCACTGACTCTATGCACTCACACTGGACTCTACCCACACACTCACACATACTTACACTGACACCCCAACACACACACACACACACACACACACAAACTTTCACACTCACCACATATGCTGCTGCTACTGTGTATTATCTATCCTGTTGCCTAGTCACTTTAACCCTATCTATATGTACATAGCTACAGTACCTCAATTACCTCGTACCCCTGCACATGGACTCAGTACTGTTACTCCCTGTATATAGCCATGTTATTTTTATTCGTTATTGTTATTCGTTATTCACTGTCTATTTATTCCTCGTGTCACTATTTAATTTGTTTTATTTTTCACTGTTGGTCTACATCTGTTGTTTACCAATCATGTGACAAATAAAATAGTATTTTGTTTCATTTTATTTACTTCTTCTCCTTTCTTCTTTCTCCTGTTGTTGCCTCGATCCCCCTTTCTCAAAAAAAATGATGTTGCTCCCTCTCTCAATTATCTTTATCTCAACCTAATTAGAAATACTCAGCACAATGTTTTCAGTTGATGGTTCAGCCATGGGTTTCTGGGTCACACCATACAATGGACTAACTAGAGCTCATAACACAGGAGCTTTATCACAGCCAAAATACTGTTTGTACATGCATATGCAAACTTCAATGATCACAGGTGCATCCTGTGCTGAAGGTTCAAAAGACGTCAAGCACAAAATACACTCATTACACACTTCCTGTTGTTGAGTTAGAACAAGGTGTTAAAGATGCATGTACACTGAGTATACAAAACATTAAGAACACCTGCTCTTTCCATGACATAGACTGACCAGGTGAATCCAGGTGAAAGCTATGATCACTTGTTAAATCCACTTCAATCAGCGTAGATGAAAGGGAGGAGACAGGTTAAAGAAGGGTTTTTAAGCCTCGAGACTATTGAGACATGGATTGTGTATGTGTGCCATTCAGAGGGTGTATGGGCAAGACAAAATATTTAAGTGCCTTTGAACAGGGTATGGTAGTAGGTGCCAGGCACACTGGTTTGTGTCAAGAACTGCAACGCTGCTGGGTTTTTCACGCTCAACAGTTTCCCATGTTTATCAAGAATGGTCAATCATCCAAAGGACATCCAGCAAACTTGACACAACTTTGGGATGCGTTGGAATCAACATGGGCTAGTATCCCTGTGGAACACTTTTGACACCTTGTAGAATCCATGCCCCGACTAATTGAGGCTGTTCTGAAGGCAAAAGGGGGTGCAACTCAATATTACGAAGTTGTTCCTAATATTTTGTACACTCAGTGTACTGTACATTACATATTAATAGAGGAGGAAATAGAGGATGTGGCGAGGCACATTTAGCCGAAACAGTGAAGGGTACCTATCTATCACCTGCTATTTACTCAAATGAGTGACAGGCAGCAGGGGTTAAGTGCAGTTGAATTTGATCAACACAAATTGAATGAGGCCTCAATATTTGAGGAGAAATGTGTGCCACTATCGCAAGGTGATGCAATGAAAGAATTCCTAGTGCCAGGCATGCTCAGTACTCGGAGCAGTCCTCCGTTCCTGGAAGAATTAGCCTATTAAATGGAAAATTGAGGAGCTGCCTCATTTCCCAGCGGTGACGGCAAATCTCTCGCTCACACCTGAGAGCTGAGAGTGGACTGGGACCCAGCAGTGTGTGTCTGGCATGATTTAGACTAATGTGGTGTATGTCAGACTACTGTGGTGTAAATCAGGCGGTTACCATGGCAGACACATGCCGCTGGGTCTCTACCTGATATCAAATACAGAAGTTAATAGAAGAAGTGGATGCAGTGATTTATCTGTTTCATTTAAAGTACTGTATAATATATTTTTGAGGTACTAGTCGTGGGACAAGGCCTCCCTCTGATCTGTTGACAGATTCAGATTTATCTCCATAGCAGAGCAGCCCTCTGAGCAGTCTGGAACAGAACATTTTTTAATTTTTTTTAGATCTTGTCTCATCGCTGCAACTCCCCAATGGTCTCGGGAGGCAAAGGTCAAGTCATGCGAAACATGACCCGCCTAACTGTGCTTCTTAACACCCGCCCGCTTAACCCGGAAGCCAGCCGGGCCCGGGCAACGCTGGGTCAATTGTGCGCCGCCCTATGGCACTCCTGATCACGGCCGGTTGTGATACAGACCGGGATCGAACCCGGGTCTGTAGTGATGCCTCTAGCACTGCGATGCAGTGCCTTAGACCGCTGCGTCACTCGGGAGGCCAGGACATATTTTTTTACATAAAGATCAAGGGGCTCTAGGTGAGGGGAGCAATAGCAGAGCGGCCGTGTCTGAATACTCTTACTTGCGTAGTTAATAGTAGTCATTTTGGGTATGCGAAAATATAAAGTTTTATAGTACGGGAAATGTTTAAAATTGAGTAGGCCTATGCTTTTAAATGCCAGGATGTCATAATTGTTTTGGCTTTTCATCTAGTAGAATAGCAGTAGCATGTTATTGAGGAAGAGAATCGTCTTTTCATACCCACATATGTTTGACGCGCTGCACCAAAATGGAATAACGCAATTGCGCATTAGATGACCAATTCCCAGTATGATTCTAATGTTGATTATTATTTTTTTACTGCATACATTTTACAATACTAAATAGTATGTAATATGATTAGTAGGCCTACAAAGCATGACGTTTTCATAAGTAGCCTTGTAGGCAAGACAGATTTCGGACACAGCCATTGTGTGTGTTCTGTTGACATTTGAAAGGAGCAAACTCACAACTACACACAGAGGGACCCTCCTGAATTTTGACAGGACAATTGAACTGTATTTATTCTGTTTGTTCATCTGTTATCAGTGTGTTAATGAGGTACATGATCAACATCTCCACGGAATAGCCATGTTTTTCCACAAGGAACAGGCTGCAATACGGTCAAAGGCTTAGTTAAGATTATCAAGCTTTCAGTGTGAACTGGAATATAGGTGTCAATAAGAACAGGTTGTTCTGCTCCGTCAAAGTGTTTCTACACTCAATGTGTTGTGGAGTGCTGGGTAAAAACTTTGTAGTGGGATATGTTGGCAGAACAACACATGTGTGCTTTATAAAAGCTGTAGGGATTCATGTAGGTGTATCATGTCAGAGGTAGGTTGCGTCCTTCAGGTGGAAGTGGACAGATGCACGTAACATAAAAGGGAATTGTAGCATCTGTCAACAGACTGTGGAATGTGACGACTAACGAGGAACTTGGTTCTGGTGCTCAGATTTTTCGTCACTGATTATTTGAATAAATCATGATTTCACAGGTGTTCGCATCTTTCTAATTCCGGAAGGGGAGCAGACATTTCGCTAGCCTGGGTGTCGTCTCTGTTCATCTATTACATTCCACTTCTTGCCACTCCTGTCATTTGGCAAACGAAATGTGTGACAAGGAGTGGAATGTTAGCTAAAAAGACTGGAACCCAGACTAACATTTCCCCCATAGACTTGCCCAAAACTTGCACAGAGAGGGGGGTGGAGATACCGCCCTGCTTCTGCTCCTCATTCTAGTTTATTTTCTAACACATCTCCCCCCGAATTCTATCAAGCACCCATATTATGTTGCTCACAAAGCCCATGGGATACTTACTAGTAAATAATGGAACTCCTTGATACGTTGAAATGTATCCTTAGGCATCCTTGGTTATGTTCTTATGTGTACTAATGTAGATAACAGAAAGTACACCTGTCAGGTATCATGTTTGTATGCCCTGGCCATGGTACACTTTATCAAAAGGACCTTGGTCCAGAACAGAAAGCATCATTATTTAGGAGTGCAATGGCTTGGATTTCTTCACAAATGTATTTCAGAGAATCAGAGGACAACCCGCCATCACCACCTCTACACAATTCACAGGCTGTTTCCTCTGTCTCGCCTGACCCGGCAGTCCAATCGGAAGATCTGAAACCCAAGCAGAACTCATCAATTCACTCTAAGGCATGAAACTAATTCCTCTGACTCCCCCCGCCAAGGGAGGAAACGATTCATACTAATGGACTCCGAATTATTAATAATGCTCCTTTCTCTAGCTATTTGCATAATATCATTTTAGTTTTTAATAAAGGGAAAGGGAAGAGAGAGTAATTTAGCATAAGTGCAAAAAAGCTGTAAGTATAATGGTCTAGTTGGTGCTGCACAATAGTAGCCTATGTGCCTGTATGGGTGCATAGATAGATGGATGAACGTCTCTCAGATATGGCATAAATGTAAGAAACTGTAACACATTGAGTTATTTCTGACGGAGAGAGAGCGTGTGCCGTTGATAGAGAACCTCAATGGAGAATAGGTTGGGGGGCTGGATTTGATGACAGATTGGCAAACTGATCGTGGGCTCAGGGCAAAAGCTCTCAATTTTTCTGGCTGAATATTAATCTGTGCACTCCTCTCTGCTTGCTGTCTTCACAGGAAGGAAAGTCATTGTTGATTCCATTTTTTTCCATTCTGGAGGTTTATTTAAGCAGTTTGGTTATGTTTCCTCACACCGAATCTTAAATGCTATAAGCTCTGGCAAAACAGAGAAATCAAATAAAGGCATCCCTAGTTACTTTCCCTAGTATAAACAAATGCCAATTATCAAATCAAATCAAATCAAATTTTATTGGCCACATGCGCCGAATACAACAGGTGCAGACATTACAGTGAAATGCTTACTTACAGCCCTTAACCAACAGTGCATTTATTTTTAACAAAAAAGTAAGTGTTGAGAAAAAAAGAGCAGAAGTAAAATAAAATAACAGTAGGGAGGGTATATATACAGGGGGGTACCGGTGCAGAGTCAATGTGCGGGGGCACCGGCTAGTTGAGGTAGTTGAAGTAATATGTACATGTGGGTAGAGTTAAAGTGACTATGCATAAATAATTAACAGAGTAGCCGCAGCGTAAAAGGATGGGGTGGGGGGGGCAGTGCAAATAGTCCGGGTAGCCATGATTAGCTGTTCAGGAGTCTTATGGCTTGCGGGTAGAAGCTGTTGAGAAGTCTTTTGGACCTAGACTTGGCACTCCGGTACCGCTTGCCGTGCGGTAGCAGAGAGAACAGTCTATGACTAGGGTGGCTGGAGTCTTTGACAATTTTGAGGGCCTTCCTCTGACACCGCCTGGTATAGAGGTCCTGGATGGCAGGAAGCTTGGCCCCAGTGATGTACTGGGCCGTACGCACTACCCTCTGTAGTGCCTTGCGGTCGGAGGCCAAGCAGTTGCCATACCAGGCGGTGATGCAACCAGTCAGGATGCTCTTGATGGTGCAGCTGTAGAATTTTTTGAGGATCTGAGGACCCATGCCAAATCTTTTCAGTCTCCTGAGGGGGAATAGGCTTTGTTGTGCCCTCTTCATGACTGTCTTGGTGTGTTTGGACCATGGTAGTTCGTTGGTGATGTGGACACCAAGGAACTTGAAGCTCTCAACGTTTATTGGACGCATACACAGACTGGACTGAGAACCCAGCGGGTTGGATGGATGTTAGTGCTGAGCGATTAACTGTAACGTGTACGCTAATGAGTCGGGAAGCAAGTACAAGGAGTGAATTTAATAATAAATTAAACAAAACAAGAAACACGAGTAGCGTACAGACATGAAACACAGGAACAGAATCAATAACGCCTGGGGAAGGAACCAAATGGAGTGACAGAAATAGGGGAGGTAATCAGGAAGGTGATGAGTCCAGGTGAGTCTTATGAAGCTCAGGTGTGCGTAACGATGGTGACAGGTGTGTGTAATAATGAGCAGACTGGCGACCTCGAACGCCGGAGAGGGTCTCTACGTGACATTAACCTACATTTCTGGCGGTATTCGTTTTTTAAAGAACTAATTGACCAAAGTCGGATCAATGAATTAAATTCTATTTCGTTTTTTTTTTTTACTGTTATCTCAATGCACACAATGCACAGTTTCTCTAGAGATAAATCAGATCCAGCCTGAGCTGTGTGATGTAGTAGGGAGTTGTAGTTTCCAACAGGCCAATATTCTACATAGTTTAGCTGCATAAAATGTGGTAAGTAACTACAATGACTATAATCCATTGAGCATCTACTTGTCAGGTCTGTGTTTCTTTTACGCCTGCTACAGAAGAGGCAGAAGAATGCATGATTGTGAGGGGATCTAGAGAGCAGCTGTTGCTTCACGAGGTATCTCTTCCTGAAAATACATTATCTAAGTGATTGATAGTTGGTATTCAGCAGTCATGAACCTATGCCTTATTTACTTTGAATAACTACAAAATAGTGATTTTGTCAGACAGGCAAGAGCTCTATAGAGATGAGATGTTGACTTGGAATGAAGTAATAAAGTCATAAAATAAAACAAATGTAATATACACAACAATTGAAATATTTTATTAAAGTAATGTCAATAAATGGTTACATTTTTTACACTTTAGTAATTTAGCAGACACTCTTATCCAGAGCGACTTACAGTTAGTGCATTCATCTTAAGATGGTTAGGTGGGAAAACCACATATCACAGGCATAGTAAGTACACTTTTCCTCAATAAAGTAGCTATCAGCAAAGTCAAAGCTAGAAACAAGGGAGGAGTCAAGTGCAAGTGTTAGTTCACGGTCGAGGTGAAGAGGGGGATTATTTAAGATACTCTTTTAAGAGGTAGGGTTTCAGGTTTCTGCTGTCCTAGCTTCAGAGGGAAGCTGGTTCCACCATTGGTGTGCTAGGACAGAGAAGAGCTTGGACTGGGCTGAGCAGGAGCTGGCCAAGAGACCACATGTGGCAGAACGGTGTGCTCGGGTTGGGGTGTAGGGTTTGAGCATAGCCTGAAGGTAGGGAGGGGCAGTTCCTCTTGCTGCTCCGTAGGCAAGCACCATTGTCTTGTAATGGATGCAAGCTTCAACTGGAAGCCAGTGGAGTGTGCGGAGGAGCTGGGTGACATTGGAGAACTTGAGAAGGTTGAGAACTTGCGAAGGTTAAAAACCAGGTGGGCTGCAGCGTGCTGGATAAGTTTCAGGGGTTTGATGGCACAAGCGGGGTGCCCAGACAACAGCGAGTTGCTGTAGTCCAGACGGGAGATGACAAGTGCCTGGAGTAGGACCTGCACCACTTCCTGTGTGAGGTGTTTGAAGAGAACGACAGGGTGTTGCCCAGGGCCACGCCAAGGTTCTTTGCACTCTGGGAGGGCGACACTGGAGTTGTCAACTGTAATGAAGAGGTCTTTGAGTGGGCAGGCCTTCCCCGGGAGGAAGAGCAGCTCTGTCTTGTCGAGGTGTGAGCTTGAGATGGTGGGCCAACATCCAAGCTGAGATATCTATCAGGCACGTAGAGATGCGTGTCGGCACCTGGGTGTCACAAGGGGGGGTAAGAAGAAAAGTAGTTGAGTGTCATCCACATAGGAATGATAGGAGACACCATGTGAGGATATGCAATCGAAGAGTGTGCAGAGCCTGAGACGCCCAGCCCTGAGAGGATGAAGAGGAGGATTTGATGGTTCACGGTGTCGAAGGTAGCAGATAGATCTAGGAGGATGAAAACAGAGGAGAGAGAGTCAGCTTTGGCAGTGAGGAGAGCCTCCGTGACACAGAGAAGAGCAGTCTCAGTTGAGTGACCCATCTTGATGCCTAACTAGTTAGGGTCAAGAAGATTGTTCTGAGAGAGATAACGAGAGCATTGATCAGAGAGCATGCTCAAGTGTTTTGGAAATAAAAGAAAGAAGGGTTACAGGTCTATAGTTGTTGACGTCAGATGAGTTGAGTGTTGGTTTCTTGAGGAGGGGAGCGACTCTGGCAATTTTGAAGTCAGAGGGGACGCAGCCAGTGGTCAGGGATGAGTTGATGAGGGAAGTGAGGAATGGGAGAAGGTCTCCAGAGATGGTCTGGAGAAAGGAGGAGGGGATGGGGTCGAGCAGGCAGGTTGTCAGGCCGCCAGACCTCACTAGTCGCAGGATTTCATCTGGAGAGAGAGGGGAGAAAGAAGCCAAGGCATAGGGTAGTTCTGTGTGAGTTGGACCAGTGGACTCAATAGGCTGAGTGAGTGAGGAGCGGATGTCGTCAACCTTCTTTTCAAAATGGTTGACAAAGACGTCCGCAGAGAGGGAGGAGGAAGGGGGTAGAGGATTAAGGAGGGAAGAGAAGGTGGAAAAGAGTTTCCAAGGGTTACAGGCAGAAGCTTTAAATGTAGAGTGATAGAAAGTGGCTTTAGCAGCGGATACAGAGAGAGAAAGTAGAGAGGAGGGAGTGAAAAGATTATAGGTCCTCCGGAAGTTTAGTTTTCCTCCATTTTCGCTCAGCTGCCCACGGCTTTGTTCTGTAAGCTCACAATGAGTCACTCAGCCACGGAGCAGGAGGGGAGGGCCGAGCCGACCAGGAGGAAAGGGGACAGTGCAAGTCATAGGATGTGGAAAGGGAGGAGAGTAGGGTCGACGAGGCAGAGTCAGGAGACAGGAGGGAGAAGGATTTAGCAGAAGGGAGAGATGATAGGATAGAAGAGGAGAGAGTAGTGGGAGAGAGAGAGTGAAGATTGTGATGGCACATGACCATCTGTGTAGGGGTTGAATGGCTAGGGTTGGAGGAAAGGGAGACAGAAAAGGAAACAAAGTAGTGATCAGAGACCTGGAGGGGGGTTGCAGTGAGGTTAGTAGGCAAACAGCCTCATTGAGGAACTCTCCAAGGGCACCTGTTGGGTGATAGATGATAACAATGTGAAGCTTGAGTGGACAAGTGACAGTGACAGCATTGAATTTAAATGATAAGATGGACATGTGAGAGAGGGAGAAAAGAGACAATCTCCAGTTAGGAGAAATGAGTAGCCCTGTGCCACCACCTCGACGACCAGATGCTCTTGGACTATGAGATAAAACATAGTCAGATGAAAAGAGAGCAGCTGGAGTAGCAGTGTTCTCTGGGGTGATCCATGTCTCCGTCAGGGCCAAAAAGTAAAGGTACTGAAGGGCAGCATAGGCTGAGATTAACTCTGTATTCTTAACCGCAGATTGACAGTTCCAAACGCTGCCAAAGACCCGGAATTCCACATGGTTAGAAGGGTTGCGAGGGGTGGGAAGCGTTTGTAAAGCCTACAGGGAGAGGCGCAAACAGTTCTGCCAAGTTGTTCTACAATAGAGCAAAATGAGATCATCAGAGAATAACTAGGTAAGATACTCAAGTGAGAGAGTGGTGTGGAGCCTTCCTCTCTTTCCTTCCTCAAAGAACATTTTTTGTTTCGGCGACGAGACCGCCAATGACACGACCGCCCCTTACAGCCGGTGGTTTGCCGTTTTTCTGAGCCTGACTAGGATGCCGGCTCTCCTTCCTCTCCTTCGGGGGCAACACTTCCCTTGGGTGTCTTCTCCCCAATGCCAAGGGAGTTTCTACTGTATCTACACACTGCTGCAGGCCCCATTAATTCATCATGGAATATACCTGTGGAGCTGTTGCGCCCAGTCTCCCCTACGATTCCCCACGAAGGATATACTACCAAGACAAAACTAGGAAATGAGGAGGACTGATGTGTTAATTAAAGATCCCAAACAGTGACAATCATGTTTTTCATCAAATTGGATGATATTTGGATGAAACCAGTTCAAAGTAGGGTGACCCAGGTATGCAAAATTACTGTCGCTGGTACATTGATAAAGTTTGATCATCAATCAATCAATCAATCAATTTTATTTTATATAGCCCTTCTTACATCAGCTAATATCTCGAAGTGCTTTACAGAAACCCAGCCTAAAACCCCAAACAGCTAGTAATGCAGGTGTAGAAGCACGGTGGCTAGGAAAAACTCCCTAGAAAGGCCAAAACCTAGGAAGAAACCTAGAGAGGAACCAGGCTATGAGGGGTGGCCAGTCCTCTTCTGGCTGTGCCGGGTGGAGATTATAACAGAACCATGCCAAGATGTTCAAAAATGTTCATAAGTGACAAGCATGGTCAAATAATAATCAGGAATAAATCTCAGTTGGCTTTTCATAGCCGATCATTAAGAGTTGAAAACAGCAGGTCTGGGACAGGTAGGGGTTCCATAACCGCAGGCAGAACAGTTGAAACTGGAATAGCAGCAAGGCCAGGCGGACTGGGGACAGCAAGGAGTCACCACGGCCGGTAGTCCCGACGTATGGTCCTAGGGCTCAGGTCTCTCAGTTGGCTTTTCTAGCCGATCATTAAGAGTTGAAAACAGCAGGTCTGGGACAGGTAGGGGTTTCGTAATCGCAGGCAGAACAGTTGAAACTGGAATAGCAGCAAGGCCAGGCGGACTGGGGACAGCAAGGTGTCAGCATGCCCGGTAGTCCTGACGTATGGTCCTAGGGCTCAGGTTCTCAGAGAGAAAGAGAGAACGAGAGAATTAGAGAGAGCATACTTAAATTCACACAGGACACTGGATAAGACAGGAGAAGTACTCCAGGTATAACCAACTAACCCCAGCCCCCGACACATAAACTACTGCAGCATAAATACTGGAGGCTGAGACAGGAGCGGTCCGGAGACACTGTGGCCCCATCCGAAGAAACCCCCGGACAGGGCCAAACAGGAAGGATATAACCCCACCCACTCTGCCAAAGCACAGCCCCGCACCACCAGAGGGATATCCTCAACCACCAACTTACAATCCTGAGACAAGGCCGAGTATAGCCCACAGAGGTCTCCACCACAGCACAAACCAAGGGGGCGCCAACCCAGACAGGAAGATCACGTCAGTAACTCAACCCACTCAAGTGACGCACCCCTCCTAGGGGACGGCATGAAAGAGCACCAGCAAGCCAGTGACTCAGCCCCTGTAACAGGGTTAGAGGCAGAGAACCCCAGTGGAGAGAGGGGAACCGGCCTGGCAGAGACAGCAAGGGCTGTTCGTTGCTCCAGAGCCTTTCCGTTCACCTTCACACTCCTGGGCCAGACTACACTCAATCATATGACCTACTGAAGAGATAAGTCTTCAGTAAAGACTTAAAGGTTGAGACCGAGTCTGCGTCTCTCACATGGGTAGGCAAACTGTTCCATAAAAATGGAGATCTATAGGAGAAAGCCCTGCCTCCCGCTGTTTGCTTAGAAATTCTAGGGACAATTAGGAGGCCTGCGTCTTGTGACCGTAGCGTACGTATTGGTATGTACGGCAGGACCAACTCGGAAAGATAGGTAGGAGCAAGCCCATGTAACGCTTTATAGGTTAACAGTAAAACCTTGAAATCAGCCCTTGCCTTAACAGGAAGCCAGTGTAGGGAAGCTAGCACTGGAGTAATATGATCAAATTTCTTGGTTCTAGTCAGGATTCTAGCAGCCGTATTTAGCACTAACTGAAGTTTATTTAGTGCTTTATCCGGGTAGCCGGAAAGTAGAGACATTGCAGTAGTCTAACCTAGAAGTAACAAATGCATGGATTAATTTTTCTGCATCATTTTTGGACAGAACATTTCTGATTTTTGCAATGTTACGTAGATGGAAAAAAGCTGTCCTTGAAACAGTCTTGATATGTTCGTCAAAAGAGAGATCAGGGTCAAGAGTAACGCCGAGGTCCTTCACAGTTTTATTTGAGACGACTTTACAACCATCAAGATGAATTGTCAGATTTAACAGAAGATCTCTTTGTTTCTTGGGACCTAGAACAAGCATCTCTGTTTTGTCCGAGTTTAAAAGTAGAAAGTTTTCAGCCATCCACTTCCTTATGTCTGAAACACAGGCTTCTAGCGAGGGCAATTTTGGGGCTTCACCATGTTTCATTGAAATGTACAGCTGTGTGTCATCCGCATAGCAGTGAAAGTTAACATTATGTTTTCGAATAACATCCCCAAGAGGTAAAATATATAGTGAAAACAATAGTGGTCCTAAAACGGAACCTTGAGGAACACCGAAATGTACAGTTGATTTGTCGGAGGACAGACCATTCACAGAGACAAACTGATATCTTTCCGACAGGTAAGATCTAAACCAGGCCAGAACTTGTCCGTGTAGACCAATTTGGGTTTCCAGTCTCTCCAAAAGAATGTGGTGATCGATAGTGTCAAAGGCAGCACTAAGGTCTAGTAGCACGAGGACAGATGCAGAGCCTCGGTCTGACGCCATTAAAAGGTCATTTACCACCTTCACAAGTGCAGTCTCAGTGCTATGATGGGGTCTAAAACCAGACTGAAGCATTTCGTATACATTGTTTGTCTTCAGAAAGGCAGTGAGTTGCTGCGCAACAGCTTTTTCTAAAATTTTTGAGAGGAATGGAAGATTCGATATAGGCCGATAGTTTTTTATATTTTCCGGGTCAAGGTTTGGCTTTTTCAAGAGAGGCTTTATCACTGCCACTTTTAGTGAGTTTGGTACACATCCGGTGGATAGAGAGCTGTTTATTATGTTCAACATAGGAGGGCCAAGCACAGGAAGCAGCTCCTTCAGCAGTACTGGTCCACTCCCATGTGAAAAACTTGGATTCAGGAGGCAGGCATTACCAAGGATTTACTTCCGGCTTTATGCAACTCACAGTGTTTTATCATATTAACTAATTAAAATGTATGTACTGCCTTAAAACCATCATCACGTGCTTCTACGCCTTGCTTTGGCTTTGTTTACAAACCGTAAGCTAGCTCAAGCAGAAAGTGATGAGGAGACTTTTCTTGGTTTCCCAGACCAAGATGTGCCTTCCAGGGCAATGGTCGGCTTTTTCCAGGGGAGGAGATGTGTGATGGCCCTGAATTTATTTGTAAAGTCTCAGTGCTTCTCCTGCCGATGGGGCGCTTCCCCTTTAATTCCCTATTAAATAGCCAGCATCAGCTGCTCAAAAGTGGGTTGTGACAGTGGCGCGAGAGAGGAATTGTTCAAACCTCAGCTTGGAAGCTCGTTCATACCCAGTGTGTTTTGTTGTGTTTAAAAGTGGGCACTGTAGCCGTGTTGCAGGATCAACCAGTATCAGATCTACTTATGTATATTGTTGGACTACTGATCTAAGTTGGTCTCTGCTGTCCTCCTTAGCCTTTCTCCGCTGGAGATCTGTTTGCGGATTGGATTGTCTGCTGACTGACCGACTGACTACCACTTTTTTGCATACGGAATTCAATTTGTTTTGGGGTGATTTATACCGTGTTGGTTTATGTGTTCAGTTGTAGTTGAAGACTACTGAGATTTCTGATACTCTTTACTGTGTGTGGAATGGGAGTTTATTGCAATATGATTGTATGAATGACATGGTTTTACGCATCACTTTATGGGTGGACAATTGCGTGACTGAGGTCACTTGGGTTCACTGCTCTCATTCAGCGGACAGGACTTTTTTTTATGCCCGAGGTATGGGACATTTACCAGTGAACCAAGATTGTTATTGTTTTGTGACTTATTGATTGTGTGATAATACAACAAATGCAAAAAAACACAGCTGTTTTGAAGTTATTTCCAATGTTTTAAGGGTTTATGAAAAGTGTATTTCCATACTGACTTTTACATGAGTCCTTTGTATTGGTGTAGACTTGACAGACCGGACGGAACTCATTCCCTTACAAACAAAAAGGATAAATCAACATTTTCTCTGGTAGGCACAACCTACCTGGCACCCCTAACAATAACCTCAAGTCAAAACCGTTACAGTATGTGTAAGTGAGGACTTGGTGGACTGTATATTCTTTAGGTTAGGTTTTACTTTGTGTTCGCTCCCGTGTGCTGGTAAAGGCACAGATGACAGACAGGTAGGATTCCAGTTGAGGTGGTTTAATAACGCTGAATATGCACAGGCACGGAACAGCACTGCACAATGTAGTATGGATGGGCTAAGGCACTTAGTGGTCTGGCAACTTACTTCAACCAAAGTATGTGTGTGTGTGTGTGTGTGTGTGTGTGTGTGTGTGTGTGTGTGTGTGTGTGTGTGTGTGTGTGTGTGTGTGTGTGTGTGTGTAAGTAAAGAGAGAAATAAAGAAACAATAGTGAATGACAGAATACAATCTCCAATTCACATATCTTACAAACAATATGTATGGCTATAACATGACTATGATGACTTAATGCTATACAGGACCATACAGCGCAAAACAAAGTGACTGTGACTGCACTAATTGAGATCAAAGGGGTGCCGCAGCACGTGTGCTAAAAAGCATAGCACCGTCTTCAGTACAGGGCTACAACTGCACAATGAACTTGAATACCTCTAAACAGTGAAATACAATGTAATACCCATATAATGATGTACCATACACGTATACAATTACAGTTCATATAAACAACGCACTGGGGGACATTACCCTTTACAAATACAGGGTTAAATGTCCGAAATGATATGACAGCCAAAACAGAGCTAGCCAGCTCACAATATCTAGCTCGCAGTATAAACTACTAATTAGCATAACCATAAATATGACATTATCATCGCAGAGTGCATCTTCAGACATAAACACCTGAAAGATATTAAATATGTACTTACAATATGCACACTGGACTTGGCTAACACAATGAAAGCTAACTGGTGGGAAATAAAGGATGGCTGGATATTTCTCTCACTTAATTTCTCTCGAGCTGTACTTCTTCTCTAAGCTGGAGATCGACAAGCATGCTCTGCTCTACTTCACCGGTGGGCGGAGCTACAGCTCTGATATGATTAACTAACATTACTGATATGATTAACTATAAATACTTCACAGCCTTTTGTACAGTTTAAGGAGGTGGCGATGGGGTGACGTTGTGTTTCTCTAAGCGGGAGGTAAGCTTGGCTTCTTCTTTATATAGTGTCGAGTGAAGCTTAAACCATGTATTTAGATTTGTAGGTAGGTATTGTAGTTAGGTATTGTAGGTAGTTTATCTAGGTAGTTATTGTAGGTAAGTATTGTATTCGGCTGAGCCCGGTGAAGCACGAGGCTAGCTAACCCACTACCTGGACCAATAAAGCTAGCTAGCTAGCGGGTAGCTACTGGTAACTATTAGCAACTGTGGATAGTTGTTTCCAATGTTATTTCACGCTTAAGAGTACCTGTAATTATGCCAGCTAGCTACCTACAATTCAGCAGTTTTTCTAACCTCATTTTCTGAGGCGTTAACATTAGGTAGTTAGTAGCTACTGTACACGAAATGTAGCTAGCTTGTTGCTACCTGGATAGGTAACTAAACAATAGCTGGAACGACCTAGCTGTTATGTTTGGAGATGCTTTCTCTCCGTTGGGACAGACGCGAACTGGCTAAATCGATTCAGTAGCTAGCTTTACACTTAACTAGCTAACAGTAGCTACTAAGGGTAAGTTTTAACCTACATTTATTTTAATTTTATTTTTACATACTGGTAACCAGAGTCATTCAAAAGGAATTCAAGACATGGGTGACTAGTTAACGTTAGCTTGGCTCTCTCTGTGTGTTTCATACCGTGGGAGGAGGGGTTGGTTCGTTGACAGAGAGCAATGGCTAGCTAACATGCTAACTATTCTAGCTAGCTAACTAACTGGCTGAATAAGTT
Source organism: Coregonus clupeaformis (assembly GCF_020615455.1). Taxonomy (NCBI): domain Eukaryota; kingdom Metazoa; phylum Chordata; class Actinopteri; order Salmoniformes; family Salmonidae; genus Coregonus; species Coregonus clupeaformis. The sequence goes on from NC_059192.1 coordinate 59,317,688, forward strand.
GACGACGTACTCACTAAACTGTCAAAACTAACCCCAAAACTTTACACAAAGTTAGACACGGACACGAATGATCTGTTTAGCGTGTTAACACACTATTGGTAGTTTGTTGTAACCGTGTATTGGTGCTAAACCGTGTTATTGGAAGCTAGCATGCTAGTTAGCTATGGCGTCATAGGATACGGTGCCCTGGGCGGTTTTCACGGAAGAATACTGTACCAAGTTAGCTAGCTTAATAAACTAAGTTAGAGTCTATTCCTAGAAAACATTGAACCGCTGTAGTTTACAACAATTATAATGTCTAAAGTGGAAGTTGGGAGAGTTATATTTGAGTGTTTCAGTGAAACCTAAGTGAGGGAGGCCCCGCTCTCTCGCTTTCCCAGATGTGTAGTCAATTTCATTCCGATCTCCTTTGCATTATTGTAGCCTTTTCTGTAGCCTGTCAACTATGTGTCTGTCTATCCCTGTTCTCTCCTCTCTGCACAGGCCATACAAACGCTTCACACCGCGTGGCTGCTGACACTCTAATCTGGTGGTCCCTGCATGCACGACCCACGTGGAGTTCCAGGTCTCTGGTAGCCTCTGGAACTGCCGTTCTGCGGCCAACATGGCAGAGTTTATCTCAGCCTATGCTACCCACCAGTCCCTCGACTTCTTGGGGCTGACGGAAACATGGATTACCACAGAAAACACTGCTACACCTACTGCTCTTTCCTCATCTAATCATGTGTTCTCGCATACCCCAAGAGCATCTGGTCAGCGCGGCGGTGGCACAGGAATCCTCATCTCTCCCAAGTGGACATTCTCTATTTTTCCCCTGACCCATCTGTCTATCTCCTCATTTGAATTCCATGCTATCACAGTCACTAGCCCATTCAAGCTTAACATCCTTATCATTTATCGCCCTCCAGGTTGCCTTGGAGAATTCATCAATGAGCTTGACGCCTTGATAAGTTCATTTCCTGAGGATGGCTCACCCCTCACAGTTCTGGGTGACTTTAACCTCCCTACGTCTGCCTTTGACTCATTACTCTCTGCCTCCTTCTTTCCACTCCTTTCCTCTTTTGACCTCACCCTCTCACCGTCCCCCCCTACTCACAAGGCAGGCAATACGCTTGACCTCATCTTTACTAGATGCTGTTCTTCTACTAATCTCACTGCAACTCCCCTCCAAGTCTCTGACCACTACTTTGTATCCTTTACTCTCTCGCTTTCCTCCACCACTACTCACTCTGCCCCTACTCAGATGGTAATGTGCCGTCGCAACCTTCGTTCTCTCTCTCCCACTACTCTCTCCTCTTTCATCCTATCATCTCTTCCCTCTGCTAAATTCTTCTCCCTCCGATCTCCTGATTCTGCCTCCTCAACCCTCCTCTCCTCCCTTTCTGCATCTTTTGACTCTCTATGTCCCCTATCCTCCCGGCCGGCTCGGTCCTCCCCTCCTGCTCCGTGGCTTGACGACTCATTGCGAGCTCACAGAGCAGGGCTCCGGGCAGCCGAGCGGAAATGAAGGAAAACTAGACTCCCTGTGGACCTGTCATCTTTTCACTCCCTCCTCTCTACATTCTCTTCCTCTGTTTCTGCTGCTAAAGCCACTTTCTACCACTCTAAATTTCAAGCCTCTGCCTCTAACTCTAGGAAGCTCTTTGCCACCTACTCCTCCCTGCTGAATCCTCCTTCTCCTCCCCCTCCCTCCTCCCTCTCTGTGGATGACTTCGTCAACCATTTTGAAAAGAAGGTAGGGAGAAGGTCTTCACCTCACTCATCAACTCATCATTGACCACTGGCCATGTCCCTTCCATCTTCAAGAGAGTAAGAGTTGCACCCCTCCTCAAAAAACCTACACACAATCCCTCCGATGTCAACAACTACAGACCAGTATCCCTTCTTTCTTTTATCTCCAAAACTCTTGAGCATGCTGTCTCTAGCCAACTCTCCTGCTCTCTCTCTCAGAATGACCTTCTTGATCCAAACCAGTCAGGTTTCAAGACTGGTCATTCAACTGAGACTGCTCTTCTCTGTGTCACGGAGGCTCTCCTCACTGCTAAAGCTAACTCTCTCTCTCCTCTGCTCTTATCCTTCTAGACCTATCTGCTGCCTTTGATACTGTGAACCATCAGATCCTCCTCTCCACCCTCTCCGAGTTGGGCATCTCCGGCACTGCTCACTCTTGGATTGCGTCCTACCTGACCGGTCGCTCCTACCAGGTGGCGTGACGAGAATCTGTCTCCGCACCACGTGCTCTCACCACTGGTGTCCCCCAGGGCTCAGTTCTAGGCCCTCTCCTATTCTCTCTATACACCAAGTCACTTGGCTCTGTCATATCCTCACATGGTCTCTCCTATCATTGCTACACAGACAACACACAATACATTTTCTCCTTCTGATAACCAGGTGGCGAATCGCATCTCTGCATGTCTGGCAGACATATCAGTGTGGATGTCGGATCACCACCTCAAGCTGAACCTCGGCAAGACGGAGCTGCTCTTCCTCCCGGGGAAGGACTGCCCGCTCCATGATCTCGCCATCACGGTTGACAACTCTATTGTGTCCTCCTCCTAGAGTGCAAAGAATCTTGGCGTGACCCTGGACAACACCCTGTCGTTCTCCGCTAACATCAAAACGGTGACCTGATCCTGCATGTTCATGCTCTACAACATTCGCAGAGTACGACCCTACCTTACACAGAAAGCGGCACAGGTCCTAATCCAGGCACTTGTCGTCTCCCGTCTGGATTACTGCAACTCGCTGTTGGCTGGGCTCCCTGCCTGTGACATTAAACCCCTACAAATTATCCATAACGCTGCAGCCCATCTGGTGTTCAACCTTCCCAAGTTCTCTCATGTCACCCCGCTCCTCCGCACACTCCACTGGCTTCCAGTTGAGGCTCGCATCTACTACAAGACCATGGTGCTTGCCTACGGAGCTGTGAGGGGAACGGCACCTCCTTACCTTCAGGATCAGAACCTACACCCAAACGAGGGCACTACGTTCATCCACCTCTGGCCTGCTAGCCCCCCTACCTCTACGGAAGCACAGTTCCCGCTCAGCCCAGTCAAAGCTATTCGCTGCTTTGGCACCCCAATGGTGGAACAAGCTCCCCCACGACGCCAGGACAGCGGAGTCACTGACCACCTTCCGGAGACACTTGAAACCCTACCTCTTTAAGGAATACCTAGAATAGTATAAAAGCAATCATTCTACCCCTCCCCACCCCCCCATAAAAAGTGGTTGTCCCACTGGCTATCATAAGTTGAATGTACCAATTTGTAAGTCGCTCTGGATAAGAGCGTCTGCTAAATGACGTAAATGTAATGTACAGTATGACCAAAGATACTGGTAAACTTTAATCTGTGGTGTGACTGTTAGCTAGCAAGCTTCTTACCAGCATGTCGGCAAAAGCACACTGTGTTGTGACTGGATGCCATTTTGTCAAATTAACCTTACACACTTTTTGGAAGAATGAAGATGTCCAATCGGACAGCAGTTGCTGCTTTTCATTTTGGGTGGACAAGCTGCACCAAAAATTACAATCATGTCACGTGTGTGCAATGCACATTTCAAGTGAAGTTGCTTTATCAATTGGGGAGAACATTCAATGGGTCTTGCCAGGAAGCTAATCCTGAAGATCGTTGCTGTACCATCATTGACAGTGGAATCTTGCAAGCACTGACCATAATGTAAACATCAGAGTTTGATGAGTCTGACACGGTAGCCAACATTTTCTGGGGATCTAACGTTAGATAATGTAACTGTGGCTGCTTTGACTTGTGAACTATATATTTTCTGTAAAACACCTTATAGTCCCTATATGGTTTTTGTTCATCCATCCCTGAGCCCCCTACATTGAGTCTTAGAACTGCCAACACACAGCTGGCACAAAGGTATGTTGTCCACAGAAGGAGTTGTGGTGTGTTTAGTATTTAATTTACCCCTGAAAATCATATTTAGCCATTCCACTGTGTGGGTTGTTGTCTTACAGTTGATGTAGCTTGTATCATTGGGCCTAATTATTATTTCACTTTACATATCCTTTTGTCTTTCCACTATTATCAAGCTGTAATGATAGACATTATAGAAAATTCAACATCTACAGTCGTGGTCAAAAGTTTAGAGAATGACACAAATACTAATTTTCACAAAGTCTGCTGCCTCAGTTTTGATGATGGCAATTTGCATATACACCAGAATGTCATGAAGAGTGATCAGATGAATTGCAATTAATTGCAAAGTCCCTCTTTGCCATGAAAATGAACTTAATCCCCAAAAAACATTTCAGCCCTGCCACAAAAGGACCAGCTGCCATCATGTCAGTGATTATCTCGTTAACACAGGTGAGAGTGTTGACGAGGACAAGGCTGGAGATCACTCTGTCATGCTGATTGACTTAGAATAACAGACTGGAAGCTTTAAAAGGAGGGTGGTGCTTGAAATCATTGTTCTTCTTCTGTTAACCATGGTTACCTGCAAGGAAACACGTGCCGTCATCATTGCTTTGCACAAAAAGGGCTTCACAGGCAAGGATATTGCTGCTAGTAAGATTGCACCTAAATCAACCATTATGGATCATCAAGAACTTCAAGGAGAGAGGTTCAATTGTTGTGAAGAAGGCGTCAGGGCGCCCAAGAAAGTCCAGCAAGCGCCAGGACCGTCTCCTAAAGTTGATTCAGCTGTGGGATCGGGGCACCACCAGTGCAGAGCTTGCTCAGGAATGGCAGCAGGCAGGTGTGAGTGCATCTGCCCGCACAGTGAGGCGAATACTTTTGGAGGATGGCCTGGTGTCAAGAAGGGCAGCAAAGAAGCCACTTCTCTCCAGGAAAAACATCAGGGACAGACTGATATTCTGCAAAAGGTACAGGGATTGGACTGCTGAGGACTGGGGTAAAGTCATTTTCTCTGATGAATCCCCTTTCCGATGGTTTCGGGCATCCGGAAAACACCTTGTCCGGAGAAGACAAGGTGAGCGCTACCATCAGTCATGTGTCATGCCAACACTAAAGCATCCTGAGACCATACATGTGTGGGGTTGCTTCTCAGCCAAGGGAGTGCGCTTACTCACATTTTTGCCTAAGAACACAGCCATGAATAAAGAATGGTACCAACACATCCTCCGAGAGCAACTTCTCCCAACCATCCAAGAACAGTTTGGTGACGACCAATGCCTTTTCTAGCATGATGGATCACCTTGCCATAAGGCAAAAGTGATAACTAAGTGGCTCCGGGAACAAAACATCGACATTTTGGGTCCATGGCCAGGAAACTCCCTAGACCTTAATCCCATTGAGAACTTGTGGTCAATCCTCAAGAGGCGGATGGACAAACAAAAACGCACAAATTCAGACAAACTCCAAGCATTGATTATGCAAGAATGGGCTGCCATCAGTCAGGATGTGGCCCAGAAGTTAATTGACAGCATGCCAGGGCGGATTGCAGAGGTCTTGAAAAAGAAGGGTCAACACTGCAAATATTGACTCTTTGCATAAACTTAATGTAATTGTCAATAAAAGCCTTTGACACTTATGGAATGCTTGTAATTATACTTCAGAATACCATAGTAACATCTGACAAAAATATCTCATAATACTGAAGCAGCGAACTTTGTGAAGACCAATACTTGTGTCATTCTCAAAACCTTTGACCACAACTGTACTCTGTCTGCACAGCTTCCCAGGCAACCACCACAGCAGGATTGCTGATACACAGCTTTCCCAAGGCAAATAATGGGGTATATGCTGTGAAGACAGACCAAACATACTGTAAGTCATAGTTATTCATTTCAAATCTGCATCAATTGAGCATTTCAGGCACAAAGAAATTCAAAATGCAAACATTGAACAGTTTCACAAAAAAGTACTAAACCAAATATTGCATATTTCAAATTGAGTACTTCAAAAACAACAGAAAACACGTTGTAGAATGAGTAGATCACTACATTAACAAATTGATAGCATCATAACTCAGAACAGAAAAAATAAAAGGAAATTCACTACCCATTTAACAAACATTTCCCTTTTCAAAAACATTACAGACTACGTAGACAGGGTCCTGGATCTCCTCTTCAATGAGGTCACACTTAATCCAGCGCCGTATGTTGGGAAGCTGTGCGAGCTGTCCATCTCAGGACCCTGTCTGTCCAGTGTGAGAGGCTTGACAAGGAGGAGGCCATAGTTGGATATGTCTCCCGCTTCAATCTTGGGGGTGACTGAAGCCAAGTGGGTGACTGAAGCCTGCTTGATTGAAGCGGGGCCCCTCTTCTCCTGCTCCCCACCCATCAATATCTGTAGTTGGTTGCATTTCCTAAAGCCTAACTAATTAACTTTTACATTTTATGATATAACATTTTGGGAGATGAGTGTTAGAAATTGTATGTATCAATGGGTCCTGCACACTGTATAGTGGCCAGGTGCCTATATTAGGCTTATGGCTCTAAGTATTGATTTTTAGGTCAAATGAATATTTCTCACCTTTATTTCTAATGAGTGTTATTGCACTTATTCTAATTCTAATGCACTTATTGATGAAGCTGGTGGCTGAGGTGAGATACTCCTCAATGCCATTGGATGAATCATGGAACATATTCCAGTCTGTGCTAGCAAAACAGTCATGTAGCGTAGCATCCGCGTCATCTGACCACTTCCGTAATAAGTGAGTCACTGGTACTTCCTGCTTTAGTTTTTGCTTGTAAGCAGGAATCAGGAGGATAGAATTATGGTCAGATTTGACAAATGAAGGGCGAGGGAGAGCTTTGTATGCGTCTCTGTGTGTGGAGTAAAGGTGGTCTAGAGTTTTTTTTCCTCTGGTTGCACATGTGACTTGCTGGTAGAAATTAGGTAAAACGGAGCGCCGCTTCTGGATGTGCATTTTCTTCTTTGTTATGGCCTTATACAGCTTGTTGAGTGCGATCCTAATGCCATTATCGGTTTGTGGTGGTAAATAGACGAATAATATAGATTTTTTTCTGAGAATCAGAGGACAACCGCCTTATGACAGTCATGCCTATCATAGCATTTACAAACTTCATTTACATCCCTCATGAATCGTCTTAGAGTAGCTGCATCTTTCCGATAGGGAGCTTTCCTATGTTTCCCTATGTTGCTTTAAACTAGTCTGCAGGGCAATCAGATCTGCCCTAATGCATGGTTAGTATGCAGGCACACAAGCGCAACCTTTCAAATGTACAGTGGCTTGCGAAAGTAAGATTATAAATAATAATATGCCATTTAGCAGACGCTTTTATCCAAAGCGACTTACAGTCATGCTGCATACATTTTTGTGTATGGGTGGTCCCGGGGATCGAACCCACTACCTTGGCGTTACAAGCGCTGTGCTCTACCAGCTGAGCTACAAATATTCACCCCCCTTGGCATTTTTCCTATTTTGTTGCCTTACAACCTGGAATTAAAATGGATTTTGGGGGGGTTTGTATCATTTGATTTACACAACATGCCTTCCACTTTGAAGATGCAAAATATTTTTGATTGTGAAACAAACAAGAAATAAGACAAAAAAGAAAGAACTTGAGCGTGCATAACTCTTCACCTACCCAAAGTCAATACTTTGTAGAGCAACCTTTTGCAGCAATTACAGCTGCAAGTCTCTTGGGGTATGTCTCTATGAGCTTGGCACATCTACCCACTGGGATTTTTGTCCATTCTTCAAGGCAAAACTGCTCCAGCTCCTTCAAGTTGGATGGGTTCCGCTGGTGTACAGCAATCTTTAAGTCATACCACAGATTCTCAATTGGATTGAGGTCTGGGCTTTGACTAGGCCATTCCAAGACATTTAAACATTTTACATTTACATTTTAGTCATTTAGCAGACGCTCTTATCCAGAGCGACTTACAGTTAGTGAGTGCATACATTTATTTTTATTTTTATACTGGTCCCCCTTGGGAATCGAACCCACAACCCTGGCGTTGCAAGTGCCATGCTCTACCAACTGATCTACACCACTCGAATGTTGCATTGTCCTGCTGGAAGGTGAACCTCCATCCCAGTCTCAAATCAGTGGAAGACTGAAACAGGTTTCCCTCAAGAAATACCCTGTATTTAACGCCATCCATCATTCCTTCAATTCTGACCAGTTTCCCAGTCCCTGCCGATGAAAAACATCCCCACAGCATGATGCTGCCACCACCATGCTTCACTGTGGGGATGGTGTTCTCGGGGTGATGAGAGGTGTTGGGTTTGCGCCAGACATAGCGTTTTCCTTGATGGCCAAAAAGCTCAATTTCAGTCTCATTTGACCAGAGTACCTTCTTCAATATGTTTTTTTTTTTTTTTCACCTTTATTTAACCAGGTAAGCCAGTTGAGAACAAGTTCTCATTTACAACTGCGACCTGGCCAAGATAAAGCAAAGCAGTGCGATAAAAACATCAACACAGAGTTACATATGGGGTAAAAAAACATAAAGTCAAAAAATACAACAGAAAATATATATACAGTGTGTGCAAATGTAGCAAGTTATGGAGGTAAGGCAATAAATAGGCTATAGTGCAAAATAATTACAATTAGTATTAACACTGGAATGCTAGATGTGCAAGAGATTATGTGCAAATAGAGATACTGGGGTGCAAAAGAGCAAAATAAATAACAATATAGGGATGAGGTAGTTGGGTGGGCTAATTTCAGATGGGCTGTGTACAGGTGCAGTGATCGGTAAGGTGCTCTGACAACTGATGCTTAAAGTTAGTGAGGGAGATAAGTCTCCAGCTTCAGATATTTTTGCAATTCGTTCCAGTCATTGGCAGCAGAGAACTGGAAGGAATGGCGGCCAAAGGAGGTGTTGGCTTTGGGGATGACCAGTGAGATATACCTGCTGGAGCGCAGACTACGGGTGGGTGCTGCTATGGTGACCAATGAGCTAAGATAAAGCGGGGATTTGCCTAGCAGTGATTTATAGATGGCCTGGAGCCAGTGGGTTTGACGACGAACATGTAGTGAGGACCAGCCAACAAGAGCGTACAGGTCACAGTGGTGGGTAGTGTATGGGGCTTTGGAGACAAAACGGATGGCACTGTGATAGACTACATCCAATTTGCTGAGTAGAGTGTTGGAGGCTATTTTGTAAATTACATCGCCGAAGTCAAGGATCGGTAGGATAGTCCGTTTTACGAGGGCATGTTTGGCAGCATGAGTGAAGGAGGCTTTGTTGCGAAATAGGAAGCCGATTCTAGATTTAACTTTGGATTGGAGATTCTTAATGTGAGTCTGGAAGGAGAGTTTACAGTCTAACCAGACACCTAGGTATATGTAGTTGTCCACATACTCTAGGTCAGACCCGTCGAGAGTAGTGATTCTAGTCGGGTGGGCGGGTGCCAGCAGCGTTCGATTGAAGAGCATGCATTTAGTTTTACTAGTGTTTAAGAGCAGTTGGAGGCTACTGAAGGAGTGTTGTATGGCATTGAAGCTCGTTTGGAGGTTTGTTAACACAGTGTCCAATGAAGGGCCAGATGTATACAAAATGGTGTCGTCTGCGTAGAGGTGGATCTGAGAGTCACCAGCAGCAAGAGCGACATCATTGATATACACGGAGAAAAGAGTCGGCCCAAGAATTGAACCCTGTGGCACCCCCATAGAGACTGCCATAGGTCCAGACAACAGGCCCTCCGATTTGACACATTGAACTCTATCTGAGAAGTAGTTGGTGAACCAGGCGAGGCAGTCATTTGAGGAACCAAGGCTATTTAGTCTGCCAATAAGAATGCGGTGGTTGACAGAGTCGAAAGCCTTGGCCAGGTCGATGAAGACAGCTGCACAGTACTATCTATCATCGATCGCGGTTATAATATCGTTTGGGGAGTCTCCCACATGCCTCTTGGCGAACACCAAACGTGTTTGCTTATTTTTTTTCTTAAAGCAATTGCTTTTTTCTGGACACTCTTCCGTAAAGCCCAGCTCTGTGGAGTGTACGGCTTAAAGTGATCCTATGGATAGATACTCCAATCTCTGCTGTGGAGCTTTGCAGCTCCTTCAGGGTTATCTTTGGTCTCTTTGTTGCCTCTCTGATTAATGCCCTCCTTGCCTGGTCCATGAGTTTTGGTGGGCGGCCCTCTCTTGGCAGGTTTGTTGTGGTGCCAAATTCTTTCCATTTGTTAAATAATGGATTTAATGGTGCTCCGTGGGATGTTCAAAGTTTCAGATATGTTTTTATTACCCAACCCTGATCTGTACTTCTCCCCAACTTTGTCCCTGACCTGTTTGGAGAGCTTCTTGGTCTCCATGGTTCCGCTTGATTGGTGGTGCCCCTTACTTAGTGGTGTTGCAGACTCTGGGGCCTTTCAGAACAGGTGCATATTGTCACAAGCTGGGCTAGAACTCCGGTCTCAGATGTGGAGAGCTGGGGGGTTCTACCCCTTAGCCACAGAGGAGGTATAGTTGGACCCAAATGAAACACCCAAGGCAATACTCCAGGCAAGTAGATTTAATGTAAAAACAAAGGTTCTTCGCACTTCAAAAATAGTCCAACAAAAGTTCTTCTCCGAAGGAGGTATATTAACAGAGGTAGAGTAACAAAACAGGAGGCAAAACAAAATAACTCCACGAGGGGAGAAAAACAAACTAAAGATAACTTAGAAAAGCTTACTTGGAAAGACACGGTGGGACAAAGCAGGAGACACATAGCCAGGACTCAAAAACCAAGTGAGAAACAAGGGGAAAACACACAGCTAAAATACTCAAGGGGAAACAAGGCACAGGTGACCTGGATCAAGCTAATAAGGACACACGAGGAAGAACTAAGGCAGAGGGGAACACCGATGACCTCTAGAGGCCCGGAGACAAACAGGAGGCAGGAAGCTGACACATATATACTGAGATCATGTAAACAGATCATGTGACACTTAGATTGCACACAGGTGGACTTTATTTAACTAATTATGTGACTTCTGAAGGTAATTGGTTGCACCAGATCTTATTTAGGGGCTTCATAGCAAAGGGAGTGGAGTGAATACATATGCACGCACCACTTTTGCGTTATTTATTTTGTAGAATTTTTTGAAACAAGTTATTTTTTTCATTTCAATTCACCAATTTGGATTATTTTGTGTAAGTTCATTACATGAAATCCAAATAAAAATCCATTTAAATTACAGGTTGTAATGCAACAAAATAGGAAAAACGCCAAGGGGGATGATTACTTTCGCAAGGCACTGTAATTGCTTATCTGTGTATCTTAACACATTATGACTCTATTGCAGGGAAATGTGTCCTAATAATGAAATATCTAATATACGATGAGCAATAAGGATTATAAGAGGCATCAAAAAACCTCTGAGCTCATTTTGTTCCAAGGTTTGATTGATAACATTGAAGCATAAACATGCTTAGTGTACCTTTTGCTGCTCTGCCTATGTTGTAAGCGACTTTGAAGATGCTCAAGTGCTTTTCCGTTGTTGGGAGTTTACGCAAAGAGAATAATAAGCAGTTTGTCGCAATTTTGTTTGAGCTTCTGTGAAACACATTAGCATGTAATGTTGCTGCTCGAATAGTGCATTATGAGGTTTCAGGGTAGTTGGATTGTGAAGGACTATGTCTACTTGTAGCAATGTACATGTCTGTTTTGTATGTAAAGGAATATGTAACCAGAACAATCAACAAAACCCATGTTATCAATATATTTCACCAAGGACATTACACATGCTCAAGGGACTGTACAGTACAGTACATATAATGCTTAAAAACATGTATATGTTAATTTAGTTTGTTATGTAGAATAGAATGGCCTTCCTCATATAGTTTATATGAGGTTATCTATCCCTTGGGGGACTGTACTGTTTGGATCATGTCTGTGTAGAATGGCAGAACATTGACTCCTGCCTGACTCTATAATCAGTGGTCCATTAACCCTGCTACTGTAGGTAGTAGGCTGAAACTCACCCACTCAAAAAGTCAGCCAGAAGTTTGTTGAATTCCCCAATTTATTATCACTATGCTTTAAACCATTTAAAAGCACAACCAAATTCAAATGGAAAAACAATGTCTGGGTTTTGGTTTAGTTGTCATCTAAATGTATTATCACTGTGCTTTCAACCCTTTAAACGCACAACGAAGTTCAAATGGGAATACAATGACAGATATTTAGTATTTATACAACAACTTAATGTGTTATCACTGTGCTTCATCTAATAGCACAACCAAATGGCCTGGATGCAGTTGAGATGACATTGAAAGTACATAGTGATTATGCACAGATTATTATAGCAATTGTGAAGATCTCCACAGACATTTGCATGCTTTTTTGAACATGCACGCTTTATATGAATACTTAAGAATACGTTTATACACTGAGTATACAAAACATTAAGAACACCTGCTCTTTCCATGACATAGGCTGACCAGTTGAATCCAGGTGAAAGCTATGATCCCTTATTGATGTAACTTGTTAAATCCACTTCAATCCCTTGCAACGCCAGGGTTGTGGGTTCTATTCCCACGGGGGACCAGTATGAATGATTCAACCAGTTTGTGCCCAGTGGGTACTGTATATGGTTGACACGTATGTAGCTGACGTCCAGATCCAATCAAATCCTATGTTTATGAAAAGCCAATTGAATATTCTTCTTGTCTTGTGAGAATTGACATTTTAATTGATAAACATCACACAGCAAACATTATTGTATTTATTGAATGAATCCGAAAGTGCCGTCTTGCAGAGCAAGAGAAGTGCTGTGTTGTATTTCCCTAGAAAGTCATGGTTGCTGGATTTATTGAGTGGGGTGCTCAGTATTGAAGAGAGTGCATGTGCAACACATCTATCACATTGGCATCTCTGTGATGCTTTATAGAGACAATTTGTTTCAAATAATGAACTAATCTGTGACAGACTCTCAGAACATAATTTTGTGAAACATATCCATCTGGTTAAGCCATGCTGTCTTGTACCATAATAAAACCAGTAAGTGAGAGACATCCTGCCAGACCACTGTGTGATCAAAGAGCAGTCAGTAGCAGGCCTCAGTGTTTCACCGCACTGCAGTAGCAACAGTGTAAGTAAAGACATTACCAGTGATTGAAAGAAACGACCGTAGACTCAAGGCTGCCGCACATATACTGCCTTACTCCCAGTTAGGGGAAGTGACGAGCTCTACAGCAGAGTCTCAGCACTCAATCGCTGGTTGAAAACTGTTTTCTGCCCCTCCCAAAAGATAACATTTGTGGATAATTGGCCCTCTTTCTGGGACTCACCCACAAACAGGACCAAGCCTGACCTGCTGAGGAGTGACGGACTCCATCCTAGCTGGAGGGGTGCTCTCCTCTTATCTACCAACATAGATAGGGCTCTAACTCCTCTAGCCCCACAGTGAAATAGGGTGCAGGCCAGGCAGCAGGCTGTTAGCCAACCTGCCAGCTTAGTGGAGTCTGCCAATAGCATAGTCAGTGTAGTCAGCTCAGCCATACCCATTGAGACTGTGTCTGTGCCTCGACCTAGGTTGGGCAAAACTAAACATGGCGGTGTTCACCCCTAGCAATCTTATTAGGATAAAGACCTCCTCCATTCCTGCCATTATTGAAAGAGATCGTGATACCTCACATCTCAAAATAGGGTTACTTAATGTTAGATCCCTCACTTCAAAGGCAGTCATAGTCAATGAACTAATCACTGATCATAATCTTGATGTGATTGGCCTGACTGAAACATGGCTTAAGCCTGATGAATTTGCTGTGTTAAATGAGGCCTCACCTCCTGGTTACACTAGTGACCATATTCCCCGTGCATCCCGCAAGGGCGGAGGTGTTGCTAACATTTACGATAGCAAATTTCAATTTACAAAAAAAAATGGCGTTTTCATCTTTTGAGCTTCTAGTCATGAAATCTATGCAGCCTACTCAATCACTTTTTATAGCTACTGTTTACAGGCCTCCTGGGCCATATACAGCGTTCCTCTCTGAGTTTCCTGAATTCCTATCAGACCTTGTAGTCATAGCAGATCATATTCTAATTTTTGGTGATTTTAATATTCACATGGAGAAGTCCACAGACCCACTCCAAAAGTCTTTCGGAGCCATCATCGACTCAGTGGGTTTTGTCCAACATGTCTCTGGACCTACTCACTGCCACAGTCATACTCTGGACCTAGTTTTGTCCCATGGAATAAATGTTGTAGATCTTAATGTTTTTCCACAAAATCCTGGACTATCGGACCACCATTTTATTACGTTTGCAATCGCAACAAATAATCTGCTCAGACCCCAACCAAGGAGCATCAAAAGTCGTGCTATAAATTCTCAGACAACACAAAAATTCCTTGATGCCCTTCCAGACTCCTTCTGCCTACCCAAGGACGTCAGAGGACAAAAATCAGTTAACCTTTAACTGAGGAACTCAATTTAACCTTGCGCAATACCCTAGATGCAGTTGCACCCCTAAAAACGAAAAACATTTGTCATAAGAAACTAGCTCCCTGGTATACAGAAAATACCCGAGCTTTGAAGCAAGCTTCCAGGAAATTGGAACGGAAATGGCGCCACACCAAACTGGAAGTCTTCCGACTAGCTTGGAAAGACAGTACCGTGCAGTACCGAAGAGCCCTCACTGCTGCTCGATCATCCTACTTTTCCAACTTAATCGAGGAAAATAAGAATAATCCAAAATTTCTTTTTGATACTGTTGCAAAGCTAACTAAAAAAGCAGCATTCCCCAAGAGAGGATGGCTTTCACTTCAGCAGTAATAAATTCATGAACTTCTTTGAGGAAAAGATCATGACCATTAGAAAGCAAATTACGGACTCCTCTTTGAATCTGCGTATTCCTCCAGGGCTTAGCTGTCCTGGATCTGCACAGACTCTGCGAGGGCCTGGGATCGGGAGAGACACTTAAGTGTTTTAGTACTATATCTCTTGACACAATGATGAAAATAATCATGGCCTCTAAACCTTCAAGCTGCATACTGGATCCTATTCCTACTAAACTGCTGAAGGAGCTGCTTCCTGTGCTTGGCCCTCCTATGTTGAACATAATAAACAGCTCTCTATCCACCGGATGTGTACCAAACTCACTAAAAGTGGCAGTGATAAAGCCTCTCTTGAAAAAGCCAAACCTTGACCCGGAAAATATAAAAAACTATCGGCCTATATCGAATCTTCCATTCCTCTCAAAAATTTTAGAAAAAGCTGTTGCGCAGCAACTTCACTGCCTTTCTGAAGACAAACAATGTATACGAAATGCTTCAGTCTGGTTTTAGACCCCATCATAGCACTGAGACTGCACTTGTGAAGGTGGTAAATGACCTTTTAATGGCGTCAGACCGAGGCTCTGCATCTGTCCTCGTGCTACTAGACCTTAGTGCTGCCTTTGACACCATCGATCACCACATTCTTTTGGAGAGACTGGAAACCCAAATTGGTCTACACGGACAAGTTCTGGCCTGGTTTAGATCTTACCTGTCGGAAAGATATCAGTTTGTCTCTGTGAATGGTCTGTCCTCCGACAAATCAACTGTACATTTCGGTGTTCCTCAAGGTTCCGTTTTAGGACCACTATTGTTTTCACTATATATTTTACCTCTTGGGGATGTTATTCGAAAACATAATGTTAACTTTCACTGCTATGCGGATGACACACAGCTGTACATTTCAATGAAACATGGTGAAGCCCCAAAATTGCCCTCGCTAGAAGCCTGTGTTTCAGACATAAGGAAGTGGATGGCTGAAAACTTTTTACTTTTAAACTCGGACAAAACAGAGATGCTTGTTCTAGGTCCCAAGAAACAAAGAGATCTTCTGTTAAATCTGACAATTCATCTTGATGGTTGTAAAGTCGTCTCAAATAAAACTGTGAAGGACCTCTGCGTTACTCTTGACCCTGATCTCTCTTTTGACGAACATATCAAGACTGTTTCAAGGACAGCTTTTTTCCATCTACGTAACATTGCAAAAATCAGAAATTTTCTGTCCAAAAATGATGCAGAAAAATTAATCCATGCATTTGTTACTTCTAGGTTAGACTACTGCAATGCTCTATTTTCCGGCTACCGGATAAAGCACTAAATAAACTTCAGTTAGTGCTAAATACGGCTGCTAGAATCCTGACTAGAACCAAGAAATTTGATCATATTACTCCAGTGCTAGCTTCCCTACACTGGCTTCCTGTTAAGGCAAGGGCTGATTTCAAGGTTTTACTGTTAACCTATAAAGCGTTACATGGGCTTGCTCCTACCTATCTTTCCGAGTTGGTCCTGCCGTACATACCAATACGTACGCTACGGTCACAAGACGCAGGCCTCCTAATTGTCCCTAGAATTTCTAAGCAAACAGCGGGAGGCAGGGCTTTCTCCTATAGATCTCCATTTTTATGGAACAGTCTGCCTACCCATGTGAGAGACGCAGACTCGGTCTCAACCTTTAAGTCTTTACTGAAGACTTATCTCTTCAGTAGGTCATATGATTGAGTGTAGTCTGGCCCAGGAGTGTGAAGGTGAACGGAAAGGCTCTGGAGCAACGAACAGCCCTTGCTGTCTCTGCCAGGCCGGTTCCCCTCTCCACTGGGGTTCTCTGCCTCTAACCCTGTTGCAGGGGCTGAGTCACTGGCTTGCTGGTGCTCTTTCATGCCGTCCCTGGGAGGGGTGCGTCGCTTGAGTGGGTTGAGTTACTGACGTGATCTTCCTGTCTGGGTTGGCGCCCCCCCTTGGTTTGTGCTGTGGTGGAGACCTCTGTGGGCTATACTCGGCCTTGTCTCAGGATTGTAAGTTGGTGGTTGAGGATATCCCTCTAGTGGTGCGGGGGCTGTGCTTTTGGCAGAGTGGGTGGGGTTATATCCTTCCTGTTTGGCCCTGTCCGGGGTTTCTTCGGATGGGGCCACAGTGTCTCCGGACCGCTCCTGTCTCAGCCTCCAGTATTTATGCTGCAGTAGTTTATGTGTCGGGGGGCTGGGGTTAGTTGGTTATACCTGGAGTACTTCTCCTGTCTTATCCAGTGTCCTGTGTGAATTTAAGTATGCTCTCTCTAATTCTCTCGTTCTCTCTTTCTCTCTGAGAACCTGAGCCCTAGGACCATACGTCAGGACTACCGGGCATGATGACACCTTGCTGTCCCCAGTCCGCCTGGCCTTGCTGCTATTCCAGTTTCAACTGTTCTGCCTGCGGTTACGAAACCCCTACCTGTCCCAGACCTGCTGTTTTCAACTCTTAATGATCGGCTATGAAAAGCCAACTGAGAGACCTGAGCCCTAGGACCATACGTCGGGACTACCGGCCGTGGTGACTCCTTGCTGTCCCCAGTCCGCCTGGCCTTGCTGCTATTCCAGTTTCAACTGTTCTGCCTGCGGTTATGGAACCCCTACCTGTCCCAGACCTGCTGTTTTCAACTCTTAATGATCGGCTATGAAAAGCCAACTGAGATTTATTCCTGATTATTATTTGACCATGCTTGTCACTTATGAACATTTTTGAACATCTTGGCATGGTTCTGTTATAATCTTCACCCGGCACAGCCAGAAGAGGACTGGCCACCCCTCATAGCCTGGTTCCTCTCTAGGTTTCTTCCTAGGTTTTCGCCTTTCTAGGGAGTTTTTCCTAGCCACCGTGCTTCTACACCTGCATTACTAGCTGTTTGGGGTTTTAGGCTGGGTTTCTGTACAGCACTTCGAGATATTAGCTGATGTAAGAAGGGCTATATAAAATAAAATTGATTGATTGATTGATTGATTGATTGATTATTCAATCCACTTCTCCAGGCTCTACTCCTCAAAATGTGCTTGTTTACTCTTCCCTTGCCTTTTGAATGCAATACTTTAGGAATAATGATAATAATGGCACGTTATTTATTTGAGCTGTGACTGAAGTACTGGGGGTCATATTTAGTCTCTCTGTGGTCAGCTGGGGAACCCAGCGGAGCAGCACATTGGAGCAGACAGAAGACAGAATGGATATAATGACCAGCCTTAGGTGAGAGAGAGAGAGAGAGAGAGAGAGAGAGAGAGAGAGAGAGAGAGAGAGAGAGAGAGAGAGAGAGAGAGAGAGAGAGAGAGAGAGAGAGAGAGAGAGAGAGAGAGAGAGAGAGAGAGAGAGGATTTAACCTCTCAGACAGAAGTGCACATCTAAGGATAAAGAAGTAAACAAAAGCAGATGAAATTCTCCTGTTTGAGGAATTCCCAGAACATCATATCAAGGTCCAAATTGACCGATACTGGACCACCTCACATTGTACAGACAGGAATGGAGTAAGGCCTCTGCTAGTCCCATTACTGCTCTCAGGGCATAATGAACACATAGGCCTACTGTTTCTACAATTACATCATTTGTTGGTCCTCTGTGTGAGACAATGGACTGAATGACTCCTTCCGCTACACCTGTCAACATTGTCACTAACCGACTACCACCCGGTACTCTACCCTGCACCTTAGAGACTGCTGCCATATAGTCATATGTGCATAGTCATTGAACACTGGTCACTTTAATAATGTTTACAGTACATACTGTTTTACCCACTTTATATGTATATACTGTATTTAGTCATGGCTCATCCTATATAACTACTGCTATACACACCTTTTCTATTTACATACTGTCCATACTATCTACACACACTAGAGGTCTTCACGGATCCATCTGTATCTGAATACCCGAGACCCAATCCAGGACCCGAGCGGGTCTGGGTCGGATCTGATAATGTCACGGGTCTGAGTCGGATCTGATATCTTTCTAATTGGTTCTCAGGTGTTTGTAATTTTAAGTGACTTGTCCGGAAGGGCCCGTACAGATCTGAACACTACTGCTGCAGTAGAGAGAGAGAGAAATTGCATAATTTATGCTGCTGATGCTTTTGCTTTTCACGAGAGTGGCGTGTGTAGCTTGTTGTTGTTGGCCAATCATAAAGTCATCAAAGCAGCAATAGGCTACAGTCTCAGAGCCTCAGTGTGTGGCATAAGTTAGGATATATCTAATCAATGGATGATGACATTAAAATGACAAAATTCAAAGTTAAAGGAGAAAGACAGGCTACAACGACCAAGAGCCAACAGGTTGGATGCTACTTAATATTCTGAATGGAGTCGTTGTTATTTGTAACTGTAGGATGAGAAAATGCATGTACTGCAGCCTCAGTTAGCCTAGCTAGCTAATGTTAGCTAGCTTGATTAGCTTCTCCCGGTTTGATGCAGTCAAGGCAGGTACTACCTAATCATATCTGATGATAAATAACCTAGCTATGGCAGCTAATAGTCTATTATAGTGCGAGTCGGCTTGGTTGGTTACTGTATCTCGTCTCTCCCTCCCTCCTCCCCCCTCCTCCCTGCCCCCTGCTCCCCGTTTCACTCCCTCACAGTATGGCCCCTCCCCCGCATGCTAGAGTGGCACCTCTGCCTCTCTCTCCCTCCTCTCGAGCATTTTCAGCTCCGGCTAATAAAGTAGCTTAAAAAAATAATAATTCTGCTGCTTCCATCGCTCGGATCGGACCGGGTCTAGAGACGACCAGGTCTATACGGAACGGGTCTAGTTGTCCTCGGGTTCGTTCGGAATGGGTCTCTATTAAAAACAATGGGAATGGAATGGGTCCGAGTGGGAAAGCCTCAGGTTCATTTCGGAATGGGTACAATTTTTGGGACCCATGAAGACCACTAGTTTAGATTGCATTTGGATTACTGACATATACCCACACATTTCACACACACACACACACACACACACACACACCATTTCTCCATTTCACAATCCATCAGACACCCCGCAAACCACAAGGAAAATCATAACTACATGCATGCAAACATGGATAACATGTTGAATGCATGTTGTGACTAAAAGCATTCGCTTGAATTACATATATGGATTGCAGACAGTGCCCTTTAGCAGTACACTGTGTATCATAATCACTGAAACAGTGAGAGGATAAAGCCTAGGTAACGCTCAATGCTATCAACATCAAATTGACTACACACACAGACACACACATATGCAGTTTTCTTCTTGTCATGCCAGTCATTGGAGACCTTAGAGAGCTATGTATAACTTGTTAGAAATGTCCAGTTGATCAACTAGCCCATTGATTTTGTTGGCGTGGGATGTTCCCCAATGATGAAAGGGGAGCATGAGTGAAAAGTCTGGGAAACACTAACTTACAGTATGCTCTGCTCTAACCGGCTGCGCCTTATCAAATCAAATCAAATTTTATTTGCCACATGCGCCGAATACAACAGGTGTAGACATTACAGTGAAATGCTTACTTACAAGCACATAACCAACAATGCAGTTTAAGAAAAATAAAATAAAAAAAGCAAATAATGAAAGAGCAGCAGTAAAATAAAATAACAGTAGGGAGGTTATATACAGGGGGTATCGGTACAGAGTCAATGTGCGGGGGCACCGGTTAGTCGAGATAATTTAGGTAATATGTACATGTGGGTAGAGTTAAAGTGACTATGCATAAATTGTAAACAGAGTAGCAGCAGCGTAAAAGATGCAAATAGTCCGGGTAGCCATAATTAGCTGTTCAGGAGTCTTATGGCTTAGGGGTAGAAGCTGTTAAGAAGCCTTTTGGACCTAGACTTGGCGCTCCGGTACCGCTTGCCGCGCGGTAGCAGAGAGAACAGTCTATGACTAGGGTGGCGGGAGTCTTTGATCATTTTTAGGGCCTTCCTCTGACACCGCCTGGTATAGAGGTCCTGGATGGCAGGAAGCTTGGCCCCAGTGATGTACTGTGCCGTACGCACTACCCTCTGTAGTGCCTTGCGGTCGGAAGCCGAGCAGTTGCCATACCAGGCGGTGACGCAACCAGTCAGGATGCTCTCGATGATGCAGCTGTACAACTTTTTGAGGATCTGAGGACCCATGCCAAATCTTTTCAGTCTCCTGAGGGGGAATAGGCTTTGTCGTGCACTCTTCACAACTGTCTTGGTGTGTTTGGACCATGATAGTTTGTTGGTGATGTGGACACCAAGGAACTTGAAGCTCTCAACCTGTTCCACTACAGCCCCGTCGATGAGAATGGGGGCGTGCTCAGTCCTCTTTTTTTTCCCCTGTAGTCCACAATCATCTCCTTTGTTTTGAGCACGTTGAGGGAGAGGTTGTAAGCCTGGCACCACACGGTCAGGTCTCTGACCTCCTCCCTATAAGCTGTCTCATCATTGTCGGTGATCAGGCCTACCACTGTTGTGTCATCTGCAAACTTAATTATGGTGTTGGAGTCGTGCCTGGGCATGCAGTCATGGGTGAACAGGGAGTACAGGAGGGGACTGAGCACGCACCCCTGAGGGGCCCCCGTGTTGAGGATCAGAGTGGCAGATGTGTTGTTACCTACCCTTACCACCTGGGGGCAGGATCCAGTTGCAGAGGGAGGTGTTTAGTCCCAGGGCCCTTAGCTTAGTGATGAGCTTTGAGGGCACTATGGTGTTGAACGATGAGCTGTAGTCAATGAATAGTGTTCTCAAATAGGTGTTCCTCTTGTCCAGGTGGGAAAGGGCAGTGTGACGTGCAATAGAGATTGCATCATCTGTGGATCTGTTGGGACGGTATGCAAATTGGAGTGGGTCTAGGGTTTCTGGGATAATGGTGTTGACGTGAGCCATGACCAGCCTTTCAAAGCACTTCATGGCTACAGACGTGAGTGCTACGGGTCGGTAGTCATTTAGGCAGGTTATCTTAGAGTTCTTGGGCACAGGGACTATGGTGGTCTGCTTGAAACATGTTGGTATTACAGACTCAGTCAGGGACAGGTTGAAAATGTCAGTGAAGACACTTGCCAGTTGGTCAGCGCATGCTCGGAGTACACGTCCTGGTAATTCGTCAGGTGTTGTGAATGTTGACCTGTTTAAAGGTCTTACTGTGATCACACAGTTGTCCGGAGCAGCTGATGGTCTCATGCATGCTTCAGTGTTGCTTGCCTCGAAGGGAACATCAAAGTAATTCAGCTCGTCTGGTATGCTCGTGTCGCTGGGCAGCTCGCGGCTGTGCTTCCCTTTGTAGTCTGTAATAGTTTTCAAG
Organism: Coregonus clupeaformis; assembly: GCF_020615455.1. Classification (NCBI taxonomy): domain Eukaryota; kingdom Metazoa; phylum Chordata; class Actinopteri; order Salmoniformes; family Salmonidae; genus Coregonus; species Coregonus clupeaformis. The sequence continues at coordinate 59,339,597 of NC_059192.1, forward strand.
CACTGCTACATCCGACGAGCGTCAGAGCCGGTGTAGTTCGATTCAATCTTAGTCCTGTATTGACTCTTTGCCTGTTTGATGGCTCGTCGGAGGGCATAGCGGGATTTCTTATAAGCGTCCCGCTCCTTGAAGGTGGCAGCTCTACCCTTTAGCTCAGTGCGGATGTTGCCTGTAATCCATGGCTTCTGGTTGGGGTATGTACGTACGGTCACTGTGGCGACGACTGTGGCGACGACGTCATCGATGCACTTATTGATGAAGCCAATGACTGATGTGGTGTACTCCTCAATGCTATTGGAAGAATCCCGGAACATATTCCAGTCTGTGCTAGCAAAACAGTCCTGTAGCTTAGCATCTGTGTCATCTGACCATTTCCTTATTAACCGAGTCACTGGTGTATATCCTGCTTTAGTTTTTGCTTATAAGCAGGACTCAGGAGGATAGAGTTATGGTCAAATTTGCCAAATGGAGGGCGAGGGAGAGCTTTGTATGCGTCTCTGTGTGTGGAGTAAAGGTGGTCTAGAGTTTTTTTCCCTCTGGTTACACATTTAACATGCTGGTAGAAATTAGGTAGAACGGATTTAATTTTCCCTGCATTAATGTCCCCGGCCACTAGGAGCGTTGCCTCTGGATGAGCATTTTCCTGTTTACATATGACCTTATACAGCTCATTGAGTGCAATCTTAGCGCTTGCATCGGTTTGTGGTGGTAAATAGATAGCTACGAAAAATATAGACGAAAACTCTCTTGGTAAATAGTGTGGTCTACAGCTTATCATGAGATACTCTACCTCAGGCGAGCAAAACCTTGAGACTTCCTTAGTATTAGATTTTATGCACCAGCTGTTGTTTACAAATATACACAGACCGCCACCCCTTGTCTTACCGGAGTCAGCCGTTCTGTCCTGCCGATGTAGCGTATGTCCCGCCAGCTGTGTGTTATCCATGTTGTCGTTCAGCCATGACTCGTGAAACATAAGATATTACCGTTTTTAATGTCCCGTTGGTAGGATAACCGTAATCTTAGGGCGTCTCATTTATTTTAAAATGATTGAACATTGGCTAATAGGATTGGATGGTAGAGGCAGTTTACTCGCTCACCGTCGGATCCTTACAAGGTACCCCACCCTACGTCCACAATATCTCTGTCTCTTTCTCATGCGAATGACGGGGATTTGGGCCTTGTCGGGTGTCTGTAGGATATCCTTCGCATCCGACTAGTTGAAGAAAAAATCCTTGTCCAATACGAGGTGAGTAATCGCTGTCCTGATATCCAGAAGCTCTTTTTGGTCATAAGAGACGGTGGCAGAAACATTATGTACAGAATAAATTACAAATAACGCGAAAAAACACACATAATAGTACAATTGGTTAGAGGGCTGTAAAACAGCTGCCATCTTCTTCGGCGCCATTCACCAGCTACCCACTTATTTTACCCACCAAATACCAGACATGAAATGCCATAATCTGAAATGAATTACTGCCACCCATACCAGATAGCATCTTCTTTGAAACACAGATGTGGAAAAAACTCAATACTTCTATCCTTGCTCCATTCCAACATGTTTACCACAAACACTTTGTGACTTGAGTTGCCAAATCGTAATGAATCCCAGGTTATAGGTACAATAAAACCACTAAAGCTGACAACATTAACCCTCTGAGCTAAAGCCAAGGCATTAGCACTGGGACTAACAGTTTTCTTCAGGTATCAGGCAAATTGATGTCACCACCGCAGTGAACATCACTTTTGTAAATTAGCTCTACAACATGATGATACCAGTAACTGTCACGGATTCAGCCGAGGCTGCTCCTCCTCCTTGCTCGGGCAGGCTTCGGCGTTCGTCGTCCCCGGAGTACTAGCTGCTGCCAATCGATGTTTCGGTGTTTGTCTTGTTTGGTCTTTATTGTTTACACCTGTTTCCCATTATGTTAGATTGTATTCCCTATATTAACCCCTGTCTCTCATTGGTACTTTGTGTGTTATTGTTTTGTTGTCATTCCGGCAGTTCTGTATGTATGGGTCTTTGTGCTTTCCTCCCTGTTTGGAGGTTTGTTGTTTGTACGTTGATTTTACTGTGTTCAGTAAAAAACGTTGCCAGCCGCACTGTGTCCTGCTTTTGACTTCGCTACCACATACACGTCGCGTGACAGAATAACACACCACCATGGAGTCAGCAGGAGCGGCGGTGCCAGCTGGATCACTGGAGGAGCGCGTTATGCAACAAGCGGCCATGATCCAGGATCTCTGCACCGCCATGGAAGGGGTGATGAACACCTTGAGGCAATGGGAAAGAGGAGGTTTGCCCACACCTCCTCCAACGATACCACCACCATCAGCTATACCCATCGCTTCACCTCCGGAGTCCAGTGGGATTCGGCTCTCGTTCCCGAGGGCTTATGATGGCACCGCGGCCGGGTGTCAGGGTTTCCTGCTCCAAGTGGAACTCTACCTGGCAACCATCCACCCGGTGCCCTCGGGATACGAGAGCGTATCAGTCAACTATGCGGAGTTCACCCGCCGCTTCAGGGCGGTGTTCGATCATCCCCCAGAGGGGAGGGCGGCGGGTGAGCATCTGTTCCACCTCAGACAGGGGAAGAGGAGCGCACAGGAGTTCGCACTGGACTTCCGGACTCTGGCTGCCAACGCGGGATGGAATGAGAGGGCCCTCATCGACCACTACAGGTGCAGCCTAAGGGAGGACGTTCGTCGGGAGTTGGCCTGCAGGGACACCAACCTAAGCTTCGATCAGCTGGTGGACATGTCGATTCGCCTAGATACCCTGTTGGCTACCCGCGGACGTCCGGAGTTGGGGCCGTCCATTCCATCCCCCAGCACTTCCGAGCCGAGCCCTATGGAGCTCGGGGGTGCTGGTGCTAGGGAGACGAGGAGAGAGACCAGGAGAGAGGCCGTCCCCTGCACCAACTGTGGCCACTGAGGACACACTGCGGTTCGGTGCTGGGGAGGGTCTCCTAGGAATCGAGGCAGTAGGCAACGCACTGATGAGTCATTCCAGGTGAGTAAGCACCCAACTCAACCAGAGCTCTCTGTTGTACATATGTGTATTAAAGTTGTGTTTCCCGAGGTTTCTTCTCACTCCCAGCATAAGGCGCTAGTAGATTCAGGCGCAGCTGGGATTTTATTGATCGCCGGTTCACGTATAAGTTAGGGATTCCTATTGTACCAGTTGATGTGCCCTTCCCCATCCATGCCCTAGATAGCCGCCCTTTGGGGTCGGGATTGATTAGGGAGGTCACAGCGCCCCTTAAGATGAAGACGCAGGAGGGCCATGAGGAGATTATACAGATGTATTTGATTGATTCTCCTGCGTTTCCCGTGGTGTTGGGGCTTCCCTGGTTAACATCTCATGACCCCAACATTTCATGGCAACAGAGGGCTCTGAAGGGATGGTCTGTTCAGTGTGTCGGGCAGTGTGTAGGTGTTTCCGTAGGGGCAACGACGGAGGAAAGTCCGAACCAAATTCCCACCATGCACATTCCTCCTGAGTATGCCGATTTGGCACTCGCCTTCTGTAAAAAGAAGGCGACTCAATTACCACCTCATCGCTCAGCTGGTAGAGCACGGCGCTTGTAACGCCAAGGTAGTGGGTTCGATCCCCGGGACCACCCATACGTAAAAATGTATGCACGCATGACTGTAAGTCGCTTTGGATAAAAGCGTCTGCTAAATGGCTTATTGTTATTATTATTGACAGGGGGATTGTGCGATAGACCTCCAGGTAGGTGCTGCGCTTCAGGAGGAGACGGCAGCTATGGAGACATACGTCACCGAATCTCTGAGACAGGGATACATACGGCCGTCCACTTCCCCTGCGTCCTCAAGTTTCTTTTTTGTGAAGAAGAAGGATGGGGGTTTACGCCCGTGTATTGATTACCGTGGTCTCAATCAGATTACAATCAAATACAGCTATCCTCTCCCTCTGATCGCTAGTATGACAGAGTCATTACACGGGGCGCGATTCTTCACAAAATTGGATCTCAGGAGCGCGTACAACCTGGTGCGCATTAGGGAGGGAGATGAGTGGAAGACAGCATTCAGTACCACCTCGGGTCACTATGAGTACCTCGTCATGCCATACGGTTTAATGAATGCTCCTTCAGTCTTCCAATCATTTGTGGACGAGATTTTCCGAGATTTGCATGGACAGGGTGTAGTGGTGTATAGTGATGACATTGTAATATATACTCCGCTACACGAGCCGAGCATGTGTCCCTGGTGCATCAGGTGCTGGGTAGACTGTTGGAGCATGACCTGTATGTGAAGGCGGAGAAATGTCTGTTTTTCCAGGAGATGGAGATTGACCGCGTTTCAGCCGTGCGTAATTGGCAGACTCCTACCACGGTGAAGGAGGTGCAGCGGTTTTTGGGTTTTGCCAATTACTACCGGAGGTTTATCCGGGGCTTTGGACAGGTAGCAGCTCCCATCACCTCCCTGCTAAAGGGGGGCCCGGTGCGTTTGCAGTGGTCGGCTGAGGCGGACAGGGCGTTTAGACATCTGAAGGACCTGTTCACCTCGGCTCCGGTGCTGGCACATCCGGATCCCTCTTTGGCGTTCCAAGTTGAGGTGGATGCGTCCGAGGCGGGGATCGGTGCTATACTGTCTCAGCGCTCGGGCACGCCTCCAAAACTTTGTTGTTTGTACGTTGATTTTGCTGTGTTCAGTAAAAAACGTTGCCAGCCGCTCTGTGTCCTGCTTTTGACTTCGCTACCGCATACACGTCGCGTGACAGTAACAATGAGAGAGGTTTGATACCAACATGTGCTTGCCTCAAGTAAATCAACTGTGGGATGCAGCAGGATAGCCATTGGCTCTCTGTGTCCTTGCGAAAGTATTCACCCCCCTTGGCATTTTTCCTATTTTGTTGCCTTACAACCTGGAATTAAAATGAAAATTTTGGGGGTTTGTATCATTTGATTTACACAACATGCCTACCACTTTGAAGATGCAAAATATTTTTATTGTGAAACAAACAAGAAATAAGACAAAAAACAGAATACTTGAGCGTGCCTAACTATTCACCCCCCCAAAGTCAATACTTTGTAGAGCCACCTTTTGCAGCAATTACAGCTGCAAGTATCTTGGGGTATGTCTCTATAAGCTTGGCACATCTAGCCACTGGGATTTTGCCCATTCTTCAAGGCAAAACTGCTCCAGCTCCTTCAAGTTGGATGGGTTCCGCTGGGGAATAGCAATCTTTAAGTCATTCCACAGATTCTCAATTCGATTGAGGTCTGGGCTTTGACTAGGCAATTCCAAGACATTTAAATGTTTCCCCTTAAACCACTCGAGTGTTGCTTTAGCAGTATGCTTAGGGTCATTGTCCTGCTCAAATCTCTGGAAGACTGAAACAGGTTTCCCTCAAGAATTTCCCTGTATTTAGTGCCATCCATCATTCCTTCAATTCTGACCAGTTTCCCAGTCCCTGCCGATGTAAAACATCCCCACAGCATGATGCTGCCACCACCATGCTTCACTGTGGGGATGGTGTTCTCGGGGTGATGAGAGGTGTTAGGTTTGCTCCAGACATAGCGTTTTCCTTGATGGCCAAAAAGCTCAATTTTAGTCTCATCTGACCAGAGTACCTTCTTCAATATGTTTGGGGAGTCTCCCACATGTCTTTTGGCAAACACCAAACGTGTTTGCTTATTTTTTTCTTTAAGCAATGGCTTTTTTCTGGGCACTCTTCCGTAAAGCCCAGCTTTGTGGAGTGTATGGCTTAAAGTGGTCCTATTTGGACTATTTTGTGTATGTCCATTGCATGAAATCCAAATAAAAATTCATTTAAATTACAGGTTGTAATGCAACAAAATAGGAAAAACGCCAAGGGGGATTAATACTTTTGCAAGGCACTGTACATTTATCACCTGAAGCAGATATACAGCATGAGGCGGAGTGAAACAATAACTCTGCAAGTCTCTGGGGAGGCATTGTCTTAGGCAGGCCTTATTTCTGGCAGGGAAAAGGGAAACATATGCCAGGTTTGGCACCCTCCTCTTTGGAATGATCCTCCATGCCTGCGGCCATGTAGCTCAGGCAGAGATGGATTGTACTTACTGGAACATACCACATTCTGAAAGAATAGGGGACAATCATTCCCACTATGCTATTTGATTTCCTTAGACTTCCTATTTTCTAAAGTGAACATCAGTGACAGGAGGTGATATTGGATTTCATTGCCCAAGAGAACATTGTGAAAATCTATGCAAACTCGCCACCTTGTAACCTTGTAAACTTGTAAACTTGTTACAATACATAGTATTTATTCTAAGTTTAGGTTTAGGGTTGACAGTAAAATGTTGCAGTCTTGATAACAATGTGATGACATGCTATGTAATTACAGTTTTTCTCGATTGCTAAGACACATTTCTTGAAAGCTGCTCTCCTTTTCTCTTAACTGTGAACACGAAACCCAATTTTCAAGCTACATTCACAAAACCTCAGACTCTTCTTGCAAAACCAAACTTTCACCTCAAAACAGTTCAATCTGTGCTCAAAACTGAACTATGTTGTCAAATTGTGCCCTGAGTCAATCAAAATAAAAAACACTACTGAACAGTCACTAAACACTACGTAGAAAAATTGAAAACACAATGCTCAGGACATGAAGCTGGAGAAATAAATGTTTATTGTTCACTGTAGGCTAAATGCATGTTGCAAAACAAAAAAAAAACCTGTGCATTTAGCACTTGTACAAAAAGACAAAACAGAAATCTTGTGCATTTACATGTAGCACTTGTAAAAACAAACAGAAATCTTATGCGTTTGCGTTTGTGTACAGTAAGCCCATGTAAAAATAAAGTACAAAAATATACAAATAAGTGCATTACTCAGCCACAGCATCATGTCTCCGTACTGGGTCAGGCCACAGGACTTCATCCACATCACAGGCCACATTTTGTCTGGCCAGGCAACGGGGGAAAAACCCCCTGGCATGCCGTATCCAGGCTTGGCATGCCTCCACACCTATGTCACCACAGGCAAGTCCCATGGCTTGCAGGAGATTTACCCTGGTGTAAGGTTGGCGTTCATATACCTTCCACCGCCATGAGGAGAAGAATTCCTCAATGGGGTTTAGGAAAGGGGAGTACGGTGGAAGGCAAAGATTGATAAAACCTTGGTTCATATTGTACCACTCTCTAACCTGGAGGGCTCTGTGAAAACTCACATTGTCCCAAACAACAACATAGATGGGATGCTCATCCTGCTGCCCTAACAAAGCATCTCGCATGTGATTGAGGAAAATGAGGAGCTGGTGAGTGTTGTAGGGCCCCAGGTTGGCATGATGGTGGACAACCCCATGATTGCTGATGGCAGCACATAATGTGACATTGCCACCACGCTGCCCAGGAACACCAACAATGGCCCGATGGCCAATCACATTACGGCCTCTCCTTCTCCTTTTGGTGAGATTAAACCCAGCTTCATCCATGTAGATGTATTGATGGGGTCTTTCCATTGCATCCAGTTGAAAAACCCTCTGTAGAAATAGATATAGTTTTGTAAGTGATACGGAAAAAGTGATTTAGGCCACTACAGTAAATCACTACTTAGAGTAATCAACATTGAATGTGTCTGGATATATGCCAACCTGTACATACTGGAATCTTTGCTCTTTGACTCTGTCTGAGTTGCGATCAAAGGGCACTCTGTATAGCTGTTTCATGCGCAGTCTGTTGCGCTTGAGGACACAATCAACAGTAGAGAGGCTGACACTGTTGATACCCTCAAAATTTAAATGGTCCTCAATGATCTTCTGCTGAATTTCGCTCAGTTTAATGGCATTGTTCTCACGGACCATATCAACAATTAGGGTCTCTTGGTGTGGGGAGAACATACCTGTCCTCCCACCCCCATGTGGCAGTCTTTCAATTCTACAAAAAGAGAACATGGAGTTACAAAAATATACATGGAATACTAGGCCTACAAACAGTTAGACCAACCCTCCATTACAATACTACAGTACATTGGTACAGTGATGTACTGAAACATATATTTACTTACAGTATACTGTGGTACAGTATATAGTATGTCATACAGTAATTGCTGTCAACATTTACATACTGTACTATAATGTCAAAAAAAGGTAATTACCTGTTCTCTTCTCTAAATCTTCGGATTATGGTGGACACAGTGAATCTACTGATGTTTGGTTGTACCCTTTGTCCAGCCTCCCTCATGCTCATACCATGGACAAGAACATGGTCAATCACAGTAGCTCTGATTTCATCAGATATTACTGTTCTTTGTCTTCGCTGACCACCTCGACCACCTCGACCTCCTCTCACACGAACTCTTCCTCTCAGATTTCTATCCATTGTAGGGCCTCACAAACCAGTGCTCTCTGAACTGGCTTACTGTATATGTTCCCTCACATCATTAGCCACAAGTGTGATCAATTTTGAGTTGTTGTGTTCAAGTGGTGACACCTGTGCTCTAATTGTGTTTGACTTTTGTCACCTGTGCTCACCATTATACAGCACGGGTGCATCACAATGAAAATGTGTTGGCAAGTTATGTCTAAACAGGTGAAAAGTGCTTATGGTTTTGCCAAAAGAGTGATTGATTCAATCAGTGGGTTCAGGCAACTGAGCATTTGGTTCAGACAATAGGGTTTAGTGTTTTAGCAATTGAGAAAAACTGTAAAGAGGTGTTAACATGTGCAAAGACGCTAACGTGAATCCAGCCATTCTTTGGTGCAGGGTTGGGTAGGTTACTTTCTAAATATAATCTGTTACAGTTACTAGTTACCTGTGGAAAATTTTAATCAGTAATGTAACTTTTGAATTACCCAAACTCAGTAACATAATCTGATTACTTTCAGTTACTTTTGTATTTGTATTTATTTTACCTTTATTTTACCAGGTAAGTTGACTGAGAAACAGTCTCATTTACAACAATAACCTGGGGAATAGTTACAGGGAAGAGGAGGGGGGATGAATGAGACAATTGAAAGCTGGGGATGATTAGGTGGCCATGATTGTATGAGGGCCAGATTGGAATTACTTTCCCCCTAAAGAGGCATTAGAAGAAGACAAAAAGGATCCATCAAACGCATTTGGTGTGTCATCATAGTGGTCTCTGACTTGTGGTCAGACTCGCTCAGGTGGAGCAAACTTAAACTTGCGCCTTCTTTCAATGCTGAATGGAATGTCATTCAGAAAACAGAAAGGTGTCAATGTATTTTTTCGCAAACATCCTTTCTGTATTTAAAATAATCCAAGAAGTAATCATCTAGTTTTTCAAAAGTATCTGTAATCTGATTACAATATTTCTGCTGGTAACATAACCGATTACAGTTACAGTTTTTTTGGTAATAAGATTACATGTAACTGATTACATGTAATCAGCAGTGTTGGGGTCATTACTCAAAACTAGTAATAAATTACCTATTACTCGTTACTTCTTTCAACAATAACAAATTACTTTACTTATTACTCCCTTGGGAAAGTAATTAGTTACACTACTCATTAAATTACTTTTGCATTACACCCCAAGATGTTGCACCTCCTCACTCAATGTCAATGTTACATTACGTAGGCCTATACACCAACACAAGTAGTCTAATAATGACAGATTCTACTGTGGATAAGGCCAGCATTTCCTCTACTACATACCCAGCTACAAGCATGTTCAGCTCTCCCTGGGTTACAGCCTGTCCTCCTAAACGATTAAAATCAAGCCTTGGTTGTTTGGATGAGGTAGGCCTACAGTCATCAGCAATGGTCAGGTCTCGGGGGTCTTTCGCTACGAGATTTGTGTGAGCGTGTTGCCTATGCATGTGCTTCAAGAGTTTGGAAGTTGTGTTTCTAGCAGTGGAGAGGTGTTTCTCGGCTGGGCACAGTTGACGTTTTACAGTTATATTCTTGTCATTTTGTCCTATCGAATCAAAGTAATGGGAGTGCTTCCACGCTGAGAAAGTCAGTATTTTAGACACTTCTGCCATTTTTCATATCCGTTACTAAAGCAGTTAGTAGTGGTGCACGTGTGTGTGAACAGGAACTTGGTAAGAGGACTAAAACAATTAGTATCTGCGATGGGGGATTTTTTTATATTGTGCCAACAGATAGGGAATAATAATAATCACACATATTTATTTGGATTAATAACTGTAATAGGAAGGGAATGATAACAAAAGTAACAACCTATTTCTTTGATCAGTAACTGTAATATTACTACTCAAATTGGAACAGTAACTCTGTTATATTACTCGTTACCGCAAAAAGTAAAATTATTACTGTAATGCATAACTTGTAATCAGTTACTCCCAAACCCTGCTTTGGTGTAATATGTGTCATCAATCCCCTTGATGAAAACGGTTTCATTCTATTTCGGCTTAATACTGACTTTGTAGCAGAAAGAACCTTGGGGCACTTCTTTTATGAAGAGTGATACATCATTTATGCTGAGATTCATTCGCCTGCAATTCTTTTCAACGCACATTCAAAGAGAAGTTCAAAGTTTACAACCAAACAATGTACAGTTTGATCCGCATCATGAAAAGGAGACGAAGGGACAAATGTAATTTTCACTTTATTCACTTTTAATGCAGAACCTTTTAAAGCCGCCCAGTCATTAGGATTAATAGCAAATTCATTTTATATTTTAAATAACCCACATGAAATGAATTGCTTGGGTGCCAAAACTTTTATGAATAAAACTATTTGTCATGGTTGTTAAAGGACCAGATCCTTCTTTTCAATTTCTGCCTAAAATGACATACCCAAATCTAACTGCCTGTAGCTCAGGACCTGAAGCAAGGATATGCATGTTCTTGATACTATTTGAAAGGAAACACTTTGAAGTTTGTGGAAATTTGAAATTAATGTAGGAGAACATAACACAATAGATCTGGTAAAATATAAAATAAACAAAAAAAGATATGTTTTCTATTTTAATTTTTTTTGCATCATATTTGACATGAAAAAGAAAAGCCATACATTCAGATAGGAAGCTGGAGGTTTCTGCAAAGTTTCAGACTGATACCTTCAAGAATGAGGGAGCTACATAACATTTAGTATGAACGAGTTTGCCTCCGAGTGGCCAAATTGCTATATTGATACATTTTCAAGTACATAACTATAGAGAACATACAACAATGTTATGGTAATAAAATATATAAGTTTACACACTCCCAGGAATGTCATACATGATGGATCATTAGCTTCCCTACATAAAAGGTACTAACAGGAGACGAGAATGCTGATCCAATGCCTCCCAACACAGAAGTGAACTATTTAAGATAAGGTACAAGTTAGCAGACAAAACTGATCTAATGTCATATGTGAACACACCACAAACCACACACAAAGTGAAAAAATAAAATAAATAAAATATTTACACACTATTTACAATTACAGTATTTAGAACACCCTCAGCCCTCTACACAAGATTGTGCTGCTGATGCCAAGTCCCATAGCAGTCTCATTCTGCTGTAAAGCAGATGGCAACAGAAAAAGTAGTGCAGGTGATGGGAGATTTCTTGTGAAGACACCTGGGTGCCTTCATATTAAATCTTATGTAGCTCCCTCATTCATACACCTTATGGAACAGCAGGTACTGTGAAGCAACACAAACATAGGCACAGACACATGCATACAAACACACACACGATAACATACACACGATACACACACGTACACTTGGATATTGTACTGTAGATATGTGGTAGTGGTGGAGTAGGGGCTTGAGGTATTGTAATGTTTTGAAAATTGTATAAACTGCCTTAATTTTGCTGGACCCCAGGAAGAGTTAATGGGGATCCATAATAAATACAAATACAAATACAACGACGCCTCCCTGTTGTGCTCTTTTGTCCCTGAGGCACATTCATGTCAGCAGTTACGTATTTTTTCAGGTGAACACCACTGGTGGCAGGAGTAGAGGGGTGAAGATGAAGGGGGCTGTACTTTCCAGTCATGTCCAGCTGAGGTCCTGGCTGCCTTTTCCTCTAGATGGCCTGGCGGGGATAGGTGTGGAGCCAGAGACAGCAATAGGGGTCGGACTGAATAAATAAAAAAAATTCAGTAAGAATACTTTTACAGATGAGCCCTGCATCAATACATCAAATAAACAACCAGTCAAAAGTTTGGACACACCTACTCATTCAAGGGTTGTCCTTTATTTTTTACTTTTTTCTACATTGTAGAATAATAGTGAAGACATCAAAACTATGAAATAACACATATGGAATCACGTAGTAACCAAAAAAAGTGTTAAACAAATCAAAATATATTTTATATTTGAGATTCTTCAAATAGCCACCCTTTGCCTTGATGACAGCTTTGCACACTCTTGGCATTCTCTCAACCAGCTTCACCTGGAGTGCTTTTCCAACAGTCTTGAAGGAGTTCCCACATGCTTAGCACTTGTTGGCTGCTTTTCCTTCACACTGCCATCCGACTCAACCCAAACCATCTCAATTGGGTAGAGGTCGGGGGATTGTGGAGGCCAGGTCATCAGATGCAGCACTCCATCACTCTCCTTCTTGGTAAAATAGCCCTTACACAGCCTGGAGGTGTGTTGGGCCATTGTCCTGTTGAAAAACAAATTATAGTCCCACTTAGCCCAAACCAGATGGGATGGTGTATCGCTGCTGAATGCTGTGGTAGCCATGCTAGTTAAGTGTGCCTTGAATTCTAAATAAATCACAGACAGTGTCACCAGCAAAGCACCCCCACACCATAACACCTCCTCCTCCATGCTTTATGGTGGGAACTATACATGCAGAGATCATCCGTTCACCCACACCGCGTCTCACAAAAACACAGCGGTTGGAACCAAATATCTCCAATTTGGACTCCAGACCAAAGGACACATTTCCAACGGTCTAATGTCCATTGCTCATGTTTCTTGGCCCCAGCAGGTCTCTTCTTATTATTGGTGTCCTTTAGTAGTGGTTTCTTTGCAGCAATTCGACCATGAAGGCTTGATTCACACAGTCCCCTCTGAACAGTTGATGTTGAGATGTGTCTGTGACTTGAACTCTGTGAAGCATTTATTTGGGCTGCAATTTCTGAGGCTGGTAACTCTAATGAACTTATCCTCTGCAGTAGCGGTAACTCTGGGTCTTCCATTCCTGTGTTGGTCATCATGAGAGCCAGTTTCATCATAGCACTTGATGTTTTTTGCGACTGCACTTGAAGAAACGTTCAAAGTTTATATACACTACCAGTCAAAAGTTTGGACACACCTACTCATTCATGGTTCTTTCTTTATTTAACTATTTGTTACATTGTAGAATAATAGTGAAGACATCAAAACTATGAAATAACTAATATGGGATCATGTAGTAACCAAAAAAGTGTTAAACAAATCAAAATATATTTTATATTTGATATTCCTCAAAGTAGCCACCCTTTGCCTTGATGACAGCTTTGCGCACTCTTGACATTTTGAAGGTGGTTATTCTGTAACACTCATGAAATTGTTATGCATACTATATGCTATAGTAAAGTGTTACGAAATACTATAGGCCATTTGAAGCAAGTCACACAATATTATTCTGGAAAATAACACTTTCTAGTCATGATGTATATTATTGAATCAGGAAAATGTATTTGACAATATCCGGGAGAAGGTGGATATGAAGTCAAAATAGTACCTGGCCTATAGCAAGTTGTAGTCTGGAACACCAATCATAAATGTTGTGTTAGCATGTTAGCATGTGTTAGCATGTTACAGTTGCGAATTGCTGCCACCCAGAAAAAATATTGTTTTATGTCATTATTACGAGATAAGATCACGTTATTACACATTATTATCTGTACAAATTATGTAAAAATGTATAATGAAAAACTCTGAAATAAGAGTGTGGTTGTCTTTATTTTTGTTTAGTTTTATTTTCGGAACTTCACTTACAGCAAACTGAGATCAGGGGTGAAAGTAAGCCAGTATCGGGGGTACACTGTACCGGTAAAACATGAGCCTATTACAATAACTAACCTCTTAAGGATCGGACTCTTTTTTTAAATGTTGGCCTAAAATGACATACCCAAATCTAACTGCCTGTAGCTCAGGACCTGAAGCAAAAATATGCATATTCTTGATACCATTTGAAAGAAAACACTTTGAAGTCTGTGGAAATGTGAAATTAATGTAGGAAAATATAACACATTAAATCTGGTAAAAGACAATACAAACAAAAAAAACATGCGTTTTCAAATACATATTTTTCTCCATCATCTTTGAAATGCAAGAGAAAGGCCAAAATATAATATTGCAGTTTAGGCGCAATTTAGATTTTGGCCACTTGATGGCAGCAGTGTGTTTGCAAAATTTCAGGTTAATCCAGTGATGAAATGCAATACTGGACTATTTTGTATGAAGTCTGCCCAAATGTGCCAAATTGGTCAATTGATATATTTTCAAGTACATAACTATAGAGAACATACAAAAATGATATGGTAATACAAAATGTAAGTTTACACACTCCCAGGAATGTCATACATGATGGTTCATTAGCTTATACACTAACTTTCACACATCTTGATGGCCGGGTGGGGTGGGTGTGGAGCCAGAGACAGCAGGGGTTCAAACTGTAGAACCCAGTTCCTACATTTGAATATAAAAATGGATTTTATCAAACAAAACTATGCTACATATTATCTCTGGGACCCTTAGGATGACAAATTAGAGCAAAATTACTGAATGTAAGTACATTATTTACTTTCACAGGTGAATGTATCAAACCAGTTGCCGTGATAAGTTTTTTGTCCGGAAAAATCCTAGTCCAGAATCCTAGTCCAGAACCAGTTGGACTAGGATTAGCCTCTCTGTTAGTCTCTGAGACCAGGTGGCTAACTAGCTTCCCATACTGTCTTGCAAGCTAGACGCGCCCCCTCTAAAACAGTTCCACATTCATGCAACTTGGCTGAATGTGAGTTATTCCTGGTCAAAAACCTGAAAGAGAGTCAAGTGACGCTTTACCGCAGTCCCCAACCTGGGAAACCTCCGTTGTGAAAGAGAGGAGAGCCATACCACCGGGCCGTTGCTCTGCAGCCCAGCGCGATATTCGTGGCAGAGACATGAAGCTGCTGGAGCTAGCTCTTCCATCTCTTTCTCCGAAAACCCCCAGAACCAGTCAGTGACACCGCATCCTTTCCAGAATGCGGTTCCCAAACACCTTCAGGGAAGCAAAGAACCCAGCCAGCTAGCCATTGCTTGGCTGGGATACCCATCTGGGAATTGAACCCCAGTCCCCCGCATGACAGGCGGGAAACAACTCCGACCACAAACAAGACAGGGCCTTCTCCAGTAACCCCAATCTTCCTAATAATTCAGGGTACAAGAGAGTCTGAACTCAGCCGGTGACATAGGTCACACAAACTGGTTTCATTGTGAAACCAGGGCACGGTTGGAGGTTCAAATCCTTCTGGTTAGCCTTTTTGAACCTACTCTTACCATTGGTCATCTTTCTCAAGCAAGCACTTGCTACACAAGCAGAGCAGAAAGTAGTTAGCTTTTTGCAAACACAAATTCTACCCAAGCAAGGAAGGATTAGCTACACAAGCAGGGCAGAAAGTAGTTAGCTTTGAGCAAACACAAAAACTGATACCAAGACCCAAAACTAGCAACATCTAGGTCAGGGCTCTCCAACCCTGTTCCTGGAGAGCTAACGTCCTGTAGATGTTCGATCCAACCCTAATCTAGCACACCTGATTATAATAATGAACTGGTTGATAAGCTGAATCTGGTTAATTACAACTGTGGTTGGAGCGAAAACCTACAGGACAGTAGCTCTCCAGGAACGGGGTTGGAGAGCCCTGATCTAGGGGGACGAGTACTCTCTCCCCACTAAGTCGGAGCCAAATTCTGTGGTCTTCGTGTGTTTGAAAAGTTTGTAAATGGCATGACACGTTCTCCTTCAGGCTCCCCCTCCACCTAGTACTTTTGCCAAACAGAAAACCCAAACCCATGGCAGCAGATCCACAAGGTCTGCCAGGAGAGGTGATTGTATAGTTCCATTAAGGAAAAGCACCTTTAGTCAATCTGATTTTTCTGTGAGAGCTTCCCATGTCTGGAACACATCACCTATCGCACCTTCACCAAATAATAAAGACATGGCTAAAGGCCAATCAGAACATAATCCCTAGTTGTGTATTGCCACTTTCCATGTTATCTGTTGTCTGTAGCTTGTGAGGTGTGTAAATACTTTTTTGCTTTTATGTATTTTGTTTTGTTGCTTTTGTGCTATTGCTCTGTCTGCATGCTGCTTGTCCTATGTTGCTCTGCTTGTGCTTACTGCTCATTGTTTGTCTGTACTGTTATTGTTTTTAATAAACTGCCTAGGGACTGTGGTTGAAAATTAGCCGGTTGGCTAAAACCATCACTTTTACTGAAATGTTGTCCCTGTAAAAATAAACTCAAATTCAAACTCAAGCTGAAGAGCGGAGAATTTAGGAAATGAATACGAGCCCCGGTGTTATTTCCAGGAAGGCTGGGCTTCCATGGGCGGGCTCTGCATTCATTGGCCCGTTGGGCATGTTCTCCACACATAATGTCAAAGTGGAATTATGTTTTTCACAATTTTTACAGATGATTTAGAAATGAAAAGCTGAAATGTCTTGAGTGTCATGTTCATTGATTGACGGGTCAGACCAAGGCGCAGCGTGATATACGTACATGTTTATTAAACCAAATAAACACAACGACAAAACAACAAACTAAACAAAACGTGAAGTCCAAGGTAGCACACACAACTTACCTTACACGGAACAAGATCCCACAACTACCTAGTGCCAATAGGCTGCCTCAGTATGATCCCCAATCAGAGACAACGAGCGACAGCTGCCTCTGATTGGGAACCACACCGGCCAACATAGATATACACATACTAGATAACACACATAGAAAATACACAACATAGAATATACACACCCTGACTCAACATATACGAGTCCCCTGAGTCAGGGCGTGACATTGAGTCAATAAGTATTCAACCCCTTTGTTATGGCAAGCCTAAATAAGTTCAGGAGTAAAAATGTGCTTAACAAGTCACATAAAAAGTTGCATGGACTTACTCTGTGTGCAATAATAGTGTTTTGACATTATTTTTTTTATGACTACTTAATCTCTGTACCTCACACATACAATCTGAAAGGTCCCTCAGTCGAGCAGTGAATTTCAAACACAGATTCAACCACAAAGACCAGGGAGGTTTTCCAATGCCTTGCAAAGAAGGGCACCTATTGGTAGATGGGAGAAGAAAAGAAAACAGACATTGAGTATCCCTTGAGCATGGTGAAGTTATTAATTACACTTTGGATGGTGTATCAATACACCCAGTCCTACTACAAAGATACAGGCGTCCTTCCTAACTAAGTTGCCGGAGAGGAAACAGTTACAGAGTTGAATGGCTGTGATAGGAGAAAACTGAGGACGGATCAACAACATTGTAGTTACTCCACAATACTAACCTAATTGACAGAGTTAAAAGAAGAAAACTATACTGCAAAAAATGTGGCAAAACAATTAACTTTTTATCCTGAATACAAAGTGTTATGTTTAGGGTAAATCCAATACAACACATTACTGAGTACTACTCTACAATATTTTCAAGCAGTGGTGGCTGCGTCATGTTATGGGTATGTTTGTCATCGTTAAGGACTGGGGAGTTGTTCAGGATAAAAAATTAATAGAATGGAGCTAAGCACAGGCAAAATCCTGGAGGAAAACCTGGTTCAGTCTGCTTTCCACGAGACACTGGGAGATTAATTCATCTTTGAGCAGGACGATAACCTAATAACCTTGCTTTCCAAGAAGACAGTAAATGTTCCTGAATAGCTGAGTTACAGTTTTGACTTAAATCTACTTGAAAATCTATGGAAAGACCTGAAAATGGTTGTCTAGCAATTATCAACAACCAATTTGACAGAGCTTGAAGAATTTTGAAAATAATAATCGACAAATTTTGCACAATGCAGGTGTGGAAAGCTCTTAGAGACTTACCCAGACAAACTCACAGCTATAATTGCTACCAAATGTGCTTCTAAAAAGTATTGCCTCAGGGGTGTGAAAACGTATGGAAATTATATATTTCTGTATTACATTTTCAATATATTTGCTAAAAGTTCTAAAAGCATGTTTTCACTTCGTCATTATTGTGTGTAGATGGGTGAGAGAAAAATATATATTTAATCAATTTCGAATTCAGGCTGTAACACAACAAAATGTGGAATAAGTCAAGGGGCATGAATACTTTCTGAAGGCACTGTATACAATGCAGTACCGTGCCTACATTGTACCTTAGACTGCAGGTCCACTGGGCACCAGTTAAAGTGCCTATGTAGGTAACGTGCAGGCTACTTGTGAATTATAATAAATTGAAAATTCTCTACAACAACAGAGTGATCAAATTAAGATAGTACATCTTTAGGTTGATTTTTATTTTTTTTTATATTTAATTTTTCTAATATTTAATTTTTTATTTTATGTTTTTAGTCATTTTGCAGACGCTCTGATCCAGAGCGACTTACAGTTAGTAAATAAATATTTTTTTTATACTGGCCCCCCGTGGGAATCGAACCCACAACCCTGGCATTGCAAACGCCATGCTCTATCAACTGAGCTACATCCCTGCCGGCCATCCCCTCTCCTACCCTGGACGACGCTGGGCCAATTGTGCGCCGCCCATGAGTCTCCCGGTCGCGGCCGGCTGCGACAGAGCCTGGATTCGAACCAGGATCTCTAATGGCACAGTTAGCACTGCGATGCAGTGCCTTAGACCACTGCGCCACTCAGGAGTACCATTCATTGAAGTTTAGCTGTAGACTTGTTACAGGCGAATGGGCTACAGTATTTTCTCTTCATTTATAATAATAATAATAATATGCCATTTAGCAGACGCTTTTATCCAAAGCGACTTACAGTCGTGCGTGCATACATTTTTGTGTATGGGTGGTCCCGGGGATCGAACCCACTACCTTGGCGTTACAAGCGCCGGGCTCTACCAGCTGAGCTACAGACAATCAAAATGTACTAGCTAATTAAATGGGAACACAGGATAAACATACACCCAACGCTACAACCCAGCAGGCCTTGCGCAGAGCGAGAGACCGCCCAGCAAGCAGCGACCGACGGTCGAGCCAGGCTACCAAGAGCTCAACGCATACAACGCTCTCTATAGCACTACTAAAGGAAAGTGCCTATTTTCAGCATGTGAGTGTGACTCCAATTGTTGGCCAGTACATTTTATTGTATGTTTTCTGTCCCCCGCAACTACAGGCACGGGGGACACTCCTGACACAACCGCGAGAAGCTACATCTGACGCTACCATGTAGCCGGGCCGATGCAGCGTGAGGGACAGCCGGCGACCAGCCATTGACTACCGGACCAGCCATAGACTAAAGACCCCTACTCGTGTAGAGCCGAAATAACATTGGCCACTGCTCCGTCAGTGAATCAACTGCTGTGTTAATTTTCCCCGGTGCTCATAGTTAGCCTATAGCCCTAAATCCTAGCCCTTTTATACGTTTCTAATTGGGCCGTAGTGATACTGTTTATTGTCACTGTTGTAATTTCGAATAAAGATCCTTTGATTGTACTTTGGCCTGTCTCTGTGGTTGTTTGCCGTGGGATTTTAGAACACTCTGCTTTTGACGTGTGTGATTTTGCGTGCGTGCGTGTGTGCTTCCATGCATGCGTGTTCTGGCGTATGCCAGTGTGCAGTTTCCTTGCCCACAGTCACATAACACCTTTCCAGCACTGTGCTAACAGTGTGTACCTAGTGAGGGAGCTGACTGCAATAGGCATGGGTCAGTGTACCTGGTGCCTCCCATGTATAATGAAAGCCCTGTGGGGAAAGTGAGTGAACAGAACAGGGGAACCTAACCACCATTCAGCCAGCCTGACTGTAGCTCCAGGATGGCTGTGCCCATCCAACAAGGTGGAGGTGTCTTGTAAAGCACGATTGTGGTTGTTCAGGACTGTTGTCACCGCAGGAGACCAATACTTCCAACAGCAGACACGCGTGACCCACCCCTTACTAAGGATGAAAACCCTCTGGTCAGAAGGGAACAGGGCTTTGGTAAAAACACTGTGGTTGGAATAAAAGACACTGATTAAAGAGTTTGCACTGCCAACCAGTACTTTCGCCAGGTTGGATTGGATATGTGGTTTTCAGGAACCTCTCAAACCTCAGCTTCAGCTGTGACACTCTGCTCTAAGCCCTGCTAAGATATATTAAGGCAATAATACATCAAATGGATCCGTCCCACTCTAAACAAACTACAGCTTTTAAAGGGTTCAATATAGCATACAACCTTTTCATAAGCACAACATTGATGCTTGACAAATCATCTATAACCTTGTCATACTGTTTAAAGGGTGTTTTGGTGCAGCAGGACTGTACCTCATCTGCCATGCCTCCCTTAACACCTAACCTAGCCAGCACAAGGAATGCTGTCTAGGGTAACAAGCTCCAGCTGGACACTGTTCCCTTAACGAGGGTGTGGCAGCCCTCTAATTGACTGCTTAAAGACTTTAAGGTGTGCAGCTCTCACTCTGCTGGGGAGAGTACTCTGGAGAGCACACGTCACGAGAGGTATGGCTAAAAGCCAATTTATGCTTGATCCGCACATGTGGTCGGAGGCTCCATATGGAGGGTGTGATGCAATTGTGGAGCCTCCTGAGGCATACAGAGGCCAAATTGAGCTCCGTACCACATCGCTGTGGCTTCCCAAATGTTGTAACAATGCAGTGGGCTCCGTATAGCTCTGCATTGACATGATTGGTTGACGGTAGTTGGGGGCGGGAGGTCGTGTATAAACACAAACTCACTTCCTTGACAACTTCCTTCACAACAGCTCTGCTCAACTGCTCCACGAAGCGCAAGAAGTATGAATGCCCTGACTTCTGCAGAGGCCGTATCACCGTAAATGATGCACGGCCAATAAAGAGGTCGGATTGACCATGCAGTGACTTTAAGACCTGTATGATTTGCAATGTTTAAGCTTTAGGCTAGTTCTATGAACTTCATGCTTTTGATTTATAAGATTGGTCTTAACCTTGTAGAGCCAGGATTTCATTAGCCTTTTCTAAATAAAAGCCTCTTTGTTTTGCATCCCGCTCCTGTCTCCTGTGCCTATGCCCCCCCCCCCACGAAAGTGTAAAACCCCTTGCACTGTAACAGGTGTATAAAGTGTAACATTGCCAATTCTGACAGCAAGTATGTCAATTCCCAAAAAAGATGTGATTTATAATGGGTGACATACCGTGGAATAATTTGTATACCTATGACGTGGAAATTCCCTATTCACTTCTATTAATCTTCGGCCCGGTTACCTTCAGACGAGTCTTGTGAAGCTTGTGGGCATCGTAGAGCAAAACAACCAACATGTTCGTGAGAGTCTCAGCTTTCGATGGTGGGGTAGATTTTAGCTCAACCATATTTGTTTTTAGCTTAAACCGTTCGGACTCTACAGCACATAGGCAGTACCGACTACAGACAAGTCCCGTGAAGCTTGTGGGGGTCGTAGAGCAAAACAGAGAACACCATCGTGTTTGTGAGTCTCAGCTTTCCATTGTGGTTTCAAGCCCAAACCATTCAGACTCTGCAGATGTTTTCGTGAGAAGACAGATTTTCGGGATGACTCCTGGTCTGACAAAAACCGCTGTAGCTCATCCACCATCCACAGCCGATGCGGAAGGCTGACATCGGCGGATGTGGTAGATTGAGACACAGCCCATGCAAAACAAACGGAAGTCTCTAGCTTAAACAGACGGAATTTGCTGGTGATTGTATTTATTACGCTAATTAGATTTTCGTGCGGACACATACAGTGATTCTAGGGGTTAAGGGTTTGGGAGGTTGTCACCAGGTGAAAGCAGAGATCTTATTGCTCCCTTATGTTCCAAGTGATGACAGACCAGTCTTAATGCATGGGTACACTGTGTGTTCTCCTCTCCCAAGTGTCACATCAAACATAAGATGTCTGTACTCCTTTATACCACCTCAAACATGCTTTATTTCCTTATTCACTGACATTGAAAGGTACAGCCAGTACTGTGCATCTGATTAGATATTCTTGGCTACACAGGAGTATTGATGTGCATGTCTAGGGCTCTATTTAATAAAACCAGTACATTTCTGATCTTGCTTTTAGTATACCACAGTGGACCATGTTGTATCAAACTGATCATTCAAAGCATTCCCACAATGTAAGACCAGTACCAGTTGGTTCCAGTTTGGTTTAAACAGGGATAGTAAGCACAGTTCAGTTTCTATACATAGTGAGTTCTCCTTATCTGTTGTCAAACAGTAGCCCAATGTTATCTTTAACGACCTCGCTCCTCTCCTCCTTCAGGTCCAATAGTTCTCTTGTTATGCTTTCTCACTCACAGCAGCTGGTGTCCCGACCCTGTTGAAATGTGAATGTGCGAGCCAGAGAGGTTGATAAACTACAGGGGACAGAAGGCTGTGTTTCTCCCCCTCAAAAGCGTGTTGCTTTGACTCCACTACTGTTCTGTCCTGTTGCTTTATTGATTCCAATTCCCCACTCTCATGTTTATTTTAAGACATTGCGATGCAAACACACATTCGAGCATGACTGCATGAAATGTGGCTGCTCATTAGGACATGTATCACAGCCTGTGTGTGTGTGTGTGTGTTTGTTTTGCCCTGACTCGAGCCCTTTAACATTTGCCCATATGCTGCAGTCAGGAGATCTGAACATTGTATTCTTAGTATTTGCATTTACTCTAAACAGTGCATAAAGGTATATTTCTACTGAAAAATATGTGGGTGGATCTTTAATGTTATGGGACTATTTTGCTTCCACTGGTCCTTGGGCCCTTGTTAATTTCAACGGCATCATGAACTTTACCAAGTACCAGGAGGCGAAACTTGGCCGCAAGTGGATCTTCCAGCAAGACAATGACCCCAAGCAACTTGAACCCCATTGAAAACCTCTGGGTTGAATTTAAGAGGGCAGTCCATATGCGCAGATGAAGGATATCAAGGATCTGGAAAGATTCTGTCTGGAGGAATGGTTTAACAATGTGTTCTCAAATCTCATAAAACATTTTTGAAAAAGGCTCAGTGTCATTATCCTCGCAAAATCTCTTTCTCTGAGCAAATGTACTAGCATAAAATAATATTTTGTTTTTTTTCATCGGAGCATACTAAATAGCTCACTATTTGTATAATTTCTTTTATACAGTCTTTTTTGCTCATCTTTATCAAGGGATCCAATAATTCCGGACCCCACTGTATGTTGAGGAGAACCAATTTCAGGAGACAGGAAAAACCTGCTTGTTTAAGATCTTCTTGTTCACGTTAGATGAAAAGGTTTTTTATACAAGATATCGGATTCCAGAATAAAACATGTAATAATCAACGTGGTTGTGAGCAGCTAGGGGTTGCTGGACAGGTAACAATTACCAGTGCTCATGTGACCCAAAGGGCATGAAGTCCAATTTCAAAAAGCAAATCCACTAGACATGGACACGGAAATTAGCAGTGGAATGTGAAGAATATGCATGAGTTCTCTTAAAATCTGTCCTCTCATCTGGCAGTGACCAGGCCTGTATTTATGTTGGGTCCCTCTGTGTTGGCTGTTACTTCTATGTTCCTGGTGCCCAATTTGTTACTGTCAAATGTCTTGAGGAGTGCAGTTGGATACTAATGAGATATTCTGTAGTTCCTATGATCTGCACTATGTTGTTTCATTCACATAGTTATTCTAATTAGAGATATACAGAACAATTGTTCCTCAGTGGAATTCGTAAAAGGCTTCTACAGTTGATGACTAGAACTATAATAATAATTTTCCACAGTTGTTGCTCATTAAAAGCTCGAATTCTGTGTATAACTTTATCTTTAGATGTCTCATTATTCATGTAATTTGCTTAATCCACATTTTCCCAGCCGCAGGACGACAACAGCCAGGAGGACGAGGAGCGGGCCGGTCCAGACGACGAAGGTGGCTTCCCTCGATGTCCAAGGGAGGCGGAGGGGTGTTGTGGGGGACGGCATCTGCCAGGGGACCAGGAACCACCAGCCTGAGGAGGGAAACAGGAAAAGATGGTGAGATCCGGTAGTTAGTGGGGAGTTGTGATCTGTAAGTTACCTCGTTGACCCTCCGGAGGACCTTGAACGGCTCCACAAACCGGGGACTCAGCTTCTTACAAGGCAGGCGGAGCTGGAGGTTAATGGTGGAGAGCCAGACGTGATCACCAGGATGGAACACGGGAGCCTCACTGAGGTGGCGATCCGCCTGCAGTTTTTTACGGCGGACGGCGCGCTGGAGTCTCATGTGGGCATCGTTCCATACCTCTTCTGTACGCCTGAACCACTCGTCCACCGCAGGAGTTTCAGTCTGGCTCGGAGTCCACGGAGCCAGGGCTGGCTGATAACCCAGAACACACTGGAAGGGAGTCAGCCTGGTGGAGGAGTGTCACAATGAATATTCAGCCCAAGGAAGGAATCGGGCCCACTCCCCCTGCCGGTCCTGGCAGTGGCTCCTCAGGAATCTCCCCAGCTCGTGGTTCATCGTCTCCACCTGCCCGTTAGACTGAGGCCGGTACCCGGAAGTGAAACTGACGGTGACCCCCAGCTTCTCCATGAAAGCCTTCCATACACGTGATGTGAATTGGGAGCCACGATCAGAGACGATATCCTCCGGAAGGCCATAGTGCCAGAAGACCTGCTGGAACAGTGCCTCAGTGACCTCGAGAGAGTTGGGGAGACCAGAGAGAGGGATGAAACGGCATGATTTAGAGAATCTGCCCACTATCACCAAAATAGTGGTAAAACCATCAGAAGATGGGAGATCAGTGACAAAGTCAATGCACAGATGAGACCAGGGACGCTGAGGCACGGGAAGGGGAAGGAGTTTCCCTGCTGGAGCGTTTCCGGGGGATTTGGATTGGGCACATACAGAACAGGAGTTGACATAATGAGTGACCTCCTACTCCAAGGTGGGCCACCAGTACTTAAGGGGCGTCATCTCCAAACAGCGGAGGATTCTCTACCACAAGTCGACCCAGCAAGCCAGTACCCCAGCCCATCCAGCAGTCTGTCCTGGTCAACAATGCCCAATTGGCCCTCCTGGACAAATATGACGGGACTCCATTGAAATGCCGTGGCTTCCTACTCCAGTGCTCCCTCTATTTCGCTCATCAGATGGGAGCCCCCACCACCGAGAGGTCTAAGGTTGCCACGGTTATTTCTCTGCTGACTGGACAGACGTTGGAGTGGGCCACGGCCGTCTGGGAGAGAGGAGAGGAAGAGCTGGGTTCCTATGAGGGGTTCATGGCTCTGTTAATAATAATAAATAATTATATGCCATTTAGCAGACACTTTTATCCAAAGCGACTTACAGTCATGTGTGCATACATTTTTACGTATGCGTGGTCCCGGGGATCAAACCCTGGCGTTACAAGCGCCATGCTCTACCAATTGAGCTACAGAGGGGGTCTTCGACCATCCACCAGAGGGCACAGAGGGGGATGAGCGCCTACTCCAACTACGGCAGGATGGCTAGACCACGGCAGAGTACGCGCTCACCTTTTGGACAGTGGCAGCATCCAGCGGATGGAATGAGCCGGCGCTCCGCACCCTATTCAGAAGAGGATTGGGCGAAGAGGTCCAGACGGAGTTGGCGTGCCTAGACAACCTATCCTTGGACGCCCTCATCGCGATGGCCATCCGTCTGGATAACCTTCTTTGGGAGTGTCGGTACCCCCATCGCCTCTCTCCCTCCTCCGTTGATCATTTTGAGTCAGAGCCTGAACCCATGGAGGTGGTGGCCACACATCCCTCTGTGGCAGAGCGACGCCATCAATGACAGCTGGGGCTCTGTCCTTTTTGTGGACAGGAGGGGCACCAGCTTCAACGATGTCCGGTACATTCTAACCGGGGGTCCACGGGAGCAGAGAGACAGCCACGTGATCATCCGTCTCCTGGGTTAGGCGTGAGTATTCCATCATCATCACTTTCCGCTAAACCAACATGATTTCACTGGCTGTCTGTCCTTCATGTTTTGTTTCTACAGCTCCAGTGGACTCCGGTAGCGCAGGGAATTTTATTGACCAGGCCCTCGCCTCCTCCCTTAACATCACCTCATACCCGGTCTCCTCTCCTTGTCCAGTTCAAGCACTGGATAGTCAACCACTGGGATCTGGGACAATCACACACATCACAGCACCACTTACCCTCACCGTGGAATCCATAAATCAAGAAAGCCTTCCCTTCCTCATCATCAGTGCACCCGTACACAAGATCATCCTCGGCCTCCCATGGCTTCAACGTCATAACCCCACCGTCTCATGGCCGAGGATGAAAATCACCGACTTCCGGAAGAACTGCTTACCCTTTCCCTGTGGTTCCACGTCGGTTAAGAGTCCTGTGGTTGCCCTTCAACCCAACATCCCGGAGGTATACCAAGACCTGCGCCACCTGTCTCCCTCCTCATCGCCCCTGGCACTGTGCCATCGACCTACTTGCATGCTATGTGCCTCCACGCGGCCGCTTCTACCCTCTGTCGGTGGCCGAAACCAAGTCTATGGAGGAGTACATCCAGGAGGCTCTCCAGCAGGGTTTCATTCGCACGTCCACCTCCCCTGCGTCAACAGGCTTCTTCTTCGTGGCCAAGAAGGACAGAGGATTGTGCCCGTGAATCGATTACAGAAATCTGAATTCCCATCACCACAAAGAACCGCTAACCTCTCCCATTGGTGCCGGCCGCGATTGAACAACTCCGCGGGGCCCAGTTTTTCACCAAGTTGGACCTGCGGAGTGCCTACAATTTGATCCACATCCGGGAAGGGGATGAATGGAAGACGGCCTTCAGCACAATGTCTGGTCACTACAACATAAACAATACTACCTGATGACTGATAACAAAAGAGTGCTATGTAAAGGGTAAGTAATCAAGGGAGTAATGAAGTCCAGGTGTGACTGATGATGAGATGCAGGTGTGCGTAATGATGGTTGCCAGGTGTGTGTAAATATGGGTTGCCAGGACTGGTGATTAGTAGACCGGTGAGCGGGGGAGCGGGAGTGGATGTGACAAAGTCTGAAGAACTGGTTCCACCTACTAAAAACTGTGCTTCTTTAGGTTTATGAAGCGTGTAATAATGCATTTTGTCTTTAATGTATCTAAATAAATAATGACCATTAAACACTAAACTAGCTCATAAATGGTTATTGCTAACAGCGGTCATGTTGTAAAGATAGCATCCATCACAAGCAACGTCATGCCACGTCTTGGCATCCTGTCATTGCCTTTGGCTCATGCTGGTGATGGGAGAGGTTCGATTTATGTTGTGTTGATAGGGCCATGTGTAGGCCATTTTTGAAATGTGTAACTAAATCAAGCCAATCGTGATATAATTTCTATCAAATAAAAAAATAACACAGACTATATTATTTTACAATTTAAGATTAAACGTTTGAATGAAATATATGCCTTCTACTCCTTTATTCTTATACTGTTACATTCATCAGATTATTGTTCATTCCTTACATGGGCACAACCATGTCCAGGTACTGATTTCAGGCTTCTATAGCCATGGAAGACAAACTGCTGCTGGCCAAACTCCCCCTGGTGCTGAGAGGACACCCATCTGTACTGCTGCTGCAAACACCAATCTGGAAATGACTGTGATTGCAGCCCACAAATAAATAAATAAATAAATAAATGCTTAATAAATGAATAAACTATTTACTAATCCATTATAAATGCTTTATTACCAGGTGTTATTATAACGTGCTACCAAATTCAGTCCCATGTTTCACCTGTTTGCTTTTGGCCAAACTAGCCTCTATAATGCCAGACACTGAGCATAGATTTGTGTCTGGAGAAGGTGTATGAATGTGATACAGCCACATCACATTCTGCCCTGGACTCAGTTCTGGAGGAATCAATGCAGTGTTCAGCAGTGCATCATGACCATGCCTCAGCCCACAGCTAAAGATGCATTAATCCACCAGTGTACATGCTCATGCAACACACACACACATTTCCCTGTCAGCTCCAGAGGCCATTGTGACTAATGTTGTTATCATCTTACAGGGAGAAGACCCATCCAAGCCTGCAGGGAAATTAAATATTGTTCTCTTCTAAAGAGCCCAAAACAGTCCCAAAGCAAACGGGAAGGCATGATCTAATAATATAATAAATATGTTGCATCCTTATTGTATCTGCTTTATAGTCACAGTGGATTGTAAATTATCAAAATATGCATGCTGTCATATAGAGTGGGGTAAAATATTATTCAGATGATGTGTGTACTAGCAGTGTGAATGTGATCTGTGTTGAAACAAAATCTTGCATCGTGATATGTTGTTCACAATAGCATTGGCTCTAAACTTCCTGTGTTATCTGATAATGAAACAAGCACAATTGGCAAAATGTGATTAGAGCTATCTGGAGTCTAACAACAACTAGGTCACAGTTGCAGCCACCAATGTATTTCACTGTAGAAAATGGTATATGGCATGTTATGTACCATGCTTATTCAATTATTCACAACTTTATAGTCAAAGATGAACAAGACATGAATTAGCCACATCTTGATATGATCTAGCACCCTCTAATTATGGTAATCTCATGTATGTTTCTGTCATTACCCTGATTGCATTATGCTTCCTGTAATGTGCGGTGTTACAGACCATATCATCATCCTATTCATTAATCCACTATAGCATGCTAGGCCTATTAAATCTAATTCTAATTCATCAGATGTGATGTAGATACTCAGTCGTTTACCTCACATTTGAAAGATAATTACCCGAATGGAGGGTGGTAATATATCTGCAGGGATTTTATATGTGAATTTAAATAAGAAAGTGGCACATATTCCTGGATATATTTTTACTGTGAATAGAAAGCCGTATGGCAGCTTCTGTGAGTGAGTGTCGGTGTAGAGTTTACAATAATGGTGGAAAGCCTGATTGTATTTAATTGACCATGAAATTCTAGTTGGTTTTATTTCAACAGTGCTTTTTGTCATGCATTTTGTCATTAGCCCCAGGCTTAACGCCCCTAAAAGAAAACCTACAACCAAGAGAGAGGCCTAAACTAGAGGTGTCCCTCGCATACAGATACAGTAGAGAGGGGGAGAGAAAGAGAGAGAGAATGTTTATGTGCATGGATGTATTCAGTTTGTATTGGCTACAGAATAGACAACAACAGGTGTAGTGGCTTCCTTACCAATTGACCATAGCCACAGCCCAAGCCTGAAGCCGGGTTGTTTCGGACGCATTCAGTCCACATTCAAAGTTTCCAAACGGCAAAAACATTCAATGAGATCCAGGGATATGGTGCAACAACAGGGTTTATTCTCCTTATATCAACAAAAAATGATTCTCCAATCAACTTAAAGGAAAGATTACTTGACGTGAAAAATACATAATATGGTCTGTATGTCTGTATGGTCAAAAGACTATACCGTTCTCGCGTCTAGCTAGGACACCCCTCCCCACCGAAGGCCCAACTTCCTGCCTTTATCCAATC
This sequence comes from Coregonus clupeaformis, assembly GCF_020615455.1. Taxonomy (NCBI): domain Eukaryota; kingdom Metazoa; phylum Chordata; class Actinopteri; order Salmoniformes; family Salmonidae; genus Coregonus; species Coregonus clupeaformis. The sequence continues at coordinate 59,369,075 of NC_059192.1, forward strand.
ACTAACACACTTACCACAGTACAATGAATGGGCAGGAGGGGGAGACAAAAACGAAGTTACACTAATAACAAAGGAATATATCTCAATCAGGTAAATATAAATCATGAAGGTACGTACCTAATATTTCATCACATACACATTTCATATATTTACACACATATACATGGAGCTCTGTATATTCTGTATTTTATACAAATAGGTCTAAATCGGCTCTAACAACAGGCTTGACATGCTGTATCAGGTAAACAAGCCCAGGTTGGTGTACGGTAACAGACCAGCTGGTGATAGGCCACTTTGGAACGTAGGCAGTATTACAAACACATTACAAACTGCAAGCTTGGAAGTCATCATGGCATTACTTCCTCCACCCCTGTCCTTCAGTACTATGCTATGGAAATCATTATGCGTAACAGTGTGTACACACTGATACTATCAATACCATATCTGACGGCTCCCTGCTCCTACCATTGCAATCTGCTCTCCACCACACCAATCTGATGGAATGAATGTGTCATAGATGGACTTTTAATAACATGTCACAGCCGACCATATGTCCAATTATGGGAGGACGAATGTGTTCTCTGTCTTGGCCATGTATTGAACTTCTTTGCATGGTGGAGTGTGTCTATGTGTTTGTGTGGCTTATAGGGCAGCACAAGTGGTATCGTTATGAAAATAATGAGTGTCTTCTTGCAGTGTAAATGTCAGGCAGTCACAACATAGCAATGTGTATTGTGTTGGTCTCAGTGTTTGCATTATGTAATGGTAATGTAGTAGAGCTGATAAATATAAGTGTAAAATGTCATGTGAGTGTAAAATGTCAGTATGTTTCCTGGGGTTTATTCACTATAAACCAAATGGAAGCAAACAGAAGTAAGCGGAACGCAATACAACCCTGTTAGATGTCCAAAGGCAAGGGTTTTTCCATTTCCAATCCTTGGGACTGCCTAAGCAATTGGTTTCTTTTAAAAGAGATCTTAAAAGAACAGTAACTCAATTACATGGTGAAATTGGTAACACTTTACTTAAAGAGGGTTTACATAAGGAATCCATAACACCTTCATGTAATCACTCATAACAACCTTCATAACACATTTATTCAACATGTATCTATTCATAAGCCTTTTTCAAATAAAAGTCCTGTCAAATAAATATATATTTATCCATTGTACGAATGGAATTTGTATTTTTACAGCCACCCAGCCCAAAGTATTATCCTAAGAACATGTTTTTGGCTTATCTTGGCAGAGAAAACCTGTAGGCCTACATGACATTTATGATTGGTGCTCCAGGGCAGAACATTGTGCAATGCAGTTTTACTCTGTTTACTTCAGATATGCCTTCTCCCAGATATTGTCAAATAATAGTTTATATTTGAATAAAATCTCTAACCTGTCTGTTTGTTTTTCTGTGCAGAAGGAAAATTACCCAATCTCAAATTTGGGTCTGATCCTAATTACCAGGCTTCCACAAATATTTGACCAATTCTTTTTTTTTTAAAGGTCAATTTGCAAGTGGCTGAATCTCACCCGAGAAATCACCAGAGCGAGGGAAACAGCGCCCCTCTGTATTTGTATGTGTAGCCCATGCATCTGATGCTGTCTGGACCAAAAGAGTATAACATGTTGCCACCGTAGCATTTGATTGATAAAATAATTAGTCAATCATTTTTGAGCTGAGCTCAACTGTGGGTTGTCCTGGTGCAGCAAAGGAGGTCAGTTTGCTGCATCCGTTTCCTAAGCCATGGATGGAGATGGGGATTTGGAGATGGTTTTGACTTAATTCTCTGTACAGGCCAATGATTATGACGGCGATTCTGATCTGTAGAGTTCAAAAAGTACAAGCAGGGTGAGTCAACATTTTTTGTTTTACTTGCATGCTCACACACGCACACACGCACGCACACACACACACACATACACACACACACAGAACTCAGTCTATGGACAGCCACATGATATTTAGCAACACTGACTGGACTAAATTGTTTTTGGTATCTTTAAGTTTGTTTTCAGTGTATTAAACTAACCATATATACCCTTGTTGATTTGAAGATGTTTAAATGTTTAAGATAAAATGGTGCTGGAATAGCGGAGGCAGTGTTCCTGTTATCTTTGTGCTGACTTGCGATAACTTGGTAGTTTTAAATCAGTAGTTGTTTAGTAAACTGTCGAAACATTAACTTGCTTGACCATGCTGCAGTTGATATAACTGTTTGTTTTACATGCAATATTTGCTTTGTGGACTTCACCGGACAGATGTTGCTCTCTGGTTTTGTGATGAGACAAACGTGTATGGAGTTTAATTTATTCCGCCACTGTGTGACTGTTGTCATTTTGTTGTCACGGCCCTATTGTATTTCAAGGTATGAACAAATGGGTTATAGAACAAACAACGCAATTATCACAACATAGGTCATAATGTGGCTTTTTTACTTGCTTGGCTTCCTCAGTGATTTTACCCATGCACCGCTACTGATCATTAGCTCATACTTCAGTCTGAGACTACCATCACTGAAGTCATTTGTGGTGACGTCAAAATGAGGGGTGTTGTACAAAACAAAGTCATCAGTGATTGGATAATCTCTAACCAATCAGAGTATCAAAGCCAATGACACATTTTCAAAACACTGCTTTACTCAAGTATGTTCTGGCTCTGGCCCAACCCATCGGTTTCTTGGACCAATCAGAATGGATAGAATGTGTTTGTGTTCTAGAAATCGTCAGGGAAGTACTCAGTTTCAGACTCATTGCGGAGAAGAAACTAACATCGGTGGGACTGGCGTAGCGTTTGGCCCGAGCAAGGAGTTTGGTAGCCAGGCAACACAACTCCTACAATAGTTTACACAGTTAAATTCAACTTATATTGCGACAATATCGTTTAAGATCTGTGTTTGACTTTGAAGTAAAGATTTTGAAACATAACTGTTTTCAGCGATTTCAACACATTCCATGCATTGTTTACTGCACAGGGCATTTCCATAGAGTTAATATTACAATTCTAAGACAACTCCTCTAAGGTACAACAGCCGACATAAGACTAGACGAGACAAACTAGCCAGTTTTAGAATTTTGTGTACAACAGCTGACTGGAGACTGGGCATTCAGGTTAATAAGATGAGACCATGCAGTTGAGACAGTTCCCACGGTAACGATGCCTCTTTACAATGACATGATGAAACTTTGAAACAAAGTTGTCACTTGTTGAAGCAAGGTATTGTAGCAAACGAGTTTCATGAAATACATGCACCAGAAACATTACACACTTTGTGACTTATTAGAAAAATATCTGCAAGCTAGGCTAGCTATTACTGCAGCAAAACATCTAGCTAACTGTCTGCTTGGCTAAATAGCTAGCTACTTGGCTGAACACAGAACGTTAGCGCACTGTTCTCTGATTGGCTAAATGGATTCGTCTTGTCTCAAGTCTTGTCTCAAGTCAAAATATTTGCTAAAATAAATAATTAAAAATACAATGCGAATGGTAGTGGGTCTAGGGTTTCTGGGATAATGGTGTTGATGTATGCCATGACCAGCCTTTCAAAGCACTTCATGGCTACAGATGTAAGTGCTACGGGGCGGTAGTCATTTAGACAGGTTACCTTGGCGTTCTTGGGCACAGGGACTATGGTGGTCTGCTTGAAACATGTAGGTATTACAGACTCGGTCAGGGAGAGGTTGAAAATGTAATTGAAGACACTTGCCAGTTGGTCAGCGAATGTTCTGAGTATGCATCCTGGTAATCTGTGGTCTTGTGAATGTTGACTTGTTTAAAGGACTTACTCACATCGGCTAGTGCGTGATCATGCAGTCATCCGGAACAGCTGGTGCTATCATACATGGTTCAGTGTTGCTTGCCTCAAAGTGAGCATAAGGCATTTAGCTCGTCTGGTAGGCTTGCGTCACTGGGCAGCTCGCGGCTGGATTTCCCTTTGTAATCTGTAATAGTTTGAATGCCCTGCCACATCCGACGAGCGTCAGAGCCGGTGTAGTAGGAGTCAATCTTAGTCCTGTGTTGACGCTTTGCCTGTTTGATGGTTCGTCGGAGAGCATAGCAGGATTTCTTAAAAGCCTCCAGATTAGTGTCCCGCTCCTTGAAAGTGGCAGCTCTAGCCTTTAGCTCAGTGCGGATGTTGCCTGTAATCCATAGCTTCTGGTTGGGATATGTACACTACATGACCAATTGTACAGTCACTATAGGGACGACGTCGTCGATGCACTTATTGATGAAGCCGGTGACTGATGTGGTATAATCCTCAATGCCATCGGATGAATCCCGGAACATATTCCAGTTTGTGCTAGCAAAACAGTCCTGCAGCTTAGCATCTGCGTCATCTGACCACTTCCGTATTGAGTGAGTCACTGGCACTTCCTGCTTGAGTTTTTGCTTGTAAGCAGGAATCAGGAGGATTGAAGGATGGTCAGATTTGCCAAATTGATTGCGAGAGAGAGAGCTGTGTGTGGATTAATGGTGGTCTTTTTTTCCCTCTGTTTGCACATGTGACATGCTGAAATAATGTAAAACGGATGTAAGTTTTCCTTCATTAAAGTCCCAGGCCACTAGGAGCACCGCTTCTGTGTGAGCATTCTCTTGTTTGCTTATGGCCTTATACAGCTTGTTGAGTGCGGTCTTAGTGCCTGCATCGGTTTGTCGTGGTAAATAGACAGCTACGAAAAACTATCTTGGTAAATAGTGTGGTCTACAACTTATCATGAGGTACTCTACCTCGAGACTTCCTTAATATTAGAGATCGCACACCAGCTGTTATTGACAAATAGACACAGAACACCACCCCTCGTCTTACCGGAGGTTGCTGTTCTGTCTTGCCGATGCACAGAAAACCCTGCCAACTGTATATTATCCATTTTGTCGTTCAGCCACGACTCGGTAAAACATAAGACAAAATTGAATACATTTCAACTATGTCTGACATGGTACAGGTGTCTTCTTTTTTAAGGTCATAACCATGTGTGTAAGGTGTATACTTTTGTTTCAAAGTAGATTTGTTTAAGACTACCAAGAAATACTCTGTGTGACCCTGATTTAGCCCACTGCAGTAAAAGGTTAATTAAGCAAACTTCATCTAAACTGCCTCGTCTGTTAGATGTGAACTAGGCTTTAGGTTAACATTTTGGGAAACAATCATTTTTCTTGGGGGTGTTCTGTATTGCTCTTCTACTGCAAGAAAAAATCTCAAGATGCAAGATGATGAGCCCATATTTGTATAGGAAGCATGTGTGTGTGTGTATGTATGTGTGTGTGTGTGTGTGTGTGTGTGTGTGTGTGTGTGTGTGTGTGTGTGCATGTGTGAGCTGCTTTGAAAGATAATAGCCTACATAATTTTCTGAACAGACATGGCCTCAATTAACAATAGACTCTCCTCCTCTTTCTCCTCCCTCTCTCTCCCTTTCCCTCCCCATCTCTCTCCCTTTATATTTGCTAACCTGCATAATTGAGTTGAATACGTTTCCTATCGAGAAGAAGCTTATCGTGAATAAACAATACAACAACAATACGCATAATGGCGAAGGCCAATTACAAATCGGCAAGCATGTGTGTAGTAATTCGACTGTAAACAACAGTCAATTCACAGCCAACCATCTGCACTACCCCAAGCTATGAGGCAATGACTGGGGATTGAACAGGGATTTGAGAGTCATTATCTTTGTTCAAAGGAAATTATTGCTGCACTTTAAATCTTGATGTAAGGATAATGAAGTGCTCAATTACGTTTTCTGATCCGACGCTGGGCACACAGTGTATAAGCTCATTTAGAGTTACAGTTGGATGATGGACAGTGGCTATGAAAAATGGTGCACGGTAGCGGTCGTCATTAACCATGCATGCCTAAATTATTTTAATTGCAGGTTTTATTTGCTCTAACCACTGTGCTTCGGTGGACTAATGTGACAGACAGAATCTCTTCATCTAAATCAACTTTTCGCCCACCTCCCAAACAATTTTCTATCCCACTCCTCAGTTCATTGCTCAAAATGTTAACGTTAATGACTCTAACTTGTGTGACAATGTAATGCCACTGTCATCACTCAAAGCCAGCGCTCGCCCTCATGGCAATGTTTCGGAGGCCTGTTCAGAGCACTTTTGATGTGTTAAATGTTGACAACCTTGGAGGTGCACTTGATGAGTAGAAGTGAAGAGAACAGAACACTGTGGGTGTCGATTGAGACACCAGAACTTTGGAGATTTGTCAAACGTATCTCAATGGGATATATTTGGACCCAAAACTAACAGTATGAACAGACCACAAAAACAGCCCAGAAATGTGAGATTATTAACCACGGTGCACTGCTTGGATACAAATGGATTTTGATTTCAAAAACCTACAGTGAGGGAAAAAAGTATTTGATCCCCTGCTGATTTTGTACGTTTGCCCACTGACAAAGACATGATCAGTCTATACTTATTTCCCTCATTAAAATGCAAATCAATTTATAACATTTTTCATATGCGTTTCTCAGGATTTTTTTGTTAAGAGTGAGAGACAGAATAACAACAAAAAAATCCAGAAAAACGCATGTCAAAAATGTTATAAATTGATTTGCATTTTAATGAGGGAAATAAGTATTTGACCCCTCTGCAATTGCCCTTGTTGGCAATCACAGAGGTCAGACGTTTCTTGTAGTTGGCCACCAGGTTTGCACACATCTCAGGAGCGATTCTGTCCCACTCCTCTTTGCAGATCTTCTCCAAGTCATTAAGGTTTCGAGGCTGACGTTTAGCAACTCGAACCTTCAGCTCCCTCCACAGATTTTCTATGGGATTAAGGTCTGGAGACTGGCTAGGCCACTCCAGGACCTTAATGTGCTTCTTCTTGAGCCACTCCTTTGTTGCCTTGGCCGTGTGTTTTGGGTCATTGTTATGCTGGAATACCCATCCACGACCCATTTTCAATGCCCTGGCTGAGGGAAGGAGGTTCTCACCCAAGATTTGACGCTACATGGCCCTGTCCATCGTCCCTTTGATGCGGTGAAGTTGTCCTGTCCCCTTAACAGATCCCCGTCATTCGCGTGAGGAAGAGACGGAGATATCGTGGACGCAGATCCGGGTGCCTTGTAAGGATCCGACGGCGTGCGAGTAAACTGCCTCTCCCATCAATCCTATTAGCCAACGTTCAATCTTTTGAGAATAAAATTGACGATTTAAGATTACGGTTATCCTACCAACGGGACATTAAAAACTGTAATATCTTATGTTTCACGGAGTCGTGGCTGAACGACAACAATGACAACATTCAGCTAGCAGGCTATACGCTACATCGGCAGGACAGAACGTCTGACTCTGGTAAGACAAGGGGCGGCGGTCTGTGTATATTTGTAAACAACAGCTGGTGCACAAAATCAAATACTAAGGAAGTCTCGAGGTTTTGCTCACCTGAGGTAGAGTATCTTATGATAAGCTGTAGACCACACTATTTACCAAGAGAGTTTTCATCTATATTTTTCATAGCTGTCTATTTACCACCACAAACCAATGCTGGCATTAAGATTGCACTGAATGAGTTGTACAAGGCCATTAATCAACAGGAAAACGCTCATCCAGATGCAGCGCTCCTAGTAGCCGGGGACTTTAATGCAGGGAAACTTAAATCCGTTCTACCTAATTTCTACCAGCATGTTAAATGTGCAACCAGAGGGGAAAAACTCTAGACCACCTTTACTCCACACACAGAGACGCATACAAAGCTCTCCCTCGCCCTCCATTTGGCAAATCTGACCATAACTCTATCCTCCTGATTCCTGCTTATAAGCAAAAACTGAAGCAGGAAGCACCAGTGATTCGGTTAATAAAAAAGTGGTCAGATGACGCAGATGCTAAGCTACAGGACTGTTTTGCTAGCACAGACTGGAACATGTTCCGGGATTCTTCAGACAGCATTGAGGAGTACACCACATCAGTCACTGGCTTCATCAATAAGTGCATCGATGATGTCGTCCCCACAGTGACCGTACGTACATACCCCAACCAGAAGCCATGGATTACAGGAAACATCCGCACTGAGCTAAAGGGTAGAGCTGCCGCTTTCAAGGAACGGGACTCTAACCCGGACGCTTATAAGAAATCCCGCTATGACCTCTGACGAACCATCAAACAGGCAAAGAGTCAATACAGGTCTAAGATTGAATCATACTACACTGGCTCTGACGCTCGTCGGATGTGGCAGGGCTTGAAAAATATTACAGACTACAAAGGGAAGCACAGCCGCGAGCTGCCCAGTGACACAAGCCTACCAGACGAGCTAAACCACTTCTATGCTCGCCTGAGGCAAGCAACACTGAAGCATGCATGAGAGCACCAGCTGCTCCCGGACGACTATGTGATCACGCTCTCCGTAGCCGATGTGAGTAAGACTTTTAAGCAGGTCAACATTCACAAGGCCGCAGGGCCAGACGGATTACCAGGACGTGTACTCCGAGCATGTGCTGACCAACTGGCAAGTGTCTTCACTGACATTTTCAACATGTCCCTGACTGAGTCTGTAATACCAACATGTTTCAAGCAGACCACCATAGTCCCCGTGCCCAAGAACTCTAAGATAACCTGCCTAAATGACTACCGACCCGTAGCACTGACGTCTGTAGCCATGAAGTGCTTTGAAAGACTGGTCATGGCTCACATCAACAGCATAATCCCAGAAACCCTAGACCCACTCCAATTTGCATACCGCCCCAACAGATCCACAGATGATGCAATCTCTATCGCACTCCACACTGCCCTTTCCCACCTGGACAAGAGGAACACCTACGTGAGAATGCTATTCATTGACTACAGCTCAGCATTCAACACCATAGTGCCCTCTAAGCTCATCACTAAGCTAAGGATCCTGGGACTAAACACCTCCCTCTGCAACTGGATCCTGGACTTCCTGACGGGCCGCCCCCAGGTGGTAAGGGTAGGTAACAGCACATCTGCCACACTGATCCTCAACACGGGGGCCCCTCAGGGGTGCGTGCTCAGTCCCCTCCTGTACTCTCTGTTCACCCATGACTGCATGGCCAGGCACGACTCCAACACCATCATTAAGTTTGCCGACGACACAACAGTGGTAGGCCTGATCACCGACAACGATGAGACAGCCTATAGGGAGGAGGTCAGAGATCTGGCCGTGTGGTGCCAGGACAACAACCTCTCCCTCAACGTGACCAAGACAAAGGAGATGATTGTGGACTACAGGAAAAAAAAGAGGACTGAGCACGCCCCCATTCTCATCGACGGGGCTGTAGTGGAACAGGTTGAGAGCTTCAAGTTCCTTGGTGTCCACATCACCAACGAACTATCATGGTCCAAACACAGCTAGACAGTCGTGAAGAGGGCACGACAAAGCCTATTCCCCCTCAAAAGACTAAAAAGATTTGGCATGGGTCCTCAGATCCTCAAAAAATTCTACAGCTGCACCATCGAGAGCATCCTGACTGGTTGCATCACCGCCTGGTATGGCAACTGCTTGGCCTCTGACCGCAAGGCACTACAGAGGGTAGTGCGTACGGCCCAGTACATCACTGGGGCAAAGCTCCCTGCCATCCAGGACCTCTATACCAGGCGGTGTCAGAGGAAGGCCCTCAAAATTGTCAAAGACTCCAGCCACCCTAGTCATAGACTGTTCTCTCTGCTACCGCACGGCAAGCGGTACCGGAGTGCCAAGTCTAGGTCCAAAAGACTTCTCAACAGCTTCTACCCCCAAGCCATAAGACTCCTGAACAGCTAATCATGGCTACCCGGAATATTTGCACTGCCCCCCCACCCCATCCTTTTTACGCTGCTGCTACTCTGTTAAGTATTTATGCATAGTCACTTTAACTCTACCCACATGTACATATTACCTCAACTACCTCAACTAGCCGGTGCCCCCGCACATTGACTATGCAACGGTACCCCCCTGTATATATAGCCTCCCTACTGTCACTTTTTTTTTACTGTATATATAGCCTCCCTACTGTCACTTTATTTTACTTCTGCTCTTTTTTTTCTCAACACTTTTTTGTTGTTGTTTTATTCTTACTTTTTTTGTTTAAAATAAATGCACTGTTGGTTAAGGGCTGTAAGTAAGCATTTCACTGTAATGTCTGCACCTGTTGTATTCGGCGCATGTGACCAATAAAATTTGATTTGATTTGATTTGATTTGAAAACACCCCCAAAGCATAATGTTTCCACCTCCATGTTTGATGGTGGGGATGGTGTTCTTGGGGTCATAGGCAGTATTCCCCCTCCTCCAAACACGGCGAGTTGAGTTGATGCCAAAGAGGTCGATTTTGGTCTCAATAGACCACAACACTTTCACCCAGTTCTCCTCTGAATCATTCAGATGTTCATTGGCAAACTTCAGACGGGCCTGTATATGTGCTTTCTTGAGCAGGGGGACCTTGCGGGTGCTGCAGGATTTCAGTCCTTCACGGCGTAGTGTGTTACCAATTGTTTTCTTGGTGACTATGGTCCCAGCTGCCTTGAGATCATTGACAAGATCCTGCCGTGTAGTTCTGGGCTGATTCCTCACCGTTCTCATGATCATTGCAATTGCATTTCCCTCATTAAAATGCAAATCAATTTATAAAAATGTTTTACATGCATTTTTCTGGATTTTTTTGTTGTTATTCTGTCTCTTACTGTTCAAATAAACCTACCATTAAATTATAGACTGATCATTTCTTTGTCATTGGGCAAACGTACAAAATCAGCAGGGGATCAAATACTTTTTTTCCCTCACTGTATACAGACATGAAATAGAATCGGTTGCATATGAAGTAGCTTAACAAACAGAATATATTATAGCCCACTACTCTTTTGATTGATGGAAATAACATTCCCATGCCATGTACATGCATACAGGCAAGTGTCATTGGAGTCAGTTGTATTCTTTCTTATGTTGTACCTCTAATTGCATGTCTCTTACACTTTACATGTTTAAAATTCATAGACGGGGTGTGGATACTGTAGGCTTCCTCTGAATCCTTTGATGATTCCAGTGCCTCTCACAGACATGTTAAATGAGTCAGACATCGCTAATTTAAGTAGCCATGAATATGTCTTACTTATCATAAAACATTTCCATACTCCACTCTCTCTTTACCACTGATCTATTGATATGTGTAATTGGTGAGCAACTACATGTTGTCCATTCATGTACAGCGCGTTCGGAAAGTTTTCAGACCCCTTGAGTTTTTCCCACATTTTGTTAAGTTACAGCCTTATTCTAAAATGGATAAAATGATTATTTTTCCCTCATCAATCTACATACAATACCCCATAATGACAAAAACAGGTTTTTATCAATTTATCAATTTATCAATTCATCTTTCCCTCGATCCTGACTAGCCTCTCAGTCCCTGCCGCTGAAAAACTTCCCCACAGCATGATGCTGCCACCACCATGTTTCACCGTAGGGATGGTGCCAGGTTTCCTCCAGACGTGACGCTTGGCATTCAGGCCAAAGAGTTCACTCTTGGTTTCATCAGACCAGAGAATCTTGTTTCTCATGGTATGAGAGTCCTTTAGGTGCCTTTTGGCAAACTCCAAATCAAATCAAATCAAATCAAATTTGTATTGGTCACATGCGCCGAATACAACAGGTGCAGACATTACAGTGAAATGCTTACTTACAGCCCTTAACCAACAGTGCATTTATTTTAAACAAAAAAAGTAAGAATAAAACAACAACAAAAAAAGTGTTGAGAAAAAAAGAGCAGAAGTAAAATAAAGTGACAGTAGGGAGGCTATATATACAGTAAAATAAAGTGACAGTAGGGAGGCTATATATACAGGGGGGTACCGTTGCAGAGTCAATGTGCGGGGGCACCGGCTAGTTGAGGTAGTTGAGGTAATATGTACATGTGGGTAGAGTTAAAGTGACTATGCATAAATCCTTAACAGAGTAGCAGCAGCGTAAAAAGGATGGGGTGGGGGGGCAGTGCAAATAGTCCGGGTAGCCATGATTAGCTGTTCAGGAGTCTTATGGCTTGGGGGTAGAAGCTGTTGAGAAGTCTTTTGGACCTAGACTTGGCACTCCGGTACCGCTTGCCGTGCGGTAGCAGAGAGAACAGTCTATGACTAGGGTGGCTGGAGTCTTTGACAATTTTGAGGGCCTTCCTCTGACAAGCGGGCTGTCATGTGCCTTTTACTGAGGAGGGGCTTCCATCTGGCAATCTCCACAGAGGAAATCTGTAGCTCTGTCAGAGTGACCATCGGGTTCTTGGTCACCTCCCTGAACAAGGCCCTTCTCCCTCGATTTCTCAGTTTGGCCAGGCGGCCAGCTCTAGGAAGAGTCTTGGTGGTTCCAAACTTTTTCCATTTAAGAATGATGGAGGCCACTGTGTTCTTGGGGACCTTCAATGCTGCAGAAATGTTTTGGTACCTTTCCCCCGAACTGTGATCCTGTCTCAGAGCTCTACGGACAATTCCTTTGACCTCATGGCTTGGTTTTTGCTCTGACATGCACTGTCAACGGTGGGACCTTATATAGACAGGCGTGTGCCTGTCCAAATCATGTCCAATCAATTGAATTTACAACAGGTGGCCTCCAATCAAGTTGTAGAAACATCAAAAGGATGATCAATGGAAACAGTATGCACCTGAGCTCAATTTCGTGTCTCATAGCAAAGGGTCTGAATACTTACAGTGGGGAAAAAAAGTATTTAGTCAGCCACCAATTGTGCAAGTTCTCCCACTAAAAAAGATGAGAGAAGCCTGTAATTTTCATCATAGGTACACGTCAACTATGACAGACAAATTGAGATTTTTTTTCTCCAGAAAATCACATTGTAGGATTTTTTATGAATTTATTAGCAAATTATGGTGGAAAATAAGTATTTGGTTACCTACAAACAAGCAAGATTTCTGGCTCTCACAGACCTGTAACTTCTTCGTTAAGAGGCTCCTCTGTCCTCCACTCGTTACCTGTATTAATGGCACCTGTTTGAACTTGTTATCAGTATAAAAGACACCTGTCCACAACCTCAAACAGTCACACTCCAAACTCCACTATGGCCAAGACCAAAGAGCTGTCAAAGGACACCAGAAACAAAATTGTAGACCTGCACCAGGCTGGGAAGACTGAATCTGCAATAGGTAAGCAGCTTGGTTTGAAGAAATCAACTGTGGGAGCAATTATTAGGAAATGGAAGACATACAAGACCACTGATAATCTCCCTCGATCTGGGGCTCCACGCAAGATCTCACCCCATGGGGTCAAAATGATCACAAGAACGGTGAGCAAAAATCCCAGAACCACACAGGGGGGACCTAGTGAATGACCTGCAGAGAGCTGGGACCAAAGTAACAACGCCTACCATCAGTAACACACTACGCCGCCAGGGACTCAAATCCTGCAGTGCCAGACGTGTCGCCCTGCTTAAGCCAGTACATGTCCAGGCCCGTCTGAAGTTTGCTAGAGTGCATTTGGATGATCCAGAAGAGGATTTGGGAGAATGACATATGGTCAGATGAAACCAAAATAGAACTTTTTGGTAAAAACTCAACTCGTCATGTTTGGAGGACAAAGAATGCTGAGTTGCATCCAAAGAACACCATACCTACTGTGAAGCATGGGGGTGGAAACATCATGCTTTGGGGCTGTTTTTCTGCAAAGGGACCAGGACGACTGATCCGTGTAAAGGAAAGAATGAATGGGGCCATGTATCGTGAGATTTTGAGTGAAAACCTCCTTCCATCAGCAAGGGCATTGAAGATGAAAAATGGCTGGGTCTTTCAGCATGACAATGATCCCAAACACACTGCCGGGGCAACGAAGGAGTGGCTTCGTAAGAAGCATTTCAAGGTCCTGGAGTGGCCTAGCCAGTCTCCAGATCTCAACCCCATAGAAAATCTTTGGAGGGAGTTGAAAGTCCGTGTTGCCCAGCGACAGCCCCAAAACATCACTGCTCTAGAGGAGATCTGCATGGAGGAATGGGCCAAAATACCAGCAACAGTGTGTGAAAACCTTGTGAAGACTTACAGAAAACGTTTGACCTGTGTCATTGCCAACAAAGGGTATATAACAAAGTATTGAGAAACTTTTGTTATTGACCAAATACTTATTTTCCACCACAATTTGCAAATAAATTCATTAAAAATCCTACAATGTGATTTTCTGGATTTTTTTTCTCATTTTGTCTGTCATAGTTGACGTGTACCTATGAAGAAAATTACAGGCCTCTCTCATCTTTTTAAGTGGGAGAACTTGCACAATTGGTGGCTGACTAAAAACTTTTTTTCCCCACTGTATGTAAATAAGGTTTTTCTATTTTTAATCGTTTTTATACATTTGCAAAATATACAAACCTGTTTTCACTTCGTCATTATGAGGTATTGTGTGTAGATTAATAAGGGAAAAAACGTATTTAATCAATTTTAGAATAAGGCCGTAATGTAACAAAATGTGGAAAAAGTAAAGTGGTCTGAATACTTTCCGAATGTACTGTATTACTGGAAATTAGATGAGGGGAAGATAACTTTATTGGGCACAGCACATATGCCTAATGGACTCAATGGGCAGGTCCTACTCCTGAACCATAACACATGCTCAATATCTTTATTGAAAGTTCTTAATAGTCCAGCAATGGTCTTAATCTGGCTCTGGGAAACAGGTTCTACGTAAATCTCCCTGAAGACCAAATAACAAAGATTATGAATGTGTATATCTTAGTTTGACAACTTTTAAAATAATTTAGTGTCCTAATACAGCTAAGGTCATTCAATCAATGATGGTGTTTACTTGAGTGGGATCATTTAATCCTCTGAGGTTGACAGAACCAGCTATTTCTCAGTAAAGCTGCATGCAGCAATCTTCTTCAGTAACCTTCAATCATGTAACCTAATTTATTTTCCCCCTCCTCTCACCCTGTCACAGAATTAAGCACTGAATGTGTCTGAAAAATAAATAATACAATGATTCTGGTGTTTTATGATGCTCCTCAGTGCACGAAGGAGAGATGAGTAGGGAATATGCAGGTGCAGTTGTAGTGTGTAGAGTGGCAGTGAGCTGCAATTTGAATGGAACTTTAAGGCATTGGTGCATGGATGTCTCTGTTCCGTTCCGGATAGACGGGGTGGAAGTTAGGTGGGCATTACATACAGTATGATATTCGTATAGGTGGTTGAATGATTGAGGTAAATATGGCCTACAGCTGGACGAGCTTGGTTAATGTTCCAGTCTAGTAGGCTACAAAGTTAGACCAAATTATGTGTGCCATTGAAATTATGAAATTTGTCTTGTCTAAGATTTACAACCAAATTAATATGTTAGACAACACAATATGTTATTCAAAAAACAATTTAATTGTTAAAGTGTTTGAATGCAGCATGAAGTCCTGCATAGTTGTCTGCTATCTACAAAGTGATCACTCCTAGTTCAGTCAAGTCAAGCGGTCCTTGTAGCGTTTTCCAAAGGCGCTGTCCATTTCAGTGGTGCTGAAAGCTGATGAACCTGGTAGACCTAACCAAACAATTAAGAGATATTTCTGTTTATGCTCAATCACAAGAAATATCCTTTAATTGTAAGATTATGCCTATCATGCATATTCATCTTGCACTTGAGATTTCTTCTCAGCACATGTCCTCGTGAGTGGGTAAAATAACAATTAAATAAATTGTCATGTCTAATTTAAACCCATCCTGTTTAAATCCATGAAATTGTAAACCTGCATAAAATTGGATTCGGCTCAATATGGCATGACATTGATTCATTTATCCTCAGGTATTAGCATATAGGCATTCAACAATATCGCCACAGAAGTGGCCCATTAATTCGCTTGTTCAGCGTTTTGTGAAGAGACCAAACAATCAGTCAGTCAAGTAACGCGGAAAGGCACAATCATCAGACTTAATTTGCATAATATGTTTGTAAATCCTCAATCCTCACTTCTGGTCAAATCCCACTGTTGCCAAGTCAATTAGGGCTTTTCACTTGCTGTTTCCTATGACCGAAACTTCTGCGCTGAAGAATGATAATGTCTGTCAAACGTCTGTCCGTTATCCATCACCTTTCACCGGTGATCACCTTATGGATCTTCTTCGGCTCAACATCTGCGCTCACGTCTTCTCTGGCGCCGTTGCTCTGCTCTTTCATTTTCTGGACATTAGCCTATATCAAATCATGCCCTGTAAATCATAATGCATTTTTTTGGATGGGTCATACAACTTACTTGTAGAACCATATAATTTTCGATCAGACTACCAATGTTTATCGTGTAGGCCTACGGCAATTAATACGGCTATTCTGTGTTTGCAGTCATTTAGTAACCTGCATCCAAGCATACACTGTATAGTTGTCTATCAGCCCTCAGGTAGGCTACTCTAAAATAAAAACACTGCGCTCTGCCCGCGTCTCTCTCCGGCTAGAACATATTCCATTTTACACGGCTTCTCCAGACAGCACCGAGACGTGAAGTCTCTGCAGTCACGTGGGTCGGGCGAACGAGCGAATGCTCTATTTAGAAGGTGTGTGTAGGCTATGTGAGTGTGTCTCTCCGTGTGTGTGTGTGTGAGAGAGCGAGAGAGAGAGAGAATTTGAGAGAGAGAGAATTTTTGCAGCTTGCCATGCTTTTAGACACGGTGAGCGCTGGAGAAGGCAAGAGCGAAAAACGGAACGCCGGGCTCACTACCTGTCTTTGAATATAACAACGGGTTTCCCAACCTTTCTTCCCTTATTTCCCCTTCACTTTCCGTTTTAAATCGTTATTTCCCCTGTTATGAATACAGTTGTAACTTTTTCTTTAGTGTTTCCTGCGTTTTGAGGCTTCTGAACGACAGTTGTGATTTGCAGCGTTTTTGGACATTGTTTGTGGTGCCCCATTTGATTGTCCGACAGCCGAGAATGCTTGGATGAGCTGCTTCGCTAAAAGCCGGAGATGGAGTTACTGTTGATCTGGCTTTCCCTGTGGATATTGCAATGCAATTCCGCCGGAGCGGACTCCATCATTCATATTGGTAATCACCCTGGATAGCTATGCGCGGGTTTTAGTGAGACTTGCTGCAGAAACATCTAGAATCAAGACTTTGTATAGCTGAGACAAATGCATGCGATGCGCGTAAAAACTGTAGAGCATGAAGGGCAGCCTCGGGGATATTTTACGGGATAAATAGGCCTAATCTATTTTGACTGCGTCAGATGTAAACTGAAAGTTTGGATGCAGTCAATATTAGGCTAATTTCCTGAACATAACTCGATTTCCATCTAGGTGTATGATTTTTTTAGGCTATCGGAGAAAGTGCAGTTAACAAGTGAATGGAATATATCGATGTCTTAAATGTCAATCATTTAGCAAAGACATGACATTTCTTTCCACCAGTAGCAGTGCCTTTTCTCCATTAGCTTTTGGGGAAACAATAGTCCCATGTGTGGTTCATGGTTTGTTAAAGCCCTCCGCCTCCTGAACCCGACCGCATGCCTTATCTTTCAATGGAACGTGATCGCAACATCAATACTATAGACGGGTTTTCATTGTGAGAGATGCAGTAGGCTTCTGGTATTACACTGGTTTATGTAGCCTAAACCTCGAGGGAGCTTTTCTGTCAGCTTATGCTTGATGTTTGATCTGCCAGAGTTTTCCAACACCTAAAAAGCAGGAGTCCCAATTGTATTGCGGAGATAGATGAACTCATGTTACAGAATGTTAAGAAGAGTTGGCGGGATTTAAATTGATGCCCGATCTCCACAAAATACATGTACAAATGATAAACGGAACTAGTCCTACAGCCGGGTAGTTCCAATTAGGTGCCTTTTGAGTAGTGCAACTGGGTAAAAAAAAAAGTTATTTCACTTAATTTTAACATTCTGTCATAAAGAGCACATGTTAAACTTAATTAACTCAATAGGTTAAATCTCAATAGGTTAAAAATTTAAAAAAATACTATAGTAAGTGCCTATTAAGTACCAAATAAAGTAACAGGGTTGACCACAGGGTTGACGAATTTGTCTTAAATCAGACATAAATACCCTTGTGACAGAGAATGGAATCTTGTTGTGTGCAACAGGGAGTGGCAATTGAATGCAAGCTTCACCCAAAAAATGAGATTGTTAAAACATTTCTAGCCTGTCTATCTATTGGTAACAGCGTTGACGTGTTATGCGCAACCTGCTCAGATTCCCACCACAGAACACCAGAAAATTGCTGAAAAGAGTAGAATCAGTTCACCTGCTTTTACACTATGATTTCACTATAGTCCCGTTTTGCTCAGTTGGTAGAGCATGGTGATTGCAACGCCAGGATTTTGGGTTAGATTCACACAGGGGACTAATACGAAAAAGTATGAATATGTATGCACTCAGTACTGTAATTCGCTCTGGGTAAGCGCTTTTGCTAAATGACACAAAAAGTAAAATGTAAAAATGACTATTAGATGTTCAATGCTTTGTTTAAATTATTATTTAAAAAGGAATAGTTTCACAATTTTAAAACGAAATTTCAGTTTACATAACAGGGTTGACCTTAAAATAAAGGGACATATATTTTTTCACATTAAAACTAATCATTAATCACATTTTAATAAATAATACCCACTGGGCACAGAAGTCAATTCAACATTATTCCACGTTGGTTCAATGCAATTTCATTGACATGACGTGGAAACAACGTTGATTCAACCAGTGTGTGCCCAGTGGGTAATCTGCAGAAATAACTTTGTCAAAGCATCAAAATAACTAGGGCTTTAAAATGATAGTGACAACCTGGGTAAATGTTGGGATTAAGTGTGTTAAAATCTTTCTAGAAGTCACAAAGGATGCACAGAGGGACACACGTGTGCAAATATATGGTATTTTTTATTTACAAGAGTAATGGATGGGCATATTCTCAACATATAAACAGACACATGGCCTTATTCTCAAACACAGTGATAATGTGTGACAAATGCTTTTGCACATTTGCACCACCTTTCAAGAACAAGACATAGGCTAGTGCTGCATACCCCTAAATGTGTCCATTACTTTGTACTTATCATACTGCATACATGTCTTTCATTATTCCACATTGCACTGCTTACACATACGAGCAGTAAGTGCTCTCTCTCTCTCTTCTGGGTCATTCTCAATGGAAATTGTGGTGTGGTTTTAATAGACCCCAATAACCCTGATAACCCAGATGACCCAGATAACCCTGACATTACAATTAATCATGCCACTTTTTATTGTCTTACACAACACTTTTGGTTTATGAGAATATCTGTGTTTGTGGTATTGGGTTATCTCGCTTTTTAAAAAAATATTTATGCGTCCGACAAAAGCTGAAGTGCAATGGTCTCTCTCTCTCTCAAAGATCGTGCTGGGTAGCTTAACGGAAGCTACACTCACGCAGTAAATGTCTTAAATGGCTTACATTTGCCTTCAATGTCAGGATAAATAATGTCTCTGAAGTATATCATCACTTTATTTTGTAGGTTTGTCATATTACTTCACTCAATGACATTGTGTGTATGTAATCCACTGTACTACAGCGTAGCCTCCATACGCTGTCCTCAATAGACACCAGCCAAAGAGTTGCAACTGACACGCAACGATGGTCAACCACAGGTCAACTTTTCCTCGAGGTTATATCCTTCATAGATATATAGATTGTGTATCTCTATGTTTCCCTCCACAACACGCTTCTGCTCTCAGCTTCATAGGATGTGTATTGAATCCCTGTAGCCTACTGCCGCTTTCAAGTTCCTGAAATGTAGCCTATTGTGAGGCGCACAATTAAATGGTAAATAGCGAGGAGCTTTTGCTCTCAGGTCCATATGTGAAATAAATCCCATTGACAGTTTCCACAGCTGTAGGCTAGTACTACACAGCCAGCGTTTGTGACCGTGTAGGTCTACTGCCGCTCTCGAAGGTCCAGAAAGTGCACGGTGAGGTGCACAATTGAATGGCACAGAGCTTGTTACAAAAATTAACTAGCGTAGAACTTCTAAATGAAATGGTTTAATGTGAATACATGTGCATAGGCCTACATACAGCGTGCACAGTGGTACTGAGTTATATTTAAATGTGAACGTGGCCTACTTATGTGGTTGTTGTGTTGTTTATAGTTTTGTCTTTATTTTACTTCATTTGTACACTAGAGGGCACTATGTTGGGTCTTTGGTCACATGTCTATAGGCACACGTGACTAGGAAGTGGGAATGCACACAGGTATGGAGAGCAGGGTAATTACATCTGCCAGTATTAAAACCTTGCTATGTTTTTATTTTTGCTGCTAATAAATGGGCAAAAGACCAACCCAACGAAAGTTCAATTTCTAGAAAGCGTTTTTGTTTTGAAAGTGTTTATGAACATTTAAAGTCCCACCAGTGTTAGAGTGGCTACAGTATCACAGCAGTAACTTTTGACAAGTTTAGGCACTTCAGTAAATATGTAGCCTAGCCTAAATTATATTTAGCCTACACATCCAAATGGCACAAATACCACAGAACAATCAATAAGGTGGTTCAGTGTAAACTGCATTATCATTTTATAAACAAATAGGCCTACAATGATCGATCAAATGAACCCGTTGGTGAATTAAAAAAAACATGGGCACAGTTCACAGTTTATGTTCTCTCCATAAAGTAAGCTTATATAGATTTTATTTTTCTCCAACAGGTGCCATATTTGAGGAAAACGCTGTCAGGGATGACGAAATTTTTCAACTTGCCATTTCTGACCTAAGTCTCAACGACGACATTCTACAAAGCGAGAAAATCACCCACTCTGTAAAACGTATCGAGGCGAACAACCCATTTCAAGCAGTGCAGGAAGGTAAGTGATATACAGCAGAATGGTTTTAGAAATTGATTGCTTTGCTGTTATATTTCATTGCTTTGGCCTGGAGGGTTGGGGACACAGTTTCAATTTTGTGGTTAGTTCTGACGTCAGTGGCATAATAGCACGAGGGCTGCTTATCTTCTTACCGTGGTCAAAGACTTGCGGGCATTGCACTTTGATTTTTAAAAACTGTTTTCATTTCTTGTTTTCATAGTTTGGTGTAATATCAAAGCAGTCTAAATTAGTACCAAGGTGAAGTCAAAGTGCAGACTGGTGATTATGGTCTTAGACCTCTATACTCATATGATCAGCCTAAGAATAAACCAAGGCCTAATAGCAAGGGGTCTAATATATATTTTTATGCCTCTCTCCTTCAGCAACCTATAGTCCACTGCATCCTTTCACAATGGCCTTGAATAGTTACTCCCTTACAAAAGCACTCAAATAGTAGTATTACCTGATCAATAATAAGGTATGTTTCATTGTCATTCAAATGGCCATTCAATTGCACCTCTTACAGTAACAGTGCCTGCATTGAAATACATTAAAAAACATGTAATTGACCAATTGATGTATTAAACTTCTATACAATCAACCTTCTCTATGTTGAAAGCCAGAAATACAAAAGACGATGTTTCACAGAATAGGAAAACTGTAGCCCTGAAATAAGAATCAGGTCTTACATTTGAAAACTCAATGCATTATTTCTGATCAAATACCATTTTATTTGTCACATACTTTGTAAACAGGTGTAGACTAACAGTAAAAAGGATGCGCTGCTTCGCAACAATGCAGGAAGAAAGAAAATAGAGAAATAGTAGAAAAGTAAAACATGTAATAATAAATACACAATGAGTAACAATAACTTGGCTATGTACACGGGGTACCAGTACCAAGTCGATGTGCAGGGTTATGAGGTAATTGAGGTAGATATGTACATATAACTAGGAATAAAGTGACAGATAATAAACAGTAGCAGCAGTGTATGTGTCAAAAAAGTAAGTGCAAAAAGGGTCAATGCAGATAGTCCGGGTTGCTATTTGGTTAACTATTTAGCATTCTAATGGCTTGGGGGTAGAAGCTGTTCAGGGTCCTGTTGGTTCCAGACTTGGGGCATCGGTACTGCTTGCCATGCGGTAGGTAGCAGAGAGAACAGTCTATGACAAGGGTGGCTGGAATCTTTAACAATTTCTAGGGCCCTCCTCTGATACCGCCTGGTATAGAGGTCCTGGATGGCAGGGAGGTCGACCCCAGTGATGTACTGGGCCATACGCACTACCCTCTGCAGCGCCTTGCAGTAGGATGCCAAGCAGTTGCCATACCAAGCAGTGATGCAGCCAGTCAAAAAGCTGATGAGTTACAGCTAATGTCCTATGACTTGACAGCATGCTGCTGAGCCAGTCTCAGTGTTTGGGAAACTACTGCATGTTGGACTTAATCAGTTAAGTTAATACTGTAGTCATTTTTTCACAGTAAAAGTGGGTTGACTTCTATTTAGAGGTTTGTTTTCTTATCTTGTCCTAATTCAGAGTTGCTGCCTGTCGTCAAAACATGTAAAAGCAAACCATTTTCTGTTAACAAAGAGGTTCTGCTGTTACAGCTGGTGATAAGGTACCAGCTCTGAAACAAAGTGTAAGAGATGACAAGAGATGTTCATTTCTGGCTGCAAACCAAACAAATCAGTGAGGAAGAGTTCAAATACAACAACAACACAAAAGTCTACTGGGTATCAAGGCTGATTGATAGTGAGCCTAAATAACTTTGCAAAGGGAACCTGCTGCTTTGGTTATGATGTTTTACTTAGGTTATTATCAAAGCTTACCAAGTGTGGTGCAGCAAGGCCAAGCCTAACCAGCATGAAGAACGCTGGCTAGGGGATCAAGCTCCAGCTGAGCACGGTTCCATTAACGAGGGTGTGGCAGCCCTTTAATTGACTGCTTAAAGACTTAAAGGTGTGTGGCTCTCACTCTGCGGGGAGAGTGTTCTGGAGTGCGCACATCATGCGAGGTATGGCTAGGACCGATATGATTTGCAGCGTTTAAGCTTTTGGCTAGTTCTGTCGACTTCATGCTTTTGTTTTCTACGTTTAAAGTCTGACCCTGTAGAGCTCTGAAAGAGCCATGATTTCATTTGCCTTTTCTTAATAAAAGCCTCTTTGCACCGTGCTCCTGTCTCCTGTGTCTTTCCCTATGAGTCATTGCCTATGCCAAACCCCCTAGACAGTGTGAAACCCCTTGCACTGTCACACCAAGTCACTGTTTCCACACTTGTAGTGCTATTTTTATATTCTGAATGGTTGATTGGGGGTGTTTTTGGAACTCAAGGGGCTTTCCGGTTGATGATGCCCCAGGATCGATGAGCCTTCCTGGGCCTGGGGTTGTGTGTGAGATGAGGGGGGTGTTGAGTGACAGTAGGGTCATGTTGACCTTTGCTTTGCTCTTTTGTTCACATTCACCCCACTGTGACTGCCACTCAGGACCCTGCCAGTGTACCACCAGAGAGGAAGAGGCATGCAGGGCTGGGCAGAAGAGTGAAGAGAACAAGGATCAGAATGAGTGGCAGCTAAGGAAGAGGGTGGGAAGAGGAGGAAAATAAGGAAAGTGAACAGCCTGGTCTCATAGACTAGACATAACATAGTAAATGTAAATCCAGGACTCTCAAATTATTATGATACTGTATGTTGTGTTTGGTATGGTTACTTAAAGTTACTTAAGGCAAAAACAAAAGTAGGGTGGTTAGTCGTAGTGGAAGGGTGGGAGTATAATGCGAACGTCTAGTAACCCAAAGGTTGTGTGTTTGAATCTCATCATGGACAATTTTAGCTAATTAGCAACTTTGCAACTACTTACAACTTTTTAGCTACTTTGCAACTAAACCCAGCAAAAAAAGAAACATCCCTTTTTCAGGACCCTGCCTTTCAAAGATAATTCGTAACAATCCAAATAACTTCACAGATCTTCATTGTAAAGGGTTTAAACACTGTTTCCCATGCTTGTTCAATGAACCATAAACAATTAATGAACATGCACCTGTGGAACGGTCATTAAGACACTAACAGCTTACAGATGGTAGGCAATTAAGGTCACAGTTATGAAAACCTAGGACACTAAAGAGGCCTTTCTACTGACTCTGAAAAACACCAAAAGAAAGATGCCCAGGGTCTCTGCTCATCTGCGTGAACGTGCCTTAGGCATGCTGCAAGGAGGCATGAGGACTGCAAATGTGGCCAGGGCAATAAATTGCAATGTCTGTACTTTGAGATGCCTAAGACAGCGCTACAGGGAGACAGGATGGACAGCTGATCGTCCTCGCAGTGGCAGACCACGTGTAACAACACCTGCACAGGATCGGTACATCAGAACATCACACCTGCGGTACAGGTACAGGATGGCAACAACAGCTGCCCGAGTTACACCAGGAATGCACAATCCATCCATCAGTGCTCAGACTGTCAGCAATAGGCTGAGAGAGGCTGGACTGAGGGCTTGTAGGCCTGTTGTAAGGCAGGTCCTCACCAGACATCACCCGCAACAACGTTGCCTATGGGCACAAACCCACCATCGCTGGGCCAGACAGGACTGGCAAAAAGTGCTCTTCACTGACGAGTCGCGGTTTAGTCTCACCATGGGTGATGGTCGAATTCGCGTTTATCGTCGAAGGAATGAGCGTTACACCGAGGCCTGTACTCTGGAGCGGGATCGATTTGGAGGTGGAGGGTCCGTCATGGTCTGGGGCGGTGTGTCACAGCATCATCGGACTGAGCTTGTTGTCATTGCAGGCAATCTCAACGCTGTGCGTTACAGGGAAGACATCCTCCTCCCTCATGTGGTACCCTTCCTGCAGGCTCATCCTGACATGACCCTCCAGCATGACAATGCCACCAGCCATACTGCTCATTCTGTGCGTGATTTCCTGCAAGACAGGAATGTCAGTTTTCTGCCATGGCCAGCGAAGAGCCCGGATCTCAATCCCTTTGAGCACATCTGGGACCTGTTGGATCGGAGGGTGAGGGCTTGGGCCATTCCCCCCATAAACTTGCAGGTGCCTTGGTGGAAGAGTGGGGTAACATCTCACAGCAAGAACTGGCAAATCTGGTGCAGTCCATGAGGAGGAGATGCACTGCTGTACTTAATGCAGCTGGTGGCCACACCAGATACTGACTGTTACTTTTGATTTTGACCCCCCCTTTGTTCAGGGACATATTATTCAATTTCTGTTAGTCACATGTCTATGGAACTTGTTCAGTTTATGTCTCAGTTGTTGAATCTTATGTTCATACAAATATTTACACATGTTAAGTTTGCTGAAAATAAACGCAGTTGACAGTGAGAGGACGTTTCTTTTTTTGCTGAGTTTACTTAGCATGTTAGCTAACCCTTCCCCTAACCTTAACCCTTTAACCTAACTCTTAACCTTAACCTTAATCCTAACCCTAACCCCTAGCCTAGCTAATGTTAGCCACGTAGCTAACATTAGCATTAGCCACCTACTGTAGCTAACATTAGCCAAATTGGAATTCATAACATATCATACGTTTCGCAAATTTGTAACATATTGTATGAATTGTAATTCGTAACATATCGTACGAAATGGATGATGGACATCCACAAATTAATACATACCAAACGAAACGTAACATATCATACTAATTAGAGTGTCCCGGATTTACATTTACTATGTTACATCTATCCCTGAGTCCAGGTTGAAGTGAAGAGGAGATCAGTAGGAGGATAAGAGAAAAAAACTGCTGTGGCATAGCTGTATTCATTAGCATACTTGTCTCCTTGATCTAGAGGGACTAAAAGGTGAGGAGAGCTTCCATATTTGCCTTAAGTTGATCACTGAATGATGGCAGGTTTGGGTTATGTGACATCCTTCACATCAAGACTGATATGATAGATTCAGGTGAATTGAGACTTGACTCAAATTGACAAAAAATCAGATAATTGACAAGGTAGTTAGAGTTTTTTTTCAAGTTTTAAGTTTTTATTTTGTAGTATAACTGCCGTTAACTATTCACTGCAGCAGATGAGGGTCTATTTTAGTCACCCAGTTGAGATGCAGTAATTTGTTGAGTGCTTTGCACCAATATCCCCCCCGTCCAACACCCACTAATACAACTCCATTTTCATGAACCCCTCCCAAGGTAAGAATTTAATTGCGCTAAGGTCAACTTATAAACTTAACAAAACCAACCTTCTTCAATAACTGTAAGGTTCCCTTTTGCCTTCCTCCACTGTACGTGCCAAAGGCTAAAATAATAGCTCCTTTTTGAGTGTTGGCGTGGCCAATCCAATATCCCCACCAGATTCCCCACTTATGACAACTCATTATTCGCAGCGCTCTAAACATGATGGAAAGCTTGCCTTTGACCATTATTGTCACTGTGGTTTACTAAGTGAAGGTAAATCTCCATAATGGATTTCTTTGTGTTTTTATGTCTATTTCCTGGGTGTGAGGAGAATGATCATGCCATTTCATCCCAGGGCTGTTAATTACCCAATGGTTCTTTTCAATCCGTCGTAACCTGCACTGCTCCAATCAGCTAAGTGAGGTCACAGCCATGGTGTACATTTCACCCTTTCATTTAGTCCATGTCTAACACTATCCCTGTAATTATACTGTATGCTTTTGTGACTGGCTTAGCCATGCTGCTTATTGTGCATT
Source organism: Coregonus clupeaformis (assembly GCF_020615455.1). Taxonomy (NCBI): domain Eukaryota; kingdom Metazoa; phylum Chordata; class Actinopteri; order Salmoniformes; family Salmonidae; genus Coregonus; species Coregonus clupeaformis. Next base: position 59,395,475 of record NC_059192.1, read on the forward strand.
AACGGTGCATTGTATACTATGGAGGCTTTCCGATAACATTGTTTACTAGTACGCAGTGCTGCACTGCAGAAGGGCTGTATAGATTTGCATGACAAACTGCATAGTTGTTAAACAGGAGTTAGCCTATAGTAAGAGAGGCAGTATGTGTGATCCTGCTGCAGTTCAGTGTGCAAGCATGTGTACACGTGTATGTGCGTGTGTGTTGGTACTTTATACATGCTGAGTTGGCTGTGTGTGTATTTGTCTGTGTATATGTGTTAAATTGTGTTTTATTTACTGTTCGTATCCTAGGTGTGTGTGCGTATGCATTTGTGCTGTACCTTTCCTCACAACTTGTCCTGTCATGTATGAATGCTGCCTTGCCTGTGCGTGTTGCATGTGCCTGTTCATGCTGTAGTGGCCATGTAGTCTAATGCAGATTAGATCACAGCTAAACCTCTGGGGCTGCCTGGCAAAGAGAAGTGCCTGTCAAACCTGCAGCACATTGAGGCCTGAAAGACACTCCATAGAATATGAATTCGTCTATCCCCTTTGGAATGGAGAGAGTCAGCATTGCCAAGCGCCATAGGACCTGTCAGAGAATAGAGAGACAAAGTGAGCTGAGAGTGAGAGTGTGAGTTATGGTCCAGGCCGCTGCTCCTAAATGTGGTCACTGTTCTGTCCCTCCTCTCTCCCCTCCCTGGAAAGTGTTCCACTGGAGCATTCTGTACAAGGCTTTGTCCTCTGTTCCAAAACCCGGGCTGCTGCAGTCATTCCTTGGGTGCACTGGGATATGTTGTGTCACTCAGGTTATTGATTCTGCATGTCTCTCTTTGAGTAAGTCATCTCAAGGAATCAGCCTATAGAGGAATTGCTAACACTTTGAATGTGATTTGCCTTTGGGGTCTGGCGTGTTGGTACCACTGTTGATTAGACTTAAAGGCTGCCAATTTTATTTTTACTCTGATCTGTATTCAAAGGAGTCATCGGCTTCTCTCTAAATGTCACCGCGAGCTGGGATTTCACTAATCTTTTAATGTGGGTATCAGAAGACAGACTGGCCTTTTTAAAGTATGGTACAATGTTTAGAAAATGTTTAAAGCAATGTTATTTGTTCCCCCCCTATTCCCTTGGTGATTGCAAGGCCTGTAATTGCCAGGTTTTCAGGAAATGAAGTGGGGAACTTTGGATTCCGATGTAAACAGAACGACTGTAAGGCACTAATTCGGGTGTCTCAGGCTTATCAGTGCTCAAGCCCCCCCCCCCCACGTAGTTTCCGCATGTTCAGAAAACTCCAGCTGATGTGTCTTTGCAATGGGATTTCAGATCTTTTCATAGTAGTAGAACACTTAGGGTGGTGATCTTTCTGGGTCACGCTGCTACAGGTTGAGTTTTATTTTGGAAGGTAAACATAGACATCATGGTATGAGGTCTGGTATAAACTATTGATGAATTGGACCAACTTTGTCATATACAGTATGAAGATTCCCAATCCATTTTTATCGTAGTATGTTGTCATATTATCTATTCACGTGTACTTGCCTGTCTGTCTGTAGAAATGATTTACTAAACTAACACCAACATATCCATCTTATGCAGGTTATTATCCTGCATTTCTCTTCCATGTGGCAGTAAGAACAGTGCAAGTCAATATAACAGATGTTTTCACTTTTCTGTGACCCCAAAACCCCCGATTTTCCACCAATGCTCCAATAACTGTAATAGTGATGTAAGTGGTGAAGAGGAAATCGATACTGATTGTCCAATCAGATGGATGCTTATGATTGTCTGTCAGCCTATATAAAGTACTCTCTTATACATCCAGGTCACAAGTCTATGGCATTTGTTGGAACCCCCCTCCCTCATGCCGAAGAGCTTGGAGGGCAGTGTGTATAATTTACTACCCACCATCATTCCAGGACGGAAGACGAGGAGGGGAAAATAAGCCTCATAGTAAATCCTATTAGAGTAAACAGGAGGGGGGAGGGAGGGAAAGGGAAAGGGAGAGCGGGGGGGTGGGAAAGTGACATCTTAGGGAATAAAAAATATTAAGTCATTTGAAACTGTGTCTCTCAGTTCAGCTCATTGCCACATTGACTACAAGGCAAATGAGACAGTGTTTGTGAGCCTTAGGGAATAAAACATATTAAGTCATTTGAAACTGTGTCTCTCGGTTCAGCTCATTGCCACATTGACTACAAGGCAAATGAGACAGTGTTTGTGAGCCTTTGTCTGTGGTTTCGCCTAGAAACACAGTTCCAATCAGCATCAGTGAGTGGGCCCATCTGTTACTGTGTCACTCTGCCACAAGTCCCCACACTCCTGCCCAGGCATTATAGATTTACCTTATAATGAGGCTATGTAAGCCCCCAGACTGACACTAAAACACCAAAACCCTGTTTTTTTTAGTGGAGCAGATGAAATCTGGACAAAATGCAATCCATTGGACATAATACTATTAATAATGATAATTTATTGTATTTATATATTGCTTTTCCAAATGCTCAAAACGCATTATATTCAGACATGCAAAAACAACTCTTGTCTTTTTTCAGAACACATTGCTTTGAGACCTGTCATGGCTGAAGTCAAAAGCCATTTTTGTCATGCCACACACATGAATGTCTACAGACATAAAGTGCTACTGTATATAATGCAAGTGGAAAAGCCGCGTACACAAAAGATTATTTTATCTCAGTCTTTCTCACAGATTGTTGCTGGTAAAGGAAATGTGAGATTAATAATATGTCTTTGCATGTTGCATGCTGTGGTATACTCAACCCAACCAGTATGCTTTATGTTTCACAAATGAGAGCATACATTGCTTCTTTATGGACACTGACTTGATTTATAACCACTAAGTTGGCCAGATTTGTATTTGTCTGGAAAGTTTACACATGCAAAAAAATCTAAATAACTTTCCAGAACCAGTCCTCTTTATCCACCTGTCCATTCTTGTGATGTCACTAACTAGGGTATTCGTTGGCAATCATAGGAGGGTGGATACATATCTGAGGTACATCATTCCACCTCTCTAAAGAGAGAGCATTCATTATGAAGTAACTACAAGTTAAACAGCATCTTCTAGAGAGAGAGAGGGGGAGAGAAAAAGAGGTAGACGTGTGTGAAATGTGCATCCTCGGGCCCTTTGTAACTACAGTGAGGGAAAAAAGTATTTGATCCCCTGCTGATTTTGTACGTTTGCCCACTGACAAAGAAATGATCAGTCTATAATTTTAATGGTAGGTTTATTTGAACAGTGAGAGACAGAATAACAACAAACAAATCCAGAAAAACGTTTGTCAAAAATGTTATAAATTGATTTGCAATTTAATGAGGGAAATAAGTATTTGACCCCCTCTCAATCAGAAAGATTTCTGGCTCCCAGGTGTCTTTTATACAGGTAACGAGCTGAGATTAGGAGCACACTCTTAAAGGGAGTGCTCCTAATCTCAGTTTGTTACCTGTATAAAATATACCTGTCCACAGAAGCAATCAATCAATCAGATTCCAAACTCTCCACCATGGCCAAGACCAAAGAGCTCTCCAAGGATGTCAGGGACAAGATTGTAGACCTACACAAGGCTGGAATGGGCTACAAGACCATCGCCAAGCAGCTTGGTGAGAAGGTGACAACAGTTGGTGCGATTATTCGCAAATGGAAGAAACACAAAATAACTGTCAATCTCCCTCGGCCTGGGGCTCCATGCAAGATCTCACCTCGTGGAGTTGCAATGATCATGAGAACGGTGAGCAATCAGCCCAGAACTACACGGTAGGATCTTGTCAATGATCTCAAGGCAGCTGGGACCATAGTCACCAAGAAAACAATTGGTAACACACTACGCCGTGAAGGACTGAAATCCTGCAGCGCCCGCAAGGTCCCCCTGCTCAAGAAAGTACATATACAGGGCCGTCTGAAGTTTGCCAATGAACATCTGAATGATTCAGAGGAGTGTTGTGGTCAGATGAGACCAAAATCAACCTCTTTGGCATCAACTCAACTCGCCGTGTTTGGAGGAGGAGGAATGCTGCCAAGAACGCCATCCCCACCGTCAAACATGGAGGTGGAAACATTATGCTTTGGGGGTGTTTTCTGCTAAGGGGACAGGACAACTTCACCGCATCAAAGGGACGATGGACAGGGCCATGTACCGTCAAATCTTGGGTGAGAACCTCCTTCCCTCAGCCAGTGCATTGAAAATGGGTTGTGGGTGGGTATTCCAGCATGACAATGACCCAAAACACACAGCCAAGGCAACAAAGGAGTGGCTCAAGAAGAAGCACATTAAGGTCCTGGAGTGGCCTAGCCAGTCTCCAGACCTTAATCCCATAGAAAATCTGTGGAGGGAGTTGAAGGTTCGAGTTGCCAAACGTCAGTCTCGAAACCTTAATGACTTGGAGAAGATCTGCAAAGAGGAGTGGGACAAAATCCCTCCTGAGATGTGTGCAAACCTGGTGGTCAACTACAAGAAATGTCTGACCTCTGTGATTGCCAACAAGGGTTTTGCCACCAAGTACTAAGTCATGTTTTGCAGAGGGGTCAAATACCTATTTCCCTCATTAAAATGCAAATCAATTTATAACATTTTTGACATGTGTTTTTCTGGATTTTTGTTGTTGTTATTCTATCTCTCACTGTTCAAATAAACCTACCATTAAAATTATAGACTGATCATTTCTTTGTCAGTGGGCAAATGTACAAAATCAGCAGGGGATCAAATACTTTTTTCCCTCACTGTAAAGTGAATGTGAATTATTCATATTTTACCTTAGTCAAGTACAGTACGCTCATCTTCTTCCATTTTCTAGTCATCTAAAGCTTTGGCCTCATTATGTTCCTCCTCAGACAGAAAACGTTCCATACCATTGTTCTCATTTACCCCGTTTTGTAATCAGTGTTGCAGTAAAGTGTCATTTGCTATGCATCTCGTGTGAGCCACTATATGTTTGTGTGTGTGTGTGTGTGTGTGTGTGTATTTGCTTGGAGCAGTAGAGGTTCTCATGTCCTGGCAGTAAAGTAACTTCACATATACTGGCCAAATAGCCCACACAACACTGTCATCATTGCCAAACTAGCAGCTTTGGATATGCAGACATACCCTACATGCCTTGTGAATATTACAGTCTTAAGACTAAATTATCATGTACAATGCTGCATTATACATGTATGCATGCATTATACATACATGTAATGTAAATAACTTGTTAGAGCCTTATTCCTTTGTGTGATTCTTAAACATGTTGAATACAGCAGGCAAGCTGTGCTAAGCTTATCGATCGTTAGAGCTGATCCTAATGGACAGACCAGATGACTGCATGGAGTTAACAGTCCTTAGCTACTAAGGCAAGCTTTAAAGGTCAGATTAAAGTTTCTCAACTGCAATCGCCAACAATGTAGGTTCAATCACACTTCGGTTCAATCATACTTAGTCAATCATACTTCTGCTGGCCATATTCAGTAGTAAATTCGGCAGTGATTTGTCTACAGGCCACAATTTCCAGGCAGAATGTTTTTTTTATAATAGGTGATTCTTACTGTTTTTATTGACTTATTTATTGACTGTTTCTTTGACACAGTTCTACTACAAAGTAACTCTGATTGGACCTGTAGCATGGACATGGCAAGCATAGCAAAATAAGAAGTACGCTTAGGAAACCTTCACTGTGCTGCAGCTTAAAAGTCTGAACTAAACAACCTCAGTGTTGAAATGAGAAAATTGTATTTCATCATGATGTCTTAATGGAGAACAGAAAAACAAGTGGATGAGTAGGAGGTGATGAGCAGGACTAGTTAACTGGAGGGGAGAAGTGTGGGCAACACATCTCTGATCGTCTCCATCCTCCCATTTTCCAAACCAGCAGGATGGATGTCCTCATTCACTGCTACGCCAACATCCTCCTAGCAACCACTCCACATTCATAGTACAGGACAGAGGAATGAGACAGTCTATCCTACATAGCTTTCTCCCACCATGCGAATACATGCAAAATAACGTATCCTTCCAAAACCACAAAAATGGCTACTCTTGAGTCACAACTCTAAATTTGTACTTTTTAATAACAGTCAGAGGCTAGACATTATGTGTCAAGTAGCAAGCACATGTTGCAGTGTGGAGAACATGGTTGTAGATGTAGATAAAACAGAAATGTCACAATATCTTAGTGCATGAATCGTTCCAATAACAGGTGTGTTTGATGGAAATGGCTGGTTATGTTTCTTATTTTAGGTGTGCATGGAGACGGCTTCTCAGAAACAGATTATATAGTGAATCAATAGATGGTTTATATGGCAACCACTCTCTCTGTGAACAAACTGTTTTGTTCAATGTCTACCTGTTGCATAGATCGTGCTCTGCATCTGTTCTAAGCAGGAGAGGAAGGGAGAGTGTGAAATTTGATCATAATTGTGGTGAAAATGATAGTAAATTGTTACAAAAGCCCTGGCAGAATGTCTGGAAAATTCTTGTCTGATATGCTCAATATCCTGATAACACTGCTCTGCAGCCAGACAAATACTCCATAATATCCCCATCTGTTGTCTGTCATTGACAAAAAGGTCTATAGTTTTCCTGTATGCTTCCCTCACGTTCTGAAAATGATGCATTTGTGTCAGTGTTACCTCCTTTCATAGAAGAAAGCCTGCTACCACATGAGCCACACCAAAATGTAAACTGTGAAAGTAATGTCAGGGCTATTTCACTTTGTGAAATTGCGTAATCAGAAGTATAATGAGCAGTGTGCTTCATTCCATTTTCTACTTCCAAAAAGAACAATACAACAGCCGGTAACACTTTACATTAAATGGATACTTAGGGTTTTTGGCAATGAAGCCTTTTATCTACTTCCCCAGAGTCAGATGAATTAATTCATACCATTTTTATATCTCTGCATCCAGTATGAAGGAAGTTGAGGTAATTTCTCGAGCCAATGTTAACTAGTGTTAGCTCAATGACTGGAAGTCTATGGTATCTACTAGCATGCTAGCAGTTACCATAGACGTCCAGTCATTGCGCTAACGCTAGTTAGTAATTGTGCTAACGCCAGTTAGCAACTTTCTTCATACTGCATGCAGAGACATAGAAACGGTATCCACGAGTTCATCTGACTCTGGGGAAGTAGATAAAGAGCTTCATTGCTAAAATCCTGACGTATCCGTTTAAGTTGCCCCTATTACTATGTAACTACATAGTAATAACTGTAGTAACAACATAGTAGTTATATAGGTGTTACTATGTAATTATGTATATTAATACGGTTGTAGCACTTTCAGTTATTATATAATTGTAAATGCTGATTACAGATTTTCTTCTTCCACTATGTAACTATTGTTTTGTAATTACACGTTTGAAAGTCACAATTACCATGTAACTACAAGATGCCACTGAATCCACATGTAACAAGGCACACCCTGTCATTAGCTACCGGTCATTTTCAATTAGTTTATTTGTCTGTTTTGACCTGGCTCAAGGCTATACCGAATCAAGTGTACTGTAAGAACAATGTAGTTACATAAGATATAACTATCATGTACCTACCCAGGAGAAAGCAACTTAATGTAAAGTGAAACTCAGTGGGATATAAGGGCGATTCCACACCAGCTGGAGCGGAAAATATTTTTGGTATCTCAGATTGTTCTGGCATAGAAACTTCATTCGGAGGAAGGATGTGTGAAATGCTTTTTACATTTGTATCAAATCAAATCAAATTTTATTGGTCACATGCGCCGAATACAACAGGTGCAGACATTACAGTGAAATGCTTACTTACAGCCCTTAACCAACAGTGCATTTATTTTAAACAAAAAAGTAAGAATAAAACAACAACAAAAAAGTGTTGAGAAAAAAAGAGCAGAAGTAAAAATAAAGTGACAGTAGGGAGGCTATATATACAATAGAATAAAGTGACAGTAGGGAGGCTATATATACAGGGGGGTACCGTTGCATAGTCAATGTGCGGGGGCACCGGCTAGTTGAGGTAGTTGAGGTAATATGTACATGTGGGTAGAGTTAAAGTGACTATGCATAAATACTTAACAGAGTAGCAGCAGCGTAAAAAGTATGGGGTATCACAAACCATTTGTTTGAAAATCTGATGAAAGTGGCAATTTTATGCCCTTTTTAGACCTATATGTTTCTATTATCTGTGAATCATGCATAATACAGACAACATGTTGGTGTCATTATACTCCTTATAGTATGCTCTAAAATATGGAGTATGTCTTGATTCTGAAGTAAAAATTTTCACATTAATATTATTATCCGAAAACTACCCTTTAGATTTAGTTCATTTTAAGACATATTGTTTAGAATGATATACTCTACAAGTATGTCAAATTTCCAGGGTGGGCTCTCTGCTAATTCTGAAGGTATGATCAATTTTATGTGCACCACCAACACAGTGAATGGAAAAATGGATTCAAAGGGAACTACCTCTTCTGCTGACTTGCTGAATGTGCAATCCTAAAGGAAGGCTGTGATTGGTTAATTACCTATAATGTCAATTTATATGTATAAAATGGGTCATATCATTAAAAGTACCAGAGAGCCCAGTCTGGAAATTTGACATTTTTGAAGAGTATATTGTTACAAACAATGTCTAAAAGTAAGCAAAATCAAAAAGGGTAGTTTTGAGATATTCATATTTTTTATGTTGAATAAATGACTGTGAAAATGTATATTTCAGAAATCTAGACATACTCCATATTTGAGAGAAAACTACAAGGAGTATAATGACACCAAGATGTTGTCTTTATCATGTATTGTTCACAGATCATAGGGTCTTACAGGACGCATGCATAGGTCTAATTTCATCATGATTTTCTCAAAAATGGTTTGTGATACAAATGTAAAAAGCATGTTAAACATCCTTCCTCCCAATGAAGCTCCTATGTGAGAATTGCCAGGACAATCTGAGATACCAAAAATATTCTCCGCTCCGGCTGGTGTGGAATCGACCTTATACCCCACTGGATTTCACTTTGCATTAAGTTGCTTGCTCCTGGGTAGGTACATGATAATTACAAGTATATCCTATGTAACTACATTGCTCTAACGTTACACTTGATTCGGTATAGCCTTTGAGCCAGGTCATAACATAGAAATACACTAATTGAAAATGACTGGTAGTTAATGACAGTGTGTGCCTAGCCTATGTATCAACCCTGGTATTACATGTGGATTCGATGTTAGTGGCATCTAGTGACATGTAAGAAAGTCAGATTTTGGTTTGAGTTATTAACATCGTAATTCACAGGTGACCTTCAAACGTGTAATTACAAAGCAATAGTTACATAGTTTAACAAGAACATTTGTAATAACATCAGTAATTACACATGTGGAATAACCTTCAGCAAGTGGATTTGTAATTACACATTCCTTGTTCCCAATTGTGTAATAATTGACAGTGCTACAACCTTATTACCATGTAATTACATAGTAACACCTATATAACTACTATGTTGTTACAATTGTTATTACTGTGTAGTTACATAGTAATAGGGACAACTTAATGTAAAGTGATACACAACAGCCTCTGACTGAGCGTCTTGGAGAAGCATGTTTGTGGCCTTAGGGATTTCTCTTCTCAGGAGTGTAGATCAGGGGTGTCAAACTCATTTTAGCTCAGGGGCCACATGGAGGAAAATCTATTCCCAAGTGGGCCGGACCGAAAAAATCATGGTATATATAACTTAAAAACAACAACTTCAGATAGTTTTCTTTGTTTTAATACGATCAACATACAACATAAAGCTGGAGCCTGAGGACAGTGTGTCCAAATAGTACAAGCACAACATCACTATTAATCATAAAACACGTCAAGTTTATTTGAAAATTCTAAAGAAAAAGAACACACAAACACACAATGCCTCAGTGATTAACAGAACTTTTTCACAGATCACAGAACTATATCAGGGTGTCATTTCTCAGGCAGAAATGTAGATAAAAATAATGAAATCCTGTTCCCCAAACAAGTGCAAGAACCACATAGTCAAGAATAGGTTAAATATACAAATAAAATAAAATCAATTAAAAACAATAGCACATCAACATAAAAACATATAAACATATAAATCTGAAAGCGTTGCTCAAACTCCCGTAACAGTCCCGTTATTTTATCTTTGAACCGCTTCATGTCTGCCACATGTTGGGTCGCGCACACATTTTTCAGACAGGGGAAGTGAGCTGCATCACCACCGGCAAGTTGCGTCTCCCACAATGACAGCTTCAACTTGAAAGAACGTATGCTGTCATAATACTGCGTGTCAACTTTGTTGCGCCCTTGCAGCTGTTTGTTCAAGTTATTCAGGTGCTCTGTAACATCCACCATAAATGCAAGGTCCTGCATCCATTCTGCGGAATGAAATTCTAACACTGGTTTGCCCTTTTCTTCCATGAACTGTTCAATTTCTTCTCGTAAATCAAAGAAACGCCTTAGCACAGCACCTCGGCTTAACCATCTTACCTCAGTGTGGTATGGCAGGCCATAGATGTGGTCTTTCTCTCTGAGAAGGCTGTCAAACTGACGGTGATTCAGGCTTCTGGATCGGATGAAATTAACAGTTTGGATGACCACCTTCATGACGTTATCCATCTTTAATGACTTGCAACACAAAGCCTCCTGGTGCAAAATACAGTGAAAAGTCAAAAATCACGTCCTCCATTTGCAGATTGCACTTTCTCTCTGAACTTTGTCACAACGCCTGCTTTTTTCCCGATCATTGAGGGCGCACCATCTGTAGCCAGGCTGACAGCGCGGGACCAGTCCACTCTGACCCTGTCCAGCGTGCCGATGAGTGCGGTAAAAATATCAGCTGCTGTCGTTGTATCTGTCATCGGCACCAACTCCACGAACTCCTCGGTGACGGTCAATGTGTCATCAACTCCGCGGATGAAAATGGCCAGTTGTGCAACATCTGTAATGTCCGTGCTTTCATCAATTGCAACCGAAAACGCAATAAATGACTTTCTTTTTGCTTCAACTGGCTGTCCAAATCCACTGAAAGATCGGAAATCCTGTCTGCAACTGTGTTTCTTGTCAGGCTGATATTTGCAAAAGCCTGCCGCTTTTCAGGGCACACAATCTCCGCTGCCTTCATCATGCATGTTTTTACAAATTCACCCTCACTAAATGGTTTTGAAGCCACTGCGATTTCATTAGCAATGAGGTAGCTAGCTTTCACTGCAGCGTCACTGATGTCTCGGCTGTGAGTAAACACAGACTGCTGTTTCTTCAGACCCGCCAACAGTTCATTCACCTTCTCTCATCTCCGCTGTCCTTGAAAGTTGTCATATTTGTCGGCATGAAGACTCACATAGTGGCGACGAAGGTTATATTCTTTCTGCACTGCAACATGCTCTGAACACACCAAACATACAGCTTTCCCATTCAATTCCGTGAATAAATAGGATGACCATTTTTCTTGGAACACTCTGCACTCTGCGTCCACTTTTCTCTTTTTTGACAGAGACATATTGGGGCAATGAGGGTGCCAAAGCACATAATGTTAAAAGTAGAAGCCGTAATAAATATCGCGGGCAAAACAAAGTAGCCCCCCGAAAAAAAAAAGAAAAAAAAAAGTAGCTCATTGGCTGCACGTGCTTGACCTACTTGCTCTGCCCCGGTATAAACAGTTTGCTTGCTTAACACAATTGCTATTGCGCCATCCAGTGGACGCAATTGGAACAGCAGTTTATTTAATTGAAAAATTGCAGCGCATATTATTATTATTATTATTTTTTAATCATCTCGCGGGCCGGATTAAACCCGTTTGCGGGCCTGATCCGTCCCGCGGGCCGGACGTTTGACACCCCTGGTGTAGATGATGGAATCTGTAAAGACCGTGTGTGTTGGCTGGTTGTCACTAGGAGTTAAAGTAGCCTACTAATTTAGCTAGTGCTCGACTTTCTAACTATCATACTGTGTGATGCTGTCATAGTACTTTTGGACATTTCTGTCTCTTGGATATAGTCTCTCAGACAGAATGCCTCAGTGTGTTTTTATGGACTAGATCAGATCAGATCAGATCAGTTGTATGTTTGTGTTGTGGTGGTGTCTTAATCGACTGTGTGTAAAAAGATTATCTCTAATTCTTTAAAGTCAACCTTCTTCACCCCAGGGCAACAGCCCTTTAGCCCCAGTAATAAAACGCCACTATTTAAATCAATCATTTTATATCCATGATAAAAGCTATTGGATCAGATTATTAATGCTTTTCCCCTGTTGGAACAATCTCCTTTTAATATCACAACTTTCATTATGATTTTCTGAGGAAATTTCAATTTGGAACCACATTGGATTTGTTGACTCATAGATAAAGGCTACATTCTATTGTTCAGGCTAATGGAGGCTTTAGTGTTGAGCTAGATCAGGATAGCTATTGGTGTGTGAGAGCCCAATACCCTGCTTATGGAGGCAAGTAGCTTAGACAGCATGGTTTGTAAAGGCTCTATGTGATTCCCCCTTAGAGATCTACAGCTTTTTGTCCTCTGCACCCAGCACGATTTACCCTTAAACAGTGTAAATCTCTGATTATGAATGAGAAGGCTGGGGTTCAGAGAATGGGTTTGGGAATATCATCAATAATCTCTCTAGTCCCATAATGTATTTCAATCCTTCCGTGCTGTTGATGTCCTTGTAGCACTTGCTAGCTCTTTGATGTTACTGTTCGCTGCTTCAAGCGCAAATAATCCACTTCCACTATAGTCTTTCCTTTTTTGTGCTTTTCAAGACAACTCTGCGTCAGTACAGTATTTTTAGTGTGTTCACTAACCAGGAAACTAACTAGGAAAATGGAAACCTCAAAACATAGACTTGTCAGCAAAAATTGTTGAAACCTGCCCGTTGCTTAGGTAAAGAGAAGTCCGATCAATGGTATGCATAGATGATAGTAATGCTGATGACAACATCCTGCCTGTTTCGTGTTGTGTTTGAGCAGAGTCAAGCTGAATTAAGACGTGTCAGGCTGCTGCCAACCATGGGCTCATCCCAGGCTCATTGGAGCCTCACAGCAATTATTATTTGATCAGGACTATTTGAGCGGCCTGGGATGACAAGGCTATCTGCATGACAATAGACTCATTCCATTCCCATTGGGGATCCAGCTTCGAAATGATCCCCAAACCTGTAATGATCAAACAGTCTTTCCTCCCACTCAGCAGAACACTTAAACTACTGACTCCTCCATAGACAGGTTCAGTTGTTTAGCAACAAAACCGACGCATGTGCAACTATGGGGCAAAACAGACTGGGTTTGCTTAGATTGTTGACAACATGTAAACTACATTTACTCTCCAAATGTTTATTGAAAACCCAAATACATTTGCAGAATGAGTACCTCTCTCAAATACATTGTTAAGAGTTGTTGGTTAGCTAGCTAGCTAGCTAGCTAATTTGAGCCATATTAGCATTGACATGAAATCAGTCAAAACACCTTAAAACAAGACATGGTATCAAGAACAAGATAAAACCTGCTGAAACGAGCCATCTACAATTCCCCACATGGCATCTTCTTGTCATTGTTGCTCGCTATCTGACCATTCAGAATCATAACAATACACAGGTTCCAGCCCTGCTTCATTTTCGGGATGTTGTCAGCCAACCCGTCTATTCCTGAGTTTAATGTTCAGTCACCATGTGTGGCTCAGGTCCAACAAGTTGAGTTTCTTCCCAACAAGTTTAGCAATTTACCTTTATGCATGAGACAATGAGGGTGTCTCAATAGTGTATAATTGCTTCCTCTCCTTGTCCTTTACCTATACTAATATTAATGTTAATACAAAAGTAACATTTTATAGCTATGACATATTTGCTTTCATCTGGCCTATTCTGTGTGGGTGAAGACCACTTTGGCATATTAAGCAGTACTGTACTACTTTCCCATACAGAAAGTATAATGAAAGACGCCAGATTGTGACGTTGGTTTCTTTGTGCACTGGTTTGCTACAAAACACAAGGCACTATAGTTGTGCCAATAATTTTATAGTGGATGGATTGCAAGCTAAAATGTTCAGTTGGTTAGCTAAGATTAAGCAATTAATGTTTGTGTACGTCAGTGGTCACCAACCTTTTCTGAGTCAAGATCACTTTCGCAGTCAAAAAGCACCCGAGATCTAACATGACTTAAAATATGTAACATTAACCTAATAAAAACAGGCCTAATATATTATTACAGCATATTGGCTATATGCCTGGCCTGCCAATATTGTTCTTCTCAGACCATATTATATTTCAAAACTCAAGCTTTGATAACAAAATAGATCAGTTGATGTAGCACTTGCGACGCAGAGCTGAGCATACATTTAAATAATTCGCTTTTTTATTTTACTGGACTGATGGTCACTGCATCTGATGGACATGGTGCTTTCAAGACAACTGTGAAGTCAAAAAAAAAACGAGATCAAATCGTGACGTCAGTGATATTCAGGTCGGAGCTCTAGAAAGATGCCTGAGTTTCCGACTTTGAATTCCGAGTTGGATGACCGTTCAAAACTATTTTTCCCAGTCGGATCTAATTTATTTCAGAGTTCCCAGTTGTCTTGAATGCACTGAAGCCGGAAGCCTGAGATTTTCAAGTTCCCAGTTGTTTTGAACACGGCATTAGTCTCAGCGGAGGGAGGGAGAGAGCAGCAGAGGGTCCGCCTGCTCTCTCCTTCCTTTCCTCCGGGTGAGACTGACCAGAGAGAGGGGACACAGTCTTCCACCTGATGGCCAAACTCGAGTCGCACCGCATCCACATCTGCCTCATGCACAAATTCATGTTGTTCCTATGACCAGAGAAAGTGAAATATTCCTCGATATTAAAATAGACATGAGCTGCTAATAATAATAAAAATGCAGGGCTATCGATACATTTGGCTACTCATTCATTGCCGCTGCAGTGTGAGTGGATGTAGTGAGAAGCTTGTTTATGTTTTGTAATAGTGTTGAATAAGAGCAGTGTTGACAGTGCTGAATGAAAACTTAAACATGATCTCACTCATAAAAACAGCAGCTCTATGCTGTATTCTTTGAAAGTATTTCTCTGGTCATGGTTTTAAAATAGTTATCTCAGGTAGGCTAGTGTTAAACTTTGCTGTGGCTGGGGTCCTGGAAGCTATAGGCATGGTGATTGAGCTATCCAATTGGCCAGCGCAGTAGGCACACTCGATTTAGCCACAGATAACTCCTACCCCCGCGAACCTATGTGAACTTTCCTCCACATCTAAATGTGATGAGTTTGCGGCATATTTCAGAGATAAGATAACAAACATTAGGCTGGGTATCAGTCAAGCAAGACCTGATGAGAAGTTTGATGATATGTGCCCTAGCCTACCACGCAAAGGCACTTTGGATTTATTTTCCCTGGTTGACACAGACATGCTTAGGAAAGTGAACAATTTAAGCCTTCTATGTGCCTTCTTGATCCTATCCCCACCACCTTCTTCAAAACAGTTTTTAATTGCATATCTGAAGAAGTGAAAGCTATTGTTAGTCACTCCCTGTTCACAGGCACTTTCCCCACTGCACTAAAAACTGCTATGGTGAAACCCCTTAACAATTTTCGGCCAATCTGGTTTTCGGCCCACCACAGCACAGAGACAGCCCAGTTAAAGTGGTAAATGATCTTCGAGCCAACACAGATGCCAAACAGCTCTCTGACCTTGTACTCTTGGTTTTAAGTGCTGCATTCAACACTGTTGACCATGATGTCCTTCTGGACAGACTGGAGAGGTGGGTTGGCCTCTCCGGTCCAGTTGTTAATTGGTTTAGGACCTATTTAACCAGTCAAGAGTTTTTTGTCACCCTTAGTGAACATAACTCAGAGAAAATACATATCACATGTGACGTTCCACAAGTTTCTATTTGGGTCCGGTACTGTTCAGTTTATATATGTTACCCCTTGGCAGCTTTATCAGAAAGCACAGCATTGATTTTCACTGCTATGCAGATGATACACAACTTTACATTTCTGTGTCACCAGAGGATTTTAGCTCCACAGATTTTAGCTCTCCCATTCCTTCCCGCTTACTGTGCTCTTACACTCCAACACCCCCTTGTGCCATTATGATTAACTCTGGGGTCGATTTCCCTAAAGATTCTGGGGTAATGCCGAGGTCCTTAGTGATATCACCTGGGAAATCATTTATCATGCCTGCTACATATAGATTGCCCCACATTGATTGCTCTTTATTTCACTGTGTTTTGGTTTCTTACATGAACGGATGTGGATTCATAGGAACCTGCCAATAATTCTGGGCTATTGGATTTAGATAAACACCCCATGCAAATACACAATACCCTCTCTGTCTCCTGGGGAGGATAAAACATTTGAATGTGCCACAAGCTTCAGTGCTGTGATTAGGTTTTTATCAAAGAGAGAGCATTTAGGGACATGGGCAGATAAGAATCTGAATGTTCAGGATGTGTTAGTTTCTCCCTTGGGATAGCTCCAGATTGGGTTATTAGACTTCTGGACATGAAGACAAATGCCTGTCAGATAAAGTAGACAATCTAGTCCAGTGGTGGGCAATAATTACGGCCTGAGGGCCACATCGGGATTTGAAAATTCAGTGGAGGATGCACAGATTTCTTTCGGACCGATTTGTTCGTCAAAAGCAATTTGCGGCCCAGAAAAAGGGCAGTTATTTGAAAACGTATAGGTCCATAATGCCCCCACCCAGATCTAGAATAGAGTCCATTAGGAAGGAATACATTTTGTGGAACAAATTTGTCTTCAATTTACATTTTATTATGATGGCTCTCAACTACTTAGGCAGCATTTACACAGCCAGCCCAATTATGAACTCCCTGGCTATAGGCCTACATGTGTTTACAATGTGTTTTTGTTAATTCATCCATCTCATCTGATAAATTAGGTGCAGTGTAACAGGTTGGCATACAGCATGTTAGCGTTTCAGGATAAGCATCTTTAAGTTGATTACTAACCTGAAGCTGTATCGTGGAGGAACATTGAATTTTATGAAGTGACAGACAGCACACCCCTGATAGGTCTGTGCCAATGCCAATATGAAAAATGACTCCCTTGTTCATAGCTTGTAGCCCCTCTGTCTGGCATCTAGTTACTCAATATTTTAATCAGTCAATCAATGTTTTTTACTACTATGACTACTCCTCCGTCTCCAATGTATACCCTCGCCACTTCTCCCCCACAGCTGATCAGCAAAGTGTGAGACTATACGTTATTGCATTTATTATTTACTTGCCTCCGTCCATTTAGAGTAATTCCAACTCATAAAAGTTTGAGTTAAACTGTTTTGATTTGAAAAGACTTGCTCTCCGATTGATGAGCAGATACAGACATTTGTTTTTGGTTATCCTGGATATGATTACTATTATTTGTTTTCTCTTAATCATGCACATTCCCATAGGAACAACTTGCACGGTGATCACATTTAATCAGGCTGTGAAAACACAACTCTGGAGAGGTTATTTTATCACATAGAAGTGGGCTGCATTATCCAAATGAAAAACAAGTAGAGGAAGAGGCAGATTTGTCACGGAGTGATTAGTGCTCTAGCGTCCTGCTGCAGGAACAGCAGCACTTCAAGGACAGAGGAAACCTCTGAGGTGTGCTCTAATACAAACACTGCTTCAACTCTTTATTGTACAATACTCTAACACATCCTACAGTAAATACTGGCTCCGAATGGCTCCCAGTTACAGTAGATGTTGTACAGTAGGAACGATCCTATGACTCTATTGGAGAGATTAAGGAAAAGTGTAAAGGATAAGAGACGACTGGACCCCCATGAGGAAAATCACATGGTACTATAAATTAGGAACATGGAGGGTTAATGGAGATGATCCCTAGAGCTGCTATTAGACCTGCATTGACACTGCTGGTTCTCCTCCCTCCCTATTAATATACTTGTGGTATATACAGTGAGGGAAAAAAGTATTTGATCCCCTGCTGATTTTATACGTTTGCCCACTGACAAAGAAATGATCAGTCTATAATTTTAATGGTAGGTTTATTTGAACAGTGAGAGACAGAATAACAACAATTTTTTATGAATTTATTTGCAAATTATGGTGGAAAATAAGTATTTGGTCAATAACAAAAGTTTCTCAATACTTTGTTATATACCCTTTGTTGGCAATGACACAGGTCAAAAGTTTTCTGTAAGTCTTCACAAGGTTTTCACACACTGTTGCTGGTATTTTGGTCCATTCCTCCATGCAGATCTCCTCTAGAGCAGTGGTGTTTTGGGGCTGTCGCTGGGCAACACGGACTTTCAACTCCCTCCAAAGATTTTCTATGGGGTTGAGATCTGGAGACTGGCTAGGCCACTCCAGGACCTTGAAATGCTTCTTACGAAGCCACTCCTTCGTTGCCCGGGCGGTGTGTTTGGGATCATTGTCATGCTGAAAGACCCAGCCACGTTTCATCTTCAATGCCCTTGCTGATGGAAGGAGGTTTTCACTCAAAATCTCACGATACATGGCCCCATTCATTCTTTCCTTTACACGGATCAGTCGTCCTGGTCCCTTTGCAGAAAAACAGCCCCAAAGCATGATGTTTCCACCCCCATGCTTCACAGTAGGTATGGTGTTCTTTGGATGCAACTCAGCATTCTTTGTCCTCCAAACACGACGAGTTGAGTTTTTACCAAAAAGTTCTATTTTGGTTTCATCTGACCATATGACATTCTCCCAATCCTCTTCTGGATCATCCAAATGCACTCTAGCAAACTTCAGACGGGCCTGGACATGTACTGGCTTAAGCAGGGGGACACGTCTGGCACTGCAGGATTTGAGTCCCTGGCTGCGTAGTCTGTTACTGATTTTTTACTTTGGTCCCAGCTCTCTGCAGGTCATTCACCCGTGTGGTTCTGGGATTTTTGCTCACCGTTCTTGTGATCATTTTGACCCCACGGGGTGAGATCTTGCGTGGAGCCCCAGATTGAGGGAGATTATCAGTGGTCTTGTATGTCTTCCATTTCCTAATAATTCTTCCCACAGTTGATTTCTTCAAACCAAGCTGCTTACCTATTGCAGATTCAGTCTTCCCAGCCTGGTGCAGGTCTACAATTTTGTTTCTGGTGTCCTTTGACAGCTCTTTGGTCTTGGCCATAGTGGAGTTTGGAGTGTGACTGTTTGAGGTTGTGGACAGGTGTCTTTTATACTGATAACAAGTTCAAACAGGTGCCATTAATACAGGTAACGAGTGGAGGACAGAGGAGCCTCTTAAAGAAGAAGTTACAGGTCTGTGAGAGCCAGAAATCTTGCTTGTTTGTAGGTGACCAAATACTTATTTTCCATCATAATTTGAAAATAAATTCATAAAAAATCCTACAATGTGATTTTGGATTTTATTTCTCAATTTGTCTGTCATAGTTGACGTGTACCTATGATGAAAATTACAGGCCTCTCTCATCTTTTTAAGTGGGAGAACTTGCACAATTGGTGGCTGACTAAATACTTTTTTCCCCCACTGTAAGTATTTGACCCCCTCTCAATGTCTTTTATACAGGTAACTAGCTGAGATTAGGAGCATACTCTTAAAGGGAGTGCTCCTAATCTCAGTTTGTTACCTGTATAAAAGACACCCGTCCACAGAAGCAATCAATCAATCAGATTCCAAACTCTCCACCATGGCCAAGACCAAAGAGCTCTCCAAGGATGTCAGGGACAAGATTGTAGACCTACACAAGGCTGGAATGGGCTACAAGACCATCGCCAAGCAGCTTGGTGAGAAGGTGACAACAGTTGGTGCGATTATTCGCAAATGGAAGAAACACAAAATAACTGTCAATCTCCCTCGGCCTGGGGCTCCATGCAAGATCTCACCTCGTGGAGTTACAATGATCATGAGAACGTTGAGGAATCAGCCCAGAACTACACGGGAGGATCTTGTCAATGATCTCAAGGCAGCTGGGACCATAGTCACCAAGAAAACAATTGGTAGCACACTACGCCGTGAAGGACTGAAATCCTGCAGCGCCCGCAAGGTCCCCCTGCTCAAGAAAGCACATATACAGGGCCGTCTGAAGTTTGCCAATGAACATCTGAATGATTCAGAGGAGAACTGGGTGAAAGTGTTGTGGTCAGATGAGACCAAAATTGAGCTCTTTGGCATCAACTCAACTCGCCGTGTTTGGAGGAGGAGGAATGCTGCCTATGACCCCAAGAACACCATCCCCACCATCAAACATGGAGGTGGAAACATTATGCTTTGGGGGTGTTTTTCTGCTAAGGGGACAGGACAACTTCATCGCATCATAGGGACGATGGACGGGGCCATGTACCGTCAAATCTTGGGTGTTAACCTCCTTCCCTCAGCCAGGGAACATACGGCCAAGGCAACAAAGGAGTGGCTCAAGAAGAAGCCCATTAAGGTCCTGGAGTGGCCTAGCCAGTCTCCAGACCTTAATCCCATAGGAAATCTGTGGAGGGAGCTGAAGGTTTGAGTTGCCAAACGTCAGCCTCGAAACCTTAATGACTTGGAGAAGATCTGCAAAGAGGAGATGTGTGCAATCCTGCTGGCCAACTACAAGAAACGTCTGACTTCTGTGATTGCCAACAAGGGTTTTGCCACCAAGTACTAAGTCATGTTTTGCAGAGGGAGTCAAATACTTATTTTCCTCATTAAAATGCAAATCAATTTATAATATTTTTAACATGTGTTTTTCTGGATTTTTTTGTTATTATTCTGTCTCTCATTGTTCAAATAAACCTACGATTAAAATGATAGACTGATCATGTCTTTGTCAATGGGCAAACGTACAAAATCAGCAGGGGATCAAATACTGTTTTCCCTCACTGTTGGAGCCCCTACTGTTCCATACCTCCCCCTCTTCCACCAGCCTTTCACCATTGATTTATGGGGATTAATTCCTCTCTTCATATTAAAAGCTCCTCATATATAGTGTCAATAACTGGCCGGATAGAGATATCAACATGTGGTGCTATGATTTACAGAGCCTGGCCTGGTCTCCTGCCTGGGTGCCATGGGGGAACAGATTAAGGACTAGGAGCAGCAGCTGGGTGTCGACACGAGTCATCAACACCAAGGGAAAGCCATTAACTGGCTGACCTTTCCACTGTGATTATCCAGCTGTGCTCTGGACCCTTCTTGGGACTGTCAAGACTTCTCCTCAGAGTTCTGCTCCCCAAAAAGCAGCAAAAGCTGTGGGCTATGGGCTGTGGTAGTTTATGAGCTGAAGACAAACTGTGGTCAATGTTTTGGACTAAAAGGCCGACCAGAGAAATCGGTGCAGGAGTGCTGTAGTCTATTGGATCTATTTTACATTTTAGTCATTTAGCAGACGCTCTTATCCAGAGCGACTTACAGTTAGTGAGTGCATACATTTTTCACACAACTATGGCTGCACGTGGTAGATGTGGGCTGGAGTGCTGTGGGTGGACATATTGGCTGTGTGCTTTACTTATTGAGGCCAGTTGGGGATCGATGATCCATACTAGGTACATTCCCTATTGCTGCTTGACTTAATAAGCAAGTAAAAGCAACCAAGATGTAAGGCAACACACAGCGGCATGCTAAACAGATCATACACATACACACAAACAATAAATCAATACACACCAAAGGACATACAAACATTCAGCATGTACATTCAGTACACAGCTAGAAAGGCACACTTTTCTCTGAGTCTACGGCTGGGAGCATGTTGCTGCTGCTGTCTTTAATTAGAGCTGATGTTGTGAGAACCTGAGAGACTTTATTACTGGGTCGTTCCATATGATTTCAATCACTTTCTGACTGCACCAGTTTTCATTGAACAAAACCTTCAGTACATGCTAGAAGATCCCAATGTGAAAAGTGGTCAAAAAGGGACTTTTGGGGCCTGAATGCCAAAACATTCACGAGATAGAGGTGCTCAAAGTTGGCCCATTTTGATAACCCCACCATGATAAATCCATGTTCCTATCAGTGAAAAATATGTACGGTTGAGTTTCATATAATTTTTAAGCTTACAAACAGGGTTGCCAAACTATTCTATGATTTCTTGAAAAAAATAAAAGTTTAACGTCAATTATTTATAATTGTGTAAACTCAGATGTAGCTAATTGTCACAAATATTGTAGGTTAGACACTATTTTACATCACCTGAGGTGTTTGTGTAGGGCCCGTCATCGGTTGAGACACAACATACTCTTGAATATAATATGAACCTTTTACAGGAGGGGGTCACCTATCCCTTCAGACCACTGCAATTTAGAGTAGCTTGTACACCATTGAAATATATAAATTAAATTGAAACTTTAACTTCCAATTACTACCAGAAACATGGCCGCCGATCCATCCACCGTTGTATGTCAAATTGAATGAGAATGTTTATTCTATTTTCTATATGTCTATGATTTCAATAGGTTTCCTATGGAGGATTCACAGTTTAATTTATAACAATGGATATTCCCACTTAAGTCAACATTCTCTAATGTCTGGACCTCCAACCTTCTTTGTGGTAGCATTTGAAAGTTGAAATTGTATTCACATTTTAGTACATTTATCAGCCAAAACATGACACCCACCCTAGATTCAAGGGTATGCTGTGTCTCTGCCGATGGTGGGCACAACACAAGCACATCTGATTATATAAAATAGGGTCTACGCTACAACATACACTACCAGTCAAAAGTTTTGACACACCTACTCATTCAAGGGTTTTTCTTTATTTTTACAATTTTTTACATTGTAGAATAATAGTAAAGACATCAAAACTATGAAATAATGCATGGAATCATGTAGTAACCAAAAAAGTGTAAAACAAATCAAAATATATTTTATATTTGAGATACTTCAAATAGCCACCCTTTGCCTTGATGACAGCTTTGGCATTCTCTCAACCAGCTTCATTAGGTAGTCACCTGGAATGCATTTCAATTAACAGGTGTGCCTTCTTAAAAGTTAATTTGTGGAATTTATTTCCTTCATAATGCGTTTGAGCCAACCAGTTGTGTTGTGACAAGGTTTTATTCTACATATTTGGAAGGGCCTGTAAGTAAGCATTTCACTGTTAGTCTAAACGTGTTTTTTACGAAGCATGTGACAATTAAAATCTGATTTGATTTGAAGTGCTTGAAATCAGATCTAAAAAGCTCTGGAGGGTCATCCTCCTCACTAGTGATTATTTGCCTCATGCCCCATAACTTGCTGAATAGTTGGATTTACACGCATTAACCAGTCTCTTTCTCTGTCGCCACTTTCCACTTGCTACAGTAATTCCCTCTGCATGTGAGCTGATCTCTGTAACAGTGGAATACAGATATATGTGATATATCTCATTGGCGTATAATTTTTGCGATGTAGTATACATGCTAAAGATTTGATGTGAGGAATTTTGATCTGCCGGGGGGCAGGAGGGGGGCAGAGGGAACAGCGGTGGCTATTCAGCAGCCTGATGGTCTGGGGGTAGAATCTATAGGCCAGTCTGTCAGTTTTTGCCATGGTGCTCCAATACTATCTTCTTCCGAGTGATTGAAGTGGAGAGAAGAAGCGGGGAGTAGTTCAGTGCTTTAGTGCTACTATGTAGGATGGGCACCGTTATTAGAATATACAAAGGACATTAGTATTCGAATACTTGCAAGAGTATTAATCAAAATATATAAAAACATCATAGGCCTATTTTAACAATGAAAGGCTTTGTCTAAATTAAATACAATTGAAAAATTGTATGGTTGAGAGGGATGAGGCAAAAGGAATGGAAAATACGTCTGGCTGCACAACCGATTGGCAAACGTATTGCAAATTCAGAAATCATGTGACTAAATTGAATAAAAAGAAGAAGAGACTGCACTATGAAACAAAGATAAATGACCAAAAAAATGATAGTAAAAAGCTTTGGAGCACCTTAAATGAAATTTTGGGAAAACTCAGCTCCATCATTCATTGAATCAGATGGCTCATTCTTAATGATTTTTTAAATTAAAACTTAGACATAACATGCCAGCAACAAATGCTGACACTACACATCCAAGTATATCTGACCAAATTATGAAAGACAAGTATTGTAATTTTTAATTCCGTAAAGTGAGTGTGGAAGAGGTGAACAAATTATTGTTGTCTATCAACAATGACAAGCCACCAGGGTCTGACAACTTGGATGGAAAATCCTATTTGCCATATTTTCAATTTAAGCCTACTAGAAAGTATGTGCATCAAGGTCTGGAGGTAAGCAAAAGTCATTCCGCTACCTAAGAATAGTAAAGCACTTACACAAATGGCTTTTGACATTATCAATCATAGTCTGCTGCTGGAAAAACTTGTGTTATGGCTTTACACCCCCTGCTATATTGTGGATAAAGAGTTACCTGTCTAACAGAACACAGAGGGTGTTCTTTAATGGAAGCCTCTCCAACATAATCCAGGTAGAATCAGGAATTCCCCAGGGCAGCTATTTAGGCCCCGTACTTTTTCAATCTTTACTAACGACAGGCCACTGCCTTTGAGTAAAGCCAGAGTGTCTATGTTAGTGGCTGACTCAACACTATACACGTCAGCTACTACAGTGACTGAAATGACTGCAACACTTAACAAAGAGCTGCAGTTAGTTTCAGAGTGGGTGGCAAGGAATAAGTTAGTCCTAAATATTTCTAAAACTAAAAGCATTGTATTTGGGACAAATCATTCACTAAACCCTAAACCTCAACTACATTTTGTAATAAATAAATGGAAATTGAGCAAGTTGAGGTGACTAAACTGCTTGGAGTAACCCTGGATTGTAAACGCTGCTCTACCTTCTTAACAGCACTATCAACAAGGCAGGTCCTACAGGCCTTAGTTTTGTCGCACCTGGACTACTGTTCAGTCGTGTGGTCAGGTGTCACAAAAAGGGACTTAGGAAAATTGCAATTGGCTCAGAACAGGGCAGCACAGCTGGCCCTTGGCTGTACACAGAGAGCTAACATTAATAATATGAATGTCAATCAATAGTATGAAAAATGTATGTACTCACTAACTGTAAGTCGCTCTGGATAAGAGCGTCTGCTAAATGACTAAAATGTAAAAATGTAAATATCTCCTGGCTCAAAGTGGAGGAGAGATTGACTTCATCACTACTTGTATTTGAGAGACATATTGACATGTTGAATGTACCAAGCTGTCTGTTTGAACTACTGACGCACAGCTCGGACACCCATGCCTACCCCACAAGACATGCCACAAGAGGTCTCTTTACAGTCCCCAAGTCCAGAACAGACTATGGGAGGCGCACAGTACTACATAGCGCCATGACTACATGGAACTATATTCCACATCAAGTAACTGATGCAAGCAGTGAAATTATATATTTTTTTAACAGATAAAAATACACCTTATGGGACAGTGGGGACTGTGAAGCAATACAAACATAGGCACAGATACATGCACACGCATGATAACATACGCAATAAACACACACATACTCATGGATTTTGTATTGTAGATATGTGGTAGTGGTGGAGTAGGGGCCCGAGGGCACACAGTGTGTTGTGAAATCTGTGAATGTATTGTAATGTTTTGGCAGCAGCTAATGGGGATCCATAATAAATACAAATACAAGTTATCTATGTGACATTGCTACACACAAGGATATACCATGACATGTACAATTCATAATTCAATAAAACAACAAACTTCTGAATGTAGTTTTTTTGATGTGCTCCCCATAAAAATACATCAGCCTACCATAGTAGCCTACACCGGTTTCAAGCGTTTGTTGTTATTGTAGGCCAAAAATGTGGCGCTGTCTACAGTCAGTGGCTCCATGTGTAGCAAGCAAGCAACGTGGGAAATCTCTACTCAATGAAAGATGGAATTAAAGTTACAGAATTAAGTTAGTTAAATGAGAAGTAGTAGGCTACAACGATCAACCATCAGGTAGGCTGATGTTTAATCTGAATGGAGTTGTTGTAGACAAGGACGGGAAGCGCTGCAAAATAGCCTCAATTAGCCTAGGTAATGAGCTAGCTGGCTAATATAGCTGGCTATCTTAGCTAGCTTCTTTACATTGATTTGATGCAGTCAAGACAGGCACTGTGAGATGGAATGATAAATTACCTATGGCCTTCAAACTCAACTCTGGACCTCAAAGCCAGTTTCACTGCATGTTTTCATTGTCCTCCTCTAATCAGGATTCAGACCTGTGACACCAGGTGTGTGCAATTAATTATCAGGTAGAACAGAAAACCAGCAGGCTCCAGACCTCGTAGGGTAAGAGTTGAATACCCCTGACCTATGGCATCTACAAGTTTGTCTAACTAGCGCAAGTCTGTATGGCCTCTCTCTCTCTCATCAAACTCAAAGGCCCTTGCAATCACTGAAGCAAGCAATAAGAGAGGCACCTCTCTCTCAAGTCACACAGGCTGTGCAGCAAGCCAGTTCCCAAGTTTAAAAAACAAATTTTGAACACATGTATTTCAACTATCCGGATATTAATGATATTATTTGAATAGTGAAATTATTTCAAATGCGCCGATCCCTACTGCAGTGACACTTCTTTCTCTCACTCTGTAGCTCTGGCACTTAGTCAAGCCTGTAGCATCTGACTGCAATTCTATGGCCTTTGTGTGGGAGGGGACTAAGCTCAGAAAACACACTCCCATCACACTGCTTTATTATACCAAGACTTACCCAGATGAGAGACTTCACCTATTGTGAATTTTGACATGGTCCAACCTGCATAGTTGTTCAACTTGTTCTTACAGCAGCTTGGATTTTGGGCTTTTGGCAGTTAACTTAGTGGTTAAGAGTGTTGTGCCAGTAACCGAAAGGTCGCTAGTTCTAATCCCCGAGCCGACTAGGTGAAAAATCTGTCGATGTGCCCTTGAGCAGGGCACTTAACCCTAATTGCTCCTGTAAGTCGCTCTGGATAAGAGCGTCTGCTAAATGACCAATTATTATTATTATTATTATAAAGACAAGCTGAACAAAGATATGGCACATGTATGGGATGAGTTCCAGTTTTTTTTGTCCCACAGTTTCTTGTTACACTAGAAATATCAAAAAAGTTGGATAGTCTGCAGTACATTATTGCTCACACGTTCTTGAAGCAAGTGGTTCCTTCATGTGTTTATGAATCATGGTCTTAGGTCATACCTTACATCGCTGAGGGAGGTGGCATTGACAAACCACAAGTATTTACAATCCGATTCCCAACATTGGTATTGTGTCAGATATACCGGCAACCCCTCTTACTACTTCAACTTGAGATGACATTTATCTAAGGACCGACCTTCTCCAAGATGGCTGGTGTATCAGATCATGAGACCACACATCTCTGGCTGCTCTGAGGTAATCAATTACTGGCCTAAATTAAAGTGTATTTCATTTGGTTCCCTTAGTGTGTGGCTGTACTCCAAGGCACAGGAACAAGAGATATTCCTTTGGGGGTTTTGCCTTCAGAGTCCCTCCCTGTGTAGAGTAATGTGGGCTGTAACCAGGAGAAATTAATGCTCCCCAGTGTGGTTTTTCTATTGAGTTCCCCAGATGTCCAAGGTTATATCTGCCTTTAATAGTACATTGTTCTAACTGAATTGTAAAATCTCTATCTACAGTATCACATGGTCTTTTTACTCTTACCACAGAGGTACTGTACTGTATCTCAGCCAACCTGCCAACAGTGAACCTACCAATTATGCCTTGATATGTCCTTCCGTCTGTATAGATTTCCTGTTTGTGTGTGGGGTCATGATTGATCAGGAGATACTCTGGATTACCAATACACACTGCATACTCTCTCTCACATACACATTCTATGTGATTAATTTGACCAACGTGACCAATTTTTATCCAGAGCAACTTACAGTAAGTAGTGAGTGCATACATGTTCATACTGGTCACCCATGAGAATCAAACCCACAACCCTGGCATTGCAAACGCCATGCTCTACCAACTGAGCCACACGAGATCGGTCAAACATCCACACACATGCTCCCACTCCTCCACCTGTGTTCAGTGTAGTAGGCATGGTAATAATCAGTGGCCTGGAGAAGTAATGCCAGTGTCAAACATGTAAACCAGTCAGGCATTTCCCCTGAGCCAGACACTTTTTCTCATATAGCAGCCTAACCTTGCCATGTCTCCTAGGCATGTTCTGCTTGGTATGTAATGGTGTGTGTGTTTATTTGTGTGTGTGTGTGTGTGTGTGTGTTGAATATAGAGATTAGTTTCTTACATTAGATCATGCACAGGGTGAAACAAAGGACCCACAGATCATTTTTACCCTATCAAGGCATGAGCATGAATAATGTGTGGCCATTGAGCTTTAATTTTCACATTCATTTAAAAAAGAATTAACATGGGAAGCCATGTTGAATAATTGATGCATTGGGAGTGCACCAATTAAGAGGTGATATTTGTCAATTAAGATTAAAATACTATATACTACTCCATATGGAAAAATACTGAATATTGACACCCCAATTGACTCTGCAATGTCCCCTTGAGCCAATGGTTACTTGATATTTAACAGGGATATCCCTTACACAGAGGTTTCTTTTTCTTCATTTTGTTACTGGACAGATTTACTTTAGCCATATTTTGATATTCGTCATGCGTATTACAATCTCTGTTTGGGGTTCAGGGTGTAACGATCAATCAACCAATCAAAATGCTTTATAAAGCCCTTTTTACATCAGCAGTTGTCACAGTGGGTACAGAAACCCAGATGAAACAATGAAAATAGTCCCCACTTACACATCCATTCTGTAGGTGCTGTGAATATAAAATGGTCCCATGCCCTGATAGCATCAAATCAGCCCTGCTACATGCCCTTTGAAGTCACTTGGCTTCCTAGTTATCCCCTTCCCAACATGGCTTCCCCCTGTATCAGCCCGTATCAGACAAAAATACTCTATTGCAATGGGTATTAACAGAAAGCAGTGGCCCAGGGTTGGTATGGCCCAGCTGGGTACAGTGTGTGCTTAATTACCTGCACTAACTCTGCTTGCTTCAGCTATGTCAGAAGTCTGCTTCACTGGAGAGGACTGAAGACAGACATGAATCACCAGCCAATCCCTGTGATTTAGCTCAGAGCTCATCGGTTTAGATCAAGAAGTGTAGCTTCTAGCTTGCTTTTGTGAGGGAAATACCTGCAACATCGAGGAAGATGTTGGTCTGGTAGGGGCCATTATTAAATATAAAAGGGGGACAGAGAGAGGCAGAGAGAGAGTTAAGGAACCCATGGTGATTCACAGCCCCTGGTGTAGTAGTAACAGACCTGGCTGTTCACACAAACAGTGCCCTCTGTAATTATTGGGACAGTGAAGCATTTTTTCTTCTTTTGGCTCTATACTTCAAAACTTTGGATTTGAAATAAAGCAATGACTATAAGGTTAAAGTGCAGACTGTCAGCTGTAATTTTAGTGTATTTTCATCCACATCGGTTGAACTGTTTACAAATTACAGTACTGTTTGTACATAGTCCCCCCCATTTTAGGGGAGCAAAAAGTTAGAGACGTGCAAAAAGTTAGAGACGCACAAATATCATACCCCCCCAAAAATGCTAACCTCCCCTGTTATTGTATTGGTGAGAGGTTAGCATGTCTTAGGGTTATGATATTTATGCGTCTGTAACTTTCTCACTCATAATTATTCATGATTCATTCAGGATTATCCGTAATCATGGGAGCATCCACATGAATGTAGAGGTGTTTAGAAACATATTCTATTCTTATATACAATAAAAGTGACACCAAAATGACACAATACATTATTTACTATTCATTTCTATTAGGCACAAAATTATCTGAAACACAACCAAAACAAACAGCAAATGCATCCAACAAATGTGTAGAGTCACAAGCTTGATGTAGTCTTTGCATGCTAGGAATATGGGACCAAATACTATACTTTTTACTACTTAAATACACATAAGTAAATTTGTCCCAATGCTTTTGCTCACCTAAAACCCCTCAAATTAAAGCTGATAGTCTTAACTTTAACTTCATAGTCATTGTTTGATTTCAAATCCAAACCTTTGCAGTATAGAGCCAAAAGAAGAAAAAATACTTCACTGTCCCAATAATTACGCAGGGCAGTGTATGTACAGTATATTAATTCCGGGGACCAGAATTTGGTCCCCTTCTCCATCCTTCCTACTATTTTTCTTAATCGCTCTCCCCCTCTACTTCAATACTGTCTAATTAAAACACCAAAAATAAAAAAATACATACAAAAGAAGAAAAAGAAAAGGACCCATGGTAAAAGAGTGGAACTCAAATTGAAAGATGCTGACCATTTCCAGTTCCCTAGAGGAGCAGAGTGGTAATGATGCAGGGCAGGTGTTGTGCACAGCAGTGATTTGCTGGGCTTGGAGAGACAAGTGTGCTCCACTCCATGTTTCATTGACCTATGGCTGTAATTACATGAGGGAGATTTCAGGCTCATTCTAGTCTAAATGTAGTCCTGTGCGAGCTAATTTTAATCGAAACAGAAGCCTCGCTTGATCTGACACATCAATTCTAAATGTCGATGACGCTGTACAGATTATTTTATCATTTTCCTGCAAAGAGGGGAAATGGTGGCTTTCCCCTCTAATCAACATGTCAAAAGGGAGGAATATATACGAGCATGTTGAAAGAAGGAGCTGACATATATCTCATGAAATATACATAACAATGTTATAAATGGGTCATATAGCTACCAGTCTTGACACATGATTGACCACAGTACTTATCAAGCTTGAAACCAAGCTCACATATGGGCTTATTTGATGGTAAACATGTCTCACATGCTAAACAGAGCTGAACTATTAAAGCAGGTAGACATGCTGGAATGTCATCATCAATGTTTAGGAGCAGCATTTTACTAGGCTGGATATGTAATGTGATCTTCTGACAGGTAAACCAGCTTCCTGAATAGCTGTCTAACTCAGGCCCAGCAGATTGGAATGAGAGAGAAGCCACAGTTTAATTATTACACTGGCATACTATTGTATGGCAAGGACATACTTCTGCAGTTACTGCAGCGGTTCCCGAACTAGGGGTCGTAGGGAGAAAAAAAATAAATATATACACTACAATGTCTACACTGTATTTCTGATCAATTGGATGTTATTTTAATGGACAAAAAAATTGGAAATGTCCTTGTTTTCGAAAGAAAAGCAATTTTTTTGTCCATTAAAATAACATCCAATTGATCAGAAATACAGTGTAGACATTGTTAATGTTGTAAATGTCTATTGTAGCTGGAAACGGCTGATTTTTAATGGAATATCTACATATGCTTACAGACGCCCATTATCAGCAACCATCAGTCCTGTGTTCCAATGGCACGTTGTGTTTGCTATTCCAAGTTTATCATTTTAAAAGGCTAATTGATCATTAGAAAACCCTTTTGCAATTATGTTAGCACAGCTGAAAACTGGCATTCTTGAGACTAGTTGAGTATCTGGAACATCAGCAATTGTGAGTTCGATTACAGGCTCAAAATAGCCAGAAACAAAGAACTTTCTTCTGAAACTCGTCAGTCTATTCTTGTTCTGAGAAATGAAGGCTATTCTATGCGAGAAATTGCCAAGAAACTGAAGATCACGTACCACGCTGTGTACTACTCCCTTTACAGAACAGCATAAACTGGCTTTAACCAGAATAGAAAGAGGAGTGGGAGGCCCCGGTGCACAACTGAGCAAGAGGACAAATACATTAGAGTGTCTAGTTTGAGAATTAGGTGCCTCACAGGTCCTCAACTGGTAACTTCATTAAATAGTACCCGCAAAACACCAGTCTCAACGTCAATAGTGAAGAGGCGACTCCGGGATGCTGACCTTCTAGGCAGAGTTGCAAAGAAAAAGCCATATCTCAGACTGCCCATCTTAATCTTTTATTTTTATTGGCCAGTCTGAGATATGGCTTTTTCTTTGCAACTCCTCTTTCTATTTTGGACGTTAGCTGTGAGGGCCAAGATGCCCATGCATTGACTTTTGTTCGCTATACATGACGGAGGAGGTTATTCACGAGGACATATTGTTCTGTCTCACGATTACCAAGCATGCAACAGCACAGGGGATTTTCAGTGTGCTGCGTGGCTATATTTCTGTGTGAATATAATGACCATTCGATTCCATGGGATCGAATGGTGGGCTTTTGCAAAGATGGAGCTCCATCTATGGCGGGACGGTGGGCAGGCCTCTGCACTCTAGTTATGAATGTGTCTCCCTCTGCCATATGGACGCATTGTATGAATCACAGAGAGCAACTGGCAGCAAAAGAGCCTGAGCACAGAACTCTGAGATATACTGCAGCAGGTAACTTCGATTGTAAACTACATCAAACCACATCCGCTACACGCACACCTGTTCGCCAAACTATGTGGAGAAATGGGATCAGAGCATGACAATGTTTTATTTCCCACCGAGGCTTGGTGGTTATCGATGGGGAGTGTTGGAAATATTTTTTGCATTGAGAGAGGAACTGTTGTCATTCACAATGGATGTAAAAAAAAAAAAATGTGTAATGACTTTCTGTGTAATGAAAAGAAAATGTATCCTTTCCTATTTAACAGATATATTTGGGAAACTGAACGAACTGAATGCAAGCATGCAGGGGAAATACAAAATCATACCCCTTCCCATAAATGGACTCACCTACAACAAGGTTTACTCAAACTCTTATATATAAAGAACCTTTACAAATTGAGATAGTATTGAGAGAGAAATGATGCATGCAATTTTAAATATATACTGAAAATAGGATATTGTAAAGAGATGTAGGGTGGGCAGTAATGTATCATGTGTACCGGCAGACATGTTCCACCCACCTCACAACTCACTACTATTCTTATGGTCTTCACACATATTTTGTTATATCAACATTATTTAGAGTAAAATACCATCGTCCTTGGCAAAATGCAGGTTGTAAACTAAAGTCTAATGCATGCATTTACAAGGCATTTTGTATTTACCTCACTACTTTTCTATTTTCCTGCAACATTCTGTCATAGAGCCCAATGCCTCTTTCACATATTCCATCCACTGTAGTATCTAAAGGCATGCGCCAAGTGATTCCATGCATACTGTAACAATGCATGACTATTTTATTTTAATCTTATCGTTTGGGCATGCTTAAACAAATGTAATCTGTCATAGGGTGTATCCCTGAGCACAGAACAGGAGGCTCTGGAGCAAGAGAGGCATGGTGTCATGGCTGTCTCCAATCTACGTCCGTTAGTGACCGTTTACATTGGCTGCTGGGAGAGTGGCTGAGACTAAAGCTCTGCAGTTTTAGCTCATCCAAGGCTCTGAGTTAACATGTAGCACATGTGGATTGATTCACTGCCATCTCCAGAGGCTTGAAAACCTCACTCAGAGCTGGTCCTTCATGTCTGGCTGTTCACACAAAAGCACTTGTGAACCCATTTTATTAGTTCCAGGGAGAGTACTAGTGGTAGTGTACTGATTTACAAAAACAACAGTGGTAACTGTTATCGAAAATATCAATCAGATTGAGAAAAGTCTGAGCACTTGTCAATACATAGGGGCTAGATGCCCACCTGTATGCGTAGGTGCTATGATGCTTACCTTAAATGGCTATTTTTCGACACTCTCCATCTTACAGCCTCTTTCACAGGCATATACAGGTAACTATCAAAATAAAGGAAACACCAACATAAAGTGTCTTAATAGGGTGTTGGGCTCCACGAGCCAGAACAGCTTTAGTGCACCTTGGCATATATTCTACAAGTATCTGTAACTCTATTGGAGGGATGCGACACCGTTCTTCCACGAGACATTCCATCATTTGGTGTTTTGTTGATGGTGGTGGAAAATGCTGTCTCGGGCACCGCTCCAGAATCTCCCATAAGTGTTCAATTGGGTTGAGATCTGGTGACTGAGACGGCCATGGCATATGGTTTACATCATTTTCATGCTAATCAAACCATTCAGTGACCACTTGTGCCAGTGGATTGGGACATGGTCATCCTATGGGAGCATAGCCATGGGTAGCCAAAATAATGGCCAAAATAATGGCCTGCCTGACATTTCTATACATTACCCTAAGCATGATGGGATGTTAATTCCTTAATTAACTTAGGAACCACACCTGTGTGGAAGCACCTGCTTTCAATATACTTTGTATCCGTCATTTATTCAAGTGTTTCCATTATTTTGGCAGTTACCTGTAGAGATGACATAGGCCAACTACAGTATACACAGTGTATGTACAATGCATATTATAACATTTGTTGTCAGTGTCTGCCAGATGATGTTAGTCAACTGAACTGTCCATTCTGTTGACTGGTAAATTAGCTAATCTAATCATCCCATGCATACTGTATAATGAATGTGTTTTCACAGCTGCCATACAGAAACATTCATTTCTATAAATGCCCATGACTTGTATCCGGTTATGCTTATACACAGAGTATACAAAACATTTCCTGTGAGTATCAAGAATGGTCCACCACCCAAAGGACATCCAGCCAACTTAACGCAACTGTGGGAAGCATTGGAGTAGTCCAACATCCCTGTGGAACGCTTTCGACACCTTTTAGAGTCCATGCCCCTCAATATTAGCAAAGTCTTCCTAATGTTTGTAAAACTCAGTGTATATACATATATGCTATGTGAGAGAATTAAGATAACAAGTAAACTTCTCGGTTTTAGGGTACAGATACACACTTTAAAGGGATAATACATGTATTTTGGAGTCTATGCTATTAAGAAAACTGTTGAAGTCACCACTTACGAGTCGGAGAGAATGTATCTGTCTTTCTCTTCTTACTCCACAAGACAGGAATCTCTGTATCACAAAGACATGCCTGCTTCTCTTTCTTTCTAGCATATTTTCTACCTTTCTACAGTGCCTTGCAAAAGTATTCATCCCCCTTGGCATTTTTCCTATTTTGTTGCATTACAACCTGTAATTTAAATTGATTTTTATTTGGATTTCATGTAATGGACATACACAAAATAGTCCAAATTGGTGAAGTGAAATGAAAAAAATTCTAACAAATACAGTGGGGAGAACAAGTATTTGATACACTGCCGATTTTGCAGGTTTTCCTACTTACAAAGCATGTAGAGGTCTGTAATTCTTATCATAGGTACACTTTAACTGTGAGAGACGGAATCTAAAACAAAAATCCAGAAAATCACATTGTATGATTTTTAAGTAATTCATTTGCATTTTATTGCATGACATAAATATTTCATCACCTACCAACCAGTAAGAATTCCGGCTCTCACAGACCTGTTAGTTTTTCTTTAAGAAGCCCTCCTGTTCTCCACTCATTACCTGTATTAACTGCACCTG
Organism: Coregonus clupeaformis; assembly: GCF_020615455.1. NCBI lineage: Eukaryota > Metazoa > Chordata > Actinopteri > Salmoniformes > Salmonidae > Coregonus > Coregonus clupeaformis. Next base: position 59,430,650 of record NC_059192.1, read on the forward strand.
TTTGAACTCGTTACCTGTATCAAAGACACCTGTCCACACACTCAATCAAACAGACTCCAACCTCTCCACAATGGCCAAGACCAGAGAGCTGTGTAAGGACATCAGGGATAAAATTGTAGACCTGCACAAGGCTGGGATGGGCTACAGGACAATAGGCAAGCAGCTTGGTGAGAAGGCAACAACTGTTGGCGCAATTATTAGAAAATGGAAGAAGTTCAAGATGACGGTCAATCACCCTCGGTCTGGGGCTCCATGCAAGATCTCACCTCGTGGGGCATCAATGATCATGAGGAAGGTGAGGGATCAGCCCAGAACTACACGGCAGGACCTGGTCAATGACCTGAAGAGAGCTGGGACCACAGTCTCAAAGAAAACCATTAGTAACACACTACGCCGTCATGGATTAAAATCCAGCAGCACACGTAAGGTCCCCCTGCTCAAGCCAGCGCATGTCCAGGCCTGTCTGAAGTTTGCCAATGACCATCTGGATGATCCAGAGGAGGAATGGGAGAAGGTCATGTGGTCTGATGAGACAAAAATAGAGCTTTTTGGTCTAAACTCCACTCGCCGTGTTTGGAGGAAGAAGAAGGATGAGTACAACCCCAAGAACACCATCCCAACCGTGAAGCATGGAGGTGGAAACATCATTCTTTGGGGATGCTTTTCTGCAAAGGGGACAGGACGACTGCACCGTATTGAGGGGAGGATGGATGGGGCCATGTATCGCGAGATCTTGGCCAACAACCTCCTTCCCTCAGTAAGAGCATTGAAGATGGGTCGTGGCTGGGTCTTCCAGCATGACAACGACCCAAAACACACAGCCAGGGCAACTAAGGAGTGGCTCCGTAAGAAGCATCTCAAGGTCCTGGAGTGGCCTAGCCAGTCTCCAGACCTGAACCCAATAGAAAATCTTTGGAGGGAGCTGAAAGTCCGTATTGCCCAGCGACAGCCCCGAAACCTGAAGGATCTGGAGAAGGTCTGTATGGAGGAGTGGGCCAGAATCCCTGCTGCAGTGTGTGCAAACCTGGTCAAGACCTACAGGAAACGTATGATCTCTGTAATTGCAAACAAAGGTTTCTGTACCAAATATTAAGTTCTGCTTTTCTGATGTATCAAATACTTATGTCATGCAATAAAATGCAAATTCATTACTTTAAAATCATACAATGTGATTTTCTGAATTTTGGTTTTAGATTCCGTCTCTCACAGTTGAAGTGTACCTATGATAAAAAATTACAGACCTCTACATGCTTTGTAAGTAGGAAAAACTGCAAAATCGGCAGTGTATCAAATACTTGTTCTCCCCACTGTAAATAACAGAAAAGTGGTGCGTGCATATGTATTCACCCCCTTTGCTATGAAGCCCTAAATAAGATCTGGCGCAACCAATTACCTTCAGAAGTCACATAAATAGTTAAATAAAGTCCAGCTGTGTGCAATCTAAGTGTCACATGATCTGTCACATGATCTCAGTATATATACACCTATTCTGAAAGGCCCCAGAGTCTGCAACACCACTAAGCAAGAGGCACCACCAAGCAAGCGGCACCATGAAGACCTAGGAGCTCTCCAAACAGGTTAGGGACAAAGTTGTGGAGAAGTATAGATCAGGGTTGGGTTATAAAAAAAATATCAGAAACTTTGAACATCCCACAGAGCACCATTAAATCCTTTATAAAAAAAATGGAAAGAATATGGCACCACAACAAACCTGCCAAGAGAGGGCCACCCACCAAAACACATGGACCAGGCAAGGAGAGCATTAATCAGAGAGGCAATAAAGAGACAAAAGATAACCCTGAAGGAGCTGCAAAGCTCCACAGCAGAGATTGGAGTATCTGTCCATAGGACCACTTTAAGCCGTACACTCCACAGAGCTGGACTTTACAGAAGAGTGGCCAGACAAAAGACATTGCTTAAAGAAAAAAATAAGCAAACACGTTTGGTGTTCGCCAAAAGGCATGTGGGAGACTCCCCAAACATATGGAAGAAGGTACTCTGGTCAGATGAGACTAAAATTGAGCTTTTTGGCCATCAAGGAAAACGCTATGTCTGGCGCAAACCCAACACCTCTCATCACCCCGAGAACACCATCCCCACAGTGAAGCATGGTGGTGGCAGCATCATGCTGTGGGGATGTTTTTCATCGGCAGGGACTGGGAAACTGGTCAGAATTGAAGGAATGATGGATGGCGCTAAATACAGGGAAATTCTTGAGGGAAACCTGTTTCAGTCTTCCAGAGATTTGAGACTGGGATGGAGGTTCAACTTCCAGCAGGACAATGACCCTAATCATACTGCTAAAGCAACACTCGAGTGGTTTAAGGGGAAACATTTAAATGTCTTGGAATGGCCTAGTCAAATCCCAGACCTCAATCCAATTGAGAATCTGTGGTATGACTTAAAGATTGCTGTACACCAGCGGAACCCATCCAACTTGAAGGAGCTGGAGCAGTTTTGCCTTGAAGAATGGGCAAAAATCCCAGTGGCTAGATGTGCCAAGCTTATAGAGACAAACCCCAAGAGACTTGCAGCTGTAATTTCTGCAAAAGGTGGCTCTACAATGTATTGACTTTGGAGGGGGTGAATAGTTATGCATGCTCAAGTTTTCTGTTTTTTTTTGTCTTATTTCTTGTTTGTTCCACCCAAAAAAATATTTTGCATATTCGAAGTGTTGTGTGAATCAAATGATACAAACCCCATAAAAATCAATTTTAATTCCAGGTTGTAAGGCAACAAAATAGAAAAAAAGCCACTTTCGCAAGCCACTGTTACCTATACAGTACTATAGTGTGGTAAAAATTATGATAGGTAAGTGGGGGAATAAGTATTGGTCAAGAGGTTGGAGCAAGTTCAGCTGTGTCAGACTGCTCTGACTGACTGAGCAGTGATACTGCAGGCCAGGGGGACTCTTATTGGCTGTTCTCAGTCGGGCTTGACCTCAAACATTAAGGAGCAGGGACAACACAGAGACGGCTAGGTAAGCAAGGCCCCGAGACTCACTGGGAATGTGAGGAGATTATACCGCAAGAGAGGGAATAGCTCATCTCACACTCCCATTCACACTGTCTTGCCCTCCCCTCTCTCTCTCTCTCTCTCTCTTGCTCTCTCTCTCTCTCTCTCTCTCTCTCCCTCGTTCTCCCATTCTCTATTATCCACATACTCAGAGGGAATGTAAGGAGATGATATACATGCCCAGAGAGGAAGAATCTAACCACAACCACACACACACACACACACACACACACACACACACACACACACACACACACACACACACACACACACACACACATAGAAAAGCAGTGAGATGAGAGAAATATGGGATTCAATTCCCCTCTAATAACAGCAGAGCTCAAGCGCTAGCTAATGCAATTTACTGAACCACTGCTCCCTTTTGGAATGTGTGTGAGGCCCAGAGTCATCAGGAAATGGGGGAAGGGTGTGTGTGGGGAGAGCATCTTCTCTTACTACACAGACAGGCTCTCTTTCAATCTTTTCACAGCACAGGTATCGTCAGATTGACTGTGGTGGGTTTGACGATGACCAGGTACATGCATGACATTAGGATGGAAGGAGACGAGTAGTTGATGCTCAGGCTTCCCATTACCATCACCATACTGGCTTGTCATTGCCTTGGCTCCTGCTGAAGACAGATAACAGCTGCTGGAGGTTTATATTTGCTTTATTGAGCGTTAGATTCACTATTGTGTATTCAGCGCTGATGGATACTTTTTATGTGCCTGCCTTGCCCTCTCGTGTGTATGTCTGTGTATGTGTTTGTGCGTGCGCTTGTGTGCGTCTGTGGCCATACGTGAGTGTGTGGGTGTCTGTGCCTGCACGCCATTTCACTCTATTAGTGAATCTTCTCTTGCATTTCATTTTAATCCCATAATGGCTGTGCTTTTGAGGCTTGATAATATTCCATCTGATTCCTCTCATAACCTGACATTAAGTTGCTCCTCATCAGATAGGACTCTTTCATCTTGTTATTCTTTTTGTTTTACTTACCTTGATCCTGGACCACATGCAGGAGCCGTGTTATTATCTAGACAGGAGGAAGTTTCTTTGATGTTGTTTTGTGTGTGTTTGACCGTAGGCGGAGGATAGCATCACTGATGTCTCCCAATCTGGCCACCACACTATTATCACTCCACCATTTCTCATAGCTTTGAGATTAATTAAATACAGATCATCTTTTACTCTTATACATCACAGTATTGCACTAATTCGTTTTTCCCTACTTAAAGACTCCTTCAACGGGAATGGGAATTCACTTATCGTCTTGGCGGATCTGACTTCATTAGAGGACTGACTCTTTCCCAGTGTGGATAATGTCCGCCAGCTGCTTAAATATGCGGTGTAATTTCTCTCCCAAGAGGACCGCCTCAAGTTAGCTCTGGTCCTCGGCCAAGGCGTCCATCCACGTGACCGTATGTACGGTATATCATCATGCTTTAGTGCAGGCAGATAACAAGGGGTGCCCAGGGGATGTCTTTTAGACTGCACATAATTTAATGCATTTTATTAAGCCTTAAGATGTACGGCATCTGATAATGATATGGGAGGTGTGAGTTAGTGTGTTTTAGTTCGCTAGTAAGAACAATGCAATTCTTAATGACTCTGATTGGTAGACAACTAAAAGGACCCTGATGAATCACATTCTTTATAAAAATAAAAAATAAATATATACACTACCAGTGAAAAGTTTGGACACACCTACTCATTTAAGGGTTTTTCTTTATTTTTACTATTTTCTACATTGTAGAATAATAGTGAAGACATCAAAACTATGAAATAACACATATGGAATCATGTAGTAACCAAAAAAGAGTTAAACCAATCAAAATATATTTTATATTTGAGATTCTTCAAATAGCCACCCTTTGCTTTGATGACAGCTTTGTACACTCTTGGCATTCTCTCAACCAGCTTCACCTGGAATGCTTTTCCAACAGTCTTGAAGGAGTTCCCACATATGCTGAGCACTTGTTGGCTTCTTTTCCTTCACTCTGCGGTCCGACTCATCCCAAACCATCTAAATTTGGTTGAGGTCGGGGGATTGTGGAGGCCAGGTCATCTGATGCAGCACTCCATCACTCTCCTTCTTGGTAAAATAGCCCTTACACAGCCTGGAGGTGTGTTGGATCATTGTCCTGTTGAAAAACAAATGATAGTCCCACTAAGCCCAAACCAGATGGGATGGCGTATCGCTATAGAATGCTGTGGTAGCCATGCTGGTTAAGTGTGCCTTGAATTCTAAATAAATCACATCTGGTCTTCCATTCTCTGGGTCTTCCATTCCTTTGGCAGTCCTCATGAGAGCCAGTTTCATCATAGCGCTTGATGGTTTTTGCGACTAAACTTGAAGAAACTTTCAAAGTTCTTGAACTTTTCCATATTGACTGACCTTCATGTCTTAAAGTAATGATGGACTGTCGTTTCCCTTTGCTTATTTGAGCTGTTCTTGACATAATATGGACTTGGTCTTTTACCAAATAGGGCTATCTTCTGTATACCCACCCTACCTTGTCACAAGACAACTGATTGGCTCAAATGCATTAAGAAGGAAAGAAATTCCACAAATTAACTTTTAAGAAGGCACACCTGTTAATTGAAATGCATTCCAGTTGACTACCTAATGAACCTGGTTGAGAGAGAGTGTGCAAAGCTGTCATCAACGCAAACGGTGGCTATTTGAAGAATCTCAAATGTACAATTATATTTTGATTTGTTCAACACTTTTTTGGTTAATACATGATTCCATATGTGTTATTTCATAGTTTCGATGTCTTCACTATTATTCTACAATGTAAAAAATAGTAAAAATAAAGAAAACCATTGAAAGAGTAGGCGTGTCCAAACTTTTGTATATATATACAGTGGGGAAAAAAAGTATTTAGTCAGCCACCAATTGTGCAAGTTCTCCCACTTAAAAAGATGAGAGAGGCCTGTAATTTTCATCATAGGTACACGTCAACTATGACAGACAAAATGAGATTTTTTTTCCAGAAAATCACATTGTAGGATTTTTTATGAATTTATTTGCAAATGATGGTGGAAAATAAGTATTTGGTCAATAACGAAAGTTTCTCAATACTTTGTTATATACCCTTTGTTGGCAATGACACAGGTCAAACGTTTTCTGTAAGTCTTCACAAGGTTTTCACACACTGTTGCTGGTATTTTGGCCCATTCCTCCGTGCAGATCTCCTCTAGAGCAGTGATGTTTTGGGGCTGTCGCTGGGCAACACAGACTTTCAACTCCCTCCAAAGATGTTCTATGGGGTTGAGATCTGGAGACTGGCTAGGCCACTCCAGGACCTTGAAATGCTTCTTACGAAGCCACTCATTCGTTGCCCAGGCGGTGTGTTTGGGATCATTGTCATGCTGAAAGACCCAGCCACGTTTCATCTTCAATGCCCTTGCTGATGGAAGGAGGTTTTCACTCAAAATCTCACGATACATGGCCCCATTCATTCTTTCTTTTACATGGATCAGTCGTCCTGGTCCCTTTGCAGAAAAACAGCCCCAAAGCATGATGTTTCCACCCCCATGCTTCACAGTAGGTATGGTGTTCTTTGGATGCAACTCAGCATTCTTTGTCCTCCAAACACGACGAGTTGAGTTTTTACCAAAAAGTTCTATTTTGGTTTCATCTGACCATATGACATTCTCCCAATCCTCTTCTGGATCATCCAAATGCACTCTAGCAAACTTCAGACGGGCCTGGACATGTACTGGCTTAAGCAGGGGGACACGTCTGGCACTGCAGGATTTGAGTCCCTGGCGGCGTAGTGTGTTACTGATGATAGGCTTTGTTACTTTGGTCCCAGCTCTCTGCAGGTCATTCACTAGGTCCCCCCGTGGGTTCTGGGATTTTTGCTCACCGTTCTTGTGATCATTTTGACCCCACAGGGTGAGATCTTGCGTGGAGCCCCAGATCGAGGGAGATTATCAGTGGTCTTGTATGTCTTCCATTTCCTAATAATTGCTCCCACAGTTGATTTCTTCAAACCAAGCTGCTTACCTATTGCAGATTCAGTCTTCCCAGCCTGGTGCAGGTCTACAATTTTTTTTCTGGTGTCCTTTGACAGCTCTTTGGTCTTGGCCATAGTGGAGTTTGGAGTGTGACTGTTTGAGGTTGTGGACAGGTGTATTTTATACTGATAACAAGTTCGAACAGGTGCCATTAATACAGGTAACGAGTGGAGGACAGAGGAGCCTCTTAAAGAAGAAGTTACAGGTCTGTGAGAGCCAGAAATATTGCTTGTTTGTAGGTGACCAAATACTTATTTTCCACCATAATTTGCAAATAAATTCATAAAAAATCCTACAATGTGGTTTTCTAGATTTTTTTTCTCTCAATTTGTCTGTCATAGTTGACGTGTACCTATGATGAAAATTACAGGCCTCTCTCATCTTTTTAAGTGGGAGAACTTGCACAATTGGTGGCTGACTAAATACTTTTTTTCCCCACTGTATATATATATATATATATATATATATATATATATATATATATATATATATATATATATATGGGGGATACAACCATCCCAGCTCTGTAGATTTTGCCACGAAGAGACAGCATCATTAGATCACTTGTTTTGGTACTGCTCATATGTAGCTTGTTCAGGAATGGCTGAACAATTGCAACATTTACTTGGAGCTAGCTCTGCAAATAGCACTGCTGGGTGATTGGAAAAGTCAGTCAATCGATCAATAATATAATAATAATGTTTATCTTTAATATACAATCTGTAGACACTATGAGAATAGAAAGGTTCAGAACTTTTGTGAAACATCACAGCACAGTGGAAAAATATATGGCAGCTATAAATCAAAACTGGATGGTCTTCAGAGATAGATGGGAGGGGTTGAGGGTAGCTGAAGGATGGGACTAAAAACAAACAAAATATAACTAATGTAAAATATACTGTGTCCGTAAAATGTATATAGAATGTATATGTTGGAAGTGGAAGCCTAAGTATTGTTGTCCATTAGTTTACTCCAATTAGGGGAGGGGTGGTATAATAAAGAAGGAAAATATATTTGTTGTAATATTTGTTCTGTCTTTTCTGGTGGATTAAACTGAATTTGCAAACAGCTTTCTATGGCTTGTTTTAAAAATAGCACATTATTTATTTGTGTATGCCACCTCTAAGAGTACCGAATGAGATAAATGTATATTTTTAACATCCCTATAGAACTTCACAGAACCATTTGACCCTTGCACAACGATTTAAGTCAGTAAGTCATCGTTTTAGTCAAAGTATGATATATTTGGGCTTGAAGTGACAAATCCAAACTGCCACTTTGTGCAAATCAATGTGAATTCAGTGTGTTTTGCTATGATATGACATACACATTATTTTCACCCTACGTTTCATTTCAGGGGTGGGTTTTATTTGAATGCACCCACCAGCATGGCATTGTTTATTAATCAGAAACAGCTGCAAAGTCATTCCTCTTCGCGACTGAGATAAGCCAAACAACCTTGTGTCCACTGAGCCATGGAGCAAATTAAAATAGGGGGTGCAAATTTACACTATATATACATAAGTATGTGGACACCCCTTCAAATTAGTGGATTCGGCTATTTCAGCCACACCCGTTGCGGACAGGTGTATAAAATCGAGCTCAGAGCCATGCAATCTCCATAGACAAACATTGAATGTAGAATGGCCTTACTGAAGAGCTCAGTGACTTTCAACGTGGCACAGTCATAGGATGCCACCTTTCCAACATGTCAGTATGTCACATTTCTGCCCTGCTAGAGCTGCCCGGGTCAACTGTAAGTGCTGTTATTGTGAAGTGGAAACGTCTAGGAGTAACAATGGCTCAGCCGCGAAGTGATAGGCCACACAAGCTCACAGAACGGGACCGCTGAGTGCTGAAGCGCGTAGTGCGTAAAAATCGTCTGTCCTCGATTGCAACAGTCACTACCGAGTTCCAAACTGCCTCTAGAAGCAACGTCAGCACAATAACTGTTAGTCGGGAGCTTCATAAAATGGGTTTCCATCACAGAGCAGCCGCACACAAGCCTAAGATCACCATGCGCAATGCCAAGTGCGGCTGGAGTGGTGTAAAGCTCGCCGCCATTGGACTATGGAGCAGTGGAAACGCGTTCTCTGGATTGATGAATCACGCTTCACCATCTGGAAGTCCGACAGACTAATCTGGGTTTGGCAGATGCCAGGAGAACGCTACATGCTCCAATGCATAGTGCCAACTGTAACGTTTGGTGGAGGAGATTTAATGGTCTGCGGCTGTTTTTCATGGTTCGGGCTACGCCCCTTAGTTTCATTGAAGGGAAATATTAATGCTACAGCATACAATAACATTCTAGACGATTCTGTGCTTCCAACTTTGTGGCAAGGCCTTTTCCTGTTTCAGCATGACAATGCCCCTGTGCACAAAGCGAGGTCTATACAGAAATGGTTTGTTGAGATTGGTGTGGAAGAACTTGACTGGCCTGCACAGAGCCCTGACCTCAACACCATCGAACACCTTTGGGATGAATTGGAACGCCAACTGCGAGCCAGGCCTAATGCCCGACCTCACTAATTCTCTTGTGGCTGAATTGAAGCAAGTCCCCTCAGCAATATTCCAATATCTAGTGGAAAGCCTTCCCAGAAGAGTGGAGGCTGTTATAGCCGCAAAGGGGGGACCAACTCAATTTTAATTTAATGTTTTTGGAATGAGATGTTTAACGAAAATTCAAGGAACTTATAGTTAGTTACATGTCATTTGCGGTGTGCATGATCATGAGCAAAGTCATTGTAGCCTATCATTTCAGTTACCCTGTGAGAACCATGAGCACGGGCTGACATGGCTTTGATTTAGCACAGCCGAAGCCTCCCAGCAGCCTACCATTACAATGTAGAAAAACGCATATCAGTTATCTTTCAATAGTTATGCATATTACTGGAGCTTCATCGTATTCTTTCTAACTATTTCTATCGCGCATTCGCGGCTACAATTTATGGAAGATCCCAAAACGTTGGAGATAACAATAGATGGCAAAGTCAAAGATAGGCAAGTGGTTTCCAACTGGGGCGAAGTCTCTATAACCAGCCATAGAGCCAGCTGGCTAATCTTTTGAATATGCCGCTGTAATAAAAAAAAAATCAACAACAGATAACATTGGCTAGCTAGATAAGGTTAGCAAGATGGCTAGCTAGGTTAGCAAGAAAGCTAGTTAGATAAGGTTAGCATGCTAGCTAGCTACACTGACAGCTGGCAGTGCCCTATTTGTTGATGTTTATATACAGTGGCTTGCGAAAGTATTCACAGTGGGGATGGTGTTCTCGGGATGATGAGAGGTGTTGGGTTTGCGCCAGACATAGCGTTTTCCTTGATGGCCAAAAAGCTCAATTTTAGTCTCATCTGACCAGAGTACCTTCTTCCATATGTTTGGGGAGTCTCCCACATGCCTTTTGGCGAACAGCAAACCTGTTTGCTTATTTTTTTCTTTAAGCAATGGCTTTTTTCTGGCCACTCTTCCGTAAAGCCCAGCTCTGTGGAGTGTACGGCTTAAAGTGGTCCTATGGACAGATACTCCAATCTCCGATGTGGAGCTTTGCAGCTCCTTCAGGGTTATCTTTGGTCTCTTTGTTGCCTCTCTAATTAATGGCCCCCTTGCCTGGTCCATAAGTTTTGGTGGGCGGCCCTCTCTTGGCAGGTTTGTTGTGGTGCCATATTCTTTCAATTTTTTAAATAATGGATTTAAAGGTGCTCCGTGGGATGTTCAAAGTTTCTGATATTTTTTTATAACCCAACCCTGATCTATACTTCTCCACAACTTTGTCCCTAACCTGTTTGGAGAGCTCCTAGGTCTTCATGGTGCCGCTTGCTTGGTGGTGCCTCTTGCTTAGTGGTGTTGCAGACTCTGGGGCCTTTCAGAACAGGTGTATATATACTGAGATCATGTGACAGATCATGTGACACTTAGATTGCACACAGGTGGACTTTATTTAACTAATTATGTGACTTCTGAAGGTAATTGGTTGCGCCAGATCTTATATAGGGGCTTCATAGCAAAGGGGGTGAATACATATGCACGCACCGCTTTTCCGTTATTTATTTCTTAGAATTTTTTGAAATAAGTAATTTTTTTCATTTCACTTCACCAATTTGGACTATTTCGTGTATGTCCATTACATGAAATCCAAATAAAAATCAATTTAAATTACAGGTTGTAATGCAACAAAATAGGAAAAACGCCAAGGGGATGAATACTTTTGCAAGGCACTGTATATATAAGAAGCCTTCGTCATTCTTCGGAGGTGGAGCTTAAACATGCACAGGACATTATGTTGAAATAGTGGCAGAAACTTCGTCTTGGGGGGGCTCCTTTAATCCTCAAAGTTTAGACTCATATATATTTTGTGGCGAGCCTCTTTTGTGCTTTTAAGCTCTGCGAGATGTGTTAGGAACTACATTTAGAGGTTGGCGTTTACATTGAGTCGATTCTGATGAGATTGTGCAACCGTGAAGCATGGAGAATAAATATTGCACAATGGAAAACAAAGTACAAATTGTAAATTACAAACACTTGTGTTTCTGAACAGAGATAGTGTGTACTGTACTTTGTGTTCCTCTTGAGCTATGAGATTGCTTTATTCTTCTTTGAGATCCAGCCTTTCATCATGTTGCGAGCTCCTGAAAAGGTCAGGACGAGGAGCTGAAGAACAGTCTATTGTCCAACATTGAATGGATTTTGTGTCTGTGTGCGCATGCACATACAGTGGGGAGAACAAGTATTTGATACACTGCCAATTTTGCAGGTTTTCCTACATACAAAGCATGTAGAGGTCTGTCATTTTTATCATAGGTACACTTCAACTGTGAGAGACGGAATCTAAAACAAAAATTCAGAAAATCACATTGTATGATTTTAAAGTAATGAATTTGCATTTTATTGCATGACATAAGTATTTGATACATCAGAAAAGCAGAACTTAATATTTGGTACAGAAACCTTTGTTTGCAATTACAGAGATCATACGTTTCCTTTAGGTCTTGACCAGGTTTGCACACACTGCAGCAGGGATTTTGGCCCACTCCTCCATACAGACCTTCTCCAGATCCTTCAGGTTTCGGGGCTGTCGCTGGGCAATACGGACTTTCAGCTCCCTCCAAAGATGTTCTATTGGGTTCAGGTCTGGAGACTGGCTAGGCCACTCCAGGACCTTGAGATGCTTCTTACGGAGCCACTCCTTAGTCCTGGCTGTGTGTTTCGGGTCGTTGTCATGCTGGAAGACCCAGCCACGACCCATCTTCAATGCTCTTACTGAGGGAAGGAGGTTGTTGGCCAAGATCTCGCGATACATGGCCCCATCCATCCTCCCCTCAATACGGTGCAGTCGTCCTGTCCCCTTTGCAGAAAAGCATCCCCAAAGAATGATGTTTCCACCTCCATGCTTCACGGTTGGGATGGTGTTCTTGGGGTTGTACTCATCCTTCTTCTTCCTCCAAACACGGCGAGTGGAGTTTTGACCAAAAAGCTTTTTTTTTTGTCTCATCAGACCACATGACCTTCTCCCATTCCTCCTCTGGATCATCCAGATGGTCATTGGCAAACTTCAGATGGGCCTGGACATGCGCTGGCTTGAGCAGGGGGACCTTGCGTGCGCTGCAGGATTTTAAGCCATGACAGCGTAGTGTGTTACTAATGGTTTTCTTTGAGACTGTGGTCCCAGCTCTCTTCAGGTCATTGACCAGGTCCTGCCGTGTAGTTCTGGGCTGATCCTTCACCTTCCTCATGATCATTGATGCCCCACGAAGTGAGATCTTGCATGGAGCCCCAGACCGAAGGTGATTGACCGTCATCTTGAACTTCTTCCATTTTCTAATTATTGCGCCAACAGTTGTTGCCTTCTCACCAAGCTGCTTGCCTATTGTCCTGTAGCCCATCCCAGCCTTGTGCAGGTCTACAATTTTATCCCTGATGTCCTTACACAGCTCTCTGGTCTTGGCCATTGTGGAGAGGTTGGAGTCTGTTTGATTGAGTGTGTGGACAGGTGTCTTTTATACAGGTAACGAGTTCAAACAGGTGCAGTTAATACAGGTAATGAGTGGAGAACAGGAGGGCTTCTTAAAGAAAAACTAACAGGTCTGTGAGAGACGGAATTCTTACTGGTTGGTAAGTGATCAAATACTTATGTCATGCAATAAAATGCAAATTAATTACTTAAAAATCATACAATGTGATTTTCTGGATTTTTGTTTTAGATTCTGTCTAAGTGTACCTATTATTAAAATTACAGACCTCGACATGCTTTGTAAGTAGGAAAACCTGCAAAATCGGCAGTGTATCAAATACTTGTTCTCCCCACTGTACATACAGTTGAAGTCGGAAGTTTACAAACACTTAAGTTGGAGTCATTACAACTCGTTTTTCAACCACTACACAAATTTCTTGTTAACAAACTATAGTTTTGGCAAGTAAGTTAGGACATCTACTTTGTCCATGACACAAGTAATTTTTTCAAAAATTGTTTACAGACAGATTATTTCACTTATAATTCACTGTATCACAATTCCAGTTGGTCAGACGTTTACATTCACTAAGTTGACTGTGCCTTTAAACAGCTTGTAAAATTCCAGTAAATGATATCATGGCTTTAGAAGGTTCTGATAGGCTAATTGGTATCATTTTAGTCAATTGGAGGTGTACCTGTGGATGTATTTCAAGGCCTACCTTCAAACTCAGTGCCTCTTTGCTTGACATCATGGGAAAATGAAAAGAAATCAGCCAAGACCTCAGAAAAAAAATTGTAGACCTCCACATGTCTGGTTCATCCTTGGGAGCAATTTCCAAACGCCTGAAGGTACCACGTTCATCTGTACAAACAATAGTACACAAGTATAAACACCATGGGATCACGTAGCCGTCATACTGCTCAGAAAGGATACGCGTTCTGTCTCCTAGAGATTAACGTACTTTGGTGCAAAAAGTGCAAATCAGTCCCAGGACAACAGCAAAGGACCTTGTGAAGATGCTGGAGGAAACAGGTGCAAAAGTATCTATGTCTACAGTAACACGAGTTCTAAATCTACATAACCTGAAAGGCCGCTCAGCAAGGAAGAAGCCACTGCTCCAAAACCGCCATAAAAAAGCCAGACTACGATTTGCAACTGCACATGGGGAAAAATATCGTACTTTTTGGAGAAATGTCCTCTGGTCTGATGAAACAAAAATAGAACTGTTTGGCCATAATGACCATCGTTATGTTTGGAGGAAAAAGGGGGTGCCTTGCAAGTCGAAGAACACCATCCCAACCGTGAAGCACGGGGGAGGCAGCATCATGCTGTGGGGGTGCTTTGCTGCAGGAGGGACTGGTGCACTTCAGTCAGGAAGTTAAAGCTTGGTCGCAAATGGGTCTTCCAAATGGACAATGACTACAAGCACACTTCCAAAGTTGTGGCAAAATGGCTTAAGGACAACAAAGTCAAGGTATTGGAGTTGCCAACACAAAGCCCTGACCTCAATCCTATAGAATATTTGTGGGGAGAACTGAAAAAGTGTGTGCGAGCAAGGAGGCCTACAAACCTGACTCAGTTACACCAGCTCTGTCAGGAGGTATGGGCCAAAATTCACCCAACTTTTTGTGGGAAGCTTGTGGAAGGCTACCTGGAACGTTTGACCCAAGCTAAACAATTGAAAGGCAATGCTACCAAATACTAATTGAGTGTATGTAAACTTCTGACCCACTGGGAATGTGATGAAAGAAATAAAAGCTGAAATAAATAATTCTCTCTACTATTATTCTGACATTTCACATTCTTAAAATAAAGTGGTGATCCTAACTGACCTAAGACTGGGAAGTTTTACTAGGAATTGTGAAAAACTGAGTTTAAATGTATTTGGCTAAGGTGTATGTAAACTTCAGACTGTACATGCTTATCAGTGTCCTTTTTCTTAGTGGTTATGCTACCTGCAGTAATCCAATTTTGTGGCTTGAGTTTCCTGTAATGGGGAATATTTAAGATGAATAAAATTCACTCCAAGACTTCTGTCTCACCGTTGCAGTTGGTATCACCGTCTCAGTTGGCTGTGTTCTGGTTTTTCTGCGGTGAGGCTCAGCATCAGAAATCAACATCAGAATCAGATTAAGATTTTTCATCAGCAACGTGGATTTCAAGCTCAATATCCGACCCTCCATTTGACTCCAACTTATCTAAATTCTGCAGCATTTGCGATGCTGTCAGTGTATCCATTTGTTTGGTTTGGCTTGCCATTGTGAACTACACACAATGTAATTAAGTAATTAACAAAATGATTACCATATGTATGTTTTCCCTTTCTGTAATACACATGATTTGCAGTGTTCTATTTGTGCCACTGGTTTAATAGTCACTAGACTCGATACTGTATGTTATGTATTAAACTCATATCTGTTGATAGTGATTGCCGTCAGACTAGAGATACACTGAGCCGAGGGAACACTGATGATGTATCTGTGAAACGGTGTGATTCTGTAGCCGCTGATGTTGTCACTTCCTCCCAACCTCTCGGGCTGGTGTTTACAGAGCATTTTGTACTGTCTGATTAATATATACGTGCCTTCTCAGAGAATGCCAGTTAGACATTTCTCTGCTTCTGTGCGGGAGTTGTCTCCCTTTTGCAACTTGTATTAAACTGAATTGATTTATGACTATATCCGTGACTGCTAATCCCTTTTGTTCACCAGAAAATATCCTTTACACCTTTCTCCACTTGTTCCTTACAGTTCATTTGTAATGAATTACATTGACTCAGATGCCAAGGCCTCTCAGGACACGCACACACACGCACGCACGCACACACACACACCAGAAACATTAAATAAAACTCCACAAACACACATATTTCAGGTTTCCATAGTGCCACCAACTCTGCCTTTAAACTTTTAAACCATTCAATTCCCTCTGTACTTCAGACCGATTACAAGCAGAGCAGTCATCTTTGTGATGAAATCAATAGGTCAATAGCTTATGGAGGCCATCTCACACTAATGAAACCGTAACAGTTTAGCCCACTGCCCTCCCTGTAGGGAAGGGAAGGGAAAGGAAAGGGGGATACCTAGTCAGTTGCACAACTGAATGCCTTCAACCGAAATGTGTCTTCCGCATTTAACCCAACCCCTCTGAATCAGAGAGGTACGGGGGACTGCCTTAATCGACATCCATGTCATCAGCCACCAACTCTGCCTACGGAGCTGTGAGGGGAACGGCACCTCCGTACCTTCAGGCTCTGATCAGTCCCTTCACACAAACGAGGGCATTGTGTTCATCCACCTCTGGCCTGCTGGCCCCCCTACCTCTGCGGAAGCACAGTTCCCGCTCAGCCCAGTCAAAACTGTTCGCTGCTCTGGCACCCCAATGGTGGAACAAGCTCCCTCACGACGCCAGGACAGCGGAGTCACTCACAACCTTCCGGAGACACTTGAAACCCCACCTCTTTAAGGAATACCTGGGATAGGATAAAGTAATCCTTCTACCCCCCCTTACCCCACCCCAAAGAAAGAAAAAAATATATATAAAAAATATTGTAAAGTGGTTATCCCACTGGCTATAAGGTGAATGCACCAATTTGTAAGTCGCTAAATGACGTAAATGTAAATGTAAATGTAAAAATCAGCGCCTGGGGAGATGTTGTTGTGGGGGACAGAACAGCAGGGGCAGAACGGCAGATTTTTCCACCTTGCCGGCTCTGGGATTTAAACAAGCAACCTTTCGGTTACTGTCCCAACGCTGTAACCTAGTCACCAGCCTACTACAAGGTATTATGGTGGTGGCCCTATTACTTGGTGGGAAACAGCTGTATTAAAAGCTCTTAGCCTTATGCAGAAGATGATGATATAAAACTCATAGGATTGTTCTGTCAAACTCTTTGCAATCTGTGTACATGCAATTATTTTAGGGTATCCTATTCATATACAGTTCATGAGGCAGCAGGCATGTTGGTTTGATTATCGTTGTCACTGTACTTTAGATATGCAGAGTAATCGTTCCACTTAATCTACTAATTAATTGTTTATCTAATCAGGCATGTTTAACACTAGAACCGCCATAGGGCAACGGCTACTGACGTTTCATTTTGTCAGTAAAAAAAATCTACCCCCAAAAATATCTATGTCCTGCTCCTTCCCTGACTTTTCCTGAATGTTTGCATTCTACATTGCTAATTTGTCAGAATTTTTAAATCACAAACAGAAAAGTATTTCGAGCCTTTTTACTTGTTTTCTTTCACACCTATAAGAGTTAGCCTATAGATAGACAATATTAAATTGACAATAATCTGATGAGTGACAATATTAGGCCCATCAGAGATGGGCGCATCTTGTAATTGACAGGCACAGGGAAAGGAGTATCACTTTATCAAATCCTCCTTCAGAGGTAAAACATTTTGGATTTCTACATAGTATCATAAAGAGCATATTCTGCAGTTTGTATGACACTTACCTTTGTCATATAACTCTCAAAATTCAAGAGCTGCATCTCTATTTCCAAATTTCACTTTTACCAAGAATATCCGTGCTGTCCATGCATTCAGCACATGACCACTTGCGTGTCAGCATTTCTCTGGCTACTAAGCAAAAACTAGTAACATAATAAAATTAAAATTAAAATATGCTATTCTGTCTTTGCTAATACGCTATTCACCCCCTCAATGGATGAATGGGCGAAAGAAATCAGATAGAATCTGATAATGGTGCATGTGACTTCAATGAACTGAATGATGAGGATGATGAGGAAGGGGAAGAGGGTGATTTAATTTGATTGATCTGAATGATGAGGGTGAAGAGGATGATTGAATTTAGAACAATAGTGTAATGATGATGAAGAATTGTGGGCATTGTGGGGAGTCTATTTATTTTATTATGAAAGGCTGGAAATTGTATATAATTTCCCCTCAGAGAGTCAAATCAGACACTGAGTACAACATACATTGTGTGTAGTTCACAATGGCAAGCCGAACCAAACAAATGGATACACTGACAGCATTGCAAATGCTGCAGAATTTAGATGAGTTGGAGTCAAATGGAGGGTCGGATATTGATCTTGAAATCCACGTTGCTGATGAAAAATCTTTAATCTGATTCTGATGTTGATTTCTGATGCTGAGCCTCACCGCAGAAAAACCAGAACACAGCCAACTGAGACGGTGATACCAACTGCCACGGTGAGACAGAAGTCTTGGAGTGATGGCACGGTTTGGGTAGAAAAGAGTGGTGAGTTAATGTGACATGCAGATGTTGCAGCACATCAGAGATTGTACTGTTGCTCATGCGCACAGAAAAGGAAACAGTACGTGGGACATGTCTATGGATGAACTCAAGGCATTTATTGCACACGTGTATGTCCGTGGGGCATACGGCGGAAAGAGCATGGACGTGGAGTCATTTTGGTCTGATAAGTATGGGGTGGACTTTTTCAGAGAGACCATGCCACACAACCGCTTCAGAGAGATTATGCGACACCTGCGGCAGGTGCACACTAAGCAAGCCCATGAAAACTGTGTACAGTGCAACCGATTTGTTTGTGGGGCTTGCTCACACAAAGCCCCGAAGCTGTGTGCTGACGTGGACCCGAAGCATAAAGAGAAGACGAGATTGATTAATGCGTAAAGGCACGGGTATAAGGGCACAAGACAGTGTCCGATACAATCAACAAATTACTATTTTTATATCTTGTCATGAATATATTTCCACTAATAGTTCTTTATGCAATTCATCCTTTACAATTGTTCATGCACTGGTGCTTTTGTTTAGGAATACAGTAAATAATATATTCTGCGCACCTTATTATCTTTTTTGCTTCTACTTTGTCAAAAGAAGCTGTAACTCTATAACTCTATTACTAATCGAATATACAATAATGTTGATCAAATGGATTACACTGTAATGTTTTTATTGTAAGGGCAACAAAAATAGGCTATAGGCCTACATTTCTTCTAGGACTTTGTAGAATTATACAAAACATACCCTTGATTATCTAAACAAATAACTATAAAAAAATATATATTGATATATTGATATATTTCCACAAATATTTATTCACGCAATTAATCCTTTACAATAGTTGATGCACTATTTATCAAGCGTTGGTGCTTATGTTTGCGCACCTTGTGGGTTGATATGCATCTGATGCATCTGCTAAAGAGGACACCCGGCAACGTTCTTTAGTGGGTACTTATAGGCTGAAAGGGCAGGCGGTTTTAGTGTTAAGCGTAAATTAATTGAACATATTTTTCAAGCTAAGTTGTTTCAAGGCTGCACTGGGTATCAGCATACAGATGTAGGATCTTAATTTGATCACCCTGTTGCAGGAGAACTTTCCTACAATGCAGGAAATGTAAAACTTCTAGTGTATTTGAGGTTTAAAAAGGCTTCTGAAGTTTATCATTTCCACTTTCACATTTCAGACTTGATTTTCCCCATACGAAAAATTATTCAACTCCTACAACAATGTCCATTAATATAATTATAAACCACATAATAATTCACATTTCCTGTTGTTGCAGGATTATTTTGCTGCTGTAGCAAACTGACTGAAATTAAGATCCTACATCTGTATTATGCTTAACAAGTGAAAGTAAACATAGAATAAAGGTAGAGCTGTGAGTAAATGTCAGGCAGCTGGCACCCTGGCAGCGATGTTGCCATGGTTACACATCAAAAGTGGTCATAAATGGGCCACCAAACGCCCTCTCCACCCTGAATGTTTTACCGTGTGCTTGTGGCACCTATTGTCCCTGAAAGGATAATGATGGAGAACTGGGGAAGACGCCTAACTGTGTCCACATCTACAGAGACCTGGCAACGTGGGATTGGTACAGCTTGCCACGTCATTTGGCCATGGCAGTGCCCGCTTTTCTCTCCACATGCTAGGCTCTCAACACCGCACAGGCTACTTCATGTCATACTTAACCTGACACATGAACACACACACACACAAACACACACACGGTGTGGATGGATTAGGCTAATTTACCCAATGCCTTGAATTGATGATGGACCTTGGATTATAAATAAGGTTTAGATTAATCCCACCTTCATGTATAACAATTCTGTCATCTAATTCACTATTCATTATTCATCAGAGCTGTGTATCTATTTATTTTCCAAAACACTGGAGGGAATGGTTGGATCAGCTTTCCAACACCAACACCAATCTCATCTATTCATATTCTAACCCATATGGGCCTGTAACCAGCGCATACATTGATGCTGTACAGCACAACCTCAACAGTGCAGATTTGGGACAGGAGTTTTTCCTTGCCATGAAAGTTTATGTGCCCTAGGTATAGTCTCTGTATTTTTTCTCATCGGGTTGCATGGTCTGGACTGGGAAATATTATGGTCCTAATAATGATGACAGACCTGAGCAGGACCAATTTCACATGGGAGCCAAAGACCAGAGGCTGTTCCGCTAACATACTAGATATGAGTTAGTACTTAATAGCTCTGGAGAGACTCAGCGACAGCTGCCTTGGAAGTTCAGAGAAAGTGAGAAGCAAACCTTTAGGGGGGAGATATGAAGTGTGTCCTGAATGACTGTAACAGTGTACTAGTTGATGAGAATCGCTGTTGGCATGAAAACAAATGAACAACTCTAATACGAGACTCGGCTAGGTCCCTCGAGCCTGCTCCGCCATGCATTAGGCATCAAATTTGGTGATGAGGTGCTATGTGTTTAATAGCATTAGTTTTATTGTAACTCCCAGAGATACAGCGCTGTCTAGCATTTTACTGCCCCAAACGGTCTGTGTGTGACTGGGGTGTGTGATTAGCATCACCCCTTAAGCCCCGCCCCTCCCCACACACACCGTCTGCTCTGGTTCATTTAGGCCTGGAGGATGTTGATTGGGTTCCAGGGCTGCTCAACTGCATATGCCATTTGATGATTGCTTTCGCCCCCCATTGAAACACTTGGAAAGATAAGCAACACCTGCAAAATGTACATGGGCATAAGCCAGTACACACATGCACATGCATACACACACACACACACGCACACACACGCATGCACACACATATATGCTTAAAGATTGTGTTAACTTAGTCCCAGTCGGGATGAAGAGATCTTGGAAGCGATGTGCCTGGGAAGGCCTTTAGCTTCCACTCTGGCATCTCATTGTGCTGTCTTATCTTGTCCATACAGCATGCTAATCAAACCCAGCAAACCCTCTTTCTCCCATCGTGATCAATATCCTTGTTTAAGCTGAGAGCAGAGAGTCCTCAAAAACATGGGCTGGTTATTTAGAAAATGCCTGCTTGGCCCCTAGTGCCCACACAATATTTATCATAAGACTTACAGTATGCCAAACAGAACATGTGTTGACATTTAGCATTAAGCATAACCTTTTGTATGGTACACACAAATGACAAACGCTTGGTTAACTGGTGGGAAATATTGTTGTACTGCTATGGCATGTGTTAGTGTTTGGATCGTGATTGAACGTTTCACTGTCATCAGCCCATGAAATCCAGTTTAACATAAACAATCCAGCTTCAATCGCATTGGCTGTGGTTAGCATAGCAAGGCAAATCTGGATGATTAGCTAGATTATTTAAATTATACATATACCAAAATAAAACTAAATTGACTTTTGAATACATTTAGGCTATATTTCAATGTTCTATCAATGGCTAAATCCCTGTACATTTTGTTGAAGGCTTAGGCCTATTTAATTATTTTGCGGATCTCTATGAAAGGAAACTTTGACCACCTCTGCACTTTGAATATCTGCATCACAAAAAGCTGGGAGTAGATGCCTTCAAAGAGAATGAGAATAGTACAGCGGTTACCCCTGGGATATGTAGATGAATATAGGCTTCTGGCTGCCTGCAACTGGCACAGCAAGGTGTGTACATCAAAGTAGGTAATAGCTATTACCCAGGTTTTGTTGAGCTTTTCAAACAGTTTCTCCTTAAATCTCTATTATTTTCTCTATTTTCTGTAAATGACACACCCAAAATGATGGATAACACAGTACAAAGTGGTGTGTATAGATCAGTTGTGACAGAGTAATGTTTCT
This sequence comes from Coregonus clupeaformis, assembly GCF_020615455.1. Lineage (NCBI taxonomy): Eukaryota > Metazoa > Chordata > Actinopteri > Salmoniformes > Salmonidae > Coregonus > Coregonus clupeaformis. Next base: position 59,452,683 of record NC_059192.1, read on the forward strand.
AAACACACTGAGGGACTTGAAGCTGTTCTTCTGCTTTAAAAAATAGCCTCACATGCACATTTTGGAGAGTAGCTTGTCACTGATTATCAGTATCTGGTTGAAGGGCTGAAAGAGTGAGTGTGGATGAGTGTCAATGAATGTGAGTGAGTGAGAGGGCATGAGTGTGAATGAGTGTGAGTGAATAAGTGTGAGTGAGTGTGAGTGTGAGTGATTGTGAGGGTGAGTGATGGTGGGAGTAGGTGTGAGAGTGGGTGTGAGTGTGAGTTTGACTGTGAGTGTGAGAGTGAGTGAGTGTAGGTGTGTGTGTTTGAGAGAGTGAGAGAGGGAGAGATTCCTAAAGGATGTATTTTGCACTCAGATGCCACTCTTTTTCATATCTCTCTCCACCTCCCACCATAACTGTCAATTTATACCTTCTACTTTGACACCCCCTTTCCCTTCCTCCATTATCCCATCTATTTCCCTTTACGAGTCCATCTCTCTTCCCTCATTTTCACCTTTTTTACTCCCTTTCAATGTTTATTGCTCCCTTCCCCTCTCCCTTTTAGCCTTTTCTCAGACTCTCATCTTTAATCCACCCCTCTTTCCCTCTCCCCTCTCTCATCCTCCTCTCCCTCTCCCTTGACTCTCATCCTGCTATCCACCCAACCCTCTCTTTTTCTCTCTGGTATTCCCATCGCTCCTTCTCCAGTCGTTTTATCACTCTTGTGGTCAGTGTCCAGGGACTATCCTCATAGAGAGGAGACTGGATGGAGAGAGTGGAGTTAATTTAATTCCAATCCCCTCTGTGAGATGGAGAAGAGGGCCCCCAGCATGGATCAATCCACATAGCAGCACACTCAGGCCAATCACATGAATACACTGTGTGCGTCCAATCCTCAGTGTGTGTGTGTGTGTGGGTGGGTGGGTGTGGGTGTGGGTGTGGGTGTGGGTGTGTGTGTGTGTGTGTGTGTGTGTGTGTGTGTGTGTGTGTGTGTGTGTGTGTGTGTGTGTGTGTGTGTGTGTGTGTGTGTGTGTGTGTGTGTGTGTGTGTGTGTGTGTGTATGTGTGTGTGTGTGTGTATGTTGCACATTATCTCTGATGATGCATGTTTATCAAGGTAATGGGCCCGCTGTCCCACTGACGGGAGTGACAAATGCAGCTCCACTCTCTCCATACCAGACCATTTGGATCTGTTTTATTTACTGCCTATGTACTTTGTATATGTAGACATATAGACATTATGTTGGCGTGTAATAAATGTGTATGCGTAGTAGGGCTGACCCCATTTAGTCGACTGGTCGATCGTTTGGTTTGATAGGCTGTTGGTCGACTGAGATTTTTTTAGTCGAGCAGTGGAAAATATATAAAAAAAATGAATGACACATGAGACAACTGTCTGATTCACGCCTGTTTGAGTGGACTAATCCATTGCGTAGGCCGCGGGGATGGCACACCAGTATCACCAGTAGTACATTTACTGTTAATTCCCATCATTTCTAATCTACAATGTTTGTTTGGTTACGGTAATTTCTGTTAATGCATTCAATATATTATTATTACAGTCTTACCGTTGTCATTGTAGGAGTGGACACACTGTTTGCAGAGTGCACAACCTAGGCTACACTTACCATCAATGTGTAGCTTCTCAAAAACAAAAAATCTTCACCTCAAACAGCAAGTAAACAATGTCTGTTTTTACATCCATTGAGAATGACAATAGTTCCTCAACGTAGCCTATTTGAAAAATATTTTGATAACCAAAATTGTTTTATTCTCTGATCTGGTGGAAACGTCAGAAAATAGGCCTACCTGATTACTTCTTATCCCTTGCGCAAATAGCCTACAGCTGTGTCTGTCCATCCGGAGCTCACTGGCACGGTAAACTCTGAGGGCCCAGAATATTTTATACAATGTTGCAAGTTTGCTAGCACCCAGCTTTGGCCGACCAAGTTAATAGTTGATACAATGTTTCAAGTTCCTTGCAGACAGGCCATGCATAGCCAATGTGATTTTTAGGATATTTATTTTTAGCAGGATATGTTCTACCTGCAGGCTGCAATGTTTTTATTTGTTGGCTTTATGTAGGCTATTTTGACATATTGGCAATGGCAATAGAAGTTACTTTTAGATTTGTATAGCTTTCATTTAGATGGAATTTTGATTAACCACATGACATTGATTTTTAGATATGAAGACTTTATTATAAATGAAATGAAACTGTTCCACAAAAATGTGCATATAAAAATCATAACTGGCACGCAGATCAGTAGAAATGGTACGATAACTTGGCACTCCAAATGGAAAAGGTTGCCGACCGCTGGTGTAGCTTATAGCCGGTAACTTCAGGAGCGTAATGGCAGAATCTGCGAAGGCCAGCGGGAGGAGGAGGGTCGGGAACAGGTTTTTTTTCTTCTGGTTAGGCTATATTGATCTCTGGGTCCCTAGTAATTTGTATGTCTTAATTTTTAATCAAAGTGCTTAAAGCATCAGACAAGCTCAGTAGCCTACACTTGATTTTATTCAAACAGGTTGTGTCTATACATGGAGAAATACCCGTTAGAAAATTTCGACCAATCGATTGGGCGAAAGAACAGCTGACTCTCAGTCTACCAATATTTTAGTCGAGGGCAGCCCTATTGTGTAGTGTGTGTGGGTGGATTTGTGGTAATAACTGTTAGATGATTTTATTTAAGTATGACACGTGTAGGAGTGGATGTAGCCATCGTGTGTGGGAGTGTGTATATTTATTTCCATGTAGTCAGTAGTCGCTCGGCGGTGTGTGTTTGCACATGCACACCACTGGTCCCTCTCTGTGTGCTCATTATGTTGTGTTCTCCTGATGGCTCCTCTATCTCCTGCTTTATCGACAGGCAGGGCCCCACGGATAACTGATCCCCAGTCAGCCTTTATGAATATTTAACCACTCATCAGCCTCCTGTCTCTCTCTCTCGCCCCTCTCTCCCTCTCTTGGATCACAGCTCCATCACTCCCTCCTCTCCAACCCTTTCTTAAATTGTGGAGGAAGACACTGCAACGGCCTGCCCCTTACACGCAGTGGTTGTTTCTTATTTAATCTGTTCCGCTTTATTGAATAAAACATTTTCTGAATGATTAACTTGCGGCTTGAGGAGGGGCTCAGAGGTAGGGGGTTGTGTTGTAAGGATAGGATGGGGGCACAGGAAAGATAGTGGTTCAGTGTTCCTTTGTTTGCATGTTAGGGAGAGTAAATAGCTGTGTATGAATGATCACCAGTTTTGAATTCCATTACTGAGGTTCTGCTGTGAATTCATATACATTTAGTGTGTGTTTGTGTACGTGCATATGCATCTGTGTGTGTGTGTTTGCCTCTCCTGGGGAGAGGGGTTAGCACATAGAATAGTTCATACCTACAGTTGTCAGGTCATTTTTCAAGGTGTGTGACGGATGCATGTAATGTTAGCTTTTCTAGCTGTGCCACTGTGAGAGGAATATATTACAATACAGTCACCCCGGAAATATTGAAACCATACTATTAATGATTATGTCCAATGTGGAGGAAGGCACTATGGAAATGTGGCCCACAGTGGTGTGTATTCTTGGATTCCAAGGGAAGCCAGGCTTCCTAAAAAAATGTAGCTAAAAATATATCTAATAATAATAAAAATAATAATTTATCTTTTCGTCTCTCTGTGTTTCATAATTTTCCTTCAATTTGCAAGAGGCTGAATGCATCTCACCAGAGAAAGCAACCGAGCGAACAAAACAGTGCCCCTCTGTATGTGCAGCCCATCTTTCCGATGCTGTCTGGTCAAAAAGAGTATGACATTGTTGCTGCCCTAGCATTCAATGCAAGGGAAGCCAGCAAGCATTTGGCCTCCCTTGATTTAAATACAATAATAGCCAATCAGCATTGAGCTAAACTGAGTGAGGTCAACTGTGAATGGTCCTGGCACACCAAACAAAAGTGTCAAGGGAAGCCAGTTTGGATTTGGCTTCACACCAATCACAGAGATAGAACAATGAGCTTTGCCAATTACATCACATCAAAAGCCAAACATCATTGACAGAATGTTTTTTAAATTGTTGCATCTCGTTGTGTTGTTGTCCTCCGGTGGCTAGCTAACTAACTAAAATCGTCCCTTTCCTAAATTAGCCATGGGTGGAGATAGGGATTTTGACTTTTAATTAATTCTCCGTACTGGCCATAACGGCGACTTTGAGCCAACCATAAATTCATACATTGTGCCCCTGGCCTAAGAGGATGGAAGTTCAATATGTAGCTAGATTTAGTAGGCTAATATTAACTAGCTGGCTAATCATTGCCCATGAAAGGAAGTTAGGCTAGCGAGCAAGCATTTTAGCCAGGTACCCTAGGACAACCAAAAACTAAAAGTGTGTACTGTATGACAGAGTCTATGACTGTGTGAATCAGGCATTCATGATCGAATTGTGCAAAGAAACAACTACTAAAGGATACCAATAAGAAGAAGAGACTTGCTTGGGCCAAGAAACACGAACAATTGACATTAGACCGGTGGAAATGTGTCCTTTGGTTTGGAGTCCAAATTGGAGATTTTTGGTTACAACCGTCGTATCTTTGTGAGAAGCGGTGGGAGTGAACAGATGATCTATGCATGTGTATTTCCCACCATAAAGCACGGAGGAGGAGGTGTTATGGTGTGGGGGTGCTTTGCTCGTGACACTGTCTGTGATTTATTTAGAATTCAAGGCACACTTAACCAGCATGGCTACCACAGCATTCTGCAGCGATACACTATCCCATCTGGTTTGGGCTTAGTGGGACTATCATTTGTTTTTCAACAGGACAATGATCCAACACACCTCCAGGCTGTGTAAGGGCTATTTTACCAATAAGGATAGTGATGGAGTGCTGCATCAGATGACCTGGCCTCCACAATCCCTCAACCTCAACCAAATTGAGATGGTTTGGGATGAGTCGGACCGCAGAGTGAAGGAAAAGCAGCCAACAAGTGCTCAACATATGTGGGAACTCCTTCAAGACTGTTGGAAAAGCATTCCAGGTGAAGCTGGTTGAGAGAATGCCAAGAGTGTACAAAGCTGTCATCAAAGCAAAGGGTGGCTATTTGAAGAATCTCAAATATAAAATATACTTTGGTTTAACTCTTTTTTGGTTACTACATGATTCCATATGTGTTATTTCATAGTTTTGATGTCTTCACGATTATTCTTCAATGTAGAAAATAGTACAAATAATGAAAAACCCTTGAATGAGTAGGTGTTCTAAAACTTTTGACCGGTAGTGTATATATCACGGTGTCAAGGCATATGAACTAACAGGTTACAGTGCGGGAAAAAAATATTTGATCCCCTGCTGATTTTGTATGTTTGCCCACTGACAAAGAAATTATCAGTCTATAATTTTAATGGTAGGTTTATTTGAACAGTGAGACACAGAATAACAACAAAATAATCCAGAGAAACGCATGTCAAAAATGTTATAAATTGATTTGCATTTTAATGAGGGAAATAAGTATTTGACCCCCTCTCAATCAGAAAGATTTCTGGCTCCCAGGTGTCTTTTATACAGGTAACGAGCTGAGATTAGGAGCACACTCTTAAAGGGAGTGCTCCTAATCTCAGTTTGTTAACTGTATAAAAGACATCTGTCCACAGAAGCAATCAATCAATCAGATTCCAAACTCTCCACCATGGCCAAGACCAAAGAGCTCTCCAAGGATGTCAGGGACAAGATTGTAGACCTACACAAGGCTGGAATGGGCTACAAGACCATCGCCAAGCAGCTTGGTGAGAAGGTGACAACAGTTGGTGCGATTATTCGCAAATGGAAGAAACACAAAATAACTGTCAATCTCCCTCGGCCTGGGGCTCCATGCAATGAGTTGCAATGATCATGAGAACGGTGAGGAATCAGCCCAGAACTACACGGGAGGATCTTGTCAATGATCTCAAGGCAGCTGGGACCATAGTCACCAAGAAAACAATTGGTAACACACTACGCCGTGAAGGACTGAAATTCTGCAGCGCCCGCAAGGTCCCCCTGCTCAAGAAAGCACATATACAGGGCCGTCTGACGTTTGCCAATGAACATCTGAATGATTCAAAGGAGAACTGGGTGAAAGTGTTGTGGTCAGATGAGACCAAAATCGAGCTCTTTGGCATCAACTCAACTCGCCGTGTTTGGAGGAGGAAGAATGCTGCCTATGACCCCAAGAACACCACCCCCACCGTCAAACATGGAGGTGGAAACATTATGCTTTCGGGGTGTTTTTCTGCTAAGGGGACAGGACAACTTCACCGCATCAAAGGGACGATGGACGGGGCCATGTACCGTCAAATCTTGGGTGAGAACCTCCTTCCCTCAGCCAGGGCATTGAAAATGGGTCGTGGATGGGTATTCCAGCATGACAATGACCCAAAACACACGGCCAAGGCAACAAAGGAGTGGCTCAAGAAGAAGCACATTAAGGTCCTGGAGTGGCCTAGCCAGTCTCCAGACCTTAATCCCATAGAAAATCTGTGGAGGGAGCTGAAGGTTCGAGTTGCCAAACGTCAGCCTCAAAACCTTAATGACTTGGAGAAGATCTGCAAAGAGGAGTGGGACAAAATCCCTCCTGAGATGTGTGCAAACCTGGTGGCCAACTACAAGAAACGTCTGACCTCTGTGATTGCCAACAAGGGTTTTGCCACCAAGTACTAAGTCATGTTTTGCAGAGGGGTCAAATACTTATTTCCCTCATTAAAATGCAAATCAATTCATAACATTGTTGACATGCGTTTTTCTGGATTTTGTTGTTGTTATTCTGTCTCTCACTGTTCAAATAAACCTACCAATACAATTATAGACTGATCATGTCTTTGTCAGTGGGCAAACATAAAAATATGCAGGGGATCAAATACTTTTTTCCCTCACTGTATAGAGCAAACAATGCAATTATCACAACACTTGGTTTCCCCAGTGATTTTAGCCAAACACCTCTACTGGTGGCCCAGAAACTTCAGCTTTGAAATTATGTGTTTATGCTTCTGTCTTGCCTTAATCACTGTGGAAATATCCCCACTCTTACTGTGGGAGTCCCATTAGACATACCCAGACTCCCATAAACCCACACTCTCACACACCCAAACATCCTACCCAAACACCCTATAGACACACACACACACACACACACACACACACACACACACACACACACACACACACACACACACACACACAGTGCTGCAATGCTGAGCTACTGTTGCATAGTTCTACATACATTTCTCAGGGTAGGAGACATTCAAGGTTGGGTGCTTTCTGTCTGTCAAAACAAACCAACTGTCAAAGTTGTTTTTGCCTAGACTTTTCGCAACCCAGTCTTGTGAGCAACCTCTCTATTTAATTTTTCGATTTTTACTTTCATCACCATTCGCTTGGCAGCTGTTTTAGGCTGCATCAGTGTGAATCAAAACCTAATTAATGAGGAGAGAAATGAGAGGTTGATTGAGAAAAAATAAATGTGTTTATGTTATTTTCAAACATGAACTAATAAGGCTTAGTCTAATCGCGATTAAAAAAGTTATTTGATGAGGATGGCGTGCTACTGAACAGATTTGTTATGCTGCTAACACAGATGTCTCTATGCCCGTAAATACACACTCCTGTTTATGCTGATAAGATTTTAATTACTTAAGGATAAAGTCAAGGTGGATGATATGAAAGGGAGAAAGGATCCTCCTTTTATGAGATGAAAGTGTGTGTAGATTTGTGTGTGGAGGTGTGTGTGGAGGTGGGGTATGAATGTGTGTTTGGGTAAATGGCTGAGTGTGTATTTCAAGGATATCAGGTATACCACAAATGCAGTGACTGACAGGGACTGGCGTAGCAGGCACCCCTGCAGCCCACGCCCATGCGCCTGCCATCGATGTCTATTTGTTGTATTTATTTAATAAATCATTTTGACAGTAACCCTCATAAACCTTTTTAATTTGCATATGTAAAAGGAAGCTAAGTGTTTGTGTCTTGGACTTCAGGAATGTGACTGATCAAAGTGCCTCAGGCCTTGAAAAATAAGTAATTTAACTGATTGAAAGTAAGGGGATATCAGTCAACAAATGCCGTGGTCAAGGCTTCGACGGCGCCAGTGCAATGAGGGGAGCTTACTCAGGTGTTTAAAAGCGCATATCAGACCGAGACCCTAATGCTTCTTATGTAGTTCTTTATGAGTTTCAGATTAGAAAACGATCTCTCCGCAGAAGCGACAGTTACAGGGATAGTTAAAAACAGCTTGATTGCCATGGCAACACCATGGAAACTGGGCAGAAGGGAGTGGTGCTTCAAATACAGCAGTTCTGCAAAATCTTTAATTGAGCCTCTCATTCTCCTTAATTGCCGGCCTCCACATGTTACGGAAAGAGATTAACTGTATAGGAAGGTCTGGGAGAGGTCTTCTGGATACTGAACATCCAATAGATTGGCAGATGCAAACAGATTATCATCTTTAGCAGACAACAGTTATTGAGGGCTCAAACCGGGGTTTGAGTTGTGTGGTTGCAGTATCAACAGTCCCTTATCTCTGGTATATCTTTGCATGCATCATTCAAGACTAAGTTTAAATTGTGTGCAGTGCAATGGACATATAATGCACAATGTGACAGGAAAGACTGTCTGGGTTGTCAATAGTCAGTATAGAAAATAGTCGGGCCCACAACCTGGACCTACAGGCCGTGGTGAAAACATTTGCACACAAAAATGCAAGGTGATGCTGTCGCATAGTGCAGCTGCTATAGGCCTCTACATAGAAAAAAAGAGAGACAAGCAGAGACACAGATACTTTTTCCTGAGAGAAAAAGAGAGACCGAGACAGAAGCAGCAATGAGGTCTTCAGAAGACCAGGGGAGTCTCTCAAGTTGGATTTAATTTAATTTACCTTGATTGCAGCCCATTTGTGCGGGCTATTAAACCCTCTTAGTTACATTTTACGTTGACATTTTACATTTCAGTCATTTAGCAGACGCTCTTACTCAGAGCGACTGATAGTTAGTGCATTCATCTTAAGATAGCTAGGTGGGACAACCACATATCACAGTCATAGTAAGTAAATTTTTCCCCAATGAAGTAGCTATCGGCAAAGTCAGAGCTAGTAAGTGGGGAAAAAGTCAATTGTGAGTGTTAGTTCACAACTGGGGGGGGTTCTGTGGGATTATTTATTTAACCCCTAGAGTTGACTCGCTTTTGCCCCTAGAGTTGACTCTCACTTTTGCCTAAATACCACCAGTTCCAATTGGGTTGGATACTACACTGCATTCCCCTGATGAGCAAGTATAATGACTGGGCTTTTGGTGCTGGGAGGATGCTGTATATCATCAATGTATTGGTTTCAGCCAAGATCTGGGTTGTGTTCAGTGGGCACCAAACAGAAGAAAATGGACTGAAACTAGAACGGGGGGATACCTGGACCTGTCCAATAAGAAACGCTCATATTCGTTTTCTGTTGCACAACGTTTTAAAACGTTTTGTTATGTTGTGCCCTAATGAAAACAACCTTGGCCTGAGTGAAATGAACTGAAGCTGTAACGGTCTTGATGGTGTTGGTCCTCTGTAGTTCAGTTTGTAGAGCATGGCACTTGCAACGCCAGGATAGTGGGTTTGATTCCCGGGACCGCCCATACGTAAAAATGTATGCACGCATGACTGTAAGTCGCTTTGGATAAAAGCATCTGCTAAATGGCATATATTATTATATATTATGATTTCAGTCTTGGGGGTGTGGTTCGATTTGGCAGTTTCTGATGTTTGTCCCCCATGAGACATCATAGGAACAAAGCCATTACCACTTCCTCAAAATAGTCAGAATGAATCTAAGATAACGTAAGAAGGTAGAAGGATTACTTTTAAACTATTCCAGGTATTCCTTAAAGAGGTAGGGTTTCAAGTGTCTCCGGAAGGTGGTCAGTGACTCCACTATCCTGGCATCGTTGGGGAGCTTGTTCCACCATTGGGGTGCCAGAACAGCGAATAGCTTTGATTGGCAGGGAGCCCAGCCAACAGCGAGTTGCAGTAATCCAGACGGGAGATGACAAGTGCCTGGCTTAGGACCTGTGCCGCTTTCTGTGTAAGGTAGGGTCCTACTCTGCGAATGTTGTAGAGCATGAACCTGCAGGATCGGGTCACCGCTTTGATGTTAGCGGAGAACGACAGGGTGTTGTCCAGGGTCACGCCAAGGTACTTTGCACTCTGGGAGGAGGACACAATGGAGTTGTCAACCGTGATGGCGAGATCATGGAGCGGGCAGTCCTTCCCCGGAAGTAAGAGCAGCTCCGTCTTGCCGAGGTTCAGCTTGAGGTGGTGATCCGACATCCACACTGATATGTCTGCCAGACATGCAGAGATGCGATTCGCCACCTGGTTATCAGAAGGGGGAAAGGAGAAAATTAGTTGTGTGTTGTCTGCGTAGCAATGATAGGAGAGACCATGTGAGGATATGACAGAGCCAAGTGACTTGGTGTATAGAGAGAATAGGAGAGGGCCTAGAACTGAGCCCTGGGGGACACCAGTGGTGAGAGCACGTGGTGCGGAGACAGATTCTCGCCACGCCACCTGGTAGGAGCAACCTGTCAGGTAGGATGCAATCCAAGAGTGAGCAGTGCCGGTAATGCCCAACTCGGAAAGGGTGGAGAGGAGGATCTGATGGTTCACAGTATCAAAGGCAGCAGATAGGTCTAGAAGGATAAGAGCAGAGGAGAGAGAGTTAGCTTTAGTGTAGGTTTTTTGAGGAGGGGTGCAACTCTCGCTCTATTGAAGATGGAAGGGACACGGCCAGCGGTCAAGGATGAGTTGATGAGCGAGGTGAGGTAAGGGAGAAGGTCTCCGGAAATGGTCTGGAGAAGAGAGTAGGGGATAGGGTCAAACGGGAAGTTTGTTTGGGCGGCCGGCCATCACAAGTCGCAAGATTTCATCTGGAGAGAGAGGGGAGAAAGAAGTCAAAGCATAGGGTAGGGCAGTGTGAGCAGGACCAGCGGTGTCATTTGACTAAATATATGAGGATCGGATGTCGTCAACCTTCTTTTCAAAATGGTTGACGAAGTCATCCACAGAGAGGGAGGAGGGAGGGGGAGGAGGAGGAGGATTCAGCAGGGAGGAGAAGGTGACAAAGAGCTTCCTAGGGTTAGAGGCAGAGGCTTGAAATTTAGAGTGGTAGAAAGTGGATTTAGCAGCAGAAACAGAGGAAGAGAATGTAGAGAGGAGGGAGTGAAAAGATGAAAGGTCCGCAGGGAGTCTAGTTTTCCTCCATTTCCTCTCGGCTGCCCGGAGACCTGTTCAGTGAGCTCGCAATGAGTCGTCAATCCACGGAGGAGGAGGGGAGGACCGAGCCGGCCGGGAGGATAGGGGACATAGAGAGTCAAAAGATGCAGAAAGGGAGGAGAGGAGGGTTGAGGAGGCAGAATCAGGAGATCGGAGGGAGAAGGATTTAGCAGAGGGAAGAGATGATAGGATGGAAGAGTAGCTGGAGAGAGAGAGCGAAGGTTGTGACAGCACATTACCATCTGAGTAGGGGCAGAGTGAGTAGTGTTGGAGGAGAGCGAGAGAGAAAAGGATACAAAGTAGTGGTCGGAGACTTGGAAGGGAGTTGCAGTGAGATTAGTAGAAGAACAGCATCTAGTAAAGATGAGGTCAAGCGTATTGCCTGCCTTTTGAGTAGGGGCGGACGGTGAGAGGGTGAGGTCAAATGAGGAAAGGAGTGGAAAGAAGGAGGCAGAGAGAAATGAGTCAAAGGCAGACGTAGGGAGGTTAAAGTCACCCAGAACTGTGAGTGGTGAGCCATCCTCAGGAAAGGAACTTATCATGGCGTCAAGCTCATTGATGAACTCTCCAAGGGAACCTGAAGGGTGATAAATGATAAGGATGTTAAGCTTGAATGGGCTACTGACTGTGACAGCATGGAATTCAAATGAGGAGATAGACAGATGGGTCAGGGGGAAAAGAGAGAATGTCCACTTGGGAGAGATGAGGATTCCTGTGCCACCGCCGCGCTGACCAGATGCTCTCGTGGTATGCGAGAACACATGATCAGACGAGGAAAGAGCAGTAGGAGTAGCAGTGTTTTCTGTGGTAATCCATGTTTCCGTCAGCGCCAAGAAGTCGAGGGACTGGAGGGTAGCATAGAATGAGATGAACTCTGCCTTGTTGGCCGCAGAATGGCAATTCCAGAGGCTGCCGGAGACTTGGAACTCCACATGGGTCGTGCGCGCAGGGACCACCAGATTAGAGTGGCAGCAGCCACGCGGTGTGAAGCATTTGTATGGCCTGTGCAGAGAGGAGAGAACAGGGATAGACAGACACATAGTTGACAGGCTACAGAAAAGGCTACAATAATGCAAAGGAGATCGGAATGAAATTAACTAAACATCTGGGAAAGCGAGAGAGTGGGGCCTCCCTCACTTACGTTTCACTGAAACACTCAAATATAACTCTCCCAACTTCCATTTTAGAAATTATAATTGTTGTAAACTACAGCGGTTCAATGTTTTCTAGGAATAGACTAACTTAGTTTATTCAGCTAGCTAACTTGGTACAGTATTCTTCCGTGAAAACCGCCCAGGGCACTGTATCCTATGACGCCATAGCTAGCTAGCATGCTAGCTTCCAATAACACGGTTTAGCACCAATACTCGGTTACAACAAACTACCAATAGTTTGTTAACACGCTAAACAGATCATTTGTGTCCGAGTCTAACGTTGTGTAAAGTTTTGGGGTTAGTTTTGACAGTTTGAGTGAGTAAGTCATCAACTTATTTAGCCAGTTAGTTAGCTAGCTAGAATAGTTAGCATATTAGCTAGCCATTGCTACATTGCTCTCTGTCAACGAACCAACCCCTCTTCCCACGGTATGAAACACACAGAGAGAGCCAAGCTAACGTTAACTAGTCACCCATGTCTTGAATTCCTTTTGAATGACTCTGGTTACCAGTATGTAAAAATAAAATTAAAATAAATGTAGGTTAAAACTTACCCTTAGTAGCTACTGAATTGTCCCAACGGAGAGAAAGCGTCTTCAAACATTACAGGTAGGTCATTCCAGCTATTGTTCAGTTAGCGATCCAGGTAGCAACAAGCTAGCTACATACCCAAGACCTGTGACTATCATATCAGATCCGACCCAGACCCGTGACATTTAGAATTCTGGATCGGGTACAGGTGGATCTGTGAAGACCTCTATCTCCATCACTGACCTCAATTCAAATACCTGGCACTGCCTCTAATATGTATTATTCTAACACTGTCTCAGGTTGGTTTCACTTTGTCACTTTGTCACTGAATGATGTCAGTATCACACTGTGTGGGTTGATGAGTGTCCCTTCCTCCCCAATTATGGTTAATACATCCCTAAGACCCTCTCTGTCTCTGGAACCACATGTCCTGTCACATGTCACATTGTTTGGGTCCAGTCTGTTAAGGGAAGCCCTCTCAGTTATAGTGACTCATTCTGGGAAAGATCATTTTTCAACTGGAATGACATAGGAGGGACTCTTCCAAATGTCACCTGCTCAACAAGTTGGTTCAATATGACGCAGGCTTTCTATTTCACACTGAGCAAGTTTAATGGCTAGGGGGTGTGATAAGTAAATGTATATCCTTGTCGTAACAGATCGCTGTGAACTTTAAAAAGTGACACATTTAAGAGGTAGCTCTTTGAAAAGCAAGCAATAGCTACACGTGAAACCCTCTACTGTACAGTCGTGGTCAAAAGTTTTGAGAATGACACAAATATTAATTTTCACAAAGTCTGCTGCCTCAGTTTTTATGATGGCAATTTGCAAATATTCCAGAATGTTATGAAGAGTGATCAGATGAATTGCAATTCATTGCAAAGTCCCTCTCCCAAAAACATGTCCACTGCCACAAAAGGACCAGCTGACATCATGTCAGTGATTCTCTCGTTAACACAGGTGAGAGTGTTGACGAGGACAAGGCTGGAGATCACTCTGTCATGCTGATTGAGCTAGAATAACAGACTGGAAGCTTTAAAAGGAGGGTGGTGCTTGAAATCATTGTTCTTCCTCTGTTAACCATGGTTACCTGCAAGGAAACACGTGCCGTCATCATTGCTTTGCACAAAAAGGGCTTCACAGGCAAGGATATTGCTGCTAGTAAGATTTCACCTAAATCAACCATTTATCGGATCATCAAGAACTTCAAGGAGAGAGGTTCAATTGTTGTGAAGAAGGCTTCAGGGCGCCCAAGAAAGTCCAGCAAGCGCCAGGACCATCTCCTAAAGTTGATTCAACTGCGGGATCGGGACACCCCCAGTGCAGAGCTTGCTCAGGAATGGCAGCAGGAAGGTGTGAGTGCATCTGCACGCACAGTGAGGCGAAGACTTTTGGAGGATGGCCTGGTTTCAAGAAGGGCAGCGAGGAAGCCACTTCTCTCCAGGAAAAACATCAGGGACAGACTGATATTCTGCAAAAGGTACAGTGATTGGACTGCTGTGGACTGGTGTAAAGTAATTTTCTCTGATGAATCCCCTTTCCGATTGTTTGGGGCATCTGGAAAAAAGACAAGGTGAGCGCTACCATCAGTCCTATGTCATGCCAACAGTAAAGCATCCTGAGACCATTCATGTGTGGGGTTGCTTCTCAGCCAAGGGTGTGAGCTCACTCACAATTTTGCCTAAGAACACAGCCATGAATAAAGAATGGTACCAACACATCGTCCGAGAGCAACTTCTCCCAACCATCCAAGAACAGTTTGGTGACGACCAATGCCTTTTCCAGCATGATGGATCACCTTGCCATAAGGCAAAAGTGATAACTAAGTGGCTCGGGGAACAAAACTTCGACATTTTGGGTCCATGGCCAGGAAACTCCCCAGACCTTAATCCCATTGAGAACTTGTGGTCGATCCTCAAGAGGCGGGTGGACAAACAAAATCCCACAAATTCTGACAAACTCCAAGCATTGATTATACAACAATGGGCTGCCTTCAGTCAGGATGTGGCCCAGAAGTTAATTGACAGCATGCCAGGGCGGATTGCAGAGGTCTTGAAAAAGAAGGGTCAACACTGCAAATATTGACTCTTTGCATAAACTTAATGTTATTGTCAATAAAAGCCTTTGACACTTATGGAATGCTTGTAATTATACTTCAGTATACCATACTAACATCTGACAAAAAATATCTAAAAACACTGAAGCAGCAAACTTTGTGAAGCCCATTACTTGTGTCATTCTCAAAACTTTTGACCATGACTGTATACCCCTGACACTGCAAGAGGGTCTCTAAAGTGCTTTTAGCTTACATATACTACATCTACTGTAAACCCTAAAGGGCCTTTAGCTTGTCATTGCCTCTTTAATGCAATTTCAACCCTCATCGGAAGGCCTTTTAATCTTCTCGCTTGATCTCAAATCAAATCCAGCAACACGCTAGCCAGCCAGTCCAATGTTTGCTGCACTTGACTCTCACATCGATTCACTATACACTGATAATCAATTGTGTACGACTTTAATCCAAAATGCAATTATCTTCTATGATTGTGGTTCAAAACGTTAATGTCCTCTGTTTCTATAAGGCTTGTTTGGCTGTAACTCATACGACACAGAGACTGGGTCGAATGGCAGAGGGATGTAACTGGGAAAAACTAATTATTTGTTGGTGAATACTGCATGTAAATAACCTACTTCATGATAAGTATTTTTCTCATTACTTTCCCCCTTTAAAACACACTAAATTAATGAGCAAACTATAAACAGAGCTACAAAGGACCAATAAGTAAAGTGGAAGTCGAATCCATCACTTCCATTGTTTGGCTGTGCCCATAGCAACGTTTGAAAATCAGGTGAATATGATTGTATAGAGTCCAATAGTACTGGTTGTATATAGTCCAATATAGAGTCCAGTAGGACTGGTTCCAAAATCTGATAGGATTTTCTTTTGGATTCTATTAGGATTTATTTGGGAATCCTATAGGATTTTTGGAGTTATTTTATAGTTTTTTTACAGGACAGATGTAATTACAGATATAGAGAGGGGTACAGAAAGTGGGTAAGGGCTCAGATAATCGAATCCTCGTCACCAAGAGTGCATATGTGCTCCGGAGTAGGGAGATTAGACCGCTACACCAGACTCCAGCACACTGATAGGATTTTATATACAAGAGTTTAATATCCTATTGGAGTCCAACAGGACTGGTTCCAAAATCTGATATGATTTTCTATTGGATTCTTGTATTGGAATCTTATAGGATTCTATAAGATAAAACCATAAAGGATAGAATCCCATAGGAGTCCAATAGACTGGTTCCAAAATCAGATAGGATTTTTCTATTGGATTCTAATTGGATCCTTGTATTGGAATCCTATAGGATCCTATAGGGTTTCAAAAAAAAAAATTCTTATAGGATTTCTAGACATTTTGGCGATGGAAATTGTATAATAATAATAAGGTGGGTGCTTACATTTGTCCTCATTCACGCACATCACAAACTGCCAACGGATACCACGCAGTTCATTGACAATGAGCCTTGTGTTTTTCACAATGCCGGTACTGGCGGTAGTAATAGCTTTTCTTATATTTCTCATGCAACAAATACGTACTTACCATATGAGCAACAAATGAGAAAAGCATAACAACAATGTGCCCATAATGTACCCATCCTCTGGCTGTGGTTCAATGTGGAGTACCTAGTACTGAAGCAGGTCTTTCATTCCACAGCAGTTTGACATGTAACAGTCACATTTCCTTCACTCAGTCATTACCAGTGGAAGCATTCTAGCGAGAACAATTTAAAACCACTGTTCTGAACTCATATTTATACCACACATTTTAGGGTCCATACACAGATCGACTACATACAGTTGAAGTTGGAAGTTTACATACACCTTAGCCAAATACATTTAAATTCAGTTTTTCACAATTCCTGACATTTAATCCTTGTAAAAATTCCCTGTCTTAGGTCAGTTAGGATCACCACTTTATTTTAAGAATGTGAAATGTCAGAATAATTGTAGAAGGAATGATTTATTTCTGGGCAGCAGGTAGCTTAGTGGTTAAGAGCGTAGTGCCAGTAACTGAAAGGTTGCTGGTTCTAATCCCCGAGCCGACTAGGTGAAAAATCTGTCGATGTGCCCTTGAGCAATGCACTTAACCCTAATTGCTCCTGTAAGTTGCTCTGGATAAGAGTGTCTACTAAAATGTAAATTTCAGCATTTATTTAATCACATTCCCAGTGGGTCAGAAGTTTACATACACTCAATTAGTATTTGGTAGCATTGCCTTTCAATTGTTTAACTTGGGTAAAACGTTTCGGGTAGCCTTCCACAAGCTTCCCACAATAAGTTGGGTGAATGTTGTCCCATTCCTCCTGACAGTGCTGGTGTAACTGAGTCAGGTTTGTAGGCCTCCTTGCTCACAAACGCTTTTTCAGTTTTTCCCACAAATGTTCTATAGGGATTGAGGTCAGGGCTTTGTGATGGCCACTCCAATACCTTGACTTTGTTGTCATTAAGCCATTTTGCCACAACTTTGGAAGTATGCTTGGGGTCATTGTCCATTTGGAAGACCCATTTGCGACCAAGCTTTAACTTCCTGACTGATGTCTTGAGATGTTGCTTCAATATATCCACATAATTTTCCTTCCTCATGATGCCATGAATTTTGTGAAGTGCACCAGTCCCTCCTGCAGCAAATCACCCCCACAGCATGATGCTGCCACCCCTGTGCTTCACGGTTGGGATGTTGTTCTTCGGCTTGCAAGCCAACCCCCTTTTTCCTCCAAACATAACGATGGTCATTATGGCCAAACAGTTCTATTTTTGTTTCATCAGACCAGAGGACATTTCTCCAAAAAGTAAGATCTTTGTCCCCATGTGCAGTTGCAAACCGTAGTCTGGCTTTTTTATGGCAGTTTTGGAGCAGTGGCTTCTTCCTTGCTGAGCGGCCTTTCAGGAAGGTCGATATAGGACTCGTTTTGTACCTTTTTCCTCCAGTATCTTCACAAGGTCCTTTGCTGTTCTTCTGGGATTGATTTGCACTTTTTGCACCAAAGTACGTTCATCTCTAGGAGACAGAACACATCTCCTTCCTGAGCGGTATGACGGCTGCGTGGTCCCATGTTGTTTATACTTGCATACTATTGTTTGTACAGATGAACGTGGTACCTTCAGGCGTTTGGAAATTGCTCCCAAGGATGAACCAGACTTGTGGAGGTCTACACATTTTTTTCTGAGGTCTTGGCTGATTTCTTTTGATTTCCCCATGATGTCAAGCAAAGAGGCACTGAGTTTGACGGTAGGCCTTGAAATATATCCACAGGTACACCTCCAATTGACTCAAATATATCGATTAGCCTATCAGAAGCTTCTAAAGCCATGACATCATTTTCTGGAATTTTCCAAGCTGTTTAAAGGCACAGTCAACTTAGTGTATGTAAACTTTTGACCCACTGGAATTGTGATACAGTGAATTATAAGTGAAATAATCTGTCTGTAAACAATTGTTGGAAAAATTAGATGTCTTAACCGACTTGCCAAAACTATAGTTTGTTAACAAGACATTTGTGGAGTGGTTGAAAAACAAGTTTTAATGGCTCCAACCTAAGTGTATGTAAACTTCAGACTTCAAGTGTAGCTACATATAGCATACAGGTCTTTTTATTCTCCACTACACAATACGCAAGAAAATAATTAGCTACTGCTTACCTGCATTGGCAAATATCTTCAATCTCTATTGTTACCGCTACATTACTACAATACGTTACTACAATAAAGAACAATGACAAGTGATTGACTTTGAAATAAAAAAAATTATGAACAGCAAGGCAAGCTTACAAAATTGTACATTAAATTTGTCCAATAGGATTCTGATAGAGTTGACACAAAATCCTATAGGGTTGCGAGAATCCTATAGGATCCAATAGGATTACTTTTGATTTCCAATAGTAAAAAAGTAGTCTGATAGGATTCTGATAGAGGTGACACAAAATCCTATAGAATTAGGAGAATGCAGTAATCCTATAGGATTGTTTTTTACTAGGGCCTAGAAGTTCACAACCATGAAGTAAAATCTACTGAAACAACATAACATTCTCAAGTTAAGATTACTTAAACTTATCTAATTGCCTATACTTATGTAACTAATTTGAATCAACAAAAATCAACGCGAAACAACATTATTTTGGGGGGATGCTGTTATCTAGTGTACTATAAAATAGATGGCTTTCCTATTCTTACCACTTTGCCCAGTCATATTCAAGGTTAGAACTAACTTTTTAGGGGTTCTGATGCTTCTAGTCTTGATATGCATTTTTTATAACATATCTACAGTATTTCACTTTTTAATGTGTATGGTATTGCTTACTAGGTGTTGTCCAATGAATTCTGTAACCACTCCCTCTTCAAATTAGGGTTGATTGGAAAAAGCTGTTCAAAAGAGGACATTGTATTATCATATCTTTGTACTCCCTGACAAAGGCCATGCAGCCGTGACATGTCAGAGTTTTTAAACTTCGTTTCCATTGAACATGTCATACAAATAAAGGCATTTTAATTAATTATATGCAGAGTTCCTTGGTCCTCCTTTCTTTTTGTATACCCAGCATGCTTTGCAACTGTTCATTTTTACATTTACATTTTGATCATTTAGCAGACACTTTTATCCAGAGCAACTTCAGTTAGTGTATTCAACAATGGTAGATAAACAACCACATGTAAAAAGTAACAAGTAAAACGTTTCTGTAACCGTTACTGAGAATGTTGTTTTAGTTAAAGTGTTCTGTTGGTTGGTTGACATTACTGAGTGCACTGCCAGGTTTGAAACAGGTTGAAAAGCTTGCACATGAGCAAGGGACAGAGGGAGCTATATTGCCTACTGAACTCTAAATTATATAATTGTAAGAGTTAGTGAGATTAAATCAAATCAAATGTTATTGGCCATATGTGCCGAATACAACAGGTGCAGACATTACAGTGAAATGCTTACTTACAGCTCTTAACCAACAGTGCATTTATCTTTTAATAAAAAAGTAAAATAAAACAACAACAAAAAAGTGTTGAGAAAAAAAGAGCAGAAGTAAAATAAAATAACAGTAGGGAGGCTATATATACAGGGGGGTACCGGTGCAGAGTCAATGTGCGGGGGCACCGCCTAGTTGAGGTAGTTGAAGTAATATGTACATTGGGGAAAAAAAGTATTTAGTCAGTCACCAATTGTGCAAGTTCTCCAACTTAAAAAGATGAGAGAGGCCTGTAATTTTCATCATAGGTACACGTCAACTATGACAGACAACATGAGAAATAAAAATCCAGAAAATCACATTGTAGGATTTTTAATGAATTTATTTGCAAATTATGGTAGAATATAAGTATTTGGTCAATAACAAAAGTTTCTCAATACTTTGTTATATACCCTTTGTTGGCAATGACACGGGGTCAAACGTTTTCTGTAAGTCTTCACAAGGTTTTCACACACTGTTGCTGGTATTTTGGCCCATTCCTCCATGCAGATCTCCTCTAGAGCAGTGATGTTTTGGGGCTGTCGCTGGGCAACACAGACTTTCAACTCCCTCCAAAGATGTTCTATGGGGTTGAGATCTGGAGACTGGCTAGGCCACTCCAGGACCTTGAAATGCTTCTTACGATGCCACTCCTTTGTTGCCTGGGCGGTGTGTTTGGGATCATTGTCATGCTGAAAGACCAAGCCACATTTCATCTTCAATGCCCTTGCTGATGGAAGGAGGTTTTCACTCAAAATCTCACGATACATGGCCCCATTCATTCTTTCCTTTACACGGATCAGTTGTCCTGGTCCCTTTGCAGAAAAACAGCCCCAAAGCATGATGTTTCCACCCCCATGCTTCACAGTAGGTATGGTGTTCTTTGGATGCAACTCAGCATTCTTTGTCCTCCAAACACGACGAGTTGAGTTTTTACCAAAAAGTTCTATTTTGGTTTCATCTGACCATATGACATTCTCCCAATCCTCTTCTGGATCATCCAAATGCACTCTAGCAGACTTCAGACGGGCCTGGACATGTACTGGCTTAAGCAGAGGTCTGGCACTGCAGGATTTGAGTCCCTGGCGGCGTAGTGTGTTACTGATGGTAGGCTTTGATACTTTGGTCCCAGCTCTCTGCAGGTCATTCACTAGGTCCCCCCATGTGGTTCTGGGATTTTTGCTCACCGTTCTTGTGATCATTTTGACCCCACGGGGGGAGATCTTGCGTGGAGCCCCAGATCGAGGGAGATTATCAGTGGTCTTGTATGTCTTCCATTTCCTAATAATTGCTCCCACAGTTGATTTCTTCAAACCAAGCTGCTTACCTATTGCAGATTCAGTCTTCCCAGCCTGGTCCAGGTCTACAATTCTGTTTCTGGTGTCCTTTGACAGCTCTTTGGTCTTGGCCATAGTGGAGTTTGGAGTGTGACTGTTTGAGGTTGTGGACTGGTGTCTTTTATACTGATAACAAGTTCAAACAGGTGCCATTAATACAGGTAACGAGTGGAGGACAGAGGAGCCTCTTAAAGAAGAAGTTACAGGTCTGTGAGAGCCAGAAATATTGCTTGTTTGTAGGTGACCAAATACTTATTTTCCAGCATAATTCGCAAATAAATTCATAAAAAATCCTACAATGTGATTTTCTGGATTTTTTTGTCTCAATTTGTCTATCATAGTTGACGTGTACCTATGATGAAAATTACAGGCCTCTCTCATCTTTTTAAGTGGGAGATCTTGCACAATTGGTGGCTGACTAAATACTTTTTTTCCTCACTGTATTATAAGTGCATTCATTGTTATGTTTATATCAGGCCATATGTTTACACATCTTCTACATGTCTATTGTTGTATGCATGGATATGTATGTTAGTATCTTCTAATGTATCCTAATTATTGTTTTACTCTGCCTTTTCTAGACCACACAACTATATAAAACCCTTCAATAGAAGCAAAGCAGCTGTGTGTGTGTGTGTGTGTGTGTGGTGACAATTAAGACAGTAATGGGATTATCACAGGGAGACTGTCCGGTCCTGTCCCCCCAGCATCCCTCCACTCCAGCCTTATCACAGGGAGACTGTCTGGTCCTGTCACCCCAGCATCCCTCCACTCCAGCCTTATCACAGGGATCCCTGTCCGGTCCTGTCCCCCCGGCATCCCTCCACTCCAGCCTTATCACAGGGACACTGTCCGGTCCTGTCCCCCCGGCATCCCTCCTCTCTAGCCTTATCACAGGAAGACTGTCCGGTCCTGTCCCCCCAGCATCCCTATAGCATGCTAACACTTCATCATACACCAAAGGAACTGTCCAAATATATACACAGGGACCCGAAAGAGAAAGCAACAACGTTCATGGCAAATTACCTTGGCCCTATTAATCTGAGGCCGACGGCTTCACAAACATGTATTCCAGGGATGGGTAAATTTGATTGGGGTGGGGCCCAGAAAAAATCATCCCCTCTTGACAGCGAGATACTTTTTCATGTTTTAGAGTTAATTCGTGAAATTCTACACATTTTGCCATGGGGTGGAGAGAAATGTTTACAGTTTTTTATATGATCTCTGAGTGAGACTGACTAACAAAATCAACGGGGGCCCCCCCGGCCGGTAATTCGACCATGATTACTAAGTTTAGATATCTGGCCGCTAGAATAATTTACCAATCTAAACATTTTCAGCTAACATGGGCTAATTGAATGACTATCAGAAGCTAGGTTTCCATCCAATTTGCGACAGATTTTCATGCGAATATTCAAAAATCTGCATAAAACAATATGCGCATTCTCCCACAAGAGATGTGTTTCCATTAAACTGACTTTTTGCAGATAAAAGGCTGTGCGTGATGATGTAGTGCACATAAAAATAACTTTTACCATTAAATTCCAATGTACCGAATGAAAAATACAAGTTAAATGGGTTTCCTTCGCATTTTCAACTCTTCGGATGGTTTTGTCACAAAAACTGTTCCGTTATATAGCAAACGTGCCCACTCTGGTCTTGGCACATGCACTCTAGCCAACAGCTCGCAGAGACAGTGTTGGTAGGCTACCTACATTATGAGATTATTATGGATAAAAACAATATTATTTGTATTTGTCAAACAGCAGCCAAACATTGATCATCATGTCACCAGAATAAGACCCTCGATATTTATTGGAAAGGAGCATGCATCAAGCTCATCACCTTGCACATTCACCACCCTGTGAAGTTCATCATAATTTATTTCATCTGTAGCCTAATAAACTACATGCTTTCCCGAGACATAGTGGGAGGACCAGACACCATATCATCACGTGATTCCAATTTTACCTTGATTTGATGGTCATTATATCAATATTTGCATAAAGGTGTTTCCACCTCCATTTCTCGGCTAATTAATAGTACCGTTACAAAAAGTCCCCACCATGTTGAACAAACAAATTGTTGGAATTTATAAAATGGTATCGACATTTCCTGTTTCCATCAGCCCGGTCGTGACTTTTTTCATGCGTCAGGTAATTCATCTACATGAAAGGGTTGGATGGAAACGTAGTTAGTGACTGACATAACAAGAGAAAAACTGCCTTTGCACAACAAAATTCAAAATTTCACCTTGTGTATTTTACTATTCTAACTTGCAACAGTAAATTGAGACCCCGATTGAGTTTATTTTTTATTTAATTTTTATTGATCAGAGGGCCTTCTAAAGGGAGACCGCGGCCGCCAGTTGCCCATCCCTGATGTATACCATAGAAGTTCAGTGAAGCCAATGTTGTTCTAACGTGTGTGTGTGTGTGTGTGTGTGTGTGTGTGTGTGTGTGTGTGTGGGAGGAAGAAAGGAAGAACATTTTGCTTTGTTGGAGATCACTGAACTTTACAAGAATGAAAACAGTGCATTAAACATAGCATATACACTACCGGTCAAACATTTTAGAACACCTACTCATTCAAGGGTTATTCTTTATTTTTACTATTTTCTACATTATAGAATAATAGTGAAGACATCAAAACTATGAAATAACACATATGGAATCATGTAGTAACCAAAAAAGTGTTAAACAAACAAATAGAAATATATTGTATATTTGAGATTCTTCAAATAGCCCCCCTTTGCCTTGATGACAGCTTTAGACACTCTTGGCATTCTCTCAACCAGCTCCATCTTGAATGCATTTCCAACAGTCTTGAAGGAGTTCCTACATATGCTGAGCAATTGTTGGCTGCTTTTCCTTCACTCTGCGGTCCGACTCATCCCAAACCATCTCAATTTGGTTGAGGTCGGGGGATTGTGGAGGCAAGGTCATCTGATACAGGACCCCATCACTTTCCTTCTTGGTAAAATAGCCCTTACACAGCCACTAAGCCCAAACCAGATGGGATGTCGAATCGCTGCAGAATACTGTGGTAGCCATTTTGGTTAAGTGTGCCTTGAATTCTAAATAAGTCACAGACAGTGTCACCAGCAAAGCACCCCCACACCATAACACCTCCTCCTCCATGCTTTACTGTGGGAAATACACATGCAGAGATCATCCGTTCACTCACAAAGACCCGGCGGTTGGAACCAAAAATCTCAAATTTGGACTCCAGACCAAAGGACAAATTTCCACCGGTCTAATGTCCATTGCTTGTGTTTCTTGGCTCAAGCAAGTTTCATCTTATTATTGGTGTCCTTTACATTTACATTTACATTATTTAGCAGACGCTCTTATCCAGAGCAACTTACAAATTGGTGCATTCAACTTATGATAGCCAGTGGGACAACCACTGGTAGAAGGATAACTTTATACTATTCCAGGTATTCCTTAAAGAGGTAGGGTTTCAAGTGTCTCCGGAAGGTGGTCAGTGACTCCGCTGTCCTGGCGTCGTGGGGGAGCTTGTTCCACCATTGGGGTGCCAGAGCAGCGAATAGCTTTGACTGGGCTGAGCGGGAACTGTGCTTCCGTAGAGGTAGGGGAGCTAGCAGGCCAGAGGTGAATGAACGTAGTGCCCTCATTTGGGTGTAGGATCAGAGCCTGAAGGTAAGAAGGTGCCGTTCCCCTCACAGCTCCGTAGGCAAGCAACATGGTCTTGTGGTAGATGCCAGCCTCAACTGGAAGCAAGTGGAGTGTGCGGAGGAGCGGGGTGACATGAGAGAACTTTGGAAGGTTGAACACCAGACGGGCTGCAGCGTTCTGGATAAGTTGTAGGGGTTTAATATCACAGGCAGGGAGCCCAGCCAACAGCGAGTTGCAGTAATCAAGACGGGAGATGACAAGTGCCTGGATTAGGACCTGTGCCGCTTTCTGTGTAAGGTAGAGTCGTACTCTGCAAATGTTGTAGAGCATGATCCTGCAGGATCGGGTCACCGCTTTGATGTTAGCGGAGAACGAAAGGGTGTTGTCCAGGGTCACGCCAAGGTTCTTTGCACTCTGGGAGGAGGACACAATGGAGTTGTCAATCGTGATGGCGAGATCATGGAGCGGGCAGTCCTTCCCCGGGAGGAAGAGCAGCTCCGTCTTTAGTATTGGTTTCTTTGCAGCAATTGCAACCATGAAGGCCTGATTCACACAGTCTCCTCTGAACAGTTGATGTTGAGATGTGTCTGTTACTTGAACTCTGTGAAGCATTTATTTGTCCTGCAATTTCTGAGGCTGGTAACTTCAGTGAACTTATCCTCTGCAGCAGAGGTAGCTCTGTGTCTTCCATTCCTGTGGCGGTCCTCATGAGAGCCAGTTTCATCATAGCGCTTTATGTTTTTTGCGACTGCACTTGAAGAAACGTTCAAAGTTCTTTAAATTTTCCGTATTGACTGACCTTCATTTCTTAAAGTAATGATGGACTGTCGTTTCTCTTTGCTTATTTGAGCTGTTCTTGCCATAATATGGACTTGGTCTTTTACCAAATAGGGCTATCTTCTGCATACCCCCGCTACCTTGTCACAACACAGCTGATTGGCTCAAACGCATTAATAAGGAAAGAAATTCCATAAATTAACTTTTAAGAATGCACACCTGTTAATTGAAATGGATTCCAGGTGACTACTTCATGAAGCTGGTTGAGAGAATGCCAAGAGTGTCGTGAGAGTCGTGGCTGAACGAGGACATGGATATACAGTGGGGAAAAAAAGTATTTAGTCAGCCACCAATTGTGCAAGTTCTCCCACTTAAAAAGATGAGAGAGGCCTGTAATTTTCATCATAGGTACACGTCAACTATGACAGACAAATTTAGGAAAAAAAATCCAGAAAATCACATTGTAGGAATTTTAATGAATTTATTTGCAAATTATGGTGGAAAATAAGTATTTGGTCACCTACAAACAAGCAAGATTTCTGGCTCTCACAGACCTGTAACTTCTTCTTTAAGAGGCTCCTCTGTCCTCCACTCGTTACCTGTATTAATGGCACTTGTTTGAACTTGTTATCAGTATAAAAGACACCTGTCCACAACCTCAAACAGTCACACTCCAAACTCCACTATGGCCAAGACCAAAGAGCTGTCAAAGGACACCAGAAACAAAATTGTAGACCTGCAACAGGCTGGGAAGACTGAATCTGCAATAGGTAAGCAGCTTGGTTTGAAGAAATCAACTGTGGGAGCAATTATTAGGAAATGGAAGACATACAAGACCACTGATAATCTCCCTCGATCTGGGGCTCCATGCAAGATCTCACCCCGTGGGGTCAAAATGATCACAAGAACGGTGAGCAAAAATCCCAGAACCACATGGGGGGACCTAGTGAATGACCTGCAGAGAGCTGGGACCAAAGTAACAAAGCCTACCATCAGTAACACACTACGCCGCCAGGTACTCAAATCCTGCAGTGCCAGACGTGTCCCCCTGCTTAAGCCAGTACATGTCCAGGCCCGTCTGAAGTTTTCTAGAGTGCATTTGGATGATCCAGAAGAGGATTGGGAGAATGTCATATGGTCAGATGAAACCAAAATAGAACTTTTTGGTAAAAACTCAACTCGTCGTGTTTGGAGGACAAAGAATGCTGAGTTGCATCCAAAGAACACCATACCTACTGTGAAGCATGGGGGTGGAAACATCATGCTTTGGGGCTGTTTTTCTGCAAAGGGACCAGGACGACTGATCCGTGTAAAGGAAAGAATGAATGGGGCCATGTATCGTGAGATTTTGAGTGAAAACCTCCTTCCATCAGCAAGGGCATTGAAGATGAAACGTGGCTGGGTCTTTCAGCATGACAATGATTCCAACCACACCGCCCGGGCAACGAAGGAGTGGCTTCGTAAGAAGCATTTCAAGGTCCTGGAGTGGCCTAGCCAGTCTCCAGATCTCAACCCCATAGAAAATCTTTGGAGGGGAGTTGAAAGTCTGTGTTGCCCAGCGACAGCCCCAAAACATCACTGCTCTAGAGGAGATCTGCATGGAGGAATGGGCCAAAATACCAGCAACAGTGTGTGAAAACCTTGTGAAGACTTACAGAAAACGTTTGACCTGTGTCATTGCCAACAAAGGGTATATAACAAAGTATTGAGAAACTTTTGTTATTGACCAAATACTTATTTTCCACCATAATTTGCAAATAAATTCATAAAAAATCCTACAATGTGATTTTCTGGATTTTTTTTCTCATTTTGTCTGTCATAGTTGACGTGTACCTATGATGAAAATTACAGAACTCTCTCATCTTTTTAAGTGGGAGAACTTGCACAATTGATGGAAGACTAAACAATTTTTTCCCCCACTGTATTGTACATCTTGCTGAATGTGGCTGCCGTTTTACAGCCCACTAACCAATTGTACTATTATGTGTGTTTTTTCGCTTTATTTGTAATTTATTCTGTACATAATGTTTCTGCCATCGTCTCTTATGACAAAAAAAAGAGATTCTGGATATCAGGACAGCGATTATTCTCCTCATATTGGATGAAGATTTTTTTCTTCAACGAGTCGGACGCGAAGGATATTCAACAGACACCCGACAAGGCTGTCACGGAATCAGCCGAGGCTGCTCCTCCTCCTTGCTCGGTCAGGCTTCGGCGTTCGTCGTCCCCGGAGTACTAGCTGCTACCGATCTATGTTTCTGTGTTTGACTTGTTTTGTCTTGATTGTGTACACCTGTTTCCTATTATGTTGTATTGTATTCCCTATATAACCCTCTGTCGTTCATTGTGTGTTGTGTGTGATTGTTCTCGTCATTTTCGGCAGTTGCTATTGTGCGGGTATTCTCCTCCCTGTTTGGAGGTTGTTTTGTACTCTGGTTACTTTGTTAGTAAAAGTACGTTTCCAGTAGCTCGGTGTCCTGCATTTGACTTCGCCTACCGCATTCACGTCGCACTTTGACAAAGGCCCAAATACCCGTCATTCGAATGAGAATGAGATGGAGATATCGGGGTGCCTTGTAAGGAACCGACGGCGAGCGAGTAAACTGCCTCTTCAATCAATCCTATTAGCCAATGTTCAATCATTTGAAAATAAATTGGATGACCTAAGGTTAAGTTTATCTTACCAACGGGACATTAAAAACTGTAATATATTATGTTTCACCGAGTGGTGGCTGAACGACGACATGGATAACATACAGCTGGCGGGATATACGCTACATTGGCAGGATAGAACGGCTGACTCCGGTAAGACAAGGGGTGGTGGTCTGTGTATATTTCTAAACAACAGCTGGTGCATAAAATCTAATACTAAGGAGGTCTTGAGGTTTTGCTCCTCTGAGGTAGAGTCTCTCGTGATAAACTGTAGAACACACTATTTACCAAGAGAGTTTTCATCTATATTTTTCGTGGCTGTCTATTTACCACCACAAACCGATGCTGGCACTAAGATTGCACTCAATGAGCTGTATAAGGCCATAAGTAAACAGGAAATCGCTCATCCAGAGGCAGCGCTCCTAGTGGCCGGGGACTTTAATGCAGGGAAATTTAAATATGTTCTACCTAATTTCTACCAGCATTTTAAATGTGCAACCAGAGTTAAAAAAAACTCTAGACCACCTTTACTCCACACACAGAGACACGTACAAAGCTCTCCCTCGCCCTCCATTTGGCAAATCTGACCATAACTCTATCCTCCTGATTCCTGCTTATAAGCAAAAACTAAAGCAGGAAGCACCAGTGACTCGGTTAATAAGGAAGTGGTCAGAAAACGCAGATGCTAAGCTACAGGACTGTTTTGCTAGCACAGACTGAAATATGTTCCGGGATTCTTCCGATAGCATTGAGGAGTACACCACATCAGTCACTGGCTTCATCATAAGTGCATCGATGACGTCGTCCCCACAGTGACCGTACGTACATACCCCAACCAGAAGCCATGGATTACAGGCAACATCCACACTGAGCTAAAAGGTAGAGCTGCCGCTTTCAAGGAGCGGGACTTGTAAGAAATCTGGCATGCCCTCCGACGAACCATCAAACAGGCAAAGAGTCAATACAGAATTAAGATTGAATCGTACTACTTGTCGGATGTGGCAGGGCTTGAAAACTATTACAGACTACAAAGGGAAGCACAGCCGCAAGCTGCCCAGTGACATAAGCCTACCAGACAAGCTAAATCACTTCTATGCTCGCTTTGAGGCAAGCAACACTGAAGCATACTTGAGAGCATCAGCTGTTCCGGATGACTATGTGATCATGCTCTCCATAGCCGATGTGAGTAAGACTTTTAAGCAGGTCTACATTCACAATGCCGCAGGGCCAGAC
Source organism: Coregonus clupeaformis (assembly GCF_020615455.1). NCBI lineage: Eukaryota > Metazoa > Chordata > Actinopteri > Salmoniformes > Salmonidae > Coregonus > Coregonus clupeaformis. Next base: position 59,482,251 of record NC_059192.1, read on the forward strand.
GTATTACTAGGATGTGTATTCCGAGCATGCGCTGACCAACTGGCGAGTGTCTTCACTCACATTTTCAACATGCCCCTGACTGAGTCTGTAATACCAACATGTTTCAAGCAGACCACCATAGTCCCTGTGCCCAAGACATTTACATTACATTTACGTCATTTAGCAGACGCTCTTATCCAGAGCGACTTACAAATTGGTGCATTCACCCTATAGCCAGTGGGATAACCACTTTACAATTTTTTTCTTTTTTTTTCTTTCTTTTTTTTTGGGGGGGGTAGAAGGATTACTTTATCCTATCCCAGGTATTCCTTAAAGAGGTGGGGTTTCAAGTGTCTCCGGAAGGTGGTGAGTGACTCCGCTGTCCTGGCGTCGTGAGGGAGCTTGTTCCACCATTGGGGTGCCAGAGCAGCGAACAGTTTTGACTGGGCTGAGCGGGAACTATGCTTCCGCAGAGGAAGGGGAGCCAGCAGGCCAGAGGTGGATGAACGCAATGCCCTCGTTTGGGTGTAGGGACTGATCAGAGCCTGAAGGTACGGAGGTGCCGTTCCCCTCACTGCTCCATAGGCAAGCACCATGGTCTTGTAACGGATGCGAGCTTCAACTGGAAGCCAGTGGAGTGTGCGGAGGAGGGGGTGACGTGAGAGAACTTGGGAAGGTTGAACACCAGACGGGCTGCGGCATTCTGGATGAGTTGTAGGGGGTTTAATGGCACAGGCAGGGAGCCCAGCCAACAGCGAGTTGCAGTAATCCAGACGGGAGATGACAAGTGCCTGGACTAGGACCTGTGCCGCTTCCTGTGTAAGGCAGGGTCGAACTCTCCGAATGTTGTAGAGCATGAACCTGCAGGATCGGGTCACCGCCTTGATGTTAGCGGAGAACGACAGGGTGTTGTCCAGGGTCACGCCAAGGCTCTTCGCACTCTGGGAGGAGGACACAACGGAGTTGTCAACCGTGATGGCGAGATCATGGAACGGGCAGTCCTTCCCCGGGAGGAAGAGCAGCTCCGTCTTGCCAGGGTTCAGCTTGAGGTGGTGATCCGTCATCCATACTGATATGTCTGCCAGACATGCAGAGATGCGATTCGCCACCTGGTTATCAGAAGGGGGAAAGGAGAAGATTAGTTGTGTATCGTCAGCGTAGCAATGATAGGAGAGGCCATGTGAGGATATGACAGAGCCAAGTGACTTGGTGTATAGGGAGAAAAGGAGAGGGCCTAGAACTGAGCCCTGGGGGACACCAGTGGTGAGAGCACGTGGTGCGGAGACAGCTTCTCGCCACGCCACTTGGTAGGAGCGACCGGTCAGGTAGGACGCAATCCAGGAGTGAGCCGCGCCGGAGATGCCCAGCTCGGAGAGGGTGGAGAGGAGGATCTGATGGTTCACAGTATCAAAGGCAGCAGACAGGTCTAGAAGGACAAGAGCAGAGGAGAGAGAGTTAGCTTTAGCAGTGCGGAGAGCCTCCGTGACACAGAGAAGAGCAGTCTCAGTTGAATGACCAGTCCTGAAACCTGACTGGTTTGGATCAAGAAGGTCATTCTGAGAGAGATAGCAAGAGAGTTGGCTAAAGACGGCACGCTCAATAGTTTTGGAAAGAAAAGAAAGAAGGGATACTGGTCTGTAGTTGTTGACATCAGTTTGGATCGAGTGTTGGTTTTTTGAGAAGGGGTGCAACTCTCGCTCTCTTGAAGACGGAAGGGACATAGCCAGCGGTCAAGGATGAGTTGATCAGCGAGGTGAGGTAGGGGAGAAGGTCACCGGAGATGGTCTGGAGAAGAGAGGAGGGGATGGGGTCAAGCGGGCAGGTTGTTGGGCGGCCTGCAGTCACTAGTCGCAAGATTTTATCTGGAGAGAGAGGGGAGAAAGAAGTCAAAGCATAGGGTAGGGCAGTGTGAGCAGGACCAGCAGTGTCATTAGACTTAACAAACGAGGATCGGATGTCGTCAACCTTCTTTTCAAAGTGGTTGACGAAGTCATGCACAGAGAGGGAGGAGGGGGGGGGGAGGTGGGGGGGAGTATTCAGCAGTGAGGAGAATGTGGCAAAGAGCTTCCTAGGGTTAGAGGCAGATGCTTGGAATTTAGAGTGGTAGAAAGTGGCCTTAGCAGCAGAAAAAGATGAAGAAAATGTAGAGAGGAGGGAGTGAAAAGATGCCAGGTCGGCAGGGAGTTTAGTTTTCTTCCATTTCCACTCAGCTGCCCGGAGCTCTGTTCTGTGAGCTCGCAATGAGTCATCAAGCCACGGAGCTGGAGGGGAGGACCGAGCCGGCCGGGAGGATAGGGGACACAGGGAGTCAAAGGATGCAGAAAGGGAAGAGAGGAGGGTTGAGGAGGCAGAATCAGGAGATTGGAGGGAGAAGGATTGAGCAGAGGGAAGAGATGATAGGATGGAAGAGGAGAGAGTAGTGGGAGAGAGAGAGCGAAGGTTGCGGCGGCGCGTTACCATCTGTGTAGGGGCAGAGTGAGTAGTGTTGGAGGAGAGCGAGAGAGAAAAGGATACAAAGTAGTGGTCGGAGACATGGAGGGGAGTTGCAGTGAGATTAGTAGAAGAGCAACATCTAGTAAAGATGAAGTCAAGCGTATTGCCTGCCTTGTGAGTAGGGGGGACGGTGAGAGGGTGAGGTCAAAAGAGGAGAGGAGTGGAAAGAAGGAGGCAGAGAGAAATGAGTCAAATGTAGACGTAGGGAGGTTGAAATCCCCCAAAACTGTGAAGGGTGAGCCATCCTCAGGAAAGGAACTTATCAAGGCGTCAAGCTCATTGATGAACTCTCCAAGGGAACCTGGAGGGCGATAGATGACAAGGATATTAAGCTTAAATGGGCTAGTGACTGTGACAGCGTGGAATTCAAATGAGGAGATAGACAGATGGGTTAGGGGAAAAATTGAGAATGACCACTTGGGAGAGATGAGGATTCCTGTGCCACCACCCCTCTGACCCAATGCTCTCGGGGTATGCGAGAACACATGGTCAGACGAGGAGAGAGCAGTAGGAGTAGCAGTGTTTTCAGTGGTAATCCATGTTTCCGTCAGCGCCAGGAAGTCGAGGGTCTGGAGGGTAGCATAGGCTGGGATGAAGTCAGCCTTGTTGGGAGCAGAACGGCAGTTCCAGAGGCTGCCTGAGACCTGGAACTCCAGGTGTGTGGTGCGTGCAGGGACCACCAGGTTAGAGAGGCAGCAACCACGCGGTGTGAGGCGTTTGTGTAGCCTGTGCGGAGAGGAGAGAACAGGGATAGGCAGAGGCATAGTTGACAGGCTGTAGCAGATGGCTACAATAATGCAGAGGAGATCGGCATGAAATGAACTAAACATCTGGGAAAGGAGAGAGCAGGGCCTCCCTCACCAAAAAAATATAACTCTCCCAACTTCCACCTCAGAAACTATAATTGTTTCACTGAACCACCCGAATAAAACTCTCCCAACTTCCACTTTAGAAATTATAATTGTTGTAAACTACAGCGGTTTAATGTTTCAAGGAATAGACTCAACTTACTTTATTCAGCTAGCTAACTATGACGCCATAGCTAACTAGCATGCTAGCATCCAATAACACACAGTTTAGCACCAATACTTGGTTACAACAAACTACCAATAGTGTGTTAACACACTAAACAGATAATTCGTGTCCGTGTCTAGTTCTTTCATAACGCAGCAATAATTAAACGTTGGCTAGCTAGCACAAAGATATTGTATTTAGCTACTACAGTACAGCTAGCTGGTAGTGTTGGCTAGCTAGCAATGGCTGCTGTGTTGACTTTGTTTGAAAAACGGCGTCGCTGCGAACGAATGTAGCTGGCTAAAAGGATATTGTATTCAATTGCTACCGTTGTTAATAGCCACTCACCAGCTAGTCCAGGAGGTGAGTTAGCTAGCTAGCTTCGTGCTACACCCGGCACCGCCAAATACAAAAGTAACCTACAATAACTACATACAGCAACTACCCACAACAGCCCACGATGCCTACCTATAATACCTAATAATATACAGCCCACGATGCCTACCTATAATACCTAACTACAATCTAAATACATAGCTTAAGCCTTACTCGACAAAGCCCAAGCTATGTATAAAGCCAAACTTACCCGACGCAAGCTGTCTGGGTCGACCACTAAGATAACCTGCCTAAATGACTACCGACTCATAGTACTCACGTCTGTAGCCATGAAGTGCTTTGAAAGGCTGGTCATGGCTCACATCAACACTATTATCCCAGAAACCCTAGACCCACTCCAATTTGCATACCGCCCCAACAGATCCACAAATGGTGCAATCTCTATTGCACTCCACACTGCCCTTTCCTACTTGGACAAGAGGAACATCTTCGTGAGAATGCTGTTCATTGACTACAGCTCAGCGTTCAACACCATAGTGCCCTTAAAGCTCATCACTAAGCTAAGGACCCTGGGACTAAACACCTCCCTCTGCAGCTGGATCCTGAACTTCCTGACGGGCCACCCCCAGGGGGTAAGGGTAGGTAACAACACATCCGCCACGCTGACTATCAACGCGGGGGCCCCTCATAAGTGTGTTCTTAGTCCCCTCCTGTACTCCCACCCATGACTGCGTGGCCGCGCACAACTCCAACAACATCATCAACTTTGCTGACGACATGACGGTGGTAGGACTAATCACAGACGATAATGAGGCAGCCTATGGGGAGGAAGTCAGAGACTTGTCAGTGTGGTGCCAGGACAACAATCTCTCCCTCAACGTCAGCAAGACAAAGGACTTGCTCGTGGAATACAGGAAACGGAGGGGAGAGCACACCCTCATCCACATTGATAGGGCTGTAGTGGAGCATGTTGAGAGCTTCAAGTTCCTCGGTATCCACATCACTAAGGATTTATCATGGTCCAAACACACCCACACAGTTATGAAGAGGGCACGACAATGCCTCTTCCCCCTCAGGAGGCTGAAAATATTTGGCATGGGCTCTCAGATCCTCAAAAAGTCATACAGCTGCACCACTGAGAGCATCTTGAACCAAGAGGACCCTTAACAGCTTCTACCCCCAAGCCATAAGACTGCTAAACAAGACAGCTAAATAGCTAATCATAAGACTGCTAAATATCTAATAAAATGGCTACCCGCTGCTGCTACTGTAGCTATATAGTAGGCTTTTATGATTGCTCTTTCAAGCACCATAAGATTATTTCACTATAGCTGCAGAAACAATAAAGCATATGCCATATAATTTGATCCTCCTCTGTTTGAAAAAGAGACTATAGGCCATTTAAAGGATTCAGTAATATCAACCACATACACAGTAGGCTATAATCTTGAACATGCTCTATATTGGAAGTTTTAAGCTGCCCTGTTTGAACTATCCATTCAAGTAATTTGCCCCTTCGGCCACCATACGCAAGGCCCCTCATCTTTGTTTACATAAGAGAAAACATTATCTAACTTACAGTCTAGTACAGTTTGATTCTCTATTTGACTTGATCATAGCAGCCGACTTCAAAGTAGGGCATAATGAGATCATTCCAGGGCACGTTCTCAGAGCATCCTCAGATCAGCTGGCAGGCATATTCACAGTAATTTTCAACCTCTCCTTGTCCCAGTCTGTAATCCCCACATTTTAAGATTACTACCATCATTCCTGTTCCCAAGAATTGTAAGGCTTCATGCCACCACGACTGCCACCCTGTAGCACTCACATCTGTGCTTTGAAAGGCTGGTTATGGCACACATCAACTCCATCATCCCAGGCACCCTAGACCCACTCCAATTTGCATACCGCCCCAACAGATCCATAGACTACGCAATCTCAGTTGCATTCCACACTGCCCTCACCTACCTAGATAAGAGGAATACCTACAGTTGAAGTCGGAAGATTACATACACCTTAGCAAAATACATTTAAACTCAGTTTTTCACAATTCCTGACATTTAATCCTAGTGAAAATTCCCTGTTTTAGGTCAGTTAGGATCACCACTTTATTTTAAGAGTATGAAATGTCAGAATAATACTAGAAAGAATGATTTATTTCAGTTTTAATGTCTTTCATCACATTCCCAGTGGGTCAGAAGTTTACATACACTCAATTAGTATTTGGTAGCATTGCCTTTAAATTGTTTAACTTGGATCAAACGTTTCGGGTAGCCTTCCACAAGCTTCCCACAATAAGTTGGGTGAATTTTCGCCCTTTCCTCCTGACAGAGCTGGTGTAACTGAGTCAGGTTTGTAGGCCTCCTTGCTCACACACACTTTTTCAGTTCTGCCCACAAATTTTCTATAGGATTGAGGTCAGGGCTTTGAGATGGCCACTCCAATACCTTGACTTTGTTGTCCTTAAGCCATTTTGCCACAACTTTGGAAGTATGCTTGGGGTCATTGTCCATTTGGAAGACCCATTTGCGACCAAGCTTTAACTTCCTGACTGATGTCTTGAGATGTTGCTTCAATATATCCACATAATTCTCCTTCCTCATGATGCCATCTATTTTGTGAAGTGCACAACTCCCTCCTGCAGCAAAGCACCCCCACAGCATGATGCTGCCACCCCCGTGCTTCACGGTTGGGATGGTGTTCTTCGGTTTGCAAGCAGCTCCCTTTTTCCTCCAAATATAACAATGGTCATTATGGCCAAACAGTTCTATTTTTGTTTCATCAGACCAGAGGACATTTCTCCAAAAAGTATGATCTTTGTCCCCATGTGCAGTTGCAAACCGTAGTCAGTGTTTTTTTATGGCGGTTTTGGAGCAGTGGCTTCTTCCTTGCTGAGCGGCCTTTCAGGTTATGTCAATATAGGACTTGTTTTACTGTGGATATAGACACTTTTGTACCTGTTTCCTCCAGCATCTTCACAAGGTCCTTTGCTGTTGTTCTGGGATTGATTTGCACTTTTCGCACCAAAGTACGTTAATCTCTGGGAGACAGAACGCGTCTCCTTCCTGAGCGGTATGACGGCTGCATGGTCCCATGGTGTTTATACTTGCGTACTATTGTTTGTACAGATGAACGTGGTACCTTCAGGCGTTTGGAAATTGCTCCCAAGGATGAACCAGACTTGTGGAGGTCTACAATTTTTTTCTGAGGTCTTAGCTGATTTCTTTTGATTTTCCCATGATGTCAAGCAAAGAGGCACTGAGTTTGAAAGTAGGCCTTGAAATACATCCACAGGTACACCTCCAATTGACTCAAATGATGTCAATTAGCCTATCAGAAGCTTCTAAAGCCATGACATAATTTTCTTGAATTTTCCAAGCTGTTTAATGGCACAGTCAACTTAGTGTATGTAAACTTCTGAGTTCATTGACTACAGCTCAGTGTTCAACACCATTGTCCCCTCCAAGCTCGTCACCAAGCTTAGGATCCTGGGACTGAACACCTCCCTCTGCAACTGGATTCTGGACTTCCTGACGGGCCGAGCCCAGGTGGTGAGGGTAGGCAATATCACCTCCGCCATGCTGACTCTCAACACGGGGGTCCCACACGGGTGTTTGTTTAGTTCCCTCCTGTACTCCCTGTTCACCCACGACTGCGGGCCACACACGACTCCAACACCATAGGCCTAATCACCGGTGACAATGAGACAGCCTACAGGGACGGGGTCAGTGACCTGGCAGTGTGGTGCCGGGACAACAACCTCTCCCTCCATGTTAGTAAGACCAAGAAGCTGATCATGGACTACAGGAAATGGTGGGGGTGATCACGCCCCCATCCTCATTGACGGGGCTGCAATGGAGCGGGTCAAGAGCTTCAAGTTCCTTGGTGTCCAAATCACTAAGGACTTGAAATGGTCCACTCACACGCGCACAGTCGTGAAGAAGGCGCGACAGCGCCTCTTCCCCCTCAAGTAGTTGAAAAGGTTTGGCAAATCCTCAAAAAGTTATACAGCTGCACCATTGACAGCATCTTGACTGGCTGCATCACTGCTTGGCGCTACTGAGGGTGGTGCGGACAGCCCAGTACATCACTGTGAACGAGCTCCCTCCCTGAAGTTGCCAAGCTTCCAGTGCCCAAATCTGCCCTTAGCTATACAAGTGACAGGCCAAGATTGACAGGCCAAGATTTTTATTTTATTTTTTCATCCCTTTCCCTTCTTTCTGGGAAGATGAAAAGCGAGCAAAACAATGGTAAGTAATCTCAGATCTTTGTGTGAGTCACAGCCAATGGTAATTAGCTCATCTGTCAAAAGGGCACGTCTAGATGAATGAGCACTCCCTCAAAATGAAATGGAAGTGTAGCCATGGATAAAGTTATATGAAATTAATGTCGGAGCCAATCAGTCAGCTCCGCCTTTTGTGATGCTGGAGCTGGTCTGCTGCGTCGGGGGGCAGCCAGGGCAGAGTTGACTGAATAAAAGACAAAAAGCCCTTGGTGCCGTAGCCATAAAACTAGGAGAAAGATGACACTGAAATGTTGCTGATAAAACCTCTATTGGCTTTTATTGGATTTATACCTTCAGAAGTTCTTTGTCTTGGAGGCTTCTTTTTCTAATTGAAATGTGGTATAACCATCGTCTCCCAACTCTCGTTATATTGATAGCTTTCATGTTTACAGAGTAGTGCAAACCACACACACTATTGAACTCTGTTTGTCAGTCGATACCAACCAACAAGAAACACAGCAACGGGGGAGTTGATATGCCATATCTCAAATTGACCTTCAAGACCCTGCCTCAACACTGCTCCCTGTAAACATGGTAAAAAATATTTTTAAGAGCTATTTAAGAACGAATATTATTTTAAGAGCTATTACTTTTGATTTTGATACAGAACGACCCATTTTGGGGAATAGTGAACTACATGTAATTCAACTAGTAATTTAACTCAATTTTCCAGTTTAACTAAATTCTAATCTAGGTAGTGTTTTCAGTAGTTATTGGGTTTTTTCCATGTAGCGGCGTAGCTAACTACTGGAACAACACACTACTTTTTTTATAAAAATTAAATATGGTTGAAGTAGGCAATAATTTGCCATCAGAACGGCATAGTTATCACTTGAAACATAATTTTTCTGTTTAATAGGCTGAATTACACATTCTGTTAACATATGACCCGAAAGTAAACTGTTCTTGCAATTTGTAGTCTGTGGCATTTCAGATTTACATATAATAATTTGTGGCGCAGTGGTCTAAGGCACTGCATCGCAGTGTTAGCTGTGCCATTAGAGATCCTGGTTCGAATCCAGGCTCTGTTGTAGCCGCCCGCGACCGGGAGACACATGGGGCGGCGCACAATTGGCCCAGGGTAGGGGAGGGAATGGCCGGCAGGGATGTAGCTCAGTTGGTAGAGCATGGCGTTTGCAACGCCACGGTTGTGGGTTCGATTCCCACGGGGGGCCGGTATGAAAAATAATGTATGCACTCACTAACTGTAAGTCCTCTGGATATGAGCGTCTGCTAAATGACGTAAATGTAATATAATAACTACTTTTTCAAATGATCTTCAGTTAAGGAAACTGTATTTTCTTCAAGGCCCAGTACAGTCGAAAACAGGATTTTGCTGTGTTTTACATATATTTCAACACTATGAGGTTGAAATAGTACTGTGAAATTGTCAACATGATGATAATACCCTTTTAGTGTAACAGCTGTTTGAAAAGACCACCTGACATTTCAGTCTGTTTTGGTGGGAGGGAGTTTTGGCCTTCCATGGTGACATCACCGGGCGGTAAATTAGTTAATAGACCAATAAGAAAGAGAGTTCCAAACCTCTCTGCCAATAACAGCTAATTTTCAGTTTTACCCTCCCCACTCAAACCACTCCCAGACAGTCCAAGCAAAATTCTTGCTTGAGAAGTGGCTCTTTGCTAAGAAGCTTATTATATTTGTATAAATATATATATATATATATAAATATATATATATATATATATATATATATATATATATATATATATACATACATACATACATACATACATACATACATACATACATACATACATATATATATATATATATATATATATATATATATATATATATATATATATATATATATTAAACAATCACACTAAAGCATTTAGTTGTTACCAATACATTATTTGATATTGAGATAAAAATGGCTGCATTGGACCTTTTAAGGGTAGCTTTAGTGTAACTTAACTTCTAGTGTGAAGTAATTGGTAGCTTGGTTAACTGTATTTTCAGAGTAGCTTCCTCAACACTGAGAATGACACATCGTAGTCCTCCTGAGATATAATAGGCAGCAAAACTCAAAGCAATGGATGGAAGGACAATGGCTTTTATTGCCTTTTTCAAAGGTATGAACAGCACCATGTCCAACTTCTGAAAATACTTCACAGCAGTGGATGGCCCACAAAGTGGCCACCAACCCGGAGAAGAATATCACACTCTACCCCCTGGCTGCAGCGATTGCCCAGATTAATACCAGGCCCTGCTTTAATTAAGCAACTTGTCTAATCAAGGTGTTCCATGAGAGGGCGGGGAGGGGCGGACAGAGAGGAGGGGGTTGAGGGAGATCAGTCAGGAGATAGAGACAGGTGGGAGAGAGCCACACCACGCAATACTGGAACTAAGGATGCAACGCTGTTGCCAGATCATTTAATGTTCATTTCTCTACCATAAGCTGCCTCCAACGTCATTTTAGAGAATTTTGCAGTAAGCCCAGGACCTCCATGTTTGGCTTCTTCACCAGCATGATCGTGAGACCAGCCACCCGGACACCTGATGAAACTGTGGGTTTGCACAACTGAAGAATCTCGTCACAAACTCTCAGAAACCATCTCAGGGAAGCTCGTCGTCCTCATCAGCACCTTGGCCTGACTGCATCGTAACCAACTTCAGTTGGCAAATACTCACCTTCGATGGCCACTGTCACGCTGGAGAAGTGTGCTCTTCACGGATGAATCCTGGTTTCAACTGTACCGGGCAGATGGCAGACAGCGTGTTTGGCGTCGTATGAGCAAGCGGTTTGCTGATGTCAACGTTGTGAACCGAGTGCCACATGGTTGCGTTAGGGTTATGGTATGGGCAGGCATAAGCTACGGACAACGAACACAATTTAATTTTATAAATGGCAATTTGAATGCACAGAGATACCGTGACGAGATCCTGAGGCACATTGTCGTGCCATTCATCCGCCACCATCACCTCATGTTTCAGCATGATAATTTACGACCCCATGTCGCAAGGATCTGTACACCATTCCTGGAAGCTAAAAATGTCCCAGTGGTTGGTGGTGATGGTGTGGAGTGGGTTTTCATGACACACATTGGGCACCTTGATAAAAGTGGAGCAACGTTTTAATGCCACAGGATATCTGAACATCATTGCTAATCAGGTGCATCCCTTCATGGCACCTTTTCGAGTCCATGCCCTGACGAATTGAGGCTGTTCTAAGGGCAAAAGGGGGTGCAACTCAATATTAGCACGGCGTTCCTAATGTTTTTTACACTCAGTGTAGCTCAGTATTTTAATTATACATTTTATACAGTCATTATTGCTAGTCTTTATCAAGGGTGTCACTAATTTCGGACCACACTGTACATTTGCTGCTACTATTCATTCATATTTCTTCTTACCTGTATCCTGCTGCTCAACAACTTTAACCCTCGTTTACACCTGCTGTATACACTTTAAATTTGATCTTGACTGATTCTGCAGGCTAAGCACAGTTACAGATGACATGTATAACCCAGGTGGTCCAGCAGTTTACTATCCAGTTCATACTGTACTGTAGTCCCCTTGCCAAAAATAAGACAATGATTGGTGTTATAGGCAGGCTAACCCTGGGGTTGGAGAGGAGCCCGTCCCTCTCATACTCTCTGCTAATGTGTTACAAGCACCCCTCCTGTCAGGTATCTAAAGGTGTTCATCAAATTGGCAGCCATACAGCAGAAGTGAAGGACGTTTTTAAACAGGGGCAGGGCATGCAGAGTACAGACCTGTGAGCTCATTCTCTCTCTGTCTCTCTCTCTCTCTTCACTCACCAATGCCTAGAGTACTTAGTCTTTCTTTATTTCTTATTAGTTCAATCTGAGATTGTTTTGAGATTATTTAGATATGTAATGAATTGAAGGTCCTTCAACTTGATGCCATTTCTCCACTACTCTGACCTCAGGGAATTGGAGTGCGTGTTAGTGCTGAGCCATGAGCCATGCTCACTGAGTGGAATGAAGCTGCTCTGCTCTGGGATCTGTGTGTGTGTATGTACGTGTGCGTGTTGATGTGAAGGTCGGGCTACCTCTTGATGTCGTGGCCTCGTTCAGACAGGGGCGGGTCAGCCGCAGGTTATCTCTGTCTTTAGTAATACATTAAAGGAGACAGCTGCCTAGTGAATGGGGTCAAAGGTCACAACCCTCCTAATCTGTTTACTTCACCTCTTGACCTAAGAAAATGCTTTAGTCATAAAATCAATGGGGGGTCCTCTCTATTTGATTTATTCATACTTGGAGAAAAGCATTTGTATGTGCTTCAGTAGGGCTCACAATGGGGATATTCTCAGCATTGCATTAACACTCTCCTATAAGTTATACTGTTACCTATCATAACCAAACTAGCCTTGCACCAGTCTTATCATTGTCTATGTGTCACGTTCGTTCATGAACGGGTCAGACCAAGGCGCAGCGTGATATGCATACATGTTTATTTGACTTATAAACACAACAACGAAACGAAACGTGAAGTCCAAGGTACACAAACAACATACCTAACACGGAACAAGATCCCACAACCCACTAGTGCCAATAGGCTGCCTAAGTATGGACCCCAATCAGAGACAACGGGCTACAGCTGCCTCTGATTGGGAACCACACCGGCCAACATAGATCTAGACGTACTAGATCTAAACCTAGAAAATACAACATAGAACATCACAACATAGAAAGTCACACCCTGACTCAACAAATAAGAGTCCCCAGAGTCAGGGGGCGTGACAGTACCCCCCAAAGGTGCGGACTCCGACCGCACAACCTTTACTTAACAGGGTTGTGCGGACTCCGACCGCACAACCTTTACTTAACAGGGTAGGGGCCGGGTGGGCATTCCGCCTCGGAGGCGGATCCGGCTCTGGGCGTGACCACCACCTATTCTCCGCCTCCCTGTTGCGCCCCTGGTCTGGTCTGGCCTCCCACTATACTCCAAGCCCTGTCTGGACCCTGGTGTGGGAGACCCCAAACCTGGAGAGGGGCTGACGTCTGGGTCTGGACTGGAGCCACTGACCGGAGCTGGACCGGGCACCGGTGGAGCGGACTGCTCAGGCTCCGGACTGGAGCCGCTGACCGGATCTGGACTGAACCCCGGTGGAGCAGACTGCTCTGGCTCCGGAGTGGAGCCGCTGACCGGAGCTGGATCAGGCACCGGTGGAGCGGACTGCTCTGGCTCCGGAGTGGAGTCGCTGACCGGAGCTGGACTAGACCCCGGTGGAGTGGACTGCTCTGGCTCCGGAGTGGAGCAGCTGACCGGAGCTGGATCAGGCACCGGTGGAGCGGACTTCTCTGGCTCCGGACTGGAGCAGCTTACCGGAGCTGGATCAGGCACCGGTGGAGCGGACTGCTCTGACTCCGGACTGGAGCTGCTGACTGGTGCCGGACCAAGCACCGGTGGAACGGGCACGGGTGGTGCCGGACTGGACACACTCACCACTGGTCTGGTGCGAGGAGCAGGCACGGGCCGAACCGGACAAGGAACATGCACCACTGGCTTTGTGCGAGGGGCAGGAACAGGCCGGGCCGGGCTGGCGACGCACACCACTGGCTTGGTGCGAGGGGCAGGAACAGGCCGGGCCGGGCTGGCGACGGGCACCACTGGCTTGGTGCGAGGGACAGGAACAGGCCGGACCGGGCTGGGTACGCGCACCACTGGCTTGGTGCGAGGGACAGGAACAGGCCGGACCGGGCTGGCGACACGCACCACTGGCTTGGTGCGAGGGGCAGGAACAAGCCGGGCTGGCGACGCGCACCACTGTCTTAGTGCGAGGGGCAGGAACAGGCCGGGCCGGGCTGGCGACGCGCACCACTGGCTTGGTGCGAGGGGCAGGAACAGGCCGGGCCGGGCTGCGAAGGCGGACTGGAGGTCTGGAGCGGAGAGCTGGCACAACCCGTCCTGGCTGGCTACCCACTTTTGCACTACACGTGCGGGGCGCTGGCACAGGACGCACTGGGCTGTGCACGCGTACTGGCGATACAGCTCGTAGAACCGGCGCAGGATATGCGGGACCGAGGAGGCGTACTGGAGACCAGGAGCGTTGAGCCGGCACACCCCGTCCTGGCTGGATGCCCATCTTCGCACGCCACGTGCGTGGTGCTAGCACAGGACGTACAGGACTGTGCCGGCACACTGGCGACACAGTACGTAGCTCCGCATATCACGGAGCCTGCCCAGTCACACGCCTCCTCGCGTGAGTACGGGGAGTTGGCTCTGCTCTAACGCTAGGCTCCGCCAACCACCCTTTTAGCCCCCCCCCAAAAAAAAATATTGGGGCTGTCTCTCGGGCTTCCTCCTCGACCGGCGTCCTCTGTGTTGCCGTTGCTCCTCTCCTGCCTGGGCATCTACCTTCGCCCATGGCCCTTTCCCCGCGAATATCTCTTCCCATGACCACAATTTGCCCACCTGTGACATGGCTATTTGCTCTTCCTGGGCACGCTGCTTGGTCCTCGTTTGGTGGGATCTTCTGTCGCGTTCGTTCATGAACGGGTCAGACCAAGGCGCAGCGTGATATGCATACATGTTTATTTGACTTATAAACACAACGACAAAACAAGAAACGAAACGTGAAGTCCAAGGTACACAAACAACATACCTAACACGGAACAAGATCCCACAACCCACTAGTGCCAATAGGCTGCCTAAGTATGGTCCCCAATCAGAGACAACGGGCTACAGCTGCCTCTGATTGGGAACCACACCGGCCAACATAGATCTAGACGTACTAGATCTAATCCTAGAAAATACAACATAGAACATCACAACATAGAAAGTCACACCCTGACTCAACAAATAATAATAATAATATGCCATTTAGCAGACGCTTTTATCCAAAGCGACTTACAGTCACGCGTGCATACATTTTTGTGTATGGGTGGTCCCGGGGATCGAACCCACTACCTTGGCGTTACAAGCGCCATGCTCTACCAGCTGAGCTACAGAGGACCACGATGCCATGGATAAAAGCGTCTGCTAAATGGCATATTATATTATTATTATATAACTTGATATACAAAACAACAATTGATGCATGAATTCGTTATTTTCAATTTAAGCTATTATATCAAATTCTCGCTAGAAAAAGAATGCTCAGTATATGGGGTATTCAACAGTCAGACCGGTGCAGACTATGCCTTGCAGGAACATAATCAATAGAGCATCTCTTTTGGTACTGTCCATCGGTGTCTTGTTTTTGGAGTCATGTCCAGGAATGGTTGTGATGCAAACTGTATTGCTGGGGAATTTGAAGGACCACAGTCAGTCAATAGGAAATATAATTGTGCTCTTGGGTAAAATGTTTATTTTTGGGGCAATTTTGGCAGACATTTTGCAGATGGGGAGGTTCAGGTCCCTAGTGAGACACCATGGGAGAATGGAGTGATGTATTGCGAGAGGAAATTGTAGAGTGATGATTTATTGGGAAAGATGGGTTGATGTGTGGCTGTCTGAAGGGTGGAATTGATGAGTGTTGGAATAATGAAATACACAAATGTACAGTATAAATGTTTGAGGTCCTCCAATCAGGGGTGAGGGTTGTGATGGGATTATTGTATGTTTTGCGTTTCGCTATTTATGTTTTGTGGTTTGGTTTCATGCTGTGAGCGGTGTGTGTGCTTGTCCTGGTAGTTATGGGTGCGCTCGCTTCCATGCCTGCCCGGGCGTCGGGTGGGGCTTGGTTTTTCCCGCCCTAGGGAAATCCCTTCTGGCCGGGGGCCGGGCCTTGCCTTGGAGGCGCATCGGGGCGGGTGGGGGTGAGCGCACCCACTGACCAGAGCACCCACTGATGGGAATGGCCATTTGTATTGTCTGTGTATGGTATTGTTTTATAAAATAAAATAAAACAATAAATACATTTTTAAAAGTATGGGTACAGTAAAGAATGTTTGTCCGTAGAATTTTATACACAAAGACTGAAAGAATGAAAAACATGATGAATTACCCATTTATTATCCTCCAGCCTTGATCAGTATGACAGCACACAGATATTAGGGAACATTCAGCCACAATTAGTGCCTTGTCCCATCACACATGCCAATCAGCATCTAGGAGGTGGTGGAGGGGACTTGATGTTGTTAGCTCCTGTCATAAACAAGTGTGTCTGGGCTGGTGGCGGTGATGCAGACAGAGAGGGGAAGATGAAGCAGAAACCCAGGCCCATTACCCTCCTATCAGCCTCCAGTATTCCAGTCACGGTCAGCAGCATCAGCAACAGCGCTGCCGCTATGTGACAGTTCCACTGCCAGTCCAACTGAATGACTATGTCAGGCAGGTAGTTAGTCCAGGATAAGCCACGAACACGGAGTACTAATGCAGCTCTACAGGCAGTCACTGTAGGATGAACTAGTGCAGTGACTAGAAGAGATGCTGTATCATGGATGTGAACAGTGTCCATTTGTTCCACACACACACGTTTTCAGACCGCACATTACTCTTGGTTTGTGACCACTTTGCCAAAGAAGGATAGGATTGTGGATTTGTGCACAGGCCGTGTTGCAGGCTGGCGAGCAGCCAGACTTGAGGAATCTCTCCCTGTGCTCCCGTTTGTTCACACCCTTTTTCCCTTCTCTTCACTGACAGACTGGTGTAACGTTACATAAGCCCCACAGCCATGCTGCCACTCGCTAATTAGCTCTCCTCGTTAGCCATTACACTATGGAGGGCTATACAATGTATATGTCACACTTTTATAAGATAAAGAGCTATTCTTATTTAAAACACCGTCGGGGTTTAACATCCCATCATACTTAGGGTAATGTATAAAAATGCTGGGCAGGACATTATTTTTGTCATTATTTTGGCTACCATGACAATGCCCCTATCCACAGGGCACGAGTGGTCACTGAATGGTTTGATTAGCACAAAAACGATGTAAACCATATGCCATGGCTGTCTCAGTCACCAGATCTCAACCCAATTGAGCACTTATGGGAGATTCTGGAGCGGCGCCTGAGACAGCATTTTCCACCACCATCAACAATACACCAAATAAGGGAATCTCTCATGGAATGGTGTCGCATCCCTTCAATAGAGTTCCAGACACTTGTAGAATCTATGCCAAGGTGCATTGAAGCTGTTTATGTTGGTGTTTCCTTTATTTTGGCATTTACCTGTACATTTCACCAACCTGTTATTGAGAATGACATTAAGAGGCTTAAGTAAATATATGTATTCATATTTCTTTGTATTCCAATCTTGTGTTCTTTGCTCTTTCCCGTTCTCTCTTTTGCTGTCAAGCATCAAACAGCTGCGATTTTTCGTTGCCGAGCTCCCCCCATCCAAAGGGGTTTGATTAGGCGAGCAGAAAAACAAACTTCAAACACAGTCCTCCCTGTCACTTCACACACTCACTCTCACACTGTACTGTAGTCAGTTTGGATTCAGACTAAGGGAGGGAGAGATGTGTTCCAATAGCTGATAAACAGTGCTATTGTTTTTGTATTTTATTAGGGATCCCCAATAAAAGGCAGCAGCTATTCTCCCTGGGGTCCAAACACATCAAGACACTTACATTACACATAAAAAAGATAAAACAGTACATCATATAAGATCGCTACACCACTACATAACCACACCTCAAAATGCACAATACCACCATACAACAATACCACAATGTACACTATTGGTCAAAAGTTTCAGAACACCTACTCGTTCAAGGGTTTTTCTTTATTTGTACTATTTTCTACATTGTAGAATAATAGTGAAGACATCAAAACTATGAAATAACACATATGGAATTATGTAGTAACCAAAAAAGTGTTAAACAAATCAAAACATATTATATATTTGAGATTCTTCAAATAGCCACCCTTTGCCTTATATTATTTTCCAACAGTCTTGAAGGAGTTCCCACATATGCTGAGCACTTGTTGGCTGCTTTTCCTTCAATCTGCGGTCCGACTCATCCCAAATCATCTCAATTTGGTTGAGGTCGGGGGATTGTGGAGGCCAAGTCATCTGATGCAGCACTCCATCACTCTCCTTCTTGGTAAAATAGCCCTTACACAGCTTGGAGGTGTGTTGGGTCATTGTCCTGTTGAAAAAACGAATGATAGTCCCACTAAGCCCAAACCAGATGGGATGGCATATCACTGCAGAATGATGTGGTATCCATGCTGGTTACATGTGCCTTTAATTCTAAAAATATCACAGACAGTGTCACCAGCAAAGCACCCCCACACCATAACACCTCCTCCTCCATGCTTTACAGTGGGAAATACACATGCGGAGATAGTCCATTCCTCCACGCCGCGTCTCACAAAGACAAAAACCAAAAATCTCGAATTTGGACTCCAGAACAAAGGACACATTTCCACCGGTCTAATGTCCATTGCTCGTGTTTCTTGGCCCAAGCAAGTCTCTTCTTATTATTGGTGTCCTTTGGTAGTGGTTTCTTTGCAGCAATTCGACCATGAAGGCCTGATTCACACAGTCTCCTCTGAACAGTTGATGTTGAGATGTGTCTGTTACTTTAGCATTTAATTGGGCTGCAATTTCTGAGGCTGGTAACTCTAAAGAACATATCCTCTGCAGCAGAGGTAACTCTGGGTCTTCCATTCCTGTGGCAGTCCTCATGAGAGCCAGTTTCATCATAGCGCTTGATGGTTTTTGCGACTGCACTTGAAGAAACTTTCAAAGTTCTTGAAATGTTCCATATTGACTGACCTTCATGTTTTAAAGTAATGATGGACTGTCATTTCTCTTTGCTTATTTGAGCTGTTCTTGCCATAATATGGACTTGGTCTTTTACCAAATAGGACTATCTTCTGTATACCCCCCTACCTTGTCACAACACAACTGATTTGCTCAAACGCATTAAGAAGGAAAGAAATTCCACAACTTCACTTTTAAGAAGGCACACCTGTTAATTGAAATGCATTCCTGGTGACTACCTCATGAAACTGGTTGAGGGAATGCCAAGAGTGTGTAAAGCTGTCATCAAGACAAAGAGTGGCTATTTGAAGAATCTCAAATATAAAATATATTTTGATTTGTTTAACACTTTTTTTGTTACTATATGATTCCATATGTGTTATTTTATAGTATTGATGTCTTCACTATTATTCTACAATGTAGAAAATAGTAACAATAAAGAAAAACCCTTGAATGAGTAGGTGTTCTAAAACTTTTGATCTTTAGTGTACATGGGTGTAGAGTGCGTGTACAGCGCCCTTGTCCGTATGCGTGTGTCTGTACCTGTGTTTGTGTGTCTCTTCACAGTCCACGCTGTTCCATAAGGTGTTTATTTATCTGTTTGCATCAGTTACCTGATGTGGAATAGAGTTCCATGTAGTCATTGCTCTATGTAGTACTTTGCGCCTCCCATAGTCTGTTCTGGACTTGGGGATTGTGAAGAGACCTCTGGTGGCGTGTCTTGTGGGGTATGCATGGGTGTCTGAGTTGTGTGCAAGTAGTTTAAACAGACAGCTCGGTGCATTTAGCTTGTTAACACTTCTTACAAAAACAAGTAGTGATCAAGTCAATCTCTCCTCCACTTTGAGCCATGAGAGATTGACATGCATATCATTAATGTTACCTCTACGTGTACATTTAAGGGCCAGCTGTTCTGCCGTGTTATGAGCCAATTGTAATCCCTCTTTGTGGCACCTGACCACACGAATGAACAGTAGTCCAGGTGCGACAAAACTAGGGCCTGTAGGACCAGCCTTGTTGATAGTGTTGCTAAAAAGGCAGAGCAGTACTTTGTTATGGACAGACTTCTCCCCATCTTAGCTACAGTTGTATCAACATGTTTTAACCATGACAGTTTACAATCCAGGGTTACTCTAAGCAGTTTAGTCACCTCAACTTGCTCAATTTCCACATTATTCATTACAAGATTTAGTTGAGGTTTAGGGTTTAGTGAATGATTTGTCCCAAATACAATGCTTTTAGTTTTTGAAACATTTAGGACTAACTTATTTCTTGCCACCCATTCTGAAGCCAACTCCAGCTCTTTGTTAAGTGTCGCAGTCATTTCAGTCGCTGTAGTAGCTGACGTGTATAGTGTTGAGTCATCTGCATACATAGACACACTGGCTTTACTCAAATCCAGTGACGTTAGTAAAGATTGAAAAAAGTAAGGGGCTTAGACAGCTGCTCTGGGGAATTTATGTTGGAGAGGCTTCCATTAAAGAACACCCTCTGTGTTCTGTTAGACAGGTAACTCTTTATCCACAATATAGCAGGGGGTGTAAAGCCATAACATACCTTTTTCCAGCAGCAGACTATGATTGATAATGTCAAAAACCGCACTGAAGTCTAACACAACAGCCCCCATAATCTTTTTGTCATCAATTTCTCTCAGCCTATCATCAGTCATTTGTGTAAGTGCTGTGCTTGTTGAATGCCCTTCCCTATAAGCGTGCTGAAAGTCTGTTGTCAACTTGTTTACTGTAAAATTGCATTGTATTTGGTCAAACATCACCATCCAAGAATTTACTAAGGGTTGGTAGCAGGCTGATTGGTCGGCTATTTGAGCCAGTAAAGGGGTCTTTACTATTCTTAGGTAGCGGAATGGCTTTTGCTTCCCTCCAGGCCTGAGGGCACACACTTTCTAGTAGCCTTAAATTTAAGATATGGCAAATAGGATTGGCAATATCGTCCGCTATTATCCTCAGTAATTTTCCATCAAAGTTGTCAGACCCTGGGTGGCTTGTCATTATTGATAGACAACAATAATTTACGGAATTCAAAATTACAATGCTTGTCTTTCATAATTTCATCAGTTATACTTGGATGTGTAATGTCAGCTTTTGTTGCTGGCATGTCATGCCTAAGCTTGCTAATCTTGCCAATGAAAAAATCATTAAAGTTATTGCCAATATCAGTGGGTTTTGTGATGAATGAGCCATCTGATTCAATGAGTGATGGAGCTGTGTTGCTTTTTTCCTAACATTTAATTTAAGGTGCTCGAGAGCTTATTACTATCATTCTTTATATAATTTATCTTTGTTTCATAGTATAGTTTCTTCCTCTTTTTATTCAGTTTAGTCACATGATTACTCAATTTACAGTACGTTTGCCAATCGGTTGTGCAGCCAGACTTATTTGCCATTCCTTTTGCCTCATCCCTCTCAACCATACAATTTTTCAATTCCTAATCAATCCATGGGGATTTAACAGTTTTTACAGTAATTTTCTTAATGGGTGCATGCTTATTAGTAACTGGAATAAGCATATTCATAAATGTGTCAAGTGCTGCGTCTGGTTGCTCCTCATTACACACCACAGACCAACAAATATTATTTGCATCAACAACATAGGAATCACTACAAAACTTATTGTATGACCACTTATACACTATATTAGGCCCAGCCTTTGGAACTTTGTTTTTCCTAGATATGGCTACTACATTGTGATCACTACATCCGATGGATCTGGATATTGCTTTCAAGCAAATTTCTGCAGCATTTAGTAAACATGTGATCAATACATGTTGATGATTTCATTCCTGTGCTGTTTTTAACACATCCTGGTAGGTTGACTGATAACCTGAACCTGGTTGCAGGCACTGGTTACAGTTTGAAGCTTTTTCTTGAGTGGGCAGCTTGATTAAAGCCAGTCAATATTTAAATCACCCAGAAAATATACCTCTCTGTTGATATCACATACATTATCAAGCATTTCACACATGTTATCCAGATACTGACTGTTAGCACTTGGTGGTCTATAGCAGCTTCCCACAAGAATGGGCTTTAGGTGAGGCAGATAAACCTGTAGCCATATTACTTCAACAGTATTTAACATTAGATTTTGTCTAAGCTTTACAGGAATGCGGTTCTGAATATAAACAGCAACACCTCCACCATTGGCATTTCTGTAGATTTTATAACCATGTATTGCTACCACTGTATCATCAAAGGTATTATCTAAGTGAGTTTCAGAGATAGTCAGAATATGTGTCGCTCGTTGTCTCTGATTGGGGATCATACTTAGGTAGCCTGGTTGCCTACCTTAGTGGTGGGATCTTGTTCCATTTAGGCTTGTATGTGTATAGCCTGAGGACTTCACGTTACGTTGTTTCTTGTTTTGTTTTATGTTTATTGAGTTAATAAACATATACGCTTTTCACGCTGCACCTTGGTCCAACCCATCTCTCAACGATCGTGACAGAAGATCCCACCACAAAAGGACTAAGTAGCATGCCGAGAAGGAGCAAACGCCTGGGACTCAACAGGAGGTAACCTTAGTAGATGTCCTCCTCGGTTGGGGGAGGATTACTGAGGAGGAGGCCATCCGTTATCGGAAGGCGATGAAGGAGAGTGTAGCCGATAAAGGATCCTGGGCGAAGGAGGAAGCCCGGGTAGGAGAGGATCAACGACGACGCCAACGGGACCAACCGCTGAGGGAGCCCGAGAGGCAACCCCAAGACATTTTTTTGGGGGGGGGCTAGAAGGGTGGTCGGGGATCGAGAGAGAAGAGCCCCGACCACTGCAACCGGTGGGGTTCCAGTTGGAGTCCCTACGACCATGGGAACAGGAATGGGAATAGTTTTACATGGAGGAGTCAGAGGATGACGACGACGATGAGGTTTTGTTCCCTAACTCGTGGGGCTCCCGGAGGAGTCCTCACTGGAGGAGGATTGGCGAGAGAGAGAAAAGGACTGGAGCAGTCTGAGAGAGGAGGCCACCATGTTACGGGGGCTGTTAGCTCAGAGGGAGCAGGAGTTATCCGTTCAGAGGGAGGCGCTACAGGAGGCTCTAAGGGAGAAGGAAGTAGTGGAGGCATGGAGAGAGGAGCTGGTCAGGCAACAAAAGGAGCGTGTGTTCATTGAGGAACCTAGGTATGCGGAGATACACACTGTGTCGCCAGTGTGTCCTGTGCCAGCGCCCCGCACGTGTCGTGCGAAAGTGGGCATCCATCCAGGACAGGTTGTGCCGGCTCAACGCTCCTGGTCTCCAGTGCGCCTACACAGTCCAGTATATCCTGTGCCAGTCCTACGCACTGTGTCGCCAGTGCGCGTTCACAGCCCAGTGCGTCCTGTGCCAGCGCCCCGCACGTGTCGTGCGAAAGTGGGCATCCAGCCAGGACGGGTTGTGCCAGCTTCCCGCACCAAACCAGTGGTGCATGTATCCAGTCCAGTACGGCCCGTACCTGCTCCCCGCACCAAACCAGTGGTGCGTGTCGCCAGCCCGGTAAGCCCCATACCTGCTCCCCGCACCAAACCAGTGGTGCGCGTATCCAGTCCAGTACGGCCCGTACCTGCTCCCTGCACCAAACCAGTGGTGCGTGTCGCCAGCCCGGTACGCCCTGTACCTGCTCCCCGCACCAAACCAGTGGTGCGTGTCGCCAGCTCGGTAAGCCCCATACCTGCTCCCCGCACCAAACCAGTGGTGCGTTTCTCCAGCCTGGTATGGCCCGTACCTGCTCCCCGCACCAAACCA
The DNA here is from genome assembly GCF_020615455.1 of Coregonus clupeaformis. NCBI lineage: Eukaryota > Metazoa > Chordata > Actinopteri > Salmoniformes > Salmonidae > Coregonus > Coregonus clupeaformis. The sequence goes on from NC_059192.1 coordinate 59,505,744, forward strand.
GTGGTGCGTGTCTCCAGTCCGGTACGGCCCGTACCTGCTCCCCGCACCAAGCCAGTGGTGCGTGTCTCCAGTCCGGCCCGGCCTGTCCCTGCTTCTCGCACTAAGCCAGGGGTGCGTGTTCCCAGTCCGGCACGCCCATTCCCGTTCTACCGGTGCCTGGTCCAGCACCGGTCAGATGCTCCACTCCGGAGTCACAGCAGTCCGCTCCACAGGTGTCTAGTCCAGCTCCGGTCAGCGGCTCCACTCCGGAGTCAGAGTAGTCCGCTCCACCGGGGTCCAGTCCAGCTCCGGTCAGCGGCTCCACTCCGGAGCCAGAGCAGTCCGCTCCACCGGGGTCAAGTTCAGCTCCGGTCAGCGTTTCTACTCCGGAGCCAGAGCAGTCCGCTCCACCGGGGTCCAGTTCAGCTCCGGTCAGCGGCTCCACTCCAGACCCAGAAGTCAGCCCCTCTCCACACACCAGGGTCCAGACAGGGCTTGGTGCATCGTGGGAGGAAGGAGAGGGGAAGCATCGCGCCGAGGTCCAGACCAGACCAGGGGCGTAACGGGGAGGCAGAGAGGGAGAGGTCGTCACGCCCGGAGCCAGATCCACCTCCGAGGCTGAATGCCCACCCGGACCCTCCCCTAATGAGTCAGGTTAGTGAGGCCGGAGAACTCACCTTTTAGGGGGGGTACTGTCACGCCCTGATCGAGAGAACTCTCGTTGGTTGGGTCAGGGTGTGAGTTTTCTGTTGAGATCTACGTTAGTGTATTTCTATGTGATAGATCTAGGTTGTATTTCTATGTTTGGCCGGGTGAGATTCCCAATCAGAGACAGCTGTCGCTCGTTGTCTCTGATTGGGGATCATACTTAGGTAGCCTGGTTGCCTACCTTAGTGGTGGGATCTTGTTCCGTTTAGGCTTGTATGTGTATAGCCTGAGGACTTCACGTTACGTTGTTTCTTGTTTTGTTTTATGTTTATTGAGTTAATAAACATGTACGCTTTTCATGCTGCACCTTGGTCCGACCTGTCTCTCAACGATCGTGACACATTGATAAGTCATTGTCTCAACGAAGCCTTATAATGCTGTAAAAGGATCCAGGAACCCACATTTTTCGGGTGGATCCCATCCTCCTTATAAAATGTGTTTTGTTTCCAAAAGGTATCGAAATTGTCAACAAAAGTCTGGTCCAACAATAGTTAAGCTTCCACAATTATTACAGGCCTATTCCATATTGACAAATCTAGCGACATCACAGAGATGTAATTACTTTATTGCCATTATGATAATTATCATGATGGAGGATCATTGTTCATTGCTCCCTGATAAGCTGCAGATGTGCAGTGTGTGTGTTTGTGTCATGGTGCATTTGCATCGTGGCGCATTTGCGAGAATCGTGCAGTGTTAATGCAGGCAATTACAACAGTGCGAGACATTTTAGCTCGGTCTCCATTCGGCTAACATATATCAGAGGAAATTGGAATGAGAAGATTATGTTGCGTTTTTCCATGTTCTGGTGAATAATTATGACTTTGTGTTTTGTTGTGTTGCATGATGGTAGTTCAGTCTAAACCAGGGATGGGCAACTTTGGGCCACCAAAAATCTGAAATCATCATGAGGGGCCGCAGTGGCTCGCGGGTCTACATACCCACATCCATACCAACACATGCAGTCAGTCAGCACTAACCTTTGGGGGACCTATGTGGAATTTTGTTCGGGCCCCCCCCACCTTGCGAGCAAAATATGTTATCGGCCCCCCTCTTGAAAAATTGAAGTTTTAGAGTTAATCTCCTGCAATTCTACACATTTTGCCATGGGGTGTAGAGAAGATGTTGCATTTTAAAGTACGTTTTGCTGCAATTCTACTCATTTTGCCAGCATATAGCGGGATCGCTGATTGCATTGCTGTGGGAAGTAGGGGTGCTGAGGGTGCTGCAGCACCTCCTGAAAAATCTGAATTTAAACAAATATATAATAAAACATATTTCTTTTTTATGAATATATTTACAGTATTTTCACACAAAGGGAGTACACTGGGCCTTTACTAGTCCTGCATTAGTGGACCGATATAGCCGTCTGTAGTGCATGAAAAAAAAAAAATTTCTGCCACAAAGCAGCACCTGTATGTGGAGTATAGCCTATCTGACATAAACACCTTGTTATCAATGCAATTCAATGCAATCAGCAATTTACAGCCTTGACATGTTTGGAGGCTTGAAGCAGCGCTATCCTTTTATGTTTGCTTTTGATCCCAAATTGCTGCTCCAAAAATGTATTTGTATTTTGTTCCCCCCTATGTTAAGTACCAGACTGAACCAAAATAACAGCAAACAGGCATCAAGATAGAGCACAGGGACGTCTCTGTCCACATGGAAAATGGATTGGAATAAAACCATGATTAATAACAAATACCAGCAGTACAGATGTATATGGTCTTTTAGGAGAGTGGCTCTCAAAACTCTGCTGGGGAGCCACAACTGTTCTATGTATTTGATCTATTCCAGAGCTAGCACATCTGATTCAAATTGTCAACTAATTATCAAACCCTTGACTAAGTGAATCAGGTGAGCTAGTTCATGGCAACAACAAAATTGTGAAACGTCTGGAGATCCCGAGGAGAGGTTTCAGAAACACTGTTTTAGGACACAGTGTGCCTGCTACTGAAAAGGAACGAATATAGTAGCTGTATCTTTTCTATCATGTTTATTTTTCTCCAGATTCGGCTTGATGCTAGGTGCATCCAATTTGTCTGACAGGGCACCATTTTCTCCTTTTGTGAGCTGTAAGAAAGGAATGCTATTGAGCAGAGTTTCACAGAGAGACTGTGAGGGGAGGGGGAGGCAGTAGGGTTAGCAAACAACATTGGTACAGAGCTGAAGTACATTTTGGCAGCTTTTCAAGTCCTTCGGTAAAAGGCACCTTACTCAAACGTCGTTCTGTGTGAGGGGAGTACAGAAGACTCCCTTGCCGAGGCAAAGTTCAAGCCCTGTATGGGAACAAGATAGAGCTGCACAGGTGGGATAGCTAAACCAAATTAGCTTTTGTGTGTGCCTGCATATGGGCCAGTTCACTTCAAATGCAGTGCTATTTTATCCTTTTTTTAACATAGCATGTTGTACAAGTAAGATACTGAATGCCCGTTGTTACCTAAGGGTTGCAGATGTTGAATACAGGTGTGCACTAGTAAGATACTGTGTGTATCAAGCCCCAGAAGCCTAGTCTGAGAGGCTTCCTCCAACATCTCAAGTCAAAGAGAGATGAGCAGTTCACTTTATAAATAGGAAACCCTTGCCTCAATCAAATCAAAGATGTTAAAGCAGGTGCAGTGAAATGCTTGAAATGCTTGCCTGCAGTCATCAATGGGGCCAGACTTATTCAATCCATGTCTATGAACTGTAATTAAAATTACTTTAATGTGACAGCTAGTGAGGGCTAATTAATTCAGCGTTGCATTGTGACATGAGGATTACTATTTTGCACATCACAACTTGGGCTTTTTTTAAATGGTGAAGCTGCTATCAGTTCTCGTATAAATCCACCATGAGGAAAGCTACACCTCAGAAAGTAATTCTCAGCTAGCTGCTGTGCTAAACCCAGGGACCAAAGCTGACTAGCAAAGAGCCCATGGCATATGGAAATATTGGAAAAGTCAGAATTGAAGAGAAATTCAAAAGTGTTCCCTTATTTTCTCTACCCTACATTATATGACGAGGACAGGTTTTGTTAATAGTTTTCATACAGTGCATTCGGAAAGTATTCAGACCCCTTGACTTTTTCCACATTTTGTTATGTTACAGCCTTATTCTAAAATTGGTTAAATATGTTTTCCACGACATCAATCTGCACACAATACCCAATAATTAGTGATCTTATTTTTTGGTTACTACATGACTCCATATGTGTTATTTATTATTCTACAATGTAGAAAAGAGTAAAAAGAAAGAAAAATCCTGGAATGAGTAGTAGGTGTGTTCAAACGTTTGACTGGTACCGAAAGTATTCAGACCCCTTGACTTTGTCGACATTTTGTTATGTTACAGCCTTATTCCAAAATGGATTAAATATGTTTTCCCCCTCATCAATCTACACATAATACCCAATAATGACGAAGCAACATTTTTTTTTTGTTGAAAATTCAGCAAATTTATAAAATAAAATAAAATGAAATATTACTTTTACATAAGTATTCAGACCCTTTACTCAGTACTTTGTTGAAACACCTTTGGCAGCGATAACAGCCTCGAGTCTTCTTGGGTATGACGCTACAAGCTTGGCACACCTGTATTTGGGGAGTGTCTCCCATTCTTCTCTGCAGATCCTCTCAAGCTCTGTCAGGTTGGATGAGGAGCGTCTCTGCACAGCTATTTTCAGGTCACTCCAGAGAGTTGTTAGATCGGGTTGAAGTCCGGGCTCTGGCTGGGCCAGTCAACGACATTCAGAGACTTGTCCCGAAGCCACTCCTGCATTGTTTTGGCTGTGTGCTTAGGGTCATTGTCCGTTGGAAGGTGAACCTTCGCCCCAGTCTGAGGTCCTGAGCGCTCTGGAGCAGGTTTTCATCAAGGATCTCTCTGTACTTTGTTCCATTAATCTTTCCCTCGATCCTGACTAGTCTCCCAGTCCCTGCCGCTGAAAAACATCCCCACAGAATGATGCTGCCACCACCATGCTTCACTGTAGGGATGGTGCCAGGTTTTCTCCACTCTTGGCATTCATGCCAAATAGTTCAATATTGGTTTAATCAGACCAAAGAATCTTGTTTCTCATGGTCTGAGAGTCCTTTAGGTGCCTTTTGGCAAACTCCAAGTGGGCTGTCATGTGCCTTTTACTGAAGAGTGGCTTCCGTCTGGCCTGTCTACCATAAAGGCTTGATTGGTGGTTCAGAGATGGCTGTTCTTCTGGAAGGTTCTCCCATCTCCACAGAGGAACTCTGGAGCTCTATCAGAGTGACCATCGGGTTCTTGGTCACTTCCCTGAACAAGGCCCTTCTCCCCCGATTGCTCAGTTTGGCTGGGCGGCCTGCTCTAGGAAGAGTCTTAGTGGTTCCAAACTTATTCCATGTAAGAATGATAGAGGCCACTGTGTTCTTGGGGACCTTTCTTGGTACTCTTCCCCAGATCTGTGCCTCGACACAATCCTGTCTCTGAGCTCTACGGACAATTCCTTCGACCTCATGGCTTGGTTTTTGCTCTGACATGCTCTGACAGGGTTGCTTGTAGGCTCTAGAACTCCCTCCCTCCAGCCATCCATGACTCGGAGTCCATCACTATCTTTCAGTCCCCCCCACACACATTTATTTTATTAAATTTTTTTGTCATATAGCAGACGCTCTTATCCAGAGCGACTTACATTTAGTGAGTGCATACATTTTCATACTGGTCCTCCTTGGGAATCGAAGCCACAACCCTGGCGTTGCAAGCGCCATGCTCTACCAACTGAGCTACACACACACATACAAGCAAAGAAATACACTACAAAGACACTCCTCCCTTCACCATACTAAGCAGCACCAAACCCTTAGCTACTCATTACCCTAAACCGGGTGCGTATCCTAACCCCAATCCCGCCCCTTACCCTAAACCGGGTTCATATCCAAATCACAACCCTACCCTTCCCAGAGACTGATACATCACACTCTTTCCCGTCTTTGATCCCACCTCACTCTTTATTCAGGATTGTGTCTAGTCTGATGAGTTGTTTTGCCTCCTGTTTTTTTATTGTCTTTTCATTTCTACAATTACTTATTTATTTATCATTTATTATTATTATTATTACTATTACTGTTCCGAGCTCCTCTAAAGCGAGAAAAGGCCAGTCAAAGAAAGTATGCAGCTGTGTACTGACTGATTATAGCTTCTGGGAAACCATGATGTTCAGTGGCTTTGGTCTACCTCTGGCAGCCCAGCTTTTCACATCACAGCAAGATATAAACTTTCACAATCTCTACTGAATGTGTTGGTGGATTTGACTGTGATTTGACTGTGATGTAAGAGGGAGAAAGTGAGCAGAGCGTGGTGATTTGTGGAGGCGAGATCAATGGTCACTAGGTCTGTGTGGAGGAGATTCTCTTCATCGTGTATGTTTGCAACGTCATAGTGGATCACAGTGCTGGGACTGGGGATGGAGACTAACGGGCAGTAGTAATTAGTAAACTGCTTGGGCTGGATCAAAATAGCCCAGCCTTGAGGCTGGCTGCTGGGCGAAGGGACGCTACACCCCTTATTCATAACCTCTGGCACCGTCTTTGCTATACCTCTCCCCTGAGTTGCAGTACCAGCTGGCCAAGGTACCCAGCACACCTCCCCAATCAGAGCCCCTTATGCCAGCCCTGCCCAGTCTTGTGCCTGCCCCCAGCACCCTGCCACCTGGCTCAACACACGCTGACACACATGATAACAATGGTTGTTTATGAAACCTCAAAAGGCACTTCTCGCAATGTGATTCAATTTAGTGTTGAGTGCTAAAAAGCCCCCCAGAAGAATACGGAATATGAGCATCAATAAATATCAACAAAGGAAACTGTAAAGTAGAGGTGTTGTGCTGCCATATCCAGCTCTGCAACAAGGTTATTTTAGTTTTGTGATTTTCTATAAAATAAAATGTATTTATATTTGTTTTTAGATTTTTATTTAAAATTCAGCTTAGTTTCAGTTAGTTTTCAGATGTATTTGTTTTATTTAGTTTGGGTTTCATAAAATCATTTCTATTTCATTTTTATATTATTTGGTTTTAGTTTTGTGTGTTAGGGACAGAAAGTAGCTTTATGCGTGGGAGGCTAGAAGCCATTTATGTGTTGTAGGTCTATAGTTTTTGTTTTTTAGTGGATGGCACTTCTTGCCACTGGGGGGCAGTAATACATACGTTCTAAATCAATGTTAATGTGACTTGGATTTAAAAGGATAATCGTCGGTGTCCGACTAAGTTTAATGACATTTCTGCCGCACCGTTCAAAGCTATGGCCAGCTCTGGTTGTTGTTGGTCATGGGTATTCATGTCCCCCCCACATTATGAAATAGTTTTATTATTGCAACATGATAGAAAACACGGCAACGGTGTGCTTTAGGACCATGTGGACGCCTCTGAGCGGTCGGGTAGGCTGTTTGGAGTTTTCATACGGCTGGATTTAAGACCACGCGGACACCACATAGCGGGCGGACAGGCTGTGTGAAGGCAAAGCTTCTGGAAGGCTGGCTGGACCAGCACAGGAGAGTTGAACATAGGCAGCTGCTGTCAGTGTGTATGTGTTGCGCTCTTTCCCTGAGTTGTAAAAGCAAGCAGAGCAGAAACTGGCTACTTTTAGTTGGCTGGTGTAGCTGACAAAGTAACTGCTGTTTAACTAAACTAGTGTTTATTCCCATTAGCTAGTAGCTAGTGTAGCTGACATCTAACGTTAGCTAACGTTTCATCCCCTCTTGACTGAGGTGCATGAATTAGCTAGCAAGTAGCTAGCTACTGCAGCCAGTTCAGCTCTACCCTCTAGCTATCTGTCAGATAGCGAGATGAGTTGGTTATTATTACTATCTAACAGCTGTTGTTTGTATGGAAATGTTTTTTAGCCTTTGTTTTGTCCCGTTTCAACAGAAGTAAATGAACTTGGCTAGCTTTCGCCAGTTGATGTAACATTAGAGAGAGAGCTGGCCAAAAGTTGGCTAACGTTAGCTATTATTTTTGCCTCAGTCACACAAGACCTGAATCAAACGATGAAACCAGCGGTTGAAGACCGATATTCTGATGTTCTATCAGTGTCACGATCGTCGAACACAGTGGACCAATGCGCAGCGTGATAAGTGAACATACTTTTATTTAGATTCACCACATGAACAAAACGATAACGTGACGTCCTTGGTTACAATACAAAACCAACACGGAACAAGATCCCACAAAACACTGTGGCAAACAGGCTGCCTAAGTATGGTTCCCAATCAGAGACAACAAGCAACAGCTGATACTTGTTGCCTCTGATTGAGAACCACCCCAGACAACACAGAAACACAAGAGCTAGATAATAAACCTAGAACACAAAACACATAGAAACAACACACCCTGGCTCAACATAACAGAGTCCCAGAGCTAGGGCGTGACAGTACCCCGCCCCAAAGGCGCGGACTGCGACCGCGCCAAACATAAACCGAACAGGGGAGGGCCGGGTGGGCATTCCTCCTCGGAGGCGGTTCCGGCTCCGGGCTTGACCACCACCCTCCGTAGCGCCCCTGGTCCGGTCTGGCCCCGCTGGCTGGAGCTGGACATCGGTGGAGCGGAATGCTTAGGCTCCGATGTGGAGCAGCTGACCGGTACCTGACCAGGCACCGGTGACCCCGGCACGGGCTGTGCCGGACTGATGAGGCGCACCACAGGCTTGGTCTGGGGAGCAGGAACGAGCCGGACCGGACTGACGACGCGCACCACAGGCTTGGTGCGGGGAGCAGGAACGAGCCGGACCGGGCTGATGACGCGCACCACAGGCTTGGTGCGGGGAGCAGGGACGGGCAGAACAGGGCAGACAAAGCGCACCACAGGCTTGGTGCGTGGAGCAGGAACGGACCGGACCAGGCTGACGACGCGCATCCCTGAATTGGTGCGGGGAGCAGGAACGGGCCGGACCGGGCTGGCGACGCGCACCATTGGCTTGGTGCGGGGAGCAGGAACGGGCCGGACCGGGCTGACAATGCGCACCACAGGCTTGGTGCGGGGAGCAGGAACAGGCCGGGTCGGGCTGACGACGCGCACCACAGGCTTGGTGCGGGAGCAGGAACAGGCCGGGCCGGGTGCGGTGCGGGGAGCAGGAACAGGCCGGCGGGCTGGCGACGCGCACCATTGGCTTGGTGCGGGGAGCAGGAACAGGCTGGGCCGGGCTGGCGACGCGCACCATTGGCTTGGTGCGGGGAGCAGGAACAGGCCGGGCCGGGCTGGCGACGCGCACCATTGGCTTGGTGCGGGGAGCAGAAACAGGCCGGGCCGGGCTGGCGACGCACACCATTGGCTTGGTGCGGGGAACAGGAACAGGCCGGGCCGGGCTGGGCTGGCGACGCGCACCATAGGCTTGGTGCGAGGGACAGGAACAGGCCGGACCGCACTGGGAACACACACCACTGGCCTTACCCGGGGATCAGGAACGGGCCGGACCGGACTGGCAACACACCTCAGTACCTCTCGCCGTGCCTCTACATTTTCCTTCCCTCTACTCGCCAATGGCTCCCGTAACCCGGTGGCCTTCTCTCCTCGTCCACTAACTCGCCCCTAATCTGCCTCCAGCAGCCCTGTCGTCCACGGTGTGAGCCCCCCTAAAAATGTTGGGGGTTTGTCTCTCCCCCGTGGATATGGCCTCCATGGCTCTCGCCAGACTCTCCATCCTCTGCTCCCAAGTCGAACCTCTCTCCTCCTCACGCGGCTTGACCCAGTCGAGGTGGATATCCGCTAGAGTTACCTCTGGCGTTGGCTCCTGGACACGCTGCTTGACCCAGTCGAGGTGGATATCCGCTAGAGTTACCTCTGGCGTTGGCTCCTGGACACGCTGCTTGACCCAGTCGAGGTGGATATCCGCTAGAGTTACCTCTGGCGTTGGCTCCTGGACACGCTGCTTGGTCCAGTTTTGGTGGGATCTTCTGTCACGATCGTCGAACACAGTGGACCAATGCGCAGCGTGATAAGTGAACATACTTTTATTTAGATTCACCACACGAACAAAACAATAACGTGACGTCCTTGGTTACAATACAAAACCAACACGGAACAAGATCCCACAAAACACTGTGGCAAACAGGCTGCCTAAGTATGGTCCCAATCAGAGACAACAAGCAACAGCTGATACTCGTTGCCTCTGATTGAGAACCACCCCGGCCAACACAGAAACACAAGAGCTAGATAATAAACCTAGAACACAAAACACATAGAAACAACACACCCTGGGTCAACATAACAGAGTCCCAGAGCCAGGGCGTGACAATCAGTACAATGTGAGTTTTTACTAGTCATTATAGCTAGCAATGTAACGTTATTAATCTGTCCGTTTCCCTAGCTAATTCCCTACTTTTCACACTGACAGTAATAAATAGCTCTACAGGCATCACTGTCATGGTGCACAATCAGTACACAACACTATGCTCATCATTTCTTAGCAGATGGTGACAGATGTCCGAGCAGGGTCAGACAGCCAGGGAAGACCAGTTTACGGAGCTCAGGTGAATTTTGCAGTATATTAACAATATCAGTGAATGATACAAAGTTCCATCATGAGTTGATGGGTATATCTACAGTAGCTACAGGACAGCAGCTTAAGCTTAAAGCTAAATGCCTATGAGATTAATTATATGGAGGATTTGCTGTTTCTGTGTGGTTTTTTTGTTTTTGTTTTGGGAAGGAAATTGTTTGGGGAGAGAGTTGAGTTATGTACTAGACTGGTGGGGGTTGGGCGAGCAGGCGGCTCAGGCTGGCTGGCAGTCTGGTTGAAATTTGATATAGAGGATGTCTTAATAAAGACAATCAGATGTCTTTGTAGTTTTTTAAGAGTTGTTAATTTGTTAGGCAATTGGTTAAAGGTGCAACACAATATTGATTATTGAATTACCTTTGATCTAGTTCAGTCTTATCAATCACTTAAACATATTTAGCAATGATCTCTTAACTAGCGTGATGACTGTGGGCATTTTTGCTTACTTTTTGTTGTTCTAAATAGAGGCGGCATATTGGATTGTGTAGAAATGCAGGAAATTAGCGTTTTATTCCACTTCTAAAACCAAAGTTGTGCCCCTGTGTGAAATCCATAGATTAGGGCCTAATTAATTAATTTCAATTGACTGATTTCCTTATATGAACTGTAACTCAGTAAAATCTTTGAAATTGTTGCATGTTGTGTTTACATTTTGATTCAATATAGTTACTCCACTACACTAACCTAATTGACAGAGTGAACAGAAGGAAGCCTGTACGGAATACAAATATTCCAAAACATGCATCCTGTTGCAACAAGGCACTAAAGTAATACTGCAAAAATGTGGCAAAGCAATTAGATTTTTGTCCTGAATACAAAGTGTTATGTTTGGGGCAAATTCAAAACACTTTACTAAGTGCCACTCTAAATATTTTCAAGCATAGTGGTGGCTGCATCATGTTATGGGTATGCTTGTAATCGTTAAGGACTGTAAATAGCTAGCCAAGTTAGTTAACATTACATTGGTTGTTTTGTGCTAGCTGGTTAAGAGCAGGTGTCTTTCCTTGTAAATATGGCCTACTGTACTCTAGGTAGTTTGTCTATGAAGCAGACTGTATGAAAACTAACTGTAAGTCGCTCTGGATAAGAGCGTCTGCTAAATGACTAAAATGTAAAATGTAAAATGACTGGGGAGTTTTTCAGGATAAAAAAGAAACAGAATGGAGTTTAGCACAGGCAAAATCATAGAGGAAAACCTGGTTCAGCTTTACACCAGATACTGGGAGATGAATTCACCTTTCAGCAGAACAATAACCTAAAACACAAGGCCAACTCTACACTGGATTTTCTTACCAAAAAGACAGTGAATGTTCCTGAGTGGCCGAGTTACAGTTTTGACTTAAATCTACTTGACAATCTATTGCAAGAACTGAAAATGGTTGTCAACAATGATCAACAACCAATTTGACAGCTTCAAGCATTTAGAAAATAATAATGGGCAAATATTGCACAATCCAGTTGTGGAAAGCTCTTAGAGACTTACCCAGAAGGACTCACAGCTGTAATCTCTTCCAAAGGTGCTTCTACAAGTGCAAGTATTGACTATTGGGTGTGAATACTTATGTAAATGAGATATTTCTGTATTTCATTTTCAATACATTTACAAACATTTCTAAAAACATGTTTTCACTTTGTCATTATGGGGTATTGTGTGTAGGATGGTGAGAAATTCAGGCTGAACACATCAAAATGTGGAATAAGTCAAGGGGCATGAATACTTTCTGTAGTTATTATACAACACTGCTCTTGCCTGTTCTGTAATCGTTTGATTGCCTTGACTATGTTCGCCCCATTGTCAGTTACGACAAGTAGAATCTTCTCCTCTGGATGTCCCATGTGTCCAATGTGCGGTCAATTACCTCTCCTGTGTGTGGATGCTAAATCCGATGGAGGTTGAGCAACGCATGCTCTGCCTTGTTGGAGGAGGGCTGATAGAAGCTGGCTGATATGCTCATAAAGGAAGCATTCAGTCCTTTCTTGCTCCATCCGTCTACCCACAGGGTTATTTTTCATGCCTCTTTCAGAATCTCCTTAACTTTCTGGGTTACTGTATCCATTTGCAAAGCAATCAACCGGTTTACTCTAGCAGCACCAGGAGTTTTACATTTGGGATCAAGTCTCGTGGACTTGCCAGACTGGATGAATAAATTAACCAGTGCTTCTTCTTTTTTTTTTACTAATTTGAATTAGGTTGCCATGTTTCTGCTCTTATTATGCAAACTGTTACATTTGGTTGTTCTAACGTTGCCATTGACATGCAGCTACTAATAGCTGGTGGCTGTCTCACCTTGTCGTTATTGTGAAAATTGTTTGTATGATTCTTTGTGGGTGCTGTTCAGATGAACTTTGATGTTGGTTGGGTGTTTCCCTTTTATCTCTGTTCCACAAACTCTGCCATCTTATGACACTACAATACATTTGCTTTCGTCCTTTCAAGCAATGTACTCTAAACAATCCCATACAGGGCTTTACCTTTTGCTTCACCCATTGTTCACGCCTACAGTGCAATCGGAAAGTATTCAGACCCATTCCCTTTTTCCACATTTTGTTACGTTACAGCCTTATTCTAAAATGAATTTAAAAAGAAAATAATCTACATCAATCTACACACAATACCCCATAATGACAATGTGAAAATAGTTTTTTTGAAAATTGTACAAATGTATAAAAAAAATGAAAACTGAAGTACCTTATTTACATAAGTATTCAAACCCTTTGCTATGAGACTCGAAATTGAACCCAGGTGCATCCTGTTTCCATTGATCATCCATGAGATGTTTCTACAACTTGATTGGAGTCAACCTGTGGTAAATTCAATTGATTGGACATGATTTGGAAAGGCACACACCTGTCTATATAAGGTATCACAGTTGACAGTGCATGTTAGAGCAAAAACCAAGCCATGAGGTCGAAGGAATTGTCCGTAGAGCTCCGAGACAGGATTGTGTCGAGGAACAGATCAGGGGAAGGGTACCAAAAAATCTGCAGCATTGAAGGTCCCCAAGAACACAGTGGCCTCCATCATTCTTAAATGGAAGAAGCTTGGAACCACCAAGACTCTCCCTATAGCTGGCCACCCGGCCAATTTGAGCAATCGGGGGAGAAGGGCCTTGATCAGGGAGGCGACCAAGAACCCGATGGTCTCTCTGAAAGAGCTCCAGAGTTCCTCTATGGCGATGGGAGAACATTCCAGAAGGAAAACCATGTCTGCAGCACTCCACCAATCAGGGCTTTAAGATAGAGTGGCCAGAGGGAAGCCACTCCTCAGTAAAAGGCACATGACAGCCCACTTGGAGTTTGCCAAAAGGCACCTAAAGGACTCTCAGGCCATGAGAAACAAGATTATCTGGTCTGATGAAACCAATATTGAACTCTTTGGCCTAAATGCCCAGGGTCACATCTGAAGGAAACCTGGCACCATCCCTACGGTGAAGCATGGTGGTAGCAGCATCATGCTGTGGGGATGTTTTTCAGCGGCAGGGACTGGAAGACTAGTCAGGATCGAGGGAAAGATGAACAGAGCAAAGTACAGAGAGATCCTTGATGAAAACCTGCTCCAGAGCGCTCAGGACCTCAGATTGGAGCGAAGGTTCACCTTCCAACAGGACAATGACCTTAAGCACACAGCCAAGACAACACAGGAGTGGCTTCGGGACAATTCTCTGAATGTCCTTGAGTGGCCCAGCCAAAGCCCGGACTTGAACCTGATCGAACATCTCTGGAGAGATTTGAAAATAGCTGTGCAGCGACGCTCCCCATCGAATTTGACAGAGGCTGAGAAGATCTGCAGAGAAGAATGGGAGAAACTCCCCAAATACAGGTGTGCCAAGAAGAGCTGTAATCGCTGCCAAAGCAGCTTCAACAAAGTACTGAGTAAAGGGTCTGAATACTTATGTAAATGTGATATTTCAGTTTTCTATTTTTTATAAATTTCCTAAATGTTATAAAAACCTGTTTTTGCTTTGTCATTATGTGGTATTGCGTGTAGATTGATGAGGGGGGAAAACAATTTTATCAATTTTAGAATAAGGCTGTAACGCAACAAAATATGGAAAAAGTCAAGGGGTCTGAATACTTTCCGAATACACTGTATGGTTCACGTTTTGCGCACACCCTCAGATGTCTTACCTGTTAGCTACTGATAGCTAGTGATTGTGATGCACAAGCTAGACCTATTTAAAATATTGCCATCTACTGGAAGCATTTACCTGCCAGATTCAGAAGCTTGAAAACCCCATAAAAAAACAGCTTGAAAACCCCTTTAGAAGAAAATGTATAAATAATAAAATGTTTTATGTTTTATTTTAGTTTGTTTTGCAGTCAAAGATAATAGTTTCAGTATCGTTTTAGTTTTTTTAAATGTTTTTATTTCAGTTTACTAAATAGTTTTTCCAATTTTAGTTTTTATTTTAGTTTCAGTTTTAGTTTACTATAATAACCGTGCTCTGCAATATATTGAATCTGCAAAGAATAACACAATAGTGCTTTTTTTTTTTTTACTGTTTTGTCTGGGTTTATATGTGATCAATAGTATAAAAGTAATCATTCTACCCCCCCCACACTGGCTATCATAAGTTGAATGCACCAATTTGTAAGCCGCTCTGGATAAGAGCGTCTGCTAAATGACGTAAATGTAAATGTAAAATCTTTTTTTTTTACTGTGGTGAGATTGTGATGTAGTAGATCAATTTTGTTAAGTGGCTTAACCATTGCTGATGACAAAAGGCTCAGGTGTCCCTTTGTTTTCTGGTGTGTATATGTGTGTGTGTTTAGCTTTCATTTCAATGGCGGAGGTACACATGGTGAGTACACAGTTGGGAACAAGCGGTGCCCATGCAACTAATAATAGATGTCCTTGACAAATAGCTTTTGTGTATAGTTCTGTATCTGTTTAAATGAGCACACTGCATGTGATTGTTCTCTTGTATTAGAACAATCTATGCAGTCTCTTGATGATGTCTTAGTGTACTTTGCAGCACACTGCAGTGCTTTTCAGTCTCTACAGGCTTGTTAGAGATCAGAGGCTTCAGTACCTTTGGTTTATCTGAGTATTGGAAGGCCTCAGGATCCCTTAGAGAGTGGAGGTTAAGTAGCTCAGACTGTACAATTATTAGACTGAGGTTGTGTTGAAAACAAACCCACACACGCACATGCACACACCCACGCATGAACAAATGCATACTTGTTTAACCAGGATCCGTGAAATGACCTTGTTCTCTGTTGGGATCTGCTTTTACATGTCAGATCCATTAGAATATCACACACACAAACACACACTCACACCCGACACACCCAGCCCTATTACCTGGGGCCTTTTATGGCAGCTTGTCGGCGGCAACAGTGAGGGTGGCGGAGGTCACAATAAAAGTGGTCAGGACGAGTCTGCAGGGAGGGCTAAAAGCTGCCTGGATCCGGGCCTTCTGGGGTCTAATGGAGCGCTACAGTGACAGGGCAATATCTAGGAGTGAGGAGGGAGCGAGATAGAGAGAGGGCCTGGGGGCCTTTTACTTTCACGCCTGCCATTTTAAAGAAGCCTTGATAGGACGGGCCGATAAGGGCAAACAGGGTAGTCTGCTCAAATAGGCTGAGCGTCTTATCGCCGTCCTGAGAAGGAGAGACTGAGGGACAAACCGAGGAAGGGAGAGTTTTGATTTTTTTATAGAGTGTGTCTCCGTCAAAAAGGTGGTTGTTTATATAACACATTTGACAGTGGTCATCTAAATTGTTAAAAGGTTTTTAAAACAATTCCATTAAATGAAATAGTTGGACAATGGATGAAAATACTCCAAACTTTTGGAATTGTTATAATCCATCAGATATTGACTGAATTATAGCACATAAAACATTTTACTGGCACCGACAAATAATGAATGCAGTTCAGGGATTTTGGTGGGAATTCAGGTATTCAATTTATTGTAAAATTTCACTTATTTTCTCTTAGAATGCACTTATACTTAGATACAGTTGAAGTCGAAAGTTTACATACACTTAGGTTGGAGTCATTAAAACTTGTTTTTCAACCACTCCACACGTCTTGTTAACAAACTATAGTTTTGGCACATCTACTTTGTGCATGACACAAGTAATTTTTCCAACAATTGTTTACAGACAAAATATTTCACTTATAATTCACTGTATCACAATTCCAGTGGGTCAGAAGTTTACATACACTAAGTTGACTGTGCCTTTAAACAGCTTGAAAATGATGTCATGGCTTTAGAAGCTTCTGATAGGCTAATTGACATCATGTGAGTCAATTGAAGGTGTAACTGTGGATGTATTTCAAGGCCTATCTTCAAACTCAGTGCTTCTTTGCTTGACATCATGGGAAAATGAAAAGAAATCAGCCAAGACCTCAGAAAAACTATTGTAGACCTCCACAAGTCTGGTTCATCCTTGGGAGCAATTTCCAAATGCCTGAAGGTACCACGTTCATCTGTACAAACAGTAGTACGCAAATATAAACACCATGAGACCACGCAGCTGTCATACCGCTCAGGAAGGAGACGCGTTCTGTCTCCTAGAAATGAACGCACTTTAGTGCGAAAAGTGCAAATCAATCCCAGAAGAACAGCAAAGGACCTTGTGAAGATGCTGGAGGAAACAGGTACAAAAGTATCTATATCCACAGTAAAATGAGTCCTATATCGACATAACCTGAAAGACCGCTGAGCAAGGAAGAAGCCACTGCTCCAAAACCGCCGTAAAAAAGCCAGACTACTGTTTGCCAATGCACATGGGGACAAATATCGTACTTTTTGGAGAAATGTCCTCTGGTTTGATGAAACAAAAATAGAACTGTCTGGCCATAATGACCATCGTTATGTTTGGAGGAAAAAGGGGGTGCTTGCAAGCCGAAGAACACAATCCCAACCGTGAAGCACAGGGGTGGCAGCATCATGCTATTGGGGTGCTTTGCTGCAGGAGGGACTGGTGCACTTCACAAAATAGATGGCATCATGAGGAAGGAAAATTATGTGGAAATATTGAAGCAACATCTCAAGAGATCAGTCAGGAAGTTAAAGCTTGGTCACAAATGGGTCTTCCAAATGGGCAATTTTTTTATTTTTTATTTAACCTTTATTTAACTAGGCAAGTCAGTTAAGAACAAATTCTTATTTACAATGACGGCCTACACCGACCACACCCGGACAACGCTGGGCCAATTGTGCGCCGCCCTATGGGTCTCCCAATCACGACCGGTTGTGATACAGCCTGGAATCGCACCAGGGGGTCTGTAGTGATGCCTCAAGCACTGAGATGCAGTGCCTTAGACCGCTGCGCCACTCGGGAGCCCAATGACCCCAAGCATACTTCCAAAGTTGTGGCAAAATGGCTTAAGGACAACAAAGTCAAGGTATTGGAGTGGCCATCACAAAGCCAAGACCTCAATCCTATAGAACATTTGTGGGCAGAATTGAAAAAGCGTTTGCGAGCAAGGAGGCCTACAAACCTGACTCAGTTACACCAGCTCTGTCAGGAGGAATGGGCCAAAATCCACCCAACTTATTGTGGGAAGCTTGTGGAAGGCTACCCGAAACGTTTTACCCAAGTTAAACAATTTAAAGGCAATGCTACCAAATACTAATTGAGTGTATGTAAACTTCTGACCCACTGGGAATGTGATGACAGAAATAAAAGCTGAAATAAATCATTCTCTCTACTATTATTCTGACATTTCACATTCTTAAAATAAAGTGGTGATCCTAACTGACCTAAAACAGGGATTTTTTACTAGGATAAAATGTCAGGAATTGTGAAAAACTGAGTTTAAATCTATTTGGCTAAGGTGTATGTAAACTTCCGACTTCAACTGTACACTTTCTTATTGTATCAGGTATTGTTTTGTGTGTAAAAAATAAGAAGAAGAATACAATTATACATGCATCATTTGCATAAATACATGGGGTTTATTTGCATGTGTTAATGAATTAACATAAATGGGAGGAACAGGGCTGCACCCACCAAACACTTGCTCTGTCTACCCTACCTGTACTCACCTGCACTGTCTAGACTGCCTAATTAATAACTGTTGTCACATTCTCTTGCATAATTCAACAAATGTGTCAGTAGCAGGATACCCTTGGATTAAAAATCAACATGCTTGGCTCTAGATTACACCTATCTATACATACTTTCCATTGTTTGCGAGATCAGACATAATATCACTATAATCCGAATGTTCATTTTCGGAAGTTGCTTTCATTTCAGCGCATCTAATTTGTAAACATTCCAACTGTATTAAATAATTACTTTTTTACAATTCCACAAAAAAAATGAACACCCATCAAAATAAAGTTATCTTTCTTCTATTTCTTGTGATGTAGCTGTCGAGACGGTGCGTTAAATCCCAGATGAAGTTTTAGCGTTCTTATAAACTCAACGGAAAGCCAAGGTATCCCATTGAGCCATTACCGGGTCATGACAAACATTTCCACGGTTGTAATGTTAACAGGAAAAATGACAGGCACAAGCAAGAGGATGAAAATGAAAGTAATTAATCCATCAAGATTTAAGTGACAAGTGGATTTTGCACGCCTCAAACACAGGAAATAAATTACATTTTACATTTTAGTCATTTAGCAGACGCTCTTATCCAGAGCGACTTACAGTTAGTAATAAATGGCTGAAAAAGACAGAACATCAGGTGGGCGGGGCATGCACGTTGCTACTGTTATGTCTCTCAAGGCACTGTAGTGACATTTTCAATTTGAGGACCTACCTAACCTTGTACTTTTATCACACATGTTTATTGCCTATTCATGCATACCTGTGTGCACATACTGTACTTACTATATACATTTGGTAAGAGTATTATATAATTAATCTATTGACTATGACTTTTGAAATCACCAAGCAGCTATTTGCAGAGTAAGCTCCAAGTAAATGTTGTAATTTTTCAGCCATTCCTGAACCTGCGACCGAAAACAAGCTACGTATGGGGAATACCAAAACGATTGATCTAATGCACACTCTGCCAACCCTGATGTTCTAGCAGTGTCTGAATCCTGGCTTAGGAAGGCCACCAAAAATGCAGAAATCTCCATCCCGAACTACAACATTTTCCGTCTAAATAAAACTGCCAAAGGGGCGGAGTTTTAATGTACTGTAGAGATAGCCTGCAGAGCTCTATCATACTATCCACGTCTATGCCCAAACAGTTTGAGCTTCTACTTTAAAAAATCCACCTTTCCAGGAACACAGTGAGGGAAAAACGTATTTGATCCCCTGCTGATTTTGTACATTTGCCCACTGACAAAGAAATGATCAGTGTATAATTTTAATGTTAGGTTTATTTGAACAGTGAGAGACAGAATAACAACAACAAAAATCCAGAAAAACGCTTGTCAAAAATGTTATGAATTGATTTGCATTTTAATGAGGGAAATAAGTATTTGACCCCCTCTCAATCAGAAAGATTTCTGGCTCCCTGGTGTCTTTTATACAGGTAACGAGCTGAGATTAGGAGCACACTCTTAAAGGGAGTGCTCCTAATCTCAGTGTGTTACCTGTATGAAAGACACCTGTCCACAGAAGCAATCAATCAATCAGATTCCAAACTCTCCACCATGGCCAAGACCAAAGAGCTCTCCAAGGATGTCAGGGACATGATTGTAGACCTACACAAGGCTGGAATGGGCTACAAGACCATCGCCAAGCAGCTTGGTGAGAAGGTGACATCAGTTGGTGCGATTTTTCGCAAATGGAAGAAACACAAAAGAACTGTCAATCTCCCTCGGCCTGGGGCTCCATGCAAGATCTCACCTCGTGGAGTTGCAATGATCATGAGAACGGTGAGGAATCAGCCCAGAAATACACAGGAGGATCTTGTCAATGATGTCAAGGCAGCTGGGACCATAGTGACCAAGAAAACAATTGGTAACACACTACGCCGTGAAGGACTGAAATCCTGCAGCGCCTGCAAGGTCCCCCTGCTCAAGAAAGCACATATACAGGCCCGTCTGAAGTTTGCCAATGAACATCTGAATGATTCAGAGGAGAACTGGGTGAAAGTGTTGTGGTCAGATGAGACCAAAATTGAGCACTTTGGCATCAACTCAACTCGCCGTGTTTGGAGGAGGAGGAATGCTGCCTATGACCCCAAGAACACCATCCCCACCGTCAAACATGGAGGTGGAAACATTATGCTTTGGGGGTGTTTTTCTGCCAAGGGGACAGGACAACTTCACCGCATCAAAGGGACGATGGACAGGGCCATGTACCGTCAAATCTTGGGTGAGAACCTTTTTCTGTATTTTTTTGTTGTTATTCTGTCTCCAACTGTTCAAATAAACCTACCATTAAAATTATAGACTAATCATGTCTTTGTCAGTGGGCAGACTTGCTACAGACCCCCCTCAGCCCCCAGTTGTGCCCTGGACACCATATGTGAATTGCTTGCCCCCCATCTGTCCTCAGAGTTCGTACAGCTTGGTGACCTAAACTGGGATATGATTAACACCCCGGCCGTCCTACAATCTAAACTAGATGCCCTCAATCTCACACAAATTATCAAGGAACCTACCAGGTACAACCCTAATTGACCTGGCACGGGTATCCTGGATGGATATTGACCTCATTCTGTCAGTAGAGGATGCCTGGTTGTTCTTTAGATGTGCTTTCCTCTCCATCTTAAATAAGTATGCCCCATTCAAAAAATGCAGAACTAAGAACAGATATAGCCCCTGGTTCACCCCAGACTTGACTGCCCTTGACCAACACAAAAACATCCTGTGGCGTACTGCATTAGCATCGAACAGCCCCCGCGATATGCAACTTTTCAGGGAAGTCAGGAACCAATATACACAATCAGTTAGGAAAGCAAAGGCTAGCTTTTTCAAACAGAAATGTGCATCCTGTAGCACTAACTCCAAAAGGTTTTGGGACACTGTAAAGTCCATGGAGAATAAAAGCACCTTCTCCCAGCTACCCACTGCACTGAGGCTAGGAAACACTGTCACCACTGATACATCTACGATAATCGAGAATTTCAAGAAGCATTTTGCTACGTCTGGCCATGCTTTCCACGTGGTTACCCCTACCCCGGCCACCAGATCTGCACCCTCCGCTGCAACTTGCCCATGCCCCCCCACTTCTCCTTCACCCAAATTCAGATAGCTGATGTCCTGAAAATCAAATCTGGACCCTTTCTTTCTAAAATTAGCCACCGAAATTATCGCAACCCCTATTACGAGCCTGTTCAACCTCTCTTTCGTATCGTCTGAGATCCCCAGAGATTGGAAAGCTGCCGCGGTCATCCCCCTCTTCAAAGGGGGTGACACTCTAGATCCAAACTGTTACAGACCTATATCCATCCTACCCTGCCTTTCGAAAGTATTTGAAGGCCAAGTTAACAATCTGATCACTGACCACTTAGAATCCCACCGTACCTTCTCCGCTATGCAATCTGGTTTCCGAGCTGGTCATGGGTGCACCTCAGCCACGCTCAAGGTCCTAAACGATATAATAACCGCGATTGATAAAAGACATTACTGTGCAGCCGTCTTCATCGACCTGGCCAAGGCTTTTGACTATGTCAATCACTGCATTTTTATTGGCAGACTAAATAGTCTTGATTTCTCAGCTGACTGCCTCGCCTGGTTCACCAACTACTTTTCAGATAGAGTTCAATGTGTCAAATCGGAGGGCCTGTTGTCTGGACCTCTGGCAGTCTCTATGGGGGTGCCACAGGGTTCAATTCTCGGGCCGACTATTCTCTGTGTATATCAATGATTTTGCTCTTGCTGCTGGTGACTCTCAGATCCACCTCTATGCAGACGACACCATTTTGTTTACATCTGGCCCTTCATTGGACACTGTGTTAACAAACCTCCAAACGAGCTTCAATGCCATACAACACTCCTTCTGTGACCTCCAACTGCTCTTAAACGCTAGTAAAACTAAATGCATGCTCTTCAATCGAACGCTGCTTGCACCCGCCCGCCGACTAGAATCACTACTCTTGGCGGGTCTGACTTAGAATATGTGGACAACTACAAATACCTAGGTGTCAGGTTAGACCGTAAACTCTCCTTCCAGACTCACATTAACCATCTCCAATCCAAAGTTAAATCTAGAATCGGCTTCCTGTTTCACAACAAAGCCTCCTTCACTCATACTGCTAAACATGCCCTCGTATAACTGACTATCCTACCGATCCTTGACTTCGGCGATGTCATTTACAAAATAGCTTCCAACACTCCTCTGCAATTAGGCTTTCACATGAGTATTTCTGTATAGCTGTTAATTTTACACTATTATTAGAAAAAAAATCCTTACAATTAACTTCAGTTAGTGGAGATGGAAGAGACTGAAATGAAAGCATATGCTTAAAGTACTTTGCTTCCTCTTTCAAAATGTTGTTTGGTGAATCATGGATGACGTCATTTGTAACAAGTTTCTGTAAATTATTTTTGGTAGCATTTCTATGTTGAAGATTAAAAAAGAATTTGGTGCATTTTCCCCAATATTCCATCCAGTTCGCTTATAGTTTATTATATATTACACTTGATCTTTCTTGAATAAGTTCCTCAATTTATTTTTGTTTTTCCTCTAACTTATTCTGTACCTCTATGTTACAGTTTTTATTGTTATCTAACTGTACTGTTGGTCCCTCTATTTCATTTTGTTTGTTTTAAAGATGAGTATTGAATTACATGGCCTCTAAAAGCACATTTAAAAGTGTCCCATACAATAAGGGGATCTGCTGTACCTATGTTATGTAGGAAAAAGTAAGTTATAAATTATTCTGTCATGGTTAAAAAACAATTTGTCATCCAGTAGGCTTTGATTACATTTCTAATATCCTCGCCTTCACAGAAATTCTGTAAGAGTAAGGTGTATACCAATTATTTGATGGTCCGAAAGCATTCTGTCCCCTATCAACACTCTTTTAACTTTTGGTGCCAGCAAAAATGACATAAGAAAGTAGTCAAGACGACTAGCTTGATTGAGCCTCCACCATGTATAGCTCACTAGTTCAGGATATTTAAGCCTCTATATATCCACTAGTTCCAATATATCCATAATATTCATAATTTCCTTAAGTGCATGATAGTTTGTAGTGTGATCTCCTTTATCGTCCACTGAGGTACTTAAAACCATAATATAATCTCCCACCATAATAATTAAGTCATGTATTGCCTGTAAGCTCGATAAATGATTATATATATTAGTATAGAAGCGTGGATCATCATTATTTGGACCATATAGGTTAATGAGCCAAATCTGTTTATGGTCCAATAGCATATTTAAAAGGATCCACTTTCCTTGCGGATCTGTTTGAACAGTTTGCACATTCGGATCAAAATAATTGTTAATTTATATCATCACCCCTTTTGGGTTTCTTTGCCCATGGGAGAAGTATATTTTGTCCCCCCAGTCCTTTTTCCATACAACTTCGTCTAAAGGTGTAGAATGGGTTTCCTGTAAACAATAGATATTATATTCCTTCTCTTTTAGCCAGGTAAAGACTGATCGTCTTTTCTTATTATCTGCTAAGCCATTACAATTCTAACTAGCTATACTTATTTCACCACTTACCATAATGAGATACAAGTTTTGATTATACTTACCATAATATATGTTTGTAAATGTACCATTAAGAAGTACCATGATAATTGAGTGTCCATATAGCTGTACCATGATGTTTGCACTGTTAAGTATACTGTAGCTGCGACTAAGTAAACCTCTAATTGTCCTCCAATATTCCACCCACTAAAACCTCCCCCCATCCCAAGTTGGGTTGTCATCCCAGTGACTGGCTGACCATCCCTGTACACATGGATCCTATTGCATTAAAGAGACAGGGGCCCATCCTTCAAAAAGAGCACATGGTAACACTTACAGTACAGAACCAGATCCGCAGCCAATATCATTTTGAACGCCTTCGCCTCGGTTGTACAGCATCTAGTTATTTAAATATATACACTACCAGTCAAAAGTTTGGACACACCTACTCACTCAAGGGTTTTTCTTTATTTTTACTATTTTCTACATTGTAAAATAATAGTGAAGACATCAAAACTATGAAATAACACATATGGAATCATGTAGTAACCAAGAAAGTGTTAAACAAATCAACATATATTTTATATTTGAGATTCTTCAAAATAGCCACCCTTTGCCTTAATGACAGCTTTGCACACTCTTGGCATTCTCTCATCCAGCTTCACCTGGAATGTTTTTCCAACAGTCTTGAAGGAGTTCCCACATATGCTGAGCACTTGTTGGCTGCTTTTCCTTCACTCTGCCGTCCGACTCATCCCAAACCATCTCAATTGGGTTGAGGTCGGGGGATTGTGGAGGCCAGGTCATCTGATGCAACACTCCATCACGCTCCTTCTTGGTAAAATAGCCCTTACACAGCCTGGAGGTGTGTTGGGTCATTGTCCTGTTGAAAAACAAATGATAGTCCCGCTAGGCCCAAACCAGATGGGATGGCATGTCGCTGCAGAATGATGTGGTAGCCATGCTGGTTAAGTGTGCCTTGAATTCTAAATAAATCACAGACAGTGTCACCAGTAAAGCACCCCCACACCATAGCACCTCCTCCTCCGTGCTTTACGGTGGGAACTACACATGCGGAGATCATCCGTTCACCCACACCGCGTCTCACAAAGACACAGCGGTTTGAACCAAAGATCTCCAATTTGGACTCCAGACCAAAGGACAACTTTCTACCGGTCTAATGTCCATTACTCATGTTTCTTGGCCCAAGCAGGCCTCTTCTTCTTATTAGTGTCCTTTAGTAGTGGTTTCTTTGCAGCATTTCAACCATGAAGGTCTGATTCACACAGTCCCCTCTGAACAGTTGATGTTGAGATGTGTCTGTTACCTGAACTCTGTGAAGCATTTATTTGGGCTGCAATTTCTGAGGCTTGTAACTCTAATGAACTTATCATCTGCAGTAGAGGTAACTCTGGGTCTTCCATTCCTGTGGCGGTCCTCATGAGAGCCAGTTTCATCATTGCGCTTGATGGTTTTTGCGACTGTACATGAATAAACTTTAAAAGATCTTGATATTTTCCGTATTGACTGACCTTCATGTCTTAAAGTACTGATGGACTGTCATTTCTCTTTGCTTATTTGAGCTGTTCTTGCAATAATATGGACTTGGTCTTTTACCAAATAGGGCTATCTTCTGTATACACCCCTACCTTGTCACAACACAACTGATTGGCTCAAACGCATTAAGAAGGAAAAATAAATTCCACAACTTAACTTTTAAGAAGGCACACCCGTTAATTGAAATATATTCCAAGTGACTACCTTATGAAGCTGGTTGAGAGAATGCCAAGTGTGCAAAGCTGTCATCAAGGCAAAGGGTGGCTATTTGAAGAATATCAAATATAAAATATATTTTGATTTGTTTAGCACTTTTTTGGTTACTACATGATTCCATATGTGTTATTTCATAGTTCTGATGTCTTCACTCTTATTCTACAATGTAAAAATAAAGAACAACCCGTGAATGAGTTGGTGTGTCCAAACTTTTGACTGGTACTGTATATATATAAAACACTTGGTAATGTCTTAATTTATTTCCACAACTGACTAATAATTTGCGTAATAATATAAGCACTTCTACGAAGGATTGTTACCTACACACACACACACACGCACGCACACAACCACACACAACCACAAGCTCAAATGTTCAACAGTTGTTCCACCATCGAGCCCAACTCAAGAGAAGACTTCATGTGTGAATGCCTATACAGTTTGGCTATTTAAGAAGGTATGCCAAATTGCCAAATTGAGAAGGAATGGGAAGATTTGATTAACCCATATCTAGTCCTAGCTGATAGAGCTCGGATACCCCCCTTCCCCCCAACACCCACACCACGCTGGTCCCGTGTTGTGACCCATCTTCCCAAGCATCTTCCCAAGCACATTCCATTTGTCAGACCGTTTGGTTTTCCTCTGCCACCAAGGCCACAATAATATGCCCCCTCTCTGATTGTCAGACTGTGACTCCCTCCCCATGGGTTATTGCAGCCAGTGTTGCGAGCACTGCCACTACCTGGGTGGGGCACTTCACCGGAATTCCCACCGGCTAGGTACGAGGTCGTCAAGGTTCTCATTAGCAGCTTTGAGAAAATCCTTGTATATTATGCTCACCCATCCGGGTGCTTTGGCTTTTTGACCCACCCTGCCAGGCAGGCTCAGACTCTTGAGGGGGCGGTGCTGCTTTAGTGGGTTTCTGACCGTGTTCACCTTTCTGTCATGGCTGCGTAGGCTACTTGCATGCCTATACAATGGATAAGGACTAGTGGTTGGGTTGCTCAGGTGGGTGTCTAGGATACAGGGTTGGCACCGTTCCATCATGATAGGACAAAAATAAAATACAAAATATATTTATTTATTTAAAATATATTTCCCATATCGGCGCAAAAGTGAAAACTCTCACTCTGTCACAACCCCTGTTCGCAGACACACATGGGCTCTGGCATTTGCAACCATTTTCCTTACTCACTTAATTCATCACACTTCTCCAATCACACAAAACACACAGGCACCCCATCTTCCAACATATCCACACTCTCCTCACATATACACCCGTACATACTTATGTCCTCTGTTTGTCGTGTTTTTATTTCTACCTTGTTTATTCCTGCCTAATTTTAAACCAGGCGAGTCTTTTGCCAAGGCTTTTAACCATTATGTTATCTTTAAATGATGCAAATTTGGCAATGATTGGGAGCTCGAATCGCTGTCCTCTCTGTCTGAAACAATATACGCATTCAAGTTTAATTTGGTTGACAGTATCGCCTGGGATCTGCAGCACTTTGACCATGAATTCTTTCACCACACTCTTCACCTTCATCCTCTTTCATTCTTGTAAGCTCCAGATTTTTGCGCATTGATCTAGTCTGTATATCTCTTCACAACTTGTTCTCTTTTTTATGTTCATTAACATCGGCTTCAATAACATTGACTGTACTCTTCAACTTTTACACTATTAATAGAAAAAAAATGAAAGCAGCAGTAGGGAGGCGTCTGTTCAGATAATGCCCCGGTACAGGCCCCAGTGCAGAGTAGGGTGCCCAGGTATATTCAAGTAGGCCTCAAAAGTTTCAGCAGACCTGTTTTGTATGTCTCCTTAAAAAAAACTCTGAATGCTATATTGCACTATTGTCCAATGTGTTCACATCCAGATGAAACAAAGCTAAATGGAGACAAACATCCACAAAACGCTTTGGTGATTATAATACATAGGGGACTGGCATGTGTAACTGTGGCCCACAACACTCAAGGAATATGTTTAATGACTATTCAAATATGGTGGTGAACTATGATTTTGATAGATGTCACTCTGCCAAAGATGGGGCTTTTCACTTACTCCACTGTACTCTAAATGAAATGGATACTGTTCATGTTTTATAAATGGTTTTCCACTAGTTTGATTGTCTCTTTCTTTTTCTTTCATGTTCCTCAACCTACACCGGGCTTCTCTAAACCAGGTAAGATAAGGTTATGTTGTTAAACTGCAGTGTTGTACTGTCAACTCATGCATGCACACACACACACACACACACACACACACACACACACGCACACACACATACGTCATGGATGAATATGTTTTGTAAAAGTATTGAGGCAAACACAAATTCTCAAGTTCAAGTTTTATTATGGCAAAACACATCTATCCAACATTTGTTTTCCAGGCACGCTTTTGTATTAAAAGTTAAACAGATTTTTATGCAGCCACATGACTACCTGCTAAAAATACACAATGTAAGCAATTGATGTGCCACACACGCTCCCACATGATACATACACACACTCTGACTAACCACACATACTTTTAACTCCATCGAGATAAAAGTGCACAAATTCAGGGACATGCATATTTTAAGTGTTTTATCATTATTAATTTGCTTCTAAATCTGTCTATGAAGGTGCTATGCACTCATGGATAAAGCTCTCACTTTGACCGTTCTACCATGATATTCCATTTGACTCTATGTTGTCAGAAAGGCTGAATGGAATTAAATGGGCTCACTCTGTTATAAGCCTGCAGAAGAGTGCTGTGTCCATATGTGGCAATAATCACGTTTCTTAGTGGCAACATGGACATGTGGGTTTTGCTAATGAGGGATAGGGTCTTGGATTTTGGAGGGGAGTGAACACCAGATGTGGTCATTAATTTCAGTTTGAAATAGGCCTATAACTAATGGTCATGCTGACAGAAAGTTTGTTTAGTTTGTCTATAGCATGAATATGCAGTCCTAGATTCAAATAATTTGGTTTCTTATAACCGTTATTACATGTGATTCATCTTTAGATGTTTGTTGTGACTTTCTTAGTGCATAATGTAAATTCCTTCTACTATCTTTCGCTAATATTATTAATGATGGAAGCTTCATTCAGGATTTATCCCCTAACACTTGTGGGAATTGGCCTATATGAATAGGGCTACATTGAAATGTTTCATATAGAAGAATATGAAAATGCATAACTGTCACGGTTTCGGCCGAGGCTGCCTCTCTTCCTTGTTCGGGCAGGCTTCGGCGTTCGTTGTCTCCGGAATACTAGCTGCCACCGTTGTATGTTTCATGTTCGTTTGCTTTTGTCTGTTTGTTGTGACACCTGTTCTCGTTTAGCGTAATTAGTGTCCTATAAGTTTCTCGTTGTGTTTGTCTAGTGTTGTGTGTGATTGATTTATTTCTGTTGTGTGTAGTGCTTGTGTACTGCATTTTCGCTCGGTTGAGCTTCACTCCACTGCGTTGGAGCATTTACGCACATGTTTAGTGCGCCTTTATTTTTGTCGCCTTCGTGCGTAGTTTCGCCTTCGGGCAAGTGTGTTCGTATTTTCCTTGTTGGAAAGTTAACTAAAGTCTTTTGGACTATACTTCGGTGTCCTGCGCTTGATTCCACCACTACACCCACCTACAGCACTCTTGACAGAATCACACACCTTCAAGAATGGAATCAGCAGGAGCCGCAGCAGCCCAGGCGACGCTGGAGGACAAGGTCCGGGAACAAAGTGACCAGATCCTGCAGATGGGGACCGCACTGCAGGAGGTGATCACCACCATCCGAGGCTGGGGGGCCCCTCCACCGCCATCCTCCCCGCCAGCACCATCGGCCAGTCAGCCCATTCCTGCTCCGGAACCCCGAGGAGTTCGACTCTCGCTCCCGAGGGCCTACGATGGGACCGCGGCCGGGTGTCAGGGATTCCTTCTCCAGGTGGAGCTGTACCTGGCCACCGTGCACCCGGCGCCCTCGGGACATGAGAGCCTGTCCGCCCTGATCTCCTGCCTTTCCGGGAAGGCGTTGGAATGGGCCAACGCGGAGTGGAGGAGGATCGACGCGGATACCATCACCTACGACGAGTTCTCCCGCCGCTTCAGGGCGGTGTTTGACCATACCCCGGAGGGGAAAGCGGCGGGGAGCGTCTGGTCTTCCTCCGGCAGGGAGGAGGAGTGCCCAGGAGTTCGCCCTCGAATTCCGTACTCTAGCGGCAGATGCAGGGTGGAATGAGCGGGCTCACATCGATCACTAC
This sequence comes from Coregonus clupeaformis, assembly GCF_020615455.1. NCBI lineage: Eukaryota > Metazoa > Chordata > Actinopteri > Salmoniformes > Salmonidae > Coregonus > Coregonus clupeaformis. The sequence goes on from NC_059192.1 coordinate 59,535,441, forward strand.
AGATGTGGTCTTCGGCGAGGACGTCCGTCGGGAGCTGGCCTGTAGGGACACCAGCCTCTCGTTCGACCAGTTGGTCGACATGTCCATCAGGCTGGATAACCTGCTAGCTACCCGCGGACGTTCCGAGGGGGTCCGTCCATTTCACCCTCCAGCGCCTCCGAGCCGTGCCCCATGGAGCTCGGGGCGCTGGCGCTAGAGAGAGGAGGGGTCGGCTCACGAGGGGGTCCATCTCCTGCACCAACTGTGGTCGGGAGGACACACCGCGGCTAGGTGCTGGGGATGGCCTCCTAGGGGAGAGGACGACAGGTCCCGCACTGGGGATTCCTTCCAGGTGAGTAGGCGCCCCACTCACCCAGAGCTCTCTGTTGCACATTTCTGTATACCTGTGCGTTTTCCACAGGTAGCACCTCATTCCCAGCATAAGGCGCTGGTAGATTCAGGCGCGGCTGGGAATTTTGTTGATAAGAAGTTTTGTTTAGCCTTAGGATTCCCCTTCTTCCTGTTGATGTCCCTTTCCCCGTTCATGCCCTAGATAGCCGTCCGTTGGGTGCGTGCTTAATCAGGGGAGGTCACTGCGCCACTTAGGATGCGTGCGCAGGGGGTCATCAGGAGATGATTCAGCTATTTCTGATTGACTCGCCTGCGTATCCGGTGGTGCTGGGCATGCCCTGGTTGAGTACCCATAACCCATCTATTTCGTGGCAGGAGAGGGCTCTGATGGAGTGGTCTGCCCAGTGTGTGGGTCGATGTTTGGGCGTTTCCGTAGGGGCTACCTCGGTGGAGAGTCCAAACCAGGTGCCCGCATTGCACGTTCCTCCTGAGTATGGGGATTTGGCTATTGCGTTTAGTAAGTCGAGGGCGACGCGGTTGCCGCCCCATAGGCAGGGAGATTGTGCGATAGACCTCCAGGCAGGAGCTGCGCTCCCACGGAGCCATGTGTATCCTCTGTCTCAGGAGGAGAAGAAAGCTATGGAGACTTACATAGACGAATCTCTGAGACAAGGATACATACGGCCTTCCACTTCCCCCGCGTCCTCGAGTTTCTTTTTTGTGAAGAAAAAGGATGGTGGTTTACGCCCGTGCATCGATTACCGTGGTCTCAATCAGATCACGGTGAAGTACAGTTATCCACTCCCGCTGATTGCGACCATGACTGAGTCATTGCATGGGGCGCGTTTCTTCACTAAATTAGATCTCAGGAGCGCGTACAACTTGGTGCGCATCAGGGAGGGCGATGAATGGAAGACAGCCTTTAGTACCACCTCGGGCCATTACGAGTATCTTGTCATGCCATACGGGTTGATGAACGCTCCGTCAGTTTTCCAATCATTCGTGGATGAGATCTTCAGGGACATGCAGGGGCAGGGGGGGGGTTGTGTATATAGATGACATTCTCATGTACTCGCCTACCCGTGTCGAGCATGTGGCCCTGGTGCGCAGAGTGTTGCGGAGGCTGGTGGAGCACGACCTGTATGTTAAGGCAGAGAAGTGTCTGTTTTTCCAGGAGTCGGTCTCCTTTTTGGGGTATCAGTTGTCTGCGTCAGGGGTGAAGATGGAGGTAGACCGGGTGTCAGCCGTGCGTGACTGGCAAACCCCAACCACTGTGAAGGAGGTGCAGCAGTTTTTGGGGTTTGCGAATTACTACCGGAGGTTTATCCGGGGTTTTGGACAGGTGGCAGCTCCCATCACGTCTCTTTTGAAGGGGGGTCCGGTGCGTCTGCAGTGGTCTGCCGAGGCGGACAGGGCGTTTGGGAGGCTGAAGGACCTGTTTACCTCGGCCCCGGTGCTGGCGCATCCGGATCCCTCTTTGCCATTTCAGGTAGAGGTGGGCCCGCGTCTGAGGCCGGTATAGAGCCGTGCTTTCACAACGGTCAGGCGCGCCACCTAAACTCCGCCCCTGTGCTTTTTATTCTAAGAAGCTCAGTCCGGCGGAGCGAAACTATGACGTAGGGGACAGGGAGCTGTTAGCCGTGGTACAGGCCCTAAAGGTGTGGAGGCACTGGCTTGAGGGGGCTCAACACCCTTTCCTCATTTTGACGGACCACCGTAACCTGGAGTACATCCGGGCAGCGAGGAGGCTGAACCCTCGTCAGGCAAGATGGAATATGTTTTTGACCCGGTTTACATTTAAGATCACGTACATCCCTGGGTCACAGAACGGTAAGGCAGATGCACTGTCTCGGCGGTATGACACGGAGGAGAGGTCCGTGGAGCCCACTCCCCATACTGCCGGAGTCGTGTCTGGTGGCACCGGTAGTGTGGGAGGTCGATGCTGAGCTCGAGCGGGCGTCACGCACCGACCCTAGTCCACCGCAATGCCCGGAGGGTCGGAAGTACGTTCCGCTCGAGGTTCGGGATCGATTGATCTATTGGGCTCACACGTCACCCTCCTCTGGACACCCTGGTATCGGCCGGACAGTGCACTGTCTTAGTGCCAAGTACTGGTGGCCCACGTTGGCAAGGGATGTGAGGGTTTATGTTTCCTCCTGCTCGGTGTGCGCCCAGTGTAAGGCGCCTAGACATCTGCCTAGGGGTAAGTTACTACCCCTGCCCGTTCCACAACGACCATGGTCTCACCTCTCGGTGGATTTCCTTACTGACCTTCCTCCTTCACAGGGGAATACCACTATACTGGTCGTTGTGGACCGGTTTTCTAAGGCCTGTCGTTTGCTCCCCATGCCGGGCCTTCCTACAGCCCTGCAAACTGCCGAAGCACTATTCACCCATGTGTTCCGGCACTACGGGGTGCCCGAGGATATTGTGTCTGATCGAGGTCCCCAATTTACCTCCAGGGTCTGGAGAGCCTTTATGGAGCGGTTGGGGGTCTCGGTGAGCCTCACCTCGGGTTACCACCCGGATAGTAATGGGCAGGTGGAACGCGTGAACCAGGATGTGGGTAGGTTTCTTAGAACATGCTGCCAGGACCGGCCGGAGGAGTGGGCAGAGTCGTTCCCTGGGCCGAGATGGCCCAGAATTCCCTACGCCATTCCTCCACTAACCTAACCCCTTTCCAATGTGTGTTAGGTTACCAGCCGGTTCTGGCACCTTGGCAGCAGAGCCAGATCGAGGCTCCTGCGGTGGATGAGTGGGCGCGGCGCTCGGAGGAGACGTGGAACGCTGCACACGTCCACCTGCAGCGGGCCCTCCGACGTCATAAGGCGAGCGCCGATCTCCACCGCAGTGAGGGACCGGTGTACGCACCTGGTGATCGAGTCTGGCTCTCTACCAGAAACCTGCCCCTCCGCCTGCCCTGTCGGAAACTGGGTCGGCGGTTTGTAGGGCCATTTAAGGTCCTGAGAAGGTTGAACGAGGTGTGTTACAAATTACAACTACCTGTTGAATATAAAAGTATTAACCCCTCGTTCCATGTGTCCCTTCTCAGGCCGGTGGTAGCTGGCCCACTCCAAGAAAGTGAGATCAGGGAGACTCCTCCGCCCCATTGGACATCGAGGGGCACCGGCGTACTCCGTGAGGTCCATCTTGGATTCGAGACGTCGGATGGGGGGTCTCCAATATCTAGTGGAGTGGGAGGGGTACGGTCCGGAGGAACGGTGCTGGGTGCCGAGGAGAGACATTTTGGACCTCTCCTGACGGAATTCCATCGTGGGCACCCGACGCACCCTGCTCCGCGTCCTCCGGGTCGTCCCCGAGGCCGGAGTCAGCGCACGTCTGGAGCCGCGCGTCAAGGGGGGGGTACTGTCACGGTTTCGGCCGAGGCTGCCTCTCTTCCTTGTTCGGGCAGGCTTCGGCGTTCGTTGTCTCCGGAATACTAGCTGCCACCGTTGTATGTTTCATGTTCGTTTGCTTTTGTCTGTTTGTTGTGACACCTGTTCTCGTTTAGCGTAATTAGTGTCCTATAAGTTTCTCGTTGTGTTTGTCTAGTGTTGTGTGTGATTGATTTATTTCTGTCGTGTGTAGTGCTTGTGTACTGCATTTTCGCTCGGTTGAGCTTCACTCCACTGCGTTGGAGCATTTACGCACATGTTTAGTGCGCCTTTATTTTTGTCGCCTTCGTGCGTAGTTTCGCCTTCGGGCAAGTGTGTTCGTATTTTCCTTGTTGGAAAGTTAACTAAAGTCTTTTGGACTATACTTCGGTGTCCTGCGCTTGATTCCACCACTACACCCACCTACAGCACTCTTGACAATAACCATGGTAGCAATTAAAAGGGAACAGTTTGGAGATTATGGGAAAATTATTAGGCTGAAGGTGAGGACCTAACAGTTCACCTGAAACAAGACTGAATCAAAAAATTACACTGTTGATTTTATGTGCATTTTACATTTACTGTACTTTTCGCTGCATTTGTTGATAACGAAATCTGAAAATACTCTGGATACATTCAGTAGCATGATAATAATATTATTTGGGGTACGTGCAACATAAGACAAAAAAATGACAAGGGTTTGAGTGAGAGGTCTAACTGGTGTTTCCAAGTGGCCACACACATCTCCAAAGTGTACACAGTTCCTAAGTAATTTCAATGTACTTTTATGAAGAAGAAAAAAAAACACCTCACTGCACAACACCTCTCCCCTATTTGACCTAGATATGATGTGTGTATGTACTGATATGTAGGCTGTGTGTGCCTTTTTAAATGTATGTAGTTCTGTCCTTGAGCTGTTCTTGTCTATTAATGTTCTGTATTATGTCATGTTTTGTGTGGATCCCAGGACGAGTTGCTGCTGATTTCACAACATCTAATGGGGATCCTAATAAAATATGCCGTTGAGGAACTAGAGCAAGCACATTTGTAGTTGTTTTGTTTGGAACACAGCCCTGCATCCCTGCTTTACACAATTACTGTTCTTTACGCAATCCAAAAACAGCTAAATTATAAAATATTATCTTACAGTGTTAGGCTTTCACAAGGCAATTCAGAGAAGCATATCATAATTTTGGTGGGCATAGAATGGAGTCATGAGTTTATTCAGATGCATGGTCTGCGGCAAATTCTTCACAATACAACAAACAGGCTCATTCTGTTGATGACAACCCAGACTATAACGCCATGTAATCTTGTAACTGTACATCAAACATAGTGATCATAAACGTTGACACTGTATATTACATGAGCTTTATGATATAGAAATGTGAAGTGCACATTTGGACTCACCAGTGTTTGGCTTGCTTGTATGACATCAAAGCGATATTCATTATAATCCTCAATGTTTCATCTTTCAAAATACATTGATTCCTCGTCATTTACAGCATTTCCCTCACTCAGACAACAAAACATTTGCTATAGTTGCCCAATTAGCAGGAGGAAAGTGAGTGAGTGTAAGAGAGAGATACTCTAGAATAAAAGAGAAAAGACAGAGTTGGAATGCCGAACACACCTAGAAGAAAATGTAGGGACTCAAATCTGACTAACATTTAATTGAAGGAGAATATAAATGTAAAGTTAGACTCAGTGATATGACGTAGATGCAGAAAGTAAACAGCGTAGTTGGTCAATTTCCGCAACAACTACGAGCGTTGAAGTGCGAGGCTCAACTTTTCTCAGCATGAAGCGAACCCGAGTACTTGAGCAGATACTATATATGTGACTGTGTGATGGTGAAGTCTTTCATCTCGCTTATCTCAATATCTGCAGTGCTGCTTGTGGCAACGTCATCTAGCTGAGTACCTTTAAGTAGGATAATATTTTTGAGAATGTAATGTGGAATTGGAGACAGATGAAGAGAGAGTGCGAACGGAAGAGGGAGAGAGAGATGAGGTGGGGTTATGAGTAAGCCAGACTAGAAGGGGGAGGGGAGTAGATGAAGAGAGAGAGTGCTATGAGATGAGGCCAGTGGAGTGTGGATTTCTCTATCAGTAGTCTGTCGGTATGACTGAGCTCAGGGGGCCTCCAGCAGACGCTCACTTACACCCTCTCCACTTGGTCTTTCTCTCGCTCTCTTTTTTTCTCTCTCAATTCAATTCAATTTCAATTTAAGGGCTTTATTGGCATGGGAAACATATGTTAACATTGCCAAAGCAAGTGAAGTAGAAAGTAAACAAAAGTAAAATAAACAATAAATATTGTTCTCCCTCTCTCTCTCTCTCTCTCTCTCTCTCTCTCTCTCTCTCTCTCTCTCTCTCTCTCTCTCTCTCTCTCTCTCTGTGTATCTCAATTCAAAGGGCTTTATTGGCATTGGAAACATGTTTACATTGTCAAAGCAAGTGAAATAGAACCAGCAGCAGCACCCACGCCGCTAATGGGCCATCAGGGTTTCCAGTTAGCAGCTTTCATACTGCAGTGCCACATCAAGCAAACTTCACCTAAAATCAATGAATGCTATAATATTATTACTTTATTTGAAAGATTCATAGTTAATTGACTATTTTATTGTTTGCAGCTGAGGAAGCTTTACCATTCTTATGTCAATATACAGTGCCTTCAGAAAGTATTCATACGCCATGACTTATCCTAAATTAAAAATGGATGACTTTTTTTTTTTTTCTCACCAATACACACAATTCCCCATAATGTCAAAGTGATATTTTTTTTGTGAAATGTTTAGAAAATGAAATACAGAAATATCTCATTTACGTAAGTATTCATACCCCTGAGTCAATACTTTGTAGAAACACCTTTGGCAGCGATTACAGCTATGAGTCTCTAAGAGCTTTCCACACGTGGGTTGTGCAACATTTGACCATTATTATTTTCAAAATCTTTAAGCTCTGTCAAATTGGTTGTTGATCATTGCTAGACAACCATTTTCAGGTCTTGCCATAGATTTTCAAGTAGATTTAAGTCAAAACTGTAACTAGGGCACTCAGGAACATTCAATGTCTTTTTGGTAAGCGACTTCAGTGTATATTTGGCCTTGTGTTTTAGGTTATTGTCTTGCTGAAAGGTGAATTCATCTCCAAGTGTCCGGTGGAAAGCTGACTGAACCAGGTTTTCCTCTAGGATTTTGCCTGTGCTTAGCTCTATTCCGTTTCTTTTTTATCCTGAGAACTCCCCAGTCCTTAACGATTACATGCATACCCATAACATGATGCTTCCACCACTATGCTTGAAAATATGGAGAATGGTACTCAGTAATGTGTTGTATTGAATTTGCCCCAAACATAACACTTTGTATTCAGGACAAAAAGTAAATTGCTTTGCCACATATTTTGCAGTATTCCTTTAGTGCCTTGTTGCAAACATGATGCATGTTTTGGAATATTTTCACTCTGTCAATTAAGTTAGTATTGTGGACTAACTACAACATTGTGGATCCATCCTCAGTTTTCTCATATTACAGCCATTAAAGGATGCAACTGGTCTTTGTGGTTGAATAAGTGTTTGAAATTCCCTGCTTGACTGAGGGACCTTACAGATAATTGTATGTGTGGGGTACAGAGATGAGGTAGTCATAAAAATAAATAATGTTAAACACTATTATTGCACACAGAGAGTCCATGCAACTTATTATGTGCCTTGTTAAGCACATTTTTACTCCTGAACTTATTTAGGCTTGCCATAACAAAGGGGTTGAATACTTATTGACTGACGACATTTCAGCTTTTAATTTTAAATTTTATTTGTAAACATTTCGAAAAACATGATTCCACTTTGACATTATGGGGTATTGTGTGTATGCCAGTGACAAAACATCTACATTTAATACATGTTAAATTCAGGCTGTAACACAACAACATGTGGAAAAAGTCAAGGGCTGTTGAATACTTTCTGAAGGCACTGTACATGTACAGTACACCACTATGATAGCTTTCAGCTTTCTAAAGTATAAGTCTAATCCTACCCCACATTTTGTGGGCTTTGAATAAAGCTTAACATGTCAGGCAGGAACTGACTACACTCAATGTCCATTCTTCAATCCAGCAAAAGCATAAAATGAGGCTTATTGGCAGACAGAGACCATTCTGAGATAACTTACCATTCTAACAATTTAATTTTGGCTGCAGGATCCCCACCCCTCGAATAAAAATCGAACGCATCAGCCAGACAGCCACTCACAAAGTATAGACTAACAATCGCTGTCCATGGTGCCGAAATTGCGACAAGTATACAGTGGCAAGAAAAAGTATGTGAACCTTTTGGAATTACCTGGATTTCTGCAAAAATTGGTCATAAAATTTGATCTGATCTTCATCTATGTCACAACAATAGACAAACACAGTGTGCTTAAACTAATAACACACAAATTATTGTATTTTTCTTATCTATATTGAAAACATAATTGAAACATTCACAGTGTAGGTTGGAAAAAGTATGTGAAACGCTATGGTATTGACTTCTCCAAAAGCTAATTGGAGTCGGGAGTCAGCTAACCTGGAGTCCAATCAATGAGACGAGATTGGAGATGTTGGTTAGAGCTGCCCTGCCATAAAAATAACACTTACAAAATTTGAGTTTGCTATTCACAAGAAGCATTGCCTGATGTGAACCATGCCTCGAACAAAATAAATCTCAGAAGATCTAAGATTAAGAATTGTTGACTTGCATAAAGCTGGAAAGGGTTACAAAATGATCTCTAAAAGCCTTGATGTTCATCCATGGTAAGACAAATTGTCTATAAATGGAGAAAGTTCAGCACTGTTGCTACTCTCCCTAGGAGTGGCCGTCCTGCAAAGATGACTGCAAGAGCACAGCGCAGACTGCTCAATGAGGTTAAGAAGAATCCTAGAGTGTCAGCTAAAGACTTACAGAAATCTCTGGAACATGCTAACATCTCTGTTGACGAGTCTACGATACGTAAATAAATAAGACACTGCTGTCCAAAAAAACATTGCTGCACGTCTGAAGTTCGGAAAGAGCACCTGGATGTTCCACAGCGCTACTGGCAAAATATTCTGTGGACAGATGAAACTAAAGTTGAGTTGTTTGGAAGGAACACACAACAGTATGTGTGGAGAAAAAAAGACACAGCACACCAACATCAACACCTCCACCCGATTAAGATGCTGTGGCATGACTTCAAGAGAGTGGTTCACACCAGACATCCCAAGAATATTGCTGAACTGAAACAGTTTTGTAAAGAGGGATGGTCCAAAATTCCTCCTGACTGTTGTGCAGGTCTGATTCGCAACTACAGAAAATGTTTGGTTGAGGTTGTTGCTGCTAAAAGAGGGTCACCAGTTATTAAATCGAAGGGTTCACATACTTTTTCCACCCTGCACTGTGAATGTTTACACGGGGTGTTCAATAAAGACATGAAAACATATAATTGTTTGTGTGCTATTAGTTTAAGCAGACTGTGTTTGTCTATTGTTGTGACTTAGATGAAGATCAGATCGAATGTTATGACCAATTTATGCAGAAATCCAGGTAATTCCAAAGGGTTCACATACCTTTTCTTGACACTGTATGTGACTGCCTATAGCTTTGCTTTAGCTAATGGATAAATGTTTATTGGTAGGCCTATTTGGTCGTCATTTTCTCATGTTAAGCCTAACATTTGACGAAGTTATACACGTGTCGCAATAATGTAATTACTTGTTCAGTAATTCAAGTTGGAAATTCAAACAATGTGGATTGTAAAATAAATGTTCGATGCAAGTTATACTAATCAGCTACCAATTATTTACAACTGTCCTGTATAGACTACCTGAACCTGCATGACATGAGCCGTCCTCGCGCTCTCTCCCAGCTTGGATAGAAAGTTGTTGTGCATAAAACCAGTCTATTAATGCCAAACAATACAGTCAGTCCACCCTCAAAACACTAGCATACTATGTATTGTTTCATTATGCAGTGTAGTCTACTATCTATAGCTATATACAGTATTAAACTGCTATTAAGCTGCTATTTATAAACTTTTAATAAAAATTACACATCAAATAGCCTAACAATTGTCCTGAAGTATTCCTTGCTGTGTCTCACTCTCTCTGTGTGTCTGTATCTCTTTCTGTTTCTTTCTCTTAGAAATAAGTTATCTGTCTGTGCTTGTCTATTTTTTTCTATGTAGAGGCCTATAGTAGCTATAGTATTCGAAGGCGTCACCTTGCATTTTTGTGTGCAAATGTTTACACCACATCCTGTAGGCCTAGGTTGCGGGCCCGACTGTTTTCTATAGTAAGTATTGACAACCCAGACAGTCTTTCCTGAGACATTGTGCATTATATGTATGTCCATTGCGCTGCACACAATTTAAACTTAGCCTTGAATGATGCATGCCAAGACATACCAGAGATAAGGGACTGTTGATACTGCAACCACACAACTCAAACCCCGGTTCACCAGTATGAACAAAATTACAAACCGCCTTTTTAGTTTGAGCCCTCAAGAACTGTTGTCCACTAATGATGATAATCTGTTTGCATCTGCCAATTTATTGGCTGTCCAGTATCCAGACGACCTGTCCCCAGAGCTTCCTATACAGTTAATCTCTTTCTATAGCGGGTTGAGTCCGGAAGTTAAGGAGAATGAGAGGCTTGTTGAACAATGATGCAGAACCGCTTATTTGAAACACCACTCCCGCTTATTTGAAACACCACTCCCAGTTATTTGAAACACCAGTTTCCATGATGTTGCTACGACAATCAAGGTGTTTTAACCATCCTTGTAACTGTCACTTTAGCGGCGAGATCGTTTTCTAAACAAAACTCATAAAGAACTGCCTAAGGAGCGTTAGGCTCTCGGTCTGATATGCACCTGAGTAAGCTCCGCTCATTGCACTGGCGCAATCATAGCCTTGACCACGGCATTTGTTCACAGATATCCCCATACTTTCAATCAGTTATTCAATTATTTAGTCCTGAGGTACTTTGATCAGTCACATTCTTGAAGCCCAAGAAACAAATACTTAGCTTCCTATTACGTATGCAAATTAAAAAGGGTTATAAATGACTTTTTGGAGGGTTACTGTCAAAATGATTGATAAAAAAAACAAATAGACATCGATGACAGGCGCATGGGCATGGGCACGGTACGCCAGTGGGTGGGAAGGTACCTTGCAGAGAAAATACAAAAGGCTGTAGTTCGATAGACTGCGAGGGTTGATCTTTCCCTAATCTCGTTTTTACAGTATTTTATGCATTTGTGCCAGGAAGGCCCACTTATATTGATTGACTTGCAAGACTACAGTTTGATTGCCCTGTGACAGAAAAATTAAGATACAACAGAGGGATGCTGGAAAGATTACAAAATGGTCCTAACATGTGTCAAGATATGGGCAGGAAATGGGGGGTAAGGATGGACCCATGGGTGCCTGTCAAGTGTATCGGAGAATCTCAATTGCGTACTCCTCGCGTCCTTCTCAAAACCCATTGAAGGAGAAGGTCAAAGGGGAGGGACCTCTGGCTTTCTCATCCAATGGGTTTTGAGAAGGAGAAGAGGAGAGAGGACGCGAGAAGTATACAATTGAGATTTTCCCCATGTCTACAGCAATGGTGAATCTCTATAGCCATCCAGATGCATTGTGGGTTATCCCAGACATGTGACACAGTACACAGCTCGGCTCTCTATGCACTCTAAGTCCCTCTGGCAAACAGATGATAATGCTTACAATATTTAAACAAAAAAACAGCTTCAGATCGGTTTCCATACGATGTAGGTGCCGTACTGTATACTGCAAGAGGATGCTGATGGTATCTTTGAACTGGATGGGATTTAATGGTGCTAGGCTCTCTGTTGAATAGGCCTTCCTGGCTGTGGACTCCAGCATATTTGTCATCACCAGATTTGCTAAGATGTGGGAAGGCCTTGAAACCAGGGAAAACCTTTCATTTTGGATTGACTGGCATTTTCAAAGGCCCATGATCTCTTGTAGAGTGATTCCTCACGAAACCCAGACAAAAAAATACCATGATTTGGTGGATTTTCACAAAATGTAATCCATAGAATAGTCCTTTGGAGGAAGGATTGTTGACATATATTTTACATTTGTTTCTAAAATAATAGTTGAGAAAGAATTAATGAAGTTGGCCGATTTATGACATTTTGGCCTTACCCAGGCCTCCTTTAAGACTCCATAATCATCATCTGTAGATGCTACAAAGCAAAAATGGATGTCATATGAAGCTTTACCGCTTGCTCTAATATTAATAGTATTTTGATTTATTTGTACAATTATTTTTATTTATGAATATTGAAATATATACACATGAATATAGAAAATATAAACTATTTGATGTGGCATTTTTTATTTTATTGTTGAACATATATACTCTACAGCAGTGGTCACCAACCTTTTCTGAGTTAAAATGCAATCAGAGATCTACCGCTCAGATTTGAATAAAATAATTTAAACATGATCTCACTCATAAAAACAGCAGCTCTTTGCTGTATTCATTTACAGTCTCTCTAGTCATGGTTTTACAAGTTTTGAATTCTCACAGTATCAACTTTGCTGTAGCTTTCTTTTATGCCTGCTACGTTACTGCAGACACGGTAATATGAGCCATCCGATTGGCCAGTGGTAGGCCTATAGTGCACTTGATTTGCTCTCCGAGTTGGTATCTTCAGACACATGAAATGGTTCAAAATGGGAACACTTCGCCTACCCGGCACGCAGGGCAGCTGAATCGGGTGCACCTACCACCAACAGCGCGAGACCCCCCCCAAAAAAAAAGGAATGCAAGGCTTTGTTGTTTGTTTTTTTACAGCAATGTTTGGCGATCGACTAGGAATGTCTTGGAGATCGACCAGTCAATTGTGATCGACTGGTTGGTGACCACTGCTCAACGGGCATATCAAAGTTCCAGAGAAGGATCTCTGCTAGTTTTAAAGTTATGGCCCATTTTATACAGAGACATTAATATAGTAGACAATGTAACCAATCACAGCCCTCCTTTTACTTGTATCATTGCACATCCTGCAAATCGCCAGCAGAGGGCGACCATTTTGAATCCATTCCCACATTCACTCTGATGGTAATACTTACAAATTGGATCATAACTCTAAAAGTAGCAGAGATCCCACTCTGGAATGTTGTTAACCAGTGGATAATTACAGTGGGGAAAAAAAGTATTTAGTCAGTCACCAATTGTGCAAGTTCTCCCACTTAAAACGATGAGAGAGGCCTGTAATTTTCATCATAGGTACACGTCAACTATGACAGACAAAATGAGAAAAAAAAATCCAGAAAATCACATTGGAGGATTTTTTATGAATTTATTTGCAAATTATGGTGGAAAATAAGTATTTGGTCAATAACAAAAGTTTCTCAATACTTTGTTATATACCCTTTGTTGGCAATGACACAGGTCAAACGTTTTCTGTAAGTCTTCACAAGGTTTTCACACACTGTTGCTGGTATTTTGGCCCATTCCTCCATGCAGATCTCCTCTAGAGCAGTGATGTTTTGGGGCTGTCGCTGGGCAACACGGACTTTCAACTCCCTCCAAAGATTTTCTATGGGGTTGAGATCTGGAGACTGGCTAGGCCACTCCAGGACCTTGAAATGCTTCTTACGAAGCCACTCCTTCGTTGCCCGGGCAGTGTGTTTGGGATCATTGTCATGCTGAAAGACCCAGCCACGTTTCATCTTCAATGCCCTTGCTGATGGAAGGAGGTTTTCACTCAAAATCTCACGATACATGGCCCCATTCATTCTTTCCTTTACACGGATCAGTCGTCCTGGTCCCTTTGCAGAAAAACAGCCCCAAAGCATGATGTTTCCACCCCCATGCTTCACAGTTGGTATGGTGTTCTTTGGATGCAACTCAGCATTCTTTGTCCTCCAAACACGACGAGTTGAGTTTTTACCAAAAAGTTATATTTTGGTTTCATCTGACCATATGACATTCTCCCCAATCCTCTTCTGGATCATCCAAATGCACTCTAGCAAACTTCAGACGGGCCTGGACATGTACTGGTTTAAGCAGGGGGACACATCTGGCACTGCAGGATTTGAGTCCCTGGCGGCGTAGTGTGTTACTGATGGTAGGCTTTGTTACTTTGGTCCCAGCTCTCTGCAGGTCATTCACTAGGTCCCCCCGTGTGGTTCTGTGATTTTTGCTCACCGTTCTTGTGATCATTTTGACCCCACGGGGTGAGATCTTGCGTGGAGCCCCAGATTGAGGGAGATTATCAGTGGTCTTGTATGTCTTCCATTTCCTAATAATTCTTCCCACAGTTGATTTCTTCAAACCAAGCTGCTTACCTATTGCAGATTCAGTCTTCCCAGCCTGGTGCAGGTCTACAATTTTGTTTCTGGTGTCCTTTGACAGCTCTTTGGTCTTGGCCATAGTGGAGTTTGGAGTGTGACTGTTTGAGGTTGTGGACAGGTGTCTTTTATACTGATAACAAGTTCAAACAGGTGCCATTAATACAGCTAACGAGTGGAGGACAGAGGAGCCTCTTAAAGAAGAAGTTACAGGTCTGTGAGAGCCAGAAATCTTGCTTGTTTGTAGGTGACCAAATACTTATTTTCCACCATAATTAGAAAATAAATTCATTAAAAATCCTACAATGTGATTTTCTGGATTTTTTTCCCTCAATTTGTCTGTCATAGTTGACGTGTACCTATGATGAAAATTACAGGCCTCTCTCATCTTTTTAAGTGGGAGAACTTGCACAATTGGTGGCTGACTAAATACTTTTTCCCCCCACTGTATATATATATTTGAATATGGATTTTTATAGGTATTCTCTTGTATGACTAGTTTATACTTATTCATTACCAAATTGCATATTGTCTCCCCACACTACATTATTGCTTTTTTTTATTTTGCCTGTCTTGGTTTTGTTATCACTATCTATGACCAGATTCACTGTGTATAGCATGATGCCTATGGAATCATATTGTAGCTGCTAACATTACATTATTATGGAGGATGCTCCACCATAACTGCCATATGTTTTCTTCCTGTCTACAAGGACCTTTCTTTGGAGCCTTTGTCCACTGTCTATTTTGGATTTCTATAAAGGGAGCATGCAATGGCTCAAGCTTTTATGAAAAGAGCCCCTAATGAACTCTGGCGAGAGGGATAGAACAAAAACAGCATTGAAACCCTGGAACTCAACCTCATAATTACTCTCCATCTACTCAGGAACTCTCTGCAGCCAGTTCAGCCTTTGCCAGAAAAATGGACAGGCCAAAAATGACAGAAACTGTGACTACCAAACTCATGCTGTATCTATTCTATGGACAACACAGTTGTTCTGTTTTTCTATACAGGGCATAAGTGTTGTCACCTGTTATTTTAGGAAAGGAATGAAGTGGGCAGGCTAAGGTAGAACAAAGGGTGAAAAAAGGCCATGTGAAGGAATATGATTGTGCATAGTAGTTTCAGAACAGTTAAAAACATTGCATGCATTCTATTACTTAGCAACCTGGACCCAGGTATACTATAAAAACGTATCCGCCATTGCACCTTCCAGTGTCCTCTCGAGTTTGTAGATCAATTGAGTGAATGGAGAAATTCAACAAGTGTTGACTTCTATGGCTCTATGATACCAGTCTGCAACACAGCACAAACAGACTGAGCCCACTTCATATTGGTCCCTTTTGACCTTGGAGCTGGGAGCCTGATGGGGCCACCTGGACTCCCTGGGCCCCAGCTTGGCACCTCTGATCCCATCAGGCCCAACTCACTGGGGAAACTTGGCTGCCCACACCCACCACTAATTGTGGGGAAATAATTGATTTCTTTAATAGTTGCTCCATTCACATATGTGAGTGAACCCTCCAGGCCTGGCTACACAGATCATCAGATATAAACACTTTTCCAGAGGCTTTTGGATTCTATACGGTAAAATTGTGGATCCTGCAGGATCTAGGCTTGTGGAGAAGGCTGCAGTTATGGATATGGTTCCAGCAGCTGTTCCATCCCTCCTATGGCTTTAGAGAACTGTCTAGTCTAAACCTGGCCCTGTGTAGTGACAGATTTCCATGGCAGAGCGTGTCACAATCTAAATGATTCATTTTCCGTTTCCAACCATCCTCCTTTAGGCAGAGCCAAAGTGTTTTCACAGATCAAAGGAGAGAGCAGAAGCACATAATGGATTCCAACCTTATTATTAAATGGGGTCTTCTGTTGAGAAGGAAACAAAAAAAAGTTGCAAATGAAGAAATAAACAACAAACAAATAGACCTAGCTGTCAAAATCAGATTAGGATTAGCTCTATCCTGGCACCCCAATGGTAGAAGGAGCTTCCCCCTGACGCTAGGAAAGCAGAGTTCCTGCCCATCTTCCAAAAACGTCAAAAACTATCTTAAGATGAATGCACTAACTAAGTCGCTCTGGATAAGAGCGTCTGCTAAATGATTAAATTGTAAAATGTAAATGGCTGGGGAAAAGACAGGAATTTGCTGTTTATGTTGTTTAATTACTTTTTTCGATTTTCTGGTTTAGACCAGGGATCATCAACTAGATTCAGCCTTGGGCCAATTTTTTCTTGAGCGGATGGTGAGGGGGCCGGAAGATAATTACATATCATTTGTAGACTGCAAATTGACCACAGGAAGCCCAAACAGATATAATATTTGACTAAAATATAATAATTTCAAACCTTGCTGACGTTTGTATACGGTCACATAATTTGGAACAGAGCTAAAAAAAAAAAAACACTTGGAGCTGATTTGCTGGTGTTGTTACAGTGTTTTACAGTATGTCAAATTAAAAAACTAAAATCACCCGCCGGCCAAATTCAGTTGGGGAACCCTGGTTTAGACTGTCTGTTTGCATATCACATCAAATGTATTGTTCACATACACATGGTTAGCAGATGTTATTGCGAGTGTAGCGAAATGCTTGTGCTTCTAGTTCCGACAGTGCAGCAATATCTAGCAAGTAATATCTAACAGTCCCACAACAAATATCTAATACACACAAATCTAAGTAAAGGAATGGAAGAAGAATATATAAATATATGGATGAGCAATGTCATTGTCAGAGCGGCATAGGCTAAGATGCAATAGATAGTATAGAATACAGCATAAACACATGAAATGGGTAATGCAATATATTTAAACATTATTAAGATAGTATAGAATACAGTATATACATATGAGATGGGCAATGCAAGGTATGTAAACATTATTAAAGTGGCATTATTAAAGTGACTAGGGCTCCATTTATTAAAGTGGCCAGCTTTGATGCACCTGTACTGAACTCGCCCTCTGGATGATAGCGGGGTGAACAGGCAGTGGCTCGGGTGGTAGTTGTCCTTGATTATCTTTTTGGCCTTACTGTGACATCGGGTGCTCCAGGTGTCCTGGAGGGCAGGTAGTTTGCCCCCGATGACGCGTTGTGCAGACCGCATCACCCTCTGGAGAGCCACATGACTGACAGCCGGATGTGACGAGCACAGATTGTGTTGATCTTTGTCGTGTGATAAGAGAGAGAGAGTGTGTTGTGTGTTTAGGTTATATGTTTGTCTTTGCGTGGTAGTATGAGTGTTCTGTGTATGCTGACACTTTCATTCTGCATGCCCGCTTCAATACTTACCATGTTAATAGTGGAAGCGATGGGACATCGATTTCCTGGAAAGACCTCACAGAAGGATGTGGTTTTCTTGGAAAGACCACTCAGCAGGATCACATTGCCTGCCTCATGCCTATCTTCCCTGGGGTAGATAATGCTAGACACATGCCCCCGCCACCAGAAGAGATCACAGGCTGGGAGGTGTGGAAGCTCTTCATTAGCACGTTGCTATCACAGCTGAATGAGTGAGACACTTAGAACTCTCCAGCCAAAGTACAGATGGGTAAATGTGTGTGTGTGCGAGTGCCTGTGCCTGTACCTGTGCCTGTGTGTGTGTGTGTGTGTGTGTGTGTGTGTGTGTGTGTGTGTGTGTGTGTGTGAGATGTGGTTTTGCATCTGACCACCACTTCAATAGCTAAGCAACAGCTTGTCAGGAGTGGCCACATATTGGACTTAAAGAGCAACTACCCCTAAAAACCAACTCCTCATTTAGAAAACAGCCTACTGTATGTGCCATCGATATGAGTCAGATACATTTAATCTTCTGTCAAAATTGACTACAAATGTAAATAGGAGAATTTTGGACAAAAATGTGTCTCATCCAAAACAAAGTTTTGTGAGACTTGTGGTTTTGACTGCATCACAGCGTAAATTAAGGTTGGGTTTGTTTCAATCCTGCCCACAACTGGCAGTACACAAGTAATCATCAATTTGGAGTGCAGCTGCATGCGACTCAATCCTAATGCCTGTGGGATATCCCTATGGGGCTAGTTAGGGACCATCGGTACATGGACAATATGTTAAAATTCAAATAGCTCCAAATTTCAATGACTTAAAAACCTCAAACCAACTATACATATAGAAAATGTGTTTACAAACATTGAAAGTGTTTAATGAGAAAACTAAAATGTGTGCAACATGAAAATATTGTCTCATTTACATTGTGTAATATATTGACGGTCCCTAACTATCCCCGGAGATAGGCTATCCAAAGTCAAGCAAATGTTGCCATGGTCGCACACCAGCCAGCTGAAGCAGTGGCAAAATAATTTGGCTAACTCTTCCCACCTGCAAACACACACAAGAGACACCCACATCAAACCACACCTCGAAACCAACTCATGTTTGAATTCAGTCATGGCAGCTAGCATTTCTTAATAAACCAAATCTAAAACAAGGCCAAATCAGGAAGTGCAGTCGCCCTTTAGAGTTCTTAGAATGAAGTGAACAGTATTTTCACCAACGTCTGTCAGCCTACTAATATTCAGCTGCTCTCCCTTCAGAAGCACTTTGCACAGTACATCATATACACAGACAGCCTGTGTGACACATGGCCTAACCCCCCCCCAAAAGGAGACAGAGATGATAAGGTGTATGTGACACACACATGTCTGTAAATCGATGAACACCAGGCCACATTCAGCACTGTGGGCAGGGACTTAGTTCAAAGGCCACTCGATCTGTGGGGCCATGCTGTCTCTGATCTCTGTCAACACCATGCATCAGCATACACCATGCATCAGCAAATTCCCCGGCTTTTGTATGAAACCTGTCATGCACTGATATGGATGACCTATGTGGTTTCCGCTCATCCTCAAAGCAAAGCGTGTTATCTATCAAAACAAGGGGCTGGCCTGAACAGCTTCTCCTGCTAAACCAGTCTGATAGTGATGTTAATAATTGACCGCTGGCAAGAAGGAGCCGGGCAGAATGCTTAATCACATGGTACTTAGTGACAAAGTGCTTCTCTGGACCAATTAAACTTTATTTCTATGGGAAATAGAGGGAGAGTGTAATGAAATATGAATGGATGGCTAACTTCAATTTACTCACAGACTCTCTGTCAGCTGTCTATCACACTGTGTTGGAATAGGTGCATAGCAATGGGACACATCATTGTGGAGACTGAGGAGCACACTCACTCCACACACAAACAACTACGCACAAAGAAGCACACACACACACACGCAATCTGAGGGACATAGTTTGGGGTGCTTAGAAGGCTCCTCAATAAATAATCTATGACTAGGTTTGCAAGCTACTTCCTATGTACATAGTTTTATTATAAGGTGCTAATGATGATATGGAAGATTTTCTGCAACGTTGCACGTTCATCAAAGCAGTGTTTAGAGCCAACTTACTTTGTAGCGACCTTTTAGCCTTTTAGAGACTTTTTTATTTTCAGTAATGAAACTTCAAACACTGTTGATAGAATATGGAAATGCCACTGAGTTTGTCAATTGAAATTGCAATTTTCATTTGATATTGCTTTTTTCAGGGGATTTTGCTTTCATTTGTAGAATTTGGGGAAACTAGTGAAAACAACAAAATAAGTTCTTGCTTCTTCTAATTGAGCCAATGCAGTCACGCCCCCTCAACACCTGGAAGACATAACTATTGATGAGGCACATAACCACAATGGATGAAGATTAAAAGGCATTCATGAATTCCTTTAAAAGTGATTAATTATTGTAAAGTTATTGTAAAGACACTTGTTCTGAGATTAATTCCTTTTATTATTATTCTAATAAATAATTAATATATTATTATCTACAATATACTATTATTATAATTATCACTGCATTGTTGGGAAAAGCTCTCAAGGTAAGAATTTTACTGTACTGTTTTATACCTATTGTATCTTGTGCACGTAGCGAATACATTTTGAAACGTGAAACTTTAGGTGTGGATGTCACAGAGCTGCATTAGGGATGCTGTCTTATGGACAGCAAAGTTGGCATTGTTTGTACTGTGTTGATATATTTAATAGGTAGCACCTATCTAGGATCCAGAAATGTCCCTGGCCAGTTCACATGATCAGTATAACATCATTGCCCTATTGCTTGGATAGGACAGATGTTTGACTGAAGTTCATAACAATTACATAGCCCCTTTGCCCTATAATGCAGTACATCATGTTAAAAGAGGCATGTTTACATATTTACATTTTAGTCATTTAGCAGACGCTCTTATCCAGAGTGACTTACAGTTAGTGCATTCATCTTAAGATAGCTAGGTCGGACAACAACCTATCACAGGCATAGAATGTACAGGGGTCAGAGGGGACGCAGACAGTGCTCAGAAATGAGTTGATAAGAGAAGTGAGGAATGGGAGAAGGTCTCCAGAGAAGGGACGAGGGGATGGGGTCAAGCGGGCAGGTTGTCAGCCGGCCAGACCTCACTAGTCGCAGGATTTCATCTGGAGAGAGAGGGGAGAAATAAGTCAATGCGTAGGGTATATCTGTGTGAGTGGGACCAGTGGACTCAGTAGGCTGAGTGAATGAGGAGTGGATGTCAACGTTCTTTTCAAAGTGGTTGACAAAGTTGTCCGCAGAGAGGGGTTGGAGGATTAAGGTGGTAGGAGAAGGTGGAAAAGAGTTTCCTAGGATTTAAATATTGACACACTTATTTGTTTTTATTGTAGGTGTCGGTGAAGTTATTGATTGAAAAATGCAATAAGTCTTGCCTTTTGCAGTGAAATGTGCTTGCTATTTTTGACTGAGTGAAAAGTCAACAAGGTAACAACACTCTTACCTGGATGTTGTGAATAGACTGAGCTTTACTCTATGTTTTTGTGACTAGCTGTTTCTCCTGATCTCTTTTAGGCCAATACATGCACACACATGCATGCACGCACGCACACAAGTGGAAGGACAATGCAAGAATAATAATTGAATCTGAAGGATTTGAATTTCATCAACAACAGACATGAGACAGCAGAAGCAGTAGGGATGAGAGAGAGAGAGAGAGAGAGAGAGAGAGAGAGAGAGAGAGAGAGAGAGAGAGAGAGAGAGAGAGAGAGAGAGAGAGAGAGAGAGAGAGAGAGAGAGAGAGAGAGAGAGAGAGAGAGAGAGAGAGAGAGAGAGAGAGAGAGAGAGAGAGAGAGAGAGAGAGAGAGAGATGTGTCCCCAATGTCATGGACAAATGCTTAGCTTAACTTTGTCTCATCTTTCACACTATGTAGCCAATGCTAATTTACGTTGGCAAGGTGCGGAGGAGGATTCATCGGTCACTGAATCTGATGGTCAGATATCCACATGCAGGTCGCTCCACAGAAACCTGGCTGACACTACACCACCACAACTATTCATCTCAGGTAATTAAGCAGGACAGCATGTTAATCACAGTTATGTTGACTATCAATCATGCTGTACAGTAGGTCTTTGAGACTGACAAGAGTGGTTTGGGAGATAAATGATGAATGCTTAGTGGATGCCTTTGAACCTGTGCCTGGATCTCTTGATGGGAACACTTTCTGTGCTGTATACTTCTTAGGGTGGTTAAACACACACACAGCTGTTCTATTGATATTTGAATATTGTTTTTGTGTGGCTGGGTGCATATGTTGTGCATCTGTTTGTGGATGTCAAAATATTAACTTGCTGATGAAGGGAGTCTCACAACTCGATTTGTTATTGCAACACAGGTTGACTGCCACTGCTTGACTACCAACACGTCTTATAGAATATTGTTTTTAAAATGTGAACCCTGGCAAAACATTTAATTGACTACCGACTCACTTTTCCATCCACTTCAATGACTGCTAATGGGATAGTGAAATAAAGTACGCATTTATTTGTGTGTTCATAAGCACTGAAGTGTTTGAGGTCTGTGTATAAATAAATACATAAATAAATACAACTTTAAAGCCTTCGCTCACCTCTCCCTGACTGCCGAAAGTGCAGCTATAAAAATATAAGTTATTGGTCTGTGAAATATTGCCTTTGTTTTCGTTGAGAAATATTCACACCTGCTTTCTTTACAATCTACTTGTATCTACCAGGCATGATCCCCTCTCATGAAGATCTTTTTTTTTGTCTCTAGTTGATCCAGATTTGTATGCAAATGTATTATTTAGGAATACTATTTTTACCATAGACAAAGTGTAGTCCAAGGGATACTTTAGATTTCTATTTTGGTAGAAGGCTATCTGCTGTCTTCACTGTCTGTAACATCTCAGCAGCGGCTTGAACCACTTCTGACAGAGATGGTATCTTTCTCTAGAGATTATATTTCAGTGTCTATCATTCCAACAATTGCCTGGTGTCGATAATTTCTATGGGTGAGATATGGGGGGAATCTACTTGATATTCACATAAACCATTTTGTCAATCAAAGATGGAACCTCAACGGGCCTCCCGAGTGGCGTTAGCTTTGCTAGCTGTGCCACTAGAGATTCTGGTTCGAGTCCAGGCTCTGTCGCAGCCGGCCGCGACCGGGAGACCCATGGGGCGGCGCACAATTGGCCCAGCGTCGTCTAGGGTAGGGGAGGGTTTGGCCGGCAGGGATGTTCTTGTCCCATCGTTCACTAGCGACTCCTGTGGCGGGCCGGGCGCAGTGCACGCTGACTCGTCGCCAGGTGTACAGTATCCTCTGACACATTGGTGCGGCTGGCTTCCGGGTTAAGCGGGCATTGTGTCAAGAAGCAGTGCGGCTCGGTTGGGTTGTGTTTTGGAGGACACACGACTCTCGACCTTCGCCTCTCCCATACGGGAGCTGCAGCGATGGGACAAGACTGTAACTACCAATTGGATACCACGAAATTGGGGAGAAAAAGGGGATAAAAAAATTTTTAAAATAAAAAGATGGATCCTCAATATAAAACATTGTTTGATTTTAGTGGAAACAGTTATAATTTTTACACCTTATTTACACTTTCGACACAGGTAAAGGAAAGTCTATTCCGGACAGGTATACAGATGAGTGATGTTGTGAGTGGTTGTCTAAAACATATGAATGCTTCATCACTCTTGGCTGCTTTAGAGCTTCAAAGTCAGAAATCTACAGTTGAAGTCGTAAGTTTACATACACTTAGGTTGGAGTCATTAAAACTTGTTTTTCAACCACCACACATTTCTTGTTAACAAACTATAGTTTTGGCAAGTCGGTTAGGACATCTACTTTGTGCATGACACAAGTAATTTTTCCAACAATTGTTTACAGACAGATTATTTCACTTAAAATTCACTGTATCACAATTCCAGTGGGTCAGAAGTTTACATACACTAAGTTGACTGTGCCTTTAAACAGACTGGAAAATCCCAGAAAATGATGTCATGGCTTTAGAAGCTTCTGATAGGCTAATTGACATAATTTGAGTCAATTGGAGGTGTACCTGTGGATGTATTTCAAGGCATACCGTCAAACTCAGTGCCTCTTTGCTTGACATCATGGGAAAATCAAAAGAAATCAGCCAAGACCTCAGCAAAAAATGTGTAGACCTCCACAAGTCTGGTTCTTCCTTGGGAGCAATTTCCAAACGCCTGAAGGTACCACGTTCATCTGTACAAACAATAGTACGCAAGTATAAACACCATGGGACCACGCAGCCGTCATACCGCTCAGGAAGGAGATACATTCTGTCTCCTAGAGATGAACGTACTTTGGTGCAAAAAGTGCAAATCAATCCCAGAAGAACAGCAAAGGACCTTGTGAAGATACTGGAGGAAAAAGGTACAAAATATCTATATCCACAGTAAAACAAGTCCTATATCGACATAACATGAAAGGCTGCTCAGCAAGGAAGAAGCCACTGCTCCAAAACTGCCATAAAAAAGCCAGACTACGGTTTGCAACTGCACATGGGGACAAAGATCGTACTTTTTGGAGAAATGCCCTCTGGTCTGATGAAACAAAAATAGAACTGTTTGGCCATAATGACCATCGTTATGTTTGGAGGAAAAAGGGGGTTGGCTTGCAAGCCGAAGAACAACATCCCAACCGTGTAGCACCGGGGTGGCAGCATCATGCTGTGGGGGTGCTTTGCTGCAGGAGGGACTGGTGCACTTCACAAAATAGATGGCATCATGAGGAAGGACAATTATGTGGATATATTGAAGCAACATCTCAAGACATCAGTCAGGAAGTTAAAGCTTGGTCGCAAATGGGTCTTCCAAATGAACAATGACCCCAAGCATACTTCCAAAGTTTTGGCAAAATGGCTTAATGACAACAAAGTCAAGGTATTGGAGTGGCCATCACAAAGCCCTGACCTCAATCCTATGGAAAATTTGTGGGCAGAACTGAAAAAGCGTGTGCGAGCAGTTACACCAGCTCTGTCAGGAGGAATGGGCCAAAATTCACCCAACGTATTGTGGGAAGCTTGTGGAAGGCTACCCGAAACGTTTGACCCAAGTTAAACAATTGAAAGGCAATGCTACCAAATACTAATTGAGTGTATGTAAACTTCTGACCCACTGGGAATGTGATGAAAGAAATCATTCTCTCTACAATTATTCTGTCATTTCACATTCTTAAAATAAAGTGGTAATCCTAACTGACCTAAGACAGGGAATTTTTACCAGGATTAAATGTCAGGAATTGTGAAAAACTGAGTTTAAATGTATTTGGCTAAGGTGTATGTAAACTTCCGACTTCAACTGTAATTTTACTTGGGCATAGACTCATAATATCACTTTTGACACATATCAATAAATCACTGTGTGTCTAGAACTATTTTTATAATGTGAGACATAACTTGCCCTTGTCACAATGGCATTCCTTCAAAATCTAGACAACAGAGACAGACAAATTGAGGTATTGGTTCTGGCCATGTCATCTGTGTTATCTGTCAGACGACCAGACTGGCACTGTGAACTACAGTCTGGAGAGCCTCTGTATCTCACAACTGGGCCAAGTGAATCACTTTAGTTGCTGATAACATTCAAAGAGCCACTTGGGCCACTTCAGTCCACTCTACCCTGTTCTATAGAGAGCAGAAGCGAAAGTCCTGGCCTAGACATCAGCTAAGACAGCTCTCCATTCTAAAGTCCACAGATGTTTTGCCTGTTGGATAATATAAGTAATGTCAAATAGATGATAGAAATAGATGAGTCATCCTATTGTCCACTGACATAAAACATTGACTGGTCTCATTTAATTGATACAAATTATGGCAATAACATGTTACAAATTCAGAACCATCAATGCTATACGTTCCTTATTTTAGCAAATAGGCACAATCTATGGGCTTTGGAATGGAGAGCTTAGCTGACGACCAGGCATCATCCACTTTTTCTCCCTGTAGAAGTTTTCGTACAATGAATAACTTGGCAGACATTTTTGTAGTGAAACATGTTAAGGAATACAGAATCTAAGGAATAGATAGTCCTTTGCTGGCTAACGTCACAAAATGTACACACATCACAGCTGCTTCGTCACATGTCAAACATTACACCATATTAGTAGTATCAATATCAAGCAAGGATGAATGGAGTTTAGGGGAGGAAATGGGGTGGATGTTTGGCCAGCAGGTTAGCACTGGGCATTAGCATTGGCCAGGAACCAGGAAGTGGCCAGACGAAATTTCTAAAAGTGCCAGCCGGCGTGCATCCTGTCCTGACTCTGTTTCCCTAATGAGGAGAAGATGGAGAGGAACACTTGACTCAAGTTGCACACCACTTTACACACCAGCAGGATGCTTATTTAGAAGTGAGAGGTTATCAGAAGATTATAAAGCACATATGGGAGAAAGAGGGGTGGAAATTGGACAAACATTCAAAAGCCATTTCAACAAAAAGAGGCTGCAGAATATTGGCACTGCTATGACTAATAATGGATAGATGGCGTCACTGTGTAAGGTTCACATTGTTCACCCCGATTGACTTTGTGATGAGGACTAATTAGCAGTGTTTTAGTACTGGACAAGGCCCATCATTGCTGCACTGTTAGAGACGGTTGCTATGGGGGTCAGACAAGAAATGGGGTCTCTCTCGCAATTCAATTTTTTTTCTCTCTCTCCCTTTCTTTCTCTGAGGAGCCAACAATCTAAAGGTCACTCCAGCTACCCAGCACACATACAGAGAGCGAGAGAGAGAGAGAGAGAGAGAGAGAGAGAGAGAGAGAGAGAGAGAGAGAGAGAGAGAGAGAGAGAGAGAGAGAGAGAGAGAGAGAGAGAGAGAGAGAGACTACCTGTTGGCTTCCCTGAATAACTTGTCTGTAACATCTCAGCGGGGGTTGAACCACTTCTGACAGAGATAGTATCTTTCTCTGAGATTATATTTCAGTGTCTATCATTCCAACAGTTGCCTGGTGCCGATCATTTCTATGGGTGAGAAATGGGGGGAATCTACTGGACACTGACATAAACCATTCTGCCAATCAAAGATGGAACATCAATGTAAACCATTATTTGATGTTAGTGGAAACAGTTATAATTTTTACACCTTATTTACATTTTCAACACAGGAAAAGGAAAGTATATTCCGGACGGTTATACATTGTTCACCCCGATTGACTTTGTGATGAGGACTAATTAGCAGTGTTTTAGTACTGGACAAGGCCCATTATTACTGCACTGTTAGAGACAGTTGCTATTGGGGTCAGACAAGAAATGGGGTCTCTCTCTCTCTCTCTCAATTCAATTCTCTCTCTCTCTGTCCCCCTCTCTCTCTCCCTCTCTCCCTCTCTCCCTCTCTCCTCTCCCTCTCTCCCTCTCTCCCTCTCTCCCTCTCTCCCTCTCTCCCTCTCTCCCTCTCTCCCTCTCCCTTTCTTTCTCTGAGGAGCCACCAATCCTGCCCAATAATATAAAGATCACTGCAGCTACCAAGAACACATACCGAGAGAGAGAGAGGGATAAAGCCCCTTAAATTGAAATGTAATTGAGAGGGGCAGAGGGCGTATATGCACAAAGGGGGGTGGGGGATAGAGGTGGAAGGATATGTAGAGTGGAAGGGAAAGACACAGGGAGGGAGGAGATGGAGACAAAAAAGAGAAGGATATATTGCGAGGAAGAGATAAGAGTGATTATGAAAAATAATTTTTACATTTTAGCAGACGCTCTTATCCAGAGCGAGTGCATACATTGTCATACTGGCCCTCCGTGGGAAACGAACCCACAACCCTGGCGTTGCAAGCGCCATGCTCTTCCAACTGAGCTGCAAACTAGTAATAGTGAGACATCTGACATCACCTACTCCTCTTAGCGGTCCATCACTTATTTCAGGGAGTCAGTGTGTGTAGTGACATCCACTTTGACTCAGGTAGGCGGGACACAGAGAGGGGGCTCACACCACATCCTCCTCTGAGGAGGTCAGCGTGAACCGGTCACTTCTGGGACTTCAGACAGAGAGGGGAGAGTCCCACTTCATCCATCATAGCTTAAGTGTGTGCGATTCCACTAATTACAGTAATGACATAGAGTGCTCCGCAATCAGTATTTTTCATAAAAAAGGGTCAGGTTGACATGTGAGTTTAAAATGACATTCATTGCCTCAACGTACTGCCCCTGGAACACTAGCCAGACGACTGCCTTTCTCCCATTCGTCTTTGACCTTGACACCCATAATAGCTATTTGTCCCTTTTATGTTTTTCACTTACCAATACCCCACACTTGGACACATTCTGCTTGACCTTTTTCTGTTCATCATTGTCCCCTTAATAGACATATTGTATACATATTGGCTGAATTTTTTATGGACCTTTATTGTATAATGGAACATGATCTATTGGTCCATGCCCAGTATGGAATGATCATTTCTGATCATTATTGTGGGGGTCCTCCTAGCATACAGTTTGAACCCCTTTAGAAAGAAGTAAGACAGCCTGTCTCCTCTAAGCTCTGCAATTTTGGCTTTGTTTCAGCCGATCCACTGTTCTGCTTCTCTCCAGAAATTACATGGGAGTTCACACACAACCAGGCTTTCACACTCGAATCCAGAGCTTAGCATTCACCTAGACCTGACACAAATGACAGAACAAGAAGCAGATGTGTTTCATCCCAAGAAATGAGACAACGGTTTGAGAGAGAACAGTCTGACATCAGGATAAATATAGTAGATCAACTGGCTGTGTGAATGGCTGGTTCCCTATCACTTACTGTATGGGCTTTTGTTACTGTCCAGGTGTACCAAACAAATGGCTTATGTCATTGTCTGCCCAAGAACCTGCAGATCAAGCCCATTGATTGCAATGGACAAGTTAGTTAATTGCTTGTGTGGTGAACATTCCATCCAAAATGGCTGTTGTGCATCAACTTGGTGTTTGATGCACACTGGTGGTGGTACGCATCGTGGTGGTGGCTCAGGTGAGTGACTCCCAAATCCTGGTCCTTAATTGAGTCATGTCGAGTCTGCATCAACACAACAGAGGAGAAGGTGTTAGCGGTCCCAAACCTTTGACTTGTGAGTTCTAGGTCACAGATCTAGCCTGTCCTTTCCCTTTTTGTATGTTTTTGCTGTATTTTGTATGTTGTTTCATTCTTTTTTTAAAGCTAATTTTGCTGTTTGCTTGAGTAATTTTAGATGGAAGCGAGTTCCATGCGATCATGCCTCTATATAATACTGTGCATTGCCTTGAATTTGTTCTGGATTTGGGGACTGTGAATAGACCCCTGGTGGCATGAAGGGGTAAGTATGTCTGTCAGAGCTATATGTTAGTTGAATATACAGACAATTGAAATTTTCAACACAAAAATATTTCTCACAAAAACAAGAATTAGATTAGATAAAACTAGAGCCTGCAGGACTTGTTTGGTCGACTGTGGTGTTAAAAATGCAGAGCATCTCTTTATCACAGACAGACCTCTCCCCATCTTTACAACAATTGAATCAATATGCCTTGACCATGACAAATTACAGTGTAAGGTGACACCAAGAAGTTTAGTCTCTTCAACTTGCTCAACAGCTACATCATTTATTACCAGATTCAGCTGAGGCCTAGAATTTAGGGAATTATTTGTACCAAATACAATGCTTTTAGTTTTAGATAATGTTCAGGACTAGTTTATTAATAGCCACCCTTTCCAAAACTCACTACAACTCTTTGTTTAGGGTTGCAATGATTTCACTAGCTGTGGTTGCTGACGTGTTAAATGTTGAATCATCAGTGTACATAGACACATGGGCTTTGTTCAATGCTAGTGGTAGATCATTAGTAAAAATAGAGGACAGTAAAGGGCCAAGAGAGCTGCCTTGTGGAATACCACACTTTACATGTTTTATATTAGAGAAGCTTCCATTAAAGAAAACCCTCTGTTTTCTATTGGATAGATAGGTTTCAACCCATAATATGGCAGAAGATATAAAGCCATAACACATACGTTTTGCCAACAACATATTATGGTCAATAATATCAAAGGCTGCACTGAAGTCTAACAATACAGATCCCACAATCTCTTATTATAAATAAATAAATAATTGGTCATTTAGCAGACGCTCTTATCCAGAGCGACTTACAGGAGCAATTAGGGTTAAGTGCCTTGCTCAAGGGCACATCGACAGATTTTTCACCTAGTCGGCTCGGGGATTAGAACCAGCGACCTTTCGGTTACTGGCACAACGCTCTTAACCACTAAGCTACCTACCCCCCTTTGCTTATCAATTTCTTTCAGCAAATCATCAGTCATTTGTGCCAGTGCAGTACATGTTGAGTGCCTTTCTCTATAAGCATGCTGAAAGTCTGTTGTTTATTTATTCACAGAGAAATAGCATTGTATCTGATCAAACACAATTTTAGTAAGAGCCGGCAGCAAGCTGATTGGGCGGCTGTTAGAACCAGTAAAGGGTGCTTGGGTAGCAGAATGACTTTAGCTTTCCAGGTCTGAGGACAAACACTTTTCTCCAGGCTCAGATTAAATATATGACAAGCAGGAGTGACAATACAGTGGCTTGCAAAAGTATTCACCCCCCTTTGCATTTTTCCTATTTTGTTGCCTTACAACCTGGAATTAAAATGGATTTTTTTGGGGTTTGTATTATTTGATTTACACAACATGCCTTCCACTTTGAAGATGCAACATATATTTTATTGTGAAACAAACAAGAAATAAGACCAAAAAAAAGAAGACTTGAGCGTGCATAACTATTCTGAAACAGGTTTCCCTCAAGAATTTCCCTGTATTTAGCGCCATCCATCATTCCTTCAATTCTGACCAGTTTCCCAGTCCCTGCCGATGAAAAACATCCCCACAGCATGATGCTGCCACCACCATGCTTCACTGTGCTCTGTGGATAGTGTTCTCTGGGTGATGAGAGATGTTGGATTTGCGCCAGACATAACGTTTTCCTTGATGGCCAAAAAGCTAAATTTTAGTCTCATCTGACCAGAGTACCTTCTTCCATATGTTTGGGGAGTCTCCCACATGCCTTTTGGCGAACACCAAACGTGTTTGCTTATTTATTTCTTTAAGCAATGGCTTTTTTCTGGCCACTCTTCCGTAAAGACCAGCTCTGTGGAGTGTACGGCTTAAGGTGGTCCTATGGACAGATACTCCAATCTCCGCTGTGGAGCGTTGCAGCTCCTTCAGGGTTATCTTTGGTCTCTTTGTTGCCTCTCTGATTAATGCCCTCCTTGCCTGGTCCGTGAGTTTTAGTGGGCGGCCCTCTCTTGGCAGGTTTGTTGTGGTGCCATATTCTTTCAATTTTTTAATAATGGATTTAATGGTGCTCCGTGGGATGTTCAAAGTTTTGGATATTTGTTTATAACCCAACCCTGATCTGTACTTTTCCACAACTTCGTCCCTGACCTGTTCGGTGAGCTCCTTCGTCTTCATGGTGCCGCTTGGTGTTGCAGAATCTGGGGCCTTTCAGAACAGGTGTATATATACTGAGATCATGTGACAGATCATGTGACACTTAGATTGCACACAGGTGGACTTTATTTAACTAATTATGTGACTTCTGAAGGTAATTGGTTGCACCATATCTTATTTAGGGGCTTTATAGCAAAGGGGGTGAATACATATGCACACCCAACTTTTCCGTTATTATTTTTCCCAAAAAGATAATTAGATTTTTTTTATTATTATTTAATTTCACCAATTTGGACTATTTTGTGTATGTCCATTACATGAAATCCAAATAAAAATATTTTTAAATTACAGGTTGTAATGAACCAAAATAGGAGAAACGCCAAGGGGGCTGAATACTTTTGCAAGGCACTGTATAGTCCTCTACCATCCTCATTTGCTTTCCATCTACGTTGTCAGTACATTTACATTTATGTCATTTAGCAGACGCTCTTATCCAGAGCGACTTACAAATTGGTGCATTCAACATGATAGCCAGTGGGACAACCACTTTTTTTTAAAGGGGGAGGTGGGGGAAGGGTGGGGTAGAAGGATTACTTATATACTATTCCAGGTATTCCTTAAAGAGGTAGGGTTTCAAGTGTCTCCAGAAGGTGGTCAGTGACGCTGTCCTGGCCTCGTTGGGGAGCTTGTTCCACCATTGGGGTGCCAGAGCAGCGAATAGCTTTGACTGGGCTGAGCGGGAACACTGCTTCCGTAGAGGTAGGGGGGCTAGCAAGCCAGAGGTGGATGAATGTAGTGTCCTCGTTTGGGTGTAGGGTCTGATCAGAGCCTGAAGGTAAGGAGGTGCCGTTCCCCTCACAGCTCCGTAGGCAAGCACCATGGTCTTGCGAGCCTCAACTGGAAGCAAGTGGAGTGTGTGGAGGAGCGGGGTGACATGAGAGAACTTGGAAAGGTTGAACACCAGACGGGCTGCATCGTTCTGGATAAGTTGTAGGGGTTTAATGGCACAGGCAGGGAGCCCAGCCAACAGCGAGTTGCAGTAATCCAGACGGGAGATGACAAGTGCCTGGATAAGGACCTGTGCCGCTTTCTGTGTAAGGTAGGGTCGTACTCTGCGAATGTTGTAGGGCATGAACCTGCAGGATCGGGTCACCGCTTTGATGTTAGCGGAAAACGACAGGGTGTTGTCCAGGGACACGCCATGGTTCTTTGCACTCTGGGATGAGGACACAATGGAGTTGTCAACCGTGATGGTGAGATCATGGAGTGGGCAGTCCGAAGAGCAGCTCCGTCTTGCCGAGGTTCAGCTTGAGGTGGTGATCCGACATCCACACTGATATGTCTGCCAGACATGCAGAGATGCGATTCGCCACCTGGTCATCAGAAGGGGGAAAGGAGAAAAGTAATTGTGTGTCTTCTGCGTAGCAATGATAGGAGAGACCATGTGAGGATATGACAGAGCCAAGTGACTTGGTGTATAGAGAGAATAGGAGAGGGCCTAGAACTGAGCCCTGGGGGACACCAGTGGTTTGAGCATGTGGTGCGGAGACAGATCACCACGCCACCTGGTAGGAGCGACCTGTCAGGTAGGATTCAATCCAAGAGTGAGCAGCGCCGGAGATGCCCAGCACGGAGAGGGTGGAGAGGAGGATCTGATGGTTCACAGTATCAAAGGCAGCAGATAGGTCTAGAAGGATAAGAGCAGAGGAGAGAGAGTTAGCTTTAGCAGTGCGGAGATCCTCCGTGACACAGAGAAGAGCAGTCTCAGTTGAATGACCAGTCTTGAAACCTGGCTGGTTTGGATCAAGAAGTTCATTCAGAGAGATAGCAGGAGAGTTGGCTAGAGACGGCACGCTCAAGAGTTTTGGCGAGAAAAGAAAGAAGGGATACTGGTCTGTAGTTGTTGACATCGGAGGGATCGAGTGTAGGTTTTTTGCAACTCTCGCTCTCTTGAAGACGGAAGGGACATGGCCAGCGGTCAAGGATGAGTTGATGAGCGAGGTGAGATAAGGGAGAAGGTCTCCGGAAATGGTCTGGAGAAGAGAGGAGGGGATAGGATCAAGCGGGCAGGTTGTTGGACGGCCGTCCGTCACAAGTCGCAAGATTTCATCTGGAGAGAGAGGGGAGAAAGAAGTCAAAGCATAAAGTAGGGCAGTGTGAGCAGGACCAGCGGTGTCATTTGACTTAATGAATGAGGATCGGATGTCGTCAACCTTCTTTTCAAAATGGTTGACGAAGTAATCCACAGAGAGGGAGGAGGGAGGGGGAGGATTCAGCAGGGAGGAGAAGGTGGCAAAGAGATTCCTAGGGTTAGAGGCAGAGGCTTGAAATTTAGAGTGGTAGAAAGTGGCTTTAGCTGCAGAAACAGAGGACCAGGTGGTTTCTCATTATTGAAGTACAACAGTAATTCTTCCACTTCTCCGACACTTTAAATAATTGGCAATATCAAACGTTTTTGTGATAAATGAGCCTTCGAAAAGATGGAGTTGAATTAGTATTTCTGCCCATACATTTGGAGTTGAATTAGTCTTAATACAGTTTCTTCTTCTTTGTGTTCTTTTTTTCAGTTTAGTCACATAATTTCTCAATTTATTGATATTTCCAATCAGATGTGCAACCATACTTATTAGCCACTCCTTTTGGCCATCTCATTCAACCATACAGTTTTTCAATTCCTCATCAATCCATGGAGCCTAATCAGTTCTAACAGTTTCTTAATAGGTACATGCTTATCAATAACTAGAAGAAACAATGTCATAAATACATTAAGTGCAGAGTCTGGATGCTCCTCATTACACACATCAGATCAAAAAATATGTTTTATGTCTTCAACATAGGAATCACTACAAATATTTTGTGTGATCTTTAATACACTATTTTAGGCACAGTGTTTGGAACTATGGCTTTTCTGGATATAGCCACTATATTATGGTCACTATATCCAATGTATGTGGATACAGCTTAAGAACAAAGTTCTGCAGCATTAGTAAAAATGTGATCAATACGCGTGGATTATATACAGTGAGCTCCAAAAGTATTGGGACAGTGACAATTTGTGTTGTTGTTTTGGCTCTGTCCTTTAGCAGTTTGGATTTTATATGATACAATGACTATGAGTTTAAAGTGCATACTGTAGGCTATACAAATAAATAAAGAGAGTCACACACACATACAAGGTCCCAGTAATTTATTGGGTAAACCACCAACGTTTCGGAATCACTGTGCCTTCTTCAGGGTAATGTCATGAATGCTTGAACTAGGTTATGTAGATAAACAGTTAGTGCAACCAATGACAGAATGAACACAATTTAACTGTTAAAAGACAATAGTTTACAGCATGTTGAATATATTAGCCTATTGTTAACATATTGCAACATAACTAGATATTGTACATAGTATTAGCATCAACATACAGTGTTATTTAATTTAATTTCATATACATATTTCATTGTTTCCATTTCATTTCATCTTTGTTATATGTAATATTTTGGTTCAATTATAATGCATGGTAGTTTTCCGAGCCAATGCTAACTAGTGTAATGGCTGGAAGTCTATGGATATGTTCTAGCATGCTAGTACATACCCATAGACTTCCAGCCATTGCGCTAACGCTAGTTAGCATTGGTTCGCAAAATTATCTCTAACTTACTTCATACTGGACACAGAGACATAAAAACGTTATCCACAAGTTCACCTGACTCAGGGGAAGTAGACAAAGGGCCTCATTGACAAAATCCCGAAGTATCCATTTAAGCTTCTGATTGTACAAACTTGTTGGATGTATTTCGTTGTGTTTCAGATTATTTTGTGCCCAATAGAAATTAATGGTAAGGAATGTATTTTGGAGTCACATTTATTGTAAATAAGAATAAAATATGTTTCTAAACACTTCTACATTAATGTGGATGCTAACATGAATGCAGATAATCCTGAATGAATCGTGAATAATGGTGAGTGAGAATGATAGACGTACAAATACCATACCCCTCAAGACATGCTAACCTCTCACCATAACAACAACAGGGGAGATTAGCAGTTTTTGGGGGTTATGCCTCTAACTTTCTCACTCATCATGTTTCACGATTCATTCAGAATTATCCGTCATCATGTATGTAGAAGTCTTAAGAAACATATTATATTCTTATTTACAATAAAAGTGACTCCAAAATAACACAATACATTATTTACAATTAATTTCTGTTGGCCACAAAATAATCTGAAACACAACCAAAACAAACAGCAAATGCATCCAACAAATTTGTAGAGTCACAAGCTTGACGTTGTCTTCGTGCTATGTATATGGGACCAAATACTTATCTTGTTACTACTTTAATACACATATAAGTACATTTGTCCCCAAACTTTTTGTCCCCTAAAATGGGGTGACTATATACAAAAAGTGCTGTATTTTCTAAATGGTTCCCCCGATATGGATAAAATACCCTCAAATTAAAGTTGACAGTCTGCACTCTAACACCATAGTCATTGTATCATTTCAAATCCAAAGTGCTGGAGTACAGAGCCAAAACATCAACAAATGCACTGTCCCAATACTTTTGGAGATCACTGTAGTTCCTGTAGTGTTTGTAACCACCCTGGTAGGTTGATTAGTAACCTGAACCAAATTACAGGCACTGGTTACAGTGAGAATCTTCCTCTTGAGCGGAGAGCTTGATGAAAACCAGTCTATATACAGGTCACCCAGCAAATAGACCTCTCTGTTAACATCATATACACTATCAAGCATTTCACAAATATTATCCAGATACTGAGTGTTTGCACTTGGTGGCATATAGCAGGGGTAGGCAACTAGATTCAGCCGCAGGCCAATTTTTGTCGGAGCGGATGGTCAGGGCATCAGACATATATCATTCTAATAATTTGTACAAACTGCAAGTTGACCACAACTAAGCCCAAAAATAGATTTTATTTGATTATAACAATAATTTCATACCTTGATTACAACATATTTTTAGCTGAATTCCTGGTGATTTTACATTATTGTTTTTTACCCCAAACTAATGCACAGCTTCAGAGAAGTCCTCATTGAGGAAGATGTTTCTTCCTTTTGTCCTTGAACCTCAGGAACTTTACCACTATCGACCTGGGTCTGTCACCTGGGCTGAAGATAGGTTTTCCAGTCCTGTGGGCGCCCTCCACCTCAATCTTCCTAAGATCCATCTGCAGTTTTCTCACTTTCTCCTCAGACTCCATCCAGGTCTCATGTGGAGACTCTGGGATTCCATCCACAACAATGTTATTTCACCTTGAGTGTCCTTGTAGATCATCCTGTTTTCCTATCATTGTTATCATAGATTCACAGAAAGTGCTGATGTCATTTGTCGTGGACTTACAGTTGGTTGTCATCTTGCTGCAGTCCTGTTTCATCATATGAAGATCTCCTTGGGGGAAATGCAAACTGTTTTTCAGATCCTGGACTTCTGGTCAGATCGTCCATTCTTTTGTTTGTTGTATCCACCAATATTTGGACAAAGCTCTTGGAGCTATTCTCCTGCTGTTGTAACAGCTCCTTGTAGAATACGTTTGGTTGGTTTAAAATATATTTCACCTGCGCTAGAGAAACTGTAGATCTGCAGCTTTAGGTGGCATGGTAGCGGCGTCGGCTAATGTTGGTAGCTATACCGTGCAGT
This sequence comes from Coregonus clupeaformis, assembly GCF_020615455.1. NCBI lineage: Eukaryota > Metazoa > Chordata > Actinopteri > Salmoniformes > Salmonidae > Coregonus > Coregonus clupeaformis. The sequence goes on from NC_059192.1 coordinate 59,571,869, forward strand.
TCCATCAAGGTCAGGTCACTGGGAAACCGCAACAAGCAGCAGCGAATACAGCCACAAGCCCAGGACACTTCTGCGGTCCGAGCCACAAGGGCTAACCACATCAAGGGCTGTGTTCAAGCTATTCATGGAAAACCCTGCTAGCTTGATAGCTACCAGCTAGGCTAGTAGCTAGCTATGCCAAACAACTTCATACTTTTTGGTCTGGTAGGATCCCGGGACAGATAGTAGTGGTCACAGCAACTGAGGCTAACCGCATCGCGGGATCCCTTCACAGAAGTAGTCTAATTCTCCTTCTCAGTGTAATTGGAATTTCAGATAACCACTGGGCTCCTGTTTCTTTATTGATCTGGAGGAGAAGGAGAGAGAAAAGAGAGAGTTAGAGATGAAGATGGGAGGAGAGATTAACTGTCTGTTGTCCCAGGATTGGCTTTCAGCTTTCAGTTTCCTGTCGCACATTTTTACGAGGCGAAGATGAAAAGAAGCCCTTTTGTGCCGCATTTCATTTCCATACTGATGAACTGAAGACTCAGAGAGAGAGACATAGACCGAAGAGAGAGAAAGAGGGAGGGAGGGAGGGAGGGAGGGACTGAAACAGATAGGAGAGGAAATAGATGAAAGAGGGAGAGAGAATATAACCGCCCACATTTATTGAATAATTATTTCACTGCTTCTTTTTGTTTTAATTTTTATACATTCATGCATCACTCCTCTGTCATCAGGTGCTGTGCAGTGGACAAACAGGACTTTTTTAACACAAGAACCACTAAAGCAGTCATTTTGACTGCTCATTCATGTATTACATTTATTACTCTGCCATTTTTTAAGTTATGCCCCCCTCCATCCTTGACTTTTCCTAAATAAGTCTACAGTTGAAGTCGGAAGTTTACATACACTTAGGTTGGAGTCATTAAAACTAATTTTTAAACTACTCCACAAATTTGTTGTTAACAAACTATAATTTTGGCAGGTCGGTTAGGACATCTACTTTGTGCATGACACAAGTAATTTTCCCAACAATTGTTTACAGACAGATTATTTCACTTATAATTCACTGTATCACAATTCCAGTGGGTCAGAAGTTTACATACACTAAGTTGACTGTGCCTTTAAACAGCTTGGAAAATTCCAGAAAAAGATGTCATGGCTTTCGAAGCTTCTGATAGGCTAATTGACATCATTTGAGTCAATTGGAGGTGTACCTGTGGATGTATTTCAAGGCCTACCTTCAAACGCAGTGCCTCTTTGCTTGACATCATGGGAAAATCATAAGAAATCAGCCAAGACCTCAGAAAAAAAAATGTAGACCTCCACAAGTCTGGTTCATCCTTGGGAGCAATTTCCAAATGCCTGAAGGTACCACGTTCATCTGTACAAACAATAGTACGCAAGTATAAACACCATGGGACCACGCAGCCGTCATACCGCTCAGGAAGGAGATACATTCTGTCTCCTAGAGATGAACGTACTTTGGTGCAAAAAGTGCAAATCAATCCCAGAAGAACAGCAAAGGACCTTGTGAAGATGCTGGAGGAAACAGGTACAAAAATATCTATATACACAGTAAAACGAGTCCTATGTCAACATAACCTGAAAGGCCGCTCAGCAAGGAAGAAGCCACTGCTCCAAAACCACCATAAAAAAGCCAGACTACGGTTTGCAACTGCACATGGGGACAAATATCGTACTTTTTGGAGAAATGTCCTCTGGTCTAATGAAACAAAAATGGAACTGTTTGGCCATAATGACCATCGTTATGTTTGGAGGAAAAAGGGGGTGCCTTGCAAGCCAAGAACACCATCCCAACCGTGAAGCACCGGGGTGGCAGCATCATGTTGTGGGGGTGCTTTGCTGCAGGAGGGACTGGTGCACTTCACAAAATAGATGGCATCATGAGGAAGGAAAATTATGTGGATATATTGAAGTGTCAGGAAGTTAAAGCTTGGTCGCAAATTGGTCTTCCAAATGGACAATGACCCCAAGCATACTCCCAAAGTTGTGGCAAAATGGCTTAAGGACAACAAAGTCAAGGTATTGGAGTGGCCATCACAAAGCCTTGACCTCAATCCTATAGAAAATGTGTGGGCAGAACTGAAAAAGCGTGTGCGAGCAAAGAGGCCTACAAACCTGACTCAGTCATACCAGCTCTGTCAGGAGGAATGGGCAAAAATTCGCCCAACTTATTGTGGGAAGCTTGTGGAAGGCTACCTGAAACGTTTGACCCAAGTTAAACAATTTAAAGGCAATGCTACCAAATACTAACTGAGTGTATGTAAACTTCTGACCCACTGGGAATGTGATGAAAGAAATTAAAGCTGAAAAAAAATCATTCTCTCTACTATTATTCTGACATTTCACATTCTTAAAAAATAGTGGTGATACTAACTGACCTAAGACAGGGAATTTTTACTAGGATTAAATGTCAGGAATTGTGAAAAACTGAGTTGAAATGTATTTGGCTAAGGTGTATGTAAACTTCCGACTTCAACTGTATATAACACACTTCCGTTGTTAGAATCTTAATATCACAAACAGAACAGGATTTACAAGCAGTTTTAGGAGGGCATGTCATTATTTGAATGGTTTTCCCCCCGTTGCCCCTCCTTCTCCTGATAATTGCCTCAACTGAACCTAAACTATACCGGAAAGAGTTTCACACATATAACAACAGATGAAATAAATGAAGTAAAGTATGATGGGGGAGAAAGGGGGGGAATGGGTGAGTTGATGCGCAAGGGGAAGTGAATGATGCATAATTATGTAATCACCAATTGTGAATGAAGAACAGGGCGGGCCATTCTATTGTATTGGTTTATTCTAATTATAATCTCAAAATTGTATGTACCCTATATCATTCCACCAATTCCAAGCAGTTTTATCAGTCTACTCTGGCTTACTTGGAGTACACAGTGAGAACATGCGTAATTTACAATGGCAAGAAGACCAAGACGAATGGATCCACATGCTGCATTAGCGCTGCTACAAGATCTGAATGAAAATGACTCAAATGGTTGGGAATAAATTAATCATAACATCTCTGATGATTATTCTTCTGATTCTGAGCCTCAGCCTGAACCTACACCTCCGAGGACTAAGTGCAAAAAAGCCAGAACGGTGCGCATTGAGCAGCTCCTCACGTCACCACCAAATGAAACCATGAGACAGGAGAGAGAAAGGGATTGCACCGTTTGGATAGAACAAGCCGGTGACAATGCTACGGGCCAATTATCAGCACAAAATGTCATCACTGAGAGAGCAGGCCCTACATTTCAAGCAAAAAACAACATCAGCAACGCACTCATCAGCTTTCGTTGTTAATGTGACATGGACATGCAACAGCATATCAGGGACTGTACTGTGGCTTAGGCGAACAGGGAGCAAGGAGACATTGCCTGGGATCTGTCTGTTGATGAGGTGGCGGCTTTAATTTTAACCCTGTATGTCCTTGGAGCATTCGGTGGAAAAAGTGTTTATATAGAGAGCTTCTGGTCAGATACAGATGGGATACCTTTCTTTGGAGAAACCATGTCATGGGATCGCTTCAGAGATATCATGTGTTATATCCATTCTGATGACGAAGAAACGAGAACGCGACGCCTGGAAACAGACAAATTTGCCATGGTATCTGACGTTTAGAACAAGTTTGTACAGAACAGCATTGCATGTTACAAACCAGGAGAGAACATCACTGTTAATGAACAATTGTTCCCAACAAAAGCTTGTTGCGGCTTTACACAATTCATTGCGAGTAAACCCGACAAGTTTGGAATTTAAGTTTTGGTTAGCCACTGACCTCAACAGTACATGCTGAACGGCTTTCCTTATCTGGAAAAATAACATTTATGTCATGAGCACCATGCATCCGTCAGTTCCAATCAATGGGGACACAATCAAGAGAAAACCGGATACTATTGTACACTACAATCAAACAAAGGTATGTCAATATTGCATAATACACATCGCCATACAGTGGGGGAAAAAAGTATTTAGTCAGCCACCAATTGTGCAAGTTCTCCCACTTAAAAAGATGAGAGAGGCCTGTAATTTTCATCATAGGTACACGTCAACTATGACAGACAAAATGAGAATTTTTTTTCCAGAAAATCACATTGTAGGATTTTTTATGAATTTATTTGCAAATTATGGTGGAAAATAAGTATTTGGTCAATAACAAAAGTTTCTCAATACTTTGTTATATACCCTTTGTTGGCAATGACACAGGTCAAATGTTTTCTGTAAGTCTGCACAAGGTTTTCACACACTGTTGCTGGTATTTTGGCCCATTCCTCCATGCAGATCTCCTCTAGAGCAGTGATGATTTGGGGCTGTCGCTGGGCAACACGGACTTTCAACTCCCTCCAAAGATTTTCTATGGGGTTGAGATCTTGAGACTGGCTAGGCCACTCCAGGACCTTGAAATGCTTCTTACGAAGCCATTCCTTCGTTGCCCAGGCGGTGTGTTTGGGATCATTGTCATGCTGAAAGACCCAGCCACGTTTCATCTTCAATGCCCTTGCTGATGGAAGGAGGTTTTCACTCAAAATCTCACGATACCCCATTCATTCTTTCCTTTACACGGATCAGTCGTCCTGGTCCCTTTGCAGAAAAACAGCCCCAAAGAATGATGTTTCCACCCCCATGCTTCACAGTAGGTATGGTGTTCTTTGGATGCAACTCAGCATTCTTTGTCCTCCAAACACGACGAGTTGAGTTTTTACCAAAAGGTTCTATTTTGGTTTCATCTGACCATATGACATTCTCCCAATCCTCTTCTGGATCATCCAAATGCACTCTAGCAAACTTCAGACGGGCCTGGACATGTACTGGCTTAAGCAGGGGGACACGTCTGCACTGCAGGATTTGAGTCCCTGGCGGCGTAGTGTGTTACTGATGGTAGGCTTTGTTACTTTGGTCCCAGCTCTCTGCAGGTCATTCACTAGGTCCCCCCGTGTGGTTCTGGGATTTTTGCTCACCGTTCTTGTGATCATTTTGACCCCACAGGGTGAGATCTTGCGTGGAGCCCCAGATCGAGGGAGATTATCAGTGGTGTTGTATGTCTTCCATTTCCTAAAAATTGCTCCCACAGTTGATTTCTTCAAATCAAGCTGCTTACCTATTGCAGATTCAGTCTTCCCAGCCTGGTGCAGGTCTACAATTTAGTTTCTGGTGTCCTTTGACAGCTCTTTGGTCTTGGCCATAGTGGAGTTTGGAGTGTGACTGTTTGAGGTTGTGGACAGGTGTCTTTTATACTGATAACAAGTTCAAACAGGTGCCATTAATACAGGTAATGAGTGGAGGACAGAGGAGCCTCTTAAAGAAGAAGTTACAGGTCTGTGAGAGACAGAAATCTTGCTTGTTTGTAGGTGACCAAATACTTATTTTCCACCATAATTTGCAAATAAATTCATTAAAAATCCTACAATGTGATTTTCTGGAATTGTTTTTCTCAATTTGTCTGTCATAGTTGACGTGTACCTATGATGAAAATTACAGGCCTCTCTCATCTTTTTAAGTGGGAGAACTTGCACAATTGGTGGCTGACTAAATACTTTTTTCCCCACTGTATATAGATAAACTTATGCAATGCATTATGCTCTTCTCTATAACACTTGTTGTTTTTCCTATGGGAAAATAATCCTAATGTTTTCTGCTCTATTCTGTTCCATAGGTTGGTGTGGATGTTTTGGATCAGATGGCACGGCTGTACTCTGTGAAAGGAGGCACCTGCCGCTGGCCTGTTGCTGTGTTCTACAACATGCTTGACTTGGCTGCTATCAACGCACACGTGTTGTTCAAGCAGTATAAACAAAACCATGAGCAGGAGAGACTTCATCATGAGTCTGTCACACGGGCTACGTGAGAGACATATGAGGGCCAAGACAGCAGCAAAGATACATGCGAGCCTTTGAGCGAGCCAAATTGCGTACTGCTCCCAGGGAGGAGAGTGCCAGGTGGCCAGATGCACAAAGAACAGAACCCAAGACAGCTATATCACTTGCAAGCGACGTGTTTGTGGGAAGTGTATCAAGCAAGTGAAAGTGGTAAAGATTTGTGTCCACTTTTAGGACAAGGGATAACCGCTAAATAAAATCCAACTGGTGCATTGTGTGAAAACACACACCATGTAAGCGCTGACAATAATTGACAATTTTTTACTGCTGTCATATCGACACTTATATTAATTATAATGACATTATTACTTCTGTGCTAATTTTCGCTATTTATCAAGCACACTTGGCGCTTATAATGACGTTTAGGGTACTGTTTTCATTGTTTTACTGCACATTTTGCTGACCGTGCGTCTTTGTGGTTGGGGTATTTTGTAAAGATTTTTTTTATAAAAAGAATATGTTACCGTGTTCCAACACATATGGTTTCTGTTTATTAGTTGTAATAAAGGCACTCCACAAATAAAAATGATTGAATGCTTGACTTTTTATGTTTTATGTGTGGGGTTTTCTGTTTTTGCATACAGTATAGACTACAGTAACAAACTAAATAAAATGCTATTTTGTTATTTGAAATGGAAAAAGTCAACGTATTCTAATGTTACCTAACACCTTCATGAACACAACCAAATTATTATTTTAGCGATAGCATATATGACATTAATTAATTACACTGTTAGAATGTTGCAGTCAGAATGACTGCTGATTAGCTTGAAGGGGTGTCCCTCGAGGCCCAGCGGTTCTAGTGTTAAATCATGCTATTAGCTGGTGGAGTTAGCTAGTTAATCCCTTTTGTAATCCCATGTGTGTACCATTTCTAACCCTGACATAAATGCTTTATCACTCCTTTATTATCCAGCGAATGTAATCCTGTAGGCAGGCAGGCAGGCAGGCAGGCAGGCAGGCAGGCAGGCAGGCAGGCAGGCAGGCAGGCAGGCAGGCAGGCAGGCAGGGAGGGAGGGAGGGAGGGAGGGAGGGAGGAAAGAGAGAGAGAGAGAGAGAGAGAGAGAGAGAGAGAGAGAGAGAGAGAGAGAGAGAGAGAGAGAGAGAGAGAGAGAGAGAGAGAGAGAGAGAGAGAGAGAGAGAGAGAGAGAAGAGAGAGAGAGAGAGAGAGAGAGAGAGAGAGAGAGAGAGAGAGAGAGAGAGAGAGAATAGATGTATAGGGAAAGTATCAAAAGCAGCTTCCAAAATTAATTACAGTGGGGAAAAATAGTATTTAGTCAGCCACCAATTGTGCAAGTTCTCCCACTTAAAAAGATGAGAGAGGCCTGTAATTTTCATCATAGGTACACGTCAACTATGACAGACAAATTGAGAAAAGAAATTCCAGAAAATCACATTGTAGGATTTTTTATGAATTTATTTGCAAATTATGGTGGAAAATAAGTATTTGGTCCCTACAAACAAGCAAGATTTCTGGCTCTCACAGACCTGTAACTTCTTCTTTAAGAGGCTCCTCTGTCCTCCACTCGTTACCTGTATTAATGGCACCTGTTTGAACTTGTTATCAGTATAAAAGACACCTGTCCACAACCTCAAACAGTCACACTCCAAACTCCACTATGGCCAAGACCAAAGAGCTGTCAAAGGACACCAGAAACAAAATTGTAGACCTGCACCAGGCTGGGAAGACTGAATCTGCAATAGGTAAGCAGCTTGGTTTGAAGAAAACAACTGTGGGAGCAATTATTAGGAAATGGAAGACATACAAGACCACTGATAATCTCCCTCGATGTGGGGCTCCACGCAAGATCTCACCCCGTGGGGTCAAAATGATCACAAGAACGGTGAGCAAAAATCCCAGAACCACACGGGGGGACCTAGTGAATGACCTGCAGAGAGCTGGGACCAAAGTAACAAAGCCTACCATCAGTATCACACTACACCGCCAGGGACTGAAATCCTGCAGTGCCAGACGTGTCCCCCTGCTTAAGCCAGTACATGTCCAGGCCCGTCTGAAGTTTGCTAGAGTGCATTTGGATGATCCAGAAGAGGATTGGGAGAATGTTATATGGTCAGATGAAACCAAAATATAACTTTTTGGTAAAAACTCAACTCGTCGTGTTTGGAGGACAAAGAATGCTGAGTTGCATCCAAAGAACACCATACCTACTGTGAAGCATGGGGGTGGAAACATCATGCTTTGGGGCTGTTTTCTGCAAATGGACCAGGACGACTGATCCGTGTAAAGGAAAGAATGAATGGGGCCATGTATCGTGAGATTTTGAGTGAAAACCTCCTTCCATCAGCAAGGGCATTGAAGATGAAACGTGACTGGGTCTTTCAGCATGACAATGATCCCAAACACACCGCCCGGGCAACGAAGGAGTGGATTCGTAAGAAGCATTTCAAGGTCCTGGAGTGGCCTAGCCAGTCTCCAGATCTCAACCCCATAGAAAATCTTTGGAGGGAGTTGAAAGTCCGTGTTGCCCAGCGACAGCCCCAAAACATCACTGCTCTAGAGGAGATCTGCATGGAGGAATGGGCCAAAATACCAGCAACAGTGTGTGAAAACCTTGTGAAGACTTACAGAAAACGTTTGACCTGTGTCATTGCCAACAAAGGGTATATAACAAAGTATTGAGAAACTTTTGTTATTGACCAAATACTTATTTTCCACCATAATTTGGAAATAAATTCATGAAAAATCCTACAATGTGATTTTCTGGAATTGTTTTTCTCATTTTGTCTGTCATAGTTGACGTGTACCTATGATGAAAATTACAGGCCTCTCTCATCTTTTTAAGTGGGAGAACTTGCACAATTGGTGGCTGACTAAATAATTTTTTTCCCCACTGTATGTGACTTCCAAAGGAGGGTCACCCAAAGGGGTTGTATCAACCTGCCAGATCTGATTGATTGAGCTAATCTGTTGTTAGACTTTGTGTCTTTCATGTATGGGATACCACTGTCACACCTCAAAGGCATTTCAGTGTGTAAAATATAATACAACACATTTTATGATCACCCTTGAGCTATAAGGCCATCATTAGATTTTTCCCTGGTTGTAAAAGTCTTGGCCAGGTCTTGGTTCATGATGCTTTGCTGACCTCTATGTTGACTGAGTACTGTGAGGGTCCTGTCATATAAGCAAACAGATGTTTCATCTCAAAATTACATGATCAAACCTAATTTTAGACTTATTTTCTACCTGTGGAGATGAGATAACGCCTTGGTTCGGAATAGAACCATGCATCAACACAACAAGTAGTCTATAATTTTCCTTAGCCCCCATCTCTACGTTAAGACCCTGACACAATGGAAGTCATCAGCGCAGAGGAATTGATACATAATAGAATATTTGTCTGCATGTGCCAATACCTGCAATTTGATTTGGACGTGAAAGTGTCACTGGGGGGAAAGTAATCACATAATTGCTAGACACCATCTGCAGACTACTGTCATTGAAATTCTGAATGGCGACACGTGAATGTCATCTTAATTCATTTCACCCTCTCTTGGAGATGGCCTCTCACAGACAATCCAGAAACATAGAAAGAGTTTAATTATATCTGTGTGCGGATTTGTGGATTCCAACATTCTTGAAGCTATTTTGATGGTGATTGTCATCCAACGACCACCTTAGGTTAAAGGGATAGACGTGATTCTGAGAAATTCAAGAAGATTAGCTTTGAATAACTGTGAAAACTCAGTGCCCTTGAATGAGAGTCACATACACTGTGTTATTAACCCCCGATGACACAGTGTTATTTTGGAGCATTCATTAAAGCAAGCAGCTTAAATTTGTGCATTGCTATATATGTAGCCAATACTGATTAAATAGAATCCCACTGTTGGATTTACAACTCATATACAGGCTTTCATTGCAATCTGAACAAAAGAAAACCATTTTCAAACGACCTTTTGAACTCTTCAGTGAGTTCCACCATGTACCATTATACTGTACCATATCTAGGCTACTATTGAATGTTTTCCTTCAGTTCATGCAATGTAAAATGACTGACCAAGAGCAATCATGGTCATTGTCATGATGGTCTATTTGCAAGTGTGGAACCATTTTGGAAGTAATAACTGCTGTGCTAAAGCTTGAGTGTCCCCCTCTCTAAAAGTTCAGAACAATTTGCGCTTAAAATTAATGGTATCGCTAACAACCATAGCTGTCCTTTTACAAAACAGCGTTTTTAAAGCTCAGGTGGAGAATGTGTTAGTGTGTGACTTGATGAAACTGTAATTGCATTCAAATCAAATCACCTCTCTCATTTGAGTATGCCAGAGTTCCTCCATAGCTGTGAATGTATTCATTTTTAATGGTTTCCAGAGTCAAACTGCTAAATTAATGTTTGAATGGATCCCTGACTCTTTCTCTGTGATGGAATAGGTGAGTGGCCAAATTGCTGGCGGGGATATATAGCTCTTCTCAGTCAACCTTGATAAACTACATACATTCCTGGTCCAGTTTCCCTCCGTAATTTTCTGTCCGTCCCTTTAATTAACTCTAGTTTGAGATCTCAACATTAGACTCACAGATATATAATTTGAGCCACACAACTATTTCTGAGAACCGTTGCAGCCTCGGGCCAGACTTCTCATGATGGAACATTTCCAGTACCCAGCTGAAGGGCAGAAGGTCATGTCTTCATATGGTGGTTTTTAATTGGTGAAAAGGTAAGTGTTACGTTGAAATGCGCTCTTTTTCATTACAATGATACATTGCCCGACCTCGCCCTGCATGTTGACCAAATTGTTCAGAAGTAATTGCCATAGCTTTGAACATAGTAAAACTTAGTATAACCTTTTGTTGTACAATGTTTTATGAAGATTAACATTGCTTTCCCTCTGATTAAAGTGATGCTCCAGAACTTCTGTATAATTTCAGCCAGTAGTTTTGAAAGGAGCCAAAATGGGTAGTATATGAAACGGGTATATATTTACGTCCTGCAAAACAAAAATGTATATACACTGAGTGTACAAAACATTAGGAACTTTCCATGATATAGACTGACCAGGTGAATCCAGGTGAAAGCTATGATCCCTTGTTGATGTCACTTGTTACAGTGGGGAAAAAAAAGTATTTAGTCAGCCACCAATTGTGCAAGTTCTCCCACTTAAAAAGACGAGAGAGGCCTGTAATTTTCATCATAGGTACACATCAACTATGACAGACAAAATGAGAAAAAGAAATCCAGAAAATCACATTGTAGGATTTTTAATGAATTTATTTGCAAATTATGGTGGAAAATAAGTATTTGGTCACCTACAAACAAGCAAGATTTCTGGCTCTCACAGACCTGTAACTTCTTCTTTAAGAGGCTCATCTGTCCTCCACTCGTTAGCTGTATTAATGGCACCTGTTTGAACTTGTTATCAGTATAAATGACACCTGTCCACAACCTCAAACAGTCACACTCCAAACTCCACTATGGCCAAGACCAAAGAGCTGTCAAAGGACACCAGAAACAAAATTGTAGACCTGCACCAGGCTGGGAAGACTGAATCTGCAATAGGTAAGCAGCTTGGTTTGAAGAAATCAACTGTGGGAGCAATTATTAGGAAATGGAAGACATACAAGACCACTGATAATCTCCCTCGATCTGGGGCTCCACGCAAGATCTCACCCCGTGGGGTCAAAATGATCACAAGAACGGTGAGCAAAAAATCCCAGAACCACACGGGGGACCTAGTGAATGACCTGCAGAGAGCTGGGACCAAAGTAACAAAGCCTACCATCAGTAACACACTACGCCGCCAGGGACTCAAATCCTGCAGTGCCAGACGTGTCCCCCTGCTTAAACCAGTACATGTCCAGGCCCGTCTGAAGTTTGCTAGAGTGCATTTGGATGATCCAGAAGAGGATTGGGAGAATGTCATATGGTCAGATGAAACCAAAATAGAACTTTTTGGTAAAAACTCAACTCGTCGTGTTTGGAGGACAAAGAATGCTGAGTTGCATCCAAAGAACACCATACCTACTGTGAAGCATGGGGGTGGAAACATCATGCTTTGGGGCTGTTTTTCTGCAAAGGGACCAGGACGACTGATCCGTGTAAAGGAAAGAATGAATGGGGCCATGTATCGTGAGATTTTGAGTGAAAACCTCCTTCCATCAGCAAGGGCATTGAAGATGAAACGTGGCTGGGTCTTTCAGCATGACAATGATCCCAAACACACCGCCCGGGCAATGAAGGAGTGGCTTCGTAAGAAGCATTTCAAGGTCCTGGAGTGGCCTAGCCAGTCTCCAGATCTCAACCCCATAGAAAATCTTGAAAGTCCGTGTTGCCCATCGACAGCCCCAAAACATCACTGCTCTAGAGGAGATCTGCATGGAGGAATGGGCCAAAATACCAGCAACAGTGTGTGAAAACCTTGTGAAGACTTACAGAAAACGTTTGACCTGTGTCATTGCCAACAAAGGGTATATAACAAAGTATTGAGAAACTTTTGTTATTGACCAAATACTTATTTTCCACCATAATTTGCAAATAAATTCATTAAAAATCCTACAATGTGATTTTCTGGAATACTTTTTCTCATTTTGTCTGTCATAGTTGACGTGTACCTATGATGAAAATTACAGGCCTCTCTCATCTTTTTAAGTGGGAGAACTTGCACAATTGGTGGCTGACTAAATACTTTTTTTCCCCACTGTATATCCACTTCAATCAGTGTAGATGAAAGGGATGATACAGGTTAAATAAGGATTCTTAAGCCTTGAGACAATTGAGTGGAATGGGCAAGACAAAAGATGATGAATGTGTGGTAAAATATTTGATGAATGTGTGGCAGTGTGGTAAAAGATTTGCAGGGAAACAAAATTTGAGGTTACACCAACAGAAAAACCACCCTAATCTGTGAGGTGTAAGGCTAGTTGAGAGGTCCTTGAGCACGATTATGCCTAACATTTTTAGAACGCATTAGACCAGAATCTTGAAACTGTTTGATGTTTAAGTTTGAACATTAGTCATGAAGATTAGGCTATTTTGTATTTGCCTCAAGTTTAATGTTCCTCTGGCCTGCTAAACAACTGCAGTGATATGTGTAGGCCTATGTTCCTGCAAAAGTGTATATGGTATGATTACTATGATGTAGTAGAGTATATCTGTAGTCAGTTCAGTGTGTTTTAGTAGTTGGGCACCCCTGGTGTAGCAGCCGGATTGCACCTTTTGTCTGCTTTCCTCATTAGATTCCAGCCACCTCTTTAATTGAGTTACATGTATCTCTAACCCCCCACTGAATTGGGGCACAAATGTAATTTGGAAACGCTGCATCTATTTTCGACTTATCCTGTGTTGTAACAGATTGTGCTTGAGGCTGCAGCTTCGCGTGTGCGACTCCCTGGATCCTTTTCAGTACATGTTTTAATTCAAGTGTCTCCCCTCTCTGTATTTTGTGTGAGCCACCACTCTCCCTCCACCTCCCTGTCCCCCCCAGTGTGGCTTGCCTGCCTGCTTGTGTAAATGATGTTGGGGTTGAGGCTCGGTGCTTCCACCCTCGCACAAATCATCCTCTCATTAACCAGCTCTAATTGGGATTAGTGCTTTAATTTGTTTTGGGCTGGCAAATTAGGGCTATGGCCAGAGACTGAGTACAGCTTTTCCCTACTGCTATTAGAACAGGGGCACCGGGGGGTGGGGGGCTAGGTGGGGATGGGGAGTGTGTATGATTGATTTCTAGAATGGGGAAAGTTAAACTTGTTTGTAATTTTTTTTACCAAAGACACTACTGTATTTGACTCAAAACAGGCTAAAGCATCAAAGGCTGTCACGACTTCCGCCGAGGCTGCCCCCCCCCCCCGGTTCGGGCAGGCTTCGGCGTTCGTCGTCACCGGTGTATTTTACCTCCTGCGCCTGACTCCTTCATTCACACCTCGTCGCAAAGGCACTATGCCTAAAAGTGTTACCTTAATGGATCACATGTTTGGAACATGTCCTGTCTTGTACCTCTCCTCCCTAATTTCGCTTGAATTCTCTAAATGTTTTACTCATTAGAGGGCTGTTTAGGATGTACCAGACAATGTCATTCTGGTGACCCTCTAAGAGCACAGTGTCACTAATGAATAAGCTCTCAGCTTTTTCACACATTCTAAAAGCCTGCAGATCCAACATCCTGCATCTTTTTCTCCATAATGGACCATGGTATGTAGCATGGTGAGTGCCATTGTCCACTTTATTATTAGCTAGTGGTCCCCAAAATCTGCTGTTCAAACATGGGTGAGATTCATCCTGTGTGAATAATGTAAAAGCACTTTCAGCCATTTTACAGATAGGAAAATACTAAGTTTATCTTTCCTCTTAAAAACAAATACAGCACTAGTTTTCCTTCTTTTTTTTAAAGATTGAGTGCTCCACGTCATTGCTGTAACCTTGGGATGAATAACAGTGGCCCAGGCCTCACAGATGTAATCCATTAAAGTCAAGGCAACATATTTCCTCACTATTTATCTGTGTTGAAGTGCCCCGCTGAGCACTTTGTATAGAATGGAATTATGGGAAAGGCAAGTGGAAGTCGCCCCTGACCTCATCATATGTATCACAGAAGAGGAGGCGAGGGCAAAGTGGTCAATACTAGAGGGACATCTGGGGAACCTGGGTTAGACACCCATATACAGTTGAAGTCGGAAGTTTACATACACCTTAGCCAAATACATTTAAACTCAGTTTTTCACAATTCCTGACATTTGATCCTAGTAAGAATTCCCTGTCTTAGGTCAGTTAGGATCACCACTTTATTTTAAGAATGTGAAATGTTAAAATAATAGTAGAGAGAATGATTTATTTAAGCTTTTATTTCTTTCATCACATTCCCAGTGGGTCAGAAGTTTACACACACTCAATTAGTATTTGGTAGCATTGCCTTTAAATTGTTTAACTTGGGTCAAACGTTTCGGGTAGCCTTCCACAAGCTTCCCACAATAAGTTGGGTGAATTTTGGCCCATTCCTCCTGACAGAGCTGGTGTAACTGAGTCAGGTTTGTAGGCCTCCTTGCGCCCACATGCTTTTTTATAGCGGTTTTGGAGCAGTGGCTTCTTCCTTGCTGAGCGGCCTTTCAGGTTATGTCGATATAGGACTTGTTTTACTCTGGATATAGATACTTTTGTACCTGTTTCCTCCAGCATCTTCACAAGGTCATTTGCTGTTCTTCTGGGATTGATTTGCACTTTTCGCACTAAAGTACATTCATTTCTAGGAGGCAGAACGCGTCTCCTTCCTGAGCGGTGTGATGGCTGCGTGGTCCCATGGTGTTTATACTTGCGTGCTATTGTTTGTACAGATGAACGTGGTACCTTCAGGCGTCTTGGCTGATTTCTTTTGATTTTCCCATGATGTCAAGCAAAGAGTCACTGAGTTTGAAGGTAGTCCTTGAAATACATCCACTGGTACACCTTTAATTGACTCAAATTATGTCAATTAGCCTATCAGAAGCTTCTAAAGCCATGACATAATTTTCTGGATTTTTACAAGCTGTTTAAAGGCACAGTCAACTTAGTGTATGTAAACTTCTGACCCACTGGAATTGTGATACAGTGAATTATAAATGAAATAATCTGTCTGTAAACAATTGTTGGAAAAATTACTTGTGTCATGCACAAAGTAGATGTCCTAACCGACTTGCCAAAACGATTGTTTGTTAACAAGAAATGTGTGGAGTGGTTGAAAAACAAGTTTTAATGACTCCAACCTAAGTGTATATAAACTTCCGACTTCAACTGTATATTGTGTTCACACAAACAAACACACACACACTTACACTTTTAGCAAATATTTTCTAACCAAACAGGTCGAGGTGATGGACATCAATGATCAATGCACAGTTCAATAATTCCTGTCAATAAAATTGTTGCTGGCATTGGACAAGAGTATGATGGTCTCCGCATCGTTATTGGCCCTGGTATCTTCTGTGTGGAGCAGATCAGTCTAAGTTATATTAATATGTTTGGTTATTGGCTATCAATCTGGGTCGCTCATGTGAAATTGAAAAGGCTCAAGCATGGGCTTTCATCCAATTGGTGAAAATGATCTTGTTTGTTGACGTTTAACCTCTACTCCACAACCTCTACTCTTTAGTAGAGAGAGGGATAGGGGGAAAGAGGGATATAAAGGTGTGGGGGGGGAATAAAGGGGGCAAATAGAGAAAGATAGAGGGGTGAGGAAGAGATAGATAGAGGTACAGGGAGAGGGGGAGATAGAGATGGATAAAGATAGTGAGATGGAGAGAGACTCATTACTGGCATTTGATTAGAGTAAGGGTGTCTTTCATCAGTAGAGGACCATGTGTTTTGATCTCACCCACTCTGTACATGCAGATGAGCCTGTCACGTTAAAAGATGAGGAGGCCCTCTCCACTTAATCACAGCCCTGATGGCAGAGACGAGCTATTGCGGCGATCAAATCTAATCGTTGTCCTTGTTGTTGTAGACACCCTAACTCAAAGTGTGGGTGTGGGTGTGGGTGGGTGTGTGTGTGTGTGTTTGTGTGTGCGAGTGTGTGCTTATGATTGTAGGTGGTCATATCTCTGTGTGCTTGTCAGAATTGGTGTTCCTTTTAAAGTCTCTGTGTATTTCCGTGTGTGAGTGGAGAATACCTGCCCAGATCTACAGAATTCCAATGCAATTAGGTGTGAGATTACTCAGGCTTCGGGCTCTCTAACGGTCTAATAACTGAGCCAGTCCCCCCATTGTTGTTCTTTTGTCCTTAGCTCAAGGTTGTGATGGCTGCTGGCTGTCAATCAATCTGCTCTTGATTGCCATCCATTGATGCTTATCTTCTGTAGTGTATGATATGTGTAAAGAGGCTCTCTACCTATCTGCCATTACATTTCAGGATTACCACCACCTCCATCCACATAGCCCCTGTCCAACCGATGGGGTGTATGACTTTTGCAGATGTAGCCACATTTTTTCTCTGAAAGCATTCTTTGTGCCTGGTGCTATCAATTACTGTGTTATTGCCACTATAATCCTCGGGAAGGGAGTCGAGATGGGGAGGGGGGTTTAAGAGAGGAAAGCTTACCTTTCTCTTTTCATCCTGACCTGCCTGTGGCGTCAGCCATGTTTATAAATGTGTCTGATGAAGGATTCAAGCCTTGAACTTTCTCATTACCGACAACCTCTGCAACCTGCAGAACTTCAAAGAATGTTCACAGTCAGCTCTTAACACCCCCAGCTCAACATCAGCACAATGCTTGTCACCCTGCTCAAGTTTCCCCCGGGTATTTACATCAGCTGCAAGTTTCTCTGCTCTTTTTATTTTATGTTGTATGATTGTATGGTAAGTTGGCGGTAATACCAGAAGACGCATAACAAACTTGTAGCTTGTGGAATAGCAATAAAGATGCCTCTTTTGTCCATGACACCCTCCTGTTCTTCAATTTCTATCTCTGTCTTCTTCTTGCAAACCTTTGCCACCTCTCTTGAGTCTCCTTTTCAAGATAGTGACTTTCAAATTATTGGGTTGCTCTGCATGCTGGCTCCTCGGCTGCTTCATTATGCTCTGTGTTTATGTGTCTGCTCATGCTGCTAGACATATTCAAAGACCTCCAGGACAACATTATCAGAAAACTGTACAAAGAGCAAAAATGTTTTGTGAAGAACAGTGTCATGCAGGGGGAAATGATATAGTAAATGAATGCTGTCCAGCTGTGTGTTAAAGGAGTTGAGTGGTAAAACTTTACTGCAATGTCATCGTGAACTACAGAAATAACACAAAATGGATGGCCAGTCTCCAACAATGTACTGGACTGGAGTTCATTATTATAATTTTTGAGCTGCTAGTCCAGTTCTGGAGCATTTGTTTTGACACGGCAAATTATAATGTCTGGTCTTATCAGGTCTGGGTATTGGCTCCTATCACTCCACTCTCACTAAACCTGTTGTCGGATTTAATAGTACTCACAGCCAATACGGGGGGAGCAGTCCTAACAGTTATGTTACCCTAGGCGAGACAAAAGAATTGCCGCCCCAACAAGAATAGTCCCAGTAAGCAACATTATGCTAAAAATATGTCTAAAATACCTATTCTTCCAGACATTGAAGGTATTCAATTTAGGTTCTGCGTGAAAGCTCAAAAGATGCCTTTTCTGGACATTATAATAATAAATAATATGCCATTTAGCCGATGCTTTTATCCAAAGCGACTTACAGTCATGCGTGCATACATTTTTGTGTATGGGTGGTCCCGGGGATCGAACCCACTACCTTGGCGTTACAAGCGCCGTGCTCTACCAGCTGAGCTACAGAGGACGTTAAAATCAGGTTTCTTTTTGGCTCTGAATTAAAGTAAAAAATAGGTATTTTCTTGATGTTGAAAAAACATATTTTCTTGATGTTGAAAAAACTTATTTTCCGGACGTTGAAATCAGGTTCATTTTCGGTTCTGAATTAAAGTTGAAAATATGTAATTTATAGACGTCTATGTTTGGGCCAAATCAAGGCCAAAAAAAGATGTCCAAAAGGTGTCAGCGTTGGTCCGTGCTTACTGAGGTATAGCCTGCAGCAGGGACAGGCAACTCCAGTCCTCGGGGTCGGAGTGGTGTCACACTTTTTCACCATCCCTAGTTTTCAACCACTCCACAATTGTCTTGTTAACAAATTATAGTTTTGGCAAGTTGGTTAGGACATCTACTTTGTGCATGACACAAGTAATTTTTCCAACAATTGTTTACAGACAGATTATTTCACTTATAATTCACTGTATCACAATTCCAGTGGGTCAGAAGTTGACTGTGCCTTTAAACAGCTTGGAAAATTCCAGAAAATGATGTCATGGCTTTAGAAGCTTCTGATAGGCTAATTGACATAATTTGAGTCAATTGGAGGTGTACCTGTGGATGTATTTTAAGGCCTACCTTCAAACTCAGTGCCTCTTTGCTTGACATCATGGGAAAATGGAAAGAAATCAGCCAAGACCTCAGAAAAAAAATTGTAGACCTCCAAAAGTTTGGTTCATCCTTGGGAGCAATTTCCAAACGCCTGAAGGTACCACGTTCATCTGTAGTACGCAAGTATAAACACCATGGGACCACACAGCCATCATTCCGCTCAGGAAGGAGACGCGTTCTGTCTCCTAGAGATTAACGTACTTTGGTGCGAAAAGTGCAAATCAATCCCAGAACAACAGCAAAGGACCTTGTGTAGATGCTGGAGGAAACAGGTACACAAGTATCTACAGTGGGGAAAAATAGTATTTAGTCAGCCACCAATTGTGCAAGTTCTCCCACTTAAAAAGATGAGAGAGGCCTGTAATTTTCATCATAGGTACATGTCAATTATGACAGACAAATAGAGAAAAAAAAAATTATGGTGGAAAATAAGTATTTGGTCACCTACAAACAAGCAAGATTTCTGGCTCTCACAGACCTGTAACTTCTTCTTTAAGAGGCTCCTCTGTCCTCCACTCGTTACCTGTATTAATGGCACCTGTTTGAACTTGTTATCAGTATAAAAGACACCTGTCCACAACCTCAAACAGTCACACTCCAAACTCCACTATGGCCAAGACCAAAGAGCTGTCAAAGGACACCAGAAACAAAATTGTAGACCTGCACCAGGCTGGGAAGACTGAATCTGCAATAGGTAAGCAGCTTGGTTTGAAGAAATCAACTGTGGGAGCAATTATTAGGAAATTGAAGACATACAAGACCACTGATAATCTCCCTCGATCTGGGGCTCCACGCAAGATCTCACCCCGTGGGGTCAAAATGATCACAAGAACGGTGAGCAAAAATCCCAGAACCACACGGGGGGGACCTAGTGAATGACCTGCAGAGAGCTGGGACCAAAGTAACAAAGCCTACCATCAGTATCACACTACACCGCCAGGGACTGAAATCCTGCAGTGCCAGACGTGTCCCCCTGCTTAAGCCAGTACATGTCCAGGCCCGTCTGAAGTTTGCTAGAGTGCATTTGGATGATCCAGAAGAGGATTGGGAGAATGTCATATGGTCAGATGAAACCAAAATATAACTTTTTGGTAAAAACTCAACTCGTCGTGTTTGGAGGACAAATAATGCTGAGTTGCATCCAAAGAACACCATACCTACTGTGAAGCATGGGGGTGGAAACATCATGCTTTGGGGCTGTTTTTCTGCAAAGGGACCAGGACGACTGATCCGTGTAAAGGAAAGAATGAATGGGGCCATGTATCGTGAGATTTTGAGTGAAAACCTCCTTCCATCAGCAAGGGCATTGAAGATGAAACGTGGCTGGGTCTTTCAGCATGACAATGATCCCAAACACACCGCCCGGGCAACGAAGGAGTGGCTTCGTAAGAAGCATTTCAAGGTCCTGGAGTGGCCTAGCCAGTCTCCAAATCTCAAACCCATAGAAAATCTTTGGAGGGAGTTGAAAGTCCGTGTTGCCCAGCGACAGCCCCAAAACATCACTGCTCTAGAGGAGATCTGCATGGAGGAATGGGCCAAAATACCAGCAACAGTGTGTGAAAACCTTGTGAAGACTTACAGAAAATGTTTGACCTGTGTCATTGCCAACAAAGGGTATAAAACAAAGTATTGAGAAACTTTTGTTATTGACCAAATACTTATTTTCCACCATAATTTGCAAATAAATTCATTAAAAATCCTACAATTTGATTTTCTGGATTTCTTTTTCTCATTTTGTCTGTCATAGTTGACGTGTACCTATGATGAAAATTACAGGCCTCTCTCATCTTTTTAAGTCAGAGAACTTGCACAATTGGTGACTGACTAAATACTTTTTTTTGCCCACTGTATATCCAGAGTAAAACGAGACCTATATCGAAATAACATGAAAGGCCGCTCAGCAAGGAAGAAGCCACTGCTCCAAAACCGCCATAAAAAAGGCAGACTACGGTTTTCAACTGCACATGGGGACAAAGATTGTACTTTTTGGAGAAATGTCCTCTGGTCTGATGAAACAAAAATAGAACTGTTTGGCCATAATGACCATTGTTATGTTTGGAGGAAAAAGGGGGTGGCTTGCAAGTCGAAGAACACCATCCAAACCGTGAAGCACCGGGGTGGCAGCATCATGCTGTGGGGGTGCTTTGCTGCAGGAGGGACTGGTGCACTTCACAAAATAATAATAATATGCCATTTAGCAGACGCTTTTATCCAAAGCGACTTACAGTCATGCGTGCATACATTTTTTTTTTTTGTATGGGTGGTCCCGGGGATCGAACCCACTACCTTGGCGTTACAAGTGCCGTGCTCTACCAGCTGAGCTACAGAGGACCACATAGATGGCATCATGAGGAAGGAAAATTATGTGGATATATTGAAGCAACATCTCAAGACATCAGTCAAGAAGTTAAAGCTTGGTCGCAAATGGGTCTTCCAAATGGACAATGACCCCAAGCATACTTCTAAAGTTGTGGCAAAATGGCTTAAAGACAACAAAGTCAAGGTATTGGAATGGCCATCACAAAGCCTTAATCTCAATCCTATAGAAAATGTGTGGGCAGAACTGAAAAAGCGTGTGCGAGCAAGGAGGCCTACAAACCTGACTCAGTTACACCAGCTCTGTCAGGAGGAATGGGACAAAATTCACCCAACTTATTGTGGGAAGCTTGTGGAAGGCTACCTGAAACGTTTGACCCAGGTTAAACAATTTAAAGGCAATGCTACCAAATACTAACTGAGTGTATGTAAACTTCTGACCCACTGGGAATGTGATTAAATAAATAAAAGCTGAAATGAATCATTCTCTCTACTATTATTCTGACATTTCACATTCTTAAAATAAAGTGGTGATCCTAACTGACCTAAGACAGGGAATTTTTACTAGGATTAAATGTCAGGAATTGTGAAAAACTGAGTTTAAATGAATTTGGCTAAGGTGAATGTAAACTTTCGACTTCAACAGTATGTGGTAGGCCTACCGTTTGCGAAACGGGCTGTTGCATTGGCTTTATTAGTCCTGATTCCTGTGACTAATCAATTTGGTTAATTAAGCTCTAAATGTCAGCTAGCCAACTTTATCAGGAGGAGTTATCCTGTGCCTTTGCAATGTTTTAACACAGCGGGAAACGCAGAAGTATTTTATTTTTCGCTATGATCTGCTTGTAAGACATTGACAGATACAAACTTGAAACCACTGATCACGACAATTTAGCCCAAGGGGATGAAACTCCTGGACAGCAGTTGTGAGTAGCCTGATTGTCCATTCCATATTGTCCATTTTACTTTGACCTATTCTGTTTTTAGGATATGTTGTTTGTTAACACGTCAGCACATTTTTATTTGATTGGGCAGCATTTAAGTTAGGCTATTCGATCAGAGAAACCTGCATGAGGTAGCTGAAAAAGTTTCTGTCTCATTACATTGTCCTACATTTTATCTCCAGCCTGTAGGCTACAACAAAGGCCACATACTCTTTCTACCATATGCTATATCTGCTACATGATTAGATTATTTTGTTGACGGAACATTGGTGGAGCGCCGCAGTGATGTGTCTCTCCAACAGCACCCTGGAGAGACAAGATAAATATTTTGCGTTCCTGCCTTTGACCTAAAAAGCCCATATACCACTGGTTCAGAGAAATTGTCATTGTTTTGGGGCAGAATTATGAGGTTTATGTGTTGTTGGATGTGCGTCTTGGTCAGTTTAGCTCAGAAAATGCCGCCCTCGTCAATCTAATCCGCCTAATCCTGCCTAATGAGCGGGCCAGCCCTGTGTGTGTTTGTGTGTGTCAGCAAGAGAGAGAGGGAGGAGGATGTAGAGAGAGAAAGAGAGCTTATTGTGGGATTGAATTCCAGCTTTTTCAGTGTGTTTATATACATATGTGTGTGTGAGGTGGGGGCGGGGGAATGGTATTGTGTCTGCTTGTGTCTTACAGTGAGGGGTGTGAGTGCAATGCAGATAAGAGGGTCAAAGGAGGAGACTAGTGTATTTTATTATTGCCATATTTTGTCTGGCACAGTGATTTTTTAAAGAATATTTTAGTGCTTTTGCCATCCCACCACAGTCCCCTTTCACTAACTGACTGTCTCTGCACATCTGTGTCCCTCCATCTGTGAGTGTGTTTGTGTGTGTATGTGTGTCCATCAGTGTGTCTATCACTGTTTTGCATATGTATGCATACAGTGCATTCGGAAAGTATTCAGACCCCTTGACTTTTTCCACATTTTGTTATGTTACAGCCTTATTCTAAAATTGATTAAATAAAACATTTTCCGCATCAATCTACACAATACCCCAAAAGTATTACAAATAAAATACAGAAATACCTTATTTGCTCAGGTGCATCCTGTTTCCATTGATCATCCTTGAGATGTTTCTACAACTTGATTGGAGTCCACCTATGGTAAATTCAATTGATTGGACATGATTTGGAAAGGCACACACCTGTCTATATGAGGTCCCACAGTTGACAGTGCATGTCAGAGCAAACACCAAGTCATGAGGTCGAAGGAACAGGATTGTGTCTAGACACAGATCTGGGGAAAGGTACCAAGCAATTTATTCAGCATTGAATGTCCTCAAGAACACAGTGGCCTCCATCATTCTTAAATGAAAGAAGTTTGGAACCACCAAGAATCTTCCTAGAGCTGGCCGCCCGGCCAATCTGAGCAATCGGGGGAGAAGGGCCTTGGTCAGGGAGGTGATCAAGAACCCAGTGGTCACTCTGACAGAGCTCCAGAGGTCCTCTGTGGAGATGGGAGAACCTTCCAGAAGGACAACTATCTCTGCAGCACTCCACCAATCAAGCCTTTATGGTAGAGTGGCCAGACGGAAGCCACACCTCAGTAAAAGGCACATGACAGCCTGCTTGGAGTTTGCCAAAAGGCACCTAAAGGACTCTCAGACCATGAGAAGCAATATTCTCTGGTCTGATGAAACCAATATTGAACCCTTTGGCCTGAATGCCAAGCGTCACGTCTGGAGGAAACCTGGCACTATCCCTACAGTGAAGCATGGTGGTGGCAGCGTCATGCTGTGGGGATGTTTTTCAGTGGCAGGGACTGGGAGACTAGTTAGGATCGAGGGAAAGATGAATGGAGCAAAGTACAGAGAGATCCATGATGAAAACCTGCTCCAGAGTGCTCAGGACCTCAGACTGGGGCGAAGGTTCACCTTCCAGTATGACAACGACCATAAGCACACAGCCAAGACAACACAGGAGTGGCTTCGGGACAAGTCTCTGAATGTCCTTGAGTGGCCCAGCCAGAGCCCGCTTGAACCCGATCGAACATCTCTGGAGAGACCTGAAAATAGCTGTGCAGTGACACTCCCCATCCAACCTGACAGAGCTTGAGAGGATCTGTTGAGAAGAATGGGAGAAACTCCCCAAATACAGGTGTGCCAAGCTTGTAGCGTCATACCCAAGAAGACTCTAGGCTGTAATCGCTGCCAAAGGTGTACTGAGTAAAGGGTCTGAATAATTATGTAAATGTCATATTTCAGTTTCATTCTTTATACATTTGCAAAATTGTTTTTGCTTTGTCATTATGCGGTATTGTGTGTAGATTGATGAGGGAAAGAAACGATTTAATAAATTCTAGAATAAGGCTGTAACGTAACAAAAAAACATCATGTTAAAAAGTCAAGTGGTCAGAATACTTTCCGAATGCGCTGTATGTCAACTTGTGTGTCCTAGAATGTTCTCTAAATGTTATGAATGTGTCTAACCCCTTCCAAGATCCATCCATGTGCATATGTGTGTTTGTTTGATTGTGCTCATATGCATGTGTGTGTGTGTGTGTGTTGCTGATGTATGTAGGGTGGAGCAGCAGGGTCTCTAATGAGACTCTGTGTGCAGCCATCCCTTCCACTGCTCTGCTCCCCTGCTGAGAGAGTTAAGATTTCACTCACGTCAGTCTCTCTCTCTCTCTCTCTCTCTCTCTCTCTCTCTCTCTCTCTCTCTCTCTCTCTCTCTCTCTCTCTCTCTCTCTCTCTCTATCTCTCTCGCGCACACTCATGCACAGTACACACACACAAGCATGCATGTGCACACACACACACACACACACACACACACACACACACCGTCATTAGTTGGTTCTTGCTCCCACAGTTGTTGGCATGTTTATGTGGGTTGGTTAAGTGAAGGGTCAGTCTCAGGGAATCATGCACGCTGCATATCGATGCTCCTGCTGCAGTCAGTATCAGAACTGATCCATAATACATATATCTCGCTCTCCCTCCATCCTCTCTTTTCATCTCTACACATACCCCCTTCCACATTGTCATCAATCTCATCTTATTCTTCCATCTCTCTCTGACCAGCCATTTGTTATGTTAGTATAACTCCCTCTCTTTGTCTATTTTATTTTTATTATTCTCTCTCTCTCATCTCTCTTTCTGTGTGCAACTGCCCATCTCTTTGTTCACGTCCCTATATCACTCTCTCCATCCTTTCAAAATCAGCCATCTAGCACATTATCATAGCTCCTCGCCTATCTCTGCCTCTTCCTTGTCTGAAAAAATGCGGAGTCTATGCTATTATCCAGTGGCGACAGCTTTTTGACAGTGTATAAATAAAGCAAGATCTAGTCTCTGACAGGATGAGCAAGCAAACACAATAGGATGTGGATGGAGGTAGATAGTCACTGGCAGCAAACAAATAGGCCTCAGGGACTTGACAATAAAGATATGAGTCCTACATACATTTAATACTAGATCAGTATACAGATACAAGAACATACACCAGCAGTGCTGAATGAGACAGACAGATCAGATACAAGCTAACTGCCTGATGAGTGGCACCACATCACACTGGCTGTGGATTCAGGAGATCCCTAAGCCAAAGTCATTTTTGTATAAAGTATTTTATCATACAATACATAACAAAATATTAAATCCCGAATCCGCCTTAAGCAAGCCTGGGTCGACAATAGTAAGGAATTACTCTGAGTAAGATTTTAAAGGGAACCTGATAAAGCTGACGGGTGGGTAAATACAATTATCTTCTTGCTAGTAACGTTACTGCAAATTAACTCATCTGGGTTTGAGTCGATTCTATCTTAACAAAGTCAATTCAGGGGATAAAGTGAAACTCTGTTCTTGTACGGGACCTGAAAACTGTAATATCCTATGTTTCTCTGAGTCGTGGCTGAACAAGGACATGGATAGCATACACCTCGCTGGCTTTTCCATGCATCGTCAAGATCTGACGGCAGCCTCGGGTAAGATGAGAGTTGGACAGGTGTCTCTCTTTGTTAACAACAGCTGGTGCGCAATCTATAATGTATGTCTAGTTTTTGCTCGCCTGAGTTAGAATTCCTCATTATAAGCTGCAGACCATACATACTAAGAGAGTTTATCTATATTTTCTGTAGCTGTCTATTTACCACCACAAACTGATGTTGAGCTCTAAGACCACACTCAACAAGCTGTATAGAGCCATAAGCTAACAATAAAATGCACATCCAGAGGCGACGCTTCTCGTGGCCGGTGATTTTAATGCAGGGAAACTGAAACCTGTTTTGCCTCATTTTTACCAGGATGTCACCTGTGCAACTAGAGGCAACAAAACTCTAGATCACCTTTACTCCACACACACAGAAACACATACAATGCTCTCCCTCGCCCTTCCTTTGGCAAATCTGATCGTAACTCTATCCTCCTGATTCCTGCTTACAAGCAAAAACTAAAGCAGGAAGCACCAGTGACTCGGTCAAGAAAGAAGTGATCTGATGACTCAGATGCTAAGCTACAGAACTGTTTTGCTAGCACAGACTGCAATATGTTCCGGGATTCTTCTGATAGCATTGAGGAATACACCACATCAGTCACTGCTTCATCAGTGCATCGATGACGTCGTCCCCATAGTGACCGTACGTACATACCCCAACCAGAAGCCATGGATTACAGGCAACATCCGCACTGAGCTTTTAAGGAGCAGTACTCTAACGCGGACGCTTATAAGAAATCCCGCTATGCCCTCCGACAAACCATCAAACAGGCAAAGCGTCAAGACAGGATTAAGATTGAATCGTACTACATCGGCTCCGACGCTCATCGGATGTGGCAGGGCTTGCAAACTATTACAGACCACAAAGGGAAGCACAGCCGCGAGCTGCCCAGTGACACAAGCCTACCAGAAAAGCTAAATCATTTCTATGCTCGCTTCGAGGCAAGCAACACTGAAGCATGCATGTGAGCATCAGCTGTTCTGGACGACTGTGTGATCCTGTGAACATGGAGAACAGCGCCGGAGAAGATGGCTGCCGTTTTACAGCCCTCTAACCAATTGTACTATTATGTGTGTTTTTCCGCGTTATTTGCAATTTATTTTGTACATAATGTTTCTGCGATCGTCTCTTATAACCAAAAAGAGCTTCTGGATATCAGGACAGCGATTACTCACCTCGTATTGGACGAAGATTTTTTCTTCAACGAGGCGGCCGCGAAGGATATCATACAGACACCCGACAAGGCCCAAATCCCTGTCATTCGCGTGAGGAAGAGACGGAGATATCGTGGACGTAGATCGGGGTGCCTTGTAAGGATCCGACGGCGAGCGAGTAAACTGCCTCTTCCATCAATCCTATTAGCCAATGTTCAATCATTTGAAAATAAATTGGATGACTTAAGATTACGGTTATCCTAACAACGGGACATTAAAAACTGTAATATCTTATGTTTCACCGAGTCGTGGCTGAACGACGACATGGATATCATACAGCTAGCGGGCTATACGCTACATCGGCAGGATAGAACGGCTGACTCCGGTAAGACAAGGGGTGGCGGTCTGTGTATATTTGTAAACAACAGCTGGTGCACAAAATCAAATACTAAGGAAGTCTCGAGGTTTTGCTCGCCTTAGGTAGAGTATCTTATGATAAGCTGTAGACCACACTATTTACCAAGAGAGTTTTCATCTATATTTTTCATAGCTGTCTATTTACCACCACAAACCAATGCTGGCATTAAGATTGCACTGAATGAGTTGTACAAGGCCATAAATCAACAGAAAAACGCTCATCCAGATGCAGCGCTCCTAGTGGCCGGGGACTTTAATGCAGGGAAACTTAAATCCGTTCTACCTAATTTCTACCAGCATGTTAAATGTGCAACCAGAGGAAAAAAAACTCTAGACCACCTTTACTCCACACACAGAGACGCATACAAAGCTCTCCCTCGCCCTCCATTTGGCAAATCTGACCATAACTCTATCCTCCTGATTCCTGCTTATAAGCAAAAACTAAAGCAGGAAGCACCAGTGACTCGGTTAATAAAAAAGTGGTCAGATGACGCAGATGCTAAGCTACAGGACTGTTTTGCTAGCACAGACTGGAACATGTTCCGGGATTCTTCAGACAGCATTGAGGAGTACACCAAATCAGTCACTGGCTTCATCAATAAGTGCATCGATGATGTCGTCCCCACAGTGACCGTACGTACATACCCCAACCAGAAGCAATGAATTACAGGAAACATCCGCACTGAGCTAAAGGGTAGAGCTGCCGCTTTCAAGGAACGGGACTCTAACCCGGACGCTTATAAGAAATCCCGCTATGACCTCCGACGAACTATCAAACAGGCAAAGAGTCAATACAGGACTAAGATTGAATCATACTACACTGGCTCTGACGCTCGTCGGATGTGGCAGGGCTTGAAAACTATTACAGACTACAAAGGGAAGCACAGCCGCGAGCTGCCCAGTGACACAAGCCTACCAGACGAGCTAAACCACTTCTATGCTCGCTTCGAGGCAAGCAACACTGAAGTATGCATGAGAGCACCAGCTGTTCCGGATGACTATGTGATCACGCTCTCCGTAGCCGATGTGAGTAAGACTTTTAAGCAGGTCAACATTCACAAGGCCGCAGGGCCAGACGGATTACCAGGACGTGTACTCCGAGCATGTGCTGACCAACTGGCAAGTGTCTTCACTGACATTTTCAACATGTCCCTGACTGAGTCTGTAATACCAACATGTTTCAAGCAGACCACCATAGTCCCCGTGCCCAAGGACTCTAAGATAACCTGCCTAAATGACTACCGACCCGTAGCACTGACGTCTGTAGCCATGAAGTGCTTTGAAAGGCTGGTCATGGCTCACATCAACAGCATTATCCCAGAAACCCTAGACCCACTCCAATTTGCATACCGCCCCAACAGATCCACAGATGATGCAATCTCTATTGCACTCCACACTGCCCTTTCCCACCTGGACAAGAGGAACACCTACGTGAGAATGCTATTCATTGACTACAGCTCAGCATTCAACACCATAGTGCCCTCTAAGCTCATCACTAAGCTAAGGATCCTGGGACTAAACACCTCCCTCTGCAACTGGATCCTGGACTTCCTGACGGGCCGCCCCCAGGTGGTAAGGGTAGGTAACAACACATCTGCCACACTGATCCTAAACACGGGGGCCCCTCAGGGGTGCGTGCTCAGTCCCCTCCTGTACTCTCTGTTCACCCATGATTGCATGGCCAGGCACGACTCCAACATCATCATTAAGTTTGCCGACGACACAACAGTGGTAGGCCTGATCACCGACAACGATGAGACAGCCTATAGGGAGGAGGTCAGAGACCTGGCCGTGTGGTGTCAGGATAAAAACCTCTTCCTCAACGTGATCAAGACAAAGGAGATAATTGTGGACTACAGGAAAAGAAGGACTGAGCATGCCCCCATTCTCATCGACAGGGCTGTAGTGCAGCAGGTTGAGAGCTTCAAATTCCTCGGTGTCTACATCGCTTAGGCATTATTAACATGGTCCACACACACCAACACAGTCATGAAGCAGGCACGACAACGGCTCTTCCCAATAAGGAGGCTGAAAAGATTGGCCATGGGCCCTCAGATCCTCAAAAAGTTCTACAGCTGCACCATTGAGACTCAGAAAGTGATCTTGACTCAGAAAAGGTTGGTGACCACTGACATAGACAGTAAGACAGACCTGCCCAGCAGCTCATCTTGACTGGCTGCATCACCGCTTGGTATGGCAACTGCTTGGCCTCCGACCACAGGGCGCTGCAGAGGTAGTGTGTATG
Source organism: Coregonus clupeaformis (assembly GCF_020615455.1). Lineage (NCBI taxonomy): Eukaryota > Metazoa > Chordata > Actinopteri > Salmoniformes > Salmonidae > Coregonus > Coregonus clupeaformis. The sequence continues at coordinate 59,601,698 of NC_059192.1, forward strand.
GCCCAGTACATCACTTGGGCCAAGCTCCCTGCCATCCAGGACTTCTATACCAGGTGGTGTCAGAGGAAGGCCCTAAAAATTGTCAGACTCCAGCCTCCCAAGTCATAGACTGTTCTCACTGCTACTGCACAGCAAGTGGTACCGATGCACCAATTCTACAACAGGACCATGAACAGCTTCTACCCCCAAGCCATAAGACTAGTAAATAGTTTATTTAATTATTATTATATTTTTTTTCCTTGGGGGGGAATGGATCAGCTTAACATTGCAGATAGATTGTATCTTCTATCAATGTAATTGTCTGCATCACTTCCAATCCCCCATGTTTTTTATTTTATTTTATTTATTTATTTATATATATACTCCCCTTTATTACTTTTCAACCCCACAATCCTTTCCCTACTTGGAGTAAATTAGTGAACAACAATGCCCAGGCCTCTACTTCCGGTCTATACTTACTATCTACACCTTATGGACAGAGTTAATTTTACAATAATTCTATTATATATATACATTTTTATTTTTATTTTTATTGCTCCTGAACTTCTTCTACTCTCAACCTCTCCGATCATTTTCATGATGTCCATCCGGTTTGCTTCTATATGCCATATCTTTCTAACTGTGCTCTTTCCCAAAAGCTCCCAACATACAACATACAACCTATATACTTATTATGGACACAGTGTGCTTACATTATTAGCTATCTTTGTTATTATTTGTTGTTATTTGTTATTAGTCCCATCCTTCAACTCTATTCAATACCTCCCATCTATCTCTTAACACCATCCATATAGGATTTCTATTTGCCATATATATTTCAACCGTACTGTGATGTTTTACAAAAGTTCTAAACCTTTCTATTCTCATTGCTTCTACAGATTGTGAATTAAAAATAAACATTTTTGCTAAAAGTATTATTATATTATTGATTGATTGACTATGACTTTTCAGATCACCCAGTAATGCTATCTGCAAGGTTAGTTCCAGGTAAATATTGCAATCATTTAGCCATTCCTGGACCTGTGTCCAAAAACAAGCTACAAATGGACAGAACCAAAACAAATGATCTAATGATTTTGTCTCTTCACAGCAAAATCTGCAGAGCTGGGAAGATTGTATCCCCCATATAAATAACATTCTATTGGTAGCAAGAATTTTATATAATAATTTAAATTGAAAGATTCAAATTTTTGAATCCGGTGTCGTTTTGCGTGTCAGTTCATAAACACTATGCCATGGGATCGGTACGTCAAAGATCTCTTCCCAACTATTTTGCAATCTATATGGGATGGCTGTCAATCCTTTGGTCCTTAAGTGAAACTGATATACTTTTTTATTTATCACAGTTTTCCTTAACCAATTATGTTCTTTAATGCAAGGCCGACAGACAAGTTCCTTACTTTCTCCCCTTCCACTTTCCTCTTCCACTTTTGCGGTAAGGCTGCAATTATTTGGTTGTAATTTTGGGTAGAGCAGACATTTCCATATGTTTTTGTCAGCTGCATGTGCGACATAACTCCACCAGTCCTACCGATGATATCATTTACGAAGATTATACCTTTTTTAAACATTCTGTCAAAAAATAAAGTTTTTTTGTCAATTAGTATATTTGAATTTAACCACAATATTTGTTGCATTATTTGTTCTGTCGTTTCTGGAGGATTAAATTGAAATTGCAACCAACTTTCTATGGCTTGTTTTAGAAATAGTGACATTTGGGAGATTATTTCCTTTTCAAATAACTGAAAGTGAGAGGTTGTAATCTGAATAAAGGGAAAAAGGCCTTTCTTGAACATTGGGTGAGACAATCTTACTAATTTGCTTGAGAACCAGTTCGGATTTAAGTATAACTTTTGTATGATAGGTCTAATGCTTTAATATTTAATAATTTCTGTCCTCCGAATTCATATTCATTATATAAATATGCTCTTTTAATTTTGTCTGGCTTGCCGTTCCAAATAAAATTGAATATTTTTTTCTGATATAATTTTTAAAAACTGTTCGCTAGGCGTAGGCAAGACCATAAGCAAATAGGTAAACTGGGATAATACTAAAGAGTTAATCAGGGTGATTTCTCCACAAATTGACAGGTATTTTCCTTTCCATGGTAGTAAGATCTTATCTATTTTTGCTAACTTTCTATTAAAATTTATTGAAGTGAGATCATTTATTTCCTTTGGGATATGTATTCCGAGTATATCCACATCACCATCAGACCATTTTATTGGTAAACTACATGGTAATGTAAAAATTGTATTTTTTAGTGATCCAATACGTAATATAGTACATTTGTCATAATTTGGTTGTAATCCAGAGAGGTTAGAAAATGTATCTAGATCCTCTATGAGGCTGTGGAGGGATTCTAGTAGGGACTAGTAAATAGTTAACCAAATAGCTACCCGGACTATCTGCGTTGACTCTTTTGGCGCTAACTCTTTTGACTCGTCACATACGCAGCTGCTACTGTTTATTATCTGATTGCCTAGTCACTTTACCCCTACCTACAGTATATGTACATATCTACTTCGATTACCTCGTACCCCTGCACATGGACTCGTTACTGGTACCCCATGTATATAGCGAAGTTATCGTTACTCATTGTGTTTTTATTCCTTGTGTTATTGTTTTTCAAAATGTTTCTCTCTGCATTGTTGGGAAGGGCCCGTAAATAAGCATTTCACTGTGGTCTATACCTGTTGTTTATGAAACGTGGCTAATAAAATGTGATTTCATCTGATTTTGATTTCACTGATTTGTATTGAGACAAAGTACTCTTTGAAATGAATGGTCTCACGGTATCACTCCTATTCAATAACTTGACTGAATTGAAATAGAATTGACCCCCATAGTTCATACAGGGGCTTATGTGGTCAATGTCTGTCAGTAAAAAGACGTGTTACTACCAGATTGGTAGTTTGTGCGGTTGTGGCACAAATCCAATGCAATTCAATGGTACGTATCTTAGAATTTCGCGCTTCATGTTCATGTATCTTAAATTGATTGTGTAACTCAATTAAATTACCTATAGAAAAACTGGACATGAAGCGTGAAAATGCTAATATAGGTACCATTGACCTGCATTGGATTTGTGCCACAAATGCAAAAAAGTTAGCTTTTGAACGAAATAATGGTTTGCTGTACAGGGTAAGGTGTCTATTGACAAGGTATTACAGCACTCCATGCTTTTGTTCAAAAGCTAACTTTTTTGCATTTGTGGCACAATAGATAATTTGTAATTTGGGTGAACTTTCCCATTAATGGTACATTTTCACCCTGATATTGTAAATGTACAAGAATACCCAGGTGTTTGTCTGGTAATAATCAGCACTTTAATACTCAGCACTTTAACATTGCTTTAACACCCTCACCAACCTCTCTCCACCCATGGCAGGATAAACACCCATGTCCTTTTCCTCACGACTGGACTGCTGCTGTCAGCCCCAGATAAGGGCACCGATCCCCATCAATAAATATTGATAAGGGTGTTCATCTTGGCTGGTACAGCTCACAGCTCCATACGAAAGTTTGGCAGTAAACATAGAGCATTAAAAAAGCGTGCCTTCTGGTTCGCTTAATACTGTATAAGGAATGTGAAAGGATTTATACTTTTACTTTGATACTTAAGATTATTTTAGCAATTACATTTACTTTTGATACTTAAGTATATTTAAAACCAAATACCTTTAGACTTTTACTAAAGTAGTATTTTACTGGGTGACTTCCACTTTTAATTGAGTCATTTTCTATTGACAATTTAGTACTTTTTCCACCACTGGAAATAACACCTTGAATGTTTCGACCCATGCAAATAGTCAATATATTCAACAATCTTATGTTTCTTTCTTAAAAATATAGGCTTAAATGTTACGATAATTTATCCCAATTGGCATATAAACGTACCTGTTAATCTGGGATTGTTTAGGGTAATTGGGGTCAGAAAAGAAGGGTATAAATGTGAGGAAAAGATCAGGGATGAAAATCCTGGAGTAGGAGAGCGAGAGGAAGATGGAGAGGGGGCATGGCGGACAAGAAAGAAAGAGAGACTACCATATTGCTTGTGTTTCTCAGTACCAGAGATACATGTACTCCTGAAGTAGGGGCTCAGGGACATATATTGAATGTGTACTAGCCCCCCTCTTCGCTATTCACAGCGTCCCACATTATATTATTCCCACATTATCCATGCACTACCCTTCTCAGCATGGAGATTAACAGTGAGTCAAACATAAGAGCAGCATATTGCGTAAATGTACCTATTGAACCAAGCGGAAGGACATGGCACATTACTAATTTCTCTGTGACACATGAGTAGTCATGTCTATAGCCTGATATGATATACATAATCAATTTAGCTGAGAAGCTATGAATACAGACCAATCACCTTTTGATTTGTTCTTTCCTAATAAAATGCTGATATCAAACATTCCATGTTAATATTATGATACATATGTTTGACCTTGTATGCAGTAAGGAAATACTCACTGCAAGATGTGGGAGGTGGATGAGATATCGGTACTGAGGATGTAATATACACTGTGTACAAAACATTAGGAACATCTTCCTAATATTGAGTTGCACCCCCTTTTGCACTCAGAACAGCCTCAATTCATCAGGGCATGGACTCTACAAGGTGTTGAAAGCGTTCCACAGGGATGCTGGCCCATGTTGACTCCAATGCTTTCCAAAGTTGTGTCAAGTTGGCTGGATGTTCTTTGGGTGGTGGACCGTTCTTGATACACACAGGAAACTGTTGAGCATGAAAAACCCAGCAGCGTTGCAGTTCTTGACACACTCACACCGGTGAGCCTGGTACCGACTACCATACCCTGTTCAAAGGCACTTAAATCTTTTGTCTTTCCCTTTCACCCTCTAATGGCACGCACACAATCCACATTTACAAAAATGTATTTAACCTGTCTCCTCCCCTTCATCTACACTGATTGAAGTGGATTTAACAAGTGACATCAATATGGGATCATAACTTTCACCTAAATTCACCTGGTTAGACTATGTCATGGAAATCTTAATGTTTTGTACACTCAGTGTAACGCTGTGTTCAATATGTAGTGAAGGATATGTAGGAGTGAACCTAGACATCAAATCATACGCTAGCTTTTCTGGCTCTTTACTTTCTGCTTCAAAGCTTCTTGCATGTAGTTGGCTTAAGTGACTTGTGGATCGTGAGAGATGGGTCCTCTCACTTGAATAATCCAGTGGGAAGACTGCCGTACAATAGGATACTATCTAAATTATTTGTAGTGGTTTTTAAACATTGTTGAGAGGCTGCATGGATAATCCCTTTTCTCTTATATCTGAATTAATGTGATTTCACAATGGTCCAAGTTTTCTAAGCTTGGTCTTTTGCTCACTTTTCATGTATAATAGCTTTCCCACTCAATCATATTTAAATTCGTACAGCCTGCACACGTCAAGCAAAACCGACTACTCTCATCTGATACTGAGGCTGTCATCGGGGCCCAGTGTTTGAAAACGTTTTATCTGAATCAGAATTATCCGGATTCTGTAATCCTTTTTTTTTGCTATCCAGGATCAGATCGATCTGGCTGTTTTTGTGCCAGTTTTTCAGAAAATAATTGGATAAGATCGTTCTGATCCAGATATCACAATATCAAGATCACATCATCTGGATTTTCAGTGCTTTGGACAGGCCTACACCTTGCCAGCTACTGGACAGGTTGTGGTACTACATCTGCATTGTCATAGGAAAACAGAGATGAGTAAACTACATGAATAAAGGTACCTTGATTAAAAATAATACAGCCTGCATATTCATTTTAAGTAAGTAGATGCATTTATCAATATAACAACTGACCACATACCAATACTGCAGTCAATTTTACTTGGTTGTAGTGCCTTTCAGCTTTCTAAATCCACCCTGAATCTGCCTTTCAAGTGGGATCAAGATAATCCATATTTTCAACATCAAAACTATCCTAATCACTACCTTTTGAGTTTTGAAAAACACAAAAACGACATACAGTCATTATTAAAAGTAAAATTTATTACCAAATCCTCATCCCTATTTGGAGGATCAGAATAGAATTTCTCAGTTTTGAAAAACCCAATTCTAACATTTAATCTTATCCGATTTCCGAAATTCGATCAGATAACTTTTGAAAAACTGGGCCCTGACATAAGGAATGTATAGAAACCCTGCTGTTCAGTTAGCGCCACCACAAGCATCACAGAGGCACAACTCATGTAGCAGGCAGCATTGTCCATGTAGCAGGCAGCATTGACAATAGTGGGAGTGGGACATAAGTTTCCTCTCACAGAAGAAAAATAAATGTGTTGAGGGCATTCCAGTAATAAAAACACCTGAAGTTTGTATTTTTCTACATAGACAAGAGTAGTGTTATACTGTCCCTTGGTCAACCATTTACTTTTGATGTGAAAGTGATGTCATAGGTTATAATGCGTTGTATAGAATGTACTGTATAACAAAATGTTTTCTTGAACAGTAAAAGGCAGCTAAGACTTTGTTTCCAAAAGAACATATCAATCAGTGTTGTCTCAAAACCAAAACCTATCAAGTGACAGAATCCACTATTTTTATCACGTTTCAGGAGAAGACACAGATGCAGACAGTGTCGAAGTAACAAACGTTTATTACAAAAACAGGGGGCAGGCAAACGACAGGTCAAGGGCAGGCAGAGGTCAATAATCCAGATCAGAGTCCAAAAGGTACAGAACGGCAGGCAGTCTCAGGGTCAGGGCAGGCAGAGGTCAATAATCCAGGGTGGTGTGACAAGGTACAGAACGGCAGGCAGGCTCAGGGTCAGGGAAGGCAGAATGGTCAAACCGGGAAAACTAGAAAACAGGAACTTGAGAAAGACAAGAGCAAGGGGAAAACCGCTGGTAGGCTTGACGAAACAAAACAAACTGGCAACAGACAAACAGAGAACACAGGTATAAATACACAGGGGATAATGGGGAAGATGAGCGACACCTGGAGGGGGGTGGAGACAATCACAAAGACAGGTGAAACAGATCAGGGTGTGACACTCTATTCATTTTTTTTTTGTACGTAAACAAGCAAAAACAAGAGTATCATATTTTGGGTTTGTTGAGAGGATTGTCTGCCGACATTAGTTTCCATTGTGAAACAACTGACAGTGAGTCAGCAGATTCTCTGGCACTGGGCTCTACTATAGATGTGCCTCTGCAAACACAGGTCACTGGGGTTAGCAGTCACAGAGTTAATCTTACTCATGCTCTCTGTTTATCCATAATGGTTAGTGGGCAGCTCAATTACTATGTTGTAAAGATTAGCAATCATATAGTCACTCACTTTTAATTGTCGACTTCCGTTACGACCAGCTAGTTCCCAGCCATGCCACATTCACCAGGTTAACGTAAACAATTTGTCTCTGGGCCAACATGCTAATGTGGTCATTCCAATATAGCGTGATACTCTGCTTACTCAAGGACATGTTTTCCCTCGCATTGATTAGATGTTTTACTATGGAATGTGGCCAGTTAAAAAGACAAGGTGCTCCCTGGTCTGCACTGTGCTGAATGCTAAACTGGGGCGTGGGAGTGAAGTTAGAGGCCTGGAGCCCGGCTTCATCTCATTTTGATGACACCTGGTTGGGTTTTAGGATGATTGATTTGGATGGTGTTATTGAAGGAGATTGGATAGAACTGTCAGAGGATAATTGCGACTCATATTCATCAGATTTATCCCCTGGATCGTCCCTGTGGTTGTTTGCTACTGAAATTAGGAAACGTATCACGCTTTGTCTTCGTAATGTGTAATTTGCTCTAACTGCATTTCATCTCTCTCTCTCTCTCTCTCTCTCTCTCTCTCTCTCTCTCTCTCTCTCTCTCTCTCTCTCTCTCTCTCTCTCTCTCTCTCTCTCTCTATGTCTCTCTCTCTCTCTGTGTGTCTCTGTTATAGTTCTTATCAAGATAGTGGAAACAATTAATATCATAAGGTAAACAATGAATACAATTCAATCAGGGAATCAGATTCCTGTACAGTACTTGTGGGGATTATGCACATTTATTAACTGTGATGAGGAAGTTTCACCCCAGTAAGCAAAATGTTCTCTGGGAGCAAACAGACTAATGAATCCAAACAGTATATTGTAATACAAAATATCAAAGGAAGGAAGCCCATGGGAGCCCAATTCTCTTGTACAGTGCAACCCACTGTAAACCATAATAAAATAAGATAATACAGTTAAAGGCTACTTTTTTGTGAATCCTTCCATTATCCAGCTCTAGTAATAGTGGAAGACCACATGACTAGGCGATAGGAGAGACTTGGGGGCTGTTCCTCTCTAAATGCTTCTGGCCATGTGCTTCCCTGACATATGTATATTTCATTTAACCAGAACCCAGGAGCCCTATCTAAAGCTGTTCTAGTCAGCCAATAGCAGAGGTGCCACGTTAGCAGATGTTGCTGTGAGAGACCATTCTGCAGATAGGCTAGGCAGAAATGACTGCTAGGTGCTTTCACAGCACTATCACACTGCGTTGAGCGGAGGAGACCCTGGCTGGGCGGCTGGAGGGGAGTGAGGAGTGGATGGATGGTACTGCAGTATGGAGAGCTGTTTCTGTAGCCTTTGGCTAGCCTTGGTGCTACTTTGTTTTCAGCAGCAGCCAGCTCCGTTGAGCCTGTCTCAGCAAGCATGATGGCAACATGTTAGGGTGTTCAGGTCTGGATACATAATCATGTGACTAAACTAAATAAAAAGAAGAAGAAACTATACTATGAAACAAAAATAAATGATATAAAAAATGATAGTAAAAAGCTTTGGAGCACCTTAAATATAATGTTGGGCAAAAAGGCAAACTCCACAATACATTTTCAAGATAATCTGCCCAGGCTTGAAGAGCTTCCTTGTATTTGTATTTATTAGGGATCCCCATTAGCTGCTGCCAAGGCAACTAACACATTAAGGCTGTCACGCCCTAACGTATAGAACTCTTGTTAGTTGAGTCAGGGTGTGGAAGTTCTATGTTATTATTTCTATGTTCACGATCTAGGATTGAGATTTCTATGCTTGGCCGGGTATGGTTCCCAATCAGAGGCAGCTGTCGCTCGTTGTCTCTGATTGGGGATCATACTTAGGTAGCCCAGTTGCCTACTATGTTTGTGGGATCTTGTTCCGTGTTAGGCTTGTATGTGTTTAGCCTGAGGACTTCATGTTACGTTGTTTCTTGTTTTGTTTAATGTTTATTTGATTTAATAAACATGTTCGCATACCACGCTGCACGTAAAAAAAATTAAAGCAAACAACTAAATAGCAGCAGTAAAATAAAATAACAGTAGGGAGGCTATATACAAGGGGTTACAGGTGCAGAGTCAATGTGTGGGGGCACCGGCTAGTCGAGGTAATTGAGGTAATATGTGCATGTGGGTAGAGTTAAAGTGACTATGCATAAATAATAGACAGAGTAGCAGCAGCGTAAAAGAGGGGGGGGGGGGGAGGGGGGGGCAGTGCAAATAGTCCGGGTAGCAAAGATTAGCTATTCAGGAGTCTTATGGCTTGGGGGTTGAAGCTGTTGAGAAGCCTTTTGGACCTAGACTTTGCGCTCCGGTACCGTTTGCCGGGCGTTAGCAGAGAGAACAGTCTATGACTAGGGTGGCTGGAGTCTTTGACAATTTTGAGGGCCTTCCTCTGACACCGCCTAGTATAGAAGTCCTGGATGGCAGGAAGCTTGGCCCCAGTGATGTACTGGGCCGTACGCACTACCCTCTGTAGCACCTTGTGGTTGGAGGCCGAGCAGTTGCCATACCAGGCGGTGATGCAACCAGTCAGGATGCTCTCGATGGTGCAGCTGTATAACTTTTTGAGAATCTGAGGACACATGCCAAATCTTTTCAGTCTCCTGAGGGGGAATAGGTTTTGTCATGCCCTCTCCATGACTGTCTTGGTGTGTTTGGACCATCATAGTTCGTTGGTGATGTGGACACCAAGGAACTTGAAGCTCTCAACCTGTTCCACTACAGCCCGTCGATGAGAATGGGGGCGTGCTCAGTCCTCTTTTTTTTTCCTGTAGTCCACAATCATCTCCTTTGTCTTGATCACGTTGAGGGAGAGGTTGTTATCCTGGCACCTCACGGCCAGGTCTTGGACCTCCTCCCTATAGGCTGTCTCATCGTTGTCGTTGCTGTGTCATCAGCAAACTTAATGATGGTGTTGGAGTCGTTTCCTGGCCATGCAGTCATGGGTGAACAGGGAGTACAGGAGGGGACTGAGCACGCACCCCTGAGGGGCCCCTGTGTTGAGGATCAGCGTGGCAGATGTGTTGTTACCTACCCTTACCACCTGGGTGCGGCCCGTCAGGAAGTCCAGGATCCAGTTGCAGAGGGAGGTGTTTAGTCCCAGGATCCTTAGCTTAGTGATGAGCTTTGAGGGCACTATGGTTTTGAACGCTGAGCTGTAGTCAATGAACAGCATTCTCACGTAGGTGTTCCTCTTGTCGAGGTGGGAAAGGGCAGTGTGGAGTGCAATAGAGATTGCATCATCTGTGGATCTGTTGGGGCGGTATGCAAATTGGAGTGGGTCTAGGGTTTCTGGGATAATGGTGTTGACGTGAGCCATGACCAGCCTTTCAAAGCACTTCAAGGCTACAGACATGAGTGCTACGGGTCGGTAGTCATTTAGGCAGGTTATCTTAGTGTCCTTGAGAACAGGGACTATGGTGGTCTGCTTGAAAAATGTTGGTATTACAGACTCAGTCAGGGACATGTTGAAAATGTCAGTGAAGACACTTGACAGTTGGTTAGCACATGCTCGGAGTACATGTCCTGGTAATCCGTATGGCCCTGCGGCCTTGTGAATGTTGACCTGCTTAAAAGTCTTACTCACATCGGCTACGGAGAGCGTGATCACATAGTCATCCGGAACAGCTGGTGCTCTCAAGCATGCTTCAGTATTGCTTGCATTGAAGCGAGCATAGAAGTGATTTAGCTCGTCTGGTAGGCTTGTGTCACTGGGCAGCTCGCGGCTGTGCTTCCCTTTGTAGTCTGTAATAGTTTTCAAGCCCTGCCACATCCGACGAGTGTCAGAGCCGGTGTAGTACAATTCAATCTTAGTCCGTTATTGACTCTTTGCCTGTTTGATGGTTCGTCGGAGGGCATAGCGGGATTTCTTATAAGCGTTCGGGTTAGAGTCCCGCTTCTTGAAAGCGGCAGCTCTACCCTTTAGCTCAGTGCCGATGTTGCCTATAATCCATGGCTTCAGGTTGGGGTATGTACGTCACTGTACGGTCACTGTGGGGACGATGTCATCGATGCACTTATTGATGAAGCCAGTGACTGATGTGGTGTACTCCTCAATGCTATCTGAAGAATTCCGGAACATATTCCAGTCTGTGCTAGCAAAACAGTCCTGTAGCTTAGCATCTGCATCATCTGACCACTTTTTTATTAACCGAGTCACTGGTGCTTCCTGCTTTAGTTTTGCTTATAAGCAGGAATCAGGAGGATAGAGTTTTGATCAGATTTGTCAAATGGAGGGCGAGGGAGAGCTATGTATGCATCTCTGTGTGTGGAGTAAAGGTGGTCTAGAGTTTTTTTCCCTCTGGTTGCACATTTAACCTCCTAGGGCTTAGTGGTCACATACGTGGACAGCACTTTTTAGCTCTTATGTCCACAATTGTGTAGAAGTTCTGTCATATTTCATGGCTTATTCTGATTTAGATATTTATAAAAGCCTTGTATATTTGTCATGACATGCAAATTTGAAAAAAAAAGTGTAAAACTAGCAACTTTGTAGGTCGCTAAACATGAAGTACACGTAAGTGTACTTATGGACTGAGGCTCCTCGAAACAGCTAATATGCTTGTAAACATGCACACACGTAAAATGGGAAAAAAAGCTAGCTCTGATGCAGCTAAAAAGCTGTACATGGTCCCAATGAAATAAATAACAATTAAATCACTAAATACATACATACATACTTAAATTAGTTGTGTTTAAAATGTTAGCCTAATGCAAGAGTGACTATTTAAAATGCTTTGAATGTTTTATATTTTGTTACAGACATACAATGTCATCCTGCAACTATTTTGCAGCATATCAAATGTTCAAAACACTATTTTTAACTGTCCAAAATGGGCAAAAAATGCAATGTTTCCATATTATTTTTACTCTCCGATAGTCAAAACATGTTCAAAAAAATATGTGTATGTGTTATTAATACATTAAAAAAACAGTCAGGAAAAAAAACTGCTGTTTTCAAGGCAGAAATAAAGAGTTTTTCATTCTATTACACAAAGGTGACTTTATTGTGTTTTATGGAAATTCGGACCATGAATCCACATACAGTGGGGAAAAAAAGTATTTAGTCAGAAACCAATTGTGCAAGTTCTCCCACTTAAAAAGATGAGAGAGGCCTGTAATTTTCATCATAGGTACACGTCAACTATGACAGACAAATTGAGAAAAAAAATCCCAGAAAATCACATTGTAGGATTTTTTATGAATTTATTTGCAAATTATGGTGGAAAATAAGTATTTGGTCACCTACAAACAAGCAAGATTTCTGGCTCTCACAGACCTGTAACTTCTTCTTTAAGAGGCTCCTCTGTCCTCCACTCGTTACCTGTATTAATGGCACTTGTTTGAACTTGTTATCAGTAAAAAAGACACCTGTTCACAACCTCAAACAGTCACACTCCAAACTCCACTATGGCCAAGACCAAAGAGCTGTCAAAGGACACCAGAAACACAATTGTAGACCTGCACCAGGCTGGGAAGACTGAATCTGCAATAGGTAAGCAGCTTGGTTTGAAGAAATCAACTGTGGGAGCAATTATTAGGAAATGGAAGACATACAAGACCACTGATAATCTCCCTCGATCTGGGGCTCCACGCAAGATCTCACCCCGTGGGGTCAAATTGATCACAAGAACGGTGAGCAAAAATCCCAGAACCACACGGGGGGACCTAGTGAATGACCTGCAGAGAGCTGGGACCAAAGTAACAAAGCCTACCATCAGTAACACACTACGCTGCCAGGGACTCAAATCCTGCAGTGCAAGACGTGTCCCCCTGCTTAAGCCAGTACATGTCCAGGCCCGTCTGAAGTTTGCTAGAGTGCATTTGGATGATCCAGAAGAGGATTGGGAGAATGTCATATGGTCAGATGAAACCAAAATATAACTTTTTGGTAAAAACTCAACTCGTCGTGTTTGGAGGACAAAGAATGCTGAGTTGCATCCAAAGAACACCATACCTACTGTGAAGCATGGGGGTGGAAACATCATGCTTTGGGGCTGTTTTTTTGCAAAGGGACCAGGACGACTGATCCGTGTAAAGGAAAGAATGAATGGGGCCATGTATCGTGAGATTTTGAGTGAAAACCTCCTTCCATCAGCAAGGGCATTGAAGATGAAACGTGGCTGGGTCTTTCAGCATGACAATGATCCCAAACACACCGCCCGGGCAACGAAGGAGTGGCTTCGTAAGAAGCATTTCAAGGTCTTGGAGTGACCTAGCCAGTCTCCAGATCTCAACCCCATAGAAAATCTTTTGGAGGGAGTTGAAAGTCCGTGTTGCCCAGCGACAGCCCCAAAACATCACTGCTCTAGAGGAGATCTGCATGGAGGAATGGGCCAAAATACCAGCAACAGTGTGTGAAAACCTTGTGAAGACTTACAGAAAACGTTTGACCTGTGTCATTGCCAACAAAGGGTATATAACAAAGTATTGACAAAACTTTTGTTATTGACCAAATACTTATTTTCCACCATAATTTGCAATAAATTCATTAAAAATCCTATAATGTGATTTTCAGGATTTTTTTTTCTCATTTTGTCTTTCATAGTTGACGTGTACCTATGATGAAAATTACAGGCCTCTCTCATCTTTTTAAGTGGGAGAATTTGCACAATTGGTGGCTGACTAAATACTTTTTTGCCCCACTGTATGTGGACATCATTTTTCTCTAAAAGTACATCATATCAAAAGATGATACTTAGTTTTTATTCTAATTAGGTTCCAATAAGCCCAAATAGCAAAGAGAAATAAAAAATGCATGTAAAAAAACAGCTTGGGCCTTAAGAGGTTAACATGCTGGTAGAAATTAGGTAGAACAAATTTAAGTTTGTAACTTTTTGTGTGTCTCTTCACAGTCCCTGCTGTTCCATAAGGTGTATTTTTATCTGTTTTCTTTTAAAAATCTGATTCTACTGCTTGCATCAGTTACCTGATGAGGAATAGAGTTTCATGGAGTCATGGCTCTATGTAGTACTGTGCACCTCCCACAGTCTATTCGGAACTGTGAAGAGACCTCTGGTGGCATGTATTGTGGTGTATGCATGGGTGTCCAAGCTGTGTGTTAGTAGTTTAAACAGACAGCTCGGTGCATTCAGCTTGTCAACATTTCTTACAAAAACAAGTAGGGATGAAGTCAAGTCTCTCCTCCACTTTGAGCCATGAGTGATTGACATGCATATCATTAATGTTAGCTCCCCATGTACTTTTAAGGGCCAGCCGTGCTGCCCTGTTCTGAGCCAATTGTAATTTTCCTAAGTCCCTCTTTGTGGCACCTGACCAGACGACTGAACAGTAGTCCAGGTGCGACAAAACTAGGGTCTGTAGGACCTGCCTTGTTGATAGTGTTGTTAAGAAGGCAGACTTTTATGGACATATTTCTCCCCGTCTTAGCTACTGTTGTATCAATATATTTTGACCATGACAGTTTACAATCCAGGGTTACTCAAAGCCGTTTAGTCACCTCAACTTGCTCAATTTCCACATTATTCATTACAATATTTAGTTGAGGTTTAGGGTTCAGTGAATAATTTGTCCCAAATACAATGCTTTTATTTTTTGAAATATTTAGGACTAACTTATTCCTTGCCACCCATTCTGAAACTAACTGCATCTCTTTGTTAAGTGTTGCAGTCATTTCAGTCGCTGTAGTAGCTGACGTGTATAGTGTTGAGTCATCCGCATAGAGACACACTGGCTTTACTCAAAGCCAGTGGCATGTAGTTAGTGAAGATTGAAAAAAGTAAGGATCCTAGACAGCTCCCCAAGCTTCCATTAAAGAACACCCTATGTGTTCTGTTAGACATGTAACTGTTAGACAGGTAACTCTTTATCCACAATATAGCATTGGGTGTTGATTTCTCAATTTGCAGTACGTTTGCCAAATGGTTGTGCTGCCAGACTTATTTGCCATACCTTTTGACTCATCCCTCTCAACCATACACTTGTTCAATTCCTCATCAATCCAAGGGGATTTAACAGTTTTTACAGTCATTTTCTTAATGGGTGCATGCTTATTAGTATCTAGAATAAGCAATTTCATAAATGTGTCAAGTGCAGCGTCTGGTTGCTCCTCATTACACACCACAGACCAGAAAATATTATTTACATCATCAACATAAGAATCATTACAAAACTTATTGTATGACCTCTTATACACTATATTAGGCCCAGACTTTGGAACTTTGGTTTTCCTACATATGGCTACAATATTGTGATCACTACATCCTATGGATTTGGATACTGCTTTAAAACTCATTTCTGCAGCATTAGTAAAGATGTGATCAATACATGTTGATTTAATTCCTGGGCTGTTTGTAACTACCCTGGTAGGTTGACTGATAACCTGAACCAGGTTGCAGGTACTGGTTACAGTTTGAAACTTTTTCTTGAGTGGGCAGCTTGATGAAAGCTAGTCAATATTGAAATCACCCAGAACATATTAATTTCTGTTGATATCACATACATTACCAAGCATTTCACACATATGATCCAGATACTGACTGTTAGCACTTGGTGGTCTATAGCGGCTTCCAACAAGAATGGGCTTATGGTGAGGCAGATGAACCTGTAGCCATTTAACAATAGATCCAAGATGGCGTAGCAGAGCGTTCGTGTTTTCTATAGTGTCCTCATGTAAATAGCCTGTTTTTAGTTTTTTTTGTATTTTTCGTATATATTTTCGTATATATTTATCAATCTCACTTTCCATCCATTAACTAAATATGCTTTCCTGCAACCCGCCTCACCCAATGTGGAACGGATTATATTATTTATTTTTATCCAGAACCACTGGCTGAAACTAGCCAGCTAGCCAGCTAACTAGCTACTTGCTATTAGCCACCGTTAGCGGTCTTCACCATTGTCAGTGGCCTGCACTACCTACCAGCCAGCTCTAGCCTGGACAATTATCAGCCAGTCTGCACATTGCGCTATCGAGCCAGAGCATATCGGATTTTCTGCCGGAATCACTGTACCTTAACACCGGATCATTGCAACTAGCTAGCTGCAACCGAGTGGCTGTTGTTGTTGTTGGCTAATCACCACTGTCCGAAGCTAGCCCCAGTTAGCCTTGAGCTAGCCTCGAGCCAGGCCCATCTCCCGGCTATCTACCTCTATGTCAACTGGACGGGACCTCCTAGTGTTGACACGGAGCCCCACCGATCCATCACGACTGGTCTGCCGACGTAATCGTCTGATGTGGTTTCAACAGGCTTCCCGTTGCGACAACCACGAAGATCCATCTGCTAGCCCCGGCCCGCTAGCACGCACAATCAACAGCCGTGCCTCCTGCTGGCCTTTTATTTAGCAGCCTACGATCTGCTCCCGGACTTACTTATTGCTGTTCACTGGACCTTATGATCACTCAGCTACACAGCTAATGCCTGCTGGACTGTTCCTTTACACGGTACCCCATCCTGTTTATCTGTTTAGCCTCAGCCCAAACTTTCGTCGCCATTACCAGTTGTTGTCTTAGCCCTCTCGAATAACACCTGTGATTGCGTTATGCCTCTCTCCCATGTCAATATGCCTAGCCATTTGCTGTTTGGGTTAGTTCTTATTATATAATTTCACTGTAGAGCCCCAAGTTCAGCTCAACCACCCTCAGAGAGCTCCTTTATCCCACCCCCCATACACGCGGAGACGGGCTCAATCGGTACCTCCGGTGATGCTATCTCTTTCATAGTTACCCAATGCTTAGGTGTACCTCCACTGTACTCATATCCTTCCATATCCTTGTCTGTACATAATGCCCTGAATCAATTCTACAACGCCTGGAAATCTGCCCCTCTTCTCTGTACCCAACGCACTAGAAGACCAGTTCTTAAAGCCTTTAGCCGTAGCCTTATTCTATTCCTCCTCTATTCCTGTGGCGATGTAGATGTTAACCCAGGCCCTGTAGCCCCCAGTATCACTCCTACCCCCCAGGCGCTATCATTTGTTGACTTCTGTAACCATAAAAGCCTTGGTTTCTTGCATGTTAACGTCAGAAGTCTCCTCCCCAAGTTTGAGTTATTCACTGCGTTAGCACACTCTGCCAACCCTGATGTTCTAGCAGTGACTGAATCTTGGCTTAGGAAGGCCACCAAAAATTCAAAATGTCCATTCCGAACTACAACATTTTCCATCTAGATATAACTGCCAAAGGGGGTGGAGTTGCAATCTACTGTAGAGATAGCCTGCAGAGCTCTATCATACTATCCAGGTCTGTGCCCAAACAGTTTGAGCTTCTACTTCTAAAAATCCACCTTTCCACAAATAAGTCTCTCACTGTTACCACTTGCTACAGACCCCCCTCAGCCCCCAGTTCTGCCCTGGACACCATATGTGAATTGCTTGCCCCCCATCTATCCTCAGAGTTCGTACTGCTTGGTGACCTAAACTGGGATATGCTTAACACCCCGGCCGTCCTACAATCTAAACTAGATGCCCTCAATCTCACACAAATCATCAAGGAACCTACCAGGTACAACCCTAAATCCGTAAACATGGGCACCCTCATAGATATCATCCTGACTAATTTACCCTCTAAATACACCTCCGCTGTCTTCAACCAAGATCTCAGCGATTGCTGCCTCATTGCCTGCGTCCGTAATGGGTCCGCGGTCAAACGACCACCCCTCATCACTGTCAAATGCTCCCTAAAACACTTCAGAGAGCAGGCCTTACTAATTGACCTGGTTCACTAATTACTTTTCAGATAGAGTTCAATGTGTCAAATCAGAGGGCCTGTTGTCTGGACCTCTGGCAGTCTCTATGGGGGTGCCACAGGGTTCAAATCTCGGGCCAACTCTGTTAGGCTATGGTTCAACCCAGCACTCAGAGAAACAACACGACAAAGGGAGTGGAAGAAACAAAAATATTTAATCAAAGTTAAAATTGTCTTAGTCCAAAAACAACTGAAGTAAAGGAACAGAGTGGGCTAGTCGGCTCCGGAGGAAGGAGAGGCTGAGGCAGGCAGGCAGGCAGGCAGGCAGGCAGACCGACAGGCAGGAAGGCAGGCAGGTTGGGAGATATGTCCGAAACTAAAGACAAAACAAACGACAGGTTAAGGAGAGTGGAGAGCCAGGCTGAAGACAAAGACAAAATAACTTTACTGGTGAGCCAAGTTACCGCTCTGGTAAGAACAACGATCTGGCGCCGGTGGAGAGCCATGCCCAGGAATAAGTAGTGCAGGTTGATGAGAGAATAGGATGCAGCTACGTAGGCAGGAATCACTGGAAACAACCCGCAGCTGCACAGGGAGAGGCAGATCCTGAGCACGCCCCTGATCCACTCCAGACACACCCACATAAAGGGGACAAACACACATACAGATACAACAGAAAAAGAGGGGACAAAACAAGGAGGAAGGGAAACAGAAAAGGGAGAGACAAGCTGCCCACATAACAGTACCCCCCCTCAATGGTCGCCACCTGGCGACCCACCAGGCCTGTCAGGGTTGTCGTGATGGAAGTCCGTGATCAGCTGAGGATCCAACACAAAACGCTTAGGGACCCAAGACCTCTCCTCTGGTCCATAACCTTCCCAATCGACTAGGTATTGGAGACCCCTACCCCGCCTCCGAGAGTCCAGGAGCCTACTGACGGTGTAGGCCGGATGGTCGTCAATGAGGCGAACAGGTGGAGGTGGATCAGCCGGCGGACACAAAGGCTGGAGGACACAGGTTTCAGTTGGGAGACGTGGAAAGTAGGGTGTATCTTCATGGCTGAAGGCAACTTCAAACGAACCGCAGCGGGGTTAATGATGGACTCCACCACAAACGGACCCAGGTACCGAGGAGACAGCTTGCGTGATTTGGTACGAAGAGGTACGTTCTTAGATGACAGCCAAACCTCTTGACCAGGATGAAACACAGGTGCGGAGTCCTGCTCCTATCCGCTGTTGTCTTGTTCCTGTCGGTGGTCCGAAGCAATGCTTCCCGAGCGTCGCTCCACACTCTCTGGCAGCGGCGGAGGTTCTCCTGAACCGAAGGAACAGCCAATTCCTTCTCCTGAGCAGGAAACAGAGGGGTTGATAACCCATGGTAACCTCGAAGGGTGAAAGACCGGTGGCAGAGGCGGTGAGGGAGTTGTGGGCGTACTCTATCCAGGGCAGATGTTTGGCCCAGGATGATGGATGTTGAGCAGCCACACAACGAAGGGTTGCTTCGAGGTTTTGGTTGGCTCTTTCTGTTTGACCGTTGGTCTGGGGATGAAACCCTGAGGACAGACTAACGGAAGCACCCAAAGCAGAACAGAAAACCTTCCAAACACGGGAAGTAAACTGTGGGCCTCTATCAGATACGATGTCCACAGGTATTCCATGGGGACGGAATACATGTTGGACTAGGAGGTCCGCTGTCTCACTGGCAGACGGTAATTTTGGTAATGCTATATAGTGGACAGATTTAGAGAATCTGTCCACAATGGTAAGTATAGTATCATTACCTTCAGACTTGGGTAGGCCGGTGACAAAATCCATGGCAATGTGGGACCAGGGACGGCTGGGAACTGGGAGGGGTAGCATCAGCCCCGACGGGGACTGATGGGAGGCTTTGCCCCGAGCACAGGTTGAACAGGCTGCCACAAAAGCCCGAACGTCAGTTTCCATTGAAGGCCACCAAAAATGTCTCCTAAGCAGCGTCAACGTGCGTCTCATCCCAGGGTGACCAGCAAAACGGGAGGTGTGAATCCACTGCAACACCTGAGACCGGACCGTCTCGGGAACAAAGAGTAGGTTGGGGAGGTCCATCACCCGGTCCCGGGTCCGTGGCAAGTGCAGTCTTCACAAGAGACTCGATCTCCCACTGAACAGCCGCCACGACGCATGAGGAAGGCAGGACTGCCTCAGGCTCGCTGGTCTCCGAAGGGTCAGCAAACTGGCGGGACAAAGCATCTGGTTTAACATTTCTTGACCCCGGTCTGTATGTAAGAATAAAGTTAAACCTACTAAAAAACAGGGCCCATCTGGCTTGGCGTGAGTTGAGTCTCTTAGTGGCTTGGATGTAAGCCAAGTTTTTGTGGTCAGTCCAGACCACAAACGGCAGTTCAGCTCCATCCAGCCAGTGCCGCCATTCTTCCAGTGCAAGCTTGACCGCCAGCAGTTCCCGGTTTCCAACGTCGTAATTCCGTTCTGTGGGTGACAATTTCTTGGAGAAAAAAGCACAGGGGTGAAGCTTTTGGTCAGTGGGGGGAGCGCTGGGAGAGGACTGCTCCCACACCTGAGTCCGACGCGTCCACCTCCACAACAAACTGCAGAGAGGTATTGGGGTGTATCAACACGGGGAGGTGGAAAACAGTTCCTTCAAAACCCCCTACCGCCTGCTCCGCCTCAGGGGACCACCGAAAAGGGACTTTAGGAGATGTGAGTCTTGTAAGGGGTGCCACCACTCTACTAAAACCCTTAATGAATCTACGGTAGAAGTTAGCAAAGCCCCAAAATCGTTGAAGTTGCTTACGGGTGGTGGGTGTGGGCCATTCCGTCACTGCCCGGATCTTCTCGGGGTCCGCCTTCACCTGCCCGCTCTCAATTATGAATCCAAGGAACGATGTAGACTGTTTGTGGAACTCACACTTCTCTGCTTTGACGTACAGCTTGTTCTCCAAGAGCCGTTGAAGGACTTGACGGACGTGTGACTCATGCTCCTCGGGTGACTTGGAAAAAACAAGAATATCATCCAGGTATACAAAGACAAAACGGTTCAAAAAATCCCTAAGAACATCGTTCACCATGGCTTGGAAAACCGCAGGGCATTTGAAAGCCCAAAGGGCATGACCAAATACTCAAAATGTCCCAGTGGAGTGTTGAAAGCGGTTTTCCACTCATCTCCCTTTCGGATTCGGACAAGGTGATAAGCATTCCTGAGGTCGAGCTTGGAAAACACTGTGGCGCCATGCAGAGGTTCAAAAGCTGAGTTGATGAGTGGAAGGGGATACTTGTTTTTAACAGTTATGTTGTTTAAACCCCTGAAATCGAAACAGGGGCGTAACGACTTGTCCTTCTTTTCCACGAAAAAGAAACCTGCACCCAAAGGAGACGACGAGGGACGGATTATGCCCGAGACCAGAGAATCACCAATGTACTGCTCCATTGCCTCTCTTTCCGGTCGGGACAGATTGTATAACCGACTAGAGGGCAAGGGAGCACCAGGAAGCAGTTCAATAGGGCAATCATAAGGCCTATGTGGTGGTAGAGACAGAGCCTTGTCCTTACTGAAAACCTCCGCTAAGTCATGGTATTCCTTGGGGACAGATGACAGATCAAGAGGAGCTGAGGGAGGAGTTGGGTTACACTTAGTGGGGGAACCGCTGACCTCAGGCACTCGGAATGGCAGTTAGTGCTCCAACTGAGAATGGTGTGACGTGTCCAATCAATTTGTGGGTTGTGAAGAGCCAACCAGGGGAAGCCAAGGATTAGGGAGGTAGCTGAGCCAGACATAACTCTTAGCTGAATGCTTTCACAATGATTGCCAGAAATCACTAGGGGAAACGGGGGTGGTTTGATGAGTTATCTCCGCGAGGAGGGCCCATCAAGGGCTGTGACCCGAATGGGGGTAGGTAGTGGCTCCATGGGGATACGAGCTTGTGTAACGAACTGGTGGCTAATAAAGTTATCTTCTGCACCTGAGTCTATGAGAGCTGAGAGTGGCAGGGAATGACTCTGGAAACGTAAGGTTACAGGTACTTGTAATCGGGGAATGATGGGTTCAGGATCTAACTCTGGGCTCGCAAGTAGACCCACCGTTACGAGCGAGCCTTGTCTTTTGGCCGCTTAGGGCATGTAGCCAGAATGTGTGTGGCGTCTCCACAGTACAGGCACTCACCCGCCTGGAGGCGCCGTTGCCGCTCTGCTGGAGGTAGTCGAGCTCGACCCACTTGCATAGGTTCCTCCTCTGTGCTCGGGATGGAATCAGGAACAAGAAGCTGCCGACTCCGGAGAGGCGAGACTCGAGTGGTTGAAGGCTGGGAACTCGTCCTCCTAGATGTGGCCGATCGCCTCTCTCCCGACGCTCTCTCCGCAACCGATTGTCTAGCTTGATGGACAGGGAAACGAGAGAATGTAAATCATGTGGCTCATCACGAGCAGCCAGTTCATCCTTAATGGCTTCATTCAAACCGTTTAGAAATGCTCCTTGAAGTGCCACATTGTTCCACTTGGAGTCCGCTGCCAACGTCCAGAACTCAATAGAGTACTCTGCCACACTGTTAGAACCCTGCCTCAAATTAAAAAGTATCTTGGAGGAATTACCCACATGGTCAGGATGGTCAAAAACAGTCTTCAATTTAGCAGAGAAATCAGCAAAAAGTCAATCCAGTCAAAGTTTGATCTGAGCACACAGCCTCAGCCCAAACCAGAGCTTTCCCTCTTAACAGCCCCAGAACATAATGTACCTTAGATGAATCAGTAGAAAACGACAGTGGTCTCTGCCGAAAAATCAAGTCACACTGAAGCAAAATCCCCGGCACTTGTCCAATTCTCCATTGAACGGTTCAGGCGACGTGACAGGGGGTTCCCGACGGAACGAAGCCTGCCTAGTGTCCGAGGGAAACAACTTGGGGTGCATCAAACTGGGGGTCAGAGAGAGATGGAGAACTGATAACAGACAATTTAGAGACGTGTGTAGTTAACTGAGTCACCTGGTTCAGCAGTTGATGATTATCTTCCACAAGAGTCCGAATCAACTGGTCATGCTGTCCTAGCAACGTTCCTTGAGCCTGGATAGCTTGTTGGAAGCTGTCTTTGTTTGCCCCGTGCTGTTTCTCTGTTGGGTCCATGGCCAGATCGTTCTGTTAGGCTATGGTTCAACCCAGCACTCAGAGAAACAACACGACAAAGGGAGTGGAAGAAACAAAAATATTTAATCAAAGT
This sequence comes from Coregonus clupeaformis, assembly GCF_020615455.1. NCBI lineage: Eukaryota > Metazoa > Chordata > Actinopteri > Salmoniformes > Salmonidae > Coregonus > Coregonus clupeaformis. The sequence continues at coordinate 59,624,802 of NC_059192.1, forward strand.
TAAAATTGTCTTAGTCCAAAAAACAACTGAAGTAAAGGAACAGAGTGGGCTAGTCGGCTCCGGAGGAAGGAGAGGCTGAGGCAGGCAGGCAGGCAGGCAGGCAGGCAGACCGACAGGCAGGAAGGCAGGCAGGTTGGGAGATATGTCCGAAACTAAAGACAAAACAAACGACAGGTTAAGGAGAGTGGAGAGCCAGGCTGAAGACAAAGACAAAATAACTTTACTGGTGAGCCAAGTTACCGCTCTGGTAAGAACAACGATCTGGCGCCGGTGGAGAGCCATGCCCAGGAATAAGTAGTGCAGGTTGATGAGATAATAGGATGCAGCTGCGTAGGCAGGAATCACTGGAAACAACCCGCAGCTGCACAGGGAGAGGCAGATCCTGAGCACGCCCCCTGATCCACTCCAGACACACCCACATAAAGGGGACAAACACACATACAGATACAACAGAAAAAGAGGGGACAAAACAAGGAGGAAGGGAAACAGAAAAGGGAGAGACAAGCTGCCCACATAACAAACTCTATTCTCTGTGTATATCAATGATGTCACTCTTGCTGCTGGTGAGTCTCAGATCCACCTCTACGCAGACGACTGTTGTATACATCTGGCCCTTCATTGGACACTGTGTTAACTAACCTCCAAACGAGCTTCAATGCCATACAACACTCCTTCCGTGGCCTCCAACTGCTCTTAAACGCTAGTAAAACTAAATGCATGCTCTTCAATCAAACGCTGCTTGCACCCGCCCGCCCGACTAGAATCACTACTCTCGGCGGGTCTGACTTAGAATATGTGGACAACTACAAATACCTAGGTGTCTGGTTAGACCGTAAACTCTCCTTCCAGACTCACATTAAGCATCTCCAATCCAAAGTTAAATCTAGAATCTGCTTCCTATTTCGCAACAAAGCCTCCTTCACTCATGCTGCTAAACATGCCCTCGTAAAACTGACTAACCTACCGGTCCTTGAATTCGGCGATGTCATTTACAAAATAGCTTCCAACACTCTACTCAGCAAATTGGATGTAGTCTATCACAGTGCCATCCGTTTTGTCACCAAAGCCCCATATACTACCCACCATTGTGACCTGTACGCTCTCGTTGGCTGGCCCTCACTACATATTTGTCGCCAAACCCACTGGCTCCAGGTCATCTATAAATCACTTCTAGGCAAATCCCCGCCTTATCTTAGATCATTGGTCACCATAGCAACACCCACCCATAGTATGCGTTCCAGCAGGTATATCTCACTGGTCATCCCCAAAGCCAACACCTCTTTGGCCGCCATTCCTTCCAGTTCTCTGTTGCAAATGACTGGAATGAACTGCAAAAATCTCTGAAGCTGGAGACACTTATCTTCCTCACTAACTTTAAGCATCAGTTGTCAGAGCATCTTACCGATCACTGCACCTGTACACAGCCCATCTGTAATTAGCCCACCCAACTACCTCATCCCCATATTGTTATTTACATTGTTATTTATTTTGCTCATTTGCACCCCAGTATCTCTATTTACACATCATCTTCTGCACATCTATCACTCCAGTGTTAATACTAAATTGTAATTATTTTGCTCTATGGCCTATTTATTGCCTTACCGCCATAACTTTCTACATTTGCTCACACTGTATATAGATTTTCTATTGTGTTATTGACTGTACGTTTTGTGTATTCCATATGTAACTCTGTGTTGTTGTTGTTTTTATCGCACTGCTTTGCTTTATCTTGGCCAGGTCGCAGTTGTAAATGAGAACTTGTTCTCAACTGGCTTACCTGGTTAAATAAAGGTGAAAAAAACTTCAACAGTATTTAACATGATATCCTCTCTAAGCTTTACAGGAATGTGGTTCTGAATATAGACCGCAACACCACCCCCATTGGCATTTCTGTCTTTTCGGTAGATGTTATAACCATGTATTGCTACCACTGTATCATCAAAGGTATCATCTAAGTGAGTTTCAGAGATAGTCAGAATATGAATGTCATCTGTTACTAGCAAGTTATTGACTTCATGAACCTTGTTTCTTAAGCTACATATGTTAATATGGGCTATTTTTAGCACTTTTCTGGGATGCTTGATTGCTTTTAATGCTTTAATGGGAAGCTTGTCAGAAGTAGACTTTCTCATGTTATTTATATTGGAGCTGATAGTGCAGGGTGAGCTTCACACAGTGGACTTCCTACTAGGGCACACCACCTCAGTGCAACAGTATAACTGTGGTTCATAGGCACATGATTACTGCGTACAATAGCTGTAGGATCAACAGTGGTATTCAGGGCAGTTAGGGGGATATAAATTAAGTTACCTACATTGTGTCTGCCAACGCCCCTGGGATAATGTACATTTGATGCAGCATTATGACAACTCAGCGACACAATGGTAGGGATGAACTGAGCTGGTCTTGGGTCATTGATAAGTCATTGTCTCAACGCAGCCTTGAAATGCTTGGACAGAGTCCAGGATCCAAGATGATTTGGATGGACTCATTCCTGTATAGCATCTTCTGTTTCCAGAATGTATCTATAAAAGTGATTCTAACAGAGCTACAGTAATTGTTTTGCCAGGTGTGTAATGCCAGTAGCCTGCTGAATCTTTCACACCCGCGACCCAACGATGGTACCGGACCTGAAATGATTGGCAGTTTTTTGGAATCTTTCAGTGCTATAATCAGTTCTTTAAAATCCCTTTTCAGAAGTTCTGAGCTAGTCCTCCTGATGTAATTTGACCCCACATGGACTATGACAGCGTCAGCTCCCAGCTCCCAGCGTCAGCTCGTAGAACGTAAGCTGTTGTAGAGAAGCAGTACTCACATGTTGGACAATTAAGTTGAGGGGCACCTACTGTATGCCAAAACAAGAGTTGTCCGACCAACTTACGATTGTGGATCATGTTTGCTGAACATGTCCCAATTTCTACTGTAGTGTGCCTGTCTGCATTGGTGACCTGTAGGAGTGCACACATCACGGAAATGAAAAATAGACCTATAGAAGGCTGCCAAATGTATCCCAGGTTGGCTGCACAGTGGTACATTTATCCGTGCTCTAGCCAACAATGCGTTAAGGATCGATTGGAGAGGTAGAGCGCCTGGAGGGAAGAGGAAAGACTGTCAGTCATGGGCTGAACGGAGAGAGATTCAGTCACTATTACTCTGCCTTATGCTAAGAATAGCCTGTGGTATCTTAAGGCAACAACCCCGCCTGTATAATAAGAAAGGGTACTTAACTACCATTCTGTCAACTGATGCCTATAAAAGATGAACAACTCTGTGAATGCAGTGTGTATATGAAGGGCGGGAGGGGAGGGGGCTGGAGGGGTGTGGGGGTGGCTGTTTGTATGGCATGCTGTTAAAGGGCAATTTTACCACTTTTCAACCTCACCATACCGGTGTCTACATATGTGAAAATTGTGAGTTTCTATGATCTGTGGTTAAAAAGTTCAAAAGAAAGGTCCTAACAAAATACTTCTTTGTGACATCACAGTGATTTTCAAAACCAGCAATTTGTTTTTAGCCAGAGGGAGGGTGTTTTCTTGCTCCCCACACTCTCATAGTGTTTGAAATCATTGTTTTCGAAATGTCACCACATTTGTCACCATGTTTTAAAAGGGGTGAACTTTAACGCAATTAACATGAGTAAGCTCTTTACTGGAGGGGACGAAGCGAGGCATGTTGGAAATGGTGGGAAAGGTAAACAAACACAATTGAACAAGAACGCAATTGTTTTTTTGGGCTTAAAATAGATGTTGTTTGTTAAACAGAATGTAGATGCAGACCATATGGTTTAACTTTCTAGCCTCCCTCTAAGGAATAACTATGTATTTATAAATTCACATTTTCAACCAACTATTGAATATGAAAACGCAGTAATCTCTGATAAAACCAGCTCTGGCAAAAACATATTTAAATATGCCATGCGTTTGTTTGCCACCATGAAGAACATATTAAATGAAGAGCATCCATTTTAAGACCCTTTTAGGCAACAATATCCATCACCCATCTGCTTGGTGAAATGAAGATTCTAATTAAGTATGTCCAGGCTTAACTTCTTAATAAACGGGACATTAGTCGCAAAATGTATGTTTTTGCTTATAATGAGGGTAATGCCTTCTGGCTAAATCATGCATCGAGTTGTGTGAATAGGTTGTAATCAGTTCACTCAAAACGTTATGCTTTGTAAAAGCATTTTAGTGCATAGTGATAGCATGCATATTTTACTAGCCCAATGGTTTTATTAGGGAATATGTACTACTTTTTGCTATGATTCATACCTTTTTTTCTTATTATGTGTTATGTGATGAAATGGATATGAAAACTGCTTTCACAAGGTCCTTTTTGGCCAAGTGGTACACAACATGCACAGCAGTGCTCTTCTCTGGATAATGTAGCCATACATAGGAGAATAAATCATACCCTTGTAACATAAGTTGGATGTTTTATTTTGTGATCTGTTTGTTTTGTGAACGGTTAGTTTGGTGACGTCCAGCAGTTTTAGTCTAGTGCAGTAACATAATTTTTTTTTTTTATCTCATTATAGTCGCCAGGCTGGGTACCTGGGACCAGTCAGTCAGGCATGAGGTGCCAAGGCCTTGGATGTGCCAAGCTGAAAATGTCAACAACATGCTTCCTTGAGCTCACATTAAACGCTGACGGACGGTAATGGCCTTGCCAAGACATATCCCCATTATCAAGTCCATTAAGCCACCCAACTCTTTGCTTTTACCTGTCAGTTAAAAAACACTGCACATGTTAAATTAATCACATCTTATTTTGGGAGTGGGAATCCAAACTGGGTACAGGTTCTTCAGGTGGCTGTGAATAGTCTGCTAGATGCCAAGGTGACCCCTCACGTCACAAACAACAGTCACTTCTATTTCCTGGAGATGGTTATTGGAGATGAATGGTATGCATGGCCTTGTTTCTGCGAATGCATAGATGACAGAAACTAGATGTGATGTTTAGTAGTAGTGCCAAACACGAAAAACACATGAATTCCATCTAATTAGCAGGTCTGTGTAGTGGTACCATTACTCTATTCTCTCTCTTTCTCTGTGCCTCCCTAAATGATTGTATAATGCTAGAAATTAGTATGTGTTATAGCATAAGTAGTGTAGCGTTGTGGATCTTCATGTATTCTGTCTTTGCTGTTGCTTTTTATGGGTATAGTGGTTTGGGAAACGTAGAAATGTAGCCTGTCGTAGTGATTTGTTTGGCATTGACAGGATATTAGAATGTGTGTTTCTGTGTGTACTGAGGGTTCTGCCTTGCTGGCTTAAGTCATTTATGCTGCTACTTGGTCAAACCAACATGACTTGTGACTGAGACCAGACAGAGGAAATGTTATCATGTTCATGGTAACGTCTGAAATAATCTATTGTAATACAATGGTGACTGTCTTAACAATGGAGTTCTAGTAGGCTCTTTGGTATCACATGCATTTATGTCAGTCTCACTAAGACTGCAGAATTTACAGTGTACAAGCATAACCTTTATTACCAGAGTAAAACTAACACTTGAACTGGCATGACACTTTCTCCAAAGGTTGTCCAAACAGAGTTAACTTAAGGCCACGCCTCCAACAAGCCACACCTCCAGATCCTCGAATAGGCTGCTGCCGCTACACTATTTAGCATTTACACTCCAAATTTATTTTTCATAAATCAGTTGATATTTTGTAATTGTCTCCACATATCTTTGTGCCTTTGTGTTTCTGCAATGTATTTGTTATTAATTTCCCCTCTCTGGTTAAGTAGTGTGCAGCTTAACATCCAAAGCTAGAGCGCTTCCTCATGCATGAAATGAAAGGAAACTTCTCCTAGAGGAAATTACACTGACTCATCTGCAAAGGTAAAGCTTGGGTACGCTTCAGGCACTTTGTACATTTCGCCACTTTGACAAAGCAGCTGCCGAGGCATAGGCTACATGCTTCCACCCTACAAATTGTGCAGTTCAAGCTGCTCTATGTAAAGCATTTGCCTCACAAGTCAACTACTGTGGAAGTAACAGGCCTATCCAGGATGTCAGTGTGGAGAAATATGGTTTTACACAGTGACGACTTCTTTGGAGGTGACAGCCTTTGAATGCTCTTCCTGTCCCAGTGCCCTGTGTGACAACCCCTCCATCAGCCCGCCACAATGCCATGTCCAATGGTGGTGATTCTGTCATCCAACTATACAGCACATATATGAGCCTTCTTCTCTACAGTGCTACAGGCTACCTCAGGGAGGGGGACACAATCCTAATTATGTCATCCAAGACAGCTAAGAGAGATACTGTACATTCTATACGTGTTAAAATCGTCATTTCAGAAATGTCATGGAAGAGTGACCTTTGGATGTACAGACACATTGCCTGAAACTGTAACTATTAAGTAAGATGGATGGAACGTCCCTTAATGTCACACCGCGCCATGTTAGAGAGGAAGCAAGGGAGATTTAGTAGAGGATGAGCCATCTGGCTCCCAAGACTGAGATAGATATGAATAGACAGAGAATTAAGAGGAAATATGATGCAGTTTTTTTAGTCCCTAAGTAAACTGTCATTTACAATAATGTGTGATGTGAGTTAAAGCAAACCTGGTCTATAACGAGGTTGGTAACATCAATTTAGAGTGTCACCTGCAGAGCTTACATTCGCCTGCTTTGATTAAAATCATAAGCCGTGGCTTACTGCCTACGTTGATATTTAATAGTCTCTTCAATCTTCAAGTTGCTTTAAACTTCTTTTATTTCTTTATTTATTTTTAACAGTTTTTTATGTTTGTCGTCAGTGAGCTCAGTGGAAATGTCACTTGTGGTATTTATAGTTGTGGCTTTCACTATACTTCTGAGATGTTAGACGTTGTGACTTGCAGGGAGGTCAGAGTTTGATGATAGTGGCAGTGATAGCTGCTGAGAAGTCAGATGTGGTTGGGTGTTTCAGCTAGCTGTCAGACTCAACTACACCCCTCACTGTGTGAGGCCAGGATGCCTTTATGGACTCAGAAAAGTGTACACATCAGCACACTCTAAGAAATATAAGTTAATTGAGTACGTTTTTAGATCTAAGGCTAATACATTTCCTAGAGGAAACATTTGAAAAAAGCCAGACCAGCCGGGGCAATATTGGTCTTACCAATGCTCATGTCGAGTTTTCAGTGCTTTAAGTACAACACTCTATTTGATTGTAGGAAACTGATGTTGCCAAGCTACAACATAGGGTAGCAGCCTTTTGTGAGCTTGTCCTATTCTGTGTTGTGCTCTACTGATCTACTGAGTGACCAGCGGACCTACCATCTGTTATAGCCAGTACAGCCATATCTCTTTCTTTTAACTCTCAGCACTATGCATATGTTGTCCTCCTTTCCCTTACAGTGTCTCTATCGCTCTTTCTCTCTCTCTCTCTCTCTCTCTCTCTCTCTCTCTCTCTCTCTCTCTCTCTCTCTCTCTCTCTCTCTCTCTCTCTCTCTCTCTCTCTCTCTCTCTCTCTCTCTCTCTCTATCTCTCTTTATCTCTGTCTCTCTCTTTCCCTCCCTCCCTCCCTCCCTCCCTCCCTCCCTCCCTCCCTCCCTACTGTACCAGCTTACTTGTCCATGTACTATAGTGTCATAATGGCTTTATCTTCTTCTATCAGATCACTGCCTGTGCATCTGTGTTTGTTTGCCTTTGGTTTAGAGACTCTCCCCACAGCATAGTAGTGAAGCTAAACCATCACTCATTAGTTCAACTAACATCCCTAGTGGGCATCCACTGCAGCTTTCATGGCTTCATGCATTTTATCCCATGCTGCAGCCATGTATTTATTTACTGTGAGCTTTAGTCTAGAAGGTAAAGCATCTGCCAACTCAAGGGCATTATTACACTTAGGAACTCATGTATGGTTGTCACGATCGTTGACAGATGAAGCGGACCAAGGCGCAGCGTGATAAGCGTACATTCTTTATTTGTGTACACAACACGCGATCAAAATCAATAAACAAACGATACGTGAAGTCCAAGGTTACAACACCACACTCTCTCTACCCCCCCCCGTTGCGCCCCTGGTCTGGTTTGGCCCCGCTGGCCGGAGCAGGACTGAACACCGGTGGAGCGGATTGCTCTGGCTCCGGCGTGGAGCAGCTGACCGGTGCCGGACCAGGCACCGGTGGAACATGCACGGACCGTGCCGGACTGACGACGCGCACCACTGGCTTGGTGCGGGGAGCAGGAACGGGCCGGACAGGGCTGACGACGCGCACCATTGGCTTGGTGCGGGGAGCAGGAACAGGCCGGACCGGGCTGACGACGCGCACCACTGGCTTGGTGCGGGGAGCAGGAACGGGCCGGACTGGGCTGGCGACTAGCACCACAGGCTTAGTGCGGGGAGCAGGAACAGGCCGGACCGTACAGGGAACACACACCACTGGCCTTGTGCGGGAATCAGGAACGGGCCGGACCGGACTGGTGACACACACCACTTGCTTGGTGCGAGGAGCGGGACTGGGTTTCCTCATAAACCTCCACTCCCTCTGCTGCCTAACCAGTTCCTCTCGCCGTGCCTCCACACTCTCCTTCTCCCTCGTGACCAGTAGCCCCCGTAACCTGGCGGCCTCCTCTGCTAACCGGCTGAACCGCTCTATCGCAGCCTCCTGCTGCCTCGTCGTCCACGGCGTGAGCCCCCCCCCTAATTTTTTGGGGGGCTTGTCTCTCCCCCGTGAACATGGCCTCCATGCCTCTCGCCAGACTCTCTCTCCTCTCCTCCCAAGTCCATCCTCTCTCCTCTTCACGCTGCTTGATCCAGTCGTGGTGGGATCTTCTGTCACGATCGTTGACAGAATAAGCGGACCAAGGCGCAGCGTGATAAGCGTACATTCTTTATTTGTGTACACAACACGCGATCAAAAACAATAAACAAACGATACGTGAAGTCCTAGGTTACAACACAAACATTTCGGAACAAAATGGAACAAGATCCCACAATGACTAGTGAAAACAGGCTGCCTAAGTATGGTTCCCAATCAGAGACAACGAGCTACAGCTGCCTCTGATTGGGAACCACCCTGGCCAACATAGATCTAACCGATCTAGAACGAAAACCATAGCAAACAAAACATAGAAAATCCACACCCTGGCTCAACAATTAAGAGTCCCCAGAGCGAGGGCGTGACAATGGTATACATACAGTTTAGTGTCACAAGAGACTTGCTGAGCCTACAGGTGTGTAATAGCTAATTAGCTATGGAGGAAATTATAATAATTTAATGACTTCCCTACAGACCTCATCCACCATGCCTTGCTACAGTATTAAATTGGAGATTAAATTAAGGCCTCCTCTTAATGTCAAGGGTATCAATGGGTATGTCAGGAGTCTCTCGTCCTATCACCTTGGCCACTGCACTTCGCCCTCCTACGCATCTCCTGTTTACGTCCACAGCAACTGACGTGTTGTGTGGTATTGTATTTTACCTTCCCCTGTATCTGGTCTCTCTCTCTCTCTCTCTCTCTCTCTCTCTCGTTATCTCTCTGTGAGTGGGCGTGATGTGGGTAGACTTACCCACTAGCGAGGGCACTCTCTCCCCACAGGCGCCGTAGTCATTTGGCCTTAAGGTCACTGCCTCGTGAGGAAACACTCGCCAGCTGAGATCAGCTGTATTTATCCATCTACAGGGGAACCCAGAGCTCAAAGCTCCCCTCAATAGCCATGTTTAGGAGGCTTTCAGGATATTAGCATGCAGGAAACCTACCATTAAAGACATCAAAATGCTCACTACTGCTTTCCTAGGGTACTGAAAAGGTTATGAAGTATTTCACATGCGAAACATGTAATCTTTGCTCCCAACAACCTTGAGTCTAATTTTAGCACTAAACGACTTGCATTGTAACTAATGCATGAAATGTATAGATGGTCCAACTATAGTTGCATATAGTTTGCTGTTACTTTTAAGATACTTTAGATAACGGTTAATTTTGGTAATAGAAAATTATATTATTGCAAAAGCTTTAAACCATAACAATTTTTCTCCATTAGGATTTCAACCACATGGTAACTGTAAGTCTTAGCTATACTTGTAGCCTAGTTTTGCTTTCAAATATCATTTTCAAAATGGTTTACGATATACACTGAGTGTACAAAACATTAGGATCACTTTCCTAATATTGAGTTCCACCCCCTTTTGCCCTCAAAACAGCCTCAATTTGTCAGGGCATGGACTCTACAAGGTGTCGAAGGCGTTCCACAGGGATGCTGGCCCATGTTCACTCCAATGCTTCCCACTGTTGTCAAGTTGGCTGGATGTCCTTTGGGTGGTGGACCATTCTTGATACACACGGGAAACTGTTGAGTGTGAAAAATCCAGCAGCGTTGCAGTTCTTGACACACTCAAACCGGTGCGCCTGGCACCTACTACCATACCCCGTTCAAAGGCACTTAAATATTTTGTCTTGCCCATTCACCCCCTGAATGGCACACATACACAATCCATGTCTCAATTGTCTCAATGCTTAAAAATCCTTATTTAACCTGTCTCCTCCCCTTCATCTACAGTAGATTTAACAAGTGACATCAATAAGGGATTCACCAAGTCAGTCTATGTCATGGAAAGAGCAGGTGTTCCTAATGTTTTGTACACTCAGTGTAGTTCACATGGTTCAAAGTGTTGAGGCTAATCACCATATTACCCAGTGGTTTATAAGATATCACTAAGAAATTCATACCGTAATAAGATGGGTTCTGCACGAATGCAGTGAATCGCCTAGGATCATGGAGTATTACATTTCAGAGGGCCTCCATGATATAGTACAGTCGTGGTCAAAGGTTTTGAGAATGACACAAGTATTGGTCTTCACAAAGTTTGCTGCTTCATTGTTTTTAGATATTTCTGTCAGATGTTACTATGGTATACTGAAGTATAATTACAAGCATTCCATAAGTGTCAAAGGCTTTTATTGACAATTACATTAAGTTTATGCAAAGAGTCAATATTTGCAGTGTTGACCGTTCTTTTTCAAGACCTCTGCAATCCGCCCTGGCATGCTGTCAATTAACTTCTGGGCCACATCCTGACTGATGGCAGCCCATTCTTGCATAATCAATGCTTGAAGTTTGTCAGAATTTGTGGGTTTTTGATTGTCCACCCGCCTCTTGAGGATTGACCACAAGTTCTCAATGGGTCGAAGGTCTGGGGAGTTTCCTGGCCAAAATGTTGATGTTTTGTTCCCCGAGCCACTTAGTTATCACTTTTGCCTCATGGCAAGGTGCTCCATCATACTGGAAAAGGCATTGTTCGTCACCAAACTGTTCTTGGATGGTTGGGAGAAGTTGCTCTCGGAGGATGTGTTGGTACCATTATTTATTCATGGCTGTGTTCTTAGGCAAAATTGTGAGTGAGGCCACTCCCTTGGCTGAAAAGCAACCCCACACATGAATGGTCTCAGGATGCTTTACTGTTGGCATGACACAGGACTGTTGGTAGCGCTCAACTTGTCTTCTCCGGACAAGCTTTTTTCTGGATGCCCCAAACAATTTGAAAGGGAAAATCAGAGAAAATGACTTTACCCCAGTCCTCAGCAGTCCAATCCCTGTACCTTTTACAGAATATCCGTCTGTCCCTCATGTTTTTCCTGGAGATAAGTGGCTTCCTCGCTGCCCTTCTTGACACCAGGCCATCCTCCAAAAGTCTTCGCCTCACTGTGCGGGCAGATGCACTCACACCTGCCTGCTGCCATTCCTGAGCAAGCTCTGCACTGGTGGTGCCCCGATCCCGCAGCTGAATTAACTTTAGGAGACGGTCCTGGCGCTTGCTGGACTTTCTTGGGCGCCCTGAAGCCTTCTTCGCAACAATTGAACCTCTCTCCTTGAAGTTGTTGATGATCTGATAAATGGTTGATTTAGGTGCAATCTTACTAGCAGCAATATCCTTGCCTGTGAAGCCCTTTTTGTGCAAAGCAATGATGACGACACGTGTTTCCTTACAGGTAACCATGGTTAACAGATGAAGAACAATGATTTCAAGCACCACCCTCCTTTTAAAGCTTCCAGTCTGTTATTCTAACTCAATCAGCATGACAGAGTGATCTCCAGCTTGTCGTCGTCAACACTCTCACCTGTGTTAACGAGATAATCAGTGACATGATGTAAGCTGGTCCTTTTGTGGCAGGGCTGAAATGCAGTGGAAATGTTTTTTGGGGTTTAAGTTCATTTTCATGGCAAAGAGGGACTTTGCAATTCATTGCAATTCATGTAAGTCGCTCTGGATAAGAGCGTCTGCTAAATGACTAAAATGTAAATGTAAATCTGATCACTCTTCATGACATTCTGGAGTATATGCAAATTGCCCTCATAAAAACTGAGGCAGCAGACTTTGTGAAAATTAATATTGGTGTCATTCTCTAAACTTTTCACCACGACTGTACATACCCATTTACCCTCCTTCTCCTCCTCCTTTTCCTCCTTCTCCTCCTACATCCATCTTATTACTTACAAGCTTCTAACACTCTCTTTATATTGGCCTAGTGTGGCTAGTTGGCCAATCACACAGTCCCACGCCACTATAAAGCAGCTTCAGGCAGTGTGGAGACCTCTACATGGGTCCTGCGCTGTGGCGGTCGTGTACGTCCTCTAACAACATTTATCACTACTGATACATTATCCTACTAATTATTTCAGCTCTTTCAACTCCTCTTGCCATCCCCCTTCATGTGGTCAGCACACTGTTTCCCTGAGTCATGGTTTTCCACACCAGTGGTTCTATTTGACTTGTTTGACAGAGAGTACAGTGAGGGAGAAAAGTATTTGATCCCCTGCTGATATTGTACATTTGCCCACTGACAAAGACATGATCAGTCTATAATTTTAATGGTAGGTTTATTTGAACAGTGAGAGACAGAATAACAACAACAAAATCCAGAAAAACGCATGTCAAAAATGTTATAAATTGATTTGCATTTTAATGAGGGAAATAAGTATTTGACCCCTCTGCAAAACACAACTTAGTACTTCGTGGTAAAACACTTGTTGGCAATCACAGAGGTCAGATGTTTCTTGTAGTTGGCAATCAGGTTTGCACACATCTCAGGAGGGATTTTGTCCCACTCCTCTTTGCAGATCTTCTCCAAGTCATTAAGGTTTCGAGGCTGACGTTTGGCAACTCGAACTTTCAGCTCCCTCCACAGATTTTCTATGGGATTAAGGTCTGGAGACTGGCTAGGCCACTCCAGGATCTTAATGTGCTTCTTCTTGAGCCACTCCTTTGTTGCCTTGGCCGTGTGTTTTGGGTCATTGTCATGCTGGAATACCCATCCACGACCCATTTTCAATGCCCTGGCTGAGGGAAGGAGGTTCTCACCCAAGATTTGACAGTACATGGCCCCGTCCATCGCCCCTTTGCTGCGGTGAAGTTGTCCTGTCCACTTAGCAGAAAAACACCCCCAAAGCATAATGTTTCCATCTCCATGTTTGATGGTGGGGATGGTGTTATTGGGGTCATAGGCAGCATTCCTCCTCCTCCAAACACGGCAAGTTGAGTTGATGCCAAAGAGCTCGATTTTGATCTCATCTGATCACAACACTTTCACCCAGTTCTCCTCTGAATCATTCAGATATTCATTGGCAAACTTCAGACAGCCCTGTATATGTGCTTTCTTGAGCAGGGGGACCTTGCGGGCGCTGCAGGATTTCAGTCTTTCACGGCGTAGTGTGTTACCAATTGTTTTCTTGGTGACTATGGTCCCAGCTGCCTTGAGATCATTGACAAGATCCTCCCGTGTAGTTCTGGGCTGATTCCTTACCGTTCTCATGATCATTGCAACTACACGAGGTGAGATCTTGCATGGAGCCCCAGGCCGAGGGAGATTGACAGTTATTTTGTGTTTCTTCCATTTGCGAATAATCACACCAACTGTTGTCACCTTCTCACCAAGCTGCTTGGCGATGGTCTTGTAGCCCATTCCAGCCTTGTGTAGGTCTACAATCTTGTCCCTGACATCCTTGGAGAGCTCTTTGGTCTTGGCCATGGTGGAGAGTTTGGAATCTGATTGATTGTAGTTATGATCAATGGGAATCCATCTCAATCTAGGAAGAATGTTGTTACAGCACCTTTAAGTGTAATTACTATGTGCTTTCATTGTTTTAAAATATTTTGCAGTGTATCATAATTTCAGTTATTATAATGTCGTTATAAAGACAAGTATTGTAAATACAATGTCTCTACGCAGGAACAAGCAACTTAATGTAAAGTGAACCATCCTCTGAATTACTCATACAATTACTCTATAGTTACTATGTTAAAACGATGGCAGACACCCAATACAGTACTTGTGGTTGTGATCAATGGGAATCCATCTCAATCTAGGAAAAATATTGTTACAGCAGCTTTAAATGTAATTACTATGTACTTTCAATATTATTAAACATTTTGCAGGGTTTAGCAAAATGTGTTATTACAATGTCATTTTAAAGAATAGTATCATACCTACAATGTTTCTACACAGGAACAAGCAACTTAATGTAAGGTGAAACACATTTTGATTTACTCATGTAATTAATATGTAGTTACTACGTTACAACGGGTTTTTGTGTTTTTGATTGTAGTAGGTGAAGTTTGGTAATACACTTTCTTGAGGGTTGGTGCATAGCCTGTTGATCGGACAGTGATATGTTTGTAAGCAATGGAATACATAGTCTCCCGTTTCATGTAATATTAAACATTTTTACATGAAGTGACCCAAAAAACACTGATCGCAACAAAACATGCTTATAACCCTGTCAAAAGAATGAAACACATTCATTTGAAATATAACATTGACCCTTCTTATGTGACAAACAATGTCTGATCTTACAGCTTGGAATGGTCTTGACATAACATTTCCTCTAATGGGTGCAGGCTAAGAGTGAAAACCTTACAGCCGATATACTAATCGGATGTCTTTGAAGAGTTGAGGGTGTACTCCTTTCTTATTTTCTTTACCCAACCAGTACATCCACTCAATAAAATGGAGATGCTTCTTTAAACTTTTTTTGGTCCGATTGCCCCTTAGACTCCCAACCTGCCCCTTTATTGTCTGCCACGCTCTTTCAATATGTTGTGTGTGACATCCTTTGTGAGGATCCACAAAGTTGTTTGTGTGGTTGACTGTCTGGTGATTGTAACCCAACCTATTCAGAGACCTGACATACGCTCTCCAGCAGTCACTCAGAATGGTGGAACCTCTTCACACATGTCGTCTGAGGGATTAAGGTTGCCTGTGAACAGTTTTCCACCATTTTAAGAACTGGGTGCCGTCTGTTGTGTTTGACCTCCATCATCCCAAACAACCAACCCTGTCTTCTCCACGTTGGCCCCATCCTTCCACAATTGTACTGAAAGATAGGAACAAGTGCATATCGTTATTTTGTGACAGGGAGTTAGCAGTGGTTAGTCACGCCTTGGAATGGCGGGGGATCAGTAAATCCATGGGAACTAGTTTAATGTCACTTATGACACAAGCTAAGGTCTGATGGGTGAAGTTGTATACTTTTGAAAGACTCGAAACATGATCCTAGTTAACATCACTGATGATGTTTCCAAGAGCACTGAGAGATGTATTTATCAAATAATTCAGTATATGAAATGGGCAAACCCTCTATTTTTTTTAAAATCCATATCAGTATATCTACTGAGGAGTACTTTAAAATGGCAACTGATCACCATAAGTGAAATATATGAACAAAT
The DNA here is from genome assembly GCF_020615455.1 of Coregonus clupeaformis. NCBI lineage: Eukaryota > Metazoa > Chordata > Actinopteri > Salmoniformes > Salmonidae > Coregonus > Coregonus clupeaformis. Next base: position 59,640,466 of record NC_059192.1, read on the forward strand.
TATCTCTCAGTTCCCAAGCCCAGATAATGAATGTTACTACATCAAAATGGATAATGCTATACCTTTCTCTTGTGCGAGAACTTGGATTCATCAATCACCACCAATCTCCGTAGAGAACTTGACCCAATTTGGAAACGCTTCCTCCTCTTGAACCTCCTCAGGGCTTTGTTGCAGGCCTTCAATAATGAGAGGTAAGACAACTGTTAGTGATATGAGAAGACTTGAGTGTCCCAGGGAAGCAGGACCCTCAACTTCTATAGGAGAGGCACCGAAATCAAATCTCACTTTGGGTCCCAAATCGTCTTGAGCTGACACTTCTCCTGTGCCATGTGGAAATACACTTTAATGGAAGTTGTCACAAAATAACTGAGTTTGAGTTTGTCTGTTGTTGCTACTTGCAGTTTAATGCAATGTAAACAGTTTAATATTTGATAAATCATTCAGCCTACAGTGGGGAGAACAAGTATTTGATACACTGCCGATTTTGCAGGTTTTCCTACTTACAAAGCATGTAGAGGTCTGTAATTTTTATCATAGGTACACTTCAACTGTGAGAGACGGAATCTAAAATAAAAATCCAGAAAATCACATTGTATGATTTTTAAGTAATTAATTTGCATTTTATTGCATGACATAAGTATTTGATCACCTACCAACCAGTAAGAATTCCGGCTCTCACAGACCTGTTAGTTTTTCTTTAAGAAGCCCTCCTGTTCTCCACTCATTACCTGTATTAACTGCACCTGTTTGAACTCGTTACCTGTATAAAAGACACCTGTCTACACACTCAATCAAACAGACTCCAACCTCTCCACAATGGCCAAGACCAGAGAGCTGTGTAAGGACATCAGGGGTAAAATTGTAGACCTGCACAAGGCTGGGATGGGCTACAGGACAATAGGCAAGCAGCTTGGTGAGAAGGCAACAACTGTTGGCGCAATTATTAGAAAATGGAAGAAGTTCAAGATGACGGTCAATCACCCTCGGTCTGAGGCTCCATGCAAGATCTCACCTCGTGGGGCATCAATAATCATGAGGAAGGTGAGGGATCAGCCCAGAACTACACGGCAGGACCTGGTCAATGACCTGAAGAGAGCTGGGACCACAGTCTCAAAGAAAACCATTAGTAACACACTACGCCGTCATGGATTAAAATCCTGCAGCGCACGCAAGGTCCCCCTGCTCAAGCCAGCGCATGTCCAGGCCCGTCTGAAGTTTGCCAATGACCATCTGGATGATCCAGAGGAGGAATGGGAGATGGTAATGTGGTCTGATGAGACAAAAATAGAGCCTTTTGGTCTAAACTCCACTCGCCGGGTTTGGAGGAAGAAAAAGGATGAGTATAACCCCAAGAACACCATCCCAACTGTGAAGCATGGAGGTGGAAACATCATTCTTTGGGGATGCTTTTCTGCAAAGGGGACAGGACGACTGCACCATATTGAGGGGAGGATGGATGGGGCCATGTATTGCGAGATCTTGGCCAACAACCTCCTTCCCTCAGTAAGAGCATTGAAGATGGGTCGTGGCTGGGTCTTCCAGCATGACAACGACCCGAAACACACAGCCAGGGCAACTAAGGTGTGGCTCCGTAAGAAGCATCTCAAGGTCCTGGAGTGGCCTAGCCAGACTCCAGACCTGAACCCAATAGAAAATCTTTGGAGGGAGCTGAAAGTCCGTATTGCCCAGCAACAGCCCCGAAACCTGAAGGATCTGGAGAAGGTCTGTATGGAGGAGTGGGCCAAAAACCCTGCTGCTGTGTGTGCAAACCTGGTCAAGACCTACAGGAAACGTATGATCTCTGTAATTGCAAACAAAGGTTTCTGTACCAAATATTAAGTTCTGCTTTTCTGATGTTTCAGATACTTATGTTGTGCAATAAAATGCAATAAAATGCAAATTAATTACTTAAAAATCATACAATGTGATTTTCTGGATTTTTATTTTTGATTCCGTCTCTCACAGTTGAAGTGTACCTATGATAAAAATTACAGACCTCTACATGCTTTGTAAGTAGGAAAACCTGCAAAATCGGCAGTGTATCAAATACTTGTTCTCCCCACTGTATATTCAGTCAGCAAAACAGGTTTTTTAAAATTAAACAAATTGAGTAATCAAAGTAATAATTAACAGATTGATTATCAAAATAGTTGTTAGTTGCAGCTCTAAAAACAGTACTCAAAACACATTTGTAACAGCTTTTACTTCATTTGCCTGTATAGTGTAGGCTCAAAAGAATAATAAATTAAGGCAGCAGCAGTGGTGCAAGCCTCCCCAGCCGCGCCATGCTGCCCTTCCCGGCCTGCCACCACGACAAGTAACCTAAATTCCTGTGGGAAACACTGGTCGGGATGGTTGGCAAAGCAAGCTAAATGTTGAAAATCGTGGAGTGCCCATTTAAGCTGTGCAGTAAATAATGCATTAAATATCCCAAAAGCCTGATTATTAAAAACACCCTTTTCATAAGTGAGCAAAAATGTCCTCAGCGTAAATATAGGTAAACAAAACTTTTTCAGAGTCAAAATTGCTCATAATTCGGTGTTGATCGACAGCTTTAACAACGACAATGCACCTCTCACCTTTCTCAGGCTTTTCGCCATTCTTGTCAGGGTCTTTGAGCTCTGTGCAATGCCATCCTCTATCATACAAACTTGCCTCAAGTGTAGCCCCTATGCAAATCTGCAATATTGCAACAAAGAAAATAACAAATCAGATCAATAGTATTTTTTCATAAATTAAACCCACAATAGGCCCCAGACTCAACCCATTGAGGCCCAGCTTTTGGTAACACAACATTTTACATTTTAGTCATTTAGCAGACGCTCTTATCCAGAGCGACTTACAGTTAGTGCATAATATTTTTTTTTCTTCATATTGGCCCCCCCGTGGGAAACGAACCCACAACCCTGGCGTTGCAAGCGCCATGCTCTACCAACTGAGCTACAGGGGACTACAACCTTAACTTGCCCTTATTAAATCACATTCTCTTCAGTCTGGAGAGACCTACTCGCCATACCTTGTTCCACTTCTGTACTAACCTATTCCACGGAACACTAACTAACATGTAATTACTTAGCAGAGAGCCCCACACGCACCAGTACCTTGTGTATGGTTGTTATGCTTAATTTTATTGGGGGCTGAAAGAGCATGGACTTTCTGTGGGTGACAGCTATTAACAAACAAAGTGGTCAAAATGATGTATTTTCTGACCTTAGCAGGTCTACCACTAGCCCAACTATTTAATCATTGATGAAGCATACTTTCCAAGTGTAAAAACAAAACTAAAAAAGTGTTAGGGATTTTTGGAAACCCTTTTGGGTAATGCAGCCCCTGATTGTGAACCACTTTCTAAAAATGTTATTATCCAAAACTTTCTTAGTGTGTCAAATTCATTAACCTACCAATGAAGAAATGTTACCAATACGTAAGTGGAACCCGAGAATGGCTAAACATTAAATCATTCCGGATGGAGCAGAGGAATCTGATGATTCCTCTTGTTTCGACAAATCCTGCAAGTAAACATGCACATTTAACTCAGACACAGGTGCGTGTTTTAGAGACTGACACTAAATGATAATTGAAATGGAACGTAGGCTAAGGAATTCTATTACATTCAATTCCATTCTACTATGATTATCAATTAACTTTTTCAGTAGCAGTAGGAATACATCCATGTTGTTGGAAATAGGAGAACAAATCTTTCCAGATAGAGATGAAACATCTTGAGTGGTAGGCTGCAGGCCAAAGGTAGACCAGAAGGGTGTGCATTTCCTAAGCTTTTCACTTGCTCTACACAGGCTCACAGTCCTGAGTGTTCAGAGTGGGATGCAGCCTGGACCAAGAGGAGCGCGAGCCCTTGTAGAAAGACTGGAAATAAAATGTTTTGAGCAGCACAGACACACTTATGAAGGACACTGACCACTGGAAAGCTTAGATTCTTCTCTTCAATGCATGTTCATAGCAACATTTTTAAAAAGGTGTTCAGGCTGGTGAAATGATATATGGGTCAATGTCAGCCCAGTTAGCTCTGCCCAGCAGTATACTCGACTAGAACCTATGAGACTAGCTAACTAGGCTACTTACCAGCTCAAGATGAAAGTTAAATTCACTGTCTGTACATACATTTACATATGCTTTTTTACATGTTTTATTTTTTTACCCCCTTTTTCTCCCCAATTTTGTGGTATCCAATTTGTAGTTACAGTCTTGTCCCATAGCTGCAACTCCCATACGGACACGGGAGAGGCAAAGTTCGAGAGTCGTGTGTCCTCCGAAACACAACCCAACCGAGCCGCACTGCTTCTTGACACATTGCCCGCTTAACCCGGAAGCCAGCCGCACCAATGTGTCGGAGGAAACACCGTACACCTGGCGACCGAGTCAGTGTGCACTGCGCCCCGCCCGCGACAGGAGTCGCTAGTGCGCGATGGGACAAGAACATCCCTGCCGGCCAAACCCTCCCCTACCCTGGACAACGCTGGGCCAATTGTGCACCGCCCAATAGGTCTCCCGGTCACGGCCGGCTGCAACAGAGCCTGGACTCGAGTACATTTACATATTCAAACATTTCTTACAGTACTCCTCATTTAAAACTTTCCCAAAGTTCTCTAGGCCAATCAATACCAGTTGAAAAGTTAACTTACCATATGTATCATCCATCTTTGCAGGCATGCCCGATCATTTTCTGCTTTGTATCCGTGAAATACCCACGTGTAGGAAATTGTAGTATCGTTACTCAGCAAATAAAAAAGATGTTCATGTTGTTGAGCGACATCGAGGACAAAGCGCAGTGACAGTCAACGTTGACCAAGGAGAACCAAGGTAAATAAATATTAATGTAGTTCACATTTAGAATTGAATTTGTCTTGATAATCGGTGGATTTCATGTGACATATCACTGCAAATGAGGCGCTTTTTGTGGGACCATCTCATTCTCGGTCCCAGCCTGTTGTTAGCAACATAGCTAGCTATCTAGCTAACATTAGCTAAGGACTAAGTGACACAGCTGAAATGTAGCTGGTTTACACAAACAGTAGCTTGCTGGTTGTATTTAGCAAATTATATTATCTTCACTTGGTTTATTATCTATCTAACAATGTAACAGACGCAAAAGGAATGTTAATCATTGCCATGGCAGGATAAGCCAGTTTGCTAACTGTCAGGTCACTTTTTGATGACTAGCTAACTAGGTAGCTAGCTAGCTAGTGCTAATTACATTATAATAGCATTAGCTAGGAGCCTGGCTGTAGCTTGGCCATGTGTAGCCATGTGCCATGTGTAGCCTGACTATAGGTTGGCCATGTGTAGCCGAATAGAAGCCCACTCAAATAGTCCGGATCTAATATAAATGTCCTTCATAAGCAAATGTAAAGCCTATACAGTATCCTAGTTAGCTAATAAACTAACTAAGGTTAATGTTACTAGCTAGGCTAGTCTACTGTCAGTGTGGTGCTAGCTAAGGTTAGCTTAGCCAAACTATTAGCTGGTAGTTAGCTAGACAAGCTGGCTGCTTTAGCTTGCTCGCTAGTTGTATGCTATAGCTCTAACCAGCTCATTAGAAGTTGTTACCAACATTGTAGTTGCTTACGAAGTGATATATCAATTTCCACATAAGTAATAACCTAATACTACAGAAAGTATATACAATGTAGACATACAATACTAGCACCTATGTGATAATATATCTGTAATTACATATGGATTCCTACAGTAATACCTGATGTATTAATATAATTGGCATTAGAAGTATTATGCAGTATTGCACTTGTAATAACCATAGCTAGAATGAATACCTGCAATTACATAAAAGTACATTTCAGTAAATTTTTAGATGCGAGCTCAGTAGACCCTTAGTGATTCTGAAAACCATGTTTGTATGTCCCACACATTATCATGGATTCCAATTAGATTGCATGACAGATTTCTCAACAGTACTTTGGTTTATACTGAAAAAGTGTTCTTTGTTCATCTATAGAATGTAATGTACAAGGACTTACAAACAATGCAAGAAGATGGCCTCATCAGCAGAGAATGATGCCGTAACTGAAGTGGTAAATGCTGAGATCCCTAAGCAAAAGGTACAGGAACCAACTGTGGTTGCTGTAGATTATGATATACCTCCCATTGATGGTAAGTATCGCTTCATTCATCCACATTTTTGGTTCCAGTAGAAACACCAATACAATTACTTGCCAGGCTATAAACTATCAAAAGCACAGGCCGGTCCATGGCCTAGTGGTTGGAAATCCCTGCTTTAACCAATCATCTGTTGGTTGACATTAGCCTGAATGTTCTCTTTGTTTCTCCCTTTAGGACAAGGGGGTCAGACTCCCTCCCTATGACAACCAAGTCCTGCCTCATCTGTTGGTCAGTGTGATTGCATTGTTTAAGGACATCTTTAAACAATTGTTCTGTAGAATATCTTATAACGTTGCGACGAATGCCCTTTGTTTTAATTAAAGTGTCTGTATCAAGTCCCTCTGACCATACAACTGAAAATATGAAAATTTAAATGCTGAAGATCAAGATCAAGATGGAGGCTTTGGAAGAAGAGAGAGACTTCCTCCGCAAACCTTTTAACCAGTTGTATGGTAAGATAACATCAGTAGTCTGTTTCCATATCGGTCTGGGTTTTTGTCAACATAATTGCTGTCAAGCCAACCCAATTTGTCATTAAAGAGAGAAGGAGGCTTATATCACAGACTGTCACTGATAATTTACATTTGACATTTTAGTCATTTAGCTGACGCTCTTATCCAGAGCGACTTAGTGAGTGCATACATTTTCATACTCTAACCAATCATCTGTTGGCTGACATTAGCCTAAATGTTCTCTTTATTTTTCCTTTACAGTAGGACAAGGGGGTCAGACTCTCTCCCTAGGACCAAGTCCTGCCTCTTCTGTCGGTAAGTTTATTTTCATTGTTTAATGGCATCTTTAAAGTTTTGTTTTAAAGTAAGGGACCGAGAACTTTCACATACTGTACAATAAGAGTGATAGTAATTAAGATTATGATAATGATGATGATAGCTACAAGTTTGTCTCTAGAACTGTGTCTCTAAACCTTACTAGCTGTTAAATCATTCCTCTGACCTTGTTTCCTCAGACAGGGTTTAAGAAGTCTTCCTAAGTGTCTTGGTTTTGTTCACGCCAAATTATGCGACATGAACACATGAACACTGCTAGTCATGAATGTGTCATTTCACATCACAAAAGGGGCGGGCCCAGGTATACAAACACATTCATTCATGATCCAATTTTGGCAGAAATGTGCTGCCTGTGTAGACTACTGCCTGATTGGCTTGGCTGCATTCATGCATAAATTTAATTAGGTAATCTCATGGATGTATTATATTAAGTGTACTAGCTGAAAGCAAGAACACTCTTGTTATTCTGCATTCTTAATATTGTTATTCCTCTTCCGTCCCTCTTTCTGTGCTGCTTATCTATAAAAAAAACAAAAAACATTTAAACTATTATCACCACTTAAACTCTATTCAGTCCAGGGTTACATGCTATTTCCAGTTATGACTTTTATTTTTGATACTACTTTTACTTTTTATGTTTCAGACCTTTTAATACCCCAAAAGCTCACATAGACTCCTATTCAATTTCCTCAACATTCCAAACTGGCCATTGTTAAGTATGCTGAATTCTATCTCTTGTAATTTCAAATGAAACAGCTCCTGAGTACTTTAAGGGCTGCTTAACTCCCACTGTTCTTTCGACTAATTGATTGGTTGGATTTTTTATTTAGACACATCCTATGTGTTTTAATCAAATTAACTATATTCACTGAGCTTGTCTGATGCTTTAAGCACACTGTTTGATTAAATAATTAAGACACACAAATGACTAGAGGGAGTCCGACCAGCAATTGATTTTATTGTGCCTGGCCGGGCTCAGACTTGCTATGCTATGTAAAAAAAGAAGACATAGAGTGACTGTGTGACTAGCACCCATTGTCTCTCTCTCCTCCCTGCTGCAGCGACCACCACAGTGTTTATCACACTGTCCGTGTTGCTGAAGCTGCAACATATTTACAACCATTTCTGACTCTTACCGAAATCCCTCATTTGTTTAGGAAAAACATTCCCTATTCCCTCAACCCTTGCTCTCTTTACGTGAAAGATGTATGCATCGCGTGCACGTGACCAATAGGGCCTGATAGCATATCATAATCACGTCAATAAATGGATTATAACAAACTCTGAACACCTTAACAGCTAAATGGATGCAGAGGACTGGTTGATCATGAGGTAAAGGCGAAGTCAGATGTGTGGAATAAATTTGACTAGTTGTGGAAAATACTGGAGATCAAGAAAATAAGGTAAGGAGCAAGCACTGTGTGCATATTATGTGTGCAAACAGGTGCTTTTAGATTACAAAAACATTTTTCAAATCAATTGGAACAATGTAAACAACACTAAGTAAGTTATAAGCGTACCAGAGAGTCTTTTGTAAAAAAAATAAATAAATAAATAAATAAATAAATAAATATCTTTATTACAGCAAAGACTAAACAGTCGCGTTCATTCGTGAATGCATTTTCCAAAATGGAACGGTTTATTTATTGTTTAAGCTAAATATTCAATGCTCGCTTTATTTTATTTAAAAACTAAAACGCTTGATTGCATTTCAAATCATGAATGAATCGTATGCTGTGTGATGACATGAACGAATGAATGATTGATTGATACAGTAGCCTATATAAGTATTGAAACATAGGCCTAAGTAAGTTACGGTATTAAGACTAAACAGGATGCGCTCTTAGGCCTACAGCTCGATGGTGGTTATACAAGGCTGCTATACCAAGCCTACTAATGATAATGACATTACTTATTATTATAATGATGATCTTAATAAAAATAACAATAAGGAGGATATCAAGAAAAATGAGTATTATTATTATAAATATTATTTTTCTGACAATTTGAAATATGTAAACAACAATAAATATATTATAAATAATACCAGAGAGGCTGTTATAATAGGGGAAAAAAAGTGTAAAGCCTTTATTACAGCAAAGCAAAGATTAAAAACAGCCACATTTGTGAAATTGTTTACTTGACATGTCGTTGCGTGAGGCATGGTGCTCACAGAATCAGTAGGCTGTTAAACAAACACTCAAACAGGCAACTGAAGCAGGATCTGTCTTATTTCTGTAGATACTGTATATATGGAGGATTTATAAAGCCAGGCACATTTAACAGTTAGGCTATTGATTATAGACCTAATTAAGTTGGGGTTTCCGCTCTCCTTACGTTTCTTAGACAATAAGGCAAGGGCTGTTTTCTCGTCTCCTGATTCTGCTGCTGCATCCGTCGCATTGTTCTCAACACCAATATGCTGGTTAACTTTGCTATTATGCACATAGCAACATGGTCTAGGAAAAGGTGCCATTTCAACAGTGCACTGATGTGTTTCAGAACCGCGGACAGTGACCACTATCCAACATGTTTGTTATAGCGCATTTGTTATAAAATAATATCATTTTTATTAGTGTTGCACCATTGTTCTTATGTAATATAACCATGTACAATTTCAGTAGCATGTGTCTTACAGTGATGTACTGTGCCATCCCCACGGCCTCCACAATGGATTAGTCCACTCAGACAGGCGTGAATCAGACAGGTGTCTTCTACACTATGAAATATATTTGGAAAATTTGGAAAGCACACACTGTCTGTATAAGGTCCCACAGTTGACAGTGCATGTCAGAGCAAAAACCAAGCCATGAGGTCGAAGGAATTGTCCGTAGAACTCCGAGTCAGGATTGTGTCGAGGCACAGATCTGGGGAAGGGTACCAAAATATTCTGCAATATTAAATGGAAGAAGTTTGGAACCAGTTTTATGGTTTAAAATAAATGCTTGCGTTCTTATTTCAGCAAGCACATTAGTAAATTGCTTTATATTTTACATGTTTGCAGGCAAAACCCCGGACGACAGAGCAAAAACGTACAAGAAGGTCCTGGCGACCTACAAAAAGAAGGGAAGCATGTCCGCTGCTTTCCACAGCATGTGGTGTGGATCACAACACTGTGGCGATGAGTTCCCCTCTGGCAGAGATCATGCTAGTGGCGCTGGAGTTCCTTCGTTCACAGCCAGCATTTGACAGCTCTATAGAGACTCTCAACCAATATGCAAGAAAGATCACCAAAAATGCAACAGCAGAAGTGAGCTATGCTATAAAAGAGAAGTGGCATAATGAACTGCTCCCCATCACTTATAAGTTCAAATAAAAACTGATTTTGCACACTCATTCACGTGCACACACACACACACACACACACACACACACTGGGTAGAGATAATGTAAGAAAAAGTAAGAGTAAGATAAAGTGTGTTCCTGCTGTAAAAATAAAAATTAATGAGTTAGTCTGTTTTCTGAGATGAGGCGCAAGGAACTGCTCCATATCCCCTATAATCTTGATTTTGCACACATTTATGTTTAACTGTTAAGGATATAGCATGTTCTGGCTGTAGATTCTAAAGAAAAATAAACAAAATATTGTGAGTGGTTGACACTTGCTCCAGATGTGCAGTAGAGATGGCAGTTTGTACATGTTCCACGAAAGATAATCACATAATTAAATAAAATCCGACAGGAGTGCGGCAATGATCTTGGAATTGGCGAAGCGCAAAAAAACATCTACATATCAACCACTAACTAAAGGATTCCCAACTACTGTGCTGGGTGTCTGCCATCGTTGTAGCATAGTAAAACTACATTGTGATTACATGAGTAATTCACAATGTGTTTCACTTTACATTAAGTTGCTTGTTCCTGTGTGGAAACATCGTAGTTACGATACTTTTCTTTATAACAACATTGTAATAACTGACATTTTGATATATCCTGTGAAATATGTAATTGCATTGAAAGTATTTATACTTATAGGTGCTGTAACAACAGTTATTCTACATTGAAGTGTATTTTCCCAATGATTGTAATAAAAAGGTTTACCCTACTGTGTTTTACTTTACTTGAAGCTGCTTACTCATTAGTACCTACATTAACATTATACATTATATTATTTTGAACAACACTTCTCTTTCATTACACCTTTGAAGCCATGGAAATAAACACGAAATCCCTTTTCAAAGGCAGGTACATAGTATTTACAAAGGTTATACCATTATGTGTTTCACTTTACATTGAGTTGCTTGCTCCTGGGTAGGTACATTATAGTTACATGTGTATCCATTGTAAATATATTGCTCTTACATTTAACTCATACATCCTTTAAGCCAAATAATATGGAAATAAGATAACTGAAGCTGTAGTTAATGATAGGGTGTGCATTGTTACAACAGCTGACAGAGTCCTAGCCTAGCTTATTTTGGTGGTAGTGACTTATGTAGTTACATGTAACAAGGTTACATATTAGGATGCATTGTTAACATGGTGCTACGTAGGAGACTGCAAAAGTGTAATTACAGAACATGTTAGTTACATTTGGAACAAGACATCTTGTAATTACATATACATAAATCATGAGTAATTACACATGTGGTATAACCTCCGACAAGCTGATTTGTAATTACATGTCCTTGTTCCACTTGTGTAATAACCTATACCGCTAAACCCTTATTACAGTGTAATTACATAGTATTGACATAGTAATTATATGTTACTACTATGTTATAAATACATTTATTACTATTTAGTTACATATTAATTAATGTACACTTAATGTAAAGTGTTACCAAAAAGTCCACCCACAGGTCAATTAAGCCTAACATTATGATAATGTCTAATGAATTGGATAATTAATTATGCAATATAAAATATGGATTTATCTATATTCTACAGTAAACGGGCCACCACCAATCATTTAAGTCGAATGGAAACTTTCTTAGCAAGTAGGGATAAACCGTACGTATCACAATTATAATCAGAAGGTTCTGTAGAGTTATTTTATTGACGTGGGATTCAAAATCTCAGAGACCGTGATAATATTTTGTAACACAAAGAAGATTTATTATAAAAACAAGGTAATACAGTAAAGGATCAATTAATCATTGACAGATTATGTTATTATTATGTTCCGAGTTGGTGTCTTTATCCAACTGAGATCGAAGCGAGAGCAGAGGACAATCGTTGAAATTCCAGTATTGGTGTTTGGCCACCAATACTGGGGGGGGGGGTGGTGCGCCGAGGTGCTGAGGCTCCTTGCCTGATTGGCTGAAACGTTCCATGGTCTCGCTTAGCATGAGATGCCCCCAGCCCCAGGAAGGAGAGTCCCTTTCCTTAGGGAATTGAATATTGTTCCGTTATTGATGGATAAATCCTTTGTACAACCGGGAAAGGTGGGCCATTGTTCAGGGCATTATGTTCCCTACATAATGATACAAAACATGACATGTTCTCCTTGAAATAGAGAGAAGTTATTCACAACGGGGAAAATACACAATATCATTTAACATTTTCACAGCACACAGTGATCATAGCATGCATGCATCAGTACACTTCTTGCCTCCTAGCCTAGAAGTTTATTTAAAGATTTTGCCCAAAAAGCAAGATTTTTGGTGTTAATAAGAATGTTCTCCATATTCCATATGAATGGTCTGGTTTCTCTCAGTTTAGAGCAGGGCAAACTATTTGGTGTGCCCCTGCTGTTACGGTGCCGTCCTGGATAGAAAGTTTGAAGTGTGGAGTGTTATCTTGTAATCCGGATGTGTGTGCTTGCACTGTTGTAGAATTGGAAACTGATCACCACACAGCCCCAATACCCAGCCTGTCATACAGGAAGGATACTGGCCTTGTCACTGCAGCTTACCCATAATGTGCAAGCTGGTTAGGCCCCAGAACTACAACCACCACTGGCTACTTTTTCCTCACCCTGTCCTCACCCTGTATGTCCTAGTCACCTCAAAGCCTTTGCATCAACCTTGCACACTTAGTTTCAGTGGGGAAAATACAGAAAATGTTAAAGCTGTACATATACGCTACTAGAGTAGTGACTGTTGTATTAAAGGTTGCTTTTCTGTAACTTGGTTACGCTACTTTGTGCTTGTGTCGTGAAAGGCTTGTTATTATATTTAGCAGAATTGCCCATTGTTGATATGCTGTAAGTGTGTGAATGAGATTTAAACATGAACACACATTAAAAAGCTATTTGGCTTCAGCTATTCAAACACAGCAGAGGCATAGCAGTGCCACTCATAGTCCTAGATATACCAAGAGCCTTATGAAACCCTTTTAAAGACAGAATAACACAATACAAAATAAACAAGGGCAATATGCAGGTGAACATGTTTGAGTGTAATCATGTTGGATATTGGATTCAGAATAAAATTACACCAAAACAGTCTTTATGGGCATGAGTGTTGTACAAAAAAATAAAAAATAAATAATAATAATAAGATTTTCAAAATGTCAAATTTACACGTGATTTATCCTCCATCAAATGGTACCATGGCAGCCCGCCACCCCCTTTTGCCCTCAGGACAGCCTCAATTCGTCGGGGCATGGACTCAACAAGGTGTCGAAAGCGTTCCACAGTTGTGTCAAGTTGGCTGTATGTCCTTTGGTTGGTGGACCGTTCTTGATACACACAGGAAACTGTTGAACGTGGAAAACCAAGCAGCATTGCAGTTCTTGACACAAATCGGTGCGCCTGGCACCTACTACCATACCCCGTTCAAAGGCACTTCAATCTTTTGTCTTGCCCATTCACCCTCTGAATTGCACACATACACAATCCATGTTTCAATTGTCTCAAGGCTTTAAAATCCTTCTTTAACCTGTCTCCTCCCCTTCATCTACACTGATTGAAGTGGATTTAACAAGTGACATCAATAAGGGATCATAGCTTTCTCCTAGATTCACCTAGTCAGTCTATGTCATGGAAAGAGCAGGTGTCCTTACTGTTTTGTATACTCAGTGTATACATGCCTTATTTTTAAGCAGGATTCCGTAAAGTCCATTATCCCTCCGAAGAGTATGAATTAGGCTGTTTGAGAAGGTTTGAATCCAAAGCAACCTGCCTACACATTGTTTGAAGTACAAAAGACCAACATACAGTATCTACTGTAGTAGGTCAAAGCTGTGTGCTGGAAAACCTTGGTAGAGCATGGGGGACGTAGACATTGTGGTGCTTGTGAATTTCCTTCTTTTTTTTCGGATTCAGAGCAATGCCTAGTTCTCACTTAACCCTCCCGTTGTCCTAGGGTCAAAATGACCCGCCACTGTGTTGAACCAACTTTCTTTAATTTTTATATTTTTGGGATCATTTGTGAGAAGGAGGCAGTGAGACTTTAAAGAAAGTATCACTGCCTCCTTCTCACAAATGATCCAAAAAATATAAAAATTAAAGAAAGTTGGTTCAACACAGTGGCTGGTCATTTTGACCGTAGGACAACGGGAGGGTTAACATCATTTTCTGTTTTAAATGTACATGTTTTTTACACCAGAAGGGGATTTTCTTTTAAAGGTGCATTATACAACATTTCCACATGCAAAGCCAGATTTTTTTTGGAGCAACCAAAATGACTGTCATTGGCAGTGCTATTGTAACCTGTAATGCGGCCTCTGACAAAAAGTCTGGACCTTAATGGCATAGGTGGTGTGCTTTCATAGCCAACGTTAGCTCCCATCTGACTGGCCAGACTGGGGTGTAATCATTAGTCCAAACAGTTGGAACTAAAACGAGAGTTTCTCTGATGTCCGTGACATGGTGAAAGTACAATCCAATAACAAGGAGTCAGAAAGGTAAGTTTAGGCTATTTACTCCATGGTGCAGCCAATAAACATGAACACCATGTCAGCAGGTGTCTGTGAACTTCCTATACTCTGTGAACCACTATACTCGGTACACAACACTCCTTCCCCTCAGTCACATAGTGGGTTCCCCATAACATTGGGGAGCATGGCTCTGGAGTTTGCACTCCGCTTCCACATAAAGGCATGGTGTCCAGGTCATCCAGGCCAGCGAAGGATGAGGTGGTGGCAAAGGGGGCTGCTGCTTCGTGTTCCTGCAGCTGATCCACATGGCGGCGGTGAACTTGATCTGTAAGAGACAGGTCCAGGGGCTTCTTCCACGACTGCAGGGACCCACTTAGATCCTCCAGAGTAGCTCCTCATGTACACAGACTTGTAAGGTACAACATGCCTTAAATGACTATGGCCCCTGTCTGCATCATCCTCCTGCGTTAGACGCATGTCACTTGCAAAGTCTGGGTGCAGCCGGTGAAAGGCTGTTGTCTATCGCCTGTTCGTTAATAGCTCAGCTGGACTCTTCCCAGTAGAGGCCATGGGCGTAACATGCTGAGACAGCAGGAACCTTGCTATTCGTGTCTGCCAGTCACCCACAGAGATCCTAGACAGAGTCTCCTTGGTTGTCTGAACCATGCGTTCAGCTTGCCCATTGGAGGACGGATTATATGTGGCTGTGGTGATGTGTCTGATTCCGTTCCGCCCAGCGAACTCTTTAAACTCAGCAGAAGTGAAGGCAGCTCCATTGTCTGACACCAGGACGTCACACAACCCATGAGTTGTTAGGGTCCTGTCACCCTAGACCCACTTCAATTTGCTTACCACCCCAATAGATCCACAGACGATGCAATCGCCATCACACTGCACACTGCCCTATCCCATCTGGACAAGAGGAATACCTATGTAAGAATGCTGTTCATTGACTATAGCTCAGCATTCAACACCATAGTACCCTCCAAGCTCACCATTAAGCTCGAGGCCCTGGGTCTGAACCCCGCCCTGTGCAATGACGAGACAGCCTACAGGGAGGAGGTGAGGGCTCTGGGAGTGTGGTGCCAGGAAAATAACCTCTCACTCAATGTCAACAAAACAAAGGAGATGATCATGGACTTCAGGAAACAGCAGAGGGTGCACCCCCCTATCCACATCGACGGGACCGCAGTGGAGAAGGTGGAAAGCTTCAAGTTCCTTGGCGTACACATCACTGACAAACTGAAATGTCCCCCACGCATACAGTGTGGTGAAGAAGGCGCAACAGAGCCTCTTCAACCTCAGGAGGCTGAAGAAATTTGGCTTGGCACCTAAAACCCTCACAAACTTTTACAGATGCACAATTGAGAGCATCCTGTCGGGCTGTATCACCACCTGGTACAGCAACTGCACCGCCCGCAACCGCAGGGCTCTCCAGAGGGTGGTGCGGTCTGCCGGATACATTACCGGGGGAAAACTACCCACCCTCCAGGACATCTAAAGCACCCGATGTCACAGGAAGGCCAAAAAGATCAAGGATATCAACCACCCGAGCTGCTGCCTGTTCACCCCGAAGGTGAGGTCAGTACAGGTGCAAAAATGTGATTTGTGAAATGTGATTTGATTTGAGTGGCAAACAGCAGATGGAGGGTGCTTATCACGACAGCAGATGACATCAAGCTAACAACCAGGGCCTCTTTATCCAGCTGCGCATAGTTTCGTTCAGTGGAATTTAGGGTCCTAGATGCATAGCACACGGTGCCTCTCGACCATCAGATTCCACATGACTCAACAAGGCACAGAGCCCATATGGACCAGTAATATATGGAAGGCCTTAAAGAACTTAGGGGGCACCTTAGGGCTGATGGCAATGGACACAGGAGGCTCCCTGGAAAGCCCAAGCCCCTGGAAAGTTTCTTCTTTCTCCTTGATAATTGAATCCGGGGAGTTTTGCATGTGATAAACCTCCGTGACCTCGATGGCTAAAGGCTCAGATTAGTCGCGGCCCAATAAACTGGTTCCTGTGCCATGAATGACGAACAGCGGTAGCCTGCTGAGGTCTCCTCGATAGCTAACGTCCACAAAAATCCTACCCCAAACCTCTAACTGGGTCTGTGACCATCGCCTTAACACCCCATTGTCTTGCAAGAGATCTGGTGGCTGATCAGGCCAAAATTCGTTGTAAGTTTCCTCACTAATCAGTGAACATTCAGAGCCTGAATCAACTTCCATTGCATGCTTGCGGCCATTTAGCAGCACTGTGGCCATATGTGACCGACCGGCTCGATTTGGTCTTATGTAGCAAAATTTGAAATTGTGTTTTTTTACATTGGATAAAAGTAGAGACTCAGAGCTAGAACATGGTATATCATACACTACAGTTGAGGAACAATGGAATTCTGCTTTGAAAGTTGATAAACTAGTAACCACACTTTTGAGAAAATGTTCCTTTAATATTTTGGTACACCTACTGGAGAGCTCTTCTTTGTCTACAGCCATTCAGCATCGTTCACACACTCTTAAGCCTTAGCCCCACACATCTTTTTAAGGATTCACATGTGAGGCCAGGTGCTAAACAGAGTGAGTATGGTAGTGTACTAAACTATCAAAGATTTCAAGACTAAAGGCTGGTTTATACTAGTTCAATCAACATGTCTGTATACAGTTGTCGCAGTGACATCATGAACATTCTATTGTCGTCCAACATCACACTTGTCGTTGTCGTTATGAAAAGTATAAACACAAAAATAACAGGCTGCATGATATCAGAAGCCTGGTGATCCAAAATAGCATAACTGGTGTATCTTAACACCAATAAACCCATCCGTTTAAAAATGAATTTAGTAATCTAGGCAACTTTTGGTTTGTTTCTAGCTTGTTAGCTAGCTAGCTAATGTTAAGTTAGCTGGCTAGCCAGTTCAAATAATAACCATATCATGTAGCTGACAACGTCTTAACTTGAGCTAATTTGTATTCATTATTACAGGAAAATAAACTTACAACAAGATCATTATTTACAAGTTAATGGCGAGCTAATTACACAAAATAGCTTATGGTTGTGAATGTGACGAAATAAAAACAGGGCATTCTACCAGAGAATTTTTGAACTTGGACACTGTCTCGTTGGCCTAGCGCTATATCCTAATTTGACTTTGGTGCAGGTCATGTTGTTCTTCACATTACCATCTCTGGTAAACACACACTATATAAAAATAAAATCGAAGTTTATTTGTCACTTGCACAGGATACAGAAGGTGTAAACTGTACAGTGAAATGGTTACTTGCATAGTGGAGTCTTTTGTTTAGCCGTGTAGCTAGCTAGCTAAACAATGAACCATAATCCGAACTCATACTACCATGCACCATGCATGAATATGCAGGTAGGTAAAGCTAACCAATTAGGTTCAATGCTAGCTAGATAGCTAACATTAGGCTATAAGTTGCAATGCAAATTGCTTTCTGAGATACAAATAATATTACTACACAGATCATACATGTAACGTTAGCTAGCGAGCAAGCCAGCTAACGTTAGCTAGCTAGCTAACAGTACGCTTTAAATTGCAATGAAAACGACTTGCCAGATGATCAGCGAATGCTCGGAGTACGCGTCCTGTCTGGCCCTGCGGCCTTGTGAATGTTGACCTGCTTAAAAGTCTTACTCACATCGGCCACGCAGAGCGTGATCACATAGTCATCTGGAACAGCTGTTGCTCTCTTGCATGCTTCAGTGTTGCTTGCCTCGAAGCGAGCATAGAAGTGATTTAGCTCATCTGGTAGGCTCGTGTCACTGGGCAGCTCACGGCTGTGCTTCCCTTTGTAGTCTGTAATAGTTTGCAAGCCCTGTCACATCCGACGAGCGTCGGTGCCGGTGTGGTACGATTCAATCTTAGTCCTGTATTGACTGATTGCCTATTTGATGGTTCGTCGGAGGGCATAGCGGGATTTCTTATAAGCATCCTTGAAAGCGGCAGCTCTACCCTTTAGCTCAGTGCGGATGTTGCCTGTAATACATGGCTTCTGGTTGGAGTATGTACGTACGGTCACTGTGGGGATGACATCATCAATGCACTTATTGATGAAGCCAGTGACTGATGTGGTGTACTCCTCAATGCCATCGGAAGAATCACAGAACATATTCCAGTCTGTGCTAGCAACACAGTCCTGTGGCTTAGCATCTGCGTCATCTGACCACTTCCTTATTAACCAAGTTACAGGTGCTTCCTGCTTCAGTTGTGGCTTGTAACCAGGAATCAGGAGGATAGAATTATGGTCAGATTTGCCAAATGGAGGGTGAGGGAGAGCTTTGTGCGCGTCTCTGTGTGTGGAGTAAAGGTGGTCTAGAGTTTTTTTCCTCTGGTTGCACTTTTAATATGCTGGTAGAGATTATGTAGAACAGATTTAAGTTTCCCTGCATTAAAGACCCCGGCCACTAGGAGCGCTGCCTCTGGATGACCGTTTTCCTGTTTGCTTATGGCCTTATACATCTCATTGAGTGCAGTCTTTGTGCCAGTATCGGTTTGTGGTGGTAAATAGACAGCTACGAAAAATATAGAAGAAAACTCTCTTGGTAAATAGTGTGAACTACAGCTTATCATGAGATACTCTTCCTCAGGCGGGCAAGACCTCGAGACTTTATTAGATTTCGTGCACCAGCTGTTGTTTACAAATATATACAGACCGCCACCCCTTGTCTTACCGGAGGCAGCTGTTCTATCCTGCCGATGTAGCGTATATATATCCCACCGTATATATTGTAGCGTATATATATCCCACCCACGGTACACCATAGTGCCCTCAAAGCTCATCACTAAGCTAAGGATCCTGGGACTAAACACCTCCCTCTGCAACTGGATCCTGGACTTCCTGGCTGGGCCGCCCCCAGGTGGTAAGGGTAGGTAACAACACATCTGCCACACTGATCCTCAACACGGGGCCCCTCAGGGGTGCGTGCTCAGTCCCCTCCTGTACTCTCTGTTCACCCATGACTGCATGGCCAGGCACGACTCCAACACCATCATTAAGTTTGCCGACGACACAACAGTGGTAGGCCTGATCACCGACAACGATGAGACAGCCTATAGGGGAGGAGGTCAGAGATCTGGCCGTGTGGTGCCAGGACAACAACCTCTCCCTCAACGTGACCAAGACAAAGGAGATGATTGTGGACTACAGGAAAAAAAGAGGACTGAGCACGCCCCCATTCTCATCGACGGGGCTGTAGTGGAACAGGTTGAGAGCTTCAAGTTCCTTGGTGTCCACATCACCAACGAACTATCATGGTCCAAACACACCAAGACAGTCGTGAAGAGGGCACGACAAAGCCTATTCCCCCTCAGGAGACTAAAAAGATTTGGCATGGGTCCTCAGATCCTCAAAAATTCTACAGCTGCACCATCGAGAGCATCCTGACTGGTTGCATCACCGCCTGGTATGGCAACTGCTTGGCCTCTGACCGCAAGGCACTACAGAGGGTAGTGCGTACGCCCAGTACATCACAGGGGCAAAGCTCCCTGCCATCCAGGACCTCTATACCAGGCGGTGTCAGAGGAAGGCCCTCAAAATTGTCAAAGACTCCAGTCACCCTAGTCATAGACTGTTCTCTCTGCTACCGCACGGCAAGCGGTACCGGAGTGCCAAGTCTAGGTCCAAAAGACTTCTCAACAGCTTCTACCCCCAAGCCATAAGACTCCTGAACAGCTAATCATGGCTACCCGGACTATTTGCACTGCCCCCCACCCCATACTTTTTTACGCTGCTGCTACTCTGTTAAGTATTTATGCATAGTCACTTTAACTCTACCCACATGTACATATTACCTCAACTACCTCAACTAGCCGGTGCCCCCGCACATTGACTATGCAACGGTACCCCCCTGTATATATAGCCTCCCTACTGTCACTTTATTCTATTGTATATATAGCCTCCCTACTGTCACTTTATTTTTACTTCTGCTCTTTTTTTCTCAACACTTTTTTGTTGTTGTTTTATTCTTACTTTTTTGTTTAAAATAAATGCTCTGTTGGTTAAGGGCTGTAAGTAAGCATTTCACTGTAATGTCTGCACCTGTTGTATTCGGCGCATGTGACCAATAAAATTTGATTTGATTTGATTTGATTTATCCATGTCGTCGTTCAGCCATGACTCTGTGAAACATAAGATATTACAGTTTTTTATGTCCCGTTGGTAGGATATCCTTGATCGTAGGTCATCCATTTTGTTTTCCAATTATTGCACGTTGGCTAATAGGACTGATGGAAGGGGCAGATTACTCGCTCGCCGTCGGATCCTTACATGGCACCCCGACCTACGTCAACAATTTTTCCGTCTCTTTCTCATGCGAATGACGGGGATTTGGGCCTTGTCGGGTGTCTGTAGAATATCCTTTCCGTCCAAAATCCCAAAAAATATTTGTCCATTAAGAGGTGAGTAATCGCTGTCCTGATATCCAGAAGCTATTTTTGGTCATAAGAGACGGTGGCAGAAACATTATGTACAGAATAAATTACAAATAACGTGAAAAAAACACGGGGGACCGTAACATGGCAGCCATCTCCTCCGGCGCCATTTTAAAAGGATTGTCTGGTTCAATAAAACATTTTAAATCCTAAATCAGGGATTTCCTTATCGTCTGATTCATCTTCAGAGTCAGAGAGATTCAGCATGGAACGATTGCAACTTTTTCCCACTGATCTTTGTCATTAGCGCTATTAACTTCAGCGCAGCAATGTTGAGAGCATTAGCAACACCTTTTCAGTTATTTCAAAAAAAGCTGCAGTAGAAAGGATTATCCACACATACTGAGCAGCTCATGTTATAGATAGAAGCATGCTACATGGCAGACCAATCTGAACTAATCTCTTGGCATGTCCAGCCCATCCGTTATCTCAGCCAATCATGGCTAGCGGGAAGTTTCCTGTATTTTTCCATTTCTAAACCAACTAGGGTCGTAATTTAACAATTGTATTCATATTTACAGATGGCATGCACGTTTGTTATTAAAGCACATTAAAGTTCACATGTTCCAGAAGGCATTTCTGCCAAAAACGCATTTTGATAAAAATTTAAAACAAAATAAAATGCCTCTCCTGTGAAGTAGTGACGTGTGACATATGCCTAGCTTCTTGAAACGGGTCACATATTGGCTTAGATGTGATGGTAGGAAGATTTGAATTTAACATTGAGCATCAATCTGAGCCTACTATAGTCGCACCTACCTGACTTAATTACAAGAGTAGGGGCTAAAGTAACACAATCCTTCAAGGAACCTTGGAACCCAAACAATCTAATTCCGATGTCTGAGCCCACTTGTTTTCCTTAGAGCAGATTAAAATATCCACAACATTAAAAAACATGAGTAACTGTATGTATTTCTGTCAGGCAGGACCATACAGCGCTGAATGAGAGCAAATTTGACTAGGAAAGTTGTTTATTATTTAGCTACCAAAAAGTAAAGCTTACATTCATCATAAATATTCATGGTTGACATTTCCGCCTATTGTATCTCTGTGTTTACAGGTCTATATTTCCAAGATGCATTAAGATATCCTAATGTTGTTTGTTTGTTTTACACAACCATCCATTTCATAAATGGGAGACATTAGGGATGTAAAAAACATGGTTGTGTTTTGTTCTACCTCGGGTAGGGGTATCTAAACAATGTGGGGGCCTTGCCACTAGTCTAATTACCATAACCAGAAACTATCATATTTCACAGATTAACCATGGTCAAAAGGAGTGAATGATTTTAGAAGATTTGGATTGAATACCTACTGAAGTATACTGAGGAAAATCAATGGGATTATAAAATGTCAATGAATTATTGGCCTAACTGCCATGTGGAATCCATGTGGCTGGTCTTTTAATCTTTTAATCTGTCTCATTGGTTATGTCACAACATATACCAATATTATTATCTCTATCTACATTCTGCATGTTTTACAGCTACTGTACCAGTGCTACAGACTGAGTGCATGGTGTCAACACTACTGCAGTCACTGGTTATCTTTGCAATGGCTTCCTCTTTGATTCATATTTATTGTGTTTACAGAGAGAGACACTAGATGAGATCATTTCATTTGCGGTGTGAAATTCTTCCGACAGCCCTAATTTATATAATTTCACCACAGCATTGGTGTGGTGTGTTAGCTCCATTCTGCTATGTTCCAATGACGACTGTACACATTGATGATAAACTCATCCACAGCAATGCATTGCTCTGCAGAAGTTGTATATAATGTCCCCTGTGACCGCAATGATGAATAATCATTTTCCACATCCCAATCTGTGCATCCAGAAGTGCTTTGATGTGGCAGTAGCATCTGCAGGGAAACAGCTGAATCAAAACAATGTTTGTTGTTAAACAGCCTTTAATCCATCAGACAGATGCCTTTTTAATGTTTTCAATTAAGAGCTATAGGAACATAGGAGATTTCATTTTATAAACCCCCGATTTGGGCTCATTTGAATGTCAATAGAATGTGATGCATGACAGCATTGTGGCAATAATCGTGTCAGCATAATGCTATGCAGTGTGTTTATTAGGCTCGTTTAAATTCACCCCACACACAAATGGATTTTTGCTTTTGACGTAAAATCCAAATCTACCGGAGGTTACATTTTTCCAGCTTTTCTACCCATACTGAAAACCTCTTGCCATAGTACCTAAAAATGACACATGCAACACCATATATATACCATGTTAACCTATCCATGTCTGAGTACATTTATTTTAGTGAGCGAACCCTCCTACGGATGAGGCCTACAGTTGGACGGACATGAGATGTCAGATACACAGCAGCATATGAATGATAGCCCCTTTCCACTCTAGTGAGGACATTTAGGAGTCATTATTCCATCATTATCATCTTTGCCAGTGTCTCTGCAGACCTCTGCCCGTCAGAGAGAGGCTTGTCTGTAATGTAATTGAAATATTCATATAGTCTATTTTCCAGGAGAAAGTGGGTGAATCATGTCGTCTTTATACTGAGATAGGAGGGGTTTAGTGTAGACATAATGGCTGTGCCCCTATGTGGTTCCATTTCCTGACACACCATTAGCTTGTAGAATGAGGGAGAGGGGGGGAAAAGGATGCCATTGTGAAAATGACACATTACTAGAGCAATTTTATTTGTCACATGCCCTGAATACAACTGGTGTAGACTTTACCGTGAAATGATTACTTACGAGCTCTTTCTCAACAATACAGTTAAAAAGTAAGAAAATATTAGCCTCCCAAAAAAGAATGAAATAGTAACTATATAAAATAACAATAACGAGGCTATATACAAGGAGTACCGGTATCGAGTCAATGGCGGTCGTGACGTTTAAGATGAGGGAGGGCGATATTTTTTTTAATGAGCATGCCGTTATTTATATTACAGCATATTGGATGACTGTCATTCATATTCCATTCATCCAACTCAATGTAACATCGATAGGTTTAGGCTACAAAATGATACCAAAATCATGAGTTTGCTACAACCTAGCCTATGAATTAAAGTTTACAACATAGGTGTACAGGTCAAGAGAAAAATGTGAGTAATCAAGGTGACAGACAGTGACACTGTAATGAATACTCAGGGAGAAAAATATGTAGATTCACGCGCAGAGTGCGGCACGTGTTTATTTCGCCTTCGCAAAAGGCAGGAATCGTGGTCACAGGCAGGCAATGGTCATACACAGGTAGGCAAACAGGCAGGAGAATCAAAAACTAGGACTGAAGGCTATAACTGGTTCTCACAAACAAGCTAGGAAAAGGCTTAGTAGAGTCAAAATGAACAATACCTCACAAGGCACAAACAGAATGAACTGAACTAAATAAGGAGCTAATGAGACCAGGTGAGTAACTACAGTGGGGGGAAAAAAGTATTTAGTCAGCCACCAATTGTGCAAGTTCTCCCACTTAAAAAGATGAGCGAGGCCTGTAACTTTCATCATAGGTAAACGTCAACTATGACAGACAAATTGAGAAAAAAAATCCAGAAAATCACATTGTAGGATTTTTTATGAATTTATTTGCAAATTATGGTGGAAAATAAGTATTTGGTCAGCTACAAACAAGCAAGATTTCTGGCTCTCACAGACCTGCAACTTCTTCTTTAAGAGGCTCCTCTGTCCTCCACTCATTACCTGTATTAATGGCACCTGTTTGAACTTGTTATCAGTATAAAAGACACCTGTCCACAACCTCAAACAGTCACACTCCAAACTCCACTATGGCCAAGACCAAAGAGCTGTCAAAGGACACCAGAAACTAAATTGTAGACCTGCACCAGGCTGGGAAGACTGAATCTGCAATAGGTAAGCAGCTTGGTTTGAAGAAATCAACTGTGGGAGCAATTATTAGGAAATGGAAGACATACAAGACCACTGATAATCTCCCTCGATCTGGGGCTCCACGCAAGATCTCGTGGGGTCAAAATGATCACAAGAACGGTGAGCAAAAATCCCAGAACCACACGGGGGACCTAGTGAATGACCTGCAGAGAGCTGGGACCAAAGTAACAAAGCCTACCATCAGTAACACACTACGCCGCCAGGGACTCAAATCCTGCAGTGCCAGACGTGTCCCCCTGCTTAAGCCAGTACATGTCCAGGCCCGTCTGAAGTTTGCTAGAGTGCATTTGGATGATCCAGAAGAGGATTGGGAGAATGTCATATGGTCAGATGAAACCAAAATAGAACTTTTTGGTAAAAACTCAACTCGTCGTGTTTGGAGGACAAAGAATGCTGAGTTGCATCCAAAGAACACCATACCTACTGTGAAGCATGGGGGTGTAAACTTCATGCTTTGGGGCTGTTTTTCTGCAAAGGGACCAGGACGACTGATCCGTGTAAAGGAAAGAATGAATGGGGCCATGTATCGTGAGATCTTGAGTGAAAACCTCCTTCCATCAGCAAGGGCATTGAAGACAATGATCCCAAACACACCACCCGGGCAATGAAGGAGTGGCTTCGTAAGAAGCATTTCAAGGTCCTGGAGTGGCCTAGCCAGTCTCCAGATCTCAACCCCATAGAAAATCTTTGGAGGGAGTTGAAAGTCCGTGTTGCCCAGCGACAGCCCCAAAACATCACTGCTCTAGAGGAGATCTGCATGGAGGAATGGGCCAAAATACCAGCAACAGTGTGTGAAAACCTTGTGAAGACTTACAGAAAACATTTGACCTGTGTCATTGCCAACAAAGGGTATATAACAAAGTATTGAGAAACTTTTGTTATTGACCAAATACTTATTTTCCACCATAATTTGCAAATAAATTCATAAAAAATCCTACAATGTGATTTTCTGGAGAAAAAAATTCTCATTTTGTCTGTCATAGTTGACGTGTACCTATGATGAAAATTACAGGCCTCTCTCATATTTTTAAGAGGGAGAACTTGCACAATTGGTGGCTGACTAAATACTTTTTTCCCCACTGTAACACAGGTGAAATCAATGAACAAAAATGAAAGACAGGGCTACGTTCAAGAAAACAAGGTTGACTAAGAAAATAAATACAGAACCTTACAGACACATTCAATACCGCCTTACACACTCTTGCCTGCATCCAGCTGATATAGGGTCTAAACATTAGTCCAACAGTTGCAAACCATTTCGTTCCGTTTGCTTCCGTTTAAGAAACATTTCGCAACTGAATCGGCAGAATGAATACAGACCTGATCACACGAAAACACAGTTCACATTCATAGCAGCCACATACAAACAGCATGATCATTTTGTTTGTTGTATAATTCCTCCTCGCATCTACACGCTCTCCTCCTCTCAACTTTTCCCTGTGTTTGTGGACTTCAGTGCACAACACATCAGCTGTCTGTGACCAGGCGAAAAAACCTTTCCAAGCCAAACCTTCATATCATAACTACTAACCGCTACACACAGCCAACATCATTGTCACCATAACGTCATAGTCAACATAGCTACTAGAACTAACCCACTACAATCATGCAGTACAGTATACAGTCAGCAAGCAGTTTAGCAGTTACACCGGCGTGTCCCGGTGGTAATGAATTAATAAAACCAAACGCTTACCTTGACTTGGAAGAGTTCCAGTGTTGGATAGCCACAGCCAGCTAGCTAACATAGCATCCCTCTCTGAAACAGGTGTATGAGTAGGCTAAACTAGCTAGCTGCATTCTCTAGCTAATTGAAAGTGGAAAAAAAAATCTAAGAAATATAGCTAGGTTCTCTATTGCGTCTCCTTCATTTTTAAAGAAATGTATTTGTTCAAAACTGTTCAACTATTGTCTTTCACTCTCTTTGAGTCAACTACTCACCACATTTTATGCACTGCAGTGCTAGCTAGCTGTAGCTCATGCTTTCAGTACTAGATTATTTCTCTGATCCTTTGATTGGCTGGACAACATGTCAGTTCATGCTGCAAGAGCTCTGATAGGTTGGAGGACATCCTCCGGAGGTTGGCATAATTACTGTGTAAGTCTATGGAAGGGGGTGAGAACCATGAGCCTCCTAGGTTTTGTATTGAAGTCAACGTAGGTACGTTGAGGCCGGAAACTAGCTGTCCTCCAGCTACAGCATGGTGCTACCCTACAGAGTGCTGGTGAGGCTACTGTAGAACTTCATGGCAAAACAGTGTGTTTTAATGAATTATTTGTTGACGTGAATATATTTAGTATAGTTTTATCTAAAAATGAAAAAATTGATTTATTTTATACAATTCACTGAGGAGGATGGTCCTCCCCATTCTCCTCTGAGGAGTCTCCACTGGTGCAGGGTTACGAGGTGTGATATCGAAAGGTGTTGCTTTTACCAATTGAACTCCCAGCTACATTTCTTCTTACTTGATTAGGTCGACACAGATATTCTAAGGTCTCAATTAACTGCAATTAATGTAGAAAAACATTCACTTTAAATTGGAAATGTTGCTCTTCTGTACTTTGGGTAATTTCAACCACTGAGTTCCTCTACTGAACTGCCCAACTGAATTTGTGTGTGCCAAGCCAGTGGGGAGTTTTCTTGAGCTGCTGAGGGTTCAGGTCATGGGTGATTCATTAGCATGTGAAGGTGCTTCGGGGAAAATAGGTCCCTCAATCACCTAAAAAAACCTTTCCAAGCCAAACCTTCATATCATAACTACTAACCGCTACACACAGCCAACATCATTGTCACCATAACGTCATAGTCAACATAGCTACTAGAACTAACCCACTACAATCATGCAGTACAGTATACAGTCAGCAAGCAGTTTAGCAGTTACACCGGCGTGTCCCGGTGGTAATGAATTAATAAAACCAAACGCTTACCTTGACTTGGAAGAGTTCCAGTGTTGGATAGCCACAGCCAGCTAGCTAACATAGCATCCCTCTCTGAAACAGGTGTATGAGTAGGCTAAACTAGCTAGCTGCATTCTCTAGCTAATTGAAAGTGGAAAAAAAATCTAAGAAATATAGCTAGGTTCTCTATTGCGTCTCCTTCATTTTTAAAGAAATGTATTTGTTCAAAACTGTTCAACTATTGTCTTTCACTCTCTTTGAGTCAACTACTCACCACATTTTATGCACTGCAGTGCTAGCTAGCTGTAGCTCATGCTTTCAGTACTAGATTATTTCTCTGATCCTTTGATTGGCTGGACAACATGTCAGTTCATGCTACCCTACAGAGTGCTGGTGAGGCTACTGTAGAACTTCATGGCAAAACAGTGTGTTTTAATGAATTATTTGTTGACGTGAATATATTTAGTATAGTTTTATCTAAAAATGAAAAAATTGATTTATTTTATACAATTCACTGAGGAGGATGGTCCTCCCCATTCTCCTCTGAGGAGTCTCCACTGGTGCAGGGTTACGAGGTGTGATATCGAAAGGTGTTGCTTTTACCAATTGAACTCCCAGCTACATTTCTTCTTACTTGATTAGGTCGACACAGATATTCTAAGGTCTCAATTAACTGCAATTAATGTAGAAAAACATTCACTTTAAATTGGAAATGTTGCTCTTCTGTACTTTGGGTAATTTCAACCACTGAGTTCCTCTACTGAACTGCCCAACTGAATTTGTGTGTGCCAAGCCAGTGGGGAGTTTTCTTGAGCTGCTGAGGGTTCAGGTCATGGGTGATTCATTAGCATGTGAAGGTGCTTCGGGGAAAATAGGTCCCTCAATCACCTAAATGCCCTCATTCTCTCTCTCTCTCTCTCTCTCTCTCTCTCTCTCTCTCTCTCTCTCTCTCTCTCTCTCTCTCTCTCTCTCTCTCTCTCTCTCTCTCTCTCTCTCTCTCTCTCTCTCTCTCTCTCTCTCCCTGATTTTCTACACTCATTTCCCCTCATTTCCCCTCACACATATTCTTTATCTTATTCTCTCTCTCCCTCCCTCTCTTTCTTTTGCTCTCTCACTCTCTCTTCCTCCTCCTGTCCTGCACTCCCCTCCACCCCCGTATGGGGCCAGAGAGCAGTACCTTTACGCATGAAATGATCAGGTACATTGATAATACACTGAGTGCACAAAACATTATGAAAACCTGCTCTTTCCATGACATAGACTGACCAGGTGAATCTAGGTGAAAGCTATGATCCCTTATTGATGTCACCTGTTAAATCCACTTCAATCCATGAGACATTTGAGATTGTGTATGTGTGCCATTCAGAGGTTGAATCGGCAAGACAAAATATTTAAGTGCCTTAGAACATGGTATGGTAGTAGGTGCCAGGCTCGCCAGTTTGAGTGTGTCAAGAACTGCAACCCTTCTGGGTTTTTCACGCTCAATAGTTTCCCGTGTGTATCAAGAATGGTCCACCACCCAAAGGACATCCAACCAACTTGACACAACTGTGGGAAACATGGGCCAGCATCCCTGTGGAACGCTTTCGACACCTTGTAGTGTCCATGCCCCCACAAATTGAGGCTGTTCTCAGGGCAAAAGGTGGTGCAACTCAATATTAGGAAGGTGTTCCTAATGTTTTATACACTTTGTGTACTTATTGATGCAAGACAAGTATTCATTGACCCAAGGCCTGGTTGATTTAAGGTTTCCTGCCTTATTAAGACTGAATCAGAGTCCCTTGTTAATTAGACTTCTGACTTCTGTTTGGTTATACTGTAGGTATTTGATATGTGTTGATGTGTTAAGTGTGTGGGTGAGAGTGTGGGAGTCGGCAGAAGTTTAGAAGATTTACAGCTCGTACACTCACATTAAACTTCTTTAACTTATGACCATTAACATTTTATTTGTATTTTATCTTTGAATAAAGACATCGACTTGTGTACTTGGCAGTCAGCAGTTTTTAAGCACTGGTAAATGTTTATTTACCATTTTTAATGCCTCCAAGCACACTTACAACCCTTCCAACTAGCATAGTACTTTATATATCTTCATAAGCAGAAGCTCACTGACAGAGATGCTCAACATTCATAAAATATTTACTATTACTTATAATGAACAGCATTTCAGGGTAAATTTGGAGCTATAGATGTTAAGACTATATACATATTTTACTGTACTTTCAGTAATTCGTCCCAGCAACAAGCATCTTGATTTCTCTAAAGCACACACAAACATAAACAAACAGCAGGAGGAAGTGGTGGTTGGACAAACTATTTTAGAAACTACAAGTATTACAAACATGGATTTGTATGTTAATCTGAGTGACAGATTTCAGTGAGTACATGTTTCTGTGGTGGTGGGGAGGGATGAGGTGGTGCGTGCAAAAGAGAAAGGGATTTATTGCATAACTTGTTGTAGTGTATTTTTTTGTTGTTGTGACATTTAAGGTATGCTTTGTTTACTTTTCTACAGGCCCTACCCACTCTTTCAGCCATCCTCTTCCTGTTGTTATTCCAATAGCCATATGGCTGTATGTGCCCTCAGTTCCTTCCCGGCCCATACCCTGGTCTGCTGCTCTATTGCCGTATTGTGTCCTACCCTGCCCATGTCCTGCACTGCCCGACTGTGTCCTACCCTGCCCATGTCCTACCCTGCCCTGCTGTGCCCTGCTCTGACCTGCCCTTTAACTTCTGTCCCTTCACCTCACATACTTTCTGAAAAAACCCTCTGTGCCATAAGTCCCTTCCCAATTTCTCCAGTAGTTTGATCTTTGGGGGGCATTTTGTTATCTCCATCTTTTTTATCTCCATCTTTATCTTTGCTATCTCTAACAAACAGATCACACTACTTTCCTTTGACCACTACTGATTCCTCGTGCTCTCTACTGCCTTATTGGAATGTCTGAAGTTTGTCTCATTATGTCCCTCTCTTGTCATTGTCCCTCTTCAGCCTGTGAGCTGATGAACCAGGGCATCCTGGCTCTGGTGACGTCTACAGGCTGTGCAGCCGCCAATGCCCTCCAGTCCTTGACCGACGCCATGCACATACCCCATCTGTTTATCCAGAGGAACGGCGTGGGCACGCCACGCACCGCCTGCCACCTCAACCCCAGCCCTGATGGGGAGAGCTACACCCTGGCCGCTCGTCCACCTGCACGCCTCAACGACGTCATGCTGACCCTGGTCACTGAGCTGCGCTGGCAGAAGTTCATCATCTTCTATGATGCTGACTACGGTGAGTGTGGGAGAGGGTGTGGGGGAGAGGGTGAGTGGGGGTTGATGGGTGGGTGTGTGGAAAACACAGTGTAGTGTTGTGTGACCATTACAGGTTTTGTTGAGTGTTTTTGTATGTGTGACCTTCAAAAGACCTCTTCTCCAAGGAGGAAGGCCAGTACGATGTTGATGATGATGATGATGATGATGATGATGACCATAATCGTGATGGCGAACCAGCAGTAATCAATAGGATAAAAGTTTTTTCCTGGAGCTATATTGTTCTGTTGGACAATGCAAAATACTGATTAATGTTTAAAGGGAAAGTGTGACATTTTGGCAAATAACCCCTTTTTTGTACTTACCCAGAGTTAGATGAACTCATGGATACCATTTTTATGCTTGCTCTTCCTATAGACTTCCATTCATTGCGCTAACGCTATTAGCAATAGCTCCAGAAACTACCTTCAACTTCCTTCAAACTGCCCGCAGAGACATAACAATGGTGTCCATGAGTTCATCTGACTCTGGGTAAATACAAAAATGTTGCCAAAATGTTGCACTATCCCCTTAACTGGGTGTTCGTGGTTCACACACCTCCAATAATTGTTTTGTCTACCTTACATTCCCATTGCACTCATTAGTATATTCTGTTTACGATGAACGGTACATCTGAACTGCCAGGATGAAGATATTTTGGAGATTTGTTCCAATGCGTTTATTTACAGTTCTCATCATAAGGTAATTTGTAGATGCCACTGAAGCATAGATTAAATATTACTCCCTGTCACCATTTGTAAATCATTCCAATGAAATCACTTCATAAGCCGTCATCGCGTCATGCTCTCATAGCGTATGAGCATAATATAAATAGTAAATCACCTCATATCACAGTTCACATAAATAATATATTGAGGGTCTCCATAAGGAGGTCAGAGTGTTTAGTGATTCAAAACGTTTAGAAAACATTATCAAAGCCATGCACTGACTCACAGAGGGGATTCATGTGTGATTGCCCAAAAAGTTGTGGTAAATCCTTGGTCATGTTCATATTAAAGGCATAATGTGTAATTTTTTTAACGAAATTGACCCAACAGTACAGAGGGGGAGGTTTTTTGCAAGTGCACTGCACGCTGATTAGGTTAGATGGAACTTGTGTTTTTCATGTGTGCATTTGTTAGTTGAAACCTTGATTGCTCGTGCATTTCATCCAATGGCAACAGGGCAAAGAGTAATAATAGATTGCACTCTTGATCCTGTTCTTGGAGAAGCTAGTCTTAATTGGCTTTATTATTTAATTAATCTCACCTATAACTCCCTTTAGGCCAGACCTTTTCTAATCCACTTTTAGAACACAGCAAGCTCTGGAATAAGCAATGCATTTCTGAGGCCAGTAACAGTTGTACAGAAGTTGTACACCCATTCATAGCGGTTTGAAAGTAGACCTGTGGTAGGGATACTTTATCATGGACACATGCTTCACACACTTTCAGTAGACACCTTTCATAAATACTATTGTTTATTGATTTTCCTGTTATAACATCAGCAACTCAAGAGGTAGTCATAACATTTTGGCTGAATACATTTGGTGTAAGCATTTCACTGTTAGTCTACATCTGTTGTTTACGAAGCATGTGACTAATACAATTGTATTAGATTTTAATGAGATGCAACTAATCAGGGCTAGGAATAGGCAAGAAGTATGACTAAACAATGTGTTAATTCTTAACCAGGCCCCATTAGTGTTAAATAATGAATAAAGAGACCAGTTTTGACGAGGCAGTAACACTGACATCCACATCCTTGTGTTACATTCTTTAACTCAGCACTTCAATTACATTTCAAAACAGTCAAAATACCCTCAGTGCAGACGAGTGATTTAAGAACATATAATTCACATTCTCTGAGTGTGATCGTATCAAAACCCCTGTCTTCTCCACTTCCTCTGCCATCTGTAGTCTGAGGAGTAAGCAGCAGGCCTTTGATGCTCTAGGAGGTCTTTCACAAAGCAGCAAAGCACCACATTAATACCTGGTGCGTCAGGGAGTCATCTTCCACAGTTGTACAACTCTGGTTGTGCAACTCTGCATGTGTAAGTGATGATGGGAAGATGAGGCATTCAGCAGAGTACTACTGATGACAATGACATTTGTGGAGGGGGTTGAAGGAACTGTAGCTGTAGCAGGGTGCTACTACTTGTGTGGTCAGGTGCCACAAAGAGGGACTTAGGAAAATTGCAATTGGCTCAGAACAGGGCAACACAGCTGGCCCCTGGCTCAAAGTGCAGGAGAGATTGACTTCATCACTACTTGTATTTGTGAGAGGTATTGACATGTTAAATGCACCGAACTGTCTGTTTGAACTACTGGCACACAGCTCGGACATCCATGCATACCCCACAAGACATGCCACCAGAGGTCTCTTCAAAGTCCACAAGTCCATAACAGACTATGGGAGGTGCACAGTACTACATAGAGCCAAGTAACTCATGCAAGCAGTAAAATTAGATTTAGAAAACAGATAAAAATACACCTTATGGAACATCGGGGACTGTGAAGCAACACAAACATACGCACAGACACATGCATACAAACACACGATAACATACGCGCTATACACACACGTACACATGGATTTTGTGTTGTAGATATGTGGTGGTAGAGTAGGGGCCTGAGGGCACACACTTAATATGTTGTGAAATATGTTGTGAATGTATTGTAATGTTGAAAAGAAATGTATAACTGCCTTAATTTTGCTGGACCCCAGGAAGAGCAGCTGCTGCCTTGGCAGCAGCTAATGGGGATCCATAATAAATACAAATACATATACTACACGGTAACTAGCTATAAATCTAAAGCAGGTACACTATGATAACGCTACAGTAGGTTGTGTGACAGCCCCGCTCTGCTATAGAAAAGACACTTACATTCGAATGTTTTGACTGCAACCTCTGGATGAGTAGATAGGAATTCATTATAGCATCAGTTGCAGTGTAGCATTGAGCCATTCATTACTATGTGAATACTTTCATTACATGTTATTGAAAGCTAATTAATGCCTTCGAGTCAGCTGATATCTGAGGCTGTCAGGTCAAAGATACATTACATCCATCCACCCACAGCAGATAGAGTAGACAGGTGATTAAAGCAGAGGCTATGCATCTATAATCAACACACTCCAATAATTAATTTGTAAAAAAAAAATAGCCACTTGCCACTCAACATTACTGACGGGTGTGTGTGGATACAAGACTGAGCTGCAGATTAGTGGTTGACACAGGAGTGAGAATCCATACCTGTACTGTCCTGAACCTGCAACAGTTTTACAACATTTACTTTACATTTACAATTGAGTCAGTAGTGAATGCATACATTTTCATCAGTTATCAGTTACAGCCTTCATCCACCTTTCCAGACATTTTGGAGATGGGATTCCTGTATCCTCCTGGTGAGCCATTTTGGACTTGTGGCTTTGTAATTGTAGTTGTCCATCCCCTAGACTGGCTGCCAGCCAGGGTTTGAGAGCCCATTCAACCTTACATTTTCCCGTAACCCTGGGTGGGGGCCCTAACTGAGTGCTGTCAGCCGGAGCCAGCTGAGCCTGGGACTCGTGTGGGGCAGTGGCGTCACTCACTGAGGTAGCATGCAAGGCAGAGCAACGCAAGGCAGAGCAGAGCAGAGCAGAGCAGAGCAAACTGAAGTAAAGCAAAGCATATCAAAGCAAGCAAAGCAATGCTACCCGCTACCACTATAACCCTGGAACTTTCCTGTCCCTCCCCAATAAAAATCACTCCCGTCCCATGCGCATTTTTACGCACAGAAATCAGAAATAATTATAGTTATTAGCTGTTTCTCTGTCTGTCCCCCACTCTGCCTGTGAGTAGCCATAGCAACTGCTCCGTTTGGCTGCCACTCAGCGCTCAAGACACAGTTGCCTGCTCACACAGCTGATAACAACCACATTACAAGATTTTGGCAATGAAGGCAGCCCTTCTACTTACCCAGAATTGGATGAACTCAGTACCTCTATTGAAGGAAATATAATTCACTGACATAGAGTTGGTATCTGAGGTAAAGTAGTGACTGCTCAGTGGCCACGGCTACAACTGGAGTGAGGCGCGAGAGTGAGCCGAGAGAAGGGGTAGGGGGAAAATGGCCCTTCTTTTCTTTTTATTTTGTATTAACCGTTTACACTCATACCCATATACAGGTTGAAAATTGCAGATTTGGACACTGATAAGTGCCTGTACAGTAACAAGCTATACATGATGTCAGAGCTCAGGGCCTCTTTTTCACAGCGCTGTATGGGTTTTGACTGTGAGCCATTCTGAACTTGAGCACCGCGCGCGACAAGAAGTTTCCCCATCTCTCCCGCTAATTGGGCAACTTTTGCACATTTGTTGTTGTCTGAGTGAATGCTGTAAATTAGTAGGACTCAATGTATTTTGAAAGATGAGACGTTGAGGATTATAATAAATACCGCTTTGATGTCATACAAGCAAGTGTCCAAGAGTCCAAATGTGCACTTCAAATTTCCATAATTAAGATCTGCTTCTCAGATTTGCCTTGTGAAAGCCTAACACTGTAAGATCGTATTTCATAATTTAGCTAGTCATGTTGGCAATGGAACAAGCTTTCAAATTATGCCCACCCTACCCAGAAAGTAATTTATAATGGACAGTTTTGGATTGCGTAGACAACAACAGTAAATGTGTGATGGCGGGGATGCATGGCTGTGTTCCAAACAAAACAACTACAAATGTGCTTGCTCTAGTTCCTCAACGGCACAGCAATGAGAGCTCAAAAAAGCACCTTATAGTTGAAGACTCTTCTTTGAGTCATAAAAGTGCATTGAAATTACTTAGGACCTGTGCACACTTTGGAGAGGTGTGTGTGACAACTTGGAGACACCAGTTAGACCTATCATTCAAACCCTTGTAATGTATTTGTCTTATGTTGCACTTACCACAAATTCGTCAAGAATATTCTTATAATGTTACTGAATGTATCCAGAGTATTTTTAGATTTTGTTATTATCAAATGCGGCGAAATTTACAGTAAATGTAAAATGCACACAAAATCAACAGTGTAATGTTTTGGATTCAGTCTTGTCAGGTGAACTTTTGTGTCCTCACCTCATTCTAATAATTGTACCATCATCTCTCCAAACTGTTCCCTTTTCATTTCTACCATGGTTATGCATTCCATATTTCTTCTGAAAGAAACATTTCAATTTAGCCCTATCCATATATGCCAATTTCCACGTGTGTAATGGGTTAAGTAAACTACTGTATATAAGCCCAAAACACACAGTTAGTGTTTTTCATGAAATGCCCCACACACTGCATATTTCTACTGCCCGTTCCTGTGGACTGTCAATCCTGTCCCGTCTAATGAGTGTCCCGAACTTGACTCTAGAACTTGACTCCCATTCCTGCCTGAATCCTGCAGACCTGCGGGATTCCTGTTCCCATGTCAACCTCTACTGTAGATAACAAGCTCTTGACCCATCTGGTTATCATCCTGTCATGACAAAGTACTTAATTACATTTGAATATGACTGTACAAGGAAGATACAAGGATTTTATTTATTTCAATTGCTCCCGGTATGGAGTCAGTTGTACATTCTTATGTGTAAATATGTCACTTGTGAAGTACAGCAGCAGCTGATGAAAAGCTGAGGCTGTATTGCTCCTTGCTGAGTCATCAGTCGACTGGCGCTTTCTGCACTTCCACTGTGCAGACAGATGTTAGACAACATAATAGTTATACCCCACTTGCTCCAGGCACCATGGTGCTGTAGCATTGAAGTCCATGCCTGACAGTATTACCTAATAACATACAGTATCTAGTTAATTGTATGAATGTCAATGCTTGTAATGACTTGATGCAACAGTGGGCCTTACAGTAAAGGAAGTTGTGTTTGTGCAGAACTGATAATGATTTGTATGTATATGCATCATCAAAGCATACTTCTCTTCTGTATTTCCCATGAGGTATCACTGGTGGTTTGTCAAAAAGGGGCACGCTCAGGACTGAAGAGGTTTAGTTCAGTTTATTAGGATACCCATTAGCTACTACACATGCAGCAGCTACTCTTCCACATAAAACGTACAAATACATGACAAGTACAGAACCAAAAACAACATAAGATATTACATTAAATAAAA
This sequence comes from Coregonus clupeaformis, assembly GCF_020615455.1. Classification (NCBI taxonomy): domain Eukaryota; kingdom Metazoa; phylum Chordata; class Actinopteri; order Salmoniformes; family Salmonidae; genus Coregonus; species Coregonus clupeaformis. Next base: position 59,677,810 of record NC_059192.1, read on the forward strand.
CATACAACATAAGAGTTGTATACTGGAAAGACACCAAAACAACAAAAATACTATTTACACACTATTCATATTTCTACATATTCATATTCTTATATACAGAACAGTTAAATTAGATCTTTAGAAAGAGGAAAGGCGCTGTGATACAATACGTTTTTTGAATGTATTTCTTTTAAGCAAAACTTGTTTTTTGCCTGTTTAACCTCTGGTGGCAGAGCATTCCACATTGACATGGCTCTATACATAACTGAGTGACGCATTACATCTGTTTTTGGTTTGGGTATCGTGAAGAAAGCCATAGTGGCGTGTCTGGTGGGGTATGTACTGTATGTCTGTTTGAAGTGTATGCAAATAGGTTATACAAGTGGTTAGGCATTTTCAACACACAAATGTTTCTTAAAAAGACTAGAAGAGAAGTAGTCAATTTCTTCTTAACCCTCAACCATGAAAGACTATCATGCATGTTGTTGATGTTAGTTCTGTGTGTCCAGTTAAGGGTAAGGCGTGCTGCTTGGTTTTGAGCCAGCTGCAGCTTTGCTAGGTCTTTCTTTGCTGCACCAGACCAGATTACCGGACAGTAATCAAGATGGGACAAGATCAAATTATGATCAACTAGTAGAGTTGATCTTTGTGTCAAAATATTTTAAATTTTCACCACAACTTTGTCAATATGACTTGACCATGATAACTGACCATCCGATGTTACTCCTAGGAGTTCAGCTTCTTCAACTTGTTCAATGGTCACACCCTTTATGCACAAATCCAGTTGAGGTTTAGGTCTGAGAGAATTATTTGAATCAAATACAATGCTTTTGGTTTTGAGGTCTATTTAAGACCAGTTTATTGTTAATTACCCATTCTGACTCTGACTGTAACTTCTTGCTAAGAATCTCAGTGAGCTCACTGGCTGTAGCTGCTGATGTGTAGAGAGTGCAATCTACAGCATACATAGTCATTTTAGCTTCTTGTAAGACAAGTGGCAAGTCATTTGTTAAAATAGAGAAGAGTAACAGCCCAAGGCAACTACCCTGAGGGATACCGCACTGTACATATATGATGTTGGAGAAGCTTCTATCGAAGAATACTCTCTGAGTTCTATTTGATAAGTAACTCTCCAACCATGTGATGGTAGGTGAGGTAAAGCCATAACAAGTGCATTTTTTTTCAATAACAATGATTATCAATAACATCAACGGCTGCATTGAAATCTAACAATACAGATCCAATTATAATCTTATTATCCATTTATTTTAGCCAATCATCAGTCATCTGAGTCAGTGCAGTACAAGTTAATTGCCCTTCCCTATATACATGCTGAATATCTGTAGTTGTTCTTTGAAAAATAGCATTGCATGTGTTCAAACACAATTTCCTCCATCAGTTTACTAAGAACAGGCAGCAAACTGATTGGCAGCTGTTAGAGGCCAGAAAAGGGTGCTTTACTATTTTTAGGTAGTGGAGTTAATTTAGCTTCCTTCCATGCCTGTGGACACACATACACTCCTTTAGGCTTTGGTTAAAGACATGGAAAATAAGGGTGGCAATACAGTCTGCTACCATTCTCAATAGTTTCTCATCTAGATTGTCTATACCTGGTGGCTTATAATTATTGATAGATAACAATCGTTTTTCCATCTCTTCCACACAAACTTGACCAAATTCAAAACAGCAATCCTTCTCTTTCATTATTAGATCTTCAATACACGAATATGATGGTTCACTGTTTTATGTTGTCATTTCACTTCTCAGTGAAGTTTAGTCACACCATTTCTCAATTGACAGTATGTCAACCAATCAGCTGAGCAGCCTGACTTGTTTGCCACCTTTTTTTGCCACCTTTTTTTTAACCATACATTTTTTTAATTCATCATCGATCCAGGGCGCTCTGACAGTTCTCACAGTTTCCTAACAGTTTCATGTTTGTCAACAATTGGCAAGAATAATTTTACAAAATACTCCCAAGTGCTGCGTCTGGATTCTCCTACTTATACACATCAGACCTACATCATTATTTTACATATTCTACAAAAAAAAACTTTGTATGATCTCTTATAAATAGTTTTAGGCCCTGAATTTGGTACTTTGGTATTCCTTGTTATTACCACAATTTTATGGTCACTACAGCCAATGGGAATTAATATTGCTTTAGGGCAAAGCTCTGCAGCATTAATTAATATATTATCAATACAAGTGGATGTCACAGATCCAACACTATTGGTATACACGCTAGGTGGTGTTGGTTGAGTGATTATCTGGGTCATGTTACAGTCATTAGTCACAGTAAGAAGCTTCTTCTTGAGAGATTATAACCAGTCAATGTTTAGGTCACCAAGAAAATAATACATTTCATCAGAGACATTATCTAACATCACACACGTATTCTTCAGATACTGACAGTTTGAATGACCTTGTGTCAGTACATAAAGTACGGGTAGGCTGATCCTTTAGTTAAGATTCAAGAAGACAGCTGTGGTATATACAGTGTATTCAGAAAGTATTTAGCCTCTTGACTTCTTCCACATTTGGTACGTTACAGCCTTAGTCTAAAATGGATTCAATAATATTTTCCTCATCAATCTACACACAATACCCAATAATGACAAAGCAAAAACAGGTTTTTATAAATTTTTGCAAATGTCAAAAACAACGACTGATAAATAACATTTACATAAGTATTCAGACCCTCTACTCATTACTTTGTTGAAGCATCTTTGGCAGCGATTACAGCCTCGAGTCTTCTTGGATATGAAGCTACAAGATTGGCACACCTGTATTTGGGGAGTTTCTCCCATTCTTCTCTGCAGATCCTCTCAAGCTCTGACAGGTTGGATGGGGAGCGTCGCTGCACAGCTATTTTCAGGTCTCTCCAGAGATGCTCGATCGGGTTCAAGTCCAGGCTCTGGCTGAGCCACTCAAGGACATTCAGAGACTTGTCCCGAAGCCACTCCTGTGTTGTCTTGGCTGTGTGCTTAGGGTCGTTGTCCTGTTGGAAGGTGAACCTTCGCCCCAGTCTGAGGTCCTGAGCACTCTGGAGCAGGTTTTCATCAAGGATCTCTCTGTACTTTGCTCCGTTCATCTTTACCTCGATCTTGACTAGTCTGCCAGTCCCTGCCACTGAAAAACATCCCCACAGCATGATGCTGCCACACCATGCTTTACCGTAGGGATGGTGCCAGGTTTCCTCCAGACGTGACGCTTGGCATTCAGGCCAAAGAGTTCAATCTTGGTTTCATCAGACCAGAGAATCTTGTTTCTCATGGTCTGAGAGTCCTTTAGGTGCCTTTTAGCAAACTCCAAGTGGGCTGTCATGTGCCTTTTACTGAGGAGTGGGTTCCGTCTGGCCACTCTACCATAAAGGCCTCATTGGTGGAGTGCTGCAGAGATGGTTGTCCTTCTGGAAGGTTCTCCCATCTCCACAGAGGAACTCTGGAGCTCTGTCAGAGTGACCGTTGGGTTCTTGGTCACCTCCCTGACCAAGGCCCTTCTCCCCCGATTGCAAAAGTTTGGCCGGGTGGCCAGCTCTAGGAAGAGTCTTGGTGGTTCCAAACTTCTTCCATTTAGGAATGATGAAGGCCACTGTGTTCTTGGGGACCTTCAATGCCGCAGAAATTTTTTGGTACCCTTCCTCAGATCTGTGCCTCGACACAATCCTGTCTCAGAGCTGTATGGACAATTCCTTTGATCTCATGGCTTGGTTTTTGCTCCAACATGCACTGTCAACTGTGGGACCTTATATAGACAGGTGTGTACCTTTCCAAATCATATCCAATCAATTGAATTTACTACAGGTGGACACCAATCAAGTTGTAGGAACATATCAAGGATGCACCTGAGCTCAATTTCGAGTCTCATAGCAAAGGGTCTGAATACTTACAGTGGGGAAAAAAAGTATTTAGTCAGCCACCAATTGTGCAAGTTCTCCCACTTAAAAAGATGAGAGAGGCCTGTAATTTTCATCATAGGTACACGTCAACTATGACAGACAAAATGAGAAAAAGAAATCCAGAAAATCACATTGTAGGATTTTTAATGAATTTATTTGCAAATTATGGTGGAAAATAAGTATTTGGTCAATAACAAAAGTTTCTCAATACTTTGTTATATACCCTTTGTTGGCAATGACACAGGTCAAACGTTTTCTGTAAGTCTTCACAAGGTTTTCACACACTGTTGCTGGTATTTTGGCCCATTCCTCCATGCAGATCTCCTCTAGAGCAGTGATGTTTTGGGGCTGTCGCTGGGCAACACGGACTTTCAACTCCCTCCAAAGATTTTCTATGGGGTTGAGATCTGGAGACTGGCTAGGCCACTCCAGGACCTTGAAATGCTTCTTACGAAGCCACTCCTTCGTTGCCCGGGCGGTGTGTTTGGGATCATTGTCATGCTGAAAGACCCAGCCACGTTTCATCTTCAATGCCCTTGCTGATAGAAGGAGGTTTTCACTCAAAATCTCACGATACATGGCCCCATTCATTCTTTCCTTTACACGGATCAGTCGTCCTGGTCCCTTTGCAGAAAAACAGCCCCAAAGCATGATGTTTCCACCCCCATGCTTCACAGTAGGTATGGTGTTCTTTGGATGCAACTCAGCATTCTTTGTCCTCCAAACACGACGAGTTGAGTTTTTACCAAAAAGTTCTATTTTGGTTTCATCTGACCATATGACATTCTCCCAATCCTCTTCTGGATCATCCAAATGCACTCTAGCAAACTTCAGACGGGCCTGGACATGTACTGGCTTAAGCAGGGGGACACGTCTGGCACTGCAGGGTTTTAGTCCCTGGCGGCGTAGTGTGTTACTGATGGTAGGCTTTGTTACTTTATTCCCAGCTCTCTGCAGGTCATTCACTAGGTCCCCCCGTGTGGTTCTGGGATTTTTTCTCACCGTTCTTGTGATCATTTTGACCCCACGGGGTGAGATCTTGCGTGGAGCCCCAGATCGAGGGAGATTATCAGTGGTCTTGTATGTCTTCCATTTCCTAATAATTGCTCCCACAGTTGATTTCTTCAAACAAAGCTGCTTACCTATTGCAGATTCAGTCTTCCCAGCCTGGTGCAGGTCTACAATTTTGTTTCTGGTGTCCTTTGACAGCTCTTTGGTCTTGGCCATAGTGGAGTTTGGAGTGTGACTGTTTGAGGTTGTGGACAGGTGTCTTTTATACTGATAACAAGTTCAAACAGGTGCCATTAATACAGGTAACGAGTGGAGGACAGAGGAGCCTCTTAAAGAAGAAGTTACAGGTCTGTGAGAGCCAGAAATCTTGCTTGTTTGTAGGTGACCAAATACTTATTTTCCACCACAATTTGCAAATAAAATCATAAAAAATCCTACAATGTGATATTCTGGATTTTTTTTTTTTCATAGTTGACGTGTACCTATGATGAAAATTACAGGCCTCTCTCATCTTTTTAAGTGGGAGAACTTGCACAATTGGTGGCTGACTAAATACTTTTTTTCCCCACTGTATGTGTACTTAAGGTATTTATTTGGTTTTATTTTTATACATTTGCAAAATGTTGAAAAAGTCAAGGGGTCTGAATACTTACCGAAAGCACAATTGCAAATGTGTCCCCTACGTATTTATTTGGACAGTGATGCTCTATACTCCAGCATTTTGGATTTGATATCAAATGTTGAATATGAGGGGACAGTACATAATGTCACCTTTTATTTGAGGGGATTTCCATACATATTTGTGTTACTGTTTAGAAATGAATGCAAAAAAAGGGTAAAAAGTTTTGGTAAAAAGGTAAAAAGTTTCGTCTTTGGTCCCATATTCCTAGCACAAAATGACTACATCACGCTTTTGACTCTACAAACTTGTTGGATGCATTTGCAGTTTGTTTTGGTTGTGTTTCAGATTATGTTGTGCCCAATAGAAATGAATGGTAAATCATGTATTGTGTCATTTTGGAGTCACTTTTATTGTAAATTAGAATACAATATGTTTCTGAACACATCTACCTAAATATGGATGCTAACATGATTATGAATAATCATTAATGTATCTTGAATAATGATGACTGAGAAAGTTACAGATGCACAAAGATCATGCCCCCAAAACATGCTAACCTCTCACCATTACCAATAATAGGGGAGGTTCTTATTTTTTGGGATGAATGATATTTATGACCCTGTAACTTAACACTCATCATTATTCACGATTCATTAATGATTATCCATAATCACGGTAGCAATATATCAAACACACGTTTGATATCAAACTTTGGTCCGTAGCCCATAGCTCCATAGCATTTGGTACAACTCTCATGCGTGTATTCTGTTGGAATGGAGGAATTAATGGAGCATCGATAGCCTAAAGCCCCACTTTACTAGCTATCTCAGCTTTGAATCTGTTATGATAGCGGTACATGTCAGCAGAGGTACTGTAATGGACTGTAATGGGAGTTTGTCCATAGATGCTATAGTTAGTGTATGTTGTATTTAGACTAGAGTTGCTACAGTAATGTTGTCACGCTGACTGTTTGGCTGTTTGCTTTTATCGCTGTTCAAGCAGCTGGTTTTGTGTCTAAACTCAGACAGCATTAAATGATGTGTGTTAGTGATGCCCATTTATTCACATGAATGCATCAATGGCATCCCTTTTAAATGTCTCCTCTCTGTTTCCCTTATCTTGTCCCATTTGTCATTTCACATTTCCAACTCATCATTTTTGAGTTCATGTGAGTATTGCTTGGTTAGCGATAGCTTCCACATTGTTTGCCTTCTAGCACTAGGAGAATGGTGTCCCACCCAGAGTATTACAATTTGGAAATTATATTTTCTTGCAAGTTCGTACAAAGGAGATGGTAATCCCATGTATGCCTATCCTGTATAAACAATTTGTCATTTGGAGAATGATGAAATAAAATAATTGTGTATTTGTCACATGCTCCGAATACAACAGCTGTAGACCTTACAGTGAAATGCTTACTTACAAGCCCTTAACCAACAATGCAGTTTTAAGGAAAATAAGTGTTAAGTAAAAAATTGATAATTAAAAAATAAAAATAGAAAATAATTAAAGAGCATCAGTAAAATAACAGTAGCGAGGCTATATACAAGGGCTACCGGTACAGAGTCAATGTGTGGAGGCACAGGTTAGTCGAGGTAATTGAGGTAATATGTACATGTAGGTAGAGTTAAAGTGACTATGCAAAGAAAATAAACAGAGAGTAGCAGCAGCATAAAAGACGAGGTGGGGGGGTGACAATGCAAATAGTAATGGTAGCCATTTGATTAGCTGTTCAGGAGTCTTATGGCTTGGGGGCAGAAGCTGTTAAGAAGCCTTTTGGACCTAGACTTGGCGCTCCGGTACCGCTTGCCGTGCGGTAGCAGAGAGAACACTCTATGACTAGGGTGGCTGGAGTCTTTGACAATTTATAGGGACTTCCTCTGACACCGCCTGGTGTAGACATCCTGGATGGCAGGAAGCTTGGCCCCAGTGATGTACTGGGCCGTACGCACTACCCTCTGTAGTGCCTTGTGGTCGGAGGCCGAGCAGTTTCCATAACAGGCAGTGATGCAACCAGTCAGGATGCTCTCGATGGTGCAGCTGTATAACTTTTTGAGGATCTGAGGACCAATGCCAAATCCTTTCAGTCTCCTGAGGGGGAATAGGCTTTGTCGTGCCCTCTTCATGACTTTCTTGGTGTGTTTGGACCATGATAGTTTGTTGGTGATGTGGACACCAAGGAACTTGAAGCTCTCAACCTGCTCCACTACAGCCCCGTCGTTGAGAATGGTTGCGTGTTCGGTCCTCTTCTTTTTCCTGTAGTCCACAATCATCTCCTTTGTCTTGATCACATTGAGGGAGAGGTTGTTATCCTGGCACCACACGTCCAGGTCTCTGACCTCCTCCCTATAGGCTGTCTCATCGTTGTCGGTGATCAGGCCTACCACTGTTGTGTCGTCGGCAAAGTTAATGATGGTGTTGGAGTCGTGCCTGGCCATGCATTCATGGGTGAACAGGGAGTAAAGGAGGGGACTGAGCACGCACCCCTGAGGGGCCCCCGTGTTGAGGATCAGCGTAGCAGATGTGTTGTTACCTACCCTTACCACCTGGGGGCGGCCCGTCAGGAAGTCCAGGATCCAGTTGCAGAGGGAGGTGTTTAGTCCCAGGGTCCTTAGCTTATTGATGAGCTTTGAGGGCACTATGGTGTTGAACACTGAGCTGTAGTCAATGAATAGCATTCTCACCTAGGTGTTCCGTTTGTCCAGTGTGGAGTGCAATAGAGATTGCATCATCTGTGTATCTGTTGGGGCGGTATGCAAATTGGAGTGGGTCTAGGGTTTCTGGGATAATGGTTTTAATGTGAGCCATGACCAGCCTTTCAAAGCACTTCATGGCTACAGGTAGAGTATCTTATGATAAGCTGTAGACCACACAAGAGAGTTTTCATCTATATTTTTCATAGCTGTCTATTTACCACCACAAACCAATGCTGGCATTAAGATTGCACTGAATGAGCTGTATAAGGCCATAAGTCAACAGGAAAACGCTCATCCAGAGGCAGCACTCCTAGTGGCCAGGGACTTTAATGCAGAGAAACTTAAACCCGTTCTACCTAATTTCTACCAGCATGTTAAATGTGCAACCAGACGGAAAAAAAACTCTAGACCACCTTTACTCCACAAACAGAGACGTATACAAAGCTCTCCCTCGCCTTCCATTTGGCAAATTTGACCATAATTCTATCCTCCTGATTCCTGCTTATAAGCAAAAACTAAAGCAGGAAGCACCAGTGACTCGGTTAATAAAAAAAGTGGTCAGATGACGCAGATGCTAAGCTACAGGACTGTTTTGCTAGCACAGACTGGAACATGTTCCGGAATTCTTCAGATAGCATTGAGGAGTACACCACATCAGTCACTGGCTTCATCAATAAGTGCATCGACGATGTCGTCCCCACAGTGACCATACGTACATACCCCAACCAGAAGCCATGGATTACATGAAACATACGCACTGAGCTAAAGGGTAGAGCTGCCGCTTTCAAGGAGCGGGACTCTAACCCGGACGCTTATAAGAAATCCTGCTATGCCCTCCGACTAACCATCAAACAGGCAAAGAGTCAATACAGGACTAAGACTGAATCGTACTACACCGGCTCTGATGCTCGTCGGATGTGGCAGGGCTTGAAAACTATTACAGACTACAAAGGGAAGCACAGCCGCGAGCTGCTCAGTGACACAAGACTTCCAGACGAGCTAAACCACTTCTATGCTCGCTTCGAAGCAAGCAACACTGAAGCATGCATGAGAGCACCAGCTGTTTCGGATGACTATGTGATCACGCTCTCCGTAGCCGATGTGAGTAAGACTTTTAAGCAGGTCAACATTCACAAGGCCGCATGGCCAGACGGATTACCAGGACGTGTACTCCGAGCATGTGCTGACCAACTGGCAAGTGTCTTCACTGACATTTTCAACATGTCCCTGACTGAGTCTGTAATACCAACATGTTTCAAGCAGACCACCATAGTCCCTGTGCCCAAGGACACTAAGATAACCTGCCTAAATGACTACCGACCTGTAGCACTGACGTCTGTAGTGCTTTGAAAGGCTGGTCATGGCTCACATCAACACCATTATCCCAGAAACCCTAGACCCACTCCAATTTGCATACCACCCCAACAGATCCACGGATGATGCAATCTCTATTGCACTCCACACTGCCCTTTCCCACCTGGACAAGAGGAACACCTACGTGAGAATGCTATTCATTGACTACAGCTCAGCCTTCAACACCATAGTGTCCTCAAAGCTCATCACTAAGCTAAGGATCCTGGGACTAAACACCTGAGCACGCCCCCATTCTCATCGACGGGGCTGTAGTGGAACAGGTTGAGAGCTTGAAGTTCCTTGGTGTCCACATCACCAACGAACTATCATGGTCCAAACACACCAAGACAGTCGTGAAGAGGGCACGACAAAGCCTATTCCCCCTGAGGAGACTGAAAAGATTTGGCATGGGTCCTCAGATCCTCAAAAAATTCTACAGCTGCACCATCGAGAGCATCCTGACTGGTTGCATCACCGCCTGGTATGGCAACTGCTTGGCCTCCGACCGCACGGCACTACAGAGGGTAGTGCGTACGGCCCAGTACATTACTGGGGCCAAGCTTCCTGCCATCCAGGACCTCTATACCAGGCGGTGTCAGAGGAAGGCCCTCAAAATTGTCAAAGACTCCAGCCACCCTAGTCATAGACTGTTCTCTCTGCTACTGCACGGCAAGCGGTACCGGAGTGCCAAGTCTAGGTCCAAAAGACTTCTCAACAGCTTCTACCCCCAAGCCATAAGACTCCTGAACAGCTAATCACGGCTACCCGGACTATTTGCACTATTTGTTTTACAGACGTGAGTGCTACGGGTCGGTAGTAATTTAGGCAGGTTACCTTAGTGTTCTTGGGCACAGGGACTATGGTGGTCTGCTTGAATGATGTTGGTATTACAGACTCAGTCAGGGACAGGTTGAAAATGTCAGTGAAGACACTTGCCAAATGGTCAGCGCATGCTCGGAGTACACGTCCTGGTAATCCATCTGGCCCTGCAGCCTTGTGAATGTTGACCTGTTTAAAGGTCTTACTCAAATCGGGTATGGAGAGCGTGATCACACAGTCGTCCAGAACAGCTGATGCTCTCATGCATGCTTCAGCGTTGCTTGCCTCAAATCGAGCATAGAAGTAATTTAGCTTGTCTGGTAGGCTTGTGTCACTGGGCAGCTCACGGCTGTGCTTCCCTTTGTAGTCTGTAATAGTTTGCAAGACCTGCCACATCCGACGAGCGTCGGAGCCGGTGTACTACGATTCAATCTTCCAGTCTGTGCTAGCAAAACAGTCCTGTAGCTTTGCATCTGCATCATCTGACCACTTCTTTATTGACAGAGTCACTGGTGCTTCCTGCTTTAGTTTTTGCTTGTCAGCAGGAATTAGGAGGATAGAATTATGGTCAAATTTGCCAAATGGATGGCGAGGGAGAACTTTGTACGCATCCCTGTGTGTGGCGTAAAGGTGGTCTAGAGTTTTTTTCCTCTGGTTGCACTTTTAACATGCTGGTAGAAATGAGGTAAAATGGATTTAAGTTTCCCTGCATTAAAGGCCCCGGCCACTAGAAGCGCCACCTCTGGATGAACGTTTTCCTGTTTGCTTATACAGCTCATTGAGTACGGTCTTAGTGCCAGCATCGGTTTGTGGTGGTAAATAGACAGCTACAAAAAATATAAATGAAAACTCTCTAGGTAAATAGTGTGGTCTACAGCTTATCATGAGATACTCTTTCTCAGGCGAGCAAAACCTTGAGACTTCCTTAATATTAGATTTCGTGCACCAGCTGTTGTATACAAATATACACAGACCGCCACCCCTTGTCTTACCGGAGGCCGCTGTTCTATCTTGCCGATGCAGCGTAAACCCCGGCAGCTGTATATTATCCATGTCGTCGTTCAGCCACGACTCGGTGAAACATAAGATATTACAGTTTTTAATGTCCCGTTGGTAGGAGATTCGTGATCGTAGCTCGTCTATTTTGTTATCCAATTATTGTACGTTGGCTAATAGGACTGATGGTAGAGGCAGATTACCCACTCACCGTCGGATCCTTACAAGGCACCCCGACCTACATCTCCAATATCTCTGTCTCTTTCTCCTGCGAATGCCGGGGATTTGGTTCTGGTCGGGTGTATGAAGTAAATCCTTTGCGTCCGACTCGTTAAAGAAAACATCTTCGTCCAGTACGAGGTGAGTAATTGCTGTCCTGATATCCAGAAGAGACGGTGGCAGAAACATTATGTACAAAATAAGTTACAAATAACAAAAAAAAACACACACAATAGCACAATTGGTTAGGAGCCCGTAAAACGGCAGCCATCTGAATAAAAGTGGAAAACTGTTTGGATTTGGAAAAGTCATTAATGTGAGGACATTTTGTCATTTTTGTCATCCAACTTTTAACCTAAATCCAATGACATGGTGAAATGTTTTGTTGATTTCACATTGAATTCGCATTAGTTGACAACTCAACCAAATGTGAATCAAAGCTAGACGTTGAAGTGACGTCTGTGCCCAGTGGGATGCTTGCAGTGAAGTAACATTGACAAATTAAAAGTAGTGGGGTGAGTCCATGCGGTGAATCAAATGAAGCTGTGTTTACATTTAGCTTTTGACCATGACCGAGAGACAGTTTAGAGGGCATGTTGTACTGTATCTGCACTGGGACTCTTTCAAGATGCATGAATGTCCCTGTTGGAGTTGAATACACAATAATAAACGATTATTGTGTGTTCAGTGGAAGTCAAATCAGGTCACTTTTGTTATCTAACTCTCTTCAGTCCATTAGGACTGAAACTTTTGCTGGTTTCTAGCTCTGCCTTTATCAGCAACAAACATCTTCAATCAATGACTGACCGGGAAGAAGAGAAAACTAGCAGAAACTGTAGGTCTGTAGAACCAGGACTGTGGACATCTACTTTGAAAAGTTTGGATATGCAAAATACAGTTGACTTATCTAAATATTGAGAAAGGCCATTGGGATGTGCATAGACACTGAGTATTCAAAACATTAAGATCACCTGCTCTGTCCATGACATAGATTGACCAGGTGAATCCAAGTGAAGCTATGATCCCTTATTGATGTCACTTGTTAAATCCACTTCAATCAATGTAGATGAAGGGGAGGAGATAGGTTAAAAAAGGATTTCTAAGCCTTGAGACAATTGAGATATGGATTGTGTATGTGTGCCATTCAGAGGGTGAATGGGGAAGACAAAAGATTGAAGTGCCTTTGAACGTGGTATGGTAGTAGGTGCCAGGCGCACTGCTTTGTGTCAAGAACTGCAACGCTGCTGGGTTTTTCATGCTCAACAGTTTCCTGTGTGTATCAAGAATGGTTCAACACCCAAAGGACATCCAGCCATCTTGACACAACTGTCGGACGCATTGGAGTCAACATGGGCAGGCATCCCTGTGGAATGCTTTTGACACCTTGTTGAGTCCATGCTCCGATGAATTGAGGCTATTTTGAGGGGAAAAGGGGTGTTCCTAATGATTGGTATACTCAGGTGTTCCTAATGTTTGGTATACTCAGTGTGTAACACCTATATAAACTCACATATTGTAGTAAATCATGACAGGCCCTGAATGCACCATGTTCGTCCCTGGGCGGCGTCGAGATTACCTGGGCTCCATAATGAGTGTGGAGTGGGACATCTGTCACTGCCCTCTTTATGGCCTGCTCTCTTCTCAGAGGAGGAGATATTAGACTGGTATTAGGTGGGCGATTGATTTAGCTGCCGCACACTGCAGGAGATGGGTCTTAATGCGTAGCCCCTTTTCAGATGAGGAGTGGATGAGCATAGGCAAACAGAGAGGAATGTGCTATGGGCTTGTATAATGAGCAAAGTAAAGAGAGAAGAAGAGAGAAAGGTTAGAGGAGGATATGGACTGACTACAAACATTGGGAGAGAGTGAAATGGACAGAGGCGTGGTGAAAGAAAGTCAGAGACAGTTCATAGTTAATTTTTGTATAGAACTATATTTTGTGGTGTAAAACGACAGCAACTATTTTTTAAATGTTTTTTTATTTTTTATTTATCAAACTCAAATCTTACTGCTGGTAATTACATTAGCATTCCTCCCAAAAAAGAAAGAATAAGCAAGGAATAAGTTAGTCCTAAATATTTCAAAAACTAAAAGCATTGTATTTGGGACAAATCATTCACTAAACCCTAAACCTCAACTAAATCTTGTAATGAATAATGTGGAAATTTAGCAAGTTGAGGCGACTAAACTGCTTGGAGTAACCCTGGATTGTAAACTGTCATGGTCAAAACACGTTGATACAACAGTAGCTAAGATGGGGAGAAGTATGTCCATAATAAAGCACTGCTCTGCCTTTTTGACACTATCAACAAGGCAGGTCCTACAGCCCTAGTTTTGTCGCACCTGGACTACTGTTCAGTCGTGTGGTCAGGTGCCACAAAGAGGGACTTGGGAAAATTGCAATTGGCTCAGAACAGGGTAGCACGGATGCCCTTAAATGTACACATAGAGCTAACATTAATAACACGCATGTGAATCTCTCACGGCTCAAAGTGGAGGAGAGATTGACTTCATCACTATCTGTTTTTGTAAGAAGTGTTGACAAGCTGAATGCACCAAGTTGTCTGTTTAAACTACTAGCACACAGCTCGGACACCCATGCATACCCGACAAGACATGTCACCAGAGGTCTCTTCACAATCCCCAAGTCCAGAACAGACTAAGGAAGGCACACAGTACTACATAGAGCCATGACTACATGGAACTCTATTCCACATCAGGTAAAAATGCATGCAGTAGAATCAAATAAAAAAAAAATAGATAAAAATATACCTTATGGAGCAGCGGGGACTGTGAAGAGACACACACAGGTACAGACACACACATACGCACACACATGCTAGCACATACACTCTACACACACGTACATTGCAATTTTGTTGTGTGGTGGTATTATACATTTTGTATTGTATATATGTAGTGGTGTAATAATGTTCTATGATGTACTGTTTTATCTTTTATTTTATGTGTGATATAAGTGCTTTAATGTGTTTGGACCCCAGGAAGAGTAGCTGCTGCCTTGGCAATACAAATACAAATAATAAATTACTCCCCTTTCTCCCCACACAACAATACAGTTTAATCACAAACACATTTTAGTAAAACTGAAGCTGCACAATCTTGAGCCCACCATTGGGCTGGCATTTGCATAAGGTAGCTGCATTCCAAAAATGCAATCAATTCAGAATATCTTTGAACACGCTATATAGTGCCAATGGCAAGGAATATGACAGTATTGATGGAAAGGTCAATATGTATCAGGGAACCACTCCAAATCCTGCCTTCTGCTTTTGCTAAAGCACTTCCATAGCAATAGCTGTTACAGTATATGACCAGCTCAGTTCATGCTGTTGTAGAAAAATTAACCACCACCCACATAAATAGTGCAACTTCTGATGACTACATGGTGTCCACTAACTACCTAAAGATCATGAAAAGTTTGTTGAACATCCCAATTAAGCCTTAAGTGCACATACACACATACACACACACACACACACACGCATACACACACGTAGTGTGGTAATATTTATCATATATGCATATTATATATACCTCACATGCGACCCATAATAAGACTAAGCAATTAGCCTATATTTATCTGACTCCATAAAGATAATTAAAATATGCAAGCAGACTTCAATAATTGCTCTGAGAGAGTAATAATAATGGCAGATATTTCAAAACATTGTAACATGTAACAAGGTATAAAGCTTAAGTTACAAACATTAGAGTGCAATACTCTAGGCATGATCAGAGAGGAGAGAGAGAGAGAGAGAGAGAGAGAGAGAGAGAGAGAGAGAGAGAGAGAGAGAGAGAGAGAGAGAGAGAGAGAGAGAGAGAGAGAGAGAGAGAGAGAGAGAGAGAGAGAGAGAGAGAGAGAGAGAGAGAGAGAGAGAGAGAGAGAGAGAGAAGTCCTAGCCTGAAAAGCCATTCCCCAAGAGTCTCTGGGGTGGAGAGAGAAAGAAAGCCAGTAGGTATCTCACAAGTGCAGTTCAGGAACAAAATAGAACGAGACAATGAATCTAATACCCTTTTTTAAGCATATGAGTTGTTTGGATTCCAAATCTGAGTTGTTGACCAGTAGTATTACTGTAAAGTTAACCTCCAATCAGATATCAGACCTACAGGATGTAAAGACATCAGAACCTCTGCTACCCAGAGGTGTGACAAGAGGGGTTTGGTGAGATAATGCAGTGACTTCTGAATTCCTATGACAACAGAAAGGAATTCTTGCATACAGTTGATAAGAGTCACTTCGGGGGCTGGGCCGCCCTACAAAGACACACACACAACTTTACCATGGCATCCCCCGGCCATGCATGTCAAGCTCTGATCAGAGGCACTAAAGTAGGTTAGAGTCTGAGTAATCTAGTTAGTCTGCATTAACATAGACAGAGGTCGATATCATGATTGTCAGAGGAAGAGGGAGGATGAGGGCTTGTCTTTATAATGGCATTTTCCTCAGTACACAACAGGCTGATGCATATTTACATTTTACATTTTAGTCATTTAGCACACACTCTTATCCAGAGCGACTTACAGTTAGTGAGTGCATACATTTTTCATACTGGCCCCCCGTAGGAATCGACCCCACAACCCTGGCGTTGCAAGCACCATGCTCTACCAACTGAGCTACAGGGGAGATATAGAGTACTTTTCCATAAAGATGTACTGTATGTAATACAAGTGCTAATTTCTGTCTGCCAATGACTTTATTTATGAAGGTGTTATGACAGCAAATGTTTTGTAATTAATGCTGAAGTAAGTTTTACTACAAGTCAATTAAATCTTAAGCAAAGGTTATTAAATGGGTTTGTGCATAATTAGATACAGTATAATGCAGAATTACGCATAATACATTTCATACTCCAGTAGGTCTGTGCAGAGATGTCTTATAGTTGGTTTGTGAAACAGCTTATTTGTGGACTCATGTAAAAACATTTCGCTACCTTCTGGTCATAATATACTATTTTGCCAAGAAAACGTAGCCTATTTAGTTAATATTTTTTGTGTGATGCTGAGTCTCTCTCCAAGGTAGAGTATTTTAACCTTTTAAAGCCAGATTTTGTATTCTGAAGTGATGCTTGAGGAAACATGACCAGAAATTCGACCCATAACTACTCATTAATCCTCTTTTCTGCTTCCTGTCTATGGCCAGGATAGTGTAGCTGTGCTCTGGAACGCCGCCCTAGGTTTAGCACTGGGACTTTGAAGTCAGCATCAGCCATCTTAGTCTGTGCCCTCTCCCTGAGCTGTTGCATGGCCACCTTTCATCCAGGATTAATCTGAGATAGAAATGCCACTGAACACTTTTTTAAGGCAGGACCAAAGTTGATGCTGTTATATTCTCCATATGTTTGCCTTTGGGAATGACTTGAGCAAACCTGCCCGTTGTCCGTGAGGTCTCATTTCCAGTCCATTACATTGCCTCTCCTTCTCTGGTTTCAAGATGGAAACAGAATAGTGTTCTTTCCACCAAGGGAAATCTTAAAACCAATAACTTATTGTCCCTGTTTCACAATAGGCTAGGCAAACTTGAGAGAGTGTGTGTGAGAGAGAGTGTGTGTGTGTGAGAGAGAGAGTGTGTGTGAGGGGAGCCAGGCCCAGCCAATCAGAGTTTTTTTTTCCCACAAAAGGGCTTTATTACAGACAGAAATACTCCTCAGCACCCCCAAATAACAGGGATATAAACAAATATGTGCACAACATTTGAGAGAAATAAGCTTTTTGTGCACATGGAACATTTCTGGGATCTTTTATTTCAGCTCATAAAACATGGGACCAGCTCTTTACATGTTAATATTGCAGATAGATTGTATCTTCTATCAATGTAATTGTCTGCATCACTTCCAATCCCCCATGTTTATTTTTATTTTTTATATATATATTCCCCTTTATTACTTTTCAACCCCACCATCCTTTCCCTACTTGGAGTAAATTAGTGAACAACAACGCCCAGGCCTCTACTTCCGGTCTATACTTACTATCTACACCTTATGGACAGAGTTAATTTTACAATAATTCTCTATATATATATATATATATATATATATATTTATTAATTTTTTTGCTCCTGAACCTCTTCTACTCTCAACCTCTCCGATCATTTTCGTGATGTCCATCCGGTTTGCTTCTAAATGCCATATCTTTCTAACTGTGCTCTTTCCCAAAAGCTCCCAACATACAACCTATATACTTATTATGGACACAGTATGCTTACATTATTAGCTATCTTTGTTATTATTTGTTGTTATTTGTTATTAGTCCCATCCTTCAACTCTATTCAATACCTCCCATCTATCTCTTAACACCATCCATATAGGATTTCTATTTGCCATATATATTTCAACCGTACTGTGATGTTTTACAAAAGTTCTGAACCTTTCTATTCTCATTGCTTCTACAGATTGTGAATTAAAAATAAACATTTTTGCTAAAAGTATTATTATATTATTGATTGATTGACTATGACTTTTCAGATCACCCAGTAATGCTATCTGCAAGGTTAGTTCCAGGTAAATATTGCAATCCTTTAGCCATTCCTGGACCTGTGTCCAAAAACAAGCTACAAATGGACAGAACCAAAACAAATCTCTTCACAGCAAAATCTGCAGAGCTGGGAAGATTGTATCCCCCATATAAATAACATTCTATTGGTAGCAAGAATTTTATATAATAATTTAAATTGAAAGATTCTAATTTTTGAATCCGGTGTCGTTTTGCGTGTCAGTTCATAAACACTATGCCATGGGATCGGTACGTCAAAGATCTCTTCCCAACTATTTTGCAATCTATATGGGACGGCTGTCAATCCTTTGGTCCTTAAGTGAAACTGATATACTTTTTTATTTATCACAGTTTTCCTTAACCAATTATGTTCTTTAATGCAAGGCCGACAGACAAGTTCCTTACTTTCTCCCCCTTCAACTTTCCTCTTCCACTTTTGCGGTAAGGCTGCAATTATTTGGTTGTAATTTTGGATAGAGCAGACATTTCCATATGTTTTTGTTAGCTGCATGTGCGACATAACTCCACCAGTCCTACCGATGATATCATTTACGAAGATTATACCTTTTTTAAACATTCTGTCAGAAAATAAAGGTTTTTTGTCAATTAGTATATTTGAATTTAACCACAATATTTGTTGCATTATTTGTTCTGTCGTTTCTGGAGGATTAAATTGAAATTGCAACCAACTTTCTATGGCTTGTTTTAGAAATAGTGACATTTGGGAGATTATTTCCTTTTCAAATAACTGAAAGTGAGAGGTTGTAATCTGAATAAAGGGAAAAAGGCCTTTCTTGAACAGTGGGTGAGACAATCTTACTAATTTGCTTGAGAACCAGTTCGGATTTAAGTATAACTTTTGGATGACTGAAGATTTTAGTGATAGGTCTAATGCTTTAATATTTAATCATTTCTGTCCTCCGAATTCATATTCATTATAGCTCTTTACATGTTGCATTTATATTTTTGTTCAGTGTATATTACCATTGTCAGCTCTCTACCCTCTCTAGTGTACGGTATGTGTGTATGCTGTCTGATATACTGTGTGTGTGTGTGTGCATGTGTGTGTGTGTGATCATGCATTTGTGCATGCGTGTGGCTGGGTGAGACCGTTTGCTCTGAACACTGATGAGGGTCCTGAATGACTCATCAATCCTCTAGAGGTGCAACGAGAGAAGATTGGGAAAAAACTCAAACCCACATACAGCAGATTGCCACAATTCCCACTGTGGGGAGTGAGACACTATGCAAACGGCATGGTTCACCTCTCTTTAAAAATCCAGTTTGACATTTGGCACGACTGCAGCTATGGCTGTAGGCTTGGTTATTCTCAGTGGAGAGCCTGGTTTCCCTTCGCCTTTGATTTGCCTGTTCAGCACAACCACTCTGGAGAGGCTTCCCTCCACATTTCTCTGGGAGATGCACACCCGCCACTCCACTGGCTGTAACCTATAAACAGAGAAAAACTGCGCATTGAAACTGAAGCATCATAACAGAAACTCAAATACCTGTTGAAACACAATTGATATGCTGGCTTATAACTAAATTAAGCAGATCTGTTTGATGCTGGTTGCTGAAAGCTGTTCACTTTTACTTCCACTCAAATAGCCTCCCACCTGCAAGAGCTGAGAATGAAAATTACTGAAAAACCTGGCCAATATCCTTCCGAGAAGGGAAGCGTGACTCTCACTTTTCCTGGAAGGCCTTTTGTACCTAAACGTCAATGTTTTGAACAAAAATGTAATAAATGATTCCGTTAAACAGTTATACTTAGTTACGGTTGCACCTGCCTCTGATGTTCCTGTAATGTTCGGCTGCATTTTTAACTGTTTGTCTCTGCTTGTTTGTCAGACATCCGCGGGTTGCAGACATTCCTGGACCAGGCATCTCGGCAGGGTCTGGACGTGTCCCTGCAGAGGGTGGACCGCAACGTGAGCAGGGTGTTCACCAACCTGTTCAGCACCATGCGGACCGAGGAGCTCAACCGCTACCGGGACACGCTGCGGCGGGCCGTGCTGCTCATGAGCCCCCGAGGAGCACAGGTGTTCATCCACCAGGTGAGTGGTTGTGGTCACCACCATGATACTGTACCTTATTTTCTGTTTGGAATTAACTGAAAGGTCAAATGGTGATGTCATTTCGATTTATTTATAACGTGTACGCTAAGGAGTTGGGAAGCAAGTACAGGGTGTGAATTTAATAATGAACAGAACATGGAACAAAACAAGAAACACGAGTAGCGTACAGACATGAAACACAGGAACAGAAACTATAACGCCTGGGGAAGGAACCAAAGGGAGTGACAGATATAGGGGAGGTAATCAGGGAAGTGATTGAGTCCAGGTGAGTCTGATGAAGCGCTGGTGCGCGTAATGATGGTGACAGGTGTGCGTAATAATGAGCAGCCTGGCGACCTCGAGCGCCAGGAGAGGGAGTATACGTGACAGTACCCCCTCCCTGACGCGCGGCTCCAGCCGCAGGACGCCGACCAAAGGGATGGTCACTTCTGCTGAGGCGCGGGAACCTGTTGAGCCAGCTGAGGCGCAGGAACCTGACGAGCCGGCTGAGGCATGGGAGCCTGATGAGCCGGCTGAGGCATGGGCGCCTGACGAGCCGGCTGAGGCATGGGAGAGTGATGAGCCGGCAGACACATGGGAGCCTGATGAGCTGGCTGAGGCATGGGAGCCTGACAAACCGGCTGAGGCATGGGAGCCTGACAAACCGGCTGAGGCATGGGAGCCTGACAAACCGGCTGAGGCATGGGAGCCTGATGAACCGGCTGAGGCATGGGAGCCTGACAAACCGGCTGAGGCATGGGAGCCTGACAAACCGGCTGAGGCATGGGAGCCTGATGAACCGGCTGAGGCATGGGAGCCTGATGAACCAGCTGAGGCATGGGAACCTGATGAACCGGCTGAGGCATGGGAGCCTGACGAACCGATTAAGGCATTGGAGCCTGCCGAGCCTACCGAGTCTTGTAAACGGACGCTTGACGGGCCAACTGGGACTTGTAAACCTGTCGAGCCAGCTGAGGCGTGGAAGCCTTGCGAGCCAACTGAGGCATCCCTGGTTGCTCCGGCAGCGGCACCAGGACCCAACGTCACCTACAAAAACAAAAAACAGTCCCTGATGCTTCCCTTTGGTGAGGGTTATTCTATAACATGTACGCTAAGGAGTCGGGAAGCAAGTACAGGGAGTGAACTTAATAATGAATAGAACATGGAACAAAACAAGAAACATGAGTAGCGTGCAGATATGAAACACAGGAACAGAATCAATAACATCAATGCTGACTGGGGAATGAACCCGAGGGAGTGACAGATAAACGGTAGGTAGTCAGGGAGGGGATTGAGTCCAGATGAGTCTGATGAAGCGCTGGTGCGCATAACGATGTTGACAGATGTGCGTAATAATGTGCAGCCTGGTTACCTCGAGCACGGAGAGGGAGAATACGTGACATTATTAACTTTTATTTAATTAGCAAAGCTCAATTGAGACCAGGGTCTCATTTTCAATGGTGCCCTGAGACCATAAAGTAAAAGATAATAACAAGATACAATAACAAGTACATTACATTGGAAGATCACTAACATCACAGCGATCATCAACAGGTTATTAAATCAATCAAAACAATTGCACACCTCAGTGAACTAATTAATCATCAGAGTTTTAAAATACCCTAATGGCATGCCCTAATGGCAACAGTGGTAACCCGTCACTCAGGGCGGGTGGGACTTTTGAGCCAAAATAACATGCAAAACAGGCAGAAATAAAAAATACAAATAAACATATACAGTACCAGTCAAAAGTTTGGACACACCTACTCCTTCAACGGTTTTTCTTTATTTTTACTATTTTCTACATTGTAGAATAATAGTGAAGACATCAAAACTATGAAATAACATATAAGGAGTCATGTAGTAACCAAAAAATTGTTAAACAAATCAACATATATTTGACAAATTAACTTTTAAGAAGGCACACCTGTTAATTGAAATGCATTCTGTCATCAAGTGTAAAGCTTTGTGTGTAGATGGATGAGCTTACCCCTCATCCATCTACACACAATACCCAATAAGCGAAAACAGGTTTTTAGAAGTTTTAGCAAATGTATTAAAAGTAAAACATTAAATGCCTTATTTATATAAGTATTCTGACCCTTTGCTATGAAACTCAACATATGTTGACAGTGCATGTCAGAGCAAAAACCAAGCCATGAGGTCGAAGGAATTGTCCGTAGAGCTCCGAGACAGGATTGTGTCGAGGCACAGATCTGGGGAAGGGTACCAAAACATTTCTGCAGCATTGAAGGTCCCCAAGAACACAGTGGCCTTCATCATTCTTAAATGGAAGAAGTTTGGAACCACCAAGACTCTTTCCTAGGGCTGGCCACCCGGCCAAACTGAGCAATCGGGGGAGAAGGTCCTTGGTCAGGGAGGTGACCAAGAACCCGATGGTCACTCTGACAGATCTCCAGAGTTCCTCTGTGGAGACGGGAGAACCTTCCAGAAGGACAACCATTACATTTACATTTTAGTCATTTAGCAGACGCTCTTATCCAGAGCAATTTTACAGTTCGTAAGTGCATTAAAAAAAAAAATCATACTGGCCCACCGTGGGAATCGAACCCACAACCCTGGCGTTGCAAGCGCCATGCTCTACCAACTGAGCTACACGGGGCCATCTCTGCAGCACTCCACCAATCAGGTTTTTGTAGTAGAGTGGACAGATGGAAGCCACTCCTCAGTAAAAGGCACATGACAGCCTGCTTGGAGTTTGCCAAAAGGCACCTAAAGGACTGTCAGACCATGAGAAACAAGATTCTCTGGTCTGATGAAACCAAGATTGAACTCTTTGGCCTGAATGCCAAGCGTCACGTCTGGAGGAAACCTGGCACCATCCCTACGGTGAAGCATGGTGGTGGCAGCATCATGCTGTGGGGATGTTTTTCAGCGGCAGGGACTGGGAGACTAGTCAGGATCAAGGGAAAGATGAATGGAGCAAAGTACAGTGATCCTTGGTGAAAACCTGCTCCAGTGCGCTCAGGACCTCAGACTTCGGCGAAGGTTCACCTTCAAACAGGACAACAACCCTAAGCACACAGCCTAGACAACGGAGGAGTGGCTTCGGGACAAGTCTCTGAATGTCCTTGAGAGACCTAAAAATAGCTATGCAGCGACGCTCCCCATCCAACCTGACAGAGCTTTAGAGGATCTGCAGAGAAGAATGGTAGAAACTCCCCAAATATAGGTGGGCCAAGCTTGTAGCATCATACCAAAGAAGACTCGAGGCTGTAATCGATGCCAAAGGTGCTTCAACAAAGTACTGAGTAAAGGGTCTGAGTTCTTATGTAAATGTAATATTTCAGTTGTTTTTATTTTTCATACATTTGCTAAAATGATTAAAAACCTGTTTTTGCTTTGTCAGTATGGGGTATTGTGTGTAGATTGATGAGGGGTCTGAATTCTTCCCGAATGCACTGTACAGTGTCCACCCTCCTCTCCCTTCCTGAAGTGAAAACAATAGATAGCTTTTGACAGTTACACTCCCTCAATAATAACTACATTGAACAAAAATATAAACGCAACATGCAACAATTTCTGACATTGTTCTGAGTTACAGTTCATATAAGGAAATCAGTCAATTGAAATAAATTCATTAGGCCCTAATCTCTATGTTTCACATGACTGGGAATACAGATATGTATCTGTTGGTCAGATACCTTAAAAGACAAGGTAGGAGCATGGATCAGAACACCAGTCAGTATCTGGTGTGACCCCCATTTGCCTCACGCAGCGTGAAACATCTCCTTCGCATAGAGTTGATCAGGCTGTTTATTGTGGCCTGTGGAATGTTTCCCATTCCTCTTCAATGGCTGTGCAAAGTTGCTGGATGTTGCCGGGAACTGGAACACGCTGTCGTAAGTGTCGATCCAGAGCTCAATGGGTGACATGTCTGGTGAGTATGCAGGCCATGGAAGAACTGGGATATTTTCCGCTTCCAGGAATTGTGTGCAAATCCTTGCGACATGGGGCCGTGCTTTATCATGCTGAAACATGAGGTGATGGCGCTGGATGAATGGCACGACAATGGGCCTCAGGATCTCGTCACGGTATCTCTGTGCATTCAAATTGCCATTGATAAAATGCAATTGTGTTCGATGTGGCACTCTGTTCACAACGTTGACACCAGCAATCCGCTTGCCCATAACCGACTTCACCGTCATAACCGACTTCAGCATGCCCACTGAAGTCGGTGACAAGGTTCACCTGTGTAATGATCATGCTGTTTAATCAGCTTCTTGATATGCCACACCTGTCAGATGGATGTCAGGGATGTAAACACATTTGTGCACCAAATTTGAGAGAAATAAGCTTTTGTGCGTATGGAAAATGTATGGGATCTTTTATTTCAGCTCATGAAACATGGGACCAAATGCTTTACATGTTGTGTTTATATTTTTGTTCAGTGTATATGTCCTTCCTTATTGTTTTGTTAAAGTCAGTGAGTTACAGGTGTGAAATAGAGGTAGGAAGTTAGTGTCTGGATATTATGTCCAGACAGGCAATGTGGCTGTTAAGATCATGACTCTAGCCCTACAGTAGCACTGTGTCATCTTGCTGAAGGGTCCACCAACTCTATTTTTATCCCTGTCAAAAGGTATATATATCCCTGCTAAGATAACTACTCCTGTCCAAGGTCTACTCTATTCTTCACATTTACCTAGGTATCAGTCTATGGTATTGATATCTCAATCATTACCTATGTTTTTATGTCTACCCTCTCCTCAGTGCCCCCTCTAACTCTATCTTTAACTTCCGTAGTGTTAACATTCTCATAATATTAAACCCTAACCGCTCAGGTCCACTCTCTTATCTAGTGACTTTCCCCCTTGCATCTATTATCACTTTATTCTCACAGCCGTTCTCCTGTAGTGTCGAGATAACGATGCTGAGATGCTGTGATGACAAGAAATCCGCTGACACTGTCCTTGATTATAATAGTTTATTACACCAAAAATTTCAGCGTCAATTTACAGACTCCTGCAGACATCTAGAGAACAACTGACCCAATCTCTAATATGTCGTTCCTCCTCGTCCTTTGTTCCAACCATGGTATTTATAATATGTAACATGATATGGGTGGTTTTCCCATAAACCAATCCCAGGCCTCCACATAACAGACGTCCTCTGTTTTAGGGGGCCCCTATTGTAATGCTTTCCAATTGCTTCCGCAAGCTGAGTCAACTTCCTCTAACACACCATTTGCAAACGTCAGCAAAGTCATAAACTGTTTAGACACTACATATTTCCCCCCTTTGAGACTAATTAAGTCTCGAAAACAAAAATAATAGGATTATGACAAATAACAATTTCTCTTATTGAGTAACTTTAGCAATAAACCAAAATGTATGGAGAGTAAACATATTTCTATGAAATATGAACAACTCTTTCTGGAGTGTGAGAGCGAAAAACCTGTCTGGCAGCTTTCTTTCCAAATATCCATCAATCAATCAAGACAGAAATATTCTCTCACGGCCCCTCTGCCCCAGGCAACCACCTAAGTACTCCAGATCAATTCATAAATCTTTATCAATGCATTTTAAACTATGATGCAATTGAATACACATGAAAGCCTCAGAAAACAAAATACAATCAAAAATGTCCACATTCAGGCCGGTCGACCCATCGGACCCTCCTGTGGATTCTCTCTGTCCCTGCCTAGACCCAATATCCCTAAGCATCCACGAAATAAACAAAAACATCTGAGATCCCCACATGTACCCAACAACAGAAAACATAATTCTTCAAAAATGTATACAGAAAGAATATGACACAAATTATGTATTACACATTCAAATATGTCTATATATCATTTTAGACACTGGAATGTAGTCCACTACACTGCATCTCCTCAGCAGTGTCGACTTTCAATGCAATGTCGATGATGGATGACACCTTCCTTGTTCCACTTCCTACAGTCCATTCATATTGTCCATGTTTTGAGTATTTGAATCCCCTCTACACATTCCCCCATATGCTTCTGGAAGAAAAGAAAACACCAACCAGTATCTTTTGCAAAACAACACATGCAAATTAAAACATCAATATCAACAATAATATAAAAATGATATATAAAATGAATCACATTCCATTTCCCCCTTTTGATTCATAAGAAAATACTAAATATCACAATAATATGTAAAAACGTGAAAAATGATCGGATATTCAAAATGGATATCTATCCATCAATACTCCATCCAGTCCCACTTGTTCATCTCCATCTAGATCAGTAACAGTTAACAACGGCATCTGAGTGTTTTCTCCAGGCATCACAACTCCAACCCATCTCAATATCATAGCCTTCGCAAAAGTCAATAACAAAGTACAAAAGCAAAACATCACACACAGCGCTATAAGAGCTGCCACTAAAATCTGAACTATCACTGCTCCCACTGGGCCTAACTGATCTTGCAACCAAGCCTTCGCTGACCATCCAGCTCCTTCAGATCTACCAAACGCATCCCTTATATTCTTCAATGCATCTATAACACTAGTGATATTATCGGAACTATCGGGCATCAAAGTATAGCAATCATCCCCCTTCAAGTTCATAGCCAAACATAAACCACCTTGTTTTGCTAAAATATAGTCAAGAGCCATGTCATGTTTCAACAGCTTCAGTCTGTGACTTCTTTGAGTATTTGACAGAAGGTTAAACCCTCTTATCGTTTCATTTGTCAAACCCTGCAAAGTATAGGTAATATTATCAATGTGATCTGCCAAAAATGTTACACCATACCATGGAAAAAGTCAAAGTCCCCACTTCTCTCCTAGACTTATCCTCCAATGATAGGCTTCCAGACTATGACATTTATTCATTTCCCTTTTCACCCTATTTCCAGACCTAGAATCAGATTTATCTGTATCCGGTGCTTCCCCTCTTTGAATGGTAAAAACCTCATATGGAAGCTTCAACGTTGACATGTAACAACATCCTGTCCATCCATAGGGTAAGAATATATATGCTTTATCACCACAAACCCACCAAATATCTCTAAAATTCGCAATAGTCACATTGCCAGGCAAAAGCTGATCTTTCACCATCAAAGTCCTGCTCTTCTTACTAAAAGGAACATAAAAAGTTACATTATATTTCTCATTACTAACCTTACGTTCATGCTTACCCAAAGTCATCATATAATCATCACAATCTGATATTCCCATAAACATACCCTGTCCATCATATGTTTTATTTGAACAAAAACAGCTTTTAGCCCTCACGGGTTTCACCTCCAATGCTTCAGGAATCGCTGTTAACTGATTTTCCTTCCGATCTAACAAATTCACATAGGGTAATTCATTTAACCAAGAACACTGTCACGGTTTCGGCCGAGACTGCTCCTCCTCCTGGTTCGGGCAGGCTTCAGCGGTCGTCGTCCCCGGAGTACTAGCTGCCACCGATCTATGTTTCATGTTCGTTTGGTTTTGTCTTGATGTTGTACACCTGTGTCTTGTTAGTCCTCGTTAGTGTCCTATGTAGTTCTCGTTGTGTGTGTTTGTCTTTGTGTGTGATTGCTCTTCTGTTTTGTGTTGGAGCTACGTACTTCCCTCCAGTGTTTTGGAGAGGCTTTTCGCACATGTTAGTGCGCCGTTTGTTTGACGCCTGTGTGCGCCGTATTTTCGCCTTCGGGCTTATTGTGCTTATTTTCTACGTGAATATTGCACTAAAGTCTTTTGGACTGAGCTTCTGCGTCCTGCGCTTGATTCATGCACCACAACCACCTTCAGCACCCCTTGACAGAATCACACACCAAAATGGAATCAGCAGGATCTGCAGTTACGCCTGAGTCGCTCGAGGAGCATGTTCGCGGCCAAGATGATCAGATACGACAACTGGGGACCGCTCTACAGGACGTCATCAACACCCTGCACCGATGGGAGGCCAGCGGGTACCCACACCTCCACCTACCCTGCCAACCCCATCGGCCGGTCCACCAGTCCCAGGTCCGGAACCCAGGGGGATTCGGCTCTCGCTCCCGAGGGCGTATGACGGAACAGCTGCCGGGTGTCAGGGGTTCCTCTTGCAGGTGGAGCTCTACCTGGCCACTGTACACCCGGTGCCCTCGGGACACGAGAGCGTTTCCGCCCTCATCTCATGTCTCACGGGCAAGGCGTTGGAGTGGGCTAACGCCGAGTGGAGGAAGATGGACGCCAACACCATCTCCTACGCCGAGTTCTCCCGCCGCTTCAAGGCCGTGTTCGACCATCCACCTGAGGGCAAAGCGGCGGGGGAGCATCTAGTCCACCTGAGACAGGGGAGGAGGAGCGCACAGGCGTTTGCTCTAGAGTTCCGGACTCTAGCGGCGGACGCAGGGTGGAATGAACGGGCCCTCATCGACCATTTTCGATGTAGCCTACGGGAGGACGTTCAACGTGAGTTGGCCTGCAGGGATACCCATCTCACCTTCGACCAGTTGGTCGATATGTCCATCCGTCTGGACACCCTGCTGGCCACCCGTGGACGTCCCGAGGGGGGTCCGTCCATTCCGCCCTCCGGCACCTCCGAGCTGAGCCCTTTGGAGCTCGGGGGTGCCGGCGCTAGAGAAAGGAGGAGGAGGAGTCCGAGGGGACCTGTCTCCTGCACCAAGTGCGGTCGTGGAGGGCACACTGCGGCCAGGTGCTGGGGAGGGTTCTCCGGGGGAGAAGACAACAGGCCACGCACTGGGGGGGCCTCCCAGGTGAGTAGACGTCCCACTTACCCGGAGCTTTCTGTTGCACACTTTTGTATACCTGTGTGTTTTCCACAGGTTGCACCTCATTCCCAGCATAAGGCGCTAGTAGATTCAGGCGCAGCTGGGAATTTTGTTGATTGGAAGTTTTGTTTAGATTTAGGGATCCCTCTCCTACCTGTTGACAAACCTTTTCCCGTTCATGCCTTAGATAGCCGCCCGTTGGGGTCGGGGTTGATTAGGGAGATCACAGCACCACTTAGGATGTGTGCGCAGGGGGGTCATGAAGAGACTATACAGCTGTATCTGATCGACTCTCCTGCGTACCCAGTGGTGCTGGGAATTCCCTGGTTAAGCACCCATAACCCTGCTATTTCGTGGCAACAGAGGGCTCTCGATGGGTGGTCTGCTCAGTGCGAGGGGCGATGTCTGGGTGTTTCCGTGGGGGTGACGTCGGTGGAAAGTCCAAACCAAGTGCCCGCACTGCACATTCCGCCTGAATATGGGGATTTAGCTCTCGTGTTTAGTAAAACTAGGGCGACGCAGTTGCCTCCTCATAGACAGGGGGATTGTGCGATTGATCTCCAGGCAGGAGCAGCGCTCCCACGGAGCCACATGTATCCTTTGTCTCAAGAGGAGAGAAAAGCTATGGAGACTTACATAGCCAAATCTTTGAGACAGGGATACATTCGGCCCTCCACTTCTCCCGCCTCCTCGAGTTTCTTTTTTGTGAAGAAGAAAGATGAAGGGTTGCGCCCGTGCATTGATTACCGTGGTCTCAATCAGATTACTGTGAAATACAGTTATCCACTCCCTCTGATTGCGACCATGACAGAGTCATTGCATGGAGCGCGGTTTTTCACAAAATTGGATCTCAGGAGTGCGTATAACTTGGTGCGCATTAGGGAGGGCGACGAATGGAAGACAGCGTTTAGTACCACGTCAGGTCATTTCGAATATCTCGTCATGCCATATGGGTTGATGAATGCTCCATCAGTCTTCCAATCCTTCGTAGATGACATTTTCCGGGATATGCAGGGACAAGGGGTGGTCGTGTACATTGATGACATTCTGGTGTACTCGTCTACCCGAGCCGAGCATATAACCCTGGTGCGTCGTGTATTGAGGAGGCTGTTGGAGCACGACCTATATGTCAAGGCAGAGAAATGTCTGTTCTTCCAGGAGTCGGTCTCCTTTTTTGGGTTATCGGTTGTCCGCGTCAGGGGTGAGAATGGAGGTGGATCG
Organism: Coregonus clupeaformis; assembly: GCF_020615455.1. Classification (NCBI taxonomy): domain Eukaryota; kingdom Metazoa; phylum Chordata; class Actinopteri; order Salmoniformes; family Salmonidae; genus Coregonus; species Coregonus clupeaformis. Next base: position 59,707,893 of record NC_059192.1, read on the forward strand.
TGTGTCCGCTGTGCGTAATTGGCAAACTCCAACCACTGTAAAAGAGGTGCAGCAGTTCTTGGGCTTTGCGAATTACTACCGGAGGTTTATCCGGGGTTTTGGACAGGTGGCAGCTCCCATCACGTCCCTTCTGAAAGGGGGGTCCGGTGCGCCTGCAGTGGTCAGCTGATGCGGACAGGGCCTTTAGGAGACTGAAGGACCTGTTTACGTCGGCTCCGGTGCTGGCGCATCCAGATCCCGCATTACCCTTTCAGGTTGAGGTAGACGCGTCTGAGGCTGGTATAGGGGCCGTTCTCTCTCAACGGTCCGGCACGCCACCTAAACTCTGCCCCTGTGCTTTTTACTCAAAAAAGCTCAGCCCGGCGGAGCGTAACTATGACGTTGGGGACAGGGAGCTGTTAGCTGTAGTTCAAGCCCTTAAGGTGTGGAGGCATTGGCTTGAGGGGGCTCAACACCCTTTCCTCATTTTGACTGACCATCGGAACCTGGAGTACATCCGGGCAGCGAGGAGACTGAACCCTCGCCAGGCTCGATGTAGTATGTTTCTCACCAGGTTCGTATTTAAAATCACGTACATCCCTGGGTCCCAGAATGGTAAGGCAGATGCGCTGTCCCGGCGGTATGACACGGAGGAGAGGTCCGTTGAGCCTACTCCCATACTACCGGAGTCTTGTCTTGTGGCACCGGTGGTGTGGGAGGTCGATGCCGAAATCGAGCGAGCGTTGCGTACCGACCCCAGCCCTCCACAGTGTCCTGAGGGTCGGAAGTACGTTCCGCTCGAGATTCGGGATCGACTCATTTACTGGGCTCACACGTCACCCTCCTCTGGACATCCGGGTATTGGCCGGACAGTGCATTGCCTTAGCACTAAATACTGGTGGCCCACTTTGGCTAGGGATGTGAGGGTTTATGTCTCCTCCTGCTCGGTGTGCGCCCCAGTGTAAGGCGCCCGACATCTGCCCAGGGTAAGTTACAACCCCTGCCCGTTCCACAACGACCATGGTCCCACCTCTCGGTGGATTTTGTGACAGACCTTCCCCTCTCTCAGGGGAATACCACCATCCTGGTCGTTGTGGACCGGTTCTCTAAGGCCTGTCGTCTTCTCCCTATGTCGGGTCTTCCTACTGCCCTACAGACCGCTGAGGCCCTATTTACCCACGTCTTCCGGCATTACGGGGTACCCGAGGATATAGTGTCTGATCGAGGCCCCCAGTTTACCTCCCGTGTTTGGAGAGCGTTCATGGAGCGTTTGGGGGTCTCGGTTAGCCTTACCTCAGGGTACCACCCGGAGAGTAACGGGCAGGTAGAACGTGTCAACCAGGATGTGGGTAGGTTTCTGAGGTCGTATTGCCAGGGCCGGCCGGAGGAGTGGGCACGGTACATTCCCTGGGCCGAGATGGCCCAGAACTCTCTCCGCCACTGCTCTACCAACCTAACCCCCTTCCAATGTGTGTTAGGTTACCAGCCAGTTCTGGCACCTTGGCAGCAGAGCCAGATCGAGGCCCCTGCGGTGGATGATTGGATGAGGCGCTCGGAAGAGACGTGGAACGCTGCCCACGTCCACCTGCAGCGGGCCGTCCTTCGTCACAAGGCGAGCGCCGATCTCCACCGCAGTGAGGGGCCGGTGTACGCACCCGGAGATCGAGTTTGGCTCTCTACCAGAAACCTACCCCTCCGCCTGCCCTGCCGGAAGCTGGGTCGGCGGTTTGTGGGGCCCTTTAAAGTCCTGAGAAGATTGAACGAGGTGTGTTATAGGTTACATCTACCTGTTGAGTATAAGAATATTAACCCCTCGTTCCATGTGTCTCTTCTCAGGCCGGTGGTAGCTGGTCCACTCCAGGACAATGAGATAGGGGAGACTCCTCCGCCCCCACTGGACATCGAGGGGGCTCCGGCGTACACCGTTCGGTCCATCTTGGACTCAAAATGCCGGATGGGGGGTCTCCAGTATCTCGTGGAGTGGGAGGGGTATGGCCCGGAGGAGCGGTGCTGGGTGCCGCGGAGGGACATCCTAGACCCATCTCTCCTGTCGGAGTTCCACCGGGACCATCCCGCGCGCCCTGCTCCGCGTCCCCTGGTCGTCCCCGAGGCCGGGGTCGGGCGCACGGCTGGAGCCGCGCGTCAAGGGGGGTACTGTCACGGTTTCGGCCGAGGCTGCTCCTCCTCCTGGTTCGGGCAGGCTTCGGCGGTCGTCGTCCCCGGAGTACTAGCTGCCACCGATCTATGTTTCATGTTCGTTTGGTTTTGTCTTGATGTTGTACACCTGTGTCTTGTTAGTCCTCATTAGTGTCCTATTTAGTTCTCGTTGTGTGTGTTTGTCTTTGTGTGTGATTGCTCTTCTGTTTTGTGTTGGAGCTACGTACTTCCCTCCAGTGTTTTGGAGAGGCTTTTCGCACATGTTAGTGCGCCATTTGTTTGACGCCTGTGTGCGCCGTATTTTCGCCTTCGGGCTTATTGTGCTTATTTTCTACGTGAATATTGCACTAAAGTCTTTTGGACTGAGCTTCTGCGTCCTGCCCTTGATTCATGCACCACACCCACCTTCAGCACCCCTTGACAAACACTTAAACCTAGGCCTAAACAAATGCTTCTACAACGACATCATTATATCTGTTAATGATTGTTGCTGATACAACAGCCATGATAAAGCATAATATTGACACGTACTTGATAGAGGTTGAGCCACCGTCTCTAAGATTGAACCCCATGTGCCTGGTGCTGGAATTCTCAACAGACATGGACCCTCAAGATTCCTCACTGATCTTACAGAATGAGTTAACTGCTGGAACCATAGATTCCTACCTGCCCATCCATCTTTAATTTGCAAAACAGAATAATCAAATCCATATGCCTTCCATTTAATTTCTCTCTTCCCTAATGAGCGGTATTGATCAGATACAGTGGGGAAAAAAAGTATTTAGTCAACCACCAATTGTGCAAGTTCTCCCACTTAAAAAGATGAGAGAGGCCTGTAATTTTCATCATAGGTACACGTCAACTATGACAGACAAATTGAGAAAAAAAATCCAGAAAATTCCATTGTAGGATTTTTAAATGAATTTATTTGCAAATTATGGTGGAAAATAAGTATTTGGTCAATAACAAAAGTTTCTCAATACTTTGTTATATACCCTTTGTTGGCAATGACACAGGTCAAACGTTTTCTGTAAGTCTTCACAAGGTTTTCACACACAAACAGTCTGTTTCCCTTAGTGTTTGTGGGATCTTGTTTCTGTTTGGTTTGTTTCTGTGTTAACCGTAGGACTGCACGTTTCGTTTATTGTTTTGTTGTTATATTATCACTTAAGATAATAAAGTTAAGTATGTTGGCAACCAACGCTGCGCATTGGTCTACTCTCTACGACGATCGTGACACATCTGCTCTCCTATTTCAACACTATCCTTACTACCATTCACAGCACTCTCCATCCGTATCATAAACTTCTGAGTCACTCTTACTACATCCTTTAGTTTCAGAAAAGTTGTTGTTGGTGTCTGTGTCATATTTCCCAAATTTGTTATCGCCGTCGTGACATTAATCTCTTTCAAAGTTACTGTGACACTCTGGCTCTAGGACTTTTGTATGTGAGCTAGAGTGTATGTTGTTTTGTTGGGGATTTGGGTGTTTTTCTATGTTGGTAGTTCTGTCGGGTGTATTTCTATGTTTGCAGGTCTGTGGGTTGTTTTTCTAGGTGTTGTATGTTGTAGTCAATGACTCCCAATCGGAGGTAACGAGTGTCAGCTGTCGGCTCGTTATCTCTGATTGGGAGCCATATTTAAACTGTCAGTTTTCACCTTTGTTTTGTGGGTTATTGTTCCAAGTTCAGTGTATTGTTACGTTAGGACTTCACTATCGTCTTTTTGTTGTTTTTACGTGGTTGCTTTATAAATAAAGTCATCATGTTCACTCCACGCGCTGCGTATTGGTCCGCTCCTTCCGACGATCGTGACAGAATAACCCACCATAAAGGAACCAAGCAGCGCGTCCAGGAACAAAGGGTCTGGACATGGAAGGAACTGGTGGAAGGTAAAGGGTCCTGGACTTGGGAGGAGATCCTAGATGGTATGGATCGCCGACCATGGAACGAGACGGTGGAGAGGCGACAGCGAGAGGAGCAACGGCATCAGCAGGGCCATCATCGTCGGAAGGACGAGAGGCAACCCCAAGAAATTTTTTGGGGGGCACATGGCTTGGGCGACGGAGCAGCAGGAGGCTGCCACAAGGCAGAGTCAGAGGGCTGCCAGGTTAAGGGGGCTGACGGAGGCAGAGAAGGGACGGATTCAGTGGGCTACCAGGTCAAGGGGGCAACTGGGTAAAGCAGGGAAGGAAAGTGTTGAGGCACGGCGTGAGGTACTGGGGTGTGTAACCAGTTCGGTCCGGCCCGTTCCTAGTCCCGTGGTGCAGCCAGTAGTGTGTGTTCCCCGCACGGTACGGCCTGTTCGGTCCCTCGCACTAAGGATACGGTGCGTGCGCCAGCCCAGCCCGGCCTGTTCCTACTCCTGCGCACCAGGGATACGGTGCGCTCGCCTAACCCGGCCCGGCCTGTTCCGGCCACTCGCACCAGGGATACGGTGCGCGTCGCCAGCCCAGCCCGGCCTGTTCCTACTCCTCGCACCAGGGATACGGTGCGCCGCCAACCCGGCCCGGCGTGTTCCGGCCACTCGCACCAGGGATACGGTGCGCGTCGCCAGCCCAGCCCGGCCTGTTCCTACTCCACGCACCAGGGGATACGGTGCGCTTCGCCAGCCCGGCCCGGCCTGTTCCGGCCACTCGCACCAGGGATACGGTGCGCGTCGCCAGCCCGCCCGGCCTGTTCCTGCTCTCCGCACTAGGCGTTATGGGAGTCCCCAGGGTCCAGCATGCCCTGTTCCGGCTCCCCGCACTAGGCGTTATGGGAGTCCCCAGGGTCCAGCATGCCCTGTTCCGGCTCCCCGCACTAGGCGTTATGGGAGTCCCCAGGGTCCAGCATGCCCTGTTCCGGCTCCCCGCACTAGGCGTCATGTGCGTTCCCAGGGTCCAGCAAGCCCTGTTGCTTCTCTCCGCACTAGCCCTGAGATGCGTGTCCTCAGCCCGGTACCTCCTGTTCCGGCACCACGCACCAGGCCTACGATGCGCCTCAGACGGCCAGAGTCTGCCGTCTGCCCAACGGGCCTGAACTGTCCGTCTGCCCAACGCCGTCTGAACTGTCCGTCTGCCCAACGCCGTCCTGAACTGCCCGTCTGCCCAACGGGGCCTGAACTGTCCGTCTGCCCAACGCCGTCTGAACTGCCCGTCTGCCCAACGCCGTCAGAGCCTTCCGCCAGACAGGATCAGCCAGAGCCTTCTGCCAGACAGGATCAGCCAGAGCCTTCCGCCAGACAGGATCAGCCAGAGCCTTCCGCCAGACAGGATCAGCCAGAGCCTTCTGCCAGACAGGATCAGCCAGAGCCTTCTGCCAGACAGGATCAGCCAGAGCCTTCTGCCAGACAGGATCAGCCAGAGCCTTCTGCCAGACAGGATCAGCCAGAGCCTTCTGCCAGACAGGATCAGCCAGAGCCTTCTGCCAGACAGGATCAGCCAGAGCCTTCTGCCAGACAGGATCAGCCAGAGCCTTCCGCCAGACAGGATCCGCCAGAGCCGTCCAGCCAGGATCCGCCTGAGCCAGCCAGCCAGGATCTGCCCCTCAGTCCGGTGCTGCCCTTTAGTCAGGTGCTGCCCCTTAGCCCGGTGCTGCCCCTTGGTCCGGTGCTGCCCCTTAGTCGGTGCTGCCACTTAGTCCGGTGCTGCCCCTTAGTCAGGTGCTGTCCCTTAGTCCGGTACTGCCTACTAAGCAGTTTGTGACTGTGGTGGGGTGGGGATCACGACCCGGGGCCAGAGCCACCACCGTGGACAGACGCCCACCCAGACCCTCCCCTAGGCGTATGCTGGTGCGCCCGGAGTGCGCACCTTTAGGGGGTACTGTGACACTCTGGCTCTAGGACTTTTGTATGTGAGCTAGAGTGTATGTTGTTTTGTTGGGGATTTGGGTGTTTTTCTATGTTGGTAGTTCTGTCGGGTGTATTTCTATGTTTGCAGGTCTGTGGGTTGTTTTTCTAGGTGTTGTATGTTGTAGTCAATGACTCCCAATCGGAGGTAACGTAGTGTCAGCTGTCGGCTCGTTATCTCTGATTGGGAGCCATATTTAAACTGTCAGTTTTCACCTTTGTTTTGTGGGTTATTGTTCCAAGTTCAGTGTATTGTTACGTTAGGACTTCACTATCGTCTTTTGTTGTTTTTACGTGGTTGCTTTATAAATAAAGTCATCATGTTCACTCCACGCGCTGCGTATTGGTCCGCTCCTTCCGACGATCGTGACAGTTACTGTTAAAATAGTTGCTTTAGTTGATGTATTAACACTCTTAATTATTTCCAGTGGGAAAGTTACAGATGTCCTCTGTGTATTATTTACTGTTGGAGTCGCTACTATAATATACTGCTCCTGAACTCCTTTGGTGACTGTGGAAACTTCAGCAGACTTTAAATCTTCCATCATAAGCTTAACCTTACGAGTTACATAGCCTTTTAACCAATAATTCTTAACCGGAACAAATTTTAACACTGGCTCTAAATAAGTACACATATATTCTCCCTGATCTTCCCATGTAACATTACGCAAAATAAGTGAGCAATCACTCATAACCCTCTTCCACTTCATATCGTTGTACAAAATATACTTCCTTTGACTAGATGAAACAGCTTCTACTTTTGGTCCTGATAACATCACTTCTTCTCCCCTAATTATCTCTCAACGTGGGAGGAATTTCACCACCCCCACTCCTCTCTCACATCTCAAGGAAGATGAGCTGTACCACCCATCCTAACCCTAATGACAGTATTTTCTTCTAAAATTGGTGTTGGAGCGATTGTCTGAGGCTCCATTCTAATCAAATGTGATACATTTATAACTTTAATAACTGTCAATGTTTAAAGAGTTGAATTGCTTCTCACTGTTGTTGTAATAGGCTGAAGTGTTGATGTCATTGTTGTTGATTCATCTATTTTCCCTACAGCTTTGAGCTCTTTACTTGTATTTCCATCTATCACCACTAGTGTCACTACATTAACTCTCAGTCCCAACTCTAATCCCTCACTTTCAAACTGTGGATTAAAAAAATAAATGTATAATCACCTTGATCCTCCTGCTGGGAATTGTACACATAGAGATTACAATCACCCTCAATCTTCAGTCTTCTCTTATCATTCAGCAACGCATACTTTCTCAATGGAACTGCTCCTAACCGATCTAAACTCCTTCCATAGCTATCTTCCCACTGAACTCTAAATTTCCCTTCACCACTGTTCTCCCTCATGTACTGACATGGGAGCTGAGCTGACTGTCCTAGAGTTACTTCAACCCTAGTTTTCCATAACATTTTTAGTCTGACTTTTTCCAAATTTTTTCAAAAACCATTTCACTGATTTATCCACAAATTCCTTCCCACTAATTTGAGGATATTTGATCGGGAAGTCCCCACCTACTTATAACTTCTTTACACAATAACTTGGCAACCGATTGAGCATATTTTCGCTTAGTTGGACATCCTATGCACCTCTTGGTGTAGGAATGTAACCAAGAATAACAGTCAAACCCCTGCGAACATTATTTTTCAGACAGATTGTGCACCTGCCTATGACATAGTCAACCTGTTCAAGCAAATATGGTGCCCAAAAACCATACTCCTTTATGATATTTCTCCTAACCTCCCCCTTGCAACATTAGCTAACCCATAGCTTCCTGAATCATCAGACCTAATAGGTCTAGAGGCGCTACTATCAACCCCTCATGGTTTCTCCAAAGACAACAAAGGATTGTTACTCTGAGGATTTTTTATTGTCTTCAAAACACCTGCTTTCGAAAGTCCTTCAATTTGTGGTTCAATCCCTTGGATTGCTTCATCTTTCAATGGATACTGATTCTTCCAAGGAGGTCTTGCTCCTAGTCGAAGTTCAACTTTCACCTCAATTGGGCTGATTTCACAAGTCCAATATCGGTACTGTGTTGAGACCACAAACATTATTGAACTTGTTGCAACATCTCCTCTTTCATAGGGTCTGAATCCATCTTCACACTGCAAATAGATTCATGTGTCATCCGTACAGCTTATGGCTCTCCTTGTCCTTGAGCCGAAATCATTATTTTGAGAAATCGCTGATCTTCACTCCTCCAAATCCCCAAATTCTCTTTCAGCAGTACGAAAACAGCTTTCTCTGCTTCTGTCATCATTTCTCCTATTTGCTTCTGCTCATAGCCTTCAGAAACCAACAAGGTCACATGTGGCACACTCTTCTCAATCTCCAATTCTTTATCCAGATAATCGTCTGTGTTTATCTTCCTAGCTGCTCCTTGTGGTCCTAAAATTATGCAACATGAGCTGAGTTGAACTTTCTTTGTTTGATGACTCAACCATTCCTCTGAGTTCGATTGGGCAGCATTCTTGAAATACTTGAGCGTACAATGAAATTGATATTCCCGAAGCCTCGCATCTGGCATATTTGTCACAATGAATTTATCCCATATCTTAGCCTGCTTCAAAAAATCTTCTCTGAGATTTCCAATCCAGAATACTGTAGAAGAATCCATCTCTGTCATCATCAACAATTGGTAAACCTTTTCCTTTGGCACTTCTACCAGACAGCCGTCTGGTGTACATTTTATTGTACAGTTCAACTTACACAATGCATCTCTTCCCAACAATGCAATAGGTGTATGTTCTGATACCAGTAAGGGTATTGTAATTTTCTGATTTTCATAGCAGCTCAATTGGTTCCGTAAGAGGAATCAGCTGTTTCACTCCCTCAAATCCAATTGTCCTAATTAGTTGATTTGACATAGTGAGATGTGTAACATCTTCAGGCCGAACACAGATAAAAGCAGCTCTGCTATCCGCCATCACTTCCAATGGTCGGTTGTTTATTTTCACCTCAATTGTTGGATCTTTTTCCGGTCCTGATGCTACCAGCTGACACCCCCCTTTCGGATCTTCTGGGCACCCCTAGAATCCTTGCTCTGGGCCCCTATAAGGGTTCACCGGTCCTCCAGATGATCTTGACTGGCCCCTGTATCTTCCTCTAAAATTCCCTCTGGTGTTTCCTCCTGGCCCATTACACTCACAGCAAAGTCACCAACCTGTCCACAATCATAACACACTTCTGAAGATTGCTGGAAGTATGGCTTAAATCTTCCTCCTCTTCCTCTTCCTAAGCCTTCTCGTCCCCTTCCTCTCCAATTCTGTGTCTGTCCAGAGACTGGCTATGGATATGAAACAACTTGTACCGCTATTGGTGGCTGGTACAATTGCGGTTGGAACTGGTGCAGTTGAAGCTGTGGCAGTGATTGTTGATTTGGTGAACACTGATTCTGCATAACCAAAGTTTGTTTCTTCTCCTTCTTATTCTCCACCAGTTGTATTTGATTGAGTTTTCTGAGAGTTTCTTGGTCCTGTTCTTTCTGGTTGTGTTCCTTTTTCCTGTACAGATCCACTTGATGGGCTATATGATCTATATCTCTTTCTATTTTTTCTGTGCTAGTCATTGTATAATAAAATCCTCTTGAACATGAAGCACCTTTAATCTCCAAATCTTCATCGCTTTCTCCATCTTCACTTTCATCAGAGATCGAATCTCTTGTATTCTTCTCCTTCCAACTTCCATCACCCCTTATTTCCTCTCTGGCCAACCTCCATCTGATCACAGGGTCATATCCACCCATGATCTCTTCTGAATCACTCTGATCATCATCATCATCATCTTCAAGTTCCATCCTCCTGAACCTCACTCCACCCTTAGTTTCCAGACATCTTGTTTTCTTCTTACTTTTGGAGTTTTGGATTCATCTTTATGGTCGTTTCTGCTTTTTCTCTCTCTATTATACAAGCACTTTCATTTTGTTGAAGACGTCTGGGTTAAGAGTCGCTTCCACTGGCCATGGTTGTTCAATGTCAGGCCAACGTTTATTCAATTTTCCAGAAAACCTTGCAATACCATTAACTAGAGGATTACTATTTTCTACTACATCAACAGGAGTAATTACTTTCATAGTTTTTATGTCCTGTCCAGCCCCGCCCGGCCTGTTCCTGCTCTCCGCACTAGGCGTTATGGGAGTCCCCAGGGTCCAGCATGCCCTGTTCCGGCTCCCCGCACTAGGCGTTATGGGAGTCCCCAGGGTCCAGCATGCCCTGTTCCGGCTCCCCGCACTAGGCGTTATGGGAGTCCCCAGGGTCCAGCATGCCCTGTTCCGGCTCCCCGCACTAGGCGTCATGTGCGTTCCCAGGGTCCAGCAAGCCCTGTTGCTTCTCTCCGCACTAGCCCTGAGATGCGTGTCCTCAGCCCGGTACCTCCTGTTCCGGCACCACGCACCAGGCCTACGATGCGCCTCAGACGGCCAGGAGTCTGCCGTCTGCCCAACGGGGCCTGAACTGTCCGTCTGCCCAACGCCGTCCTGAACTGTCCGTCTGCCCAACGCCCGTCTGAACTGCCCGTCTGCCCAACGGGGCCTGAACTGTCCGTCTGCCCAACGCCGTCTGAACTGCCCGTCTGCCCAACGCCGTCAGAGCCTTCCGCCAGACAGGATCAGCCAGAGCCTTCTGCCAGACAGGATCAGCCAGAGCCTTCCGCCAGACAGGATCAGCCAGAGCCTTCCGCCAGACAGGATCAGCCAGAGCCTTCTGCCAGACAGGATCAGCCAGAGCCTTCTGCCAGACAGGATCAGCCAGAGCCTTCTGCCAGACAGGATCAGCCAGAGCCTTCTGCCAGACAGGATCAGCCAGAGCCTTCTGCCAGACAGGATCAGCCAGAGCCTTCTGCCAGACAGGATCAGCCAGAGCCTTCTGCCAGACAGGATCAGCCAGAGCCTTCCGCCAGACAGGATCCGCCAGAGCCGTCCAGCCAGGATCCGCCTGAGCCAGCCAGCCAGGATCTGCCCCTCAGTCCGGTGCTGCCCTTTAGTCAGGTGCTGCCCCTTAGCCCGGTGCTGCCCCTTGGTCCGGTGCTGCCCCTTAGTCCGGTGCTGCCACTTAGTCCGGTGCTGCCCCTTAGTCAGGTGCTGTCCCTTAGTCCGGTACTGCCTACTAAGCAGTTTGTGACTGTGGTGGGGTGGGGATCACGACCGGGGCCAGAGCCACCACCGTGGACAGACGCCCACCCAGACCCTCCCCTAGAGCGTATGCTGGTGCGCCCGGAGTGCGCACCTTTAGGGGAGTACTGTGACACTCTGGCTCTAGGACTTTTGTATGTGAGCTAGAGTGTATGTTGTTTTGTTGGGGATTTGGGTGTTTTTCTATGTTGGTAGTTCTGTCGGGTGTATTTCTATGTTTGCAGGTCTGTGGGTTGTTTTTCTAGGTGTTGTATGTTGTAGTCAATGACTCCCAATCGGAGGTAACGAGTGTCAGCTGTCGGCTCGTTATCTCTGATTGGGAGCCATATTTAAACTGTCAGTTTTCACCTTTGTTTTGTGGGTTATTGTTCCAAGTTCAGTGTATTGTTACGTTAGGACTTCACTATCGTCTTTTGTTGTTTTTACGTGGTTGCTTTATAAATAAAGTCATCATGTTCACTCCACGCGCTGCGTATTGGTCCGCTCCTTCCGACGATCGTGACAGTTACTGTTAAAATAGTTGCTTTAGTTGATGTATTAACACTCTTAATTATTTCCAGTGGGAAAGTTACAGATGTCCTCTGTGTATTATTTACTGTTGGAGTCGCTACTATAATATACTGCTCCTGAACTCCTTTGGTGACTGTGGAAACTTCAGCAGACTTTAAATCTTCCATCATAAGCTTAACCTTACGAGTTACATAGCCTTTTAACCAATAATTCTTAACCGGAACAAATTTTAACACTGGCTCTAAATAAGTACACATATATTCTCCCTGATCTTCCCATGTAACATTACGCAAAATAAGTGAGCAATCACTCATAACCCTCTTCCACTTCATATCGTTGTACAAAATATACTTCCTTTGACTAGATGAAACAGCTTCTACTTTTGGTCCTGATAACATCACTTCTTCTCCCTAATTATCTCTCAACGTGGGAGGAATTTCACCACCCCCACTCCTCTCTCACATCTCAAGGAAGATGAGCTGTACCACCCATCCTAACCCTAATGACAGTATTTTCTTCTAAAATTGGTGTTGGAGCGATTGTCTGAGGCTCCATTCTAATCAAATGTGATACATTTATAACTTTAATAACTGTCAATGTTTAAAGAGTTGAATTGCTTCTCACTGTTGTTGTAATAGGCTGAAGTGTTGATGTCATTGTTGTTGATTCATCTATTTTCCCTACAGCTTTGAGCTCTTTACTTGTATTTCCATCTATCACCACTAGTGTCACTACATTAACTCTCAGTCCCAACTCTAATCCCTCACTTTCAAACTGTGGATTAAAAAAATAAATGTATAATCACCTTGATCCTCCTGCTGGGAATTGTACACATAGAGATTACAATCACCCTCAATCTTCAGTCTTCTCTTATCATTCAGCAACGCATACTTTCTCAATGGAACTGCTCCTAACCGATCTAAACTCCTTCCATAGCTATCTTCCCACTGAACTCTAAATTTCCCTTCACCACTGTTCTCCCTCATGTACTGACATGGGAGCTGAGCTGACTGTCCTAGAGTTACTTCAACCCTAGTTTTCCATAACATTTTTAGTCTGACTTTTTCCAAATTTTTTCAAAAACCATTTCACTGATTTATCCACAAATTCCTTCCCACTAATTTGAGGATATTTGATCGGGAAGTCCCCACCTACTTATAACTTCTTTACACAATAACTTGGCAACCGATTGAGCATATTTTCGCTTAGTTGGACATCCTATGCACCTCTTGGTGTAGGAATGTAACCAAGAATAACAGTCAAACCCCTGCGAACATTATTTTTCAGACAGATTGTGCACCTGCCTATGACATAGTCAACCTGTTCAAGCAAATATGGTGCCCAAAAACCATACTCCTTTATGATATTTCTCCTAACCTCCCCCCTTGCAACATTAGCTAACCCATAGCTTCCTGAATCATCAGACCTAATAGGTCTAGAGGCGCTACTATCAACCCCTCATGGTTTCTCCAAAGACAACAAAGGATTGTTACTCTGAGGATTTTTTATTGTCTTCAAAACACCTGCTTTCGAAAGTCCTTCAATTTGTGGTTCAATCCCTTGGATTGCTTCATCTTTCAATGGATACTGATTCTTCCAAGGAGGTCTTGCTCCTAGTCGAAGTTCAACTTTCACCTCAATTGGGCTGATTTCACAAGTCCAATATCGGTACTGTGTTGAGACCACAAACATTATTGAACTTGTTGCAACATCTCCTCTTTCATAGGGTCTGAATCCATCTTCACACTGCAAATAGATTCATGTGTCATCCGTACAGCTTATGGCTCTCCTTGTCCTTGAGCCGAAATCATTATTTTGAGAAATCGCTGATCTTCACTCCTCCAAATCCCCAAATTCTCTTTCAGCAGTACGAAAACAGCTTTCTCTGCTTCTGTCATCATTTCTCCTATTTGCTTCTGCTCATAGCCTTCAGAAACCAACAAGGTCACATGTGGCACACTCTTCTCAATCTCCAATTCTTTATCCAGATAATCGTCTGTGTTTATCTTCCTAGCTGCTCCTTGTGGTCCTAAAATTATGCAACATGAGCTGAGTTGAACTTTCTTTGTTTGATGACTCAACCATTCCTCTGAGTTCGATTGGGCAGCATTCTTGAAATACTTGAGCGTACAATGAAATTGATATTCCCGAAGCCTCGCATCTGGCATATTTGTCACAATGAATTTATCCCATATCTTAGCCTGCTTCAAAAAATCTTCTCTGAGATTTCCAATCCAGAATACTGTAGAAGAATCCATCTCTGTCATCATCAACAATTGGTAAACCTTTTCCTTTGGCACTTCTACCAGACAGCCGTCTGGTGTACATTTTATTGTACAGTTCAACTTACACAATGCATCTCTTCCCAACAATGCAATAGGTGTATGTTCTGATACCAGTAAGGGTATTGTAATTTTCTGATTTTCATAGCAGCTCAATTGGTTCCGTAAGAGGAATCAGCTGTTTCACTCCCTCAAATCCAATTGTCCTAATTAGTTGATTTGACATAGTGAGATGTGTAACATCTTCAGGCCGAACACAGATAAAAGCAGCTCTGCTATCCGCCATCACTTCCAATGGTCGGTTGTTTATTTTCACCTCAATTGTTGGATCTTTTTCCGGTCCTGATGCTACCAGCTGACACCCCCCTTTCGGATCTTCTGGGCACCCCTAGAATCCTTGCTCTGGGCCCCTATAAGGGTTCACCGGTCCTCCAGATGATCTTGACTGGCCCCTGTATCTTCCTCTAAAATTCCCTCTGGTGTTTCCTCCTGGCCCATTACACTCACAGCAAAGTCACCAACCTGTCCACAATCATAACACACTTCTGAAGATTGCTGGAAGTATGGCTTAAATCTTCCTCCTCTTCCTCTTCCTAAGCCTTCTCGTCCCCTTCCTCTCCAATTCTGTGTCTGTCCAGAGACTGGCTATGGATATGAAACAACTTGTACCGCTATTGGTGGCTGGTACAATTGCGGTTGGAACTGGTGCAGTTGAAGCTGTGGCAGTGATTGTTGATTTGGTGAACACTGATTCTGCATAACCAAAGTTTGTTTCTTCTCCTTCTTATTCTCCACCAGTTGTATTTGATTGAGTTTTCTGAGAGTTTCTTGGTCCTGTTCTTTCTGGTTGTGTTCCTTTTTCCTGTACAGATCCACTTGATGGGCTATATGATCTATATCTCTTTCTATTTTTCTGTGCTAGTCATTGTATAATAAAATCCTCTTGAACATGAAGCACCTTTAATCTCCAAATCTTCATCGCTTTCTCCATCTTCACTTTCATCAGAGATCGAATCTCTTGTATTCTTCTCCTTCCAACTTCCATCACCCCTTATTTCCTCTCTGGCCAACCTCCATCTGATCACAGGGTCATATCCACCCATGATCTCTTCTGAATCACTCTGATCATCATCATCATCATCTTCAAGTTCCATCCTCCTGAACCTCACTCCACCCTTAGTTTCCAGACATCTTGTTTTCTTCTTACTTTTGGAGTTTTGGATTCATCTTTATGGTCGTTTCTGCTTTTTTCTCTCTCTATTATACAAGCACTTTCATTTTGTTGAAGACGTCTGGGTTAAGAGTCGCTTCCACTGGCCATGGTTGTTCAATGTCAGGCCAACGTTTATTCAATTTTCCAGAAAACCTTGCAATACCATTAACTAGAGGATTACTATTTTCTACTACATCAACAGGAGTAATTACTTTCATAGTTTTTATGTCCTTTTTCCCCATTGTAACAACTCTTTTATATTCCTTTATTGTGAATTATTTTATTATTATTATTATTTTAAACCAATTAATTTGTAAACCAAAAATACTGTAGCTTATGTTTCCCTCCTTTTTTTTGTTGTTGAAATTAATTAATCAATATATGTATTTATTTTTTATTAATTAATTAATGTATTTATTTATTTTATTTCATTTTACCAAATTATTGATTAGTGGCAATCTTACCACATCCGATCAGGAAAAGTAAATGAAAGTAGTCAACTTCAGAGCAATCCAAAAAAGAAAGACCTGTAATCCAGCAACACTACAGCACTCACAAACCAATTGCTTAATAAGCACCCAATTACCTTACTTTTACAGAATATTGTCAGTGCTGGATTTCCAACACAACTCTAATCAAACCAACTCATGCACAAAAAACTCCAATGTGCAATTCTTAATTACATCAATTGATCAGTCTGTTGCCAAGTCCCTGTCAAATTGTCACAACATGAAAAATGCTAGGCACACACAATATCCTCTATGGGAAGGTACGTTTTGTGAACAGAACAGTACTGGCCTTGATTGGACTTGATCCGTGGCAGCACACACTGTCACGTGACGTACTCGTCAGCACCTCCTCTCTCTCTCTGTCTCCTCCTCGTCTCTCATATCACAGGAGAACAAAGAACACAGACAATAATTTAGTATTTTATGCATTCACTGGGTTATTTCAACCATACAATACCCTTTTAGACATACCTATGTTCACACTCGCGCTAAGAAATAAGCAAACAGCTTAACTCAGGAATATTATAAATAGCTCAATAACATATTTTTAATCCGTCAACATATCTCTCATTTATAAATACAATAGATCTCAATCAAATAGTTTCATCGTTAAGCAACAGCCGATTTAACAAACAGAATACTTTATTTGTGTGTAAGTCTCCCCCTCCTTCTCTGTCTGCATGTCACAGCAGCTCTGTGCAGGCAGGTGAGTGGCATATTTGCTCTACGTAACTCTAAACTCATAAAATCCCACACATGCGCATATCATTCACCAGTGCGATTTCAGAGTGAGAAGAGCTCCCAAGCAGCTCTCTCCAAGCTAAACAGCAGAAAGTAGACAGACCAGCTGTCCCTCCGTTATTTCCCCAACACAGACAAACAGTAACACTTAACAGAACTCACAAACCAACACAAAACATAGAACACAAATCCTACTTCGAAGTTTCTTATCTTTACTTATCCTAATCTGCAGATTTATAGTTATTTTCTTATCCATTACAAATAATTGTCCTCCCAGGGGCTCATATATAGTTAACAATTATTAAACGTTCTCGCTAATCGAGACTCATAAGATTTTAACCTTAACTAACATATTTCCTTACAAAAAACTAAAACCCCTGTTGTCATAGCCTTAGTCGACACACAGCAGAGACCTCCCCTTTTTTTTCACACACACACAGGGTCTCTTTTCTCACACACACACACAATTCAAGAGGAATGTATCCGTTCCTACGGTCCTCTAAAGCATGCTACCGTCGTTCCTTATTTCTCATAGTTCTTTCCTAAATTTCTGCTACCTTGAGTTTGCAGATATCCAATGAGAGGTTACATCGAACATATACCCCGTCAACTATAAGTCGAGGAGTAACTTGCAACCGAATGTATCTACCACAAACACCAGTTGCCAGAACTGACCTTAAAAATCAACCTAGTGAGTTTTCAGGATTTTCGGCCCATCCTTATGATCGCCTCGTTTGAGGGCTTCCATAGATCAACGACGTCCTAATTAGTATACATTTTTCCTTAGTTCCTGGCCTTATTCCTTCATTCTATTCTTTTTCAATTTTATTCAAGCCAAATATCCCTGTGCCCAGTGTTATCAATTCCTATAGACACTCCCCCCTCTTTGCGTTGCTTTCAATGCAAAGAAATTTAGAAATTTAGAACGGATTCTCATCACACAGCAAATAACAGCAAAGCGCACACATAAGTCCTTTGACGGTGCAGTCTTTCAACGCACACACACACACAAGCACACAAACTGACCAGCGCCCAAAGTTTGTGAGAAAGCTCACCGTATCTGCATGCCTCTTGAGCGGGAGTCAGCTCGGCGCCCATGAATGGAACGCTGAGAAAAGACGCAACACGTCCCAAATTCCTCGTCGCCATTAATGTAGTGTCGAGATAACGATGCTGAGATGCTGTGATGACAAGAAATCCGCTGACACTGTCCTTGATTATAATAGTTTATTACACCAAAGATTTCAGCGTCAATTTACAGACTCCTGCAGACATCTGGAGAACAACTGACCCAATCTCTAATATGTTGTCCCTCCTCGTCCTTTGTTCCAACCATGGTATTTATAATCTGTAACATGATATGGGTGGTTTTCCCATAAACCAATCCCAGGCCTCCACATAACAGACTTCCTCTGTTTTAGGGGGCCCCTATAGTAATGCTTTGCAGATGCTTCCGCAAGCTGAGTCAACTTCCTCTAACACACCATTTGCAAACGTCAGCAAAGTCATAAAATGTTTAGACACTACACTCCCTAGTCTCTAATCTTTCCCCAGAGTACAATAATTCACTCTCCCCAGTGTCCACATAGTCACAGATGGTAACCTTCTACCTTTGGACCTTCCTGAATATACTGATATAAGATGGAAAGGGCTGGCCATGACCTGTATTTGTAATCACAGCACGATTCATTGCCTCAATACACACAGAACACAGCGATGGCACCAAAAATAAGCTTTCATGCACGCTAAGCCCACCGCCCTATCCCTTTCGATGATCCATCACTGCCACTCAGCTGCATCCCCACCCACAGTGTTAATGAAAGGGGCTGATTATAATGAAGCATGTCCAATACTGTATTCAGCATTAGCATTTTAAACACAATGAAATGTCTCAGCACAGCTATTCCCAAAAAAGTATCCTGCTCAATTAGACTGGCCAGAATTATAATGAAGGTCTCTGGTGTTGATCGCTTGAGTGGCATCATTTGGAAGAAGTGATCTCTTCATTTTGGGCATATAAAGTAGCACTTTGATTCTACTAGTTTTGGTATTGCAGCAGAATCAGCATGGGGATATTTTGTTATCCCAGAAGATATTACGTGAGCCTCAGTTGAGGGTTTTTAATGAGGAAATACAGTGGCTTGCAAAAGTATTTTGTTACAAAGTTGGATTAAAATGGATTGAATTGTCATTTTTTGTCAACAATCTACACAAATGTATGTACAGTACCAGTCAAAAGTTTGGACACACCTACTCATTCAAGGGTTTTTCTTTATTTTTACTATTTTCTACATTGTAGAATAAGACATCAAAACTATTGAAATTACACACATGGAATCATTTAGTAATCAAAAAAGTGTTAAACAAATCAAAATATATTTTACATTTGAGATAATTCAAAGTAACCACCCTTTGCCTTGATGACAGCTTTGCACACTCTTGGCATTCTCTCAACCAGCTTAATGAGGAATGCTTTTCCAACAGCCTTGAAGGAGTTCCAACAAATCAAATCAAATCAAATTGTATTGGTCACATGCGCCGAATACAACAGGTGCAGACATTACAGTGAAATGCTTACTTACAGCCCTTAACCAACAGTGCATTTATTTTAAACAAAAAAAGTAAGAATAAAACAACAACAAAAAAAGTGTTGAGAAAAAAAGAGCAGAAGTAAAATAAAGTGACAGTAGGGAGGCTATATATACAGTAAAATAAAGTGACAGTAGGGAGGCTATATATACAGGGGGGTACCGTTGCAGAGTCAATGTGCGGGGGCACCGGCTAGTTGAGGTAGTTGAGGTAATATGTACATGTGGGTAGAGTTAAAGTGACTATGCATAAATACTTAACAGAGTAGCAGCAGCGTAAAAAGGATGGGGTGGGGGGCAGTGCAAATAGTCCGGGTAGCCATGATTAGCTGTTCAGGAGTCGTATGGCTTGGGGGTAGAAGCTGTTGAGAAGTCTTTTGGACCTAGACTTGGCACTCCGGTACCGCTTGCCGTGCGGTAGCAGAGAGAACAGTCTATGACTAGGGTGGCTGGAGTCTTTGACAATTTTGAGGGCCTTCCTCTGACACCGCCTGGTATAGAGGTCCTGAATGGCAGGGAGCTTTGCCCCAGTGATGTACTGGGCCGTACGCACTACCCTCTGTAGTGCCTTGCGGTCAGAGGCCAAGCAGTTGCCATACCAGGCAGTGATGCAACCAGTCAGGATGCTCTCGATGGTGCAGCTGTAG
Organism: Coregonus clupeaformis; assembly: GCF_020615455.1. Lineage (NCBI taxonomy): Eukaryota > Metazoa > Chordata > Actinopteri > Salmoniformes > Salmonidae > Coregonus > Coregonus clupeaformis. The sequence continues at coordinate 59,727,494 of NC_059192.1, forward strand.
AATTTTTTGAGGATCTGAGGACCCATGCCAAATCTTTTTAGTCTCCTGAGGGGGAATAGGCTTTGTCGTGCCCTCTTCACGACTGTCTTGGTGTGTTTGGACCATGGTAGTTTGTTGGTGATGTGGACACCAAGGAACTTGAAGCTCTCAACCTGTTCCACTACAGCCCCGTCGATGAGAATGGGGGCGTGCTCAGTCCTCTTTTTTTTCCTGTAGTCCACAATCATCTCCTTTGTCTTGGTCACGTTGAGGGAGAGGTTGTTGTCCTGGCACCACACGGCCAGATCTCTGACCTCCTCCCTATAGGCTGTCTCATCGTTGTCGGTGATCAGGCCTACCACTGTTGTGTCGTCGGCAAACTTAATGATGGTGTTGGAGTCGTGCCTGGCCATGCAGTCATGGGTGAACAGAGAGTACAGGAGGGGACTGAGCACGCACCCCTGAGGGGCCCCCGTGTTGAGGATCAGTGTGGCAGATGTGTTGTTACCTACCCTTACCACCTGGGGGCGGCCCGTCAGGAAGTCCAGGATCCAGTTGCAGAGGGAGGTGTTTAGTCCCAGGATCCTTAGCTTAGTGATGAGTTTAGAGGGCACTATGGTGTTGAATGCTGAGCTGTAGTCAATGAATAGCATTCTCACGTAGGTGTTCCTCTTGTCCAGGTGGGAAAGGGCAGTGTGGAGTGCGATAGAGATTGCATCATCTGTGGATCTGTTGGGGCGGTATGCAAATTGGAGTGGGTCTAGGGTTTCTGGGATTATGCTGTTGATGTGAGCCATGACCAGTCTTTCAAAGCACTTCATGGCTACAGACGTCAGTGCTACGGGTCGGTAGTCATTTAGGCAGGTTATCTTAGAGTTCTTGGGCACGGGGACTATGGTGGTCTGCTTGAAACATGTTGGTATTACAGACTCAGTCAGGGACATGTTGAAAATGTCAGTGAAGACACTTGCCAGTTGGTCAGCACATGCTCGGAGTACACGTCCTGGTAATCCGCCTGGCCCTGCGGCCTTGTGAATGTTGACCTGCTTAAAAGTCTTACTCACATCGGCTACGGAGAGCGTGATCACATAGTCATCCGGAACAGCTGGTGCTCTCATGCATGCTTCAGTGTTGCTTGCCTCGAAGCGAGCATAGAAGTGGTTTAGCTCGTCTGGTAGGCTTGTGTCACTGGGCAGCTCGCGGCAGTGCTTCCCTTTGTAGTCTGTAATAGTTTTCAAGCCCTGCCACATCCGACGAGCGTCAGAGCCAGTGTAGTATGATTCAATCTTAGACCTGTATTGACTCTTTGCCTGTTTGATGGTTCGTCGGAGGTCGTAGCGGGATTTCTTATAAGCGTCCGGGTTAGAGTCCCGTTCCTTGAAAGCGGCAGCTCTACCCTTTAGCTCAGTGCGGATGTTTCCTGTAATCCATGGCTTCTGGTTGGGGTATGTACGCACGGTCACTGTGGGGGACGACATCATCGATGCACTTATTGATGAAGCCAGTGACTGATGTGGTGTACTCCTCAATGCTGTCTGAAGAATCCCGAACATGTTCCAGTCTGTGCTAGCAAAACAGTCCTGTAGCTTAGCATCTGCGTCATCTGACCACTTTTTTATTAACCGAATCACTGGTGCTTCCTGCTTCAGTTTTTGCTTATAAGCAGGAATCAGGAGGATAGAGTTATGGTCAGATTTGCCAAATGGAGGGCGAGGGAGTGCTTTGTATGCGTCTCTGTGTGTGGAGTAAAGGTGGTCTAGAGTTTTTTTCCCTCTGGTTGCACATTTAACATGCTGGTAGAAATTAGGTAGAACGGATTTAAGTTTCCCTGCATTAAAGTCCCCGGCCACTAGGAGCGCTGCATCTGGATGAGCGTTTTCCTGTTGATTAATGGCCTTGTACAACTCATTCAGAGCAATCTTAATGCCAGCATTGGTTTGTGGTGGTAAATAGACAGCTATGAAAAATATAGATGAAAACTCTCTTGGTAAATAGTGTGGTCTACAGCTTATCATAAGATACTCTACCTCAGGCGAGCAAAACCTCGAGACTTCCTTAGTATTTGATTTTGTGCACCAGCTGTTGTTTACAAATATACACAGACCGTCGCCCCTTGTCTTACCAGAGTCAGACGTTCTGTCCTGCCGATGTAGCGTATAGCCTGCTAGCTGAATGTTATCATTGTTGTCGTTCAGCCACGACTCCGTGAAACATAAGATATTACAGTTTTTAATGTCCCGTTGGTAGGATAACCGTAATCTTAACTCGTCCATTTTATTCTCAAAAGATTGAACGTTGGCTAGTAGGATTGATGGGAGAGGCAGTTTACTCGCTTCGCCGTCGGATCCTTACAAGGCACCCGGATCTGCGTCCGCGATATCTCCGTCTCTTCCTCACGCGAATGACGGGGATCTGGGCCTTGTCGGGTGTCTGTAGGAAATCCTTCGCGACCGCCTCGTTGAAGAAAAAATCTTCGTCCAATGCGAGGTGAGTAATCGCTGTCCTGATATCCAGAAGCTCTTTTTGGTTATAAGAGACGATGGCAGAAACATTATGTACAAAATAAATTACAAATAACGCGGAAAAACACACATAATAGTACAATTGGTTAGAGGGCTGTAAAACGGCAGCCATCTTCCCGGCGCTGTCCTAATTCCTGGTGACAATATTATGTCATTCTCAAACATAGGCTGAGCACTTGTTGGCTGCTTTTCCTTCACTCTGCGGTCCAATTTATCCCAAACCATCTCAATTGGGTGATTGTGGAGGCCAGGTCATCTGATGCAGCACTCCATCACTCTCCTTCTTGATCAAATATCCCTTACACAGCCTGGAGGTGTGTTTTGGGTCATTGTCCTGTTGACAAATGTTACGAACCCCGTGGCTCTAAACGTCTAGGGTGGATGGACATGAGACCCGTAACATAAATTATGCAAATTAGGAGTGTGGCATGGAGCAGTGAGAACAAATGTGACACAACAACCATGAACTACCATCAAACACAAATGGTTTATTTCAGAACACACGGTAAGGGTTTGGGAAAAAGGGCTGAGCAGGACCCAAGAAATGAAACAATAGTGTAAAACCCCCTAAACTGATCTAGCCTGCCTGAAGAACCGCTAGGCTGCTGCTAGTCATACAAAAGTACAGTGGGTGGTCCGCTCAGGTCTAACTAGTGTTTTTAGACAGATTTCTTCCTACGGGTAATGTACGCCCAAGGGCAACTAGCTTAAACTCCCCTTTTCCCAGAAACACACAACAGTTACCAAACAGGGTAATCAGCAATTAAGTACGTACACAATACACAGGACACAACAGTATCCACACTCACCTAAAGAAATAGATTCTAACAAAGTTACCAACAGGGTAACCAGCAACTTAGTGAGTACACAATACACAGGACCAGTGGCGGCTCCTGAAAAAATTCTCAGGAGGGGCAATTTTTCTGATGATTTAGGTGACCTACACACATTTAAAAAAAGATATGTCCAGCAACAACATGAAGACAGGGGCAGCATATAAGTCAATACCAGAAGCATTTATTGACTGATCTCAAAAGTGTTGGCTTACCAGGGTTGGTGGAGCCCTCAGTTTCATCTTTGCCTCGTAAAGCTAACTCAAACACTCCATGAAAACTTCACACACTGGATTAGCCGGCTGAGGATGTGGCGGTTCTTGCTAATGTCGTAGTAAATATATTTGTTATAGTGAATATGGAATATGATATGTTGAGTAAAATGTTGTGCTAAGATCTATTTAGGTCAGGAGCTGGTTATAAGTTATGTTCCTATCCAATAACAATGGACAAAAGGGTCCTATCTTGTCAGCCTTGTCAGCAGGTGGCCAAGGACAACACCCACGCCATAGGCCTCTCAGTTCTTCCAACTCACGAGTTCTTGCTCTGAGGACACACACACACACACACACACACACATCATCACTGTTAAACACACACACACACACACATCATCACTGTTAAACACACACACACACACACACACACAAAAATCCCCTCTCTTAGGCTGAACATTTGAAGACAGAGAACCCGACTCAGAGCCAATGCAACAGTGACAGTAGCCTGGAGGGGACCTCGCCCAACTCATCAGGACCAATCAGAAGATCAGAACTACTAGATTGAACCTACTTCATTTATTGCATAAAATGTCTGCACACAATGTTTCGGGCTCTCTTCAGATAATAATAATAATAATAATAATATGCCATTTAGCAGACGCTTTTATCCAAAGCGACTTACAGTCATGCGTGCATACATTTTTGTGTATGGGTGGTCCCGGGGATCGAACCCACTACCTTGGCGTTACAAGCACCATGCTCTACCAGCTGAGCTACAGAAAGTGGATACTCATGGATGCGCATTGCAATTGTAAAATGTCAACACAATTGGAGACACCACGTCATTTTTGGAGACATGTTATTGACAGTAAACTATTGTAGATGCGACTGCTAACTAAATAAAACATTTTAGCTGGCTAGCTAATCATCTTAGCTAAATGTGGGGCAAACAATTCAGTTATTTACCGTTAATTTGAGGGATTGGGGTGAAATAAATCGAGTTACATAGTGATACTTTACGATATACTGTATTGACAATATCGCAATATTTTAGCGCTAGTTGGCTGTACCTGCACCAAAACACCATTATTGTTCCTTCATAGCTTGTTCTCAATCTTTTCACATTGGGAGCCAATTTGTTTTCAGCACTTTTATTTCCATGACTGATCAAAACTCGTTCTCATGGCTTTCTGATCCCCTCTGCAACAGACATATGGTGCGCAATAAAATCACAGTATCGAATCGCAATACGTATAGAATCATGAGACTCGCAATGCTGATGCATATATCTTATCGTGAGGTTCCTGGCAATTCCCAGCCCAAGTTCATTTGCCACAACAAATCTCTTCGCTAGCAAACGCAATGTGTCTCCAGCAATGTTTACTTTTTTTGACGTTCTATGGCATCTCCACTTTCCAAGCATATATGACCACATGTAATATTTTGGTAAGTGATGCAAATAGTGAACTATGTAGGGCCAGGATGTAAAATATATGTAGCTGCAGCAATTTCTCTTATCTGATATGGTAAGTAATGGGGGCTTGATTTATAGCTCCCTAAGAGAGTTTGACGAACGGGTCCGTGAACGCGATTGCAGATATCTTTACCTCTGAATAAACTGCCTTATATTATACAATTATCCACCTTGTCCAAAAGTCTCTACTTTTTCTCCGTTCTCCAGTAAACTTGTTTTATCAACAATAGTAAGGTTCAATGACACAGAAAGCAGTTCAATGTCGGGTACAGTCGCTCTCTTACCAGGATCGCGGTCCGCTCTGACCAGGGTGAAGGTGGCCGGCTCCACCTCTCTGCCAGCAGCGTTTTCATTATTTAGTCCGTTCGTAGCGGGTATGTACCACGATCAACAAGATCAGTCCAAAACCGAAGATCAGTCCAAAGCAGAATGTTTGCAGAATGTTTGTAAACTAAGTCTACAAATTAAAAACATAAAATAACGCCACACTGCAGGTCGCAACATAGACGCTGATAGCCGCCATTGTCTTAGTTACGTTCAACGTTACGTCACGTATGACGAAAGCGCGTAAGTGCATGCACACAGACACCCATAGAGAATGTATTGAAAGCTTTGAAATGTGAAAAAAATAGATTTTACATGACAGGCTATGAGAGACTTCTGGGCGATTTTCAACCTGACTGAAATCGCCCAAAAAACGGGCGGGGCCATTTGAAGCACGACTTTAGCCTGATTTGACATTTAGTGGCTGGCAGATCAGACGTGAACACTGATAACTGCTGTTGCCGTGATATAATTTTTTATAAATTTATAAAAAAAAATATAATTTTTTTTATTTTTTATTTTTTATAATTGATTAGAAAAAAAATCCCTTCCTTTTCCCGTTTGGCAGTGCGTCGCCCATATCGCCCTATTGAACAAGCCGTCCCTGCACAGGACACAACAGTGTCCATACTCACATACGGAAAAAGTCTCTCTCTCTCAACAAACACAAGACTGGTTTTTATACAATGGGATGTGTGATTGAACAAACGAGTAACAGGTGGTGCAATGCACAGGAATGTTCACTGATTGGTCCAATCAGCAGACACCTCAACGACCACCAATCAGGAACATACAGGACACCTGTGATTAGGGCAGAAGGAGAGAAACACACAAAAACACAGGATACCTGTATCCGTAACACTCCCACCCTTAAAAGAGCAAACCACAATGGTTTGCGACACACGTACTATCACAACACCCAAATTCACAAATCATCCTGCCGGGATAACAAAAAAAAACCTAGATCATTACACACGAGACAAAGCATCTGCCAACACATTATCCAACCCCTTTTTGTGGCGGATCTCCAAATTATAATTTTGCACGACAAGTGCCCAACGCATAAGGCGTTGGTTCTGGTTGTACATCCGGTGGAGAAAGACTAAGGGGTTATGATCAGTATACACTATCACTGGTAATGCATTGGAACCAACATAAACTTCAAAGTACTGCAGAGCTAACAACAAAGCTAGAGCTTCTTGTTCAATGGTGGAATAGTTTGTCTGACATTTGTTAAATTTCCGTGAAAAATAACAGACAGGATGGTCCACTCCACTCTGGTCTTGCTGCAGTAGAACAGCCCCAGCACCTCTGGCACTTGCATCTACCTCCAGTTTAAACGGCCGTTCAAAATCTGGCGCAGCAAGAACAGGAGTACTACATAAGAGTGCTTTAGCAGTGTTGAAAGCAGTACAACAATCTTCAGACCATACAAATTTTCTCGCCGGACTGAGCAAATCCGTTAATGGAGCAACTACCGCAGAGAAATTTTTACAGAAACTACGGTAGTAGCCAACCATCCCTAAAAAACGGCGTAGCTCTCTTCTGGTGGTAGGTGCGGGAAATGCGTTTATAGCTGAGACCTTGGCATCTACAGGGCGCACCTGACCATGGCCGACCTGTTTACCAAGATAAGTAACAGTGGCCTTCCCAAACTCGCACTTTGCTAAGTTCAGGGTTAGAGAAGCGGTTGCTAGACGTTCACACACTACCCTTAGAGTTTTAACATGATCAGACCACTCAGTTGAATAAATGACCAGATCATCAAGGTAAGCACTACAATTAGGAACTCCAGCCAATACTGTGTTAACCAGGCGTTGGAAAGTGGCTGGTGCGTTCCGCATCCCAAATGCCATGACAGCATATTGTAGGAAGTGATCTGGGGTCACAAAGGCAGAGATGTCGGAGGCACGTGGGGTTAACGGCACCTGCCAGTAACCTTTTAGAAGATCTAGTTTGGTTACATAAGTAGCAGCACCAACAGTATCAATACAGTCATCCAGTCTGGGTAACGGGAACGAGTCGGGCACTGTGACAGCATTGACTTTCCGATAGTCCGTACATAATCTGGATGTCCCATCAGGTTTAGGAACCAGAATGCACGGAGAACTCCAAGGACTTGAACTTGGCATAGCCAGGTTATTCTCCAGCAAATAACCGACCTCACCCCCTCATTATCTTTCTCTTAGCGACGTTGACACGATAAGGATGTTGCTTGATAGGTGCAGCGTTTCCAACATTAATGTCATGTTCTAGCACATTAGTACATGTAGGAACATCATTAAAAAGACATGGAAAGCTGTGTAATAGTCTCACAATATCATCTGACTGTCTGTCCGTTAAATGAATCAAGCTTGACGGGAGAGACAGCAGCATCTCTGAATTGGGCAATCTAGCACACTGCTGCTGAGTATTGCGCAACTCCAAACCATCTCCGTCCACATCATTAACATGACCTCCCACTACAGCCGTAGCAGCAATAGAGACAGCCGACTCGGCCAGTTTCTCTGGACTGTCTACCTGAGTGACGGGTCTGGTGTGGTATGTCTTCAACATGTTAACGTGGCACACACGAGATTGGCGTTTTCTATCAGGAGTCTGTATCACGTAGTCAGTTTCAGTTAGTTTCTTTTCAATGACATAAGGACCAGAGAAACGTGCTGACAATGACGCTCCTGGCACAGGCAACAATACAAGAACTCGGTCACCTGGCTGCAGTGAACGAGAAACAGCCTGTGTGTCATAGTGTCGTTTCATCCGTTTCTGTGAGGAAGACAGCGCTTCCTTTGCTAGAGCACAGGCAGCATGTAGGCGCTCACGAAAGCGACTAACGTAGTCCAACACATTTTCTTTCACACACAACTCTTGTGACAAAAACTGATCCTTAAGGACTTTCATAGGTCCTCTCATGGTGTGTCCAAACACCAGTTCAGCTGGGCTGAACCCTAGGGATTCCTGTACTGTCTCACGGACAGCAAACAATACTAGAGGAATTCCCTCATCCCACTCTTTCTCAGATTCCAAGCAATATTTACGGAGCATAGACTTCAGGGTCTGATGCCAACGTTCAAGCGCACCCTGAGACTCTGGGTGATACGCGCTTGACACACGGTGTGTAACTGACAAGGACTTTAACACTTGTTTGAAAAGTTTAGAAAGGAAATTCGTACCCTGATCAGTTTGTATCACCTTAGGTAACCCAAAAGTTGAGAAGAATTTGATCAACGCTTTACTCACCACCGGAGCAGTAATCCTTCGTAGAGGAATGGCCTCTGGGTACCTGGTGGCCACACACATAATTGTCAACATAAACTGGTTACCAGATTTTGTTTTTGGTAATGGTCCAACACAATCAACCATCACATGTTCGAAGGGTTCACCTATGGCCGGTATGGGACAAAGAGGCGCGGGGGAAATAACCTGGTTCGGTTTCCCAACTACTTGACAGGTGTGGCAAGTCCGACAGAACTGAGCTACATCTTGTTTTAAGCCAGGCCAAAAGAAATGTCGCAAAACACGATCATAAGTCTTGGTGACTCCCAGATGTCCGGACCACTGGTGATCATGAGCGAGGATAAAACATTTTGTCGAAAGGCTGTAGGAATCACTATTTGGTAAACAGCATTCCAATCTTCGCCAGCGTCAACATGGGATGTCCATTTACGCATGAGGAGATTACCATCAATGAAATATGCCATGTTTTTCTTCTTTAGCTCGTCCTCTGAGACAACACTAGAAAAACATTTAGCCAGGCTACTGTCAACCTGTTGGTTAGCGATCAGCTGCTCACGAGTAACTGGTAACTGTATTGCCTCAGCAACAAGTTCCACATCCTTCTTCCTTTCTCTGGGCTGTTGGTCAGACTGCACCAGCTTACCAGAGGTAGCACCGAACTATCCTCTGGGTCACACTCTCTGAATAGAATCGTGTTCGACAAATCTATCACTTCACCCACTTGTCGTGCTTGAGCACGTGTGACAGCACAAGCGGGGAACACATCTGGATAACCCTGTGCCAGCTCCTCGGAGAGAGACTGGTCACTTTTATCCAATACCTCCAATACGGGTATCACCTTTCCTCCGGCAATATCGTTGCCCATTATAAATGTCACACCTTTTACTGGCAACATAGGACGTACGCCCACTCTGAACAATCCACTGACTAACTCAGAGTGTATTTTCACAAAGTGCAATGGCACTGGGACAAATCCCATTTCAATTCCTTGTACTAACACATTGGAACCACAATATGTATTATTAGACAAGGGCAACACATCAGATAGTATGAACGACTGCGCCGCACCAGTATCTCTGAGGATTCTAACTGGACGCTGAGACGCTTCGTCATCTGATATAGAAACAAACCCCTCAAAAATGAACGGTTCATAACTGTGATCTGGGACAGGGACTTTCAAACCACATTCACTATGAGGCTTCTGTCTTGATTCTGGCCTTACAACCGCATCGAATCAGCCCAACACCCGTTGGCGGCCTGGCGTGCTGAGGCATCCCCGGTTTGCGTTTTAGCAGAAAGCAATCATTAACCATATGTCCCACCTTATGACAATAGAAACAGTGACGCACATCTTTTGGGCGTGCTGGATGTACTGCTGGTCGACTAGGATTAAAAGTTAGCAACTCCGCAGCCCTGCTCTCCGTACGAGCCGAAAACACGCTCTTATGCGTCAACACAAACTCGTCTGCCAATACAGACGCTTCCGACAGTGAGGATACTTTCTGTTCGTTCAGATAAACTACAATGCGTTCCGGTAAACAATTTTTAAACTCTTCTAACAAGATTAACTCCCGTAGAGAGTTAAAATCAGTTACCTTACTAGCACTGTGCCATTTGTCAAACAGATTTCCTTTGTCTCTAGCAAACTCCACATAAGTCTGAGTAGGATACTTTTATGAGACCTAAATCTCTGTCGATATGCCTCAGGAACAAGCTCATAGGCACGAAGAACAGTAGCTTTGACCACTTCATAATTCAAACTGTCTTCAAGAGGTAGCGCTGCCAGAACCTCTTGGGCTTTACCTGTTAGTTTACACTGAAGTAATAGGCACCATACCTCTTCGGGCCATTTCAATGCTACCGCTATACGTTCAAACACACTGAAATAGGAATCAACCTCTGACTCCCTAAACACAGGTACCAAGGTGATCTGCCTACTAATATCAAACGTAGCAGATGACACAGCTGGTGAGGATGGCTCACTAGCAGGCATAGTATTAGCAGAGACTAACCTCGCTGTTTCTGCCTCTAGTTCCATTTTACGCACCTCCAGTTCCATCTTACGCATCTCCAGTTCCATCTTACGCGTCTCCTGTTCTGCCTCTAGCTTACGCGTCTCCTGTTCTGCCTCTAGCTTACGCGTCTCCTGTTCTGCCTCTAGCTTACGCGTCTCCTGTTCTGCCTCTACCTCCATTTTACGCATCTCCAGCTTGTCTTGCCTGATTTGTGTCCGCTCTTCCGCCTCCATTTGGAGCCGTGTCGAGCGGACATCCATCCTGGCATCACTGTCAGTCAGTGGGGAGAGTGGGTCATAATGGGGCAATGTGGCTGAAGCCTTAGTCTCGTCCTCAGACACTGATGGGCTTACAGGAACAGCAACCACATCCCCTACAGGCGCAGCAGACTCAGGCGGCGGTAACTCAAGCACTCGCTCGTTTAACAATATCGCTAGCACTACTTCCCTAACTTCTGCTTTCACTAAACCCCTCGGTATGGGTACAGAAAAGTGGTCAGCCAAAGCCTGTAGATCCACTCTACGGCAATTATCAAAAACCTCCCACGTAGGGTTTTCCAAAAATGCCTCCAACTCAAAAGTAGCCATCCTACTAGCAACACGAGCCGTCGACTACTGAACACACAAAAAAAAAGGTAGTACAGCTGCCAAGCTCAACACTGAACCAGACACTTACTAATTTGCATGAGTAACACGGGATAGATCCCGGACGAACCCCCACTTTATGTTACGAACCCCGTGGCTCTAAACGTCTAGGGTGGATGGACATGAGACCCGTAACATAAATTATGCAAATTAGGAGTGTGGCATGGAGCAGTGAGAACAAATGTGACACAACAACCATGAACTACCGTCAAACACAAATGGTTTATTTCAGAACACACGGTAAGGGTTTGGGAAAAAGGGCTGAGCAGGACCCAAGAAATGAAACAATAGTGTAAAACCCCTAAACTGATCTAGCCTGCCTGAAGAACCGCTAGGCTACTGCTAGTCATACAAAAGTACAGTGGGTGGTCCGCTCAGGTCTAACTAGTGTTTTTAGACAGATTTCTTCCTACGGGTAATGTACGCCCAAGGGCAACTAGCTTAAACTCCCCTTTTCCCAGAAACACACAACAGTTACCAAACAGGGTAATCAGCAATTAAGTACGTACACAATACACAGGACACAACAGTATCCACACTCACCTAAAGAAATAGATTCTAACAAAGTTACCAACAGGGTAACCAGCAACTTAGTGAGTACACAATACACAGGACACAACAGTGTCCATACTCACATACGGAAAAAGTCTCTCTCTCTCTCAACAAACACAAGACTGGTTTTTATACAATGGGATGTGTGATTGAACAAACGAGTAACAGGTGGTGCAATGCACAGGAATGTTCACTGATTGGTCCAATCAGCAGACACCTCAACGACCACCAATCAGGAACATACAGGACACCTGTGATTAGGGCAGAAGGAGAGAAACACACAAAAACACAGGATACCTGTATCCGTAACAACAAACAAATGATAGTCCCACTAAGCGTAAACCAGATGGGATGGCGTATTGCTGCAGAATGCTGTGGTAGCACCCCCACACATCACACCTCCTCCTCCATGCTTCATAGTGGGAACCACACATGCAGAGATCATCTGTTCACCTACAGTCGTGGTCAAAGGTTTTGAGAATGACATAATATTGGTCTTCACAAAGTTTGCTGCTTCAGTGTTTTTAGATATTTTTGTCAGATGTTACTATGGTATACTGAAGTATAATTACAAGCATTTCATAAGTGTCAAAGGCTTTTATTGACAATTACATTAAGTTAATGCAAAGAGTCAATATTTGCAGTGTTGACCCTTCTTTTCCAAGACCTCTGCAATCCGCCCTGGCATGCTGTAAATTAACTTCTGGGCCACATCCTGACTGATGGCAGCCCATTCTTGCTTAGTCAATGCTTAGAGTTTGTCAGAATTTGTGGGTTTTTGTTTGTCCACCCGCCTCTTGAGGATTGACCACAAGTTCTCAATGGGATTAAGGTCTTGGGAGTTTCCTGGCCCAGTTTGGTTCCTAGGTGTGTCACCAAACTGTTCTTGGATGGTTGGGAGAAGTCGCTCTCGGAGGATGTTTTTCCTGGAGAGAAGTTGTTTCTTCGCTGCCCTTCTTGACACCAGGCCATCCTCCAAAAGCCTTCGCCTCACTGTGCGTGCAGATGCACTCACACCTGCCTGTTGCCATTCCTGAGAAAGCTCTGCACTGGTGGTGCCCCGGTCCCACAGCTGAATCAACTTTAGGAGACTGTCCTGGCGCTTGCTGGACTTTCTTGGGCGCCCTGAAGCCTTCTTCACAACAATTGAACCTCTCTCCTTGAAGTTCTTGATGATCCAATAAATGATTGATTCAGGCGCAATTTTACTTGCAATTTTTGTGCAAATCAATGATGACGGCACGTGTTTCCTTGCAGGTAACAGAAGAAGAACAATGATTTCAAGCACCACCCTCCTTTTAAAGCTTCCAATCTGTTATTCTAACTCAATCAGCATGACAGAGTGATCTCCAGCCTTGTCCTCGTCAACACACTCACCTGTGTTAACGAGAGAATCACTGACATGATGTCAGCTGGTCCTTTTGTGGCAGGGCTGAAATGCAGTGGAAATATTTTTTGGGGATTATGTTCATTTTCCTGGCAAAGAGGGACTTTGCAATTAATTGCAATTTATCTGATCACTCTTCATAACATTCTAGAGTATATGCAAATTACCATCATAAAAACTGAGGCAGCAGACTTTGTGAAAATTAATATTTGCATCATTCTCAAAACTTTTGACCACGACTGTACTCTCCGTCTCACAAAGACACCTGTTATTTGAAATGCATTCCAGGTGACTACCTCATGAAGTTGGTTGAGAGAATGCCAAGAGTGTGCAAAGCTGTCATCAAAGCAAAGGGTGGCTACTTTGAATAATCTCAAATTTAAAATATATTTTGATTTGTTTAACACTTTTTTGGTTACTAAATGATTCCATATGTGTTATTTCATAGTGTTGATGTCTTCACTGTTATTCTACAATGTAGAAAATATTAAAAAGAAAAGCCCTTGAATGATTAGGTGTGTCCAAACTTTTGACTGGTACTGTATATTTTTTAAATAAAACATTTACGAAAATATAGTCATTGCATAAGTATTCAGCCCCTTTGTTTAGTCAATCCTAAATTAGTTCAGGAGTAAAATATGGCTTAACAAATCACTTAATAAGATACATGGACTCACTCTTTGTGAAATTATATGGGTTGACATGTTTTTTGAATTACCAATCCTTCCTCTACATACAACATCTATAAGGTCCCTCAGTCAAGTATTGCATTTCAAGCACAGATTCAACTACAAAGACCAGGGAGATTTTCGAAAGCCTCATAAAGAAGGGCAGTAATTGGTAGATGGGTAGCAATAACAAATCAGACAATGAATATCTCTTTAAGGATGGTCAATAATTATATTGTGGATTATATATTAAACCACCCAGACACATCAAAGATAGTCGTCCTTCTGAACTAAGCTGCAGGACAGGAATGCAACTGTTCAGGGATGTTACCATGAGGCCATTAGTGATTTTAAAACAGCTACAGAGTTCAATGTCTGTGATGGTAGAAACTGAGGATGGATCAACAACATTGTAATGACTCCACAATAATGACTTAAGTGACAGAGTGAAAAGAAGAATACAAATATACAGAATAAAACTTGCATCTTATATGCAACATGGTGCTAAAGTAATTCTGCAAAAAAACACAACAAAATAATATACTTTTTGGCCTACATGCAAAGCCTTATGTTTGGGGCAAATCCAACACAAGACATCACTGAGTAACTGCCTCCTTATTTTCAAGCCTGATGGTGGCTGCATCATGGGATGGGTATGCTTGACACCGGCAAATACTGGGGAGTTTTTGAGGATAAAAAGAAACGGGATAGAGCTAAGCACAGGGCAAAATCCTAGAGGAAATCCTGCTTCAGTCTGCTTTACAACAGACACTGGGAGAGGAATTCACCTTTCAGCAGGACAATAACCTACAACACAAGGCCAAATGTACACTGGAGTTGCTTACCAAAAAGACAGTCAATGTTCCTGAGTGGCTAAGTTACGCTTTTGGCTTGAATCTGCTTGAAAATGTATGGCAAGGATTTTGAAAATAATAATGGGCAAATATTGCACAATCCAAGTCTGCAAAGCACTTATAGACTCACCCAAGAAGACTCACAGCTGTAATTGATGCCAAAGGTGTTTCTAACATGTATTGACTCAGGGAGCTGAATACTTATGCAATGACTAAATTTGAGTTATTTAATTTCTATTAATGTTTTTAAAAAATTTGAAATGTTCTTCCACTTTGACATTACAGAGTATTTTGTGTAGATTGTTGACAAAAAATACAATTTAATCAATTTTAATCCAACTTTGTAACACATAAAAATGTGAAGAAATCCAAGGGGTCTGAATACTTTTGCAAGGCACTGTAGTATTTAATTATTGTAAACATCCACTCAGTTTTTTGATCTACTATAATTATTTGTAGTATGTGTTGTAAATGCTTTACTGCAAAGGGGTACTGCTTGTGTTTAATGTTAACTCATCATGTACCAAATATCTACAACAAAACCAGAGCAGCATACACATTTTTCTGTCCATTATTTATTGATCAAAGTTGGAGAAAAAAAAACACTTAAGAGGGATGTAAACTACAAGGATGTATCAAAAAGTTAATTAATTCTCAGAATAATGTTGGAACTAAGGTTTGAAAAATATCCTATACTCATGCATGAAATTGTGCATGCCTTTCAGTTGACCTTTCTATTCATTTGTACATCTGAAAGGCTTTTTGATGGTAGAATTAACCCTCTTTCTCTATGCTGGAACCAACAACTTAGATCTCTGCACTGGTATAAAGTTGATACACAAGCGCACAGTACATACTGTATACAGTATATTGGCTCGTGGTAATTTCCAGTCTAGATATGAATATATTTTTATTCAGACAAGAATGAATGAATACAAAATTGCTCATCACCTGCTCCCCTTTTGATTTGATTTGCTAGTATCATTAGGTCTAACCGCCCAATGCACCATATTGTCTTGGTGATGAGATGCAACCAATGGATGCGATCAGATTAGGGCTTTCCCTGACAAAAAGTAATCTGTTCTTTCTACCAATCGATGGGTCGAAATCTTTAAACGTGTATTTTTCCATATGTAGACACCCTATGTGTTTTAATTTAGTCTGATGTTTTAAGCTCACTGTCTGATGAAATAAGACACAAATGACTAAAGAGGGAGCCAGAGATCAAGATAACCATAAGAAAAAAGCCTTAACCTGTCCCGACTATCCTCCTCCCGCTCCTACTGGCTTTCGCAGATTCTGCCATTACTCTCCTGAAGTTGCCGGTAATAGGCTACACAAGGAGTCGGCAAACTTTCTTATGTGGAATGTCAATTTATCTTACCATTTCTACCGATCGGTGTGCCAGTTATGATTTTCATATGCAATTTTTTGTGCAACAGTTTAATTTAATTTATAGTAACGTCTTCTTATCTCAAAATCATTGTCATGTGGTTAATCAAATCTAAATGAAAATGATACAAACCTAAAAAGTAACTTCTATTGCCATTGCCAACAATGTAAAAATAGCCTATAAAGCCAACAAATAAAAACATTGCAGCCTGCAGGTAGAAAATATCCTGTTAAAAATAAATATCCTATAAATCACATTGGCTACGCATGGTGTCACATTCGTTGAATACAGGATTGGACCAAGGTGCAGCGTGGAATGCATACATGTTTATTAACTTAGTAACACACGACAAAACAACAAAAGCAACGTAACGTGAAGCTCACAATGGCTACACACAAACAAGCCAAACAAGAGTCAAGATCCCACAACATAGGTAGGCAAAATGGCTACCTAAGTATGATCCCCAATCAGAGACAACGATCGACAGCTGCCTCTGATTGGGAACAACACCCGGCCAACATAGAAATACAATAACATAGAATCTATACATAGAAATTCACACCCTGACCAAACCAACAAGAAAAACAGCGCTTACAAGGCCAGGGCGTGACAGTACCCCCCAAAGGTGCGTACTCCGGCCGCACCAACCTGACTCATAAGGGGAGGGTCCAGCGCGATGCTTCCCCTCTCAGTCCTCCCACGATGCACCAAGCCCTGTCTGGACCCTGGTGTGGGAGGCCCCGACCCTGGAGAGGGGCCGACGTCTGGGCCTGGACCGGCAATCCCCCCGCGATGCACCAAGCCCTGTCTGGACCCTGGTGTGGGAGGCCCCGACCCTGGAGAGGGGTTGACGTCTGGTTCTGGAGTGGAGCCGCTGACCGGGGCTGGACTAGGCACCGGTAGAGTGGACTGCTCTGGCACTGGAGTGGAGCCGCTGACCGGAGCTGAACTGGACCCCGGTGGAGCGGACTGCTCTGGCTCTGGACTGGAGCAACTGACCGGGGCTGGACTAGGCACCGGTAGAGCGGACTACTCTGGCACTGGAGTGGAGCCGCTGACCGGAGCTGAACTGGACCCCGGTGGAGCGGACTGCTCTGGCTCTGGACTGGAGCAACTGACCAGAGCTGGACTAGGCACCGGTGGAGCGGACTGCTCTGGCACTGGAGTGGAGCAGCTGACCGGAGCTGGACTAGCCTATAGGCGTTCTATGCATAATCAGGTGTGCATCCTTACTCAACATTGACAGGAGTGCTCCAAACAAAAGACAATGACTAAATTGACAAAACTCGTAAATCGAATGAAATAAACAAAACACTTGATTCTCACAAGTGTAGCATAGGTTGTGCGCTCTGCAAACAACGTGTCCACTCCGACAATGAGAATGGTACTAGACTGGAATAGTAATATATTGAGTGCATTAACAGACATTACCAAAACCAAACAAACATTATAGATAAGAAATTATAGGAATTAACGGTAAATGTACTACTGGTGATATATGTAATGGAGAATTGATAGACACTATCAATCAAATGCAAACAATACACACAATGAAGTAATGAAACAATGAATTGGCGGGAGAGAGCGCATTCTGGAGAGAGACGTGCATTGTGCAGCCACACTCCACTTCTTCTCGGACCGTGCCATCCCCACAGCCTCCGCAATGGATTAGTTCACTGAGATGAGCGCGAATAAGACAGGTGTCTCGTGTGCCATGAAAAATATATATATATATATTTGCTACAGCTCAACAAAGAAATAATCTTGGTCGACCAACAGCCTGTCAACCAAACAATCAACCAGTCGAATAATTAGGGTCAGCCCTAGATCTCTCAGTAAATCCATAGAGAGTCCATAGGACACTGTGAAGCAGTGAAGACTCAAAAGGAGATGAGATGCCTGTCTTGGACAAAGGGGAAAGGGGTTCCAGGAGTTTATCTCGATTACTGTCCACTCTTATCAGTCCTCTCTGACTCTAGTGCTGCCACCCCTGACCTCCTGTCCTCTTCCAGTGCCCCTGTATGTAACTCTTCAATTCCATTTTCCTCACAATAACGTCATGACAAATTGAGCCTGCCAGCGAGCCATCTATCATTGTCCTGCATCTCATCCTCCTCTGCCCTCTGTTCTCTCCCTCTCTCGTTCTTGCAGAGATTCTGTATTTTTCGTTGTTCCTACATGCTCTCTTCCTAATAGCTTCATATGTCTCCCTCTGTGCCAGTGCTTTATCTTTTTCCCCTTTCTTTTTCCATATCCTGATATTTTGCCTTTCCTTTTGTCTCAAACTCTCTCTCATACCCCTTTCTACCTCTGTCTCTGTCTCTCATTCTGTCTCTCTCTCTATCTCTCTACCTCCCTCTCTCTCTGTATATCTCTCTTACTGTCTCTGCACATATATCATACCCCTCTCTACCACTCTCTCCATCTCTCTCCCAGTATCACCACGTCTCCATTCAATTCCCTCTCACTTTCATCTCTCTCTCGCAGTTCCTCTTTGGCCTCAATAAAACAAAAGACAAGTTGAATCTATCTCACTGTATAATCTGTGGTATTCATCATCCTGCATGCGGTAACCTGGGGATAGGCTGACCTAAAGGAAGTAAAAAAGACACAAAGAAAAATAAATGTGCAGTCATTGTGGAAATCAACCTTTGGCCTCCATTAGTTTCAGCCTTCACCATCCTGAGAGCAAAAATTATTTAATTCCCCAAGATGTTAAAGTGCACTATCCTCGCATTTTGTTTCCATTTATATCTGAGTGGGTGAAGTCTAGTGTCATATAATTTTACCTGAAGGGATTCCTGAGGATATCATCAATACCTGACCATCATATGGGGGTAAATATGTATTTAACCTCTCACTAATAAAGCAAGAGTTGCCTATCTGCAGGTAATAGACCATCAAGTTCCTAGTTGCATAGTCCATAAAAAAAAAATTAAATGAACATCCTCGTAAGTTGCATATTTCACAAGAGGGGAGATATAATCAAGAAAAATGACTGTATATTCAAGTTCTGGTTTTAAAATGGAAACGGATGCAGTTGGCAAGCTCTTTATGTAATGGATTGTTATTACTTATGGTAGTATGAATCATCTGAGGAAGTTAAAGTGTTTTTCATAAATTATTTGCCTTTTAATAAGTAATCTCTTAGAATTAAAACTGTGTGAGAGGCCTCTTCCATATTATTCATTTAGGGGAGAGGATGTGGCCTAAAGCATGACCTTGAGAGGGCTTATCATCATTAAGTTGTTATGGCTTATCATCATTAAGTTGTTGTGGTGATGGTGATTTTAAGTAGTAGAAGCTATGTTTTACTTTGTTCTGTTTCACGCCTAGACATACCTGTTATACTTACCGTACTGCCCCCCATGTGTCCCCATTGATTATGTCTGGCAGGTAATGTTTATGGCAGAGAACTAGTGTGCCGGGGATCACAGACAATTTTCAACCATCACCAGCATCTCCATCACCACCAGCACGCATGTACATTACAATGACATAGGCCTACCAGTTATTTATTCAAAAATGTATATTGCGCAATGGGATCTCACTCAATACCATAAATCAATGATTCTGCCCACTTTCACAAAGGGAGAGGTAAATGTCACCCCCGTCCTTTATCACTGTGTTCAGTACAGAGAAAGAATGGAAATGTTTTTAATACAGTTATATGCAGAACATGAACTCATGGCCGGTGAATTTAATTTGTGGATCTCCATGGCAATACCCAAAAGGTATTTACGTCTTGACAGAGGGTGATAGACTAAGTGGACATTTTCTGTTTCCTCCCTCACTGACCTGTCCATCTCCTCATTTAAATTCCATGATGTCACTGTCCTCTCAAGCATAACATTGTTGTCATCTATCGCCCACCAGGTGCCCTTAGAGAGTTCCTCAATGAGCTTGACACCTTGATAAGCTCATTTCCTGACGATGGCTAAACACTCATCGTATTTGGCATCTTCAACCTCCCGACGTCTGCCTTCGATTCATTTCTTTCCAAGTCTTGCCTCTTTTGACCTCACCCTTTCCCAGTCCCCAGTCCCCACAAGCAATACGCTTGACCTCATCAGCCCTCGTCCCCACAGCAGGCCTTTTGCCTCTTGGTGTCATTGTAAATAAGAATTTGTTCTTAATTGACTTGCCTAGTTGAATAAAGGTTAAATAAATAAATAAGTACTATATGCTGTTCGCCTACTAATCTCACTGCAACCCCCCTCCAGGTCTCAGATCACTACTTTGTTTATTTTTCCGTCTCTCACTCCTCCAACGCTACCCACTCCGCCCCTATCCAGATGGTCATGCGCCATCGCAATCTTCGCTATCTCTGTCCCACTGCTCTCTCCTCTTCTATCCTATAAATCTCTCCCTTCTGCTAAATCCTTCTCCCTCCGGTCTCCTGATTCTGCCTCTTCGACCCTACTCTCCTCCCTTTCCTTATTCTATGACTCGCACTGTCCCCTTTCTTCCCGGCCGGCTCGGCCCTCCCCTCTTGCTCTGTGGCTGAGTGACTCATTGCGAGTTTACGGAACAGAACTGTGGGCAGCTGAGCGAAAATGGAGGAAAACTAAACTTCCGGAGGACATACAGTATCATCCTTTCACTCCCTCCTCTTTACCTTCTCTTCCTTTGTAACCACTGCTAAATATCACTCTACATTTCAAGCTTCAGTCTCTAATTCTAGGAAACGATTTTCCCTCCCTACCTTCAGGCTATGCTCAAACCATACACCCCAACCCGAGTACTCCGTTATGCCACCTCTGGTCTCTTGACTATCCCATCCCTACAGGAGGGCAGCTCCCACTCAGCCCAGTCAAAGCTCTTCTCTGTCCTGGCACCCCTAAGGTGGAACCAGCTTCCCCCTGAAGCTAGAACAGCAGAGTCCCTGCCCATCTTCCGAAAACATCTGAAACCTCACCCCACCCCCCAACCCCCCCAAAAAAATAAAATGTACCTTTCATAAACTAACACTCACACTTGAACTTTTCCCCCCTACTAGCACTGACTTTGCTGATAGTTACTTTATTGAGGAAAATGTACTTACTATGACTGAGATATGTGGTTGTCCCACCTAGCTATCTTAAGATGAATCCACTAACTGTAAGTCACTCTGGATAAGAGTGTCTGCTAAATGACAAACTTCTTTATGTAAATGATTTTCACGGTAAACCTCTTGGACACTTTATCTTTTTTTTTTGCTTCAGCTGTCCCTGAAACCAAATGGTTAACTCCATAAAAGGAGTGGCAATCAAGTCCATCTTGTTTATTTGCTGACCTCTAAACTTGTCCATCAGTGTCAGACGTCCAGTAAAACCCCAGGACGGACCCTCAGTCAGCACAGCTTCACTGTGATTTACAAACTCAACATGGAGGACAATGGAGATGATGAGTCACTCTTCATTGCAACTAAGACAAAAGAGAATAGGGCCTATGTCCGATAATTCACTTTGTATTAATTTACAAGTAGGCTGTAGATTATATAAATAACCATACAAGTTTGGGATAATTGACCGGTTTTGATTAGACATTTATTGTCAATTGCAAGTAGATAAATTGTAATATGAAGACCTCTATCACTGATTATGACTTGGGATAACGCAGGGTAAGTTTATCTCTGTGTTGTGCCATGGCCATAATAGGAAATTAGATGCATTTTGTTTTAGGTGCTTGTCACGATCGTCAGGGAGAGACCAATGCGCAGCGTTGAAGGTGAACATATTTAATTAATTAATGATCACACGATCCAGACGATAACGTGATGTCTACGGTATAACACAAATCAAATAAGAACAAGAAACCACAAACACAAAGTGAAAGACAGACAGTTAAATATGGCTCCCAATCAGAGACAACCAGCTGACACTCGTTGCCTCTGATTGGGAGTCACTCAAACATAGAATTACACACCCTGGCTCAACATAACAGTGTCCCCAGAGCCAGGGCGTGACAGTGCTGTAGCCTTTAGGCACTTCCTTTACTGTATCTATGTGATGATCACTTCATTATTGTTTGGCAGAATATGTGATGCAACTACAATTTTATTAGATGTTGTCAAAAAGTTATCAAAAAGTTGTGATATGCTGTCTGATGCGCAGTTGTAGTGTGTTCATGATTTCTGCACTATTCTCAAGTACACTACATATACAAAAGTATATGGACACCCCTTCAAATTAGTGGATTAGTCTATTTCAGCCATACCCGTTGCTGACAGGTGTATACAATTGAGCACACAGCCTTGCAATCTCCATAGACAAACATTGGCAGTAGAATGGCCTTACTGAAGAGCTCAGTAACTTTCAACGTGGCACCGTCATAGGATGCCACCTTTTCAACAAGTCAGTTCGTAAAATTTCTACCCTGCTAGAGCTGCCCCGGTAAACTGTAAGTGCTGTTATTGTGAAGTGGAAACGTCTAAGAGCAACAACGACTCAGCCGCACAAGCTCACAGAAAGTGCGTAGCACGTAAAAATAGTCTGTCCTCGGTTGCAACACTCACTACCGAGTTCCAAACTGCCTCTGGAAGCAACGTCAGCACAAGAACTGTTCGTCGGGAGCTTCATGAAATGGGTTTCCATGGC
This sequence comes from Coregonus clupeaformis, assembly GCF_020615455.1. NCBI lineage: Eukaryota > Metazoa > Chordata > Actinopteri > Salmoniformes > Salmonidae > Coregonus > Coregonus clupeaformis. The sequence continues at coordinate 59,750,169 of NC_059192.1, forward strand.
CGAGCAGCCGCACACAAGCCTAAGATCACCATGTGCAATGCCAAGTGTCGGCTGGAGTGGTGTAAAATTTGCCGCCATTGGACTCAGGAGCAGTGGAAACGCGTTCTCTGCAGTGATGAATCATGCTACACCATCTGTCAGTCCGACAGACGAATCTGGGTTTGGCGGATGCCAGGAGAACGAACGCTACCTGCCCGAATGCATAGCGCCAACTGTAAAGTTTGGTGGAAGAGGAATGATGGTCTGGGGCTGTTTTTCATGGTTCGGTCTAGGCCCCTTAGTTCCAGTAAAGGGAAATCTTAATGCTACAGCATACAATGACATTTTAGCAACACTTTGGGGAACACCCTTTCCTGTTTCAGCATGACAATGCCCCTGTGCACAAAGCAAGGTCCATACAGAAAAGGTTGGTCGAGATCGGTGTGAAAGAACTTGACTGGCCTGCACTGAGCCCTGAGATCAACCCCATCAAACCCCTTTGGGATGAATTGGAATGCCGACTGCGAGACAGGCCTGATCACCCAAAATCAGTGCCCGACCTCACTAATGCTCTTGTGGCTGAATGGAAGCAAGTCCCCGCTACAATGTTCCAACATCTGTGGAAAGCCTTCCCAGAAGAGTGGAGGCTGTTATAGCAGCAAAGTTGGGACCAACTCCATATTAATGCCCATGATTTTAGAATGAGATGTTAGACAAGCAGGTGTCCATATACTTTTGGTAATGTAGTGTAGGAGACTCTTAAGTAAGAGTTTTCTGGTTAATTGCTAATCCAACCATTTGGTCCTTTACTAACATAACATCTGAGCTCTTAGGAATCAGTTGAAGGACACTATAGCTTTACGATAAGATATGGAATGGAATTAATCCAATGTTATCTCATTAAATCAATTCCTATAGGCTTATAGAAGACAAAGTTGGTGGTATAGAGTATAAAATAACGACTTGCATTAGATAGTGCAAGTTGTGATTTCTACTCTATACCACCAGCTTTGGTTATTCTATGGAGGATCAAAGACTAATGTCATAGTCAAACATTGCTGTCAAATGGAAGTTAGTCTAACATTGCTTTCAGGGGCAATTGAACACCAAACCAAATCAGCATATGTAATTCAGTCACATCATATCGTATCGTATCTTAATTCCCCTAAATGACTCTCATTTGACAACTCTCCGTTATTTCCACTACATTGTTTTGTTTTACATCAAAACTGGTAGCTTTCGCAGAGAATCTCCAGAAACAAATGAAGGTTGTTTTCCCTTTGGTATGGCTGCTTTGTAAATAAATGAAGATGAGCTGTGCTTAGCAATGGATTGAATTCCTTAATTGGTCTCCATGAAACTCTACTTCCAAGCCTCCTGTATGTGAGAAACACTGTACATGCTAATTATTAATTATTAATTATAAATTCAGATGTATCACACACAGTATGTGAAAGTAAGCTTAGACTGTGACACCTTAACTTCCCTTAGGTACTGTACCTTAAGCTACTTGTAGGCTACCTCCTTGTGATTAGGGCTTGTTAGTGTTTTGTTGTTTCTTTTGATATTGTTCAATCTGTGCAGGCAGTTCATCAGCATTAGTTATAGTGGAGAGGGCTTATGAGAACAGGGCATATGAGGGTCACTCACTTTGTATTCAGATCCTGTGTGTGTGTGTGTGTGTGTGATAGCCCCTAGTCTTTCCTCCGGCTAACCCTACTGTTTCCATTGCTGAAGGAACACTACATCACTTTGTAAAGTCCCAACACATATTTGTACAATATTTACACCCATCAAATCAATTTATTCTACATGCATTTGGAGCGATTTTAGATTGCCTGACTTGAATCGAAAATGGACGTAATCAGCATTCGGTGTCCTGTTCACATCCCGTTCCCGTTTCATTCTATCCTTTTTTTTTCCACACGTATAGCCTTGGGTGATCCCTTCAGCACTTCTTGGAGACTGATAATGGCCCAGTGGCCCTACATCACTACAGAAGTGTGTCGCACGCACACACACACACAAATACACACACAGATGGCCGCATGTCTGACCACTGGCCATGTGTCTCAGATTTTGCCAAGGGGAGAACAGGGGACTGGGGACTACAGGGCTTTCAGAGGTCTGTTTTTTATTAGTTCTTTAGTTTCTGGTGGTAGGATTGGTAGGATTGGTAGGATTGGTAGGATTGGTAGGATTGGTAGGATTGGTAGGCTGTAAAGCAGACACAACATAATCCGTTTGTGTTTCAGCCTGATAACAGAGATTGGATGAGAGCATAAATCAGCACTTTGATAAGGTTTAGATGACTTATTATAGTTTTACTTATTCATTTATTACAATTTAACTTCATGCATTTGCATACATGATACATGTAAAGAAATGCAGAATTTAAAGTGTTCCTCAAAATAAATTGTGATTAGTGAAATATGAGCACACTCTCTGTATAACTGCCGCATTACTGTACCTCGCCCCCTCTCTCTGTAACTCTCACTGTGTCTAATCCTATGTTTACAGCAGCAGTGGGATGAAAGAGCTCATCAGTAGTGATTAGCCTGAGTGACAGACTTATTCTCATCTACACTCTGTGAGCCATCACTGAGGTGAATAGAGAAAACATTATTGTCCTCAATATCACCACAGTATGCTGTAGTGCACGCAGAACTTTAATATCCAGGTTCCATAGAGCCTTTCTCAGTGATTAGTAGGACAATGTCACAAAACAAGGTAACATAGAGGACAGCTCTCTGTTTCTGTTCTTGCTTTACTGTAGTGAAAGTTGTGCTCGGGGTGTATGGTATTCGTCCCAATAATTTTCAAGGTGGTTCGTTACAATGTTTTTTGTCCAGGACCCCCACTTGAGACTTGCTTAATACACTAATACCACACAATAGCCGCTCAACAAAAATAGCTTTATATGATGGCAGTTTCATGCTCCTCTTTAAATGTCTTTACTGATTATAGTAGTAAAACCAGACCAAACAGTGAGATAGGTAAGTCGTCCCCTCAATTAGAGCGAAGTAGAGTACAGTAGCCACCCATCCTTGTCATGTTTTTAGAACAGCATATATGTGTATGGTGATACTATAGAAGAAAACGGATGTCATGTGCCACAATTTTATAGGAAACAGTATGTGAATTTATATCGCTGGTCATTTGTTTTACATGCATGCCATTTAATACGTTGGTTGGAAGGTGAGATGTAGTTAAACAGCCTTTGGGAAGGGGTATAGTTGGATGGAAGGATGATGGCTGAGTGGGTAGTGGAGAGATGGATGAAGAGGGAGAGCATGCTGTCCAAGAGAATCTCCTCCAGATACCTCTCTCCAACAGGCCTTTTCATTCCCCTATTTAAAAAGCTGTAATTGCATCATTTTTCAAGGCCCTTGTCTCTGTCTGAGGACTAGGCTGGCCCCATTAATCAAACTAATGGAGAAGTAAGTGATTTCAAAATATAGGCTTTGATCATGTTTCTCTCAGCCCACCCTCCCATCACTCTCTCTCCACTGTTTCGTCTTATGCCCCTCAAGTATGGCCATAGCTGTAATTGTGTGTGTGTGCTGAAGGGTTTTTATCGATTTTCTATGAGTTGTCATTAAAGGGAGATCTTATGGTGTGCTAAGCTTTGACAGCTCCATGTTTCCCTGGCTTGATGGTCGTCCTTTCCATGGCTGTAAGCTGTTACATAGGCATCACAAAATGGCTGGCCTTAAAGCACAGTGCAATATTTAAGAGCATTATGTCCCCAGGAGCCGCAGTTCAGACACTTTTATTGATCTTGATGAGAAAGATTGAATTAAAGTGCTCCTCAGGTGTATTGAAAAGCTTGGTGCTAGCTATGAAGCCTTGTAGTCATTACTTACGGCCACTTTTAGACCGCACTGGAAATTAGATTCCGCCCAAGCAGGCATTGGACCACAGTTCAAGAAAACTCTGTCTCTCTCACACACAGGCGCACACACACACACACACACACACACCCACAAACATTCCACAAAGACAGGTATTCATAGAGATTTTATTGAAGTACATACAATAACCACAATACATAATAGAGTGCATACTGTGTGTTCAAAATTGCATTTAGTATTGACCTTTTTCTTGGCTAGTTTCTTGGATGTTTTCTAAATAACCCCCATTGTGCACTTAACATGTTTTTGAAAGACTCTCTCCAGTCTCCTGTCTGACTGTGACATGCATTTGGTGAGTCACCTGAAAATACCAGAGTACATTAAAAACCTCCATTGTAGCCTAAATATCAGCCATGTCTAACGGTGTTATCTGTAAACTTGGTTAGGCATGGTGCTGGCAATGTGCTATCAACGTACCTCTTCCCTCTCTAAACTCCCTGCCTGGCCAACTGTCAGCTCTGTTTCATATTACCACACTCCCACTCTCCTCCAACACCCCCAACCTGTGCTGTTCATACTAGCTGCGCATCTCGCCCTATACAACTGTACAGTTGAAGTCGGAAGTTTACATACACAGGTTGGAGTCATTAAAACTGGTTTTTCAACCACTCCACACATTTCTTGTTAACAAACTATAGTTTTGGCATGTTGGTTAGGACATCTACTTTGTGCATGACACAAGTAATTTTTCCAACACTTTTTTACAGACAGAATATTTCACTTATAATTTATTGTATCACAATTCCAGTGGGTCAGAAGTTTACATACACTAAGTTGACTGTGCCTTTAAACAGCTTGGAAAATTCCAGAAAATGATGTCATGGCTTTAGAAGCTTCTGATAGGCTAATTGAAATAATTTGAGTCAATTGGAGGTGTACCTGTGGATGTATTTCAAGACATACCTTCAAACTCAGTGCCTCTTTGCTTGACATCATGGGAAAATCAAAAGAAATCAGCCAAGACCTCAGAAAGAAATGTGTAGACCTCCAGAAGTCTGGTTCATCCTTGGGAGCAATGTCCAAATGCCTGAAGGTACCACATTCATCTGTACAAACGATATTACGCAAGTATAAATACCATGGGACCACGCAGCCGTCATACTGCTCAGGAAGGAGACACCTTCTGTCTCCTAGAGATGAACATACTTTGGTGCGAAAAGTGCAAATCAATCCCAGAACAACAGCAAAGGACATTGTGAAGATGCTGGAGGAAACAGGTACAAAAGTATCTATATCCACAGTAAAATGAGTCCTATATCGACATAACCTGAAAGGCCGCTCAGCAAGGAAGAAGCCACTGCTCCAAAACCGCCATAAAAAAGCAAGACTACGGTTTGCAACTGCACATGGGGACAAAGATCGTACTTTTTGGAGAAATGTCCTCTGGTCTGATGAAACAAAAATAGAACAGTTTGGCCATAATGACCATTGTTATGTTTGGAGGAAAAAGGGGAACGCTTTCAAGCCAAAGAACACCATCCCAACCATGAAGCACGGGGGTGGCAGCATCATGCTGTGGGGGTGCTTTGCTGCAGGAGGGACTGGTGCACTTCGCAAAATAGATGGCATCATGAAGAAGGAAAATTATGTGGATATATTGAAGCAACATCTAAAGACATCAGTCAGGAAGTTAAAGCTTGGTCGCAAATGGGTCTTCCAAATGGACAATGACCCCAAGCATACTTCCAAAGTTGTGGCAAAATGGCCTAAGGACAACAAAGTCAAGGTATTGGAGTGACCATCACAAAGCCCTGACCTCAATCCTTTAGAAAATGTGTGGGCAGAACTGAAAAAGCGTGTGCGAGCAAGGAGGCCTACAAACCTGACTCAGTTATCAAATAAAATACAATAAAATAAAATAAATGTTGTCACATACACGTGTTTAGCAGATGTTATAGCAGGTGTAGCGAAATGCTTGTGCTTCTAGCTCCGACAGTGCAGTAATATCTAACAATTTCAAAACATATACCCAATACACACAAAAAAGTAAGGAATGGGATTTAAGAATATATACATATATGGACAAGCAATGACAGAGCGGCATGCACTAAGATACATAAGAATATTAAGGAATAGAATGCAGTATATACATATGAGATGAGTAGTGCAAGATATGTAAACATTATTAAAGTGACTAGTGTTCCATTTCTTAAATTGGCCAGTGATTTCAATAGGCAGCAGCAGCCTCTAATGTGCTAGTGATGGCTATTTAACAGTCTGATGGCCTTGAGATAGAAGCTGTTTTTCATTCTCTCGGTCCCAGCTTTGATGCACCTGTACTGACCTCACCTTCTGGATGATAGTGGTGTGAACAGGCAGTGGCTCAGGTGGTTGATGTCCTTGATGATCTTTTTGGCCTTCCTGTGACATCGGGTGCTGTAGATGTTTTGGAGGGCGGGTAGTTTGCCCTCGGTAATGCGTTCGGCAGACCGCACCACCCTCTGGACAGCCCTGCGGTTGTGGGCGGTGCAGTTGCCGTACCAGGCGGTGATACAGCCCGACAGGATGCTCTGAATTGTGCATCTATAAAAGTTTGTGAGGGTTTTAGGTGATAAGCCACATTTCTTCAGCCTCCTGAGGTTGAAGAGGCTCTGTTGTGCCTTCTTCACCACAAGTCTGCGTGGGTGGACCATTTCAGTTTGTCTGTGATGTGTACGCCAAAGAACTTGAATCTTTCCACCTTCTCCACTGTGGTCCCATCGATGTGGATAGGGGGGTGCATCCTCTGCTGTTTCCTGAAGTCCACGATCATCTCCTTTGTTTTGTTGATGTTGAGTGAGAGGTTATTTTCCTGGCCCTCACCTCCTCCCTGTAGGTGGTCTCATCAGTGTTGGTAATCAAGCCTACTACTGTTGTGTCGTCTGCAAACTTGATGATTGAGTTGGAGGCGTGCTTGGCCACACAGTCATGGGTGAACAGGGAGTACAGGAGAGGGCTGAGCACGCACCCTTGTGGGGCCCCAGTGTTGAGGATCAGCGAAGTGGAGATGTTGTTTCCTACCTTCAACACCTGGGGGCGGCCCGTCAGGAAGTCAAGGACCCAGTTGCACAGGGCAGGGTTCAGACCCAGGGCCTCGAGCTTAATGATGAGCTTGGAGGGTACTATGGTGTTGAATGCTGAGCTATAGTCAATGAACAGCATTCTTACATAGGTATTCCTCTTGTCCAGATGGGATAGGGAAGTGTGCAGTGTGATGGCAATTGCATTGTCTGTGGATCTAGTGGGGCGGTAAGCAAATTGAAGTGGGTCTAGGGTGACAGGTAAGGTAGAGGTGATATGATCCTTGACTAGTCTCTCAAAGCACTTCATGATGACAGAGGTGAGTGCTACAGGGCAATAGTAATTTAGCTCAGTTACCTTTGCTTTCTTGGGTACAGGAACAATGGTGGCCCTCTTGAAGCATGTGGGAACAGCAGACTGGGAAAGGTAGAGATTGAATATGTTCATGAACACACCAGCCAGCTGGTCTGTGCATGCTCTGAGGACGTGGCTAGGGATGCCGTCTGGGCCGGCAGCCTTCCGGGGGTTAACATGCTTAAATGTCTTAATCACGTCGGCCATGGAGAAGGAGAGGCCACAGTCCTTGGTAGTGGGCCTCGTCAGTGGCACTGTGTTATCCTCAAAGCGGGCGAAGGAGGTGTTTAGCTTGTCTGGAAGCGAGACGTCGGTGTCGGCGACATGGCTGGTTTTCTTTTTGTAGTCCGTGATTGTCTGTAGACCCTGCCACATACGTCTCGTGTCTGAGCAGTTGAATTGCGACTCCAATTTGTCTCTATACTGATGTTTTGCCAGGTTAATTGCCTTGCGGAGTGAGTAGCTACACTGTTTGTATTCTGCCATATTCCCAGTCACCTTGCCATGGTTGAATGCGGTGGTTTGCACTTTCAGATTTGCGCGAATGCTGCCGCCTATCCACGGTTTCTGGTTAGGGTAGGTTTTAATAGTCACAGTGGGCACAACATCACCTATACACTTCCTGATAAACTCAGTCACTGTTTCAGTGTATATGTCTAAATTATTTTCGGAAGCTACCCGGAACATATCCCAGTCCGCGTGATCAAAACAATCTTGAAGCGTGGATTCCGATTGGTCAGACCAGCGTTGAATAGTCCTTAGCACGGGTACTTCCCGTTTGAGTTTCTGCCTATAGGAAGGGAGAAGCAAAATGGAGTCGTGGTCAGATTTGCCGAAAGGAGGGCGGGGGAGGGCCTTATAACCATCCCGGAAGTTTGAATAGCAATGGTCGAGGATTTTAGCAGCGCGAGAACAACAGTCGATATGTTGATAGAACTTCGGCAGCCTAGTCCTCAAATTTGCTTTGTTAAAATCCCCGGCTACAATAAAGGCAGCCTCAGGATATGTGGTTTCCAGTTTGCATAAGGTCCAGTGAAGTTCTTTGAGGGCCGTTACACCAGCTCTGTCAGGTGGAATGGGCCAAAATTCACCAAACTTATTGTGGGAAGCTTGTGGAAGGCTACCCGAAACGTTTGACCCAAGTTAAACAATTTAAAGGCAATGCTACCAAATACTAATTGAGTGTATGTAAACTTCTGCCCCACTGGGAATGTGATGAAATAAATAAAAGCTGAAATAAATCATTCTCTCTACTATTATTCTGACATTTCACATTCTTAAAATAAAGTGGTGATCCTAACTGACCTAAGACAGGGAATTTTTACTAGGATTAAATGTCAGGAATTGTGAAAAACTGAGTTTAAATGTATTTGGCTAAGGTATATGTCAACTTCCGACTTCAACTGTATGTAATTCATTTCAGCTTAAGGTTCAACTTTGGTCCCCCACCCTCCTACATCACCTCCTCCTCTCTAGTTTTTAAACAAAGTCATCCATATGTAGCAAAGGCCAACATCCAAATGAACACCATTTCTTCTCCGGGGGAGTGGAACAACTATACCTGAAGGCCACACTGTGTTGATTGATCATTTATCTCAACCAATATTGGGTGTTCTCACTTTGAAATGTCCTTGTTTGTGTTGTTGCTGACTTTAATGGTTATTTTGAAGTAGGAGTTGAGAGAGAGAGAGAGCAGAGAGAGAGAGAGAGAGAGAGAGAGAGAGAGAGAGAGAGAGAGAGAGAGAGAGAGATTCCAGGAGTCGTCTGAGCCTTGGGAGTCTGTCTGACACTTTTCTACTCATCACCTCCTGACAAGGCTGTCACATCTAAATACCACCTTCCCTTTTTTGCCCTGTTTTTCAGCTGTTTTGTTTTTCCTCTCTTGGCAGTCTCTCCAGTGAGAGAGTGTGAGTGTGTGAGCTCGTAGCCTGCAGCAGAGATTAGAGGACTACCTGTGCCTACCTGGTGGGTAGTGTCATTTCCTCAGAGGCAATGTGAGAACAGGTCCCCAATGCATGATGGGATTGATAGGCTTTGACAGCCACAAGTGTTCCACAATGACACAGCAGTGCAGGGGGCCTTGAAACCCCCACATCACTGCAGTGGAAATACTCCCCCATGCTGCCGCTTTTGGATCTTCACCGACACAACCACCTCGAAACAAGCGAGGCAAGGAAGCACGGTTTCATGCTGATTAATTGTAGGAGTGGAGTGAGACTCTAAATTGGTATCAGTTAATACTTTTCTATTTCACTAGCTATGCCAGAGCTACTAAACTTTCTGCAGAGCAAACTCTTTGGCCAAAATACAGTGTGTTTCCATTGGAAATCTATCCCATGCCATTCTTCACTGAATACTGTTCTTAGTTTGATCAATTAGATAGCTTTACATCCCTATAAAGCATTTGAATTACTGCTTATCTGCCATCAGCTTTTAAGAGGCTTCTTAGGTATATTATTATTAAAACGGGAGAGTGCCAAGGATCTCCTCACCTGAAAGCACTCCAACAGTTCTTTATACTGATGGTGGAGCACTTGATTTTAGCCTGTTGTTTTTCTGTTGTCTGTGTTGCAGCTGCTGTTGTTGTTGCTTTAGAGTTGTGGCAGTAAATGTCCATGGTTACTTTTTCTTGCGAATTGTGAATCAGTGTTTTTGTTTGAGGTTTGCTGAAAGACCACTTCATTGGTCACAAAGATGAGGCTTTAGATATGTACAGTTTGTAATCTATGAGGAACATAAAAAATGAACACCCAACCATATCATCCAAATGCACAGCTACAGTTAAATGTTTTGAAAACACTATATGTGATATCAGCATCATAGTTATTGGTAAATTGAGTGACACTCGTACCTACCCTCCCTATGTGTAGCAATATGTCCTTTTCAAACTAATTACAGATGAACACAAGGTATTGGTGTGTTATTATGTTTCTTCTCCATTAAGTATCTGCATTACACCCATCAATTATGCAATAAAAATTCAATTGAGGTAGCATCATGGATTCAAAACATAAACCCCTTGCAGGTGCAATGCATAGTTTATGTTCCAGCTGTACGGAAAGGCACCTTGTTGACATTTTAAGTCATGTCTACCTTCCTACTGTGCCAAGACACTTTCATTTGATCATTGTTGTACATAGAAGACACCTCCTTGTTAAAATGCAACGTTTGTATATTCTTGTTGCTACACATTAGCAAGTTCCAATTCCGCTTGAAGTCACAGCAGCACATGCTTTACACCATTAAATGTGTTTTGCCAAAGAGGACTGCTCTATGTTAGATGTACAGTCTTTCTCTTGTCTTCTTATGCAGTAAAGATCCTAATGATGCGCTGGAATGCATAGAAGGCACACTCTGAAGCACTTTATGAGTTTTGAACTCAGAGACCAATGTTGAAGCATGCATAAACAGCTACAGTATATCAGTCGCTCATCTACCCACAAACACTCAACTATCAGGGTAAAAACCTCACTGTTTGAGATGCAGTTTTCTGACTGCATGCGGCGCAATCTGGACTCCATTAAGTATAATATGTTACGTTACAAATGGAATAATGGTCTGCCGACTGGGCACACATTGGTTCAATCAACATTGTTTCCACGTCATTTCAATGGAATTTTATTGAACCAACGTGGAATAGATGTTGAATTGCCATCTGTGCACAGTGCGTGGTTACTTAAGACAGAAATTAAAGTAGGGAGGTTGGTCGGGGAGGATGGGTGGGCGTATACCGCAGTCGTCTAGCAATCCAAAGGTTGCGCTTCCTAGTCACGTTGGGGACAACTGTAGCATTTTAGCTAACCCTTCCCCTAAACCTTTTCCTAAACGTAACCTAATTCTCCTAACCTGTTACGTAAATTCTCAGAACCTTTGTCGTTAGTTATCCTAACCTTTTACGTAAATTCTCCTAACCCTTGTTGTCAGTTCTCTTAAACAGCAACATCAATTTTCAGACGACGCAGCAAGCAGCCTAATATTATAAATCTTCCAAGACGTACGATAATTACGTAATCCAGTTCATATGATATCGTCCGACCGGGTAAGAAGTATGACACTATACGTCCTCCAATTCGTATGATATTGTATGACCACTATTCCATTTGTAATGTAACGTAACATATCACACTAAATGGAGGGATTCAAATGTACATCCCAAAAGCTATGAATTGCCCTGAGGCCAGGTTGATTGGAGAAAACACGGCTTCTGTTTGGCCACCATGTTTCATCACTATTGTGTTTCATTGACTGGAGGAAACTCCCATCCCTGGGTTTCAGACTAGATCTAAGACAGGGTACCCCATATAGTGTACCCTAGGACCGGTAAACACATATGGTCAGCAAATATTTAACTGACCAATTGACCAGTAAAGTATTTACTACATATGACCTCTTATATAATATTAACCATAGACTGCTTAAAAAATATCTCTGAAGTTTCATAGACTGTAGTTAATTTTTAGGTCAAACTCTAAGGTACCTAGGTGTTTAGCTCTATACTAACAGAGATGTGTAGGCTCAGGTCTGAGCTCGTTTCCACAGCAACAGGGGACAGTAGGTGATAAGGCCAGGGTCCAGTCCATTGTGAGTATTTCATGAGGGGCCTCATTACGGCTTGGGTGCCTTTGTAAGACTGGCACAGAATAAAACAGTGAGCTTTGACAACTCATCATTGTCCATCCTTTCAAACGACTGTCTGATCTAAAGCCCTCCTGAACCCTTCGGACCACTGAATGGCCTCATTCCAGAGCGAGACATCCTCTGGTTGCTATGTAGAAATGCCAACGACCTATGTTCCATTTCTAGTAGTGATGATGGTGTCATGTTACAGCATATCATTACAAAACAGGTCATGCACAGACACCTTATTAGTATGTATGATAGGAGTAACACCAACACTGTTCACATGGCATAGAAGCACCATTAATTTTATACCAAAGCCACTGTAGCATCCTAATGTTTTGATATGTACAGTATTATTTTCTACCAATATTACACAAAAACGTGTTCATTACAGTGCATTCGGAAAGTATTCAGACCCCTTGACCTTTTCCACATTTTGTTACGTTACAGCCTTATTCTTTGCTATGAGACTCGAAATTGAGCTCAGGTGCATCCTGTTTCCATTGATCATCCTTGAGATGTTTCTACAACTTGATTGGAGTCCACCTGTGGTATATTCAATTGATTAGACATGATTTGGAAAGGCACACACCTGTCTATATAAGGTCCTACACTTGACAGTGCATGTCAGAACAAAAACTAAGCCATGAGGTCGAAGGAATTGTCCATAGAGCTCCGAGACAGGATTCTGTTGAGGCACAGAGCTGGGGAAGGGTACCAAACAATTTCTGCAGCATTGAAGGTCCCCAAAAACACAGTGGCCTCCATCATTCTTAAATGGAAGAAGTTTGGAACCACCAATACTCTTCCTAGAGCTGGCCGCCCGGCCAAACTGAGCAATCGGGGGAAAAGGGCGATGGTCAGGGAGGTGGCCAAGAACCTGATGGTCCTCTGACAGAGCTCCAGAGTTCCTTTGGAGATAGGAAAACCTTCTAGAAGGACAACCATTTATGCAGCACTCCACCAATCAGGCTTTTATGGTAGAGTGGCCAGACAGAAGCCACTCCTCCGTAAAAGGCACATGACAGCCCGCTTGGAGTGTGCCAAAAGTCATCTAAAAGACTCTCAGACCATGAGAAGCAACATTCCCTGAATGTCATGCGTCACATCTGGAGGAAACCTGACACCATCCCTACGGTGAAGCATGGTGGTGGCAGCATCATTCTGTGGGGATGTTTATCAGCGGCAGGGACTGGGAGACTAGTCAGGATTGAGGTTAGCTGAAAGGAGCAAAGTACAGAGAGATCCTTGATGAAAACCTACTCCAGAGTGCTCAAGTCCTCAGACTAGGCCGAAGGTTCATCTTCCAACAGGACAACGACCCTAAGTACATAGCCAAGACAACGCAGGAGTGGCTTTGGGACAAGTCTCTGAATGTCCTTGAGTGGCCCAACCTGACAGAGTTTGAGAGGATCTGCAGAGAAGAATGGGAGAAACTCCCCAAATACAGGTGTGCCAAGCTTGTAGCGTCATACCCAAGAAGAATTGAGGCTGTAATCGCTGCCAAAGGTTTTTCAACAAAGTACTATGTAAAGGGTCTGAATAGTTATGTAAGTGTGATATTTCAGTTGTTTTTATTTTTAAAAAATGTGCTAAAAAAATACAAAACCTGTTTTTGTTTTGTCATTAAGGGATATTGTGTGTAGATTGATGAGAAGAAAAAAATATGTCATCAATTTTAGAATAAGGGTGTAACGTAACAAAATGTGGCAAAAGTCAAGGGGTCTGAATACTTTCCGAATGCACTGTATAACATGTTGCTAGGGTAAGATGGATTTTGCCTGTTGAATTATCCAAATGAGGTGGAATACCTGTTAGCTTGTCACATTTGTTGAGAGACGGGTCAGACCAAGGTGCAGCGTGGTATGCAAACATGTTTATTAAACTCAATAAACATAAACATAAATGATCAAAGATGGCGTAGCAGTGCGGTCGCGGTTTTATTCATTGTCCTAGTGTAAATATCCCGTTTCTTGTTTTTTTTGTCTATTTTGTATATATTTCTCAATTTTTACTTTTCATTCTTTAACTAAATATACTTTCCTGCAACCCGCCTCACCCAACGTGGAAAGGATTCTATTATTTCTTTATAACTTTCATCAAGAACCTTAAGCTGAAACTAGTGTAGCTGCAACTGAATGGCTACTTGCTATTAGTCACCGTTAGCGTCTTCACCATTGTCCGTGGCCTACACTATCCACCAGCCAGCTCTAGCTCTAGCCTGGACAATTCGTCGGCCAGTCTGCACAGCGTGCTATCGACCCAGAGCTTATCGGACTTTCTGCCGGAATCACTGGACCCTAGCGCCGGATCATCGCAACCAGCTAGCTAGCTGCAACCTGTTGTTGGCTAATTACCATTGCCCTATAGCAAGCACCAGTTAGCCTTGAGCTAGCCTCAGGCCCATCTCCCGGCTATCTACCTCTCTGTCAACCGGACGGGACCTCCTAGTGTTTACACTGAGCCCCGCCGATCCAACACGACTGGTTTGCCGACGGAATCGTCTGATGTGGTTTCAACAGGCTTCCCGTTGCGATGACCACAAAGATCCATCTGCTAGCCCCGGCCCGCTAGCACACGCAAACTACAACTGTGCTCCCTGCTAGCTGTGCTGAAGCACAAATTTGAACTGCTCTCGGACTCACATATTGCTGTTCACTGGACCTTATGATCACTCAGCTGCACAGCTGATGCCTGCTGTACTGTTCCTTTACACGGTACCCTGTCCTGTTTATTCTGTTTAGCCTCAGCCCAAACTTTATCGCTATTACCAGTTGTTGTCTTAGCTCTCTCTAATAACACCTGTGATTGCTTTATGCCTCTCTCCCTTGTCAATATGCCTTGCCTATTGCTGTTTGGGTTAGTTCTTATTATACAATTTCACTGTAGAACCCCTAGTCCCTCTCAAACTGCCTCAAATAGTTCCTTTGTTCCACCCCCATACACGCCGAGACCGGCTCAATCGGGTGCCTCCAGTGATGCTATCTCTTTCATTGTTACCCAACGCTTAGGTTTACCTCAACTGTACTCATATCCTTCCATATCCTTTTCTGTACATAATGCCCTGAATCTTTTCTACAACGCCCGGAGAACTGCCCCCTTTATTCTATGTACCCAACGCACTAGAAGACCAGTTCTTAAAGCCTTTAGTCGTATCCTTATTCTAGTCCTCCTCTGTTCCTCTGGTGATGTAGAGGCTAACCCAGGCCTTGCAGCCCCCAGTATCACTCCTACTCCCCAGGAGCTATCATTTGTTGACTTCTGTAACCGTAAAAGCCTTGGTTTTCTGCACGTAAATATCAGAAGCCTCCTTCCTAAGTTTGAGTTATTCACTGCTTTAGCACACTCCGCCAACCCTGATGTTCTAGCAGTGTCTGAATCCTGGCTTAGGAAGGCCACCAAAAATTCTGAAATTTCCATCCCCAACTATAACATTTTCCGTCTAGATAGAACTGCCAAAGGGGGTGGAGTTGCAATCTACTGTAGAGATAGCCTGCAGAGCTCTATCATACTATCCAGGTCTGTGCACAAACAGTTTGAGCTTCTACTTCTAAAAATCCACCTTTCCAGAAATAAATCTCTCACTGTTGCCGCTTGCTACAGACCCCCCTCAGCCCCCAGCTGTGCCCTGGACACCATATGTGAATTGATTGCCCCCATCTATCCTCAGAGTTCGTACTGCTTGGTGACCTAAATTGGGATATGCTTAACACCCCGGCCATCCTACAATCTAAACTAGATGCCCTCAATCTCACACAAATTATCAACGAACCTACCAGGTACAACCCTAAATCCGTAAACATGGGTAGCCTCATAGATATCATCCTGACTAACTTACCCTCTA
The DNA here is from genome assembly GCF_020615455.1 of Coregonus clupeaformis. NCBI lineage: Eukaryota > Metazoa > Chordata > Actinopteri > Salmoniformes > Salmonidae > Coregonus > Coregonus clupeaformis. The sequence continues at coordinate 59,765,880 of NC_059192.1, forward strand.
AATACACCTTCGCTGTCTTCAACCAGGATCTCAGCGATCACTGCCTTATTGCGTAAATGCCATGTAAAATAAAAGCACTTCCTCCCAGCTGCCCACTGCACTGAGGCTAGGAAACACTATCACCACCGATAAATCTACAATAATCGAGAATTTCAACAAGCATTTTGCTACGGCTGGCCATGCTTTCCACCTGGCTACCACTACCCCGGCCACCAGCTCTGCACCCTCCGCTGCAACTTGCCCATGCCCCCCCCGCTTCTCCTTCACACAAATCCAGACAGCTGATGTTCTGAAAGAGCTGCAAAATCTGGACCCCCTACAAATCATCTGGGCTAGACAATCTGGACCCTTTCTTTCTAAAACTTGCCGCCGAAATTGTCGCAACCCCTATTACTAGCCTGTTCAACCTCTCTTTGTAACGTCTGAGATCCCCAGAGATTGGAATGCAGCCGCGGTCATCCCCCCTCTTCAAAGGGGGTGACACTCTAGATCCAAACTGTTACAGACCCATATCCATCCTGCCCTGCCTTTCAAAAGTTTTTGAAAGCCAAGTTAACAAACAGATCACCGACCATTTCGAATCCCACCGTACCTTCTCCGCTATGCAATCCGGTTTCCGAGCTGGTCATGGGTGCACTTCAGCCATGCTCAAGGTCCTAAACGATATTATAACCGCGATCGATAATAGACAGTACTGTGCAGCTGTTTTCATTGACCTGGCCAAGGCTTTCGACTCTGTCAACCACCGCATTCTTATTGGCAGACTAAATAGCCTTGGTTTCTCAAATGACTGCCTCACCTGGTTCACCAACTACTTCTCTGATAGAGTTCAATGTGTCAAATCGGAGGGCCTGTTGTCTGGACCTATGGCAGTCTCTATGGGGGTGCCACAGGGTTCAATTCTTGGGCCGACTCTTTTCTCTGTGTATATCAATGACGTCGCTCTTGCTGCTGGTGACTCTCAGATCCACCTCTACGCAGACGACACCATTTAGTATACATCTGGCCCTTCATTGGACACTGTGTTAACAAACCTCCAAACGAGCTTCAATGCCATACAACACTCCTTCAGTAGCCTCCAACTGCTCTTAAACACTAGTAAAACTAAATGCATGCTCTTCAACCGAACGCTGCTTGCACCCGCCCACCCGACTAGAATCACTACTCTCGACGGGTCTGACCTAGAGTATGTGGACAACTACAAATACCTAGGTGTCTGGTTAGACTGTAAACTCTCCTTCCAGACTCACATTAAGAATCTCCAATCCAAAGTTACATCTAGAATCGATTTCCTATTTCGCAACAAAGCCTCCTTCACTCATGCTGCCAAACATGCCCTCGTAAAACTGACTATCCTACAGATCCTTGACTTCGGCGATGTCATTTACAAAATAGCCTCCAACACTCTACTCAGCAAATTGGATGTAGTCTATCACAGTGCCATCCGTTTTGTCTCCAAAGCCCCATATACTACCCACCACTGTGACCTGTACGCTCTTGTTGGCTGGTCCTCACTACATATTCGTCGCCAAACCCACTGGCTCCAGGCCATCTATAAATCACTGCTAGGCAAATGCCCGCCTTATCTTAGCTCATTGGTCACCATAGCAACACCCACCCGTAGTATGCGCTCCAGCAGGTATATCTCACTGGTCATCCCCAAAGCCAACACCTCCTTTGGCTGCCATTCCTTCCAGTTCTCTGCTGCCAATGACTGGAACAAATTGCAAAAATCTCTGAAGCTGGAGACACTTATCTCCCTCACTAACTTTAAGCATCAGTTGTCAGAGCACCTTACCGATCACTGCACCTGTACACAGCCCATCTGAAATTAGCCCGCCCAACTACCTCATCCCAATATTGTTATTTATTTTGCTCATTTGTACCCGAGTATCTCTATTTGCACATCATCTCTTGCACATCTATCATTCCAGTGTTAATACTAATTGTAATTATTTTGCACTATAGCCTATTTATTGCCTTACCTCCATAACTTGCTACATTTGCACACACTGTATATATATTCATTTCTGATGTATTTTTGACTTTGTTTTGTTTTACCCCATATGTAACTCTGTGTTGTTGTTTTTATCGCACTGCTTTGCTTTATCTTGGCCAGGTCACAGTTGTAAATGAGAACTTGTTCTCAACTGGCTTACCTGGTTAAATAAAGGTGAAATAAAATCAAAAAACAAAAAAAGAAACAACGTAACGTGAAGTCCTCAGGCTAAACACATACAAGCCTAACACGGAACAAGATCCCACAACTAAGGTAGGCAAACAGGCTACTTAAGTATGATCCCCAATGAGAGACAACGAGCGACAGCTGTCTCTGATTGGGAATCACACCCGGCCAAACATAGAAATACTATACCTAGAACCTAAACATAGAAATTCTAACATAGATCCTCACGCCCTGACCAAACCAACTAAAGACAAAAGGCCTCTCAAGGCCAGGGCGTGACAGTACCCCCCCAAAGGTGCATACTCCGGCCGCACCAACCTGACTCATTAGGGGAGGGTCCGGGTGGGCTTTCAGCCTTGGAGGCGGATCCGGCTCCGGGCGGGACAACCTCTTCCTCTCTTCCTCCCCGTTGCGCCCCTGGTCTGGTCTGGACCTTGGCGCGATGCTTCCCCTCTCCTTCCTCCCACGATGCACCAAGCCCTGTCTGGACCCTGGTGTGGGAGACCCCGAACCTGGAGAGGGGCTGACGTCTGGGCCTGGATCGGCAATCCCCCCACGATGCACCAAGCCCTGTCTGGACCCTGGTGTGGGAGGCCTCGACCCTGGAGAGGGGCTGACTTCTGGGTCTGAAGTGGAGTCGCTGACCGGAGCTGAACTGGCTCCGGAATGGAGCCGCTGACCGGAGCTGGATCTGGCACCGGTGGAGCGGATTACTCTGGCTCCGGAGTGGAGCCGCTGACCGGAGCTGGACTAGACCCCGGTGGAGCGGACTACACTGGCTCCGGAGTGGAGCAGCTGACCGGAGCTGGATCAGGCACCAGTGGAGCGGATTGCTCTGGCTCCGGAATGGAGTCGCTGACCGGAGCTGAACTGGAAACCGGTGTAGCGGACTCCTCTTTCTCCGGAATGGATCCGCTGACCAGAGCTGGATCAGGCACCGGTGGAGTGGATTGCTCTGGCTCCGGAGTGGAGCCGCTGACCGGAGCTGGACTGGAACCCGGTGGAGCGGATTCCTCTGGCTCCGGAATGGAGCCCCTGACCGGAGCTGAACTGGACCCCGGTGGAGCGGACTGCTCTGACTCCGGAGTGGAGCCGCTGACCGGAGCTGGACTAGGCACCGGTGTAGCGGACTGCTCTTTCTCCGGAATGGATCCGCTGACCAGAGCTGGATCAGGCACCGGTGGAGTGGATTGCTCTGGCTCCGGAGTGGAGCTGCTGACCGGAGCTGGACTGGAACCCGGTGGAGCGGACTGCTCTAGCTCCGGAGTGGAGCAGCTGACCGGAGCTGGATCAGGCACCGGTGGAGCGGATTCCTCTGGCTCCGGAATGGAGCCGCTGACCGGAGCTGAACTGGACCCCGTCGGAGCGGACTGCTCTGACTCCGGAGTGGAGCCGCTGACCGGAGCTGGACTAGGCACCGGTGGAGCGGACTGCTCTGGCTCCAGAGTGGAGCCGCTGACCGGAGCTGGACTGGGCACCGGTGGAGAGGACTGCTCTGGCTCCGGAGTGGAGCCGCTGACCGGAGCTGGACTGGACCCCGGTGGAGTGGACTGCTCTGGCTCCGGAGTGGAGCAACCGACCGGAGCCGGATCAGGCACCGGTGGAGCAGGCCGGGCCGGACTGGGGACACGCACCACTGGTCTGGTGCGAGGAGCAGGCACAGGCCGTACCGGACTGGGAACACGCACCACTGGCCTGTTGCGGGGAGCAGGTATGGGGCATACCGGGCTGGCGACATGCACCACTGGTTTGGTGCGAGGAGCAGGGACGGGCCGTACTGGACTGGGAACACGCACCACTGGCTTGGTGCGGGGAGAAGGTACGGGGCGTACCGGGCTGGCGACATGCACCAATGGTTTGGTGCGAGGAGCAGGCACGGGCCGTATTGGACTGGGAACACGCACCACTGGCTTGGTGCGGGGAGTAGGTACCGTATTACCGGGCTGGCGACACGCACCAATGGTTTGGTGCGAGGAGCAGGCACGGGCCGTACTGGACTGGGGACACGCACCACAGGTCTGGTGCGAGAAGCAGGAATGGGCCGAGCCGGACTGGGGACACGCACCACTGGCTTGGTGCGAGGAGCAGGCACGGATCTTACCGGACTGGGAGCACGCACCACTGGCTTGGTGCGAGAAGCAGGGACGGGCCGTACTGGACTGGGAACACGCACCACTGGCTTGGTGCGGGGAGCAGGTACGGGGCGTACCGGGCTGGCGACACGCACCAATGGTTTGGTGCGAGGAGCAGGCACAGGCGGTACCGGACTGGGGACACACACCACAGATCTGGTGCGAGAAGCAGGAATGGGCCGAGCCGGACTGGGGACACGCACCACTGGCTTGGTGCAAGAAGCAGGCACGAGGTGTTCCGGACTGGGAACCGGCGCTGTAGGTCTACGACTGTACCAGTCCTTTACTCTCCGTGCCCAATCCTCCTCCAGTGAGGACTCCTCCGGGAGCCCCCACGAGTTAGGGAACAGAAACTCATCGTCGTCGTCGTCATCCTCCGACTCCTCAGTATACAACTGTTCCTATTCCTGTTCCCATGGTCGTAGGGACTCAAACTGGAAACCCACCGGGTGCAGTGGTCGGGGCACTTCTCTCTCACTCCCCGACCACCCCTTTAGCCCCCCCAAAACACATTGGGGCTGCCTCTCAGGCTTCCTCCTCGGCCGGCGCCTTCGGTGTCCCTCTCCTGACAAAGACAAAAGGCCTCTCAAGGCCAGGGTGTAACTTAGCTCAAGGGGTTGACCATAACCCTTTATTCCAAGAATATTACAGGAATATAACAATAACCTCCCTGGCTGGAGCATTTAAAGGTCATTCAATAAATCTATTAATGAAGATAATTACTATGGTTATTGTTATATTTCTGGAATAAAGGGTTATGGTCTCCAACTTGAGCTAAGAGGTTCTAGAACAGTTCAGTTGAAAACATAGGTGAGATATGGGGAACCAAAACAAGCTCACACCTCATGTTACTTCCCAAATTATTGGAAATTAAAACATATTTTAATTGTCAATGAAATGAATCTTGCTAATTGTCAATAATAAGGGCACCTGTGCTTGTCTAAATGTGTGAAACAAAGAAAAATAAACATTCTCACTGCTCTTGACATGCAGCTTGAGAAGCTCAGGGCCCAGTTATTCTAAAGTTATCTAACCGGATTTCGGCTATCGGATAGGATTAAATGCATAGAAATAGAATGAATAGAACATCAGTGTCATGCCTGCTCCCGCTCATCAGGCTTCCACGCCTCAACCGGCTCGTCAGGCTCCCAAGTCTCAGACGGCTCATCAGGCTCCCATGCCTCGGCCGACCCCTCAGGCTCGCCAGGTTCCCACTCCTCGGCTGGCTCGTGAGGCTCCCATGCCTCAGCCGGCCTGTCAGGCTCGCCCTGGGGGGGGGGGTTAGGGTACTGTCACGCCTGCTCCTGCTCCCCCTCCCTGGCTCTCAAGGGCGCCAGGCTGCCCATCATTATGCACACCTGTCACCATCGTTACGCGCATCTGCGCTTCATTGGACTCACCTGGACTTCATCACTGTTTAATTACCTCCCCTAAATCTCTGTTCCTCAGTTGTGATCCCTGTGTCAGCATTAATGTCGTTATGTTTCCCCTGTCCAGACGCTGTCTGTGTTTTGTTTCATGTCTGTTTATATTAAATGTTCACTCCCTGTACCTGATTCTCGTCTCCCAGCATCTGTCCTGACAATCAGGAGGGAAAACTGTTGAAAAACTAGGCCTAAGGACCGAAACATTGCTGCTGAAATGCATCTGCTCTGACACTAAATGAAAAGTGAGTGTTTTGTTTGATCTCAACCATGGGATGCAGGGAATAACTTTAATTTGTAGGCATAATTACTTTTTGCACTTGTTGACCAAAAATCGAAAACAGTGAGAGCCTGAGTGATTCTGTTTTAAAGATAAGACAAACAAGCTTGCATGTCTTTGTTTTAATACTCAAACAAGGGATCCACAAGACATAGAGAAATGTGTTTAGAATGTACAGTACATTGGCTACATAGGCAGCCCAATTCTGATATTTTCCTAAATTATTGGTCAAAAGTCCAATTAGTGTCAAAATATCAGAATTGTTAGCCATTGCATAGTGAATATAGACACAGTTGATGATTCCTTACCCTTATATTCAACATCAAGAAGCTTCATGTATAATGTAGTAGCTTCACTCTACATCCTTCAGGAGTTAATCTCAGTGCATTATTGCATAAAGACATCAAAGTGATATTGAATAGCCCATAGGCAATTGGGAGTACCCATCCAACTCTGAACATATCCATCAAGAAATGTTTGCTTTGTTGAGACCTCAGACTTTACATTTTTAAAGTCATAGAGATCTATATTATATAATTATCTTTGTTGACTAACTCTAGAGACATGCCTCAGGGCGCCTCACTTCTCTTATTCTAGATCGCACTAGATCTAACTGTGAGATTGAGTTACATTAACATTATAGCATCTCCTGAGTCTGATTTCTAGGCCATAATCATATTTCTCTCCAAAGCTTAATTTTGCATTATCTCTTCAAGTGAAAAAAACTAAAAAAGTTTCTGGCAAGAGGTGTTGCTGAGATGTGTACTGTAGGTCACGAGTTGATGGAACAAATCACATGATGTTTGATTCATAGTTTAAGTACTATAGACAAACAGCTGTCACACCCACACAGACAATTTGTCTAAAAATGGTTCCTGAACCTCATTATCCATTTGACTTGATGACGTCAAATTCCTGGAGCAACAAAGGCTGATGCTTATCTAACAACCAACAAGCCCAGAAACACCAGGGATTTCACCTGCTAATAAGCTATCGGATACCTACAGTGCAATGGAGCTCCCCTGCTCTTTCTCCTTGGCTACAAGACCCTGTTTTCATTGCAGTACCCACTACTATAGACCCTGTTGCCTACATCTTGGTAGGATATTATTTGTCTCCAGCTCTCAGCCCCAGGATATGATCCAGTGACCCATTGTTTTTACATTGCTGAATAAATCTGTAGCGGGTCACTAAGTTCAGCAGCTGTTTCCTATATTTCTGTGTCTCTAACGATAGCGTTGGGCTATCTGTTTGAATGCAAGTGTGGTTGGATGGCATATGGCCCCTATAATTTCAGAGTGAGTAAGAATTGGTCCATTCAACCGTGGAGGTAAATATTAGTCTTGTGTTCAGGGGCCTCTGCAATATTCAATGAGACCAAGCTGGAAATGAGGGGCATTAAAATCAAATCATGACTCTTCCAAGGTTAGAAGATCGATCGGCAGCTTTCATGCTGTGCTGGGTGCTATTATTGATGAGCACGCTGTTGTTGGGTAAAATGGTGAAGGCTTTGCAGTTATACTGTAAGTAAGGATGATATGGGGCTATCAATCTAAATTTAGTGTGGCAAGAGGGAGATTTTGGAAGCTAATGACAACAATTTACAGATGAGGACAAGCATAGATATGGTAGCCATAATAGATGTCATGGGTAATAGTCATGTGATATGTGGAAGACCTATACTGTGCCTTTCTTAGCCATTAAGATGGAGCACTTACTTATTATAGCCCGCGCTGCATAGGCTATATTGGTCCGCTAACACAGGACTATTAAAGGCCCAGTGCACTACTTTTGTGAAAAAATATTTTATTCAACAACAACAACAAAAGTATGTACACTACCAGTCAAAAGTTTGGACACACCTACTCATTCAATGGTTTTTCTTTATTTTTACTATTTTCTACATTGTAGAATAATAGTGAAGACATCAAAACTATGAAATAACACATATGGAATCATGACTCAGAGAAGGTGAATGGATGATCTCCGCATGTGTGGTTCCCACCGTGAAGCATGGAGGAGGAGGTGTGATGGTGTGGGGGTGCTTTGCTGGTGACACAGTCAGTGATCTATTTAGATTAGCAAACACAACGTGCCATTGGAACACAGGACTGATGGTTGGTGATAATGGGCCTCTGTACGCCTATGTAGATATTCTATTAAAAATCAGCCGTTTCCAGCTACAATAGCCATTTACAACATTAATAATATGACATTTAGCAGACGCTTTTATCCAAAGCGACTTACAGTCATGTGTGCATACATTTTTACGTATGGGTGGTCCCGGGGATCGAACCCACTACCCTGGCGTTACAAGCGCCATGCTCTACCAATTGAGCTACAGAGGACACTCCACACTGTATTTCTGATCAATTTGATGTTATTTATATATTGACCTCCCGAGTGGCGCAGTGGTCTAAGGCAATGCATCGCAGTGCTAGCTCTGCCACTAGAGATCCTGGTTTGAATCCAGGCTCTGCTGTAGCCGGCCGCAACCGGGAGACCAATGGGGCGGCGCACAATTGGCCCAGCGTCATCCAGGGTAGGGGAGGGAATGGCCGGCAGGGAGGTAGCTCAGTTGGTAGAGCATGGCGTTTGCAACGCCAGGGTTGTGGGTTCGATTCCCACGGGGGGCCAGTTTGAAAAAATAAATAATGTATGCACTAACTGTAAGTCGCTCTGGATAAGAGCGTCTGCAAAAAAAAAATGACGTAAATTTGAATGGCCAAAAAAAGTGCTTTTCTTTTAAAAACAAGGACTCTAAGTTATCCCAAACTTTTGAATGGTAGTGTATGTATATATATACATACTTTAATTATGTATTCTGATTTTTCAGGGGGTGCTGCAGCACCCTCAGCACCCCTACTTCCAATGGCTATGGTGAAACATTCAAGCCTGTGTACTTGAGTTTGGACTCACTACCATTTAGCAGACGCTTTTATCCAAAGTGACTTACAGTCATGCGTGCATATTATTTTTTTGGGTGTATGGGTGGTCCCGGGGATCGAACCCACTACCTTGGCGTTACAAGCGCCGTGCTGTACCAGCTGAGCTACAGAGGACAACTTATGTTGTTGTAGGAAACACAGAACATTTTCTTTATACTCATTTCCTTCTCTCTCCCCCCTTTCTATCTCTATACAGGCTGTGGAAACTAACCTGGCATCCAAGGACAGTCATTGGGTTTATGCCAATGAGGTGAGATCAATACTGCATTACTATATTTATACATCACATTTATTCAGGTTGCTTCATTGCAGTTGCATTAGCTGCCAATGTATGTATAGACAGAGTATACAGTATAAAAGCTCTCACACCATGCCACTTTGCTTATGTCTGAGGGCTTTTATACAATATTGACCAAATCATTATTAGTTATTGCATTCACAGGACTTTGGAAGCCAAAGCTGTTTTTTTACCTGTTCTTTGTTGATCTGACATTGCCTAAATGGTCTTCCAAATGGACTTTAACATCAATAATTGCCAAGCACTTTGTGAATACCAAACACTGTGCTCCGTGCCATGCCTGAGAGCAGCTGGGTACCTTTGCAGTGATTTAGGCTGATTTGGGGAGAAGGACCATAAGTCTGCTGATGTCCCAATGCTAATGGGCAAAAGCATGTTCCTACCGTACATTGATGTCTTTTTATAAGCATTTATGTGCTTCCAGAGTACACTTTTAAGTTGACCTAACCACCAACCACAGTGAACATACACACACACACACACACACACACACACACACAAACGCACACATGCACGCTCACACAGACACATGGGTCTTTCTATAAACTAGGGTACCAGTGAGCATTTCTTTTAGTGAACAAATGTTTGGTGCTATTACAAAGTTATTAATAATCATTTGCAAAAAAAAATCCATGTGAATACATTAAGATACAGTATAAAGGGGGAAGGGAACATAGATACATTCAATATAATTCATGATTTGAATTAAAACTTACAGCATGTTTAAACCCTTTCTAATGCTTGGAGTCTTCACAGATTTGGCTAAAATCATGTGAGATAAAACACTACCTTGCTTTCCTTACATTTATGATACTGTTTGTTGTTATATCATATACTAAGCTTTTAACAATTGAATTACACGTTGACCTTGGTCCTGTGAAATTCCTGGATGTTGCTGTTGGACTCTTTTTTTGTATGGAGATCTTGGAAGTGTACTGTAGCCTCGTAACATTTCGTATCTCCCTATGTTACGGTGTGAAAACAGTTTTCATGGGCACACATATCCAAATAATGTATGTGATTGCAAAATCCAATGCTTCAAACAGAAATAGTAATTTTAATATGATTAATAAAACAAAAACCGATACTGTCATTGACAGGGTTCTTCAATAATTACGCATAATAGTTGTTTGATGCGCGTTTGATAGCTGTTTAGTTACAGTATGTGGGGATATTATCGCACTACATCAGCTGATTCAGGAAAGGATTTTATGAATGACAGTCAAGTGATAAAGAGCTTGTGTGATACTGCACACGATTTAACAACAGCCAAATTGCGGGAATTAATGTTGATCTCCAGGACTGACAGAACATTTTGGTGTCTATATAATTTGCCTACTTCGTGGACAACATTAAATCAAGATTCATAAGGTAAGATTACGGTCCGTTTACGTTTTGATTGTTTGTTTTCTGAGTTTTTGCATATAAAGCCAAAAAACTACTTCATATTTCAATGTTCAAATATGGGTGCGGTTAAATGTGGAATGCCTGGGCAAGCCAACACTTCCTGTCCTTTCAAAGTAGTTTGTCACCCTTCAAACTCCATTCCGTTAATCTATTATCCATTAATTAATTGACTAATGTCTGCCCATGCCGTGCCACAGTGCCAAGATAAGGTAAGATTTCTGCATACTATTTAGTGTGTATTGACTTAATCAACTGTTATTACTGTAAATGATTAGCTGACTGGTATATCCTAGCTACCTATAAAATCTTATTAAATGATGCTATACAGCCAAAACAACAGTATCTATTGCTAGACTAGAGATACTGTATGCCCTAGCTATAGTTTGTCAGTGGTTGCACATCTAACTAGCTAGAATGAAGCAAGGGTGTGAATAGCAGACATGTAAATATGTCATTTCACTGTTTTACAGCAGGTCTCCAGCTACCCAGACCTGTCTGATCAGCCTGATAGGGTGCTGTGGCTGTGTCCAGCTTACATCTGTGCAAATCTGTGTGTGTATAGCAACGGAATTAAACATCCAACCAGTGCCTCAAGTGTCGTGCTGTAGGTCCACCACACACCCGAAGGGTTGTGGGGTCCTGTCTAGAAACAACCCCTAGCCACTTGTGGAGATCTGAGAGAATTGGACAGGTGTAAGCAATACCGCCAAAATTCCATCAAGCCTATCAGAGGTTAAGGTGGAGCTCTCACCATGTCACCACCCATCAATGCCTAGTGTCTAGACTCTGGGCAGTAGGACCTATGGGTTGTTTCTGGACAGGCCATGGGTATTATGGTAGCTCAGTCAGTCAGTCAGTCTGGCACTATCAAAAAATTTTAATAGCTGTCAAATACTTGCTTCCTCTGCCCTTGGAGAATCTCAATTGCATTTCCTTGATTCGTTGCATCCTCTCTCCTTGTCTCCTTCTCAAAACCCATTGGATGAGAAGGTCAGAGGTCCCCCCCCCCCCCTCACCTTCTTATCCAATGGGTTTTGAGAAGGAGGCGAGGGAGAGGACGTGAGGAATGAAGGAAATGCAATTGAGATTCTCCAATTGTTTCCTCCATTCCTCACCTCCTCTCAAAGCACATTGGAGGGAAGGTTCCCCCTTCGTGCTCCAATGCACTTTCAAGGATAGGAGTGGAGTAAACAAGGACAGAGGAAGCAAGCATGTGATGTCTAGTTTTCACACACACACACACACACACACACACACAGCTTGAAGAATTTCCTGATTATAATGATTTCATTATTGTTTATTATTATTATCAATGATTTTTTTGATAGAACCCATTGTATTATAATATTGTATTAAATTACTATATAAACTATAATAAATATAGAAAGCTGTTGTTTATCTTTTTCATTCTTCTGGAATGATTACCATGGCAATAAATGATAGAGAAGTTGACTAAAGCACAAACAGAACTGGCTACTAGGCATGAATAAGAAACATGCAGTGTCCATATTTTGAATGACATGTAGATGTTTTGTTGTTGCTAGGAGTTATGGTCTCATTGTGCCTATCTAGACTATTATTCCTGTAACTACACGTGAAGTTGCAAGAAAATCATATTTAAGGGTGATTAGCTCAGTTGGTACAGCATGGCGTTTGCAACGCCAGGGTTGTGGGTTCGATTCCCATGGGGGGCCAGTATGAAAATGTATATACTCACTAACTGTAAGTCGCTCTGGATAAGAGCGTCTGCTAAATGACTAAAATGCAAAAAAAAATAACATTTAGCAAATACAGGCCTTTTTGTGTCGCAGGGTTAGTTTTTTTCCACATCCGTTAAGTAGAGACTAAAATAACATTACATTTATGACATTCTGCTGCTATGTATTACACTTACAATAGTCTTGATAATTAGAAAATATTTAATGCACCTGTTTAAAAAAATTAATGGAAACTACAGTGGGGAAAAAAAGTATTTAGTCAGCCACCAATTGTCCAAGTTCTCCCACTTAAAAAGATGAGAGAGGCCTGTAATTTTCATCATAGGTACACGTCAACTATGACAGACAAAATTAGAAAAAAAATCCAGAAAATCACATTGTAGGATTTTTAATGAATTTATTTGCAAATTATGGTGGAAAATAAGTATTTGGTCACCTACAAACAAGCAAGATTTCTGGCTCTCACAGACCTGTAACTTCTTCTTTAAGAGGCTCCTCTGTCCTCCACTCGTTACCTGTATTAATGGCACCTGTTTGAACTTGTTATCAGTATAAAAGACACCTGTCCACAACCTCAAACAGTCACACTCCAAACTCCACTATGGCCAAGACCAAAGTGCTGTCAAAGGACACCAGAAACAAAATTGTAGACCTGCACCAGGCTGGGAAGACTGAATCTGCAATAGGTAAGCAGCTTGGTTTGAAGAAATCAACTGTGGGAGCAATTATTAGGAAATGGAAGACATACAAGACCACTGATAATCTCCCTCGATCTGGGGCTCCACGCAAGATCTCACCCCGTGGGGTCAAAATGATCACAAGAACGGTGAGCAAAAATCCCAGAACCACACGGGGGGACCTAGTGAATGACCTGCAGAGAGCTGGGACCAAAGTAACAAAGCCTACCATCAGTATCACACTACGCCGCCAGGGACTCAAATCCTGCAGTGCCAGACGTGTCCCCCTGCTTAAGCCAGTACATGTCCAGGCCCGTCTGAAGTTTGCTAGAGTGCATTTAGATGATCCAGAAGAGGATTGGGAGAATGTCATATGGTCAGATGAAACCAAAATAGAACTTTTTGGCAAAAACTCAACTCGTCGTGTTTGGAGGACAAAGAATGCTGAGTTGCATCCAAAGAACACCATACCTACTGTGAAGCATGGGGGTGGAAACATCATGCTTTGGGGCTGTTTTTCTGCAAAGGGACCAGGACAACTGATCCGTGTAAAGGAAAGAATGAATGGGGCCATGTATCGTGAGATTTTGAGTGAAAACCTCCTTCCATCAGCAAGGGCATTGAAGATGAAACGTGGCTGGGTCTTTCAGCATGACAATGATCCCAAACACACCGCCCGGGAAACGAAGGAGTGGCTTCGTAAGAAGCATTTCAAGGCCCTGGAGTGGCCTAGCCAGTCTCCAGATCTCAACCCCATAGAAAATCTTTGGAGGGAGTTGAAAGTCCGTATTGCCCAGCGACAGCCCCAAAACATCACTGCTCTAGAGGAGATCTGCATGGAGGAATGGGCCAAAATACCAGCAACAGTGTGTGAAAACCTTGTGAAGACTTACAGAAAACGTTTGACCTGTGTCATTGCCAACAAAGGCATATATAACAAAGTATTGAGAAACTTTTGTTATTGACCTGTCACGGAATCTGCCGAGGCTGCTCCTCCTCCTTGTTCGGGCAGGCTTCGGCATTCGTCGTCCCCGGAGTACTAGCTGCCACCGTTGAATGTTTCGATGTTCGTTTGGTTTGGTCTGTCTGTTACACCTGTGTCCGTTTGGTCTTGATTATGTGCCTTATAAGTTTCCTGTGGTTGTTTTCGTTAGTTGTGTGTTATTTTATTTCCTGTCTGTTGGTGGTATCCTGTGCAGTACTCTGGAATTGTTATTGTAACGCACTGTGTTGTGTTGTCGTTTTGCCTCCTCGTTAGAGGTACTTTATTTTGTACTGGTTGTACATTTAGTAAAGTCTTGTTTGACTTAGCTTATGCGTCCTGCGTCTGACTCCTCTCAACGCACCCACATCAACAGTGACAGAATAACACACCTTCATGGAGTCAGCAGGAGCAGCGGCGGCACCCAAGTCCTCGAGGAACGGATCAGCAATCAAGACACCATGATCCAGCAACTTGGGGGCCGCCATGAACGATTTGTCCAACACACTGCGCCGTTTGGTCACTGGAGAGGTGCCCACATCTTCGCACACCTTACCATCACCATCGGCCAGTCCTCCTCTCCCAGTACCGGAACCCAGCGGCATTCGGCTCTCGCTCCCGAGGGCATATGATGGTACCGCAGCCGGGTGTCAGGGATTCCTCCTGCAGGTGGAACTCTACCTGGCCACCATACACCCGGCGCCCTCGGGATACGAGAGCGTCTCCGCCCTCATCTCCTGTCTATCCGGCAAGGCGTTGGAGTGGGCTAACGCCGAATGGAGGGGAATAGACGCCGCTACCATCACCTACGCGGAGTTCTCCCGCCGCTTCAGGGCAGTGTTCGATCATCCACCTGAGGGGAAGGCGGCGGGGGAGCGTCTGTTCCACCTCCGACAGGGGAAGAGGAGTGCCCAGGAGTTCGCCCTGGAGTTCCGGACACTAGCGGCAGATGTGGGATGGAATGAGAGGGCCCTCATCGACCATTATCGATGCAGCCTACGAGAGGACGTTCGTCGTGAGCTGGCCTGCAGGGACACCAACCTCACCTTCGACCAGTTGGTGGACATGTCCATCCGTCTCGACACCCTGCTGGCTACCCGCGGACGTCCCGAATGGGGGTCGTCCATTCCATCCTCCAGCACCGCCGAGCCGATTCCCATGGAGCTCGGGGGTGCAGGTGCTAGGGAGAGGAGGAGAGAGAACCCGAGGGGGGCCGTCCCCTGCACCAACTGTGGCCGTGGAGGGCACACTGCGGCTAGGTGTTGGGGAGGGTCTCCTGGGAGAGGGGACAACAGGTCACGCACTGGGGAGTCATTTCAGGTGAGTAGATGCCCCACTTACCCAGAGCTCTCTGTTGGACACCTGTGTATACCTGTGCGATTTCCACAGGTGGCACCTCATTCCCAGCATAAGGCGCTAGTAGATTCAGGCGCAGCTGGGAATTTTATTGATCGTGTATTTTGTTCTAGGGTAGGAATTTCCCCTTCGGCCGGTGGAACCCCCTTTCCCAGTTCATGCTCTAGACAGCCGGCCGCTGGGGTCGGGGTTGATTAGAGAAGTCACAGCACCACTGAAGATGATTACGCAGGGGGGTCATGAGGAGATCATTCAGTTTTATCTGATCGACTCTCCTGCGTATCCCGTGGTGCTGGGGCTTCCCTGGTTAAGCACCCATGATCCTACCATTGCGTGGCAACAGAGGGCTCTTATGGAGTGGTCTGCCCAGTGTGTAGGGAGATGTCTAGGTGTTTCCATAGGGGCAACATCGGTGGAGAGTCCGAACCAAGTGTCCGCAATGCACATTCCCCCTGAATATGAGGATTTAGCACTGGTTTTCAGCAAAACTAGGGCAACACGGTTGCCACCTCATAGACAGGGGGATTGTGCGATAGATCTCCAAACAGGAGCGGCACTTCCGCGGAGCCGTGTGTATCCCCTGTCTCAAGAGGAGACCGCGGCTATGGAGACTTACATAGCCGAGTCCTTGGAACAGGGATACATACGGTCCTCCACTTCCCCGGTTTCCTCAAGTTTCTTCTTTGTGAAGAAGAAGAACGGGGGTATGCGCCCGTGTATTGATTATCGTAGTATCAATCAGTTCACGGTTAAGTACAGTTATCCTCTTCCTCTGATTGCGACTATGACAGAATCATTACGCGGAGCGCGGTTCTTCACAAAGTTGGATCTCAGGAGCGCGTACAATCTGGTGCGCATTAGGGAGGGAGATGAATGGAAAACAGCATTCAGCACCACCTCGGGTCATTACGAATATCTCGTCATGCCATACGGGTTAATGAATGCTCCTTCAGTCTTTCAATCCTTTGTGGACGAGATTTTCAGGGACATGCATGGGCAGGGTGTGGTAGTGTACATCGACGACATCCTAGTGTACTCTTCTACACGAGCCGAGCATGTAGCCCTGGTACGCAGAGTGTTGAAGAGGCTGTTGGAGCATGACTTGTATGTCAAGGCAGAGAAATGCTTGTTTTTCCAGGAGTCCATCTCCTTCTTGGGTTATCGATTGTCCGCGTCTGGTGTTGTAGAGGTTGACCGTGTGTCGGCCGTGCGTAATTGCAAACTCCAACCACTGTAAAAGAGGTGCAGCAGTTTTGGGGTTTTGCTAATTACTACCTGAGATTTATCCGGGGTTTTGGACAGGTGGCAGCTCCCATTACGTCCCTGCTAAAGGGGGATCTGGTGCGTTTGCAGTGGTCAGCTGAAGCGGACAGGGCATTTGTTAAACTGAAGGACCTGTTCACTTCGGCTCCGGTGCTGGCGCATCCGGATCCCGCTTTACCATTCCAAGTGGAGGTGGACGCGTCAGAAGCCGGTATTGGGGCGGTTCTGTCACAACGGTCCGGCACGCCACCTAAACTCCGCCCCTGTGCGTTCTATTCCAAGAAGCTCAGCCCGGCGGAGCGTAATTATGACGTAGGGGACAGGGAGTTGTTAGCCGTGGTTCAGGCCCTAAAGGTGTGGAGGCATTGGCTTGAGGGGGCTCAACACCCTTTCCTCATTCTGACTGACCACCGTAACCTGGATTACATCCGGGCAGCTAGGAGACTAAACCCTCGTCAGGCTAGGTGGAACATGTTCCTAACCCGGTTTGTTTTTAAGATCACGTACATCCCAGGGTCCCAGAACGGTAAGGCAGACGCCCTGTCCCGGCGGTATGACACAGAGGAGAGGTCCATTGAGCCTACTCCCATACTGCCTGAGTCTTGTCTGGTGGCTCCGGTAGTGTGGGAGGTCGATACGGAGATCGAGAGGGCGTTACGTGCCGAACCTACTCCCCCCGAGTGTCCTGTGGGGCGGACGTACGTTCCGCTCGAGGTTCGTGACCGACTTATTTATTGGGCTCATACATCACCCTCCTCTGGACATCCAGGTATTGGTCGGACAGTGCACAGCCTTAGCGTGAAATACTGGTGGCCAACGTTAGCTAGGGATGTGAGAGTTTATGTCTCCTCCTGCTCGGTGTGCGCCCAGTGTAAGGCGCCTAGACACCTGCCCAGGGGAAAGTTACATCCCCTGCCCGTTCCACAACGACCATGGTCCCACCTCTCGGTGGATTTTGTGACCGACCTTCCCCCCTCCCAGGGGAATACCACCATTTTGGTCGTTGTGGATCGGTTTTCCAAGGCCTGTCGTCTCCTCCCAATGCCGGGTCTCCCTACTGCCCTACAGACCGCTGAGGCCCTATTTACCCACGTTTTCCGGCACTATGGGGTTCCCGAGGATATAGTGTCTGACCGAGGTCCCCAGTTCACCTCCAGAGTCTGGGGGCTTTCATGGAACGCTTGGGGGTCTCGGTGAGCCTTACCTCGGGTTACCACCCAGAGAGCAATGGGCAGGTAGAACGAGTCAACCAGGATGTGGGTAGGTTTCTGAGGTCCTATTGCCAGGGCCGGCCGGAGGAGTGGTCAAGGTATATCCCCTGGGCAGAGATGGCACAGAACTCTCTCCGCCACTCCTCCACCAATCTAACACCTTTCCAGTGTGTTTTAGGGTATCAGTTGGTTCTGGCACCATGGCACGAGAGCCAGATCGAGGCTCCTGCGGTGGATGAGTGGATTCGGCGCTCAGAGGAGACGTGGGACGCTGCACATGTCCATTTGCAGCGGGCCATCCGTCGACAGAAGGCGAGCGCCGATCGCCACCGCAGTGAGGGACCGGTATACGCACCGGGAGATCGAGTCTGGCTCTCGACTCGAAACCTGCCCCTCCGCCTGCCCTGCCGGAAGCTGGGTCGGCGGTTTGTGGGGCCTTTTAAAGTCCTGAGAAGATTGAACGAGGTGTGTTATAGGTTACAACTGCCTATTGATTATAAGAATATTAACCCCTCGTTCCATGTGTCTCTTCTCAGGCCGGTGGTAGCTGGTCCACTCCAAGAAGATGAGATAGGAGAGACCCCTCCACCCCCATTGGACATCGAGGGGGCTCCGGCGTACAGGATCCGGACCATCTTGGACTCGAGACGCCGGATGAGAGGTCTCCAGTATCTCGTGGAGTGGGAGGGGTACGGCCCGGAGGAACGGTGCTGGGTGCCTAGGAGGGACATCCTAGATCCATCCCTCCTGACTGAGTTCCACCGTGGTCATCCCACGCGCCCGGGTCCGCGTCCTCCTGGCCGTCCCCGAGGCCGGGGTCGGCGCACGGCTGGAGCCGCGCGTCAAGGGGGGGGTACTGTCACGGAATCTGCCGAGGCTGCTCCTCCTCCTTGTTCGGGCAGGCTTCGGCGTTCGTCGTCCCCGGAGTACTAGCTGCCACCATTGAATGTTTCGATGTTCGTTTGGTTTGGTCTGTCTGTTACACCTGTGTCTGTTTGGTCTTGATTATGTGCCTTATAAGTTTCCTGTGGTTGTTTTCGTTAGTTGTGTGTTATTTTATTTCCTGTCTGTTGGTGGTATCTTGTGCAGTACTCTGGAATTGTTATTGTAACGCACTGTGTTGCGTTGTCGTTTTGCCTCCTCGTTAGAGGTACTTTATTTTGTACTGGTTGTACATTTAGTAAAGTATTGTTTGACTTAGCTTATGCGTCCTGCGTCTGACTCCTCTCAACGCACCCACATCAACAGTGACATGACCAAATACTTATTTTCCACCATAATTTGTAAATAAATTCATAAAAAATCCTACAATGTGATTTTCTGGAGAAAAAAAATTCTCATTTTGTCTGTCATAGTTGACGTGTACCTGTGATGAAAATTACAGGCCTCTCTCATCTTTTTAAGTGGGAGAACTTGCACAATTGGTGGCTGACTAAATACTTTTTTCCCCACTGTATATACATATTAGATGTGCATAAGCCGTTTGTTACTTTTTGTTACACAAAGTACAGTCGTCTCTAAGTATTGTGTCATTAGCACCACGACAAGCAAATTACATGATAATAATGTTTTTTCAATTGTTTGTGTACTTGGTTACCATGGATATGAATAGTGACAGTGGAGCACAAGGATGTCATGGAGGGAGATTCAAATTTTGATGCTGGGAAATTATAGAGAAAAAATAGGTAAATATGACTTGAGAAGATAATATTTTTATTGTATATCATTACCAAATAGGCTATAATTTCATCAAATGATATTAGATTTTTTTAATTATATTTTAATTATGTGTATTTAGGAAACATTGTATGCTAGCTGTTCAACTGTAGTTTGCATGCTTAAATCCCTGCTATTTATGACCAAATACTGTTAAAATGTCATTCCCACCACATGTCATTACCACCACATAATGAACTGTGATGGTAAGGACGGAATGTGGTGGTAATGACTAAATGTATTAGTTCATACATTTTTACTTACCTTGAGACCTGAAAAGACACACAAATTACATATATGATAATGGTTAAGTTGAAATTGAACACTTATTTGCGAAATAAGACCATTACATGTTGTATTATGTTAGGATGATTGAGGGAATTTCTGTGACTTAATATGGTTATTACTGACTTTAACTTTTTTTTTTTTTTTTTATAAATCAACCAAGGAGAGGACACGGACATGCAGTAAATAAACAAAATCAAACAAGATCCTATAAGATACCAGGAGTATCTTAAGAAACAAAAAGAAAAATACCTCAAGAGAAAAGGAAGTGGGCACGCATACTAGCTGTGGGGTAGGCTGGGTTCTGTACAGCAGCGAGGTAAAAATTGATTGATTGATTGATTGAACTGAAACCCATCTCACAACTTTCCCAGCAAAAAAATATAAAATAAAGAGCCAATAAAAAAAAAACTAAAGAAACAGAAAATAGTGGTTTTTATGTCATACCTGTCAACAAACACACCACCACACTCAGCTGAATTCTTACAGCTACAGAATGATGACCTACATGCCCCTAAAATTACTCCATATCTATGTGATTGTTTTGTCCCACAGACCATGATAATTCAACAAACAGAGGCAGACAAAGCACAACCTTCCACTTCAACCTGCAAAGCTCCACAGCGGAGATTGGAGTATCTGTCCATAGGACCACTTTAAGCCATACACTCCACAGAGCTGGGCTTTACGGAAGAGTGACCAGAAAAAAGCCATTGCTTAAAGAAAAAATTAGTTTGGTGTTCACCAAAAGGCATCTGGGAGACTCCCCAATCATATGGAAGAAGGTACTCTGGTCAGATGAGACTAAAATTGAGCTTTTTGGCCATCAAGGAAAACGCTATGTCTGGCGCAAACCCAACACCTCTCATCACCCTGAGAACACCATCCCCACAGTGAAGCATGGTGGTGGCAGCATCATGCTGTGGGAATGTTTTTCATCGGCAGGGACTAGGAAATTGGTCAGAATTGAAGGAATGATGGATGGTGCTAAATACAGGGAAATTCTTGAGGGAAACATGTTTCAGTCTTTTGAGACAGGGACGGGGGTTCACCTTCCAGCAGGACAATGACCCTAAGCATACTGCTAAAGCAACACCCGAGTGGTTTAAGAGGAAACATTTAAATGTATTGGAATGGCCTAGTCAAAGCCCAGACCTCAATCGAATTGAGAATCTGTGTATGACTTAAAAATTGCTGTACACCAGCGGAACCCATCCAACTTGAAGGAGCTGGAGCAGTTTTGCCTTGATGAATGGGCAAAAATCCCAGTGGCTAGGTGTGCTAAGCTTTTAAGAACATACTCCAAGAGACTTGCAGCTGTAATTGCTGCAAAATGTGGCTCTACAAAGTATTGACTTTGGGGGGGGTGAATAGTTATGGACGTTTTTTTGTCTTATTTCTTGTTTGTTTCACCCCAAAAAATATTTTGCATCTTCAAAGTGGTAAGCATGTTGTGTAAATCAAATTATACAAACCCCCCAAAAATCAATTTTAATTCCAGGTTGTAAGGCAACAAAATAGGAAAAATGCCAAGGGGGTTGAATACTTTCGCAAGCCATTGTACATGTCAGTACATACACACAACAAGTAGGTCAAATGGGGGAGAGGTGTTGTGCCGTGAGGTGGTTTGCCGTGAGGTGTTGCTTTATTAGTTTTTTGAAACCAGGTTTGCTGTTCACTTGCGCTATATCAGATGGAGGGGGGGTTCCATGCACTCATGGCTCTGTATAATACTAATTTGTTCTGGACCTGGGGACTGTGAAAAGACCCTTGGTGGCATATCTGGTGGGGTAAGTCTGTGTTTGTCAGTGCTGTGTGTAAGTTGACTTTGCAAACAATTTGGAATTTCCAACACATTCATGTTTCTTATAAAAACAAGAAGTGCATTCAGTCTTATCTCAACTCTTAGCCAAGAGAGACTGGCATGCATAGTAGTAGTCCTCTGTAGCTCAGCTGGTAGAGCACGGCGCTTGTAACGCCAAGGTAGTGGGTTCGATCCCCGGGACCACCCATACACAAAAAAAAATAATGTATGCACGCATGACTGTAAGTCGCTTTGGATAAAAGCGTCTGCTAAATGGCATATTATTATTATTATTATTAGTCCTCTCACTACAATGAAGAGCAAGACGTGCCGCTCTGTTCTGGGCCCGCTGCAGCTTAACTAGGTCTTTCTTTGCAGCGCTTGACCATATGACTGGACAAAAATCAACATAAGATAAAAC
Organism: Coregonus clupeaformis; assembly: GCF_020615455.1. NCBI lineage: Eukaryota > Metazoa > Chordata > Actinopteri > Salmoniformes > Salmonidae > Coregonus > Coregonus clupeaformis. The sequence continues at coordinate 59,787,987 of NC_059192.1, forward strand.
TAGAGCCTGCAGGACTTGCTTTGTGGAATGTGGTGTCAAAAAAAGCGGAGCATCTCTTTACTACGGACAGACCTCTCCCCATCTTTACAATCATTGAATCTGTTTTGACCATGACATTGTTTGTGGACAAACAAACAAACACTCACCCACAAACACACACACACACACACACACACACTCAAAGGACCATATGAATATTGACGTGTTATACTAGATTGATATAAACATTGACAAGGTGCAAAAATGGGCTGATCATCATTATATGAATGACAAGTCCTTATTTCGTAACTTTGCTCCGACATCCAAATCATGATGCATATATTGATCTTGTATTCATATTGTGAAAATGATGTATTAATGTATCTCATAGAATCTTCCTGTTTAGGCTGCTCACAACTCTTAGAGGAAGTGATAAAATATATAAAATGAATGTTATTTATTTTGCAGCACGCCAACACATTCCTTTTTGTTTCAGTCAATTATGAAAGAGTGTCACCACCAAGTCATTAGCTTTAATAGCATCAGACTGTGCATTGTACTGTATGAGCTAATGCCATGTTAATTTCTTCTTCACTTCCTGAATGGTTGACACGGTGTGGCATATTGCAGAGTTATCCCTCCTCATACACTATATTAATGAATAAGACGGGCTGTACCAGAGTTCTTTGAAATGCCATCCCCTCTTTCTTTCTCTCCTCGAGGTTGTCTCTGAAAGTAAAGTGCACATGATGCTGCTGTGATCACCTTGAGGAGGGAACGACAAAGGCAAACTATTTTTGAATCAGCCTTGTTTGATGCTGGCAATGTATTTTATTATACAACTTGGAATACACAACATGTTAGACTTGGAAGAGAAAAAAGGAGAGGGTGTAATGCTGAACTAATTTGACTTAAAACCAAAATACAGTAATTGGCTATTTACACAAACATTCCATATTATTTGATTGACCTTCTAATTAGGAGAGTGGGAGATGAAATTATCCACTTAAAAATACTTATAGTTAACTCTCAATCAGCAGTACACTATTAATTTAAGCATTAAGGCATGAGGGGGTGTGGTGTATTGGCCAATATACCACGGCTAAGGACTGTTCTTAGGCACAACACAGCCCTTAGCTGTGGTATATTGGCCATATACCACAAACCCCCAAGGTGCCTTATTGCTATTATAAACTGGTAACCAACATAAATAGAACAGTAAACAAGTATTTTTGCATCATACCCATGGTAAATTGTCTGATCAGCAATCAGCATCCAGGACCCAAACTACCCAGTTTATAATATGTAATATATTACAATAACTCTGAATAGCACCACCTCCTGCTAATGCTTCTGCCTCCGTAAGTGACAAGCTATAAAGTTCCACACTGTTTCAGATGCCCCATGCAGCATGACATTGTGAGTGTGATGTGTTGTGACAGGGCGTAAGCAACCGTTTTAGCCAGGTAAACTCCAGGCCTTGTGTTCTCCGCCTGTGTGTTTCCCTGGTCCCTCTGATGCCTTTGAGCCAGACATGCTGGCATAAGGAAAGGAGGGGTTGTCTCTGTCAGTTCTCAGCCCCCTGGGCCTCAGCGCTAACTAGGACATGGAGGCAGCAGGGAGGTCTCATGTCTCATTCATCAGCCACCACGACCAGCTACTGTCACTGTTGACGAAAGTCAGAGCAGAATTGGTTCATATGAAGTTTAACTGGTGAGAAAGGCAATGATAGGAGAGCTGAAGTGGAGAATGGATGGAGAGGAGAGGGAGCGAGAAAGAGAAGTACTGAAAAGTGTTGAGAAGTATAGAAACAATGGTGCAGAGTAAAAGAGATGCATTGCTGCTTCAATCTTCAGCAATTGTTAATAACAAGTTTGGACAATCTTCTACATTTTTCAACACAAGACAGGATCAGTTACCAATAGTTAGTTGATTGATATATGAGGGAGGACATAACAAGGTATCCTTCTCTCTAAATCATCAGCCAAACCACACAGAGGGGGGTGGTTGACACTGTTTGCTCTGTATGGATGGATGACGCAGTCAAACAGGATTCATTTTTTTCTACAAAAAGAGAGGAGGTGACACCTGAGTCTGTGCGTGATGTATTAGGCGGAGGTGCATGGCGTGACAGCCAGAGTCAAGAAGAACAGGGATGATATGACTGATTGTCCGTGGTAACCACCTGCAAAATGTTTGATTAGAAGCAGATGATGTTTACACTATCTGTGAAACAGCAGCACACGGTGGAGAGAAATAAAACTCATTCCCAAAATGTTGATTAGGAATGTGTATTTACATTAACATAGTGAGACAAAAAGCTGTAATAATTTGTCAGAAATAGACAAGCACTTTAGAGTTAACCATAGTAATGTTTGCTCTATCACATAGGCCTACTCTAATTCCCACTACTTTTGAGTTGCACAATATATATGGTGATCTATTATAATTAGGTATATCAAACAGTAAAAATAATTAATTGTGATTAATCACACCTAATCATGAATAATCGCAATTTTTAAATTTGCTCAAATTTGTCCTAAAGAAAGATGTTTCCATTTTAAAAGCAATGTTTAAGTAGGTCTACTCCCTCTTGTCAATGCTCTTGAAGTGTAAAACTTGTGCACACACACACAAACACAAACATGCTGTTAAAGCTTCAAACTTTCTAAATGAGTGTTCTTCCAATTTCTGACTGGAGGGTTGACTACAGGAAAAAACAACTGTCTCTATGGATACAAAGAGCATTTAAGCCTGTCGAACAATGTTATGAATTCCACAGAAGACAATAACAACAGGTCAGCAAGGTCTGAGTTCATGTATAAAGCCATTTGATCTAGCCTAGGCTTCTTCAACATGAACTAGTCACAAGCTGCTACTACTAGAATTGGGATCATTTGCTTAAATCTTTTGACTTGAGAACTACAACAACAAAAAAACAGTATCTAAATGGAATGGATGTCCTACGGAAGCATTGAAGCCCAAGGCAATTTTAAAAATCTTGTTTGAACGACTTAGTATCTCATTTTAATGACATAGTATCTCATTTGAACGACTTAATTCTTATTTTATCTAATTAGTTCTAATTTGTTATGCAGCTTGTCAGACAGTGTAATGGTTGCTGCAGCCATTCACTGATTCCATCAATTGATATGATTATTAATGGGCAGTTCTTTGATAGTCTAAAGCAGGGCTGCTTTTGAATGACAGATCATGTAATTGGGCAAGTGTGGAGCGAGGAGAAGAGCGTAATTTGTTTCCTTTATCACTATTCTTTTAATTAGGACTATTCGGTTGTAATGATTTAGCCTACCCCACCCACAGTAGCCTATCTCTAGTTTATATTATACTTTCTAACATTAGGATACAGTATGTAGTTTATATTTTGAAGGACTTCAAATATTTTAACAAATGTTTTAGGTAGGAAATATATATCCTACTGTAAAATGAATCTTTGTTTTTCTTGGAATAGAAACACCATAATATAAATCAATTTAATGAAGCTAAAATATAATAAATAAATTGTCAATAATAAAGGCCAGTATCAGTTTCTTTTCATAAATAAAAGGGAATAAATAATCTCAAACTGCAGCGGTCAAATGATTTGCGCACAGAAGGAAGAACCAACAAGCTTCACATTGAGCGTGGAAAATGCACTCTACAAATGTATTATTATTATTAATGTTATTATTATTATAAAGACAGAAAAATATTAAATGTAAGAGCTTAATTACATAAAGGAATTTTAGTGGGAATATCGCCGTAATATAAACAACATAAGGAATCTATCCGATTTTCAATAGCACCGATGACAACAACCTATTAATTTGATGATAATGCAAAGCAAAGAGTATTGAATTGAAAGCATCCTCGAGAAGCTGTGATTGAGACGGAGAACCGTGCGTAATGGATGGATTTGGCAGACTGGTTGCAAAATAAATCCTTGCATTGCAGGGATCAACTTGCTGTGGCAGTTTTATAGCCTCATGCAGTAATAGTAGTAGTAGTAGTAATAATAATAATAATAATAATAATAATAATAATAATAATAATAATTATTATTATTATTATTATTATTATTATTATTATTATTATTATTATAATATCATTATAATAACTACCTTACTATTCTGCGCAGGCTGACACAGACCGATAAGGCTATTTTAAATATTTCAAGCTACCAGAAGTCAAAAGCCACCTACAGGGCAAAAAATGTCTTAGGTGTGCACAGATTATATGAGATAATTAAACAGTACAGATTACTGGCGTGGTGCTGTTTCTATGCACTAATAATCTGTGTTCTCTTTTGGTGATATCACCATTGTGCATGCCCTCAGTGACAGTCAATTACAGCCAAAAGCTGTTTTGTGTGGTTTGTAGTGAGTCTCTTATAGAACATCTGATCATTCAGTTGCCGGAGTACCTCAGTCTTATAGACAGTGTAGTATTGTGCAGTAACAGCGCCTCCCTTGTCCGCTGGGCGGATGACTATAGAGGTGGCATTCTGGATGGTGTTTTCACACTTGGTCCGTTTCAGGCAATTTTTGTGAACTCAGTGCGGGAAGCAAGTCCCTGCAGCAATGTTCCAACTTCTAGTGGAAAGCCTTCCCAGAAGAGTGGAGGCTGTTATAGCAGCAAAGGGGCAACCAACTCCATATTAATGCCCATGATTTTGTCTGAATTATATTTTTCGTTATTTGTCGGACCCCAGTAAGACTAGTTGTCACCATTGGCGTCGGCTAATGGGGATCCTAATAAAAAAATAAAAAAATAAAAAAATAAAAAAATCCCAAGCACAGTTTATCCCTCTCCACCTCCCCCTCCCAGTTTTCCTTCCCCCTTTACACCACCCAAGCCAAGCTTGTCCCAACCTCCCATCCTTGCCCACACTTGCAACGACAGGGTTGTGGGTTCGTTTCCCACGGGGGACCAGTATGAAAAAAAAATATATGCACTCACTAACTGTAAGTCACTCTGGATAAGAGCGTCTGCTAAAATGACAAAAAAAAATAACAGTCATGGAAATTAGTTTCATAATTGTTGTTAATGTAATTCATAAAAGCACACTTTTAAATATGATCAATCAATAAAAAAATGACATATCAGCCATTATCGGAATGACCCTTAAGTGCATGTATGTGGTGCTGCGTGTGTGTCACTGTGAATGGGCCGTTACCCAAAGAGAGAGAGCGTGACATTTCAGCAGCAGGTATAAAATAATGAAAGACTAGATCACCAATTCAAAACAGAACTTTTAGCAGTTAACTCGCTACTAAGCATTAATTTCGTTGTTGCCTTTCCACCGGTACTGTAGAGCCTAAATAAATCTGCACCGTTGGAAAACAGGGATTGCCCTGATCAATAATATCAAAAGCTCCACTGAAGTCTAACAAAACAGCTTCCACAATCTTCTTACTATCAATTTCTTTCAGCCAATCATCAGTCATTTGTGTCAGTGCCGAGCGTGTTGAGTGCCCTTTCCTATAAGCATGCTGAAAGTCTCTTGTTCATTTGTTTTCTGTAAAATAACTTTGTATTTGGTCAAACAGATTTTTTCCCAAAGTTTGCCAAGCACTGGTAACAGGCTGATTGGTCAGCTGTTTGAACCATTAAAGGGTACTCTTGTGATGAGGTGTGAATGACGGAGTCAGGCGCAGGAGTTAAAACACCGAAATCCAGAGTTTATTCAGTGTACATGAATAAAGCGCAGCAAGCGTCAAAACAAAACTAGCACAAGGGAAAAATCCACATTGGCTACATACAAGGAAAGAGTAGCTCTACCAAGCTACTCACTCTCACAATGAACAATCACTCACAAAGGACAAGGGGGCAGAGGGAACACTTATACACAGACTAATGAGGGAATGTGTACCAGTTGTGTGTGATTGACAAGACAAGACAAATGGAGTGATGATAAATGGAGCGGTAGTGGCTAGTAAGCCGGTGACGATGAACGCTGAGGGGCAGCCTTGGCTGAATTCATGACAGTACCCCCCCCCCTTGACGCGCAGCTCCAGCAGCGCGCCGACACCGGCCTCGGGGACGGCCAGGAGGACACGGAGCAGGGCGAGTCGAATGGCAATGATGGAAGTCCCTCAACAGAGAGGGATCGAGGATATCCCTCACTGGGACCCAGCACCATTCCTCCGGACCGTACCCTTCCCACTCCACGAGGTACTGAAGGCCCCCCACCCGGCGCCTCGAATCCAGTATGGATCGGACAGAGTACGCCGGCGCCCCCTCGATGTCCAAAGGAGGTGGAGGGACCTCCCGCACCTCAGACTCCTGGAGCGGACCAACCACCACCGGCCTGAGGAGAGACACATGAAATGAGGGGTTAATACGGTAATCAGGGGGGAGTAATAACCTATATGTGACCTCGTTGATTCTCCTCAGGACTTTGAACGGCCCTACAAACCGCGGGCTCAGCTTCGAGAGCCAGACCCGATCCACCGGTACAAAGACGGGGGCCTCACTGCGTTGACGGTCAGTGTTGGCCTTCTGACGACGCACAGCGCGTTGGAGGTGAACATGGGCAGCGTTCCACGTCTCTTCCGCGTGCCGAAACCAGTCATCCACCCCAGGAGCTTCGGTCTGGCTCTGGTGCCACGGTGCCAGAACCGGTTGATAACCTAAAACACACTGAAATGGCGTTAGGTTCGTAAAGGAGTGGCGGAGAGTGTTCTGGGCATATTCTGCCCATGGCAGGAACACCGGCCACTCCCCCGGAGGGTCCTGGCAATAGGATCTCAGGAACCTACCCACATCCTGATTTATCCGTTCCACCTGCCCATTACTCTCAGGGTGGAACCCAGAGGTCAGGCTGACTGAGACTCCCAGACGTTCCATGAACGCCTTCCAGACTTTTGACGTGAACTGGGGACCTCGGTCAGACACTATATCCTCTGGTATCCCGTAGTGCCGGAAGACGTGTGTAAACAGGGCCTCCGCAGTTTGCAGAGCCGTGTGGAGACCGGGCAGAGGAAGGAGGCGGCAGGCATTCGAAAAGTGGTCCACACTGAGCAGGAGGAAACATACACCCTCACGTCCTTAGCCAAGGTAGGCCACCAGTACTTTTTGGTCAGGCAGCGCACTGTACGACCGATACCTGGGTGACCAGAGGAGGGTGACATGTGTGTCCAGTAGATCAGACGATTACGGTTAAGCGCAGGCACGTACTGCAGCCCAGCTGGACACTGCGGTGGAGATGGATCTGTGCGTAATGCCTGCGCTATATCCGCGTCCATCGCCCATACTACCGGCTCCACATTGCATGAGTCTGGCAGTATGGGGGGATTGTCTCTGGGCCTCTCCTTTGTATCATACAGCCGGGACAGTGCGTCTGCCTTCACATTCTTCGTACACGGAATGTATGACAGTGTGAAATCAAACCGGGTGAAGAATAGGGCCCACCTGGCCTGGCGAGGGTTCAGCCTCCTCGCTGCCCGGATGTACTCCAGGTTACGGTGGTACTTCCAGACGAAGAATGGGTGTTTCGCCCCCTCAAGCCAATGTCTCCACACAGTCAGAGCTTGGACAACAGCCAACAGCTCCCGATTCTGCTCCGCCGGGCTGAGCTTCTTTGAGAAGAACGCACAGGGGCGGAGCTTGGGTGGCATCGAACGCCCGTGGTCGAGATATCTGGATCCCTCCGGGTGCTGTGATGTAGGTGGCTGGATCCGGTTGGCCAGCTGGTCTCGACGGATCGGTTCCTCTTCTCTCCAGGCGTTGGACGACCTGAAGAACCCGATCCATCGCTTCCCCCAAGCTGGCCAGCATAGTGGAATGTTCCTGGACCCTTGCCACTATTCCAGGCATGCGCTCCTCTCCTGCTGACTCCATAGAGGTGAGTGATTCTGTGATGAGGTGTGAATGACGGAGTCAGGCGCAGGAGGTAAAACACTGAAATCCTAAGTTTATTCAGTGTACATGAATAAAGCGAAGCAAGCGTCAAAACGAAACTAGCACAAGGGAAAAATCCACCTTGGCTACATACAAGGAAAGAGTAGCTCAACCGAGCTACTCACTCTCACAATGAACAATCACTCACAAAGGACAAGTGGGCAGAGGGAACACTTATACACAGACTAATGAGGGAATGAGTACCAGGTGTGTGTGATTGACAAGACAAGACAAATGGAGTGATGATAAATGGAGCGGTAGTGGCAAGTAAGCCGGTGACGACGAACGCCGAAACCTGCCCGAGCAAGGAGGAGGGGCAGCCTCGGCTGAATTCGTGACAGCTCTGCTATTCTTGGGTAGCGGAATGACCTTTGCCTCCATCCAGGCCTGAGGGCACGCACTGTCTTCTAGGCTTAAATAGAAAAGAAGATGTGGCAAACAGGAGTTTCAATGTATTCCGCTACCAACCTCAGCAATTTACCATCCAAGTTGTCGGTACCAGGTGGCTTGTCCTTATTTATAGATAGCAACAACAAAAAATCACCTCTTCCACACCCACTTTGCGGAACTCAAAACTACAGTGCTTGTCTTTCATTATTTGGTCCGTTATGCATGAATATGCTAATCTTGTCAACAAAAAAGTTATTAAACTGACTGGCAATATCAAAGGGTTTTGTTATGAACAAGCCGTTGCCTCAATTAATGATGAAGCCGAGTTCACTTTTTTGCCTAGAATTTCATTTAAAGTACTCCAGAGCTTTTTACTATCATTCTTTATATAATGTATCTTTGTTCCATAGTATAGTTTCTTCTTCAGTTTAGATTTCTCAATTTACTGTATGTTTGCCAGTTTGCTGTGTTGTCACACTTATTTGCTATTCTTTTTGCCTCATCGCTCTCAGCCATACATTTTTTAAATTCATCATCTATCCATGGTGATTTGGCAGTTCTAACAGTTTGTTTCTGGATGGGCACATGCCTATCATTAACTGGAAGAAGCCATTTCTTAAGTGCAGAGTCAGGTTGTTCCTCATTACACACATCAGAAGAACAAATATTGTTCACATCTTCGACCTAGGAGTCATTGCAAAACCTGTTGTATGATTGCTTATACACAATTTTAGGTCCAGTCTTTGGAACTTTGGCTATTATATTCACTACATCTGATGGGTGTGGATACTACTTTAGAGCATATTCATGCAGTGTTAATAAAGATGTGATCAATACACGTGGATGATTTAGTTCCTTTTCTGTTTGTAAATACCCTGGTAGGTTGCATGTCACGATCGTTAGAGTGAGTGGACCAAGGCGCAGCGTGATGAGCGAACATACTTTATTATCAATAGTGATAACAAGAACAAAACAACAAACGATAACGACGCGTGAAGTCCTTGGCTACAAAATACAACCAACACGGAACACGGAACAAGATCCCACAACTACTGTGGGAAAACAGCCTGTTTAAATGTGGTTCCCAATCAGAGACAACCAGCAACAGCTGACACTCGTTTCCTCTGATTGAGAACCACTCTGGCCAACATAGAAACAGAACAACTAGAATATTAACATAGAACACAAACACATAGAATATACACACCCTGGCTCAACATATAGAGTCCCCAGAGCCAGGGTGTGACAGTACCCCCCAAAGGCGCGGACTGCGACCGCGCCTAAACATAAACAAACCAGGGGAGGGCTGGGTGGGCATTCCTCCTCGGAGGCGGATCCGGCTCCGGGCTTGACCACCACCCTTCAACCATCCCCCCATAGCGCCCCTGGTCCGGTCTGGCCCCGCTGGCTGGAGCTGGACTGGACATCGTAGGAGCGGATTGCTTAGGCTCCGGAGTGGAGCAGCTGACCGGTACCTGACCAGGCACCGGTGACCCAGGCACGGGTTGTGCCGGACTGACGACGCGCACCCCTGGCTTGGTGCGTGGAGCAGGAACGGGCCGGACCGGGCTGACGATGCGCACCCCTGGCTTGGTACGTGGAGCAGGAACGGGCCATACCGGGCTGACGATGCGCACCCCTGGCTTGGTGCGTGGAGCAGGAACGGGCCTTACCGGGCTGACGACTCGCACCCCTGGCTTGGTGCGAGTGGCAGGAACAGGCCGGGCCGGGCTTGCGACGCGCACCATAGGCTTGGTGCGAGTGGCAGGAACAGGCCGGGCCGGGCTGGCGACGCACACCGTAGTCTTGGTGCGAGTGGCAGGAACAGGCCGGGCCGGGCTGGCGACGCGCACCGTAGGCTTGGTGCGAGTGGCAGGAACAGGCCGGGCCGGGCTGGCGACGCGCACCGTAGGCTTGGTGCGAGTGGCAGGAACAGGCCGGGCCGGGCTGGCGACGCGCACCGTAGGCTTGGTGCGAGTGGCAGGAACAGGCCGGGCCGGGCTGGCGACGCACACCGTAGTCTTGGTGCGAGTGGCAGGAACAGGCCGGGCCGGGATGGCGACGCACACCGTAGGCCTAGTGCGAGTGGCAGGAACAGGCCGGGCCGGGCTGGCTGGCGCGCACCATTAGCTTGGTGCGGGGAGCAGGAACAGGCCGGGCCGGGCTGGCGACGCGCACCATTGGCTTGGTGCGGGTGGCAGGAACAGGCCGGGCCGGGCTGGCGACGCGCACCGTAGGCTTGGTGCGAGTGGCAGGAACAGGCCGGGCCGGGCTGGCGACGCGCACCATTAGCTTGGTGCGGGGAGCAGGAACAGGCCGGGCCGGGCTGGCGACACGCACCGTAGGCTTGGTGCGAGGGGCAGGAACAGGCCGGGCTGGGCTGGCGACGCGCACCGTAGGCTTGGTGCGAGGAGCAGCAACGGGCCGGACCGGGCTGACGATGCGCACCCCTGGCTTGGTGCGTGGAGCAGGAACAGGCCGGGCCGGGCTGGCGACGCGCACCGTAGGCTTGGTGCGAGGGGCAGGAACAGGCCGGGCCGGGCTGGCGACGCGCACCGTCAGAATAGGCTGGCAACTTCCTACAAGAATAGGCTTTAGTTGAGGCAGATCAACCTGTAGTCATATTACTTCTACATCATCTGACATGAGATCCTCACTCAGCCTAACAGGAATATGACTCTGGGCATACATAGCAACTCCTCCTCCATTTGCATTTCTATCTTTCCTATATATTTTATAACCATGTATAGCTACTACTGCATCATCAAAGGAATTATTTAAGTGTGTTTCAGAGATGGCCAGAATATGAATGTTTTCTGATGTTAGTAAGTTGTTAATTTCATGAACCTTGTTTCTCAGGCTACATACATTAATAATATGGGCTATTTTGAGTCATTTTCTGGGTTGCTTGTTTGTTTTTAGTGTTATTCTGAGAGGCTGATCTGAGGTAGACATGTCAGTTACATTTACATTTGAGCCTATGGTACTGAGGGGGCTGCCCAAGGCAGACAGTTTCAGTGCAAACAGTGGAATTCAATTCTATGGGCATATGATTATTGCTGACAATACCTTCTGAGCTAACAGTTAAACGAACATAAATTAGGTTACTTACATTTACTTTATTTATTTCTCTGGGGTATAATACAATTTCCATATCCTCTGTTGCTTATTATGACAGGGAGGACTGGAGCGCTACCAAACTCAGACCGTCAGTCTCTTAAAGGGATACTTCATGATTTTGGTAATGAGGCCCCTTATCTACTCCCCAGAGTCAGATGAACTCGTGGATACCATTGTTATGTCTCTGTGTCCAGTATGAAGGAAGAGGTAGTTTTGCAAGCCAAGTATGCTAGCAGATACCATAGACTTCCAGTCATTGCGCTAACGCTAGTTAGCAACTTCCTTCAAACTGCACGCAGAGACACTAAAATGGTGTACACAAGTTAATCTGACTCTGAGTAAGTACATAAAGGGCCTCATTGCCAAAATCCCAAAGTATCCCTTTAAGCAGTTTGCTATGTTGATGTAGATAATCCTGGAATGCCTGTGGTTAGGGTGGATCCCATCTCTTTTAAAGATGATGAAATGCTGTCTCAGGCGCCGCTCCAGAATCTCCAATAAGTGTTCAATTGGGTTGAGATCTGGTGACTGAGACATGCACGCGCGCACACAGACACACACAGACACACACACACACACACACACACACACACACACACACACACACACACACACACACACACACACACACACACACACACACACACACACACACACACACACACACACACACACACACACACACAAACACACAGGTGTGGTTCCTATGTTAATTAGGCAATTAACATCCCATCATGCTTAGGGTCATGTATAAAAATGACCAGTTGCCCATTATTTTGGCTACCACGGCTAGAAGAAGAGATCTCAGTGACTTTGAAAAAGGGATCTCAAAGGAGCATAGTGGGTTTAAAATGTGTTTGTGTGTGTGTCTCAGTAACCAGATCTCAACCCAATTGAACACTTATGGGAGGTTCCTTAGACAGCATTTCATCATCAACAAAACAACAAATTATGGAATTTCTCATGAACTAAGGGTGTTGCATCCCTCCAATATAGTTACAGACACTTGTAGAATCTATGCCAAGGTGCCGTGAAGCTGTTCTGTGGTGGCCCAACGGCCTATTAAGACACTTATTGTTGGTGTTTCCTTTATTTTGGCAGTTACCTTTATGTTTCAACTAGTCAGAGCTAGTAGAATAGTAATGGTAGAGGCAAGTGATAGTGTGGGCTGTTGGATTAATGGGTCCATAGTGATGCCGAGGAGAGAGAGAGAGAGAGAGAGAGAGAGAGAGAGAGTGTGTCTAGGGCTGAGGGATAATCCTGGCTAGATAAGAGTACCTCCCAGAGTTTCCCTCCCAGTCCTTCCTCTTCTCCTAGTCTCAGAGTTTCTCAGCATACATGCGTAAAGCTTAACAAAGCGTCTTAACTCTATGGTGATTACCAGGATTTCTTTATTTATATATCATGAAAGATGAATAGCGTTGACTGAGCTGCGTATTGATTATAATTTAGATGTCAGACAGGTTTGATTTGATTAATATATTTAGAGGATGTGTGTCATTGAAATATCCCTCTGTTGTATTTTTGGTTTCCATGCTTATGTAGGTCACCTCAGGACAGTAATAGGAGCTTTGGCAGTGTTTTCCCCCCAAGGTGTATGTCCACACTGAATGCATAAACAGGGGGGCCAGTATAAAAAAATAATATGTAATCACTAACTGTAAGTCGCTCTGGATAAGAGCGTCTGCTAAAATGACTGAAAAAAAATGAAATGAAATATACAGCTCTGTAGTGATGGTTTTGACATGCACTGAAATTATATTATACAGTAACACACTGTCCAGAATGTTAGTCACACACTGTGTAAGAGTCCTGCCAAACTAATCAACAAAGTCAAAGGTTAACCCACCAATGTTCTTCCCCTGCATACCAAAACGTATTCTCTCCACATTAAAATAGGAAGATCTAGCGCTTAATGCGCTGTGCTTTTCTTTCAAACCACTAGTCTGTGGTAATTTTAGTCTTGTTAGTAAAATGGCTCCATCAAGGTCACTGCAGGGTCAAGTGATGTCACAGCAGTCATCTGTGGTGACGGTGAAACGTTCTAACAGGTCAAGACAGGAAGGACGACCCTGGACATGAGGTCATACCTCCATGAATCCTACAGCATATTCCACACGGTTAATGCACAACAGCACCTCATGAATATCCATTATTTACAGTTGACTGGCACTTGACTGGCTGTTTGTATGGCTCATAGTGTAGTGTTTGTGCTGTATAAAAATGTATGTGCCTCTTTCTAAAAGCAGTAAAGCACACACCTACTGAATTATCGATGAGGTGTGATGCTTGTTGCATAACAGTTATGCATTTCTCAAAGGAATTGATGAGTTTGGACGGTGAGATAAATAGAGCGAAAGGGCCAAAGAGAGTGAGATAAATCGACACAAAGGGAAAATGAAATAGAGGGAGAATGCGAGACAGACAGACAGCTAACGAGAGACAGAGGCAGGGAGATGGAATGTCTGAAAGAGGAAAAACTAGACTTGGACAGATCGAAAGAGAGAGACCGAGAGATAGAGAAACACAGATAAGTTTGACCAGTCAGTTGCCTCATTACTGTGGTGTTTGACCCGAGTGCTGGTTGTCTGGCACATAAACATTGACCGCTGTCCTGCTCCTGAGCTCTGGCTATCATCCCTATTGATCTGACCGTTCACAGTCATCCCCTGTCTGACCCTGAACTCATTCCTCTCATCCATCACCCTTGCCTGCATACATGAGTAGGGAGGTTCCTACCCACAGCTTGATGCTGTACGTTCTGGGATTCTAAGAAATGTAAGGAGAGTTTTTACTTTGTCAATTTTCCAAAGGAATTGAGAGATATCAGACATGAGTGATGATCCCCAATCCATATTCAGCTGAAAATTAATTGAAAACCTGACCTTGAGAAGAGTGTTTATTGCGTGTATCTCTTAATGTGTATATTGATTAATCATACTGATACTAAGTTGTCACACAAACTGTACCTAGTCCTAGAATTCATATGTGAATGCACAGCTTTAGACCAGTTCATACACTGTAAACCCTAATAAGTTCACATAACTCAAAAAATATTTTGTAACAGATAACACAAAAATATTTTAGTGATGTTTTTAAATGTTTTAAGTTTACATAAAATAAAAATTACATTTACAGTTTTCTTAAATTATCTCAATGTTATCTTATAAATATTGATATTCCTCAACTTATAATTAGGGAGTAATTCACTCAAAATTTTCAATATTTTTCAACTCATATAATGTGGGAAATACACTCAAAATTTTCAATATTCCTCAACTCTATAATGTGGGACTAATACACTCAAAATTTTCAATATTCTTCAACTCATATAATGTGGGAAATACACTCAAAATTTTCAATATTTTTCAACTCATATAATGTGGGAAATACACTCAAAATGTTCAATATTCTTCAACTCATAATGTGGGACATGCAATCAAAATTAATTCTAAACTGAAATACTGATGTCGGTCCATTACACAATTATAATCAGCGAATAATGTTAGAAAACATGAAAGTGACACCACAGTGACAATTTAACTTTTTTTTTATTCAACACAATGTGCTTTTATAAAGGCACGAATCAAAAGGAGCTCAGTCAAAACAAAGTGCTTGTCATAAATTAAAACAAAAAAGGAAAAGGAAATGACTCCATTAAAACAAAATGTGTTTTAAAGTACATTAAGTGTTAATAGTTCCATATTCTGATAGTGGTCATTGCTACAGAGGGTAGATTCAGTATTTTGGGTCTCCATATCACATTATTCAGTAAACATTATGATAAAAACTCACAAAGGCTTCATGATAAAATTCAATAAGATTCTAATTATAATCCATCCTCAACAGCAATGACAACTATTAGAATGTGGAGCCATTTAAAACGTTTTGGCACTTACTGTACCTTGAAGGCTGCAACTCACTTTTTAAAAATAAAACGTTCAAATAAAAGTACTGGTTTCTACTGTGCCGTACTTCAACTGGCAACATCAAGGTAAGCATTAGGTCACACTACATTAAACATGTATAGTGCATGAATTCAACAGTCGTTTCCCACAAGTACAGTACAAAAACTTGGGCTTGGCAATACGTCAATGTTGTGATATTTATCTATTAACAATCAATGTATTAAATCTGAGGTAGGAGAGGCAAACAGTGTAACATATTAAACATGAGGTAGAAGAGGCAAATTATTACATTTGTAAAGAGGGGAAAAAAACAAAAAACATCCTCAATACTCAGCTCAACAAATAGTCCATTCTGAGTGATTCACTCATTGAACAAATCATTCTTCAGTGTCAGTAGACGCCCTTTCAGTGGTTTGTTGTCCTCAAGACACGTCACAACTTTTTGGATAAATGTGAATGTAAGCTCGAGATTCTTTGGGTACTGTAGGTCTAGTGCATAGACATACCCAAAGAGCAGGAGAAATGAGTCAGCCAGGTTTGTGGGACCACTCACAAGTATTTCATCTTCCACGACAATACAGATGCTCTCAGGGCTGAAGAGGGCCGCATCAGTAGTATCATCAGTGACAACTGTCAGGAGAGCCACCGGAGTGTCAGTGAGGTCTGGACCATCTGCTGACTATAAAACACAAATAATACAAAAATGAGTTCAGCCCCTCAAGGATACAAATCATGCTAATGATGTCTAGACATTACGGTCACTTTGCACTTAGACTGCAACTAAGCTACATGTTTAAACTATTTTCTTTACACATGCTTATTATTTTATGTTAGTTTCACACCTACCTGTAAGCATACTTTTTGTTTAGTGGAATTCTTTATACTTACCTTTTCATTTATGTAATTTCTACATGTCAGTTTGCAGAATAACAACTCAAGGAAACTTCATAAACAGGTCCTGGGGGCTATTCCAGAAAGGAGGTTCAACAAACTGAGCCTAACCCTGAAATCAGAGTTGACTTACCCTGTGAAGTGAAACTGAGTTTTCAGTTACAGAACAGCTGATCTGAGTTAGGTAAGTTGACTCAGAGTACGTTAACTCGGAGTTGAGCTTGTGCCTGACGACTAGTAAAAAGCCATCATCAATGGAGCTCCGATACGGTTATTCACCATGGCAACGGGAGAAAACAGGAAGCAGACATTTTCTGGCTGCGGCTGTTATATAAATCACTGACAGAGTTTCAGATGCAGTCGTCTTTTCATTTTGAATTTAACATCACTTTATTTTATATTAGCCTTTAAGGAAGTGGTTGAATGTTGTTCAATGTTTTATTTTAGGCTATTTTGTTTTATTTAAATCGGCTGAAAATGAAATATAAAAACATTTTATCTCATACTCAATGCGGCGACAAACTAGAAACACGGACTTTGAAATTACGTTGTTGTAAAAAATACAATTGGCTATACTGATGGTTTTCACATAACCTGCTTTCTGGAATGCCCATCTGGTTCTCCTAGAGTTCTTTGAGTGATGTCATGTTTAAGCTGACTGAATAGCTAAGCAAAGGGATTGATAGTGAGGCCAGTACACTTACATTACAGGTCCTGAAAAACTTGGAGGCATCTTCACGCAGGTACACAGGAAGTGCACGAAGGACGAGGGCCCGTCTCATATTTACATCACGTTGTTCCTACATGGACAAAAATATCCATTACAATAATAATTACACAAATATCAAAAACATTCATTGTACACTAATTATAGTAAAAATGAAAATGTTAAAAGATAAGCAAGTTAGTTATTAACAAGCAAAGCATCAAAGTTGTGTGCTTATAGATCTGCTATTTCTGTTGTTGTTCTTTTGTATTTAACAAAGTATTAATAAAGGGTTCAAGTGATCAACTGTTGACCCCACAGTTGAGATAAAAACATTTAGAGAAATAGCAAAAGAATGACTGTGGAAACACATAAAATAAAACCAATTATTAGTGTAACCCTCTCACCAGGCTCAAATTTGACTCTCACGATATTACCTTATTTAGAATATCTGAACAGCATGGGATATTAGGTGAGAAGGACATCTCCAATAAGAATCCCTATTGTAAACTTGCTAGGGTGAATGACAAATAGGGTATTAACTTCAGATAGCATGATTATAGACTTGGTTATTGTTATAAGGATATGCTTTCCCATGCATTAAATGAAACTGAAACAGTAAATGACTCCACCAATACAACAGACATAAGGTTCAAGATCTATATTAATCAAATGTTCAATGTATCACATCAAAAGAAATAAAAATTATAAATCCCAATGATTTTTCCACAACCCATGTCCAAATTATTTGCAAGCTTGCTTAAACCCTGGGCGCGCGTTGGAGCTCATAAAAAAATGACGACGTACATAAAGTCCCGAAGTCCACCCCACATTTGTAGTTACTCACTACTTGTAGATAATGCCTCAGCAAAATATAGTAGTTCCGTGCAGGTGTCCTCACAAGATCCACAGCGAACACAGCTATCAATGCAGCCAGTACTCGGTAGCAGCAACAGACATCCGTTGGAAACCCGAACTGATCGTCACAAGCAATTCTCTCCAAGTCTTGCACGATGCTAGGCTAACCTCTAGGATGTCGAATGTCTCCACAATGCGACGGCAGCTTCAGTCTCCACTTGGTCTTTCTTAACTAAATAATAAACACTCTCTTATAGAAATAAAATCAGGATTTCCCTTAAAAAAACTCTGTAGGTATGGTTTTGTTCTCTCTTTATCGTTTCCTTTGGTCGTTTTTCCTTCACCAACCCCACTAACGTCTCTCCTCTCCCTTCTTTCAACTTTTCCCTCTCTTTTCTTTCCCAGCAACCAGTCCACTCTCCCATTGGCCACAACTTAACAAGTTAGCTCATTGGTCAAAACTTTAACGAGATACGTGGGAAATTTTAACTTAAAAGTAAACCAACCTATTCACTTGTACATTTTTTTAAAACATTGCTTCAAAAGAAATGCATTAATGACATTACAAATCAGGAGCTATTCGATCACCTTTTAAATCTAATACCAATGAATTATAACAAATAAACTCTATACTTGGTTTTAGCAATGTATTACATTAGTAACATTATTTCATAATACATCCTACCTGAACTGTTAAAAGGATTTCGAGATGATCTCACAACCACACACTTGAGCCTAGGAAGAAATACAAACACAGGCCTGGTTAGCATCATGATAACACACTCACATTATGTTGTTTAGCATTGTTCGTTTCACGCTAGCACACACGTACACACAGCTCGATAACGTAAAATATTTACTGTGTAAGGAAGACACTTATTGAAATAAGTATACTCACAGTACGCACCTGCATTACCGGCGAACAGCGAAAACTCATGGACCTTCCTCCACCATCAATGTCCCGGGCAAACATGCATTATGGGAAATGTAGTTCATCCAGGAAACCCGCTGATAACGTTACACCGTTGTAAGATGAAGTAACGTAACGTATTTGTCACATATTTAACAACTTCTAAAGTTACAATTACTTGGATTTTTAAACTATTTACAACAAATATTCACTGTGCACATTGTACAAATGTATTCCCAGTTCCACATTTAAGACTATCGAAATTCAATTTTTAAAAAAACAACAAAAACAACATTAGAGTTACTTACCAAATCAGAGGTGATGATAAGATAGCGCTTAAGAAAACGAGGGCAATAAGACTAATGATAAAAACGGAGGTGGTGGTGGTTTCAAGCGTGCAGCATAAAAGTGCGCATTGCAAACAAATTAAAACAAATTAAACTGTGTTCCACATCCACACGGGTGGCCCAAACATCCCCGCATCAAGGCAAATTCAAGATGGCTGACTCAGCTTTCCTGAGGGAGAGATGACCCACCCACCAGAACGTCATGACGTCGATAACGTCATGACACTCCCTAAACTTTTTGAGTGTTCCACACAAATTACCTATAAAATATTGAGCCCTCTTCAATTAAAGTGGCATAAATCTCAACAGAGCTCAACACTTTATAGTTTGGTCAACTGCATAACGACATTTGACTGTTATGACCTTATTACTTATGAGCTAGTACAACTGTTTGGGATTACAGTGTAGTGTGAATTTACAAGTCAATTCTTAGATTTTGTTAATGGTTTTGACCATGAACCCTCCCACCCCACCATCTCTTCTTTGCCGCAGGAGGTGAGTGACACAGAAATCATGGAGCTGGTCCACAGTTCGTTAGGCCGGATGACCGTCATACGGCAGATCTTCCCTCTGTGGAGAGACACCAACATCCGCTGCATGAGGAACAACCACCGCATCTCCTCTCTGCTCTGCGACCCCCAGGAGGGCTACCTGCAGTCCCTGGAGGTCAGTGTGAAGGATATGACTTTATTACTCTATTTGAACATCAGCCCTGTCACCACTCTGTCATCACCGTAACACTATATCCACACCATCAGAGTACTTTGTCATTCACCCAACATCACCCCATATATTGACAAGACATGACCATAGCCATGACAAAAACAATACTGAAGGTCGGCGAGAGCGATTTGCCCGTCAGCGCTGTCACAACATTTAACGTCATCATCATTCTAACACAGTGTAATTTCCTTCACACATCCCTCCAATGTTAAACACCTCAGTCTGTCACCATTACTATATTTACACAGGATTGCACAGGAACACAGATTTCTAACGTAAAAAAATGGTTTAGAAATGTTCTCTGAAGTAATCTAGTGTGCAATGACCGTGACTTACTATTCAAACTCCATAGCTAGCATAGAACATTGTTTAGGACAGATGGTAAAATCATGTGGTGTTTCTTTAGAGTTCATCTCTCAATTATTCATGTGAAAAAAGGTGAATTATTGGCTAATGCCAAAGTATTTGTAAGAGAAAAAAAAAGCACAGGCGAGTACTTTTCTGATATAGACTTGACCTGGGCTGGGTAAAGCACTGGCCACTTATCTATCCCCTACTTTCAAATCATTATCATGATACGTTAGTTCACCAGACTTACTTTCTTAGGATTCATCAAGTGATGCATACAGCCTTAAGTACACCAGCCAGACCATCATAAAGCTTCAGTGATAACAAATGCTTTAGGCATTGCAAGTGTGACCCCCCTCAGCCCCCTGAGCTGTGCCCTGGACACCATATGTGAACTGATTGCCCCCATCTATCCTCAGAGTTCGTACTGCTTGGTGACCTAAACTGGGATATGCTTAACACCCCGGCCAACCTACAATCTAAACTAGATGCCCTCAATCTCACACAAATTATCAACGAACCTACGAGGTACAACCCAAAATCTGTAAACATGGGCACCCTCATAGATATCATCCTGACAAATTTACCCTCTAAATACACCTCCACTGTCTTCAACCAGGATCTCAGTGATCACTGCCTTATTGCCTGCGTCTGTAATGGGTCCGCGGTCAAAAAACCACCCCTCAACACCATACAACACTCCTTCCGTAGCCTCCAACTGCTCTTAAACACTAGTAAAACGATATGCATGCTCTTCAACCGAACGCTGCTTGCACCCGCCCACCCGACTAGAATCACTACTCTCGGTGGGTCTGACCTAGAGTATGTGGACAACTATAAATACCTAGGTGTCTGGTTAGACTGTAAACTCTCCTTCCAGACTCATATTAAGCATCTCCAATCAAAAGTTAGATCTAGAATCGGCTTTCTATTTCGCAACAAAGCCTCCTTTTCTCATGCTGCCAAACATGCCCTCGTAAAACTGACTATCCTACCGATCCTTGACTTCGGCGATGTCATTGACAAAATAGCCTCCAACACTCTACTCAGCAAATTGTATGTAGTCTATCACAGTGCCATCCGTTTTGTCACCAAAGCCACATATACTACCCACCATTGTGACCTGTACGCTCTTGTTGGCTGGCCCTCACTACATATTTGTCGCCAAACCCACTGGCTCCAGGTCATCTATAAATCACTGCTAGGCAAATCCCTGTCTTATATTAGCTCACTGGTCACCATAGCAACACCCACCTGTAGTCTGCACTCCAGCAGGTATATCTCACTGGTCATCCCCAAAGCCAACACCTTCTTTGGCCGCCATTACTTCCAGTTCTCTGCTGCCAATGACTGGAACGAACTGCAAAAATATCTGAAGCTGGAGACTCTTATCTCCCTCACTAACTTTAAGCGTCAGTTGTCAGAGCAGCTTACCGATCACTGCACCTGCACACAGCCATTCTGAAATTAGCCCATCCAACCACCTCATCCCCATATTGTTATTTATTTTGCTTATTTGCACCCCAGTATCTCTATTTGCACATCATCTTTTGCACATCTATCATTCCAGTGTTAATACGATTTTGCACTATGGCCTATTTATTGCCTTACCTACATAATTTACTACATTCGCACACACTGTATATATATTTTCTGTTGTATTTTTGACTTTATGTTTTGTTTACCCCATATGTAACTCTGTGTTGTTGTTTTTATAGCACTGCTTTGCTTTATCTTGGCCAGGTCGCAGTTGTAAATGAGAACTTGTTCTCAACTGGCTTACCTGGTTAAATAAAGGTGAAATAAAAAAGAAATTAAAAAAAAGTGGGCAAGTCCTTCTCTTCATCGTGATGTATCCTAAATACATATACAAATGTATAAAAATGCAATATTCTTCTTTGCATATTTGGGTATTATTCTACACACTGGCTATTATTATATAGAGTAGAGTTCAGTAGAGTTCAGTACAGTAGAGTATAGTACAGTAGAGTACAGCAGAGTACAGTACAATACAATACAATACATTATTACAAAACATGCATCCTGTTTGCAACAAGTCACTAAAGTAATACTGCAAAAATTTGGCAAAGCAATTCACTTTTTGTCCTGAATACAAAGTGTTATGTTTGGGGCAAATCCAATACAACGCATTACTGAGTACCGCTCTCCATATTTTCAAGCATAGTGGTGGCTGCATCATGTTATGGGTATGCTTTTAATTGTCAAGGGCTGGGGAGGTTTTCAGGATAAAAAAATAAACAGAATGGAGCTAAGCACAGGCAAAATCCTAGAGGAAACCTGTTTCAGTCTGCTTTCCACCAGAAACTGGGAGATGAATTCACCTTTCAGCAGGACAATGACCGAAAACACAAGGCCAAATGTACACTGGAGTTGCTTACCAAGATGACATTGAATGTTCCTGAGTGGCCAAGTTACAGTCTTGACTTAAATTGGCTTGAAAATGTATTGCAAAACTTCAAAATGGCTGTCTAGCAATGATCAACAAACAACTTGACAGAGCTTGAAGAATTATAAAAATAATTATGTGCAAATATTGTACAATCCAGGTGTACAAAGTTCTTAGAGACTTACCCAAAAAGACTCACAGCTGTAATCAATGCCAAAGGTGATTCTAACATGCATTGACTCAGGGGTGTGAATACTTCTGTATTTCATTTTCAATACATTTGCAAACATTTCCAAAAACATGTTTTCACTTTGTCATTATGGGGTATCATGTGTAGATGGTTGAGAAAAAATTATGATTTAATCATTTTGAAATTCAGGCTGTAACACAACTAAATGTGGAATAAGTCAAGGGGTATGAATACTTTCTGAAGGCACTGTAAGTGTTGATATTATTTGGCAGGGATCTTTACTTGAACATTATTGCGTTTTGATGTATTTCTAATACCTTTAAGACTTTTTCTGGTAAATGTTTTCTAAGACCCATTTTCCATCTGTTTGACCAGAAATCAAAGCCTTTGCTTATTCCACATTTTTAGGATGGAAAATGATTGAAAATGTATATATGCCTTAATTTCTCAAAAATATAGACTTAATTTTCATTTGACACCCAATTTGACATGCTCCTATGAACTTCACATGTTGGTGCTCATGGGTCATTTTACATGGAAATGACTAAGTGTGTTTATGTTTGAGTAGTGTTCAGCTATCCTTTTACAATTGTAAGCATTTTGTGAACTCTATTTGCTACCGTTACATTCATTTCAACTCAACAAGTGTGTTTCCTCTATACCCAACATGACCATGTGGATTGAATGTCCAACTTAATTCTCTATGAAATGAGGACAACAATACTTGTACATGTATTGATCTCATGATCTCAGGGCCCCGTGTAGCTCAGTTGGTAGAGCATGGTGCTTGCAACGCCAGGGTTGTGGGTTCGTTTCCCACGGGGGGCCAGTATGAAAATGTATGCACTCACTAACTGTAAGTTGCTCTGGATAAGAGCGTCTGCTAAATGACTAAAATGTAATGGTGAACCATGATATAATAGAGTAACAGAGGTCTAAGGAATGGTGGCCTTCAGCAAAATTCTCTCCTTGTGTCATTGCTGTACCCTGCCATTCATACATGCCCTTGTTGGTGTAGCAAAAAACGTCCCTCATATCAAAAGCATGCTTTGGACGTAGGCAATCCATTGTGCCTATTTTTATTCCAAATGAAAATGCCAGGGAATGTGTTTGGGATTCTCTTTCTCAAGTGGTCCTTCAATAAATCACAATCACAATTTCCTACAGACAAGTTAGAAAAGGTAGACCGTGGGTGCAATTGTGAGAAATGCTCTGCGGCATTTCAACTGATGTCTTTTTCTATCATTAGAAAACTTGAGGTTGTCTTTCATATCTCTTTTCTGTAACTTTAAAGTGGTCGTTGCAGTGTCAGACTGGGTGTTTTCTGCTCCCCAGGTGTCTACCACTATGGGTCTGTTTCTCCCTTTCATTATGTGGACATGCTTATTCCCTACTGACCACTTTATTTCCCCAAAACATCACAGGGGCAGAGGCAGAGAGGAACCGCTTTTATGTTGGACTTGTAAACCTTCGCAAGTTTCAACAAGTGATTTTGAGCATCTCGTTTTAGCGGCAACATTTTTGAGGAGTTTTCCCTGCCAGATCTCAAACTAGTTCAGTACCTGCATGGCACTGCTGATTCTGCTCAAAACCTTTTATAGAAGATGTTTTGTTGTTTTGTTTCTCCTCAGGTCTCCAACTTGTACCTGTATGACAGTGTGCTGATGCTGGCCAACGCCTTCTACAGTAAGCTAGAGGACAGAAAGTGGCATAGCATGGCTAGTCTGAACTGCATGAGGAAGTCCACCAAGCCCTGGAATGGAGGCTGGTCTATGCTGGACACCATCCAGAAGGTAGGACGCAGACTAACTCATACGGTGTTGAAATGGATTCCTTTCATTCTCATGTGGCATTCTTTTCACATGTATCTCAACTCTTCGAATACAGATGTACAAGGAGAATGATTCAGTCTTTTGTGTTTAGTTTCAAGTTTTATTTGTCGTATGTGCAGGATTCGCATGGTATACACCATCAAATGAAATGCTTACTTGCAGGCTCCTTCTCGACAATGCAACAACAATAAGAAATAATACAATATAAGAACATAAAGTAAATACGAACATAAAGTAAAAGGCTCAGTAGAATATAATAGATTTTTTTGCATAAGTGTAATACAGGAAGGCACAATTTATAGTCCAATATTTACACGTGATTTGGGAGAAGGGGGGATTGTGTTTAAATTGTGCAGTATTTAGCACTCATAATAAGAGTCTGGTAGCAGCAGTTGTGATGTGTGTGTAATATTTCTGTGGGTGTGTGCGTGAGTGAGTGCATGTGTGCTAAGGTGCGAAGAATCAGAGCAGATGGTCAGCCCAGTTCTAGTGTTCAGCAGTCTGATGGCTTGTAGATAGAAACGGTCACTGAGCATGTTGGTATCAGACCTCATGATACGATACGATCTGCCCGACGGTAAGGGAGTGAACAGCTTGTGGCTGGGGTGTGTGGGGTCCTTGATGATGCTGTGGGCCTTCCTCAGGCGCCATTTCGAGTAGATGTCCTGGATGAGTGGGAGCACGGTCCCAGTGATGTACTGGGCCGTCTTCGCCATCCACTGGAGGGCCTTGCGTCATGGATGGAGCAATTCCCGTACCAGGCCGTGATGCAACCGGTCAGGACGCTCTCGATGGTGCAGCGGTAATTTGTGGAGAGGACCCGGGGTGGCATGCCAAATTTCTTCAGCAGCCTTAGGAAGTAGAGATGCTGTTGGGCCCTCTTGACAAGAGTGGTGGTGTTGTTGGTCCATGTCAAGTGCTCGGTGATGTGGACACAGAGGAACTTAAAACTGCTGACTCTCTCTAATGCAGTCCCGTTGATGTGGATCAGGGGGATGTTCCTTCCTCTGCTTCCTGAAGACAACAATCAACTCCTTTGTTTTGCTGACATTGAGGGAGAGGTTGTGTCCTGGCAGCACAATGCCATTTCACTTACCTCCTCCCTATAGGCTGACTCGTCGCTGTTGGTTATCAGGTCTACAACCATGGGGTCATCAGTCAACATGACGATGGAGTTGGTGTTGTGCAAAGCCACGCAGTCGTGGGTGAACAGGGAGTACAGCAGACAGCTGAGCACACACCCCTGGGGGGTCGCTGTGTTAAGAGGTGTTGTTGCCAATCCTCACAGCCTGTGGTCAGCCTGTCTGTGGTCTGCCCGTCTGGGCGATAGTCATTTGAGCAGTCACCTTGTTTTTCTTGGGCACTGGGATGAGAGTGGTCTCCTTGAAGCAGGTGAACATCAATTCAAGTTTGAGTCTGTATTGTCTTTTTGCTTCCGCAATGGATTTGCGGAGCTCGTACCTGCTTACCTTGCATGTGTCCTATGCCACTGAGTAATTGGGGTTTGTTCTGCTGACATTGAATGCTGCAGTACGGGATCTCAGCATTGTACGGATATCTCTGTTCATCAAGGGTTTTTGGTTGGGGTATGTCCAGATTGTTATTGTGGGTTCAATCAGTATTCTCAAAACAATCCTGCAGCATTTAGTCTGCCTCCTTTGTCCAACGCCTCACTATTCTCTGTGTTGGTGGCTCCCTGTTGAGGAACAGAGAGACGTGATCTGATTGGCCGAAGTGGGGGCGGGGGATGGCTTTGTACACATCACGGATGTTTATATATACATGGTCAAGCACGTTGTTTCCTTTTGTGGGGCAGGATACATTTTGGTGATAATTACTTGGTTAAAATCACCCACGACAATTTTATTTAAAAAAAAAATATATATATATATACAGTGGGGAAAAAAAGTATTTAGTCAGCCAACAATTGTGCAAGTTCTCCCACTTAAAAAGATGAGAGAGGACTGTAATTTTCATCATAGGTACACGTCAACTATGACAGACAAATGGAGAAAAAAAAATCCAGAAAATCACATTGTAGGATTTTTTATGAATTTATTTGCAAATTATGGTGGAAAATAAGTATTTGGTCACCTACAAACAAGCAAGATTTCTGGCTCTCACAGACCTGTAACTTCTTCTTTAAGAGGCTCCTCTGTCCTCCACTCGTTACCTGTATTAATGGCACCTGTTTGAACTTGTTATCAGTATAAAAGACACCTGTCCACAACCTCAAACAGTCACACTCCAAACTCCACTATGGCCAAGACCAAAGAGCTGTCAAAGGACACCAGAAACAAAATTGTTGACCTGCACCAGGCTGGGAAGACTGAATCTGCAATAGGTAAGCAGCTTGGTTTTAAGAAATCAACTGTGGGAGCAATTATTAGGAAATGGAAGACATACAAGACCACTGATAATCTCCCTCGATCTGGGGCTCCACGCAAGATCTCACCCCGTGGGGTCAAAATGATCACAAGAACGGTGAGCAAAAATTCCAGAACCACACGGGGGGACCTAGTGAATGACCTGCAGAGAGCTGGGACCAAAGTAACAAAGCCTACCATCAGTAACACACTACGCCGCCAGGTACTCAAATCCTGCAGTGCCAGACGTGTCCCCCTGCTTAAGCCAGTACATGTCCAGGCCCGTCTGAAGTTTGCTAGAGTGCATTTAGATGATCCAGAAGAGGATTGGGAGAATGTCATATGGTCAGATGTAACCAAAATATAACTTTTTGCAAAAACTCAACTCGTCGTGTTTGGAGGACAAAGAATGCTGAGTTGCATCCAAAGAACACCATACCTACTGTGAAGCATGGGGGTGGAAACATCATGCTTTGGGGCTGTTTTTCTGCAAAGGGACCAGGACGACTGATCCGTGTAAAGGAAAGAATGAATGGGGCAATGTATCGTGAGATTTTGAGTGAAATCCTCCTTCCATCAGCAAGGGCATTGAAGATGAAACGTGGCTGGGTCTTTCAGCATGACAATGATCCCAAACACACCGCCCGGGCAACGAAGGAGTGGCTTCGTAAGAAGCATTTCAAGGTCCTGGAGTGGCCTAGCCAGTCTCCAGATCTCAACCCCATAGAAAATATTTTGTCTGTCATAGTTGACGTGTACATATGATGAAAATTACAGGCCTCTCTCATCTTTTTAAGTGGGAGAACTTGCACAATTGGTGGCTGACTAAATATTTTTTTCCCCACTGTATGTATATATATATATATATATATATATATATATATATATATATATATATATATATTAACCTTTATTTAACTAGGCAAGTCAGTTAAGAACAAATTCTTATTTACCGTGACGGCCTACACCGGCCAAACCCGGACGACGCTGGGCCAATTGTGCGCCGCCCTATGGGACTCCCAATCACGGCCGGTTGTGATACAGCCTGGAATCGAACCAGGGGGTCTGTAGTGACGCCTCAAGCACTGAGATGCAGTGCCTTAGACCGCTTCTTCCGGGTGAGAGTATTCTTGCTGGTAATTGTCTTGTATAGTGACTTACAGGAGCAATTCGGGTTAAGTGCCATGCTCAAGGGCACATCGACAGATTTTTCACCAAGTCGACTCAGGGATGCTGGCCCAACGCTCTTAACCGCTATGCTACCTACCGCCCCAGATCGGGTGAACAGGAGCTTGAGATGTTTTCAACCTCGGGACACCAGCTATTGTTGATGAGGAAACATACCCCTCCCCCCTACTCTTACCATAAGCCGCCTTTAGATCCATACGGAAAATGGAAAAGCCATCTGGTTGAACAGCAGAGTTGAGTTTATCGTCCGTAAGCCATGTCTCTGTAAAAACAAAGCCACAGCATTCCCTGATGTTCCTCTGTGATTGAAGCCTTGCTCTGAGTTCACTAAATAAAACTTCCAGCGATTTCACATTTTAGCCATCAGGATACTAGGAAGAGGAGGCCGTATAGCACATATTTTCAGCTTAGCTTGGAGTCCCCCTTTCCTTCCACTGCTTCATTCACCAGCATTGCCTTCGGTTATCTTGGTTTATCCAAATTAACAAATTGGAACAAAAGGTACTTGATTGCATCAATTTATAGGCTCTAATTAAACACTTCATGAAATGAATCATTTATAAATTAACAAAACTCTTGTTATGAAAATATTCAAAGGAAAAAATGACCTTTTGTATTAGTAATTGTTTTCTTTTGAATTCATGATGACACTGCCTTGTTGACTAGTCATGATTTCACTCTACTGCTCACCATTCCCTGAGAAACCAGATGATTTTGAAATGTTTTACGTAAAGTACCAGTCAAAGTTGACACACCTACTCATTCCAGGGTTGTTCTTTATTTTTACTATTTTCTACATTGTAGGATAATAGTGAAGACATCAAAACAATGAAATAACACATATGGAATAATGTAGAAACCAAAGTAGCCACCCTTTACCTTGATGACAGCGTTTGCACACTCTTGGCATTCTCTCAACGAGCTTCATGAGGTAGTCACCTGGAATGCATTTCAATGAACAGCTGTGCCTTGTTAAAAGTTAATTTGTGGAATTTCTTTCCTTCTTTGAGCCAATCAGTTGTGTTGTGACAAGGTAGGGGTGGTATACAGAAGACAGCCCTATTTGGTAAAATACCATAATATGGCAAGAACAGGTCAAATAAGCAAAGAGAAACGACAGTCCATCATTATTTTAAGACATGAAGGTCAGGCAATCCGGAAGATTTCAAGAACTTTGAAAGTTTCTTCAAGCGCAGTAACAAAAACCATCAAGCGCTATGTTGAAACTGGCTCTCATGAGGACCGCCACAGGAAAGGAAGACCCAGAGTTACCTCTGCTGCAGAGGATAAGTTCATTAGAGTTAACTGCACCTCAGATTGCTGCACAGAGTTCAAGTAACAGACACATCTCAGCATCAACTGTTCAGAGGAGACTGCGTGAATCAGGCCTTCATGGTCGAATTGCTGCAAATAAACTACTACTAAAGGACACCAAAAAGAAGAAGAGACTTGCTTGGGCCAAGAAACGCCAGCAATGGACATTAGACCGGTGAAAATCTGTCCTTTGGTCTGATGTCCAAATTTGAGATTTTTGTTTACTACCGCTGTGTCTTTGTGAGATGCAGAGTAGGTGAATGGATGATCTCCGCATGTGTGGTTCCCACCGTGAAGCATGGAGGAGGAGCTGTGATGGTGTGGGGGTGCTTTGCTGGTGACACTGTCAGTGATTTATTTAGAATTCAAGGCACTCTTAACCAGCATGGCTACCACAGCATTCTGCAGCGATACGCCATCCCATCTGGTTTGCGCTTAGTGGGACAATCATTTGTTTTTCAACAGGACAATGACCCAACACACCTCCAGGCTGTGTAAGGGATATTTGACCAAGAAGGAGAGTGATGGAGTGCTGCATCAGATGACCTGGCCTCCACAATCACCCGACCTCAACCCAATTGAGATGGTTTGGGATGAGTTGGACCGCAGAGTGAAGGAAAAGGAGCCAACAAGTGCTCAGCATATTTGGGAACTCCTTCAAGACTGTTGGAAAAGCATTCCTCATGAAGCTGGTTGAGAGAATGCCAAGAGTGTGCAAAGCTGTCATCAAGTCAAAGGGTGGCTACTTTGAATAATCTAAAATATAACACATATTTTGATTTGTTTAACACTTTTTTGGTTACTACATGATTCCATATGCTATTTTGATGTCTTCACTATTATTCTACAATGTAGAAAATAGTAAAAATAAAGAAAAACCCTTGAATGAGTAGGTGTGTCCAAAACTTTTGACTGGTACAGTACTTTGCACATCATCTAATGCACATCACTTTGCACCAGGCACCTGGCTCTACCTGTACAGAGCACATTCCCCTTTGCTCTTCCAGTCTCCAAATTGCCCTTTTGGGTGGTGGTATAATTTCCCCCTAAATGTTTTTTAAAATTCATTTTGTATCATGGTTGTTCGGAACCAACTGCCAGCAAGTCGTTGTCAAGTTTGACACCCCCCACCCCGTCCATTCGTTGCGCCTGTTGATCTGCCATGTACTGAGCTTGCGCGTGCCTGGTTGTGACTTTTTCCCAGTCTGCCCTGTACGTGGTATCCAAACATGCATGGCTTGAGAGATGCTGTCACCAGTCGAGTGTGTGTAGCTAGCTACCTAGTTTAAATATCAACAGTACTGCCACAGCAGCATAACATTTGATTAACACTTGATAACACTTGATTTAGCCTACATCATCATCAATATTCGATGTGGTTGGCTGATATGCGCAGCAGAGATAGGCAGAAATACATAGAGAGTAAAGGTCTTCACGGGTCAAAAAAGTTGGACCCGTTCCGAAATGGACCTGGGGCTTTCCCTACCCGGACCGGATATGCATAAATAAAATAAAAAAAAGGATAATATAGAGACCCGTTCCAAACAGACCCGAGGACAACTAGACCCGTTCCGTGTAGACCTGGTCCGGACCCAGACAAGATGTGATCCGAGTGAGGGAAGCAGCTACTTTATTTTCGCTACTTTATTAACCCGAACTGATAAAGCAAGGAAGAAGGAGAGAGATGCCGTCGGGCCGTACTGTGAGCGAGTGACACCAGGAGCAGGGGGGAGGGAGGGAGAGACGAGAGACGGCAACTAACCAAGCCGAATCGCGCTATAGTAGACTAATAGCTGCCATAGCTAGGTTATTAATAATCAAATATGATTCCATAGTTCCTGTCTTGACTGCATCAAACCAGGAGAAGCTAGTTAAGCTAGCTAACATTAGCTAGTGTAGTGTCGAGTAATGTTGCTAGTTATTGCTGATAAACAAAGGAGTCCGCTTATACTGAACTTTGATCATAAGGTTTATTCATATCACAAGATTTCAGCATAAGTGTACGGGTGTCCAGATCACCCGGAGAGCAGTGGTTCCCAGATTGTAATGGCCGCTCTAACCTCTTCTTCGTTTAAACCCAGTATATATAATATTCCCCAAAATATGGGTGGCTCCCTCTACTGTCCAATCCCCTGTCTACAACACACAGACTTCTCTGTCCCATGTGGCGTGTCACACTAAAACAATTCCTCTGACACTAAATAAACATCCTCTCAGGTTCCACTTAAAACCATTAACAAAGTCATAATCTTAATACACTACATTCCCCCCTTCGAGACTAACTAAAAGTCTCGAAAACAAACAGAATAGGATTATGACAAGTAACAATTTATCTTATTGAGTATTTTTAACAATAAACCAAAAACATTTCCCTCTGGAGTGTAAATACCTTTCTATGAAATATGAACAAATCTTTATGAAGTGTGAATACATTACTATGAAATATGAACAAATCTTTATGGAGTGTGAGAGCGAAAAACTGTCTGGCAGCCTTCTTTCCAAATATCCATCCATCAATCAAGACAGTAAAATTCTCTCACGGCCCCTTTGCCCCAGGCAACCACCTAGGTACTCCAGATCAATTCATAAATCTTTATCAATGCATTTGAAACTATGATGCAATTAAATACACATGTAAGCCCCTGCAAACAAAATACTATCCAAAAAATATCCACACTAAGGCTGGTCGACCCATCGGACCCTACAGTGGATCTCTATCCCTGCCTAGTCTCCATGTCCCTAAGCATTCACGAAATAAACAAAAACATCTAAGATCCCCACATGTATTCAATAACATCAAATATCATTCTACAAAAAGTAACCTAAGAATATGACACAAATTATGTATTACACATGCAAATATGTCTATATTTCATTGCAGACACTGGAATGTAGTCCACTACACTTCATCCCCTCCGTAGTCTCGACTTCCAATGCATCGTTGATGATGGAATCGGAACCTTTCCACACCTTCCTTGTTCCATCTCCTCCAGTCATTCTCCTTTCATATTGTCCCTTCATATTGTCCTTGTTTGAGTATTTCAATCTCTACATATTCCCCCAAATGCTTCTGGAAGAAAAGAAAAGACCAAACAGTATCTTTTGCAAAACAACACTTTCAAATTAAAACATCAATATCAACTAAGAATATAAAAAATATAAAATGATATATGAATCACATTATCCTATTTCCCCCCTTTGATTCATAACATCATACTAAAATCACACTAATATTGCATTTTTTTTTTTAAATGATCAAATAATCAAAAAGGATATTTATTCATCAATACTCCATCCAGTCCCACTTGTCCCTCTTCATCCAGATCAGGAACAGTCAACAACGGCATCTGAGTGTTGTCTCCAGGCATCACAACTCCAACCCATCTCAATATCATATCCTTCTCAAAGGTCAGTAACAAAGTACAAAAGCAAAACATCTTCGCCAGAAGATTAAACCCTCTTATCGTTTCATTTGCCAAACCCTTCAAATTATAGGTAATATTATCAATATGATCTTCACAAATTTTACACCATACCATGGAAAAATCCCCACTTCTCTCTTAGACTTATCCTCCAATGATAGGCTTCCCAGACTATAAAATTCCTCTAAAATTGGTGCTGGAGCTATCTGCTCCCTTGTAATCAAATGCGATATATTTATGGCTTTAATAACTATCAATGTTGAAAGAGTTTAATTGCTTCTCACTGTTGTTATAATAGACTGAAGTGTTGATGTCCTTGTTGTTACTTCACCCATTCTCCCTAAGACTTTTAACTCCTTACTTGTATTTCCATCTATCACCACTAGTTCTCTCTCTCTTCCTACTAACTAACATTGAAACTTAGCTTACTGTCCTAGAGCTCCTTCAACCCTAGTTCTCATAACTTTATTAATCTAATATTTTCTCCTAACCTTTAAAAACCTTTTCCACTGATTTATTCACAAAATCCCTTTACCACCAATTTTTAGAATATGTGATCGGGAAGTCCCCACCTGCTTCTGACTTCTTTACACACAGACTTGGCAAATGATCTAACATCTTTTAGCCTAGTTTGAAATCTCTTTCCCCTCTTGGTGTAGGAATGTAACCAAGAATAACAGTCACCCCTTTTAACTTTATTTTTCAGACAGATTGTCTAATAGGCAGTCTAATAGATTATCATAGGAAGGAGGACATTATCTTTTCAAGCAAATATGATTCCCAAAAACCCTACTCTTTTAAAATCTTCTACCAGACAGCCGTCTAGTGTACATCTTATCGTACAGTTCAATTTACACAATGCATCTCTTCCCAACAATGCAATAGGTATATGTTCTAATACCAGTATGTGTATTTTAATTTCTCTTTGATTTTTTATAGCAGAGCTCAATTGGTTCCTTAAGAGTAATCAACTGTTTTACCTTCTCAAATCCCTATCCTAATTAGTTAATTTTACATAGTGAGATGTTTAACCTCTTTAGGCTCAACACAGATAAAAGCTTTTCCACTATCACCTCTCCTAGTCCTTTGTTTTCACTTCAATTGTTAGATATTTTCTTCCTAATCGGTGCTATCAGCTGACACCCCCCTTCGGATCTTCTAGGCACTCTAGAATCCTTGCTCCTTTAAGGGTTCACCTGGAGAACAGGTGATCTTCACTTGCTCCTTTATCTTCCTCAGAAATTTCCTCTGTTGTTTCCTCCTGGCGCATTGCATTCACAGGTAAAGTAACCAACCTGTCCACAATTATAACACGCTTCTGAAAGTTGCTGGAAGTGTAGCTGAAACCTTCCTCCTCCTTCTAAGCCTTCTCGTCCTCTTCCTCTCCAATTCTGTGTCTGTCCAGAAACTGGCTGTGGATATGGAACAACTGGTACCGCCATTGGTGGCTGATACAATTGCATTTGACCTTGTTCAGTTGAAGCTATGGCAGTGATTGTTGATTTGGTGCACACTGATTCTTCATAACCAAAGCTTTTCTTCTCCTTCTTCTTCTCCAGCTGTATTTGATTGAGTAGAGTTTCTTGGTCTTGCTCTTTCTTGTTGTTGACATATCAGTATTCTTCAAAAGGTTATATTCTAAGTTATGTCCTCGAAATATCATCTTCCATCATCTTCTTCCTAGTGACCTTTTTCCTTGGCCTCAATGTATTCTTCTCCTCCAATTCTTGGGATCCTTTTCTCAGCAGTTTTTTCTTCTCTTCTGTATCTTCAGCTTCTCGAGTTGTACTTTGCAGTTCTCTTACTTCTTCTAAATTATTCCCCTTATCCAGGCATGATACGCATCGGTCTATATCTCTTTCTATTTCTTCTTTGCTAATCATTGTTGGATAAAATCCTCTTGAATATGAAGCACCTTTAATCTCCAAATCTTCATCGCTGTCTTCATCTTTGCTTTCATCAGAAATCGAATCTCTTGTATCCTTCTTCCTTCAACTTCCATCAGAGATCAAATCTCTAGTATCCTTCTTCTTTCCTCTCTTGCCAACTTCCTTCTGATCACAGAGTCATATCCACCCATGATCTCTTCTCAATCACTCTGATCATCATCTTCAAGTTCCATCTTCCTTAACCTCACTCTTCTCTTCCAGACATCTCATTTTCTTCCTTCTGGAGTTTTCTTTTATCTTTATGGTCGTTTCTGCTTCTCCTCTCTCTATTATTCAATCACTTTCATCATGTTGATGACGTCAGGGTTAAAATTCCCTCTACTAGCTATGGTTGTTCAATGTCAGGCCAACTTTTGTTCCCTTTTCCAGACAACCTTTAGTTAATGGTATTGCAATGTTTACTATTTTCAACTATATCAACAGGTGTAATTACCTTCATAGTCCTGATATCCTTTTTCCCCATTGTAACAACTCTTTTATATTCCTTTAATGTGCATTATTTTATTTTAGACTATATAGCCTATGGCTTCCTCCCTTTAATTATTAATATAAACCAACAAAAATTAATCAATACAAATATGAATATTTAAAAAAATAAAAAAATTTTTTTTTTATGAATAATCAAAAATATTTTTTTTATTTATATTTCCTATTTTACTAATTTATCAATTAGTGGCTATCTTACCCCCTTCCTGATTGAAAAGTATGTATAATACCTATAATCAAGCAACACTACAGTACTCATAAACCCCATTGCTTAATAAGCATCCAATTATCTTAATTTTACAGAATAATGTTAGTACTCGATTTCCAACAGAACTCTAATCAAATCCACTCATTCACAGAAACTCCAAAATGCAAATTTTATTCAATCAGTCTTTTGCCAAGTCTTTGTGAAATTGTCATAACATGAAATATCCTGTAGGGGAAGATTTTGTAAACAGAACAGCACTAAAACCTTTTGACTCGATCCTCTGTCGCGTCACCCCTTGTCACGTGATGTACACGTCAGCACCTCCTCTCTCTCTCTCCTCTCGTCCTATCGCCTCTCATATGACAAAACAGAGAAACAGACAAGAATTTAGCAGTTTATGCAGTCACTGAGCTATTTCAACCATTCAATATTCCTCCAGTCACATTCGCTCTAAGAATTAACTCAGGAATAATTATAGATAGCTCAATAACATTTATTTATTTATTTAATCTGTCATTTTATTTTATTTATTTTAATCCGTCAACATATATCTAATTTATCAATTCAATAGGTCTCAAGAAAACAGTTTCATCTTCAAACAACCGATGTAACAACTAGAACACACCATTAGACTCTAAATGTCTAATTCTTTGTTCCTCCGTCTGTGTCTGTGTCTCCCCCTTGCAGTGTAACAGAGGCATATTCTCCCTACGTCACTCTAGTGTCGTAAAATCACACGTGCCGTAATGTAGTGTAGTAAAATCACACGTGTCGTAATGTAGTGTAGTAAAATCACACGTGACGTAATGTAGTGCCGTAAAATCACACGTGTCGTAATGTAGTGCCGTAAAATCACACGTGTCGTAATGTAGTGCCGTAAAATCACACGTGTCGTAATGTAGTGCCGTAAAATCACACGTGTCGTAATGTAGTGCCGTAAAATCACACGTGTCGTAATGTAGTGCCGTAAAATCACCGGCATGTAGTGCGCAGTAACATAGCCTTCACCAATACGATTTCACCGTTGAAGGGAGCTCCTCAGCTCTCTCCCCAACCCAAACAGAAAGTTAACAGTCCCGCTGTAACTCTGTTTTCTCCTCATAGTCAAACAACATTTAACAGAGCTCACAAAGCATAGAACTTAAATTCTACACACACAAACATAATTTAAGAGGCTTTATTCCATCGCAATGGCCCTCTAATGTCACATGTTAGCATGTAGCATAATTAGCATTTAGCATTAGCATTTAGCATTAGCATGTATGTAACATGTGGCATGTAACAATGTAACCTACATTGCGCCTAAATACCTTTTTCCTTTGTCCCTAACTTTATGCTGCCGTGAGTTCTGGATATTCTATGAGAGGTTCCCCCAAACATATACCCCGTCGGATACAAGATGAGCAGTAACTTGCAATAGAATTTATAACCACTCTCCAGTCCCAGACTGACCTAAAACACATAATGCGTGAGAGGATTTTCGGCCCATCCTAAGATCGCCTCGTTTAGATGTCTTTCCAGATTCGCAATGCCCTAATGTGTATACGTATCGCTGCCTTATTCACTTCCATCGATTGTTCTTGAATTAATATCTCTATAGACTCTCTCCCCCCTTTTGCGCTGTCTACCAGTGCAAAGAAATGTAGAATGATTAGGCCAGACCCCTAGTTCTCAGCAATAAAGCAACACAAAGCACACATCGGTCCCCAACGGTACATCTCTCAAGCGCACACTCAAATAGCCTCCAAACTAACAAATGCCCAAAGTGGTGAGGAACTCACCCTTATCTGGCCATGACTTCGGAACGAGAGTCAGCTTGACGCATGAATGGAACAAAGGAGAGAGGCAGACCCTCCCTTTTCGTGATGCCATTTGTAGTGTCGAGTAATGTTGCTAGTTATTGCTGATAAACAAAGGAGTCCGCTTATACTGAACTTTGATCATAAGGTTTATTCATATCACAAGATTTCAGCATAAGTGTACGGGTGTCCAGATCACCCGGAGAGCAGTGGTTCCCAGATTGTAATGGCTGCTCTAACCTCTTCTTCGTTTAAACCCAGTATATATAATCTTCCCCAAAATATGGGTGGCTCCCTCTACTGTCCAATCCCCTGTCTACAACACACAGACTTCTCTGTCCCATGTGGCGTGTCACACTAAAACAATTCCTCTGACACTAAATAAACATCCTCTCAGGTTCCACTTAAAACCATTAACAAAGTCATAATCTTAATACACTACACTAGCTAGGCTAATTGAGGCTGCAGTGCATGCGCTTTCTCATCCTACAGTTACAAATAACAACAACTCCATTCAGAATATTAAGTACCAGCCTACCTGTTGGCGTTTGGTCGTTGTAGCCTATTCTTCTCCTTTTAACTCCGTTATTTTAATTATTCCATTGATTAGATATATCCTAACTTTTGCCACACACGGAGGCTCTATGACTGTAGCCTATTGCCGCTTTGATGATTGATGATTGGCTAACAACAAGCTACACTCGCCACGCTACACTCTTGTGAAAAGCAAGAGTAGCTGCAGCTGTAGTGATCGGATCTGTTTGGGCCATTCCGGACAAGTCAATTACAATTACACATACCCGAGACAATCAGATCTGACCCAGACCCGTGACATTATTTAGAATTTTTGATCCGGACCCGCTCGGGTCCTGGATCGGGTCTCGGGTATTTGGGTACAGGTGGATCCGTGAAGCCCTCTAATAGAGAGCTAAATCACAATCAGTAAAATAACTTGAGCTAGTTAACTAGCAGATTAAAAAGGGGGGTGCCCTTTTTTCATTTTGAGCACCTGCCCCCTGAAGGGTCTGTGCACATCCCTGCTTTGCACCCCTTTTGCTACAGTAGATGTTCTTATCAGCACTTGTTCCTGTCATTGACTTACAATCAATGGTCTGTATGGAATTTGAGCTGGGAAACTTGGTGGTCCAGCTAGTTGGACCATACAGTGTATTCGTAAAGTATTCGGACCGCTTGACTTTTTCCACATTTTGTTACGTTACAGCCTTATT
Organism: Coregonus clupeaformis; assembly: GCF_020615455.1. Classification (NCBI taxonomy): domain Eukaryota; kingdom Metazoa; phylum Chordata; class Actinopteri; order Salmoniformes; family Salmonidae; genus Coregonus; species Coregonus clupeaformis. Next base: position 59,826,459 of record NC_059192.1, read on the forward strand.
TTAAAATGTTTCGTTTTTCTCATCAATCTACACAAAATACTCCATAATGACAAAAGCAAAAACAGGTTTTTAGAATGTTTTGCTAATTTATAAAAAATGAAATAAAACATTTACATAAGTATTCAGACCCTTTACTCAGTAGTTTGTTGAAGCATCTTTGGCAGCGATTACAGCCTCAAGTCTTCTTGGGTATGACGCTACAAGCTTGGCACACCTGTATTTGGGGAGTTTCTCCCATTCTTCTCTGTAGATCCTCTCAAGCTCTGTCAGGTTGGATGGGGAGTGTTGCTGCACAGCCATTTACAGGTCTCTCCAGAGATGTTCGATTGGGTTCAGGTCCGGGCTCTGGCTGGGCAACTCAAGGACATTCAGAGACTTGTCCCGAAGCCACCCATGTGTTGTCTTGGCTGTGTGCTTAGGGTTGTTGTCCTGTTGGAAGGTGAACCTTCTCCCCAGCCTGAGGTCCTGAGTACTCTGGAGCAGGTTTTCATCAAGGATCTCTCTGTACTTTGCTCCGTTCATCTTTCCCTCGATCCTGACTAGTCTTCCAGTTCCTGCCGCTGAAAAACATCCCACAGCATGATGCTGCCACCACCATGCTTCACCATAGGGATGGTGCAAGTTTTCCTCCAGACGTGATGCTTGGCATTCAGGCCAAAGAGTTCAATCTTGGTTTCATCAGACCAGAGAATCTTGTTTCTCATGGTCTGAGCGTCCTTTAGGTGCCTTTTGGCAAACTCTAAGTGGGCTGTTATGTGCCTTTTACTGAGGAGTGGCTTCCGTCTGGCCTCTCTACCATAAAGACCTGATTGGTTGAGTACTAAAGAGATGGTTGTCCTTCTGGAAGGTTATCCTATCTCCAGAGAGGAACTCTGGCGCTTTGTCAGAGTGACCATCGGGTTCTTCGTGACCTTCCTGACCAAGGCCATTCTCCCACGAACGCGCAATTTGGCCTGGCGGCCTGCTCTAGGAAGAGTCTTGGTGGTTCCAAACTTTTTCCATTTAAGAATGAAGGAGGCCACTGTGTTCTTGGGGACCTTCAATGCTGCAGACATTTTTTGGTACCCTTCTCCAGATCTGTGCCTTGACACAATCCTCTCGGAGCTCTACGGACAATTATTTACACCTCATGGCTTGGTTTTTGCTCTGACATGCACTGTCAACTGTTGGACCTTATATAAACAAGTATGTGCCTTTCCAAATCATATCCAATTAATTGAATTTACCACAGCTGGACTCCAATCAAGTTGTAGATACATCTCAAGGATGCACAAGGAAACAAGGAAACAAGATGCACCTGAGCTCAATTTCGAGTCTCATAGCAAAGGGTCTGAATACTTATATCAATAAGGTATTTCTGTTTTTTCTTTTAAATACATTTGCAAGCATTTCTAAAATCCTGTTTTCGCTTTGTCATTATGGGGTATTGTGTGTAGATTGATGAGGACAATTTTTTATTTAATCAATTTTAGAATAAGGCTGTAACGTAACAGAATGTGGAAAAAGTCAAGGGGTCTGAATACGTTCCGAATGCACTGTATAAGCCATACAGTATGAGTGTATATAAAGTATCCTGGCCATATCACCTCATATGGATGCATCAGCATTTGGATGCATTTCTACGTTGGCACTCATGCGTAGGTTATGTTATAGTGTACTTATTTAAAATGTGGACACAGACATGTTCAGCAATCAATTTAGATGATTGCTGAACATGTTATAGAACACTCAAAGCATATTAGAGCTTTGCGCTTTCCTCAGTTCCTGCCTTCTAAGGAGTTTTTCCTAGCCACTGTGCTTCTGCCTCTGCATTATTTGCTCTTTGGGGTTTTAGGCGCAGGTTGACGTTTATTGTAATGAGTCTTGTCCTGAAGGCGAACTGAGCGATTTCCCCTTAGATAGGCCAGCTGCAAAGTCAAAATTGACTACATTGTAAAAATTCATTAAAATCAAAAATGATTTTGTGTCTGTGCCAGCTAGTGACCACTCTGCAGATCTGCCTCTAAAACAAGATGTATAACAAAAAACACTAACCTGCGTTTTGTTTTAGGCTGGGTGACTGTAAAGCACTTTGGGACAGCTGCTGATGTAAAAAGGGCTTTATAAAATACATTTGATTGATTGATTAGAGACCACTTAAAGTATGCTTGTTATTATGCTGTTGCCATAGAGACGGATCACCGGGCTAACAGGAATGATGGACTTCCGTGCAGAAGGTTCTAACTCCCACGTCCAGTTTGAGATCCTGGGGACCAGCTACAGTGAGACGTTTGGGAAAGATGTCAAACGGGTGAGTCAATGTTGAACAACACAAATGGACATCCTGTTTTATTCACAGCTTTTTTTTTATATTGATAAATTGTGTTTCCGTACATGCAAGACCATATGCAATCATGGACACAGTGTGTATTCAAACTGTGTATTGGGTCAGCGAATACTTGTCAAGTGTCAGGAGGAAGAGTGCCCTCTACTGGAGATCTTTCACCATCTCCAGGCAGGCAGTATGGTGGAGGTCGGGAACACTTTATGTTAAGGTCCCTTAAAAACCATTTATAAACAGTTTGTAAAGTGTTTGCTTAACATTTATGAATCATTGTTCCTACACTTGTAAATGTCAATAAGCAGTCTCTAAATGGTAATTTACACATTTATAAACACTATTTTAAATTATTTATTAATGATGTATAAGAATTATTATTAAGGTGTTTGATCATTATATTTACACAATTTGTAAATTATTAATAATGTACTACTCATTTACTTATAAACCAGTTATAAAGGAGTTATTGTCAACTCATAAGATTATTTGTAAGGTATTTTTTAATGGTTGATTAATGGTTTGACTCACCATTTATATACGTATTTATACAGTGAGGGAAAAAAGTATTTGATCCCCTGCTGATTTTGTACATTTGCCCACTGACAAAGAAATGATCAGTCTATAATTTGAATGGTAGGTTTATTTGAACAGCGAGAGACAGAATAACAACAACAAAATCGAGAAAAACGCATGTCAAAAATGTTATAAATTGATTTGCATTTTAATGAGGGAAATAAGTATTTGACCCCTTCTCAATCAGAAAGATTTCTGGCTCCCAGGTGTCTTTTATACAGGTAACGAGCTGAGATTAGAGCACACTCTTAAAGGGAGTGCTCCTAATCTAAGCTTGTTACTTGTATAAAAGACACCTGTCCACAGAAGCAATCAATCAGATTCCAAACTCCCCACCATGGCCAAGACCAAAGAGCTCTCCAAGGATGTCAGGGACAAGATTGTAGACCTACACAAGACTGGAAGGGGCTACGAGACCACCTGCAAGCAGCTTGGTGAGAAGGTGACAACAGTTGGTGCGATTATTCGCTAATGGAAGAAACACAAAATAACTGTCAATCTCCCTCGGCCTGGTGCTCCATGCAAGATCTCACCTCGTGGAGTTGCAATGATCATGAGAACGGTGAGGAATCAGCCCAGAACTACACGGCAGCTGGGACCATAGTCACCAAGAAAACAATTGGTAACACACTACGCCGTGAAGGACTGAAATCCTGCAACGCCCGCAAGGTCCCCCTGCTCAAGAAAGCACATATACAGGGCTGTCTGAAGTTTGCCAATGAACATCTGAATGATTCAGAGAAGAACTGGGTGAAAGTGTTGTGGTCAGATGAGACCAAAATCGACCTCTTTGCCATCAACTCAACTCGCCGTGTTTGGAGGAGGAGGAATGCTCACTATGAACCCAAGAACACCATCCCCACCGTCAAACATGGACGTGGAAACATTATGCTTTGGGGGTGTTTTTCTGCTAAGGGGACAGGACAACTTCACCACATCAAAGGGACGATGGATGGGGCCATGTACTGTCAACTCTTGGGTGAGAACCTCCTTCCCTCAGCCAGGGCATTGAAATGGGTCGTGGAAGGGTATTCCAGCATGACAATGACCCAAAACACACGGCCAAGGCAACAAAGGAGTGGCTCAAGAAGAAGCACATTAAGGTCCTGGAATGGCCTAGCCAGTCTCCAGACCTTAATCCCATAGAAAATCTGTGGAGGGAGCTGAAGGTTCGAGTTGCCAAACGTCAGCCTCGAAACCTTAATGACTTGGAGAAGATCTGTAAAGAGGAGTGGAACAAAATCCCTCCTGAAAACCTGGTGGCCAACTGCAAGAAATGTCTGACCTCTGTGATTGCCAAGAAGGGTTTTGCCACCAAGTACTAAATCATGTTTTGCAGAGGGGTCAAATACTTATTTCCCTCATTAAAATGCAAATCAATTTATAACATTTTTGACATGCGTTTTTCTGGATTTTTTTGTTGTTATTCTGTCTCTCACTGTTCAAATAAACCTACCATTAAAATTATAGACTGATCATGTCTTTGTCAGTGGGCAAACATACAAAATCAGCAGGGGATCAAATACTTTTGTCCCTCACTGTACCACGGGTATGACAAAACATTTTGTTTTACTGCTCTAATTACGTTGGTAACCAGTTTATAATAGCAATAAGGCACCTCGGGGGTTTTGGGTATATGACCAATATACCACGGCTAAGGGCTGTATCCAGGCACTCCGCATTGCGTTGTGCACAAGAACAGCCCTCAGCCGTGGTATATTTGCTGTATACCACACCCCCTCGGGCCTTTTTGCTTAAGGATACCATTCATGACCTATATAAATATTTATATAAATGGTGAGTCAATCCATTAATCAACCATTTAAAATGCCTTATAAATAATCTCATGAGTTCACAATAACTCCTTTATAACCAGTTTATATGTACATTAGTAGTATATTTTTTATTATTTACAAATTGTGAACATACTATGATCCAATGACTCTATATATGAATGGACAAAGCCATCGATCATGTGACACCATTCATTCCTATGTGAAGACTCAATAGCGCACTGAAGTCGGAAAGATGGCGTCTCATAGAGACTTAACATGGGCAGGTTGAGCTACTCCAGGAAGTGACATTGCATGCTAGCTCAGCGCTGCCACCTCTCATTGACTAACTCAAGTTGAAGGCCGACCATGGTACTGCAGGCTGCCATTAGCAACTAAATTATCCCTATAACTTATTCTGTGTGCGATTTTAAAATAATCGGTTCAAGGACATACATCTGGTCTATTAAAATCAATTATTGGTACCATGATTGTCTTCAAAACATTTTTTTAATTACACGAAGATTGACCACAAATATTGCTATTTTTCCATTCACTATAATGTGGGATCCTGTTTTTTGCTAACAATGCCTGCAGTACCACTTTTCGACCTTGAACTTCCTTGGCTTTAATGAGAGGGGGGAATCGTTCTCCCCTGCTATGATCAAACACCTTATTAATGATCTTATAAATCATTAATAAATAAAGTGTTTATAAATTTTTACATTACTATTTAGAGATTGCATATTGACATTTAGAAATATAGGAATAATGATAAATGGTAAGTAAATTCTTTACAAACTGTTTATAAATGGTTTAATAAGGTCAGACAAACACAGCTATTCCAGCTTAAAGAGATGCAAGAGATCAATTAGGGGACAAAACATCAAGGAATTGTGTGTGTGTGTGTGTGTGTGTGTGTGTGTGTGTGTGTGTGTGTGTGTGTGTGTGTGTGTGTGTGTGTGTGTGTGTGTCTGTGCATGTGTGTATGTGTCTGTGCGTGTTTGTATGTGTGCCTGTGGTGTGCATGTCTGCATGCGTGCTTACATGCGAGTGTGTGTGTGTGTGTGTGAAAATGAACTAACCATAACCACAAATAGTATGCTTTGTTTGTGTGCACTGTGAGAGTTGTTGTTTGTTGATACTTCTGTCCTGGTTCAGTCACAAAGTTACTGCAGAATTAAGAGGAATTTAGTTTACTGGCAATCAATGTGGAGCAGGGAGTGACTGGGAACTGTAATGAAGATTTAATCACTAGACTACCTAACTGGAATTATTAAGACAATTCATCATACTATGCCCATTAGCAATTGTGGAAAATAAAACACACACACACATACACACACACACACACACACACACACACACACACACACACACACACACACACACACACACACACACACACACACACACATTGGTGCATTCACTACACAATCATGCTACACAGTATAAGCGAGACATGCATACTATACAGATGGTCACATGGAGACACACTACCTGTGCTGAAAAACATGTGCAGACATATAGATACAGCAGACACACAAACACTGGAGCATTCTTTTCTTGAAATTATTAGAGGCAGCCAGGCAGGGCATTGGAGGGCCAGCTAATGGCATGCCAAATGCATTCAGTGTTGTTGTTCATTATCAGTGTGCCTGTCTGCCTTCCTCTTGGAGCATGGCCATTTACTGGGGAAAACAGACACAAACAACATATACCTCTCCTCTGTCCCATTTAATGGCCTGTTCATATGTTCCTGTTGAGGAGTGTGAGATTAACATAGTCTCGCTCAGGAAAATAATATTGTCCGTACAGATGCATGTCGAGTACGCTTTGAGGACATTTAACTGATTTAAGATGTCTTTGGTACATAATTGGTCTAGCTTATATGCCAAAATTAAACAAATTCAGAGTTAGCCTACAATTATAGTGAATTTTTATTTGATTTTGAATAGCCTAGTAATAGGGATTTGTAAAATATTTTCATAATTATTAAGCTGACCCATTACCTTTAGCTACAGAATATCTCACCACTGTGTGTTTCCATCTCCTCCCCTCTCTCGTTAATTCCTTTCTCAAGCAAACAGAGAGAGGGGCTGTCAACAGTTTAATGAAAAATGTTTTGTTGTGAAAACATTTTACTATCGATGTTCTCAAACAGATTTCACTTGGTTTCTGAAATTAAGCACTGGGTAGCTGCAGTAACAAGGTTGGAGAGCCCATGGCATACAGAGTTTGTGCGGAATATCACCTGTTGCACAGCGAGAGGCTGCATGCTCCTCAAACAATGGTTGATGTGTGGAGTGAAATAACCAGAGTAGCCTACCCTGCATGAGTGAAAAACGAACCGGCGGGAAAGTGGCCTCCAGTCGCTATTTGAGTGCATACAGATGACATGTATTTTTTCCCCTGCCCCTGTTCCTGCCCATTTGATAATGAGCCATTCTAAATCTAAACTAATTTTACATATTAGTAAAGACAAGATTAAATTAGTTGATGGGTGAAAATATGATCACTTGATGAGAGAACTGCGTGTGCAGCCTGAGGCAAGGAACAGAGCACAAGCTTTTTTTGCGACTTTCTCAAATCATCAATAGCCTATAGTCACATCATGCAGCCCATGAGGTTTGTATCATTCACAACTAAACTTGACAAATAACTATATATCTAGCGGATAGGACCTGTTTCAAATTAGCACTTTTACGCGCAACATAGCCACTTCATATGTGCACTCGCTCCAAAATGGAAAAAATAAAATCATATATTTTTAAATTTTAGTCATTAGCAGACGCTCTTGACTAAAATTACATTCTTCTTACTATAAAAGCATATAAAATAATGGCACTTATAAGCATATATTGTCTGCTAAATGAACAAGCCTACATCCTATGGCATGGTGCATAGCCAGATAACATACTGATTGGCCAACTCATATTCTGTTCTTCTAATTATTTATTTTTTTCATATCATAATGTTTCTTTAGACCTGCTTAACATAAATAATGAATGTGTTGTGATGGTGTGCAGTGAGGGAAAAAAGTATTTGATCCCCTGCTGATTTTGTACGTTTGCCCACTGACAAAGACATGATCAGTCTATAATTTTAATGGTAGGTTTATTTGAACAGTGAGAGACAGAATAACAATAAAAAAGTCCAGAAAAACGCATGACAAAAATGTTATAAATTGATTTTCATTTTAATGAGGGAAATACGTATTTGACCCCTCTGCAAAACATGACTTAGTACTTGGAGGCAAAACCCTTGTTGGCAATCACAGAGGTCAGACATTTCTTGTAGTTGGCCACCAGGTTTGCACACAACTCAGGAGGGATTTTGTCCCACTCCTCTTTGCAGATCTTCTCCAAGTCATTAAGGTTTCGAGGCTGATGTTTGGCAATTCGAACCTTCAGGTCCCTCCACAGATTTTCTATGGGATTAAGGTCAGGAGACTGGCTAGGCCACTCCAGGACCTTAATGTGCTTCTTCTTGAGCCACTCCTTTGTTGCCTTGGCCGTGTGTTTTGGGTCATTGTCATGCTGGAATACCCATCCATGACCCATTTTCAATGCCTTGGCTGAGGGAAGGAGGTTCTCACCCAAGTTTTGACGGTACATGGCCCCGTCCATCGTCCCTTTGATGCGGTGAAGTTGTTCTGTCCACCTAGCAGAAAAACAAAGCATAATGTTTCCACCTCCATGTTTGACGGTGGGGATGGTTTTTTTGGGGTCATAGTCAGCATTCCTCCTCCTCCAAACACGGCAAGTTGAGTTGATGGCAAAGAGGTCGATTTTGGTCTCATCTGACCACAGCACTTTCACCCAGTTCTCCTCTGAATCATTCAGATGTTCATTGGCAAACTTCAGACGGCCCTGTATATGTGCTTTCTTGAGCAGGGGGACCTTGCGGGCGCTGCAGAATTTTAGTCCTCCACGGCGTAGTGTGTTACCAATTGTTTTCTTGGTGACTATGGTCACAGCTGACTTGAGATCATTGACAAGATCCTCCCGTGTATTTCTGGGCTGATTCCTCACCGTTCTCATGATCATTGCAACTCCACGAGGTGAGATCTTGCATGGAGCCCCAGGCCGAGGGAGATTGACAGTTATTTTGTGTTTCTTCCATTTGCGAATAATCGCACCAACTGTTGTCAACCTCTCACCAAGCTGCTTGGCGATGGTCTTGTAGCCCATTCCAACCTTGTGTATGATAATATATATATATATATATATATATATATATATATATATATATATATATATACAGTGGGGTTTTCCTACTTACAAAGCATGTAGTGGTCTGTAATTTTTATCATAGGTACACTTCAACTGTGAGAGACGGAATCTAAAACAAAAATCCAGAAAATCACATTGTATGATTTTTAAGTAATTAATTTGCATTTTATTGCATGACGTAAGTATTTGATCACCTACCAACCATAAGAATTCCGGCTCTCACAGACCTGTTAGTTTTTCTTTAAGAAGCCCTCCTGTTCTCCACTCATTACCTGTATTAACTGCACCTGTTTGAACTCGTTACCTGTATAAAAGACACCTGTCCACACACTTAATAAAAACAGACTCCAACCTCTCCACAATGGCCAAGACCAGATAGCTGTGTAAGGACATCAGGGATAAAATTGTAGACCTGCACAAGGCTGGGATGGGCTACAGGACAATAGGCACGCAGCTTGGTGAGAAGGCAACAACTGTTGGCGCAATTATTAGACAATGGAAGAAGATTCAGATGACGGTCAATCACCCTCGGTCTGGGGCTCCATGCAAGATCTCACCTCGTGGGGCATCAATGATCATGAGGAATGTGAGGGATCAGCCCAGAACTACACGGCAGGACCTGGTCAATGACCTGAAGAGAGCTGGGACCACAGTCTCAAAGAAAACCATTAGTAACACACTACGCCGCCATGGATTAAAATCCTGCAGCGCACGCAAAGTCCCCCTGCTCAAGCCAGCGCATGTCCAGGCCCGTATGAAGTTTGCCAATGACCATCTGGATGATCCAGAGGAGGAATGGGAGAAGGTCATGTGGTCTGATGAGACAAAAATAGAGCTTTTTGGTCTAAACTCCACTCGCCGTGTTTGGAGGAAGAAGAAGGATGAGTACAACCCCAAGAACACCTATCCCAACCGTGAAGCATGGAGGTGGAAACATCATTCTTTGGGGATGCTTTTCTGCAAAGGGGACATGATGACTGCACCGTATTGAGGGGAGGATGGATGGGGCCATGTATCGCGAGATCTTGGCCAACAACCTCCTTCCCTCAGTAAGAGCCTTGAAGATGGGTCGTGGCTGGGTCTTCCAGCATGACAACGACCCGAAACACACAGGCAGGGCAACTAAGGAGTGGCTCCGTAAGAAGCATCTCAAGGTCCTTGAGTGGCCTAGCCAGTCTCCAGACCTGAACCCAATAGAACATCTTTGGAGGGAGCTGAAAGTCCGTATTGCCCAGCAACAGCCCTGAAACCTGAAGGATCTGGAGAAGGTCTGTATGGAGGAGTTGGCCAAAATCCCTGCTGCAGTGTGTGCAAACCTGGTCAAGACCTACAGGAAACGTATGGTCTCTGTAATTGCAAACAAAGGTTTCTGTACCAAATATTAAGTTCTGCTTTTCTGATGTATCAAATACTTATGTCATGAAATAAAATGCAAATTAATTACTTAAAAATCATACAATGTGTACCTATGATAAAAATTACAGACCTCTACATGCTTTGTAAGTAGGAAAACCTGCAAAATCGGCAGTGTATCAAATACTTGTTCTCCCCACTGTATATATATATATATATATATATATATATATATATATATATATATATACAGTACAATAAAAAGAAACTACTAACGCTTATAATAAATACTACATTTCCACAATACTTGCATATTGTGTGTTTGGGTGGTGCAGTGAGGTGTTCAGAGTCACTTTGATACCAGGGGAGATTGTTGTTATGGGACCTGTCACATATCCTCTTGACAGTCATCAACTTCTTTGTATCCAATTGGTATTGTCTGTGAGAGAAAGACGAAAACGTTCATGGGCAATATTTGTGTACTGTCTGTATTCCTACTGTAGCATCATTGTGTAGAATATATCCCACAGACACACGTTAGCTAGCTAGCTACAACACACATGTATAGTTACTCCAAGACTAATACTGTATGAGTCATAAAGCTAAAGTCATTCCTTTACTCTCCGCCATCATCAAATAAAATTCTCCAGTTTAGCTAACTAGCTAAACCATTAGACTACATTAAATTTTAGGTATAGGAAACACAGCTGGCTAGCTAGCTAGCTAGATAACTTGGCTAGCTTGGCTTGTAGTGGTACTAGCAAGCCCCGTTATGGCCAAATCGATCACCAAATTGTATTGTATTGAACTACACTGCCTCATGTAAAAAGAGAGGTTACAGTATATTGCTAGCTAGCTACCGACAACAAAACAATTTACTTGTTTGTCATTTGCCCTCCTGAGTCCTGGTCCAGCTGGTGTAGACTGCCGCCACTGCTTGCTGGTCTCACAATTATTTTTCTCACTGTCTCAACTCCTCCTCAGTGTATTCCGGCTCAAATAAATAGGGCTGCATGTTCCTATGTAAAAGAACATCAAAAAATGTTTTGTCGTCCAGCTCTTCTTGGAAAGAGGACTCATCAGAAGCAGCCATTGTAGCTAATTATTTCGCAATCTCGGATAGACAGTGCACGGTAACAAAGCTCCAGTGAACCTGTAAACTAGTACCTCCCCCGTTTTGGAAAGCCTGCCTTCGATGGTGGGAACAAGGAAGTAGAGATCCTGTCAGCCTGTAGTCTTTACAAAGCCAGGGAAAATGAGTCAACACAAATATCCTGCAATGTCCTGACAGATAGGAACATCGTTGAGATAAGTCCAATGGCTCTATTGAACAAGGAGAACCCCATATCTACTCGCTGCTAATGTGGCCACAATAATTGCTACAAAACATGACTCCATTCATTTTTTGATCAGACAGTAGGCTCAATCAACCAATGACATCATTGGTTGAACTCTCCCGCCACGAAAATTCTAAAATACAGCTATGATGCATAATTATGTCTGAAACACCCTCTCATCAATCAGAATTATGTAGGGAGAAAGAAAAAACACCCCAAATAGTGCCTAGCGGTGAAGTTTCCTTTTAACATGTCACTTTTCTGGTCCTCTTGCCTACCTCTCCTCCATTCCCCTCCCTGTTTTTATCTCCCACTCCCCCCTCCATCAACATTTATCTACATTAAGCCCATTTTCTCACTGGCCTGATGGCTCTCAGATGAAGCGACTATTGGGGTCTGAACCAAATGAAGACTGAAATACTATTTCCTGGTTGCTACACTTAGTTTTCTCTAGCTATCGCTCAGTGCTGCTGAGTGATGTATGTTGTTGTTCTAGTTCTTGTTTTCTAATTTGATCATATTGATGTGTCAACTTGTATTCAGTCAGTAGATTTTGTTAGAGTTCCTACTTATATTTCTCATTAAAAGCCATTCATGTGAATGTTATTCCTCCTGAATAAATATCGTACACAGATAGAAATAGACAGGAAGAAAAACAGATGAAGAGAGTGAGAAAAAAGTAAGAGAGAGAAGTCCCTTGGGTAACATATGACTCCATCATGGCCGTACGCCATGCCTCTCATTGGCTCTTTTCTGAGCGATGTATTCTTTGCAGGAAAGTCAAGAGGTAACCTTTCTCTCTCATTCCTTCCCTCTCTCATTCTCTATCTCCATTTAACATAGTGATGGAATAGTGGGGGCCCTTGGGAGGCTACAATGACAGACAGGCGCCACGTCTGCCTGTCTCTGCCCTATTAGAGGAGATAAGATTCCAGCAATGAGTGTTTTGGAGCTTTAAAAAAAAAATAATGCTACGGTTGTTTATCAATCAATTATTATTATTATTTTTTTTTTTTTACCTTTATTTAACCAGGTAAACCAGTTGAGAACAGGTTCTCATTTACAACTGCGACCTGGCCAAGATAAAGCAAAGCAGTGCAATAAAAACAACACAGAGTTACATATGGGGTAAAAAAACATAAAGTCAAAAATACAACAGAAAATATATATACAGTGTGTGCAAATGTAGCAAGTTATGGAGGTAAGGCAATAAATAGGCTATAGTGCAGAATAATTACAATAGTATTAACACTGGAATGCTAGATGTGCAAGAGATTATGTGCAAATAGAGATACTGGGGTGCAAAAGAGCAAAATAAATAACAATATAGGGATGAGGTAGTTGGGTGGGCTAATTTCAGATGGGCTGTGTACAGGTGCAGTGATCGGTAAGGTGCTCTGACAACTGATGCTTAAAGTTATTGAGGGAGATAAGAGTCTCCAGCTTCAGAGATTTTTGCAATTCGTTCCAGTTATTGGCAGCAGAGAACTGGAAGGAATGGCGGCCAAAGGAGGTGTTGGCTTTGGGAATGACCAGTGAGATATACCTGCTGGAGCGCAGACTACGGGTGGGTGCTGCTATGGTGACCAATGAGCTAAGATAAAGGCGGGGATTTGCCTAGCAGTGATTTATAGATGGCCTGGAGCCAGTGGGTTTGACGACGAACATGTAGTGAGGACCAGCCAACAAGAGCGTACAGGTCACAGTGGTGGGTAGTGTATGGGGCTTTGGAGACAAAACGGATGGCACTGTGATAGACTACATCCAATTTGCTGAGTAGAGTATTGGAGGCTATTTTGTAAATGACATCGCCGAAGTCGAGGATCGGTAGGATAGTCAGTTTTACGAGGGCATGTTTGGCAGCATGAGAAAAGGAGGCTTTGTTGCGAAATAGGAAGCCGATTCTAGATTTAACTTTGGATTGGAGATTCTTTATGTGAGTCTGGAAGTTGAGTTTACAGTCTAACCAGACACCTAGGTATTTGTAGTTGTCCACATACTCTAGGTCAGACCCGTCGAGAGTGGTGATTCTAGTCGGGTGGGCGGGTGCCAGCAGCGTTCGATTGAAAAGCATGCATTTAGTTTTACTAGTGTTTAAGAGCAGTTGGTGGCTACTGAAGGATTGTTGTATGGCATTGAAGCTCGTTTGGAGGTTTGTTAACACAGTGTCCAATGAAGGGCCAGATGTATACAAAATGGTGTCGTCTGCGTAGAGGTGGATCTGAGAGTCACCAGCAGCAAGAGCGACATCATTGATATACACAGAGAAAAGTGTCGGCCCAAGAATTGAACCCTGTGGCACCCCCATAGAGACTGCCATAGGTCCAGACAACAGGCCCTCCGATTTGACACACTGAACTCTATCCAGGCGAGGCAGTCATTTGAGAAACCAAGGCTATTTAGTCTGCCAATAAGAATGCGGTGGTTGACAGAGTCGAAAGCCTTGGCCAGGTCGATGAAGACGGCTGCCCAGTACTGTCTATTATCAATCGCGGTTATAATATCGTTTATGACCTTGAGCGTGGCTGAAGTGCACCCGTGACCAGCTCGGAAACCGGATTGCATAGCGGAGAAGGTACGGTGGTATTCGAAATGGTCGGTGATCTGTTTGTTAACTTGGCTTTCAAATACTTTCGAAAGGCAGGGCAGGATGGATATAGGTCTGTAGCAGTTTGGATCTAGAGTGTCACCCCCTTTGAAGAGGGGGATGACCACGGCAGCTTTCCAATCTCTGGGGATCTCAGACGTTATGAAAGAGAGGTTGAACAGACTAGTAATAGGGGTAGTGACAATTTCGGCGGCTAGTTTTAGAAAGAAAGGGTCCAGATTGTCTAGCCCAGCTGATTTGTAGGGGTCCAGATTTTGCAGCACTTTCAAAACATCAGCTGTCTGAATTTGTGTGAAGGAGAAGCGGGGGGGCATGGGCAAGTTGCAGCAGAGGGTGCAGAGTTGGTGGCCGGGTTAGTGGTAGCCAGATGGAAAGCATGGCCAGCTGTAGCAAAATGCTTGTTGAAATTCTCGATTATTGTAGATTTATCGGTGGTGATAGTGTTTCCTAGCCTCAGTGCAGTGGGCAGCTGGGAGGAAGTGCTCTTATTCTCCATGGACTTTACAGTGTCCCAAAACCTTTTGGAGTTAGTGCTACAGGATGCAAATTTCTGTTTGAAAAAAGTTAGCCTTTGCTTTCCTGACTGCTTGTGTATATTGGTTCCTAACTTCCCTGAAAAGTTGCATATCGCGGGGGGCTATTTGATGCTAATGCTGTACGCTACAGGATGTTTTTGTGCTGGTCAAGGGCAGTCAAGTCTGAGGAGAACCAGGGGCTATATCGGTTCTTAGTTCTGTATTTTTGAATGGGGCATGTTTATTTAAGATTGAGAGGAAATTACTTTTAAGGAACAACCAGGCATCCTCTACTGACGGAATGAGATCTATATCCATCCAGGATACCTGGGCCAGGTCAATTAGGGAAGGCATGCTCGCTAAAGTGTTTTAGGGAGCGTTTGACAGTGATGAGGGGTGGTCGTTTGACCGCTGGACCCGTTACGGACGCAGGCAATAAGGCAGTGATTGCTGAGATCCTGGTTGAAGACAGCTGAGGTGTATTTAGAGGGTATGTTAGTCAGGATGATATCTATGAGGGTACCCATGTTTACGGATTTAGGGTTGTACCTGGTAGGTTCGTTGATAATTTGCGTGAGGTTGAGGGCATCTAGCTTGGATTGTAGGATGGCTGGGGTATTAAGCATATCCCAATTTAGGTCACCAAGCAGTACAAACTCTGAGGATAAATGGGGGCAATCAATTCACATATGGTGTCCAGGGCACAGCTGGGGGCTGAGGGGGGTCTGTAGCAAGCGGCAACAGTGAGAGACTTATTTCTGGAAGATGGATTTTTAGAAGTAGAAGCTCAAACTGTTTGGGCACAGACCTGGATAGTATGATAGAGCTCTGCAGGCTATCTCTACAGTAGATTGCAACTCCACCCCCTTTGGCAGTTCTATCTAGACGGAAAATGTTATAGTTGGGGATGGAAATTTCAGAATTTTTGGTGGCCTTCCTGAGCCAGGATTCAGACACTGCTAGAACATCAGGGTTGGCAGAGTGTGCTAACGCAGTGAATAACTCAAACTTAGGAAGTAGACTTCTGATATTTATGTGCAAGAAACCAAGACTGTTGCGATTACAGAAGTCATCAAATGATAGCGCCTGGGGAGTAGGAGTGATACTGAGGGCTGCAGGGCCTGGGTTAGCCTCTACATCACCAGAGGAACAGAGGAGGACTAGAATAAGGATACGGCTAAAGGCTTTAAGAACTGGTCTTCTAGTGCGTTGGGTACATAGAATAAAGGGGCCAGATTTCCGGGTGTTATAGAAAAGATTCAGGGCATTATGTACAGACAAGGATATGGAAGGATATGAGTAAGTGGAGGTAAACCTAAGCGTTGGGTAACAATGAAAGAGATAGCATCGCTGGAGGCATCAATTGAGTCGGTCTCCCGCGTGTATAGGGGAGGGGCAAAGGAGCTATCTAAGGCAGGTTTAGCTAGGCTGGGGGGTCTACAGTGATATAGTAAAATTAGAAATAACCGAAACAACAATAAACTAACCATGTTTGGGCTGAGGCTAAACATAAACAGGATGTAGTACCGTAAAAAGGAACAGTCCAGCAGACAACAGCTGTATAGCTGAGTTATCATAAGGTCCGGTGGTAAACTAGTGAGTAAGATGCCACGGCTAGCGTGTGCTAGCGGGCCGGGGCTAGCAGATGGATGGAATCTTCGTGGTTAACGTCGTAACCACATCAGACGATTTCGTCGGCAGACCAGTCGTGTAGGATCGGCGGGGCTCCGTGTCAACACTAGGTGGTCCCGTCCGGTTGACAGAGAGAGGTAGATAGCCGGGAGATGGGCCTAGCTCAGGATGATTAGCCAGACCACAGCGTCCGCTTTTGTTGTAGCTAGCTGATAGCGACGAATCCGGAGTTAAAGGTCCAGTGATTCAGTGATTCCGGCGGAAAAACTGATATGTTCTGGGTCGATAACGCGCTGTGCAGACTGGCCGAATATCCAGTGATTAATGTCCAGTGATTAAAATTAATCCGCGAGAAAAAATCCAATGTTCTGGGTGAAATACCGCTAGCTGAGGCTAATAGCAAGTAGCTAGTTAGCTGGCTAGCTGCCTAGCTAGTTTCAACTGGAGATTCTAGATTCTAGATAAAGGTAAGTCAATAATAGAATCCGTTCCACATTGAGTGAGGCGGGTTGCAGGAAAGTATATTTTGTAGAAGGATGAAAAGTCTGATATGGAAATATGTACGAAAAATACAGAAAAATAGGGTATTTACAGGCTATTTACAGACATACGATAAAAACACAACTGCACTACTACGCCATCTTGGAAAACATGTATCAATCAAATGTATTTATAGAGCCCTTTTTACAACAGCAATTGTCAAAGTGCTTATACAGAAACCGAGCCTAAAACCCCAGAGAGCAAGTAATGCAGATGTAGAGGCACGGTGGCTAGGAAAAACACCCTAGAAAGGCAGGAACCTAGGAAGAAACCTAGAGAGGAACCAGGCTCTGAGGGGTGGCCAGTCTTCTTCTGGCTGCAGGCAGAACAGCAGAAACTGGGTCAGGAGCACGACCAGGTGGACTAGGGATGGGGACAGCCAGGAGTCGTCAGGCCAGGTAGTCCTGAGGCATGGTCCTAGAGCTCAGGTCCTCCGGGACGAGAGAGAGAGAGAGAGAGAGAGAGAGAGAGAGAGAGAGAGAGAGAGAGAGAGAGAGAGAGAGAGAGAGAGAGAGAGAGAGAGAGAGAGAGAGAGAGAGAGAGAGAGAGAGAGAGAGAGAGAGAGAGAGAGAGAGAGAGATGGGAGAATTAGAGGGAGCACAGGACACCAGATAAGACAGGATAATTATATCAGATATAACAGACTGACCCTAGCCCCCCAGCACATAGACTATTGCAGCATAGATACAGGAGACTGAGACGGGGGGTCGGGGGACACTGTGGCCCCGTCCAAAATTACCCCCTGACATGGACAACCAGGCAGGATATAACCCCACCCACTTTGGCAAAGCACAGCCCCCACACCACTAAAGGAATCTCAACAGGCCACTAACTTACTACCCTGAGACAAGGCCGAGTGTAGCCCACAAAGATCTCCCCACCGCACAAGCCCAAGGACAGGAAGGATGGAAGAGCGTGAGCAAGCCAGTGACTCAGCCCCTGTAATAGGGTCAGTGGAAGAGAATCCCAGTGGAGAACGGGGAGCCGGCCAGGCAGAGACAGCAAGGGTGGTTCGTCATGCCAGTGCCTTGCCATTCGCCTTCGCAACCCTAGCCCAGTCTACACTCAATCATAGGACCTACTGAAAAGATGAGTCTTCAGTAAAGACTTAAAGGTTGAGACCGAGTCTACGTCTCTCACATGGATCGGCAGACCATTCCATAAAAATTTAGCTCTATAGGAGAAAGCCCTGCCTGAAATTCTAGGAACAATAAGTAGGCCTGTGTCTTGTGACCGTAGGGTACGTGTAGGTAGGTACGGCAGAACCAAATCGGCGAGATAGGTAGGAGCAAGTCCATGTAATGCTTTGTAGGTTAGCAATAAAACCCTGAAACCAGCCATAGCCTTAACAGGAAGCCAGTGTAGGGAGGCTAGCACTTGGGTAACATGATCCAATTTGTTTTACGAAGATGAAAAAAGGCTGCTCTTGAAATATTTGGTATATGTTTGTCGAATGAGAGACCAGAGTCCAGAGTAACACCGAGTGCCTTCAGTTTTATTTGAGACGACTGTACAACCATAGAGATTCATTTTCAGATCTGAAAGCAGATCTCTTTGTTTCTTAGGACTTAGAACTAGTATCTCTGTTTTATCTGAGTTTAAAAGTAAAACATTTGCCGCTATCCACTTCCTTATGTCTGAAATACAGCCTTCCATGGTAAAAATGACGAAAATGTAAATGAAGGCAATATTGGGGTTTCACAATGTTTTATCAAAATGTACAGCTGTGTGTCCTCTGCATAGCAGTGCAAGTTGACATTGTGTTTCTGAATGACATCACCAAGAGGTAGCATATATAGTGAAAACAATAGTGGTCCTAGAACGGATCCTTGAGGAACACCAAAATGTGCCATTGATTTGTCAGAGGACAAACCATCCACAGAGACGAACTGATATCTTTCCGACAGATAGGATATAAACCAGGCAAGAACATGTCCACAAAGACCAATTACGGTTTCCAATCTGTCCAAAAGAATGTGGTGATCGATGGTGTTGAAAGCGGCACTAATGTCTAGGAGTACAAGGATAGACGCAGAGCCTTGGTCTGACGCCATTAAAAGGTAATTTACCACCTTGACAAGTGTGGTCTGAATACCACGATGGGGTATAAAATGAGGCTGGAGCGTTTTGTATACAGTGAGTTGCTGAGCAACAGCTTTTTCTAACATTTTTGAGAGAAATGGGAGATTCGATATAGGCTGATTCATTTTTTTAAATGTTCATCACTGCTGAAGTGAAGTGAAGGCCAACCTCACTTGGCGAATGTTGCTTTTTATTTAGCTTTGCGACAGTATATATTTAGCTGCCCAGTGACACAAGCCTACCAGACGAGCTAAACCACCTCTATGCTCGCTTCGAGGCAAGCAACACTGAAGCATGCATGAGAGCACCAGCTGTTCCGGATGACTATGTGATCACGCTCTCCGTAGCCGATGTGAGTAAGACTTTTAAGCAGGTCAACATTCACAAGGCCGCAGGGCCAAACGGATTACCAGGACGTGTACTCCGAGCATGTGCTGACCAACTGGCAAGTGTCTTCACTGACATTTTCAACATGTCCCTGACTGAGTCTGTAATACCAACATGTTTCAAGCAGACCACCATAGTCCCCGTGCCCAAGAACTCTAAGATAACCTGCCTAAATGACTACCGACCCGTAGCACTGACGTCTGTAGCCATGAAGTGCTTTGAAAGACTGGTCATGGCTCACATCAACAGCATAATCCCAGAAACCCTAGACCCACTCCAATTTGCATACCGCCCCAACAGATCCACAGATGATGCAATCTCTATCGCACTCCACACTGCCCTTTCCCACCTGGACAAGAGGAACACCTACGTGAGAATGCTATTCATTGACTACAGCTCAGCATTCAACACCATATTGCCCTCTAAGCTCATCACTAAGCTAAGGATCCTGGGACTAAACACCTCCCTCTGCAACTGGATCCTGGACTTCCTGACGGGCCGCCCCCAGGTGGTAAGGGTAGGTAACAACACATCTGCCACACTGATCCTCAACACGGGGGCCCCTCAGGGGTGCGTGCTCAGTCCCCTCCTGTACTCTCTGTTCACCCATGACTGCATGGCCAGGCACGACTCCAACACCATCATTAAGTTTGCAGACGACACAACAGTGGTAGGCCTGATCACCGACAACGATGAGACAGCCTATAGGGAGGAGGTCAGAGATCTGGCCGTGTGGTGCCAGGACAACAACCTCTCCCTCAACGTGACCAAGACAAAGGAGATGATTGTGGACTACAGGAAAAAAAAGAGGACTGAGCACGCCCCCATTCTCATCGACGGGGCTGTAGTGGAACAGGTTGAGAGCTTCAAGTTCCTTGGTGTCCACATCACCAACGAACTATCATGGTCCAAACACACCAAGACAGTCGTGAAGAGGGCACGACAAAGCCTATTCCCCCTCAGGAGACTAAAAGATTTGGCATGGGTCCTCAGATCCTCAAAAAATTCTACAGCTGCACCATCGAGAGCATCCTGACTGGTTGCATCACCGCCTGGTATGGCAACTGCTTGGCCTCTGACCGCAAGGCACTACAGAGGGTAGTGCGTACGGCCCAGTACATCACTGGGGCAAAGCTCCCTGCCATTCAGGACCTCTATACCAGGCGGTGTCAGAGGAAGGCCCTCAAAATTGTCAAAGACTCCAGCCACCCTAGTCATAGACTGTTCTCTCTGCTACCGCACGGCAAGCGGTACCGGAGTGCCAAGTCTAGGTCCAAAAGACTTCTCAACAGCTTCTACCCCCAAGCCATAAGACTCCTGAACAGCTAATCATGGCTACCCGGACTATTTGCACTGCCCCCCCACCCCATCCTTTTTACGCTGCTGCTACTCTGTTAAGTATTTATGCATAGTCACTTTAACTCTACCCACATGTACATATTACCTCAACTACCTCAACTAGCCGATGCCCCCGCACATTGACTCTGCAACGGTACCCCCCTGTATATATAGCCTCCCTACTGTCACTTTATTTTACTGTATATATAGCCTCCCTACTGTCACTTTATTTTACTTCTGCTCTTTTTTTCTCAACACTTTTTTTGTTGTTGTTTTATTCTTACTTTTTTTGTTTAAAATAAATGCACTGTTGGTTAAGGGCTGTAAGTAAGCATTTCACTGTAATGTCTGCACCTGTTGTATTCGGCGCATGTGACCAATAAAATTTGATTTGATTTGATTTATAAAAAATGTATGATATTCTATTCTCCTCAATCAGGTTGGAAAAATAGGCTGATCGGGCAGCAGTGAGGGCTTTTTGATATTGCACGATACTGTCTTTCCAGGCTAGTTGGAAGACTTCCAATTTGGTGGAGCGCCATTTCCATTCCAATTTTCTGGAAGCTTGCTTCAGGGCTCGGGTATTTTCTGTATACCAGGGAGCTAGTTTTTTCTAGGGTCTAGGGTATTATGCAAGATTAAGTTTAGATCCTCGGTTAGGTGGTTAAGTTATCTTTGTAGGTTGAGTCTGGAAGGGCATCAAGGAATCTTTGGGTCTTCCGAGAATTTATAGCGCAGCTTTTGATAATCCTTGTTTGGAGTATAAGCAAATTATTTGTTGCGATTGCAAACGTAATAAGATGGTGGTCCGATTGTCCAGAATTATGAGGAAAAACATTTAGATCCAGAACATCTATTCCACGGGACAAAACTATTTTATTTTTATTTTAATTTTTTCGGGGGTATATCATCTTTAATATTGCAGATAGATTGTAACTTCCATCAATGTAATTGTCTGCATCACTTCCAATCCCCCATATGTTTTTTTTTTCTCTCGCATATATACATATACAGTGAGGGAAAAAATTATTTGATCCCCTGCTGATTTTGTACGTTTGCCCACTGACAAAGAAATGATCAGTCTATAATTTTAATGGTAGGTTTATTTGAACAGTGAGAGACAGAATAACAATAACAAAATCCAGAAAAACGCATGTCAAAAATGTTATGAATTGATTTGCATTTTAATGAGGGAAATAAGTATTTGACCCCTTCTCAGAAAGATTTCTGGCTCCCAGGTGTTTTTTATATAGGTAACGAGCTAAGATTAGGAGCACACTCTTAAAGGGAGTGCTCCTAATCTCAGTTTGTTACCTGTATAAAAGACACCTGTCCACAGAAGCAATCAATCAATCAGATTCCAAACTCTCCCACCATGGCCAAGACCAAAGAGCTCTCCAAGGATGTCAAGGGACAAGATTGTAGACCTACACAAGGCTGGAATGGGCTACAAGACCATCGCCAAGCAGCTTGGTGAGAAGGTGACAACAGTTGGTGCAATTTTTCGCAAATGGAAGAATCACAAAATAACTGTCAATCTCCCTCGGCCTGGGGCTCCATGCAAGATCTCACTTCGTGGAGTTGCAATGATCATGAGAACGGTGAGGAATCAGCCCAGAACTACACGGGAGGATCTTGTCAATGACCTCAAGGCAGCTCGGACCATAGTCACCAAGAAAACAATTGGTAACTACGCCGTGAAGGACTGAAATCCTGCAGCGCCCGCAAGGTCCCCCTGCTGAAGAAAGCACATATACAGGGCCGTCTGAAGTTTGCCAATTAATATCTGAATGATTCAGAGGAGAACTGGGTGAAAGTGTTGTGGTCAGATGAGACCAAAATCGAGCTCTTTGGCATCAACTCAACTCGCCGTGTTTGGAGGAGGAGGAATGCTGCCTGTGACCCCAAGTACACCATCCCCACCGTCAAACATGGAGGTGGAAACATTATGCTTTGGGGGTGTTTTTCTTCTAAGGGGACAGGACAACTTCACCGCATCAAAGGGACGATGGACGGGTCCATGTACCATCAAATCTTGGGTGAGAACCTCCTACCCTCAGCCAGGGCATTGAAAATGCGTTGTGGATGGGTATTCCAGCATGACAATGACCCAAAACACACGGCCAAGGCAACAAAGGAGTGGCTCAAGAAGATCACATTAAGGTCCTGGAGTGGCCTAGCCAGTCTCCAGACCTTAATCCCATAGAAAATCTGTGGAGGGAGCTGAAGGTATATATATACACATACATACATACATACATATATACATACATACATATCCTTTAAAAATATATATATTTCCCTTTATTACTTTCCAGCCCCACCATCACCCTCCCCAATTGGAGTAAACCAGCGAACAACAACGCTTAGGCCTCTACTTCATGCTTATACATACTATATACATTTTATGGACACAGTCACTAATTATATTTTGTTTGTTTTTACTCCTGAACTTCCTCCGATCATTTTCATGATGTCCATCTGGTATGCTTCTATATGCCATATCTTTCTAACTGTGCTCTTTCACAAAAGCTCACAATATATAACCTATATACTAATATGGACACAGCATGTCTTACACTAGTTATCTTGTTGTTATTAGTTGTTGTTATTAGTCCCATCCTTCAGCTCCATTCAACACCTCCCATCTATCTCTCAACCCATCCATATTGGATTTCTATTTGCCATATATTTTTCAAGTGTACTGTGATGTTTTAAAAAAGTTCTGAACCTTTCTATTCTCATTGTTTCTACAGTTTGTGAATTGAAAATATACATCTTTGCTAAAAGTATTATTATATAATTGATCAATTGACTATGACTTTTCAGATCACCCAGTAGTGCTATCTGCAGGGTCAGCTCCATGCAAATATTGCAATCCTTCAGCCATTCCTGGACCTGTGTCCAGAAACAAGCTACAAATGGACAGTACCAAAACAAATGATCTAATGATTCTGTCTCTTCGCAGCAAAATCTGCAGAGCTGGGAAGATTGTATCCCCCATACAAATAACATTCTATTGAAAAATTATAAGTTTTGAATCCGACGTCGTTTTGCGTATCAGTTCATAAACACTATGCCATGGAATCGGTACGTCAAAAATCTCTTCCCAACTATTTTGCAATCTATATGGGACGGCTGTCAATCTTTTGGTCCTTAAATGAAACTGATCAACTTTTTTATTTATCACACTTTTCTTTAACCAATTATGTTCTTTAATGCAAGGCCGACAGACAAGTTCCTTACTTTTTCCTCCTTCCACTTTCCTCTTCCATTTTTGCGGTAATGCTGCAGTTATTTGATTGTAATTTTGGGTAGAGCAGACATTTCCATATGTTTTTGTTAGCTGCATGTGCAACGTAACTCTACCATTCCTACCGATAATATCGTTTACGAAGATTATACCTTATTTAATGTTTTTTTTTATCAATTAGTATATTTTAGTTTAACCACAATATTTGTTGCAATATTTGTTCTGTCATTTCTGGAGGATTAAATTGAAATTGCAACCAACTTTCTATGGCTTGTTTTAGAAATAGTGTTATTTGGGAGATGATTTCCTTTTCAAATACCTGAAAGTGAGGGGTTGTAATCTGAATAAAGGGAAAAAGTCCCTTCTTGAACACTGGGTGAGACAATCTTACTAGTTTGCTAGAGAACCAGTTTGGATTTAAGTATAATTTTTGTATGACTGAAGCTTTTAGTGATAGGTCTAATGCTTTAATATTTAATAATTTATGTCCTCCTAATTCATATTCATTATATAAATAGGCCCATTTAATTTTGTCTGGCTTGCTGTTCCAAATGAAATGGAATAGTTTTTTTCTCATATAATTTAAAAAACTGTTCGCTAGGCGTAGGGAAGACCATAAGCAAATAGGTAAACTGGGATAATACTAAAAAGTTAATCAGTGTGATTTTTCCACAAATTGACAGGTATTTACCTTTCCATGGTAGCAAGATCTTATCTATTTTTGCTAACTTTCTATTTTTTTGGAGTGAGATCATTTATTTCATTTGGGATAGGTATTCCGAGTATATCCACATCACCATCAGACCATTTTATTGGTAAACTACATGGTAATGTAAAACTTTTATTTTTTAGTGATCCAATACGTAATATAGTACATTTATCATAATTTGGTTGTAATCCAGAGAGGTTAGAAAATGTATCTAGATCCTCTATGAGGCTGTGGAGGGATTCAAGTTGTGGATTTAAAAGAAAACATTAATCATCAGCGTACAATGAAACCTTTGTTTTTAAGCCCTGGATTTCTAATCCCTTGATATTATTGTTGGATCTGATTTTAATAGCTAACATCTCGATGGCAATAATAAATAGATATGCCGACAGTGGACAACCTTGTTTTACTCCTCTTGACAGTTTAAAACTTTCTGAGAAATAGCCATTATTTACTATTTTACACCTAGGGTTACTATACATGATTTTAACCCAATTTATAAGAGATTGTCCAAAATTGAAATGCTCCAGGCATTTATATATAAACCCCAGTCTTGTTTCCAGTACTTGCCTTATATTATCTCCAATTTATTGCCCATGTAAAAAACCTGTCTGATTAGAATTAATAATGTCTGACAATACCTTTTTAATTCTATGCGCTATACATTTTGCTAGAATTTTTGCATCACAACACTGAAGTGTAAGGGGCCGCCAATATTTTTAATGGACTGGATCTTAATATTTTCCACTTGTATCCTGTTTCAGTAATAATGAAATCAGGCCTTCTTCTTGAGTGTCTGATATCTACCATTTACATACAGTGAGGGAAAAAAGTATTTGATCCCCTGCTGATTTTGTACGTTTGCCCACTGACAAAGACATGATCAGTCTATAAATTGAATGGTAGGTTTATTTGAACATTGAGAGACAGAATAACAACAAAAAAATCCAGAAAAACGCATGTCAAAAAATTATATAAATTGATTTGCATTTTAATGAGGGAAATAAGTATTTGACCCCTCTGCAAAACATGACTTAGTACTTGGTGGCAAAACCCTTGTTGGCAATCACAGAGGTCAGACATTTCTTGTAGTTGGCCACCAGGTTTGCACACATCTCAGGAGGGATTTTGTCCCACTCCTCTTTGCAGATCTTCTCCAAGTCATTAAGGTTTCGAGGCCGACGTTTGGCAACTCGAACCTTCAGCTCCCTCCACAGATTTTCTATGGGATTAAGGTCTGGAGACTGGCTAGGCCACTCCAGGACCTTAATGTGCTTCTTCTTGAGCCACTCCTTTGTTGCCTTGGCCGTGTGTTTTGGGTCATTGTCATGCTGGAATACCCATCCACGACCCATTTTCAATGCCCTGGCTGAGGGAAGGAGGTTCTCATCCAAGATTTGATGGTACATGGCGCTGTCCATCGTCCCTTTGATGCGGTGAAGTTGTCCTGTCCCCTTAGCAGAAAAACACCCCCAAAGCATAATGTTTCCACCTCCATGTTTGACGGTGGGGATGGTGTTCTTGGGGTCATAGGCAGCATTCCTCCTCCTCCAAACACGGCGAGTTGAGTTGATGCCAAAGAGCTTGATTTTGGTCTCATCTGACCACAACACTTTCACCCAGTTCTCCTCTGAATCATTCATATATTAATTGGCAAACTTCAGACGGGCCTGTATATGTGCTTTCTTGAGCAGGGGGACCTTGCTGGGCGCTGCAGGATTTCAGTCCTTTACGGCGTAGTGTGTTACCAATTGTTTTCTTGGTGACTATGGTCCCAGCTGCCTTGAGATCATTGACAAGATCCTCCCGTGTAGTTCTGGGCTGATTCCTCAACGTTCTCATGATCATTGCAACTCCACGAGGTGAGATCTTGCATGGAGCCCCAGGCCGAGGGAGATTTACAGTGCTTTTGTGTTTCTTCCATTTGCGAATAATCGCACCAACTGTTGTCACCTTCTCTCCAAGCTGCTTGGCGATGGTCTTGTAGCCCATTCCAGCCTTGTGTAGGTCTACAATATTGTCCCTGACATCTTTGGAGAGCTCTTTGGTCTTGGCCATGGTGGAGAGTTTGGAATCTGATTGATTGATTGCTTCTGTGGACAGGTGTCTTTTATACAGGTAACAAACTGAGATTAGGAGCAATCCCTTTAAGAGTATGCTCCTAATCTCAGCTCGTTACCTGTATAAAAGACACCTGGGAGCCAGAAATCTTTCTGATTGAGAGGGGGTCAAATACTTATTTCCCTCATTAAAATGCAAATCAATATGTAACATTTTTGACATGCATTTTTCTGGATTTTGTTGTTGTTATTCTGTCTCTCACTGTTCAAATAAACCTACCATTAAAATTATAGACTGATTATTTTTTTTGTCAGTGGGCAAACGTACATAATCAGCAGGGGATCAAATCCTTTTTTCCCTCACTGTATCTGTTCTGTTAGACCTTATATTTTCTTTGTTAGTGTGGACTCTTTTGACCTAAATTGCTTTTGTTTTCTAGATGAGTACTGAATTGCATGGCCTCTAAAGGCACATTTAAAAGTGTCCCATACAATAAGGGGATTTGCTGTACCTATGTTATGTCGGAAAAAATCAATTATAAAGTCCTCTGTCCTAGTTAAAAACAAGTTATCATCCAATAGGCTTTGATTACATTTCCAATATCCTCGCCCACGTGGAAATTCAGTAAGAGTAAAGTATATGCCAATTATATGATGGTCCGACCGCATTCTGTCCCCTATCAACACTTTTTAAACTTTTCGTGCCAACGAGAATGACATAAGAAAGTAGTCAAGACGACTAGCTTGATTGAGTCTCCGCCATGTTCATCTCACTAGATCAGGATATTTAATCCTCCATATATCTACTAGTTCTAACGTATCCATGACATTCACGATTTCCTTAAGAGCATGAGGGTGATTGTTTGTAGTGTGATTTCATTTACGGTAAATTGAGCTATTTAAAATGGTATTATAATCTCCCACCATAATAATAGAGTCTTGAATTGCTTGCAACGTCTATCATTTATTATATATATTTTCAAAGAAGTGTGGATCATCATTATGTGGTCCGTAAATGTTAATGAGCCATGTTTGTTTATGGTCCAATAACATATTTAAAATAATCCATCTACCTTGCGTATCTGTTTGGACAATTTGCACATTCGGATCGAAATTACTGTTAATTAATGTCATCACCCCATTTGAGTTTCTTAGCCCATGGGATAAGTATATTTCGCCCCCCCCATTCCTTTTTCCACGCAACTTCATCTAGAATTGTTGAATGGGTTTCCTGTAAACAATAGATATTATATTCCTTCTCTTTGAGCCATGTAAATATTCTTCTTCTTTTGTTATTATCTGCTAAGCCATTACAAGTATAACTGGCTATACTTATTTCACCACAAAGTTTCAAATCTATTTGTCATTATATATGTTTGTAAATTTACCAATAGAAAATACCATAGTGATTGAGTGTCCATATAGCTATACCATAATATTTGCAATGTTACTAAATAACCCTCCAATTGTTCTCCACTAATTCCCCCGCTAAAACCCCTCCCCATCCCAAGTTGGGCCGTCATCCCAGGGATCAGCATACCACCCCTGTCCCCCCGGATCCCTATGCCCCCGAGGGGCCAGGACCCATCCATCCTTGGTTGGAGTATAAGCAAATTATTTGTTGCGATATCAAACGTAATAAGATGGTGTTCCGATTGACCAGAATTATGAGGAAAAACATTTAGATCCAGAGCATCTATTCCACGGGACAAAACTAGATTTAGGGTATGATTTTGGCAATGCGTAGGTCCCGAGACATGTTCAATAAAACCCACTGAGTCGATGATGGCTTCGAAAGCCCTTTGGAGTGGGTCTGTGGAGTTCTTCATGTGAATATTGAAGTCACCAAAAATTTGAATAGTTTCTGCCATGACTACAAGGGCCGATAGGAATTTAGGGAACTCAGTCAGGAATGCTGTATACGGACCAGGAGGCCTGTAAACAGTAGCTGTAAAAAAGGATTGTGTAGGCTGCATAGATTTCATGACTAGAATCTAAAAAAAAAAATTTGCTGTCAAAAATGGTAGCAACACCTCCGCCTTTGCGGAATGAGCGGGGTATATGGTCACTAGTGTAACCAGGAGGACAGGCCTCATTTAACTCAGTAAATCCATCAGGCTTAAGTCATGTTTCAGACAGGTCAATCACATCACGTTTATGATTAGTGATTAGTTCATTGACTATGACTGCCTTGTAAGTGAGGGATCTAACATTAAGTAGTCCTAATTTGAGTTGTGAGGTATTATCAAATTTTTTCTCCAAAATGACAGGGATGGAGGAGGTCTTTATTCCAGGGGGGTGGGATAAGACTAGACACCGTCTCCATCCTTTTATCCCAGTTAAAGGACAAGTTCACTTATTTTAAACCAAATCGAAAACATGTATATAAATGGCATGTTATAGAGGTGTCCAGGAACTTATTTTTGAAATTTCACAAGGTTTTGAGAAACTTACCCCACCAGCAATATACTTTCTCATGCTTGTTCTACAGTTGCAGGGGCAGAGATAAAACATGAACAAAGCCTCCAAAAAAAAAAATTATACGTCATTTTAGAAATGGCAATGCTCTCAGTATAGTCATCCGCAACGTTATATTCTGTTTTTTTGGACTCGAGCGATACATTTCCGTGTGCAAGCATGCGTGGGCTTTCTCGTTCTCATTGTGGTGATACGAGAAAGCACACACATACTCAAACATGGAAATGCACGAGGAAGTCTATTGCTGTTGGGTTAAGTTTCTCAAACCCCCCAAAAATAGAGATTTAAAAAAAGTTAATTTGTCCTTTAAGAGAGATAAAGGCAACCATGGTGCTAATAACCAATATACATACACACACTGAATGACAGAGGTAGACTGAGCGGTGTGGTCAATAAGGATCTTGGTGGTGTGATGGGGATGTCGATATGTAAGGCTTCTGGAGCTGACGGTAGAAATGGAGACTCCAAATAGCTCAAACAAGGGAAACTTTGTTTTAATTAGGCATTTTGGAGGAGACTGTGGAAGTGGACAGTATATTCCCTTGAGATCATTATGTAGTTTTGAATTCAATAGTTAAAACACTTGGGTATTGTGGAGTTCTATTATGGATAGTTATAAACTAGATAAGCCTGCAGCTACCATATCAGAGTCAATAGCTGTCATATACTGTAGCTGTTACAGTAGCATTTTTCTTTCGAAGAAGAAGAAAATGAGGAAACCAGTAGTTATGTATTATATTATTTTGTGTTTCTCTACTGTTCCTGAAATATAATCCTATAAATCAATGGCTCCTCTTATTATTTGTTCAAGCTAGATCAAACTCAGTTATTCTGTGTTCATCTCTGTGCTGAGACACAGACGCACACACAAGTGCAATCTAAATGTACTGGAAAGTGTTACAAATAAATACATATATTGTAAATTGTTTTAGACATTACATCTTGTAGCATTTTTACCTCCCTTATCTGTTATCTGCATGTCACAAAGGACATGGTTGTGTTTGTGTCTGAGGTCTTTCATATGACCTCTGTATGCAGAGATGTGTGTAGTAGAAGTGTTCCTCTTTAGTAAAGGGCCTGGAGATAGTTCTAAGTCCCCAGAGTACCTGCCCACTCATGGGGAAAATAGCCCCATATGAAGCAGGGAGAAAGCAGTGACATTTAACACACACACACACACACACACACACACACACACACACACACACACACACACACACACACACACAAGGACCATATGGATACAGTTGAAGTCTGAAGTTTACATACACTTAGGTTGGAGTCATTAAAACTCGTTTTTCAACCACTCCACAAATTTCTTGTTAACAAACTATAGTTTTGGCAAGTCGGTTAGGAAATCTACTTTGTGCATGACCAAGTAATTTTTCCAACAAATTGTTTACAGACAGATTATTTCACTTATAATTTACTGTATCACAATTCCAGTGGGTCAGAAGTTTACATACACTAAGTTGACTGTGCCTTTAAACAGCTTGGAAAATTCAAAAAAATGATGTCATTGCTTTAGAAGCTTCTGATAGGCTTATTGACATCATTTGAGTCAATTGGAGGTGTACCTGTGGATGTATTTCAAGGCCTACCTTCAAACTCAGTGCCTCTTTGCCTGACATCATGGGAAAATCGAAAGAAATCAGCCAAGACCTCCGAAAAAATATTGTAGACCTCCACAAGTCTGGACCTCCACAAGCATACTTCCAAAGTTGTGGCAAAATGGCTTAAGGACAACAAAGTCAAGGGATTGGAGTGGCCTTCACAAAGCCCTGACCTCAATCCTATAGAACATTTGTGGGCAGAACTGAAACGTTTTACCCAAGTTAAACAATTTAAAGGCAATGCTACCAAATACTAATTGAGTGTATGTAAACTTCTGACCCACTGGGAATGTGATGAAAGAAATAAAAGCTGAAATAAATCATTCTCAAAATAAAGTGGTGATCCTAACTGACCTAAGACAGGGAATTTTTACTAGGATTAAATGTCAGGAATTGTGAAAAACTGAGTTTAAAGGTATTTGGCTAAGGTGTATGTAAACTTCCGACTTCAACTGTATGTAGACTAGATTGTTATAAACATTGACCAGGTGCAAAGAAAACAGGCTGATCTTCATCATTATACGAATGGCATTCCTAATGAAAGCATGGTAAAGCTTGATACAACACCCCTTCCCACTCTATCACACACTAAAATATATACCCAGTCTTATACAATTTCATTAAAAGTGTGTACATTGATATATTTATGTTATAGAACAAACATCGTATTGTAATAGAGTTTAATAGACAATCTAATATTGATAGCAGCGTCCCACCCACATACCATATTAATTCCCTATATAAGCACAGTAAGATGAATACACTGTCTTTGGAAGTCAGAGAAGCATGTAGACTTTCTTTGTACAGTGATAGAATATAAAGTATGAGTATGATAGTCCCCTGTTCAGCAGCGTAATCTGAAGGTCTTCAAGAAGAAGCAGAGACTGGACAATTAGAAAGGAGCTTTGAAGGATAAAGAAACATACACAGATAAAGTAACATCAAATCATCACTATCCCTTTGTCTGTATTTTCCATTTGGACATAGTGTTTGTACAATCACAGAATGTATTGACATTGATCTAAATATGTTTTTGGTTTATGTTTGGGCTTACATTGTCAGTAATGACAGACAAATGCTTCCTCACAGAATCCACATTACTGACATTGATGCTGCTTTGTCAACGTCACGGTAGGCGTGTATAAACATGTGTTTACCCAAAGTATACTTTGATTGTTACATTCTCACCATGCTTTCCATAAGCACTGATACATACACGGCATGAAAAACCTGACTTTTCAAACTACACTGATGTTGTTTTTTAATCTCTTTCGAACTCAACAATTCCTGTTCAATTCGAGAGAAAATAAAGGGGGAATGCGCAAGGGAGCGCTCAATATTTCATAACACTATCAGCCTTCAATGTTCAGAGTTGGGCTTGTGATGAAATTCCCATGTCTTAAAATAACCCATGAAGTTTTGGTTCAGGATTTTGATCTCCCATTCCTCTTTCTCGTTCTTCTCTCCTGTGTTACTGATGCCCTTCATTGTCAATGGAAGTTGTAAGGTCTCCTGCA
The DNA here is from genome assembly GCF_020615455.1 of Coregonus clupeaformis. Lineage (NCBI taxonomy): Eukaryota > Metazoa > Chordata > Actinopteri > Salmoniformes > Salmonidae > Coregonus > Coregonus clupeaformis. Next base: position 59,858,781 of record NC_059192.1, read on the forward strand.
CTGGAAGGTCCACTCTGTTGCACAGTGTGTTGCAACATTCTTCATCAATAATACTAGACAATAGGCAATACTTCAGTGTATGATTGTGTGTCATATTAAAGCAGAGAACAAAGACTACATTAAAGCACAGAACAAAGACTCCATGATCCTTACAAACTTTTTGTAGAAATGGGTTAGTTTGAATAGTGGACTACAGGGCATAGTGCTAAAAGGGATTAACTTAGTGAAATAAAGCGTTGCTATAATTAGCCAATTCATTCATTCAAATGTCCTAGTCTTATAGAAAGTGGAAAAAGTTTGTGATTGGAACAAACCAAACAAACCAAATAACATTTTAAAATTAACATGATTTGTAATGGGCTAGTAATTAAAGTGGTTTATATTACTTTTGAAACTATCTGTCCATTCAAATTTTGGCCCAACATTGTTGTAATAGCCTGTAGGCAACAGGAGGGCTGTGCAGAGAGGGCATGCTGCATGTGGATGACTGAGCTATGCTCTGTGTTTAGATACAGACCTGGTGTCTGGCCTAAGGCCAGCTCTTTGTCATGTCAGCTTGGTCCCCGGGCTATTACCAAAGATATGCCAGTTCTTTGTCCAGCTAGCAGCTGTGATTAAGAATTTAACAGGAAAGAAAAACTTTTACTTCCCCAGTAAGGTGAAAAGGTAGCCAAAACAGAGTGATGGTCTTGATGCTGTAGCTGTATGACATGATTGGATTCAGTGAGGTGGTTAAACTAATAGAATGTGTATTATCTGCTTTCCTTGCCTGTCATCCTGTCAAACCAGAGAGATTCAAGGTCAAACTGGCATTAATGGCTTTGTATTGGTTGCATAATGCATTATATTGCACTAGGTGAAGCACAGTGAAGGCACATGATGATGTGGATTTGTTTCTGTGAAAGATTAGAAAAATAATGTTTCACTGCAGATCTAGCTATTATATTTCTCTCAGATAAATGTAATCATGTTTTTGTTTTATTTGTAACCCTTGCAGTGCATTTTCATCTTCATTAAATCAAATCAAATCAAATCAAATCAAATTTTATTGGTCACATGCGCCGAATACAACAGGTGCAGACATTACAGTGAAATGCTTACTTACAGCCCTTAACCAACAGTGCATTTATTTTAAACAAAAAAAGTAAGAATAAAACAACAACAAAAAAGTGTTGAGAAAAAAAGAGCAGAAGTAAAAATAAAGTGACAGTAGGGAGGCTATATATACAATAGAATAAAGTGACAGTAGGGAGGCTATATATACAGGGGGGTACCGCTGCATAGTCAATGTGCGGGGGCACCGGCTAGTTGAGGTAGTTGAGGTAATATGTACATGTGGGTAGAGTTAAAGTGACTATGCATAAATACTTAACAGAGTAGCAGCAGCGTAAAAGTATGGGGTGGGGGGCAGTGCAAATAGTCCGGGTAGCCATGATTAGCTGTTCAGGAGTCTTATGGCTTGGGGGTAGAAGCTGTTGAGAAGTCTTTGGACCTAGACTTGGCACTCCGGTACCGCTTGCCGTGCGGTAGCAGAGAGAACAGTCTATGACTAGGGTGACTGGAGTCTTTGACAATTTTGAGGGCCTTCCTCTGACACCGCCTGGTATAGAGGTCCTGGATGGCAGGGAGCTTTGCCCCTGTGATGTACTGGGTCGCACGCATCTACCCTCTGTAGTGCCTTGCGGTCAGAGGCCAAGCAGTTGCCATACCAGGCGGTGATGCAACCAGTCAGGATGCTCTCGATGGTGCAGCTGTAGAATTTTTTTGAGGATCTGAGGACCCATGCCAAATCTTTTTAGTCTCCTGAGGGGGAATAGGCTTTGTCGTGCCTCTTCACGACTGTCTTGGTGTGTTTGGACCATGATAGTTCGTTGGTGATGTGGACACCAAGGAACTTGAAGCTCTCAACCTGTTCCACTACAGCCCCGTCGATGAGAATGGGGGGCGTGCTCAGTCCTCTTTTTTTTCCTGTAGTCCACAATCATCTCCTTTGTCTTGGTCACGTTGAGGGAGAGGTTGTTGTCCTGGCACCACACGGCCAGATCTCTGACCTCCTCCCTATAGGCTGTCTCATCGTTGTCGGTGATCAGGCTACCACTGTTGTGTCGTCGGCAAACTTAATGATGGTGTTGGAGTCGTGCCTGGCCATGCAGTCATGGGTGAACAGAGAGTACAGGAGGGGACTGAGCACGCACCCCTGAGGGGCCCCCCGTGTTGAGGATCAGTGTGGCAGATGTGTTGTTACCTACCCTTACCACCTGGGGGCGGCCCGTCAGGAAGTCCAGGATCCAGTTGCAGAGGGAGGTGTTTAGTCCCAGGATCCTTAGCTTAGTGATGAGCTTTGAGGGCACTATGGTGTTGAATGCTGAGCTGTAGTCAATGAATAGCATTCTCACGAGGTGTTCCTCTTGTCCAGGTGGGAAAGGGCAGTGTGGAGTGCGATAGAGATTGCATCATCTGTGGATCTGTTTGGGGCGGTATGCAAATTGGAGTGGGTCTAGGGTTTCTGGGATTATGCTGTTGATGTGAGCCATGACCAGTCTTTCAAAGCACTTCATGGCTACAGACGTCAGTGCCACTGGGGTCGGTAGTCATTTAGGCAGGTTATCTTAGAGTTCTTGGGCACGGGGACTATGGTGGTCTGCTTGAAACATGTTGGTATTACAGACTCAGTCAGGGACATGTTGAAAATGTCAGTGAAGACATTGCACAGTTGGTCAGCACATGCTCGGAGTACACGTCCTGGTAATCCGTCTGGCCCCTGCGGCCTTGTGAATGCTGACCTGCTTAAAAGTCTTACTCACTCGGCTACGGAGAGCGTGATCACATAGTCGATCCCGGAACAGCTGGTGCTCTCATGCATGCTTCAGTGTTGCTTGCCTCGAGCGAGCATAGAAGTGGTTTAGCTCGTCTGGTAGGCTTGTGTCACTGGGCAGCTCGCGGCTGTGCTTCCCTTTGTAGTCTGTAATAGTTTATCATCACCATTATCATCACCATCAATGTCATCACCACCATCAACTCTAGAAATCAGCATCCATTGCCATGATATGTTGCTGTGTCCATACTACCTCAGTATGGTTACAAGCTGTGTGACTGATGCGGTATTTAGAAAGAGGACCCTGTTACCATGCTAGAAGCTGCACTTGTTGCCTTGGTGACCAGCTCATATATTTGCATGGCCAGTTCCCTGCATTTCTTAAAAGTGAGTGAGTCTTGTGTGCCAACTATGGTGATTAGATTAGTCATCACACACCCCATTGAGTTTTCACTGAAATTAATAGATTGTTTAATTATATTGTCTCCTTTTCCCATCCTCTCTCTCAGTTGGCGACTTGGGACTCAACTCGTGGGCTGAACGGTAGTCTAAAGGAGAGTCGGATAGAGAGCGGCATGCAAGGAGTGACCGTCAAGGTGGTAACATTACTAGTAAGTGCTTACTCACTACCAACTCTATACCAACTTGCCACTTGATGCTACTATACTCTGTCTGGTCACCTTGTCCTTCTTCTTCATCTGGCTCTGTGGATCTACGACATCTGTAAGACATAAACTCCACCCTAACAGAAAAAACAAATATTTTCATATGATCACATGATCTTATGTCAAGTTAATGTGATAAGACAACCTGGTCTCAGAGCATTTTATATTATTCTTTACGTAAATACGAGAGACTCCAGTTACAGTTGAAGTCGGAAGTTTACATACACCTTAGCCGAATACATTTCAACTCAGTTTTTCACAATTCCTGACATTTAATCCTAGTAAAAATTCCCTGTCTTAGGTCAGTTAGGATCACCACTTCATTTTAAGAATGTGAAATGTCAATAATGGTAGTGAGCATGATTATTTCAGCTTTTATTTCTTTCATCACATTCCCAGTGGGTCAGAAGTTTACATACACTCAATTAGTATTTGGTAGCATTGCCTTTAAATTGTTTAACCTGGGTCAAACGTTTCGGGTAACCTTCCACAAGCTTCCCACAATAATTTGGGTGAATTTTGGCCCATTCTTCCTGACAGAGCTGGTGTAACTGAGTCAGGTTTGTAGGCCTCCTTGCTCGCACATGCTTTTTCAGTTCTGCCCACACATTTTCTATAGGATTGAGGTCAGGGATTTGTGATGGCCACTCCAATTCCTTGACTTTGTTGTCCTTAAGCCATTTTGCCACAACTTTGGAAGTATGCTTGGGGTCATTGTCCATTTGGAAGACCCATTTGCGACCAAGCTTTAATTTCCTGACTGATTTCTTGAGATGTTGCTTCAATATATCCACCTAATTTTTCTTCCTCGTGATGCCATCTATTTTGTGAAGTGCACCAGTCCCTCCTGCAGCAAAGCACCCCCACAGCATGATGCTGCCACCTCTGTGCTTCACGGTTGGGATGGTGTTCTTCGGCTTGCAAGCAACCCCCTTTTTCCTCCAAACATAACGATGGTCATTATGGCCAAACAGTTCTATTTTTGTTTCATCAGACCAGAGGACATTTCTCCAGAAAGTACGATCTTTGTCCCCATGTGCAGTTGCAAACTTTTTAATGGCGGTTTTGGAGCAGTGGCTTCTTCCTTGCTGAGTGGCCTTTCAGGTTATGTCGATATAGGACTCAATTTACTGTGGATATAGATACTTTTGAACCTGTTTCCTCCAGCATCTTCACAGGGTCCTTTGCTGTTGTTCTGGGATTGATTTGGGAAGGGTTAGCTAAAAAGGTTAAGGTTAGGGTTAGCGGACGGGTTAGCTAAAAGGGTTAAGCTTAGGGTTATGGGAAGGGTTAGCCAACATGCTAAGTAGTTGCAAAGTAGCTAAAAAGTGGGAAGTAGTTGAAAAATTTATAATTAGCTAAAATGCAAAAGTTGGCCATGATGAGATTTGATGTTTGCGTTATACTCCCACCCATCCACCCCTAAGTAACGATCTGTCTTATGTAACCATACCAAACGTAACATATTATACTAATTTGAGCGTCTCGGATTTACCTTTACTATGTTACGCCTATGAGACCAGGCTGGATAACATGAAACTACACGTGAAAATGTGATCACGTGAATTGTTCCAAAAACACATTTTCACATGATGTAAAATGTGTATAATTTCATGTGAAATAATGTGATTTTCCATATGTTAAATGATGTGTTTTTTTCTGTAAGGGAAACCATACAATACAGCTCTTTAGCTGCTTGTCCGCTACCATTCTGCTCTCTCTCTTCACACAAGATTTACCTGCTCCATATTTATTCACATAAGTTCTGCTCGGCTCCCTCTTGGCAGGTCTCCTTAATTCATGTCGTTTTTCCAACCCACCCCAGCAGCTCTCCTCCTCAACTCTCTTTTCCACCCATTCAATTCAGCCTTGACACTCTCCCATAAAGAAGAGCCATGGTTTGCCTCAGTACATTTAGAGTGGGAATTTCTGCCTGATTAAGTGTCACACGTCTCCACAGCACTGGGTGTTACAGGTCAACAGACACCCAGGAAACTCTTTATGAAGATGAAGTTTGACTTGCAGCTGGTCTTCATAAAGTTCAAAATGAAAAAAATACTGTTCTACCTGTCGGTTGAACTGGACCAGTTTATGAACTATGCTGGCCTGATGGGACTGTGATATAATGCACACAGACACTTTGTCAAATTTACAGTAGCGTTTAAACTTTGGCTGCATGAATACTCTATGTCTGTATGTTTTTGAGCCAAGGCATTTAGTCAAAGTAAAGTTGAACTTCTAAACCCAACTGATGTTGTGTTGTATATGTTATCCAACAGGAGGAACCCTTTGTGATGGTAGCTGAAAACATTCTTGGGCAGCCTAAACGCTACAAAGGCTTCTCCATTGATGTTCTGGATGCTCTGGGCAAGATCCTGGGCTTCAAGTATGAGATTTACCAGGTGGCCGATGGAAAGTATGGAACCCCTACCTCCAACGGCTCCTGGAACGGCATTATAGGAGAGCTCATCAGTAAGGTAAGTCTGTCCATCACAACTGGAGTTTGTACTGTTTGTTTTGGAGGTTTATTGATAGTTTGCTGTTGACTGTTCTGATGACATCGTCTTTCCCAATTGCTGCAGTTCTCTCCTCCCTGGGTAGCTGACTGTAGCCTTGACACAGTGGAGTCCATTATAGTTTGGGTCTTCATGGAAAGATAGATAGGGACAAATTATATTTGATTATGGACTTGAGTTAAAGAGATAGTGTTTATCCCAACAATCCAGACATGATTTGTGTCATAGGGTCCCACTCTAGCAGCAGGTGTCCAAAACCATGCCATTACCAGAGTGTTGATACTGCTGTGAAATGAGAAAAACAGATACTAGCAACGTGATCAATGTACTGAAAGTCTGTGATTTGAGATTAGCCTTTACAATAAAGCTTTACAATAAAATAATGTAGTTAATTGGCATGTGGAATCTGTCCGGCCTCTATTGGTCTGCATGGCCTTCTGCTGTGTGAAATAGAACAAGAAGTGTGAAAGAAAAAAATAACAGAGGAGAAAATCGTGACGCTCTAGTTTCAAGCCCATATAACAGTACAAAGAGCGATTTTACAGTGTTATTAACTTTTTTTCTGTGACCATAAAATGGCAAACATCAACAAACAGAGTATTTTCAAGGCTGTAACTGATCTATCTCTCTATCCATCCACAGCGAGCAGACTTGGCAGTATCAGCCATCACCATAACTCCAGAGAGGGAGAGTGTGGTGGACTTCAGCAAGCGCTACCTGGACTACTCTGTGGGGATTCTGATGAGGAAGTCAGAGGAGAAGATCAATATCTTCTCTCTCCTGGCGCCCTTTGACCTGGCCGTTTGGGCATGCATCGCAGCCGCTATCCCCGTGGTCAGTGTCATGATCTTCATCCTGAGGCGGGTCCAGTCGGTCCGTCCCCCAGGGGGACACCAGGCCACCTCTGTGTCCACCTCCCTCCAGAGCGCCATCTGGATTGTCTATGGAGCTTTTGTGCAGCAAGGTGAGCTTGGTATTGTGGCATCACACAGTAGGAAAGAGGGGACACCAGCATCTTGCATCAAAGTCGCTTCATACACAGTGAAATGCTTACTTGTTACAATATCACAGACAACAAAACACTGACTTTTGACCGTTGGCAGCAATATGACACAAAGATAGATAGGTCCATATATGGCTAGATGGATAGACAGATATACACTAAGTATATCAAACATTAGGAACACCTTTTGCCCTCAGAACAGCCTCAATTCGTCGGGGCATGGACTCTAGAAGGTGTCAAAAGCATTCCACAGGGGTGCTGGCCTATGTTGACTCCAGTGCTTCCCACAGCTGTGTCAAGTTGGCTGGATGTCCTTTGGGCTGTGGACCATTCTTGATACACACGGGAAACTGTTGAGCGTGAAAAACCCACCAGCGTTGCAGTTCTTGACGCAAACCGGTGTGCCTGGCACCTACTACCATACCCTGTTCAAAGGCACTTAAATATTTTGTCTTTCCCATTCACCGTCTGAATGGTACACATACACAATCCATGTTGCAATTGTCTAAAGGCTTGAAAATCCTTCTTTAACCTGTCTCCATACCCTTCATCTACACTGATTGAAGTGGATTAAACAAGTGACATTAATAAGGGATCACAGCTTTCAACTGGATTCACCTGGTCAGTCTATGTTATGGAAAGAATCAGTTTATAGCCAGACATAAAAGCAATGGAAAAGGCTATTGTTATGTCCCTATGAATGCCACACATACAGGTAGCACAGAGTTGTTTCATTTGAAGAATGGTGCCCATTTCCCACTATAGTGTTTTATAGGTGCCTTTGACTGAAATAATATCAGGTTTCTTAGTCTGGTCCGGTCCAGGCATCTCAGATGTGAATAAATGACTACTTCAGCAACCACTGTTAAACCCTCAACGGCGTCTAGCACTTTGCCGGCAGCCTTTTTAAGCCAAAAACGGCCACAACATTTTAGGAATCCTCGCTTTATTACATTTTCACTTGTTCACCTTTTCACATGTCTTTAGAGGATGACGTAAATGTGTTGATAAATATGACTGACACTGTGGATGATTGTGAGAAGGTGCACATCAGAGGTTCCCAAACTTTTTTGGCCCACGACCCCTTTTTGATATCTGAAAATTAGTGCGACCCCAACCGTGTGAAAAAAATTTATGTAATTAGCAGCTAATGTTAACTTTTTTATTCGGGGCTATGGCAGTCAATTGCAAAACATTCTAACAGTATTTCTGATAGTGTTCTCAACTCACCATCACATACTTTTAATGTGGGGCTCTGACAGTCAAGTGCAAATTAGTCTGACATAATGTCTCTTATTTCACCACCACTAATGAGATGCATGTGCTTGACGAATGTCGCGTCGGAGCTTCTCAAAGTCAGGGGTCGTGGTCGACAGTGAGCACCTCATATCTGTTGTCACATCCAACCTGGATCGATAGTTGGTTTTAATGCAGATGAGAGCACTGAATCCAGCTTCACACAGATATGAGCTGGCGAAGGGTACCATGAGTTTTAATGCTCAGGAACCAAAACTCCTCCATATTGACCCATGAATGCGTTGTATGCAGCATTCGGTCACATGACAGCTTGATCAGCTTTTCAACTGAGCCAGGATCACAGTCAAACGGATTTCTCTCCAATAAGAAATCTTTCCTCTGAATCCACTGATTCGGTCACTCATTTGTAGAATGTTTTTGTATTTCCCCTTCATGCTTGTGTTCAGTACACGGTGTATCATACAATGCGTCCATATGGCAGAGGGACACACATTCCTAACTAGAGTGCAGAAGCCTGCCCGTCATCTCGTGATAGATAGAGCCCCATCTGTGCAAAAGCCCACCATTCGATCCCATGGAATCTGTTTTTCGTCAATATAGCCACGCAGCACACTAAACATCCGTTGTGTCGTTTCATGCTCAGGTATCGTGAGACAGAACAATATGTCCTCGTGAATAGCATCCCCCGACATGTAGCGAACAAAAGTCAATGCATCGGCATCTCGGCCCTCACAGCTAACGTCCATTTGGAGAGCATAAGCTGGAGAGTTTCTGAGTCATTCAGTCAGTTTCCTCTTGATTGCTAGCTATAGCATAATTTCTTAGTTTCACAGTGTTATCTGACAAATGTATTGATGTGAGTTTCTGTGCCTCTGCCTCCCCACACATTGTTTTCACCATATCAATTGCGGCCTGTAATATCAGTCTCTGCAATAGTGTGTGGTTTCATAGCGTAGCGGGCCTAGCCATTAACCATGGGAATGATTCAAGTGAAACGGTCAAGTGCAGCCTTTTCCCACGATGTAAGGGCACTCTGGTTTTAGATTAGAATAAGTTGCATTTTGATTTTTAAGGTTAACCACATTACAATGATTTCAAGATACAAAGATGATATTATAATACAGTGAGTGAAAAAATTATTTGATCCCCTGCTGATTTTGCACGTTTGCCCACTGACAAAGAAATGATCAGTCTATAATTTTAATGGTAGGTTTATTTGAACAGTGAGAGACAGAATAACAACAAAACAATCCAGAAAAACGCATGTCAAAAATGTTATAAATTGAGTTGCATTTTAATGAGGGAAATAAGTATTTGACCCCCTCTCAATCAGAAAGATTTCTGGCTCCCAGGTGTCATTTATACAGGTAACGAGCTGAGGTTAGTAGCACACTCTTAAAGGGAGTGCTCCTAATCTCAGTTTGTTACCTGTATAAAAGACACCTGTCCACAGAAGCAACCAATCAATCAGATTCCAAACTCTCCACCATGGCCAAGATCAAAGAGCTCTCCAAGGATGTCAGGGACAAGATTGTAGACCTACACAAAGCTGGAATGGGCTACAAGACCATCGCCAAGCAGCTTGGTGAGAGGTTGACAACAGTTGGTGCGATTATTCGCAAATGGAAGAAACACAAAATAACTGTCAATCTCCCTCGGCCTGGGGCTCCATGCAAGATCTCACCTCGTGGAGTTGCAATGATCATGAGAACGGTGAGGAATCAGCCCAGAAATACACGGGAGGATCTTGTCAATGATCTCAAGGCAGCTCGGACCATAGTCACCAAGAAAACAATTGGTAACACACTACGCAGTGAAGGACTGAAATCCTGCAGCGCCCGCAAGATCCCCCTGCTCAAGAAAGCACATATACAGGGCTGTCTGAGTTTGCAAATGAACATCTGAATGATTCAGAGGAGAACTGGGTGAAAGTGTTGTGATCAGATGAGACCAAAATCGAGCTCTTTGGCATCAACTCAACTCGCCGTGTTTGGAGGAGGAGGAATGCTGCCTATGACCCCAAGAACACCATCCCCACCATCAAACATGGAGGTGGAAACATTATGCTTTGGGGGTGTTTTTCTGCTAAGGGGACTGGACAACTTCACCGCATCAAAGGGACGATGGACGGGGCCATGTACCGTCAAATCTTGGGTGAGAACCTCCTTCCCTCAGCCAGGGCATTGAAAATGCGTTGTGGATGGGTATTCCAGCATGACAATGACCCAAAACACACGGCCAAGGCAACAAAGGAGTGGCTCAAGAAGAAGCACATTAAGGTCCTGGAGTGGCCTAGCCAGTCTCCAGACCTTAATCCCATAGAAAATATATGGAGGGAGCTGAAGGTTCGAGTTGCCAAACGTCAGCCTAAAAACCTTAATGACTTGGAGAAGATCTGCAAAGAGGAGTGGGACAAAATCCCTCCTGAGATGTGTGCAAACCTGGTGGCCAACTACAAGAAACGTCTGACCTCTGTGATTGCCAACAAGGGTTTTGCCACCAAGTACTAAGTCATGTTTTGCAGAGGGGTCAAATACTTATTTCCCTCATTAAAATGCTAATCAATTGATAACATTTTTAACATGCGTTTTTCTGGATTTTTTTGTTGTTTTTCTGTCTCTCACTGTTCAAATAAACCTACCATTAAAATTATACACTGATAATTTCTTTGTCAGTGGGCAAACGTACAAAATCAGCAGGGGATCAAAAACTTTTTTCCCTCACTGTATATATATATATAAATTATATATATACACAACTGTTCAAAAGTTTGGGGTCACTTAGAAATGTCCTTGTCTTCGAAAGAAAAGCAATTGTTTTGTCCATTAAAATAACATGAAATTGATCAGAAATACAGTGTAGACATTGTTAATGTTGTAAATGGCTATTGTAGCTGGAAACGGCTGATTTTTAATGGAATATCTACATAGGCGTACAGAGGCCCATTATCAGCAACCATCAGTCATGTGTTCCAATGGCACGTTGTGTTTGCTAATCCAAGTTTATCATTTTAAAAGGCTAATTGATCATTAGAAAACCCTTTTGCAATTATGTTAGCACAGCTGAAAACTGTTGTGCTGATTGAGACTAGTTGAGTATCTGGAGCATCAGCAATTGTGGGTTCGATTACAGGCTCAAACTGGCCAGAAACAAATAACTTTCTTTTGAAACTCATCAGTCTATTCTTTTCTGAGAAATGTTCCATGCGAGAAATTGCCAAGAAACTGAAGATCTCGTACAACGCTGTGTACTACTCCCTTCACAGAACAGCGCAAACTGGCTCTAACCAGAATAGAAAGAGGAGTGGGAGGCCCCACTGAGCAAGACGACAAATATATTAGAGTGTCTAGTTTGAGAAACAGACGCCTCACAGGTCCTCAACTGGCAGCTTCACTCAATAGTACCCGCAAAACACCAGTCTCAACGTCAACAGTGAAGAGGCGACTCCGGGATGCTTACCTTCTAGGCAGAGTTGCAAAGAAAAAGCTGTATCTGGCCAATAAATATAAAAGATTAAGATGGGCAAAAGAACACAGACACTGGACACAGGAAGATTGGAAAAAAGTGTTATGGACAGACTAATCGAAGTTTGAGGTGTTCGGATCACAAAGAAGAACATTTGTGAGACACAGACCAAATGATAAGATGCTGGAGGAGTGCTTGATGCCATCTGTCAAGCATGGTGGAGGCATGGTGGAGATTTGTACAGGGTAAAAGGGATCTTGAAGAAGGAAGGCTATCACTCCATTTTGCAATGCCATGCCATACCCTGTGGACGGCCCTTGATTGGAGCAGATTTCCTCCTACAACAGGACAATGACCCAAAGCACAGCTCCAAACTATGCAATAACTATTTAGGGAAGAAGCAGTCAGCTGGTATTCTGTCTATATATATCTATATATTTTTTTAACCAGGATTTTGATAATTCTCCTGCGACCCCATTATCATATCAGGCGACCCCACATGTGGTCGCAACCCCTAGTTTGGGAACTGATGGTTTACATAATGGCATTCTAAATCTTGGCAGAGCTTTGTTATAAAATATAAATATATAGAACCTCTTGACCTTGGCATAAGTGCGGCATGAACACAATATTACTCTGGTTTTCTTCGTTTTCTTTTTGAAGCAGTCCTAAGGGTACATCATTGATAGTGACACTTGGAGACACATGTATGTTATTTTTTTCTCACAGCCTGAATCTCTCAGATGACATTTCTGTGGCTTTACTCTTCAAAATGATAATTCACATTGACATTTCCTCGTCCGCTTTCTGTGAAGTTAGGCCATGTGTGGAGACAGAGTGCTTAGACCTGCTACAGGGAGAGAGAGCCAGCTAGCTGCCTGGGCAAACAGTGGGAATGTGGAGGAGCATTTAGAGAGACAATGAGAGGAAAAGTATTTGGTAGAAAGGGGGTTAAAGAGAGAGAGCAAAATTCAGACAGAAATGGACAGAGAGACAGAAAGAGTACGATGGAGTGATGAAGTGCTATGATACAGAGATGGGCGAGAGAGAGCAGAATAATTTATTGAGATCTCATTTTCAAGAGGTCCTGAAAAATACAGTTACATTATAAAAAATGAACCCGATCATTAGGACCAACAGGCTAAAACAAAACCGATGGTGCAATAAGTTGTGATATCACAAACAATAAATCAAATCCACATAATATTGTTCAAGACTTCATACAGTACATTCTAACTTATGTTGTGTTTCTAGGGGGAGACTCCATCCTGGGTTCTGTGGCTCTGCGTATCGTCATGGGCAGCTGGTGGCTTTTCACCCTCATTGTGTGTTCCTCCTACACGGCCAACCTGGCAGCCTACCTCACGGTGTCCCGCATGGACAACACTGTACGGTACGTTATCAACAATTATCAACCCTGTTGTACAGTGTATCCTTCCATCTTCAAGACTCAATGTCTGAAGTGATGATTTCCTGGTGGTAAGCGACCCTGTGTCTTCGACTGGCAAGGATACTGGTATGTCTTACCTTTTCCAGCACTGACCTGCACAGCCAATTTCCTGGTGTTATTTGTCTTTGTGGGTTAGATCTCACCCATTTAGGCAGAATTAGACATGCCAATAAACTCAAGTTGGGCAGGCTGTTGACAAGTTGTCTCTCTTATACAAGCCCATAAATGTGGACCATGTGTGATTCACACACACTATGACAGACAATTGTAATTCCTGACCCACTCCTTATAACAAGTTAGCCCTCCTCAGTCCAAATGTTATTTGTTAATAAATCCAATTTAGCACACTCCTCTCCAAATAGAACATGTAGGTTTCCGGGGAGAATGCTAAATAGCACCTAGATCCTTTATATCACAGCTTATTGTTCAATCATCTGTACCCACAAACACCGTGCCCATTAGTACAAGAATGAAATATTAGTAGACAACATATAATATAATATGCCATTTAGCAGACGCTTTTATCCAAAGCGACTTACAGTCATGTGTGCATAAATTTTTACGTATGGGTGGTCCCGGGGATCGAACCCACTACCCTGGCATTACAAGTACCATGCTCTACCAATTGAGCTACAGAGGACCACATATTTCTTCTGCTCAGACACTATTATTGTGTCTCTGTATAGCTGTGTAGAGTGGAAATGACACAGTCAGAGGAAGGAGAAAATTACGGAAGATATTTCTGTATTGTCTTGGGGCCAAATCCAGACTCTAGAAAAAAGGAAAAACGTTTTGTGTGTGTACATGTGTGCGTTCATATGTGCATGTGTGTAAATCAAAGTACTAGTTTGTGTAAATGGCAGGAATGATTTAATCAATAAATCCTATAAGCCCCATCAGCCAACATTTGCTTGCTTAAATCCTTCCATAAACTAAATGTAATGAAAACTAGTGTGATAATTACTTCTCATTCTTTATTGTAAAATAAAATAAAATAAAATGTATTGGTCACATACACATGGTTAGAAGATGTTATTGTGAGTGTAGCGAAATGCTTGTGCTTCTAGTTCCGACAGTGCAGCAATATCTAGCAAGTAATATCTAACAGTTCCACAACAAATACCTAATACACACAAATCTAAGTAAAGGAATGGAATAAGAATATATAAATATATGGATGTCAGAGCGGCATAGGCTAAGATACAATAGATAGTATATAATACAGTATATACTTATGAGATGGGTAATACAAGATATGTAAACATTATTAAAATGTCATTATTAAAGTGACTAGTGTTCCATTTATTAAAGTGGCCAGTGATTTCCAAGTCTGTATGTAGGCAGCAGCCTCTCTGTGCTAGTGATGGCTGTTTAACAGTCTGATGGCCTTGAGATAGAAGCTGTTTTTCAGTCTCTCGGTCACAGCTTTGATGCACCAGTACTGACCTCGCCATCTGGATGATAGCGGGGTGAACAGAAAGTGGCTTGGGTGGTAGTTGTCCTTGATTATCTTTTTGGCCTTCCTGTGACATCGGATGCTGTACAACTGTTTTGTCGTCTACAAACCTGATGATTGAGTTGGAGGCGTGCATGGCTACGCAGTCATGGGTGAACAGTACAGGAGGGGGCTGAGCACACACCCTTGTGGGGCTCCAGTGTTGAGGATCAGCGAAGTGGAGATGTTGTTTCCTACCTTCACCACCTGGGGGAGGCCCGTCAGGAAGTCCAGGTCCCAATTGCACAGGGCGGGGTTGAGAACCAGGGCCTCAAGCTTAATGATGAGCTTGGAGGGTATTATGGTGTTGAATGCTGTGCTATAGTCAATGAACAGCATTCTTACATACAGTGGGGAGAACAAGTATTTGATACACTGCCGATTTTGAAGGTTTTCCTACTTACAAAGCATGTAGAGGTCTGTAATTTTTATCATAGGTACACTTCAACTGTGAGAGACGGAATCTAAAACAAAAATCCAGAAAATCACATTGTATGATTTTTAAGTAATTCATTTGCATTTTATTGTATGACATAAGTATTTGATAACCTACCAACCAGTAAGAATTCCGGGTCTCACAGACCTGTTAGTTTTTCTTTAAGAAGCCCTCCTGTTCTCCACTCATTACCTGTATTAACTGCACCTGTTTGAACTCATTACCTGTATAAAAGACACCTGTCCACACACTCAATCAAACAGACTCCAACCTCTCCACAATGGCCAAGACCAGAGAGCTGTGTAAGGACATCAGGGATAAAATTGTAGACCTGCACAAGGCTGGGATGGGCTACAGGACAATAGGCAAGCAGCTTGGTGAGAAGGCAACAACTGTTGGCGCAATTATTAGAAAATGGAAGGAGTTCAAGATGACGGTCAATCACCCTCGGTCTGGGGCTCAATGATCATGAGGAAGGTGAGGGATCAGCCCAGAACTACACAGCAGGACCTGGCCAATGACCTGAAGAGAGCTGGGACCACAGTCTCAAAGAAAACCATTAGTAACACACTACGCCGTCTTGGATTAAAATCCTGCAGCGCACGCAATGTCCCCCTGCTCAAGCCAGCGCATGTCCAGGCCCGTCTGAAGTTTGCCAATGACCATCTGGATGATCCAGAGGAGGAATGGGAGAAGGTCATGTGGTCTGATGAGACAAAAATATAGCTTTTTGGTCTAAACTCCACTCGCCGTGTTTGGAGGAAGACGAAGGATGAGTACAACCCCAAGAACACCATCCCAACCGTGAAGTATGGAGGTGGAAACATCATTCTTTGGGGATGCTTTTCTGCAAAGGGGACAGGACGACTGCACCGTATTGAGGGGAGGATGGATGGGGCCATGTATCGCGAGATCTTGGCAGTGTATCAAATACTTGTTCTCTCCACTGTAGGTATTCCTCTTGTCCAGATGGGATAGGGCGGTGTGCAGTGTGATGGCGATTGCATCGTCTGTGGACCTATTGGGGTGGTAAGCAAATTGAAGTGGGTCTAGGGTGACAGGTAAGGTGGAGGTGATATGATCCTTGACTAGTCTCTCAAAGCACTTCATGATTTAAACAAGAGAGAGTGTAATCACCATGCCTCAGTGTGGAGAGGTGAGATTAAAGGACTGGGATTAAATGTATTGCTTCAGATTGTTGTCGCTCTGCAGAACAATATGAGAAACTCCACTAATCACACTGATTCACTAATTACCTCATAGTAACCAGGGTTCATTTGTATGGCAGACAAAACATATATTAGACAATTGGCAAGTTATTAGACCTGGCCTGGAATACAGTCAAAAATGCACTGAGGAAAACCTGCACAGTAAAATGACCCTTTGATTCAACCCTTAGAGAAACCTTACCAAAATAGACGGTATTGAGTCACTTCATAATAGCAGGATTGTTAGGAATGTTTTCACCAAAACATTTCCAAATGCTCCTCTAACCAATTGAGACATGAAAATAGAGCCCTTTGACCATGCACACCAGTGGTGGGTTTGGTGTCGAAAAGAGGAAAAATATGCCGAAAAGAACCTAAAACCTACTGTAACAAATGGTGGTGGATCTTTGATGTTATGGGGCTATTTTGCTTCTAATGGTGCTGGATTCCTTGTTAAGGTCATGAAATATACCCAGTACCAGGACATTTAAGCCAAAAACCTGGTTGCCTCTACCAGGAGGCTGAAACTTGACCTCAAGTGGATCTTCCAGCAAGACAATAACCCCAAGCCCCCATCAAAATCCACAAAGTAATGATTAATTGACCACAAAATCAACATTTTGCAATGTCTCAGTCTCCGGAACCCCATTGAAAACCTGTGGTTTGAATTGAAGAGGGAAGTCCACAAGTGCAGACGAAGGATATCAAGGATCTGAAAGATTATTTATGGAGGAATGGTGTAAGATCCCTCCAAATGTCTTCTCCAATCTCATAAAACATTTGAGAAAAAGGCTCAGTGGCGTTATCCTCGCAAGGTGAGGTATTGAAAGGAATTAGAGGTGCCAATAATGTTGACCCCTATCTTTTTTAGATATTTTTCTATTACTTGTTAAACAAAAGCTCTTAATTTTTCTCTCAATTGAATTAGTATTAAAGCATATAATTTTCCCATTATTTTGAGCATACAATATACACTGCGTGTACATTAGGTAGACCTTCCTAATGTTGAGTTGCACCCCCTTTCGCCCTCAGAACAGCCTCAATTCGTCTGGGCATGGACTCAAAAAGGTGTCGAAAGTATTCCACAGGGATGCTGGCTGGACCATGTTGACTCCAATACTTCCCACAGTTGTGTCAAGTTGGCTCTATGTCCTTTGGGTGGTGGACCATTCTTGATGCACATGGGAAAATGTTGAGTGTGAAAAACCCAGTGCCTGGCACCTACTACCATACACTGTTCGAACACTTACATATTTTGTCTTGCCCATTCACCCTCTGAATGACACACATACACAATCCATATCTCACTCAGTGTAGCTCAGTATTTGTATTATTTATTTTATACTGTCTTTTTTGCTCATCTTTATCAAGGGTGCCAATCATTTGGACCTGACTGTATATGTACAATAATCCTGTCCAATTAGCGTTCTTCTCCTGGCATGTACTTTATCTAAAAACAAACTTATGGTACAGTGCACAAATTACACTGGAGTAGATTCATTACTGAATTACATTTGTAATGTGTTTTATTAGGGGTTCAAAGCAAAGCTGTGAAACCTATTGTTATTCTATGTTTTTTTCTTGACATGGTCAAATAACTCAAGCATAGATTGGTAACTACTTTCTAATTTGGCACACAGAAACTAGAGGCCATGAGTAATTTGGTTAAATAAAATGGCACCGATTGGCCTATAGGTGGCGTTGTTATATGCAGTCTCACTTAAACCCTCATATCTGTCACCCCGTTTGACCTACAGACTTGAAACGTTGAAAGTAGGTGTCTTTCCTCATGCTGAACAAATTTACATCAAGGACCCATAAATTCCATCAGGATAGATTTTCCTCCATCATGTTGAAAGCATCCCTGTGGAACGCTTTCAACAGCTTTTAGAGTCCCGACGAATTTAGGCTGTTCTGAGGGCAAATTGGGGTGCAACTCAATATTAGGAAGGAGTTCCTAATGTTTTGTACACTCAGTGTATTTGAGTTTTAACTTCTAAAGTTTGGAATTTCAACTTTGAAATCTCAGACTTGATTTGTCCTAGTGAAAAATAGATCAACCCCTACAAAACATGTCCATTAATTGTAATCCATATAATAATTCACATTTCATCTTACTGCAGGATTATTTTCCTGCTATAGCAAACTGGCTCAAATTAAGATCCTACATCTGTAAATCCAAATAACACCAAATTTGGTATGTAGGCCCAAGGTACATCTCTTAACTTAGTTTGAGAAAAGCTAAGGGATTTGACTTGTCCATTTAAATCCTTTGTAAATCCAACAATGGCCTATCAACATGAGGCTTTTGGGGGTCATCAAAGACGTTACCATGATGAACCATGTTAAGTTTAGCATTGATATCTTTAAAAAATCAGGAAAATATTAACAATTAACTTAAATTTTTACAATATAACGCTTAAAATAATCAAACAAAGTCTTCTTCTCAAGGAAGAAATGTCAGATTCACTCCGAATGTGGTATTTGCACTCATCACAATAGTCCCTATAGAGTTTGAGGAAATAATGTTGATGCACACAAAGATGGCCACACTATACCAGTAGATGCATATTAGCACATACGCTAATATGCACACAAAAAGCTAAGCAATTAGTCAAAGGATGGCTGAGTTATTGAAAAATCATAAATCAAATGTTACGTGTCCATTTAAACCAGTGGTCACCTCACCAACCTTTTCTGAGTCAAGATCACTTTCTGAGTCAAAATGCAAGCAGATATCTATCGCTCAGATTTTTTTATTATGTGACTTAAAAAACGTAAGCCAATGCAACATTAACCAATTAAAAACAGTTCTGTAGCAATGAGGTTTATTCAGTAGGCTACAGGCCCAATACATTATCACTGCATATTGGCTATGCTTCATTTGCCCTGCCAAAGTTGTTCTTCTCAGACCATTTTGAAATTATATATATTTTTTAATGTAGGTATATGATCACTCAGGTAATAGATCATTTGTTGTATTACTTGTGAGGCACAGCTGAGTGAGCATAATCATTAGAATTTTTTTCTGGACTGATGGCCTGCATCTGATGGTCAGTCTGAGGGGAGGTAGTAGCGGTGAGGCTGCCTCACACCCGACTCACCGTCCCTCAGTCTACCAGCTGATGGCGAAACTCAAGTCGCACTGCGTTATTTCTGCCTCATGCACCAATTCATGTTGTTACTCCTATGACCAGAGAAAGTGAAATATTCCTTGATATTAAAAAAGACACAAGCTGCTAATAATAACAACGCAAGCTTATCAAAACACTTTGCTATAGTCATTTGTTGCAAATGCAGTAGGGACAACACACATTTTTTGGCTTATGAAAGTGTTAAACAAAGTGTTGACAGTGCTGAATAACAATTCCAGGCTTTATCGTTGGGTTTTTCACAGAAATGTTTGGTGATCGACTAGGTTGGTGACCACTGATTTAAACCAATGTAAATCCAATCCACAGTTGCCTATCAACTTGAAACGTGTCATCGCTATCATGGATGTCCCTAACATGAACCTCACTGAATTTAGTACTGTGAAAAAACAGGGAAACTATTAACTCATTCTTTGCATATATAACGCTAATGCACAAAATCATCTTCTCCTCAAGTGCAGTCGCAAAAACCATCAAGCGCTATGATGAAACTGGCTCTCATGAGGACCGCCACAGGAATGGAAGACCCAGAGTTACCTCTGCTGCAGAGTATAAGTTCATTAGAGTTACCAGCCTCAGAAATTGCAGCCCAAATAAATGCTTCACAGAGTTCAAGTAACAGACACATCTCAACATCAACTGTTCAGAGGAGACTTTGTGAATCAGGCCTTCATGGTTGAATTGCTGCAAAGAAACCACTACTAAAGGACACCAATACTAGAGACTTGCTTGGGCCAAGAAACACGAGCAATGGAAATTAGACCGGAGGAAATTTGTCCTTTGGTCTGGAGACCAAATTTGAGGTTTTTGGTTCCAACTGCTGTGTCTTTGTGAGACAGTGTGGGTGAACGGATGATCTCCGCATGTGTATTTCCCACCGTAAAGCATGGAGAAGGAGGTGTTATGGTGTGGGGGTGCTTTGCTGGTGACACTGGCTGTGATTTATTTAGAATTCAAGGCACACTTAACCAGCATGGCTACCACAGCATTCTGCAGCGATATGCCATCCCATCTGGTTTGGGCTTAGTGGGACTATCATTTGTTTTTCAACAGGACAATGACCCAACTCACCTCTAGGCTGTGTAAGGGATATTTTACCAAGAAGGAGAGTGATCGGAGTGCTGCATCAGATGACCTGGCCTCCACAATCCCCCGACCTTAACCAAATTGAGATGGTTTGGGATGAGTTGGACTGCAGAGTGAAGGAAAAGCAGCCAACAAGTGCTCAGCATATGTGGGAACTCCTTCAATACTGTTGGAAAAGCATTCTAGGTGAAGCTGGTTGAGAGAATGTCAAGAGTGTGCAAAGCTGTCATCAAAGCAAAGGGTGGCTATTTGAAGAATCTCAAATATAAAATATAGTTTGATTTGTTTAACACTTTTTTGGTTACTACATAATTCCCTGTGTGTTATTTCATAGTTTTGATGTCTTCACTATTATTCTACAATGTAGAAAATAGTAAAAATAAAGGAAAACCCTTGAATGAGTAGGTGTTCTAAAACGTTTGACCGGTAGTGTATGTCCTTAGAAGCTGTGTGAATATAAAGTTACTGCAACCTGGCTGCACCAGACTAGT
Organism: Coregonus clupeaformis; assembly: GCF_020615455.1. NCBI lineage: Eukaryota > Metazoa > Chordata > Actinopteri > Salmoniformes > Salmonidae > Coregonus > Coregonus clupeaformis. The sequence continues at coordinate 59,879,820 of NC_059192.1, forward strand.
TGGTGGAAGTATAATGACATTGGCACCAGTGGCACCATAGGATACTAGAGCAATAACTATTGATCAAGTGGACTTTGTCTCATGCAGATGAATGTTAGATTTAAGTTATGCAGACAAACAATGTGAAACATTGTGAAAATAACACTGAAAATATTAACATAAACCATTAGTCGAATTGACCCCAGAATTGGTATATAAACTCAATAATTAAGTAATTTCTTTAACGATGACTAAACTTCACTTGCGTCATTCTTGTAGTATTGAGAGATAAACATGGTAATGCTTTCACTGATTGCACATAAAGGAAGATAGTTCCTACATGATAGAGTGCTTGCTTTGTTATCCAACTGATAGTATGTCCTTTCTGTCATCCTTTTCATTGCTGCTCGCAGCTATATTCTATTCTTATTTTCCTATTATAAGACATCAACATTTGGCACTTAACACCTCTGCATTGTTTTGTTCATTAGTTCCTTTCCAATAAGTTAGAGAATTTGAAAAGATACGTAGGCACAACTTCAAGTGCTAAGGCGATATTTGACTGTGGTTGAATCCCAATTATCTACTATTCTAGATAGTTACCCTGAATATAAAACATTTGAATACCTGAATTAACACATTACAAATGCTTACAAGAAGCAACACTGAAGGGAACTGGTAGTAGGAATCCAGTGTACTGTGTATGCTTGAAATATTTTTTTTGGGACAAATGAATCATTCTGGTCGCATAGGGCGTCCTCCAACAGCACATGACTACTTATCCCCCATGTGACCCATATCCTTTGTTCCCCTCAACAGGACATTCCAGGACTTGTCCAAACAGATGGACCTAGCCTACGGAACAGTGAGAGACTCAGCCGTGTACGAGTACTTCAGAGCCAAAGGCACCAACGCTCTGGAGCAGGACAGCACCTTCGCTGAGCTCTGGAGAACCATCAACAAGAACAACGGCCATGAACACTCAGTCTCCAGCCCCTCTGAAGGCATCCACAAGGTGAGCTCAGGGACAGCCAGGTCTAAACTAATTGATTTCAGAAAACTGTAGCCACTTAGGAAAGTGTTTCCAGATGAGTGAGAATGAATGGGGATGTTTAATTCTGAATCAATACAGCTATACAACATAAAGTATTTTTCAGGACACACACAAAAACAGAACTACGCTGGGCATACTATGAAGTCCGTAGAGAGACAATTACTTGGCTCTACTCAGAAGGAGGTGTAGGAGTAATTGGAATTGTTAATCTATTATTGAATAATGCAGCTTTTTTAGTTTTTCCTGATTACAAGTTAATGGTTACGCTGAAGTGAATATCTCACATCCTAAGACACACACACACACACACACACACACACACACACACAGAGCAGCCTGAGAAATGTTCCAGTAATTAAACAAATTAGTTATAATAGAGTCTAGTCACACACACCCGTCATTGACCCTCAGGAATATTTGAACCGCTAATTGCAATTAGTTCAGGCAATCTCTGTAGTGTTCTGCAGATACTTGGTGTAATGGTAAATTTTTTGTACTTAAAATGAAAGCATATTGGATGAACAACAATGTTAGTTACAGTGCCTTCAGAAAGTGTTCATCCACCTTTACTTATTCCACATTTTGTTGTGTTACAGCCTGAATTCAAAATGTATTAAATTGATTTTTTTCTAAGCCATCTACACAAAATACCCCATAATTAAAAAGTTAAAACATGTTTTTAGATTTTTTTGCAAATGTATTGAAAATGAAATAGAGAAATATCTAATTTACATAAGTATTCAGACCCCTGAGTCAATACATGTTAGAATCACCTTTAGCAGCAATTACAGCTGTGAGTCTTTCTGGGTAAGTCTCTAAGAGCTTTGCACACCTGGATTGTACAATATTTGTGCATTTTTCATTTTTAAATTCTTCAAGCTCTGTCAAGTTGGTTGTTGATCATTGCTAGACAGCCATTTTCAAGTCTTGCCATAGATTTTCAAGCCGATTTAAGTCAAAACTGTAACTAGGGCAATCAGGCACATTAAATGGCATCTTGGTAAGCAACTCCAATGTATATTTGGCCTTGTGTTTAAGGTTATTGTAATGCTGAAAGGTGAATTTGTCTCTCAGTGTCTGTTGGAAAGCAGATTGAACCAGGTTTTCCTCTAGGATTTTGTCTGTGCTTAGCTCTATTCCGTTTCTTTTTATCCTAAAAAACTCCCTAGTCCTTGTCGATGACAAGCATACATATAACATGATGCAGCAAACACCATGCTTGAAAATATGAAGTGGAACTCAGTCATGTGTTAGATTTTCCCCAAACATAATGCTTTGTATTCAGGACAAAAGTTAATTTCTTTGCCATATTTTTTGCAGTTTTACTTTAGTGCCTTATTGCGAACAAGATGCATGTCTTGGAATATTTTTATTCTGTACAGGCTACCTTATTTTCACTCTGTCATTTAGGTTAGTATTGTGGAGTAACTACAATGTTGTTGATCCATCCTCAGTTTTCTCCTATCACAGCCATTAAACTCTGTAACAGTTTTAACATCACTATTGGCCTCATAGTGAAATCCCTGAGCGGTTTCCTTCTTCTCCGGCAACTGAATGAGGAATGACGCCTGTATCTTTGTAGTGACTGGGTGTATTGAAACACCATCCAAAGTGTAATTAATAACTTCACCATGCTCAAAGGGATATTCAATCTCTGCTTTTTTTTAAAAAATGTACCCATCAAAATAACAGAAGGTAGAACAAAATAAATAAGAAGAACACGAAAAAGTAAGTAAGCATACTATATACAGGGTCAGTCAGTTCCAGTACCATATTTACAATGTGCAGGGTTACTGGAGTGATAGAGGTAGATATGTGACCCAAGCCCTGCTCAGATAATCCCTACCATTGTGTCGCTGAGTTGTCATAGTGCTGCTGCAAATGTACATTGTCCCAGGGGTGTTGGCGGTCATAAAGTAAATAACCTAATTTATGTCCCTCTAGCTCCCCTAAATGCCTCCTACAGCTATTGTCAGCAGTAATCATGAGCCTATGAACCTGAGTTATACTGTTAGAACTGAGGGGGTTTGCCCTTGTAGGAATCCCACTGTGCACAGTTCACTCTGTACTATCAGCTCAAACATAAATATCACTGTCATGTCTACCTCTGATAAGCCTCCCAGTAAAGCATTAAAAACAATCAAGAATCCTAGAAAAGTGCTAAAAATATCCCACATTAACATATCTAGCCTACTAAACAAGGTTCATGAAATCAATAACTTGCTACTAACAGATAACATTAATATACTGGCTATCTTTGAAACTCACTTAGATAATACACAACATGGCCAGAAGTACATGGACACCCATTAAAATTAATGGATTCTGGTATTTCAGCCACACCCGTTGCTGACAGGTGTATAAAATCGAGCGCACAGCCATGCAATCTCCATAGACAAACATTGGCAGTAGCATGGCCTGTACTGAAGAGCTTAGTGACTTTCAACGTGGCACCGGCATAGGATGCCACCTTTCCAACAAGTCAGTTCGTCAAATTTCTGCACTGCTAGAGCTGCCCCGGTCAACTGTAAGTGCTGTTAATGTGAAGTGTCAAGTTTGGTGGAGGAGGAATAATGGTCTAGGGCTGTTTTTCGTGGTTCGGGCTAGGCCCCTTATTTCCATTGATGGGAAATCATAACGCTACAGCATACAATGACATTCTAGATGAACTTTGTGGCAACAGTTTGGCCCTGTGCACAAAGCAAGGTCCATACAGGAATGGTTTGTCGTGATCGGTGTGGAAGAACTTGACTGGCCTGCACAGAGCTTAACCCCATCGAACACCTTTGGTTGAATTGGAACGCTGACTGCGAGCCAGGCCTAATCGCCCAACATCAGTGCCCGGCCTCACTAATGCTCTTGTGGCTGAATGGAAGCAAGTTCCTGCAACAATGTTCCAACATCTAGTGGAAAGCCTTCCCAGAAGGGGGGACGAACTCCATATTAATGCCCATGATTTTGGAATGAGATGTTCGACAAGCAGGTGTCCATATACTTTTGGCCATCTAGTGTACCTTTAATGATACAGTGGTAGCAATACATGGTTACAACAGCTATAGAAAAGACCGAAATGCCAATGGGGGTGGTGTTGCGGTTTATATTCAGAGTCATATTCCTGTAAAGCTTAGAGAGGAACTCATGTCAAATGCTGTTGAAGTAACATGCTACAGGTTCACCTGCCTCACCTGAAGCCTATTATTTACTCCTGAGTGGCGCAGTGGTCTAAGGCACTGCATCGCAGTGCTAACTGTGCCACTAGATCCTGGTTCGAATCCAGGCTCTGTCGCAGCCGGCCGCGACCGGGAGACTCATGGGTGGTGCACAATTGGTCCAGGGTAGGGGAGGGAATGGCCGGCAGGGATGTAGCTCAGTTGATAGAGCATGGCGTTTGCAACGCCAGGGTTGTGGGTTCGATTCCCACGGGGGGCCAGTATAAAAAAAAATATGTATTCACTAACTGTAAGTCGCTCTGGATAAGAGCGTCTGCTAAATGACGAAAATGTAATTGTGGGAAGTTACTATAGACCACTGAGTGCTAACAGTCAGTATCTGGATAATGTGTGAAATGCTTGATAATGTATTTGATATCAACAGAGAGGTATATTTTCTGGGTGATATAAATATTGACTGGCTTTCATCATGCTGCCCACTCAAGATGAAACTTCAAACTGTAACCAGTGCATGCAACCTGGTTCAGTCAACCTACCAGGGTATTTACAAACAGCACAGGAATGAAATCATCCACATCTATTGATCACATCTTTACTAATGCTGCAGAAATCTGCTCTAAAGCAGTATCTAGGAAAACCAAAGTTCCAAAGGCTGGGCCTGATATATACATTTACATAATATAGTGTATAAGAGGTCATACAAGAGGTTTTGCAGTGATTCCTATGTTGAATATGTAAAGAATACTTGCTGGTGTGTAATGAGGAAAAAACAGACACTGCACTTGACGCATTTATGAAATTGCTCATTCCAGTTACTAATAAGCATGCACCCACTAAGAAAATGACTGTAAGAACAGTTGAATCCCCGTGGATTGATGAGGAATTGAAAATTGTATGCTTGAGAGGGATGAGGCAAAAGGAATGGCAAATAAGTCTGGCTACACAGCCGATTGGCAAATGCACTGTAAATTGAGATATCATGTGACTAAACTGGATAAAAAGAAGAAGAAACTGTACTATGTAACAAAGATAAATGACATGAAGAATGATAGTATGACATTTTGGCCAAAAAGGTGAACTCGGCTCCATCATTTATTGAATCAGATGGCTCATTGATCACAAAACCCACTGATATTGCCAACTACTTTAATTAGTTTTTCATTGGCTAGATTAGCAAATTTAGGCATGACATGCCAACAACAAATTCTGAACCTACATATTCATACATAACTGACCAAAAATTTGAAAGGCAAGCATTGTAAATTTGAATTCCGTAAAGTGAGTGTGGAAGAGGTGAATTTTTGTTGTTGTCTGTCAACAATGACAAGCCACCTGGGTTTGACAACTTGGATGGGAAATTACTGAGGAGGATAGCGGACTATATTGCCACTCCTATTTGCCATCTCTTCAATCTAAGCCTACAGGAAAGTGTGTGCCTTCAGGCCTTGAGGTAAGCAAAAGTCATTCCGCTACCCAAGAATAGCAAAGCACCCTTTACTGGCTCAAACAGCCAACCAATCGGCCTGTTACCAACCCTTTGTAAACTTTAGGAAAAAATTGTTATTGACCAGATACAATGTTATTTCACAGTAAATACAGTGGGGAAAAAAGTATTTAGTCAGCCACCAATTGTGCAAGTTCTCCCACTTAAAAAGATGAGAGAGGCCTGTAATTTTCATCATAGGTACACGTCAACTATGACAGACAAATTGAGAAAGAAAATTCCAGAAAATCACATTGTAGGATTTTTTATGAATTTATTTGCAAATTATGGTGGAAAATAAGTATTTGGTCACCTACAAACAAGCAAGATTTCTGGCTCTCACAGACCTGTAACTTCTTCTTTAAGAGGTGCCTCTGTCCTCCACTCGTTACCTGTATTAATGGCACCTGTTTGAACTTGTTATCAGTATAAAAGACACCTGTCCACAACCTCAAACAGTCACACTCCAAACTCCACTATGGCCAAGACCAAAGAGCTGTCAAAGGACACCAGAAACAAAATTGTAGACCTGCACCAGGCTGGGAAGACTGAATCTGCAATAGGTAAGCAGCTTGGTTTGAAGAAATCAACTGTGGGAGCAATTATTAGGAAATGGAAGACATACAAGACCACTGATAATCTCCCTCGATCTGGGGCTCCACGCAAGATCTCACCCCGTGGGGTCAAAATGATCACAAGAACGGTGAGCAAAAATCCCAGAACCACACAGGGGGACCTAGCGAATGACCTGCAGAGAGCTGGGACCAAAGTAACAAAGCCTACCATCAGTAACACACTACGCCGCCAGGGACTCAAATCCTGCAGTGCAAGACGTGTCCCCCTGCTTAAGCCAGTACATATCCAGGCCCGTCTGAAGTTTGCTAGAGTGCATTTGGATGATCCAGAAGAGGATTGGGAGAATGTCATATGGTCAGATGAAACCAAAATAGAACTTTTTGGTAAAAACTCAACTCGTCATGTTTGGAGGACAAATAATGCTGAGTTGCATCCAAAAAACACCATACCTACTGTGAAGCATGGGGGTGGAAACATCATGCTTTGGGGCTGTTTTTCTGCAAAGGGCCCAGGACGACTGATCCGTGTAAAGGAAAGAATGAATGGGGCCATGTATCGTGAGATTTTGAGTGAAAACCTCCTTCCATCAGCAAGGGCATTGCAGATGAAACGTGGCTGGGTCTTTCAGCATGACAATGATCCCAAACACACCGCCCGGGCAACGAAGGAGTGACTTCGTAAGAAGCATTTCAAGGTCCTGGAGTGGCCTAGCCAGTCTCCAGATCTCAACCCCATAGAAACTCTTTGGAGGGAGTTGAAAGTCCGTGTTGCCCAGCGACAGCCCCAAAACATCACTGATCTAGAAGAGATCTGCATGGAGGAATGGGCCAAAATACCAGCAACAGTGTGTGAAAACCTTGTGAAGACTTACAAAAAACGTTTGACCTGTGTCATTGCCAACAAAGGGTATATAACAAAGTATTGAGAAACTTTTGTTATTGACCAAATACTTATTTGCCACCATAATTTGCAAATACATTCATTAAAAATCCTACAATGTGATTTTCTGGAGAAAAAAAATCTCATTTTGTCTGTCATAGTTTACGTGTACCTATGATGAAAATTACAGGCCTCTCTCATCTTTTTAAGTGGGAGAACTTGCACAATTTGTGGCTGACTAAATACTTTTTTTCCCCACTGTAAATTAACAACAGACTTTCAGCACGGTTATAGGGAAGGACATTCAACTGTATGGCACTTACACAAATGAAAGATTGGCTGAGAGAAATTGATAATAAGAAGATTTTGGGACTTCAGTGCAGCTTTGATCATAATCTGCTGCTGTAAAAACGTATGTTATGACTTTACATCCCCTGCTATATTGTGGATCGAGAGTTACCTGCCTACCAGAACACAGAGGGTGTTCATTAATGGAAGCCTCTCCAACATAATCCAGGTAGAGTCAGGCATTCCCCAGGGCAGCTGTCTAGGCCCCTTACTTTTTTCAATCTTTACTAATGACCTGCCACTGGTACTGAGTAAAGCCTGTGTGTCTATGTATGCTGATGACTCAACACTATACAGGTCAGCTACCACAGCAAGTGAAATCACTGCAACACTTAACAAAGAGCTGCAGTCAGCTTCAGAATGGGTGGCAATAAATAAGTTAGTTCTAAATATTACAAAAACTAAAAGCATTGTATTTGGGACAAATCATTCACTAAGATGCTGCTCTGCTTTCTTGACATTGCTATCAACAAAACAAGTACTACAGGCCCTAGCTTTGTCACACCTGGACTACTGTCCAGTCGTGTGGTCAGGTGCCACAAAGAGGGACTTAGGAAAATTACAATTGGCTCAGAACAGGGTAGCACGGCTGGCCCTTAAATGTACACAGAGAGTTAACATTAATAATAAGCATGTTAATCTCTCCAGGCTCAAAGTAGAGGAGAGATTGACTACATCACTGCCTGTCTTTGTGAGAGGTGTTGACATGTTGAAATCACTGAGCTGTCTTTTTAAGTGACTAGCGCACATCTCAGACACCATACATACCCCACTTGACATGCCACCAGAGGTCTCTTCACAGCCCCACAAATAAAATTCAACAGTCAACTCAGATAGTCAGTTTAGCCATTTTGTTAGCTATTTAGTTAGCTATTTAGCAGTCTTGGGGATAGAAGCTGTTCAGGAGCCTGTTGGTGTCAGACTTGATGCTCCGGTACTGCTTGCCATGCGGAAGCAGAGAGAACAGTCTATGGCTTGGATAGCTGGGCCTTCCTTTCACACTGGTTGATATCGAGGTCCTGGATGGCAGGGAGCTCGGCCCCAGTGATGTACTGGGCTGTCCACCCCTCCCCCTAGATAGCACCATGCCATCGAGGGTGGTGCTATTTCCATACTACGCAGTGATGCAACCAGTCAAGATGCTCTCAATGGTAAAGCTGTAGAACCTGAGGATTTTAGGGCCCATTCCATACCTTTTCAACCTCCTGAGGGGGAAAAGATGCTGTCGCACCTTCTTCAGGACTGTGCGTGTGTGTGGACCATTTTAAGTCTTTAGTGATTTGGACACCAAGGAACTTGAAGCTCTTGAGCTGCTCCACTGCCAGCCCCATCGATATGGATGATAATTGTATGTGTGGGGTACAGAGATTAAGTAGTCATGCAAAAATCATGTTAAAGACTATTATTGAATACAGAGTGCAACTTATTGTGACTTGTTAAGTACATTATTATGCTTGGACTTATTTAGGCTTGCCATAACAAATGGGTTGAATACTTATTGACTCAAAACATTTCAGCTTTTAATTTTTAATAATTTGTAAACATTTCTAAAAACGTAATTCCACTTTGACATTATGGGGTATTGTGTGATGGCCAGTGACACAAAATCTCAATTTAATCAATTTTAAATTCAGGCTGTAACACAACAAAATGTGGAAAAAGTAAAGGGGTGTGAATATTTTCAGAAGGTACTGTATACATTCACAAATGGTAGCTCTTGTGTTGACAAGAGGAGAGTAATTCAACCAAAAGTTTCAGAGTGATTTGAACTGAGATAATGTTCAGTGTGAATGGTAATTAAGAAGATTCACTGTAGTACACAGGCACACTCACACACAGTGGTACACAGACACAGTAGCCTGAGCTTTTTTCCAGTTATTAAACCAGATACTTGTGAGGTAAATTGCTTAGTGATTTTGTGCTTAAAATAAAAAAATGTTGGGTGAACAGTAATGTTATACATAAAAAAAAGAGTAAAGTCATTAAACCAAAAGCATCATAGTGATTTGAACTGAGGAATACATACTTTCTTATGAAGTTTAGTATGGGAGTTTTTGATCAAGACCTTGTGCAGTTCAACAATTATGTGTACAGACAGGCTGTGAAGGGTTTTATTTGTGAAATAATGACATTACCTTGGAATACCTGGGACTCTTCGGAAAGTGCCAGGATAAACAGATAAATAAATTCACTCAGAAAGGATTTTAGAGGTTCTGCTGCCGTTTGCTAGTCTGAATAAACTTCATGGTCAAGCGATCTGGCCAGACTACCGCTTTATACCTTGACAACACAGATGTGCCATGTTCACAACTACTGAAAACAACCTAGTTCATATTAGCTAACGCCACAGTGAAAAGCAATGACTGATTATGACTGAGTGTCATGAACTTGAAAATACACTGTGGTTAAGTTTGTGATTAAGGCTGGTGATCATTGGACGCATGTGTGTTTGTCTATTTTGCCTATTCGTTCCACTATCCCCTTAATGTAAACCCTTTGTATATTCTCCCCCAGGCGAAGAGAGAGTCTTTTGCCTTCCTGTGGGATATGGCTGTGGTGGAGTATGCTGCTCTGACAGATGATGACTGCACCCTGATGGTGACAGGCAACAGTATGAGCAGTAAGGGCTACAGCCTGGCCCTGCAGCACGGCAGCCCCTACAGAGACCTCTTCTCCCAGAAGTGAGTGCCCCCTTCCAGCCAACCCACCCCAACGGCCAACTACAGTATTTATGTTTCTGTACTGTAGATGTGTGGTTCCACGAATAGTGCCTTTTTCCTTGTGACATTGTGTGTAATTTTCGATAAAACAAAATGTTCCAATAGTGTGTTTTTGTAACTTTGTGGATTTAACATTTAAATAGCTATTCCTTTAGCAATACTATGCCACCTTTTTTATACGTGAGGTGAGGTCATTGGCACTGGAGGTCTTCACGGATCCACCTGTGGCCGATTACCCGAGACCCGATCCGTAATTCTAAATAATGTCACGGGTCTGGGTCGGATCTGATCTGATTGTCACGGGTATGTGTAATTTTAACTGACTTGTCCGGAAGGGCCTGTACAGATCCGAACATGACTGCTGCAGTAGAGAGAGACATTTTATAATTTATGCTGCTGCTTTTCACAAGAGTGGAGCCTGTAGCTTGTTGTTGTTGTTGGCAGCCAATCATAAGTCATCAAAGTGGCAATAGGCTACAGTCATAGAGCCTCTGTGTGTGGAAAAAGTTAGGATATATCTAATCAATGGAAGTGACGGAATGTAAAAGATAAATCAGAAGGATAGGCTACAACGATCAAGAGTCAACAGGTAGGCTGCTACTTGATATTCTGAATGGAGTTATTTGTAACTGTAGGATGAGAAAGCACATGCACTCCAGCCTCAATTAGCCTAGTTAGCTAACGTTAGCTAGCTTAACTTGCTTCTCCCGGTTTGATGCAGTCTAGACAGCTCCTACGTGATCATATATGATGACAAATAACTTAGCTATGGCAGCTATTAGTCTATTATAACGCGAGTCGGCTTGGTTGGTTGCGTCTCTCGTCTCTCCCTCCCCGTGTCACACGCTCATAGTACGGCCCCTTCCCTACCTGCTAGAGCAGCACCTCCCTCTCCCTCCTCTCACGCTGTATCAGCTCCAGTTATCACGTTTCAGGAGAAGACCCAGATGCAGACAGTGATGAAGTAACAAAAGTTTATTACAAAAACAGGGGGCAGGCAAACGACAGGTCAAGGGCAGGCAGAGGTCAGTAATCCAGATCAGAGTCCAAAAGGTACAGAATGGCAGGCAGTCTCAGGGTCAGGGCAGGCAGAGGTCAATGATCCAGGGTGGTGTGACAAGGTCCAGAATGGCAGGTAGGCTCAGGGTCAGGGCAGGCAGAATGGTCAAAACCGGGAAAACTAGAAAACAGGAACTTGAGAAAGACAGGAGCAAGGGGAAAAACGCTGGTAGGCTTGACGAAAGAAAACAAACTGGCAACAGACAAACAGAAAACACAGGTATAAATACACTGGGGATAATGGGGAAGATGGGAAACACCTGGAGGGGGGTGGAGACAATCACAAAGACAGGTGAAACAGATCAGGGTGTGACACTGGTTAAGAAAGTAGCTTAAAAAAATCGGATCGGACCGGGTTTGGATCCAACCAGGTCTATACGAAACGGTTCTAGTTGTCCTTGGGTCCCTTCAGAGCCGGTCTTTATTTAAAAAAAAAATTATTTATGCATTTCTGGTCCAGGTGGGAAAGCCCCAAGTCCATTTCGGAATGGGTCCAACGTTTTTCACCTTTGAAGACCTCTACTTAGGACTAAGCTAAACATAACAGGTTCTTTGCATCAAGGAGTGGCGCATGGGAATCGGACATCAATATCAGGATGCAACCGTTTACGAGGCACAATTTTCTTTGGCCTACATCATTTCCATACATCTTCTTCAGCGCTGCACAACTGTACTACAAGACAGATTTCAATAGATAACAATATCAGTCTTCTCAAAAACAAATATCACTAGGTTTATACGTTTCATTCACAGACTCAAACAGACAATGATTATGTGTTGCAACAATCACGGAGGGTGTGCCCAGGGAGAAGGAGAGCAGGTCTAGGTGGAATATTGGCACCAATGCCTAAAAACACTACATTTACCTATTTCTCACAGTTACTTTGGTTAAAAAAACACCATCACCGCTCCCATCCTCCCAAGTCATGCCGACCAGCACATAGTAAGGGTATCCCCTGAATGACACAAACAGGAAGGCCTTTATACCCTTAATTAACAATCACATACATCTGGCACAGGCAGACCAACAAGTGTGCTTTCAAAATAGGTTAATGGTTCTACATTTCATTCAAATAAAGTCTGCAGTTCCGAAGGTAACCGCCCGTTCCGTCCCTATCCCACCCCTGGCCCACCCCCCTGGAAGCTTCTTCCCCAGAGCAAAAAATATGTACATATGCTTCTTTACCTCTACTTTATGCCAGGGCCGGATAACCGAACAGGCACGCAGGGAACCCATTACTGGAACCATGTTGTCCAAAAAGTTATACTTTTGAATCATCTGTCCATAGAACGTTCTTCCAAGAGTCTTGATGATCATCCAGGTGCTTTTTGGCAAACTTTAGTCAACTTTTTGGACGAGATGGGTCCCATTATGCCTGGCGAAAACCAAACATTGCATTCCACAGTAAAAACATCATACCAAAGGTCAAGCATGGTGGTGGTGGTGTGATGGTTTGGGGATGCTTTGCTGCCTCAGGACCTGGACGACTTGCCTTAATAGAAGGAATTATGAATTCTGCTCTGTATCAGAGAATTCTACAGGAGAATGTCAGACCATCCGTCTTTGAGCTGAAGCTGAAGTGCAGCTGGGTCATGCAGCAAGACAATGATCCAAAACACACAATCAAGTCTACATGAAAATTGCTAAAAAGCAACAAATTTGAAGTTTTGGAATGGCCTAGTCAAAGTCCAGACCTAATCCCAATTGAGATGTTGTGGCAGGACTTCAAACGAGCAGTTCTTGCTTGAAAACCACACGTCACTGAGTTAAAGCAGTTCTGCATGGAAGAGTGGGCCAAAATTCCTCCACAGCGATGTGAGAGACTGATCAACAACTACAGGAAGTATTTGGTTGGAATCATTGCAGCTAAAGGTGGCACATCCAGTTATTGAGTGTAAGGGGGCAATTACTTTTTCACACAGGGGAATTGGGTGTTGCATAACTTTGTTTATTAAATAAATATGTAATTGTTGTGTTATTTGTCCACTTATGTTCCCTTTATCTAATATTAGGTTTTGGATGAAGATCTGATAACATTAAGTATCACAAATATGCAAAAGTAGAGAAAATTAGAAAGGGGGCAAATACTTTTTCATAGCACTGTACACCTTAGCCAAATACAATTACACTCAATTTTGCACAATTCCTGACAATTAATCCTAGTAGAAATTCCCTGTTTTATGTCAGTTAGGATCACCACTTTATTTTAAGAATGTGAAATGTCAGAATAATAGTAGAGAAAATGATGTATTTCAGCTTTTATTTATTTCATCACATTCCCAGTGGGTCAGAAGTTTACATACACTCAATTAGTATTTGGTAACATTGCCTTTAAATTGTTTAACTTGGGTCAAACGTTTCGGGTAGCCTTCCACAAGCTTCCCACAATAAGTTGGGTGAATTTCTGCCCATTCCTCTTGACAGAGCTGGTGTAACTGAGTCAGGTTTGTAGGCCTCCTTGCTCGCACACTCTTTTTCAGTTCTGCCCACACATTTTCTATATGACTGAGGACAGGGCTTTGTGATGGCCACTCCAATACCTTGACTTTGTTGTCCTTAAGCCATTTTGCCACAACTTTGGAAGTATGCTTGGGGTCATTGTTCATTTGGAAGACCCATTTGCGACCAAGCTTTAACTTTCTGACTGATGTCTTGAGATGTTGCTTCAATATATCCACATCATTTTCCTTCCTCATAATTCTATCTATTTTCTGAAGTGCACCAGTCCCTCCTGCAGCAAAGCACCTGGTTGGGATGGTGTTCTTCGGCTTGCAAGCGTTACCCCTTTTTCCTCCAAACATAACAATTGTCATTATGGCCAAACAGTTCTATTGTTGTTTCATCAGACCAGAGGACATTTCTCCAAAAAGTACGATCTTTGTCCCGATGTGCAGTTGAAAACCGTAGTCTGGCTTTTTTATGGCGGTTTTGGAGCAGTGGCTTCTTCCTTGCTGAGCGGCCTTTCAGGTTATATCGATATAGGACTCGTTTTACTGTGGATATAGATACTTTTGTACCTGTTTCCTCCAGCATCTTCACAAGGTCCTTTGCTGTTGTTCTGGGATCTATTTGCACTTTTCGCACCAAGTACGTTCATCTCTAGAAGACTGAGCGCGTCTCCTTCCTGAGCGGTATGACGGCTGCGTGGTCCCATGGTGTTTAAACTTGCGTACTATTGTTTGTACAGATGAACGTGGTACCTTCAGGCATTTGGAAATTGCTCCCAAGTATGAACCAGACTTGTGGAGGTCTACAATTGTTTTTCTGAGGTCTTGGCTGATTTCTTTTGATTTTCCTATGATGTCAAGCAAAGAGGCACTGAGTTTGAACGTAGGCCTTGAAATACATCCACAGGTACACCTCCAATTGACTCAAATGATGTCAATTAGCCTATCAGAAGCTTCTAAAGCCATGACATCATTTTCTGGAATTGTCCAAGCTGTTTAAAGGCACAGTTAACTTAGTGTATGTAAACGTCTGACCCACTGGAATTGTGATACAGTGAATTATAAGTGAAATAATCTGTCTGTAAACAATTGTTGTGTCACGCCCTGGCCTTGAGAGGCCGGTTGTCTTTAGTTGGTTTTGTCAGGGCGTGAGGATCTATGTTAGTATTTCTATGTTTAGGGTCTAGTTGTGTATTTCTAGGTTTGGCCGGGTGTGATTCCCAATCAGAGGCAGCTGTCGCTCGTTGTCTCTGATTGGGGATCATACTTAAGTAGCCTGTTTGCTTACCTTAGTTGTGGGATCTTGTTCTGTGTTAGGCTTGTATGTGTTTAGCCTGAGGACGTCACGTTACGTTGTTTCTTGTTTTGTTTATGTTTATTATGTGTAATAAACATGTTCGCATACCACGCTGCACCTTGGTCTGACCCGTCTCTCAACGATCGTGACATGTTGCCAAAACTATAGTTTGTTAACAAGAAATTTGTGGAGTGGTTGAACAACAAGTTTTAATGACTCCAACCTAAGTGTATGTAAACTTCCGTCTTCAACTGTATATATTTTACAGTAAGAATATAATGGAATGTAACAGAAGAAAATATAAAGTATATTTTCCCCAAATGGCTATTGCTGATTGTCACCAGTAGCCTACTCACATGAGGAATGCACAGAGCCACGGTTATTCTAGGGAAAATGCAATTTGTAGATTTTTTTTTATTGCAAGATAGGTTAATTAGAAACCTTGGAATCTGCTCTTTCTGATAGGGTATAGCAATCAAAATGTCTGGCCTGCATGGACCTCTGTAGGATGATATGGAAGAAGCGCTATTTGGTAAGCTCCTCGCTTCTTTGTCAATGCACGCTGTCAATGCCAGCTGCACAGGTCATCAGTCTCTTTATTCTCTTTGACAATTTATAATATTGTCACCCATCAGACTATTGTCAGTTTAATCTTGTCTTTAGGCCACATCTATTATTATTATTATTAGTATATGTGAAATTAGTTTAAATATAGTTTAGGTGTAGTTTGGACGTGCCACCTGGGCAGGCAACTGTTGTCTTACAGTCCGGAAATACACTATCATCTAATTTTAGTATTTACAGTCTATGCGCTTCTGGATCAATCAATACATTTTCTGACTGATTACAATTTACATTTGGTGTCCTAAGGTTTCTAATGATCTATTCTAACATAAATGCATTCATTTAGCAATGTATTATTTATTATGGAATATTTATACAACTGAAATATCAACGGTTAGAATGAATTTCATGGTCATTCAAGTATGTATGGAATTCCGGCACTCTGAGTGTTAATATAACTTGTTTTCTCAAAATGTATGTTAGCTAGCTAAGTTAGCAATGTTATGTTAACTCCCATCTGCTGTCAACATCAGGATACAATTTGAGAGCACTAGTTAGCTCCAAAAGTGGTTATAGCTTTGACTGCATGCTGACAGTGAATTCAGAGCCATTCAGTGCTAGCTACACTACAAACATAATTGTACCGTGTTCCCGTGAAGCAATTGTAATGACAGTCCACCACAACATACCCAAGAGTTACCTAATTAGCAAGGGGTAGTCTGTGTTTAATTTCATTGTGTAGAAACACAGTTTGAGATCATTTTGAAGGGATTTTGACAGTGGTTGAATGGGGAATTGGGCTTCCCGGGAAAATGTTGTCCGAGGTTGCAACAGTAACCAAGGGGGGCGGAGCTTAACGAAGGGTCAATTGCCCCTCCCTGTTGCTCACAACAAGTTTCCATTCCCCCTGTCACAAGTGGAGTTATAGCTGATTTAAGATGAAATCGTCAACCCTGTTACAGTCAACGCTGTCATTTTAATTGTCACCTTTTATAGTCTGTATTTTATTTATTTTTGTTTTCCTCTGGAGATGGGGAAACATGTTTGTTATGAAGTTGAACGTGCTCTTAATGACAGAATGTTAAAATTTGGTTAAATAAATAGATTTTGTTTACAAATTTACGCTATCCAAAAGGCACTCTATTCAGGGAATGACACAGATACCAAATGGGGAAAACTTGAATCGGGATTGACCATAAGTGTGAATATACAGTTCAGTAGCTTATGTTGCTCTGTGTGTGTGGGATGTGTTGTTGTGAAGGGGTTAAATAATGACCCTGTGCATAGCCATCCTCTCGGGTGGGAGATAATCACTGTCTTTCTTCACTTTTCAGGCACTTCAGCCATCATTTTCCTATATCTATTTTCATCCATACCGTAAGAGTAATAATGGGCTCTGCTTAGTCTTTCATCATCAGGATGGCAGCGCTTGTTTAACTCACTTCAAAACCAATTAATTTGAAAGAGTCACCCTTTTCCAGCCCACAGTCTTCGGTTAAAGGACTGTTATTCATCTTCTCTTATGGCCAGTTTGCTTTAACTTCCAGGCAGTATCATATACACTGGGTACAGTATAGGGGTATATTACACAATAACGTCTCTACATTGTAATGTTTCACATTTAAAACATTAATTGAACAGCTCCTCTACCAGAAATCTGACATTTTCACAACTGAGTCCAATTTAATTAACTCCATTTAATTTCATCCTATCACTAATGTTTGAATGAGAATTCACTCTAGCATGCTACCCACCCCAGTGCTTTCAGTAAATCCCCAGAACTATAAAACTCCTCTATCTGTGTTTGTCAGGATCCTGGAACTGCAGGAGAAAGGGGACCTGGACATCCTAAAGCAGAAGTGGTGGCCCAGGAAGGGTCGCTGTGACCTGGACAGCCACTCGGAGGCCCAGCCAGAGGGCAGGTCCCTGAGGCTCCAAAGCTTCGCTGGGGTCTTCTGCATCCTGGCAGCAGGGCTGATGCTGGCCTGCCTGGTGGCCGCCCTGGAGACCTGGTGGAGCAGCAACCGCTGCCGGCGTGAGCAGCCCAAAGAGGTGACCGAGAACGCAGCCCCGATCCAGGGCCTGGTCGCACCGCAGCCCCTCCCCAGGCCCCGGCCAAGACCCAGACCCCCGGGCCCCCCGGTCTTGCCCAGAGATGCCACTGCCACACTCTACTTTATGGATCCAGGCGCAGACGCCAGCCCTGATTTAGTAGAGCTGCAGTACACCCAGTTATAGGTGTGCCCTGACGATAGTCCAAATTGATGTGATTGTTCAATTTTTTTTTTTGAGTGGGAGAGAAGTTGGGTTGGGTGGTTTGTTTAAAGCTCTTTTTCTCTCTAGTTTTTTTTTTTGTATTTCAAAAGAGCCTTTGAAAGATTATTCAGATGCTAAAACATGCAATTAATTGCTTGTTTTTGCTTGTTTCTTCTGAAAAGTGAGTCATTATCATGGATGGCAATAATGATAACTGCAAAAATATGAATAATGACTACAATTTTGTTGGTCCATTCATTCAACAACGTTTCACTTCTGGGTAGATATTTGCTGCCTCAGTCAGCGCAAACGCTTTCTTTAACACTAACGAGTCACATGACACCGGGGAGTGAAAATGGCTAATTGGGCCCAATTTGGACATTTTCACTTAGGGGTGTACTCACTTTTGTTGCCAGCGGTTTAGACATTAATGGCTATGTGTTGAGTTATTTTGAGGGGACAGCAAATTTACACTGTTATACAAGCTGTACATTCACTACTCTACATTGTAGCAAAGTGTCATTTCTTCAGTGTTGTCACATGTAAAGATATACTCAAATATTTACAAAAATGTGAGGGGTGTACTCACTTATGTGAGATACTGTATGTAATTTAACAGATACTTTTATCCAATGCGACTTAGTCATGTGTGCATCCATTTTATGTATGGGTGATCCTGGGAATTGAACCACTACCCTGGTGTTACAAGCGCCATGCTCTACCAACTGAGCTACAAAGACCACTTATGACAGCTACAGCGTATGTAGGCAATATGACAACAATTTCCAGTAAATTGTACCCAGTCCAAATACTCCCTAGTAATTCTACTGAGTGACGTCTTATTACAATTATATGTCAATGTCCAGATACACAGCCATGCTGGTTATTTATGTACTGTATGATTGTCTGTGATCCTATGCAGGTCACTAAGGACTACAGTCTGGAAAGGGTTTCTGGTACATTGACATATAATGACATTACAAGTGCTTCACCAGAAGGCAGGAGTGACATGTGGACGGAAAGAGAGAGAGAGACTGGGAGGAGGCAGAGACTATTGACACAGGTCAGGAAAGACCTGAGATATACGGGGTACTTTATGGGTTGGGGGGGGTGGGCAGATGGGGTTGGGGGGCATGGGCGATGGGTAGGAGTAGATATGTATTGCTTCACTGGTCATCTCACTCTGTGGTCTCTTCTGTTGTTTGGCATCTTTGTGGTATGATTTAAACATCATGGATGCATGGGAAATGTTTGGCAGCAACGAGAGGAAGGAGAAGGAGAAGCAGCCAAGAGGCCATATGTTTGGCTTTGTTTTCCGGTGCACTAGATTTTTCTGCGCAATCCTATTACCCATAACTTTTGGAGTAGTGAATTACAAAAATACAGAGACTTTCAAGAAATGATTTTAGGCCTTTGTCACCTACATTGTGTCTATCTTGTCCCATAAAGTGTGATGCATTGACATTGTGTACCCATCTGAACCAGTCAGTCTATAAGGACTTGATGCTTTTCATGCAGTAGTGTGCTACAGGTATAACATCTGTGGTCCATAGATACATTTATTTCAAGAAAGGCATTCTACTGAAGGAAGAGACATTCTGGTAATAGTTCATTTGAAATGTGGAGACATGCTTAAAAATCACACATTTCAGATTAAATCATTTTGTGTTTTGTTGTAAGGTAATGTCTCGGCAACATTTTGCTTGAATTTTGCATCTTGTTATTGTAGCATAGTGTTGACGTGGTTTTACTTTAGTGTTCCTTGAATAATAGTGATTTGAAGTAAATCAACATTCAAGTTCCATATTATTCAAATTGGAAATGTAATGTAAACAATGTGGAGAATTAACCATGTTGTTAAATCAAACAATTGCTGATCACAGCTTCTTTCTCCTTCAATTATTTATTTTCACTTTTCTTGCACTTCTCCTCCCTAATAACCTATGTCTCTGTGTATCTTTCTCTTTCTCTCTCCTCCTCTCTCTCACTCTCTCTCTCCAGGACAAAGAGGTGAATCTAGAGCAGGTCCACCAGCGTTTGAACAGCCACCTGGACGAGGACATGGCGCACAAACAGCTGCCGGGCCAATCTATCGAGATCTCTGCCCTGGACATCGGCAGCATGCAGCCCAGCCAGTCCCTGGAAGGCCTGCCTTCACGGGAGCACTACCCGGGCCATCACAGGGAGTCGGTCTCTGTGACCACATTCCTCCAGGAGGGACATGGGGCAGGAAGGACACTTGGCAGGGGCACTGGCAGATCCCTACCCCTCAGCAGCGCCACCATGCCCTCTATCCGCTGCAAACACAGGGCGCCCAACGGGGGGCTCTGCCAACAGAGCCCTGTCAAGACGCCCATGCCAATGTCATACCAATCAGTGCCCGGAAGACCCATTCCAGAAGCCATTGATGTAAGCCATGGGACTTCCATCTGACCACTCAGCCTCAGCCCAATCACAGACACTCAAGCCCCATTTATACCTGGTTCTAACATGCATCTTTTTTCCTCCACATTCTGATTGTGCCCACATTTTTAGACTGGTGTAGATAATGGAAAGATGTTTTGTGATCTGATTGTGATCAGATGGCTATCTTACAAATGTAAACGGATCTGGACAGTGAAACCACTTAAATCATCATTATACCACCCTCTGAAATCATTGACTTCTGGCATCAATATGCGTCTTAAAATAAATACATATTATTTGGAAATGCTATCTGTTAAATAATTTGCATACAGGGAGGGACCCGGAAATCTGGTCAACAATGCAGACACAGATATGAGACACATTTTAACACCATGTGTAGACCCATGTCTGAAAATGTGGGCCCAATCAGAATGTGGACAAGATCAGGACGCATGTTGGCTGTGGTGAGCTATAGTCTACAGAATGAATGGTCACAGGTGAGAGAAAATCAAAATATGGATGGCTTTTTTTTTTTTTCGACTGAAGAAATATGGAGGAAAACAAAATTAGGAAAATGACTTTCATGTACATATTTGTAAGTATGGAAAAAAAGAGGTGAGGTACAAAAAATAAGTGTATTTTGAATATTCTCAATTTTTTAAGTTGAGTTTATAAAACAGATACAAACTTATACAAAACATTACTGTTTGAATGGCTTTGTAAAATGTGTTCTAAATGAATAAAGGTGATAATTCCTTCTGTTTTTTTCTAAGTGCCAAGTTCAACTATGTTTTCTTTCAAATTAACATTATATGAATGTACCCAATTTATGAAAAGAAACTTCACACTTCAAAGACAGTGGAAAGAGAGTTGATTTGTTTCGTAAGAAAACAAAAAAAAAAATTATAAAAAAAAGTTAAAACACTGTCTAAATGGAGCCGTGTTAAGCCATGCCTTACATGTTGTTTTTGTACCACGTCGCTTTTGTAATGCCATCATTTATTTTCACGTATGAGTGAGTAACCGTATCCGAATACACATACTACATTTTAGGTATGTGAAAATAGAATGTTTTATAGTACGTGAAATGTCGAAAATCGAGTATGCTTTAAATGCCAGGATGTTATACCAGTGAGGAAGAGGCGAAGCGAGAGGTTTTACTGTGCCGAAAATTTGTCCCCGAAAATAAGCCCATGAAGTAAAGCATTTTTGTATATGAAGGTCAATGAGTGTTAAATTTGATCAACAAAAAATGTAATTGCTAAATTGCTATGTGAGGTATATTGGATCAAATGGAAGTTTTGTAATAGTTAGGTTGTTACGAATGCACTGATATAAGTGGACACACGTGGCATTTGGGCAACTTTGAAAAAATTTACTACATCGGAGTTGTGCCTGTTGTCATAGAGATAGATAGAGGACTCATCATGGATCTGACCTGTTTTAGCGTGGACATTGCCATTGAGGGCTTCCTCCATTTGGGAGCAATCAGCCAATGAAAAAGAAGAAAATTGACGTCTTTAAAATGGAGATAGCCTCAATGGTGCTTTCCTTTCTGTCACAGATGCTATAATGCTATAAACAAAGATGGGTCCTCTATCTATATCTATGGCCTATTGTTCACACTCGTATCTGCCCTCTCATTGGCTAAGATGGTCCCATCTGATCTCACCTCCTCTTGCCTGCCTGACATCTTTGAGGACATGTATTTCCATTGTTAGAGCAGTCACTCAAATATCTAGTCAATATAATAGACAATCTTTGGTTATACTCATTTCAGCTTTTCATCTAGTAAAATTTGATGCACACTTTGACTAAGTAAATTGTCTTTCCAGACTCACGTGTGTTTGACAACAGCTGATAATCAGCTGGTAATGAGATAAGGGGACACGCTGATGTGTGCTCTGTGAACAACAATAGTGGAACAGGGCAGTTCGCCTTCTATAAGTATGCATTGGGGGAATATATTAATAGCAATGTACAGCCTTACCCATGGATCTTGGGTCCGTTAAATGGGGTATCGGCCTACTCATAGAGACCCACAGATTACAATTCAAAAGAGTTTACACAAATATTAGCCTCATAGCTCTTATTGCAGGACTTTAACTGTGGGAAATCACCTCAAAATTCAGTCTATTGTGCGCATTGGACATTCCTATAGATGGGTTCGTTGTTTAACAACAAAACCGACACGTGCGCAACTATGGGGTTGAAAACAAAACAGATTGTTGACAACATGTAAACAATATTTAGTCTCCAATGTATATTGAAAACATAAATTAATTTACACAATGAGCACTTGTTGTCTCTCAAATACATCGTTACAGTTGTTGGTTAGCTGGCTAGCAAATTCTAGCCATATTAGCGTTGACATAAAATCAGTCAAAACACATCAAAACAAGAAATCGTATCAAGAACAAGATGAAACTACACTGAACAAAAATATAAATGCAACATGCAACAATTTCAATGATTTTACTGAGTTACAGTTCATATAAGGAAATCAGTCAATTGAAATAAATTCATTAGGCCCTAATCTATGGATTTCACATGACTGGGAATACAGATATGCATCTGATTGTCACAGATACCTTAACCCTTGTGTGGTGTTCATGTTTTTGTTATTCACCCAATGTTCGCAGGTCTGATGGACCCACAACATTATTGGGTTTTTAAAACAATACAGCCATAACAATTTACGTAAAAATACTTAATACTTAGATGTTGACTTATATCAATTACAAGCAATATAGACAGCATACATGGTTAATATTTGCCATTTACCTCTGCTAGATCACATTTATCAATAAAAGCACTATTCGTTTTTCTGTATTCAATTTGATTTTTGTAGACAAAAATCAATTATAATCAAGACATGGGTGGAATAAATCATGTTTCTCTTGAACAAATATAAATGAAACAAGGTTTTCATCACTATTGATGTTTATTGCTTTGAACTGAACAAATTGGAAGGACAAATTATACATACAGTATTCTATGTAAATGATAAATGAGCCCCCCATTGAACAAAAATTAAGGCCGGTCTACACACCACATGAGGGACAGAGTTTTAATGTGTGTGTGTTGCAAATGTATTTCTTGCACTTCATGCATGTGTACTGTGTCTTCCTGTCCTTCTTGGGTCCACACACGTTGCAGCGCTTCTTCTTGTTGCTACCGGCTGCAATCTAGAATGATGAAAACACTTAGTTCAGGAATTTTGCGAACATCTCACTCACTTACTCACTCACATATATTTTTTACAGCAGGCCAAGGTAGGAGAGTCAGACAAACACACATGCAACAACATCACTCACACTTACTTCCGGTATTAGAGTTGTTGGTTCTGTGGGTCGGGCGGATGGGGCACCAGCATTCTCCTCCTGAATCCTCCTCACGATGGCTGCAGAAGCTGGGGTCCTTGGGATATGTTGCCTCCTCTGGATTTGAGCTCTTACCAATGCCTTGCCCAGCTCCTTGAGAAAGAGCCGTCTCCTCTGGAGCTTATACCTGTTCCAATCTGGGTTCAACACTATCCAGATGACAAATGCGTTGTACGCTGAGATGTCCAAGATGTTGAAGAATATCACAAGTGGCCAGCGTAGGGTTCTTCTTTTGCAGCTGTAGCCAGTCACCAGATTGTCTAAATTGTCCACCCCTCCTTTTGTGGCATTGTAATCCATTATGATTTCTGGTTTTGATGTTCCCGGCCACAGATTCTCCCATCCCTATGCAGCGTACTAATGAGTACCACATTTTTGCCTTTCTTTGGCACGTAGGACACTAGGGACGTGTCGGCCGTGAACACAAACTTAGAGGAATTGATAGGCCTGTTCTGTGTATTCAACAGCTGAGGTGGGAGCTCTGGCTTGTTTTTTCGTACTGTTCCTACCATCGTCAGCTTCCTATTGAGGAGCTCCTGTCCCAGCTTGTGCGAAGTTAAAAAGTTATCGCATGTGATGTTGTGGCCACAGAGTCCCTGTGTCACGTCCAGGACAACCCGCATCCCTTGGTTCTTCTCAGGGGCTCCTCCATCTGGCTTCCCCATATACACTTGCAAGTTCCCCGCATATGATGAAGCAGCATCACAGGCAGCCCAGATCTTGATTCATCTTTTGCGGGTTTAGACGGTATGTACTGCCTGAAGGGGCAGCGGCCTCTAAATGGCATTAACTGCTCATCAACAGTAAAGTTGGGCCCAGGGTTGTAAAACAGGGGAAGGTGGTCCAGAGACATGATCCTCATATTCTGAAAATTCTTAATCTTCCAAAGTGGAAGACGCTCCTTCCACACTAGCTACTCTCTCTGCCAAAAAACATTCTAAGGCCCTCTGAGCAGAGATTATTTTTGCCATACTGATTGATTGTGGTAAAGAGCCACACATGCAAATCTATTTATTTTTTGAGTCCCTCCCCCAATTTGCACCTGGCTGGGGTAGAGTGTGGGAAAATACTGAATTCTTTACAATGTATCGAAATAATGTATTGAAATGATGTATTGTAATAACATTGTGCATGTTCCCGCAAGACATTGTGTAGTTTCACACACTAAAAAGGGTAAAGAGTGCGAGAAAAGCGGGTGACAGGCAGACAGGCAGGGAGACAGACAGGTTATTGGTGCAATGTTGAAACAGCAGGCCTAGGGAGGAGGAAGACAGAGTGAAGGCACACAGCAAACCTTTTTGTTTCATTTTTACTTGTTTTCAACTACACACACACTTTTCCACACTTTTATTACCCTTGGGTCCAGTGGACCCGAACACCACATATGTAATATAAATGTGTAGGGGGGTGCACAGTGTGCACTCACTGAAAATGTGTTATTTTACATGTTCTTCACAGAAAATGAGCCAAGGCCAATGAGTCTCAGGTTGAAAAAATAATTATTTGTATCATTTTTCTTTTAGTAAACATTGAAAATGGGTCCCACAGACCAGAACACCACACAAGGGTTAAAAAAAAGGTAGGGGTGTGGATCAGAAAACCAGTCAGTATCCGGTGTGACCACCATTTGCCTCATGCAGCGCAACACATCTTCACATAGAGTTTATCAGGCTGTTGATTTTGGCCCGTGGAATGTTGCCCCGCTCCTCTTCAATGGCTGTGCAAAGTTGCTGGAAATTGGCGGGAACTGGAACACGCTGTTGTACACGTCGATCCAGAGCATCCCAAATATGCTCAATGGGTGACGTCTGGTGAGTATGCATGCCACGGAAGAACAGGGACATTTTCAGCTTCCAGGAATTGTGTACAGATCCTTGCGACATGGGGCCATATATTATCATGCTGAAACATGAGGTGATGACGGCAGATGAATGGCACGACAATGCCGATAAATGGCACTGCAATGTTCGTTGTCCGTAGCTTATGTCTGCCCATCCCATAACCCCACCACCACCATGGGGCACTCTGTTCACAACATTGACATCTGCAAACCGCTCGCCCACGCGACGCCATACACGCTATCTGCCATCTGCAAACTTTTCCAGCGTTCAAAGGTGAGCATTTGCCCACTGAAGTCAGTTACAATGCCGAACTGCAGTCAGATCAAGACCCTGGTGAGGACGACGAGTACGCAGATGAGCTTCCCTGAAACGCTTACTGAAGGTTTGTGCAGAAATTATTCGGTTGTGCAAACCAATAGTTTCATCAGCTGTCTGGGTGGCTGGTCTCAGACGGTCTGGCTGGTCTCAGACGGTCACGCAGGTGAAGAAGCCGGATGTGGAGGTCCTGGACTGGTGTGGTTACACATGGTCTGTGGTTGTGAGGCCAGTTGGACGTACTAACAAATTCTCTAAAATGACATTGGAGGTGGCTCATGGTAGAGAAATGAACATTCATTTTTCTGGCAACAGCTCTGGTGGATATTCCTGCAGTCAGCATGCCAATTGCACACTCCCTCAAAACTTGAGACATCTGTGGTGTTGTGTGACAAAACTGCACATTTTAGAGTGGCCTTTTATTGTCCCCAGCATAAGGTGCACCTGTGTAATGACCATGCTGGTTAATCACCTTCTTGATGTACCACACCTGTCAGGTGGATGGATTATCTTGGCAAAGGAGAAATGCTCACTAACAGAGATGTAAACAAATTTGTGCACAACATTTGAGAGAAATAAGCTTTTTGTGCATATGGAACATTTCTGTGATCTTTTATTTCAGCTCATGAAACATGGGACCAACACATTACATGTTGTGTTTATATTTTAGTTCAGTATATATTTTTAACCCTTATTTTACCACGTAAGTTGACTAGAACACATTCTCATTTACTGCATTGACCTGGGGAATATTTACAGGGGAGAGGAGGAGGGATTAATGAACCAATTAGAAGCTGGGGATGATTAGGTGGCCATGACTGTATGAGGGCCAGATTGGGATAATTTTTTGGGGGACCAGAGGAAAGAATGCCTCCTACTGGCCCTCCAACACCACTTCCAGCAGCATCTGGTCTCCCATCCAGGGACCAACCAGGACCAACTCTGCTTAGCTTAATAGGGCAAGCCATCAGTGGGATGCATGGTGGTATGCTGCTGGCATTTTGTTTACTAGGCCTACTTTGTACAGCTGTTTTGTTCTGCTCACATTCATTGGTTCACATTCACAGTTGTGTAGCTATTCTAAGCCAAACTAAGCCAGGCTACTACTTTCAGCATTTAGTTTGGATTATTTTTGATAAAACAGCTGTGTGTAAGGCTGCATTCATATAGGCTGTTTGTAATAGGTGAATTACCTTATCTATCTTGTAGCCTATATTCATTACCAAAACGGCCTTGCTTTAGTGTGTAAGGCACTGTCCATTGTGTTAATACAGTGCAGCGGAGATAGGCTACAGATTTCGCGCCAACCTCTCACTTCAAAAGCACTCAGTAAATGTTCTTGGAGTCTAAGCATTTTTATGTGTATTGTGGTATAACATGATATTAGCATAATTCAATATAATTCCAATGCAAGAACACCCCAAAATTGTGCCCCCTCACTGATTTCAACTGCCCCTTTAGTCACTTTATCCTGGCGCCGGGTCTGAATAGCATGCTATTCACCCAGTATTTGTTCAGGTTGGAGATCTAAGAAATAAAGGTGTGGCGGAGGTGTGTCTACAAGTCGTGTTCTGACCTTGACTTACTTCCCTCATAATTCCACCACCTTTACGCGCGAGGAAACCATGAATAAGGTCGAGCGAACCTGCCAGTTCCAAGTGGAAAAAACATTGACTATTTTTTCTGATAGAAATAACAGCATTCTCCATGCACTGTAATTTATAAATGTATAAGAGCTGTTGATAAGAGCTAGGTAAATGAGTACCTTGCTCTTAACCCCCATCCAATACATTTTAAGAAAGTTTAAGCTTATTTACTGCATTTCTATACAATTTTAAAACTCTACAATGCTATTTGGAGAAAAAGCAAAAACAAGCTAAAATGACCCCAGCCATTATCACATTGGTTGCTGTAACTTCATTCACCTCAGTCGATCTACTAACATATCGCCTATAAGCTATACAATTAAATGCTACACATTAACTCACATTAACTCAGCACCGGGAGTTAATTTAATATGTACAGAGGGATCTGTTAGCAGAACAATTATTTTATTAACAAAAGGTAAACAAATATGTTTGCTTTACAGAACTTTTGCTGTTGTTGTTGCAGTTCCCCAAAACACATACTTCCACCATTTTCTCCCTGTGCGTCCAACATTGTAATAGCTCCTCAGTTGGTCAAGATGGTCAACCCTGCCCATTTTCTTGTTTTAATCCATTACAAGCTCTGGAACATATACAAGTTCCTACCACTTCTAAAAACAACTCCAAAACCCCTGCCACTGTCACTTCAGGCCCAGGCTGTATGTTACAAGGGTGAATGGTGGGACTTGGGGCAGGCACACTCCATGGAAACATAGTCTCCCCTCTAGGGTGTGCTCTCCCTCTTCCCCTCCCTCTTCCACCTCCTCTCCCTCTGCTTCCTTCTCTCCCTCTGCTTCCTCCTCTCCCTTTTCCTCCTCCTCTCCATGTTCCTCTTCCTCCTCCTCTCCATGTTCCTCTTCCTCCTCCTCTCCCCCTCTTCACTCTCCTCTTCCTCTCTCCCTCCACTCTCCTCTCATTCACCCTCCTCTTCCTCTTTCCCTCTACTCTCCCTTCTCTTCACTCTCTTCTTCCTCTCCCCTCCACTCCACTCTCCTCTCGCTCCACTCCTCCCTCCTCGCTCCACATCTCTATCCCTCCAATAATCTCTAACTCCTCTTCCTCCCTGCCTTTTACTGCTGAGCCCTGACTCTCCACATCACTTCCCTCGCTTTCACTGACCTAGAGGAACAGAGGGAGAGGAGAGGAGCAACAAATAGGATACAATTGTGGTCAGGAACATAAACTCTCTCTCTCCCTCTCACACTGTCTCTCTCTTCCTTCCTCTCTTTCTTTTTCTCAACCACAAACACTATCTTCCTAATAAGGGGTTTTCATAATAAATTGAGTGATACAGTTACACGCCTCCCATTCTCTCGCTCTCACTCGCTCTCTCTCCTTTAATCAACTCTTGCTTTCTTGCCTGACAGACTAACAACAGGGTTCGCCAATGTCAGCTGAATAGTTACAAAGCTGGGACAGTTTCCAAATTAATTGCATCGGTAGAAACAGGAAAAAACAAGCAACTTGTTAGCTGGCTATGTAAACAAATATCCAATTCATCATATGAGCTCCACTGAGCGGGCATCTACCCTAACACGACAGCTAAACAGTCAAATAATAGGAAAACGAGGCCTATGTATAGCCTATGAATATCTGCACCTAGCAAACATGACAAACCATAACCTAAACCCAACAGATAAACAGAAATTACTATAACTTTCATTTCGGTGGCTAGTTAGCTGGTTGTCTGTATGGCTAGCTAGTGAAAGTGACAGCTGAGGTTGACGCTACACGACCGCAGCCCAAATGTACCACTACACATAACTGACAGACTAACTAGCTTGCTAGCTAGCTATAGCAAGCAGATTGGGCCGTTTCTATATGAATTACATTGGTAGAAACAATACAAAACAACCAACTAGATAGCTGATTATATACAGCTAAACACTGCAACTATTTCCATGAGACAGAGAGCAATCATTCGAGCTCCACCGGTGATGTGCTCGCAGGTACTAACCAAGTTATCAGGACATGACAGGATTTGCTAATCTGAGAGCTATTCCCCAAATTTCACAGCATCAAACATCGACAACACCAAACATATTTATGCTGTTTACTTATTTCACTCACCTCGACATCATCGCTTTTCAAAGTGCAAGAACGTGTCCGAATCCGTATCACCAACCAACATAGAGATACGGCCTCCTTCACAGTGAAAAGTCGTGTCTGCTTCGGCACCATCATTTTGAGTAATGAAGTGGAAAAAACTTTGAAATGTCAAATGACAGCATATACCTGTACCATGTCAGATATAGAGTTGAAATGTATACCATTTGGAGTTTGCATCCC
Source organism: Coregonus clupeaformis (assembly GCF_020615455.1). NCBI lineage: Eukaryota > Metazoa > Chordata > Actinopteri > Salmoniformes > Salmonidae > Coregonus > Coregonus clupeaformis. The sequence continues at coordinate 59,909,533 of NC_059192.1, forward strand.
AATATTACACTTTATATACATCACAGAAGAATGAAATATAACAAAACAGTTTGGCATAGATAGTCAAATGTTTATTCATTATGAAATTATGAAAAATATTAATAACATTCCACCTATGAGGCCACTAGAGGGTGATTTGGTCATTTGACTGCAGGAAAGTGCTACCAACTAATTTCCTGCAATTCTACACATTTTGCCACGGGGTGGCAAAACATTTGTGCAGTTTTAAAAGCTGATTTCCTGCAATTCTACACATATTGCCATGACTTATGCCATGTTAATATGATATCTGAGTGAGCGTGACTAACAAAATCAATGGGGGCCCCCTGGAGGTCAGGGCCCTGGGCACGTGCCAGTCAGTAATTCGGCCATGATTACTACAAGTTTAGATAGCTGGCTAGACTAACTAGACTAATTAACCAATCTAAAAAAAATTGGTGAGTGACTGTCAGTGAGTGACATATAACAAGAGGAAAACAGCTGATGCACAACCAAGTTTCAAAATGGCACCTGTTATTCTACTATTTTAATCCTCAAATTGAGACTGAGTGTCCTCATACGGCCCTGTACCTGAGCTGAACAGAATCAGCAGTGTGATAAACAACTTCACTATTTGATAAATAATCCAGGAAAAATAGAGCATATTGACAGAGCCATGAAGGTTTTATGCCGTCCTCTGCAAAGACCTTCAGAATATCAGGCAGAAATAAAAGAACCCATAGTGTAAGAAATGGTCTGGGTTTGAATGAAAGGACTGTATAACTGGCTTTACTAAATGGTGCTGTCCGCCAAATGGCTCCCATCAGTGAGACTTGGATTCAGGACTTTATTTTAGGCAGTTCAATCATCAAAGGACAATGTAGTAGTAGTATGGTTCTGGGAACAAAAGGAAATAAGTCATCAACATAATCCACAATAAATGCAAAATTAGGCTCCAATTACTCTGTGGCTTTACACAGTTCAACAATATACATTTCCCAATATACAGTGCATTCGGAAAGTATTCAGACCCCTTCACGTTTTCCAAATGTTGTTATGTTACAGCCTTATTCTAAAATTTATTAAATTGTTTTCAATCTACACACAATACCCCATAATGACAAACGCAAAAACAGGTTTTTAGAAATTTTTGCAAAGAAATAACTGAGGGCCTCCCGACTGGCGCAGCGGTCTGCATCGCAGTCCTAGAGCCGTTACTACAGACCTGGGACTCCTTGTGGCGGGCCGGGTGCCTGCAGGTTGACCCCGGTCACCAGTTGAACGATGTTTCCTCTGACACATTGGTACGGCTGGCTTCCGGGTTAAGCTGGCAGGTGTTAAGGAGCGTGTTTAGGCAAGTCATGTTTCGGAGGACGCATGATTCCACCTTTGCCTCTCCTGAGCCCGTTGGGGAGTTGCAGCGATGAGACAAGATCGAAATTGGGGGTAATTATTTACAAATATATCACATCTAAATGAGTATTCAGACCCTTTACTTTGTTGAAGCACCTTTGGTAGCAATTACAGCCTTGAGTCTTCTTGGGTATGATGCTACAAGCTTGGCACACCTGTATTTGGGGAGTTTCTCCCATTCTTCTCTGCAGATCCTCTCAAGCTCTGTCAGGTTGGATGGGGAGAGTCGCTGCACAGCTATTTTCTGGTCTCCCAAGAGATGTTTGATCGGGTTCAAGTCTGGGCTCTGGCTGGGCCACTCAAGGACATTCAGAGACTTGTCCAGAAGCCACTCCTGCGTTGTCTTGGCTTAGGGTCTTGGGGTCGTTGTCCTGTTGGAAGGTGAACCTTCGCCCCAGAGTGAGGTCCTGAGCAATCTGGAGCAGGTCATCTTTATAATTTTTTTTGTTTTTAAACTTTGTGATATCCAATTGCAATCCAATTACGATCATATCTCATCGCTGCAACTCCACAACGGGCTCGGGAGAGGTGAAGGTCGAGTCATGCATCCTCCAAAATATGACCTGCCAAGCCGCGCTTCTTAACACCTTCACGCTTAACCTGGAAGCCAGCCGCACCAATGTGTCGGAGGAAACACTGTTCAACTGACAACCAATGTCAGCCTGCAGGCGCCCGGCCCGCCACAAGGAGTCTCTAGAGCGCGATGAGCCAAGTAAACCCGGACGACGCTGGGTCAATTGTGTTCCGCCCTATGGGACTCCCGGTCACGGCCGGTTGTGACACAGCCTGGGATCGAACCCCAGGTTGTAGTGATGCCGCAACTCTGCGATGCAGTGGATTAGACCGTTGCTCCACTCGGTATGCTCTGGAGCAGGTTTTCATCAAGGATCTCTCTGTCCGTTCATCTTTCCCCCGATCCTGACTGGTCTCCCAGTTCCTGCCACTGAAAAACCTGCTCAATCTTGGTTTCTCACGGTCTGTGAGTCCTGTGAGTCCACGGTCTGCTTTTTGGGAAACTCCAAGCGGGCTGTCATGTGCCTTTTACTGAGGAGTGGCTTCCGTCTGGCCACTCTACCATAAAAGCCTGATTGGTGGAGTGCTGCAAAGATGGTTGTCCTTCTGGAAGGTTCTCCCATCTCCACAGAGAAATTCTGGAGCTCTGTCAGAGTGACCATCGGGTTCTTGGTCACCTCCCTGACCTCTAGGAAGAGTCTTGGTGGTTCCAAACATCTTCCATTTAAGAATGATGGATGCCACTGTGTTCTTGGGGACCTTCAATACTGCAGACATTGTTTGGGTACCCTTCCCCAGATCTGTGCCTCGACACAATTCTGTCTCGGAGAATTGTGTCGATTCTTTTGACCTCATGGCTTGGTTTTTGCTCTGACATGCACTGTCAACTGTGGGACCTTATAAAGACAGGTGTGTGCCTTTCCAAATCATGTCCAATCAATTTAATTTTCCACAGGTGGACTCCAATCAAGTTGTAGAAACATCTCAAGGATGATCAATGGAAACAGGATGCACCTGAGCTCAATTTCGAGTCTCATAGCAAAGGGTCTGAATAGTTATGTAAATGTGATATTTCTGTTTATTATTTTTTATAAATGTGCAAACATTTCTAAAAACCTGTTTTTGCTTCGTCACTGTGGTGTATTGTGTGTAGATTGATGAGGAAACATTTTGGAAAAAGTGAAGGGGTCCGAAAACTTTCCCAATGAACTGTAATGCTACCCCAAGCTATAATTAGCAATTCTGAAATGGCATAAACTTATGTGGCCAATATACTAAAGGCTAAATGCTACAACATTATAACATGTCATTTAATTTTACAACAAAAAGGTAAGTTGCAGTACAGGAATGGCAGAAAGAACTGAAATTAACAATATGCTAAAGTATCAGAAGGCAAACAATATGGCAGTAAACCATCAGATGTAAGGTTCAAACACATCATCTGATAATAAACTATAGAACAAATCAAAGTACTTGGACACAAAATTCATTATGGCTCACTTTAGGTAAATGATGCATAAAGTGTCCTGGGATATATGGCTGCCATACAATAAATTATTTGGTGTGGTCAGAGAGGAAGAGGCAAAGCGAGTGGGTTTACTACACCCAAAATCTGTCCATGTTAAGCAGATCACTAATTATTAGGCAAGTGAGGAGTATGGGGTAAAAGAGAGTGTTGAATTTAGTGAAGATTAAAATGAATTGCTATTTTGATACGTAAGGCTTATTTGATTTAATAAATGTTTAATAATACTTAGGTTGTTACGAGCGTACAGATATACAGTACCAGTCAAAAGTTTGGACACACCTACTCATTCAAGGGTATTTCTATTTTATAACTATTTTCTACATTGTAGAATAATAGTGAAGACATCAAAACTATGAAATAATACATATGGAATCATGTGGTAACCAAAAAAGTTTTACACTTTTTCACACTCTTGGCATTCTCTCAACCAGCTTCACCTGGAATGCTTTTCCAAAAAGTCTTGAAGGAGTTCCCACATCTGTTGAGCACTTGTGGCTGCTTTTCCTTCAGTCTGCCGTCCGACTCAACCCAAACCATCTCAATTGGGTTGAGGTCGGGTGATTGTGGAGGCCAGGTCATCTGATGCAGCACTCCATCACTCTCCTTCTTGGTAAAATAGCCCTTACACAGCCTGGAGGTGTGTTGGGTCGTTGTCCTGTTAAAAATCAAATGATAGTCCCACTAAGCCCAAACAAGATGGCATGGCGTATCGCTGCAGAATGATGTGGTAGCCATGCTGGTTAAGTGTGCCTTGAATTGTAAAAAAATCACAGACAGTGTCACCAGCAAAGCACCCCCACACCATAACACCTCCTCCTCTATGCTTTACGGTGGGAACTACCCATGCAGAGATCATCCGTTCACCCAGACCTCATCTCACAAAGACACGGTAGTTGGAACCAAATATCTTCAATTTGGACTCCAGACTAAAGGACATATTTCCACCAGTCTAATGTCCATTGCTCTTTTTTCTTGGCCCAAGCAGGTCTCTTCTTCTTATTGGTGTACTTTAGTAGTGGTTTCTTTTTAGGAACTCGACCATGAAGGCCTGATTCACACAGTCCCCTCTGAACTGTTGATGTTGAGATGTGTCTGTGACTTGAACTCTGTGAAGCATTTATTTGGGCTGCAATTTCTGAGGCTGGTAACTCTAATAACTCTGGGTCTTCCATTCCTGTGGCGGTCCTCATGAGAGCCAGTTTCAGCATAGCGCTTGATGGTTTTTGCAACTGCACTTAAAGAAACTTGAAAAGTTCTTGAAATGTTCCGTATTGACTGACCTTCATGTCTTCAAGTAATGATGGACTGTCGTTTCTCTTTGCTTATTTGAGCTGTTCTTTCCATAATATGGACTTGGTCTTTGACCAAATAGGGCTATCTTCTGTATACCCCCCCACCTACCTTGTCAAAACACAACTGATTGTTTCAAACGCATTAAGAAGGAAAGAAATTCCACAAATTAACTTTTAACAAGGCACACCTGTACATCACTGGACCCAGTACATCACTGGGGCCAAGATCCCTGCTATCCAGGCTCTCTATACCAAGCTTTGTCAGAGGAAGGCCCTAACAATTGTCAAAGACTCCAGCCACGGCAAGTGGCACCGATGCACCAAGACTGGAACCAACAGGACCCTGAACCGCTTCTATCCCTCAAGCCATAAGACTGCTAAATAGTTAACCAAATAGCTACCCAGAATATCTGCATTGACCTTTTTGCACTAACTTTCTTGACTCCTTACATACGCTCCTGCTACTGTTTACTATCTGTCACTTTATTCCTAGTTATATGTACATACACTACATGACCAAAAGTATGTGTGCACCTGCTCGTCGAACATCTCATTCCAAAATCATGTGCATTAATATGGAGGTGGTCCCCCAATTAGTGAGGTCGGGCACTGATGTTGGGCGATTAGGCTTGTCTCGCAGTCCGTGTTCCAATTCATCCCAAAGGTGTTCGATGTGGTTGAGGTCAGGGCTCTGTGCAGGCCAGTCAAGTTCTTTCACACCGATCTCAAAAACCATTTCTGTATGGACCTCACTTTGTGCAAGGGGGCATTGTCATGCTGAAAAAGGGAAGGGCCTTCCCCAAACTGTTGCCACAAAGTTGGAAGAACAGAATAGTCTAGAATGTCATTGTATGCTGTAGCATTAAGATTTCCCTTCACTGGAACTAAGGGGCCTAGCCCGAACCATGAAAAACAGCAACAGACCATTATTCCTCCTCCACCAAATTGTACAGTTGGCACTATGCATTCGGGCAGGTAGTGCTCTCCTGGCATCCGCCAAACCAAGATTCGTCCATCGGACTGCCAGATGGTGAAGCGTGATTCATCACTCCAAAGAACGCATTTCCACTGCTCCAGAGTCCAATGGCGGTGAGCTTTACACCACTCCAGCCAAAGCTTGGCATTGCACATGGTGATCTTAGGCTTTTGTGAAGCTGCTCGGCCATGGAAACCCATTTCATGAAGCACATGACAAACAGTTATTGTGATGACGTTGCTTCCAGAGGCAGATTGGAATATTTGCGCGCTACGCACTACGTGCTTCAGCACTCGGCGGTCCCATTCTGTGAGCTTGTGTGGCCGTCAACTTCGCGGCTGTGCCGTTGTTACTCCTCGACGTTTCCACTTCACAATAACAGCACATACAGTTGACTGGGGCAGCTCTAGCAGGGCAGAAATTTTACGAACTGACTTGTTGGAAAGGTGGCATCACATGACGGTGCAACATTGAACGTCACTGAGCTCTTCAGTAAGGCAATTTTACTGCCAATGTTTATCTATGGAGATTGCACCTGTCAGCAATGGGTGTGTCTGAAATAGCCAAATCCACTAATTTAAAGGGGTGTCCACATACTTTTGTTGTTTACTAAACATGTGACAAATAAACTTTGATTTGATTTAAATGGGAGACTAAGCTGCCTGACCAAAAACACCAGTAGAGTGTGCTAGAACACCTAACTGAAGCTGGCTGTCTTAACATTTAGGGTTAGTGTTGAGGCTAGAGTTAGGGTTAAGCCAGGGTGTGGACATTTACATTTTCATTTACGTCATTTAGCAGACGCTCTTTACCAGAGCGACTTACAAATTGGTGCATTCACCTTATAGCCAGTGGGGTGGGGTAAGGGGGGGTTAGAAGGATTACTTTATCCTATCCCAGGTGTTCCTTAAAGAGGTGGGGTTTCAAATGTCTCCGGAAGGTGGTGAGTGACTCCGCTGTCCTAGCGTCGTGAGGGAGCTTGTTCCACCATTGGGGTGCCAGAGCAGCAAACAGTTTTGACTGGGCTGAGCGGGAACTGTGCTTCAGCAGAGGTAGGGGAGCCAGCAGGCCAGAGGTGGATGAACGCAATGCCCTCGTTTGGGTGTAGGGACTGATCAGAGCCTGAAGGTACGGAGGTGTCGTTCCCCTCACAGCTCCGTAGGCAAGCACCATGGTCTTGTAGCAGATGCGAGCTTCAACTGGAAGCCAGTGTAGTGTGCGGAGGAGCGGGGTGACGTGAGAGAACTTGGGAAGGTTGAACACCAGACGGGCTGCGGCATTCTGGATGAGTTGTAGGGGGTTTAATGGCACAGACAGGGAGCCCAGCCAACAGCGAGTTGCAGTAATCCAGACGGGAGATGACAAGTGCCTGGATTAGGACCTGTGCCGCTTCCTGTGTAAGGCAGGGTCGTACTCTCCGAATGTTGTAGAGCATGAACCTACAGGATCGGGTCACCGCCTTGATGTTAGCGGAGAACGACAGGGTGTTGTCCAGGGTCACGCCAAGGCTCTTCGCACTCTGGGAGGAGGACACAACGGAGTTGTCAACCGTGATGGCGAGATCATGGAACGGGCAGTCCTTCCCCGGGAGGAAGAGCAGCTCCGTCTTGCCAAGGTTCAGCTTGAGGTGGTGATCCGTCATCCATACTGATATGTCTGCCAGACATGCAGAGATGCGATTCGCCACCTGGTTATCAGAAGGGGGAAAGGAGAAGATTAGTTGTGTGTCGTCTGCGTAGCAATGATAGGAGAGGCCATGTGAGGATATGACAGAGCCAAGTGACTTGGTGTATAGCGAGAATAGGAGAGGGCCTAGAACCGAGCCCTGGGGGACACCAGTGGTGAGAGCACGTGGTGCGGAGACAGCTTCTCGCCATGCCACTTGGTGGGAGCGACCGGTCAGGTAGGACGCAATCCAAGAATGAGCCGCACCGGAGATGCCCAGCTTGGAGAGGGTGGAGAGGAGGATCTGATGGTTCACAGTATCAAAGGCAGCAGACAGGTCTAGAAGGACAAGAGCAGAGGAGAGAGAGTTAGCTTTAGCAGTGCGGAGAGCCTCCGTGACACAGAGAAGAGCAGTCTCAGTTGAATGACCAGTCTTGAAACCTGACTGGTTTGGATCAAGAAGGTCATTCTGAGAGAGATAGCAAGAGAGTTGGCTAAAGACGGCACGCTCAAGAGTTTTGGAGAGAAAAGAAAGAAGAGATGCTGGTCTGTAGTTGTTGACATCAGAGGGATCGAGTGTTGGTTTTTTTGAGAAGGAGTGCAACTCTCGCTCTCTTGAAGACGGAAGGGACATAGCCAGTGGTCAAGGATGAGTTAATCAGCGAGGTGAGGTAAGGGAGAAGGTCACCGGAGATGGTCTGGAGAAGAGAGGAGGGGATAGGGTCAAGCGGGCAGGTTGTTGGGCGGCCGGCCGTCACAAGTCGCAATATTTTATCTGGAGAGAGAGGGGAGAAAGAAGTCAAAGCATAGGGTAGGGCAGTGTGAGCAGGACCAGCAGTGTCATTTGACTTAACAAACGAGGATCGGATGTCGTCAACCTTCTTTTCAAAATGGTTGAAGAAGTCATCCACAGAGAGAGAGGAGGGGTGGGGGGAGGAGGATTCAGCAGGGGATGAGAAGGTGGCAAAGAGCTTCCCTAGGGTTAGAGGCAGATGCTTGGAATTTAGAGTGGTAGAAAGTGGCCTTAGCAGCAGAAACAGATGAAGAAAATGTAGAGAGGAGGGAGTGAAAAGATGCCAGGTCCGCAGGGAGTCTAGTTTTCCTCCATTTCCGCTCGGCTGCCCGGAGCCCTGTTCTGTGAGCTCGCAATGAGTCATCAAGCCACGGAGCTGGAGGGGAGGACCGAGCCGGCCGGGAGGATAGGGGACATAGAGAGTCAAAGGATGCAGAAAGGGAGGAGAGGAGGGTTGAGGAGGCAGAATCAGGAGATTGGAGGGAGAAGGATTGAGCAGAGGGAAGAGATGATAGGATGGAAGAGGAGAGAGTAGCGGGAGAGAGAGAGCGAAGGTTGCGACAGCGCATTACCATCTGAGTAGGGGCAGAGTGAGTAGTGTTGGAGGAGAGCGAGAGAGAAAAGGATACAAAGTAGTGGTCGGAGACATGGAGGGGAGTTGCAGTGAGATTAGTAGAAGAACAGCATCTAGTAAAGATGAGGTCAAGCGTATTGCCTGCCTTGTGAGTAGGGGGGGATGGTGAGAGGGTGAGGTCAAAAGAGGAGAGGAGTGGAAAGAAGGAGGCAAAGAGAAATGAGTCAAAGGTAGACGTAGGGAGGTTGAAGTCCCCCAGAACTGTGAGGGGTGAGCCATCCTCAGGAAAGGAACTTATCAAGGCGTCAAGCTCATTGATGAACTCTCCAAGGGAACCTGGAGGGCGATAGATGACAAGGATATTAAGCTTAAATGGGCTAGTGACTGTGACAGCATGGAATTCAAATGAGGAGATAGACAGATGGGTCAGGGGAAAAATAGAGAATGTCCATTTGGGAGAGATGAGGATTCCTGTGCCACCACCCCGCTGACCAGATGCTCTTGGGGTATGCGAGAACACATGGTCAGACGAGGATAGAGCAGTATGAGTAGCAGTGTTTTCAGTGGTAATCCATGTTTCCGTCAGCGCCAAGAAGTCGAGGGACTGGAGGGTAGCATAGGCTGAGATGAACTCTGCCTTGTTGGCAGCAGAACGGCAGTTCCAGAGGCTGCCTGAGACCTGGAACTCCACGTGAGTGGTGCGTGCAGGGACCACCAGTTTAGAGAGGCAGCAGCCACGCGGTGTGATGCGTTTCTATAGCCTGTGCGGAGAGTAGAGAACAGGGATAGGCAGAGGCATAGTTGACAGGCTGCAGAAAATGGTTACAATACTGCAAAGGAGATCGGAATGAAATGAACTAAACATCTGGGAAAGGAGAGAGCGGGGCCTCCCTCACCACAACACCCAAATATAACTCTCCCAACTTCCACCTCAGAAACTATAATTGTTGTAAACTACAGCGGTTCAATGTTTCTAGGAATAGACTAACTTAGTTTTTTCAGCTAGCTAACTAGGTACAGTAGTCTTCCGTGAAAATCGTCCAGGGCACCTAGTCATAAGACGCCACAGCCAGCTAGCATGCCGGACTCCAACAACACAGTTTAGCACCAATACTCGGCCACAACAAACCACCAGTGTGTCAACACGCCAAGCAGATCGTTTGTGTCCGTGTCTAACTTTGTGTGTTAGTCCCGACAGCTTGAGCGAGTCCGTCGTCAACTTATTCAGCCAGTTAGTTAGCTAGAATAGTTAGCATACTAGCTAGCCATTGCTTTCAGACAAAGAAGAAACCCCTCCTTTCACGGCACAAACACACAGAGAGAGCAAAACTAACGTTAACTAGTCACCCATGTCCCGAATTCCTTGAACGACTCTAGCTACCAATATGTAAAAATAAAACACAAATGTAGGTTATGACTTACCCCTAGCAGCTACTGTTAGCTAGCCAAGTGCAAAGGTAGCCACTGAATTGACTCAGCCAGTTCGCGTTTGTTCGCCAGGTCGTTCCAGCTATTGTTTACTAGTTGCTATCCAGTTAGCAACAAGCTAGCTAAATTTCAAGCACAGTAGCCACTTACTACCTAACGTTAACGGTTCAGACAATGAGGTTAGAAAACAGCTGAATGGTATTGTAGGCAGCCAGCTGGCGTAATTACAGGCACTCTCAGGCGTGAAACAACAAATTGACAGTTAAAATAAGGACCAAAACACCAGTTTCTGGTTTTGATTGGGTACCTAAAAGTGGAAGAGCAGTAAGTCGCACCAGCTAATGTGAAGTGTAGCTCTCCCAAGAGTCACTGGGCCAGCAGGTCCTAAACACCAGCACAGGTGAAACATTCTAACAGAGACGACAATTAGTGCACATATGCATCCAAAACAATCAGGAGAAAAACCAACAGACTGCTGCCTCCCATGGTAGTGTTTCAGCACCTTCCGATAGCCCTCCCATTTCTTGTTCTGAACAGCCACACTACAAGTTAGTTGTGAATTCACCATCCAGTCACCTGACAGGGACAGCGCCACAACTTCCAAGCCATCATGCCTGTTGTTTCCACCGCTTCTGATTCAATGGTATCTTTTCAGATTGCATCATGCTTCTAGCCACACCAGATCATTGTTCTGCATCTACTGGGGCTCATTCAGCCACTAGGATCCTGTCATACCATTTAGTCATCAGGACACTTGAAAGAGTCCTTTCTGTAGGATCCGAGAGGCGAAGGATAGGCTTAGGGTTGAGCCAAGGTGTGAATATAATAAGGCAAGACTTGTGGTAAAATGTCTATATAAAACCATTATGAATGCCTTTGGTAAGAGACAGGAGACATTTTTAATGATGGGAGTTTATTCTGGACAGTCTGAGTGGAATAATACATTGGATGAGTATGTCAACTCTGTTCCACTATTACCAAAGTTGTGAGATAGTTTTGGTGTCACTTAAAACTTCCCAGCCATGGGCAGATAGTCAGACAGATAGACACTTAAGTCTTCTTCTCTGTTTAAGATGAATGTCAAGTAGGAGACGGAGCCTGTGATGACTGTCCTGACAGTTGGGATGAATCAGCAACCCTCCAAGGAGCCCCAGGACTCTGTGTGAGGTCCATCCAGATGGGAGGTGAGAGGGGTGGGGAGTCCCACAGAGCCAGTCTGCTTCCATTTCGAGAGGCATCAGCACCGCTGTTGGCACGACAGCATAGCAGAACTATACTGTTGTGAGCTATAATTACTGCTGAGGAAGGATATGGTGGGTGAATTTAAATGAACGTTTAGTGTGAGACACAACGTTTTTTGAGGTTATTCATTCAGAGTAAAACAAACTCTGGTCTCAGTTGGAAGTGAGGCAAAGTTTGAACGGATCATGTTTTTCAAAGGTTGTAACGTTTTAGAATAAAGTAAAGAAAAGGTGCTGTCTTGACGTTTTCGTCTTCTAACATTAGAATTACTTTTAGAATCATAATCAAAAATGTATTGTCTGATAAGAAGTGTTAACATTTTAGCACACCACAGTACTCAACAAGCAGAAACATGACACCTGCTCAGAGCTCTGCCACTTCAAATCTGCCTCGGACCAAAGCCTGAGCCCACTGGGCACAAACTGGTTGAATCAACGTTGTTTCAACATAATTTGTCAATGTATTGTGATGTGGAATCTAATTGGAAAATAAATTGGATTTTTTACAAGTAATGAAGGAAACTGTTGTTTTGAGGGTGAAATTTCAACCACAGGATTATGTCATCATGGTAACCAAATTTCAACATAGACAAACCTTGTATAAAATATGTTGAATTTGTACCTTTAAAATAATTTCAGATCTTCAACATTATATACCAGCACCTCCTACTGGAGAATCAAGCTATAGATATCCTTTGGTCTCCCATCCAGGAGTTTTAACAAGCCCAGCCCTGCTTAGCTATGATATTTCTCACTGACTATTACCAATCTGCTATCTTGAGAATAATTGTTGAGAGATCTCCACTAAATAGATTCACTATCGAAGTTATTCCAAAGAGTAGGTTTATAAACAGAGCAAAGGAAATGTGACCATACTTTATTACTATTAAATCATCAATGATGCTATTTAGGACTATATAGCATTTGCTACGTCATCAACAGCTATTTCAATTTAACCTAGGATTCAACAAAACATAGACTATACATAGGCCTAGAGTTTCAAGCTCTGGGCCTATGAAGGATATGCATATTCTTCATACCATTTGAAAGGAAACACTTTAAAGTTTGTGGAAATGTGAAATTAGTGTAGGAGAATATAACACATTAGATCTGGTAAAAGATAATACAAACTAAAAAACATGCGTTTTTTTTTTTTTTTTTTGTTCCATCATCTTTGAAATGCAAGAGAAAGGCCACAATATAATATTGCAGTTTGGTGCTGTTTAGATTTTGGCCACTAGATGGCAGCAGTGTGTGCGCAAAGGTTCAGATTGATCCAGTGAAGCATTGCAATACTGGACTATTTTCTATTAAGTCTGCCCAAATGTGCCGAATTGGTAAATGTATACATTTTCAAGTACATAACTATAGAGAACATACTAAAATAATATAGTAATATAAAATGTAAGTTTACACACTCCCAGGAATGTCATACATGATGGTTCATTAGCTTATACACTAACTTTCACACATCTAGATGGCTGGGCGGGGTGGGTGTGGAGCCAGAGACAGCAGTGGTTCAAACTGCAGAACCCAGTTCCTACATTAGAATATAAAAATGGATTTTATCAAACAAAAATATGCTACATTTTATCTCTGGGACCCTTAGGATGACAAATCAGAGCAATGTTACTGAATGTAAGTACGTTATTTAAAGTTTGATTTCTCTAACTTAGATTTTTGTTTGTGATGGAGACTTGAATCCAACATCACATTTAAGTCATTTAGCAGACACTCATATCCAGAGCAACTTACAGTTAGTGAGTGCAAACATTTTCATACTGGTCCCCTGTGGGAATTGAACACACAACCCTGGTGTTGCAAGCGCCATGCTCTACCAACTGAGCTACATGGGACAATAAGTACATACAGTGCCTTGCAAAAGTATTCACCCCCTTGGCGTTTTTCCTATTTTGTTGTATTACAACCTGTAATTTCAATTGATTTTTGGGGGGATTTCGTGTAAAGGACATACACAAATAGTCCAAATTGGTGAAGTGAAATAAAAATAAAAAACTTGTTTCAAACTATTCTAAAAAATAAATAATGGAAAAGTGGTGCGTGCATATGTATTCACCCCCTTTGCTATGAAGCCCCTAAATAAGATCTGGTGCAATCAATGACCTTCAAAAGTCACATAATTAGTTAAATAAAGTCCACCTGTGTGCAATCTAAGTGTCACATGATCTCAGTATATATACACACCTGTTCTGAAAGGCCCCAGAGTCTGCAACACCACTAAGCAAGGGGCACCACCAAGCAAGCGGCACCATGAAGACCAAGGAGGGACTTGTGCACTTCACAAAATAGATGGCATCATGAGGAAGGAAAATTATGTGGATATATTGAAGCAACATCTCAAGACATCAGTCAGAAAGTTAAAGCTTGGTCGCAAATGGGTCTTCCAAATAAACAATGACCCCAAGCATACTCCCAAAGTTGTGGCAAAATGGCTTAAGGACAACAAAGTCAAGGTATTGGAGTGGCCATCACAAAGCCCTGTCCTCGATCCTATAGAAAATGTGTGGGCAGAACTGAAAAAGAGTGTGCGAGCAAGGAGGCCTACAAACCTGACTCAGTTACACCAGCTCTGTCAGGAGGAATGGGCCAAAATTCACCCAACTTATTGTAGGAAGCTTGTGGAAGGCTACCCGAAACGTTTGACCCAAGTTAAAGAATTTAAAGGCAATGCTACCAAATACTAATTGAGTGTATGTAAACTTCTGACCCACTGGGAATGTGATGAAAGAAATAAAAGCTGAAATAAATAATTCTCTCTACTATTATTCTGACATTTCACATTCTTAAAATAAAGTGGTGATCCTAACTGACATAAGACAGGGAATTTCTACTAGGATTAAATGTCAGGTATTGTGAAAAACAGAGTTTAATTGTATTTGGCTAAGGTGTATGTAAACTTCCGACTTCAACTGTAAGTATGTCTGGATTTGATTAGAGCTTTGATCAGCATGAACATTCAAACCTGATGCTACATGAGCCTGATGAGCCCTACATTAACAACATTTAATGAGCCCAAAAAGTCAAAATGATTGTGCCATTATCCAATACATATACAGTACTGTATGATGTAGGCTACTGCACATTACGCATGACAGAAAAACATAAAAGTCCATAGATGTAGCTAGCTACAGTAAATGCTCTCTTGGGTAAATAAATTAAACTAGCTAATCTTTTTGAGTGTGAACTGTATTACTGTTCTGTATTGTATTATACTGTATTATATGGACTGGAATTACGCACATCGTTCAAACAATGATGTTCACACCATGATAAAGCAGAAGAGAACATGTGAAGTATAGGCTAGCGAATTTGATTTGAATTTTGAAATATAATAGGGCCTATTTGTATAATTAGTAGGCTGATGCATCCTGTATATAGGATACCTTTGATAATATGTCCCTAATGTTATTAGCTTACCTCATCTTTCGCTCTCTATTGTTGCTTCATTCCTTCCTCGCTTTCAACGGTTAAATGAAATAGGTTTCGTTGTCCTTATCTTCATCATTCTAATGACATCCTTGAATAATATATGACTAGAATTAGATGGAGATGGCTTTTACTTCTCTTCACTAAGATTGAATGGTTATGGGTCTGAATAAATAACTGCTATAGCCTACCGCCATTGCGCGTTCGCTCTTCTGTCAAACTACCCGTGAGTTCTATTGTCTGCTGTATTTAACATTCAGCAAAAAAGAGCTTGTGTCCCTCTTCGAATTGTCTATTGGTATAAGAAATGCTAAAATATATAGCATATATAGCAATATAAAATATAATTATATCCAACAAGCTATTCTAGTCTAGCTTTTCCTGCATTGGACGCCAAGAGCTAATGAGCATTTTTTAAGGAGAGGCCAGTGGAGCACAGGTGCTTGCATATTGCGCAAGAGACAGAGGCTACAGGTTAAAAGCTTATTATGCATAACCCATCATTAATTAGCTAAATATAAGGTCAATACTGCATTGAATTTATTACTTGAAAGAGGTAGGCTAGGACATCTAAACTAAGAAACGTCCTCTCACTGTCAACTGTGTTTATTTTCAGCAAACTTAACGTGTAAATATTTGTATGAACATAACAAGATTCAACAACTGAGACATAAACTGAACAAGTTCCACAGACATGTGACTAACATAAATGGAATAATGTGTCCCTGAACAAATGGGGGGTCAAAATAAAAAGTTACAGTCAGTATCTGGTGTGGCCACCAGCTGCATTAAACCAGCTGCATTAAGTACTACAGTGCATCTCCTCCTCATGGACTGCACCAGATTTACCAGTTCTTGCTGTGAGATGTTACCCCACTCTTCCACCAAGGCACCTGCAAGTTCCCGGACATTTCTGGGGGGAATGGCCCTAGCCCTAGCCCTCACCCTCCGATCCAACAGGTCCCAGACGTGCTCAATGGGATTGAGATCCGGGCTCTTCGCTGGCCATGGCAGAACACTGACATTCCTGTCTTGCAGGAAATGAACGAGCAGTATGGCTGGTGGCATTTTCATGCTGGAGGGTCATGTCAGGATGAGCCTGCAGGAAGGGTACCACATGAGGGAGGAGGATGTCTTCCCTGTAACGCACAGCGTTGAGATTGCCTGCAATGACAACAAGCTCAGTCTGATGATGCTGTGACACACCGCCCCAGACCATGACGGGCCGTCCAACTCCAAATTGATCCCGCTCCAGAGTACAGGCCTCGGTGTAACGCTCATTCCTTATACGATAAACGCGAATCCGAACATCACCCCTGGTGAGACAAAACCACGACTCGTCAGTGAAGAGCACATTTTGCCAGTCCTGTCTGGTCCAGCGACAGTGGGTTTGTGCCCATATGTCCGGTGATGTCTGGTGAGGACCTGCCTTACAACAGGCCTACAAGCCCTCAGTCCAGCCTCTCTCAGCCTATTGCGGACAGTCTGAGCACTGATGGAGGGATTGTGCGGTCCTGGTGTAACTCGGGCAGTTGTTGTTGCCATCCTGTACCTGTCCCGCAGGTGTGATGTTCGGATGTACCTATCCTGTGCAGGTGTTGTTACACGTGGTCTGCCACTGCGAGGACGATCAGCTGTCCATCCTGTCTCCCTGTAGCGCTGTCTTAGGCGTCTCACAGTACGGACATTGCAATTTATTGCCCTGGCCACATCTGCAGTCCTCATGCCTCCTTGCAGCATGCCTAAGGCACGTTCTCGCAGATGAGCAGGGACCCTGGGCATCTTTCTTTTGGTGTTTTTCAGAGTCAGTAGAAAGGCCTCTATAGTGTCCTAAGTTTTCATAACTGTGACCTTAATTGCCTACCGTCTGTAAACTGTTAGTGTCTTAACGACCGTTCCACAGGTGCATGTTCATTAATTGTTTATGGTTCATTGAACAAGCATGGGAAACGGTGTTTAAACTCTTTACAATGAAGATCTGTGAAGTTATTTGGATTTCTACGAATTATCTTTGAAAGACAGGGTCCTGAAAAAGGGACGTTTCTTTTTTTTGCTGAGTTTATATATAGGGCTATATTTCAATCTAGTACAGGATTATCTATTTTGGATGGAATTTGAATGGTGTTGATGTGTGTGCACTGATTTAAAGCAACGATATTCGAGTGATAGGCTGTTTTAAAACTCTGGAGCTGCAATTAAAAAATGATAATCTTTACAATTAAAAATAAGATAACCCCCGAAAGACAGATGAAGATGGGTAAATTAGACCGACTTCGGTCTTTAAATTACTGTAGAGTGTCACGCTCTGGCTCCGGGACTATGTAGTTTGAGCCAGGGTGTATTCATTTGGTTGTGTTGGGTATAGGGTGTGTTCATTTGGTTGTGTTTGGTTTTGGTTGTAGTGTCTTGTCTCGTCATGTGACTCCCAATCGGAGGTAACGAGTGTCAGCTGTCGGCTCGTTATCTCTGATTGGGAGCCATATTTAAACTGTCAGTGTTCACCTTAGGGTTGTGGGTTTTTGTTCCATGTTTCAGTCTGTGTACTGAGGACTTCACTATCCGTCATTGTTTATTGTTTTCTCGTTCGTGCACTTTAACTTTAATAAAGTCATGTTCGCTACAAACGCTGCGCTTTGGTCCACTCTTTCCGTAGACGGACGTGACAGAAAAACAAACGGACCAAGCAGCGTATACAGGAACACCCGCAGGAGAGAACGCTGGTGGATGTCCTCCTCGGCTGGGGACATATTACGCAGGAGGAGGCCGTCCGGTACCGGAGGGCGATGAAGGGGGAGAACCTGGCAGGAGAGGAGCAACGGGCGTCAGCAGGGCCATCGTCGGAAGGACGAGAGGCACCCCCAAGAATTTTTTAGGGGGCACACGGCATAGGCGACTGGGCAGCAGGAGGCTGCCACAGGGAGATGTGGAGAGAAGGCTATCGGATTACGGGAGCCATTGGCGAGTAGAGGAGGGAAGTTGTTGTGGCACGGCGTGAGAGACTGATGTGTGTTACCAGTCCGGTCCGGCCCGTTCCTGATCCCCAGTTAAGGCCAGTGGTGTGTGTTCCCGGTACGGACCGGCCTGTTCCTACTCCACGCACCAAGCCCACGGTGTGCGTCGCCAGTCCAGCCCGGCCTGTTCCTGCTCCTCGCACTAAACCTACGGTGTGCGTCGCCAGCCCAGCCCGGCCGGTTCCTGCTCCACGCACTAAACCTACGGTGTGCGTCGCCAGCCCAGCCCGGCCTGTTCCTGCTCCACGCACCAAGCCTACGGTGTGCGTCGACAGCCCTGCCCGGCCTGTTCCTGCTCCACGCACAAAGCCTACGGTGTGCGTCGCCAGCCCAGCCCGGCCTGTTCCTGCTCCACGCACTAAGCCTGCGGTGTGCGTCACCAGCCCTGCCCGGCCTGTTCCTGCTCTACGCACCAAGCCTACGGTGTGCGTCGACAGCCCTGCCCGGCCTGTTCCTGCTCTACGCACCAAGTCTACGGTGTGCGTCGCCAGCCCGGTCCGGCCTGTTCCTGCTCCACGCACCAAGTCTACGGTGTGCGTCGACAGCCCTGCCCGGCCTGTCCCTGCTCCACGCACTAAACCTACGGTGTGCGTCGCCAGCCCTGCCCGGCCTGTTCCTGCTCTACGCACCAAGCCTACGGTGTGCGTCGACAGCCCTGCCCGGCCTGTTCCTGCTCTACGCACCAAGTCTACGGTGTGCGTCGCCAGCCCGGTCCGGCCTGTTCCTGCTCCACGCACCAAGTCTACGGTGTGCGTCGCCAGCCCGGTCCGGCCTGTTCCTGCTCCACGCACCAAGTCTACGGTGTGCGTCGACAGCCCTGCCCGGCCTGTCCCTGCTCCACGCACTAAACCTACGGTGTGCGTCGCCAGCCCAGCCCGGCCGGTTCCTGCTCCACGCATCAGGCTCACGGTGTGCGTCGCCAGCCCAGCCCGGCCTGTTCCTGCTCCACGCACAGAACCTACGGTGTGCGTCACCAGCCCGACCCGGCCTGTTCCTGCCACTCGCACCAAACCAGGGGTGCGAGTCGCCAGCCTGGTCCAGCCCGTTCCTGCTACTCGCACCAAGCCAGGGGTACGAGTCGTCGGCCTGGTCCAGCCCGTTCCTGCTACTCGCACCAAGCCAAGGGTGCGAGTCGTCAGCCTGGTTCAGCTCGTCCCTGCTACTCGCACCAAGCCAAGGGTGCGAGCCGTCAGCCTGATCCAACCCATTCCTGCTACTCGCACCAAGCCAGGGATGCGAGTCGTCAGCCTGGTGAGGCCCGTTCTGGCTCCACGCATCAAGCCTAGGGTGCGTATCGTCAGCCAGGTCCGGTCCGTTCCTACCTCACGCGCCAAGCCAGGGGTGCGCGTCGGAGGTCCTGATCCAGCAAGCTGGGTCAGATAGGACTGGGGGCACTACGGGGGGAGTGAAGTGGGGTGGTGGTCAAGCCCGGAGCCGGAGCCGCCTCCGAGGAGCAACACCCACCCAGCCCTCCCCTATTTTGGGGTGTAGGCGCGGTCGGAGTCCGCGCCTTTAGGGGGGGTACTGTCACGCTCTGGCTCCGGGACTATGTAGTTTGAGCCAGGGTGTATTCATTTGGTTGTGTTGGGTATAGGGTGTGTTCATTTGGTTGTGTTTGGTTTTGGTTGTAGTGTCTTGTCTCGTCATGTGACTCCCAATCGGAGGTAACGAGTGTCAGCTGTCGGCTCGTTATCTCTGATTGGGAGCCATATTTAAACTGTCAGTGTTCACCTTAGGGTTGTGGGTTTTTGTTCCATGTTTCAGTCTGTGTACTGAGGACTTCACTATCCGTCATTGTTTATTGTTTTCTCGTTCGTGCACTTTAACTTTAATAAAGTAATGTTCGCTACAAACGCTGCGCTTTGGTCCACTCCTTCCGTAGACGGCCGTGACATAGAGTAGGCTATGCTGCAGCAAATGTAGGCCTACCTGTCACAAGAAAAAAAGTTACCATGATGAGATGATAGGTCTACATGCATTGTGAACTACGCTCCATACTGAAATGGGCTGTCTGTCCCCACCCTGAGCTTTGATTCATTATGCAGAGGCTGTAGAGAAACCAGATTTAGACATCGCATATAATTTAATCAGTGGTGACCCGTCATTCAGGGCAGAGCCTGAAGATCACTGATGTCATCATGATTCAACCTTGTTTTTTCCCAAGTTCCCAGTTGTCTTGAAAGCACCATAAATCCAGAGAATGCCAGATATTGATGACAAAGTTTGATGATAAAATTTGCCCACAAAGGACCGCCGTGCCACCTTCCTGTTCAAGTTAGCACAGCACAAGGTGTCGTGACGTGACTTACATTAATGTGATGACTGTTATTTATCGAATCAATTAACTATGTTTAATTGTCACTCGATTCAATTAATCATGTAACAATTAACTCATTAGGAATTTGGGGCACTATGGAAGAAGTTGTTTAACGAGTTACCATCTCCCAAATTAAACTATATATGTTATGTTTAAGTCATTTAGCAGACGCTCTTATCCAGAGTGACTTACAGTTAGTGAGTGCATACATTTTCATACTGGCCCCCCGTGGGAATCAAACCCACAACACTGGCGTTGTAAACACCATGATCTACAAACTGAGCTACACGGGGGGCTATGTCGATAACAGTCATCTATCAAATCATTACCTCATCAGTCTCATTCTGAACATCACATAATCCTTTGCCACAACTTTGGAAGTATGCTTGGGGTCATTGTCCATTTGGAAGACCCATTTGGACCAAGCTTTAACTTCCTGACTGATGTCTTGAGATGTTGCTTCAATATATCCACATAATTTCCCTTCCTCATGATTACATCTATTTTGTAAAGTACACAAGTCCCTCCTGCAGCAAAGCACCCCCACAGCATGATGCTGCCACCCCCGTGCTTCACGGTTGGGATGGTGTTCTTCGGCTTGCAAGCGACCCCCTTTTTCCTCCAAACATAACAATGGTCATTATGGCCAAACAGTTCTATTTTAGTTTCATCAGACCAGAGGACATTTCTCCAAAAAGTACGATCTTTGTCCCCATGTGCAGTTGCAAACCATAGTCTGGCTTTTTTATGGCGGTTTTGGAGCAGTGGCTTCTTCCTTGCTGAGTGGCCTTTCAGGTTATGTCGATATAGGACTCGTTTTACTGTGATATAGATACTTTTGTACCTGTTTCCTCCAGCATCTTCACAAGGTCCTTTGCTGTTGTTCTGGGATTGATTTGCACTTTTCGCACCAAAGTACGTTCATCTCTAGGAGACAGAACGCGTCTCCTTCCTGAGCGGTATGACGGCTGCGTGGTCCCATGGTGTTTATACTTGCGTACTATTGTTTGTACAGATGAACGTGGTACCTTCAGGCGTTTGGAAATTGCTCCCAAGGATGAACCAGACTTGTGGAGGTCTACAATTTTTTATCTGAGGTCTTGGCTGATTTCTTTTGATTTTCTCATGATGTCAAGCAAAGAGGCACTGAGTTTGAAGTTATGCCTTGAAATACATCCACAGGTACACCTCCAATTGACACAAATTATGTCAATTAGCCTATCAGAAGCTTCTAAAGCCATTACATATTTTTCTGGAATTTTCCAAGCTGTTTAAAGGCACAGTCAACTTAGTGTAAGTAAACTTCTGACCCACTTCCCATAAGTGAAATAATCTGTCTGTAAACAATTGTTGGAAAAATTACTTGTGTCATGCACAAAGTAGATGTCCTAACCGACTTGCCAAAACTATAGTTTGTTAACAAGAAATTTGTGGTGTGGTTGAAAAACAAGTTTTAATGACTCCAACCTAAGTGTATGTAAACTTCCGACTTCAACTATACATATATACACATACATATCCTTTAAAAAAATATAGTTCCCTTTATTACTTTCCAACCCCACCACCCCTTCCCTAATTTGAGTAAATTAGTGAACAACAATCCTTAGGCCTCTACTTCCAGCTTATACATACTATATATATATTTTATGGACACAGTCAATTTTACAATAATTCTATTTTGTTTGTTTTTACTCCTGAACTTCCTCTACTCTCTAGTCTACAGCTGTAAGGCACCAGCTTCGGACAGTCTACAGGGATGACCCATGGACCTGGTGAGTACTGTAGCTGTAGAGTCAAAGGCCTCAGGGTAAATGTTCAACTTACCAAGGCTGGTATTTTGCTTGGACCCTTAAGTAATCCTAGCATAAATCCTCATTAAATGTTCCATTGTACATGTGTGTTTATGCTTACACAAGCACACTTGTTGCAATCTGAGTGACTACTAACTCCTCTGCCGCTGTTATCAAGGGCAATTCGACTTGTTAGGTCTCTAACCTTCTTACTGAGCATGGCTGGACTGACTGTTGCTGGCATTGGTACTGGTACTCAAGGGGACCAGCTATCCTACCGATGTATTCTGAAATGTTATCCTACCGGAATACATGATTAGAGCATTTTATTAGTTGCATTGTAGTTGAAACTACACATGGCAAGGAATGATTATTGTGGTACACCTTAGTGATATTTCAGATGTGTTCTAAGGTTATACCCGTCGAGGGGCTTGTCCGCTCCTCACTGTTCTCATGGGGAAGTTTACAACTAGATTTGTTTCCTGCTCTGGCGGCCTCGTACAGTGTTGAACGTCGTCTTGACCCCCACACCGGTCTCGACGAGGCTCATCATGGGTGTGGGCTAGTAGTATTCCCCCCCTTTGCGGTGGGTGTTGCTGTCCGAGACACAAACAAAAAGTTTGGACCCTTTGTACGAGTTGTCAGCAGCCGAGTAGTTAGTAGATTGGCTGTAACCATTCAAACAAATCTCCTGGTGTTTGTGCTTGAGAACGTTCAGTGGCTGTTGTGGCCTGTCAGTCACCACAGCGTCCTTGTGTGGCAACCGTTCCAGTACCTGCGAACTGAGACGGGGGTATCTTACTGCGACACGGCGTTGACGCCGTTCGATTCATTGTAAGGGGTTTCAGTCCCTCTCAAAGCAGAAAATGTATAATCGGAAGCAGAGTACACTCTGTACGTCGATGCTTTTATTCCTGAGACGGCCGCAGTGCTTGCGGAAGTGTCAGAAGGACAAGAGAAATTAATCAACTACAGTATCGCATGACTCCAAGGAGGAGGGAAGTTGCTCACTTACAGAGACTGCTGGCTCGAAATCATGGAAAGAATGGTCAATCAGGTTTGCTGATTGAATGTGACGAGATCACGTGATATCTCCTTGGGTTAGATTCTGCACCAAGAGGTGTCAAAACTTATTTTTACCAAGGTGTTCTTTCGATAGGTACCCCTCGTGGATGCATGTGTTGCAGTTAACGTTCGGAGAAGACTGTCACGAGTTACAAAGCCAGAACCCAGAAGCAGACCAGGACAAGGTAAGTTGAAACGAAGGTGAGTGTTTATTTACAAATTCAAGAGTGATGCTGAATAATCCAGGGAACAGAGCGGGCGGCGTTGATTAGTTGTTGGGGGTGCAGTGGTTGATCCCATCATGGCTCGGCAGCCGCCGACCACCAGGCAGAGGTTTGGATGAAGGTTCCGGACGAGTGATGTTCATGGCTAACGATCCGGCAGGGAATGGATGTTAGGCCAGAGCCTAAGAAGGGTGATGATCAGGACCAGGTGTGCAGATTGCTGATGGGATGCAGGTGCGGAAATCAAGAGAGCTCCCCGGAGCGTTCCAGACCCCTCGGGAAACTGGAGCTCACGAGCAGAAAAACTAGTCCACAGACAGGACCCGACTCAGACTGCCGGGATCGTTACAGTACCCCCCCTCCGACGAACGCCACCGGGCGGACTCCCCGGAGCGCCAGGATGGAGGCGGTAGAAGTCACGGATGAGGTCAGCATCTAGGATCTGTCGCCGCGGAATCCAACTCCTCTCTTCAGGACCATACCCCTCCCAGTCCACGAGATACTGGAAACCCCGGCCCCGCCGTCTGGAATCCATGATGCGTCGCACCGTGTAGGCAGGACCACCTCCGATCATCCGAGGAGGAGGAGGAGGAGGTGGAGGAGGCAACAGAGGACTGAGGAAAACAGGCTTGAGGCAGGAGACATGAAAGGTGGGATGGACTCTGAGCGTCCTCGGTAGTTTGAGTCGAACTGCCACTGGATTGATCACCTTCTCCACCACAAACGGACCAATGAACTTCGGTAACAACTTCCTAGACTCAGTCCGTAACGGAAGATCCCGTGTGGCCAACCAGACCCTATCTCCGATGGTATAGGTGGGAGCGGGGATCCGGCGACGATTCGCCTGGAGCTGATACCGGTCCGAAACTCTAAGGAGTGCCTTTCTGGCCCGATGCCAGGTCCGGTGGCAACGACGAATATGGGCCTGAACAGAGGGCACTGAGAGCTCCTTCTCCTGAGAAGGGAACAAGGGAGGTTGGTAGCCATACAGGCACTGGAAGGGAGACATCCCAGTGGCAGATGTAGGGGAGAGTATTGTGGGCATACTCAACCCAAGGCAACTGAGAGACCCAGGAGGTGGGGTTGGAAGAGACCAGGCAGCGTAGCGTGGATTCCATCTTCTGGTTGGCTCTCTCCGCCTGACCATTGGATTGGGGGTGAAACCCAGATGTGAGACTGACTGTAGCTCCAATGGCCAAACAGAAGGACTTCCAGACAGCAGAGGTAAACTGAGGGCCACGGTCGGAAACGATATCACTGGGCAAACCGTGGACCCTGAAAACCTCCCTAACCAGGATCTCGGACGTCTCCGAGGCAGAGGGAAGCTTGGCAATTGGCACAAAGTGGGCGAACTTGCTGAATCTGTCCACGATAGTCAGAACGACCGTGTTCCCCTCAGAAGCGGGCAACCCAGTGACGAAGTCCAGGGCCAGATGCGACCATGGTCGCCGGGGAATAGGAAGGGGGTGAAGTAGTCCAGAGCTGGGCCGATTGGTACTCTTATTCTGCGCACACACTGGACAGGCAGCAACAAAACCCCGAGTATCCTCGGCCATGGCAGGCCACCAAAAACGTCTGCGAAGAAACGCCATCGTCCGAGCCACGCCAGGGTGACAAGCCATCTTGCTGGCGTGGGACCATTTGAGGACAGCAGGACGAACCGACTCAGGCACAAACAACCGACCGGGTGGACCGTTACCGGGACCGGGCTGAGTCCGAAGGGCCGCCATCACCTCCTCCTCAATCTTCCACATAACTGCTCCCACGACGCAGTTCCGGGGGAGAATTGTCTCGGTCTTGGACCCACTCTCCTCCGTCTTGGAGAACATCCGGGACAAGGCGTCCGCCTTGCCGTTCTTAGAATAAAAATTGAATCGTCCGAAAAACAACGACCACCTGGCCTGACGGGAGTTGAGACGTCTAGCCGATTGCACGTAAGCAAGATTCTTGTGGTCAGTCCAGACAATAAACGGTTGCTCCGCCCCCTCCAACCAGTGGCGCCACTCCTCCAAGGCAAGTTTCACCGCGAGAAGCTCCCGGTTACCCACATCGTAATTCCTCTCCGCAGGCGGGCGACGAGAGTAGTAGGCGCAGGGATGGAGTTTACTGTCCGTGGAGCATCGCTGCGACAGGATGGCGCCAACTCCCACATCAGACGCGTCCACTTCAACGGCAGAACTGACGGGCGTGTCCGGTTGAGAGAGAATCGGTGCGTTAGTGAATCGCCTCTTCAAATCCAGAAACGCTCGATCCGCCTCCGGATTCCACTTGAAGGTCCTGATACTGGAAGTCAAGGCAGTTAACGGAGGCGGCCACACGGCTGTAATCCCGGATGAATCTGCGGTAGAAATTCGCAAACCCCAAAAATCTCTGGAGCTGCAATCTCGTACCGGGCTGGGCCCATTCCAGAACCGCTCTAACCTTCTCCTGGTCCATCCTAATCTCTCCCCCTGGAGATGATGTACCCGAGAAAGGATGTCGTGTGGGCGTGAAACTCGCACTTCTCGGCCTTCACGAACAGGCGATTCTCCAACAATCGCTGCAGAACCTGCCGGACATGCTGGACGTGTTCGGAAGGTTCCTTCGAGAAGATCAGAATGTCATCCAGGTAAACAAACACAAAGAGACCGATCATATCTCTCAGGACGTCGTTCACCATACTCTGGAATACCGCTGGAGCATTGGTCAGTCCAAACGGCATCACCTGATACTCGAAGTGACCCATCGGTGTATTGAAACCCGTCAACCACTCGTCCCCCTCTCTGATCCGGACCATGTGATACGCATTGCGTAGGTCTAGCTTGGTGAACACCGTAGCACCCTGTAAGGAGTCGAAGGCAGAACTCATCAAGGGCAGGGGATACTTGTTCTTGACCGTGATGTCATTCAACCCCCGATAATCAATACACGGTCGAAGAGAGCCATCCTTCTTACCCACAAAGAAGAATCCTGCCCCCAGGGGTGATGACGAGGGACGAACGAGACCAGCAGCTAGGGACTCCTTGATGTAGGTCTCCAAAGCCTCACGTTCAGGTCGGGAGATACTGTATAACCTTCCCTTGGGGTAGACAGCTCCAGGGAACAGGTTGATGGCACAATCATATGGTCGGTGGGGAGGGAGTGACAGAGCCTTCTGCTTACTGAAAACTTCCCCCAAATCGTGATATGTCTCGGGAACCAGGGACAAATCTGGGGGTTTAGCCTCAATCACCTGACTGGGAACCGAATGGGGACAGGCAGTCTTGAGACAGTTAGCATGACAATCAAGGCTCCAACTCGTTACCTTGCCCGTCATCCAATCGAACGTGGGATTGTGTTCCTTCAGCCAGGGGTATCCAAGGACCAGAGGAACATGGGAAGACGGCAGAATGAAAAATGAAATCATCTCAGAATGATTCCCCGACAACAGCATCTTAACCGGTTCAGTCCTCATCGTGATACGTGCCAGACTACTGCCGTCCAGAGTGGTAGCTTCAATGGCTTCCGGCAATTGCTCCTTGGAAAGCCCCAGCTGTTCCACCAACTCGGCATCTAGAAAGCTTCCATCGGCACCTGAATCGATAAAAGCGTTAATCGCTAAGCTCTGATTCCTGTTCATAAGGGTAGCCGGAAACGGGGTCTGACAGAGGTATTGAGAGGTCGAAACTGGCTCGCTAAAAGTCCTCCCAACTTTAGCGAGCCGCGCAGTTTGACGACCGCCGGGGAACCAGTGGCGAGGTAATGTCCCGAACCACCACAGTAGAGGCAACAGTTAGTCCTACGTCTGTGTTGGCGCTCCTCCTTGGTTAACCCGTGCCGCCCCACTTGCATGGGTTCAGAATCGGGAGACAGAACCTCTCCACTAATCCTGTGTGGTGGCCGATGATCGACGTATTCTGATCCAATCCCCGACCCGACTGGAACCTGAGAAGCTGATCGGTTGGACGGAACCCATTGCTTCTCCCTCCTTCGCTCTCGGACTCGATTATCCACCCGAATAGACAAGGCTACCAAGCTGTCCAGGTCACTAGGCTCCGGATAGGAGATCAACTCATCCTTGAGCTGCTCCGACAGACCCTGGTAAAAGGCCGCTTGCAGAGACTCCTCATTCCACCCACTCTCCACAGCCAACGTCTTGAACTCGATCACGAAGTCGGCCACGCTGCGAGTTCCTTGGCGAAGCGAAAACAGGCGCCTAGCTGCGTCCCTCCCTCGGACGGAATGGTCGAAGAGCTTCCTCATCTCGGCCGTGAACCCCTGGTATGAAGCCATGCAGGGATCCTGTCGTTCCCAAACGGCTGAAGCCCACTCCAGCGCTCGACCACGCAGCAACTCAATCACAAAGGCTATCCTAGCCTTGTCTGTGGCATAAGAGTAGGGCTGTAGATCGAACACTAATCCACACTGCATAAGGAAGGAACGGCATCTTCCCAGCTCCCCCTCATATTTATCCGGCGTCGGAACCTTGGGCTCACGGAAGGACACAGCTCCAGAAGCGGCAGGCGAGATGGGTGAAACCGGTAGTGGATCCTCCACCGGAAACTTGCGTTGGTTCTGGACCTCCGTCAGACCCGGTAGAAATGTTCCGAACTGACAACGCGATCTCCTGTAGTACCGTGCTATGATGGCCCAACATCTTCTCCTGATGGGTAATGGCATGGCGAACAGAGTCCAGGTCCGCTGGGTTCATTACTGGCCGGATCGTTCTGTCACGAGTTACAAAGCCAGAACCCAGAAGCAGACCAGGACAAGGTAAGTTGAAACGAAGGTGAGTGTTTATTTACAAATTCAAGAGTGATGCTGAATAATCCAGGGAACAGAGCGGGCGGCGTTGATTAGTTGTTGGGGGTGCAGTGGTTGATCCCATCATGGCTCGGCAGCCGCCGACCACCAGGCAGAGGTTTGGATGAAGGTTCCGGACGAGTGATGTTCATGGCTAACGATCCGGCAGGGAATGGATGTTAGGCCAGAGCCTAAGAAGGGTGATGATCAGGACCAGGTGTGCAGATTGCTGATGGGATGCAGGTGCGGAAATCAAGAGAGCTCCCCGGAGCGTTCCAGACCCCTCGGGAAACTGGAGCTCACGAGCAGAAAAACTAGTCCACAGACAGGACCCGACTCAGACTGCCGGGATCGTTACAAAGACAGTGTGGTCAGTGGAGACGGCACGGTTAGCTGTGACCATACTTGTTTGGTTTTCCAATCCATCTGTGGGATCAAAAGATCCATCAAGTCTGCTCCGAGTAGCAGGGGTTCACTTTCGAGGCTGGTAACATACACAGGGTGAACAAGTCATACGTCTTGGAAGTGTCGTTTCAGCATGAGTCTCAATGTGAGAGGAGAGGTAGTCTGAGTGAAACCTCAAAGTTTAGTATCGCATCGTTCCGTTTTTAACCAACATTTAGCTGGGTTCAAAGCCCTTTTGAGATCATTGAACAACAATTGAGAGATGAGCGATATTGTCGAGCCCGAATCAATTAGCGCATGACAGGATGAGCAGTCATCCAGGACTGTATCCAGGTTTGGGCTGTTTGAGACGCGTTTTGTGGTCATATTCCCCACAAAGTGGAGTGGTTGTTCGCAATGACGTGATGTGTCATTAGTGTTCATGGTGAAAACAGATCGACTTATTGGGTTTTGAGTGGAATTGGCTATTGCAATGTTTTTGACCTTTTGCGTCGCAACATTTGTATCAGAGTCTATAGACATAGCCTGTGGGCTTGTTTCTAGATCGAGCGGGCCCTGGATAGGGTCTCGAATGAGAGCGGGAGTAAGTTGATCGTTTACATCCTCGCAAATGGTGATCATTTTGGCGGACCTGTTGTCCGGCAAATCCACGTCTAGTCATAGTGACTTATCTTTTTCCCCTTTCTCAAAATGTTTGCACTTCTGTATTTCTCTTTGCAGAAATTCTAGAGAGAATCTGATGAAGTTTTGATCAAGTTTTGTGTTGGTTGGGTGCAGGAACGTAACGATCAGGTTGATTGTAGCGGTAGTCGTTTCGCTGGCGGCGTACTTTACAGTTATTTTGACCGGGGCGGGTAATGGTATCGTGGTTTCGTGGTAGAAACCGTTGTTGTGTGTCATCACTCAACGCTTCAATACCTGATAATGCACCCTCTAACTGGAGTGAGTGCTCCTGTTCAATCTTCAAACCCAAGGTTACAGGGCTCTTAGAGTTGTGCAACTTTGATGCCTCAAAAGCTGTGCTCACAAGCTCTCTGAGGTCTGAGATTGGTAAACCATGTGGGCTGTAGGACCCAAGTACAGTGGCTTGCGAAAGTATTCACCCCACTTGGCATTTTTCCTATTTTGTTGCCTTACAACCTGGAATTAAAATGGATTTTTTTGGGGGGTTTGTATCATTTGATTTACACAACATGCCTACCACTTGTGAAACAAACAAGAAATAAGACAAAAAAACTGAAAACTTGAGCGTGCATAACTCTTCACCCCCCCAAAGTCAATACATTGTAGAGCCACCTTTTGCAGCAATTGCAGCTGCAAGTCTCTTGGGGTATGTCTCTATAAGCTTGGCACATCTAGCCACTGGGATATTTGCCGATTCTTGGATGGGTTCCGCTGGTGTACAGCAATCTTGAAGTCATACCACATATTCTCAATTGGATTGAGGTCTGGGCTTTGACTAGGCCATTCCAAGACATTTAAATGTTTCCCCTTAAACCACTCGTGTGTTGCTTTAGCAGTATGCTTAGGGTCATTGCCCTGCTGGAAGGTGAACCTCCGTCCCAGTCTCACATCTCTGGAAGACTGAAACAGGTTTCCCTCAAGAATTTCCCTGTATTTAGCGCCATCCATCATTCCTTCAAATCTGACCAGTTTCCCAGTCCCTGCCGATTAAAAAACATCCCCACAGCATGATGCTGCCACCACCATGCTTCACTCGTACATAGCGTTTTCCTTGATGGCCAAAAAGCTCAATTTTAGTCTCATCTGACCAGAGTACCTTCTTCCATATGTTTGGGGAGTCTCCCACATGCCTTTTGGCGATCACCAAATGACTTTGCTTATTATTTTCTTTAAGCAATGGCTTTTTTCTGGCCACTCTTCCGTAAAGCCCAGCTCTGTGGAGTGTACGGCTTAAAGTGGTCCTATGAACAGATACTCCAATCTCCGCTGTGGAGCTTTGCAGCTCCTTCAGGGTTATTTTCGTCTCGTGGTTGCCTCTCTGATTAATGCCCTTCTTGCCTGGTCCGTGAGTTTTGGTAGGCAGCCCTCTCTTGGCAGGTTTGTTGTGGTGCCATATTCTTTCCATTTTTAAATAATGGATTTAATGGTGCTCCGTGGGATGTTCAAAGTTTCTGATATTTTTTTTATAACCCAACCCTGATCTGTACTTCTCCACAACTTTGTCCCTGACCTGTTTGGAGAGCTCCTTGGTCTTCATGGTGCCGCTTGCTTAGTGGTGTTGCAGACTCTAGGGCCTTTCAGAACAGGTGTATATATAATGAGATCATGTGACACTTAGATTGCACACAGGTGGACTTTATTTAACTAATTATGTGGGCTTCATAGCAAAGGGGGTGAATACATATGCACGCACCACTTTTCCATTATTAATTTTTTGTAATTTTTTTAAACAAGTTCTTTTTTTCATTTCACTTCACCAATTTGGACCATTTTGTGTATGTCCATTACATGAAATCCAAATAAAAATCATTTTAAATTACAGGTTGTAATGCAACAAAATAGGAAAAACGGCAACGGGGATGAATACTTTTGCAAGGCACTATAGGTTTCGAAGATGGGATAGATGTTCGACAGAATCATTTGTTTCAAGGTTAATGTGTCTTCCATTCCTGTTTCAGTGAGCAGGTCAAAGTAAGCTGAATGAAGCCTATGATAGTAAGCTTGTGGGTGTTCATTCCGAGCTTGTTTGAGAGTGTTAGCCAGCGAGCTGTTGTGTTTATGAGTCGCAGAACCGTGGCAAGTTTAGCGTAGTCGTTTTGCACATGTTGCTGTTGTATACGAATGAACCTTGTCACGTGTCTATTCGATGTTCACTTCAACAGATAAAGCCTGTCAGAATCCGTAGCGTTTGGGTAGCCATCCAAGGCGTCCTCTATGTCTGCTTGGAACGTCTCAGTGTCGTTTAGCTTACCTGGAACGGGGTCAAAGGTGCAGAAGTTTTTGACGAGTTTGTCAAGGCGTTCCGTGTCAAGTGCGTGGAGAGGATTGGCTTCATCCTGTGGGGAATTGTGGGCCGAAAGGCCATGAGGAGAAACCAAGCTTTGGCTTTGTTGGTGAGGAGGCAAAATATTACTCTGTGCCGAATGGCCAAGAGGAGAAGACTGAGGGACACCTGAGAGAGGCAATGTCTGAAACCTTCTGTTGTCTTCACTCCTTTGTGTACCGAGCTCAAGGTTGCGAGCTTGGTTGCTTGACTGGGTAGTCACGCTGTAGAACGTGACTGTTCTGGTATTCCTCCAGATGTTACCTAAGGGTGGTATGCTGCTGCGTAGCAGAGTCCACTTGAGTGCTTAGAGTACTTATTTTATACAAACGAGTGTCGCACTTGCTCCATTCGGCCTCATACTGATCTGTCATGGTTTGCAGGTAGAGGTCTTGACTGCGGAGCGAGAGATTCAGTGATGAGATTTCCTCCGCTTTCTTAGATATCAATATTTCCATCTTCATCACCTGAATTCTCACATCATTAATTTGGTCAGCGACTTCAATGAGTTTCGCTGATTTGTCATATAACTTGGTCATTGTGTTCATTAACTGATCGTCTTTGTTGTGCAGCATTTGGATTAGAACATTATTGCTTTGAGTAACGTTCATCAAAACTGCATGTATGTTATCAAATTGCGCGCTCCTGTTTATAAATAACTTGTCAGCTTTATCTAGTTTGGTGTGGACTTTGTCGTATTTAGTTTTGGCTAAATCGAGTTGTTCCTGTAGAAGACAATTTTGTTGAAGAGTTTGTGCTCGTTCGTCGTCATAAGTCTTTTTCATTACTTTTAATTGTTCAGTTTTCAGAAGCAGTTCCATGGTTAGCAGTATTTTTTACTTTTCTGCTTTTGTCATTAGTGTCCTGGTTCTCTTCACCTGTCCCTTCATGTCGACCGGTTCTTGCTCGTACTTCTGCTGTGCATCCCGGTACAGGACCGATGTCAAGCTCTGCTGGCCATACACCAGGGCTATACTGGAGCGAACCTTTACAAGGCCTACGACCAAATTGTTTATTTTGGAGGGTGTTTGTCGCTATTTCTGCTATTTTCCGCTAATGGCATAGTTAGGGTTTATATCGCTGCTGAGGTCAGTGATCAATCCTTTAATGGGTGAGGGTTCACAAATTAGCGTGGGAATGGGGATTGGACGTGAAGTAATTAGCAAAAGCAAATTGAATTGATTAATTAACGATAATGATTAATCATACATGGATAGGCTATCTGGGTATTAAACTTTAATTAACTTGAAAGTGTTGCTTTATCTAGGGTAATATGGAAAAGTTTAAAATTGTCTCCTTTGTTGAACCAAATAAATGTGGATTTTATCCAAATGATCAACCTGAAAAGGTATGTTCGGCAATTTAACTTATTAAATTGAATGAGACAATGATATCCAATAATTTGAGATTGGCTGGATTATCATAAGTGTAACGAGTAGTTCAAATGTGAGAGTACATTCACCACCAGGGTCACTTATCCCTAAGGGTTTAAACCACATGGGATTCCCGTGAAGGCGGGACTTCAGTCAATACTGGATCAGTACTGTTGGAGTTGGCTCCAATGAGGTTTCAAAAGTGAAATGAATTGATTAATCAACGATAATGATTAATCATACCTGTATAGGCTATCTGGGAATTCAACTTTAATTAACCTGAGAAGCGTTGCTTTATCTAGGTTAATATGGAAAAGTTGAAATTGACTCATTAGTTGGAAGAACCTGAAAAGAACCTGAAAAATTTAACTTATTAAATTGAATGAGACAATGATATCCAGTCAGTTGAGATTTGCTGGATATCATAAATGTAGCCCGTAGTAACACACTATAAGAACACATTTTACCCTCACATATAAAATACAGTTGAAGTCGGAACTTTACATACACCTTAGCCAAATACATTTAAACTCAGTTTTTCACAATTCCTGACATTTATTCCTAGTAAAAATTCCCTGTCTTAGGTCAGTTAGGATCACCACTTTATTTTAAGGATGTGAAATGTCAGAATAATAGTAGAGAGAATGATTTATTTCAGCTTTTATTTCTTTCATCACATTCCCAGTGGGTCAGAAGTTTACATACACTCAATTAGTATTTGGTAGCATTGCCTTTACATTGTTTAACTTGGGTCAAACGTTTCGGGTAGCCTTCCACAAGCTTCCCACAATAAGTTGGGTGCATTTTGGCCCATTCCTCCTGACAGAGCTTGTCAGGTTTGTAGGCCTCCTTGCTCGCACACGCTTTTTCAGTTCTGCCCAAAACTTTTCTATAGGATTGAGGTCAGGGCTTTGTGATGGCCACTCCAATACCTTGACTTTGTTGTCCTTAAGCCATTTTGCCACAACTTTGGAAGTATGCTTGGGGTCACTGTCCATTTGGAAGACCCATTTGCAACAAATCTTTAACTTCCTGACTGATGTCTTGAGATGTTGCTTCAATATATCCACATAATTTCCCTTCCTCATGATTCCATCTATTTTGTTAAGTGCACCAGTCCCTCCTGCAGCAAAGCACCCCCACAGCATGATACTGCCACCCCTTTGCTTCACGGTTGGGATGGTGTTCTTCGGCTTGCAAGCAAACCCCTTTTTCCTCCAAACATAACGATGGTCATTATGGCCAAACAGTTTCATTTCTGGCTCCCAGGTGTATTTTATACAGGTAATGAGCTGATATTAGGAGAACACTCTTAAAGGGAGTGCTCCTAATCTCAGCTTGTTACCTGTATAAAAGACACCTGTCCACAGAAGCAATCAATCAATCAGATTCCAATCTCTCCACCATGGCCAAGACCAAAGAGCTCTCCAAGGATGTCAGAGACAAGATTGTAGACCTACACAAGGCTGGAATGGTCTACAAGACCATCGCCAAGCAGCTTGGTGAGAAGGTGACAACAGTTGGTGCGATTATTCGCAAATGGAAGAAACACAAAATAACTGTCAATCTCCCTCGGCCTGGGGCTCCATGCAAGATCTCACCTCGTGGAGTTGCAATGATCATGAGAACGGTGAGGAATCAGCCCAGAACTACACGGGATGGTCTTGTCAATGATCTCAAGGCAGCTGGGACCATAGTCACCAAGAAAGCAGTTGGTAACACACTACGCCATGAAGGACTGTAATCCTGCAGCGCCCGCAAGGTCCCCCTGCTCAAGAAAGCACATATACAGGGCTGTCTGAAGTTTGCCAATGAACATCTGAATGATTCAGAGGAGAACTGGGTGAAAGTGTTGTGGTCAGATGAGACCAAAATGGAGCTCTTTGGCATCAACTCAACTCGCCGTGTTTGGGGGAGGAGGAATGCTGCCTATGACCCCAAGAACACCATCCACACCGTCAAACATGGAGGTGGAAACATGATGCTTTGGGGGTGTTTTTCTGTTAAGGGGACAGGACAACTTCACCGCATCAAAGGGACGATGGGTGGGGCCATGTACTGTCACATCTTGGGTGAGAACCTCCTTCCCTCAGCCAGGGCATTGAAAATGGGTTGTGGATGGGTATTCCAGCATGACAATGACCCAAAACACACGGCCAAGGCAACAAAGGAGTGGCTCAAAAAGAGACACATTAAGGTCCTGGAGTGGCCTAGCCATTCTCCAGACCTTAATTCCATAGAAAATCTGTGGAGGGAGCTGAAGGTTCGAGTTGCTATGGTAATATTTTATGTATCATTAAGGCAGATGTCACATGGCCTTTTGGAGTAAGCCACATGTGACATCTGGACGTTGAAAGATAAGGGTAGAGTGGCACTAAAAGATGTTAATCATTTATCTTAAGGGGAGTAGCTTTGTATGCTATGTAAACATGACTGTGCATTTGTGTGTGTATAAAAGAGATTTCTGAGCCAGAGAGAGACAGTTGCTCCATGGAGCAAGCTCGGCTTTATTATGCAATAAAGTCTAATTCTTGGATTCACAAGCTCCAGTTTCTTGAGAGATATTTTTGAGTTGACTACAGTTGAGTCAAATATTTCTTCTACATAATTGGCGAGCTTTGCCAGGAGTTGTGGTCATTGTGATTTGATTGGTTGTGGTCAAGTTGGATGATTAATCTG
Organism: Coregonus clupeaformis; assembly: GCF_020615455.1. Taxonomy (NCBI): domain Eukaryota; kingdom Metazoa; phylum Chordata; class Actinopteri; order Salmoniformes; family Salmonidae; genus Coregonus; species Coregonus clupeaformis. The sequence continues at coordinate 59,945,014 of NC_059192.1, forward strand.
TCTCATTCAGGTTGCTAATCTGGACAGTCTGATCGATCTGTTTGATTCGATTGCTCAATTCGTGCGTTCAATCGTCGGGGTCACTCGGTTGCTCATCTGATGCGTCTGTTCGATTCAGTCGATTCATTTGATTCATTTTGCTGATCACTGTCTGGGCCATTTCGGCACGGGCGGCTGTCCATCTGGTTGAGCGATCAGATAATAACATGTTACAAAGTCCTGCGAATACCGCTTTAAAACGTGTCGAGGAATTGAATCGTTTTTTAGGACTGCTTAGGTAGGCGAAATCCTGTACAAATATCGCTTTTTCTATGTGTCGAGGAAGTGAATCAGAGAAAGAGAGCAGAACTTACAGGTCGCTTAGGAAAGCGTAGTAGAAGTCCGGGTGTCGAGGAAGTGTATCACCTAGGGGGCTAGATAAATAGAAATCCTGTTTAAAACTGTTTTCTTGTGTCGAGGAAGTGTATCAAGAAGGGGTTAAGTTTACAGGTAACTTAGACAAGTGTGTGAAAGAGTGAGAGTGCAAGTGAGTGTGAAAATGTCCTTGGTGGGGAAAGGTTGACGCACCTTTTCTGGACCGTTACTTAAGTGTAACCTGGTAGGAAGGACGCACCTGGTCTCACACCAGGAGAGAAAGAGTGAATGGTGTGTGGATGCTCGTAGGGGTAGGAACACGCATATAGCTGAGTGATTTAAAGCTAAGATAAAACACTAGCAAGGGAAAGATTTATGAGGTGTCCACACAAAGGAAAAGTGGACATCAGGAGAAATTATTTTATTATTACATAAAGAATAGAGCTGAGTGATTCAAAGCTAAGATAAAACACTAGCAAGGGTAAGATTCATGAGGTGTCCACACAAAGGAAAAGTGGACATCAGGAAATATTATTAAGATATAAAGAGACTGTCAAATGCCCATTAATAATAAATAAGTTCTAACCAAACAATAATCAAAAAAGCACAAATAGTTTAACAATAAAAGCAAATACTAATATAAAAAATAAATAAATAGGAGGAATACTAAAATAGATTAAAAAGGAAGTTAAAAATATAGGCCATGAATATGAATAAAACGGCGGTAGAAATACTGAGTGCTAGGTATCCCTTAGGCAAAGAAGAAATAGCGAAAACATCTGAAAAATGGGAGAAACGCACCAGGAAAATGGGCACCAAATGGCCAGAAGGAGGAACATTTGATGTCTCGGTGTGTGAGGAAATGGAAACACTGATAAAGAACCATAAAGCAAAAAACACAGGAAAGAAGAGAAGCGCCAAAAAAGAAAGTGAAAAAGAAGTACTCATCATGTTCAAAATGGAAGGAGAAGGATTGCTAAAGAACATGCAAGAAGCCAGAAACATGTTGAAAAAAGATGATGAGAAAACAAACAAAAAGAAAGCAGATTGGTCTGTGGGACCTCCACCATATGTTGGTGGACAATATCCCCAGGTGTCCGGAGTAATATCAATAAAAGGAGAAATAGAAATGGAAGAAGAAAGACCTTTGTTTACATCCTCTCAAAGGATGGAAAAAGACTCGAAGGAATCAAGCGAAGGGCAGAAATCAAGCCAAATAGATTGGACTGCTATGGAGAGCTGAGGGAAGCATTGGGAAGAATGAAAATGACGAAGATAGATGATGGAGAACTCTCAGATGAAGAAATGGCAGATATTGAAGCAACAAACAAACTAATAGAGAGAGAAATGGACAGGATGAGGCGAATGTTGAGAGAAAAGGAAGAAAAAAAGAGGGAGCAAAGTGAGGTAAGACAGCGTACAGGCAGAGAGCTAGAGGAGGAAGAAGGAGCAGCAGCTGAAATATGGGGAGATTGCAATCAAGGCGTAAGGGAAGAAAGATTGCGCAATAGGAGAACATTGAGAAGACCTGAAAAATACAAGGGACAATATCCAATTCTAATAAAAGTTACCCAGGCTCACTATGTTCCGTGGGGATCACAGGACCTGGAAGGATTGGTTGCCCGTCTGCCAGATTTGCATGATGGGGCAGGAAAATGGATTAGGATTTCTGAGGAACAAACCATGGGGAAACTGCTGGCTGTGGGGGATCTGAAGGCACTGTTGGCAAGGGTGGTTGGAAAGGCAAAAATGAGGATATACTGGGGAACAGTGACCTGAGGAGAGAAGTGAGTGACCCACAAGGAGATGGGATGGACTTTGATTATAATAATAATAATAATAATATGCCATTTAGCAGACGCTTTTATCCAAAGCGACAGTCATGCGTGCATACATTTAATTTTTTTGTGTATGGGTGGTCCCGGGGATCGAACCCACTACCCTGGCGTTACAAGCGCCGTGCTCTACCAGCTGAGCACACACCGCCCCGAAGTCTGGCAAGCACTAAGACTGGAATACCCGGCGAGAATTGACCCCAAGTCACTGAAAGGGGGGACACTGGGAGAAACTGAGAATCCAGCTGCCTATCTACATGAACAGATGAAACGATGGAGACTGGAAACAGAACGTGATCCAGAAGGGGACCCACTGATGACAACTCTATTCCGAAAATCCATAATAGAGGCAATGCCCCAATCAGTGAAAAGCAGGCTGGAGGATGTGGTGGGACTAACCTCAAAGACACACAAATAATTCTGTGACCATGTGATACATGCAGTAGAAAAACACAGAACGGATGAACAGAGACTTATGGAGCAGGGGAGAGACATTCAGAGGAAACTGACTCAACTCCAATTGGAAGAACTGACAAACAGAGGGAAGAAGAAAATCCAGGCCCCAGTAACAGCACCTGCAAATGAAACAGGAATAATGGCTGCAGTCACTCCAGGAGGGCCATATCTGCCTCCCGCACCACAGGCCCAAGTACAACCCACAGTACCAGTAGTGAATGTGTATGCACAACAACCCCGGCAATGGAATAATAACAATAAACAACAAAAATTTCAGCAAAATAATAAAAAAGGAGGAAATCGGGGCCCACAAGGGCAACCTGGAATTTGCTGGGGATGCCAGCAGCAAGGGCATACCAGACGAAACTGCCCCACAAACCCCTGGCAACAACAGGGGAACAAAAACCAAAATAATTGGAAGCAAACTGACGGCTGGCAACAAAATCAGCAACAAATCCAAGGTCCTGTGAATCCATGGGCAGGGCCCAATCAGGGGTATTAGGGGTGCCCAGAGAATCCTACCGGGGCGGGTCAGTTTACAGTACTAACTACACGAGCTGATCAATAACCTATGCTTCAGGTTCAAATAGAGAACAGAGGCACACCCATGATGGTTGACACTGGAGCCAATTACACCTGTGTAAATCCAAATTATGCCTCTCACCTCCCCATGTCTGGCAAATATGCCAAAACTATAGGATTCTCGGGACAAATGCAGTTAATTTCAATGACAGCTCCAGTTCACCTGACAGCGGATGACAAATCCGCAACCCTCACTATACTTGTATCAGAACACACCCCTGTCAATCTATTGAAAGAGATGCCCTATGCAAAATGGGTATACAAATTCAATGTTCCTCTGAAGGGGTAATTATAGACAGGGCAGGGTTAAACTTACAAATGGTAATGAAACAGGATACAGCAAATGTCTATTGGTTAGGGGATATTGAGACAGAAGTAGATAGGGTAGTAAAGAAATGGGGTAGGTTTATTCAGGCTCAGATACCAGAAGCAGAAAGAGGAAAGTCAGAATTGCACTGCACCATGCAATATGATCCCTATCGTGATGATCTTTTAGAGCAACTGTGGTTGTTAGACGCAAATGGAAAATCAGTACCTATAATGTCTCAGTACATAATTATAGGAAAAAAAGGAGCAGCAATGGAGGTGACGGACATGGATGGCTCAGACTTTGTGGCAAAATGGTATAATGTTTCTGAAGATGCCCCACACATTACCTTGCTGGTGAACAAGGGAATGGAGGCCAATGATTTGGGCCCCATGATGAAGCGAGCAAAAACAATTCCATGGAACAAGAAATCCACTGATTTATCACTCAAAAGATAAAGCCTTAATCAAGATACAGCATACTACAATAATGACTGGGGACCCAAGGGAAGTGGAAGTTACATCCCAACAGCTAACACAGCTAGGGGAAGCAACAGAATTTGAGGACCAGCAAAAACAGGAAATGGAGAAAACATACCTCATGAGGTATGGTCACAACATGATACAGATGTTGGATTGGTAAAATCAGCAAGTCCTGTGTTTGTCAAAATAAAGCCAGATGTTAAGCCCCCCTAGAGGGCTCAATACCATATGAAACCTGAAGCAGTAGAGGGCATCAGTGCCACAATTGAGGGACTGATAAAAGCAGGAGTAGTTGTAACACACCTTTGTTGCCGGTCCTTAAAGCAGATGGGGAAAAAGTGGAGGCTGGTACATGACTTAAGGGCCATAAATGACATAGTACAAGATTGGCCTGTTGATGTTCCAAACCCTCATACGCTACTCACCAATGTTCCACCAGAAGCCAAGTACAGTGATTGACCTATGTGGAGCATTTTTTAGTGTGCCCCTGGCAGAAGAGTGCAGACACTTGTTTGCATTTACCTACAAAGGTAAGCAATACACATACAGTGGGGAAAAAAAGTATTTAGTCAGCCACCAATTGTGCAAGTTCTCACACTTAAAAAGATGAGAGATGCCTGTAATTTTCATCATAGGTACACGTCAACAATGACAGACAAATTGAGGGAAAAAATTCCAGAAAATCACATTGTAGGATTTTTAATGAATTTATTTGCAAATTATGGTGGAAAATAAGTATTTGGTCACCTACAAACAAGCAAGATTTCTGGCTCTCACAGACCTGTAACTTCTTCTTTAATAGGCTCCTCTGTCCTCCACTCATTACCTGTATTAATGGCACCTGTTTGAACTTGTTATCAGTATAAAAAACAACCTCAAACAGTCACACTCCAAACTCCACTATGGCCAAGACCAAAGAGCTGTCAAAGGACACCAGAAACAAAATTGTAGACCTGCACCAGGCTGGGAAGACTGAATCTGCAATAGGTAAGCAGCTTGGTTTGAAGAAATCAACCGTGGGAGCAATTATTAGGAAATGGAAGACATACAAGACCACTGATAATCTCCCTCGATCTGGGGCTCCACGCAAGATCTCACCCCGTGGGGTCAAAATGATCACAAGAACGGTGAGCAAAAATCCCAGAACCACACGGGGGGACCTAGTGAATGACCTGCAGAGAGCTGGGACCAAAGTAACAAAGCCTACCATAAGTAACACACTACGCTGCCAGGGACTCAAATCCTGCAGTGCCAGACGTGTCCCCCTGCTTAAGCCAGTACATGTCCAGGCCCGTCTGAAGTTTGCTAGAGTGCATTTGGATGATCCAGAAGAGGATTGGGAGAATGTAATATGGTCAGATGAAACCAAAATATAACTTTTTGGTAAAAAGTCAACTCGTCGTGTTTGGAGGACAAAGAATGCTGAGTTGCATCCAAAGAACACCATACCTACTGTGAAGCATGGGGGTGGAAACATCATGCTTTGGGGCTGTTTTTCTGCAAAGGGACCAGGACGACTGATCCGTGTAAAGGAAATAATGAATGGGGCCATGTATCGTGAGATTTTGAGTGATAACCTCCTTTCATCAGCAAGGGCATTGAAGATGAAACGTGGCTGGGTCTTTCAGCATGAGAATGATCCCAAACACACCGCCCGGGCAACGAAGGAGTGGCTTCGTAAGAAGCATTTCAAGGTCCTGGAGTGGCCTAGCCAGTCTCCAGATCTCAACCCCATAGAAAATCTTTGGAGGGAGTTGAAAGTCTGTGTTGCCCAGCGACAGCCCCAAAACATCACTGCTCTAGAGGAGATCTGCATGGAGGAATGGGCCAAATACCAGCTACAGTGTGTGAAAACCTTGTGAAGACTTACAGAAAACGTTTGACCTGTGTCATTGCCAACAAAGGGTATATAACGAAGTATTGAGAAACTTTTGTTAATGACCAAATACTTATTTTCCACCATAATTTGCAAATAAATTCATAAAAAATCCTACAATGTGATTTCTGGAGAAAAAAAATCTCGTTTTGTCTGTCATAGTTGACGTGTACCTATGATGAAAATTACAGGCCTCTCTCATCTTTTTAAGTGGGAGAACTTGCACAATTGGTGGCTGACTAAATACTTTTTTCCCCCACTGTATACTCGGACTCCACAGGGATTTAAGCATTCTCCTCATGTGTTCAATCAGGTGTTAAGAACAGATCTAGAAGATCTAATACTTGAAGGAACATTGATCCAGTATGTGGATGATCTGTTGATCTGCGCTGCCTCCTTAGCACAATGCCATGCTGATTCTATGAAGGTTTTAAAGCGACTGGCAGGAGGACACAAGGTGTCAAAAAAGAAACTTCAGTACTGCCAATCTCAAGTTGAATATCTAGGAAGAACAATTGCACATGGAACAAAGGCGATAGCACCAGGACAATTGGAAGGAATCAGCAAGGCACCACTTCCTCAAACAGTTGCTCAGATGATGACGTTCTTAGGGATGACTGGATTCAGCTCAGACTGGATAGAGGAGTATGCTGTTAAAACTGTTCCTCTGCGAGAAATCATGAAAGAAGCAGGACAACTAGACCTTAGAGCAAGCCTGGAATGGAACAGTGACGCATTGACTGCGTTTGAAACAATAAAGAAGGAAATGCAGTCAGCTCCGGCTCTAGCAGCCCCAGATTACACAAAACCATTCTTGTTGTATGTGGCAAATAGATGTGATAGGTATGCGACAGCGATACTTATGCAAGAGACATGCAGTGGAAGAAGAAAACAACCTATTGCGTATTATAGTTCTAAACTAGATTCTGTTGCCCAGGGATATCCACCCTGTTATCAAGGTCTAGCTGCATTACAATATGCATATGACAAAGCGTCCACAATTACTATGGGATACCCGGTAATAATATATACACACCATAAAATAGTGGAACTAATAGAACAAGGGAAGTTTGTCCTTACCAATGCTAGAACTTTGGAATACATGACTCTATTGACCTATCCAGATGTTTCCATTAAACGATGCAGTACAGTAAACCCAGCTGAAAGAATCCCCTTAGAGTTTGAGGGGCAAACACATGACTGTGTAGCAGATTCATTGACATTCACTCGACTAAGGCCAGACTTAGAGTCAACCCCGTTGTCCAGCCTGGGGAAAGAGTGCATAGAAGAGTATTTTGTTGATGGATCCTGTTATAAAGATCATGTGGGAAATCATGCAGGCTATGCAGTAGTGCAAAAACAAGGAGAAGATTTCAAAGAGGTGATAGCAGAATACTGTCCACAGCCATGCTCAGCCCAGTTGGCTGAACTAAAAGCACTGACTGCAGCTTGCATCCTAGGACAACGAAAAACTGTTAATATCTATACTGATTCAGCATATGCACATGGGGTGTGTCATTTATTTGGGGCAGTCTGGGAGCAGCGAGGGTTCAAGAAAAGCGATGGTACACCCATACAACACCACGAGCAGATTGTGGAATTAATGATGGCGTTAATGTATCCCACTAAAATGGCGATAGTGAAATGTCAGGCGCATAGGAAAGGAAAGGGATTTATAACCAAAGGAAACAATGCAGCTGATGAAGCTGCATAGAAGGCATCTAGATGCACCGTCCCAGTGTTAACAGCACCAATGGTTATTATTGAATCCATACCACAGCCAGATGATATAATAAGGATGCAGGAAAGAGCAGGACCGTATGAACAGACTATGTGGCACCAAAGAGGGGCCACCAAAGATGTGAAGGGATTATGGAGGTCTCATGAAGGAACCATAGTAGCACCCATTGTGTTGCTCAACTTACTGATAACTGATGCGCATGGTTTTGACCATTGCGCAAGGGGGGAAATAGTAAGGAAAATTTAAAATAAAGGATACTGGTCTCCATACCTACAGGCAACAATAGATGAGGCATTAGCAAGATGTGAGGTGTGTGCACAAAACAATGTAAGGAAAGGAATAACAACGCCTATAGGGCACATACCAGTTCCTGAAGGACCATTTCGACATTTAGTCATGGACCATGTAGATATGATAAAAAAGGTGAATGGAAAAAGGTACATGCTAGTGATCATAGATAGATTTAGTAGATGGGTAGAAGCGGTACCCTCAGCAGATATAGGATCAGGAACAGTAATCAAACTTCTAACCAGAGAAGTAATACCCAGATTTGGAATACCAATAGAAATCAGTTCAGACAATGGATCAGCGTTTATTCAGAAAACAGTGAAGCAAGTATTACAGCAGCTAAGGATTAAGCAAAGACTAGGGTGTGTGTATCGGCTGCAATCTCAGGGGATGGTTGAGAGAATTAATGGCACCCTCAAGGCTAAACTGAATAAAATCTGTGCTAGTGCAAAGCTCAATAGGGTGGATCCACTACCACTAGCGTTGATGAGTTATCGCATGCAAACTAACAGAAATACGCATCTAACCCCGCATGAAATGCTTACGGGTCGACCCATGCCAGTGCCAGGTCTAAGAGGGCCCTACAAAGGACCATCATTGGAACAATTAGAGATGGAACTTAAAGCATATGTAAGACAACTAACTGCTATACAGTGGGGAAAAAAAGTATTTAGTCAGCCACCAATTGTGCAAATTGTCCCACTTAAAAATATGAGAGAGGCCTGTAATTTTCATCATAGGTACACGTCAACTATGACAGACAAAATGAGGAAAGAAAATCCAGAAAATCACATTGTAGGATTTTTAATGAATTTATTTGCAAATTATGGTGGAAAATAAGCATTTGGTCAATAACAAAAGTTTCTCAATACTTTGTTATATACCCTTTGTTGGCAATGACACAGGTCAAACGTTTTCTGTAAGTCTTCACAAGGTTTTCACACACTGTTGCTGGTATTTTGGCCAATTCCTCCATGCAGATCTCCTCTAGAGCAGTGATGTTTTGGGGCTGTCGCTGGGCAACACAGACTTTCAACTCCCTCCAAAGATTTTCTATGGGGTTGAGATCTGGAGACTGGCTAGGCCACTCCAGGACCTTGAAATGCTTCTTACGAAGCCACTCCTTCGTTGCCCGGGCGGTGTGTTTGGGATCATTGTCATGCTGAAAGACCCAGCCACGTTTCATCTTCAATGCCCTTGCTGATGGAAGGAGGTTTTCACTAAAAATCTCACGATACATGGCCCCATTCATTCTTTCCTTTACACGGATCAGTCGTCCTTGTCCCTTTGCAGAAACACTGCAGGATTTTAGTCCCTGGCGGCGTAGTGTGTTACTGATGGTAGGCTTTGTTACTTTGGTCCCAGCTCTCTGCAGGTCATTCACTAGGTCCCCCCATGTGGTTCTGGGATTTTTGCTCACCGTTCTTGTGATCATTTTGACCCCACGGGGTGAGATCTTGCGTGGAGCCCCAGATCGAGGGAGATTATCAGTGGTCTTGTATGTCTTCCATTTCCTAATAATTGCTCCCACAGTTGATTTCTTCAGACCAAGCTGCTTACCTATTGCAGATTCAGTCTTCCCAGCCTGGTGCAGGTCTACAATTTTGTTTCTGGTGTCCTTTGACAGCTCTTTGGTCTTGGCCATAGTGGAGTTTGGAGTGTGACTGTTTGAGGTTGTGGACAGGTGTCTTTTATACTGATAACAAGTTCAAACAGGTGCCATTAATACAGGTAACGAGTGGAGGACAGAGGAGCCTCTTAAATAAGAAGTTACAGGTCTGTGAGAGCCAGAAATCTTGCTTGTTTGTAGGTGACCAAATACTTATTTTCCACCATAATTTGCAAATAAATTCATTAAAAATCCTAGAATGTGATTTTCTGGAAATAAATTCTCAATTTGTCTGTCATAGTTGACGTGTACCTATGATGAAAATTACAGGCCTCTCTCATCTTTTTAAGTGGGAGAACTTGCACAATTGGTGGCTGACTAAATACTTTTTTTCCCCACTGTACATAAAGTGATCTATCTCCAGGAAAAAGGGCGAGAACCGAAACCTGGACCAGAGGAGCCAGGGCCGGTGATTCCAGGAGATCGAGTCTACATCCGAGTGTTTCGCAGGAAGTGGAACGAGCCCAGGAGAGTAGGACCATATACGGTGATCTGAGCGACGCCCACAGCAGTACAGGTGGAAGGAAGCACGACGTGGTACCATCTAAACCACTGCACCAGGGTACCAAAGAGAACCGGTCTGCCATCGGCGAGCCATGGGGAAGAGGAGGATGTTGAGGCACCAGATGGAGTCCAAGAAGAAGAAGCATGCACGAGTCCAAGTGCCAACGTCGAAGGACAACAGGCACTCCCACCCGAAAATCCGGAGAGTCGGAAGGTGGGGCCTGATGATGTGGGGAATACTGCTGATAGGATACCTGCATGGCAGATCCCCCAAACACAAGCAGAGACCCAGGGAATGGAGGGACAACAGGTGATGGAGGAGGAAGCGATCTTTCTACCATTGAAGGAAGTGACTCCTCTGCTGTTGAGGAAAGGGACTTTCCCACAATTGACTTCTCTGCCCTCACATGATTACATTTACATTTTACATTCTAGTCATTTAGCAGACGCTCTTATCCAGAGCGACTCACAAATTGGTGCATTCACCCTATAGCCTTTTTTTTTTGGGGGGGTAGAAGGATTATTTTATCCTATCCCAGGTATTCCTTAAAGAGGTGGGGTTTCAAATGTCTCCGGAAGGTGGTGAGTGACTCCGCTGTCCTGGCGTCGTGAGGGAGCTTGTTCCACCATTGGGGTGCCAGAGCAGCGAACAGTTTTGACTGGGCTGAGCGGGAACTATGCTTCCGCAGAGGAAGGGGAGCCAGCAGGCCAGAGGTGGATGAACGCAATGCCCTCATTTGGGTGTAGGGACTGATCAGAGCCCGAAGGTACAGAGGTGCCGTTCCCCTCACTGCTCCATAGGCAAGCACCATGGTCTTGTAACGGATGCGAGCTTCAACTGGAAGCCAGTGGAGTGTGCGGAGGAGGGGGGTGACGTGAGAGAACTTGGGAAGGTTGAACACCAGACGGGCTGCGGCGTTCTGGATGAGTTGTAGGGGTTTAATGGCACAGGCAGGGAGGCCAGCCAACAGCGAGTTGCAGTAATCCAGACGAGAGATGACAAGTGCCTGGATTAGGACCTGTGCCGCTTCCTGTGTAAGGCAGGGTCGTACTCTCCGAATGTTGTAGAGCATGAACCTGCAGGAGCGGGTCACCGCCTTGATGTTAGCGGAGAACGACAGGGTGTTGTCCAGGGTCACGCCAAGGCTCTTCGCACTCTGGGAGGAGGACACAACGGAGTTGTCAACCGTGATGGCGAGATCATGGAACGGGCAGTCCCTTCCCCGGGAGGAAGAGCAGCTCCGTCTTGCCAGGGTTCAGCTTGAGGTGGTGATCCGTCATCCATACTGATATGTCTGCCAGACATGCAGAGATGCGATTCGCCACCTGGTTATCAGAAGGGGGGAAAGGAGAAGATTAGTTGTGTATCGTCAGCGTAGCAATGATAGGAGAGGCCATGTGAGGATATGACAGAGCCAAGTGACTTGGTGTATAGGGAGAAAAGGAGAGGGCCTAGAACTGAGCCCTGGGGGACACCAGTGGTGAGAGCACGTGGTGCGGAGACAGCTTCTTGCCACGCCACTTGGTAGGAGCGACCGGTCAGGTAGGACGCAATCCAGGAGTGAGCCGCGCCGGAGATGCCCAGCTCGGAGAGGGTGGAGAGGAGGATCTGATGGTTCACAGTATCAAAGGCAGCAGACAGGTCTAGAAGGACAAGAGCAGAGGAGAGAGAGTTAGCTTTAGCAGTGCGGAGAGCCTCCGTGACACAGAGAAGAGCAGTCTCAGTTGAATGACCAGTCCTGAAACCTGACTGGTTTGGATCAAGAAGGTCATTCTGAGAGAGATAGCAAGAGAGTTGGCTAAAGACGGCACGCTCAATAGTTTTGGAAAGAAAAGAAAGAAGGGATACTGGTCTGTAGTTGTTGACATCAGTGGGATCGAGTGTTGGTTTTTTGAGAAGGGGAGCAACTCTCGCTCTCTTGAAGACGGAAGGGACATGGCCAGCGGTCAAGAATGAGTTGATCAGCGAGGTGAGGTAGAGGAGAAGGTCACCGGAGATGGTCTGGAGAAGAGAGGAGGGGATGGGGTCAAGCGGGCAGGTTGTTGGGCGGCCTGCAGTCACAAGTCGCAGGATTTTATCTGGAGAGAGAGGGGAGAAAGAAGTCAAAGCATAGGGTAGGGCAGTGTGAGTAGGACCAGCAGTGTCATTAGACTTAACAAACGAGGATCGGATGTCGTCAACCTTCTTTTTCAAAGTGGTTGACGAAGTCATCCACAGAGAGAGGAGGGGGGGGAGGGGGGAGGATTCAGGAGGGAGGAAAATGTGGCAAAGAGCTTCCTAGGGTTAGAGGCAGATGCTTGGAATTTAGAGTGGTAGAAAGTGGCCTTAGCAGCAGAAACAGATGAAGAAAATGTAGAGAGGAGGGAGTGAAAAGATGCCAGGTCGGCAGGGAGTTTAGTTTTCTTCCATTTCCGCTCCGCTGCCCGGAGCTCTGTTCTGTGAGCTCGCAATGAGTCATCAAGCCACGGAGCTGGAGGGGAGGACCGAGCCGGCCGGGAGGATAGGGGACACAGAGAGTCAAAGGATGCAGAAAGGGAGGAGAGGAGGGTTGAGGAGGCAGAATCAGGAGATTGGAGGGAGAAGGATTGAGCAGAGGGAAGAGATGATAGGATGGAAGAGGAGAGAGTAGTGGGAGAGAGAGAGCGAAGGTTGCGGCGGCACATTACCATCTGTGTAGGGGCAGAGTGAGTAGTGTTGGAGGAGAGCGAGAGAGAAAAGGAAACAAAGTAGTGGTCGGAGACATGGAGGGGAGTTGCAGTGATCTCCGACAATTTAAGAACTGTGGAATTGCTCTAACGGTAATAGCAGTTAACCTAGGAGAGATGGTGGTGAGTCTACCTACAATTATACAATATTCTAGAGATAGTCTTACTGAGCCAGGAAGAATTGTTGTTATAAATAAAGAACAATTATCGTACACAGGATGGCCTAGATTGGGGAAATGTCAGATTGAAGGATATGCAATGTTTAGAATATAATGCTTAAAAAATAATTGTGTAGAAGTTGAGATAAAAGGGAATGGACATGGAAAAATAATGGATATAAAACAAGCCAAACATCTCATGATTTAGTCAGTACTTAATAAATTGGTTCCTGAAGCTAAAATAAGAAATATAATACAATTGCATGTACCTTTGGAAATAGCTCGAATCAGTAGTTCTATTCCAGCCCAAGTACTGACAGCTATGGAAACTCAAAAATCCTTTTCAATACGTAGGATAAAACCTCTGCCAGAAAAATCACTTTGTGGGTGGGATAATCATCAAACAAGAGGAGAAGCAATCTGGGATGAATATGGTTGCCAAATAGAAGTTAACAAAGGAGACACTAGTTGGGAAATTACCTTTAAGGAATTGACTCAAGATAATAATGCAAAGTACATATTGGAAATAGTTAGTGTTAAAGGGTTAGAAGGGAATAGTATAATAACAATGGATATTGATCCTATTTCCAAACACCAATCTAGACAGGAAGAAGAACCTGAAATAGTTAATGTAACTATGACCACTACCCAAGGACCACTAAATATTATAGTGGTTGAACCAACAAAGACAGGATTAGAAAAAATAGGAACAACTGGGTTTTTTCAAAATGTATGGGATTCTTTAACTAATTGGGGAAGTCAGGAAAATAGACAATCTACTTCAGCCCCAACAGTAACACCAAAAGTAATGATAGCATCAACAAAAATAGAAAGGCTATGGGAGGGAGCCATGCAAAATGATTGGTACAAATGGGCACAATATTCAGCTAAATTAATTAATAGAAAAATGAATTGTTTAGTATGTGCTCCTTCTCCATTAAAATAATTGATAGTAATACCAAATCCACACAGTTACAAGGACTGTGCCAACTTTAAACGAAGCTACTGTCATCTTAAAAGAGGAGAAAGGCCCTACTGTCCTGCAGAATGTTTATCATTTTTGGGAAATCCCTATCATTACAGATTCTATAATCAAGTAGGATGGGGAGAGTGGTGTAAAAAATTTGATACCAGAATAGAGCCCAGAAAAATGGAAGCACCGGAAAAATACAGTATAGACTATAATCAAAATTATGAATGCTACAATAAAACAGATGGGGAGCACGATTTGGGAAAATTTAAGGGAAAGTGTGAGATCACATGGCACCTAAATAATGTCCTGGAATGCAGATACCCCCCACAGAGCAGTTTATCAGGCAGCAGGATCAAGTACTGGGGTAATAGCTACAAATGGAGGGCCGGGTGACCCTGGGGAATGTGAGAAGCAAACACTGGCAATGCCATTGATTTCTCCTTATGAGGATCAATCGGTGGCAGTGGCAGATTTCTTTTGGGTATGTGGACATTTGGGAATCCTGAATGTTTGTATGAAGTTGTTCCTGGGGGTGGATGGGCCTGCCATGGTTACAAAGCAAAACAGGAAAACTTGGAGGTTAATATAGAGGAAAACCTTGCAGACTTGTATCCAATACCTGACTGGGCTATGGGTCCTCATCAGGATGGGTCAAGTAATGAGGAAGATATATTGGTTTAAATATATGCGTGTAAAATGAAACCACATATGGCAAGGCTAAGAATAAGTAAATGCGCATGCTTACATTAATTTAAAATTAATCTCTGTATTATTTGGGACATTGTTGGAATGTCCCAAAGGGGGGATTATATGGTAATATTGTATGTATCATTAAGCAAATGTTAGGAAATGTCAAAAGTAAAATATAGTAAACATGATTGACATTCTATAATTCAGATGTATGTTTAAATAAGGAATATAGCCAATACAGTGTGTAACCATGCCTTAATGTATGTATGTGTATTGTTTTTGAGAAAGGGTCTGCCACCAATATAATGAGATAAGAGGAAGAGGTCATATGGAAAAGCGCCCATGGCCTTTTGGAGTAAGCCACATGTGACATCTGGACGTTGAAAGATAAGGGTAGAGTGGCACTAAAATATGTTAATCATTTATCTTAAGGGGAGTAGCTTTGTATGCTATGTAAACATGACTGTGCATTTGTGTGTGTATAAAAGAGATTTCTGAGCCAGAGAGAGACAGTTGCTCCATGGAGCAAGCTCGGCTTTATTATGCAATAAAGTCTAATTATTGGATTCACAAGCTCCAGTTTCTTGAGAGATATTTTTGAGTTGACTACAGTTGAGTCAAATATTTCTACTACATTGCCAAACGTCAGCCTCGAAACCTTAATGACTTGGAGAAGATCTGCAAAGAGGAGTGGAACAAAATCCCTCCTGAGATGTGTGCAAACCTGGTGGCCAACTACAAGAAACGTCTGACCTCTGTGATTGCCAACAAGGGTTTTGACACCAAGTACTAAGTCATGTTTTGCAGAGGGGTCAAATACTTATTTCCCTCATTAAAATGCAAATCAATTTATAACATTTTTGACATGCGTTTTTCTGGATTTCTTTGTTGTTATTCTGTCTCTCACTGTTCAAATAAACCTACCATTACAATTATAGACTGATCATGTCTTATACACCGGTAGTGTATATACAGCTGTGGAGAAAACTAAGAGACCACTGCAAATTTTTCTTAAATCAGCATCTCTACATGTATGACAGCCATTCCATTCCACTGTCTGTTGAATTCCAACACAGGCACACCTCATTCTACTGGATTAAGTACTGATTAAGTGATCACATAAACCAAATCTTATTTAACGAGGAAAAGTATAAAAACCACTGCTGTGGTCATCACTATCCTCTTGCAATAGGACCAGCTGGATGGCAAAAACAGTGCTAATAGTACCTCAAAAGTAATATTAATCAAAAAATAACTATTGACCATGCCAAAAGAGTTGAAAAGGAACGTTTTGAGTGAGGAAAAGAAGGCTTCAATTCTGGCTTCACTGGCAGAGGGATACAGTGAGCATCAGGTTGCTTCCATCCTTAAAATGTCAAAGACGGCGGTTTATAAGAACAAGGTCAAGCAGCAGACATTGGGACAACAAAGCTACAGACCGGCAGAGGGCGAAAACAACTCTCTACTGACCGGGATGACCGCCAAGTCATTCGAATGTCACTCAACAACCATAGGATGACATCAAGTAACCTACAAAAAGAATGGCAAACGGCAGCTGGGGTGAAGTTCACGGTGAGGACGGTTCGAAACAGGCTCCTAGGGGCAGGGCTGAAGTCGTGCAAAGCTTGAAAAAAGCCCTTCATCAATGAGAAGCAAAGAAGAGCCAGGCTGAGGTTTGCAAAAGACCATAAGGATTGGACCGTAGAGGACTGGAGTAAGCTCATCTTCTCTGATGAGTCCAATTTTCAGCTTTGCCCAACACCTGGTCGTCTAATGGTTAGACGGAGACCTGGAGAGGCCTACAAGCCACAGTGTCTCACACCCACTGTGAAATTTGGTGGAGGATCGGTGATGATCTGGGGGTGCTTCAGCAAGGCTGGAATCGGGCAGATTTGTCTTTGTGAAGGACGCATGAATCAAGCCACGTACAAGGTTGTCCTGGAAGAAAACTTGCTTCCTTTTGCTCTGACAATGTTCCCCAACTCTGAGGATTGGTTTTTCCAGCAGGACAATGCGCCATGCCACACAGCCAGGTCAATCAAGGTGTGGATGGAGGACCACCAGATCAAGACCCTGTCATGACCAGCCCAATCTCCAGACCTGAACCCCATTGAAAACTTCTGGAATGTGATCAAGAGGAAGATGGATGGTCACAATCTATCAAACAAAGCCGAGCTGCTTGAATTTTTGCGCCAGGAGTGGCATAAAGTCACCCAACATCAATGTGAAAGACTGGTGGAGAGCATGCCAAGATGCATGAAAGCTGTGATTGAAAATCAGGGTTATTCCACCAAATATCGATTTCTGAACTCTCCCTAAATTAAAACATTAGTATTGTGTTGTTTAAAAATTTACATGAACTTATTTTCTTTGCATTATTCGAGGTCTGACAACACTACATATTTTTTGTTATTTTGACCAGTTGTCATTTTCTGCAAATAAATGCTCTAAATGACAATATTTTTATTTGGAATTTGGGAGAAATGTTTTCAGTAGTTTATAGAATAAAACCAAACTGTTATTTTTACCCAAACACATACCTATATATAGTAAAACCAGAGAAACTGATAATTTTGCAGTGGTCTCTTAATTTTTTCCACAGCTCTATATATTATTTTTGGCCACACCAAGATTGACATGCTAAAATCGCCACTGAATTTAACAGTTCCATGTCATGCCATGCTGTTCATATAAATAATTTCTTATAATTTACCGTTTTCTCGCAGTTATTTATCCCGGGAAAAGGTAATGGTTTTGGCCGGTAAATCCGGTAAATCTCTGTAAACAGGTTCCTGCCATTCAACCCTAAAGTAAAGTGATAACACATTAATATATTGTATAAATAAACAAAATATCTGACATTGTATTTTCATTTGCATTCCCATTTAAAAGCACTTTGCTGTGCTTTAAAATGGTTGAAAGCGCAGTGATAGATATTTGGGTGACAACTAAACCAAAATTCAGACTGTTTTCCCATTGGGATTGTGTTGTGCTTTTAGATGGTTGAAAGCATAGTGGTAACACATTGGAAATTCAACTAACTTTTGGCTATCTTTTTGAGTGGGTGAATATAGGTAGTAATCTCATTGATCAATGTCTCTACCAAATATTACCCAATTATCCACGTATCACTGAAGCGTTACAGATTGCGCGATAGACATGTAAAGGTAATTTCTGATTTAGCCGACATATGCAGTGCTTACCGTAAACGCAGTGTCAACTATTGTGGGAACACTGAATAGAGCCCTGAGCCCCAGGTCAGGTACTCACGCCCGTGCACACACACACACACACACATAAACACACACACACGTAATACTCCGACTAAAAGTCTGTCCCTTACCAGACACTTGCTTACTCTGACCGTGATCTGATTCACCCTGAGATTCATCCTGAGGACCCTTGGGCAAGGCAGGCAGATGTCCCCTCACATGTCATCAGTGTGTTAAATCATTAACATTAAACAGCATCACATTAACATCTCTTCCCCTAGCCTGGGGTACTTCCAGACAAGATGCCTTTGATGGACGTATAGTTGGACTGTGTGTCAGGGTCTTTTCTGTCTTCTATTTGAACTGATGAACTGCAGTCCATATGGTGTAAGTCAGCTGGTGCCTTCAACTATTGTATTTCCTCTTCATCTTTGAGTAATTCATCTTTGAGTCACCTCTGATTTGAGCCTCTGAGCCCATTATGGTGTGAATAATAAATGGCAATTATCTATGCAACATGAAAGTCTGCATATTCCACACCAATTTCTCCCAAGTATGGGCTGTAGCTGGTATGTTGCATATCAGAGACATTAAGTTGTTGGGGTACATGAGGCATTGCTCCATCATAACATCTCCATGGAGATGAGGACATATCCACCAGGAGGAATACATTTAGGCTACTGTATGTCAACACATTTTTTATGCGGTCTCACTTGAATGACACAACATAGGAATTGTCACTTATTTCCATGCATCGGCTTGTACAGGTTTTTTCTTAACTCAATGGTTTGTTTAGTATTGGCATGATGTCTTAGATTTCAAGGATTGAGTAGAGGTATATGTCAAGCATAGTTTTGCATCTGAGCAGACAGGTGAGCATGCTTCAATCCAAATAGCCTCTATTTAAAATGAAACATTTCTGTTTGCCTGAAAGGTAATGAGAATGTTCATGTGATCCAATCATCCCAGACAATTATCAATTACTGTCTGTAGATTTCCAATTCAGGTTATTTGAGGCACTACACAGGGTATTACACTTGTATAAACAGTGTATGATTAATTATACCTTTACTATGTAACTGTCAAAAGCATGCCCTTTATATGTTAGTCAATCCCCAAGTGTTTTCCCCATTCCACATTCATAGAAAAATTAATCTTATTGATTTTCATCAGTTGTTGCTATGTGCTCATTCTATTGGAATAGTTAGTAAGGGTACAGTAGGCTGAAGACCTGCAATGGTGTTTAAATGAAGAGTTATGTTTTTCTTAAGGATTACTGCATGATTTGTTGTTATGTAGAATTTATAATCAGATAGAAAATTAAATCAACAGATAACATAAATGTTTTTCGATAATTTAAAGGGGAAATCCAGTTGCTACATCCTTTTTTGGACTTAGAAATTAATTATATCTACCCATTGATTCTTGAAGAATGTAAATTATAAATGCCTCAGGAGCTTAGTTCTACTGTCGTACCCCATCAGAACCCAAAATATAAGCTTGTTTTACTCCAATGTTTGTAAACAAAGTAAATGTAAACAAACACTACATAGCCTCAAAACATGGTTACAACTATAATTTTGTAAATCATGGATGGTCAGTTCTTGCATCCATAGCTCTGTCTGTGAATATGAGAGTGGTTATATTTCTCCAGCCCCATCCCTCAGCTTTTTACTGAAACAGGGGCGGGGAATATGCTTTGTTATTGTTTCAACTGCTGATTGCCACTTTAAATCATTCATGAGGTTTTTCTAAAAATGTGCAGCAGCGTTTACACAGCAGGGCGATGATAACCTCCAAATTTGATTTATTCATCAAGGGCACTTTTCAATCCGTATCGCGGAAGTTCAACATTACCACGTGATTTAAATTTAAAGCAATGTTGCCGCGTTAGCGGAGACTGCATTCATGGTAAAACACTGCATATGTCGGCTCAATCGGAAATTACGTTTACATTTC
The DNA here is from genome assembly GCF_020615455.1 of Coregonus clupeaformis. NCBI lineage: Eukaryota > Metazoa > Chordata > Actinopteri > Salmoniformes > Salmonidae > Coregonus > Coregonus clupeaformis. The sequence goes on from NC_059192.1 coordinate 59,964,806, forward strand.
TATCGGCGCAATCTGTAACGCTTCAGAGCCCCAAGTCACACACATTTGTCTGTTTTATTCCATACAAGGGGTATGTAAAATAACTCATGCACACTGAGGTCTATCAATTCAAATAAACAATATGAGGAGACATGGTACTGGTGAAGGAAGTATGATGGGTTTTACAAGTGGTGAATGTTTTTTCATTTTCCATTTTAATTGGTTTTCGACAACCTATACTCACATAACATAACTTCAGTTAATGCAAATGTAAACAAACACAATATAGCTTAAAACATGGTTAAAACGATAATGTTGAAATCATTGATGGTCAGTCCTTGCATCCATGGCTCTGTCTATGAATTCGAGAGTGGTTACGTTTATTCAGCCCCATCCCTCAGCTTTTTACTGAAACAGGGGTGGGGAAAACACTTTGTTATTGTTTCTACTGCTGATTGCTGCTTTAAAGAGGAGTGTTTTTAATTTCAGTCAGGATTGTTGTGGCACCAAGTTACCTTACCTCATCTTACCTTGCTCTACTCCCAAAACAGATGTAATGTTCTCACCGGCAACAATACTAAGTTATTTTTTAAATCCCAATTTCCAAGAACACCTGTTGTTTGTGTATTCTCTGAAGCTCCCATACATTTTCTGTCTCCCTAAATAGTCATTTGAGCCACTTGTGATTTTTTATTGATTTAATATATTATGATTGTTATCAAACATTAGCTGTCATGCACTATACAAATGCAATTAAATCAACATTGAGTGGACGGATGAGGCATAATATACACATTCATAACTCATCTAAATTCATTTAAATCTGGGTGTTCCCTAAAGTCTCAATGCTGATTATTGCCTCAAGGTATTCATTTCCTAACACCATTTCATTTATTTATTGCTACGTATTTCTACACATTTAGGAAAGTGTCACATTTTTGCAATTGTGTTGTGGATATAACAAGTTTCTCCCAAACTAACAGTTAAACTCTTCAGCCAAACAAACTCAAAATGTTTCAGCTGTGTGATAAGTAGATACTTTTTTCACATAAAACCTGGGTATTACAGGGTTGTGCGTCTCTCTACCTGCCAGAGCATCATCTACAGCTCAGCCTGGTGAATTTATGCAGAAAACCAACCATGCACATCTTTGCTATGCCAACGACAAACAAAAGCCTAACCAATTAATTCAATAACGTTGCTCCAACACAACGCCTCTACTTTCAGACAGAGCCAACACTGAACTGCTTAAATTAGGATATTTGCTGATGCTGTAGCTGGGGAGATACAGTATAGTAAATAAGTCGGAGAATGGGCAAGACACCTGTCATCCCATCTCCGTGCTCCTTTCATCCATTTTCCTCTACCTGGCTGCGTTACAATGGCATCTGCCGAGTTTAAGTACATACAGTATAATAGGCTCTGGGGGTCCTCCTAAGCTTCCTTGAAAAATTGGCCAGACAAATTGTTTGGTTCACCTTAAGTGATTAAAATGAAGCCTTAATAACTCACTAATTTGGAGGGGGTGGCAGCATTTCTCTCCTCGGAGAGTGGCGACAATAGAGGAACCATCTGTTTTCTGCCAGCCAGATGTTTATATGTGGATGAAAGGACGTTGTTATTTTGTGTTCCTGAAATGTGCCGTAATCCAGTATCACAGAACATGCGTGGTTTCTATTACCTGTGGTGCATGATGAATCAATGATTAGAATGGAGCATAATGCATTGTTAAAACTGCTCCTGTGTCAGACCTTATTACAAAACTAAACTCCCCATGCCCATGTTTCATGTTAAATATGTTTAATGGGATTTGAAGGCTACTGTTGTTGCAGTGTTACTGTAGCTGTTGTAAGCACCTCTATGATTCTGTCTAAAACCATTTTTAAATAGCTTCTTAGCCCATCAGGCTGATAACAGATTTCCAAACTGCTAAGTAATGGATGCTGCTATTGTCAGCTCAGCTCTCTCTCTACCCATGGTCTATCAGCTGATTAGTAATGAGATACGTCCAAATATGAAGACTCACTCCTAGCCTTAGAACCCCCTTTTCCAATGTGATAAGGATTTGAGCAGACATCTCAGTATGATACCATACTGTGCATTCTGTGTAACTGTCCCCTCTGTGTATTCTCACAAGCTTCAAGACAACATTTTGTGAGATGTTTTTAGGAAGTCACATTAAAGGACAATATGACAATTCCTGATGGGCCTTTCCTCAACAATTGGAACTATGGGAAGGATCTACGTTCAAATATCATAATTTGTTTATCTGGGCCTCTCAAAATCTAATGAGACTGATTAGGTTTGTCTGTCTTTGTACATTAAGGAACACAGAGCAGCACATGCTTAGATACACAACAATAAATGTGTCCGGCAGTTCAAGCAGCAAATATTTTGTGATTTAGCTGGCCAAAGCCACCACTTTAGTAATAATGACATTCTTGCTAGTGAAACCCATTGCTGGGTAGCCTTAATTTGCAAAAAGAATGTGGTGACTCTGAGACCATCCGCTGTTAGTTGGGAAGGATGTTTTAAAGCTTGCATAGAGAAGTATTTCCCCCAAATCAGTTCAGGCAAGATGTAACCCAGTTCTTAGAAACTGAAGCTCCACCTGTAACAATTAACAAAATTATTAGAATGATGACAAAAAACATGAAATTAGCATTAATAGGCTACAGGCAACATACAGCAACTGAAGTAAGTGATATATTACTATCGATGGCCACCCTGCCACTTGGTTTGCGTGTCACGCCCTGACTCAGGGGATGCTTATATGTTGAGTCAGGGTGTGTGTATTCCTTGTTGTGTTAGTTCTACGTTGTAGAATCTAGTATGTCTATTTCTATGTTGGCCGGTGTGGTTCCCAATCAGAGGCAGCTGTCGCTCGTTGTCTCTGATTGGGAACCATACTTAGGCAGCCTATTGGCACTAGTGGGATCTTGTTCCAGTTAAGGTATGTTGTGTTGTGCTGCCTTGGACTTCACATTTCGTTTTGTTTGTTGTTTTGTCGTTGTGTTTAATATTTAATAAACATGTACGCATATCACGCTGCGCCTTGGTCTGACCCTTCTGTAAACGAACGTGACATTGCGGCTGGGAGGCTGGAGAATATAGCCATTATTCAAGATGGAACTGATTGAAAGGACTGACTTAACATATCAAGTTATTGCAGGATATACATTTTGTTTATGACTAGATTAAATACAAATGAAAGGAAATGCCTAGAGTGATGAGAGTTAAAGGCAGTAGTAGGTCTACTGATCTCAAGAAGTGTGGATTAAATATTATAATTTTTTAATCACTGAAGACTCAATTGATAAAATGACATTGATATTGCAAAGCACCACTTGTTAAGTAGGCTACGATTATGCATGTAAACCAACTTTATAATGTCATATAATGTAGTTTGAGCCCACTCCTATGCAACCATACAGCTGTGAACAGCGTAACAGCAATCGACCTGTGTAGACCATTGGACGGGAGTTCATGGTCAGGCAGAGCACGACCATGAAAGAAGTGCCGGTGTTATGGCGTTCCATACTTTGTAATATAATTAATAGAGAGGAGAGAGCGATAGCAAGGGAGAGGAAACAACACGTTAAGGGGAAAGACTAGGCCTGTAGGTTACACACCTGAAACCAAACATAAAGCCTAGACTGCAAACGTGCACTAGATCCGTGCTAGACAGTGACGTACATTCATGGATGCCAAGGGAAGCAAGGCTTCCCCAAAATATTTATTTAAAAATAATGTATCTTTGGTCTCTCTGTGTTTCATAATTTCCCTCAATTCGCAAGAGGCTGAATGTATCTCACCGGAGAAAGCATCCGAGCGAACGAAACAGCGTCCGTCTGTCTCAGTATGTGTAGCGTATCTGTCACGTTGTATAATGATTAGAAGACAGGCGCAGGAATACATATTAGGGGATTTATTTCTCCACCCCAACACAAAGAGCGAGGTGTAACCTCTACACAATACACGGGACAAGACCTGTAAACAACAAGAGCACAATATACGGTACTCACGAGACCAACGGACATGGGACAATAATCGACAAGGACAATGGGGAACAGAGGGCACATATATAGACATATTAATCAGGGGGAATGGGAACCAGGTGTGCGTAATGAGACAAGACAGTCCGAGGTTGGTGGTAATGATCCATGTCAGTGACGCCTAGAAAGCCGGTGACGTAGACCTCCAGAACTGGTGAACGGAATGAGCAGCAGTTCCCGGGGGGATCTGTGACAGTATCTCTCTGATGCTGTTTGGTCAAATAGAGTATAACACTGAATGCAAGGAAACCAGCGAGCATTTGGCCTCCCTTGATAAAAAAATTATAGACAATCAGCGTTGAGCTAAACTGAGTGAGCTAAGCTGTGAATGGTCCTGGTGCACCAAAAAAAAGTGCCAAGCGAAGCCAGTTTGGATTTGGCTTCTGACCAATCACTTCATATCAGAAGCCAGACGTCATTGACAGAAAAAAACTTCAATTGTTGCATCTCGTTTTGTTGTTGTCCTCCTGTGGCTGGCTAGCTAGCTAAAATTATCCCTTTCCTAAATTAACCATGGATGGAGATAGTGATTTGGACATGTGGTTTGACTTAATTCTCCATACTGGCCAACGATTATAACAGCGATTCTGATCAACCATAAATGCATACAACATGTAGCTAGATGTAGTATGCTAATATGAAATAGCTAGCCTGACGCATCATTTCCCATTAACAGGAATTTAGGCTAGCTTGCAAGCATTTTAGCCAGGTAGCCCAGGACAACAAAAACTAAAAGTGTGTACTGTATGACAGAGTCATAGACCGTTTAGGCAACATGAAAGAGGAGGATGGCATAGTCATTTCTCTACAAGTAGGGTGAGTCAACATGTTTTTTCTACAACGCACACACACACACCACACACACCAAAATCAGTACCATGGACAGCCACATTATGTTTAGCTTGCGTTAATTGGACTAAATCGTTTTTGGTATCTTTTAGTTGTCACTCTATTAGACTAAGCATAGGTGATTAGATTATGTTGAAATGTGGAAATGTAAATGGTGCTGGAATAGTGGAGGCAGGTCCTGTTTTCTTTGCGACTTGCGGTAACTCGTCATGGTTCTAAATCAAAAGTTGTTTAGTAGTCTGACAATGTCGGAAACATTACTTTTCTTGACCATGCTGTAGGTCATGTAACTGTTTGTTACATGCAATATGTTTTGTGGACTTCACCGGACAGATGTTGCTCTCCGGTTTTGTAAAGAAACAAATGTGTGGATGAATGTATTATCTTATTGTCTCAGCCTTAGGCCTATTCAAATAAAATAAAATAATTTTATTCAGACCTTACCGTAAAATGTTTACTTACAAGCCCTTAACCAACATTGCAGTTCAAGAAATAGAGTTAAGAAAATATTTACTAAATAAACTAAAGTAAAATATAAAATAAAAAGTAACACAATAAAATAACAATAACGAGTCTATATACAGGTGGTACCGGTACCGAGTCAATGTGCGGGGGTACAGGTTAGTCGAGGTAATTTGTACATGTAGGTTGGGGTAAAGTGGCTATGCATAGATAATAAACAGCGAGTAGCAGCAGTGTAAAAACAAAAGGGGGGGGGGATCAATCTAAATAGTCTGGGTGGCCATTTTATTAATTGTTCAGCAGTCTTATGGCTTGGGGGTAGAAACTGTTAAGGAGCCTTTTGTACCTAGACTTGGTGCTCTCGTACTACTTGCTGTGCGTAGCAGAGAGAACAGTCTATGACTTGGGTGACAGGACTCTATGACAATTGTTTGGGCCTTCCTCTGACACCGCCTAGTATATAGGTCCTGGATGGCAGGAAGCTTGGCCCCAGTGATGTACTGGGCCATACGCACTACCTTCTGTAGCGCCTTACGGTCAGATGCCGAGCAGTTACCATACCAAGCGGTGATGTAACCGATCAGGATGCTCTCGATGGTGCAGTTGTAGAACTTTTTGAGGATCTGGTGACCCATGTCAAATCTTTTCAGTCTCTTGAGGGGAAAAAGGTGTTGTTATGCCCTCTTCATGACTGTCTTGGTGTGTTTGGACCATGATAGTTATTTGGTGATGTGGACACCAAAGAACTTGAAACTCTCAACCCGCTCCACTACAGCCCCGTCAATGTGAATGGGGGCGTGTTCAGCCTACCTTCTCCTGTGGTCCATGATCAGCTCCTTTGTCTTGCTCACGTTGAGGGAGAGGATGTTGTCCTGGCACCACACGGCCAGGTCTCTGACCTCCTCTCTATAGGCTGTCTCATCGTTGTCGACACTGTTGTGTCGTCAGCAAACTTAATGATGGTGTTGGAGTCGTGCTTGGCCACGCAGTCGTGGGTGAACAGGGAGTACAGAAGGGGACTAAGCACGCACCTCTGAGGAGCCCCCATGTTGAGTATCAGCGTGGTAGATGTTTTGTTGCCTACCCTTACCACCTGGGGGCGGCCTGTCGGGAAGTCTAGGATCCAGTTGCAGAGGGAGGTGTTTAGTCCCAGGGTCCTTAGGTTAAGGATGAGCTTTGTTGGCACTATGGTTTTGAACGCTGAGCTGTAGTCAATGAACAGCATTCTCACATAGGTTTTCCTTTTGTCCAGGTGGGAAAGGGCAGTGTGGAGTGCGATTGAGATTGTGTCATCTATGGATCTGTTGGGTCGGTATGGGAATTGGAGTGGGTCTAGGGTTTCTGGGATAATGGTGTTGATGTGACGCATGTAGGTATTACAGACTCAGTCAGGGAGAGGATGAAAATATTATTGAAGACTCTTGCCAGTTTGTCCGCGCATGCTCTGAGTACACGTGCTGGTAATCCGTCTGGCCCCGCGGCCTTGTGAGTGTTGACCTGTTTTTAGGTCTTGTTCACATCGGCTACGGAGAGCGTGATCACACAGTCAGCCGGAACAGCTGGTGCTCTCATGCATGCTTAAGTGTTGCTTGCCTCTAGGCGAGCATAAAAGGCATTTAGCTCGTCTGGTAGGCTCGCGTCACTGGGCAGCTCCCGGCTGGGTTTCCCTTTGTAGTCCGTAATACTTTGCAAGCCCTGCCACATCCGACGAGCGTCAGAGCTGGTGTAGTAAGATTCAATCTTAGTCCTGTATTGATGCTTTGCCTGTTTGATGGGTCGTCTGAGGGCATGGCGGGATTTCTTATAAGTGTCCGGATTAGTGTCCCGCTCCTTGAAAGTGGCAGCTCTAGCCTTTAGTTCGGTGTGGATGTTGCCTGTAATCCATGGCTTCTGGTTGGGATATGTACTGTGGCAGTCCAGGGAGTTTGATCAAGACGTTTACACAGATCAGACACGGACACAAGTGTGATACCTCAGTTTCAAGGGTATTTTTTCAGCCTTCTGGGCTCCGGGGAATGCTGTGTCCTCTGGGGTAGAACATCGAGCCCCTCGGTTCTATCAGACCGTGAGGACGTCTGTCCGGGAAGCAACCTCTCACTACCTCCAACCCTCCCGTGTGCTGCCCTCCTGGCAGCTTTATGGGCCCCGTATGGATGGTGAGCAATCATCCCTTGATTACTCACCAGCCTCAATCAGCCCCAATTAGTCCTGGCCGGACGACCCGTCAAGACCTGGCAAGTCCAGCAGAGGGAGCCACTGACGCGTGATGTAGACAAGTCTCATTGTAGGGACAATGTCATCGATGCACTTATTGATGAAACCGGTGACTGAGGTGGTATACTCCTCAATGCCATTGGATGAATCCCGGAACATATTCCAGTCTGTACTAGAAAAACAGTCCTGTAGCGTAGCGTCCGCATCATCTGACCACTTCCGTACTGAGCAAGTCACTGGTACTTCCTCCTTTAGTTTTTGCTTGTAAGCAGGAATCAGAAGGATAGAATTATGGTCAGATTTGCCAAATGGAGGGTGAGAGAGAGCTTTGTATTCATCTCTGTGTGTGGAGTAAAAGTGGTCTAGAGTTTTTTTTTCCTCTGATTGCACATGTGACATGTGGTAGAAATGAGGTAAAACGGATTTAAGTTTTCCTGCATTCTGGATGAGCATTTTCTTGTTTGCTTATGGCATTATACAGCTCGTTGAGTGTGGTCTTAGTGCCAGCATCGTTTTGTGGTGGTAAATAGACGGCTATGAAAAATATAGATGAAAACTCTCTTGGTAGATAGTGTGGTCTACAGCTTATCATGAGGTACTCTACCTCAGGCGAGCAATACCTTGAGACTTCCTTAATATTATAGATCATGCACCAGCTGTTATTGACAAATAGACACACACCCTTACCCCTCGTCTTACCAGACATAGCTGTTCTGTCCTGCCGATGCACGGAAAACCCAGCCAACTGTATATTATCTCTGTCGTCATTCAGCCACGACTCGGTGAAACATAAGATATTACAGTTTTTAATGTCCCATTGGTAGGATAGTCTTGAACGGAGATCATCCAGTTTATTCTCCAGTGATTGCACGTTGCCCAATAAAACGGATGGTAGAGGGGGGTTACCCATTCGCCCACGAATTCTCACAAGGCACCCTGATCTCCGCCCCCTATATTTCCGTATTTTCTTCACGCGAATAATAGGGATTTGGGCCTGGTCTCGGAGAAGCAGTATATCCTTCGTGTCAGACTCAATAAAGAAAAAATCTTTGTCCTGTTTGAGGTGAGTAATCACTGTTCTGATATCCAGAAGCTCTTTTTGGTCATAAGAGATGGTAGCAGCAATATTATGTACCAAATAAGTTACGAACAAATGCGAAAAAGCCATTGTCATGCCATTATCATATTTATCACGGTGTCAAGGCATATGAACTAACAGGTTATAGAGCAAGCAACGCAATTATCACAATACATACAGTAGGTTGTAATAAGCCTTTTTTTGTGGCTTGGCTTCCCCAGTGATTTTACCCACACATTTCTACTGGTGCTAGATCAACATGACATGAAAAAAATTGACAAAGACCAATGATGAGTGAATAAGATTGCCACCAGTAACCATATTATTGAAATGTGAAGCCTACACCTTGCCTATCCTGTACATACTGTATAACAATAACATTTGATTGGATTGATAGCCGCTACAATGAAGGCTATATTATAATAACTATGCCTACATGTGTCGAACTTAAGAAAAGCACAGTGGCTTGCGAAAGTATTCACCCACCTTGTCATTTTTCTTATTTTGTTGCCTTACAACCTGGAATTAAAATAGATTTTGGGGGGTTTGTATCATTTGAGTTACACAACATGCCTACCACTTTGAAGATGCAAAATATTTTTTTTTGTGAAACAAACAAGAAATAAGACAAAAAAACAGAACCTCCCCCCCACCAAAGTCAATACTTTTCTAGAGCCACCTTTTGCAGCAATTACAGCTGCAAGTCTCTTGGAGTATGTCTCTATAAGCTTGGCACATCTAGCCACTGGGATATTTGCCCATTCTTCAAGGCAAAACTGCTCCAGCTCCTTCAAGTTGGGTGGGTTCCGCTGGTGTACAGCAATCTTTAAGTCATACCACATATGTGTTACTTTAGCAGTATGCTTAGGGTCATTGTCCTGCTGGAAGGTGAACCTCCGTCCCAGTCTCAAATCTCTGGAAGACTGAAACAGGTTTCCCTCAAGAATTTCCCTGTATTTAGCGCCATCCATCATTCCTTCAATTCTGACCAGTTTCCCAGTCCCTGCCGATGAAAAACATCCCCACAGCATGATGCTGCCACCCCCATACTTCACTGTGGGGATGGTGTTCTTGGGGTGATGAGAGGTGTTGGGTTTGTGCTAGACATAGTGTTTTCCTTGATGGCCAAAAAGCTCAATTTTAGTCTCATCTGACCAGAGTACCTTCTTCCATATGTTTGGGGAGTCTCCCACATGGCTTTTGGCGAACACCAAACGTGTTTGCTTATTTTTTTCTTTAAGCAATGGCTTTTTGCTGGCCACTCTTCCGTAAAGCCCAGCTCTGTGGAGTGTACGGCATAAAGTGGTCCTATGGACATATACTCCAATCTCCGCTGTGGAGCTTTGCAGCTCCTTCAGGGTTATCTTTGGTCTCTTTGTTGCCTCTCTGATTAATGCCCTCCTTGCCTGGTCCGTGAGTTTTGGTGGGCGGCCCTCTCTTGGCAGGTTTGTTGTGGTGCCATATTCTTTCCATTTTTTAATAATGGATTTAATGGTGCTCCGTGGCATGTTCAAAGTTTCTGATATTTTTTTATAACCCAACCCTGATCTGTACTTCTCCACAACTTTGTCCCTGACCTGTTTGGAGAGCTCCTTGGTCTTCATGGTGCCTCTTGCTTGGTGGTGCCCCTTGCTTAGTGGTGTTGCAGACTCTGGGGCCTTTCAGAACAGGTGTATATATACTGAGATCATGTGACACTTAGATTGCACACAGGTGGACTTTATTTAACTAATTATGTGATTTCTGAAAGTAATTGGTTGCACCAGATCTTATTTAGGGGCTTTTTATTTTTTTTAAACAAGTTATGTTTTTAATTTCACTTCACTAATTTGGGCTATTTTGTGTATGTCCATTACATGAAATCCAAATTAAAATATATTTAAAATTACAGGTTGTAATGCAACAAAATAGGAAAAATGCCAAGGGGGATGAATACTTTTGCAAGGCACTGTACCTGGCCATTTAAGGCCAGATTGTTCTTCAAGATGTTCAAACGTTCATACATGACCAGCAGGGTCAAATAATAATCAGTGGCTATAGAGGGTGCAACAGGTCAATACCTCAGGAGTAAATTTCATCATTCAGAGGTCGAGACAGCAGGTGCTGTAGAGAGAGAGTCGAAAACAGCAGGTCCGGGACAAAGTAGCACGTCCGGTGAACAGGTCAGGGTTCCTCATAGGGGTCAAGGGTCATACACTTTGTGACACTGATAAGACATGATTTTACATCTGTTTGATAATGGTGTTATGAAAGCTTTTTTGAGAATTTGTATTCATAAGAACACTTGAGTTTCTGAAATGGGTCATACATTTTGTGACACTGATTACATCTCACCTCTTGTGCCACTTCACTAACACCACGTAGAAATTCTACAAAATATAGCAATAAAAAGTCTGTGTTTCAGACCTGCATAAAGTTTAACACATTGTTCTATAATGTACTTATTCAATTAATCACACATCACTGTCATGGCTGTAGTAAAATAAATACAAATATGATTGACTTACCGTACTCTGTTTCCAGGGTATAGGTAGAGCAAAATAACTCCCTGATGGCGACGGTTTAGAGCAGTTTTTGCTGGGCTGCTCTGGACTGGTCAGCTGTAATCTAATGTGTGGTGTAGTTTTTGGCAAGGTACTGTGTGGAGTGATGGGCATTTTTTGTTTTTTCGGGGTGGACTGAGAAACAGCAGCAATCTCCATCTCCTCTGGTGGGGCATTACCGTGCGTGTGGGGAATAACTGAAGCACCTCCTGTTCTCACATCAACTCCCTCAACCTAATGGAGAGGGGGACACCATTGATGAGCAATTTTGCAGGGCTATTTTCATCATGTTTTTTTTTGTTATAATATATTTCAAGTGTATTAGCTACATGTTATTTAGTAATAGTACCTACCCTTGTTTCCACGCACATGACAATACATACTTTGCTAGGCATTTTGACATGGCAATATTACATTTATTACAATATAGCTAGCTGCTTAGCGAAATACAAACATTACTTACGTTTGCTTTGCTTTCCTCAGTTGAACTTTCAGTCCTAGCGATTGGTACAGCAGTGCTCTTGAGGATAGGTTAGCTTTCAGAACTCCCATGACTGTAGTCTTCCGGGGTAAAATGTTCGCTACAAAACACAACACCTATTAGTTTGGTCCTTTGGGGTATGTACATTCAAATGAAGCACAGTTAGTCACAACTTCAATCTCTCACGATTATGTAATGGGATTTGATGGAAGTGTATTCCCGTGTAGCACGATCTAAATTGATTCTCACAATTTGGAAATGCAATTTTTTTTGTAATCTTTAGCAATCCAACTATCTATGTAGCTTCTTCTTCGACATCAAGACTATCCATATCCTTATCCCTGTGTGGATGATGCTTCAACACTAAAAGTATGTGGAAAATGTGGTCTAACATGCTAAAAACCGAAATATCCCTTTAAGCAACAGTGGAGCTCTCTCTATCTGCCTCTGACCAGTGCTGTAGTTTCACATGGCAAGCATGCACGCCCCTTATCTGCGAGGTGTTTGGCTAACCTTCATCACCATTGGTCATGCAGCCCCTCATCAGCAGCTAAATGGCAGGAGATTATATCAGAATGACCTCCACTTGACATAGATGACAGCCTGCATTCTCTCCAAGATGTGTATCCACCCCCCAAGAGCCACGTTAGTACAGCAACATTTTTATATGCAACACCCACACAGGCACAATCCTTATTCAAAGTTGTTAGACAATGTCCCGAGGGGAGAGGGGGTGCCTCCTATTTCCAGCATATGCAATTAGACAAGCCAAATCTCCCTAGGATGAGGGGAGGAATTCTACAGAACACATAATAATAAAAAGAAAACTGATTGGCTACAGTTACTGTCTGGATACATTATATGCCATTTAGCAGACACTTTTATCCAAAGCGACTTGCAGTCATTCATACAATTGTACATATGGGTAGCCCCGGGAATCAAACACACAATCCTAAATGATAAGTGTAGTTTATAACACAGTTTCGGGAGGAGAGTGGAGAGCTTTAAGCTTCAGACGACACATCTAATCCACAACAGGAACTTGTTTTCCGTGTTGGAATGCAGCTTTAGAGCAAGAACTCCACATATGGGCACCTAGTTTCAAAATATTGGAATGCGGCCCTGGAGCAGGAACTTCATATAGCCCAGACACCCATATTGGAATGCGGCCGATCGGCAAGGAACTCGATATATGGACATAGAGCCTGCATCCAATCTTCATTAACCACAAGCCCGCCTCACTCACTTGAATCCAATTGTTCACAGTGGGGGGGCAGCTCAACCACAGTTCACTACCAGGGGCTGCCCCCACCAGCAGGGGGGCCAGCACAACCACAGTTCACGATTGACGACTGACCCTTTCTGGAGGGGTAGTAAAGTGACAGCTGGAATTTAGAATGCCATGATAATGCATACGTTAAACCACCACTGCCCCCTGATTTATACATTATATTAACACTGTCTAAATCTATCCATTGTTTGTGACTTATTACAAACTGATGCACCGCATACCACATGGATCAACATTACACGAGGGATAGAGAAGCGTGATTTATTGCCATGTCAGTAAATCCACAGAGTCATTACCTGTGAACTCCATAACACTATATACCTTTCAAGTTTCAGATCAGAGAACCTTGAATAATGATTTCATGTGATGAAGAGTAGATTCACATTGACACATGCCACTGCAGCTATAAATCTACATGCCCTCAGTTCACTGTGGTTATCAGTGATTGGACCGATGATGTCTTTGTAACTTGCCAAAGATACCTGTCATGTAAGACAAGAAGGCAACATGCAAACTGTGTGAAGTCTTGGACCTGTGTAGCAGTGAGACAACTCCAGAGCACATGTCACTCTGAGGCCACCGTACCCAAACCACATATCAAGCCACAAACCACATATCAAGCCCTTTGAAAGGTAGGGACATTCTCCTTACCACCAATATGCAGTGGCGTGTATTCATGGATGCCAAGGGAAGCCAGGCTAACCCCCAAAAATGTAAACATAAAAAAAAATACATACTAGTAAAATAATGTATCTTTCGTCTCTCTGTGTTTCATATATGTCTTTCAATTCACAAGAGGCTGAATGTATTTCACCGGAAAAAGCATCAGAGTGAACGAAAGAGCGCCCCTCTGTCTCAGTATGTGTAGCGTATCTATCTGATGCTGTCTGATCAGAAAGAGTATTTATTTATTTCACCTTTATTTAACCAGGTAAGCCAGTTGAGAACAAGTTCTCATTTACAACTGCGACCTGGCCAAGATAAAGCAAAGCAGTGCGATAAAAACAACAACACAGAGTTACATATGGGGTAAAACAAAACATAAAGTCAAAAATAGCACAGAAAATATATATACATTGTGTGCAAATGTAGCAAGTTATGGAGGTAAGGCAATAAATAGGCCATAGTGCAAAAATAATTACAATGAGTATTAACACTGGAACGATAGATGTGCAAGAGATGATGTGCAAATAGAGATACTGGGGTGCAAATTTGCAAAATAAATAACAATATGGGGATGAGGTAGTTGAGTGGGCTAATTTCAGAAGGGCTGTGATCGGTAAGGTGCTCTGACAACTGATGCTTAAAGTTAGTGAGGGAGATAAGTGTCTCCAGCATCAAATATTTTTGCAATTCGTTCCAGTCATTGGCAGCAGAGAACTGGAAGGAATGGCGGCCAAAGGAGGTGTTGGCTTTGGGGATGACCAGTGAGATATACCTGCTGGAGCGCATAATACGTGTGTGTGTTGCTATGATGACCAATGAGCTAAGATAAGGCAGAGATTTGCCTAGCAGTGATTTATAGATGTCCTGGAGCCAGTGGGCAATGAATATGTAGTGAGGACCAGCCAACAAGAGCGTACAGGTCACAGTGGTGGGTAGTATATGGGGCTTTGGTGACAAAACGGATGGCACTGTGATAGACTACATCCAATTTGCTGAGTAGAGCTATTTTGTAAATGACATGGCCGAAGTCAAGGATCGGTAAGAAAAAACAACAACAAAAAACAACAAAAAAAAGAGTCGGTTTTACGAGGGCATGTTTGGCAGCATGAGTGAAGGAGGCTTTGTTGCGAAATAGGAAGCCGATTCTAGATTTCACTTTGGATTGGAGATGCTTAATGTGAGTCTGGAAGGAGAGTTTACGGTCTAACCAGACACCTAGGTATTTGTAGTTGTCCACATACTCTAGGTCAGACCCGTCGAGAGTAGTGATTCTAGTCGGGTGGGCGGGTGCCAGCAGCGTTCGATTGAAGAGCATGCATTTAGTTTTACTAGTGTTTAAGAGCAGTTGGAGGCTACGGAAGGAGTGTTGTATGGCATTGAAGCTCGTTTGGAGGTTTGTTAACACAGTGTCCAATGAAGGGCCAGATGTATATAAAATGGTGTCGTCTGCGTAGAGGTGGATCTGAGAGTCACCAGCAGCAAGAGCGACATCATTGATATACCCAATAATTGAACCCTGTTGCACCCCCATAGAGACTGCCATAGGTCCAGACAACAGGCCCTCCGATTTGACACATTGAACTCTATCTGATAAGTAGTTGGTGAACCAGGCGAGGCAGTCATTTGAGAAACCAAGGCTATTTAGTCTGCCAATAAGAATGCTGTGGTTGACAGAGTCGAAAGCCTTGGCCAGGTCGATGAAGACGGCTGCACAGTACTGTCTATTATCGATCACGGTTATAATATAGTTTAGGACCTTGAGCGTGGCTGAGGTGTACCCATGACCAGCTCGGAAACCGGATTGCATAGCGGAGAAGGTACGGTGGGATTCTAAATGGTCGGTGATCTGTTTGTTAAGTTGGCTTTCAAAAACTTTCGAAAGGCAGGGCAGGATGGATATAGGTCTGTAACAGTTTGGATCTAGAGTGTCACCACCTTTGAAGAGGGGGATGACCACGGCAGATTTCCAATCTCTGGGGATCTCAGACGTTACGAAAGACAGGTTGAACAGGCTAGTAATAGGGGTTGCGACAATTTCGGCTGCTATTTTTAGAAAGAAAGGGTCCAGATTGTCTAGCCCAGATGATTTGTAGGGGTCCAGATTTTGCAGCTCTTTCAGAACATCAGCTGTCTGAATTTGTGTGAAGGAGAAGCGGGGGGGCATGGGCAAGTTGCAGCGGAGGGTGCAGAGCTGGTGGTCGGGGTAGTGGTAGCCAGGTGGAAAGCATGGCCAGCCGTATCAAAATGCTTGTTGAAATTCTTGATTATTGTAGATTTATCGGTGGTGATAGTGTTTCCTAGCCTCAGTGCAGTGGGCAGCTGGGAGGAGGTGCTCTTATTCTCCATGGACTTTACAGTGTCCCAAAACTTTTTGGAGTTAGAGCTACAGGATGCAAATTTCTGTTTGAAAAAGCTAGCCTTTGCTTTCCTAACTGCTTGTGTATATTGGTTCCTAACTTCCCTGAAAAGTTGCATATCGCGGGGTCTATTCGATGCTAATGCAGTACGCCACAGGATGTTTTTGTGCTGGTCAAGGGCAGTCAAGTCTGAGGAGAGCCAGGTGTTATATCTGTTCTTAGTTCTGCATTTTTAGAATGGGGCATGCTTATTTAAGATTGAGAGGAAAGCACTTTTAAAGAACAACCAGGCATCCTCCACTGACGGAATGAGATCGATATCCATCCAGGATACCTGGGCCAGGTCAATTAGGAAGGCCTGCTCGCTAAAGTGTTTTAGGGAGCGTTTGACAGTGATGAGGGGTGGTCGTTTGACCGCGGACCCTTTACGGATGCAGGCAATAAGGCACTGATCGCTGAGATCCTGGTTGAAGACAGCGGAGGTGTATTTAGAGGGTAAGTTAGTCAGGATGATATCTATGAGGGTGCCCATGTTTACGGATTTAGGGTTGTACCTGGTAGTTTCCTTGATAATTTGTGTGAGATTGAAGGCATCTAGTTTGGATTGTAGGATGGCCGGGGTGTTAAGCATATCCCAGTTTTGGTCACCAAGCTGTACAAACTGAGGATAGATGGGGGGCAATCAATTCACATATGGTGTCCAGGGCACAGCTGGGGGCTGAGGGGGGAGTGTAGCAAGCGGCAACAGTGAGAGACTTATTTCTGGAAAGGTGGATTTTTAGAAGTAGGAGCTCAAACTGTTTGGGCACAGACCTGGATAGTATGATAGAGCTCTGCAGGCTATCTCTACAGTAGATTGCAATTCCACCCCCTTTGTCAGTTCTATCTAGATGGAAAATGTTGTAGTTGGGGATGGACATTTCTGAATTTTTGGTGGCCTTCCTAAGCCAGGATTCAGACACTGCTAGAACATCAGGGTTGGCGGAGTGTGCTAGTGCAGTGAGGGCGGCAGGTAGCTTAGTGGTTAAGAGCGTTGTGCCAGTAACCGAAAAGTTGCTGGTTCTAATCCCAGAGCTGACCAGGTGAAAAATCTGTCGATGTGCCCTTGAGCAAGGCACTTAACCCTAATTGCTCCTGTAAGTCGCTCTGGATAAGAGCGTCTGCTAAATGACTAAAATTTTAAATATGTAAATGTAATAACTCAAACTTAGGAAGGAGGCTTCTGATGTTAACGTGCAGAAAACCAAGGCTTTTACGGTTACAGAAGTCAACAAATGATAACTCCTGGGGAGTAGGAGTGATACTGGGGGCTGCAGGGCCTGGGTTAGCCTCTACATCACCAGAGGAACAGAGGAGGACTAGAATAAAGATATGGCTAAAGGCTTTAAGAACTGGTCTTCTAGTGCATTGAGTACAGAGAATAAAGGGGGCAGATTTCCAGGGGGCAGCTGAGTGATCTTAAGGTCCAGTGAACAGCAATATGTGAGTCCGAGAGCAGTTCGAATTGGTACTAAAGCATAGCGAGCAGGAAGCACAGCTGTTTTTTGCGTGTGCTAGCGGGCCGGGGCTAGCAGATGGATCTTCGTGGTCGTCGCAACGGGAAGCCTGTTGAAACCACAGACGATTACGTCGGCAGACCAGTCGTGATGGATCGGCGGGGCTCTGTGTCGACTCTAGGAGGTCCCTTCCGGTTGACAGAGAGGTAGATAGCCGGGAGATGTGCCTAACTCAAGGCTAGCTCAAGGCTGATTAGCCAACAACAACATCCATTTGGTTGCAGCTAGCTAGTTGCGATGATCAGGTGTTAAAGTTCCAGTGATTTCGGCAGAAAATCCGATATGTTCTGGGTCGATAACGCGCTGTGCAGACAGTGCAGACTGGCCGATAATAGTCCAGGCTATGTAGTGCAGGCCACGGACAATGGTGAAAAAACCGCTAACGGTGGCTAACAGCAAGTAGCTAGTTAGCTGGCTACTCCCGTCCGGTAGACAAAGAGGTAGATAGCCGGGATATGGGCCTGGCTCAAGGCTAACTTGTGCTTGCTTCGGGGGCAGTGGTGATTAGCCTACAGTATCATCCATTCGGTTGTGGCTAGCTAGTTGCGATCCGGTGTTAGGGTCCAGTGATTCAGTTATTCCGGCAGAAAATCCGATGTTCTAGGTGAAAAACGCTAACGGTGTTCAGGGTGAAAACCGCTAAAGGTGGCTAATAGCAAGTAGCTAGTTAGCTGGCTAGCTAGTTTCAACTGGAGATTCTAGATAAAGGTGAGTAAATAATAGAATCCGTTCCACATTGAGTGAGGCGGGTTGCAGGAAAGTATATTTAGTAGAAGGATGAAAAAGTGTGATAGGGAAATATGTACGAAAAATACAAAGAAATACAAAAAACTGGCTATTGACACGGACACACAACAAAGAACACGACCGCACTGCTACGCCATCTTGGATTCATGATAAGTATGACATTGTTGCCACCCGTAGCATTGAATGCAAGAGAAGCCAGAGAGCATTTGGCCTCCCTTGATAAAAATTAAATAAAATAATAGCCAATCAGCATTGAGCTAAACTGAGTGAGCTCAGCTGTGAATAGTCCTGGTGCACCCAAAAAAAGTGTCAAGGGAAGCCAGTTTGGATTTGGCTTCAGACCAATCACATCTCAAGCCAAACGTCATTATTGACTGAAAGAAAACTTGAATTGTTGCAGCTCGTTGTGTTGTTGTCCTCCAGTGGCTAGCTAGTTAAAATCGGTCAATTCCTAAATTAGCCATCGATGGAGATGTGGTTTTACTTAATTCTCCGTACTGGCCAATGATTATAACAGTGATTCTGATCCAACCATAAATTCATACATTGTGTCCCTGGTCTGAAGGATGGAAGTTAAACACGTAGCTAGATGTACAGTGAGGGAAAAAAGTATTTGATCCCCTGCTGATTTTGTTTGCCCACTGACAAAGAAAGGATCAGTCTATAATTTTAATGGTATGTTTATTTGAACAATGAGAGACAGAATAACAACAACAAAATCCAGAAAAACGCATGTAAAAAATGTTACAAATTGATTAGAATTTTAATGAGGGAAATAAGTATTTGACCCCTTTGCAAAACATGACTTAGTACTTGATTTTCTATGGGATTAAGTTCTGGAGACTGGCTAGGCCACTCCAGGACCTTAATGTGCTTCTTCTTGAGCCACTCCTTTGTTGCCTTGGCCTTGTGTTTTGGGTTATTGTCATGCTGGAATACCCATCCACGACCCATTTTCAATGCCCTGGCTGAGGGAAGGAGGTTCTCACCAAAGATTTGACAGTACATGGCCCCGTCCATCGTCCCTTTGATGTGGTGAAGTTGTCCTGTCCCCTTAGCAGAAAAACACCCGCAAAGCATAATGTTTCCACCTCCATTTTTGACGGTGGGGATGGTGTTCTTGGGGTCATAGGCAGCATTCCTCCTCCTCCAAACACTGCAAGTTGAGTTGATGCCAAAGAGCTCCATTTTGGTCTCATCTGACCACAACACTTTCACCCAGTTCTCCTCTGAATCATTCAGATGTTCATTGGCAAACTTCAGACGGGCATGTATATGTGCTTTCTTGAGCAGGGGGACCTTGCGGGCGCTGCAGGATTTCAGTCCTTCACGGCGTAGTGTGTTACCAATTGTTTTCTTGGTGACTATGGTCCCAGCTGCCTTGAGATCATTGACAAGATCCTCCCGTGTAGTTCTGGGCTGATTCCTCACCGTTCTCATGATCATTGCAACTCCACGAGGTGTGATCTTGCATGGAGCCCCAGGCCGAGGGAGATTGACAGTTATTTTGTGTTTCTTCCATTTGCGAATAATCGCACCAACTGTTGTCACCTTCTCACCAAGCTGCTTGGCGATGGTCTTGTAGCCCATTCCAGCCTTGTGTAGGTCTACAATCTTGTCCCTGACATCCTTGGAGAGCTCTTTGGTCTTGGTCATGGTGGAGAGTTTGGAATCTGATTGATTGATTGCTTCTGTGGACAGGTGTCTTTTATACAGGTAATAAACTGAGATTAGGAGCACTCCCTTTAAGAGTTTGCTCCTAATCTCAGCTCTTTATCTGTATAAAAGACACCTGGGAGCCAGAAATCTTTCTGATTGAGAGGGGGTCAAATACTTATTTCCCTCATTAAAATCACATCAATTTATAAAAAAAATGTATGCTTTTTTTTGTATGTTTTTCTGCTAAGGGGACAGGACAACTTCACCGCATCAAAGGGACGATGGACGGCGCCATGTACCGTCAAATCTTGGGTGAGAACCTCCTTCCCTCAGCCAGGGCATTGAAAATGGGTTGTGGATGGGTATTCCGGCATGACAATGACCCAAAACACACGGCCAAGGCAACAAAGGAGTGGCTCAAGAAGAAGCACATTAAGGTCCTGGAGTGGCCTAGCCAGCCTCCAGATCTTAATCCCATAGAAAATCTGTGGAGGGAGCTGAAGGTTCGAGTTGCCAAACGTCAGGCTCAAAACCTTAATGACTTGGAGAAGATCTGCAAAGAGGAGTGGGACAAAATCCCTCCTGAGATGTGTGCAAACCTGGTGGCCAACTACAAGAAACGTCTGACCTCTGTGATTGCCAACAAGGGTTTTGCCACCAAGTACTAAGTCATGTTTTGCAGAGGGGTCAAATACTTATTTCCCTCATTAAAATGCACATCAATTTATAACATTTTTGACATGCTGTCACGATCGTCTGAAGAAGCGGACCAATACGCAGCGCGTGGAGTGAACATGATGACTTTATTTAATAAAGCAACCACGAAAAACAACAAATGACGATAGTGAAGTCCTCTGTAACACTGACAGAAACATGGAACAAAAACCCACAAACACACAGTGAAACACAACAGTTTAAATATGGCTCCCAATCAGAGATAACGAGCCGACAGCTGACACTCGTTACCTCCGATTGGGAGTCAATGACCAAACATAGAAACCAACCCAACAGAAAAGCAAACATAGAAATACACCCAACAGAAAAATAACAACCCTGGCTCAAAATAAAAGTCCATAGAGCCAGAGTGTCACAGTACCCCCCCCTAAAGGTGCGAACTCCGGGCGCACCAGCATACAGTCTAGGGGAGGGTCTGGGTGGGCGTCTGTCCATGGTGGCGGCTCTGGCACTGGTCGTGGTCCCCACCCCACCATAGTCACTACCTGCTTACGTAGCCTCCTCCAAATGACCACCCCCCAACTAAACCCCACAGGATTAAGGGGCAGCACCGGACTAAGAGGCAGCACCGGACTCAGGGGCAGCACCGGACTAAGGGGCAGCACCGGGCTAAGGGGCAGTACCGGACTCAGGGGCAGCACCGGACTAAGGGGCAGCACCGGACTAAGGGGCAGCACCGGACTAAGGGGCAGCACCAGGATAAGGGACAGCACCAGGATAAGGGGCAGCACCAGTTTAAGGGACAGCACCGGGCTAAGGGGCAGTACCGGACTAAATGGCGGATCCTGGCTGGCTGGCTCTGGCGGATCCTGGCTGGCTGGCGGATCCCGGCTGGACGGCTCTGGCGGATCCTGGCTGGCGGAAGGCTCTGGCTGATCCTGTCTGGCGGAAGGCTCTGGCTGATCCTGTCTGGCGGAAGGCTCTGGCTGATCCTGTCTGGCGGACGGCTCTGGCTCCTGTCTGGCGGAAGGCTCTGGCTGATCCTGTCTGGCGGAAGGCTCTGGCTGATCCTGTCTGGCGGAAGGCTCTGGCTGATCCTGTCCGGCGGAGAGCTCTAGCGGCTCCGGTCTGGCGGACGGCTCTGAAGGCTCATGGCAGACGGGCGGCTTTGCAGGCTCAGTACAGACGGGCAGTTCAGACGGGCGTTGGGCAGACGGACAGTTCAGACGGCGTTGGGCAGACGGGCAGTTCAGGCGCCGTTGGGCAGACGGGCAGTTCAGACGGCGTTGGGCAAACGGACAGTTCAGGCGCCGTTGGGCAGACGGGCAGTTCAGACGGCGTTGGGCAGACGGACAGTTCAGGCCCCGTTGGGCAGACGGCAGACTCTGGCCGTCTGAGGCGCACCGTAGGCCTGGTGCGTGGTGCCGGAACTGGAGGTACCGGGCTGAGGACACGCATCTCAGGGCTAGTGCGGGGAGAAGCAACAGGGCATGCTTGGCCCTGGGGACGCACCGTAGGCCTGATGCGTGGTGCCGGAACTGGAGGTACCGGGCTGAGGACACGCATCTCAGGGCTAGTGCGGGAAGCAGCAACAGGGCATGCTTGGCCCTGGGGGACGCATCGTAGGCCTGATGCGTGGTGCCGGAACTGGAGGTACCGGGCTGAGGACACGCATCTCAGGGCTAGTGCGGGAAGCAGCAACAGGGCATGCTTGGCCCTGGGGACGCACATAAGGCCGAGTGCGGAGAGCAGGAACAGGCCGGGCTGGGCTGGCGACGCGCACCGTCTCCCTGGTGCGGGTGGCCGGAACAGGCCGGGCCGGGCTGGCGAAGCGCACCGTATCCCTGGTGCGTGGAGCAGGAACAGGCCGGGCTGGGCTGGCGACGCGCACCGTATCCCTGGTGCAGTGGCCGGAACAGGCCGGGCCGGGCTGGCGGCGCACCGTATCCCTGGTGCGTGGAGTAGGAACAGGCCGGGCTGAGCTGGCGACGCGCACCGTATCCCTGGTGCGAGTGGCCGGAACAGGCCGGGCCGGGCTGGCGAAGCGCACCCTATCCCTGGTGCGTGGAGCAGGAACAGGCCGGACTGGGCTGGCGACGCACACCGTGGGCTTGATGCGTGGAGCAGGAACAGGCCGGGCTGGGCTGGCGACGCACACCGTAGGTTCTGTGCGTGGAGCAGGAACAGGCCGGGCTGGGCTGGCGACGCACACCGTGGGCTTGGTGCGTGGAGCAGGAACAGGCCGGGCAGGGCTGTCGACGCACACCGTATCCTTGGTGCGTGGAGCAGGAACAGGCCGGGCAGGGCTGTCGACGCACACCGTATCCTTGGTGCGTGGAGCAGGAACAGGCCGGGCAGGGCTGTCGACGCACACCGTATCCTTGGTGCGTGGAGCAGGAACAGGCCGGGCAGGGCTGTCGACGCACACCGTATCCTTGGTGCGTGGAGCAGGAACAGGCCGGGCTGGGCTGGCGACGCACACCGTGGGCCTGATGCGTGGAGTAGGAACAGGTCGGTCCGTACCGGGAACACACACCACTGGCCTTAACTGGGGATCAGGAACGGGCCGGACCGGACTGGTAACACACATCAGTCTCTCACGCCGTGCCACAACAACTTCCCTTCCTCTACTCGCCAATGGCTCCCGTAATCCGATAGCCTTCTCTCCACGTCTCCCTGTAGCAGCCTCCTGCTGCCCAGCCGCCCAAGCCATGTGCCCCCCCCAAAAAACTTTTTGGGGTTGCCTCTCGTCCTTCCAACGATGATGGCCCTGCTGACGCCGTTGCTCCTCTCTCGCCAGGGCCTTGATCTTCCCCCAAGGTCCCTTGCCCCCGAGCATGTCCTCCCAGGACCACGATTTGCCCACCTGGGCCATCGCCAGCCTCTCGATCTCCTTACCAGGCGCTTCCTCCCATGTCCAGCTGTCTTGCTCCTGGACACGCTGCTTGGTCCTTCTATGGTGGGTTTTTCTGTCACGATCGTCTGAAGAAGCGGACCAATACGCAGCGCGTGGAGTGAACATGATGACTTTATTTAATAAAGCAACCACGAAAAACAACAAATGACGATAGTGAAGTCCTCTGTAACACTGACAGAAACATGGAACAAAAACCCACAAACACACAGTGAAACACAACAGTTTAAATATGGCTCCCAATCAGAGATAACGAGCCGACAGCTGACACTCGTTACCTCCGATTGGGAGTCAATGACCAAACATAGAAACCAACCCAACAGAAAAGCAAACATAGAAATACACCCAACAGAAAAATAACAACCCTGGCTCAAAATAAAAGTCCATAGAGCCAGAGTGTCACACATGCATTTTTCTGGATTTTGTTGTTGTTATTCTGTCTCTCACTGTTCAAATAAACCTACCATTAAAATTATAGACTGATCATTTCTTTGTCAGTGGGCAAACGTACAAAATCAGCAGGGGATCAGATACTTTTTTCCCTCACTGTAGAAGTCTAATGTTAACTAGATAACGTTGACCATGAAAGGACGTTAGGCTAGCGAGCACATATTTTATCCAGATAGCCTAGGACAAAAACTAAAAGTGTGTACTGTATGACAGTGTCATAGACCGTTTAGCCAACATGAAAGAGGCGGATGACATCGGCGTTTCTCTACAAGTTGGGTGAGTAAACATGTTTTTTCTACTTGCACGCAAGCACACATGCACACACACCTCACACGTGCACACCACACACACGCACACATACACACACACAAACAGAAATCATAGACAGCCACATCATATTTAGTTTACGTTGATTGGACTAAATCGTTTTTGGTATCTTTTAGTTGTCACTGTATTAGACTAAGCATAGTTGATTAGATGATGTTGAAATGTGGAAGTTGAAATGGTGCTGAAATAGTGGAGTCAGCTCCTGTTTTCTTTGCGACTTGCGGTTGTCACAATCGTCGAACAGAGAGGACCAAGGCGCAGCGTTGCGGGTGAACATATTTATATTTATTACTAGATCACACGATCAAAACAAAGAACGAAACGTGAAGTCCTTTGATACACAAACCAAAAGGAACAAGAAACCACAAAACACAAAGTGCAAGACAAGCAGTTAAATATGGCTCCCAATCAGAGACACCCAGCTGACACTCGTTGCCTCTGATTGGGAGTCACTCAGACCAACATAGAAAATTAAACATAGACTTACACACCCTGGCTCAACATAACATAGTCCCCAGAACCAGGGCGTGACAGTACCCCCCCCCAAAGGCGCGGACTCCGGCCGCGCCAACCAACCACAACAGGGGAGGGACCGGGTGGGCACTCGCCTCGGCGGCGGATCCGGCTCGGACATGACCCAGGCACGGGTTGTGCTGGACTGACGACACACCCCTGGCTTGATGCGTGGAGGAGGAACGGGCCGGACCGGGCTGACGAGCGCACCCCTGACTTGGTGCGGGGAGCAGGAATGAGCCGGACCGGGCTGACGACGCGCACCACTGACCCGGTGCGGGAGCTTGGACGGGCCGGACCGGCTGGCGACGCGCACCACAGACTTGGTGCGGAGAGCAGGAACGGGCCGGACAGGGCTGACGACGCACACCACTGGCTTGGTGCGGGAAGCTTGGATTGGCCGGACTGGGCTGGCGACGCGCACCACAGACTTGGTGCGGAGAGCAGGAACGGGCCGGGCTGGGCTGTCGACGCACACCGTAGGCTTTGTGCGTGGAGCAGGGACAGGCCGGGCTGGGCTGTCGACACGCACCACAGACTTGGTGCGGAGAGCAGGAACGGGCCGGGCTGGGCTGTCGACGCACACCGTAGGCTTTGTGCGTGGAGCAGGGACAGGCCGGGCTGGGCTGTCGACGCACACCACTGACTTGGTGGGAATGGCAGGAACAGGCCGGGCTGGGCTGACAACGCGCACCACTGACTTGGTGGGAATGGCAGGAACAGGCCGGGCTGGGCTGACGACGCGCACCACTGACTTGGTGGGAATGGCAGGAACAGGCCGGACCGTACTGGGGACACACACCACTGGCCCCACGCAGGGATCAGGAACGGGCCGGACCGGACTGGTAACACACCCCAGTACCTCTCGCCGTGCCTCCACACTTTCCCTCTCCTCTGTGCCCAGTGGCCCCCCTAACCTGGCGGCCTTCTCTGCCAACGCTTTGCACCGCTCTAACCCCGTACACCTGCTGGCCCGACGTCGTGAGCCCCCCCCTAAAAATTTCCTGGGGGTCTCTCCTCCCTCTTGCCAGACTCGCAATCATCTCCTCCCACGTCCATCCTCTCTCCTCGTCCCGCTGCTTGATCCAGTCGAGGTTGCCACGGAGATCTGCCAGCGATGGCTCCTGAACACGCTGCTTGGTCTGGTTAAGGTGGTTTCTTCTGTCACAATCGTCGAACAGAGAGGACCAAGGCGCAGCGTTGCGGGTGAACATATTTATATTTATTACTAGATCACACGATCAAAACAAAGAACGAAACGTGAAGTCCTTTGATACACAAACCAAAAGGAACAAGAAACCACAAAACACAAAGTGCAAGACAAGCAGTTAAATATGGCTCCCAATCAGAGACACCCAGCTGACACTCGTTGCCTCTGATTGGGAGTCACTCAGACCAACATAGAAAATTAAACATAGACTTACACACCCTGGCTCAACATAACATAGTCCCCAGAACCAGGGCGTGACAGCGGTAACTCTACGTGGTTCTAAATCCGTAGTTGTTTAGTAGTTCGAAAATGTCAGCAACATTACCTTGCTTGACCATACTGTAGGTCATGTAACTATTTGTTACATGCAATATATTTTGTGGACTTCACCGGACAGATGTTTCTCTCCGGCTTTGTAATTTAACAGATTATTTTTTATTTTTTATTGAATATGCTTGTCTCTAACTGTTCTGTACTTTGTTATGTATTTGTACGTTTTATGTGGACCCCAGGAAGAATAGCTGCTTCATCTGCAGTAGCTAATGGGGATCCTAACAAACTAAACTAAATTAAACCATCACCCAGTTAACAAAGGTCGAGAGAAGACCAGGTTCCCTGGCTCTGTGTTGATATTATTTGTGAGGAAAGAGGCTATTAAATATGCATATAGAGGAAGAGAAGATGTTGTCCAACTGCAACACAGTGTTTATTTGATGTGGTTATTTTTGCTATAACTTTATTGATGTTGACAAGGAACCTTGAAGTTCTTAAAAAGTAAACATGTCAGGAAATCATTTGTGAAGGATGCAATGGAAGTACAAAAATAGAAGCTTAAACATCAGACATAATCTACATAGATGTATCACACACAGGGAAAGTCAGCCTCTTAGTCACAATCAATATTTATTCAGATCAAAGTGCCTCTTGTCCATGTAAATAATTGATAATTCATTGATACTGATGCATAAAATTACAGGTGCACCGCTTTCTTCTAAAGCACCATGTGGATTGATCTGATCAGCGCACAGCGTGAAGTAAATTGCAGAGTAATTTTCTACAAACACTGTTTAATCTAAAAACTGACTGATGAGTAAAACTCACCTTCAAACTGCTCCATTACAATGAGGGATGACTTGGTTGATCTGGGCTCACCCCTCACCAGTACCTTTATTGAACAGAAACCAAGGAAGGTCAATGCTAGGTGTCACCT
Source organism: Coregonus clupeaformis (assembly GCF_020615455.1). Classification (NCBI taxonomy): domain Eukaryota; kingdom Metazoa; phylum Chordata; class Actinopteri; order Salmoniformes; family Salmonidae; genus Coregonus; species Coregonus clupeaformis. The sequence goes on from NC_059192.1 coordinate 59,992,042, forward strand.
TTGACAATGAACTCAACATCTGCCAGTGTGAGAAAAAAACAGCTCTTTATAATGAATGTGGCCTTTCAGTGATCTTCACTCCCTGATAATTATGATATGCTGTTGATATACAGTGGGGGAAAAAAGTATTTAGTCAGCCACCAATTGTGCAAGTTCTCCCACTTAAAAAGATGAGAGAGGCCTGTGATTTCCATCATAGGTACACGTCAACTATGACAGACAAATTGAGAAAAAAATATCCAGAAAATCACATTGTAGGATTTTTTATGAATCTATTTGCAAATTATGGTGGAAAATAAGTATTTGGTCACCTACAAACAAGCAAGATTTCTGGCTCTCACAGACCTGTAACTTCTTCTTTAAGAGGCTCCTCTGTCCTCCACTCATTACCTGTATTAATGGCACCTGTTTGAACTTGTTATCAGTATAAAAAACACCTGTCCACAACCTCAAACAGTCACACTCCAAACTCCACTGTGGCCAAGACCAAAGAGCTGTCAAAGGACACCAGAAACAAAATTGTAGACCTGCACCAGGCTGGGATGACTGAATCTGCAATAGGTAAGCTGCTTGGTTTGAAGAAATCAACTGTGGGAGCAATTATTAGGAAATGGAAGACACACAAGACCACTGATAATCTCCCTCGATCTGGGGCTCCACGCAAGATCTCACCCCGTGGGGTCAAAATGATCACAAGAACGGTGAGCAAAAATCCCAGAACCACACGGGGGGACCTAGTGAATGACCTGCAGAGAGCTGGGACCAAAGTAACAAAGCCTACCATCAGTAACACACTACGCCGTCAGGGACTCAAATACTGCAGTGCCAGACGTGTCCCCCTGCTTAAGCCAGTACATGTCCAGGCCCGTCTGAAGTTTGCTAGAGTGCATTTGGATGATCCAGAAGAGGATTGGGAGAATGTCATATGGTCAGATGAAACCAAAATATAACTTTTTGGTAAAAAGTCAACTCGTCGTGTTTGGAGGACAAAGAATGCTGAGTTGCATCCAAAGAACACCATACCTACTGTGAAGCATGGGGGTGGAAACATCATGCTTTGGGGCTGTTTTTCTGCAAAGGGACCAGGACGACTGATCCGTGTAAAGGAAAGAATGAATGGGGCCATGTATCGTGAGATTTTGAGTGAAAACCTCCTTCCATCAGCAAGGGCATTGAAGATGAAACGTGGCTGGGTCTTTCAGCATGACAATGATCCCAAACACACCGCCTGGGCAACGAAGGAGTGGCTTCGTAAGAAGCATTTCAAGGTCCTGGAGTGGCCTAGCCAGTCTCCAGATCTCAACCCCATAGAAAATCTTTGGAGGGAGTTGAAAGTCTGTGTTGCCCAGCGACAGCCCCAAAACATCACTGCTCTAGAGGAGATCTGCATGGAGGAATGGGCCAAAATAACAGCAACAGTGTGTGAAAACCTTGTGAAGACTTACAGAAAACGTTTGACCTGTGTCATTGCCAACAAAGGGTATATAACAAAGTATTGAGAAACTGTTGTTATTGACGAAATACTTTTTTCCCCCACTGTAAGCCTGTGGCTAAACCTACACTATACCCTAAGTCTGGACCCATACCCTATAATTACTATTAATAGATTAATAACATGGCTTCAGACATACCTAACAGACTCAACCTCTGTCCCTCTGTCAAGCATGATAATTCAGTGCAAGGATGGTACCCAATCATTTGATAAAATTGATACTGAGCTCCAATAAAAAACATTAATATTTAACTGTATATATGTGGATACCTGGGCACAAATTAGCCCCTAAGCAGCAACAAGAGACAACATATTCTAAGAATATCAGTAACCTACCAGAGATCCATGTTGACCTCCAATTTCCAAAGTACTATATAATTGCAATTTTAAAGAAAACAGAAAAAAAAATACTATTGTATCCCACAAGATGTAAATATTACATGAGAATCCCTTGGCCAAGGCCATTTAGGGGCATGCAAGCTTTTTAGGAATGTGAGAAAATCTTGTCTTCAGCTCATACCTTTTAAGCCCTGTTTATCTGAATGTGCCTACATTTTTTGACAGGTGTAGATGCTTAAAAGACAAATTGTAATCTGATTGTGATCATATCTTCCTGACCACCTCCGGAGGTAGTCAGGGACCCATTTTATCTGGATATCAATCAGGTGTAAACAAATCTGGAAGGTCAAACCATTTAAATCATAATCATATCCACCTCTAACATCATTGACAGGCTGCACAATTGACTTATGGCATCAATAAGTGTCTTTAAAATAAATAAATACATTTTATTTTGAAAGAATATCTGTCAAATAATGTATATACAGGGAGGCACCAGGAAATCTGGTCACAATGCAGACACAGTGGACAAATAAGAGACACATTTTAACACCATGTGTAGACACTACAAACTTTGATCAGATAGTGATTGGATCATATTGATCAAATCACGAATCCCACATGCTAGTGCAAGGTGATTTAGTTCGATATTTTCCTGGGTTCAGGTTATTTATGTAGTTCTTGATTTAAAGAAAATAATCCATCTAAGGGCATAGAAGAAATTGCGTGGTAAAGAGGGGAGAGAAGGAGGAGAGGAGTGGCCGAGTGAAGAGGGAGGTCATACAGGCACTAGGGGAGCATCAGTGTGAAGAAAGAACAGTTGATCATTTCAAAGTCTGTGGCAGCCGATTATAAACAAGTCCTCCCTTTAATGGGTCATGGCCCCTCCTGTTAAAGTAGATTGTTAGGGAAGAGCACTTTGGTGTTCTGCTTCTTTGAAAGGAAAGCATTCATAGGGGGGAATGCATTGTGTTCTAGTAATAAAACTGAAGCTCAAATATGTTCTTTTTTCAGAATTTTCTTAAAATATTCACCCTTAAAACAATTTATTGTCAAAATTGCGTGATTGTTGTGTACTGAATGTGTTATAGCACATGTGGAAATAAAAGTGACTGACCTGTCAAATGGTGGAAAATTGACAAGATTCTTTAGGATCTGGGTTGAGCAGCCAAAGTGAAAGTAAAGGCAAACAAAAATATTTATTGTTAAGGGATGCTTTTCCATAACTGCAATCAAGTTCTAGCCCATTTTGATTTAGTGTAGCTCTTTACATTGTATAAAATGACTTACCAATGGGATTGTTCCTCATTTAGTTATCCGATAGGACTGCTGTGATTACTGCTGGTGAGAAAGGCTGTTTCATTAGTGTCACATATATATGAAGAGTTTCATTCCAAAACGCTATATATCCATTTTCAGAAATGTTGGTAAATTACCTTTTATTGTTTAAATAACTTATAAAAAAGATTGTTTTGTTTTTTTCACTATCTAATCATGGCATGGGGTTGTTCAATGACAGACATGTATTTGTTTGAAATCTATCATTTGATTAATTTCAGAGAGACAAATAACCATGTTTCTTTTGCCAAACGTTATATATCCACATCACTCTCAGAGAAATAAGTAGTACTGCTAGGTTTTACACAGTCAAATGTAACATAACTACATTTTCATGAAAGAACTGTACAAAGGATACATTTGTGACATCAATATAAAAAAAAAATATCAATACAGTAATATGAGGTCTGTACGTAAAACATTTACATTTAACATTTTAGTCATTTAGCAGATTCTCTTATTCAGAGTGATTTACAATTAGTGCATTGATCTTACGATAGGTGAGACAACCTCATATCAGAGTCAAATATAGTGTATACAAACCTTCCATTCCAGCTAAACAATAGATTTATAGCATTTTGCACAAACAAAAAAAGACATTTTAATACACTTCTAAAATCTATGAATAAAACATCTGCGAACAGTCATATTTTAAACACACATGAAGGTACCCATAAGCAATCATTTCTAGTGAAAAAACACAAATGTGAAAAATTGGTGGATATACCATTTTGGAATAAACATAATCTGTCCCATTATGGCGTCTTAGAGCCCTGCAAGGGCATGAATTTTAAGCCAGAACCGTACCTATGCCCGCAACGTTCAGGGCTACCCTACACAGGCCCGATTGTTTCTGCCAAATTTAAGGTCCAGTCCTTCTTGCCCGAACCCGAAATCAGAAATAACTTCCTTCATTAGTATCCATTAGCTGCTCGTCTCTGTCTGTCCCTCGCTCACTGAGCTGCTCGTGCTGCATTCGCTCTGCTGCTAATCTGCGTGTGTGAGTATCCATAGCAACGGCTCCACCTTGGGCTTCTCACGAGACATGACTGAGAGAGCAGTTAGCTGTTAGCTAGGTACCTTTTGTCACTCTAAACTCTGAAAAAACTCAAGGAACGTTATTTTATTTGAAATAATCTCTCTTGTCTACTAGGACAATGTTCTGGTCTTATATTTGACGAGGTTGAAGCACTTCTGACACCATGTTATGATCTTAGTAAGATATGACTGTACTGCACAGCAGAGCATGAGTAAATGGCTCAGCTTTAATAGTAGTGATCAATATAGTGATACCCGAGCCCTGCCCATACTCTAGTTATTAATGAAAGAAATGTCCCTAACCCGAAGTATAGTGACAGGGTCCAACGGGCTCGGGTCGGGCAGCAGAGCTCTGTGGCGTCTGTGAGAGCACGGGCAATGCCATTGAGGCCATCTCCTATTTGAAAAATGTTATTATTTTACTACTTTTGTGTGTAGTACACCCACTTTACTACTTATGTGTGTAGTACACCCACTTTACTACTTCTGTGTGAAGTACACCCACTTTACTACTTCCGGCCTGCCCTCAGAGCCATACTAAACATACTCTACGTAGAGGAGAACTGGGACAAAAGTAACACTTAGTTTTCTTCCTAATTACTAAGAGATTAATAGAGCTGGAGAGACCCTATTATGACAAATAACGTATATACAGTGAGGGAAAAAAGTATTTTATCCCCTGCTGATTTTGTACGTTTGCCCACTGACAAAGACATGATCAGTCTATAATTTTAATTGTAGCGTTATTTGAACAGTGAGAGACAGAATAACAACAACAAAATCCAGAAAAATGCATGTCAAAAATGTTATAAATTGATGTGCATTTTAATGAGGGAAATAAGTATTTGACCCCTCTGCAAAACATGACTTAGTACTTGGTGGCAAAACCCTTGTTGGCAATCACAGAGGTCAGACGTTTCTTGTAGTTGGCCACCAGGTTTGCACACATCTCAGGAGGGATTTTGTCCCACTCCTCTTTGCAGATCTTCTCCAAGTCATTAAGGTTTTGAGCCTGACGTTTGGCAACTCGAACCTTCAGCTCCCTCCACAGATTTTCTATGGGATTAAGATCTGGAGGCTGGCTAGGCCACTCCAGGACCTTAATGTGCTTCTTCTTGAGCCACTCCTTTGTTGCCTTGGCCGTGTGTTTTGGGTCATTGTCATGCCGGAATACCCATCCACAACCCATTTTCAATGCCCTGGCTGAGGGAAGGAGGTTCTCACCCAAGATTTGACGGTACATGGCGCCGTCCATCGTCCCTTTGATGCGGTGAAGTTGTCCTGTCCCCTTAGCAGAAAAACACCCCCAAAGCATAATGTTTCCACCTCCATGTTTGACTGTGGGGATGGTGTTCTTGGGGTCATAGGCAGCATTCCTCCTCCTCCAAACACGGCGAGTAGAGTTGATGCCAAAGAGCTCCATTTTGGTCTCATCTGACCACAACACTTTCACCCAGTTCTCCTCTGAATCATTCAGATGTTCATTGGCAAACTTCAGACAAGCCTGTATATGTGCTTTCTTGAGCAGGGGGACCTTGCGGGCGCTGCAGGATTTCAGTCCTTCACGGCATAGTGTGTTACCAATTGTTTTCTTGGTGACTATGGTCCCAGCTTCCTTGAGATCATTGACAAGATCCTCCCGTGTAGTTCTGTGCTGATTCCTCACCGTTCTCATGATCATTGCAACTCCACGAGGTGAAATCTTGCATGGAGCCCCAGGCCGAGGGAGATTGACAGTTCTTTTGTGTTTCTTCCATTTGCGAATAATCACACCAATTGTTGTCACCTTCTCACCAAGCTGCTTGGCAATGGTCTTGTAGCCCATTCCAGCCTTGTGTAGGTCTACAATCTTGTCCCTGACATCCTTGGAGAGATCTTTGGTCTTGGCCATGGTGGAGAGTTTGGAATCTGATTGATTGATTGCTTCTGTGGACAGGTGTCTTTTATACAGGTAACAAGCTGAGATTAGGAGCACTCCCTTTAATAGTGTGCTCCTAATCTCAGCTCGTTACCTGTATTAAAGACAACTGGGAGCCAGAAATCTTTCTGATTGAGAGGGGGTCAAATACTTATTTCCCTCATTAAAATGCAAATCAATTTATAACATTTTTGACATACGTTTTTCTGGATTTTTTTGTTGTTATTCTGTCTCTCACTGTTCAAATAAACCTACCATTAAAATTATAGACTGATCATTTCTTTGTCAGTGGGCAAACGTACAAAATCAGCAGGGGATCAAATACTTTTTTCCCTCACTGTATGTGCTCTACTATTAGCAACTGTAATTTCGTTTAAAGGGTAAATGAGTTGAAATTAAATAGAACTACTGCAATGTTACTTTTGTACCTGCCGGCGGGGCAGGAGTAACAGCCTTGGGATGAAAGTAACAGCTGGCGAGAAGTGCACAATATCTGTCTAATCTCCATGTTTCAGGTTTGTAATGCTTCTTACTTTCAACAAATGTACTATCAGCCATAATTTGATGTTTGTGTCGATTTGAATAATTAATGCTCTAAGTTCTAAATGTATAAAAATGAACTATGCGTCAACATTGCGCAACCACTCTATTTTGCCTTACAATATTATTCAGACTAAAATGGATCGCATACTGTAATAGCAATATTAACCATAATTTGCTCATCTCACTTGAATGGGAATGTAGTCTGAGATGTTTTACAAAATGTTCAATGACTATTTATGCTTAGCCCTACCAATCAGGTAAGCACTAGCTGTCCTTATCATGCTCCTCCTGTCTTGATAGACATTTACGTAATTCAAGTGAGATGAGCAAATGATAGAATAAATGTTTTTATTCTCTTCCCAAATGGCAAACTCATCATGCTTATCACATTACCATGGCTTGACATAAGGTAATTCACCCCCAGAATCATAAAGATATATATTTCTAACCACTAAGATGTCGATAAAACCTTATGTGAGAAGCTGGTCCATGAAATCAATTGATTAAGGCATAATTCTAAAGATGTCATATATCATTTTCAAACGTTGTCACTTGTTGATATTTTACTAACATTATAAAAGCAATATGAACTAGAGGAGACAATGGCCTGTGCTTAAAGTTGTATTTTATTTTAATCCAGGTCATCAGTTAACATTATGTTACTTTCGTCCCAGTGCATTAGGAACATGCTGCAGTCACTACGTCTTCTAGCATCTGTCTTATCTGAGAAAATGGGTGTGTTACTTTCGCCCAGTGTTACTTTCGTCTCCTATTTCTGAGCACCTTCAAGACGTATGATACCTACTAATGGTCTAATTACTTTAGAAATAACTGAAAGTAGGGAGGTTGGTGGGGGCGGATGGGTGGGCGTAATCCACAACCGTCTAGCAATCCAAAGGCTGCGTGTTTGAGTCGTGTCAGGGACAACTGAAGAATTTTAGCTAACCCTTCCCCTAACCCTAATTCTAAATGTAACCAAATTCACCTAACCTGCTACGTAAATTCACTTAATCTTTGTCGTTTTTGTTCTCCTTTTACGTAAATTATCCTAACCTTTGTCGTTAGTTCCCCTAAATGCCAAGTACATTCTCCCCGTAATTCTCCTTTGTTGTTACAGCGCAACAAGCAACTTGGTCTCAGAGAAAGACGTATAATACTATACGTCCTCCAAGATGTATGAAAAGTTGCTTCATCCATTTCGTATGCTATTGTACGACCGAATAAGATGTATGAAACTATACACCCTATAATTCGTATAATATTGTAGGACCGCAATTCCACATACTAAATGGAGTGTCACAGATTTATGCACAGAATAATACGAATTGCTCTGAAACCACGTTGCTACTGTACTTCAAAATAGTGGAAGCCCTCAATTGCAATGTCCATACAAAAACAGGGTTATTTTCATGGATAAAAGGCTTTCAAACACAGTTTGATGAATCACAGTGCCCTTCAGATTCCATTCTCTGCCAAAAAAAATTATATTTTTTCATCTAAAAACGCTTCCAGAGAAAGTGTTACAAACAAGACTTGATTCGGGAGGACGGCTCCCTGGGAACTCTTTCATTATGAAACCTGTTAGGAATTCATCATAGGGAATACTGAGGTCGTTTTTGGTTTAGAAATCCTGTTGATTTACAGTAATGCGAGAGTATTGACAACATTGTATGATAGGCCCACAAAAATATGATCCTACTTAATGTCATTGCAATGACTTTGTGTGTCCTCCAATAAGAGGATGGTAATTAGCTGCCAATTTCAGAGACTGCATGGTCTAACACCACTAAACTTTAGAGGTGTTAAACAGGTGTGTGCGTGTGTGTGCAAGTATTGGATTGTATATGTTTTTCTTCAATTTTTATATTTGTGTACTCCTAAGACTATTCTGAAAACCTTTTGTTCTCAGACTTGAAGGACACAATGAACTTGGAGTTGATTTCATGCCAGCAGTTTGCACTGTACACACATGCAAGCCTGGAGCTAAGAGCACAGTGAAAGCACTGACTTGTCCATGAGCATACAAAGATGCAGTAAGGACTAACAAAATCAACAAGGTTATGTATGCTGGCTGTGACCTCCTCTTGGGTGGAACAGCGGCTCCTGGTAGAACTGTGCTGTCAGTAGTATTGTCACTGCCTCGACGAGTCTCCCATGATGTAGCACTCCAGCTGGCATTCAACTACAACTTACTGATGCCTACTGACACTTTACTGCATAGTCTGTTATAAATAGCAGCTTCAGTTATGGTCACTATCACTTAGGCCTAGAGTCAATCAGATCAAGCATTAACCGGCGATAGCTGAAACTAACTGCATTGGAGCTGTCAAATCGGTGAGCAGCTGATCATTGTCACTAAGCCACACCCGTGCCACTCGCGTTAGAAGTTCAGAAGGAGAAAGTGTAAGCTATATAGAAATAATGACGCTCAAATTGAAAATCATTCAATTAAATAATGAGGATTTCTATCAGCCTAATCGAGGTGTAGATTACCTCTCACATTCCATTGTTCGAACTTGTAAACAAGGCTGCATGGGATTTCTCGTCATGCGACACTGTGCAGCCAATGGCAATGTCCGATTTAGGTATGGCAATGTCCGCTTGTGGATTTGACAGCTCTAACGCAGTTACACCTCCAGTACCGCCAAAGCGCTGAAGCGAATCTGATTGAATAGAGCCCTTAATTCATGTTTCACTATTGCTTTGTGTGCAAACATCTCCTTCAGTGTGACTTTTATCAACAGATACAACAGATTAATTTAGTTATTTTTTTATTTAACCTTTATTTAACCAGGTAAGCCAGTTGAGAACAAGTTCTCATTTACAACTGCGACCTGGCCAAGATAAAGCAAAGCAGTGTGATAAAAACAACAACAACACAGAGTTACATATGGGATAAACAAAATGTACAGTCAATAACACAATAGAAAATCTATTTACAGTGTGTGCAAATGTAGTAAGTTACCGAGGTAAGGCAATAAATAGGCCATAGTGCAAAATAATTACAATTTAGTATTAACACTGGAATGATAGATGTGCAGAAGATGATGTGCAAATAGAGATACTAGGGTGAAAATGAGCAAAATAAATAACAATATGGGGATGAGGTAGTTGGGTGGGCTAATTACAGATGGGCTGTGTACAGGTGCAGTGATCGGTAAGCTGCTCTGACAACTGATGCTTAAAGTTAGTGAGGGAGATAAGAGTCTCCAGCTTCAGAGATTTTTGCAGTTCGTTCCAGTCATTGGCAGCAGAGAACTGGAAGGAATGGCGGCCAAAGGAGGTGTTGGCTTTGGGAATGACCAGTGAGATATACCTGCTGGAGCGCATACTACAGGTGGGTGTGGCTATGGTGACCAATGAGCTACGATAAGGCGGGGATTTGCCTAGCAGTGATTTATAGATGACCTGGAGCCAGTGGGTTTGGCGATGAATATGTAGTGAGGTCCAGCCAACAAGAGCATACAGGTCACAATGGTAGGTAATATATGGGGCTTTGGTGACAAAACGGATGGCACTGTGATAGACTACATCCAATTTGCTGAGTAGAGTGTTGGAGGCTATTTTGTAAATGACATCGCCGAAGTCAAGGATCGGTAGGATAGTCAGTTTTACGAGGGCATGTTTGGCAGCATGAGTGAAGGAGGCTTTGTTGTGAAATAGGAAGCCGATTCTAGATTTAACTTTGGATTGGAGATGCTTAATGTGAGTCTGGAAGGAGAGTTTACGGTCTAACCAGCCACCTAGGTATTTGTAGTTGTCCACATATTCTAGGTCAGACCCGCCGAGAGTAGTGATTCTAGTTGGGCGGGCAGGTGCAAGCAGTGTTCGATTGAAGAGCATGCTTTTAGTTTTACTAGCGTTTAAGAGCAGTTGGAGGCTACTGAAGGAGTGCTGTATGGCATTGAAGCTCGTTTGGAGGTTTGTTAACACAGTGTCCAATGAAGGGCCAGATGTATACAAAATGGTGTTGTCTGCGTAGATGTGGATCTGAGAGTCACCAGCAGCAAGAGCGACATCATTAACATACACAGAGAATAGAGTCGGCCCGAGAATTGAACCCTGTGGCACCCCCATAGAGACTGCCAGAGGCATGGACAAGTTGCAGCGGAGGGTGCAGAGCTGGTGGCCGGGGTAGGGGTAGCCAGGTGGAAAGCATTACCAGCCATAGCAAAGTGCTTGTTGAAATGTTCGATTATCGTAGATTTATCGGTAGTGACAGTGTTTCCTAGCCTCAGTGCAGTGGGCAGCTGGGAGGAGGTGCTCGTATTCTCCATGGACTTTACAGTGTCCCAAAACTTTTTGGAGTTAGTGCTACAGGATGCAAATTCTGTTTGAAAAAGCTAGCTTTTGCTTTCCTAACTGATTGTGTATATTGGTTTCTGACTTCCCTGAAAAGTTGCATATCGCGGAGGCTGTTCGATGCTAATGCAGTACGCCACAGGATGTTTTTGTGTTGGTCAAGGGCAGTCAAGTCTGGGGTCAACCAGGAGCTATATCTGTTCTTAGTTCAGAATTTTTTGAATGGGGCATGCTTATTTAAGATGGAGAGGAAAGCACTTCTAAAGAACAAACAGGCATCCTCTACTGACGGAATGAGGTCAATATCCATCCAGGATACCCGGGCCAGGTCAATTAGAAAGGCCTGCTCGCTGAAGTGTTTTAGGGAGCGTTTGACAGTGATGAGGGGTGGTCGTTTGACCGCGGACCCATTACGGATGCAGGCAATGATGCAGTGATCGCTGAGATCCTGGTTGAAGACAGCGTAGGTGTATTTAGAGGGTGAGTTAGTCAGGATGATATCTATGAGGGTGCCCATGTTAACGGATTTAGGGTTGTACCTGGTAGGTTCCTTGATCATTTGTGTGAGATTGAGGGCATCTAGTTTAGATTGTAGGACGGCCGGGGTGTTAAGCATATCCTAGTTTAGGTCACCAATCAATACGAACTCTGAGGATAGATGGGGGGCAATCAATTCACATATGGTGTCCAGGGCACAGCTGGGGGCTGAGGGGGGTCTGTAGCAAGCGGCAACAGTGAGAGACTTATTTCTGGAAAGGTGGATTTTTAGAAGTAGAAGCTCAAACTTTTTGGGCACAGACCTGGATAGTATGATAGAGCTCTGCAGGCTATCTCTACAGTAGATTGCAACTCCGCCCCCTTTGGCAGTTCTATCTAGACTGAAAATGTAGTTGGGAATGGACATTTCTGAATCTTTGGTGGCCTTCCTAAGCCAGGATTCAGACACTGCTAGAACATCAGGGTTGGCGGAGTGTTGAGAATGGTGATGGAGAAGATGGCTGCCGTTTTACAGCCCTCTAACCAATTGTACTATTATGTGTGTTTTTCCGCATTATTTGTAATTTATTTTGTACATAATGTTTCTGCCATCATCTCTTATAACCAAAAAGAGCTTCTGGATATCAGGACAGCGATTACTCACCTCGTATTGGATGTAGATTTTTTCTTCAACGAGGCGGCCTGCAAAGGATATCCTACAGACACCCGACAAGGCCCAAATCCCCGTCATTCGCATGAGAAAGAGACGGCGATATCGTGGACGTAGGTCGGGGTGCCTTGTAATGATCCGACGGCGAGCGAGTAAACTGCCTCTCCCATCAATCCTATTAGCCAATCTTCAATAATTTGAGAATAAATTGGATGACCTAAGATTACAGTTATCCTACCAACAGGACATTAAAAACTGTAATGTCTTATGTTTCACCGAGTCGTGGCTGAACGACGAAATGGACAACATACAGCTAGCGGGCTATACGCTACATCGGCAGGATAGAACTGCTGACTCCGGTAAGACAAGGGGTGGCGGTCTGTGTATATTTGTAAACAACAGCTGGTGCACAAAATCAAATACTAAGGAAGTCTCGAGGTTTTGCTCGCCTGAGGTAGAGTATCTTATGATAAGCTGTAGACCACACTATTTACCAAGAGAGTTTTCATCTATATTTTTCATAGCTGTCTATTTACCACCACAAACCAATGCTGGAATTAAGATTGCACTGAATGAGCTGTATAAGGCCATTAGTGTACAGGAAAACGCTCATCCAGAGGCAGTGCTCCTAGTGGCCGGGGACTTTAATGCAGGGAAACTTAAATCCGTTCTACCTAATTTCTACCAGCATGTTAAATGTGCAACCAAAGGAAAAAAAAAACTCTAGACCACCTTTACTCCACACACAGAGATGCATACAAAGCTCTCCCTCGCCCTCCATTTGGCAAATCTGACCATAACTCTATCCTCCTGATTCCTGCTTATAAGCAAAAACTGAAGCAGGAAGCACCAGTGACTCGGTTAATTAAAAAGTGGTCAGATGATGCAGATGCTAAGCTACAGGACTGTTTTGCTAGCACAGACTGGAACATGTTCCGGGATTCTTCAGATAGCATTGAGGAATACACCACATCAGTCACTGGCTTCATCAATAAGTGCATCGATGATGTCGTCCCCACAGTGACCATACGTACATACCCCAACCAGAAGCCATGGATTACAGGAAACATCCGCACTGAGCTAAAGGGTAGAGCTGCCGCTTTCAAGGAGCGGGACTCTAACCCGGACGCTTATAAGAAATCCCGCTATGCCCTCCGACGAACCATCAAACAGGCAAAGAGTCAATACAGGACTAAGATTGAATCGTACTACACCGGCTCTGACGCTCGTCGGATGTGGCAGGGCTTGAAAACTATTAAAAACTGCAAAGGGAATCACAGCCGCGAGCTGCCCAATGACACAAGACTTCCAGACGAGCTAAACCATTTCAATGCTCGCTTCGAGGCAAGCAACACTGAAGCATGCATGAGAGCACCAGCGGTTCCGGATGACTATGTGATCACGCTCTCCGTAGCCGATGTGAGTAAGACTTTTAAGCAGGTCAACATTCACAAGGCCGCAGGGCCAGACGGTTTACCAGGACGTGTACTCCGAGCATGTGCTGACCAACTGGCAAGTGTCTTCACTGACATTTTCAACATGTCCCTGACTGTGTCTGTAATACCAACATGTTTCAAACAGACCACCATAGTCCCCGTGCCCAAGGACCCGTAGCACTGACATCTGTAGCCATGAAGTGCTTTGAAAGGCTGGTCATGGCTCACATCAACACCATTATCCCAGAAACCCTAGACCCACTCCAATTTGCATACCGCCCCAACAGATCCATAGATGATGCAATCTCTATTGCACTCCACACTGCCCTTTCCCACCTGGACAAGAGGAACACCTACGTGAGAATGCTATTCATTGACTACAGCTCAGCATTCAACACCATAGTGCCCTCAAAGCTCATCACTAAGCTAAGGATCCTGGGACTAAACACCTCCCTCTGCAACTAGATCCTGGACTTCCTGATGAGACGCCCCCAGGTGTTAAGGGTAGGTAACAACACATCTGCCTCACTGATCCTCAACACAGGGGCCCCTCAGGGGTGCGTGCTCAGTCCCCTCCTGTACTCCTGTTCACCCATGACTGCATGGCCAGGCACGACTCCAACACCATCATTTAGTTTGCCTGACGACACAACAGTGGTAGGCCTGATCACCGACAACGATGAGACAGCCTATAGGGAGGAGGTCAGAGACCTGGCCGTGTGGTGCCAGGATAACAACCTCTCCCTCAACGTGACCAAGACAAAGGAGATGATTGTGGACTACAGGAAAAAAAAGAGGACTGAGCACGCCCCCATTCTCATCGACGGGGCTGTAGTGGAACAGGTTGAGAGCTTCAAGTTCCTTGGTGTCCACATCACCAACGAACTATCATGGTCCAAACACACCAAGACAGTCGTGAAGAGGGCACGACAAAGCTTATTCCCCCTCAGGAGACTGAAAAGATTTTGCATGGGTCCTCAGATCCTCCAAAAATTCTACAGCTGCACCATCGAGAGCATCCTGACTGGTTGCAGCGCCGCCTGGTATGGCAACTGCTTGGCCTCCGACCGCAAGGCACTACAGAGGGTAGTGCGTACGGCCCAGTACATCACTGGGGCCAAGCTTCCTGCCATCCAGGACCTCTATACCAGGCGGTGTCAGAGGAAGGCCCTCAAAATTGTCAAAGACTCCAGCCACCCTAGTCATAGACTGTTATCTCTGCTACCGCACAGCAAGCGGTACAGGAGTGCCAAGTCTAGGTCCAAAGGACTTCTCAACAGCTTCTACCCCCCAAGCCATAAGACTCCTGAACAGCTAATCATGGCTACCCGGACTATTTGCACTGCCCCTCCACCCCCACCCCCCACCCCATCTTTTTACGCTGCTGCTACTCTGTTAATTATTTATGCATAGTCACTTTAACTCTACCCACATGTACATATTACTTCAACTACCTCAACTAGCCGGTGCCCCCGCACATTGACTCTGCACCGGTACCCCCCTGTATATATAGCCTCCCTACTGTTATTTTATTTTACTTCTGCTCTTTTTTTCTCAACACTTTTTTGTTGTTGTTTTATTTTACTTTTTTATTAAAAATAAATGCACTGTTGGTTAAGGGCTGTAAGTAAGCCTTTCACTGTAATGTCTGCACCTGTTGTATTCGGCGCATGTGGCCAATAAAATTTGATTTGATTTTGATTTGAGTGTGCTAACGCAATGAATAACTCAAACTTAGGGAGGAGGCTTCTGATGTTAACATGCAAGAAACCAAGGCTTTGCGGTTACAGAAGTCAACAAATGATAGCGCCTGTGGAGTAGGCTTGATACTGGGGGCTACAGGGCCTGGGTTAGCCTCTACATCACCAGAGGAACAGAGGAGGAATAGAATAAGGATACGGCTAAAGGCTTTAAGAACTGTTCTTCTAGCGAGTTGGGTACAGAGAATAAAAGGGGCAGATTTCCGGGCATTGTAGAATAGATTCAGGGCATTATGTACAGACAAGGATATTGAAGGATATGAGTACAGTGGAGGTAAACCTAAGCGTTGGGTAACGATTAAAGAGATAGCATCACTGGAGGCACCGATTGAGACGGTCTCCGCGTGTGTGGGGGGTGGGACAAAGGAGCTATCTGAAGCAGGTTGAGCGGGACTGGGGACTCTACAGTGAAAAAGTACAGTAAGAACTAACCGAAACAGCAATAGGCAAGGCATGGGAGAGAGGCATAAAGCAATCACAGGTGTTATTTGAGAGAGCTAAGACAAAAGCTGGTAATGGCGATGAAAGTTTGAGCTGAGGCTAAACAGATAAACAGGACAGGGTACCGTATAAAGGAACAGTCCAGCAGTCATCAGCTGTGTAGCTGAGTGATCATAAGGTCCAGTGAACAGCAATAGGTGAGTCCGGGAGCAGTTAAGTGGCTGCTACGGCACAGGCGAGCAGGAGGCACGGCTGTTGATTGCGTGTGCTAGCAGGCCGGGGCTAGCAGATGGATCTTCGTGGTTGTCGCAACGGGAAGCCTGTTGAAACCACATCAGATGATTACGTCGGCAGACCAGTCGTTATGAATCGGCAATAATAGAATCCGTTCCACATTGGGTGAGGCGGGTTGCAGGAAAGTATATTTAGTAAAAGGATGGAAATTGAGATTGAGAAATATATACGAAAAAGACACACAAAAAAAAAGGCTATTTACATGAGGACACTACAGAAATGCCATCTTGAATCAAGTTATACGTCTCTGTTTCGTCATTTAGGTGGAGGTTTACTTGCTGGAAATCCCTTTTTTACTATAGGTTGTGAAATCATTTCCTTGAGTGCATTGCCCAAGGTAGTGTTGTATGTTCAAAATTTTCTGAGGTTGTCACGAATTCAGCCGAGGTTGCCCCTCCTCCTTGCTCGTTCAGGCTTCGGCGTTCGTCGTCACCGGAGTACTAGCTGCCACCGATCTATGTTTCTGTGTTCTACTTGTTTTGTCTTTATTGTACACACCTGGTTCCCATCATGTTCATGATTTGTTCCCTATTTAACCATCTGGCTCCCACTGTGTTGTGTGCGTGTTTGTTCTATGTTTGGTGTCATAGACTGGTGAGCGGGATTTGTCCTCCCTGCGTGGAGATTATGTTCATTTATTTTCACGAGTAAAGTACGTTGTCTACTAGCTCTGTGTCCTGCGCCTGACTCCGTCCTAACGCTACACATTGACGCCTGACAGAGGTCCAATAAAGTCCCCATGTTCCAGAAGTGTCTGCAGTGGTATTAATAAGTTGACAACTCTGCTCTTTGGAACAGAGCCCATCTAATCATCCCTTTGAAGTAAAGTGGATTCTGGCTATGTCCCCACCTTCCTCTGACAATACCATTTCTCTTCACACATCATTATGTTGGAATTATTTCTCACAAGCACTCTCCTCCCGGTCTCTGTCACACCACTCAGCTTTGGGCCCACTCTGGTGGCCGACGTTAGACTAAATACAGTGAGCTCCAAAAGTATTGGGACAGTGACATTTTTTTTTATGATACAGTGACTACGACGTTAACTAAAGTTCAGACTGTCAGCTTTAATTTGAGGGTATT
Source organism: Coregonus clupeaformis (assembly GCF_020615455.1). NCBI lineage: Eukaryota > Metazoa > Chordata > Actinopteri > Salmoniformes > Salmonidae > Coregonus > Coregonus clupeaformis. The sequence goes on from NC_059192.1 coordinate 60,009,173, forward strand.
TTCACTTTCACCGTTTAGAAATTACAGCACTCTTTGTTCATAGTCCCCCTATTTTAGGGGACCAAAGGTATTGGTACAAATTCACTTATGTGTATTAAAGTAGTAAAAAGTTAAGTATTTGGTCCCATATTCCTAGCATGCAATGACTACATCAAGCGTGTGACTCTACAAATTTGTTGGATGCATTTGCTGTTTGTTTTGGTTGTGTTTCAGATTATTTTGTGCCCAATAGAAATTAATGGTAAATTATGTATTGTGTCATTTTGGAGTCACTTTTATAGGAAATAAGAATAGAATATGTTTCTAAACACTTCTACATTAGTGTGGATGCTACCATGATTACGGATAATCCTGAATGAATCGTGAATAATGATGAGTGAGAAAGTTACAGAGGCATAAATATCATACCCCCCAAAAAATGCTAACCTCTTCTGTTATTCTAATGGTGAGAGGTTAGCATGTCGGCAGGGTATGATATTTGTGCTGGAGTAAAGAGCCAAAACAACAAAACATTTGTTACTGTCCCAATACTTTTGGAGCTCACTGTATAGCTGCCCTGGTCCCTGATGTCCCTAAGAATGGAGTGGGAGACAGGGAAAGGGCTCATGCCCCACTAGCTCCTTATCCAGGGAGGCCCCTAGGGGATCAGTGAAGCAGGCAGATCACCAAGGAGGGAGAGAGCTCATTAACCACACTGAATATAATCACGATAGGCCTGCTTCCTGCAGCTAATGAGAACAAAGGGAAAAACACGACACAAGCAGTGTTAACTGACAAAGTGTTAAACGAATGGGGGAGCCATACAAATGGGAATTAGCTGCCCTTCACGGTGTGATAATTGAAAGTGGTGTCTGCCGTTTGGAGTTTACAATTTCATTAGTGCTCTGGCTGAGACAGGGGAGAGTAAGGACAGGGTAGAGGGCAGCTATAGTGATGGCCAACCACTCACTCATACTACCTGATGATGTGACTCTGGGACAGTACCTGAAAGAAAGACCTGCCATCATTGGCGTAGCACAGTTTCTCTGGACCCCCCCCCAAAAATAAATAAATAATAATAATAATGTGTCAACCACTCAAAGTATAGACTACCGATGCCTGTCCACGGTTCTGAAATAGCGATGTCTACGCGATTGCCTATCGATAGGCTATCACATTATATGGCGCAAGTGCTTGTAGTAGCCTATGGCTTTGCTTTAATTGATACATGTTTATTTTTATTTGCACGTTATTTTCTCATGTTAAGCCTAATGTTTATGTTTCACGAAGCTATAGGGCTACAGTGTCACAATGCTGCTATTTAGAATGTCTGGAAGCAATAATGTATTTACTTGTTCAGTAATTAAAGTAGGAAATTCAAACATTGCAGATTGTAAAATAAATGTTTTATGCAACAGCATACTAATGAGTAACCAATAGATACCAATAGACACTACCGTTCAAAAGTTTGGGGTCACTTAGAAATGTCCTTGTTTTCCATGGAATCATACATGAAATAATTTTGAATAGGAAATATAGCAAAATGAATAGGACATGTAGTCATTGACAAGGTTAGAAATAAGGATTTTTAATTGAAATAATAATTGTGTCCTTCAAACTTTGCTTTCGTCAAATAATCCTCCATTTGCAGCAATTACAGTCTTGCAGACATTTGGCATTCTAGTTGTCAATTTGTTGAGGTAATCTGAAGAGATTTTACCCCATGCTTCCTGAAGCACCTCCCACAAGTTGGATTGGCTTGATGGGCACTTCTTACGCACCATATGGTCAAGCTGCTCCCACAACAGCTCAATAGGGTTGAGATCCGGTGACTGTGGTGGCCACTCCATTACAGACAGAATACCAGCTGACTGCTTCTTCCCTAAATAGTTCTTGCATAGTTTGGAGCTGTGCTTTGTGTCATTGTCCTGTTGTAGGAGGAAATTTGCTCCAATCAAGCGCCGTCCACAGGGTATGGCATGGCATTGCAAAATGGAGTGATAGCCTTCCTTCTTCAAGATCCCATTTACCCTGTACAAATCTCCCACTTTACCACCACCAAAGCACACCCAGACCATCACATTGCCTCCACCATGCTTGACAGATGGCATCAAGCACTCCTCCAGCATCTTTTCATTTGGTCTGCATCTCACAAATGTTCTTCTTTGTGATTTGAACACCTCAAACTTCGATTCGTCTGACCATAATACTTTTTTCCAATCTTCCTCTGTCCAGTGTCTGTGTTCTTTTGCCCATCTTAATCTTTTATTTTTATTGGCCAGTCTGAGTTATGGCTTTTTCTTTGCAACCCTGCTTAGAAGGTCAGCATCCCAGAGTCGCCTCTTCACTGTTGACGTTGAGACTGGTGTTTTGCGGGTACTATTTAATGAAGCTGCCATTTGAGGACCTGTGTGGCATCTGTTTCTCAAACTAGACACTCTAATGTATTTGTCCTCTTGCTCAGTTGTGCACCGGTGCCTCCCACACCTCGTTCTATTCTGGTTAGAGCCAGTTTGCGCTGTTCTGTGAAGGGAGTAGTACACAGTGTTGTACGAGATCTTCAGTTTCTTGGCAATTTCTCGCATGGAATAGCCTTAATTTCTCAGAACAAGAATGGACTGACGAGTTTCAGAAGAAAGTTATTTGTTTCTGGCCATTTTGAGCCTGTAATCGAAACCACAATTGCTGATGCTCCAGATATTCAACTAGTCTCAAGAAGGCCAGTTTTATTGTTTCTTTAATCAGCACAACAGTTTTCAGCTGTGCTAACATAATTGCAAAAGGGTTTTCTAATGATCAATTAGCCTTTTAAGATGATAAACTTGGATTAGCAAACACAACATGCCATTGGAACACAGGACTGATGGTTGCTGATAATGGGCCTCTGTACTCCTATGTAGATATTCCATTAAAGATCAGCCGTTTCCAGCTACAATAGCCATTTACAACATTAACAATGTCTACACTGTATTTCTGATCAAGGTGATGTTATTTTAATGGACAAAACATTTGCTTTTCTTTCGAAAACAAGGACATTTCTAAGTGACCCCAAACTTTTGAATGGTAGTGTATATAACTGTCCTGTAGGTCTATAGCCTTCCTGGTGCTGCTTAAAACCAGTCTATTAATGCCAAATAATACAATCAGTCCACCGTCAAAATAATAGCTTACTAGGGATTATTTCAATATGCAGACAATGCAGTCTTGCCTACTAGCCTATCTATAGCTATATACAGTATTTAGCTGGTAGTCTATTTATATTACACATTGGAACTCGGATTCCACGCTGTCGGGCCTACCCGTCTCATCAGTCATAGGCTTACCAGTGTTCACAGAAGAGGGGTCGCTCTCATGAGTGCCGCTGGGTCTCTGGCTGTCATCAACTTGGTATTCTGGAAGAGGAGGAGGAGGAGAAGGAAGGCCGGCACTCTCACTAGAGGAACTGTCACTATTCTGGAGGGGAGGAAGAAGAGGAGGAGCAAGGCCACTGTCATGAGGCAGTGAGGTCTCTGTCGGGACTGGGAGGTTGGCTGCTTGTTCTAGTTTATCCATCTTGAACAACGCACTCACTCTCCATCCGAGTCCGACCTGATTCACTTAACTTTTTAAAAACTTGATAACCAATTAGATGAGGAGGCCGAGGAGGGCTGCCGCCAGCACTGCTGAGAAATAGGCAAATGTATGCATGAAAACTATATTGTCTGTGTGACTCACCTACTACCCATATAGATTGGACAACACAAACACTTCACTTGCTACATGTGGAAATTAAAAAGAAGGGTTACTGTCAAAATTATTTATACTTTTTTCAATAAAATGTAGACATACGTTTGAGATGATGGGCACATGGGCCCCCAGAGCTCATAGGCCCCCCGCCTTGTGGGGGCTGCTGGGGTTTCCGCTACGCTAGTGCGATTTCTGAATACATTACAACTGAAGACAGTTGGTAGACAGAGTATTTAAGAATGGAAGTATTTTCCTGGATTCTGCACTCCAAAACAACATACCGACGACTCTCACTTTTCTTATGAGTTCCCTCTCATAATAAGAACTTATAGAGGACAGAGCAGTAAGATGTTGTGTGGAGACAAATTGTTTAATGCACTCTAGGTCACGTCACCCTGATGCCCTCTTCTTTAGAGGGTGATGGTGGGGAGGATAGTTCCTCAGCCTGGGTTGATGAATATTTCACAGTTGGCCCTCCGCCTCGTCTCTCTGCATCAGTTCCCACCTGGCGAAGCTCTGTCGTGCATCTGGAACACACCGCCACTGTTCTCTGCTGCATCCTTGTTCCCACATTGCACGAATGCTCTGACAGGCTGTATTAGAGGCCCGCGGTCGACAGGTAACCTTCCACTACTGTCCACTCTGGTTACAGAGGCAGTGCCAAATGACTTAGCAAGTCTTTGCTGAGCTTTGTGTCTGGGACGTTTAGTGTTCCAAATGGCTCAGACAGACGTTAGGAAGACCAGAGGGCAAGCGAGGAGTGTAGTGTCTTTTGAGAGATGTATAGTACAACAGTCATGTTTTCAACCAGGGAGAGAGAGCGCAAAGTTGCTGAATCATTTTGATCCTGACTATCAGCAATCAGGACAGAGGCCGTTAGGTTGAGTGAGCGCTCTGTCACTAAAGATGCAGGTTAGAGACCACTTAACCCTCCCGTTGTCCTAGGGTCAAAATGACCCGCCACTGTGTTGAACCAACTTTATTTAATTTTTATATTTTTTGGATCATTTGTGAGAAGGAGGCAGTGATACTTTCTTTAAAGTCTCACTGCCTCCTTCTCACAAATGATCCCAAAAATATAAAAATTAAATAAAGTTGGTTCAACACAGTGGCGGGTCATTTTGACCCTAGGACAACGGGAGGGTTAAATGGAACTGATATGGATTTCCAGTGCTGTCTGATGGTGTTGGCATTTTTCTCATTACTTGCCTTTTCTTCGTGGGCACTTTACGTCAACCATCAGTCTAGATCAGTGCCCACACACTGTGTGTCCAATCCATTGAGGTATGATTATTAGAAGAAAAATTTGGTCTTGGCTGAGTAAGACCCCGTTACCAAGTAAAAACATAGAAGAAAATAGAATAGCCATTAATTTTCCCCCTACAAGGTTTGCATTTTTACCAGACCACCAACAAGCAATATATGAGTTTATACTGCATTATTACCATTTTACCCTCTTATAGTTTAGTAAATACCTGATATTACCTGAAAAAAATTATTAGGTACGTGTAACTTACTGCAACTCCACTTCCAGGTGCTACTACAGACCAATCAATCTCCAGAGATTCCCTGTGTCTTTTGGGGCAATAAATGCAAATGTATCTGATTGCAGTAGTGTCTTATGTTCTGGTGAGTCCCACAAAGGTACAGAGGAAGACCCAGCTGTCCTGGCTGCTACAAATCAACATAATTTCAGTCCCTGCATTTGTAGCCAAGAGACCTAGCTTTCTATGAGTGAAAGGCAAATCAGTTTTCTACTGTTTCATGACTGACGTCTGGAAATCAAATCAAATTTTATTGGTCACATACACATATTTAGCAGATGTTATTGCGGGTGTAGTGAAATGCTTGTGGTCCTAGCTCCAACAGTGCAGTAATATCTAACAATACACACAAATCTAAAAGTAAAACAATGGAATTAAGAAATATTGGAATATTAGAACAAGCAATGTTGGGGTCCAGAGCATGTATATACAGTGGGGAGAACAAGTATTTGATACACTGCCGATTTTGCAGGTTTTCCTACTTACAAAGCATGTAGAGGTCTGTAGTTTTTATCATAGGTACACTTCAACTGTGAGAGGCGGAATCTAAAACAAAAATCCAGAAAATCACATTGTATGATTTTTAAGTAATTAATTTGCATTTTATTGCATGACATAAGTATTTGATACATCAGAAAAGCAGAACTTAATATTTGGTACAGAAACCTTTGTTTGTAATTACAGAGATTATACGTTTCCTGTAGGTCTTGACCAGGTTTGCACACACTGCAGCAGGGATTTTGTCATGCTGGAAGATCCAGCCACGACCCATCTTCAATGCTCTTACAGACGGAAGGAGGTTGTTGGCCAAGATCTCGCGATACATGGCCCCATCCATCCTCCCCTCAATACGGTGCAGTCGTCCTGTCCCCTTTGCAGAAAAGCATCCCCAAATAATGATGTTTCCACCTCCATGCTTCACAGTTGGGATGGTGTTCTTGAGGTTGTACTCATCCTTCTTCTTCCTTCAAACACGGCGAGTGGAGTTTAGACCAAAAAGCTCTATTTTTGTCTCATCAGACCACATGACCTTCTCCCATTCCTCCTCTGGATCATCCAGATGGTCATTGGCAAACTTCAGACGGGCCTGGACATGCGCTGGCTTGAGCAGGGGGACCAGATTTTAATCCATGACGGCGTAGTGTGTTACTAATGTTTTTCTTTGATACTGTGGTCCCAGCTCTCTTCAGGTCATTGACCAGGTCCTGCCGTGTAGTTCTGGGCTGATCCCTCACCTTCCTCATGATCATTGATGCCCCACGAGGTGAGATCTTGCATGGAGCCCCAGACCGAGGGTGATTGACCGTCATCTTGAACTTCTTCCATTTTCTGATAATTGCGCCAACAGTTGTTGCCTTCTCACCAAGCTGCTTGCCTATTGTCCTGTAGCCCATCCCAGCCTTGTGCAGGTCTACAATTTTATCCCTGATGTCCTTACACAGCTCTCTGGTCTTGGCCATTGTGGAAAGGTTGGAGTCTGTTTGATTGAGTGTGTGGACAGGTGTCTTTTATACAGGTAACGAGTTCAAACAGGTGCAGTTAATACAGGTAATGAGTGGAGAACAGGAGGGCTTCTTAAAGAAAAACTATCAGGTCTGTGAGAGCCGGAATTCTTACTGGTTGGTAGGTGATCAAATACTTATGTCATGCAATAAAATGCAAATTAATTACTTAAAAATCATACAATGTGATTTTCTGGATTTTTGTTTTAGATTCCGTCTCTCACAGTTGAAGTGTACCTATGATAAAAATTACAGACCTCTACATGCTTTGTAAGTAGGAAAACCTGCAAAATCGGCAGTGTATCAAATACTTGTTCTCCCCACTGTATGTATATAGTGCCTTCGGAAAGTATTCAGACCCCTTGACTTTTTCCACATTTTGTTACGTTACAGCAAAATTCTAAAATGTATTAATTTAGAAAATCCTCAGCAATCTACAGACAGTACCCAATCTAACGACAAAGTGAAAACAGGTTTTTAGAAATGTTTACAAAGGTATTAAAAATGTAAAACAGAAATACCTTATTTACACAAGTATTCACTTTGCTATGAGACTCGAAATTGAGCTCAGGTGCATCCTGTTTCCATTGATCATCCTTGAGATGTTTCTACAACTTGATTGGAGTCCACCTGTGGTAAATTAAATTGATTGGACATGATTTGGAACCCGATAGTCACTCTGACAGAGCTCTAGAGTTCCTCTGTGGAGATGGGAGAACTTTCCAGAAGGACAACCCTCTCTGCAGCACTCCACCAATCAAGCCTTTATGGTAGAGTGCCAGACGGAAGCCACTCCTCAATAAAAGGCACATGACAGCCCGCTTGGACTTTGCCAAAAGGCACCTAAAAATTCTCAGACCATGAGAAACAAGATTCTCTGGTCTGATGAAACCAAGATTGAACTCTTTTGCCTGAATGCCAAGCGTCACATCTGGAGGAGACCTGGCACCATCCCTATGGTGAATCATGGTGATGGCAAAAATATGCTGTTGGGATGTTTTTCAGCCGCAGGGACTGGGAGACTAGTCAGGATCGAGTGAAAGATGAACGGAGCAAAGTACAGAGAGATCCTTGATGAAAACCTTCTCCAGAGCTCTCAGGACCTCAGACTGGGGTGAAGGTTCACTTTCCAACAGGACAATGACCCTAAGCACACAGCCAAGACAACGCAGCAGTGGCTTCGGGACAAGTCTCTCAATGTCCTTGAGTGGCCCAGCCAGAGCCCGGACTTAAACCTGATCGAACATCTCTGACGAGACCTGAAAATAGCTGTGCAGCAACACTCCCCATCCAACCTGACAGAGCTTGAGAGGATCTGCAGAGAAGAATGGAGAAACTCCCCAAATACAGGTGTGCCAAGCTTGTTGCGCCATACCCAAGAAGACTCGAGGCTGTAATCGCTGCCAAAGGTGCTTCAACAAAGTACTGAGTAATGGGTCAGAATACTTATGTATATGTAATTTTTCAGAAATTTATTTTCAATAATTTAGCAACAATTTCTAAAAACTTGTTTTTGCTTTGTCATTATTGAGTATTGTGTGTAGATTGATGAGGGGGGGGGAAACAATTGAATACATTTGGAAATAGTCAAGGGGTCTGAATACTTTCCAAATGCACTGTATATATATATATATATATATATAGTGTGTGTGTGTGTGTGTGTGTGTGTGTGTGTGTGTGTGTGTGTGTGTGATGGGATGTATAGACATTATGGACAGTATGTGGATAGAATATGTAGTATATCTGAAGAATACGTGGATAGAATAGTATATGTACAGCAAAAGTTGACTAGAATACAGTATATACATATGAAATGGGTAAAACAGTATGTAAACATTATTAAAGTGACCAGTGTTCCATTATTTAAGTGACCAGTAGTCCATGTCTATGTACAGTATATAGGGCAGCAGCCTCTAAGGTGCAGGGATGAGTAACCGGGTGATAGCCAGCTAGTGACAGTGACCGCAACATCCTCTGGAGAGCCCTGCAGTTGCGGATGGTGCAGTTGCCGTACCAGGCAGTGATACAGCCTGACAGGATGTATCGAAAGATAATTAACATGTTTTAATGCATCTAGAATAGTATTTTCTCCCACAGAAAATACATTATTGTTATTTTACTGTACAGAATTACTGTCACCCCAATATTGGACTCCCCAAATGTAGGCTTTCCGTGGCTTTGCAAAGCTGATAGGGCTTTCCCTTGCTTTGCCAGGAAAATAGTTGATATTCAAGGTGCTCGTTACATTGAGAGTTTTGGCAGCCAAGCTACCTAGACTTGAATGTACAATACTTTTACTGTTATTCTCGTATCCTCAGATAATCAGTATATTTTTTGTGTGTATTGTTAACCACCACATAGAAAATAATGATGAACAAGGTAATTTGGGGGAATGGAACAGTTGTTTATGGGTTAGTTATAGCAACACTGCACTGAGACGTTCGGGAGCATTGTGGCCATGGAGTCTTTCAAAGGTAATCTTCATGTTCTCTGCGTCTGGGAAAATGTAACATGGTATGTTTCAAGGTTCTCTAAACAATGCATGAGTTATACAAGCCATTTTAGTGAAAATATTTTTTCTGTGCTGTCAGACTACGTAAGTTTGCACTTGCACACTATTTCTCTCCCTCCCTCCCTCTCCTGCTTTCTCTGTCCGCCCCAAGGGAGACAGTCCTTTATTATAGGCAGGGTCCAGTTTAGCATGTACAGAGCAGTTCCCATCGATCTGTTTGGCTCCCCAGACCTCTCCCATAGCCCTCTCATTAGGGAGAGCCTGTTAGGAGCTAAGTGTTAGCACACACACAGTAATAAGGGCAGATTTAACCGGGATCAACCGACCCCTCTTCACCTCTCCTCCTCAGACCACCCCTCTTGAAATCCCTTCGCTGCAGATGCCTCTCTGGTAAATACTCTCCCTCCCCTTCTCTCTCTCCCATTGCTCCCACGTCTCTCTCTCTCTACCCTTCTGTCCTCTACTGTAAAATACACACGTCTCTATATTGTGAGTCTTGTTAGATTACCATTATCTCGGAGTTGAGGGAGTTCTCTGCATGATCTCTCTCTCTCTCTCTCTCTCTCTCTCTCTCTCTCTGCCCATTAATTTTTTTTTATCATAGTGATTCTGTAAAAAGGACAGGGTCATGCTAAGTATTCGAAATGTAATGAGTACTTGTGGGTGTCAGGGAAAATGTGTGGAGTAAAAAGTACATTATTTTCTTTAGGAATGTAGTGGAGTACAAGTAAAAGTTGTCAAAAATATAACTAGTAAAGTAAAGTACAGATAGCCAAAACAACGACTTAAGTAGTACTACAAAGTATTTTTATTTAGTTACTTTACATTTGGTTTTGGAGGAGAGCAGTGCTATATGAGAGTGATTGGTATGTACTGTGCCAGTCTCTCCTTCCCAGTTTTGGGAGTTCACACACGTTGAAGGCAGCTGTTCCCCTTGAAGCTAAGTTGTGCCTTATTTCTATGTCGTGCTTGAGAGGCATTATCCATAGTTAGGCTATTCACCGAAGTACCCAGTCTCCCATCCCTATCCCTGTAGCAACGGTTGTCAAGGAAATTGTTAAAAGGTTAAAAATACAATTCTGATAAATGCAACAGTTGGACAATTGATAAAGATACTCCAAACTTTTTAAAGTTTTAAAATCCATAAAATAGTGACTGAAATTATAGCACATAAAACATTGTACTGGCACGGACAACAAGTGAATGGAGTTCAGGCATTTTGGTGGGAATTCAGGTATTCAATTTATTGTCAAATTGCACTTTTTATATAATATTCTCATGTATACATATTATTACTATATCAGGTATTTTTTTACAAATATTTTGTGCTAAAATAAAGAATATATATGTGCTTCATTTGCGTATATACTCTGGGTGTATTTACATACATGAAAAAGTATTATTATTATTATTATTTTTTTTATTTATTTATTTTTTTTTCGGGGGGATGGATCAGCTTAATATTGCAGATAGATTGTATCTTCTATCAATGTAATTGTCTGCATCACTTCCAATCCCCCATGTTTTTTTTATTTTTTATATATATATATTCCCCTTTATTACTTTTCAACCCCACCATCCTTTCCCTACTTGGAGTAAATTAGTGAACAACAACGCCCAGGCCTCTACTTCCGGTCTATACTTACTATCTAGACCTTATGGACAGAGTTAATTTTACAATAATTCTATATCTATATCTATATATATATATATATATATATTTATTAATTTTTTTGCTCCTGAACTTCTTCTACTCTCAACCTCTCCGATCATTTTCATGATGTCCATCCGGTTTGCTTCTAAATGCCATATCTTTCTAACTGTGCTCTTTCCCAAAAGCTCCCAACATACAACCTATATACTTATTATGGACACAGTATGCTTACATTATTAGCTATCTTTGTTATTATTTGTTGTTATTTGTTATTAGTCCCATCCTTCAACTCTATTCAATACCTCCCATCTATCTCTTAACACCATCCATATAGGATTTCTATTTGCCATATATATTTCAACCATACTGTGATGTTTTACAAAAGTTCTGAACCTTTCTATTCTCATTGCTTCTACAGATTGTGAATTAAAAATAAACATTTTTGCTAAAAGTATTATTATATTATTGATTGATTGACTATGACTTTTCAGATCACCCAGTAATGCTATCTGCAAGGTTAGTTCCAGGTAAATATTGCAATCCTTTAGCCATTCCTGGACCTGTGTCCAAAAACAAGCTACAAATGGACAGAACCAAAACAAATGATCTAATGATTCTATCTCTTCACAGCAAAATCTGCAGAGCTGGGAAGATTGTATCCCCCCATATAAATAACATTCTATTGGTAGCAAGAATTTTATATAATAATTTAAATTGAAAGATTCTAATTTTTGAATCCGGTGTCGTTTTGCGTGTCAGTTCATAAACACTATGCCATGGGATCGGTACGTCAAAGATCTCTTCCCAACTATTTTGCAATCTATATGGGACTGCTGTCAATCCTTTGGTCCTTAAGTGAAACTGATATACTTTTTTATTTATCACAGTTTTCCTTAACCAATTATGTTCTTTAATGCAAGGCCGACAGACAAGTTCCTTACTTTCTCCCCCTTCAACTTTCCTCTTCCACTTTTGCGGTAAGGCTGCAATTATTTGGTTGTAATTTTGGGTAGAGCAGACATTTCCATATGTTTTTGTTAGCTGCATGTGCGACATAACTCCACCAGTCCTACCGATGATATCATTTACGAAGATTATACCTTTTTTAAACATTCTGTCAAAAAATAAAGGTTTTTTGTCAATTAGTATATTTGAATTTAACCACAATATTTGTTGCATTATTTGTTCTGTCGTTTCTGGAGGATTAAATTGAAATTGCAACCAACTTTCTATGGCTTGTTTTAGAAATAGTGACATTTGGGAGATTATTTCCTTTTCAAATAACTGAAAGTGAGAGGTTGTAATCTGAATAAAGGGAAAAAGGCCTTTCTTGAACAGTGAGGGAGAGCCTGTTAGGGAGAGCCTGTTAGGAGCTAAGTGTTAGCACACACACAGTAATAAGGGCAGATTTAACCGGGATCAACCGACCCCTCTTCACCTCTCCTCCTCAGACCACCCCTCTTGAAATCCCTTCGCTGCAGATGCCTCTCTGGTAAATACTCTCCCTCCCCTTCTCTCTCTCCCATTGCTCCCACGTCTCTCTCTCTCTACCCTTCTGTCCTCTACTGTAAAATACACACGTCTCTATATTGTGAGTCTTGTTAGATTACCATTATCTCGGAGTTGAGGGAGTTCTCTGCATGACTCTCTCTCTCTCTCTCTCTCTCTCTCTCTCTCTGCCCATTAATTTTTTTTTATCATAGTGATTCTGTAAAAAGGACAGGGTCATGCTAAGTATTCGAAATGTAATGAGTACTTGTGGGTGTCAGGGAAAATGTGTGGAGTAAAAAGTACATTATTTTCTTTAGGAATGTAGTGGAGTACAAGTAAAAGTTGTCAAAATATAACTAGTAAAGTAAAGTACAGATAGCCAAAACAACGACTTAAGTAGTACTACAAAGTATTTTTATTTAGTTACTTTACATTTGGTTTTGGAGGAGAGCAGTGCTATATGAGAGTGATTGGTATGTACTGTGCCAGTCTCTCCCTTCCCAGTTTTGGGAGTTCACACACGTTGAAGGCAGCTGTTCCCCTTGAAGCTAAGTTGTGCCTTATTTCTATGTCGTGGCTTGAGAGGCATTATCCATAGTTAGGCTATTCACCGAAGTACCCAGTCTCCCATCCCTATCCCTGTAGCAACGGTTGTCAAGGAAATTGTTAAAAGGTTAAAAATACAATTCTGATAAATGCAACAGTTGGACAATTGATAAAGATACTCCAAACTTTTTAAAGTTTTAAAATCCATAAAATAGTGACTGAAATTATAGCACATAAAACATTGTACTGGCACGGACAACAAGTGAATGGAGTTCAGGCATTTTGGTGGGAATTCAGGTATTCAATTTATTGTCAAATTGCACTTTTATATAATATTCTCATGTATACATATTATTACTATATCAGGTATTTTTTTACAAATATTTTGTGCTAAAATAAAGAATATATATGTGCTTCATTTGCGTATATACTCTGGGTGTATTTACATACATGAAAAAGTATTATTATTATTATTTTTTTTTTTTTTTTTTTTTTGGGGGATGGATCAGCTTAATATTGCAGATAGATTGTATCTTCTATCAATGTAATTGTCTGCATCACTTCCAATCCCCCATGTTTTTTTTATTTTTTATATATATATTCCCCTTTATTACTTTTCAACCCCACCATCCTTTCCCTACTTGGAGTAAATTAGTGAACAACAACGCCCAGGCCTCTACTTCCGGTCTATACTTACTATCTAGACCTTATGGACAGAGTTAATTTTACAATAATTCTATATCTATATCTATATATATATATATATATATATATATATATTTATTAATTTTTTTGCTCCTGAACTTCTTCTACTCTCAACCTCTCCGATCATTTTCATGATGTCCATCCGGTTTGCTTCTAAATGCCATATCTTTCTAACTGTGCTCTTTCCCAAAAGCTCCCAACATACAACCTATATACTTATTATGGACACAGTATGCTTACATTATTAGCTATCTTTGTTATTATTTGTTGTTATTTGTTATTAGTCCCATCCTTCAACTCTATTCAATACCTCCCATCTATCTCTTAACACCATCCATATAGGATTTCTATTTGCCATATATATTTCAACCATACTGTGATGTTTTACAAAAGTTCTGAACCTTTCTATTCTCATTGCTTCTACAGATTGTGAATTAAAAATAAACATTTTTGCTAAAAGTATTATTATATTATTGATTGATTGACTATGACTTTTCAGATCACCCAGTAATGCTATCTGCAAGGTTAGTTCCAGGTAAATATTGCAATCCTTTAGCCATTCCTGGACCTGTGTCCAAAAACAAGCTACAAATGGACAGAACCAAAACAAATGATCTAATGATTCTATCTCTTCACAGCAAAATCTGCAGAGCTGGGAAGATTGTATCCCCCATATAAATAACATTCTATTGGTAGCAAGAATTTTATATAATAATTTAAATTGAAAGATTCTAATTTTTGAATCAGTGTCGTTTTGCGTGTCAGTTCATAAACACTATGCCATGGGATCGGTGCGTCAAAGATCTCTTCCCAACTATTTTGCAATCTATATGGGACTGCTGTCAATCCTTTGGTCCTTAAGTGAAACTGATATACTTTTTTATTTATCACAGTTTTTCCTTAACCAATTATGTTCTTTAATGCAAGGCCGACAGACAAGTTCCTTACTTTCTCCCCCTTCAACTTTCCTCTTCCACTTTTGATGTAAGGCTGCAATTATTTGGTTGTAATTTTGGGTAGAGCAGACATTTCCATATGTTTTGTTAGCTGCATGTGCGAGCATAACTCCACCAGTCCTACCGATGATATCATTTACGAAGATTATACCTTTTTTTAAACATTCTGTCAAAAAATAAAGGTTTTTTGTCAATTAGTATATTTGAATTTAACCACAATATTTGTTGCATTATTTGTTCTGTCGTTTCTGGAGGATTAAATTGAAATTGCAACCAACTTTCTATGGCTTGTTTTAGAAATAGTGACATTTGGGAGATTATTTCCTTTTCAAATAACTGAAAGTGAGAGGTTGTAATCTGAATAAAGGGAAAAAGGCCTTTCTTGAACAGTGAGGGAGAGCCTGTTAGGGAGAGCCTGTTAGGAGCTAAGTGTTAGCACACACACAGTAATAAGGGCAGATTTAACCGGGATCAACCGACCCCTCTTCACCTCTCCTCCTCAGACCACCCCTCTTGAAATCCCTTCGCTGCAGATGCCTCTCTGGTAAATACTCTCCCTCCCCTTCTCTCTCTCCCATTGCTCCCACGTCTCTCTCTCTCTACCCTTCTGTCCTCTACTGTAAAATACACACGTCTCTATATTGTGAGTCTTGTTAGATTACCATTATCTCGGAGTTGAGGGAGTTCTCTGCATGACTCTCTCTCTCTCTCTCTCTCTCTCTCTCTCTGCCCATTAAATTTTTTTTATCATAGTGATTCTGTAAAAAGGACAGGGTCATGCTAAGTATTCGAAATGTAATGAGTACTTGTGGGTGTCAGGGAAAATGTGTGGAGTAAAAAGTACATTATTTTCTTTAGGAATGTAGTGGAGTACAAGTAAAAGTTGTCAAAAATATAACTAGTAAAGTAAAGTACAGATAGCCAAAACAACGACTTAAGTAGTACTACAAAGTATTTTTATTTAGTTACTTTACATTTGGTTTTGGAGGAGAGCAGTGCTATATGAGAGTGATTGGTATGTACTGTGCCAGTCTCTCCCTTCCCAGTTTTGGGAGTTCACACACGTTGAAGGCAGCTGTTCCCCTTGAAGCTAAGTTGTGCCTTATTTCTATGTCGTGCTTGAGAGGCATTATCCATAGTTAGGCTATTCACCGAAGTACCCAGTCTCCCATCCCTATCCCTGTAGCAACGGTTGTCAAGGAAATTGTTAAAAGGTTAAAAATACAATTCTGATAAATGCAACAGTTGGACAATTGATAAAGATACTCCAAACTTTTTAAAGTTTTAAAATCCATAAAATAGTGACTGAAATTATAGCACATAAAACATTGTACTGGCACGGACAACAAGTGAATGGAGTTCAGGCATTTTGGTGGGAATTCAGGTATTCAATTTATTGTCAAATTGCACTTTTTATATAATATTCTCATGTATACATATTATTACTATATCAGGTATTTTTTTACAAATATTTTGTGCTAAAATAAAGAATATATATGTGCTTCATTTGCGTATATACTCTGGGTGTATTTACATACATGAACAAGTTAACATAAAGAGGTGGAACAGGGCTGCAACCACCAGAAATGTCCTCTGTCTAGGCCTACCTCTGATCATAAACTGCACTAACCTGCCCTGTCTAAACTGCTTCATGAATTATTAATTACTGTTGTTGTCTAGTTCTCTTGCATAATTTAACAAGTGTGTCATGAGAAGGATATCCACCTGATTTAAAATCAACAAGCCTTGCTCAGGATTTACATAAATTCACTGAAAACCTGTACTAACACTGGTCCAACTCAAGGTGTCATAAAAACAAATGCACCCCCTCCCCAGCTGAAAAAATATTTTCACATGACCCTCCACTTGTACTGTAAAATAAATTTAACACCCTCCCCCCTCATAGAATTAACTAAAAATAATGTTTAAGACAACAAATGACAATCACTATAGCGACCCTGTGTTTATAAATGTGGATATCAACTTTGCCACTTCAGCATGCTTTTGTGGCACAGTTGATGCCACGCAGGGCTACGGGCCAGAAGGTTGAGGGTTCGCAGACCACAACAGACGAGAGCTTTCTCCCTGCCTGTTTCATTACTTCACGATTAGAGGCGGTTGCAGACAATGATCAGCTAGGGGGGAATGAGAATTTGAACATTTTGATGCCATATTTATAATTAAATGAAATATATGTCTCGATTCGTTCTTATGTAGCAAAATTTGAAATAGTGTTTTTTACATTGGATAAAAATAGAGACTCAGAGCTAGAAAATGGTATATCATACACTACAGCTGAGGAACAATGGGAAAGTAATTCTGCTTTGAAAGTTGTTAAACTTGTAACCCCACTTTTGAGAAAATGTCCCTTGAAAGTTTTGGCCCTCCTACTGGAGAGCTCTCCTTTGTCTACACCCATTTAGCATCGTTCACACCCTCGTAAGCCTTAGCCCCACCCATCTCTTTAAGGATTCACATGTGAGGCCATGTACTAAACCAAAGATTTCAAGACTAAAGTCTGGTTTATACTACGTCTATCGATAGTTGTTGCAGGGACATCATGAACATTCTATTGTCGTCCGACATCAAACTTGTCGTTGTCGTTATGAAAAAGTATACACACAAAAACTACAGGCTGCATGACATCAGCAGCCTGGTGGTCCAAAATAGCATAACTGGTGTATTTTAACATCAATAAACCCACCCGTTTAAAAATGAATTTAGTATATGTCAATCTAGCAAACCAGGCAACTAAAAGCAATTTTCTAAACAATGTTTTGGCTCGTTTCTAGCCTGTTAGCTAGCTAACGTTAAGTTAGCTGGCTAGCCAGTTCAAATAATGACCATATCATATAGCTGACAACTTCTTCACTTTAGCTCATTTGTATTCATTATTACAGGAAAATAAACTCACAACAAGACCATTATTTACAAGTGGTGAGACAATGACAGAACATAGTTTACGGTTGTGAGTGATACAGAAGGTGTAAGCTAGCTAAACAATTAACCATAATCCCAACTCATAATGTTACTACCCTGCATGAATCTGCAGGTAGCTAACTAACCAGGTTCAATGTTAGCTAGCTAGTTAACATTAGGTTATAACTAGCAATGCAAATGTCTCAGAGAAACAAATAATATTACTACACAGATCATACACGCAACGTTAGCTAGCGAGCCAGCCAGCTAACATTAGCTAGCTAGCCAACAGTATGCTTTAACTTGCAATGAAAACAACTTTCTGACAAAATTAGAAACTTATCATATCTGAAAATGTAGATAGCTTGACTCTCTTACCCGTATACATGGATGAACGCTTCTCCCTATCTGTCATGGATGCCATGGTTGCCCGTAGTTTGAAGATGTCATCCGGAGACAGGTGTTTTATACAACAGCCTTCTTCTGTGTGTTCTCTTTTCGACCCCTTTGCATATTTGCAATCAAACGCCAGAATTTTCTCCATCTCCTTAGCTATCATATTTTAATTCCACTGGGCATTCCACTGATTTCAAAACTCAGTCCTCCAGAAAGTGGAGAGCATCACTTTTGCAGTTTTACAACGTGATATCTTTTTTTTTTACACGTTAGAAAGGATTATCTACACATACTGACCAGCTCATGTTATAGACAGAAGCGTGCTACATGGCAGACCAATCGAACTATCATCCATTATCTCAGCCAATCATGGCTAGCGGGAAGGTTCCTGTCATTTTCCGTGGCTAAACCAACTAGGCTCATAATTTAACAATTTTATTCATATTTACAAATGGCATACAAGTTTGTTATTAAGGCAAATGAAGTTCACATGTTCCAGAAGCATTTCTGCAAAAAAACACATTTTGATAAAAAACTAACGCTTATGTTCAAATGCCTCTCCTGTGAAGTAGTGACTCGTGACATACGCCTAGTTTCCTGAAACGAGTCACAATTTTCCACCAACAGGTTTCTGTGCCAATGTACCACACAACAAATAACAAAACATACTGACTTCGGCACTTCGGTTTGTGTTTTCAACACCACAATAAATAGACTGTCAATCTTGACAAACAGAAAACACATCCCTCCCTACCAGTGGTGGAAAAAGTACCCAATTGTCATACTTGAGTAAAAGTAAAGATACCTTCATAGAAAATGACTCAAGTAAAAGTAAATGTCACCCAGTAAAATATATTTTGATTTGTTTAACACTTTGTTGGTTCCTACATGATTCCAAATGTGTTATTTCATAGTTTTGATGTCTTCACTGTCATTCTACAATGTAGAAAATAGTTAAAATAAAGAAAAACCCTTGAATGAGTAGGTGTTCTAAAACTTTTTAATAGTAAAAATAAAGAAAAACCATTGAATGAGTAGGTGTGTCCAAACCTTTGACTGGAACTGTGTATAATTGGCCCAGCGTCGTGTTGGTTTGGCCGGTGTAGGCCGTCATTGTAAATAAGAATTTGTTCTTAACTGACTTGCCTAGTTAAAAAAAGGTTTATATATATATATATATATATATATACACACACACACACACACACACACACACACACACACACACAGTGCATTCGGAAATTATTCAGACCCCTTCCCTTTTTCCACATTTTGTTATGTTACAGCCTAATTCTAAAATGGATTAAATAAATAAAAATCTTCATTAATCTACACACAATACCCCATAATGACAAAGCAAAATAACAGTTTTTAGAAATTATTGCAAATGTATTAAATATAAAAAACAGAAATACGTTATTTACATAAGTATTCAGACCGTTTGCAATGAGACTCGAAATTGAGCTCACGTTTCTACAACTTGAATGGAGTCCACCTGTGTTAAATTTAATTGATTGGATATGATTTGGAAAGGCACACACCTGTCTAATATATGGTCCCACAGTTGACAGTGCATGTCAGAGCAAATATCAAGCCATGAGGTCGAAGGAATTGTCCGTAGAACTCCGAGACAGGATTTTGTTGAGGCAAAGATCTGGGGAAGGGTACCAACAATTTTGTGGCCTCCATCATTCTTAAATGGAAGAAGTTTGGAACCACCAAGACTCTTCTTAGAGCTGGCCGCCCGTCCAAACTGAGCAATTGGGGGAGAAGGACCTTGGTCAGGGAGGTGACCAAGAACCTGATGGTCTCTCTGACAGAGCTCCATAGCTCCTCTGTGGAGATGGGAGAACCTTCCAGAAGGACAACCATCTCTGAAGCACTCCACCAATCAGGCCTTTATGGTAGAGTGGCCAGACAGAAGCCACTCCTCAGTAAAAGGCACGTAACAGTCCGCTTGGAATTCGCCAAAGGCACCTAAATGACTCTCAGGCCATGAGAAACAAGATGATCTGGTCTGATGAAACCAAGATTGAACTCTTTTGCCTGAATGCCAAGCGTCACATCTGGAGGAAACCTGGCACCATCCCTACGGTGAAGCATGGTGGTGGCAGCATCATGCTGTTGGGACGTTTTTCAGCCGCAGGGACTGGGAGACTAGTCAGGATCGAGGAAAATATTAACGGAGCAAAGTACAGAGAGTTCCTTGATGAAAACCTGCTCCAGAGCTCTCAGGACCTCAGACTGGGGCAAAGGTTCACCTTCCAATCGGACAACAACCCTAAGCACACAGCCAAGACAACGCAGAAGTGGCTTCGGGACAAGTCTCTGAATGTCCTTGAGTGGCCCAGCCAGAGTCCGGACTTAAACCTGATCGAACATCTCTGGAGATAGCTGTGCAGAGACGCTCCCCATCCGACCTGACAGAGCTTGAGAGGATCTGCAGAGAAGAATGGGAGAAACTTCTCAAATACAGGTGTGCCAAGCTTGTAGTGTCATATCCAATAAGACCCAAGGATGTAATCGCTGCCAAAGGTGCTTCAACAAAGTACTGAGTAAATGTTCTGAATACTTATGTAAATGTAATATTTCAGTTTTTACTTTTTTTAAATTAGCAAAAATTACTACAAACCTTTTTTTCCTTTGTCATTATGGGGTAGTGTGTGTAGATTGATGAGGGAAAAAAGCTATTTAATCAATTTTAGAATAAGGCTGTAACGTAATAAAATGTGCAAAAATCCAAAAGGTCTGAATACTTTCCGAATGCACTGTGTATGTATATATATATATATATATATATATATATATATATATATATATATATGTGTGTGTGTGTCCTAGTCTACCTATTTCAGGTAATAATTCAATTGAGGTATTAGCCTTATATTTAGCTAATGAATGATGGGCTATAAATAAGCTTCTAACTTATAGCCTCTGTCTCTTGCGCAATATGCACCATGTGCTTTGCTGGCCTCTCTCCTTAAAAAATGCTCTTTAGCTCTTGGAGTCCCAGGAAACGCTAGACTAGAATAGCTTGCTGGAATACTTTAATTTAGCGTTTCTTATACTAATAGACTTTTGGAAGAGGGATGCAAGCTCTTGTTTGCGGAATGATAAATACAGCAGCCAACAGAACTCATGGCCACGGCCGGGTTGTTTGAAAGAAGAGAGAACATGGGATGGCGGTAGGCTTTAGCAGAAATGTATTCAGACCCCTAACCATTCGATCTTCATGAAGAGAAAAGAAAGCCATCTGCATCTTTTTCTAGTCCTATATTATACAAGCATGTCATTAGAATGATGAAGATCAGGACAACAAAACATTTCCTTTAACTGTTGAATGCGAGGAAGCAATGAAGCAATAATAGTTAAAAAGAAGGTAGGCTAATACGCATATGCACAACATTAGGGGAAATATGATTTAAGGTATGCATGTTCAGGTCTCTCCAGAGATGTTTGATTGGGCTCTGGCTGGGCCACTCAAGGACATTCAGAGACTTGTCCCGAAGCCACTCCTGTGTTGTCTTGGCTGTGTGCTTAGGGTACTTGTCCTGTTGGAAGGTGAACCTTCACCCCAGTGTGAGGTCCTGAACGCTCTGGAGCAGGTTTTCATCAAGGATCTCTCTGTACTATGCTCCATTCATCTTTTCCTCAACCCTGACTACTTGCCCAGTCCCTGCAGCTGAAAAACATCCCCACTGCATGATGCTGCCACCACCATGCTTCACCATAGGGATGGTGCCAGGTTTCCTCCAGACGTGACACTTGGCATTCAGGCCAAAGAGTTCAATCTTTGTTTCATCAGACCAGAGAATCTTGTTTCTCATGGTCTGAGAGTCCTTTAGGTGCCTTTTGGCAAACTCCAAGTGGGTTTTCATGTGCCTTTTACTGAGGAGTGGCTTCCGTCTGGCCACTCTACCATAAAGGCCTGATTGATGGAGTGCTGCAGAGACGCTTGTCCTTCTGGAAGGTTCTCCTATCTTCATAGAGAAACTCTGGAGCTTTGTCAGAGTGACCATTGGGTTCTTGGTCACCTCTCTGACCAAGGCCCTTCTCCCCCGATTTTTTCCACCTTTAATGTGACCTATAACGTGAACAATTCAATTGAAAAACAAACTGAAATCTTTGAGGGGGAAAATAAAAAATAAAAAACTCACAATAACCTGGTTGCATAAGTGTGCACACCCTTAAACTAATACTTTGTTGAAGCACCTTTTGATTTTATTACAGCACTCAGTCTTTTTGGGTAGGAGTCTATTAGCATGGCACATCTTGATGTGGCAATATTTGCCCACTCTTCTTTGCAAAAGCGCTCCAAATCTGTCAGATTGCGAAGACATCTCCTGTGCACAGCCCTCTTCAGATCACCCCAGAGATGTTCAATTGGATTCAGGTCTGGGCTCTGGCTGGGCCATTCCAAAACGTTAATCTTCTTCTGGTGAAGCCATGTTTTGTGGATTTGGATGTGTGCTTTGGGTCGTTGTCGTGCTGAAAGGTGAACATCCTCTTCATCTTCAGCTTTCTAACGGATGCCACAAGGTTTTGTGTCAAAATTGCCTGGTATTTGGAACTGTTCATAATTCCCTCATCCCTGACTAAGGCCCCGGTTCCAGCTTTAGAAAAACAGCCCCAAAGCATGATGCTGCCACCACCATGCTTCACTGTGGTTATGGTGTTCTTTGGGTGATGTGCAGTGTTGTTTTTGCACCAAACATACCTTTTGGAATTATGGCCAAAAAGTTCAACCTTGGTTTCATCAGACCATAACACATGTTCCCACGTGCTTTTGGGGGACTTGATGTTTGTTTTTGCAAACTTCAGCCGGGCTTGGATGTTTTTCTTTGTAAGAAAAGGCTTCCGTCTTGCCACCCTACCCCATAGCCCATTCATATGAAGAATATGGGAGATTGTTGTCACATGTAGCACACAGCCAGTACTTGCCAGAAATTCCTACAGTACCTTTAATGTTGCTGTAGGCCTATTGGAAGCCTCCCTGACCTGTTTTCTCCTCGTCTTTTCATAAATTTTGGAGGAACGTCCAGTTCTTGGAAATGTCTCTGTTGTGCCATATTTTCTCCACTTGATGATGACTGTCTTCACTGTGTTCCATGGTATATGTAATGCTTTGGAAATTATTTTGTACCCTTCTCCTGCCTGATATCTTTCAACAATGAGATCCCTCTGATGCTTTGGAAGCTCTCTGCGGACCATGGCTTTTGCTCTGAGATGCAACTAAGAAAATGTCAGGAAAACCTACTAGAACAGCTGAACTTCATTTGTGATTAATCAGAGTCACTTTAAATGATGGCAGGTGTGTAATGACTTCTATTTAACATGAGTTTGAATGTGATTGGTTAATTCTGAACACAGCCACATCCCCAGTTATAAGAGGGTGTGCATACTTATGCAACCAGGTTATTGTAAGGTTTTTATATTTCATTTTTCCCCCTCGAAGATTTCAGTTTGTTTTTCAATTGAGTTGTTCACATTATAGGTCACATTAACAGTGGAAAAAGTTCTGACATGATTTATCTTTGTCTCATTCTTTTACATCACAAAAACCTGCCATTTTAACAGGGGTGTGTAGACTTTTTATATCCACTGTATGTAAATAAGGTATTTCTGTTTTTTACTTTTAATAAATTAGCAACATTTTTTAAAAACCTGTTTTCACTTTGTCATTATGGTGTGTAGATTGATGAGAGGAAAAAATGCAATTAATCCATTTTAGAATAAGGCTGTAACATAACAAAATGTGGAAAATGGGAAGGTGTCGGAATACTTTCCGTATGCACTGTATATGATGCTGTCTGGACCAAAAGAGTATAACATGTTGCCTCCGTAGCATTTGATTGATTGATGCCAACAAGCATTTGGCGTCCCTTGATTAAATGTTTTATAAAATAAATAGCCAATCAGCGTAGATCTGAGCTCAACTGTGGGTTGTCCTGGTACAGCAAAACACCCCCCAAGTGAGGCCCATTTGGATTTGTCTTCAGACCAATCAAATCACTTCCTTTGCAAAATGTCATTTTTAGAAAAACATGTCTGTTTCTGGTCTGCTTGTGTTGATGTCCTGCAGGAGATAGCTTGCTAAATCAGCCCTTTTCTAAGCCATGGATAGAGATGGGACTTGTGGTTTGCACTTAATTCTCTGTACAGGCCAATGATTATGATGGCGATTCTGATATAACCATATATAAATATGTTGTGCCACTGGCCTGAGACGATTGAAGTTCAATATGTAGCCTAGATGTAGCCTAGTAGGCTCACATTAACTAGCTAGCTAACTTAGCTGGTTCATTGTTGCCCATGCGAGGAAGTCAGGCTAGCAAGCATTTTAGCTAGGAAGCCTATGACAACAAAACCTAAAAGCGTACTGTATGACAGAGCCATAGACCGTTTTGCCAACATGAAAGAAAGGAGGATAACATTGGTATTCAACTAGTCTACAAGTAGGGTGAGTAAAATAAAAAAAAATAACTTGCGCTGCACGCACGCACACAGAAATCAGTGCCATGGACAGCTACATGATATTTATCAACATTGATTGAACTAAATAGTTTTTTGTATCTTTAAGTTTGTTTTCAGTGTATTAAACTAAGCATATACAGTATAACCTTGTTGATTTGATTATGTTTAAGTTGAAAATGTCTTTGTGCTGATTTGCGGTAACTCCATGGTTCTAAATCAGTAGTTCTTTAGTAAACTGTCAAACAAACTTGCTTGACCATGCTGCAGGTCATAAAACTTTGTGGACTTCACCAGACAGATGTTGCTCTGAGGTTTTGTGATGAAACAAATGTATGTGTTTTTGTTTATCACAGTGGCAAGTCACGATCGTCGGATATAGAGGACCAAGGCGCAGCGTGGAAGGTGAACATACTTATTTATTAAATGATACACGAACAAAACAACAAATCGATACGTGACGTCCACAGGTGTAAACCACAAACCAACACGGAACAAGATCCCACAAACACTGTGGGAAAAACCACCTGACTAAATATGGTTCCCAATCAGAGACAACCAGCAACAGCTGATACTCGTTGCCTCTGATTGAGAACCACTCTGGCCAACATAGATATACAAACACTAGACTAGACACAACGAGCACAAAACATAAACTCTACACACCCTGGCTCAACTTAAAAGAGTCCCTAGAGCCAGGGCGTGACAGGCATATGATCTAAATGTAAGTGGAGGCTACTGAGGGGAGGACAGCTCATAATAATGGCTGGAACGGAGCAAATGGAATGGCATCAAACACATGGAAACCATGTGTTTGATGTACAGTGGGGAAAAAAAGTATTTAGTCAGCCACCAATTGTGCAAGTTCTCCCACTTAAAAAGATGAGAGAGGCCTGTAATTTTCATCATAGGTACACGTCAACTATGACAGACAAATTGAGAAAAAAAAATCCAGAAAATCCCATTGTAGGATTTTTAATGAATTTATTTGCAAATTATGGTGGAAAATAAGTATTTGGTCACCTACAAACAAGCAAGATTTCTGGCTCTCACAGACCTGTAACTTCTTCTTTAAGAGGCTCCTCTGTCCTCCACTCGTTACCTGTATTAATGGCACCTGTTTGAACTTGTTATCAGTATAAAAGACACCTGTCCACAACCTCAAACAGTCACACTCCAAACTCCACAATGGCCAAGACCAAAGAGCTGTCAAAGGACACCAAAAACAAAATTGTAGACCTGCACCAGGCTGGGAAGACTGAATCTGCAATAGGTAAGCAGCTTGGTTTGAAGAAATCAACTGTGGGAGCAATTATTAGGAAATGGAAGACATACAAGACCACTGATAATCTCCCTCGATCTGGGGCTCCACGCAAGATCTCACCCCGTGGGGTCAAAATGATCACAAGAACGGTGAGCAAAAATCCCAGAACTGTTAGGCCTACTGCTGCTAGGTAGCTCTCTCTCTGCTCTCCCCCTCCCCTCTGTCTGTCCTTGATTGCAGGAGTGAAGTCTGGTGTGCGGGAGTCAGGGTTCCAGCTGCAGCTCATTCACCATAATCACCTCAGCCTTTAAGACCCGGTCAAACTTTCCACTCATCGTCAGATCATAGTCAAGACAACCATATATTTGGAACCTGACTCCTGCCTCCGCTTCACTCCTGCCACCACCATCCTGCTCTCCACTATCGGGCCTCTCCTTTGGACTCACCACGGACACTAGGACATTACGGTACCACACCTGCCCTGACCTGGATCTGTACCCTCCCTGTAACCTGGACTTGCTCTTCCCCATTTATTGGAAACCTGGACTATTGAACATTATAATAAACCTGTTAAAACTTCTCTGGCTTGGTGTACTTGTCTGCATTTGGGTTCTATCCAGTTAAATCATAACAGTATGATCTGACCAACATGAACCCAGCAGACAGTAGCTCGGATACCACCCCAGAGTGCACTCAAATTTGGACTGCCATAGCCAATCAGGGCATTCTACTTGGCCAACATGATACCCTGTTTAAGACGATTGCTGAGGACAGTCAGGTGCTGCTTAATCAGGTTCAATTACTCACCAATCAAGTGTCTGTCCTTACTACCCCTTCAGCCCAGATCAGAGAGCCTTTTGTTCCTGCTCCAGAGCGCTATGACGGGAACATGGGAACCTGTGGCGATTTTTGACTCAATGCTCGTTAGTGTTTGAACAACAGCCCCTCACCTACGCCTCAGAAAGAGCCCGTATTGCCTACCTTATCAACTCTACTAGCGGTTCCGCTCGTGCCTGGGGATCCGCGGTCTGGGAGAGTCAGTCGGACATTTGCAACGCTTACGTGGCCTTCACCACGGAGATGAGGAAGGTTTTTGACCACCCCGTCACGAGGCAAGGAGGCTGCGAAACGGTTGTTTTCTCTTCGGCAGGGGGCTCGTAGTGTGGCGGAGATGGCAGTGGAGTTTCGGACTTTAGCAGCAGTGAGTGGTTGGAATGACGAGGCATTACAAGGAGTGTTCATCAATGCTTTGTCTGAGACTTTAAAAGATGAATTGGTGTCATATGATGAATCGCCTACGCTGGATAATCTTATTTCACTCACTATCAGGTTGGATAATCGGATTCGGGAGCGCCCGGAGAGGAGTGTTAGTTCCAAGCAACCTGTCTGTCATCAACAAACTCCTCCTGCATCGTCCCTACGGAGAGAGCCGTGTCTTCCCGAGTCGATACGAGGAGCACTGAACCCGAAGCCATGGAGGTGGGTCGTGCACGGTTGTCCTCAGAGGAGCGTGCACGTCGTATTCAGGCTCGGGTCTGCCTGTATTGTGGAGAAGCTGGTCATTTCGTTCCTTCCTGCCCAGTTCGTCCGGGGAAAAGGGCCGGCTCATCATTTATGGGAGAAGTTTTGGTGAGCCGAGCAGCGGATTCTTCCTCTTCTCCCCGCATTCTGCTCCAGGCATCCCTCCAGTGGCAGTCCCAGAATTTCTCTGTTAGTGCGCTGATTGACTCTGGTGCCGACGAAAGCTTTTTGGATAGAGAGTGGGCTCAACAAATGGATTTGGAGACTGTTCCTATGAACTGTCCGCTGCAGGCTAAGGGTCTAAATGGACAATTTTTGACCCGCATTACCCATCAGACTGTTCCTGTTTGTCTTAGAGTGTCGGGAAATCATCAGGAGAACATTCAATTCCATATTATCGACTGCCCACAGACTCCCCTGGTCCTTGGTATCCCCTGGCTCATAAAACACAATCCACACATTGATTGGGTGACAGGTAGCATTGTTTCATGGAGCACATTTTGTCATGTGAATTGTTTGTGTTCTGCTCAGACTCCTGCCAGTACTGTGCCTCAACCTCCACTGGAGTCCATGGATCTTTCTGCTGTTTCTGACGTGTATCATGACCTGGCATCCGTTTTCTGCAAACACAGAGCTACTTCTCTTCCTCCTCACCGGCCTTACGACTGCGCCATTGACCTCCAGCCAGGAGCCCCGCTCCCCAGCAGTCGCCTGTACAATCTCTCCCGGCCGGAGACGGAGGCTATGGAGAACTACATTCGGGACTCCTTGGCGGCAGGTATTATGCGTCCTTCCTCGTCACCTGTAGGAGCGGGATTCTTTTTTGTTGCTAAGAAGGATAAGACCCTCAGACCCTGTATTGATTACCGTGGACTTAACAACATCACCATTAAGAACAAGTATTCTCTGCCTTTGATTAATTCTGCTTTTCCCCTCCTTCATGGTGCTACCATCTTTACGAAACTGGATCTACGAAATGCGTATCACCTGGTGCGCATTCGTAGGGGTGATGAATGGAAGACTGCCTTCAACACACCCTTGGGACATTTTGAGTATCGGGTTATGCCTTTTGGGTTGTCTAATGCCCCTGCTGTTTTTCAGGCACTAGTCAATGATGTCCTTCGGGACATGTTGAATCGGTTTGTTTTTGTCTATCTGGATGATATCTTGATTTTCTCAGAGTCCTCCCAGGAACATGAACTGCATGTGCGCCAGGTGTTGCAAAGGTTGTTGGAGAACAAACTGTTTGTGAAGATGGAGAAATGTGAATTTCATGTGTCTGAGACCTCTTTTTGGGTTACATCATAGCTCAGGGGAGCTGCGGATGGACCCAGCTAAGATCTCTGCTGTCACGGACTGGCCAGCTCCCTCTACCCGCAAACAACTTCAACGATTCCTGGGGTTTGCGAACTTCTATAGGAGGTTCATCAAGGACTACAGCCGCATTGCGGCGCCACTCACCGCTCTCACCTCCATCTCACGACCGTTCGCTTGGAATGAAGGGGCCGAATCAGCGTTCGAAGAACTGAAACATCGCTTCGCCTCGGCTCCCATTCTGATGCAGCGGACCCCGACCGCCAGTTTGTCGTGGAGGTGGATGCATCCGACACTGGGGTAGGTGCAGTGTTGTCACAACGTTCTCCTGAAGATAACAAACTGCATCCCTGTGCTTTTCTCTCAAGGAAACTTTCTCAGGCAGAGAGGAATTATGATGTTGGAAATCGTGAACTGCTCGCCGTTAAGCTGGCTCTCGAGGAGTGGCGACATTGGTTGGGGGGCGGAACAACCCTTCATCGTTTGGACGGATCATAAGAATCTGGCTTACCTCCAGTCAGCGAAGCAGCTCAACCCCGTCAAGCCAGGTGGGCACTATTTTTTGGGAGATTCAATTTTTCTCTGTCTTACCGTCCTGGGTCACGCAACGTCAAGCCTGACGCCCTGTCTCGTGTTCATTCGGCTGCTGATACTGGTAGTAACCCTGAACCCATTTTGCCTCCTACCTGCAGTATTGCAGTCATCACATGTGACATCGAGGGGATTGATAGACAGGCTCAACATCATCAAGCTGACCCTGGGAGGGGTCCTCTCTAACCGGATGTTTGTCCCTGAGTCTGCTCGCTCCCAGGTACTTCAGTGGGCTCACTCGTCTCCCCTTACCTGTCACCCTGGAGTTTCGCGGACCCTTGACTTTGTGCGACGGAAGTTCTGGTGGGCCACGATGGAGGCGGACACTCGAGCCTTCATTGCTGCTTGTACGGTATGTGCACGCAGTAAAAACTCCACCCAGGCCAGCGCTGGTCATCTACGACCTCTACCTATACCCAGCCGGCCCTGGTCGCATATCGCTATGGATTTTGTCACTGGACTTCCCCCTCATCTGGTAAGACTGTCATTCTTACGGTGATTGATCGTTTTTCTAAGTTCGCTCATTTTTTGGCCCTACCTAAACTGCCCACTGCCAGAGAGACGGCTGATATTTTGGTTGAACATGTGTTCCGCTCTCATGGTCTACCCACGGATATTGTCTCTGACAGGGGTCCCCAGTTTGTCTCCCAGGTGTGGAAAGCTTTCTGTAAAGCTTTGGGCATTACATCCAGCCTGTCCTCTGGATATCACCCCCAGACCAACGGGCAAGCCGAGAGAGCGAACCAGGAGATGGAGACCGCACTTCGCTGTGTCACTGGGTCTAACCCTGGGTCATGGAGCTCCATGCTCCCCTGGGTGGAATATGCTCATAACACCTTGACTAACGCTTCCTCTGGTTTGTCTCCTTTTCTGTGTGCTCTGGGTTATCAACCTCCCCTGTTCCCTTCCCAAGAGAGGGAACTTGCGGTACCCTCGGTGCAGTCCCACATGCGCCGCTGCTGCAAGGTCTGGAGGAAGGCCAGGGTAGCTCTGTCCCGAGCTTCGGCGTACATGCAGAGGCAAGCCAACCGTCACCGGTCCCAGGCTCCCGGTTACTCTCCTGGTCAAGAGGTATGGCTGAAGTCACGGGACCTTCCATTGAAGGTGGAGTCGAAGAAGATGGCGCCTCGTTTTATAGGACCGTTCAAGATACTGTCTATTGTTAACCCCTGCGCGGTTAAGCTACAGCTTCCTGCCTCCCTACGGGTTCATTCCACCTTTCATGTTTCCCAGATTAAGCCTGTGTCGGTTAGCCCTTTGTGCCCGCCCTCTCGTCCCCCTCCTCCGCCCAAGATCGTGGGTGGGGGTCCGGTCTACACTGTCCGGCGACTTCTGGATGTTCGCCGCCGGGGTCGTGGTTTCCAGTACCTGGTGGATTGGGAGGGTTATGGTCCTGAGGAACGTTCCTGGGTGCCCAGGAGCTTCATTGTGGATCCTGCTCTGGTTCGTGAGTTTCATAGGTTACATCCTGATAAACCCTGTCGGCCGCCAGGTGGCGTCCGTAGAGGGGGGTACTGTTAGGCCTACTGCTGCTAGGTAGCTCTCTCTCTGCTCTCCCCCCTCCCTCTGTCTGTCCTTGATTGCAGGAGTGAAGTCTGGTGTGCGGGAGTCAGGGTTCCAGCTGCAGCTCATTCACCATAATCACCTCAGCCTTTAAGACCCGGTCAAACTTTCCACTCATCGTCAGATCATAGTCAAGACAACCATATATTTGGAACCTGACTCCTGCCTCCGCTTCACTCCTGCCACCACCATCCTGCTCTCCACTATCGGGCCTCTCCTTTGGACTCACCACGGACACTAGGACATTACGGTACCACACCTGCCCTGACCTGGATCTGTACCCTCCCTGTAACCTGGACTTGCTCTTCCCCATTTATTGGAAACCTGGACTATTGAACATTATAATAAACCTGTTAAAACTTCTCTGGCTTGGTGTACTTGTCTGCATTTGGGTTCTATCCAGTTAAATCATAACAAGAACCACACGGGGGGACCTAGTGAATGACCTGCAGAGAGCTGGGACCAAAGTAACAAAGCCTACCATCAGTAACACACTACGCTGCCAGGGACTCAAATCCTGCAGTGCGAGACGTGTCCCCCTGCTTAAGCCAGTACATGTCCAGGCCCGTCTGAAGTGCATTTGGATGATCCAGAAGAGGATTGGGAGAATGTCATATGGTCAGATGAAACCAAAATATAACTTTTTTGGTAAAAACTCAACTCGTCATGTTTGGAGGACAAAGAATGCTGAGTTGCATCCAAAGAACACCATACCTACTGTGAAGCATGGGGTTGGAAACATCATGCTTTGGGGCTGTTTTTCTGCAAAGGGACCAGGACGACTGATCCGTGTAAAGGAAAGAATGAATGGGGCCATGTATCGTGAGATTTTGAGTGAAACCCTCCTTCCATCAGCAAGGGCATTGAAGATGAAACGTGGCTGGGTCTTTCAGCATGACAATGATCCCAAACACACCGCCCGGGCAACGAAGGAGTGGCTTCGTAAGAAGCATTTCAAGGTCCTGGAGTGGCCTACCCAGTCTCCAGATCTCAACCCCATAGAAAATCTTTGGAGGGAGTTGAAAGTCTGTGTTGCCCAGCGACAGCCCCAAAACATCACTGCTCTAGAGGAGATCTGCATGGAGGAATGGGCCAAAATACCAGCAACAGTGTGTGAAAACCTTTTGAAGACTTACAGAAAACGTTTGACCTGTGTCATTGCCAACAAAGGGTATATAACAAAGTATTGAGAAACTTTTGTTATTGACCAAATACTTATTTTCCACCATCATATGCCAATAAATTCATTAAAAATCCTACAATGTGATTTTCTGGATTTTTTTTCCTCATTTTGTCTGTCATAGTTGACGTGTACCTATGATGAAAATTACAGGCCTCTCTCATCTTTTTAAGTGGGAGAACTTGCACAATTGGTGGCTGACTAAATACTTTTTTTCCCCACTGTATTTGATACCCTTTCACTTATTCCGCTCCAGCCATTACCACGAGCCCGTCCTCCCCAATTAAGGTGCCACCAACCTCCTGTGGTAATGGGTTATAGATCAAACAATGCAATTATCACAACATAGGTTGTAATATTGCTTTTTTACTGGCTTGGCATCCTCAGTGATTTTACCCACGCACCGCTACTGTTCAGATCTGACTTGGTGCAGCCAGCACCATCAATAAATGAGGAATATTGGCCAAATGATACTTTCCTAAAACTTTAATACTTTCCTAAAACAATAATTGTCCACCTCGTGGTTCAGCTGTCTGGGATTTGAGCACTAAATGCATCAGGGCATTGCATGTATAGGC
The DNA here is from genome assembly GCF_020615455.1 of Coregonus clupeaformis. Lineage (NCBI taxonomy): Eukaryota > Metazoa > Chordata > Actinopteri > Salmoniformes > Salmonidae > Coregonus > Coregonus clupeaformis. The sequence goes on from NC_059192.1 coordinate 60,041,585, forward strand.
CTTTAGGCTTAGGTGTCCACTGTCTGATATTAATATGTTTAAAAAATATATATATAGCCTATGTAAAGGAAGAGAAGCTTCCTTAAACCCCTACAACTCATCCAGAATGCCGCAGCCCGTCTGGTGTTCAACCTTCCCAAGTTCTCTCACATCACCCTGCTCCTCCGCACACTCCACTGGCTTCCAGTTGAAGCTCGCATCTGCTACAAGACCATGGTGCTTGCCTACGGAGCTGTGAGGGGAACGGCACCTCCGTACCTTCAGGCTCTGATCAGTCCCTACACCCAAACGAGGGCACTGCGTTCATCCACCTCTGGCCTGCTGGCTCCCCTACCTCTGCGGAAGCATAGTTCCCGCTCAGCCCAGTCAAAACTGTTCGCTGCTCTGGCACCCCAATGGTGGAACAAGCTCCCTCACGACGCCAGGACAGCGGAGTCACTCACCACCTTCCGGAGACATTTGAAACCCCACCTCTTTAAGGAATACCTGGGATAGGATAAAGTAATCCTTCTACCCCCCCCTTTACTCCATACCCCCAAAACAAACAAACAAAAAAAACATTGTAAAGTGGTTATCCCACTGGCTATAAGGTGAATGCACCTATTTGTAAGTCGCTCTGGATAAGAGCGTCTGCTAAATGACGTAAATGTAAATGTAAAGCTTAGGCCTATCCCCAGAGAGATAGAGATATGGCTGCGACATGCATTTCTTTATGCCAGATGGCTACTGCGTCTGCTATACAGATATAGACTTGCAGAAGGAGGTTAATTCGTTACATTTCAATCAGAAAATGTATAAATATAAGCATTATATTACTAGATTATAGGAGTAACTCTGGTAGGCCTGAAACATTCTTCCTCACCTCAAGTTCAACTTTTGGAGTCAGTTGGAGCGCTGGTGCACACTGCCTTCATATCATAGGCTTGCAGTAGCTATAGCTTAATAATAGCCACACCACACCTTCACAAAAGTTTCTAAACTTTATTAGGGTAATATCAAAAGCAAGTCAAGCCATTGTTTATAGGTTTAATGGCGATGCAGGGAATCAGGAAGCAGGTGGTGAGTTTAATATAAACGAACATGGTGCGCTACAAAACAAGTGACGCGTCTGACATGAAGACCGGACCAATACTGCCTGGTGGAAAAAAAGCTACAGAGTGCTAGATATAGGGGAAGTATTCAGGGTAGTGATGAAGTCCAGGTGTGCCTAATGATGGTTGCCAGGTGTGCCTAATGATGGTTGCCAGGTGTGCCTAATGATGGTTGCCAGGTGTGCATAATGATGGGGTGCCAGGACCGGTTGTTACTAAACGGCGAAGTAGCGTGACGGAGCGGGAGTAGACGTGACAATAGGGAATATAGGAGCATGCTATTATATTGCGGCAAACACAGCATTACAATTGGAACTTCATTTGGCTAAAAAAATGGCTCAACAGAATGAAATATGGTTTAAACCTTCACAAAAGTTCTGAACAGGCTATATTGCAGCAATTACCAACAAAGGCAAGTGCCTACCCTACCCAACAAATGGCAGAAATAGGCTAATATTATTTATTTTACAACAGACCTACTTATAACCCATCTTAAACTAAATATGGAGCACACAATTAAAAAGACAGATCAAATAATATTTAGCCAATGAACATTTCAACAGAATTAAACAAAACAGGTTTTGCATATTTAAAAAGCTGGGTTCGATTAATAAATAGGCTTACAATAATAACAATGATATACACTAATAATAATGATGAAAAAACACATTATTATAGATACATTTAAGTTCAAAACTCCAACCTACCTGAATATGGAGTTGCACAGTAGCCTGCATTTGGCCGTGCCAACGTTCTTCTCATCTTCCACTACAATATTAAAACATGTTATATTCACTATAGGCATAGTATTTTTTCCTCTAACTTTTGTTTTACTTCAATGAAAAAGGCTTCCATCTTCACAATCAACAGTGGCCTAGGCCAAGGCTTCTATTTCGCTCGCTGTTTACTAAACAGCAGGCTCACCTGCACGCAAGGCATGCGAGAATTGTGCTGAAGCGCGAATTCGGGTGTAGGCTATGAAAGACAGTCTCTCCTCGACAATTTGGCTTGCAAATATGATATCCTTTTTTTATTGGGCAAAAGCCGCAATTAACCTAGCGGCTAAGGGAGACCCTTGTGCATTTTCCCATCAGAGTTGTGTTTCCATTGACTTGTTGCAGATACAAGTATGTGCGTAAATACCTAGTGCACATATAAATTACTTCTGAGGTGAAATTCCCAAATGGAAGTTCAATGGGTTTCCATGGCATTTTCAACTCTAGGCCTACTGAGTTGAAACATTTTGTGTAGTAAAGCGAATGTGCCCACTCTGGTATTGGCACGTGCGCTCTAGCCAACAGCTTGCAGTGCAGGTACAGCCTACTACATGATTAGATTATTATGGACAAAAGTGCGAGATTATTTTTATGTGTTAAATGGCAGCCAAGCATCGATAATCATGTCACAAGAATAAGACCCTCCATATTTATTGAAAGGAGCATCAAACTCATCACTGTGCACTTTCATCACCCTGTGAAGTTCATCATCATGTATTTCATCTGTAGCCTAATAAACTGCATGCTTTTCCATTATGTCGTCAAATTTTTTATCCGACATGTAGGCAACTTTACTGCAAAAAAAGGTTGGATGGAAACCTGGTTAATGCCAATCCATGTTGAGGATGCTGGAATTATATTTTGGACGAACGTGCGCATGTTTACAGGATACTTTTGAAGTAGAGTAATCACTTTAGAACATTGTGACTAGTTGTGTTTATGCCACATATAAAAGGTAATACATTTCAAAAGTTAACTGATCATTATTTAGGCTATATTCAAGCGTTAGGTTCTAGGTGCGCGAGGAATAGCCGCTCTGATTGGAGAGAAGGCAGAGCGCGTGTTAAGCTTTCCTGAATAAATGGGCCTGCCGGGAAGGAGCATATGTGGCCACATTATTATAGGACGACTTGGAAGAATGATTATCTGAAACAGACAGCGTATTCAGTATCAGAAGTAAAAATACAGGCAGTCTGGCCTACTACTGTGCCTTTCTAGACCTTATAAACTGTTGAGTGTAGACCCACAATGGATCCAAATCGAATTAAACAGATCACAGAGCTTTTGCGCTGTTATTCAAATGACATTTTCACTGCAGCCTAGAGTAGAATTTTGTACTCACTTGAAAACAATAATGCAATTATTCATTGCATTGTGGTGTTGTAGGCTACTATAGTCTAGGTAGGATAATTAATAACAATAATAACAATAACAATAATAACATTCTCTGTGTGGGTTAGGGTTAGTGTGCTGCTGCGTCTCTCTCTATGCCAGGCTGGAGTGTGAAGAGAGAAGTTAAGACAGTCAGAATGCTAACTGGCTGCTCACCCTGCCTCGCTGCCAAGTTACAGAGAAGAGAATGCTGGTTGGCTGGCTGGCTGGCTGGCTGGCTGGTTACCTGGCTGGCTGGCTGGGTCTCTGACTGGCTAGCTGGCTGGCTGGTTTTCTGTCTGGCTGGGTTTTTGACTGGCTGGCTGGTTGACTGACTGATCCTTCGTCGTCGTCGGGTGAGGTTGTGTCTCTCTCTGGCGGGAGGTAAGCTTGGCTTATATGGCTTATATGGTGTCGAGTAAAGCTTAAACTATGTAGTTAGATTGTAGTTAGGTATTGTAGGTAGTTATCGTGGGTTATTGTATGTAATTATTGTAGGTAAGTATTGTATTCGGCTGAGCCCGGTGAAGCACGAAGCTAGCTAACCCACTACCTGGACTACCTAGCGGGTAGCTACTGGTAACTATTAGCAACTGTGGATAGTTGTTTCACGCTTGAGAGTACCTGTAATTACACCAGCTAGCTGCCTACAATAATTACATACAATAATGCCTACCATTCAGCTGTTTTTCTAGCCTCATTGTCTGAAGCGTTAACGTTAGGTAGTAAGTAGCTACTGTGCTCGAAATGTAGCTAGTTTGTTGCTACCTGGATAGCTAACTAAACAATAGCTGGAACAACCTAGCGAACAGACGCTAACTGGCTGAGTTGATTCAGTGGCTAACAGTAGCTGCTAGGGGTAAGTTATAACCTACATTTGTGTTTTGTTTTTACATACTGGTAGCCAGAGTCATTCAAGGGAATTTGGGACATGGGTGACTAGTTAACGTTAGCTTGGCTGTCTCTGTGTGTTCGTGCCATGGGAGGAGGGTTTTTTTCGTTGGCAGAAAGCAATGGCTAGCTAGTATGCTAACTATTCTAGTTAACTAACTGGCTGAATAAGTTGATGACGGACTCGCTCAAGCTGTCGGGACTAACTCACAACGTTAGACACGGACACGTATGATCTGCTTGGCGTGTTGACACACTGGTGGTTTGTTGTAACCGAGTATTGGTGCTAAACCGTGTTTTTGGAGGCTGGCATGCTAGTTGGCTGTGATGTCATAGGACTAGGTGCCCTGGACGGTTTTCACTGAAGAATACTGTACCAAGTTAGCTAGCTGAATAATCTAAGTTAGTCTATTCCTAGAAAACATTGAACCGCTGTAGTTTACAACAATTATAGTTTCTGAGGTGGAAGTTGGGAGAGTTATATTTGGGTGTTTCAGTGAAACATAAGTGAGGGAGGTCCCGCTCTCTCACTTTCCCAGATGTTTAGTTCATTTCATTCGGATCTCCTTTGCATTATTGTAGCCATTTTCTGTAGCTTGTCAACTATGCCTCTGTCTATCCCTGTTCTCTCCTCTCCGCACAGGCTATACAAACGCCTCACACCGCTTGGCTGCTGCCTCTCTAACCTGGTGGTCCCTGCACGCACGAACCACGTGGAGTTCCAGGTCTCCGGCAGCCTCTGGAACTGCCATTCTGCGGCCAACAAGGCAGAGTTCATCTCAGCCTATGCTACCCTCCAGTCCCTCGACTTCTTGGCGCTGACGGAAACATGGATTACCACTGAAAACACTGCTACTCCTACTGCTCTCTCCTCGTCTGACCATGTGTTCTCGCATACCCCGAGAGCATCTGGTCAGCAGGGTGGTGGCACAGGAATCCTCATCTCTCCCAAGTGGACATTCTCTATTTTTCCCTTGACCCATCTGTCTATCTCCTCATTTGAATTCCATGCTGTCACAGTCACTAGCCCATTCAAGCTTAACATCCTTGTCATTTATCGCCCTCCAGGTTCCCTTGGAGAGTTCATCAATGAGCTTGACGCCTTGATCAGTTCATTTCCTGAGGATGGCTCACCCCTCACAGTTCTGGGTGACTTTAACCCTACGTCTACCTTTGACTCATTTCTCTCTGCCTCCATCTTTCCACTCCTCTCCTCTTTTGACCTCACCCTCTCACCGTCCCCCCCCTACTCACAAGGCAGGCAATACGCTTGACCTCATCTTTACTAGATGCTGTTCTTCTACTAATCTCACTGCAAGTCCCCTCCATGTCTCCGACCACTACTTTGTATCCTTTTCTCTCTCGCTCTCCTCCAACACTACACTCTGCCCCTACTCAGATGGTAATGCGCCGTAGCAACCTTCGCTCTCTCTCTCCCGCTACTCTCTCCTCTTCCATCCTATCATCTCTTCCCTCTGCTCAATTCTTCTCCTTCCAATCTCCTGATTCTGCATCCTCAACCCTCCTCTCCTCCCTTTCTGCATCCTTTGACTCTCTATGTCCCCTATCCTCCCGGCCGGCTCGGTCCTCCCCTCCTGCTCTGTGGCTTGACGACTCATTGCGAGCTCACAGAACAGGGCTCCGGGCAGCCAAGCGGAAATGGAGGACATATAGACTCCCTGCGGACCTGGCATTTTTTTTCACTCCCTCCTCTCTACATTTTCTTCCTCTGTTTCTGCTGCTAAAGCCACTTTCTACCACTCTAAATTCTAAGCATCTGCCTCTAACCCTAGGAAGCTCTTTGCCACCTTCTCCTCCCTGCTGAATCACCCCCTCCCCCCCCCCCTCCCTCTCTGTGGATGACTTCCTCAACCATTTTGAAAAGAAGGTTGACGACATCCGATCCTCGTTTGTTAAGTCAAATGACACTGCTGGTCCTGCTCACACTGCCCTACCCTATGCTTTGACTTCTTTCTCCCCTCTCTCTCCAGATGAAATCTTGCGACTTGTGATGGCCGGCCGCCTAACAACCTGCCCGCTTGACCCTATCCCCTCCTCTCTTCTCCAGACCATCTCCGGTGACATTCTCCCTTACCTCACCTCGCCCATCAACTCATCCTTGACCGCTGGCTATTTCCCTTCCGTCTTCAAGAGAGCGAGAGTTGCACCCCTTCTCAAAAAACCTACATCTCTGCATGTCTGTCAGACATATCAGTGTGGATGACGGATCACCACCTCAAGCTGAACTTCTGCAAGACGGAGCTGCTCTTCCTCCTGGGGAAGGACTGCCCGTTCCATCATCTCGCCATCACGGTTGACAACTCCGTTGTGTCCTCCTCGCAGAGTGCAAAGAGCCTTGGCGTGACCCTGGACAACACCCTGTCGTTCTCCGCTAACATCAAGGCGGTGACCCGATCTTGTAGGTTCATGCTCTACAACATTCGGAGAGTACGACCCTGCCTTACCCAGGAAGTGGCACAGGTCCTAATCCAGGCACTTGTCATCTCCCGTCTGGATTACTGCAACTCGCTGTTGGCTGGGCTCCCTGCCTGTGCCATTAAACCCCTACAACTCATCCAGAATGCCGCAGCCCGTCTGGTGTTCAACCTTCCCAAGTTCTCTCACGTCACCCCGCTCCTCCGCACACTCCACTGGCTTCCAGTTGAAGCTTGCATCGGCTACAATACCATGGTGCTTGCCTACGGAGCTGTGAGGGGAACGTTTACCTTCGTACCTTCAGGCTCTGATCAGTCCCTACTCCCAAACGAGGGCATTGCGTTCATCCACCTCTGTTCTGCTGGCCCCCCTACCTCTGCGGAAGCACAGTTCCCGCTCAGCCCAGTCAAAACTGTTCACTGCTCTGGCACCCCAATGGTGGAACAAGCTCCCTCACGATGCCAGGACAGCGGAGTCACTCACCACCTTCCGGAGACACTTGAAACCCCACCTCTTTAAGGAATACCTGGGATAGGATAAAGTAATCCTTCTACCCCCCCTTACCTCACCCCAAAGAAAGAAAAAAAAAACATATTATAAAGTGGTTATCCCACTGGTTATAAGGTGAATGCACCGATTTGTAAGTCGCTCTGGATAAGAGCGTCTGCTAAATGACGTAAATGTAAATGTAAATAATTGTATTGTCCCTAAACAAGATCAATAGAGGAGCTTTCTGAGCTGTGTTTCATGTCTTCACTGTTCTTTCATGCGCAATGTTGCACCTGGCCTATCCGTTGCCTGTCAGCTATTCCTATTTGTTCTTGTCGATTCGTATTGGAAATTGATGCAACTTTTAATGATTTTCTATGTGGTATGATTGCTAGTTAGCCTATTGCAGATCTGGACAAACGATCCACCTACCACTATTGTCACTATGAATGGTGGATAGAGGGCAGGATAGACCTTTAGACTGGTGGACTATACTGACCTCTTGTATTCTAAAAGTTAGCATATGGAAAAGCGTAGTGCATAAGGGAAGTACCAAAACACCTTGATATATGGGAGACGCACTACTTTGTATCCTTTTCTCTCTCGCTCTCCTCCAACACTACACTCTGGTAATGCGCCGTCGCAACCTTCGCTCTCTCTCCCGCTACTCTCTCCTCTTTCATGATTTGAAACTGAATTGAATGAATATTGCATTCAGTTTTATAACGGCGGCAGGTAGCTTAGTGGGTAAGAGCGTTGTGCCAGTAACCGAAAGGTTGCTGGTTCTAATCCCAGAGCCGACTAGGTGAAAAATCTTTTGACGTGCCCTTAAGCAAGGCACTTAACCCTAATTGCTCCTGTAAGTCGCTCTGGATAAGAGCATCTGCTAAATGACTAAAATGAAAACGTATAAATCAATTGAATATTCAATATGTATTTATTCAGTTTCAATATGGTATATATTGCATTCATTGTCTGTGTATCAAGTTTACAAACTATAATTTCAAGCTTATCAAAGTTTCAATTATTTAACTTATCAGATGCATTCAGATTCAGTTTTCAAAGTCAGTTCTCTAAATTCAGATTCAAAACCAGAGACAACATCCTGGTACTTTGCCAGCCAGGAAAAGTAGAGCAAAACAGATTTCTGAAGCCAACGTGGCATGTTGAATTTATTTTCTTACAATGAATTTGGCTCTAGCATTTGAACCTATGAGTTATTATGACCCCATTCCTGAAAGCTAAGACTCTCTGGAGCAGTGCCTTCTGATTCTATGATGATCACAGGCTGCGTTAGAAGGGAGTGTCACAAAAACAACATTTGACCACCATAAGAATATAGTTGAAATGCCCTGTCATTGCTCTTCTAAGGATAGTCTTTCCACTCCCTATTTAATCTTGCTCTTGTGACTGACTGGGTTTGAACCAGGTCTCCAGCATGTCACAAGACTGTGTTAGCCCACCAAGCCAAATAAGTTTATGTAAAGGACAACACGCTGCTTGCTTAACGAGTACCACTTCCCCTTGATTCAGCTCATACAAGACTCGAACTCAGGACTTCTGCCTCGAAAACACACGTGACCACCCTCCTGAAGCATTCCAACCTATCGTTCAATAAAAAAATGTATTCTTCAATTGCGCAAAGGGCGACACTTCAGGCTGAGGAGTGTTTACAGATCCCTATCTGCTACACTAATGCAAGTCTTCAAGATCCAGCAAGGTTACTCACATGGATAGGTGTGGTGATCCATGCTTATGTGATGAGAACCTTGCCTGACACCTGAAGACGTGTTAGTTTGACATGTGTTTATTTGTGTTAGACATAGTCTACTTTCAAGCAGGGGCGGACTCACCATCTGGCATTTCGGGCATTTTTAGCTCAGTCGGCCTGTCTAACTTCGTTTTCTTTGTGCAAAATTATAATTGTCAGGCTAATAATGGGGGCCTCAAGGAAAATAATGGGCCAGTAATTAGAAATGCCAGGGCTGATTTTGGGCCCTAGTCTGCCCCTGGTTTCAAGTCTCTATCAAGGTTAGTCATTATAAGGTTAACATGTGACTGACTGGGTTAAGACTGTGTTAGCCTGTTGCTCTCCGGGGATGTGCAACTCAACCCTGGGCCTAACATCACTGAGCCAGCGATACTCACCGGAGAGGAAAGCAGTGGATGGCCGCGTCCTCTAATCATTTCCGCCGCGGATGTGGGTGAGTGCTATGGTCCCATGATTTCTCTCGAAGATCCAAGATAAAATTTTACTCTCCAAACATATCCAAGTCGCTATACGCGATCCCTGACTCTGCTTCTGGCACGCAAGCTGTTTAATTAGTTCCCTGCATCCAGTGCAAGCGGAAGGGATAGTTAATTGCACTACAAAACTGCCCCTAATCAAAACTAAACAAAACGACCTAAACCCAGTAGTCAGAAAACACAGTCAATTTTACTTTTTTCAATGTGTCAATCACTCCCGAGTCATCTGCGACCCACAAGCTAAGCACTGGGGACTACTTCGGGGGCACTTGAACATTCGCAGTGTCATTCCAAAAAGTGATCAAATTCAACATTTTCTCACAGACTCCAACCTTGACTTCCTCTGCCTTTCAGAGACATGGCTCCATACAATCTCTCCATCTGCTGCTTTGATTGTGCCTGGCTACAATGTTTTCAGGAGAGACAGCATTGAAGGAAGAGGAGGGGGTCTGATGATTTACATTAAAAAACATATCCGATGTAAATAAATTGAGTGGTCATGTGACAATGAACTAGAATGTACTGGGCTAACCGATACACTGTCTCCGCAAATGTCTTTTAACCTTATTGGAATGTATAGACCACCTTCCACCAAAAGTGTGTTTTTTGATCAGGTTAATAACATGCTTAGGGAATGTGATTTTGGGAAAGAGGTCATCTTAATGTGAGATTTTAACATTAATTATGAAGACAAGTCTTGTAGGAAAACCCTCAAATGGATCACTAATACCTTTGACCTTACACAGCTAGTTAAAGTGCCAACCAGGGTGACTTGTTTTTCTAAAACACAGATTGATCTGGTGTTCAGTAATAAACCAGAGAGAGTGACTAAATCATTCAATATGGTTACTGGGCTGTCTGATCATAATCTGACACTTATAGCCAGAAAGCTTTCCAAGAACAGGTTTAACCTCTCTACTGTAAGAAAGCCTGATCAGCTCAGAATTATTGTCCTAAGAGTGAATTAAATGATTTTGAAAACGCAATTAAGGGAATTAACTGGAATGATCTCTTGTCCTAAACAGATGTGGAAGCTGATAGTCAGGTTTTTCTATCCACAATCCAGACTACAATAAATGGCTTCCTAAAGAAAATCAAATCCAAACCTGGCCAAAAGAGTACTCTTCCTTGGCTAAATGGAGAAATCTGGAAACTAATCAAAGAACGAGATCATGCTCTAAAAACAGCCCTAAAGTCCAAATTAGAGCATGACAGACGTAGGTTTACCATGTTGAGAAATAAGATGATGAAAGAAATCAGACAGGTCAAGACAAACTTTTTATCAACATAATTTGTGAAGCAACGGGAAATTCTAAATTGATCTGGGAGAATCTAAAAAAGTTAACAGGGAAAGACCATAGTAACACTGCAAAAATACTATAAATCAATGTGAATGACAGTCTAACACAGGATGCAGTGGAAATAGCAACATCCTTCAATTCCTACTTTGTTGACTCTGTCATGGTACTGACACAGAACTCCTCCACTGGTTTCTTGGGCTCAGCGCTGGTCAATGACACTCAACCTGTCTTCATCATAAGGGAGGTTTCTGAGTCAGAGGTGAACAAGGTGATTAGCTCAATAAAGAACTCTAAAGCCAAAGATGTGTTTGGGCTGGACTCTACCTTTCTTAAAAACTACAAAGAGTCACTCATTGGCCCCATTACTAAAGTCACCAACACATCTATTAGTCAGGGGGTCTGTCCAAGGGTCTGGAAGTCGGCCATAATAACGGCAATCTTTAAATCAGGTCACCCTGCTGACGTGAGTAACTACAGGCCCATTAGTATACTACCTGTGGTGTTGAAGGTTGCTGAAAGTGTGTAGCAGAGCAACTGATTGCCCACCTCAACAACGGCCAACTGCTTTCTTCTGGAAAATGTGAAGTTCAAGATGGACAAAGGGGGCGTTGTTGGGGCTGTATTTCTAGACCTAAGGAATGCTTTTGATACTGTTAACCATGTGGTTCTCATCACAAAACTGTCCAGGTTCAACTTTTCCCCTGATGCTGTCACGGTTTCGGCCGAGGCTGCTCCTTCTCCTTGTTCGGGCAGGCTTCGGCGGTCGTCGTCTCCGGAGTACTAGCTGCCACCGTTCTATGTTTCTATGTTTGATTGGTTTTGTCTGTTTGTTACACCTGTTCATTGTTAAGTGTTCATTATGCGTCCTATTTAGTTCTCTTGTGTTTGGTCAGGTGTTGTGTGTAATTGTTCGATGTCACGTGTAGTAGTTGGTTCGCTGTTCTGTGCTCTCTGTATTTCGTTTTGTTTAAGAGAGTCCTGCACGTTGTGCGCATTTACTTTGGTTCTTACCAGTGTGCGTATGTTTCGCCTGTCGCCTGTTGCCGTGTTTGGCTTGTATTTTCGGACTTCACTAAAGACATCTGTTTCGAATCTCTGTGTGTCCTGCGTGTGATTCCACGTTACCTCTACACTCAACCCTGACAGATGCCTTGAGATGGATGAAATCATACGTTGAAGACAGAACCCAGTGTGTCATAGTAAGCAATGAGCTGTCACCCACTCTCAGCTATGATGTGGGCGTGCCCCAAGGGTCAATACTGGGGCCCCTCCTGTTCAGCCTGTACATTACTGATCTGCCTTCTGTCTGTACTGGGTCTGAAGTTCAAATGTATGCAGATGATACAGTGATATATGCGCATGCAAAGAGCAAACAACAAGCTGCACAAGAATTCACTACTGTAATGGTCCAGGTTACAAAGTGGCTCAGTGACTCATGTTTGCATCTCAATGTGAAAAGAACTGTCTGCATTTCTTCACAAAGAGGGCAACTGATGCTACTGAGCCAGATGTCTATGTGTCAGGGGAAAAGCTCCAGGTGGTATTAGATTTTAAGCACCTTGGCATCATACTTGATTCCAACCTCTCTTTTAAAAAAGCAGGTGAAAAGGTAAATCAAATAACCAAATTCAACCTAGTTAATTTCCGATTCATACGAAATTGTTTGACTACAGAGGTAGCAAAACTGTACTTTAAATCTATGATACTCCCCCACTTAACATACTGCTTGACTAGTTGGGCCCAAGCTTGGTGTACAACATTAAAACATTTACATTTTAGTCATTTAGCAGACGCTCTTATCCAGAGCGACTTACAGTTAGTGAGTGCATACATTTTCATACTGGCCCCCCGTGGGAAACGAACCCACAACCCTGGCGTTGCAAGCACCATGCTCTTACAGTCTGTCTACAAATAGGCTCTCAAGGTGCTTGATAGAAAGCCCAATATCCATCATCACTGTTATACCTCAGAAAGCATGAGCTCCTGAGTTGGGAAAATCTTGTGCAATACACTGACGCATGTCTTGTATTCAAGATCCTAAATGGCCTGGCTCCCCCTCCCCTTAGTATTTTTGTTAAACAGAAAACCCAAACCCATGGCAGCAGATCCACAAAGTCTGCCATGATAGGTGACTGTATAGTTCCCTTAAGGAAAAGCAACTTGAGTCAATCTGCTTTCTCTGTGAGAGCTTCCCATGTCTGGAACACAATGCCATCAGACAGACATAACTGCACCACCTATCGCACCTTCACAAAAAACATAAAGGTCAAATGGGGGTGAAGTGTAATACAGGTGCTTCGGTGACCACGCTCATGTGATCAATAACTTGTTTGAGACCTGAAAGGTTGCATTGTCTGGTGCACATGAGACCTGGGTTAGAACCTCAGTCAAACTAATACATTTTCATGTCTCAGCCAAGGTTGCTCATCACATCGCCTCGCGAGCAGCCTGATCCCGCGAGCTTACATGAATGGTTCACTACACCCGGTAATGAGTCTGGTAATTACGAGGCTACTCATCACATGGATGGATACCAAACCACCCCTGTTGCACTCTCATTCAAATGGGATGCACAGATCCTTCTGCTTCTGTTTGCCAGAGAAAATGTTGTTGTCGTGCAGTAGGCCTGATTTCGAACCCAATCAGTTATATTGGTGCCGTGATCACTGAGTATGAGGTCAAAGGGGGTTGAAATGTAACGGAGGTGGTTCGATGAACCTTGCTGGAGACTTGAAGACTTGTGTTACCTTCCTGAACTAATCCCTATGGACAGTCTTGTGAAATGCAGGAGACCTGGTTCCAACCCAGTTAGTCACAAGAGCAAGATTAAATAGGGAGTGGAAAGGCTATCCTTAGAAGGGCTATGACAGGGCTATTAAACTATATTCTTATGGGGGCCAAATTGCGGATTTTGTGACACTCCCTTCTGACGCGGCCTGTGTGTCATGACTTCCGCCGAGGCTGCCTTGTTCGGGCAGATTTCGACGTTCGTCGTCACTGGCTTACTAGCTACTGCCGATCCCATTCTCATCACTCCACTTGTCATGTCTTGTCTTGTCAATCACACACACCTGGTGCTCATTCCCCTAATTAGTATGTGTATAAGTGTTCCCTCTGTTCCCCTTGTCTTTGTGAGTGATTGTTTCATTGTGAGAGTGAGTAGCTCGGTTGATATTGCCAAGGTGGAATATTTCCCTTGTGATAGTTTCGTTTTGACGCTTGGTGCGTTTTATTTATGTAAACGGAATAAACTCTGGACTTCAGTGTTTTACCTCCTGCGCCTGACTCCTTCGTTCACACCTCATCACAGAATCACTCACCCGCTGAATGGAGTCAGCAGGAGAAGACTGCATGCCTGGAGTTGTGGCAAGGGTCCTGGAGAATTCCTCGATGCTGGTCAGCTTGGGGGAAGCGATGGACGGGTTCTTCAGGTAGTACAACGCCTGGAGAGGAGAGGACCCGATCTATCGAGATCAGCTGGTCAACCGGATCCAGCCACCTACACCCCAGCCCCTGGAGGGATCCAGATATCCCGGCCACCGGCGTTTGATGGGACGGCAGCGCGATGTAAGAGATTTCTGCTCCAACTAGAGTTGTATTTCTCCAGCATCAGGCCGGCGCCACTGGAGCAGGAGAAGGTATCCGTCCTCATTTCCTGCCTTTGTGGGAGCCCTGGAGTGGGCCAATGCGGTGTGGAATGAGGGAGGTGCCGCGTTGGAGGACTACGGGGAGTTTGCTCGCCTCTTTCGGGCCGTTTTCAATCACCCGCCTGAGGGTTGAGAGGTGGGCGAACGACTGGTCCATCTGAGGCAGGGGATGAGGACCGCACAGGACTACGCGCAGGAGTTCCGGACGCTGGCAGCGGGGTCCAGGTGGAACGAGCGGGCCCTGATCGACCATTTCCGGTGCCACCTAAGGGAGGACGTCCGATGGGAGCTAGCCTGCCATGATGCCATGCTATCGTTCTCCCAACTGGTGGACACGAAGGGACAATCCACCTCACGTCGCAGTCAACGTTCCTTTGGGTCTGGAGGCGGTAGGCAGGGTACTCACGCATCACCCCGGGTAACGAACACCCAAACTGTACCAGTCACCAAGATTACACAGGAGACGCATGTTGAGCAGATCACCTTTTTGATAATTGAGTCTCCTGCTTACCCTGTAGTCTTAGATATTCCGTGGTTAGCCCTTCACAACTCCAATTTTTCATGGCCACAGAGGGTTCTTACGGCGTGGTCGCGTGAGTGTCTGGGTAGGTGTCTAGGTGTTTCCGTTGCTGCGACCAACCGAATAACATGTGCGCATTCCCCCCGTGCGCATTCCCCCCGAATACCATGATCTGGCGCTCGCGTTTTCCAAGACACAAGCGACCAAATTACCACCTCTTCGGGAGGGGGATTGCGCGATAAACCTTCGGTAGACGCTGTACCTCCCTGGAGTCATGTGTATCCCCTGTCGCAGGCTGAAACTGAGGCTATGGAAACATACGTCACGAGTCCCTGCGCCAGGGGTACATATGTCCCTCCACTTCACCTGCCTCCTCGAGTTTCTTCTTTGTGAAGAAGAAAGATGGCGGTTTACGCCCGTGCATTGATTATCGACCACTGAATAAGGTGACAGTACGATTTAGTTATCCTCTTCCCCTCATTCCTTCAGTGATTGAGTTAATGCATGGGGCCCGTTTTTTCACCAAATTAGACCTCAGAAGTGCCTACAACCTGGTGCGTATTCGGGAAGGGGATGAGTGGAAAACAGCATTCAGCACAACATCGGGGCATTATGAATACCTGGTGATGCCCTACGGTTTGATGAATGCGCCATCCGTTTTCCAGTCCTTTGTGAATGAGGTGTTTCGGGACATGCTTGGTTGCGGTGTGGTGGTCTACATCGATGACATCCTGGTGTATTCCTCTACGCATGCCGAGCATGTGTCCCTGGTTCGCAAGGTACTGGTCCGACTGCTGGAAAATGATCTTTATGCCAAAGCAGAGAAGTGTGAGTTTTTCCAGCAGTCAATCTCCTTCCTCGGATACCGCATTACTACCACAGCTGTGGAGATGGAGGGAGATCGCATTTCAGCCGTGCGTAATTGGCCAACTCCATCCATGGTGAAGGAGGTGCAGCGCTTCCTTGGCTTTGCAAACTACTATCGGAGGTTTATTCGGGGCTTTGGCAAGGTCACAGCTCCCATTACCTCCTTGTTGAAGGGTGGGCCGTCCTGGCTCCGCTGGTCTGCTGAGGCTGATTTGGCCTTCAGTAGATTGCGGGGTCTGTTCACCTCCGCCCTGGTACTGGCTCACCCCGATCCATCACTACTGTTCGTAGTGGAGGTGGATGCGTCCGAGGTAGGGATAGGTGCTGTCTTATCCCAACCCTTGGGCAAGCCACCCAAGCTCCACCCCTGTGCCTTCTTTTCGAAGAAGCTCAGCTCGGCAGAGCAGAACTACGGCATTGGTGATCGGGAGCTGTTGGCTGTTGTCCGAGCTTTGACGGTGTGGAGGCATTGGCTCGAAGGGGCGAAACACCCTTTCCTCATCTGGACAGACCACCGTAACCTGGAGTACATTCGGGCAGCGAGGAGGCTGAATCCTCGCCAGGCCAGGTGGGCCCTCTTCTTCGCCCGGTTTGATTTCACACTCTCATTCATTCCGGGTACAAAGAACGTGAAGGCAGACGCACTGTCTCAGCTCTATGACACAGAGGAGAGGTCCAGAGACAACACCCCCATACTCCCGGCCTCATGCATTGTGGCGCCGGTAGTATGGGCGATGGACACGGATATAGCGCAGGCATTACGCACAGATCCATCTCCACCGCAGTGTCCAGCTGGGCTGCAGTACGTGCCTGCGCTTATCCTTGATCGTCTGATCTACTGGGCACACACGTCACCCTCCTCTGGTCATCCAGGTATCGGTCGTACAATGTGCTGCTTGACCGGAAAGTACTGGGGGCCTACCTTGGCTAAGGACGTAAGGGCGATGTTTCCTCCTGCTCAGTGTGCGTCCAGAGTAAGGCACCTAGGCACCTCCCAGCTTATTTATGTAAACGGAATAAACTCTGGACTTCGGTGTTTAACCTCCTGCGCCTGACTCCTTCATTCACACCTCATCACACTGTGATCATCATAAAGAGGAACAGAAAGCACATCCATTCTCCAGAGAGTCTTAGCTTTCAGGAATGGGGTCATAATAGGTCAGAGCCAAAATGATTCAAATGCTAGAGACATTTTCATAGGAAGAATATAAATTGGCTTCAGAAACAGGCAGAAGCTTCTGTTTACCCCAGAGAATGTTTGATTCTATGTGTTCTCCTCTACATTTTTAAAATAAATGTTTTACATTTTTAGTAATTTAGCAGACACGCTTATCCAGAGCAACTTACGAGTGCAAACATTTCCCCCATACTGGTCCTCCTTGGGAATCGAACCCACAAACCTGGCATTCCAACACTCAGCTCAGCAAATTGGATGTAATCTATCACAGTGCCATCCGTTTTGTCACCAAAGCCCCATATACTACCCACCATTGTGACCTGTACTCTCTCGTTGGCTGGCCCTCACTACATATTCGTCGCCAAACCCACTGGCTCCGGGTCATCTATAAATCTATATAGATTTATAAATCACTTCTAGGCAAATCCTCGCCTTATCTTAGCTCATTGGTCACCATAGCAACACCCACCCGTAGTATGCGCTCCAGCAGGTATATCTCACTGGTCATCCCCAAAGCCAACACCTCCTTTGGCCGCCATTCCTTCCAGTTCTCTGCTGCAAATGACAGGAACGAACTACAAAAATCTCTGAAGCTGGAGACACTTATCTCCCTCATTAACTTTAAGCATCAGTTGTCAGAGCAGCGTACCGATCACTGTACCTGTACACAGCCCATTTGTAATTAGCCCACCCAACTACCTCATCCCCATATTGTTATTTACTTTGTTATTTATTTTGCTCATTTGCACCCCAGTATCTCTATTTGCACATCATCTTCTGCACATCTATCACTCCAGTGTTAATACTAAATTGTAATTATTTTGCACTATGGCCTATTTATTGCCTTACCTCCATAACTTACTACATTTGCACACACTGTATATAGATTTTATATTTTCTATTGTGTTTTTGACTGTACGTTTTTGTTTATTCCATTTGTAACTGTGTGTTGTTGTTGTTTTTATCGCACTGCTTTGCTTTATCTTGGCCAGGTCGCAGTTGTAAATGAGAACTTGTTCTCAAATGGCTTACCTGATTAAATAAAGGTGAAATAAATAAATAAAATTAAAATTGCAAGCGCCATGTTCTACCAACTGAAGCACACAGGCCCTTTCTTGGCTGGCAAAGTACCAGGTTGTTTCTCTGGTTTTGAATCTAAATTTAGAGAACTACATTTGAAAACGTAATATGAATGAATCTGAGAAGTTGAATATATGAAACTTTGATTAACTTGAAATAATGGTTTGTAAACTTGATACACAGTCTACAATGAATGCAATATACATATTGAAACTGAATATATAAATATTGAATTTGAGTATTCAATTAAAATGAAATATAATTTTAAAACTGAATGCAATATTCATTCAATTCAGTTTCAAATCATGAAATACAAGTTCAATTTATGAATTAAATGATTCAATTTGTGCATTAAACATTCACATATATTACATTCAAATTCTATTCAAAATTGTTGTTACTGAAATCGTTCCATAGCCATAGCCCCCCCAGCTGCATTCAATGTTCAATCAAGAGGTAATAAATAGGATAGAAAACAATACTATCTTGACATTGGTGTTCTATTTGAAAAAAAAGTTTTAGAGCAAATATCTGAAATATTGTATTTCACTACACAGGAGGTTGGTGGCACCTTAATTGGGGACAATGGGCTCATGGTAATGACTGGAGCGGATTACCATTCATTTTGCGACGTTCCGGTCATTATTATGAGCCATTCTCCCCTCAGCAGCCTACTGTGGTTCTCTATGATCTGATGACAGCAAGACAAGGACGAATAGCACAAAATAAGTTGCTGAGTATGCCATTATACCATTAATTTCCTCTCTCTGTAGAGAGCAGATAGGCTACAGTATCTCCGTTTTGAATGGCCCACCCCCCAAAAAAAGGTATTTGTTGCAGTCAGTATGAACAGAAGGACATACTGGTAGCCTCTGTCAGTCACAGGTAAAGTATAAAATATTTTTCACCTACCGATTCCATGGCACATGGTTTCTGAACTGATATGCAAAACGACGCCGAAGAGACAGAATCATTAGATCATTTGTTTTGGTACTGTCCATTTGTAGCTTGTTTTTGGTGACAGGTCCAGGAATGGCTGAAGGATTGTAATATTTACCGGGAGCTAACCCTGCAGATAGCACTACTGGGTGATCTGAAAAGTCATAGTCAATCGATCAATAATAGTATAATACTTTTAGCAAAAATGTTTATTTTCAATTTACAATCTGTAGAAACAATGAGAATAGAAGGGTTCAGAACTTTTGTGAAACATCACAGTACATTTGGAAAAAATATGGCAAATAGAAATCCAATATGGATGGTGTTAAGAGATAGATGGGAGGGGTTGAATGGAGCTGAAGGTTGGGACTAATAACAACTAATAACAACAATATAACTAATGTAAAACATACTGTGTCCATAAAAAGTATATAGGTTATAGGTTAAGAACTTTTGTGAAAGAGCACAGTTTGAAAGATATGGCATATAGAAGCAAACCGGATGGACATCATGAAAATGATCGGAGAGGTTGAGAGTAGAGGAAGTTCAGGAGTAAAAACAAACAAAATAGAACTATTGTAAAATTGACTGTGTCCATAAAATGAATATAGTATGTATTTTCACACGATAGCCTACTGAATTTGCAAGATAACTTTTCTTTCATTTTTATTTTAGTACACATGAAAATGTGGCACTGACTTGCCCATGGATTGACGTTTCAGTATTACCTCAATGAAGAGTTCGGTGTTCGACTAGCCACGAGCAACATGCATGCCAGTTAGAAGCCTGCTAGAGTTAGCGGCAGGCGGATGAGCAATAGCCACCGTATGAATGGATGAGCCTAAGCTGGATTGGGAAGCTAACTGAAACTGGCTAGCTTTAGAAAACGCTGAGTAGATCTAGCTTTCTTCGTAGTATACTCCTAAGTTCGTGATCCTGTGTTCAGAGTTTTGTGTCTCTAGCTTTCTCTCTCTGGCTCTGTCTATTTGTTGTTTTTATGTATCTTTGTCTCTCTTTAGTCTGACTGAAAAGATCATTTGATGCACAGGTCAGTGTTTAACAGCGCTGAGATTCACCTAGTAATTGAGGCAAGTTTTTCTTCATCAGCCATACGTACAGGCCAAGAGTTGGTGTTTGAAGATTCTTCTTGAAGATGCACTTAAACAGACCAGAAAGCCTGAGGTAAATAAAAGCACTCCCTTTGAAATGCATAAGATACAGAGAATCATATAGCTTAGAAAGAGAATGGTGCTTACAAGTGATAAGTACAACTTCAAAGCTGAGGCGACAAATGATCATTGCATTGATACTGAATAAAACATCAGAGGATTTCAGCTAACTGCATTGATGGTGTCACAGTGTACCAAACACCAACTATTTAATCATCATTGACAAAGCCCAATGGATACCCTGATGAAGGCAGTTTGCTTTCAATATCAACCAGAGATCAACCTTTTTAATCCCAGGATAGATTGTCAGTAACACTGCTTGCAAATACTTTATTTCCCAACTGTTTGATGAGTCTATTTGGATAAAGAGTATATGTGTAGAATTGTTCAAGCAGACCAGCTAAGACAAACTAATGACATAATGTTATCTATTTTCTTCCATAAAGATACAAGTAAAAATATGCTGGTAAACCTTGGCCTGTCCTTAAAGGCTGCTTATTTTAATATACACCGCTTCAAATTTGTGGATTTGGCTATTTCAGCCACACCCGTTGCTGACAGGTGTATAAAATCGAGCACACAGTCAAGCAATCTCCATAGACATTGGCAGTAGAATGGCCTTACTGAAGAGCTCAGTGACTTTCAACGTGGAACCGTCGTAGGATGCCACCTTTCATACAAGTCAGTTCGTCAAATTTCTGCCCTGCTAGAGCTGCCCCGGTCAACTGTAAGTGCTGTTATTGTGAAGTGGAAACGTCTAGGAGCAACAACGGCTCAGCCGCGAAGTGGTAGGCCACACAAGCTCACAGAACGGGACCGCCGAGTGCTGAAGTGCGTAGCATATAAAACTCGTCTGTCCTCAGTTGCAACACTCACTACTGAGTTCCAGCATTTGGAAGCAACGTCAGCGCAAGAACTGGTCGTCCGGAGCGTCATGAAATGGGTTTCCATGGCCAAGCAGCCACACACAAGCCTAAGATCACCATGCGCAATGCCACATACTTCTGGTCATGTAGTGTATTTGTTATACGCCAGCAGGATTTCAACAATATCGAGTGATCTCTCTGTCTGAACATGGTCACTGAGTGGGGAGGAGAGAAAGAGAAAAGGACACATAAGAAATATCTTCACATGTGGTGTCCTTTTCTGTATGTACCTGTCTCTCCCTTTTTGCTGTCTAAAAAACATGCAGGCACACACGCACACACACGCACACGCACACACACACACACACACACACCAGTAGCAAAGGTGCTGCAATTGATTTCATGTCTGGATTTTGACTGGTATGAATTATTCCACTAAATCCAAACTTTCTTGAATAATTACTATAAAGTTATTTGATTAAAGATTAGCCAGAAAAGCAAAGTATGTATTATATCAAACACTGACATCTCAAACATGGAGTTTGTTCATTAATCATGGAACTCTCTTTATATTTCCAAAAGCATTCTGGGTCTATTTCTATTGCTAAGGCTTTTGCGTTTGCAATCTTCTTTCGGAGGCTAGGTCAAGGCTATGATTACACAGAGGCTCTGCTCTAATGTACCGCATGGACAGCGGTCCTTTTGCACATGGACTGTGTGTGTGATTAAGTGATGGTAGGTTCTCCTAGGGCTGTTGTGGTGACCGTATTACCGCCACACTGGCAGTCATGAGTTATGACCGCAGTAGAATTCACAGTAATCTCCTCTTATGCACTCTGGACATGAGTTGGTAGTCCCCAGTGCTCTATTGTCCCTCTAACCACTCTGACATCAATGCAAATGCCATCGAAAATCACATCAAACTTATCATCGAAACAGTATCTTGCTTTTAAAGCTCACCTCACTGTGATTTATCAATTTGAAGAAAGAAAGTTGAAAGTGAGTGGAAAATATGGTCGTTGTGGATGATATTTCAAAGCCTAACACAACGAAATGGACAGTGTTTTCTAAGGTGATGATTAATTCAAAACACCTATAAGCATATTAGAGCTTATGCATACACATAGGCCTATATATGAGCCCAAGCCAGAAAACCTCCCCCGGAATTAAAATAAAGATTGTGCCGTTATACAATACCTAGCCAACCACATATTACACAGGGCAGCAAAACATTTAAAAAACTGATTTAAGATGTCTTTGGTACATAATTGGTCTAGCCTATACTCCAAAATGAAACATATTCTAGTAATCGCCTTTGAGTGTGGAATGTATTATTATACATACTGGCTGGACAGGTTACCTTATGATATGCTCCAGATTTTCTATCCATGAGTGTAAAACGAACTGGCGGGAAAGCGGCCTCCATTCGCTATTCTAGTGCATACGGATTGCATGTCTTTTTTCTCCTGCCCATGTTCCTGCCCATTTAAGAATGGGTCATTCTAAATCAAAACTAATTTAACATATTAGTAAAGACAATATTAAATTGAGAATAGTCTGATGGGTGAAAATATGATTCCTTGATGAAGGAACAGAGCAATATCCTTTCTATTTTATTCAGCTAAGTTCAATTATATTCTTCTTACTATAAAATCATGAATATAAAATAATGACACAGGACTTATAAGTGTATGTTGTCTGCTAAATGAACTAGTCTACAGACTATGGCATGGCGCATAGCCAGATAACATACAGTAGGCCAACTCATATACTGTTCTTCTGAAATTCATTTTCTTCATATCATAATGTTTCTTTAGACCTGCCTAAAATAAAATAAATGGATTTATTTTGATGGTGTATATTAAATTGATTTATTATACTTTTTTTAATGCACAGTGCATTGGGAAAGTATTCAGACCGCTTGACTTTTTGCACATTTTGTTACGTTACAGCCTTATTCTAAAATTGAATAAATTGTTTTTTTTCCTCATCAATCTACACACAATACCCCATAATGTTTTTAGAAATGTTTGCTAATTTATTAAACATAAAAAAAATATATGACATTTTCATAAGTATTCAGACCCTTTACTCAGTCCTTTGTTGAAGCACCTTTGGCAGCGATTACAGCATCGAGTCTTCTTGGGTATGACGCTACAAGCTAGGCACACCTGTATTAGGGGAGTTTCTCCCATTCTTCTCTGAAGATCCTCTCAAGCTCTGTCAGGTTGGATGGGGAGCGTCGCTGCACAGCTATTTTCAGGTCTCTCCAGAGATGTTCGATCGGGTTCAAGTTCGGTCTCTGGCTGGGCCACTCATGGACATTGAGACTTGTCCCGAAGCCACTTGAAGCCAAGAATGGGAGAAACTCCCCAAATACAGGTGTGCCAAGCTTGTAGCGTCATACCCAAGAAGACTCATTGTAATGTGGTTAACCTTAACAATTGCAATAAAAATAAAAAATAAAAATAAAAGATAAAATTCAACCAGAGAGCTACCTTAGATCATGGGAAAAGGCCGCACTTGACCGTTGTACTTGAATCATTCCCATGGTTAATGGCTAGGCCCACTACGCTATGAAACCACACACTATTACAGAGAGTTTGATATTACCGGCCGCAATTGATATGGTGAAAACAATGTGTGGGGAGGCAGAGGCACAGAAACTCACATCAATACCTTTGTCAGATAACACTGTTAAACAAGTAATTCATGCTATTCCTAGCAATCAAGAGGAAACTGACTGAACGACTCAAAAGCTCCCCAGCTTATGCTCTCCAAATGGACGTTAGCGAGATGCCCATGCATTGACTTTTGTTCAGTGTACTGCTTGGCTATATTGACGAAAAACAGATTCCATGGGATCAAATGACGGGCTTTTGCACAGAAGGCGCTCTCACACTTTCTCCCCCACCTCTCTTAGACCTGTGTGAACTCCTGATTAGAGTGAGTAGCTTGCTGGGAGTTGAGAGTTAAATTATGTTGCCTGGGAGGCACCTTTGAAATTATGACTCTACTATTATTTTCTCACCTCTCAAACTAT
This sequence comes from Coregonus clupeaformis, assembly GCF_020615455.1. Lineage (NCBI taxonomy): Eukaryota > Metazoa > Chordata > Actinopteri > Salmoniformes > Salmonidae > Coregonus > Coregonus clupeaformis. The sequence continues at coordinate 60,065,495 of NC_059192.1, forward strand.
TTTGTCTCAGCAAATCAACATGGAATCAATATGTGTAGTCTTTTTGAGAAACTACTGTAAAAACACATTGATGTGCAGTAACTGCATGTAGTCATATAATGTAACATTGTAATACCAGGTTCACAAACCTTCTGTATTTTACATTGTAATACCCGTCATGTGTTCTTCCCACAGTGATAGTAGTATTTTTTATAAACAGTGCAACACTGTTATAATTTCATGTTGGATTGCATGCATTCACTGGATTAGCTTTTACAATATAACTCCCATTTTTGACACCACCGATTAGTCTACCAGTTGCTCTAATCTAATGAACACTAATCTTACTGCTCAATATGCTATCTGATCATTGTTCAATAGACCTGATACAGGCCATTTACATCTCTTTGAATATGTGTCTCTTTGCAATTATAGTGTTTGTCAGTTTGGATTTAAAATACACTTTGAACATGAATGATACAGATTTTATATAGAGTTGCACATGTTCCTCAGTGCCCAGCCAGCCCACAGCATGTGGATGGTCAAGTATGATCAGCCCCTCCTGCAGCAAGGAATGGTAACATCCATCCTTTGCCCTAAGGGGGGAATTCCGACCCGAGTTAAGCACGCCTTTTTATGCATTGTTCTCTCTATGCGTAATCTGACCTTGAATTTAAGCATGAGAATAGCATGCTATTCACTCGCTATTCGTTTGGGGTGGAGATCGAAGAAATGAAGGTGTGGCGGAGCTGTGTCTACTCATACACCTTATTCTGACCTTGACTTAATTCCCTCATAATTCCACCACCTTTGCATGCAAGGAAACAATGAATAAGGTTGAGAAACCTGACGGTTCCAAATGGAACAACATATAATTTATTTTTCCTGATTAAATATCAACATTTGCACTGTAATAAACAAATTGATAAGAGCTAGGTAAATGAGTAAGCCGTTTGGATAAGGGGATTGTAGATATAAATTACAATTGTTTAATTTCTATTTGACCTCATGATCGCTGGAGGCAAATGTGAAACCAGGCATATGGCAGCAATCAGTTATACCCACATACATTTATACAGTGGGGAAAAAAAGTATTTAGTCAGCCACCAATTGTGCAAGTTCTCCCACTTAAAAAGATGAGAGAGGCCTGTAATTTTCATCATAGGTACACGTCAACTATGACAGACAAAATGAGAAACAAAATCCAGAAAATCACATTGTAGGATTTTTAATGAATGTATTTGCAAATTATGGTGGAAATAAGTATTTGGTCAATAACAAAAGTTTCTCAATACTTTGTTGTATACCCTTTGTTGGCAATGACACAGGTCAAACGTTTTCTGTAAGTCTGTTTTCACACACTGTTGCTGGTATTTTGGCCCATTCCTCCATGCAGATCTCCTCTAGAGCAGTGATGTTTTGGGGCTGTCGCTGGGCAACACAGACTTTCAACTCCCTCCAAAGATTTTCTATGGGGTTGAGATCTGGAGACTGGCTAGGCCACTCCAGGACCTTGAAATGCTTCTTACGAAGCCACTCCTTTGTTGCCCGGGCGGTGTGTTTGGGATCATTGTCATGCTGAAAGACCCAGCCACGTTTTATCTTCAATGCCCTTGCTGATGGAAGGAGGTTTTCACTCAACATCTCATGATACATGGCCCCATTCATTCTTTCCTTTACACGGATCAGTCGTCCAGGTCCCTTTGCAGAAAAACAGCCCCAATGCATAATGTTTCCACCCCCATGCTTCACAGTAGGTATGGTGTTCTTTGGATGCAACTCAGCATTCTTTGTCCTCCAAACACGACGAGTTGAGTTTTTACCAAAAAGTTCTATTTTGGTTTCATCTGACCATATGACACTCTCCCAATCCTCTTCTGGATCATCCAAATGCACTCTAGCAAACTTCAGATGGGCATGGACATGTACTGGCTTAAGCAGGGGGACACGTCTGGCACTGCAGGATTTGAGTCCCTGGCGGCGTAGTGTGTTACTGATGGTAGGCTTTGTTACTTTGGTCCCAGCTCTCTGCAGGTCATTCACTAGGTCCCCCCTGTGTGGTTCTGGGATTTTTGCTCACCATTGTTGTGATCATTTTGACCCCACGGGGTGTGATCTTGCGTGGAGCCCCAGATCGAGGGAGATTATCAGTGGTCTTGTATGTCTTCCATTTCCTAATAATTGCTCCCACAGTTGATTTCTTCAAACCAAGCTGCTCACCTATTGCAGATTCAGTCTTCCCAGCCTGGTGCAGGTCTACAATTTTGTTTCTGGTGTCCTTTGACAGCTCTTTGGTCTTGGCCATAGTGGAGTTTGCAGTGTGACTGTTTGAGGTTGTGGACAGGTGTCTTTTATACTGATAACAAGTTCAAACAGGTGCCATTAATACAGGTAATGAGTGGAGGACAGAGGAGCCTCTTAAAGAAGAAGTTACAGGTCTGTGAGAGCCAGAAATCTTGCTTGTTTGTAGGTGACCAAATACTTATTTTCCACCATAATTTGCAAATAAATTCATAAAAAATCCTACAATGTGATTTTCTGGATTTTTTTTCCTCAATTTGTCTGTCATAGTTGACGTGGGGAAAAAAAGTATTTAGTCAGCCACCAATTGTGCAAGTTCTCCCACTTAAAAAGATGAGAGAGGCCTGTAATTTTCATCATAGGTACACGTCAACTATGACAGACAAACTTGAGAATTTATTTTCCAGAAAATCACATTGTAGGTTTTTTAATGAATTTATTTGCAAATTATGGTGGAAAAGGGACCAGGACGACTGATCCGTGTAAAGGAAAGAATGAATGGGGCCATGTATCGTGAGATTTTGAGTGAAAACCTCCTACCATCAGCAAGGGCATTGAAGATGAAACATGGCTGGGTCTTTCAGCATGACAATGATCCCAAACACACCGCCCGGGCAACAAAGGAGTGGCTTCGTAAGAAGCATTTCAAGGTCCTGGAGTGGCCTAGCCAGTCTCGAGATTTCAACCCCATAGAAAATCTTTGGAGGGAGTTGAAAGTCTGTGTTGCCCAGCGACAGCCCCAAAACATCACTGCTCTAGAGGAGATATGCATGGAGGAATGGGCCAAAATACCAGCAACAGTGTGTGAAAACCTTGTGAAGACTTACAGAAAACATTTGACCTGTGTCAATGCCAACAAAGGGTATATAACAAAGTATTGAGATACTTTTGTTATTGACCAAATACTTATTTTCCACCATAATTTGCAAATAAATTCATTAAAAATAATACAATGTGATTTGCTGGATTTTTTTTTCTAATTTTGTCTGTCATAGTTGACGTGTACCTATGATGAAAATTACAGGCCTCTCTCATCTTTTTAAGTGGGAGAACTTGCACAATTGGTGGCTGACTAAATACTTTTTTTCCCCACTGTAGCTGTCACTATAGTGTTAGTTTGCCTACATTTTTTATCCTTCCATTACATTGTTAATTTACCTTTCTTTTCTATGTCACGTTTGTGTGGGTTTGGGTTATGATAGGGTAAGACAGTTACGCTATGCTCTTGAGACATTTATAAGTTATTGTATTTAAAGGGTAAATCTGTGATTGCTTTTTGGTCTAAACTCCACTACAACCCCAAGAACACCATCCCAACCATGAAGCATGGAGGTGGAAACATAATTCTTTGGGGATGCTTTTCTTCAAAGGGGTCAGGACGACTGCACCGTATTGAGGGGAGGATGGATGGGGCCATGTATCGCGAGATCTTAGCCAACAACCTCCTTCCCTCAGTAAGACCATTGAAGATGGGTCGTGGCTGTGTCTTCCAGCATGACAACGACCCGAAACACACAGCCAGGGCAACTAAGGAGTGGCTCCGTGAGAAGCATCTCAAGGTCCTGGAGTGGCCTAGCCAGTCTCCAGACCTGAACCCAATAGAAAATCTTTGGAGGGAGCTGAAAGTCCGTATTGCCCAGCGACAACCCCGAAACCTGAAGGATCTGGAGAAGGTCTGTATGGAGGAGTGGGCCAAAATCCCTGCTGCAGTGTGTGCATACCTGTTCAAGACCTACAGGAAATGTATGATCTCTGTAATTGCAAACAAAGGTTTCTGTACCAAATATTAAAGTTCTGCTTTTCTGATGTATCAAATACTTATGTCATGCAATAAAATGCAAATTAATTACTTAAAAATCATACAATGTGATTTTCTGGATTTTTATAGATTCTGTCTCTCACAGTTGAAGTGTACCTATGATAAAAATTACAGACCTCTACATGCTTTGTAAGTAGGAAAACCTGCAAAATCGGCAGTGTATCAAATACTTGTTCTCCCCACTGTATATAGACATTCTTCCAGCAGGAAAACTAGAGAGCGAATTACGACACCATCTGCTGACCATTTAGGGAATTGAGTTCTCAACCGATTTGTCAAATTTCGTACCGTAATATGGAGTATTGACGGGGAAATGACGAGGGGAAAAACACACTTTAACATGCATTGCTGGCTCAAAACCTAATATAGACGTGACTATCGTCGTGTTTGTGGGCAGAACTGAAAAAGAGTGTGCGAGCAAGGAGGCCTACAAACCTGACTCAGTTACACCAGCTCTGTCAGGAGGAATGGGCCAAAATTCACCCAACTTCTTGTGGGAAGCTTGTGGAAGGCTACCTGAAACATTTGACCCAAGTTAAACAATTTAAAGGCAATGCTACCAAATACTAATTGAGTGTATGTAAACTTTTGACCTACTGGGAATGTGATGAAAGAAATAAAAGCTGAAATAAATAATTCTCTCTACTGTTATTCTGACATTTCACATTCTTAAAATAATGTGGTGATCCTAACTGACCTAAGACAGGGAATTTTTACGAGGATTAAATGTCAGGAATTGTGAAAAACTGAGTTTAAATGTATTTGGCTAAGGTGTATGTAAACTTCCGACTTCAACTGTATTTACATGGCTTTCTTTCGTTGATCCCTAATAGTTTATCCATATATTCTGTTGAGAAAATTGAAATTAAAGGTAGACCGAATTTAAAGGGATAGCTTTAGATAAATGTACTGAAAACCCTATTGAATGAAAGCTCCACGAGAAAATATTTATGTCAGCAAATTGTAGGGTTTTCAGTGGTTAAATTAAATGTATTCAGTGAGCGCAAGAGAACCACGCCTGAAAAGCCTGTTATGCGCCTAAATAAGGTAAGTCTGAATACCAAATACTCAGGAGTGCGTGGGAAAGGCATGCGTATGAAAGGAATTGGGCCCACAGTGATTTAAATTTGTATGCAAAGACATGAGCAGTTGTGCTTGAATAAAGCAGTAAAATCCAGTCCAAAATAAGGGAATTTTAGATTGAAGCCTGGCGTCTGGGGTTCTGATTATGATCTGCTGCCATCATCTCTCTCACTTCCCCTTTTCAATTTCAAAACAAGCCATCTCACCTGCAGCATTTGTGAATATTTGAAAGTATCGACCAGGAGGAAGAGAGCGGAGTTCGTGTCTCCCTTAAAAAGACCCATGGTAGCCTACACTGTGGAGGTGAGGCAGAAAACTCCTCAAATAACACAAGTTAAATATAAAAAGTGCCTCAGTGCCTTGGTGCTGTTTCACAGTTTAAGTATCACATGAATTCGCAAACACAGAAAAATGTAAAATATACATTTCCTTTAGATGAAAACTGAGACCTCATTAATGGAAAAAACTAAGGCTAACAATGGACATTTTTAATACTGTACATAAATTTATCATTAAGGTAAGATCTTACTTGACATGGAATTAATGTGTAATAAAGACATCAGAGTAAAAATGTATTTATAGTTGATCAAACCAGCACTTTAGGCAGAATTAACATTAGACTCCAATTTGCTACAGTTAATTTGAAAAGTTAACTGTCGGAATCAAGGCCAACACTTTCCTCATCCATAACTTATCCAAAACTCACTAAATTTTAATTAGCTCTATCCGAGTAAAGCTAGTGTGGGACTGTAATTGAGTTCCTTTTATTTTGATAGCAGAAGCTGTGGCTCTGTGGTATATGGAGCATGGGTTGCTGGGATAGCTCTTCAGTTTACGGTTTGGTGCCACAACAAGTGCCAGCTCTCGGTTTCTTGAATGTTTTTCTTCAGCAGTATTAGATTAATATTCACATGTTCTTAAAAGCTCTGATTTGCAGAGAGGTTAAAGTGAGCACACGCTTAAAGGGCGTCCAATGCAGAGATCCATGCTGCCCTACCAAGCAAAAATGCAGTAACTGCTCATTTGGTCGAAAATGAGTTAATGTCATTTTTGCTACATTAAATACATGCTTAATCATGTGGACAAGTATCCTGCCTCTATTATATTGTTTTTGGAGAAAATGGGGGTCATATTAGCAGTAACTGCAAAAGGTTACGGTGAAACCAAGGTAAATGGCAGTAACTGAACGTACTGCCTTTTAGCTTGGTTTTAACCTGCCCTTGGCTGCAGTTACTGACTTTTACCTTGGTATCATATCATTTTATTCTGATAGTGATACAATCGAACCAGTATGACACTGACTGACAGCTACACACACATACTGTACATTGCTAATCTAGGGACACAACATCATCACACACAATTCCAGGGGGGAAATGATGGTTAAACTTGCTCTGAAACATTGACACACAGACACTGGTAAGAACTAGCTAGCTAAGTAGATCTGAGAACATAAATAATTAGCTAGCTAGCTAACTAGCTAGCGAGCAAAGACTAATAATGCTATCGGCTCCCATAAGAGGAGATCTGCAATTGATACTAACTTCAATCTATAAGCCCTATAATGAATTATATTCTGAAATTTCATCTGATGGTTTCTTTGAATCAGTACACCACACACAATTTCTAGCGAGTGACAGCCACCTACCTAGAACTGTAAAAACCTACCTACCTAGCTAGCATTAGCATGAAGCAATAGATTTGTGCTACCTGCTCCCATAAGGGGCGATCATCAATTTATACTAGCTTCAAGCTATTATCCCAATAATGAATATAATCCCTATAATTTTATTCTGACATTCCATGGGTTATTTGAATCAGGAACGTTACACCACACACACGATCTCTAGCCAACTGACAGTCAGTCAGACGTGTACCCCATAATGAATTGTCAAAAGTTTTCCGGTTGAGCACACACACAGCATTGCTACCTCATTAATAATATATCTATTCACATGTCCAGGGTGTCTGGTTTTGTTTTATATTCCAGTGACTGTCCTGGTCAGGAAAGTTGAAATCCAAAATTGTATACATCAACTTTGTTGGTGGCGTATGTAATTAGCACAACAAGCTTTGGCCTGTCAAATGTGTACTCAATGTGTTTGCTACATGAATTACATGAATGCGGGAAGAAACCGTTTTGCCTAAATGACTTCCAGCAATCCTAGATGATTATAGTATTTTTGGGGATCAAAGTTGCCATGTGAGGGTGCATTAGGACTGTACAACCACGTCAATACTAGGTTTTATTCCTGTCAATGTCCGTCCATGCAATCTACAGTGGGGAAAAAAAGTATTTAGTCAGCCACCAATTGTGCAAGTTCTCCCACTTAAAAATATGAGAGAGGCCTGTAATTTTCATCATAGGTACACGTCAACTATGACAGACAAACTTGAGAATTTCTTTTCCAGAAAATCACATTGTAGGATTTTTAATGAATTTATTTGCAAATTATGGTGGAAAATAAGTATTTGGTCACCTACAAACAAGCAAGATTTCTGGCTCTCACAGACCTGTAACTTCTTCTTTAAGAGGCTCCTATGTCCTCCACTCGTTACCTGTATTAATGGCACCTGTTTGAACTTGTTATCAGTATAAAAGACACCTGTCCACAACCTCAAACAGTCACACTGCAAACTCCACTATGGCCAAGACCAAAGAGCTGTCAAAGGACACCAGAAACAAAATTGTAGACCTGCACCAGGCTGGGAAGACTGAATCTGCAATAGGTAAGCAGCTTGGTTTGAAGAAATCAACTGTGGGAGCAATTATTAGGAAATGGAAGACATACAAGACCACTGATAATCTCCCTCGATCTGGGGCTCCACGCAAGATCTCACCCCGTGGGGTCAAAATGATCACAAGAACGGTGAGCAAAAATCCCAGAACCACACGGGGGGACCTAGTGAATGACCTGCAGAGAGCTGGGACCAAAGTAACAAAGCCTACCATCAGTAACACACTACGCTGCCAGGGACTCAAATCCTGCAGTGCCAGACGTGTCCCCCTGCTTAAGCCAGTACATGTCCAGGCCCGTCTGAAGTTTGCTAGAGTGCATTTGGATGATCCAGAAGAGGATTGGGAGAATGTCATATGGTCAGATGAAACCAAAATATAACTTTTTGGTAAAAACTCAACTCGTCGTGTTTGGAGGACAAAGAATGCTGAGTTGCATCCAAAGAACACCATGCCTACTGTGAAGCATGGGGTGGAAACATCATGCTTTGGGGCTGTTTTTCTGCAAAGGGACCAGGACGACTGATCCGTGTAAAGGAAAGAATGAATGGGGCCATGTATCGTGAGATTTTGAGTGAAAACCTCCTTCCATCAGCAAGGGCATTGAAGATGAAACGTGGCTGGGTCTTTCAGCATGACAATGATCCCAAACACACCGCCCGGGCAACAAAGGAGTGGCTTCCTAAGAAGCATTTCAAGGTCATGGAGTGGCCTAGCCAGTCTACAGATTTCAACCCCATAGAAAATCTTTGGAGGGAGTTGAAAGTCTGTGTTGCCCAGCGACAGCCCCAAAACATCACTGCTCTAGAGGAGATCTGCATGGAGGAATGGGCCAAAATACCAGCAACAGTGTGTGAAAACCTTGTGAAGACTTACAGAAAACGTTTGACCTGTGTCAATGCCAACAAAGGGTATATAACAAAGTATTGAGATACTTTTGTTATTGACCAAATACTTATTTTCCACCATAATTTGCAAATAAATTGATTAAAAATAATACAATGTGATTTTCTGGATTTTTTTTCTCATTTTGTCTGTCATAGTTGACGTGTACCTATGATGAAAATTACAGGCCTCTCTCATCTTTTTAAGTGGGAGAACTTGCACAATTGGTGGCTGACTAAATACTTTTTTTCCCCACTGTAAATAAGCAATAGGGCTATAAGAGTCCAAGAAGATGGACATCATCACCAAGCTGTGTCCTCTGATGCCTGCAAATCGAAGGCAGTTCTGGAATCCTTTGGCTGTGTGTGACGAGGTGTGAATAAAGGAGTCAGGCGCAGGAGTTAAAACACAGAAGTCCAGAGTTTATTCCGTTTACATACATCAAACGCTCCCAGCGTGAAAACAAAACTATAACAAGGGGAAAATATTCTACCTTGGCAAGTACAAATAGAAGAGTAGCTCAACTGAGCTACTCGCTCTCAAAATAAACAATCACTCACAAAGACAAGGGGAACAGAGGGAACACTTATACACATACTAATTAGGGGAATGAGCACAAGGTGTGTGTGATTGACAAGACAAGACATGACAAGTGGAGTGATGAGAATGGGATCGGCAGTAGCTAGTAAGCCGGTGACGACGAACGCTAAAACCTGCCCGAACAAGGAGGGGAGGCAACCTCGGCGGAAGTCGTGACACTGTGAACAGCAATGCTGAGGATGATGAGTTATATGGAAGAGCACTGAAGAAGTTTTACTTAAAAATGAAATGAAAATGATACTTAAAAAATGAAATGTAACTATTCAGCATTTTATCAATTGTAGCTAAATGTCATTTGTGTCCTCTTATGAATATGACAATGTGAATATGTTTAAAATTAATTCTTAAAGCTGTTATTTATTCAAAATTGTCTATGTAAGTGTCATAAAATAAAATACAAATACAAATCATTTAATTTGCAATCTCATGGTAATTTTTTATAATTAGTATAACCCTTCGTCATACTTCTATCATGCTCCAATACATCATTATACATTACAAGATAGGTAATCATTTAATGTAATTCAAACAATTGCAGTGCTGCTTTTCACATTTATTCTTATAACAAGACATGGGCTACTTGTAAAACCTACATCTCCATGTAAATGCAACTGGTATCTTAGTGGAAGACACACAAACGATGCAGTTTCAACTCTGCTACACTGTCAGCAATTACACTGCTCTTTTATTAATAGCATAAAGGAGAAGTATAGTAAACTAACAAATGAAAATGGCAGATACTGCCATTTACCCTGCAATTTGTAACATATCATGCCAAGAAAGAAGGCAGTAACTGCCGTTTTAGGGTCAAAGGTCATGTCAGAAGTCAGGGTCCACATTAATGAAAAATTAACTCATATTAAGACAACAGATCACTACATCTCCAATTATCTCCCTAGAATTCATTTGGCTGGACAATTAAAAAACTTTGAAGCCATTTCAATCAGTTCTACACTATGAGCAGTTACTGCCTTTTTGCTTGTTAGGGCAGCATGGTAGAGAGCTATTTGAGTGTGCACTGTAGAGAATACTAGAAAGAAATTGAAGTGACTCCCTTTAACTCCCTTTCTCCCTGGCATGGTTTGTCTCTGCCCCGTAGGCACACACACCACACAGATCCAATAAAAACACATTGGCAGCTTGGTGTTTCTAGAGACACACAGCACGTAACATGGCGCTCCACCGCTGGCTAGGTTGTGTTTTCTCTAGCAGGAGGTAAGCTTGGCTTCTTATATGGTGTTGAGTAAAGCTTAAACCATGTATTTAGATCGTAGGTAGGTAGTTGTAGTTAGGTATTGTAGGTAGTTTATTTAGGTAGTTATTTAGGTAGTTATTGTAGGTTTCCGTAGGTAATTATTGTAGGTAAGTATTGTTTACGGCGGAGCCCGGCGAAGCACGAGGCTAGCTAGCTAGCGGGTAGCTACTGGTAACGTTTAGCAACGGTGGAGAGTTGTTTCCAATGTTATTTCACGCTTAAGAGTACCTGTAATTAAGCCAGCTAGCTACCGACCATTCAGCCGTTTTTCTAACCTCATTATCTGAGCCATCAACATTAGGTAGTTAGTAGCTACTGTACTTAATTACACCTACTGATTGCAGAAGACAAATGTTAGCTGGCGTCGGGTAAGTTTGGCTTTATACATAGCTTGGGCTTTGTCGAGTAAGGCTTAATTATGTATTTAGATTGTAGTTAGGTATTGTAGATAGGCCCGCAGCACGAAGCTAGCTAGCTAGCCGTTTTTCAAACAAAGTCAACACAGTAGCCATTGCTAGCTAGCCAACATGACCAGCTAACTGTACTGCAGTAGCTAAATACAATATATTTGTGCTAGCTAGCCATCGTTTAATTTTTGCTGCGTTATGAAAGGAACTAGACACGGACACGAATTATCTGTTTAGTGTGTTAACACACTATTGGTAGTTTGTTGTAACCAAGTATTGGTGCTAAACTGTGTTTTATTGGATGCTAGCATGCTAGTTAGCTATGGCGTCATAGTTAGGCATCGTGGGCTGTTGTGGGTAGTTATTGTAGGTTAGCATTGTTTTGGCGGTGCCGGGTGTAGCACGAAGCTAGCTAGCTAGCCGTTTTTCAAACAAAGTCAACACAGTAGCCATTGCTAGCTAGCCAACACGACCAGCTAACTGTACTGTAGTAGCTAAATACAATATACTTGTGCTAGCTAGCCAACGTTTAATTATTGCTGCGTTATGAAAGGAACTAGACACGGACACGAATTATCTGTTTAGTGTGTTAACACACTATTGGTAGTTTGTTGTAACCAAGTATTGGTGCTAAACTGTGTGTTATTGGATGCTAGCATGCTAGTTAGCTATGGTGTCATAGTTAGGCATAGTGGGCTGTTGTGGGTAGTTATTGTAGGTTAGCATTGTTTTTGGCGGTGCCGGGTGTAGCACGAAGCTAGCTAGCTAGCCGTTTTTCGAACAGAGTCAACACAGTAGCCATTGTGTGCTGTACTGTGGCAGCTAAATACAAGATATTTGTGCTAGCTAGCCAACGTTTAATTATTGCTGCGTTATGAAAGGAACTAGACACGGACACGAATTATCTGTTTAGTGTGTTAACACACTATTGGTGGTTTGTTGTGACCAAGTGTTGGTGCTAAACTGTGTGTTATTGGATGCTAGCATGCTAGTTAGCTATGGTGTCATAGTTAGCTAGCTGAATAAAGTGGGTTGAGTCTATTCCTTGAAACATTGAACCGCTGTGGTTCACAACAATTCTGATTTCTAAAGGTGGAAGTTGGGAGAGTTTTTGTTCGGGTGGTTCAGTGAAACAACTATAGTTTCTGAGGTGGAAGTTTTGGTGAGGGAGGCCCTGCTCTCTCCTCTCCCAGATGTTTAGTTCATTTCATTCCGATCTCCTCTGCATTATTGTAGCCATTTGCTACAGCCTGTCAACTATGCCTCTGCCTATCCCTGTTCTCTCCTCTCTGCACAGGCTACACAAACGCCTCACACCGCGTGGGTGCTGCCTCTCTAACCTGGTGGTCCCTGCACGCACCCCACACCTGGAGTTCCAGGTCTCAGGCAGCCTCTGGAACTGCCGTTCTGCTGCCAACAAAGCTGACTTCATCCCAGCCTATGCTAACCTCCAGTCCCTCGACTTCCTGGCGCTGACGGAAACATGGATTACCACTGAAAACACTGCTACTCCTACTGCTCTCTCCTCGTCTGACCATGTGTTCTCGCATACCCCGAGAGCATCTGGTCAGAGGGTGGTGGCACAGGAATCCTCATCTCTCCCAAGTGGACATTCTCAATTTTTCCCCTAACCCATCTGTCTATCTCCTCATTTGAATTCCATGCTGTCACAGTCACTAGCCCATTTAAGCTTAATATCCTTGTCATCTATCGCCCTCCAGGTTCCCTTGGAGAGTTCATCAATGAGCTTGACGCCTTGATAAGTTCCTTTCCTGAGGATGGCTCACCCCTCACAGTTTTGGGGGATTTCAACCTCCCTACGTCCACATTTGACTCATTTCTCTCTGCCTCCTTCTTTCCACTCCTCTCCTCTTTTGACCTCACCCTCTCACCGTCCCCCCTACTCACAAGGCAGGCAATACGCTTGACCTCATCTTTACTAGATGCTGCTCTTCTACTAATCTCACTGCAACTCCCCTCCATGTCTCCGACCACTACTTTGTTTCCTTTTCTCTCTCGCTCTCCTCCAACACTACTCACTCTGCCCCTACACAGATGGTAATGCCCCGCCGCAACCTTCGCTCTCTCTCTCCCACTACTCTCTCCTCTTCCATCCTATCATCTCTTCCCTCTGCTCAATCCTTCTCCCTCCAATCTCCTGATTCTGCCTCCTCAACCCTCCTCTCCTCCCTTTCTGCATCCTTTGACTCTCTGTGTCCCCTATCCTCCCGGCCGGCTCGGTCCTCCCCTCCAGCTCCGTGGCTTGATGACTCATTGCGAGCTCACAGAACAGAGCTCCGGGCAGCGGAGCGGAAATGGAAGAAAACTAAACTCCCTGCCGACCTGGCATATTTTCACTCCCTCCTCTCCACATTTTCTTCATCTGTTTCTGCTGCTAAGGCCACTTTCTACCACTCTAAATTCCAAGCATCTGCCTCTAACCCTAGGAAGCTCTTTGCCACATTTTCCTCCCTGCTGAATCCTCCCCCCTCTCTCTCTGTGGATGACTTCGTCAACCACTTTGAAAAAGAAGGTTGACGACATCCGATCCTCGTTTGTTAAGTCTAATGACACTGCTGGTCCTACTCACACTGCCCTACCCTATGCTCTGACTTCTTTCTCCCCTCTCTCTCCAGATAAAATCCTGCGACTTGTGACTGCAGGCCGCCCAACAACCTGCCCGCTTGACCCCATCCCCTCCTCTCTTCTCCAGACCATCTCCGGTGACCTTCTCCCCTACCTCACCTCGCTGATCAACTCATCCTTGACCGCTGGCCATGTCCCTTCCGTCTTCAAGAGAGCGAGAGTTGCACCCCTTCTCAAAAAACCAACACTCGATCCCACTGATGTCAACAACTACAGACCAGTATCCCTTCTTTCTTTTCTTTCCAAAACTATTGAGCGTGCCGTCTTTAGCCAACTCTCTTGCTATCTCTCTCAGAATGACCTTCTTGATCCAAACCAGTCAGGTTTCAGGACTGGTCATTCAACTGAGACTGCTCTTCTCTGTGTCACGGAGGCTCTCCGCACTGCTAAAGCTAACTCTCTCTCCTCTGCTCTTGTCCTTCTAGACCTGTCTGCTGCCTTTGATACTGTGAACCATCAGATCCTCCTCTCCACCCTCTCCGAGCTGGGCATCTCCGGCGCGGCTCACTCCTGGATTGCGTCCTACCTGACCGGTCGCTCCTACCAAGTGGCGTGGTGAGAAGCTGTCTCCGCACCACGTGCTCTCACCACTGGTGTCCCCCAGGGCTCAGTTATAGGCCCTCTCCTATTCTCCCCATACACCAAGTCACTTGGCTCTGTCATATCCTCACATGGCCTCTCCTATCATTGCTACGCTGACGATACACAACTAATCTTCTCCTTTCCCCCTTCTGATAACCAGGTGGCGAATCGCATCTCTGCATGTCTGGCAGACATATCAGTATGGATGACGGATCACCACCTCAAGCTGAACCCTGGCAAGACGGAGCTGCTCTTCCTCCCGGGGAAGGACTGCCCGTTCCATGATCTCGCCATCACGGCTGACAACTCCGTTGTGTCCTCCTCCCAGAGTGCGAAGAGCCTTGGCGTGACCCTGGACAACACCCTGTCGTTCTCTGCTAACATCAAGACGGTGACCCGATCCTGCAGGTTCATGCTCTACAACATTCGGAGAGTACGACCCTGCCTTACACAGGAAGCGGCACAGGTCCTAATCCAGGCACTTGTCATCTCCCGTCTGGATTACTGCAACTCGCTGTTGGCTGGCCTCCCTGCCAACTCATCCAGAATGCCGCAGCCCGTCTGGTGTTCAACCTTCCCAAGTTCTCTCACGTCACCCCCCTCCTCCGCACACTCCACTGGCTTCCAGTTGAAGCTCGCATCCGTTACAAGACCATGGTGCTTGCCTATGGAGCAGTGAGGGGAACGGCACCTCCGTACCTTCGGGCTCTGATCAGTCCCTACACCCAAACGAGGGCATTGCGTTCATCCACCTCTGGCCTGCTGGCTCCCCTTCCTCTGCGGAAGCATAGTTCCCGCTCAGCCCAGTCAAAACTGTTCGCTGCTCTGGCACCCCAATGGTGGAACAAGCTCCCTCACGACGCCAGGACAGCGGAGTCACTCACCACCTTCCGGAGACATTTGAAACCCCACCTCTTTAAAGAATACCTGGGATAGGATAAAGTAATCCTTCCACCACCCCCCCCCCAAAAAAAATAAAAAAATAAAAAAAAATAAAAAAAGTGTAAAGTGGTTATCCCACTGGCTATAGGGTGAATGCACCAATTTGTAAGTCGCTCTGGATAAGAGCGTCTGCTAAATGACGTAAATGTGCCCTTGAGCAATGCACTTAACCCTAATTGCTCCTGTAAGTCGCTCTGGATAAGAGCATCTGCTAAATGACTAAAATGTAAAATGTAAATGTAACATAGATTTTCTGTTTGCTTTTGTTAAGCAGTGGTGAGTAACAGAGTGGAGCATTTCTTCGTTAAAAGCATGTAGGGACACCTCATGACAACCATGAGTAATGTTGTTTTGTACTGTGTTTGTATTGACACTGAAGTTCAAGTATGCACTTCCAAGTTCCCACAGAATGTTTTCTGTTTTCTATGTATGCTACATAACCAAAATACCTGCTTATCGAACATCTCATTCCAAAATCCTGGGCATAAATATGGAGTTGGTCCCCCCTTTGCTGCTATAACAGCCTCCACCTGGGAAGGCTTTCCACTAGATGTTGGAACATTGCTGCAGGGACTTTCAGCCACTCCATTCAGCCACAAGAGCATTAGTGAGGTCGGGCACTGATGTTGGGCGATTAGGCCTGGCTCGCATTTGGAGTTCCAATTCATCCGAAAGGTGTTCGATGGGGTGAGGTCAGGGCTCTGTGCAGGCCAGTCAAGTTCTTCCACACCGATCTCAACAAACCATTTCTGTATGGACCTCACTTTGTGCACAGGGGCATTGTCATGCTGAAACAGGAAAGGGCCTTGCCCAAACTGTTGCCACAAAGTTGGAAGCACAGAATCATCTAGATTGTCATTGTATGCTGTAAGATTTCCCTTCACTGGAACAAAGGGGCCTAGCCCGAACCATGAAAAACAGCCCCATACCATTATTCCTCCTCCACCAAACTTTACAGTTGGCACTATGCATTCGGGCAGGTAGCATTCTCCTGGCATCCGCCAAACCCATATACGTCCGTCGGAGTGCCAGATGGTTAAGCGTGATTCATCACTCCAGAGAACGCATTTCCACTGCTCCAGAGTCGAATGGCGGTGAGCTTTACACCACTCCAGCCGGCACTTGGCATTGCGCATGGTGATCTTATGCTTGTGCGCGGCTGCTCGGCCATGGAAACCCATTTCATGAAGCTCGCAACGAACAGTTATTGTGATGACGTTGCTTCCAGATGCAGTTTGGAACTCGGTAGTGAGTGTTGCAACCGAGGACAGACGATTTTTACGCGCTACGCGCTTCTGCACTCGGCGGTCCCGTTCTTTGAGCTTGTGTGGCCTACCACTTCGCGGCTGAGCCGTTGTTGCTCCTAGACATTTCCACTTCACAATAACAGCACTTACAGTTAACCGGGGCAGCTCTAGCAGGGCAGACATTTTACGAACTGACTTGTTGGAAAGGTGGCATCCTATGACTGTGCCACGTTGAAAGTCACTGCGCTCTTCGGTAAGGCCATTCTTCTGCCAATGTTTGTCTATGGAGATTGCATGGCTGTGTGCTCGATTTTATACACCTGTCAGCAACTGGTGTTGCTGATATAGCTGAATCCACTCATTTGAAGGGGTGTCCTCATACTTTTTTATATATAGTGTATCTTGCTTTATACAAGCACATACATCTTTCATTTTGAGAATAAGCTGCCTCCTACGTCATTTTAGAGAATTTGGTAGCACGTCCAACCGGCCTCACAACCGCAGACCATGTATAACCACACCAGCCCAGGACCTCCACATCCAGCTTCTTCACCTATGCCCTCCCAGGCCCACCCATGGCTGCGCCCCTGCCCAGTCATGTGAAATCCATAGATTATTGCCTAATTAATTGATTTAAATTGACTGATTTCCTTATATGAACTGTAACTCAGCAAAATCGTTGAAATTGTTGCATGTTGCGTTTATAGTTTTGTTCAGTATATTTCAAACAAACAACCATCGACGTCTGGGAGATGATTGTTCATGCCTTCTGCACAACCTGGAACTCAGTACACAGTGGACTTTTAGAATGATTGCTTGCACATTATGTATGTAGACATCTCTCTCTCTATCTATGTAAAATAAAATACCTCTCTCTCTCTGAAATAAAATACTTCACTTTCTTGTGAGGAAGGCCAAAAAACACTAGTTGGGTCAAATGCACTGATATTTATTTTCCAATCACCCACAAACCAAAGTTGACATGTCCCTAAAAACAAATTAACAGTAATGGAATTGAGGCTGCCTCTTGTCCCAAGCTGTCAATAGGGTGACAGTGATTGGTGCGGAAGTGAGGTCAGAGTTCATACACTGTCCTGCCAAGTGAGGCTTAAAAAATATCGCATCTTCAAAGAGGCTGGTTCCTCCCCTTCTCCCTGTTGCACTTCAGCTAGCTGGATCTTCCACACTCTCCTTTGAAGGATGATAACTCTCCCAAACCTTCAAAGCTGGGCAACTAGCTGCAATAAAAGCCCATGATACCCCAAGGACATCTACAAACTGTATCGTTATCTGTGTAGGGTTTCTCATCTGTCTATCACACCTACAGGGAATATCACTACAAATTCTGATATGGGATGTTGAAGTCAACATTCTGTTGAAGGCTTCAAGGATTCTGCTTTTAGGCTGTGGAAAGATTTTGTAGTAAATACAAAATATATATATGACTACATTTTTACATTTTAGTCATTTAGCAGACACTCTTATCTAGATCTTACAGTTAGGACTAGAATAAGTATATAATAAGTCATTACACAAGACGCAGTACTTTCAGCACAATCTCCATTTATTCCATCCACTAACCTCATACAGCAGCGGCACATCACATCAGGATAACCATCGATCTGTTGCCATCAATCCTAGACCTAGTTGGCTACAGTCATTCATTCTCTATTCCTCCTGGTATTACATCAATGAATGTCACTTGACATCCACATATCTGGCATGGCAGGTCTGAAACAGTTGATGAAAACGAGCAACAGACAACAATGGCCCACATAAACAGGGTTTGATGCAACCTTCTTTGAAGCATGAAGAAGTGAAGTCCTGTACAACAAGAACCTGACATCTTTCTCTACTTGACCTGAGGTAAATGACTCAAACAGACTTGGCAGGTTTGGTAGAGCCTTTATTGTGGTCTCACACAACCTCGATGAGAAAGATTGTGAGTGCAGTACAAACAGGGAGAAAGGAACACAGCACAAAACAATTAGCTAAGCTTTTGATTTGATTTTCCTCATTTGCATAAAGGTTAGCAACAGTTATTAGACATAGCATTGCTTCAATATCAGTATCGATAACGGTTAATATAGTTCTAAATTCAAGACAATATTGCATGTTATACAATGGGACAATGCATTACATTAGGATTGAGCTGATAGGTGATTTGACATGTAATACAGGAACTAGAAATGTATTGTTTTTATGAACATTTAAGATACACAAATACCTCTCTTGTGATGAGTGTGATAGAAGGAGTCAGGCGCAGGAGGTAAATGCAGAGTTTATTCCGTCGTACACAAATAGCACTGGATAGCGACAAACAAAACAGGCACAGGGGAAAATCTACCCTGGCAATACAAGGTAATGGTAGCTCCAACAATAACAGGCACAGGGGAAATATCTACCCCGGCAATAACAATGTACGAGTAGCTACACCGAGCTACACAACTCTCACAAATTAACAATCACCCACAAGGACAAGGGGGGCAGAGGGAACACTTATACACGGACTAATAAGGGAATAAGAACCAGGTGTGTGTGATTGACAAGACAAGACAAATGGAATGATGAATAATGGAGCGGCAGTGGCTAGTAAGCCAGTGACGACGGACGCCGAAGCCTTCCCGAACAAGGAGGGGTGGCAGCCTCGGCGAAAGTCGTGACATCTCTCTAAGGTTGCAATTACACTATAGTAAGTAAGTAATCAACAAATGAGTTAAATGGTGTGTAAAATGTTGCTACAGATGTAGCCTCCTGTAGCTCAGTTGGTAGAGCATGGCGCTTGCAATGCCAGGGTTGTGGGTTCGATTCCCATGGGGGGCCAGTATGAAAAATGGATGCACTCACTAACTGTAAGTTGCTCTGGATAAGAGCGTCTGCTAAATGACTAAAATGTAAATGTAAGAGGTGTGTAAATAATAGTGGTGTATGTGTAAGTAGTGGGAAACTGCAGGGAATTGCAGTCCTGTTGCATAAATAGTGCAGGTAGACGGATGAATAAACCCTCCATGTTGTTAGAAATGGTGATCAGAGTACGCTCAAAGCCTGGACAGACTTCAAAACAGCAGAGGGGACAACCCTGTCCTAAATTCGACCTGTTCAATTGCATTAAATCTGTATTCTTTAGCAATAATTACAAAACAGTTAAGTATAATATCCTAATGATGATAGGCAGGCAGCTATGTCCCTTTGGTGTCCCATTAACTAACACAATGTACAAAACAGGCTGTTAGTTTCTCCACTAAAGAGAATGTGTTAGAAATGGCAAATTAATTTAACTTGTTTTATTGCATTTTGGGGCTCTTTGTTGTGGTTTAGCTAGCTCAGTGGTCTCCAACATTTTCTAACATTAAAGCTACTTTTTAAAATGTTGCGAGCTACTTATTTGTATTTCATTTCTATCCTTTTCTGTTTCACTCTCAAAATTACAATTATTTATAGAGGAACCACACAATTGGATGTTTAGAGTCCATGCCAATATATACATCACATCAGAATACAATTTTTGAGGTTTGGACAAAAATTAACAAATATAAATGTTTGAGTGTAATTCCCTTTTAAGTCAAGTGTGCACCAAGCAAGAGATTCATGTTTTTTGTCTAGCTATGTTGCTGTAGGCCTACTGCATATCATGGCAGTGTTTGCAAAACAAATGCCCACCCAATTGATACAAATAATCATGATATAATTCTGTCAGGTAAGCCTACATTTAATTGAGATGGTTTTGGGGAAAGCCTTTATGTCTACACTCAAGACGGCTATCATTAGCATCGCTAACTGGCTATAAAAGGTGATAGACAAAATCGTGCACCACACAGACAGGGGCAAGATTTCTGGAAATGAATTGGCAGATATTGTGTTAGATTTGGCTTTTTAAGCCAATAGTGGCTAACCAGCTGTGGGATAATGTCAATGTGGCTTTGACTGGATAGTACCCGGGACCTTGCAGTGTCTGATATTTGTGAGATTTGTTTATGACAGTTTGTGATTTAACAGTGCTTGGCGAGCTACTCCTAGGCGGGCTGCAAGATCGACCTGTTGGACACCCCTGAGCTAGCTAGACTCCTGCTTTAGAATTATTGATGAAAGCTCTTGAATGGCTCATGGACAGAACAGCACTACCCTTTCTCCCTAGCATGATTTATGTGGTCTGTGGGCATAATATTATACACCTCTCACACACACCCAATGAAAACACTGCCAGATTGGTATGTCTAGAGACACACACACAGCGGGGTGATACTTTTGGGCTATTCTCTGGACCGTAGCACACACATACACTCTCTCTCGCTCTCTCTCCTTCCTTCTCACACAATCTCACAAAAAACAAAGGTCCTATTGATTTATTTGTTTGGCATTACCAAGCAGTGTTGAGTGACAGGGCCGTATGGCATGGGACAACATCTCACCATGGCAAACACAAAAATTCTCTTTCACACAAAACAGACACAACCTAGGTTTCCATCCAATTGGCGATAGATTTACATGCAAATATAAAAAAATCTGCATAAAAACAATATGCGCATTTTCCCACCAGAGATGTGTTTCCATCAAATTCACTTGTTGTGGATAAAAGGCTGTTTAATATTTGGGCATAAAAGTGTCCACAGACATTTCTCACATAATTAATTTTACTGACCCAAAAAGATCCCATCTTGTCTAGCGTATTTAGTTTTATCGACATTTGGAAAGTTGTCATCATGCCTGTCATGAAATGTTTTATCTGACATTTACTTTACTCGCATAAAAAGGTTGGATGGAAACCTGGTCTCACGCACACACACACACGCACGCACACACACACACACACACACACACACACACACACACACACACACACACACACACACACACACACACACACACACACACACACACACACACACACACACACACACACACACACACACACACACACACACACACACACACACACACACACACACACACACACACACACACACACACACACACACACCAGTTTATCTGAGTCCTGTCATCACCTGGGCTTAGCTCAGTCACCCTAGCACTACACTGGCAGCCATCTTGTTTTGCTGTAGGGGACAGATGGATCAATGCCCCTGGGAATTCTCCAGAATTGTGTATATGTTTTTTTTTTCATGTGTGCATATACAGTATGTATTATTGGGTACTGTAAAACAGAGAGTGAAACAAGCATACACCTACAGCCATAGCCCACATGCATGAAAGCTGCCATAGTCTCTTTCAGAAACCATTTAACATACTCTCCATATCTGGAGGCATCCAAACATGAACCACTATTCTGAAGAGGAGATAAACACAACCCTCAAACTCCTCAAATCCTCAAACTGAACTAAGCCCTGATAACTCAAAACACACTAAACCCTCACAGAGGAAAGGAGGAGCAACAGACAGACACACAAACGTACACACTCACATACAGTACAGTAAGAATTAGTGCCCCAACATCTCACCTCAGAGGTGGAACAGGACTACAAGATGAACTGTGTTTTATTCTGGAGAGTTGTGCGAGAGTTGTAATTGTGTTTATGCTTGAGCAAAGATTCCTTGTGTGACTGTATGTGCACACTGACTGCAAAAGTTATCTTAATCCTTTGTAGTCGAATTATACGTGCTAATTCCTTACTAATAAAATCTTGAAATAATAATATCTAAGTAGCCTAAATGTAATGAAGTGGAGTTCAACAATGTTGTCTTAATCAGTCCATTACTGAACCAAAACTATCTAGTAGATAATATCTCGTAAGCCTATGTTATCCAATGTTCAGGTGATCAGGAGTTCACTGTGAGTTTACTGGTGCCTGTCGCTTAGTCTGAAAGAGGTACATCAGGGAGTTTAGTGGAAGGACAGACTCTAGAGTAAATACTTGAAACACTGCCTCTTTCTATTGAACGATTGTTCTTTCAACCCATTTCCCTGTTTATGCAGAAAACTCCACTCCCTATTTCTTTCCCCAATCTGCTTTTTTTTCTTTCATTCTATTTTTACCCTCTGGGAGAAATTGAACATTGCTGAAAGCCTGTAGTCAAACCATGTGCTGCTGTTTCAAAGGGAAGGACCCATGTGAGTTTGAGTAGAGTTGAGCTCTACATGTGAGAGATTACCAAAGAGAAACTATGAATGTTAGCCATTATTTTTCTGCATAAGACAATGTGCCATAAAAGGCTGCTAAGCAAGTGACTGGACATTTTATAAAGGAGAAAACAGTCCTTCAGTGTATCTCAGTCATAACCTGTGGAAGCCATTTAGAATAGATGTGCACTGTACTGTACCTTTGCATATTGTACATTTTAAGACAGGACCATGCTACATATTCTGTTCAGTTCAGCAGAAGTTCAAACAATAGTTAAGGGCAGTTCCTGAATGTCCATAAGGAGCTATGGGCACACACACATATGGACACACACATGGTGAGCAGTAACCATGAGTAGGTGGAAGAGGAGGGATGTTATACAGTATATAACATGCCATGTTTGATTATGTGAACTCTTCAGTGGATCTTTGGCATGGGGAGGCGTGAGAGGCTGGGGGGAACCAGGACTCTGGCTCTGAGCAGTCCCAGGTCTGGCATTTCCAGACTAGGGCTAGGAGAGCTGGTGCTCCCGAGGTCCCTCCTGACCCCCAGCGTGCGGGGCTTAGCGAGCACCCCATGGTCCAGAGACGGGCCCACCGCCTGGGGACCAGAATTGAAGCAGGACATGCCACTGGAGGGAGGCGGCAGCTGCTTGGTCCTGTGGTTGGCCAGCAGCGCTGAAGAGCCCGATCGAAGAAGAGAGCCATTAGTGCCCCCCTGAGGCAGAGCCGGGATGGACACGCGCTTGTGGAGGCGGGGCGGCTGCAGGATGCGAGGGCCCTGTGGCCCCACTGGAGAGGCTCGCTGCCCTCCCTCTGGCCTGGACACAGCTCCTGGGGTTGGGCTGCTGGCTGCAGCAAGCCCCTGGGTGGGACTGGGGGTGGTCCCAGGCCCCTCTCTGTCATGGATGTTGAGCTGGGTGCTAAGCAGCACGCTCAATTCATCTGGGTCAGGCACTGGGGGAGTGTTCACACCCATGGCCGGGCTTCCAGCAGGGGGGTCAGAGTCTGTGCAGGGGAACCCATCTCCCCTGGTCCTCCTCCCTCTCTGGTGGTCACTGTGGCCCTCTGTGAGGGCTGTTTTTACTAGTCTTTCCTGGGTGAGGTGCCCGTGGTGGCTGGGGCTGGAAGGCTGTATTTGAGGCTATAGATGAAAAACAAAAATAAACACATTATTATCAATTCACTGAAAATGTTGAGTTATAAATATATTGTGTACATCACATATGAACTGCTGTCAGATATATTGGAATATAAATGTTTGCTCTATTCATTCTATTTATGCAGTTCCTGATACAGCCCTGTCTTTAGTTGAAGGCAGCTAATCCAATAGTTTATGTTCCAGATACAACCCACCATTAGTTAAAGGCATCCAATCCAATCATTTTTTTAAAAGTAGTCACTTTCTGAGATCTGTATTCAAATAGTTTTAAAAAGCAGTCATTTTTGGGATCTTATTAAAATACTCACCTCCAAAGTAACTATTTGTTCCCCCCATAAAATAGTTACTTTCCACAAAGCATATTTAAAAACTATAGTTATCCCAGGTCTGTCACGAACACAAGGTAGACTCCAAAACCCACGGCATGCAGATGCACATGAACACTGGCATGCCTTCATCGTGCCATGTCATGCCATGCCAGCGTGCAGGGCCCAGGGTGATGGGTAGACGTTAGAGAGATCGGAAACGGTTACTGTACTAAGCTTTGTCAGTGATGTAATGCACTAGGTGATCTACTCCTTTCCAAAGGCATTATGGGAGAGGCAGAGGGAGAAAACATTGACAATGCATTCCCAGAGCAGGAGAGAGAGAGAGAGAGATGGTATGGAGTGATTTCAGTGCCAACAGAAATTGTATTGGAATTCCATCATTTTGAATTTGTGTTAGGATATTGAATTTGAATGTAATATTTTTGTATTTGTAATGCACAATTGAATCATTGAATTCGTAAATGTAACTTGTATTTCATGATTTGAAACTGAATGAATATTGCATTCAGTTTTAAAATTCAATTTGAAATTAATTGAATATTCAAATTAATTATTTATATATTCATTTTCAATATGGTAGGTATTGCATTCATTGTCAAGTTTACAAACTACTGTGGTGCCCCCGGTGATGTGGTCGGGGAAAGCCACTGTCTAGCATTTCAACTGTTTTGGCTATAAGCTATTATGAAAAGGAGCTAATACTCTTCTCGTTGTCAGGACCTCTGCCTCACAAACACACTTGACCACCCTCCTTGTCAACGTACCAACCGTTTGAGATATCGAAACATATCAAGCTAACTGTGGAGTGAGCTTACGGTACGCTCTTCAATTTATGAAATCAATGATTCAATTTGTGCATTACAAATTCAGAAATATTACATTCATATTCAATATCCTAATACAAATGCAAAATTATGCAATTCAAATAAAATTGGCAATGCAATCACTCCATAGATGGAAGGAGAGAGAGATAGGAGATGAGACAAACTAGCAGAAGGCAGACTGAGAGAGGAAGCGAGAAACACGCATACAGTACCAGTCAAAAGTTTGGACTCACCTACTCATTCAAGGGTTTTTCTTTATTTTTACTATTTTCTACATTGTAGAATAATAGTGAAGACATCAAAACTATGAAATAACACATATGGAATCATGTTTCATTTCCTTCTTAATGCGTTTGAGCTAATCAGTTGTGTCGTGACAAGGTAGGGTTGGTATACAGAAGATAGCCCTGTTTGGTAAAAGACCAAGTCCACATGACGGCAAAAACAGCTCAAATAAGCAAAGAGAAACGACAGTCCATTCCTTGAAGACATGAAGGTCAGTCAATCCGGAAAATGTGAACGTTTCTTAAAGTGCAGTCGCAAAAACCATCAAGCGCTATGATGAAACTGGCTCTCATGAGGACCACCACAGTAAAGGAAGACCCAGAGTTACCTCTGCTGCAGAGGATAAGTTCATTAGAGTTATCAGCCTCAGAATTTGCAGCCCAAATAAATGCTTCACAAAGTTCAAGTAACAGACACATCTCAACATCAACTGATCAGAGGAGACTGCGTGAATCGGGCCTTCATGGTCGAATTGCTGCAAAGAAACCACTACTAAAGGACACCAATAAGAAAAAGAGACTTGCTTGGGCCAAGAAACACAAGCAATGGACATTAGACCGGTGGATACCTGCCGTTTGGTCTGATGATTTTTGGTTCCAACTGCCATGTCTTTGTGAGATGCAGAGTAGGTGAACGGATGATCGCCACATGTGTGGTTCCCTCTGTGAAGCATGGAGGAGGAGGTGTGATGGTGCTTTGCTGGTGACACTGTCTGTGATTTATTTACAATTCAGGGCACACTTAACCAGCATGGCTACTACAGCATTCTGCAGCGATACGCCATCCCGTCTGGTTTGCACTTAGTGGGACTATATATATTTTTTCAATAGGACAATGACCCAACACACCTCCAGGCTGTGTAAGGACTATTTGACCAAGAAGGAGAGTGATGGACTGCTGCATCAGATGACCTGGCCTCAACAATCACCCGACCTCAACCAAATTGAGATGGTTTGGGATGAGTTGGACTGCAGAGTGAAGGAAAAGCAGCCAACAAGTGCTCAGCACATGTGGGAACTCCTTCAAGACTGTTGGAAAAGCGTTCCAGGTGAAGCTGGTTGAGAGAATGCCAAGAGTGTGCAAAGCTGTCATCAAGACAAAGGGTGGCTACTTTGAAGAATCTCAAATATAAAATATATTTTGATTTGTTTAACACTTCTTTGGTTACTACATGATTCCATATGTGTTATTTAATAGTTTTGACATTTTCACTATTATTCTACAATGTAGATAATAGTAAAAAAAAAAACTAAAAAAAAAACTTGAATGAGTAGATGTGTGTCCAAACTTTTGACTGGTACTGTATATGCACAGTACAGACATGCACGCGCGCACAGAGGACGCATGCACCCATGCACGCAAACATGAATGCACACACACACACAGATACTGTTAAAACAGGGTTAAGAGAGTTTGGTAGCTGAGAGAGTTGGGTAGCTGAAAAGGAGCACTTGCATCAATGAGTGTTGACATCTTCACTGGCATCCATATTTTTACAGACAAGTACCTTGACCACTCATCATACTGACTCAGTCTCCCAATCAGGCACAGAAAAAGACAGACACACTCACATAACACCTGAATTCAAGGGTTAAATGGTTAATTGCGAACAAGCTCAATCCAGTGCAAGTTCAAAAGCCAGTGCATTTGTTTATCCAGTGCATCTACTGTATTCATGTCATCCTAACTCCTATACACACTTCTCCTCTCTAATATCCAATCTCGTACAAGCAAGACCCCCATCCGGTTTGTTTACACCTAGCGTTGACAACAGGGGCTCCACAACAACATTACTCCATTGAGAAACATGAGTCACTCCACTTCTCTCTTGACTCTGCCCTTTCATTTTTCTCTCTCTCCTGAATTCCACAATGATTCAATGACATGACTGCATGCATAATACATTAGAACATCTCTCTCTTTCTCTCTCTCTCTCTCTCTCTCTCTCTCTCTCTCTCTCTCTCTCTCTCTCTCTCTCTCTCTCTCTCTCTCTCTCTCTCTCTCTGTTCTAAGACTCTAGTTGAATTTGGACCTTGAAGCGTCAATGTTGCCAAACCTGACAAATGCACCCCTTTGATTGACAGTGGGGTTGCCACATTATTGTTGTCAAATCTAATTAAACACAGCCAATAGACTGCTGTGGTTGTGGAAATACGCCCCCATTACCTACTGTTATGCTTTGCATGATGCCCAACCAGCGCCCTGTAGAGAAACATCAAAATAATTTAGTCTCTCTCTTTATTTCTCTTCTTCTCTGTCACCCTCAGTTCATCAGCAGAACACAACATATTCATAATAGTGGGTTTTTGTAGGATAGAATGGCAATATTTGCACTGTGTTTGCTAGTCTGCTTCATTTTAAATGAAAATGTCTCAAGAACTTGCTAAAAGTAAATGAGGAACCAACTGCTCACTATTACCAAGTACTATTTGTACTGTAGATCAAAGATGAGGTCTTGATTTGGGTGTCACTAAACTCATCCAAGTAATTAGCTAGGCTTGTTCCTTTACGCTGAGGTGTGTCAGATAACGATCCAAGTCAATTTACAAAAACTACCCACTGCTTTTTCTTACCTACTGATTTCCCCACACACACACGTTGTTCAGGTGAATGAATTGAACACCACTCATCCCCCTCACTGATGAAAGGAATGGGTAGATCACATAGATAAAGAGAGTAATGATCAAGAAAAGGGGGTCAGAGACGGGATAATTGATGCAGACAAGGAAACAGAGGGGTAAGTGGAGGGGGTGGAGGGTGGGTCAGAGGGGGGTTGGGTTAGTGACTCACTCTGTCTGCGCTGGGGCATGCTGGTGCGGGGCGGCCCCTGGTACTGGCTCTGCCAGGGGGAGAGGAAGGGGGCGGGCAGCAAACCCTGCACAGAGAAAAGACAAAGGAGGCATGACGTACATGCACATAGAGAGAGGTCCTATACATGTGAGAGTATGGCTTTATTTAGAGACACGCTCCTGGTCACCGCTCTTTCAGAGCACTTAAACAGACAAACACACACACACAGTCCCTGAACTCTACAAGACATCCAGCCATGTTGTGAGCGAGTGTGTGAGTAGGAAGTATGACATCAACAAGCATGAAAAAAACATACCGTTAACATGCTTACCTATTCCTCTCTATTTCCCTGCTCTAAGACATCAATGCAAATGTATTCCCTTTTTGAAAGGCATTCAAATGAAATTGCATGAGGTACTTATGTGAACCTCCCTGCAATATCTCCTTCCTTTCTTTTCCATCTCTGTGTCTCTCACTCACTTGCTTTCCCACTGTCTGTTACATTTAGCTCTGAAGAATCAGACTGACTGTTTGTCTGTGTGTGAGGGTGAATGCCTGTCCTCAATAACCGGCCCAATCCCACCTGAACAGTCTCAAACTGTGCATAAAGATAAAAGCATCCTGGGTAGAAGAGGAGAGAAGGGCTGCAGGCGCTTCATTAACCAGAGATGACTGTCAACAGGTAATCTCTTTCTCCTGACTGTTTGGTCTAGCTCTTAAATTGGCCAAATCTCCTCAAGCTGAGGGGGATGGATAGGCATAGAGTGAGAGAGACTGGAGTTTCTGGGAGGCCCAAGCTATTTCAGAGACAACCGCAGTTAGGGAAGTGGAGGAAAAATGAGGTTTCTGATCGACTTCCTCCCTATTTTTCCTGTACTACACAATTACAGCAGGACCCTTCTGCGCTGCCACCTGCCACGGCTTAATTTGCAGAAAGGAAGGTTTGAAATGGGAAAGAGAGCCTGGGCTAACTCGGCTAGCCTAGCACTGACAGTGGCTGGCATTTTCATTGGGCTGTCTCAGCTCAGGGCGAGCTTTCCTGTCTTCATCTTACAATCTGGTGTGAAGACGTAGCTACTTCCCAGTTCTGACAGGTCTAGGGGAAACCCTTTATGTGAGGAGTATGGAATTTTCTTTCATTAAGAAGTACGAGCAAAGAACTAGCAATAATCATAATGGTGTTTTGTATGGAAAGTTTCCCTTGCCATCAAACACACAAGTAGGCTAACTCTATAAACTACCTTGAACTCTACCAGAGTTATTAGATGGATTTGTCATTAGAACGCTTAAAGTATTTTGGCCTAACATGTCAGTGTGAAACACTCATAAATTGTGCATATTGTTGTTGATTTGAATAATGAAGTGCTAGCAAAGCATTAGCCGTTGTTCTAGTAAAGCGTTAGCTTCCCCTTTCATCTTATAAGCTGGTGTGAGTCCTTATTTGAGGAACATGTTGTCATTGCTCATTACAAATTGTCAAGGCATTAGCAGCTCTGCTAGCAGTGTCCTGAAGGATGTCATGGCTGGCTTGACAAATCTTACTTTAACTCCCCTAATCATCCACTACATGAAAGACTTTCAGCTAGATTGAGGATAATAACAAGAGATACAACCAAGGTCTGTACATTACTTTTTACTTCGGTAGTTCTGGCAATTACAATTGCACCTGTCTGATATTATGAAGTTGATTTTCAAAGCAGCGTTTTAGTGGTAGCTGTGGGCAGGGCAGTGAGTGTGGAATCTCTGGGGGTGGGAGAGAGAGGCGGTATGGTGGACTAATGTCAGGACCGCTCTGTGAAAACCACCCATCATTTAAGATTACAATAATAATAAGCCATTTAGCAGACGCTTTTATCCAAAGCGACTTACAGTCATATGTGCATAAATTTTTACGTATGGGTGGTCCCGGGGATTGAACCCACTACCCTTGCGTTACAAGCGCCATGCTCTACCAATTGAGCTACAGAGGACCACATATGCTGGACACAAGCTGTTCTGTCATTGCCTGTCTCTCTCTCTCTCCCTCTCTTACTCTACAAACCAACCTCCTGTTGACAGAATGACAAGAGCATTGTGTCTGATTACAGCAGATAATGATAGAAAGAAAGAAAAAGGAAGAGAGACAGAGCAAAATAAAAGAGAGAAAGTTGTAGGAGGAGAGCGAGAGAGGTAGACAGAGGGGGTGTAGCAGTCATTAGCCTTTTGTCTTTGTCTGATGAAACACAAGGTTTTGCATTCGATTATTCTACCTGCCGGCACTTGTTTGCTTGTTTGTTTTAATGAGGCCGTTCGGTATTCCCCTGTTTACTAAACCCTTTGTTCAGAGATCTTCTACTTTCCTCTGTACTATATCTATCCTGCAACTTCCATGCATGCACACACACACTCTGTCTCTCTCTATCTCACTCTAATCACTGCATTGCGTTAACAGTAGGGTTGGGCGATTTTACGATTGCATCATCTATCAACGATGTTTGACAGCCATTGTCGATGGTGACGACATAATGATGTCAGATTTAGCATATTTGAACATCACTGCACAGCCGGAGTCTGACAGCACACAACAGCACAGCACAGTGAGCATACAGCAGGGCGACATGCCAAATGGCCTATTCCCTAATTGCCATAGTCTAAATTGTCAATCCATGTGGTAGTGGTCCCTTGTGGCTCAGTTGGTAGAGCATGGTGCTTGCAATGTCAGGGTTGTGGGTTTGATTCCCATGGGGGACCAGTACGAAAACGTATGCACTCACTACTGTAAGTCGCTCTGGATAAGAGCGTCTGCTAAATGACTCAAACTTAGTTATACTATAGAGTGGTGAAAAGGAGGAGCCTACTGTGTCCGGAAGCGATTTTTCTGTATTCAGGTTTCACTCAAACATAATTTTAAGCTTTGGTTTTACTATTGACAGTTGCAGCTTATTTCGGGATTGTATATTGATTCGCTCTCCTTAAATATAAGTAATCTGATTTATTTGTTTCAGTCTCTGAATAGTTTAATCAAACTTTTCCCTGCCAGCTCCTGATATCAGGGCATAAAAACTACAATCTGTCTCCTGAATTGCCAAACTTCATAAATACTGCACCCTCAACTTCAAAACTCCTTTGCTACTTATATAATCATGTAACTAAGAAATTCGCTGGAAATAAACTTGAAAACGATTTATTGTTTTATTATTTTGTTGAATATTCATGACTGGTTTGAGATATCTGTCGTAAGATGACAGTGGCAAAGGATATCATTGCTACTCAAGGGTTAGCTGGACATTTCTGACAGGTCTTGGAACTGTGACAACGGGCAGCCTCTCCCCGCTTGGCTCGATGGGATATGTAGTTATTTTGCCAACACAGCCAGATACAGTGCCTTCAGAAAGTATTCATACCCGTTGACTTTTTCAAACATTTTGTTGTGTTACAGCCTGAATTAAACATGTATTAAATATCTATATTTTTCTCCCCCATCTACACACAATACCCCATAATGACAAAGTGAAAACATGTTTTTAGAAATGTTTGCTAATACAGAAATATCTCATTTACATAAGTATTCACCCCCCTTTTCTACGACACTCCAAATTGAGCTCAAGTGCATCCAATTTCCTTTGATCATCCTTGATATGTTATTACAACTTGAATGGAGTCCAATTCAATAGTTTGGACATGATTTAGAAATAAACACACCTGTCTATACAAGGTTCCACAGTTTACTGTGCATGTCAGAGCAGAAACTATACCATGTAGTCCAAGGAACTCTCTGTAGCTCTCCGAGATAGCATTGTAATGAGGCATATACTGTATCTGGGGAAGGCTATAAAACACTTTCTAGATTGTTAAAAGTTTCCAAGAGCACAGTGGTCTCCATCATTGGGGAAAACATATGAAACTACCCAGACTCTGCCTAGAGCTGGCCGTCCGACAAAACTGAGCAACCGGGCAAGAAGGACCTTTAGTCAGGGAGGTGACCAAGAACCCAATAACCACTCTTGACAGAACTACAGAGTTCATTGGCTGAGATGGGAGAACCTGCCAGAAGGACAACAGTCTCTACAGCACTTCACCAATCTGGGCTTTATGGGAGAGTGGCCAGATGGAAGCCTCTCCTGAGAAAAAGGCACATGACAGCAAGCCTGGAGTTGGCAAAAAGGCATGGGAAAGAGCATAAGGCAAAATATTCTGTGGTCTGATGAGACAAAAATGTAACTCTTTGGCCTAAATGCAAAGAGCTATGTCTGAAGAAAACCAGGCACAGCTCATCACCCGTCTAACACCATCCCTACCGTGATGCATGGTGGTGGCAACAGCACTTCACTGGAACTAAGGGGCCTAGCCCGAACCATGAAAAACAGCCCCAGACCATTATTCCTCCTCCACCAAACTTTACAGTTGGCACTATGCATTCAGTCAGGTAGCGTTCTCCTGGAATCCGCCAATCTCAGATTCGTCTGTCGGACTGCTAGATGGTGAAGCGTGATTCATCACTCTAGACAACACGTTTCCACTGCTCCAGAGTCTAATAGCGGCTAGCTTTACACCACTCCAGCCACGCTTGGCATGGCGCATGGTGATCTTAGGCTTGTGTGCGGCTGCTCGGTCATGGAAACCCATTTGATGAAGCTCCCGACGAACAGTCCTTGTGCTGACGTTGCTTCCAGAGGCAGTTTGGAACTCGGTAGTGAGTGTTGCACACTCGGCGGTCCCGTTCTGTGAACTTGTGTGGCCTACCACTTCGCGGCTGAGCCGTTGTTGCTCCTAGACTTTTCCACTCCACAATAACAGCACTTACAGTTGACCGGGGCATCTCTAGCAGGGCAGACATTTTACGAACTGACTTGTTGGAAAGGATGCATCCTATGATGTTGCCACGTTGAAAGTCACTGAGCTCTTCAGTAAGGCCATTCTACTGCCAGTGTTTGTCTATGGAGATTGCATGGCTGTGTGCTAAAATTTTATACACCTGAAATAGCCGAATCCACTAATTTGAAGGGGTCTCCACATACTTTGGTATATATAGTGTACCTCACTACCTGGAAATACATGGATGTGTGCACAGCACTCATTCAAAAGTATTCCTCGTTGAGAGACCAGACACGGAAGGGATGTATAAGATTTCTTCAATTTTCCTACTCACATTAATTCACACTAATAACCTTTTTACACCATAATCTGCTGGCTTGGATATTTTATTTCCACATTGTGTATTCCATTATATTTCCAGCAGCTTAACAAGACCATCTCTAGTTTTATGATTGACTAAGTCTGCTCCTCTGACCTCGGTCCCAATAATCCATCATGACATTTATCATGTACCCTTTACAGTATGCAGCCGTTCTAATTATATTTACGCTAATCCAGCCTTTTTATTACACACCGTCCAATTTAAGGTCTCAAGGACACTGCAGCCATTTTGCTCCTTCCCTACTTCCTCAAAGAAGATCCAAGTGGGCTGTATGTCACAGACAGGGTATGTATTTCCCAGTATGGCAAATAAATAAATGCAAAGTTAGTAGTAATACTGTGTAAGGTGTGCTCAGTTGTTAACTTACTGTTTGAAGTATGACTTGATTACCCACTAGGCACACACTGGTTGAATCAACGTTGTTTCCACGTCATTTCTGGTTGAATCAACGTTGTTTCCATGTCATTTCATTGAAATTACGCTGAACCAACGTGGAATAGACGTTGAATTGACGTCTGTGCCCAGTGGTTAACCTTAATATTTAGTATTTCTATGCTTTAATTTTTACTTCTTACAGTGTGTAAAGTTCCCATCACCTACCATAAGAATAGAGGGGAATCCCTTTGTGGATGAGAGCCACGTCCAACTCTTCCTGGGTGGAGAGGAGCTACTCACTGAAGAGCCGGGTCCATTTCCTTTTTAATGAGTATGCAACATCAGTGAAAAGCACTATGCTATGCATTCAGAAATGTGTTCCGGGGGAGGGGGGTTTAATTACCAACAAATGTTGAATGGCAAACTTTTTGCTGTAGAGAGGGATAGGGGAGACCAGAGCACAAAGTAATGCGAGGTCAGTTGTAAAAGCCAAATTACTCAAATTAGAAACCACTTAGAAGGCTGGTATTTGATGTGCTAATGCTTTGTTAGTGTCTCTACATGCCTATGAATTTTGTTATTGACCTGTGAAATATTCTCCATCTATCTAAACATATATTTTTTTCAGTAAGATGGGGTCTTTTGATTGGTATAGTTGATGACAATAAATATCATTGTATTTTTAGTATAAGCATCTCTTGTTATCGATACACATCAAATATAAATGTTTGTCAACGGTTGACATTGTACTTTATTTATTTATCGCATATTTGTGTCTCTGTGACTTCCAAAGTCAATAAAATGAATTTGTGACTTAAAAAGTTTGCCACTCAATATAATTTGTCTTATTATTGTTAATATTATTATTACTACTATTATTCACAATAGACTACATTTTACATAAAAGGTTCCTTTATGAACCTTAAAACCCTAGGTTCTTTGAGGCCCCTTCCTGGAGGCGCCTCCAGGAATCTTTTCACTTAATCAGATTTTCTTTCAATGAGAATGACAGATCTAAACTATATATACAAAAGTATGTGGACACCCATTCAAATTAGTGGATTCGGCTATTTCAGCCACACCCGTTGCTGACAGGTGTATAAAATCGAGCACACAGCCATGCAATCTCCATAGACAAACATTGGCAGTAGAGTGCTGAAGTGCATAGCGCATAAAAATGGATCAGTGGAAACGCGTTCTCTTGAGTGATGAATCATGCTTCACCATCTGGCAGTCCGACAGACGAATCTGGGATTGGCAGATGCCAGGAGAATGCTACCAGCCCCAATGCATAGTGCCAACTGGAAAGTTTGGTGAAGGAGGTTTTTCATGGTTCGGGCTAGGCCCCTTTGTTCCAGAGAAGGGAAATCTTAACGCTACAGCATACAATGACATTCTAGACGATTCCGTGCTTCCAACAGTTTGGGGAAGGCCCTTTCCTGCTTCAGCATGACTATGCCCCTGTGCAAAGAGATGTCCATACAGAAATGATTTGTTGAGATCGGTGTGGAAGAACTTGACTGGCCTGAACAGAGCCCTGACCTCAACCCCATCGAACACCTTTGGGAAGAATTGGAAAGCCGATTGCGAGCCAAATCGCCCAACATCAGTTCCCGACCTCACTAATGCTCTTGTGGCTGAATGGAAGCAAGTCCCTGCAGCAATGTTCCAACATCTAGTGGAAAGCCTTCCCAGAAGAGTGGAGGCTGTTATAGCAGCAAAGGGGGGACCAACTCCATATTAATGCCCATGATTTTGGAATTAGATGTTTGACGAGCAGGTGTCCACATACTTTTAATAATGTAGTGTATGACACACATTTCTATGTGAATTTCTTCTGGTCGTGCACAAAGCTACATACTGGACCTTGTACATAATGCAGAACAATGTAGATTGTAGAAAGAAAGGAGACCATCAAAGCACCGCAAAATGTCAGATATCTGTTTTTCCCCCTCTCCTCTCCAATGTCAGATGATCATGGGCATTTTGCAGCAGACACTCTGTTATCTGGTTTATTGTTTTCAAATCTTAATTTCCCTTTTTCTCCCTAAACCCCTAATCATGATCAACCATCGAATGAATCTATAGGCCTAACGGAGTTCCATCTCATAAAGTTGTTTGTAATTAGCCTAAATAAAAACAAAGTACTGTAATAACGACAGAGAACAAACAATTGAAATAGGAAGTTGAATAGGAAGTTGAAACAAACCTGATACCTTTCTGCATTACTTGACCAAAGTGTAGGCAACATAAATTGTGCAGTTGGAAAATCCCTCCTTACAGACCAAACAGTCAATAATATAGGCCTACACATAGGCTACTGTCAATAAAAGTTCAGTAAACGTACTTTGCCAACGCATGAAGTAATATTTATAATATTGTCAAAGTGTTTATTAATGTCCTTGAATTGAGCAACGGCAATCGGACATAATCTCCTGCAGCAGCACATTCAATAAGCGGGAACAAAAAATAAATGATTAGTTGGAGTAGTCTCACAAACAACTTTATTTTGAATAGCTTACAAATGGTGCATTCATATAAAAGTCCTCAACAATCAGACAAAAAAAATGATTTAGCCTATAACATTCTTTATAACACTTTAATGAATATTGGCTTAAGGTAAAAACCAATAAGCCTAATATTCTTAGGCCATGCCTTTTGTCTATCTAACTATAACAATTCTAAATATACAATCAGATGAAACAAATTATTTATTGTCACAAGCCGGGCTAGAAACTCCGGTCTCAGATGTGGAGAGCTGGGGGTACTACCCCTTAGCCACAGAGGAGGTGTTGTAGGACCCAAATGAAACACCCAAGGCAATACTCCAGGCAAGTAGATTTAATGTTCCAAAACAGGAGGCAAAACAAAACAACTCCACGAGGGGAGAAAAACAAACTAAAGATAACTTTGAACAACTTACTAGGACAGACACGGTGGGACAAAGCAGGAGACACATAGTCAGGACGCAATAACCAAGTGAGAAACAAGGGGAAAACACACAGCTAAAATACACAAGGGGGAAACAAGGCACAGGTGACCTGGATCAAGCTAATTAGGACACATGAGGAAG
This sequence comes from Coregonus clupeaformis, assembly GCF_020615455.1. NCBI lineage: Eukaryota > Metazoa > Chordata > Actinopteri > Salmoniformes > Salmonidae > Coregonus > Coregonus clupeaformis. The sequence continues at coordinate 60,102,068 of NC_059192.1, forward strand.
AACTAAGGCAGAGGGGGAACACAGATGACCTCTAGAGGCCCGGAGACAAACAGGAGGCAGGAAGCTGACACACACGAGGAAGAACTAAGGCAGAGGGGAACACAGATGACCTCTAGAGGCCCGGAGACAAACAGGAGGCAGGAAGCTGACAGGACCCCCCTCCTCTAGGAACGACTCCTGACGTTCCTTCCAGAACACCCTGGCCCCAGGGGTGCGAAAATCTCGGATCAAACCTGGGTCCAGGATGTCCCTGGCTGGAACCCAGGAGCGCTCCTCCGGCCCGTAGCCCTCCCAGTCCACCAGATACTGCAGAGAGTTCTGGACCCTCCGGGAGTCCAGTATCCGGCGGACTGTGTAGGCTGGCTGGCCGTCAATGATCCTGGGAGGTGGCGGGGGTCTGCGTGGGGGGGCAAAGGGAGAAGACAAGACAGGTTTAAGGAGTGAAACATGGAAAGTGGGGTTAACTCTAAGGGAGCGAGGGAGAACCAAACGATACGACACAGGGTTAACCTTTCTAGCAATGCGGAAAGGCCCGATGTATCTCTGGGAAAGCTTCCTGGATTCGACCCGGAGGGGCAGGTTCTTAGTGGCCAACCAAACTCTCTGACCAGCTCGGAAACTAGGGGCCGTCCGGCGGTGGCGATTAGCCTGACTTTGGTATCTCTGGGAGGTCCGAAGGAGGGCACACCTGGCCTTCTTCCAGGTCCGCCTACAGCGTTGGACAAAGCGCTGGGCCGAGGGAACACCAACTTGCGCCTCCTCCTCTGGAAACAATGGAGGGTTGTAACCGAACTGGCATTCGAAGGGGGACAATCCGGTGGCTGAGGACTGGAGGGTGTTGTGGGCATATTCAGCCCAAATGATATAGGTGGCCCAAGACGTGGGATTACTGGACGCCATACACCGCAGGGTGGTCTCCAGATCCTGATTAATCCGTTCCGTTTGGCCATTAGACTCTGGATGGAACCCCGACGATAGGCTGGCTGTGGCCCCAACAAGCCTGCAGAAGGCCCCCCAAAACCGGGACGAGAATTGGGGACCTCGGTCAGAGACCACGTCCAGGGAATACCAAATATCCGGAAGACATGGTTCATGAGGAGCTCAGCAGTCTCCTTAGCCGAGGGCAGCTTGGGCAGGGGAATAAACCGGGCAGCCTTAGAGAACCGGTCTACCACCACTAGGATGACGGTGTTGCCCTGGGATAGAGGAAGTCCCGTAACAAAGTCCAGAGAAAGGTGTGACCATGGCCTTCGAGGAACAGGTAAGGGATGGAGCAGTCCCTGGGGTCGCTGGCGTGTCGACTTTCCCTGGTTGCACACAGGGCAGGCCTCAACATAGACCTGCACGTCCTTCTTGATGGACGGCCACCAAAACCGCCGTCGGAGGAACTCCAGTGTGCGAGCACTGCCTGGATGGCATGTCAAGGGCGACTCATGACCCCACTGCAAGACGCGGCCCCGAACAGAGAGAGGAACGTACAGGCGACCGGCAGGACCACCGCCTGGATCGGGCTCCTGGACAAGAGCTTCTCGTACCCCTCTTTCTAGTTCCCACTGAAGAGGTGCGACGATCCTAGACTTCGGAATAATCGATGCCAAGGGCTTCTCTTGTAACTCGGGAGAATAGACTCGAGACAGAGCATCCGGCTTGACGTTCTTGGTGCCAGGTCGGTAAGTCAGTCGATCTGGGGATTATGTCTGCATAGCCAAGGGTGACCCAGGATAATAGGATACTCGGGAGAGTCAATGAGATAGAAGGTCTCCTCCTGCTGGTGTTGAGAGATGGTAAGTCGCAGGGACTGAGTCGCCTCGGTAACCTTTCCTGGTTCCAGAGGTCTGCCATCTAAGGCTGTAACTGCCTGGGGTTGAGGAAGTAGTTGGGTAGGGATCTTAAGTTCCTTAGCCAAGGTTACATCCAGGAAATCACCTGCGGCACCGGAATCGATCATAGCCTGGACCCGATGCTGGTGGCCCCCCCAGGACAGAGTGGCTGGAATAGCCAGGACAGCGTTAGTAGGAGGCGCTCTAACTCTCCCCATCACAGCCCTCCTGTAGCTGGGCGGGGACAGGCGTTTCCCGAAAGCTCGGGGCAAGTGGAGCGGAAGTGGCCGGCAACCCCGCAGTAGAGGCACCGACGTTCCCTCATGCGACGTTCCCTTTCGTTGGGAGAAAGCCTGGAACGGCCTAACTGCATGCTCTCCGGGGAATCCTGGAGCAGTTCAGGAGCCGGGGAAGCTCTGAATGACGGAGTCCAAACAGGAGAAACAGAGCTGCTCAGAGGAACTTGGGAATGAGACACCTGACGGCGAGCCGTTCTCCGCTCTCTTAGACGATTGTCCAGGCGGATGGCCAAGGCTATGAGGGACTCGAGATCACCAGCTGGTTCTCGGGTGGCTAACTCATCTTGAAGGGGCTCAGATAACCCTCCCTGAAAGCAGACCCTCAGCGCTTCATCATTCCATCCGCTCCTTGCTGCTATGGTCCGGAAATCAATGGCAAAATCTGCCGTGCTTGGGGCCCCTGACGGAGAGACAGTAGGCGCTTGGAAGCCTCCCGCCCACTGACAGGATGATCGAACACCCGCTTGAACTCTTCTACAAATGCAGCGTGGGAGTCACAACAGGCCTCCTGGGACTGCCACACCGCAGAAGCCCAGGCGAGCGCCTTGTCTGAAAGAAGGGTAATGATGTAGGCAATCTTGGAACGGTCTGTGGGAAAACTTGAGGGTTGGAGCTCGAAGGTGAGGGAGCATTGGGTGAGGAAACCCTGGCAAGAGCTTGGATCCCCAGAAAAGGGCTTGGGAGGTGGTAGTCGGGGCTCCGCCAACCGAGACGACCTGTCGTCACCGAGGGGTGACCTGGGGGAAGGGAGAGGACCAGGGAGGCGTTCAAAGAGCTGGCGGAGGGAACTCATCATTTCGGCCAGGAGTTGAGAATGACTAGCCATCAGCTCCTCTTGTCGGCTGAGAACGGCTTCATGGCGCTGGAAAGAAGCCTCATGTCGAGTGATCACCGCCAACAGGTCCGGGGAACTGAGTGTTTCTGGGTCCATGAGTGACTTGGTTATTCTGTCACAAGCCGGGCTAGAAACTCCGGTCTCAGATGTGGAGAGCTGGGGGTACTACCCCTTAGCCACAGAGGAGGTGTTGTAGGACCCAAATGAAACACCCAAGGCAATACTCCAGGCAAGTAGATTTAATGTTCCAAAACAGGAGGCAAAACAAAACAACTCCACGAGGGGAGAAAAACAAACTAAAGATAACTTTGAACAACTTACTAGGACAGACACGGTGGGACAAAGCAGGAGACACATAGTCAGGACGCAATAACCAAGTGAGAAACAAGGGGAAAACACACAGCTAAAATACACAAGGGGAAACAAGGCACAGGTGACCTGGATCAAGCTAATTAGGACACTTGAGGAAGAACTAAGGCAGAGGGGAACACAGATGACCTCTAGAGGCCCGGAGACAAACAGGAGGCAGGAAGCTGACACACACGAGGAAGAACTAAGGCAGAGGGGAACACAGATGACCTCTAGAGGCCCGGAGACAAACAGGAGGCAGGAAGCTGACAATTTATAACATTCTTTATATCAAGGAACGCCAGCAGCATCTTCACCACAAGAGTAGCGAACTCAGCAGGATGACAGAGGTTTGTAGTCTGTCCATCCTTTGCCCTGATAATCTTTCATCATATTCTGCAAGTGATTTGGGTTAGGTCTGCTGACTCACCTCTATCATTCAGCCTGAAACCAAGGAACTGTCAAACAGGCGAAGACGTGCTTTTCTTTCCCACCAAGTCAGCCATTGTTTCGTTATTTTCTGATTTAGATAAGGCAGACTATACTATAGTTACTAAGTGAAATTCTGCAACATTCCTTTTTTGTTTTTTTACAGTCTGAAACTGTCAGAAAGTAGCTTAATGGAAGAAACAATGTCACAAATCTGCTTACCCAGATTATCAAGATAAAATAACAATAGCCTACACTTGATACGGCTATAATATTTGTTTTTAAAAGGTAGGCTAATATAACTGATATCTGAGTATTTTTATGGACAAGAGAAACATAGCTCTCCCAATTTGAAAATCATTCTGCAGCCTGGACTCAATCAAAGGTAACTAGGTCTAACACTTTTGTTTTGAACAATGATTTAATGAGATTGTTTGTGGTTTTTGTAACAATTTAAATAAGAAAAATGACATTATGCACCAAATCACAGTTCTGGTATAACCAATGTGTCCTTTATATTGCGTTCTTCCCAGTGTCTGGTCTGGAGCGTGAAGTCACAAGCTCTGCTGGTGACTGCGTAGCAACTAAGCAGTGCCAAAAACCCTGGTCTGCCCTAGAAAGCCTACACTATGTAAATTACAATCGCCAGAACGGCCAAACCCCAAAAAAATTGACGCCCGTTTTGGGCTCTAAAACTTGTTTATTTTGATCAAGTTCGCTGTGAATTATTTAAAAGTTTGCTACAAATCTAGATATTTAATTAAATAATGATCCATTCTGACTACTAAATATGTTGTCACACAGGACCACTTGCTGACACAGACCAATCACAGGCCGCCAGGCTACAAAGAGGCTCGCGCCTGGTTGGTTGACTCTCTCAGGCAGGATGAAAACGACTACTGTACATCGACCATGATCCTTTGCTAGTTACGGCAACTTTCACCATGATCCGTAGCAATTTGTTGTTGCCATTCAGCCCCATTGAACAATACGGCACGCTTCAAATTCAAATACTTCCGGCTTCATGAGCCATCGGGAGTTTTCCATATGATTACGTGGATGACGTCAGCGCTATCACTATCTACTGGTTTTAATGGTTCTTCCCGCCAATTGACCCCTCCGTGCGCAACGATGTTTGGACAGGACGATGGGACGATGTGTCATTCCATACATTGCCCCAACCCTAGTTAACAGTGTATCAATTAAGCCACGGGAACTTAAGAGTTATATCTAATAACATGGGTACCCTTCATGTCTTCCGAAGTTACAGTGGACTACGTTAAATCTATCAAAGTGTGGCATGTAGAAATTCTCCAATTCCATAACAGTTTAGACATTTAAAAGCCCTAACAACATCCTGGTCTTTGGACAGTAGTAGTGTTATGCATTGGGTAAACCCATACAGAGGGACTAGAAGGCAGGCCACAGGATTTCACACATTAACAGTAGTGGTAGGAACTAAGGAGAAGATATACCAAATATTCCACCTGCTCCAACAGCCCTTTGAACTGTGAGGGGAGAGAGGGAGGGAGTGGGAGAGAACATACAGATGCAGAGAGGATGGGAAGTGCAAACTGCAGTACAGCATCAAATGTGCAAAACTAAACAGTTTGAAACTTGTAACTTTGAGATAGTCTGAAACGAAGAGAAAAAAGAGAGAGAAACACCCTGCGGTGGCATCTGATTTCTGTTTGTTTACCCTCTTCTTTTTTCCTCTACTCATCATAAACCAATGCACCATATTCCTCCTAACCTTTCAGAGCAATTTGGAAAATGTCAGTTATCATTATAGACTGTGTTTCCCTACAAAGAGTTTTTGATAGAAGCAAAACCATCACACAACCGGATGTAATGGTGGATAAAAAGAAAGCAACAGAAAGAGAGAGGGAACATCAGATGGAGAAGTAGAATAATGAAATGGGGAAAGAATAAGTGAGATTGAGACATACAAAGGTAAAATAAGAAGTCACTACACCTGTACGTGTGTAGATGGCTGAGGGCTGACGGCTTGTATCAAACACACAGTCATTCTCACCATCCATCAAGTGGTTCCACTATATAGGGCAATGGTGATGGGGTGGGGCTAGGGAGAGGGAATTTGGCAATGTAGTACCAGTGATAGGTGAGAGAGTAAGTTGAATGGGAGTTAATGGGAGGATAGTGTGAGGGTGGGGACTATAGGTGATGGACTGGCTTGATGACTGACTATAGTATGCAGCAGTGGACAGATTTAGGTCTCCACTCTCCAGGTATATATGGGTGTACTCACGGCTTGGCTGTGTCCTTGTCCTCTCCAGGAGGTCTGTGTGGCCTTGTCGTGGTGCGTACGTCTGTCCCCCCCGAGTGACGGTGCCCTCTGGTGGCAGTGACACCTCCCTGGCTTGGCAGCATGGGCAGGCTGGGGGAGGAAAGAGAGAGAGTTACCACTACTGTGTCAGGAAAATACAATAACAAATGAATGATCTACTAATGTGAGTTGGTATTCAAAAACTGCATGAGTGAAACTGATTTCTGAGTCTTTGGGTTCTAATGAAGATACAAAAACAGTCTCTAGTCTAGACATGACTAGTAGACCCCATTAACTCTATGACCAACCACCCTTTGCTAACGACTGAAACAGAACATCTGCAGCTCTGCATCAACTGCTGACAAAGCAGACACACAAACTCGAATGTCAAAACGTAAAGTATTTTGGCAGCTCACCCCACAGAGAATTCAGCATTTCTTTCTCCCTTTATCTGGCTCATTATATCATTCTCTCTATCTGTCTCTCTGTAATTCTCTCTATCCCCTTCACTCTATTATTCTATCTCTCATTATCCGGCTCTCATCTAATATATTCCATTATATAACTCCCTTAATCGTTCTCTCTGTGCCCTTAGTAATTCTTTATTATTGTCTCTGCCTGTCTCTCCCTGTCTCTCTCGGTTTCTCTGAATCCTTCCCTACTGCAATTCATCCTCTCTCCATCTTTTCTATCCATCTCTCTCTCGCTTGCCTTTTCACTCTCTCAGTTCTTAAAGTTCAGACAGGGATCTGCAAATATCCAGACACTGTTTGCATGTGTGAGGTTAGCGGTGGCAGAATTGTGAGGGAGAGAAGAGCGGTGCTCTGTGGCCTTTTCTTATTAGAATTGGGAGAGCTAGAGAGGTTCGAACACTGAAGTTGCTCTGACATTTTCTATTACTGTTTCTCACTGCAACTCCCCTCCAAGTCTCCGACCACTACTTTGTATCCTTTTCTCTCTCTCTCGCTCTCCTCCAACACTACTCACTCTGCCCCTACTCAGATGGTAATGTGCAGTCGCAACCTTCACTCTCTCCCGCTACTCTCTCCTCTTCATCCTATCATCTCTTCCCTCTGCTAAATCCTTCTCCCTCCGATCTCCTGATTCTGCCTCCTCAACCCTCCTCTCCTCCCTTTCTGCATCTTTTGACTCTCTATGTCCCCTATCCTCCCGGCCGGCTCGGTCCTCCCCTCATACTCCGTGGCTTCACGACTCATTGCGAGCTCACAGAAGAGGGCTCCTGTCGGACCTGTCATATTTTCACTCCCTCCTCTCTACATTCTCTTCCTCTGTTTCCACTGCTAAAGCCACTTTCTACCACTCTAAATGTCAAGCCTCTGCCTCTAACCCTAGGAAGCTCTTTGCCACCTTTTGCCTCTCCTCCCTGCTGAATCCTGATCCCCCCACCCCCCCCTCCCTCTCTGTGGATGACTTCATCAACCATTTTGAAAAGAAGGTTGATGACATCCGATCCTCATTTATTAAGTCAAATGACACCGCTGGTCCTGCTCACACTGCCCTACCCTATGCTTTGACTTCTTTCTCCCCTCTCTCTCCAGATGAAATCTTGCGACTTGTGACGGCCGGCCGCCCAACAACCTGCCCGCTTGATCCTATCCCCTCCTCTCTTCTCCAGACCATTTCCGGAGACCTTCTCCCTTACCTCACCTCGCTCATCAACTCATCCTTGACCGCTGGCCATGTCCCTTCCGTCTTCAAGAGAGCAAGAGTCGCACCCCTCCTCAAAAAACCTACGCTCGATCCCTCCGATGTCAACAAATACAGACCAGTATCCCTTCTTTCTTTTGCAACTCGCTGTTGGCTGGGCTCCCTGCCGGTGCCATTAAACCCCTACAACTTATCCAGAACGCTGCAGCCTGTCTGGTGTTCATCCTTCCCGTGTTCTCTCATGTCACCCCGCTCCTCCGCACACTCCACTGGCTTCCAGTTGAGGCTCGCATCTACTACAAGACCATGGTGCTTGCCTCCGGAGCTGTGAGGGGAACGGCACCTCCTTACCTTCAGGCTCTGATCAGACCCTACACCCAAACGAGGGCACTACGTTCATCCACCTCTGGCCTGCTAGCTCCCCTACCTCTACGGAAGCACAGTTGCCGCTCAGCCCAGTCAAAGCTATTCGCTGCTCTGGCACCCCAATGGTTGAACAAGCTCCCCCACGACGCCAGGACAGCAGAGTCACTGACCACCTTCCGGAGACACTTGAAACCCTACCTCTTTGAGGAATACCTGGAATAGTATAAAGTAATCCTAAATGTAAATGTAAATTGTTGTACGGATGCCCTGAAGCCCAAGGCAAAAAAATAAAAAATAAACATGCTCTTGGATTTATCTTGTTTGTTCGACTTTGTATCTTATTTGAACGACTTAGTATCTCACGACTTAGTATCTCGTTCCAATGACTTACTATCTTGTTTGAAAGACATAGTAAAAAAAAGTGTTATTTTATCTAATTAGTTCTCATTTGTTATGCAGCTTTTCAGACAGTCTAATGGTTGCTGCAGCCATTCAATCACTGATTCCATTAATATGATTATTCATTAGTTCTTTGATAGCCTAAAACAGGGCTGCTTTTGAATGCCAGAGCATGTAATTGGGCGAGTGTGGAGCAAGGAACAGAGTTTAATTCAAGCAGATTTAAAAAATGTTGTCAGCCTCCAATTTCGCTCTGGTACTGCTCAGCCACATGCTCTGGGCATGCTCTCCCTAGCATTTTTCATTTCCTTTATCACTATTTTTTAAATTATTAGGCCTATTCGGTTGTAATTATTTAGCCTACCCCACCCACAGTAGCCTATCTCTAGTTTATTTTCTACTTTCTAACATTAGGATATGTAGTTTCTATTTTGAAGGACTTCAAATGTATTATAGATGTTTCAGGTAGGCAATACATAGACTAATGTAAAATGTATTTTTGGTATTCCTGGAATAGAAACACCATAATATAAATCAATTTAATTAAGCTAAAATATATAAATCGTAAATTATAAAGGACAATAAATCATCTCAAACTGCAGCGGTCAAATGATTTGTGCACAGAAGCAAGTACCAACAAGCTTCAAACGTGCACTGAGTGTGGGAAATTAAAATATTATTATTATTATTATTATTATTATTATTATTATTATTATTATTATTATTATTATATAGACAGGAAAAATACACATGTAAAAGCTTAATAAATAAAAATAGAAAAATACATTGAGATGAAGCCACCTCCATGTGTAGATGTTATTTCTCAAAAATCTATGACATTTAAGTAAGGACCGACACAGAGTCCAGTAGGACAGTGTCACAAGGCTACACAGTCATAGGCCTACACTTTACCACTGCTGGAGGGAATACACAGATGTCCTTGATAGTGAGCTATAATTAAATGTGTGAGACACAAGAGGTAAACACAATTTGTCCATCAATAGAATCAATTTAGGGAGCTATTGTGATATCATAAGGGAATTACTTAGACCGCACTTACTGGTCGGACTAGATATCTCACGCAGTCTGGCAGATAATTAGCCTATGTGAGCACTTTAATAGTAGCCTAAACATACAGTTAAAGTATTCATCGCTGGTTCCTGCTGCGAACAACATGTTTTATTAGCCTACCAGAATCGCCTACAAAAAGAGGTTTGTGATAGCCCTTCAATTGAAAGGTTTAACTTGTTATACAGTGAGGGAAAAAAGTATTTGATCCCTTGCTGATTTTGTACGTTTGCCCACTGACAAAGAAATGATCAGTCTATAATTTTAATGGTAGGTTTATTTGAACAGTGAGATACAGAATAACAACAAAAACATCCAGAAAAACGCATGTCAAAAATGTTATAAATTGATTTGCATTTTAATGAGGGAAATAAGTATTTGACCCCCTCTCAATCAGAAAGATTTCTGGCTCCCAGGTGTCTTTTATACAGGCAACGAGCTGAGATTAGGAGCACACTCTCAAAAGGAATGCTCCTAATCTCAGTTTGTTAACTGTATAAAAGACACCTGTCCACAGAAGCAATCAATCAATCAGATTCCAAACTCTCCACCATGGCCAAGACCAAAGAGCTCTCCAAGGATGTCAGGGACAAGATTGTAGACCTACACAAGGCTGGAATCGCCAAGCAGCTTGGTGAGAAGGTGGCATGGGCCCACCCACTGGGGAGCGTGGCACAGCCCACAAAAGGGGAAATTGTGGGGACAGAAATTACAGACTGAAATACTCCTCAGTTTCATCAGCTGTCTGGGTGACTGGTCTCAGACAATCCCGCAGGTGAAGAAGCCGGATATGTAGGTTCTGGGCTGGCGTGTTTACAAATGGTCTGCGGTTGTGAGGCCGGCTGGACATACTGCCAAATTCTCTAAAACAACGTTGGAGGTAGCTTATGACATGATTCTCAGGCAACAGCTCTGGGGACATTCCTGCAGTCAGCATGCCAATTGCACGCTTCCTCAAAACTTGAGACATCTGTGGCATTATGTTGTGTGACAAAACTGCACATTTTAGAGTGGCCTTTATTGTCCCCAGCACAAGGTGCACCTGTGTAATAATCATGCTGTTTAATCAGCTTCTTGATATGCCACACCTGTCAAGTGGATGGATTATCTTGGCAAAGTAGAAATGCTCAGTAACAGGGATGTAAACACATTTGTGCACAACATTTGAGAGAAATCAACTTTTTGTGCATATGGAACATTTCTGGGATCTTTTATTTCAGCTCATGAAACATGGGACCAACACTTTACATGTTGTGTTTATATTTCTGTTCAGTATATAGTCCATTCTCCTTTCACTTGTTTATATTATGGCTAGATTTCCACTGATATTCCTTTATTTAATTAAGCTTTCACATGTGTATTTTTCTGTCTTTATAATAGTAATAATAATAATAACAATAATAATACTACTACTTAATTTGTAGAGCGCATTTCCTACACTCAATGCAGATGTGAAGCTTGGTGGCGCTTGCTTCTGTGAGCAAATCATTTGACCGTTGCAGTTTGAGATTATTTATTCCCTTTCATTTATGAAAATAAACTGATTCTGGCCTTTATTATTTAAGATTTATTCATGATATTTTAGCTTCATTAAATATATTATTATTATATTATGGTGTTTCTACATTTTACAGTAGCCTATGTATTGCCGACCTGAAACATGCATAAGTGAAGTCCTTCAAAATAGAAACTACATATCCTAATGTTAGAAAGTAGAGTATAAACTAGATACAGGCTACTGTGGGTGGGGTAGGCTAAATAATTATAACCGAATAGGCCTAATTAAAAGTAATAGTGATAAAGGAAACAAAAAATGCTAGGCAAAGCATGCCTAGAGCTTGTGGCTGAGCAGTACCAGAGCAAAATTGGAGCGGGAGAGAAGGCCGACACCATTTTCAAAATCTGCTCAAATTACGCTTTGCTCCTCGCTCCACTCTCGCCCACTTACATGATCTGGCATTCAAAAAGAGCCCTGCTTTAGGCTATCAAAGACCTGTCAATGATTAATCGTATCAATTGATGGAATCAGTGAATGAATGGCTGCAGCAACCATTACACTGTCTGACAAGCTGCATAACAAATTAGGCCTAATTAGACACCTTTTTGTTTTTACTAAGTCGTTCAAACGAGATACAAAGTCGTTCAAACAAGTCTACATTTTGATTGTATTTTTTTTGCCTTGGGCTTCAGGGCTTCCATACATTTACTATTACTGTACATGGGGAATTTGAATAATGTCAGTGGACAATTTGTTTTTTTGCCTAACGAGACCACTAGGCCCTGAACACTAATACGTTATAACACTGATGGATCCAGGTAAAAGCTAACAGAACTGAGGTTACCATTCCCACACACAGTGGGGAGAACAAGTATTTGATACACTGCCGATTTTGCAGGTTTTCCTACTTAAAAGCATGTAGAGGTCTGTAATTTCCATCATAGGTACACTTAAACTGTGAGAGACGGAATCTAAAACAAAAATCCAGAAAATCACATTGTATGATTTTTAAGTCATTAATTTGCATTTTATTGCATGACATAAGTATTTGATCACCTACCAACCAGTAAGAAATCCGGCTCTCACAGACCTGTTCGTTTTTCTTTAAGAAGCCCTCCTGTTCTCTACTCATTACCTGTATTAACTGCACCTGTTTGAACTCGTTACCTGTATAAAAGACACCTGTCCACACACTCAATCAAACAGACTCCAACCTCTCCACAATGGCCAAGACCAGAGAGCTGTGTAAGGACATCAGGGATAAAATTGTAGACCTGCACAAGGCTGGGATGGGCTACAGGACAATAGGCAAGCAGCTTGGTGAGAAGGCAACAACTGTTGGTGCAATTATTAGAAAATGGAAGAAGTTCAAGATGACGGTCAATCACCCTCGGTCTGGGGTCCATGCAAGATCTCACCTCGTGGGGCATCAATGATCATGAGGAAGGTGAGGGATCAGCCCAGAACTACACGGCAGGACCTGGTCAATGACCTGAAGAGAGCTGGGACCCCAGTCTCAAAGAAAACCATTAGTAACACACTACGCCGTCATTGATTAAAATCCTGCAGCGCACGCAAGGTCCCCCTGCTCAAGCCAGTGCATGTCCAGGCCCGTCTGAAGTTTGCCAATGACCATCTGGATGATCCAGAGGAGGAATGGGAGAAGGTCATGTGGTCTGATGAGACAAAAATAGAGCTTTTTGGTCTAAACTCCACTCGCCGTTTTTGGAGGAAGAAGAAGGATGAGTACAACCCCAAGAACACCATCCCAACCATGAAGCATGGAGGTGGAAACATCATTCTTTGGGGATGCTTTTCTGCAAAGGGGACAGGATGACTGCACCGTATTGAGGGGAGGATGTATGGGGCCATGTATCACGAGATCTTGGCCAACAACCTCCTTCCCTCAGTAAGAGCATTGAAGATGGGTCGTGGCTGGGTCTTCCACACAGCCAGGGCAACTAAGGAGTGGCTCCATAAGAAGCATCTCATGGTGCTCAAGATCTCAAGATCTACCTCCCAAAAATAAAATTTAAAAAAAGAAGCATCTCAAGGTCCTGGAGTGGCCTAGCCAGTCTCCAGACCTGAACCCAATAGAAAATCTTTGGAAGGAGCTGAAAGTCCGTATTGCCCAGCGACAGTCCCAAAACCTGAAGGATCTGGAGAAGGTCTGTATGGAGGAGTGGGCCAAAATCCCTGCTGCAGTGTGTGCAAACCTGGTCAAGACCTACAGGAAACGTATGATCTCTGTAATTGCAAACAAAGGTTTCTATGCCAAATATTAAGTTCTGCTTCTCTGATGTATCAAATACTTATGTCATGCAATAAAATGCAAATTAATTACTTAAAAATCATACAATGTGATTTTCTGGATTTTTGTTTTAGATTCCGTCTCTCACAGTTGAAGTGTACCTATGATAAAAATTACAGATCTCTACATGCTTTGTAAGTAGGAAAACCTGCAAAATCATCAGTGTATCAAATACTTGTTCTCCCCACTGTATGTAGGTGTCTGACTATGGTATGAGTAAAACCACAACTCCCACATAACCCAATGCATTGTATTGCATTATGAAGGAGGTTGCACTAAGCAGCTGTAGTGCACTGGCAGAGAATGACTGCCATTCTCTCACTGACCCCTCCTGGAGACTCACCCCCTGTTGCTGTAGCTGCTGTTGCTGTAGTGTGAGCTGAGTGATTGTCCTCTCCTTATTCCTCAGCTCCTCCCTGAGCTCCTGCACCTCCTTCATTAGCTCCTCCAACTGAAACACACACAGTGGTTAATTTCTAGTCTAAGTCTAACAATGCTACTTGTCTTGGCTCAAAGACCGAAATAGTGTTTTTCCTGGTTGTGTCTTACCTGCAGGGTGATGCTGTTATCTTCTTCACCATCCTCCATCAACAAACACAGAAAAAACACAAAACATAAGATTCTGTATTCTGAACTGTACTATATGGGGCAGATAGGAGCTGTATGGATATTTACATTTTATTATAATGATACTAATAATTTAGTCTCCCGAGTGTCACAGTGGTCTAAGGCACTGCATCGCAGTGCTAGCTGTGCCACTAGAGATCCTGGTTCGAATCTAGGCTCTGTTGTAGCCGGCCGTGACCGGGAGACCCATGGGGCGGCGCACAATTGGCCCAGGGTAGGGGAGGGAATGGCCGGCAGGGATGTAGCTCAGTTGGTAGAGCATGGCGTTTGCAACGCCAGGGTTGTGGGTTTGATTCCCACAGGGGGCCAATATGGAAAAAATGTATGCACTCACTAACTGTAAGTCGCTCTGGATAAGAGCATCTGCTAAATGACTTAAATGTAATTGCTACTAAGTTGGGAGCTTCTTCTGTAGACAGGCTGATAAGGGCCTTGAAGCAGTTTGGTAGACATCAAAATAACTTTTCTCAAATAGAGGGACATGTCCACTGTGCATCCCAAAAACCTGTAATTTTCTGTTTTTGGACGCTCTAGCTAACCTATAGTCAGCTAGGTACACCGATACAGCTTGTTGCTTGTAGCTCAGAGAGATCAATTATGATTAAAGTGGAGATGCATTTTACAGCTGCTGCCCAGAGCACAACATCACAGTTCCAAAGAAACAATTAAGAAGAGAACAACAAACATGGGTACAGATAACCCACATTTATCGCTTTGGTCCCTATCAAAGAAGTACCTTTTTGAAGATAATAAACAGAATCTCAGCTTTGACAAACAAATGCAATTACCATCACAGAAAGTGAACTGTGTGTCACTGTGTGTTTGTCATGTCATGTCAGAGATCATTTTGGGGCACAGTTGACTTGTTTTGGAGGAATGTAATGTGTTGAGGGCTGTGAGGGCAAAGCCAATTCCAACCAGCCTGACACTAAGGTAGATATTGGGGTCCTACAGGGCCAGACATGAGACGCTGTACAGTCAGAGGCTTTACACTACTGATTAACTGTCTCACACATCACATCACTGACTGTGTGTGTGTGTGTGTGTGTTTCTATCTCTCCATTTGTTGAATGGAATGTTTCATCTGATATTGAAAGATCTATTAAGTGATTAGGTACCACAGGTAACCCACAAGGGAGGAGGAGGGTCGTAATAACAGGTAAGAAGAGATGAGTGACACATAGAATAAAACCATGTGCCACAGCTTAACTGTCACCATGTCACTCACTCTCAAGCCATGGACATGAGACATGTGACATTCTCAGTAAAGCACAGTAAAGCCAGCAGCTATTTTCTATGCGTACATAATATCAAACCAGTTATCTTCTCCAGAAATCTCTCCATCTAAGGAGACGGTACGTGTGGGAGAGATTCAGTGTGTATCTCTTCTACATCCTCACAAGTAGGCCTAAAGGGTCACTGTGGCCGCAATGCAGATTTCTACTGCCTTTAAACTTCAGAAGCCTTCTCTCGCCTGGATGTGTGATAAACTCCTATGAAGCTACTGCTTGATAAAACATCAGCAGCCTCCGTCTAGCGAAATGTAAACTCAAATCCTGACATCATAGTTATTATACTAAAGCGATATTTTATTGGACGCTAAATCTATTTAATTCTAAAAGGAGCTGACAACAGTTACAAGATATGATTTCCACTTGCTTAGTCATAGCTCAAGTCAACTAAGTGATTAGATTGGAATTACATTGAGTTCCCGAGGACTGCATTCGAGCCTTTGAGGGAGTGTGTGTTACCTGTAATAAACTCTTGAGTGTAAGCAGCTGGTTTTTCACAGAGCTGCAGTCCTGGGCCATGTGTTTGAGTGTTAGCTCATCCAGCGCCCCCGTGTGGCCAGTGTGTCTCCCTACAGGAGGAAAAGGCCAGGGGCCTACTCTGAACCCCACAGGACAAGCATAACCATCATCCTGCTGGAACACTGGACTCCTGGGAGTGGGAATGTGTGTGTGTGTGTGGGGGAGAGAGAGAGGCAGACAGATAATTATCTTTGCCACATTGACTAGGCGTAAATGGGCAAATTAAGTCATTTACAAAATGCACTCTGGCTTAATCAAGAAAATATCCAATAATTTCTCCATGCAGCTTTATATTCATGATTATCAACTGGGTGGTTCGAGCCCTGAATGCTGATTGGCTGACAGCCGTGGTATACCACAGGTATGACAAAACATTTATTTGTACAGCTCTAATTACATTGGTAACCAGTTTATAATAGCAATAAGGCACCTCGGGGGTTTGTGGTGTATGGCCAATATACCATGGCTAAGGGCTGTATCCAGGCACTGCATGTTGCGTCGTGCATAAGAACAGCCTTTAGCTGTGGTATATTGGCCATATACCACACCCCCTTATGCCTTATTGCTTAAATATAGCACATCTAGTATACTATGTTATGTTTGGTCTTTTTACAATTTCAGTGCTGTAGGATAGCTACTGATTCTCACCTGTTGTCATTGTGGAAGTGGTCCGGTCCATTCCAGTGATGCTGCCTTCTCCTCCAGTGACCTTGTCGTCCCCCCCTCTCTGAGCGTTCAAAATGGGACATCCCGTTAGCGTCTTCACAGAGAGAAAGATAGGTCACGGTCATCCGAATGCCAAGAGTGTGCAAAGCTGTCATCAAGGCAAAGGGTGGCTACTTTGAAGAATCTCAAATATAAAATATATTTTGATTTGTTTAACACTTTTTTGGTTACTACATGATTCCATATATGTTATTTCATAGTTTTGAAGTCTTCACTATTATTCTATAATGTAGAAAATAGTAAAAATAAAGAAAAACCCTTGAATGAGTAGGTGTGTCCAAACTTTTGACTGGTACTGTAAATACATTCATGATTTCTTACTCAAAGCGGGCGGCAGTTCGTGTGCCAAGTATGTAATTACTGTAGGTGAGAGTAGTTTCTGAATGTATCAAGGTTAAGTGTTTCTGTCCCTCTCTTTCTTCCTCTTCCTCTCTTCTTTAACAAGCATCAATGTTCTTGTCATTCCGCTAGGGACCTGTTTTCTCTAGTCAATAACCGGCACAGAGTGTGTACGTTTATCCAGTGTTCCCATTTAATTAGCTAGTAAATTAATAATTAAACCAATTTGTGTAGTGCTGAATCATAAGTAAGGCTCAGGTTTTTGCAGATGCAAGAAGGTTACGACGTTCAGAATGATGATATGATACGAGGTTATGATTAATAAGTTGACTGTTTATAGATGTGATAGGTAACTCTTTAAAGAACCGCTCTCGTGGTGCCCCAGATCGTAATGAGTTAATTGTTACATGATTAATTTAAATCGGGTAACAACTAAACATAGTTTATTAAATAAATAACAGTCCTCAGATGAATGTTAAAGTCCCATCACAACAATGCAAACAGACTCCTGTATACACACAAACATAAATATTGCCTCATGAGACAGCATCAACATAGCATTATGTTTAACCCTACATTGTTGGAAAAGGACCCATAAGAAACATTTCACTGTTAGTCTACACCTGGGTTCGATACTGCGACCAAAACAGTCGCATTTGCGACCATTTCACTTCACGAATTGTTTTAACCTGGTCACGCTAGTTTTGGATCCCAATTAGCATTTTTTTTATCATCATGATTTATTCAATCAGTAATATGCAATTAGCTAAAAATAAAAACATTTTCTGAAGAGGCAACAACAGCACGGGATGCCCATGTCTGTGTGTGTCAGGGCTCGACATGCAGGGGAGGTTTTGTAAACTCGCTTGGGCCAGCAAAATAAATATTGTAATAATGGTATTTTTAATCCAGGCTACATCATTTATATAAAAAACTGATGGATTCCAGAAGATGTTTGTTCGTTATGTTGATTATTTATCACGCGTGCTGCACACATATAGCCTATAGATAATCTGTCGGGCAGAAAGAGCACGCAGCTCTCAAACAGCTGGTTGTTCTGTGGAGCGAAAATCGACAGTGGTAGGAAAGACGTTCCAAGTTATGATACAGTGCCTTGCAAAAGTATTCAGCCCCCTTGGCGTTTTTCCTATTTTGTTGCATTACAACCTGTAATTTAAATTGTTTTTTATTTGGATTTCATATAATGGACATACACAAAATAGTCAAAATTGGTGAAGTGAAATGAAAAAAATAACTTGTTTCAAACAATTCACAACAATAAATAACGGAAAAGTGGTGTGTGCATATGTATTCCCCCCCTTTGCTATGAAGCCCCTAAATAAGATCTGGTGCAACCAATTAGCTTCAGAAGTCACATAATTAGTTAAATAAAGTCCACCTGTGTGCAATCTAAGTGAACATGATCTCAGTATATATACACCTGTTCTGAAAGGACCCAGAGTCTGCAACACCACTATGTAAGGGACACCACCAAGCAAGTGGCAACATGAAGACCAAGGAGCTCTCCAAACAGGTCAGGGACAAAGTTGTGGAGAAGTACAGATCAGGGTTGGGTTATAAAAAAATATCAGAAACTTTGAACATCCCATGGAGCATGATTAAATCCATTATTAAAAAATGGAAAGAATAAGGCACCACAACAAACCTGTCAAGAGAGGGCCGCCCACCAAAACTCACGGACCAAGCAAGGAGGGAATTCATCAGAGAGGCAACAAAGAGACCAAAGATAACCCTGAAGGAGCTGCAAAGCTCCACAGCGGAGTTTGGAGTATCTGTCCATAGGACCACTTTGAGCCGTACACTCCACAGAGCTGGGCTTTACGGAAGAGTGGCCAGAAAAAAAGCCCTTGCTTAAAGAAAAAAATTATCAAACACATTTGGTGTTCGCCAAAATGCATGTGGGAGACTCCCCAAACATATGGAAGAAGGTACTCAGCAAGTGCCAGGACTGTCTCCTAAAGTTGATTCAGCTGCAGGATTGGGGCAAAACCAGTGCAGAGCTTGCTCAGGAATGGCAGCAGGCAGGTGTGAGGGCATCTGCACGCACATTGAGGCGAATACTTTTGGAGGATGGCCTAGTGTCAAGAAGGGCAGCAAAGAAGCCACTTCTCTCCAGGAAAAACATCAGGGACAGACTGACATTCTGCAAAAGGTACAGGGATTGGACTGCTGAGGACTGGGGTAAAGTCATTTTCTCTGATGAATCCCCTTTCCGATTGTTTGGGGCATCCGGATAACACCTTGTCCGGAGAAGACAAGGTGAGCGCTACCATCAGTCCTGTGTCATGCCAACAGTAAAACATCCTGAGACCATTCATGTGTGGGGTTGCTTCTCAGCCAAGGGAGTGGGCTCACTCACAATTTTGCCTAAGAACACAGCCATGAATAAAGAATGGTACCAACACATCCTCGACTGTACACCAGTGGAACCCTTCCAAGTTGAAGGAGCTGGAGCAATTTAGCCTTGAAGAATGGGCAAAGATCCCAGTGGCTAGGGGGTTGAATAGTTATGCACACTCAAGTTTTCTGTTTTTTTGTCTTATTTATTGTTTGTTTCACAAGAAAAAATATTTTGCATCTTCAAAGTGGTAGGTATGTTGTGTAAATCAAATGATACAAACCCCCCAAAAATCAATTTTAATTCCAGGTTGTAAGGCAACAAAATAGTAAAAATGCCAAGGGGGGTGAATACCTTTGCAAGCCACTGTATCAATCATGTAAATTCAAAGTCTTGGTTGAATATTTGTGATGTGCAATTCAGTCATCATGGAATAGCCTACCTTGAAAATTAAATAAAACATTTATTTGACAAATGCCCTGAATACAACAGGTGTAGACTTTACAGAGAAATGCTTACTTACTTACGAGCCCTTTTCCAACAATGCACAGTTAAAAAGTACGGAAAAGTTGCTAAAAATTTTAAAGGAAATAGTAACACAATAAAATAACAATAACAAGACTATATACTGTACTGGGAGTACCGGTACTGAGTCAATGTGCAGAGGTACGAGGTAGTTGAGGTAATTAAGGTACAGTATGTACATGTAGGTTGGGGTAAAAGTGACTAGGCAATCAGGATAGATAATAAACAGAGTAGCAGCAGCATATGTGAAGAGTGTGTAATATTTTCAAAGTGTGTGTGTGTGTGTGTGTGTGTGTGTGTGTGTGTGTGTGTGTGTGTGTGTGTGTGTGTGTGTGTGTGTGTGTGTGTGTGTGTGTGTGTGTGTGTGTGTGTGTGTGTGTGTGTGTGTGTGTGTGTGTGTGTGTGTGTGTGTGGCCTAGTGGTTAAGAGCGTTGGGACAGTAACAGAACGGTTGTTGCTTCCAATCCCTGAGGCGACTAACTGAAAAATCTGTCAATGTGCCCTTAAGCATGGCACTTAAACCCTAATTGCTCCTGTAAGTCGCTCTGGATAAGAGTGTCTGCTAAATGACTAAAATGTATATTGGAGTGTCAGTGTATGTGGGTAGTGTCCAGCATAGAGCCGGTGCAAGTGAGTCAGTGCAAATAGTCAGTGCACCTGTCCATCTCCTCATTTGAATTCCATACTGTCACTTGTCCACTCAAGTGTAACATTATTGTTACCTATCGCCCACCAGGTGCCCTTGGAGAGTTCCTCAATGAGCTTGACACCTTGATAAGCTCATTTCCTGACGATGGCTAACTACTCTTCATACTTGACTACTTCAACCTCCCAACGTCTGCCTTTGATTAATTTATTTCCAACTCTCACTTTTCCCTCCTTGCCTCTTGACCTCACCCTTTCCCAATCCCCTCCAACTCACAAGGCAGGCAATACACTTAACCTCAGCTTTACTAGAGGCTGCTCGCCTACTAATCTCACTGCAACCCCCATCCAGGTATCTGATCACTACTTTGTTTCCTTTACTGTCTCCCTTTCCTCCAACCCTAACCACTCAGCCCCTACACAGATGGTCATGCGCCATCGCAATATTCACTCTCTCTCCCACTACTCTCTCCTCTTCTATCCTATCATCTCTCCCCTCTGCTAAATCCTTCTCCCTCCTGTCTCCTGATTCTGCCTCTTCGACCCTACTCTCCTCCATTTCCTCCCGGCCGGGTCAGCCCTCCCCTCCTGCTCCGTGGCTGAGTGACGTGACTCATTGCGAGCTTACAGAACAAGGCTGCGGGCAGCTGAGAGGAAATGGAGGGAAACTAAACTTCCGGAGGACCTATCATCCTTTCACTGCCTCCCCTCTACTTTATCTTCCTCTGTATCCACTGCTAAAGCCACTTTATACCAATCTACATTTCAAGCTTCTGCCTCTAACCGTAGGAAACTCTTTTCCACCTTCTCCTCCTTCCTTAATCATCCACCCCATCTCCCTCCCTCTTTGCAGAAGACTTTGTCAACCACTTGAAAAAAAGGATGACGACATTTGCTACTCATTCACCCAGCCTCTTGAGTCCACTGGTCTCACTCACACAGAACTACCCTAAACTTGACCCCTTTCTCTCCTCTATCTCCAGATGACATCCTGTGACTAGTGAGGTCTGCCCGCCCGACAACCTGCCCACTCTACCTCATCCCTTCTCCAGACCATCTCTGGAGACCTTCTCCCATTCCTAACTTCTTTCATCAACTCATCCCTGACCACTGGCTGCGTCCCCTCTGACGTCAAAATGGCCTGAGTTGCTACCCTCGTCAAGAAACCAACACTCGATTCATCTGACGTCAAACTATAGACCTGCATCTCTTCTTTCCTTTCTTTGAGCTTGCTGTCTCTGATCAACTTTCTCGTTATCTCTAACCAGTCAGGCTTCAAGACACGTTACTCATCCGAGACTGCTCACCTCTGTGTCATGGAGGCTGTCCGTACTGCCAAAGCTGACTCTGTCTCGTCGGTTTTCATCCTCCTAGATCTATCTGCTACCTTCGAAACCGTGAACCAAAAGATCCTCCAGGCAGATATCTCAACTTGGATGTCGGCCCACCACCTGAAGCTCATCCTCGACAAGACGGAACAGCTCTTCATCCCGGGGAAGAACTGCCCGCTCAAAGACCTCTCCATCATGATTGACAACTTCACAGTGTCGCCCTCCAAGAATGCAAAATAACCTTGGCGTGACCCTGGACAACACCCTATCATTCTCTGCAAACATCAAAGCAGTGACCCGCTCCTGCAGGTTCATGCTCTACAACATCCGTAGAGTACGACCCTACCTCACACAGGAAGCGCTGCAGGTCCTAATTCAGGCACTTGTCCTCTCCCGTCTGGACTACTGCAACTCGGGGCGGCAGGTAGCTTAGTGGTTAACACGTTGTGCCAGTAACCGAAAGGTCGCTGGTTCTAATCCCCGAGCCAACTAGGTGAAAAATCTGTTGATGTGCCCTTGAGCAAGGCACTTAACCCTAATTGCTCATGCAAGTTGCTCTGGATAAGAGCATCTGCTAAATGACTAAAATGTAAACTCACTGTGGGCTGGGCTCCCTGCTTGTGCCATCAAACCCCTGCAACTTATCCAGAACACTGCAGCCCACCTGGTTTTCAACCTTCCCAAGTTCTCTCATGTCACCCCACTCCTCCACACACTCCACTGGCTTCCAATCGAAGCTCGCATCCACTACAAAACCATGCTGCTTACCTACGGAACAGACAAAAGGAACTGCCCCTCCCTACCTTCAGGCTATGCTTACACCCCAACCCGAGCACTCCGTTCTGCCATCTCAGGTCTTTGGCCTCTCCCACCCCTATGGGAGGGCAGATCCCGCTCAGCCCAGTCCAAGCTCTTCTCTGTCCTGGGTGGCTACTTTGAAGAATCTCAAATATAAAACACTTTTTTTGTTTACTACATGATTCCATATGTGTTATTTCCTAGTTTTGATGTCTTCACTATTTTTCTACAATGTAGAAAATAGTAAAAATTAAGAACAACCCTGGAATGAGTAGGTGTCCAAACATTTGACTGGTACTGTGTGTGTATATGTGTGTATATGTGTGTATATGTATGTATGTATGTATGTATGTATGTATGTATGTATGTATGTATGTATGTATGTATGTATGTGTATATATATATATATATATATATATATATATATATATATATATATATATATATATATATATATATATATATATATATATATATATATATATGTATACATATTGGTGCAACCAAGTTATGTGCTGCTGCCGCCAACTGTAAAAGCTGGAAGCACCAGTGGAAAAAGCTTGTGTAGAACCCTGTGAAGCATGTGACAAATAACATTTGATTTGATTTGATTTTTAGGGTATATCTATTTGTTCCTACACACACCCACACCCACACACACACACTCAGAGAAAGTTAAAATACACAAACAAATAGTAAAAAAAGATACTTCAAGCAGTTTTTCATCTCATAAAACATTCACACATTGCTTGAAGTTTGATTTGCACTGAATACGACATCAAACCAAAGAAGATGGCAGTTATTGCAAGCTAAGGCCTACAGTCAGTAGGACTCTCAGGGGTAAACATCAAGAGATAAGTTTAACAAACTCATACACACCCACAAAACACATACAGTACAGAGACAGACAGACACGCAATTTCTCTTTCAAACAGAGCAAGGGACATAAATATTTCGCTACACTATATTCAAACAAGCCATTAATGAACCGAGACAACGTCAAAAAGACAGACTGCATACAATTGGTTGCCAGTCTTCAAATAACTCAATCTTACTGCAGTTGTACGATTAGAGGTGGTGCAAAACAAATGACAGAATACAGAAACTCAGCCACTTTCTTCAGCTGAGGACTGAACAAATACTTTATCCAGCCTCTCTCCACATACCACAACTGATGACGATCCTTTCCAAATAGTCAGTTCAGCTACATTCCAACACTCTCTGCTACATCCATAAACTCGTTCTCAACACGTACAAAACTCAAATCCAAATATAAGAAATCCAAAGTGGTAAAAGTGAGAGAAAACAGCATGGGCTAAAGTGCCAGTCAGCAGTTTAAAGGGCTAGAGAAACTCCTCCACCCTGTTGTCTGTTTTTGGAGAAACTCTCTAGGAGCCGGGGCAAGAGAGGGAGGGAGAGGCTGGGGTGGCTGTGTTCGTGGCCAGGCTGGGAGTCACCAGCTTGGGCAGGGAGGGAAGAGACCACTGGGCCTCTCCTGTCATTGGAGCTGGAGCCTGCCTGCTGGAGAAAAGAGCAGGGCCTCCCTTTCCCTTCTCCCTTCTTCCTTTCCCCTTCCTGCTTGGCTGGCAGAGCCTGCGTGTCCATGGGAAGGAGGGAGGAAGGGGAGGAGAGTGAGGGTGGGCCTAAGAATATGCAACAGTAAATCTCCCTCCCTTCTTCCCCTCTGTCTAGGCCTGCCCCGGATGGCTGAGCTTGGCTAGACCCTCTCTCTGCTCCCCTCTCCCTTGGCTACGACCCCTCGCTATTACATACAGAACTTTAAATACGGGCTCTTCCCAAAAAGGAGGAGGGAAGTATGCCGGTTGGATTCACATTCTTTCAGAGTGAACATTCCTGTCACACTCACTCACACACACCAACACAACACACTCACTGTAGCGCTCTGTAAGCAGAATAACAAGGCTGTGGCTGTTTACATAGATATAACTAGCTAATGAAAGACTACTTAAGTAAAGGGCAGCTGCCCTGGTAATGTGTGTTTGTGTGTGTCGAGACTACATGAGCTCTGGGTTTGTCTGTGCGTTTTGGGGTCATAAAGGTACCCTTGTTAGCAATCCCTTGGCAGGACTGGTCAGTAGTCTGACACTGGGCAAGTGTTTTCAGAGCAGTGGAAAGAACTACATTACCCATGAATAGCATTGTCAGCATGGCATTCACAATACAGTGGAGAGAGTTCATTACCTAAGATTCATGGTCAATGACCGTTGATCATTAGCGTGGAGAGTTTGTGATGGATGTAGATTGTAATCAAATCCTGCAATATCTTTCTCTCACGCACACACACTCACACACTCCCCCCACACACACATGCATGACCATCCACACCCACACCACACCTATACATACAGTCGTGGTCAAACGTTTTGAGAATGACACAAGTATTGGTCTTCACAAAGTTTGCTGCTTCAGTGTTATGAGATATTTTTGTCAGATGTTACTATGGTATACTGAAGTATAATTACAAGCATTCCATAAGTGTCAAAGACTTTTATTGACAATTACATTAAGTTTATGCAAAGAGTCAATATTTGCAGTGTTGACCCTTCTTTTTCAAGACCATGCTGTCAATTAACTTCTGGGCCACATCCTGACTGATGGCAGCCCATTCTTGCATAATCAATGCTTGGAGTTTGTCAGAATTTGTGGGTTTTTGATTGTCCACCCGCCTCTTGATGATCGACCACAAGTTCTCAATGGGATTAAGGTCTGGGGAGTTTCCTGGCCATGGACCAAAAATGTCGATGTTTTGTTCCCCGAGCATCTTAGTTATCGCTTTTGCCTTATGGCAAGGTGCTCCATCATGCTGGAAATGGCATTGGTCGTCACCAAACTGTTCTTGGATGGTTGGGAGAAGTTGCTCTCGGAGGATGTGTTGGTACCATTCTTTATTCATGGCTGTGATCTTAGGCAAAATTGTGAGTGAGCCCACTCCCTTGGCTGAGAAGCAACCCCACACATGAATGGTCTCAGGATGCTTTACTGTTGGCATGACACAGGACTGATGGTAGCGCTCACCTTGTCTTCTCCGGACAAGGTGTTTTCCGGATGCCCCAAACAATCGGAAAGGGGATTCATCAGAGAAAATGACTTTACCCCAGTCCTCAGGAGTCCAATCCCTGTACCTTTTGCAGAATATCAGTTTGTCCCTGATGTTTTTTCCTGGAGAGATTCTTTGCTGCCCTTCTTGACACCAGGCCATCCTCCAAAAGTCTTCGCCTCACTGTGCATGCAGATGCACTCACACCTGCCTGCTGCTATTCCTGAGCAAGCTCTGCACTGGTGGTGCCCCGATCCCACAGCTGAATCAACTTTAGGAGACGGTCCTGGCGCTTGCTGGACTTTCTTGGGCGCCCTGACGCCTTCTTCACAACAATTGAACCTCTCTCCTTGAAGTTCTTGATGATCCGATAAATGGTTGATTTAGGTGCAATCTTACTAGCAGCAATACCCTTGCCTGTGAATCCCGTTTTGTGCAAAGCAATGATGACGGCACGTGTTTCCTTGCAGGTAACCATGGTTAACAGTGGAAGAACAATGATTTCAAGCACCACCCTCCTTTTAAAGCTTCCAGTCTGTTATTCTAACTCAATCAGCATGACAGAGTGATCTCCAGCCTTGTCCTCGTCAACACTCTCACCTGTCATGGCAAAGAGGGACTTTGCAATTAATTGCAATTAATCTGATCACTCATCATTACATTCTGGAGTATATGCAAATTGCCATCATCAAAAATGAGGCAGCAGACTTTGTGAAAATTAGTATTTGTGTCATTCTCAAAACCTTTGACCATGACTGTACACACACGAAGACTGTTGTGCTGTCTGAGAATAAAAGCTTATTTACCTAAACGATATATGGGATTACTTTATCTTGTTACCTAATCAGCACTTGTTATAGGGCTAGGGGAATGTGTCATGATTAGATATACAATTGAAAGGAAACTTGATTACATTTACACAGTGGAATGAAGAGCTACATTCAAAAAGGTGACAGAATCTGATCTCAGTGATTAGGCTTTCATTGTAATGATTAGGACTCTTCTGAACCAATCATATTTTTAAGGAGCACCAAGTCTGGGGAAAGATGAAGGAAGAGGTCAATCAACACCTACTGTATGTGACTGCACATGGAGCCACTATTGTCTGTCCTCTCACCGTTGTGTAGAGAGCCTTCCTCAGGGAGGTCCACATCCAGCATGAGGTCGTCATCCTCTAGGTCAGCTGGCTCCAGGTTGTCCAGGTTGTTCAGAATGTCCTGCATAGTGGAAGAGAGGGAAGGAAGGAAGGGTGGGAGACAAATGTTGGTTTGAATCACTTTATGTTTAAACGTCCATCTTCTAGTACAATACTCAAGCCAGTAACCCAACTGTTTGTTCTGTCAGTTCACAAGAGATCCTCACAAGAAATTCTACAGAATGTCGGGGTATGTAAAAAACACTTCACAATGCTCCCATCTGAAAAGGCATGATTAGTACACTGTTTTTGTCTGCTAAAGTGAAAAAGTAGTGGGCCAATTTCTACGCTCACAGTTCTCCTTTTGAATATCAAAAACATCAGTTGTTATTTAAAACAACAAAAACGCAGAGTCTGAGACAACAAAAGATTAGCAGACATTAATTTATCCAAAGGAACATCACTCTTGAATGAGTACACTAATGCCACGGCGAGCAGGTCAAATTATCACAGCTAAAATAGTTTGCACTTTGATTATGCTGCTTGATGTTGAATTCAAAGCGTAGCATACCTAAAATCAAAAAGGCCTAGAGTACAAATTAATACTTTAAAGTTTGAAGTATTGATTTGCACTCTAGGCTTTTTTGCTTTTGGGTATGCTATTCAAAGGATGAATTGCAAGGCAATGTTGTGCTTCAGACAAAAATGTTAATAAATAGCGATTGAAGATGTACCCAGAAAATTATGGTGGTTGATGGTCGTTAATGGATGTTGTGTTATTCAAGGTAAGGAAAGCAGGGAACCATGATATAAAAGAGAAAAATAACATCTGATATATGATCCATACTTATGTCTGCCAGTACACCCAACTGAACTGTACTCAGTCTTTCTTCCACACGGTGACGGTTCTCATCCCCATCACCATCCATTAGAAATGATCATGAAATACAAGGTACTATTTAATTGTATATTTTAACACTGGTGTGTAATGTGCAGCAGAGCGCCGTATGCGCAAGGTGTTTGGAGCCGGGGGCAGACATACAGCGGGCACACAGCAAGCTGTAACAGAACAGACAAACAACACATTTGATCGGTTGTCCATTGTTAAACTCTTTCACCTAATATTGTGAAGTCATTATGTTGTGCTCTGTATGTGAATATCTGTTCGCTAACTGCGTTTGTATTTCAGAAGCAGAGCTGTGTATTTACCTTGATGTGCATTTCATGCACTTCGTCTCGTCCTGGGTGTTGTAAAGAAAGTGACGGCGCATTCAACCCCTTTTTATGAATGGATTCCCACACCTTGATGGCGGGCTAGTCCAAGTCAGTAGTGGACCCCAGGAACAATAGCTGCTGCTTCGGCCAAAAAATGGGGGTCCAAATAAACCAATAAACTAATAGTGAAATGTGATCATGTGTATTTCTAGATTGATAATTATGAAGCTTGATATTATTTGTCAACATTATATCAATTATAAAGATTTACATATGTAAACTGGTGAATGTTGAAGTTATTTGATATGTGGTTTGTTCCACATCGTCATGGTATAAGAGCCTGACTGACCAAGCAGGGCCAGTTAAAGCTGGAGTGCCAAGAGGGCAGGCTGGGCTGCCGCCCAGCTAGGCTAGACTAAAATGCTAAGTTAACGCAGTGCAAGTGTTCAGTTTATCCTTGAGTTTATCATATTTATTTAAGTGATTTGAAATTTATTCATTTTTTCTAATTTATTAAAATGTTTATTTTTCTTATTTTTGGGACTCTGGCACTGTACAAAGCCATTCACCTTTGCTTGAAAATAAAAATGTAACCATTTGCAACTCTCAACCATCCTCCTGTTCAGGCACCTTAGACACCTCTCCAGCCGGTCCACCTCCTAACACACATACACATGCACACACACCTGCTCTCCTGTGCTCTCTCCCTTGCTCATTTCTTAGTCCTATTATCACTCTTTTTACTTCCTTCACTCTCACTTTTTCCCTTTCTCCGTCCTCTTCCTCTCTTTCCTCCTGACTCTCTTCAACTCTCTCCCACTCCAGCTGACTTCCCTGGCACTCTGACATTATAACCATATATAAAAAGGACCATGAGCACCAACATTAACACATAAATGTTCTGCCTTCTGTAAATTTAAGAAACATTGCCTTGTGCCTTGAAATTCCGTTACCAAAAACCCATATATCTTTAAGATATTTTCACATTTCTCTCCCTCATGAGGGAGGATAATGAAAGTCCACAGAAGTAACAAGTAAAGGTAGACCTATCAATTAGTTATAGTGTTTTTACTGATATCAATTTTGTTGAAGAATTATTAAGTGATTAAAACTCAGAATTCCTTTACCAAATCGGTAACGGAATTTAACAAACAAATCGATAAAGGAATTTCTGTAATTGAATTGGCTACAATGGGAAACAATAGTCACAAACTGTAATGTACTGTATTGTAGGGCTGGGAATTGCAAGAGACCTCACAATACGATATTATCACAATACTTATGTGCCAATATGATATGTATTACAATTCTCCCGATTCTATATGTATTGCTATTCGATACTGTGATTTTATTGCTTTTCGATGTTCCAAGCATATTGCTCACCATTGTCTGCTGCAGAGGCACAAGAGAGAGCCATGAGTAAACAAGTTTTGATCAGTCATGGAAATAAAAGTGCTGAAAACAAATTGCCTCCTTATATATAAAGAGGATGGAAAAAAAACTATGAAGGAAAAATACTGGAGTTTTGGTGCAGGTACAGCCAACTAGCGCAAAAATAATACTGCGATATTGTTAAAACGACACGATATATAGTAAAAAATTATATCCCAATATGTAACTGTATACATTTTCCCCCCCATCACTACTGTACTGTACTGAACTATACTATAGTTTACTGTACTGAACTCTACTGTATTGTACTGAACTATACTCTATTTTACTGTACTCTACTGTACTCGACTGTACTCTACTGTTCTGTGCTGTACTGTACTCTGCTGATCCGTACTGTGCTGTACATTGATGTCCAAACTTGTGAAACATAGACGTCTATGATTGGTTCAGATTTGGTCCGGTCCAGACCAACCAAATTTGGTCTTGTTTGGGGTCAGAGCTCATTAAATAATAGCCAGTGTGTAGAACAATATCTAAATATGCAAAGGAGGATATTGCATATTTATACTTTTTTCCCTCACTGTATTTAGGATACATCACCATGAAGAGAATGACATTTATATCCATAATTATGCATTTCTGTGTAGTACAGATCAGGGACCCATGATGAAATTCCATTACCGCAATTCCGTTACCGGGTGTAAATCCATTTCAATTACTGTAGTTCAATAACCAAAATAGCTTTTTTCAAAGTCAATGTGTCATGTCATACCTGACACCCCATTCCATCTACAGACATCGCTGAATCTTGACTCGGAGCAGATATTTAACATTTATGGAAAACGTGGACACACACAAGACTGAGGGAGATTTTACCAAAATTCTGTTGCCAAACTTTGATTCTGCACAGTTCTTCCAGTAAATATGTTTTTGAAGAATGTTCTGTGTAAATTGTTAAAAGTAGTCCTTGTGCATAGAGTTGAAGGGTTTGTTAAACTTCGAAATCAACTGTTTTTGTTTGGCATACATTTTAAGAGTCTGAGTCTCAGCCACTGAGGTATAATAAGAACTGGAGTCTGTGTCCAAGATGTCCGACTGTTGTTTTCAAGGTCATCTACTCACGTTTGCATCAGGTTCGCATACGCTGATTCATGGACCGTCTATATCCGTGTTGATTCCGGTTCATACGGACCAACATCACATGTGCACTAGCACTCAGCGTAAGGAGGAGCGCAAGCAGCTACGACATCTCACATCATCCAAAAACATGGCAGACATTGGATGAAATTAAAATGTTAATATCTTTGGCTGTGAGTGATAATAAAATTAAAAACGGCCTCAGCGACAATTATTTGAATCATTCAATTGATGTTTTGTGCAGAGAGGTAATGACTAAAGTGTCTTATAGGAATTTTCTAATCTGACTTCTCTATATGAAGAGGACCTTGGCCATCTTCATCGACCTGGCCAAGGCTTTTGACTCTGTCAATCACTGCATTCTTATTGGCAGACTAAATAGCCTTGGTTTCTCAAATGACTGCCTCGCCTGGTTCACCAACTACTTCTCAGATAGAGTTCAATTAGTCAAATCGGAGGGCCTGTTGTCTGGACCTCTGGCAGTCTCTATGGGGGTGCCACAGGATTCAATTCTCGGGCCGACTCTATTCTCTGTGTATATCAATGATGTCACTCTTGCTGCTGGTGACTCTCAGATCCACCTCTATGCAGACGACACCATTTTGTTTACATCTGGCCCTTCATTGGACACTGTGTTAACAAACCTCCAAACAATCTTAAATCCCATACAACACTCTTTCCGTGGCCTCCAACTGCTCTTAAACGCTAGTAAAACTAAATGCATGCTCTTCAATCGAACGCTGCTTGCACCCGCCCGACAAGAATCACTACTCTTGGCGGGTCTGACTTAGAATATGTGGACAACTACAAATACCTAGGTGTCTGGTTAGACCCTAAACTCTCCTTCCAGACTCACATTAAGCATCTCCAATCGAAAGTTAAATCTAGAATCGGCTTCCTATTTCGCAACAAAGCCTCCTTCACTCATGCTGCTAAACATGCCCTCGTAAAACTGACTCTCCTACCGATCCTTGACTTCGGCGATGTCATTTACAAAATAGCTTCCAACACTCTACTCAGCAAATTGCATGTAGTCTATCACAGTGCCATCCGTTTTGTCATCAAAGCCCCATATACTACCCACCATTGTGACCTGTATGCTCTTGTTGGCCTCACTACATATTCATCGCCAAACCCACTGGCTCCAGGTCATCTATAAATCACTGCTAGGCAAATCCCCGCCTTATCGTAGCTCATTGGTCACCATAGCAACACCCACCCATAGTATGCGCTCCAGCAGGTATATCTCACTGGTCATTCCCAAAGCCAACACCTCCTTTGGCCGCCATTCCTTCCAGTTCTCTGCTGCAAATGACTGGAACGAACTGCAAAAATCTCTGATGCTGGAGACACTTATCTCCCTCACTAACTTTAAGCATCAGTTGTCAGAGCAACTTACCGATCACTGCACCTGTACACAGCCCATCTGTAATTAGCCCACCCAACTACCTCATCCCCATATTGTTATTTACGTTGTTATTTATTTTTGCTCATTTGCACCCCAGTATCTCTATTTGCACATCATCTTCTGCACATCTATCACTCCAGTGTTAACACTAAATTGTAATTATTTTGCACTATGGCCTATTTATTGCCTTACCTCTATAACTTACTACATTTGCACACACTGTATATAGATTTTCTACTGTGATATTGACTGTATGTTTTGTTTATTCCATATGTAACTCTGTGTTGTTGTTGTATTTATCACACTGCTTTGCTTTATCTTGGCCAGGTCGCAGTTGTAAATGAGAACTTGCTCTCAACTGGCTTACCTGGTTAAATAAAGGTAAAAAAAAAAAAAATGAAATCTTCTTTCTGTGGACGGGCGTCAGTTAAACTGCAGTACCGAAGCAAAACTATAGGGGCAGTCAAAACTTGCTTCTAGACCGGAACCCTGGCCCCTTAGTCTCAGCTTAATTCCGTTACCGTGGAATTGACCATTACACATTATTCACATTTTGGTTACATCAATCCAGGAAGCTTTTTGCTCTGGTTGTGCACAGGGACT
The DNA here is from genome assembly GCF_020615455.1 of Coregonus clupeaformis. Lineage (NCBI taxonomy): Eukaryota > Metazoa > Chordata > Actinopteri > Salmoniformes > Salmonidae > Coregonus > Coregonus clupeaformis. Next base: position 60,134,505 of record NC_059192.1, read on the forward strand.
GTAACATAATAGGTGAATTCCTGAACTATTCTGTGTCCCACAGTGAGTCAACCTCTACTCCCCCTTCTTTTCCCTTCTGCCCATCTCAATCTGCACCTTGCACAACCCAGACCTCTGTAAAAACCATGCATAGCTTCAGTCTGTCTTACCCAGAAATATAATCAATGCAAAAGGAAACTATAACAAATATAAAGTAGAAACTTTTGGGTATATTATCAATCTATAAGTCAGTTGTGGGTACAAATACAAACACACATACAGTGGGGAAAAAAAGTATTTAGTCAGCCATCAATTGTGCAAGTTCTCCCACTTAAAAAGATGAGAGAGGCCTGTAATTTTCATCATAGGTACACGTCAACTATGACAGACAAAATGAGATTTTTTTTTCCAGAAAATCACATTGTAGGATTTTTAATGAATTTATTTGCAAATTATGGTGGAAAATAAGTATTTGGTCAATAACTAAAGTTTCTCAATACTTTGTTATATACCCTTTGTTGGCAATGACACAGGTCAAATGTTTTCTGTAAGTCTTCACAAGGTTTTCACACACTGTTGCTGGTATTTTGGCCCATTCCTCCATGCAGATTTCCTCTAGAGCAGTGATGTTTTGGGGCTGTCGCTGGGCAACACGGACTTTCAACTCCCCTCCAAAGATTTTCTATGGGGTTGAGATCTGGAGACTGGCTAGGCCACTCCAGGACCTTGAAATGCTTCTTACGAAGCCACTCATTCGTTGCCCGGGCGGTGTGTTTGGGATCATTGTCATGCTGAAAGACCCAGCCACGTTTCATCTTCAATGCCCTTGCTGATGGAAGGAGGTTTTCACTCAAAATCTCACGATACATGGCCCCATTCATTCTTTCCTTTACACGGATCAGTCGTCCTGGTCCCTTTGCAGAAAAACAGCCCCAAAGCATGATGTTTCCACCCCCATGCATCACAGTAGGTATGGTGTTCTTTTGATGCAACTCAGCATTCTTTGTCCTCCAAACACGACGAGTTGAGTGTTTACCAAAAAGTTCTATTTTGGTTTCATCTGACCATATGACATTCTCCCAATCCTCTTCTAGATCATCCAAATGCACTCTAGCAAACTTCAGACGGGCCTGGATATGTACTGGCTTAAGCAGGGGGACACGTCTGCACTGCAGGCTTTGAGTCCCTGGCGGCGTAGTGTGTTACTGATGGTAGGCTTTGTTACTTTGGTCCCAGCTCTCTGCAGGTCATTCACTAGGTCCCCCCGTGTGGTTCTGGGATTTTTGCTCACCGTTCTTGTGATCATTTTGACCCCACGGGTGAGATCTTGCGTGGAGCCCCAGATCAAGGGAGATTATCAGTGGTCTTGTATGTCTTCCATTTACTAATAATTGCTCCCACAGTTGATTTCTTCAAACCAATCTGCTTACCTATTGCAGATTCAGTCTTCCCAGCCTGGTGCAGGTCTACAATTTTGTTTCTGGTGTCCTTTGACAGCTCTTTGGTCTTGGCCATAGTGGAGTTTGGAGTGTGACTGTTTGAGGTTGTGGACAGGTGTCTTTTATACTGATAACAAGTTCAAACAGGTGCCATTAATACAGGTAATGAGTGGAGGACAGAGGAGACTCTTAAAGAAGAAGTTACAGGTCTGTGAGAGCCAGAAATCTTGCTTGTTTGTAGGTGACCAAATACTTATTTTCCACCATAATTTGTAAATAAATTCATAAAAAATCCTACAATGTGATTTTCTGGATATTTTTTTCTCAATTTGTCTGTCATAGTTGACGTGTACCTATGATGAAAATTACAGGCCTCTCTCATCTTTTTAAGTGGGAGAACTTGCACAATTGGTGGCTGACTAAATACTTGTTTTCCCCACTGTACCTCTCCTATAGTCTAAAGGGGCTTAAGAAATCCCAGCAAGCCAAAATTGTTTCTATGAAAGTTCCCAGAACATTCGTTAGGTCACGACAAATGTTCTCATAACACAAAAACTGTCAAGTTGTGCTGATTATTATAAAATGTTTGTATAAAACATTTGCCTGATCTTTCAAGGTTCTCAGAATGTTTCATTAGATTGTGGAAACAGTCTGGTGAGAACAGTGTGGGGACATCACAAATGATATGTTCCCAAAACACCAAAACTGTCCAGTTATGCGGATGATTCTACAATGTCTCTTTTAAGGTGCAAAAAACATTCACCTGATGTTGCAAGAACGTTCCTAGATCACATTTTGTCTGTTCTTTAAAGGTTACCAGAATGTTTCATTAGGTTGTGGGAACAGCCTGGTGGGAACATTGTGGGGACATCACAAAAGATACAGTGAGCTCCAAAATTATTGGGACAGTGACAGATTGTTTTTGTTTTGGCTTTATACTCCAGCACTTTGGATTTGAAATGATACAATGTCTATGAGGTTAAAGTGCAGACTGTCAGATTTAACTTGAGGGTATTTTCATCCATATTGGTTGAACCGTTTAGAAATTACAGCACTTTTTGTACATAGTCCCTCCATTTTAGGGGACCAAAAGTATTAATTCACTTATATGTGAATTAAAGTGGTGGCAGCACCATGCTGTGGGGATGTTTTTCAGCAGCAGGGACTGGGAGACTAGTCAGGATCGAGGGCAAGATGAACGGCGCAAAGTACAAAGAGATCCATGATGAAAACCTACTCCAGAGCGCTCAGGACCTCAGACCGGGGTGAAGGTTCACCTTCCAACAGGACAACAACCCTAAGCACACAGCTAAGACAATGTAGGAGTGGCTTCGGGACAAGTCTCTGAATGTCTTTGAGTGGCCCAGCCAGAGCCCGGACTTGAACCCGATGGAACATCTCTGGAGGGACCTGAAAATAGCTGTGCAGCGATGCTCCCGATCCAACCTGACAGAGCTTGAGAGGATATGCGGAGAAGAATGGGAGAAACTACCCAAATACAGGTGAGCCAAGCTTGTTGCATCATACTCAAGAAGACTCGAGGCTGTAATTGCTGCCAAAGGTGCTTCAACAAAGTACTGAGTAAAGGGTCTGAATACTTATGTAAATGTGTTATTTAAGTTTTTTATTTTAAATACATTTGCAAAAATGTCTAAAAACCTGTTTATGCTTTGTCATTATGGGGTATTGTGTGTAGATTGATGAGGGGAAAAAAAACAATTTAATCAATTTTAGAATAAGGATGTAATGTAACAAAATGAGAAAAAAGTAAAGTGGTCAGAATACTTTCCTAATGCACTGTATGTGCAGGTAGTACATTTTATGTTTAGGTTTTCAATACACTGTATCACAAATTGTTTATTAAATTATTAATGATTTGGACATTATAAAACAGTGTTTTGACATTGGGTTATTTATCGTAAGTTATTGTCAATGGGAAGCAGCGACAGCATCATTTTCAACTTATGTTTAATGAATATAAATGAAACTGTCAATATTAATTGGGTAAAACTGCTGAATGACTCCAAAAATGTGATGTGATTTATCTATTTTGATGATCAACCAGAAATCATGAAAACGGGATTGACTTGCCTATAATAAGGCACATACAGTATATTTAGCAATAACAAACAAGATAAAACATTTTCATCTGCTATAACAATACAGTAACTAAAAACACAGATTAAAATGGCTTCAATTTAGCTAGCTAGCTAGTCAGCTGACAGGCAAAATGTGGCTAACAGTACAGTAATTTCGTAGCTAGCATAACAACTAGTGTATAAAATGTTGCACAATTATGAAAATATGACTAAAACATTGACAACTTCGTCAGGAAACATAAGGAAACAAATACTGCACTCACAGTTCTTGCATTCACGCACAGTGAAGGATAAAACAGTTAGAATAATAATGTTAGAAAACCATAGATTCTCTACAGCCACAGATGGCATGCTGAACTTGATAGTTAATTAACACTGCAAGCCTGTGCTAGCTGTGACATCATCAGTCACTGTTAAAGGGACAGGTTTTCTTAAAGGTGAATAAAACATAAATTAATATACACTGCTCAAAAAAATAAAGGGGACACTAAAATAACACATCCTAGATCTGAATGAATGAAATAATCTTATTAAATACTTTTTTCTTTACATAGTTGAATGTGCTGACAACGAAATCACACAACAATTATCAATGGAAATCAAATTTATCAACCCATGGAGGTCTGGATTTGTCGTCGCCCTCAAAATTAAAGTGGAAAACCACACTACGGGCTGATCCAACTTTGATGTAATGTCCTGTCAAAATGAGGCTCAGTAGTGTGTGTGGCCTCCACGTGCCTGTATGACCTCCCGACAACGCCTGGGCATGCTCCTGATGAGGTGGCGGATGGTCTCCTGAGGGATCTCCTCCCAGACCTGGACTAAAGCATCCGCCAACTCCTGGACAGTCTGTGGTGCAACGTGGCATTGGTGGATGGGCGAAACATGATGTCCCAGATGTGCTCAATTGGATTCAGGTCTGGGGAACGGGCGGGCCAGTCCATATCATCAATGACTTCCTCTTGCAGGAACTGCTGACACACTCCAGCCACATGAGGTCTAGCATTGTCTTGCATTAGGAGGAACCCAGGGCCAACTGCACCAGCATATGGTCTCACAAGGGGTCTGAGGATCTCATCTCGGTACCTAATGGCAGTCAGGCTATCTCTGGCGAGCACATGGAGGGCTGTGCGGCCCCCCAAAGAAATGCCACCCCACACCATGACTGACCCACCGCCAAACCGGTCATGCTGGAGGATGTTGCAGGCAGCAGAACGTTCTCCACGGCGTCTCCAGACTCTGTCACGTCTGTCACATGTGCTCAGTGTGAACCTGCTTTCATCTGTGAAGAGCACAGGGCGCCAGTGGCGAATTTGCCAATCTTGGTGTTCTCTGGCAAATGCCAAACGTCCTGCACGGTGTTGGGCTGTAAGCACAACCCCCACCTGTGGACGTCGGGCCCTCATACCACCCTCATGGAGTCTGTTTCTGACCATTTGAGCAGACACATACACATTTGTGGCCTGCTGGAGGTCATTTTGCAGGGCTCTGGCAGTACTCCTCCTGCTCCTCCTTGCACAAAGGCAGAGGTAGCAGTCCTGCTGCTGGGTTGTTGCCCTCCTACGGCCTCCTCCACGTCTCCTGATGTACTGGCCTGTCTCCTGGTAGCGCCTCCATGCTCTGGACACTACGCTGACAGACACAGCAAACCTTCTTGCCACAGCTCGCATTGATGTGCCATCCTGGATGAGCTGCACTACCTGAGCCACTTGTGTGGGTTGTAGACTCCGTCTCATGCTACCACTAGAGTGAAAGCACCGGCAGCATTCAAAAGTGACCAAAACATCAGCCAGGAAGCATAGGAACTGAGAAGTGGTCTGTGGTCACCACCTGCAAAACCAGTCCTTTATTGGGGGTGTCTTGCTAATTGCCTATAATTTCCACCTGTTGTCTATTCCATTTGCACAACAGCATGTGAAATGTATTGTCAATCAGTGTTGCTTCCTAAGTGAACAGTTTGATTTCACAGAAGTGTGATTGACTTGGAGTTACATTGTGTTGTTTAAGTGTTCCCTTTCTTTTTTTGAGCAGTGTACAACTGTTGTTTCCGATCATTGAATATGTTGAAATTAATGTTGCTGCATTGTACTGGAACTTATGACAACAAACTGTAATTTATTGGGTTCAATTAGGTTCAAGGGCGTTTTCACATATGAAATTCAGAAACCCTGGTTCGGTTTCCTGGAGCGTTAGTGAGAATTCTGCAGAATATGTTTTGCTTTCACAAGACCTGAAAATAACATTTACATTTTAGTCATTTAGCAGACGCTCTTATCCAGAGCGACTTACAGTTAGTGAGTGCATAATTTTTTTAATATATATATATATTTTTAATACTGGCCCCACGTGGGAATCGAACCCACAACCCTGGCATTGCAAGCCCCATGCTCTACCAACTGAGCTACACAGGGCCTAACCTTTTCAGTGTGCGATTAGCAAGACGCATATTCTACATGACGTTAGCGAGCCAGCTTGTTTACAACTGACAGAAAAGTTAAATGCGACTCGCACTGCCGCGTCACAATACCTGGTACTCTGGTCCTGGATCTTGGACTCATTACTCTGGCCCCCTCCCAGTTAGGGGGAGTGATGAGCTCTACAGCAGAGACTCACAACTCAATCGCTGGTTGAAAACTGTTTTCTGCCCCTCCCAAAATATAGGATTTGTAGATAATTGGCCCTCTTTCTGGGACTCACCCACAAACAGGACCAAGCCTGGCCTGCTGAAGAATTACAGACTCCATCCTAGCTGGAGGGGTGTTCTCATCTTATCTATCAACACAGACAGGGCTCTAACTCCTCTAGCTCCACAATGAGATAGGGTGCAGGCCAGGCAGCAGACTTTTAGCCAGCCTGCCAGCTTAGTGGAGTCTACCACTAGCACCGTCAGTGTAGTCAACTCAGCTTTATCCATTGAGACCGTATCTGTGCCTCGATCTAGGTTGGGAAAAACTAAACATGACGGTGTTCACCTTAGTAATCTCACTGGAATAAAGACCTCCATTCCTGTCATTATTTAAATAGATTGTGATATCTCAAATCTCAAAATGGGGCTACTTAATGTTATATCCCTCACTTCCAAGGCAGTCATAGTCAATGAACTATGATCAAATCAAATCAAATGTTATTTGTCACATGACTTGAATACTTACTTACAAGCACTTAACCAACAATGGAGTTTTATGAAAGAATACCAAAAAAATCACACAAAAATACAATATAATATAATACAAAATAAAAGTAATAAATAATTAAAGAGCAGCAGTAAAAATAATAATAGCGAGGCTATATACAGGGGGTACCGGTACCGAGTCAATGTGCGGGGGCACCGGTTAGTCGAGGTAATTGGGGTAATATGTACATGTAGGTAGAGTTATTAAAGTGACTATGCATAGATAATAAACAGAGAGTAGCAGCAGCGTAAAAGAGGGGTGGGGGGGCAATGCAAATAGTCTGGGTAGCCATTTGATTAGATGTTCAGGAGTCTTATGGCTTTGGGGTAGAAGCTGTTTAGAAGCCTCTTGGACCTAGACTTGGCGCTCCAGTACCGCTTGCCGTGCGGTAGCAGAGAGAACAGTCTATGATCAGGGTGGCTGGAGTCTTTGACAATTTTTAGGGCCTTCCTCTGACACCACCTGGTATAGAGGTCCTGGATGGCAGGAAGCTTGGCCACAGTGATGTGATTGGCCTGACTGAAACATGGCTCAAGCGTGATGAATTCACTGTGTTAAATGAGGCCTCTCCTCCTGGTTACACTAGTGACCATATTCCCCGCGCATGCCGCAAAGGCGGAGGTGTTGCTAACATTTACGACAGCAAATAAAAAAATAAAAAATGACTGCGTTTTCTTCCGACTAGCTTGGAAAGACAGTACCGTGCAAAATCGAAGAGCCCTCACTGCTGCTCGATCGGCCTGTTTTTCCAACCTAATTGAGTAGAATAAGAACAATCCAATATTTATTTTTGATACTGTCGCAAAGCTAACTAAAATGCAGCATTCCCCAAGAGAGGATCGCTTTCACTTCAGCAGTGATGAATTCATAAACTTCTTCGACGAAAAGATCATGATCATTAGAAAGCAAATTACGGACTCCTCTTTGAATCTGCGTATTTCTCCAAAGCTCAGTTGTCCTGAGTCTGCACAGAACTGCCAGGACCTAAGATCAATGGAGACACTCAAGATTTTTTATCCTGTATCTCTGGACACATTTACGAAAATAGTCATGGCCTCTAAACCTTCCAGCTGCATACTGGACCCTATTCCAACTACTGAAAGAGCTACTTCCTGTGCTTGGCCCTCCTATGTTGAACATAATAAACGGCTCCCTATCCTCCTGATGTGTACCAAACTCACTACAAGTGGCAGTAATAAAGCCTCTCTTGAAAAACCCAAACCTTGACCCGGAAAATGTAAAAACTACCGGCCTATATTGAATCTCCCATTCCTCTAAAACAAAAATGTAATAGCTGTTGCGCAGCAACTCACTGCCTTCCTGAAGACAAATAATGTATACGAAACACTTCAGTCTGGATTTAGACCCCATCATAGTACTGAGACCGCACTTGTGAAGGTGGTAAATTACCTTTTTACCTTTTCATGTGTGTGTTCCAAATATCTCTAACGGTCGCCCCAGCGTGAGTTGTTTAATGCACGCAATGTCAGAATGCACTCACTGTTCCAAAATGTGAATGTCACACAACAGGAATGTTAACCCGTGCTGCCTGCTAATTACCAATTTCACATAATTTTATAACAAGTTTTCTTTTCTAACAACAGTTTGAATTGAGTTCTGTTCCGCCTCCTCATTAATTCATATAGAATTAGCCCATTTCACTGTTGCGGACAATTTATGTTTGAGGCTTTACTGAGCCGGAAAAACGTCTCTCTTTGAGGAGAGCCCAAACACTTCCCCAGTGTTCCCGCTGATCAAGTATGCAGACATTTGCACAGTCTTGCACAAACCTTTTCCCTGTGGAACATTTTCTGGCTGGCGCTCGCACTGCCATCATTGTTGATTTTGTTACAAATAATAACTTTGGACATGTGTGCATTCCTATCAAAGTAAGTGCATTATTTTCTATATACAGTGCCTTGCAAAAGTATTCATCCCCCTTGGCATTTTTCCTATTTAGTTGCATTACAACCTGTAATTTAAATAGATTTTTATTTGGATTTCATGTAATGGACATAAACAAAATAGTCCAAATTGGTGAAGTGGAATGACAAAAATAACTTGTTTCAAAAAATTATAAAAAATAAATAAAGGAAAATTGGTGCGTGCATACAGTGGGGGAAAAAAGTATTTAGTCAGCCATCAATTGTGCAAGTTCTCCCACTTAAAAAGATGAGAGAGGCCTGTAATTGTCATCATAGGTACAAGTCAACTATGACAGACAAAATGAGAAAATCACATTGTAGGATTTTTAATGAATTTATTTGCAAATTATGGTGGAAAATAAGTATTTGGTCACCTACAAACAAGCAAGATTTCTGGCTCTCACAGACCTGTAACTACTTCTTTAAGATGCTCCTCTGTCCTCCACTCGTTACCTGTATTAATGGCACCTGTTTGAACTTGTTATCAGTATAAAAGTCACCTGTCCACAACCTCAAACAGTCACACTCCAAACTCCACTATGGCCAAGACCAAAGAGCTGTCAAAGGACACCAGAAACAAAATTGTAGACCTGCACCAGGCTGGGAAGACTGAATCTGCAATAGGTAAGCAGCTTGGTTTGAAGAAATCAACTGTGGGAGCAATTATTAGGAAATGGAAGACATACTAGACCACTGATAATCTCCCTCGATCTGGGGCTCCACGCAAGATCTCACCCCGTGGGGTCAAAATGATCACAAGAACGGTGAGCAAAAATCCCAGAACCACACGGGGGTACCTAGTGAATGACCTGCAGAGAGCTGGGACCAAAGTAACAAAGCCTACCATCAGTAACACACTACGCCGCCAGGGACTCAAATCCTGCAGTGCCAGATGTGTCCCCCTGCTTAAGCCAGTACATGTCCAGGCCCATCTGAAGTTTTCTAGAGTGCATTTGGATGATCCAGAAGAGGATTGGGAGAATGTCATATGGTCATATGAAACCAAAATATAACTTTTTGGTAAAAACTCAACTCGTCGTGTTTGGAGGACAAAGAATGCTGAGTTGCATCCAAAGAACACCATACCTACTGTGAAGCAAGGGGGTGGAAACATCATGCTTTGGGGCTGTTTTTCTGCAAAGGGACCAGGACGACTGATCCGTGTAAAGGAAAGAATGAATGGGGCCATGTATCGTGAGATTTTGAGTGAAAACCTCCTTCCATCAGCAAGGGCATTGAAGATGAAATGTGGCTCGGTCTTTCAGCATGACAATGATCCCAAACACACTGCCCGGGCAACGAAGGAGTGGCTTCGTAAGAAGCATTTCAAGGTCCTGGAGTGGCCTAGCCAGTCTCCAGATCTCAACCCCATAGAAAATCTTTGGCGGGAGTTGAAAGTACGTGTTGCCCAGCGACAGCCCCAAAACATCACTGCTCTAGAGGAGATCTGCATGGAGTAATGGGCCAAAATACCAGCAACAGTGTGTGAAAACCTTGTGAAGACTTACATAAAACGTTTGACCTGTGTCATTGCCATCAAAGGGTATATAACAAAGTATTGAGAAACTTTTGTTATTGACCAAATACTTATTTTCCACCATAATTTGCAAATAAATTCATAAAAAATCCTACAATGCGATTTTCTGGATTTGTTTTTCTCATTTTGTCTGTCATAGTTGACGTGTACCTATGATGAAAATTACAGGCCTCTCTCATCTTTTTAAGTGGGAGAACAGGCACAATTGGTGGCTGACTAAATACTTTTTCCCCCCACTGTATGTATTCACCCCCTTTGCTATGAAGCCCCTAAATAAGATCTGGTGCAACCAATTACCTTCAGAAGTCACATAATGAGTTAAATAAAGTCCACCTGTGTGCAATCTAACTGTCACATGATCTCAGTATATATACACCTGTTCTGAAAGGCCCCAGAGTCTGCAACACCACTGAGCAAGTGGCAACACCAAGCAAGTGGCACCATGAAGACCAAGGAGCTGTCCAATCAAATCATGGACAAAGTTGTGGAGAAGTACAGATCAGGGTTGGGTTATAAAAACATATCTGAAACTTTGATCATCCCACGGAGCACCATTAAATCCAATATTAAAAAATGTAAAGAATATGGCACCACAACAAACCTGCCAAGAGAGGGCCGCCCACCAAAACTCACAGACCAAGCAAGGAGGGCATTAATCAGAGAGGCAACAAAGAGTCCAAAGATAACCCTGAAGGAGCTGTAAAGCTCCACAGCGGAGATTGGAGTATCTGTCCATAGGACCACTTTAAGGCGTACACACAACAGAGCTGGGCTTTACGGAAGAGTGGCCAGAAAATAGCCATTGCTTAAAGAAAAAAATAATCAAACATGTTTGGTGTTCGCCAAAAGGCATGTGGGAGACTCCCCAAACATAGGTACTCTGGTCAGATGAGACTAAAATGTAGCTTTTTGGCAATCAAGGAAAATGCTATGTCTGGCGCAAACCCAACACCTCTCATCACCCCGAGAACACCATCCCCACAGTGAAGCATGGTGGTGGCAGCATCATGCTGTGGGGATATTTTTCATCGGCAGGGACTGGGAAACTGGTCAGAATTGAAGGAATGATGGAATGCCGCTAAATACAGGGAAATTCTTGAGGGAAACCTGTTTCAGTCTTCCAGAGATTTGAGACTGGGACGGAGGTTCACCTTCCAGCAGGACAATGACCCTAAGCCTACTGCTAAAGCAACACTTGAGTGGTCTAAGGGGAACATTTAAATGTCTTGGAATGGCCTAGTCAAAGCCCAGACCTCAATCCAATTGAGAATCTGTGGTGTGACTTAAAGATTGCTGTACACCAGCGGAACCCATCCAACTTGAAGGAGCTGGAGCAGTTTTTCCTTGAAGAATGGGCAACAATCCCAGTGGCTAGATGTGCCAAGCTTATAGAGCCATATCCCAAGAGACTTGCAGCTGTAATTGCTGCAAAAGGTGGCTCTACAAGGAACTGACTTTGGGGGGGTGAATAGTTATGCACGCTCAAGTTTTCTGTTTTCTTGTTTATTTCACAATAATAAAAAAAATTGCATCTTCAAAGTGGTAGGCATGTTGTGTACATCAAATGATACAAACCCCCCAAAAAATCAATTTTAATTCCAGGTTGTAAGGCAACAAAATAGAAAAATGCCAAAGGGGGGTGAATACTTTCGCAAGCCACTGTATAGTGTTGGCGTTTCTAAGGTAGCATATAGTATGTATGTATGGGTCATAATGTATTTACAGTTTTTTTCACATGTTTTCAAGTACTGGTGACAAATAATGCATTCCGATTATTGCATATATTGTAATGGACACCTATGATGTGTGTAAAATACTTTTTTGAAGGTTGTACTGATTATGATAAGCTAATGCTAAGCCATTTGCCAGCTACAGTGAGGGAAAAAAGTATTTGATCCCCTGCTGATTTTGTACGTTTGCCACTGACAAAGACATGATCAGTCTATAATTTTAATGGTAGGTTTATTTGAACAGTGAGAGACAGAATAACAACAACAAAATCCAGAAAAATGCATGTCAAAAATGTTATCAATTGATTTGCATTTTAATGAGGGAAATAAGTATTTGACCCCCTCTCAATCAGAAAGACTTCTGGCTCCCAGGTGTCTTTTATACAGGTAACGAGTTGAGATTAGGAGCACACTCTTAAAGGGAGTGCTCCTAATCTCAGCTTGTTACCTGTACGGCAAGGCACTGGAATGACGTACCACCCTTGCTGTCTCTGCCTGGCCGGCTCCCCTCTCTCCACTGGAATTCTATGCCTCTGACCCTATTACTGGGGCTGAGTCACTGGCTTACTAGCGCTCTTCCATGCCGTCCCTAGGAGGGGTGCGTCACGACCTGTTGCACCCTCTACAACCACTGAGATTATCATTTGACCCTGCTGGTCATCTATGAACGTTTGAACATCTTGAAGAACAATCTGGCCTTAAAGGCCATGTACTCTTAAAATCTCCACCCGGCACAGCCAGAGGACGACTGGCTACCCCTCAGAGCCGGGTTTCTCTCTAGGTTTCTTCCTAGGTTCCTGCCTTTTTAGGGAGTTTTTCCTAGCCACCGTGCTTCTACATCTGCATTGCTTGCAGTTTGGGGTTTTAGGCTGGGTTTCTGTATAAGCACTTTGTAACATCTGCTGATGTAAAAAGGGCTTTAGAAATACACTACCAGTCAAAGGTTTGGACACACCTACTCATTCAAGGATTTGTCTTTATTTTTACTATTTTTTACATTGTAGAATAATAGTGAAGCCATCAAAACTATTAAATAACACATATGGAGTCATGTAGTAAACAAAACACTCTTGGCATTCTCTCAACCAGCTTCACCTGGAATGCTTTTCCAACAGTATTGAAGAAGTTCCTACATATGCTGAGCACTTGTTGGCTGCTTTTCCTTCACTCTGCGGTCTGCGGTCTGACTCATCCCACACCATCTCAATTGGGTTGAGGTCGGGGGATTATGGAGGCCAGGTCATGTGATGTTTTCTGTATACCCCCCCCACACACCTTGTCACAACACAACTGATTGGCTCAAACACATGAAGAAGGAAAGAAATTCCACAAATTAACTTTTAAGAAGGCACACCTGTTAATTGAAATGCATTCCAGGTGACTACCTCATGAAGCTGGTTGAGAGAATGCCAAGAGTGTGCAAAGCTGTCATCAAGTCTAAGGGTGGCTAGTTGAAGAATCTCAAATATACAGTGGGGAAAAAAAGTATTTAGTCAGCCACCAATTGTGCAAGTTCTCCCACTTAAAAAGATGAGAGAGGCCTGTAATTTTCATCATAGGTACACGTCAACTATGACAGACAAAATGAGAAAATAATTTCCAGAAAATCACATTGTAGGATTTTTTATGAATTTATTTGCAAATTATGGTGGAAAATAAGTATTTGGTCAATAACAAAAGTTTCTCAATACTTTGTTATATACCCTTTGTTGGCAATGACACAGGTCAAACGTTTTCTGTAAGTCTTCACAAGGTTTTCACACACTGTTGCTGGTATTTTGGCCCATTCCTCCATGCAGATCTCCTCTAGAGCAGTGATGTTTTGGGGCTGTCGCTGGGCAACACGGACTTTCAACTCCCCTCCAAAGATTTTCTATGGGGTTGAGATCTGGAGACTGGCTAGGCCACTCCAGGACCTTGAAATGCTTCTTACGAAGCCACTCCTTTGTTGCCCGGGCGGTGTGTTTGGGATCATTGTCATGCTGAAAGACCCAGCCACGTTTCATCTTCAATGCCCTTGCTGATGGAAGGAGGTTTTCACTCAAAATCTCACGATACATGGCCCCATTCATTCTTTCCTTTACACGGATCAGTCGTCCTGGTCCCTTTGCAGAAAAACAGCCCCAAAGCATGATGTTTCCACCCTCATGCTTCACAGTAGGTATGGTGTTCTTTGGATGCAACTCAGCATTCTTTGTCCTCCAAACACGACGAGTTTAGTTTTTACCAAAAAGTTCTATTTTGGTTTCATCTGACCATATGACATTCTCCCAATCCTCTTCTGCATCATCCAAATGAACTCTAGCAAACTTCAGACGGGCCTGGACATGTACTGGCTTAAGCAGGGGGACACGTCTGGCACTGCAGGATTTGGGTCCCTGGCGGCGTAGTGTGTTACTGATGGTAGGCTTTGTTACTTTGGTCCCAGCTCTCTGCAGGTCATTCACTAGGTCCCCCCGTGTGGTTCTGGGATTTTTGCTCACCGTTCTTGTGATCATTTTGACCCCACGGGGTGAGATTTTACGTGGAGCCCCAGATCGAGGGAGATTATCAGTGGTCTTGTATGTCTTCCATTTCCTAATAATTGCTCCCACAGTTGATTTCTTCAAACCAAGCTGCTTACCTATTGCAGATTCAGTCTTCCCAGCCTGGTGCAGGTCTACAATTTTGTTTCTGGTGTCCTTTGACAGCTCTTTGGTCTTGGCCATAGTGGAGTTTGGAGTGTGACTGTTTGAGGTTCTGGACAGGTGTCTTTTATACTGATAACAAGTTCAAACAGGTGCCATTAATACAGGTGACGAGTGGAGGACAGAGGAGCCTCTTAAAGAAGAAGTTACAGGTCTGTGAGAGCCAGAAATCGTGCTTGTTTGTAGGTGACCAAATACTTATTTTCCACCATAATTTGCAAATAAATTCATAAAAAATCCTACAATGTGATTTTCTTGATTTTTTTTCCTCAATTTGTCTGTCATAGTTGACGTGTACCTATGATGAAAATTACAGGCCTCTCTCATCTTTTTAAGTGGGAGAACTTGCACAATTGGTGGCTGACTAAATACTTTTTTTCCCCACTGTAAAACACATTTTTGGTTAATACATGATTCCATATGTGTTATTTCATAGTTTTGATGTCTTCACTATTATTTCACAATGTAGAAATATAAAAAATAAAGAAAAACCCTTGAATGAGTAGGTGTATCCAAACTTATGACTGGTACTGTACATTTGATTAATTGATTGATTACTCACGCAGGTCCAAGATTTGTTTCAGCCAGGGTTTGTTTGCATTTCACACATGCTTTATAGCGCAGATCAGGGTAACAAACACTCCAGGATCCAGATCATAAAGGGATATTTGAAGGCGCCCTGAGAAAAAAAGTTCTAATATGATTCTGATTTGACAAAATCGTACAAAACATAAAAAACATATTGGATCGAACCGGATTACTTTTGATTTCCAATAGGAAAAAAAGTAGTCCAATAGGATTCGAATGGGATTCTGATACAGGCTACACAAAATCCTATAGGACAGTGAGAATCCTATAGGATCCAATAGGATTACTTTTTTATTTCCAATAGGAAAAAATGAGTCCAATAGGGTTCTGATAGAGGTGACACAAAATCCTATAGGATTGTGAGAATTCTATTGGAAAAATCCTATAGGATATTTTGACTAGGGACTGCTCTTGAAATGATTTCCCCCAAACCCAATTCTCAGGCTCTAGTCACCAGGATATGACCATTCCATGTGGTTCTATAAATTGTGTATAATGTGGTGTAATCTAAGCGTCCGTTGCTGCAAAGGGCTTATTGACTTTTACAGGGACAATTAGAGGGTCACAGTGAGCACAGAGAGTTTTAGAGAGATTGATGAGAGCAGAACTTCACTTCCAAGGACACTTGGATGATACTGACTTGGACATAAAAGAGAGATTTAGGGAGAGATGGCCCCATAGAGCCCCACAGTGGAGGTGTCGTAATACCCATAAAACTTAGTGGTCAAACAGGGAAATGGTTCAAATCGTTTTTCCACCATTGATTTTTGCCATAGGGAATTTTAGAAACACTTTAAATAAGGGCTGTGTTTCGTGTAGGCTTACCGTGCGTGACGTTTTGATAACCATGTAAATCTCTCTTGGACAAGGTGACTTTCATCAATATATTTGGCTCTATTTACTCTCAGATTTGAACATTCTACTTAGCATCAAAGTAGACATCATGCTAGACTACAAATCCCTGCAAGCTCCTGCACGTCATCTCTAGCTGACACCTTTGCAAACAGGTATTGTGTCAACTTAAAACTTGCACAAGACAGTTCACAGAATTTAAAGAAATATAGCCGATTTATTCATTACTAAATTTAGCTAACATTACATAGTTAATCCAGAGATTCTTACCTTTGCCTCAATTCGGCAGATCATCCTGAAATGTGTAGTTCTTTATGATAACCATATTAGCAGCTAATTAGCATTTCATTTTGGGGTGTAAATACAAGCGAATATATTGATAAAAGTCACCTTGTCCTAGAGAGATTTACACAGTTATCAAAACATCACGCCATGGTAAGCCTAAAAGAAGCACTTATTTTAAAATCCCCTATTGGTAAAATGTATGGTGGAAAAACTATTGGAACCATTTCCTTATTTGACCGCTAGGTTTTATGGGTATTATGACTCATACTGCGGTACTCTATACTACAAGTCAATATTCATTTCATAAGAAGGAATTCCCCCTGACCACGCCCACAAACTGGGGAAAACAAAAAAAAATTCCCAATGACCACCATTGTAAAAGAGCTAACTTTTTTTGTTATACAGAAATACCAAAACATGCCGAAAAGCTGCTATTGTTCAATGTACATGTAATCAGGTCAAAAATCCCAACCTAAGGTCCGCAAATTTATACTCCCACGTATGGAATTAGAGCCTGCGAGAATAGCCCTCTGGCTTTAGGCTATTCGGCATGAGGGAATTGGAAATGTGGGGACCCAGTGTCCAAGTAGCCTACACTTAGCCATGTGTGTGGAAACCATTTAATCACCGGTAACATATTTAACTTGTTTAGTATAGTATAGTATGGAGTTTTCTCAACCATCTACCCACAATACCCCATAATGGCAAAGAGAAAACATGTTTTATACATTTTATACACATTTATTGAAAATGAAACACATAACTACAGTATCTCCTTTACATAAGTATTCACAACCCTGAATCAATACATATTAGAATCACATTTGGCAGCGATTACAGCTGTAAGTCTTTCTGGGTAGGTCTTTAAGAGCTTTGCACACCTGGACTGTACAATATTTGCACATTAATCTTTTAAAAATTCTTCAAGCTCTGTCAAGTTGGTTGTTGATCATTGCTAGACAGCAATTTTCAAGTCTTGCCATAGATTCGCAAGCCGAATTAAGTCAAACCCTTAACTAGGCCACTCAGGAACATTCAATGTCGTCTTGGTAAGCAACTCCAGTGTACAGTCGTGGTCAAAAGTTTTGAGAATGACACAAGTATTGGTCTTCACAAAGTTTGCTGCTTCAGTGTTTTTAGATATTTTTGTCAGATTTTACTATGGTATACTGTAGTATAATTACAAGCAATCCATCAGTGTCAAAGGCTTTTATTGACAATTACATTAAGTTTATGCAAAGAGTCAATATTAGCAGTGTTGACCCTTCTTTTTCAAGACCTCTGCAATCCGCCCTGGCATACTGTCAATTAACTTCTGGGCCACATCATGACTGATGGCAGCCCATTCTTGCATAATCAATGCTAGGAGTTTGTCAGAATTTGTGGGTTTTTGTTTGTCCACCCGCCTCTTGAGGATTGACCACAAGTTCTCAATGGGATTAAGGTCTGGGGAGTTTCCTGGCCATGGACCCAAAATGTCGATGTTTTGTTCCCCGAGCCACTTAGTTATCACTTTTGCATTATGGCAAGGTGCTCCATCATGCTGGAAAAAGCATTGGTCATCACCAAACTGTTCTTGGATGGTTGGCAGAAGTTGCTCTTGGAGGATGTATTGGTACCATTCTTTATTCATGGCTGTGTTCTTAGGCAAAATTGTGAGTGAGCCCACTCCCTTGGCTGAGAAGCAACCCCAAACATGAATGGTCTCAGGATGCTTTACTGTTGGCATGATGGTACTGATGGTAGCGCTCACCTTGTCTTCTCCGGACAAGCTTTTTCCCGGATGCCCCAAACAATCGGAAAGGGGATTCATCAGAGAAAATTACTTTACACCAGTCCTCAGCAGTCGAATCCCTGTACCTTTTGCAGAATATCAGTCTGTCCCTGATGTTTTTCCTGGAGAGAAGTGGCTTCCTCGCTACCCTTCTTGACACCAGGCCATCATCCAAAAGTCTTTGCCTCACTGTGCGTGCAGATACACTCACACCTGCCTGCTGCCATTCCTGAGCAAGCTCTGCACTGGTGGTGCCCCGATCCCGCAGCTGAATCAACTTTAGGAGACGGTCCTGGCACTTGCTGGACTTTCTTGGGCGCCCTGAAGCCTTCTTCACAACAATTGAACCTCTCTCATTGGTTGATTTAGGTGCAATCTTACTAGCAGCAATATCCTTGACTGTGAAGCCGTTTTTGTGCAAAGCAATGATGACGGCACGTGTTTCCTTGCAGGTAACCATGGTTAACAGAGGAAGAACAATGATTTCAAGCACCACCCTCCTTTTAAAGCTTCCAGTCTGTTATTCTAACTCAATCAGTATGACAGAGTGATCTCCAGCCTTGTCCTCGTCAACACTCTCTCCTGTGTTTAACGAGAGAATCACTGACATGATGTCAGCTGGTCCTTTTGTGGCAGAGCTGAAATCAAGTTCAGTTTCATGGCAAAGAGGGACTTCGCAATTAATTACAATTCATCTGATCACTCTTCATAACATTATGGAGTATATTCAAATTGCCATCATAAAATCTGAGGCAGCAGACTTTGTGAAAATTAATATTTGTGTCATTCTCAAAACTTTTCACCACTACTGTATATTCGGCCTTGTGTTTTAGGTTATTGTCCTGCTGAAAGGTGAATTTGTTTCCCAGTGTCTGTTGGAAAGCAGATAACCAGGTTTTCCTCTAGGATTCTGCCTATGTTTAGCTCTATTTCATTTATTTGTATCCTAAAAAACTCCCTAGTCCTTGCCGATGGCAAGCATACCCATAACATGATGCAGCAACCACCATGCTTGAAAATATGAAAAGTGGTACTCAGTGATGTGTTGTGTTGGATTTGCCCAAACAACACTTTTTATTCAGGACATAAAGCTAATTTCTTTGCCACATTTTTTTAGCAGTTTTACTTTAGTGCCTTATTGCAAACAGGATACATGTTTTGGAATATTTTTATTCTGTAAAGGTTTCCTGCTTTTCACTCTGTCATTTAGGTTATTATTGTGTAGTAACTACAATGTTGTTGATCCATCCTCAGTTTTCTCCTATCACAGCCATAAAACTCTGTAACTGTTTTAAAGTCACCATTGGTATCATGGTGAAATCCCTGTGCAGTTTCCTTCCTCTCCGGCAACTGAGTTAGGAAGGACACCTGTATCTTTGTAGTGACAGGCGGTAATGATACACCATCCAAAGTGTAATTAATAACTTCACCATGATCAAAAGCAGGGTTCCCCAACTGGTAGCTCATGTCCCGAATTTGGCCCGCAGGCAGTTTTATTTGGCTCCCCAAGTGTTTAGAGCAAAATAAAAAAATAAACAATATTTTATCATTTTAATTGTTGGACATAAAAGGAAATCAAGCTCCAAGTCATTTACATTTTGGAAATCTGTTCCCTAGTATTCCCACGCATAATAGAGAGACACGTGATCATATACAAATGTAAGCAAGATATGAAATTATGTTTTAGTCAAATATTATATCTGTTGTGGTTTCTTGCGGTCAATTTGCAGTCTACAAATGATTTGTAATTATGTTCCGGCCCCCCGACCAGCCGCTCAAGAAAAAAAATCTACATTCGGCTGAATCTAGTTGATGATCCCTGATCAAAAGGATATTCAATATTCCATTTTAAATTCAGGCTGTAACACAACAAAATGTGAAAAATGTCAAGGTTTCTGAAGGCACTTTAAGTAACCACAGGTTGTTTTCCCTACAGGAGAGCGGGGCCACAACGTTCTATCTAATACCGACTTTGACTATAGCACTGATCTAAGGTCAGCTGTGCAACTTTAGGTTGGGATATTCAGGGTTGGGATGGTTAAAGGTGATAGGCAAAGGTTACCCTGTTTTTTAAAATCTTTGTTTTTTTACAACGGCAAAACCAGCATACTAGAACAATGCTCCTTATAAGACTGTTGACAGATGCTACGATACCATTTATGTTATGTGCGTCTATCCACAAAGATAATGAGCTCTCTTTCACGTTTTCATTTGATCCAGCTATTCCAGTCAGGAAATAATCTGCCCTATCTCTGCCCAGTAACCTTGCATTCAGACACTCATGGCATCAATGTTCCAAAACGTGAAATCCAATCGGAATCTGCATTGACCACTTGAAGAGTGGTCGTTTTTATTCCGCTTTGCCCAGCTATTTTCTCTACTTCTGATGACTTGTTTTCCGCTTCCCTCAGCCAACCCGAACCCACCGGAATGTGTTAGAGGGAGAGTGGTCAGTTTAAACGAATGCACATTTGGTTTAAACGAATGCACATTTAAAAATAGGAAGAGGGGGGACATTATATGCACGCTTTCAGTTGCGGAAGCAGAAGCGGATTCTGACGCTAGTGCGTAAATAGGGGGTGAGAGCGGTAGCGGTCGATCGGATTTATGCTAAATCAGAAGACAAGACAAGACATCTAGCTAACGATAATAAATTACTTGAAATGACTACAGTTAACAGGGATTTGTATTTATGGACATGGCTAAAGTGGTGAGATTATTTGGTGTGTATTTGTGCTCTGATACTGTGTCACTGTACTTGGCATGAGGGAATTGGGCCTTTCATAATTACACTACCTCATACATCTCTGCCTCTTCTGTCCATTTTCATCCTCCTGTCATCTCCCTTTGTTGCTGCCGGTGCTACGGAGATGAGCGAGTGAGTGAGTCCTCTTCCTCTCTCTTTTCATAACCCTCTCTACCTTAATTGAGCCTCTTACAATCAGGCCATGAGCACCAGTCTCCTTCCCTATCTTGCTCCTTTATTTTCTCCATCTCTTTTTCACTCTTCCTTTCCCCTCTCTCTTTTCATAACCCACTGCCTTCATTATGCCTACTACAACCAGGTGCACCATTCTTGTCTCTCTCTCTCTCTCTCTCTCTCTCTCTCTCTCTTCTGTTAGTAAGCTTGTTTTGTTTCTGACCACCATTATTTCCTTGTGTAGAAAGCTGAACACCTCTCTCAGTCCACTGAAAAATGTCTAAATTAACGGCTGCTAAGGTTGAGATTTCTGGTGCAGTTGAGAAAACAGTTGCTGAGTACCAGGACAATATAAAGAGGAAAATTATCGGCTACGGATTACACTGGAGATAAAACTATGTAGAATAGGTTTGTACCTAGATCTACTAATATCTAGCTACAGTTCTACCCAATTTACAAACTGTTTACAGTTATCAACACCTCCCTGTGTGAAAATGTAATGTGATCAGGAGGACCCACTTCAGTCCTTGACTCTTCCCCAAACCCAGATTGTGAAGAACTGAGAATGTGACTCTAAACCAGTGGATCTTAAATCTTTGGCCTTGTGACCAAACTAAAGGGTTTTGACAATCCCTGTGACCCTCCATATAATCAAAACAATGCCTCCAGCTACAGCTCAACTGTAAGCAGCAACACACCATTGGATCCTAACCCACAATTGGAGAAACACTGTTCCAAACCCAGCTGCCATGACTGGCAAAACGTTTGCTCTGAAAGCTGACCTGCAGTGGCACGTGACTCTTGTCAAGGGGAGACCTAGCGAATGCCGCTTTGGCAAAAAACGCTACAACTGTCCGACGCTGTCACGTGGAGAAACAGACATATTCTGACTCACACAAGAGAAAAAACATTTAGCTGTGGTGAATGTGGGAAAGGATTCAATCAGAAGTGAATCTTTACTGTGCATGCAATCACTCACACAGGAGATAAACAACATGGCTGCTCTGTATGTGGTAGAAGATTCCCTCATGGGCTGACTTGCTGAGGCATGTGTAAAATGTCCAAAACGAAAGGAAGATGAAAACAGAAATAAGAAAGAAAATAAAGACAATGTCAGAAGTTGGGAATAAAACAAGTACGCAGCCAGTATGATGCAGGCAAACGTTAGTGAACTATATACAGGATACATTTTAAAAGAATACATAGTGTATAAGGAGCAGATCAGCCTAGGATTGACATACTGTAACAGGACGCACAACTGCATTGCGTTTCGACTAGTCTTCTTCAGGCAAGTGTATTTCCAAAGGGTATTGATGTGGGATCTAAAAGTGTGCTAGACAACAAACTGAGGGATGCTGCTATTGGGAAAGGAACAGTTTCTGCCTTATACAAACTGGTTGGCCTCCCTAAACAGCAACATCCCTACTCAGTTAAGTTGGGAACAGGACATAGGTGTATCTCTCACCGCAGCACAATGGGATGCAATATGGAAAAACACATAATCAATATACAACTGTATGGTATACAATTATTAAAATGAAGGTCTTGCAGAGTGAGCTAACACAAGCAGTCATATTTAGCCAACTCCCGGCTGATATAAACCATAATATGAATTAACTAATAGCAATTAATATTTACAATTCATCACATCACTGGTGAGCTCACCAGTGATCAAAATAATTGAGTAAAACACTAAAAGCCGAAAGTAATCCCACAGTGGGTAGAGTTTGTGCATGCCGCCATGTTTGTTTTTCTGCGTCAACCAAAGATAAGAAGAGGTGACAAGATGAGTTGGATCTGTTTGCAGTATGCATGTTGAAGGCGAAGGGGGCGAGTCATCTACCATCATTCACTTCCGGAAGATTACTCAAAAGACGAGTGAACCATCCCTTCACCTCATTTTGCTATACCATCTTTGGTCTGACAAACGTTTACGTGACACCCAGAATGCATTGAATGATGTCAACAAACATGGCTCCACAAAAAGCCGGCAAATAGCGTAGCATTAGCTCATCATAACCAGTACAACCTTCAAAAAAGTATTTTACACACATATCTGTCCATTACAATGTATACAAGAATTGGAATGCATGATTTGTCACCAGTACTTAAAAACATGTGAATAAAGAAATGATTACCACACAAACCATTTTCTGATAGTGATTTATTGATAGTGGCATGTGCTGGTGTTATGATACTGTTACCACAGATGGTTTGTTTATCTTTCTACCGTTGTGGCTAGAGTAGCTTACAAGCGCTCTATCTAGTGGTCGCGTCGGGTACCATTTTTTTGGACAACTGTAGCAGTATAGCTAGGCCTAACCCTAACCCTTTTCCTAACCTTAACCTCATTATCTTAACCTCCAACTTTAATTCACCTAACCAGCTGCGTTAGTTCTCCTAATCTGCCACATGAATTATCCTAACCTGCTATGTAAACAAACCTGTGGAGACAAACAAATCTGTGGAGACAAATCATCAGTATCACCACACCAGCAGCCAATCACATTACCTCTGAAGCTCACTTGGAGGCATTCAGTGTTGTTGTTTATGTATAGCTAGTGGGCTAAACTGTAGCATTAGCAATGTCTTTCAAAAGGAGACTCACAAATGCGAAAATTCTGGAGATTTTTGTAAATTTAGACAATGATTCTGAGTATGACAGTGTGGACACATACTTACACAATGTTTATTTTTTTAAGTTAGTCTAAATTCTGCATTTCTGACTGGATTTATAAATCTGGACGAAATAAAAACATCCTCTCTTTTAGTAGATTGTATCTAAGCCCTAATTGCACAGTTTCTTTTAAAAAGAAACATGGTTAAAACATTTGTGGGATTGAATCTGCACTCTTCAACTCCGCAGTCAGATCATTAACCCTCTGCACTATTAAGGGATAACTGTGGTTTTGTGTTTATTTTTTAGTCTAATATTTTTTAGTCTAATATTGGTCAATCAGAACAAAGAACACCATTTTATTAAAATGTTCCCATCCTCTTCATATGCTGTGTGTGCTTGTAACAATGTATTTTAGATTTTGCTGCGAAGTGACAGAATCACTAGATAATTTATTCTGGTATTGCCCCTATGTAGCTTGTTTCTGGTCAAAGGTTCAGGAATGGTTAAAAAATCACAACATTCACTTAAAATTAACCTTACAAATAGCAGTGTTGGGCGATTTGGAAAGCCATTGTCAGTCAATCAATAATATAATAACACTCGTAGGAAAGGTTTTGATCTTTAGTTCACAATCTGTGCATGCTATATGTTTAAAAAGGTTAAAAATGTAAAACATCACAGCACAAACAAGGGTGTTCTATAGTGATAGGTGGGATGGACTGAGAGTGTCTGAGGGGTGGGATTAAAGAGTTTATGTTCGGTATTGTATTATTTTTACAGTGGGGGAAAAAAGTATTTAGTCAGCCACCAATTGTGCAAGTTCTCCCATTTAAAAAGATGAGAGAGGCCTGTAATTTTCATCATAGGTACACGTCAACTATGACAGACAAAATTAGAAGAAGAAAAAATCCAGAAAATCACATTGTAGGATTTTTAATGAATTTATTTGCAAATTATGGTGGAAAATAAGTATTTGGTCAATAACAAAAGTTTCTCAATACTTTGTTATATACCCTTTGTTGGCAATGACACAGGTCAAACATTTTCTGTAAGTCTTCACAAGGTTTCCACACACTGATGCTGGTATTTTGGCCCATTCCTCCATGCAGATCTCCTCTAGAGCAGTGATGTTTTGGGGCTGTCGCTGGGCAACACAGACTTTCAACTCCCTCCAAAGATTTTCTATGGGGTTGAGATCTGGAGACTGGCTAGGCCACTCCAGGACCTTGAAATGCTTCTTACGAAGCCACTCCTTCGTCGCCCGGGCGGTGTGTTTGGGATCATTGTCATGCTGAAAGACCCAGCCACGTTTCATCTTCAATGCCCTTGCTGATGGAAGGAGGTTTTCACTCAAAATCTCACGATACATGGCCCCATTCATTCTTTCCTTTACACGGATCAGTCGTCCTGGTCCCTTTGCAGAAAAAACAGCCCCAAAGCATGATGTTTCCACCCCCATGCTTCACAGTAGGTATGGTGTTCTTTGGATGCAACTCAGCATTCTTTGTCCTCCAAACACGACGAGTTGAGTTTTTACCAAAAAGTTATATTTTGGTTTCATCTGACCATATGACATTCTCCCAATCCTCTTCTGGATCATCCAAATGCACTCTAGCAAACTTCAGACGGGCCTGGACATGTACTGGCTTAAGCAGGGGGACACGTCTGGCACTGCAGGATTTGAGTCCCTGGCGGCGTAGTGTGTTACTGATGGTAGGCTTTGTTACTTTGGTCCCAGCTCTCTGCAGGTCATTCACTAGGTACCCCCGTGTGGTTCTGGGATTTTTGCTCACCGTTCTTGTGATCATTTTGACCCCACGGGGTGAGATCTTGCGTGGAGCCCCAGATCGAGGGAGATTATCAGTGGTCTTGTATGTCTTCCATTTCCTAATAATTGCTCCCACAGTTGATTTCTTCAAACCAAGCTGCTTACCTATTGCAGATTCAGTCTTCCCA
The DNA here is from genome assembly GCF_020615455.1 of Coregonus clupeaformis. Taxonomy (NCBI): domain Eukaryota; kingdom Metazoa; phylum Chordata; class Actinopteri; order Salmoniformes; family Salmonidae; genus Coregonus; species Coregonus clupeaformis. The sequence goes on from NC_059192.1 coordinate 60,160,069, forward strand.
GCCTGGTGCAGGTCTACAATTTTGTTTCTGGTGTCCTTTGACAGCTCTTTGGTCTTGGCCATAGTGGAGTTTGGAGTGTGGCTGTTTGAGGTTGTGGACAGGTGTCTTTTATACTGATAACAAGTTCAAACAGGTGCCATTAATACAGGTAACGAGTGGAGGACAGAGGAGCCTCTTAAAGAAGAAGTTACAGGTCTGTGAGAGCCAGAAATCTTGCTTGTTTGTAGGTGACCAAATACTTATTTTCCACCATAATTTGCAAATAAATTCATAAAAAATCCTACAATGTGATTTTCTGGATTTTTTTTTCTCAATTTGTCTGTCATAGTTGACGTGTACCTATGATGAACATTACAGGCCTCTCTCATCTTTTTAAGTGGGAGAACTTGCACAATTGGTGGCTGACTAAATACTTTTTTCCCCCACTGTACACTCGAGGGGAAAAAAGATATAGTCTTTATTTCGTCCAGATGTACAGTATAAATCCAGTCCGAAATGCAACATTTAGAATAACAAATTAAATATATATATTTTTTACGCATCCATTATAATTCCTACTTTGAGACGGTTGACATGGTTATCCTAGATCAAGAATATGTTTTAGAACAGTAAGAAATATGCTAACATGAATGCCATTGCTAGCTAAATAGCTAGCTAAAATGGTTGCCTAGCAACAAACATCTTAACAAGATTTGTAAGAAGATATCTGAGAAGTTCGTAAGAAAAACATTAAATCTTAAGATATTGTTGAGAAATTGCACTTACAAACTTTTTTTTTTTCTTAATAAGCTTCTTAAGTTTGCGTAAGAAGTGTTTTGTGAATCTGGGCCCAGATTCACAAAACCCTTCTTACGCAAAAACTAAGGTCGTAAAGTACAATTCCTCAACAATATCTTAAGATTTAATGATTTTCCTATGAACATTTTGTTTTGTATGATTAAATGCTGTTCAAATGTCCTATGAATTAAATTAAAATGGCATGTCTATCAGCTTCTAGTGGGCCTACAATACAGTCATCAAATGTGAATTGCCATTAAATCTGGAGAGAAACATAATGGGGATGTATTCCAATCTGCTTTAAGGAGCTACACATTTACATGCTGAGGATGTTTTGGTAATATTAAGTAAAAATTAAATAAAACATTTTCTAAATGTTCTGAGCACCTCCAAGACAAGGTCAAATGTGTATTGTACAGTGGGGAAAAAAGTATTTAGTCAGCCACCAATTGTGCAAGTTCTCCCACTTAAAAAGATAAGAGAGACCTGTAATTTTCATCATAGGTACACGTCAACTATGACAGACAAATTGAGAATTTATTTCCAGAAAATCACATTCTAGGATTTTTTATGAATTTATTTGCAAATTATGGTGGAAAATAAGTATTTGGTCACCTACAAACAAGCAAGATTTCTGGCTCTCACAGACCTGTAACTTCTTCTTTAAGAGGCTCCTCTGTCCTCCACTCGTTACCTGTATTAATGGCACCTGTTTGAACTTGTTATCAGTATAAAAGACACCTGTCCACAACCTCAAACAGCCACACTCCAAACTCCACTATGGCCAAGACCAAAGAGCTGTCAAAGGACACCAGAAACAAAATTGTAGACCTGCACCAGGCTGGGAAGACTGAATCTGCAATAGGTAAGCAGCTTGGTTTGAAGAAATCAACTGTGGGAGCAATTATTAGGAAATGGAAGACATACAAGACCACTGATAATCTCCCTCGATCTGGGGCTCCACGCAAGATCTCACCCTGTGGGGTCAAAATGATCACAAGAACGGTGAGCAAAAATCCCAGAACCACATGGGGTGACCTAGTGAATGACCTGCAGAGAGCTGGGACCAAAGTAACAAAGCCTACCATCAGTAACACACTACGCCGCCAGGGACTCAAATCCTGCAGTGCCAGACGTGTCCCCCTGCTTAAGCCAGTACATGTCCAGGCCCGTCTGAAGTTTGCTAGAGTGCATTTGGATGATCCAGAAGAGGATTGGGGGAATGTCATATGGTCAGATGAAACCAAAATAGAACTTTTTAGTAAAAACTCAACTCGTCGTGTTTGGAGGACAAAGAATGCTGAGTTGCATCCAAAGAACACCATACCTACTGTGAAGCATGGGGGTGGAAACATCATGCTTTGGGGCTGTTTTTCTGCAAAGGGACCAGGACGTCTGATCCGTGTAAAGGAAAGAATGAATGGGGCCATGTATCGTGAGATTTTGAGTGAAAACCTCCTTCCATCAGCAAGGGCATTGAAGATGAAACGTGGCTGGGTCTTTCAGCATGACAATGATCCCAAACACACCGCCCGGGCAACGAAGGAGTGGCTTCGTAAGAAGCATTTCAAGGTCCTGGAGTGGCCTAGCCAGTCTCCAGATCTCAACCCCATAGAAAATATTTGGAGGGAGTTGAAAGTCCGTGTTGCCCAGCGACAGCCCCAAAACATCACTGCTCTAGAGGAGATCTGCATGGAGGAATTGGCCAAAATACCAGCAACAGTGTGTGAAAACCTTGTGAAGACTTACAGAAAACGTTTGACCTGTGTCATTGCCAACAAAGGGTATATAACAAAGTATTGAGAAACTTTTATTATTGACCAAATACTTATTTTCCACCATAATTTGCAAATAAATTCATTAAAATTCCTACAATGTGATTTTCTGGATTTTCTTTCCTCATTTTGTCTGTCATAGTTGACGTGTACCTATGATGAAAATTACAGGCCTCTCTCATCTTTTTAAGTGGGACAATTTGCACAATTGGTGGCTGACTAAATACTTTTTTTCCCCACTGTATGAACATCAACGGAGCATTATGTTAAACCTAAAACCAATATGCTATGAATGTCATAAAAACAGATTTATTTGGAACTTGTAAAACATTATGCAACATTGTGGGAATATTCTGTGTTACCTTCGTGAATATCTCAATAATATTTGTGCAACAATAAGGGAATGGTCTGTGCAACCTAACTTTAACATTGCATGTATGTCATCACAAATAAGCATATTTTCTGTTCTGGGAACTTTCTTGCAACATCAGACAATTGTTTTATGCACACTTTGTATAATCATCAACACGACTAGACTTTTTGTGTTATGAGAACATTTGCCGCAACCTATGAAATGTTCTGGAAACTTTCACAGAACCAATTTTGGTTTGCTGGGAAAACATTACTGGTACATTGTGTTATTAAATTACCTGGAAACCTAATGTGAACTTTTGGGAAAAACCTAATGTGAACTTTTGGGAAATGTTTAGTGGTGGTTGTTACAGATGTTGCGCACAACATTTTAGTGAATATTAGGAGAACATTAAGGATATTTAATTTAAAACATAAAAGAAGGAAAAATATTGATTAAAACCCTAACTAGAAATTAATGGTAATCTTAACTAATGTTCTGGGAATGTTCCCAGTTTGCTGGGATGAGTCTGAAACAGGAAATGTTCAAATCAATAGCTGTCGCTGAAATATCCTCTGACGTATCTGTCTGAGAATTGAAGTACCATGGCATGTTCACTACATGTACATTATGTTTACCATAACTCTCAATAGAGGCTTCAGAGCTGCCTACAGATCAAGTCCTGCTCTTTCAGTAGATCTTTACTCTAATTGATGATCATTCCCAGAAAGAAAAATGTAACACAGTGGAGCTTACTGCAATGTGAGATACTTAAAAGAGTTCTAAAAAAGACCACTGAAGTATCTCTGAATAAAGTTGGACTAACCAACCATAAGTGTGTGCCTCTGCCACGCCTCCACAATGACATTATAATGACCCTATCCTACACTGATGTTCTTTATGGAAAGCACTTAGCCTGTCCTTTAGATATAAAATATGCCCTCTAACTCTACAATGATAGCACTCCTTTGTAATCCAATTATTCGACTAATGTACTGCTCTTGAACTAATACATTTCCCCCAAACCCAATTCTCAGACTCTAGCTAAATGGATATGACCATTCTCTGTGGTTCTATAAAGTGTGTAATGTGGGGTAATCTAAGTGTCCATTAGAGGGTCACTGTGAGCACGAAGAGTTGTAGAGAGATTGATGAGAGCAGAACTTCACTTCCAAGAACACTAGGATGATACTGACTTGGGCACAACAGAGAGATTTAGGGAGAGTAAGCCCCATACTATGAGTCGATATTCATGTCATAAGAAGGAATTCCCTTCAACCATGCCCACAAATTGGGGAAAACAAACATTCTTTTCCATTGACCACAATTGTAAAAGAGCTAACTTTGTAGTCGATTTTTTGTTATACAGAAATAACAAAACATGCTGAAAAGCTGTTGTCGTTCAAAAATCCCGACCTACAGTTTGCAAATTACTGATCCCACGTAGGGAAATAGAGCCTGCGAGAATAGCGCTCTGGCTTTAAGCTATTCGGCATGGGAGAGTGGGAAATGTGGGGACCCGGTGTCCAAGTAGGCTACACATGCTGTAACTACAGTGAGGGAAAAAAGTATTTGATCCCCTGCTGATTTTCTACGTTTGCCCACTGACAAAGACATGATCAGTCTATCATTTTAATGGTAGGTTTATTTGAACAATGAGAGACAGAATAACAACAACAAAATCCAGAAAAACGCATGTCAAAAATGTTATGAATTGATTTGCATTTTAATGAGGGAAATAAGTATTTGACCCCTCTGCAAAACATGACTTAGTACTTGGTGGCAAAACCCTTGTTGGCAATCACAGAGGTCAGATGTTTCTTGTAGTTGGCCACCAGGTTTGCACACATCTCAGGAGGGATTTTGTCCCACTCCTCTTTGCAGATCTTCTCCAAGTCATTAAGGTTTCGAGGCTGAAGTTTGGCAACTCGAACCTTCAGCTCCCTCCACAGATTTTCTATGGGATTAAGGTCTGGAGACTGGCTAGGCTAGGCCACTTCAGGACCTTAATGTGCTTCTTCTTGAGCCACTCCTTTGTTGCCTTGGCCGTGTGTTTTGGGTCATTGTCATGCTGGAATACCCATCCACGATCCATTTTCAATGACCTGGCTGAGGGAAGGAGGTTCTCACCCAAGATTTGACGGTACATGGCCCCGTCCATCGTCCCTTTGATGCGGTGAAGTTATCCTGTCCCCTTAGCAGAAAAACACCCCCAAAGCATAATGTTTCCATCTCCATGTTTGACGGTGGGGATGGTGTTCTTGGGGTCATAGGCAGCATTCCTCCTCCTCCAAACACGGCGAGTTGAGTTGATGCCAAAGAGCTCCATTTTGGTCTCATCTGACCACAACACTTTCACCCAGTTCTCCTCTGAATCATTCAGATGTTCATTGGCAAACTTCAGACGGCCATGTATATGTGATTTCTTGAGCAGTGGGACCTTGCGGGCGCTGCAGGATTTCAGTCCTTCACGGCGTAGTGTGTTACCAATTGTTTTCTTGGTGACTATGGTCCCAGCTGCCTTGAGATCATTGACAAGATCCTCCAATGTAGTTCTGGGCTGATTCCTCACCGTTCTCATGATCATTGCAACTCCACGAGGTGAGATCTTGCATGGAGCCCCAGGCCGAGGGAGATTGACAGTTATTTTGTGTTTCTTCCATTTGCGAATAATCGCACCAACTGTTGTCACCTTCTCACCAAGCTGCTTGGCGATGGTCTTGTAGCCCATTCCAGCCTTGTGTAGGTCTGCAATCTTGTCCCTGACATCCTTGGAGAGCTCTTTGGTCTTGGCCATGGTGGAGAGTTTGGAATCTGATTGATTGACTGCTTCTGTGGACAGGTGTCTTTTATACAGGTAACAAGCTGAGATTAGGAGCACTCCCTTTAAGAGTGTGCTCCTAATCTCAGCTCGTTACCTGTATAAAAGACACCTGGGAGCCAGAAGTCTTTCTGATTGAGAGGGGGTCAAATACTTATTTCCCTCACTAAAATGCAAATCAATTTATAACATTTTTGACATGCGTTTTTCTGGATTTTTTTGTTGTTATTCTGTCTCTCACTGTTCAAATAAACCTACCATTAAAATTATAGACTGATCATTTCTTTGTCAGTGGGCAAATGTACAAAATCAGCAGGGGATCAAATACTTTTTTCCCTCACTGTATGTGTGTGGAATCCTTTAATCACAGGTATGACATTTAACTTATTTAGTATAATCCGTTTGCAACTCCACTCACTACTTGTAGCTGTATAGTCAGTTTGTTTGTGGTGTTTGTCTTGGCTAGCTTAATGTTCCGATCAGTAGCTAGCTAGCACTCACTCATGAGGCTACTAGCATCACATGAAAAGGGGCATGAGGGAAGCCCTACAATATTACATTTGTCGTGAGAATGCCTGGGAGCAGGCAATGTTGAAAAAGTAATCTTTAGACATGTTGTACTTTTCTTAAATGTAGTTTTGTAATGTACTTAAACAAGCATAAAAAATGTATTTCTAAAATATAGTTTTTGCTGTGAGCCAATGGGGTAAGCTAAGTAACCACATGTTATTTTCCCCACAGGTGGGCGGGGCCGCGACGTTCTTATATCAACTGGGACTATAGCACTGATCTAAGGTCAACTGTGCTGCTTTAGGTTGGGATATTCAGGGTTGGGATGGTTAAAGGTTATAGGCAAAGGTTACCCAGTTTTTTTTTGCATTTGTTCTTTAACAACAGCGAAATTCGGAAGACTCGCAAAATAACCAGAACACTAGAACAATGATCCTCATTAGTTGTTGTACCCTTGCAGATGCTACGATACCATTTATGTTACGTGCGTCTGTCCACAAAGATAATGAGCTCACAGGCTCAAATTTTTACGGTTGAGATCCAGCTCTTCCAATCAGGAAATAATCTGGTGCCAGGATAATTTGCCCTCTGACTGCCCACAGTGACCCTGCATTCAGACACTCGCGGCAGAAACGTTCCAAAAAGCAGAATCCAATCGGAATCTGCATTGACTACCATGGAGAGTGGACGTTTTTATTTCGTTTTCCACTTCGCTCAGCCAACCCGAGCCCACTGGAATGTATTAGCGAGACAGTGGTCAGTTTAGATTTATTTATATTTATTGAAATTTAAAATGGGTTGAGGTGCGACATTATATGCACACTTTCAGTGTGAATACGGGGTGAGAGTGATAGCGGTTGGTCAGATTTATGCTAAATCAGAAGACAAGACATCTAGCTAACTATAATAAATTACTTGAAACGACATTACAGTTTACAGTGATGTGTATTCATGGACAGCGCTTGGTGTGTGTGTGTTTGCTCTGATACGGTGTCTCTGTACTTGGCATGAGGGAATTGGGCCATTCATAATTGTGACTCGTTTCAGGAAACTGGGCGTATGTCGCATGTCACTACTTCACAGGAGAGGCATTTGTATGTAAACATATATTTTTTTATCAAAAACGTTTTTTGGGCAGTGTTCTGGAACATGTGAACTTTCATGTGCCTTAATAACAAACTTGTATTGCATCCGTAAATACAAATAAAATGGTTAAATTACGAGCCCAGTTGGTTTAGCCATGGAAAAAGACAGCAACCTTCCTGCTAGCCATGATTGGCTGAGATAATTAATGGATGAGCTAGACATGCCGGCAGATGAATTTGGATTGGTCTGCCATGTAGCATGCTTCTGTCTATAACGTGAGCTGCTCAGTATGTGTTGATAGTCCTTTCTACCGTGCCATTTTTGAAAGATATAACATTAGCCACCTAGAACTACTAAAGTTTTGATACTTTTCTCAACAACATTGATGCCCTGAATTTAGCAGGCGCTATCGACAGATAAGTTCAAAAAAGTGATGGACTACTTTCTGCACATGCCACGGTCAGTGTGAACCGGAGTGAGTTGACATAAAGCTGGCCAAACAAGATGTAGCTACAAACAAAACAGAGTTAAATGGTTCAAGTCTGGCGTGAAGCGTTCATCCATGTATACTGGTAAGAGTCTAGTTACATTTTCAGATATTATACATTTTTAATTCATTAGAGAGAACGTTAGCTCTCTGGCTCGCTAGCTAATGTTACGTGTATGATCTGTGTAGTAATATTATTAGAATCAGAAATCCATTTGCATTGCTAGTTATAGCCTAATGTTAGCTAGCTAACACTGATCCTAGTTGTTAGCTTTAACTGCCTGCAGATTCATACTACAGCTATGACAATGTATTTATTGGTAGTAAACTCAGCAAAAAAAGAAATGTCCTCTCACTGTCAACTGCGTTTATTTTCAGCAAACTTAACATGTGTAAATATTTGTATGAACATAACAAGATTCAACAACTAAGACATAAACTGAACACAGACATGTGACTAACAGAAATTGAATAATGTGTCCCTGAACAAAGGGGGGGAACAAAATCAAAAGTAACAGTCAGTATCTGGTGTGGCCACCAGCTGCATTAAGTACTGCAGTGCATCTCATCCTCAAGGACTGCACCAGATGTGCCAGTTCTTGCTGTGAGATGTTACCCCACTCTTCTACCAAGGCACCTGCAAGTTCCCTGACATTTCTGGGGGGAATGGCCCTAGCCCTCACCCTCCGATCCAACAGGTCCCAGACGTGCTCAATGGGATTGAGATCCGGGCTCTTCGCTGGCCATGGCAGAACACTGACATTCCTGTCTTGCAGGAAATCACGCACAGAACGAGCAGTATGGCTGGTGGCATTGTCATGCTGGAGGGTCATTTCAGGATGAGCCTGCAGGAAGGGTACCACATGAGGGAGGAGGATGTCTTCCATGTAACGCACAGCGTTGAGATTGCCTGCAATGACAACAAGCTCAGTCCGATGATGCAGTGACACATCGCCCCAGACCATGACGGACCCTCCACCTCCAAATCGATCCTGCTCCAGAGTACAGGCCTCGGTGTAACGCTCATTCCTTCGACGATGAACGCGAATCCGACCATCACCCCTGGTGAAACAAATCCGCGACTCGTCAGTGAAGAGCACTTTTTGCCAGTCCTGTCTGGTCCAGCGACGGTGGGTTTGTGCCCATAGGTGACATTGTTGCTGGTGATGTTTGGTGAGGACCTGCCTTACAACAGGCCTACAAGCCCTCAGTCCAGCCTCTCTCAGCCTATTGCGGACAGTCTGAGCACTGATGGAGGGATTGTGCGTTCCTCGTGTAACTCGGGCAGTTGTTGTTGCCATCCTGTACCTGTCCCGCAGGTGTGATGTTCGGATGTACCGATCCTGTGCAGGTGTTGTTACACGTGGTCTGCCAGTGCAAGGACGATCAGCTGTCCGTCCTGGCTCCCTGTAGTGCTGTCTACAGACATTGCAATATATTGCCCTGCCCACATTTGCAGTCCTCATGCAGCATGCCTAAGGCACGTTCACGCAGATGAGCAGGGACCATGGGCATCTTTCTTTTGGTGTTTTTCAGAGTCCTACGTTTTCATAACTGTGACCTTAATTGCCTACCATCTGTAGGCTGTTAGTGTCTTAACGACCATTCCACAGGTGCATGTTCATTAATTGGTTATGGTTCATTAAACAAGCATGGGAAACAGTGTTTAAACCCTTTACAATGATGATCTGTGAAGTTATTTGGATTTTTACGAATTATCTTTGAAAGACAGGGTCCTGAAAAAGGGACATTTCTTTTTTTGCTGAGTTTAGTATGATTTGGGATTGTGCCGGTTCATTGTTTAGCTAGCTAGCTAGTAGCTACATGTCTAAACAAAAGACACCACTTCGCCAGATGATTACATGACCCATCAAGTTAGCCAGGTGTGTCTGGGGGTGATTACGGCCATCTATTGTCTTTCATGAACATGTGTCAATGTCTAGACTATAGTGACCCATCCACTTAGCTACATGTGCCTGGGGGGTGGTTACAGCACTTCCTTGACCCATCAATTTAGACAAATGTGTCGGGTAAGCGTCATCTAATAATTATAAAATACTTTCTGTTTTTGATATTGCTACTATGCAAGTAACCATTTCACTGTACCGTTTACACCTTCTGTATCCTGTGCATGTGACAAATAAACATATATTTTATTTGATATAGTGTTTACCAGAGAGAGTAATGTGAAGAACAACATGACCTGCACCAAAGTCAGATCAGGATATAGGCCAAGGACTAGATAAAGTGTATTTGTACCTGGAGTTTTTCCTTATTGTAGGCTACTACTTTTACCACTTTAAGTCTTGAAATCTTTGGTTGTTTACTAAACTACTCACTCTGTTAAGCACATGACCTCACATGTGAATCCTTAAAGAGATGGGTGGGGCTAAGGCTTAAGAAGGCGTGAACGATGCTGAATGGGTGTAGACAAAGAAGAGCTCTCCAGTTGGTGTACCAAAACATTCAAGGGCCATTTTCTCAGTTTGGATTACAAGTTTATCAATTTTCAAAGCAGAAATACTTTCCCATTGTTCCTCAACTGCAGTGTATGATATACCATTTTCTAGTTTGTAGCCTCTACTTTTATCCAATGTAAAAAACACAATTTCAAATGTTTATACATAAGACCGAATCGAGGCAGTCAGTCACAATTACACTACCTCATACATCTCTGCCTCTTCTGTCCATTTTCATCCTCCTGTCATCTCCCTTTGTTGCTGCCGGTGCAACGGAGATGAGTAAGTGAGTGAGTCATCTTCCTCTCTCTACCTTAATTGAGTCTCCTACAACCATGCGCACCATTCTCCTTTCCCTCTCTTGCTCCTTTATGTTCTCCATGTCTCTTTCACTCTCCCTTTCCCCTCTCTCTTTTCATCACCCTCTGCCTTCATTATGCCTCCTTCAACCAGGTGCACCATTAATTTCTCTCTCTCTCTCTCTCTCTCTCTCTCTCTCTCTCTCTCTCTCTCTCTCTCTCTCTCTCTCTCTCTCTCTCTCTCTCTCTCTCTCTCTCTCTCTCTCTATTCTACATTGTAGAATAACAGTGAAGACATCAAAAATATGAAATAACACATATGGAGTCATGTAGTAACCAAAAAAGTGTTAAATAAATCAAAATATATTTTAGATTTTAGATTATTCAAAGTAGCCACCCTTTGCCTTGATGACAGCTTTGCACACTCTTGGCATTCTCTCAACCAGCTTCAACTCGAATGGTTTTCCAACAGTCTTGAAGGAGTTCCCACATATGCTGAGCACTTGTTGGCTGCTTTTCCTTCACTCTGCGGTCCAACTCATCCCAAACCATCTCAATTGGGTTGAGGTCAGGTGATTGTGGAGGCCAGGTCATGTGATGCAGCACCCCATCACTCTCCTTCTTGGTAAAATAGCCCTTACACAGCCTGGAGCTGTGTTGGGTCATTGTCCTGTTGAAAAACAAATGATAGTCCCTCTAAGCACAAACCAGATGGGATGGCATATCGCTGCAGATCGCTGTGGTAGCCATGCTTGTTAAGTGTGCCTTGAATTCTAAATAAATCACAGACAGTGTCACCAGCAAAGCACCCCCACACCATCACACCACCTCCTCCATGCTTCACGGTGGGAACCACACATGCTGACATCATCCGTTCACCTACTCTGCGTCTCACAAAGACACAGCGGTTGGAACCAAAAATCTGAAATTTGGACTCATCAGACAAAAGGACAAATTTCCACCGGTCTAATGTCCATTGCTCGCGTCTCTTCTTCTTATTGGTGTCCTTTAGTAGTGGTTTCTTTGAAACAATTTGACCATGAAGGCCTGATTCACACAGTCTCCTCTGAACAGTTGATTTTGAAATGTGTCTGTTACTTGAACTCTATGAAGCATTTATTTGGCCTGCAATTTCTGAGGCTGGTAACTCTAATTAACTTATCCTCTGCAGCAGAGGTAACTCTGGGTCTTCCATTCCTGTGGCGGTCCTCATGAGAGCCAGTTTCATCATAGTGCTTGATGGTTTTTGCGACTGCACTTGAAAAAACTTTCAAAGTTCTTCAAATGTTCCGAATTGACTGACCTTCATGTCTTAAAGTAATGATGGACTGTCGTTTACCTTTGTTTATTTCAGCTGTTCTTGCCATAATATGGACTTGGTCTTTTACCAAATAGGGTTATCTACCTTGTCACAACACAACTGATTGGCTCAAACACATTAAGAAGGAAAGGAATTCCACAAATTCACTTTTAAGAAGGCACACCTGTTAATTGAAATTCATTCCATGTGACTACCACATGAAGCTGGTTGAGAGAATGCCAAGAGTGTGCAAAGCTGTCATCAAGGCAATGGGTGGCTACTTTGAAGAATCTCAAATATAAAATATATTAAAGATTTGTGTAACACTTTTGACTGGTACTGTACAGCAAGAGCTAGCTGGGGGGGGTTCTAAGCTGACATATGGAATTGTTTTAAGATGGTCATACTATTGATCATTTAGGTATGTTATTTAGACTTTTAGGACCCATTTAGGTATAAAAAAATATATGAAAAAATGTATTTGATAAAATAGTGAATTTGGCCTGTACTACTATAGCCCAGAGAAATGCATTGAATAACATATTCATAAATGGCAAAAAAGACAGTCAAAAAAACAAAAAAAGAAACAAAGTGTTGAAGTGTTTGTCCTATATGTAGGAGATATAAGAAAGCTCAGTTGAACAATGACTTCTCAATGACCCAAGACCAGCTCAGTTAATCCCTACCATTGTGATAATGAGTCATCATAATGCTGCATCAAATGTACATTATCCTATGGGCGTTGGCAGACACAATGTAAGTAACTCAATTTATGTCCCCCTAATTGCCCTGAATACCTATTTTAATCCTCCAGCTATTGTATGCAGTAATCATGAGCCTATGAACTAGAGTTAAACTGTTAGCACTGAGGCGGTGTGCCCTAGTAGGAAGACCACTGTGTGCAGCTCACCCTGCACTATCAGCTCCAATATAAATAACATGAGCAAGTCTACTTCTGATAAGCTTCCCAGTAAAGCATTAAAAAACAATCAAGCAACCCAGAAAAGTGCTAAAAACAGCCCATATTAACATATGCAGACTGAGAAACAAGGTCTATGAAGTCAATAACTTGCTTGTAACAGATGACATTCATTTATTTATTTTTTATATTTTTAGCAGACACTCTTATCCAGAGCGACTTACAGTTCAGCGAGTGCATATATTTTCATACTGGCACCCCGTGGGAATCAAACCCACAACGCTGGCGTTGCAAACGCCATGCTCTACCAACTGAGCTACACAGGACCTTATTTAACTAGGCAAGTCAGTTAAGAACAAATTCTTATTTACAATGACGGCCTACCCCGGCCAAACCCTAACCCGGACGACGCTTGTTCAATTGTGCGCCGCCCTATGGACTCCCAATCACAGCTGGTTATGATACAGCCTGGAATCGAACCAGGGTCTGTAGTGACGTCTCTAGCACTGAGATGCGGTGCCTTAGACCACTGTGCCACATATTCTGACTATCTCTGAAACTCACTTAGATAATACCTTTGATGATACAGTGGTAGCAATACATGGTTATAACATCTACCATAAAGACAGAAATGCCAATGGGGGCGGTGTTGCGGTCCATATTCAGAAACCACATTCCTGTAAAGCTTAGAGACGATCTCATGTTAAATGCTGTTGAAGTAATATGGCTACAGGTTGATCTGTCTCACCTAAAGCCCATTATTGTGGGAAGCTGCTATAGACCACCAAGTGCTAACAGTCAGTATCTGGATAATATGTGTGAAATGCTTGATAATGTATGTGATATGAAACGAGAAGTATATTTTCTGGGTGATTTAAATATTGACTGGCTCTCATCAAGCTGCCCACTCAAGAAAACATTTCAAACTGTAACCAATGCCTGCAACCTGGTTCAAGTTGTCAGTCAACCTACCAGGGTATTTACAAACAGAACAGGAATGAAATCATCAACATGTATTGATCACATCTTTACTAATGCTACATACATTTGCTTTAAAACAGTATCCAAATCCATAGGATGTAGTGATCACAATATAGTAGCCATGTCTAGGAAAACCAAAGTTCCAAAGGCTGGGCCTAATATAGTGTATAAGAGGTCATACAAGAAGTTCTGTAGTGATTCATATGTTGATGATGTAAAGAATATTTGCTGGTCTGTGGTGTGTAATGAGTAGCAACCAGACGCTGCACTTGACACGTTTATGAAATTGCTTATTCCAGTTACTAATAAGCACGCACCCATTTAGAAAACGGTTAAATCCCCTTGGATTGATGAGGAACTGAAAAATTGTATTGTTGCTGACACTACACATCCAAGTATATCTGACCAAATTATAAAAGACAATAATTGTACTTCTGAATTCCATAAAGTCAGTGTGGAAGTGGTGAAATAATTACTGTTGTCTATCAACACCGACAAGCCACCGGGGTCTGACAATCTGGATGGAAAATTACTGAGGATAATAGCGGACGATATTGCCACTCCTATTTGCCACATCTTCAATTTAAGCCTACTAGAAAGTGTGAGCCCTCAGGCCTGGAGGGAAGCCAGTCATTCTGCTACCCAAGAATAGTAAAGCCCCCTTTACTGGCTCAAATAGCCAACCAATCAGCCTGTTACCAACCCTTAGTAAACTTCTGGAAAAAATGGTGTTTGACCAGATACAATGCTATTTCACAGTAAACTAATTGACAACAGACTTTCAGCACGCTTATAGGGAAGGACACTCAACAAGCACAGCACTTACACAAATGACTGATGATTGGCTGAGAGAAATTGATGATAAAATAATTGTGGGGGGCTGTCTTGTTAGACTTCAGTGCAGCTTTTGTCATTATCGATCATAGTCTGCTGCTGGAAAAACTAATGTGTTATGGCATTACACCCCTGCTATAATGTGGATAAATAGTTACTTGTCTAACAGAACACAGAGGGTGTTCTTTAATGGAAGCCTCTCCAACATAATCCAGGTAAAATCAGGAATTCCCCAGGGTAGCTGTTTAGGCCCCTTACTTTTTTCAATCTTTACTAACGACATGCCACTGGCTTTGAGTAAAGCCAGTGTGTCTATGTATGCGGATGACTCCACACTATACACCTCAGCTACTACAGCAACTGAAATGACTGCAACACTTAACAAAGAGATGCAGTTCGTTTCGGAATGGGTAGCAAGGAATACGTCAGTCCTAAATATTTCCAAATCTAAAAGCATTGTATTTGGGACAAATCATTCACTAAACCCTAAACCTCAACTACCTCTCGTAATGAATAATGTGGAAATTGAGCAAGTTGAGGTGACTAAACTGCTTGCAGTCACCCTGGATTGTAAACTTGTCACGGTTTACTAAGCCAGAACCCAGAAGCAGACCAGGACAAGGTAAGTGGTGTCAAAAGGTGAGTGTTTATTTACTGAACCAAGGGTGAAGGGAAATAATCCAGGGAACAGAGCGGCGGCGTGGAGGAGTTGTAGAGGGTCCAGTGGTTGATCCGATGATGGCTCGGCAGCCGCCGACCATCAGGCAGAGGTTGGGTAGAGGTTCCGGACGAGTGACTGTGGGGAGAACAAAAACGGAGGTAAGTACCAGGCAGGTCAACAGGGTGCAACAAAACAACAAAAACTAACTCTAGTACTGAGGCTGATACGCCGGCAAAACATACTGTTCATGGCTAACGATCCGGCAGGAACTGGATGTTGGGCCAGACCCTAAGAAGGGTGATGATTAGGCCCAGGTGTGCCGATTGCTGATGGGAAGCAGGTGCGGAAACAAGAGCGCTCCCCGGAGCGTTCCCGAACCCTCGGGAAACAGGAGCTACGACCAGAAACACTCGTCACCAGACAGGACCCGACTCAGACCGCCGGGATCGTTACAGTACCCCCCCCTCCGACGAACGCCACCGGGCGGACTCCCCGGAGCGCCAGGATGGAGGCGGTAGAAGTCCCTGATGAGATCCGGATCTAGGACCTGTCGCCGCGGAATCCAACTCCTCTCCTCAGGACCATACCCCTCCCAGTCCACGAGATACTGGAAACCCCGGCCCCGCCGTCGGGAATCCATGATGCGCCGCACCGTGTAGGCAGGACCACCTCCGATCATCCGAGGAGGAGGAGGAGGAGGCGGAGGAGGCAACAGAGGACTGAGGAGGACAGGCTTGAGGCAGGAGACATGAAAGGTGGGATGGACTCTGAGCGTCCTCGGTAGTTTGAGTCGAACTGCCACTGGATTGATCACCTTCTCCACCACAAACGGACCAATGAACTTCGGTAATAACTTCCTAGACTCAGTCCGTAACGGAAGATCCCGTGTGGCCAACCAAACCCTATCTCCGATGGTATAGGTGGGAGCGGGGATCCGGCGACGATTCGCCTGGAGCTGATACCGGTCCGAACCTCTAAGGAGTGCCTTTCTGGCCCGATGCCAGGTCCGGTGGCAACGACGAATGTGGGCCTGAACAGAAGGCACTGAGAGCTCCTTCTCCTGAGAAGGGAACAGGGGAGGTTGGTAGCCATACAGGCACTGGAAGGGAGACATCCCAGTGGCAGATGTAGGGAGAGTATTGTGGGCATACTCAACCCAAGGCAACTGAGAGGCCCAGGAGGTGGGGTTGGAAGAGACCAGACAGCGTAGCGTGGATTCCATCTTCTGGTTGGCTCTCTCCGCCTGACCATTGGATTGGGGGTGAAAACCAGATGTGAGACTGACTGTAGCTCCAATGGCCGAACAGAAGGACTTCCAGACAGCAGAGGTAAACTGAGGGCCACGGTCGGAAACGATATCACTGGGCAAACCGTGGACCCTGAAAACCTCCCTAACCAGGATCTCGGACGTCTCCGAGGCAGAGGGAAGCTTGGCAATCGGCACAAAGTGGGCGAACTTGCTGAATCTGTCCACGATAGTCAGAACGACCGTGTTCCCCTCAGAAGCCGGGCAACCCCGTGACGAAGTCCAGGGCCAGATGCGACCATGGACGCCCGGGGAATAGGAAGGGGGGTGAAGTAGTCCAGAGCTGGGCCGATTGGTACTCTTATTCTGCGCACACACTGGACAGGCAGCAACAAAACCCCGAGTATCCTCGGCCATGGCAGGCCACCAAAAACGTCTGCGAAGAAACGCCATAGTCCGAGCCACGCCAGGGTGACAAGCCATCTTACTGGCGTGGGACCACTTGAGAACAGCAGGACGAACCGACTCAGGCACAAACAACCGACCGGGTGGACCGTTACCGGGACCGGGCTGAGTCCGAAGGGCCGCCAGCACCTCCTCCTCAATCTTCCACATGACTGCTCCCACGACGCAGTTCCGGGGGAGAATAGTCTCGGTCTTGGACCCACTCTCCTCCGTCTTGGAGAACATCCGGGACAAGGCGTCCGCCTTGCCGTTCTTAGACCCAGGTCGGAACGTCAGGACAAACTTGAATCGTCCGAAAAACAACGCCCACCTGGCCTGACGGGAGTTGAGACGTTTCGCCGATTGCACGTAAGCAAGATTCTTGTGGTCAGTCCAGACAATAAACGGTTGCTCCGCCCTCCAACCAGTGGCGCCACTCCTCCAAGGCAAGTTTCACCGCGAGAAGCTCCCGGTTACCCACATCGTAATTCCTCTCCGCAGGTGAAAGGCGACGAGAGTAGTAGGCGCAGGGATGGAGTTTACTGTCCGTGGAGCATCGCTGCGACAGGATGGCGCCAACTCCCACATCAGACGCGGGTCCACTTCAACAACGAACTGACGGGCCGTGTCCGGTTGAGAGAGAATCGGTGCGTTGGTGAATCGCCTCTTCAAATCCAGAAACGCTCGATCCGCCTCCGGATTCCACTTGAAAGTCCTGATGCTGGAAGTCAAGGCAGTTAATGGAGCGGCCACACGGCTGTAATCCCCGGATGAATCTGCGGTAGAAATTCGCAAACCCCAAAAATCTCTGGAGCTGCAATCTCGTACCGGGCTGGGCCCATTCCAGAACCGCTCTAACCTTCTCCTGGTCCATCCTAATCTCTCCCCTGGAGATGATGTACCCGAGAAAGGATGTTGTGTGGGCGTGAAACTCGCACTTCTCGGCCTTCACGAACAGGCGATTCTCCAACAATCGCTGCAGAACCTGCCGGACATGCTGGACGTGGTCGGAAGGTTCCTTCGAGAAGATCAGAATGTCATCCAGGTAAACAAACACGAAGAGACCGATCATATCTCTCAGGACGTCGTTCACCATACTCTGGAATACCGCTGGAGCATTGGTCAGTCCAAACGGCATCACCTGATACTCGAAGTGCCCCATCGGTGTATTGAAACCCCGTCAACCACTCGTCCCCCTCTCTGATCCGGACCAGGTGATACGCATTGCGTAGGTCTAACTTGGTGAACACCGTAGCACCCTGTAAGGAGTCGAAGGCAGAACTCATCAAGGGCAGGGGATACTTGTTCTTGACCGTGATGTCATTCAACCCCCGATAGTCAATACATGGTCGAAGAGAGCCATCCTTCTTACCCACAAAGAAGAATCCTGCCCCCAGGGGGTGATGACGAGGGACGAACGAGACCAGCAGCTAGGGACTCCTTGATGTAGGTCTCCAACGCCTCACGTTCAGGTCGGGAGATACTGTATAACCTTCCCTTGGGGTAGACAGCTCCAGGGACCAGGTTGATGGCACAATCATATGGTCGGTGGGGGAGGGAGTGACAGAGCCTTCTGCTTACTGAAAACCTCCCCCAAATCGTGATATGTCTCGGGAACCAGGGACAAATCTGGAGGTTTAGCCTCAATCACCTGACTGGGAACCGAATGGGGGCAGGCAGTCTTGAGACAGTTAGCATGACAATCCAGGCTCCAACTCGTTACCTTGCCCGTCACCCAATCGAACGTGGGATTGTGTTCCTTCAACCAGGGGTATCCAAGGACCAGAGGAACATGGGAAGACGGCAGAATGAAAAATGAAATCATCTCAGAATGATTCCCTGACAACCGCATCTTAACCGGTTCAGTCCTCATCGTGATACGTGCCAGACTACTGCCGTTCAGAGTGGTCGCTTCAATGGCTTCCGGCAATTGCTCCTTGGAAAGCCCCAGCTGTTCCACCAACTCGGCATCAAGAAAGCTTCCATCGGCACCTGAATCGATAAAAGCGTTAAGCGCTAAGCTCTGATTCCTGTTCACAAGGGTAGCCGGGAAGCGGGGTCTGACAGAGGTACTGAGAGGTTGAAACTGGCTCGCTAAAAGTCCTCCCAACTTTAGCGAGCCGGGCAGTTTGACGACCGCCGGGAACAAGTGGAGATGTAATGTCCCGAGCTACCACAGTAGAGGCAGCAGTTGGTCTTACGTCTATGTTGACGCTCCTCCTTGGTTAACCCGTGCCGCCCCACTTGCATGGGTTCCGAATCGGGAGAGAGGACCTCTCCACTAATCCACTGTGGTGGAGAATGATCGATGTGTTCTGGTCCACCACCCGACCCGACTGGGAACTGAGAAACTGATCGATTGGACGGACCCCATTGCTTCTCCCTCCTTCGCTCTCGGACTCGATTATCCACCCGAATGGACAAGGCTACCAAGCTGTCCAGGTCACTAGGCTCCGGATAGGAGATCAACTCATCCTTGAGCTGCTCCGACAGACCCTGGTAAAAGGCCGCTTGCAGAGACTCCTCGTTCCACCCACTCTCCACAGCCAACGTCTTGAACTCAATCACGAAGTCGGCCACGCTGCGAGTTCCTTGGCGAAGCGAAAACAGGCGCCTAGCTGCGTCCCTCCCTCGGACGGAATGGTCGAAGAGCTTCCTCATCTCGGCCGTGAACCCCTGGTATGAAGCCATGCAGGGATCCTGTCGTTCCCAAACGGCTGAAGCCCACTCCAGCGCACGACCACGCAGCAACTCAATCACAAAGGCTATCCTAGCCTTGTCTGTGGCATAAGAGTAGGGCTGTAGATCGAACACTAGTCCACACTGCATAAGGAAGGAACGGCATCTTCCCAGCTCCCCCTCATATTTATCCGGCGTCGGAACCTTGGGCTCACGGATGGCCACAGCTTCAGAAGCGGCAGGCGAGATGGATGAAACCGGTAGTGGATCCTCCACCGGCCACTTGCGTTGGTTCTGGACCTCCGTCAGACCGGTAGAAAGGTTCCGAACTGACAACGCGATCTCCTGTAGTACCGTGCTATGATGGCCCAACATCTTCTCCTGCTGGGTAATAGCATGGCGAACAGAGTCCAGGTCCGCTGGGTTCATTACTGGCCGGATCGTTCTGTCACGGTTTACTAAGCCAGAACCCAGAAGCAGACCAGGACAAGGTAAGTGGTGTCAAAAGGTGAGTGTTTATTTACTGAACCAAGGGTGAAGGGAAATAATCCAGGGAACAGAGCGGCGGCGTGGAGGAGTTGTAGAGGGTCCAGTGGTTGATCCGATGATGGCTCGGCAGCCGCCGACCATCAGGCAGAGGTTGGGTAGAGGTTCCGGACGAGTGACTGTGGGGGAGAACAAAAACGGAGGTAAGTACCAGGCAGGTCAACAGGGTGCAACAAAACAACAAAAACTAACTCTAGTACTGAGGCTGATACGCCGGCAAAACATACTGTTCATGGCTAACGATCCGGCAGGAACTGGATGTTGGGCCAGACCCTAAGAAGGGTGATGATTAGGCCCAGGTGTGCCGATTGCTGATGGGAAGCAGGTGCGGAAACAAGAGCGCTCCCCGGAGCGTTCCCGAACCCTCGGGAAACAGGAGCTACGACCAGAAACACTCGTCACCAGACAGGACCCGACTCAGACCGCCGGGATCGTTACAAAACTGTCATGTTCAAAACGTATTGATACAACAGTAGCTAAGATGGGGAGAAGTCTGTCCATGATAAAGCGCTGCTCTGCCTTCTTAACTACATTATCAACAAGGCAGGTCCTACAGGCCCTAGTTTTGTCGCACCTAGACTACTGTTCAGTAGCGTGGTCAGGTGCCACAAAGAGGGACTTGGGAAAATTGCAGTTGGCTCAGAACAGGGCAGCACGGCTGGCCCTTAGAAGTACACGGAGAGCTAACATTAATGACATGCATGTCAATCTCTCATGGCTCAAAGTGGAAGAGAGATTGACTTCATCAATACTTGTTTTTGTAAGAGGTGTTGACAAGCTGAATGTACCGAGCTGTCTGTTTAAAATACTAGCACACAGCTCAGACACCCATGCATACCCCACAAGACATGCCACCAGAGGTCTCTTCACAGTCCCCACGTCCAGAACAGACTATGGGAGGCGCACAGTACTACATAGAGCCATGACTACATGGAACTCTATTCCACATCAGGTAACAAATGCATGCAGTGGAATCAGATTAAACCATTAAGTTGTGGTGACTGAAAATCTGCTATCAGAAGTGAAACCTAACTGTGCATGTAATCACTCACACAGGAGAGAAACAACATGGCTGCTCTGTATGTGGTAGAAGATTCTCTCATGGGCTGACTTGCTGAGGCATGTGTAAAATGTCAAAAATGAAAGGAAGATGAAAACAGAAATAAGAAAGAAAATAAAGACAATGTCAGAAGTTGGGAATAAAACAAGTACGTGGCCAGTATGATGCAGGTAAACGTTAGTGAACTATATACAGGTTATATTTTAAAAGAATATATAGTGTATAAGGAGCAGATCAGCCTAGGATTGACATGCTGTAACAGGACGCACAGTCACCACAGCTAAATGTTGTTTCTCCTGTGTGAGTCAGAATATGTCTGTTTGTAGCCCAAACTGTTCGGACGCTACAGACAGAAGTTGGCAGATCGGCTGTACCGACTTCAGACAAGTCCCAAAACGCTTGTGGGGGATAGTAGAGCAAAACGGAGAGTTTAATTTTTCAATAGTTTGTAGGCCAAACTGTTCGGAAGCTACGATTTTGTGAGAAAACGATTTTCTGGTTGTCTCATGGTCTAATAAACACCGCTGTAGCTCTGTCACTTTTCACCGCAGATGCGGAAGTGCGACATAGGCGGATGTAATGGATTGAGATGCATCCAATGCAAAAAAAACAAACATATATCTCTAGCTTAAATTGACTTATTTTGATTATGTTAATTAGATTTCCATGACCTCAGGGGGTTAATGTCATGTTTGGATTTTTGTTGTCACTGTGCTGTTGTTGTCTTTGTAAAGTGAAAATATATAAATATAAATAGCACCAACAAAAAAAGTAATTTGTTTTGGAATGCCTCTCAGAGTGATGAGAGAATTGTGAAACTGATGTTACTGATACAAACCATCTGATCATGCTCTCCGTAGCCGATGTGCGTGAGACCTGTTTCAACCTGACTACCATAGTCCCTGTGCCCAATAACACCAAGGTAAGCATGGCATTTGCAACGCCAGGGTTGTGGGTTCGATTCCCACGGGGGGTATGAATAAAAAAAAATAAAAAATAATAATAAAGTAATGTATGCACTAACTGTAAGTCGCTCTGGATAAGAGCGTCTGCTAAATGACTTAAATGTAAATGTAATCTGTCTAAATGACTATCGCCCCAAAGCACTCACATCTGTAGCCATTAAATGCTTTGAAAGGCTTGTCATGGCTCACATCAACACCATCATCCCAGACACACTGGACCCACTCCAATTTGCATACCGCCCCAACAGATTCACAGATGACGCAATCTCTATTGCACTCCACACTGCCCTTTCCAACTTGGACAAAAGGAACACATACGTGAGAATGCTGTTCATTGACTACAGCTCAGCATTCAACACCATAGTGCCCTCAGAGGTCATCACTAAACTAAGGTCCATGGGACTGAACATCTCCCTCTGCAATTGGATCCTGGACTTCCTGACGGGCCACCCCCAGGTGGTGAGTGTAGGCAACAACACATCCACCATGCTAACCCTCAAAAAGGGGGCCCCTCAGGGGTGCGTGCTTAGTCCCCTCCTGTACACCCAGTTCACCCACAACTGCGTGGCCGCGCACAACTCCAACACCATCATTAAGTTTGCCCACTACACGACATTGGTAGGCCTGATCGCCGACGATGATGAGACAGCCTATAGGGAGGAAGTCAGAGACCTGGCAGTGTGGTGCCAGGACAACAACATCTCCCTCAACGTCAGCAAGACAAAGGAGCTGATCGTGGACTACAGGAAATGCAGGGCCGAGCACGCCCACATTCACATTGACAGGGCTGTAGTGGAGTGGGTCGAGAGCTTCAAGTTCCTTGGTGTCCACATCACTAAGAATCTATCATGGTCCAAACACACCAACACAGTCGTGAAAAGGGCACGACAACGCCTCTTCCCCCTCAGAAGGCCGAAAAGATTTGGCATGATCCTCAGAACGATCCTCAGATTCTTTCAGATCCTCAGAAAGTTATACAGCTGCACCACCGAGAGCATCTTGACTGGCTGCATCACCGCTTGGAATGGCAACTGCTTGACATCCGACCGCAAGGCGCTACAGAGGGTAGTACGTACGGCCCAGTACATCACAGCAGCTGAGCTCCCTGCCATCCAGGACCTCTATACCAGGCGGTGTCAGAGGAAGGCCCCAAAAATTGTCAAAGACTCCAGCCACCCAAGCCACAGACTGTTCTCTGCTACCGCACGGCAAGTCTGGAACCAACAGCAACCTGAAGAGCTTCTACCCCCAAGTCATAAGACTGCTAAATAGCTAATGAAATGGCTACCCGGACTAATGGCATTGACACTTTTTTGCACTAACGCTCTGACTCTATGCACACACACTTGACTCTACCAACACACAACCACATAATTGCATAGACACCCGAACACACACACACGCTTACACACACATAACATGCACACACATGCATACTAAAGCCACACACTCACACACACACTTTCACACTCACCACATACACTGCTGCTACTGTCTATTATTTACCCTGTTGCCTAGTCACTTTACCCCTACCTATATGTACAGTACATAGCTACCTCAATTACAACTTATCTGTGTCAATTGGTAGAGCATGGCACTTGTAATGCCAGGGTCGTGGGTTCGATCCCCGGGACCACCCATACGTAAAAATGTATGCACACATGACTGTAAGTCGCTTTGGATAAAAGCGTCTGCTAAATGGCATATTATTATTATTATATTATTCTCAAGGAAGTCCTGGAGTCACTAACGCCAGGAGAGGTGTGACGACTGATGAAATTTGAATCGATTAAATTAATGTTACTGTGTAAATGAAATTGTTGTGTTTGGTTTGATTCAAGAACTTATAAAGAGCTGCACATTTGTATATGTCTTATTACATTGTATGTTTTCTGGTTGATGTATTTTTAAAGTGACTAGATTGAAATTGTATGTTGGGTTGACTGGTTATCAGGCACATTCCTGTTGTCTGGTCATAATATTCAAATTGAATTGATTGGATTAGAATCTGTGTGTGTTGTTCCTGTTTTTTGTTTTTACTAAATAAGTGCTAAGAAATGTTAATTCAGGTTGAGGGTGCGTTCCCGCTTGAATTTGGTTAAAAGAGCAGTGAATTCGCTCATACTTTGAGAACTTGCTACCAAGCTCCTGTGTATATCAGATATACCTAGTTTTTTCTCTTAGAGATTATTCTGAACTGAAGACACGTTAAGTCTTAACATTTTAGTCATTTAGCAGACGCTCTTATCCAGAGCAACTTACAGGAGCATTTAGGGTTAAGTGCCTTGCTTAAGGGCAGGCACATCGACAGATTTTTCACCTAGTCGGCCCGGGGATTAGAACCAGCAACCTTTCGGTTACTGGCACAACGCTCTTACCCACTAAGCTACCTGCCACCCTATTGGTTCTAACCTATTGGAGATAGTTATTTACTCAGTGTTATTTTGTAATGTATCATGTATTTCATGCAGTCTTGTGTTCGAGACAACCTAAAGCGAGACCGATTCAAGACAAAGACCGGAGCAAATCGAGTCAGAGTCAAGACCAAGACCGGAAGGGGCCCGAGACCGAGACCAGAAAAATGTGAATCCAATTCAAGACCATGATTGTAATTTTGTGAAATCACCACTATAATAAGAGTTCAAATTGTCCAGTATTTCTGTGTTTATATTTCAGAACAACATATGGATTCTTTAGACATTCAGAATAGTGAAAATATGCATTCTGAGGGATAATAGAGCCACTCTAGAAATGATTACTAATGTCACACCCTGGCTCTGGGACTCTATATGTTGAGCCAGGGTGTGTTCATTCTATGTGTTCTGTTTCTTTGTTTGGGTGTTCTAGGTTGGTTATTTCTATGTTTGCCTGTGTGACTCCCAATCAGAGGCAACGAGTGTCAGCTGTCGGCTGGTTGTCTCTGATTGGGAGCCATATTTAACTGTCTGTGTTTCACTTTGTGTTTGTGGGTTTTTGTTCCTTGTCGGTCTTTGTCACCGTGGACTTCACGAGTCGTTTATTGTTTTGGTTTTTGTGCTTTAATATAATAAAGTATGATGTTCGCTCAACACGCTGCGCATTGGTCTACTTCGCTTCAAGACGATCGTGACAGAAAAACCCACCGTAAAAGGACCAAGCAGCGTGTCCAGGAGCAGGCAGACTGGACATGGGAGGAAGCGCCAGGAAAGGAGATGGAGAGGCTGGCGATGGCCCAGGTGGGCAAATCGTGGTCCTGGGAAGACATGCTCGGGGGCAAGGGACCTTGGGGTAGGATTAAGGCCCTGGCGAGAGAGGAGCAGCGGCGTCAGCAGTGCCATCGTCGGAAGGACGAGAGGCACCCCCAATAATTTTTTAGGGGGGGGCACACGGCATGGGCGACTGGGCAGCAGGAGGCTGCCACAGGGCGAAATGGGAGACGAGGAGAGAAGGCCACCGGGTTACGGGAGCCATTGGCGAGAGGAGGGAAGGAAGTTGTAGAGGCACGGCGAGAGGTACTGAGGTGTATTGCCAGTCCGGTCCGGCCCGTTCCTGATCCCCGTTTAAGGCCAGTGGTGTGTGTTCCCAGTACGGTCCGGCCTGTTCCTGCTCCACGCACCAAACCTACGGTGTGCGTCGCCAGCCCAGCATGGCCTGTCCCTGCTCCACGCACCAAGCCTACGGTGTGCGTCGACAGCCCAGCCCGGCCTGTTCCTGCTCCACGCACCAAGCCTACGGTGTGCGTCGTCAGCCCAGCCCGGCCTGTCCCTGCTCCACGCACCAAGCCTACGGTGTGCGTCGCCAGCCCAGCCCGGCCTGTTCCTGCTCCACGCACCAAGCCTACGGTGTGCGTCGCCAGCCCTGTCCGGCCTGTCCCTGCTCCACGCACCAAGCCTACGGTGTGCGTCGTCAGCCCAGCCCGGCCTGTCCCTGCTCCACGCACCAAGCCTACGGGGTGCGTCGCCAGCCCTGTCCGGCCTGTCCCTGCTCCACGCACCAAGCCTACGGTGTGCGTCGTCAGCCCAGCCTGGCCTGTCCCTGCTCCACGCACCAAGCCTACGGGGTGCGTCGCCAGCCCTGTCCGGCCTGTCCCTGCTCCACGCACCAAGCCTACGGTGTGCGTCGCCAGCCCTGTCCGGCCTGTCCCTGCTCCACGCACCAAGCCTACGGTGTGCGTCGACAGCCCTGTCCGGCCTGTCCCTGCTCCACGCACCAAGCCTACGGTGTGCGTCGCCAGCCCTGTCCGGCCTGTTCCTGCTCCACGCACCAAGCCTACGGTGTGCGTCGACAGCCCAGCCCGGCCTGTCCCTGCTCCACGCACCAAGCCTACGGTGTGCGTCGACAGCCCAGCCCGGCCTGTCCCTGCTCCACGCACCAAGCCTACGGTGTGCGTCGCCAGCCCAGCCCGGCCTGTCCCTGCTCCACGCACCAAGCCTACGGTGTGCGTCGTCAGCCTGGTCCAGCTCGTTCCTGCCACACGCACCAAGCCAGGGGTGCGAGTCGTCAGCCTGGTCCAGCCCGTTCCTGCCACTCGCACCAAGCCAGGGGTGCGAGTCATCAGCCTGGTCCAGCCCGTTCCTGCCACTCGCACCAAGCCAGGGGTGCGAGTCGTCAGCCTGGTTCAGCCCGTTCCTGCTACTCGCACCAAGCCCGGGGTACGAGTCGTCAGCCTGGTAAGGCCCGTCGCTGCTCCACGCACCAAGCCTAGGGTGCGAAGTCGTCAGTCCGGCACAACCCGTGCCTGGGTCATCGGTGCCAATTCAGGTACCGCTCAACTGCTCCACTAAGGAGCTGAAGCCTACCGCCCTGCTACGTCCAGTCCAGCTCCAGCCAGCGGGGCCAGACCGGACCAGGGGCGCTATGGGGGGTTTGTTGGAGGGTGGTGGGCAAGGCCGGAGCCAGAACCGCCGCCGAGGAGGTATGCCCACCCAGCCCTCCCTGTTTTGCTTCGTATTTAGGCGCGGTCGCAGTCCGCACCTTTAGGGGGTACTGTCACACCCTGGCTCTGGGACTCTATATGTTGAGCCAGGGTGTGTTCATTCTATGTGTTCTGTTTCTTTGTTTGGGTGTTCTAGGTTGGTTATTTCTATGTTTGCCTGTGTGACTCCCAATCAGAGGCAACGAGTGTCAGCTGTCGGCTGGTTGTCTCTGATTGGGAGCCATATTTAACTGTCTGTGTTTCACTTTGTGTTTGTGGGTTTTTGTTCCTTGTCGGTCTTTGTCACCGTGGACTTCACGAGTCGTTTATTGTTTTGGTTTTTGTGCTTTAATATAATAAAGTATGATGTTCGCTCAACACGCTGCGCATTGGTCTACTTCGCTTCAAGACGATCGTGACAACTAACCCAAACACTGTGGGGAACAATGGGCTTTCTATGCCTTCAGAGAAGGGCTAAGGATTTATAAAATAATGATTATAATAATATAATAATAATGATAATGATATATTTTCAATGATGTTATGATTTAATCTCTTCATTTTGTTTTGGAAAAGAAAGGGTTAACACTGAAGAGAAAAAAAGATCCAATCAGGATTTTTCTTTGCTGGTCTCTGGCAAAGTCAGCCACTGGCTAGGCCAGGGGTACTCAACTACTATTTGAGAAGGTCCAGTGACACAAATTTCCTAGGTGGCAAAGGTCTGTATGGATATCGTCCTTTATCGGCGCTGTGGTACAGTGTAGTAACAAACATAGTCGTCTACAACATAGGAAACGTGGTTATATAAAATGTACATTAAATACATTAAATTAGACTAGGAATTTGAATTAGTTACAACTTCTTTCGAATGTGCAACATTGCATAAACATTGCTGAAGAACAAAAGTGGTTGCATAATTGTCTGTGCAAAAAGTGCACTGTGAACCATTGTACATGGGCCTTGAATATTTTGTTTAAATATTTAAATAAAATAAAGTGCATGTTTTCTGGAGAACAAAGGAGAGTTGAACAAAAATAGTAATCTGAATGCACATAACGTCACTGTGGGCCATGCAATATTGATGAATAAGTCAGTCTGGGCCTTGCCCTGCATTAATGAGAAAAATTACACTCTCCTGCCAATGCTTTGAACTTTGGCACAAATGGTGTGAGAGCAACTCTGATCATTGGTGAGCCTGGTGTGGTATTTGTTTTAAATAAAGTTAATTGTGGAGAAGGCTGATTCACAGCTGTATGTGGAGCCAAACATGGTCAGGATGTATAGTGCCAGTTTCTTGAGCACAGGGACATCAGCTGCAGGCACCATCTTTCCCCAGAAAGTGACAGGGTCACAATCACCAGCCTGCTCCTTCAAAGCCCCATTTGCTTGCAGCTCAATCAACTCCATTTGCAGTGATGCAACATCTACCCATCTGAAGATATTTTTTGCTTCTTCTGACAACTTTGTCACATTTGTGACCAAGAAGGAGTTATGGATGAGCAGCAGCAGTTGACTTCCAACAGTGAAGTCATCAAAGCGAGCCTTGAAGTTATCCATCAGCTTCTGGATGAAATCAACATGGTTGGAAACATCTTTGTCTCCCTGCGTTTGCACCAGAAGATTGGGGAGGTGGACAAGCTCTCCCTGGAGATCATTCTTGAAAAGCTCAACTTTCTTCTGGAAAGCCCGGACTGCTGTTATCATATCACACGCTGTGTTGTCCCATCCCTGCAGCTTAACATTCAGTTGATTAAGGTGTGATGTAATGTTTGTCAAAAATGCAACTGTTTCCATCTTCTCCTCATCTTCCAAAAACTCAGAAAACTGATATGCCTTGTCACTCTTTTGCTCTGATAAGAAAGCTTTGATTTCCTCCTGAATGGCCCAAAAGCGTTCCAAAACTCTGCCTTTGTGAGCCATCTGACATTGTTGTGCAGTAGTAAGTCATCAAAACTGGCATTGATCTCTGTCAGAATGCCTAGTAGAAGGCGGTGTTGTAGGGATGATGTTGCTCTCAAAAGGTTGATCAGTTTCATTATTGTTGTCATGACCTCAGAATACTATTTTCTCAGACTGGCACACAGGACAGATTGATGGATGATGCAGTGATATGATGTCAGGTCAGGGTGGTCCTCTTTCAAACGTGCAACCAGTCCCCTTCCTCTTCCTATCATGGCTGGAGCACCATCTGTGGTGATGGAGACCACTGACTTCAGATCTATCCCCCTTTTTGTCAGCATCCCTTTGATGGCCTCATGGATATCCTCTCCCCGTGTGTGTGATTCTAGATTTGTTAAGAAATGCATGGTGCATTCTGAATGGCCTCATCAAGTTGTGAAGTTAACTCTTGAACTAATATTTCAGTTCTTCTCATTGCTGTGGAATCTGACAGTGGGACAGTTTGATATTTTCCTTTTTGTTTACTATCAAGCAAGGTCTCAGCAACTTCACTCACGCATTCTTTAACCATGTCTGTGTCAGTAAATGGCTTTTTGCGTTTTCCCAAAACCCAAGCTATTCTTAGTGAGCACTCCATTGCACGTTCTTGGGCTGTCAGGGAATGCACAAGAACTTTGGTGGACATCGCATATTGGGCTTTGAGCTGATTTATTTTTCTCGTTCTCACCTCTGTGTTTTGGGGATACGTTTGCTCGAAATGACTGTGTTTTGTGTCATAGTGGTGCTTCACATTGGCACGTTTCACGAGCGCTACGGACTCTGAGCATATCAGGCACATTAGTTTTGAAATTGTTGCGGGGAGAATGAATGCGTACTTGTCTGTCCACTCGTCTTTGAAAATGCGATTTTCGCTATCAACTTTTATTTTCTTTGAACAAGCCATCCTCACATTCACAATGTCTATCTACGGACGTATTTCTGTGTGTGTCTGCCTGCTGCTTGCTCCCAGTCCCAACACCGTCTTTCACTGTCGAAGATATTTGCATATACAGTGGGGAGAACAAGTATCTGATACACTGCCGATTTTGCAGGTTTTCCTACTTACAAAGCATGTAGAGGTCTGTAATTTTTATCATAGGTACACTTCAACTGTGAGAGACGGAATCTAAAACAAAAATCCAGAAAATCACATTGTATGATTTTTAAGTAATTAATTTGCATTTTATTGCATGACATAAGTATTTGATATATCAGAAAAGCAGAACTTAATATTTGGTACAGAAACCTTTGTTTGCAATTACAGAGATCATACGTTTCCTGTAGGTCTTGACCAGGTTTGCACACACTGCAGCAGGGATTTTGGCCCACTCCTCCATACAGACCTTCTCCAGATCCTTCAGGTTTCGGGGCTGTCGCTGGGTAATACGGACTTTCAGCTCCCTCCAAAGATTTTCTATTGGATTCAGGTTTGGAGACTGGCTAGGCCACTCCAGGACCTTGAGATGCTTCTTACGGAACCACTCCTTAGTTGCCCTGGCTGTGTGTTTCGGGTCGTTGTCATGCTGGAAGACCCAGCCACGACCCATCTTCAATGCTCTTACTGAGGGAAGGAGGTTGTTGGCGAAGATCTCGCGATACATGGCCCCATCCACCCTCCCCTCAATACGGTGCAGTCGTCCTGTCCCCTTTTCAGAAAAGCATCCCCAAAGAATGATGTTTCCACCTCCATGCTTCACGGTTGGGATGGTGTTCTTGGGGTTGTACTCATCCTTCTTCTTCCTCCAAACACGGCGAGTGGAGTTTAGATCAAAAAGCTCTATTTTTGTCTCATCAGACCACATGACCTTCTCCCATTCCTCCTCTGGATCATCCAGATGGTCTTTGGCAAAATTCAGACAGGCCTGGACATGCGCTGGCTTGAGCAGGGGGACCTTGCGTGCGCAGCAGGATTTTAATCCATGACGGCGTAGTGTGTTACTAATGGTTTTCTTTGAGACTGTGGTCCCAGCTCTCTTCAGGTCATTGACCAGGTCCTGCCGTGTAGTTCTGGGCTGATCCCTCACCTTCCTCATGATCATTGATGCCCCATGAGGTGAGATCTTGCATGGAGCCCCAGACCGAGGGTGATTGACCGTCATCTTGAACTTCTTCCATTTTCTAATAAATGCGCCAACAGTTGTTGCCTTCTCACCAAGCTGCTTGCCTATTGTCCTGTTGCCCATCCCAGCCTTGTGCAGGTCTACAATTTTATCCCTGATGTCCTTACACAGCTCTCTGGTCTTGGCCATTGTGGAGAGGTTGGAGTCTGTTTGATTGAATGTGTGGACAGGTGTCTTTTATACAGGTAACGAGTTCAAACAGGTGCAGTTAATACAGGTAATGAGTGGACAACAGGAGGACTTCTTAAAGAAAAACGAACAGGTCTGTGAGAGCCGGAATTCTTACTGGTTGGTAGGTGATCAACTATTTATGTCATGCAATAAAATGCAAATTAATTACTTAAAAATCATACAATGTGATTTTCTGGATTTTTGTTTTAGATTCCGCCTTTTACAGTTGAAGTGTACCTATGATAAAAATTACAGACCTCTACATGCTTTGTAAGTAGGAAAACCTGCAAAATAGGCAGTGTATCAAATACTTGTTCTCCCCACTGTATTTATGCGATTGGATGAGACCCGGCTCTCTTCATGAGACTAATTTGCATAAATGCACGCGATTGGATAGGACGCGGCCCAAGGCTGGTGTTTCTTCACCACTGCTAGAGACAGAGAGAGGCTACGCTGCACTTGGGAAACGGCGCCCGGTCGATCATGTTTGAAAGCAGTCTGAAATTAATTTACTGACTGTTTGGTGCTGTTCGGTCCGTATTGACCCTTTTCTGGGTCCGGACACGGACCGCGGTCCGCCATTTGAGTATGAATGGGCTAGGCCATCAGAAGATAGATAAAGACATCTGCCATTCAACTGTATTAGGGTAAAGGTTTGGAGTGACAGTGGAATCAACCAATTACATTTTGACTTAATGAGTGGGACCGTTAATACAAAAACGTATGGACATTTCTGCCTTCTTGAAGGCCAGCACATCACTGCGCAATAGCCAGCAGTAGTTTTCCCACGGTCTAGTTTGCAGCGGTTTGCAGAGACTACAGCAGGTGTTATCAAAGAGGATTGGTTAGCTTCTCCCTTTTCAAGAATAACTTTCAACAAGAAGCTAAGTTTCAAATGATCATCATCTGGTGAGTGGAACTGTGTTTTTTATTGCAGCGCGCTTCTTGTTGTCAGCCATCTCTTTGAAAATATGTTATGTGTGTGTGAAACATTGCATTTAAAGTGGAACTGACAGCATTTTAGCAACATGAAATCTTATTAAAATCTGTTCATATACACCCCCAGGAAGAATATGACACTTATGTTTTATTAATTATATATATATATATATATATATATATATATATATATATATATATATATATATATATTTTTTTTTTACAAGCGACCACTTAGATTTTTTTCATACATTTTTTGAATGTTTGGGAATTACATACTGTATAGCGTGCGTTTGGACAATTAATAGACAATGCAGTAAATAAAATGGAATAAAAACATCTGTCTTTTCCAGGACCGGAGTCTACACAGACCGGTGCACTATAGCCAATCAGAGCTACAGTAGACCTTTATACAAACAAGCCATTTGCCACATGGGACTGCCATCATTCATTTTGAACTGGACTGTGTGTTTACAGGCAGTTGCAACAGTGCGACTTTAGATCATTAGAAGGCATTCGCCAAAAGCCACAAAATACACCTGAATGAATTTCTGCAAATATGTTAACACCACGGGAGTCCTCTTAGATTTGGGAACTTTACAGTCCTATTGATCAAACAACCATGAAAAGGTAGGCTCTATCTCCCTCAGTTATGCACATCAACAACAACAAGTTCAACAACTAATGCTAGCCAGAGCAAGATGCGCTCAAATCTTACGAAGGAACATTAGATAAACCCTCTCAAACTTTTTCAGCTAGTTGGCCATCAAAATTGCACTGATAAACGAAGAGGAATTGTAGCCTCCTCGTCCTTATGCAGCTTGCCTGCCAATGCATGCCTGTGCACACCAAGCACCCAAGCTAACTGGCTAAAGTTGGCTAGCTTGCTAGCTAGCTATTTCCAGACACAAATGAGAGAACACCTCAGTCTGACCATTTTACTCGACGTAGCAGAGCTGGTTAGGCTGTTTACATGTTATCTAGAGTGTTCTTGACTAACTATTAGTTTTTTTTGCCTACGTTTACTGACACAGGTCATATTCAGCAGGTGTTGCACTTTTGTTGTTCTGCTCTGGCACACTCAGACAAGAGTTCTCTGAAATTGGAGTAGATAGCCAGAGTGAATTTGCGAACGCAATAAATATGCTAACTGTATAACAGTCGTTCAAGTTCCTGCTAGCTAACCAAATGACACCTGCATCTATCTAGCTAGCGCTCTGGTAGGAGGATGTCATGTCATTCCATTGGAGGAGTGGATGAGTGACTGACTTTTTCCCCTCATATCATTTTTCGGTGGCTATACACAGCTAGAGATGCAGGTGTCATTTATCTATCTAGCAAACGTTAGGCTCTGTGTTTTTAGCTTGCTACATAAATAGATACGCTAGCCTATTAGCCACATTATGACTGACTTGTGATCATTGCCCTTGCTAGGTTGATTGTATTGACATTCCCAGCCTTAGTTACATTCGTCTGTTTTTGTCCAGAATATTGAGTCATTGAAACTGAAACAGTGCATCGTGAATGGAGGCAGCAAACAATGTACCAGGACAGCTGTGATTTACATTTCAATGTACCAAGAAATGTATTGGTGAATTGTACTAATCATGCATTGAACTGCATTCATCTATTCTGCCAACAATGCCTTAGTGTACGTCATGGAATGTTGAGTCAAATATAACCTTTTTTATAAACCTATTTTAATTTGGTTTTGTAGCATAAACTGGGAATTTGATACATTTAACTGATATTATGATTGTCTGATCGTTTCATATCTGCAAAGTAGCTAAAACGCTGTCAGTTCCACTTTAAACTTTAGGTCACCAGTTGATTTTGTACACGGTCATACCTAGTTATAACCAGTTATAAACATAGGCGAGTACATCATTAAAAACTGTAATAACTGTTTCACCGAGTCGTGGCTGAACGAAGACATGAATAACATACAGCTGGCGGGTTATACACTGTATCAGCAGGATAGAACAGCAGCCTCTGGTAAGACAAGGGGTGGCGGTCTATGTATATTTGTAAACAACAGCTGGTGCACGATATCTAAGGAAGTCTTGAGGTTTTGCTCGCCTGAGGTAGAGAATCTCATGATAAGCTGTCGACCACACTATCTACGAAGAAAGTTTTCATCTATATTCTTCGTAGATGTATATTTACCACCACAAACCGATGCTAGCACTAAGACCGCACTATATGAACTGTATATGGCCATAAGCAAACATGAAAACGCTCATCCAAAGGCGCCGCTCCTAGTGGCCGGGGACTTTAATGCAGGGAAACTTAAATCAGTTTTACCTCATTTCTACCAGCATGTTAAATGTGCAACCAGAGGGAAAAAAAAAAACTCTAGACCACCTTTACTCCACACACAGATGTGTACAAAGCTCTCCCTCTCCCTCGTCCTCCATTTGGCAAATCTGACCATAATTCTATCATCCTGATTCCTGCTACAAGCAAAAACTAAAGCAGGAAGCACCAGTGACTCAGTGAATAAAAAAGTGGTCAGATGAAGCAGATGCTAAGCTACAGGACTGTTTTGCTAGCAAAGACTTGAATATGTTCCGGGATTCTTCCGATGGCATTGAGGAGTACACCACGTCAGTCACTGGCTTCATCAATAAGTGCATCGATG
The DNA here is from genome assembly GCF_020615455.1 of Coregonus clupeaformis. Classification (NCBI taxonomy): domain Eukaryota; kingdom Metazoa; phylum Chordata; class Actinopteri; order Salmoniformes; family Salmonidae; genus Coregonus; species Coregonus clupeaformis. Next base: position 60,194,973 of record NC_059192.1, read on the forward strand.
ACGCACTTATTATACGTACATACCCCAACCAGAAGCCATTGATTACAGGCAACATCCGCACTGAGCTAAAGGGTAGAGCCGCCGCTTTCAAGGAGCAGGCCTTTAACCCGGAAGCTTATAAGAAATCCCGCTATGCCCGCCGACGAACCATCAAACAGGCAAAGTGTCAATACAGGAATAAGAACGAATCGTACTACACCGGCTCCGACGCTTGTCGGATGTGGCAGGGCTTGCAAACTATTACAGACTACAAAGGGAAGCACAGCCGCGAGCTGCCCAATGACACAAGCCTACCAGGCGAGCTAAATTACTTATATGCTCGCTTCAAGCAAGTAACACTGAAACATGCATGGGAGCATCAGCTGTTCCGGACGACTGTGTGATCATGCTCTCTGTAGCCGATGTGCGTAAGACCTTTATACCGGTCAACATTCTCAAGGCCGCAGGGCCAGACGGATTACCAGGACGTGTCCTCCAAGCATGCGCTGACCAACTGGCAAGTGTCTTCACTGACATTTTCAACCTCTCCCTGTCTGAGTCTGTAATACCAACATGTTTCAAGCAGACCACCATAGTCCCTGTGCCCAAGAACACTAAGGTAACCTGCCTAAATGACTACCGACCCGTAGCACTCACAACTGTAGCCATAAAGTGTTTTGAAAAATTGGTCATTGCTCACATCAACACCATTATCCCAGAAACCCTACACCCACTCCAATTTGCATACCGCCCCAACAGATCCACAGATTATGCAATCTCTATTGCGCTCCACACTGCCCTTTCACACCTGGATGAAAGGAACACCTCTGTGAGAATGCTATTCATTGACTACAGCTCAGCGTTCAACACCATAGTGCCCTCAAAGCTCATCACTAAGCTAACGACCCTGGGACTAAACACCTCCCTCTGCAACTGGATCCTGGACTTCCTGACGGGCCGCCCCCAGCTGGTAAGGGTAGGTAACAACACATCCGCCACACTGATCCTCAACACGGGGGCCCCTCAGGGGTGCGTGCTCAGTCCCCTCCTGTACTCCCTGTTCACTCATGACTGTATGTCCACGCACGACTCCAACACCATCATTTAGTTTGCCGATGACACAACAGTGGTAGGCCTGATCACCGACAACGACGAGACAGCCTATAGGGAGGAGGTCAGAAACCAGGCCGTGTGGTGCCAGGACAACAACCTCTCCCTCAACGTGATCAAGACAAAGGAGATGATTGTGGACTACAGGAAAAAGAAGATGACCGAGCACGCCCCCATTCTCATCGATGGGGCTGTAGTGGAGCAGGTTGAGAGCTTCAAGTTCCTTGGTGTCCACATCACCAACAAACTAACATGGTCCAAGCACACCAAGACAGTCGTGAAGAGGACACGACAAAACCTATTCCCCCTAAGGAGACTGAAAAGATTTGGCATGGGTCCTCAGATCCTCAAAATGTTCTACAGCTGCACCATCGAGAGCATCCTGACTGGTTGCATCACTGCCTGGTATGCTGGTAAGGCACTACAGGGGGTAGTGCGTATGACCCAGTACATCACTGGGGCCAAGCTTCCTGTCATCCAGGACCTATATACCAGGTGGTGTCAGAGGAAGGCCCTAAAAATTGTCAAAGACTCCAGCCACCCTAGTCATAGACTGTTCTCTCTGCTACCGCACGGCAAGCGGTACTGGAGCGCCAAGTCTAGGTCCAAGAGGCTTCTAAACAGCTTCTACCCCCAAGCCATAAGACTCCTGAACATCTAATCAAATGCCTACCCAGACTATTAGCCCCCTTTTACGCTTCTGCTACTCTCTGTTTATTATCTATGCATAGTCACTTTAATAACTCTACCTACATGTACATATTACCTCAATTACCTCGACTAATAATAATAATATAATAATATGCCATTTAGCAGACGCTTTTATCCAAAGCGACTTACAGTCATGTGTATAAAACTGCATTGTTGGTTAAGAGCTTGTACGTAAGCATTTCACTGTTGTATTCTGCGCATGTGACAAATAAAATTTGCTTTGATTTGAATTGGGAGATCTCCTTCAAACCCTCTGCACCTTGATTTAACAGTGATCTACGTTCTAAAAAAGCTGCTGTGCATAAACTGGAAAGAAGATGGAGGAAAACAAACCTATCTGTGCATGCCCTGGCATATTATCAGACTGCACATATACCAATCTCATTGCAATGTCTTAATTCACATAATGTGCCTAATTCCCTGAAAACTGCCTCCATTACACTGATCTTGAAAAAACCTTGACTTGACCCCAGACCAATTTTGTTTGGTATAACAGAATCGTTCAAATGGACACCGAAAGACATTGAGACATTATTTTACTGTAATAGAGGAGACGCTACCCTTTTTATGTCTCAACTCCTCAAATTGGAAGCACTGCTTCAAGGCCTCTTTGCCAAAGGGCCTGAAGCGGTCTCTTGTGTAGCTTTGCAGGATGGCGGGCTCTGAGTGGTAGGTAACCAGCACAATCTCTGGTAATTAGCCACATTTTGGAAAGTTAGCTAGCTAGCTGCCTACTTGCAGCACCGATGGCTGGCTAGCTAGCTAGCTTGTTCTTGGGAAACAACATACATTTATCAGCTAGCATTTATTATACATGTGTTGTGTCATCAAATTTGTTTTTTAGAAACTCTGATATTTAGCTAGCTAGCTAGTTGTCTGACTAGCTGTTTGAATGGCAGCCCATGACATTGATTGGCAATTGCTAACTAACTAGCTAGATCATACAGTATAACTCATTATCAGTATTCGTGATTATTATTTACATTTTAGTCATTTAGCAGACACTCTTATCCAGAGCGACTTAAAGTAGTGAGTGCATACATTTTCATAAATTTTTTATACTGGTCCACCGTGGGAATTGAATCCACAACCCTGGTGTTGCAAACACCATGTTCTACCAACTGAGCTACACGGGACACATTTACATCAATGTTTATTCCCCAGATATACAAGTGTCATCTCCACATCATGTCAGTATCATTTATGTCATTTCTTAAAAGGAAAAGGACTTAGAAAAGCCATGTATGTAGCTTGTCATGCATTCAGTAAGGGTTGTGAACTGATGTCATCCACGCATTCTATTGCCAGAATATGACACCTTCAACAAAAAGTCGGAATGACGGCCAAAATGTCGTGATGTACAAAAATGTTGTTGAAGCTTATTTAAGTCTAAATGGAATTTATATGGAGACCTTTGCCTATCACCTTTAATGGGGCAATCTGCAGTTGCTACATAATTTTTTTGACATATAAATTAATGATATGTAGCCTACCCATTGATTCTTGAAGAAGATAACTTATAAAGTCCTTATGAGCTTAGTTCATCTGTAATACCCCATCAGAACCCATAATATAAGCTTGTTTCACTACAATGTTTGTAAACAAAGTAAATGTCAACAAACACTGTTTAGCCTCAAAACATGGTTCAAAGTATAATTTTGATATCATGAATGGTCAGTCCTTGATGGTCAGTCCCTGCTCGTCGAACATCTCATTCCAAATAATGGGCATTAATATGGAGTTGGTCCCCACTTTGCTGCTATAACAGCCTCCACTCTTCTGGGAAGACTTTCCACTAGATGTCAGCCACAAGAGCATTAGTGAGATCGGGCACTGATGTTTGCTTATTAGTCCTGGCTCGCAGTCGGCATTCCAATTCATCCCAAAGGTGTTCGATGGGTTGAGGTCAGGGCTCTGTGCTGGCCAGTCAAGTTCTTCCACACCGATCTAGACAAACCATTTCTGTATGGACCTCGCTTTGTGCACAGGGGCATTGTCATGCTGAAACAGGAAAGGGCCTTCCCCAAACTGTTGCCACAAAGTTGGAAGCACAGAATCGTCTAGAATGTAATTGTATGCTGTAGCGTTAAGATTCTCCTTCACTGGAACTAAGGGGCCTAGCCCGAACCATGAAAAACAGCCCCAGACCATTATTCCTCCCTCACCAAACTTTACAGTTGGCACTATGCTTTCAGGCAGGTAGCGTTCTCCTGTCATCCGCCAAACCCAGATTCGTCCATTGGAATGCCAGATGGTGAAGCGTGAGCGTGATTCATCACTCCAGAGAATGTGCTTCCACTGCTCAAGAGTCCAATGGCGGTAAGCTTTACACAACTCCAGCCGACGGTTGGCATTGTGCATGGTGATCTTAGGTATGTGTGTGGCTGCTCGGCCATGGAAACCCATTTCATGACGCTCCCGACGAACAGTTCTTGTGCTGACGTTGCTTCCAGAGGCAATTTAGAACTCGGTAGTGAGTGTTTCAGCACTCAACGGTCCCATTCTGTGAGCTTGTGTGGCCTACCACTTCACGGCTGAGCAGTTGTTGCGCATAGACAATTCCACTTCACCATAACAGCACTGTCAGTTGACCGGGGCAGCTCTAGCAGGGCAGAAATTTGACGAACTGACTTGTTGGAAAGGATGCATCCTATGACGGTGCCACGTTGAAAGTCACTGAGCTCTTCAGGAAGGCCATTCTACTGCCAATGTTTGTCTATGGAGATTGCATGGCGGTGTGCTCGATTTTATACACCTGTCAACATCGGGTGTCTCACATGAGAGAAGCTGTGTTAAAATAAAAACACCACAAATACTAGGTACCTGCAGGAATAAGGAATAAACAGCCCAAGGAAAGAGTAAGAGAAAAGAAGAGAAGAGAGAGGGGCTTCACATTCTGTTTTCCTATGTCAATCAAAGTGAATCAGTTACTGTATTTAGGGGAAAATAACCATTTTCAGGTACATTAGAATTAATACTGACAACCACTCTACAATATGTCTTCCACACCCTATTTTTAACCAAATCTCTATGTTTGATTAAATGGCATGATATAGAAGTGTTCAGATACTTTTTTTGTGATTTCACTTGGTTTTGAGAAACTTACCCCACTAGCGATAGACCTCCGCAGGCTCATTTGGCAGTATGATGGCACACAGAAAACATGAACAAAGTCTCCAAAAACACCCAAGTAAACATTTTTTGAAACTGCAAAGCTCCCAGTATAGTAATGCAGGTCTTTAGGTGTTGTACACATGAAATTGTGTCATTCTTAACTTTATCCGGAATGTAATATTTCATTTTGTTAGACTCGATACTTTTCCATGAGCGTGCATTTTCGTTCCCATTGTGGTGATACTGATGTTTTCTCAGGACAATGCTTTCTACAGTGTCCAAATAGAGCCAAATAAATATGATCCGTTCTCATATTATTATAGCCCATTTAGGACATAACAAATATTTGTTATTATCTACAAAACAGACAAGTGCCATCTTTCATCTGCAGACTGCTTGTACGTGTGCATGTAGTGAGAGGAATGGAAAAGAGAAAGCGTGCGCACGCACGCTCACAGAAAACTATCACTCGAGTCCAACAAAATTGCATGTAATTTCAATAAAAATAGAGATTTGGTTAAAACAAACCAGAACCTGTCTGTTAATGCAGCTGTTCTGAAGGAGTCCACTTCCTCTCACTCCCCTGACTCACTGTAAGTGACGATATGGACTTGATTTGTTCTCAGAGAGATTCATCTAAGCTTGTGCATATGTGGTGGACAGTGGTGAATGCAAGTGGCTAGCCGGAAGATTAAAGTAATGCCATTATAATGCATTCAAATCATCTTATATAAGGCCAGGAAGACCTCTAATTGAGAAGCTGGCAGTCTACTTCTCAACAGTAGGCTATAGGAAATCATCAACAGTGCACTATGGAAGCCAGGTGAATCTTACCACAACCACACACACACAAACACACTCGTGTCCTAGGATAAGTTCACACTGCCATCAAGTGGAGTCATAGATGTATTGCAAGACAGCTAAACTAGGATGATGACTGTGATTTGAATTGTCTTGGGAAAAACAGAGTTTTCTGACTCTGTTCTCATTAGTGTTATGAAGCTCTTTTACAACACAGGATAATAAGACGTTTGTCTGGTTAATCCAACGCCAGACGACAGATCATCAAAGCTGTCTGTTAAGATACTTATCTGTCTAGATGTCAGTTCAGGACAGGGCAGGGCAGGGTACCAGGCCCTCTGGAATACCCTGCCCAGGAATTATTCTGCATGTCTTACATCCTTCTTCTGGTCTATGTGCCAGACTGGTATTCATTGTCTATTCCTACATTATAACATGATAGAAAGAGAGTTAGACTCATTCTATTTAATGAGCCAATTCTCTCTATTATCTAATATACCAGATACACTTCAAAGTCAGACTTCCCATGAAGCTAATCAGTCTGCAGACGACTCTCTTTCCCACTCCATTCATATTTATCTCGTTCTCTGTCTAACTCCCTTGCTCCCGCTTTATCATAACTTTCTCTTAACTATTTATCTGGAATAGTCTTAATGATACACAACATTGAATGTGTTGAAGGTTGTTGTGTTTCTACTCAATCTAAACTTATTTATTAGTGCAACAATGGCTTTGCCCAGTTGCCCACAAGGTGTTGCCCTACATACATGCTTTAATTTGCTGTGTATGCACTGAATCAAATGTTCCAAACTAATGCAGCAAATCTCAAGGATGCTTTGACTTTTCTAATAGGCCAAACAATTATGACACAGTATGTTAGATGGACTTTATCCTACTAAGCCTACCAGACACAATATTTATTTTATTGTAATTGTATCTGTACAATGATTTTCTAGTCAGAAAGTCACCCACTCAGAACAGTTGGCATCCCCAGACAGCTCTCTCATCAATACACACAGTCTCAGTAGTCTTTAAATCACTGTTAGGACAACAGTTCCGTGTCTACATGTAATGGTAAACCCCAGAAGGAGGGAAGAAAATACAAAGCTGATTAACTTATTTAAATCCCTGTCATTAAGCTTTTTAAACATTCCAGAGCCAATGGCACCAGAATGCAGAGAGGAAAACAGGAAAAACAGTCTGATTATCTTCAGGAGATCATATGTGACTTGTAAGGAGCTATGCAGACGTTCCAGAATCTGGGAACCCCGAGGGAGGGAGACCTTGGTTGGGAGTGGGTGGCTGGCAGCCTTGGCATTCCTGTTACCTTTCTGTCCCAAGTCTTTGTTCTCCTAATGCCTATTAAGGATCCAATTAACCAAATATTAGCAGCGGGATCAAGGGCAGGTAGGCATGCTGGGAGGACAAGACTGACACAATAGGGTCAAAGGTACACACTGTATCAGGCCTCTGGTGAATAACAACACTAGTCAATCAGATGAAATAAGTATGTATTGTACTGTGCATGATACATAAATGACAGTACATCATTACTAGTCAGTGATACTATATCAAGTGAATGCTAGGTGGAAGATAAGGCAATTGTGGACAATGAAACCCTCCAACGATATTGTCAGTTTTGCCACATCTAAACAATGACTCTCATGACTCTATTTTTGTTCTTACTGTATCTGACCAGCCAGGTAAATATACACTACCGGTCAAAAGTTTTAGAACACCTACTCAGTGTGTTTCTTTATTTGTACTATTTTCTACATTGTAGAATAATAGTGAACACTTCAAAACTATGAAATAACACATATGGAATCATGTAGTAACCAAAAAACTGTTAAACAAATCAAAATATATTTTATATTTGAGATTCTTCAAAGTAGCCACCCTTTGCTTTGATGACAGCTTTGCACACTCTTGGCATTCTCTCAACCAGCTTCACCTGGAATGCTTTTCCAACAGTCTTGAAGGAGTTCCCACATATGCTGAGCACTTTTTGGATGCTTTTCCTTCACTCTGCGGTCCGTCCCAAACCATCTCAATTTGGTTGAGGTCGGGGGATTGTGGCGGCCAGGTCATCTGATGTAGCACTCTATCACTCTCCTTCTTGGTCAAATAGCCCTTACACAGCCTGGAGGTGTGTTGGGTCACTGTCCTGTTGAAAAACAAATGATAATCCCACTAAGCCAAAGCCAGATGGGATGGCGTATCGCTGCAGAATGCTGTGGTAGCCATGCTGGTTAATTGTGCCTTGAATTCTAAATATATCACAGACAGTGTCACCAGCAAAGCACCCCCACACCATAACGCCTCCTCCTCCATGCTTTACGGTGGGAAATACACATGCGGAGATCATCCGTTCACCCACAATGCGTCTCACAAAGACACGGTGGTTGGAACCAAAAATCTCAAGTTGGACTCCAGACCAAAGGACAAATTTCCACCGGTCTAATGTCCATTGCTCGTGTTTCTTGGGCCAAGCAAGTCTCTTCTTATTATTGGAGTCCTTTAGAAGTGGTTTATTTGCAGCAATTCGATCATAAAGGCCTGATTCACACAGTCTCCTCTGAACAGTTGATGTTGACATGTGTCTGTGACTTGAACTCTGTGAAGCATTTATTTCTGAGGCTGGTAACTCTAAGGAACTTATCCTCTGCAGAAGAGGTAACTCTGGGTCTTCCATTCCAGTGGCGGTCCTCATGAGAGGCAGTTTCATCATAGCGCTTCTTGGTTTTTGCGACTGCACTTGAAGAAACTTTCAAAGTTCTTGACATTTTCCGTATTGACTGACCTTCATGTCTTCAAGTAATGATGGACTGTCATTTCTCTTTGCTTAGTTGAGCTGTTCTTGCCATAATATGTACTTGGTCTTTTACCAAAAAGGGCTATCTTCTGTATACCCCCCACCCCCCCTACCTTGTTTAACACTTATTTGGTTAATAAATGATTCCATATGTGTTATTTCATAGTTTTGATGTCTTCACTATTATTCTACAATGTAGAAAATAGTAAAAATAAAGAAAACCCCTTGAATGAGTAGGTGTTCTAAAACTTTTGACCGGTAGTATAGGTGTTTTCATGTGTGTATGAATTTGGTACCCTGGGGCAAACCAAGCGTTGACTCACTATGCTGTTGAGGTGGTCTGAGTCGTCGTAGCGCTCACATGGGTGCATGCTCCGTCCTAGGGGATCCAGATCCTCCTCGTCCCACATGTAGGTGCCCTCTGAGCTGTTGGAGAGGGACAGCTCCAGAGATGAGCTGCTCTGGAGGAAGTCTCCCCTCTCTGGGGACTTGATGCCAAGGGATGCCCTCACCCCCACTTCTTCCTTCTGCCCTGCACAGGGGACACACACAGGTCAAACAGTTCATACTGTACCTTTTACTGACTGTCAGGAATCGCGGGACTGGAGTAGTGTTATTAAGAGCACTAGAGTTGTCAATTGTGGCAACTAGTAATAACAAATCACAACAGTACATTTACATTTACATCATTTAGCAGACGCTCTTATCCAGAGCGACTTACAAATTGGTGCATTCACCTTATAGCCAGTGGGATAACCACTTTACAATATGTTTTATTTATTTATTTATTTAAAAAAACGATTACTTTATCCAATCCCAGGTATTCCTTAAAGAGGTGGGGTTTCAAGTGTCTCCGGAAGGTGAAGACGATGTGATTCTAGCAGGGTTTTTTTTAAGCCTACCTGAGAGGCCCATCACAGCCCAGTCCATGGTCTCATTCAGGAAGCTACGCAGGCGGATCTGAGTGGCAGTACTACCTCTCTTCCTGTTGTCAGGTACATCCCCGTCCCCATCAGTCAGGTTATCAAAGTCATCCAAGAACTCCTCGCTGGTGTCTCCTCGAGAGAGAGATGAGGCTGAGGAGAGAGACATGTCTTCTAGCCCCTCCCCTGTCCCCCTGAGCTGCCCCCCTGAGGTCCTGTCACTGTCACTGAGGGGATCTGGGGTGAGGGTGAGGGGGGTTGACTCTGCCCTATCCCCACCCCCCACCCCTCCAGACCTGACCTCCCCTGTCACCCTCCCTGTAAACAGGGGTTTCTGCTGCTTGGCCTGGCCAGACCGTGTCAGTCTATAGCCCAGAGCAGAGGGCTTGTTAAGAACACAGTTGGGGAGGAGAGGCTTTTTCAGGGCACTAGGGGTTGTGGAGGGGGAGCAGGCTGAAGAGGGTCTCCTAGGATACTGAAGCTCCCCCATCCCCATCCCCATCCCCAGTCCCAGCCCCAGCGCCATCCCCAGGCCGAGGCCCATCCCCAGGCCCAGCCTTCCGTTCGACATCTGGGGGGGTTTGATGTGGTTTGTCCTGGGTGGTTGTAGCTGAGTGTTGGCCAGAGGCTTGGCCAGCTCCACTGTCCGATTAAAGGAAAAGGAGGATGCCATAGGCAGGTTGGTCGGGGATGGGATCTGCTTGAAGTGGGTGAAACTTTGTGAGCGCACCATGCTGTCCTGCACGATGGACTTAAGGCTGTCACTGGATTGGCAGAGGCTGTCTCTAGAGCTGCTGCGAGGGAAGCTGGAGCTGGCCCGGGGCCTCACCAGGCCTGAGCCTGACCATCTTGAGCCAGCAGTAGCTCCATTCTGGCCTGGTTTGGGGCCCCCACAGAGGGAGGTGCTCTGCCCCTGTCTGGGCCCTGCCTTGGGGCTTGTCTTTGTGGGCTGGCGGGGGATGGCCTTGGGGGTAGAAGTAGAGGACACAGACAAACCAGACCTCCTGACCCCCTTAGGGGTGGACGGCGAGGGTTTCTTGATCTCCCTCCCCCCTGTGGAGCGCTGAGTCTGGGTCTTGTCCCCTCGCTCCTCTGGACATGCACCATCTTCAGGGTTAGTGGTGGTGGTGGGAGTACTACCACCGTCTTTTCTCCATTTTAGAGAGAAGGAAGAGGTACCGACCACCCAACTGGGTCTTGCTGGGGGGGTGGTCTTGCCATCTTGGGGTGGAGGGGTGGGCTGGGTGGTTCCATTGGGCAGGGGGCTGGTGACCCCTGTGGCTGGTCGGACCCCGAACATAGGCAGTCTGGACACCATGGCAGGCTTGATGGGAGCCTTCTTTTCCAACAGCTGCCTGCACAGTCATGGAGGTGCACAGTGTCACACAGGGCTGCAGAGAGAGAGAGGGAAAGAGAGAGAAAGAGACACAGAGAAAGAGAGACAGAGAGAGAGAGATAAAATGAAATTTAGGTACTAAAAAAATTGGTACTAAAGTCTGTTTGTCAGACCATGAGACATCCCGAAAATCGGTCTTCTAACGAAAACGTACAGTGAGGGAAAAAAGTATTTGATCCCCTGCTGATTTTGTATGTTTGCCCACTGACAACGACATCAACTTATTTTAATTGCTAACTTAAAACTATTATTCAAGATGAACTAGTGTCAATGTTGATTAATCACAGATCACAATTCTGCAATAAAGAGGGGAAGGGAATTGGTCTCTAATTTGTCTGTGTTTCTGTGTTGTATTCTCAGATAAACATGACCTTTTTGTTCAGTTGTAAGCTCTCCAATTAGTTTTATTTGAATTTCACTCTCTCTCAGGATATCAGCCATGTGAACCCATTTTGTAGCTGATGATAATGGGCCATAGGCCTACAGTATGATGGCATTAGCCTTATGGGCATTTGCAATGCAGCCCTTGACATTGTGCATCTGAAGCAGAGAGAATAGCTTAACTCTCAAACTGTTTACATATTGTTGAGCTATATGTTCTCAATTTAAGAACGACACCAGTAGACAATGTATATGACGCTAATCATTATACCAGAGTTGTACCTTGTGCTGACATGAAATTGTTTAGTGCAAATCCAACCCTTGTAATATAGGTAGTGAAATGTCTGGAAGCAGGAGATGATGGGATCCTTAGCTTAAAACATACACACAAATACTACTACCAAGTTCAATGCCAGATACTTTTCTCCCAGAAGGTCTGAGTGGCACTTGGAGGTGCCACCGTGATAATGAAGATGGTTTGCCAAAGACTACCACAACAATTACATTCTCTACGCTAAATGTTTTTAAATTGTAAAAGAAAGAAAGAATAGTTAGGCTATAAGAAATACATTTTATTCCATGGGGCAAGGCAAAGCAGAGAAGACACAAAATATTTGTTATTTCACCCATATAACAATATAGCCTATTATTAAAGTACAGTGTGTTTACAATATCATAAACAATAGTATTTTACATGTTGTTCCAAATTACATTTTATATATTCATACATGTGTACATAAATATATTAATGTGAAACGGTGTTTCTGTTTAATCAGCAGTTATTGCTACACCCTTCATTCAGTTTAAGAGGGAACTTTTGTCATGACGACCATCATATCTGGAAAAGGAAGTAGTAGAAGTAGAAATCGTACTGCTGCAGCATTGCTCATCTTCACAGTGGGAATCCAGTCGACATGGGTGTCTTGATAAAGGTCAGCTGGTGAACCTACTGTACATAAACAACAAATACAAAGCACACCTGATGTTAGAATATCACTTCTTCAGGTCACCTATACCCCAGGCGCCGAAGACGTGGATGTCGATTAAGGCAGCCCCCCGCACCTCTCTGATTCAGAGGTGTTGGGTTAAATGCGGAAGACACATTTCAGTTGAATGCATTCAGCTGTACAACTGACTAGGTATCCCCCTTTCCCTTCCCCTATACCATCAGGGCTGTTGATTGTTTGGTTGTGTTTAATTCATTCAGGTGTTCTAGCTTCATATATAGATTAAATATATTGTTGGCCTGGAACAACCAATAGTCAACACAGTAGGTTGTCCTATGGCAATGCCAAGGTAACGGAATTACGGTGACCTTTAACTTGAAAATGTATATCAAACAAAAACCATTGATTTCAAAGTTTAACAAACCGTACAACTCTATGCTACTTTGAACAAATTCCACAGAACATTTTACAAAAACACATTTACAGGAAGAACTATGCAGATACAACATTTGGTAACAGAGATTATATACGGGAGATTATATACAGTAATTATGTTACTAAACTTTGCATTTGCACAGTTTTTCCAGTAAATGTTGTTTGTTTGGCATACATTTTAAAGTGAAAAATCGGAGTCTCAGCATAATTCCGTACCAGTGTAATTGCCCCTTATTCAATTGAGGCCTTTGTCCTATGCTGTAATGTTCATATATTTTCTCAACAGATTATCATTGTGTCAGTGCCACTGGAAAGTTTTTTTTGGGACAATAATGTCTTCCTCCAGGCTAGATTAACGTAATATTGTACAATTTGTGTATCCCCTTCTCGTAGGCTTAGATTAGATGGTTGAATTCAAGACAAGGTCATTTTTATTGATCTGTTTGTCAGTATCAGCAGAGTAGGCCCTGTCATTTGTCATATCAAAAAATATATTCTGCTAATATCTCCAGTCATATTAAGTGAAATGTGTTTATAAAAGGCCACATCTTTCACGTGCAAAGAAAATAAAATAAATGTTTCTGATGTAGCCTGCAGGCCTATGCCACTAAGCGCTCAGCCATGCACAGTGATTAGACTGAGTTATTTTAATAGCCTTGTCACGCCCTGACTCAGGGGACTCATATATGTTGAGTCAGGGTGTGTATATTCTGTGTTGTGTATATTCTATGGTTGTCATTCTAGTATGTATAGTTCTATGTTGGCCGGTGTGGTTCCCAATCAGAGGCAGCTGTCGCTCGTTGTCTCTGATTGGGGATCATACTTAGGCAGCCTATTGGCACTGTTGAGTTGTGGGATCTTGTTCCGTGTAAGGTATGTTGTGTGTGCTACCTTGGACTTCACGTTTCGTTTCGTTTATTGTTTTGTCGTTGTGTTTATTTGGTTTAATAAACATGTACGTATATCATGCTGCGCCTTGGTCTGACCCGTCATTAGACGAACGTGACAGAAGATCCCACCAAACAAGGACCAAGCAGCGTGCCCAGGCGGAGCGGATGGCCATGTCACAGGTGGACAATTTGTGGTCATGGGATGAGATATTTGCGGGGAAATGACCATGGGCTAAGTTAGATGCCCAGGCAGGAGAGGAGCAATGGCAAAACGGAGGAGGCCGGTCGAGGAGGAAGGCCGAGAAGCAGCCCCAAGAAAAAAAAAATTGGGGGGCACACAGGGTGGTTGGCAGAGCCTAGGGTTAGAGCAGAGCCAACTCCCCGTACTCACGCGAAGAGGCATATGACTGGGCAAGCTCCGTGTTATGCGGAGCTACGTACTGTGTCGCCAGTGCGCCGGCACAGTCCTGTACGTCCTGTGCTTGCAACACGCACGTGCCGTGTGAAGATGGGCATCCAGCCAGGACGGGGTGTGCCGGCTCAACGCTCCTGGTCTCCAGTACGCCTCCTTGGTCCCGCATATCCTGCGCCAGTTCTACGAACTGTATCGCCAGTGCGCGTACACAGCCCAGTGCGTCCTGTGCCAGCACCCCGCACGTGTAGTGCGAAAGTGGGCAGCCAGCCAGGACGGGTTGTGCCAGCTCTCCGCTCTAGACCTCCAGTCCGCCTCCACAGTCCGGCCCGGCCTGTTCCTGCTCCTCGCACCAAGCCAGTGGTGCGCGTCGCCAGCCCGGCCCGGCCTGTTCCTGCTCCTCGCACCAAGCCAGTGGTGCGCGTCGCCAGCCCGGCCCGGCCTGTTCCTGCTCCTCGCACCAAGCCAGTGGTGCGCGTCGCCGGCCCGGCCTGTTCCTGCTCCTCGCACCATGCCAGTGGTGCGCATCGCCAGCCCGGCCCGGCCTGTTCCTGCTCCTCGCACGAAGCCAGTGGTGCGCGTCGCCAGTCCAGCCCGGCCCGTTCCTGCCCCTCGCACCAAGCCAGTGGTGCGTGTTCCTAGTCAGGTCCGGCACGTGCCTGCTCCTCGCACCAGACCAGTGGTGCGTTTGTCCAGTCCGGCACGGCCCGTGCCCGTTCCACCGGTGCCTGATCCAGCTCCAGTCAGCTGCGCCACTCCAGAGCCAGAGCAGTCCGCTCCACCGGGGTCCAGTCCAGCTCCGGTCAGCGGCTCCACTCCGGAGCCAGAGCAGTCCGCTCCACCGGTGCCTGGTCCGGCACCGGTCAGCTGCTCCACTCCGGAGCCAGAGCAGTCCGCTCCACCGGTGCCTGATCCAGTTCCGGTCAGCTGTTCCACTCCGGAGCCAGAGCAGTCCGCTCCACCGGTGCCTGATCCAGCTCCGGTCAGCTGCGCCACTCCGGAGCCAGAGCAGTCCGCTCCACCGGTGCCTGATCCAGCTCCGGTCAGCTGCGCAACTCCAGAGCCAGAGCAGTCCGCTCCACCGGTGCCTGATCCAGCTCCGGTCAGCGGCTCCAGTCCAGACCATGACGTCAGCCCCTCTCCAGGTTCGGGGTCTCCCACACCAGGGTCCAGACAGGGCCTGGCGTATCGTGGGAGGAAGGAGAGGGGAAGCAGCGCGCCGAGGTCCAGACCAGACCAGGGGCGCAACAGGGAGGCGGAGAGTATGAGGTCGTCACGCCCGGAGCCGGATCTGCCTCCGAGGCGGAATGCCCACCCGGCCCCTACCCTGTAAAGTGAAGGTTGTGCGGTCGGAGTCCGCACCTTTGGATCAGCTCCAGACCCATTACTAATAATTTGGATCAGCTCCAGAACAGAGGCTATATCGAGGCAGCACACGCCCACACACAGACGCACAAAGCAGCCCACTACATAATGATAATAATAAGTGCTGTTCTTAATACCCTGCTGCTGCTGCTATACGTGCCACTCCCCTTAAGAAGATAAGAAGGTCAGAGGGTCATGGAGGAGGGGGATTTGCATGTCAGGCTTATCAGACACAGGGATATTGTATGGTAAATTTCTTTCATGTGCGTGTGATGGGATAAGCTGCTAGACAATGTCTCTCTTGTCGCTCGTCCAAGTGTAAGGGCCATGCACACAGGCACCATTGTTTTTTCATTGTCTATCATCAGAGAAATCCCTCAAAAAGATTATGGGAACTATAGAAATTATGGGAACTATAGTGTAATGTGGCTCAAGAGTTGGTCAACTCAGACTATCAGACCATAATGAATTAATTAAATAATGAATAGGGGAGATATGTTAATAGAAGGAAGCCCTGCACGGGCATGAATTTTAAGCCCTACCCATGCCCGCGATGTTCAGGCTCTACCCTACCCAGGCGTGATTGCTTCTGCCAAATTTAAGGCCCGGCCCTGACCGAAACCCGAAATCAGAAATAACTTCCTCCGTTAGTATATCCATTAGCTGCTCCTCTCTGTCTGTCAATCGCTCCCTGCACAGAGTGTGCAAAGCTGTCATCAAGGCAAAAGGTTCCTACTTTAAAGAATCTCAAATATAAAATATATTTTATTTGTTTAAAAACATTTTGGTTACATGATTCCATATGTGTTATTTCATAGTTTTGATGTCTTCACTATTATTCTACAATGTAGAAAATAATACAAATAAAGAAAAACCCTTGAATGAGTATGTGTCCAAACTTTGGACTGGTACTGTATATGTAACAACATATCTGTAAAAAACAAAAATGTAAAAACAAAGTTACTTTTGTCCTTCGAAGAGGGGGGTGGATGGGCCAATAAAATAAAGAAAAATAAAGAGTATGCAAGTGGGATTAGGGTGGTGAGTTTCCCCTTACACCATTAAAAGCATTGAGTGTCTAGAAAAGTCCAATCAATTATTATTATTAAATGTTTTGCTATCTTCCATAACTTGAGGACCATGCCTTTGTACAGTGATGGAAACTGGTACAAAATACCAAAAAGGTGGTCTGTAAGGCTATGTTAAGTTCAATAAATAAAGTAAGTGACTTGGAGCCAAATAAAGTAACAGGGTTTAAGATTTCAGTAGCTCAGTGTCCCCTGTAGCTCAGTTGGTAGAGCATGGCGCTTGCAACGCCAGGGTTGTGGGTTTGTTTCCCACGGGGGGCCAGTATGAAAATGTACGCACTCACTAACTGTAAGTCGCTCTGGATAAGACCGTCTGCTAAATGACTAAAATGTAAATAAAAATCTGGCAATAACAATTTCTGTGAAACTGTGTAAGTTTTACTGTTGGATTACTTGTGGATTTTGAAAATAAAAATCTAAAATCAAGATAAAAGCAATGCAAATATTGGAGTAAACCTATTTTGGGTTAAGACAACCGATTATCACTTAGCATTTCGAACGGTTGGTTTTATTATAGCTAATAAATAACCAAATCATTGATGGATCACTAGGCAAAAGAAATGCATGTCTCTCGTCTGCCATTGCAAGCCGGTCAGCATAAGCGTCATCACACTCCCTCATCTGATTGATAGTTTCACACAAACTGTAAGCCGGCATACACGTCATCACACTCCCTCATCTACCACTGTATAGAAGAATGGCGCCGGAGGAGATGGCTGCCGTTGTACGGCTCCTAACCACTTGTGCTATTTTTTGTGTTTTTTTGCGTTGCTTGTAACTTATTTGGTACAAAATGTTTCTGCCACCGTCTCTTATGACCGAAAATTGCTTCTGGATATCAGTAAAGCGATTACTCACCTCGAACTGGACAAAGATTTTTTCTTTAACGAGTCGGACGCAAAGGATTTACTCCAGATACCGGACCAGGCCCAAATCCCCGTCATTCGCATGAAGAAAAGAAGCAGATACAGGGGACACAGGTCCGGGTGCCTTGTGAGAATTTGTCGGCGAGTGGGTAACCCGCCTCTACCATCCGTCCTATTGGCCAACATACAATCATTGGAGAATGAACTGGATGAGCTCCGTTCCAGACTATCCTACCAACGGGACATTAAAAACTGAAATATCTTGTGTTTCACCGAGTCGTGGCTGAACGACGACATGGATAATATACAGTTGGCTGGTTTTTCCATGCATCGGCAAGACAGAACAGCTGCCTCAGGTAAGACAAGGGGTGGCGGTCTGTGTCTATTTGTTAATAACAGCTGGTGCGCAAAATCAAATATTAAGGAAGTCTCAAGGTTTTGCTCGCCTGAGGTAGAGTATCTCATGATAAGCTGTAGACCACACTATTTACCAAGAGAGTTTTCATCGATATTCTTTGTAGCTGTCTATTTACCACCACAAGCCGATGGTGGCACTAAGACCGCACTCAACGAGCTGCATAAAGCCATAACCAAACAAGAAAATGCTCATCCAGAGGCAGCGATCCTAGTGGCTGGGGACTTTAATGCAGGGAAACTTAAATCCATTTTACCTAATTTCTAACAACAGAGGAAAAACAACTCTAGAACACCTTTACTCCACACACAGAGACGCGAACAAAGCTCTCTCTCGCCCTCCATTTGGCAAAACTGACCATAATTCTATCCTCCTGATTCCTGATTCCAAGCAAAAACTAAAGCAGGAAGTACCAGTGACTACCTCAATACGGAAGTGGTCAGATGACGCAGATGCTAAGCTACAGGACTGTTTTGCTAGCACAGACTGGAATATGTTCCGGGACTCATCCGATGGCATTGAGGAGTACACCACATCAGTCACCGGCTTCATCAATAAGTGCATCGATGCCGTTGTCCTCACAGTGACCGTACGTACATACCCCAACCAGAAGCCATGGACTACAGGTAACAGCCGCACTGAGCTAAAGGGTAGAGCTGCCGCTTACAAGGAGCAGGACTCTAACCCGGACGCTTATAAGAAATTCTGCTATGCCCTCAGACAAACCATCAAACAGGCAAAGCGTAAATACAGGACTGAGATTGAATCCTACTACACTGGCTCCGACGCTTGTCAGATGTAGTAGGGCATGCAAACTATTACAGACTACAAAGGGAAGCCCAGCCGCGAGCTGCCCAGTGACACAAGCCCACCAGATGAGCTAAATGACTTCTATGCGTGCTTCGAGGCAAGCAACACTGAAGCATGCATGAGAGAACCAGCTGTTCCGGACGACTGTGTGATCACGCTCACCGTAGCCGATGTGAGTATGACCTTTAAACAGGTCAACATTCACAAGTTCGCAGGGCCAGACGGATTACCAGGACGTGTACTCCGAGCATGCGCTGACCAACTGGCAAGTGTCTTCACTGACATTTTCAACCTGTCCCTGGCCGAGTCTGCAATACCTCCATGTTTCAAGCAGACCACCATAGTCCCTGTGCCCAAGAACACCAAGGTAACCGGCCTAAATGACTACTGACCCATAGCACTCACGTCTGTAGCCATGAAGTGCTTTGAAAGGCTGGTCCTGGCTCAAATCAACACCATCATCCCAGAAACCCTAGTCCCACTCCTATTTGCTTACCGTGCCAACAGTTCCACAGATGACGCAATCTCTATTGCACTCAACACTGCTCTTTCCCACCTGGACAAAAGGAACACCTACGTGAGAACGCTGTTCATTGACTACAGCTCAGCGTTCAACACCATAGTGCCCTCAAAGCTCATCACTAAGCTAAGGACACTGGGACTAAACACCTCCCTCTGCAACTGGATCCTGGACTTCCTGACGGGCCGCCCCCAGGTGGTAAGGTTAGGCAACAACACATCTTCCACGCTGATCCTCAACACGGGGTCCCCTCAGGGGTGCGTTCTTAGTCCCCTCCTGTACTCCCCCTTCACCCATGACTGCGTGGCCAAGCACGATTCCAACACCATCATTAACTTTGCCGACGACACAACGGTGTTAGGCCTGATCACCGACAACGATGAGACAGCCTATAGGGAGGAGGTCAGAGACCTGGCAGTGTGGTGCCAGGACAACAACCTCTCCCTCAACGTGATTAAGACAAAGGAGATGATCGTGGACTACAGGAAAAGGAGGGCTGAGCACGCCCACATTCTCATCGACGGGGCTGTAGTGGAGCAGGTTGAGAGCTTCAAGTTCCTTGGTGTCCACATCACCAACAAACTATCATGGTCCAAACACACCAAGACAGTCGTGAAGAGGGCACGACAACGCCTATTCCCCCTCAGCAGACTGAAAAGATTTGGCATGGGTCCTCAGATCCTCCAAAGGTTCTACAGCTGAACTATCGTGAGCATCCTGACTGGTTGCATCACTGCCTGGTATGGCAACTGCTCGGCCTCCGACTGCAAGGCGCTACAGAGAGCTCCATGCGTACGGCCAAGCTTCCTGCCATCCAGGACCTCTATAACAGGCGATGTCAGAGGAAGGCCCTAAAAATTGCCAAAGACTCCAGGCACCTTAGTCATAGACTGTTCTCTCTGCTACCGCACGGTAAGCGGTACCGGAGCACCAAGTCTAGGTCCAAAAGGCTTCTTAACAGCTTATACCCCCAAGCCATAAGACTGCTAATCAAATGGCTACCTGGACAATATTCATTGACTCCCCCCTTTTTTTTACGCTGCTGCTACTCGCTGTTTATTATCTAGCAGTCACTTTACCCCTATCTACATATACAGTGGGGGAAAAAAGTATTTAGTCAGCCACCAATTGTGCAAGTTCTCCCACTTAAAAAGATGAGACAGGCCTGTAATTTTCATCATAGGTACACAAATTGAGGGGAAAAAAATCCTGAAAATCACATTGTAGGATTTTTAATGAATTTATTTGCAAATTATGGTGGAAAATAAGTATTTGGTCACCTACAAACAAGCAAGATTTCTGGCTCTCACAGACCTGTAACTTCTTCTTTAAGAGGCTCCTCTGTCCTCCACTCGTTACCTGTATTAATGGCACCTGTTTGAACTTGTTATCAGTATAAAAGACACCTGTCCACAACCTCAAACAGTCACACTCCAAACTCCACTATGGCCAAGACCAAAGAGCTGTCAAAGGACACCAGAAACAAAATTGTAGACCTGCACCAGGCTGGGAAGACTGAATCTGCAATAGGTAAGCAGCTTGGTTTGAAGAAATCAACTGTGGGAGCAATTATTAGGAAATGGAAGACATACAAGACCACTGATAATCTCCCTCGATCTGGGGCTCCACGCAAGATCTCACCCTGTGGGGTCAAAATGATCACAAGAACGGTGAGCAAAAATCCCAGGACCACACGGGGGGACCTAGTGAATGACCTGCAGAGAGCTGGGACCAAAGTAACAAAGCCTACCATCAGTAACACACTACGCCGTCAGGGACTCAAATCATGCAGTGCCAGACGTGTCCCCCTGCTTAAGCCAGTACATGTCCAGGCCCGTCTGAAGTTTGCTAGAGTGCATTTGGATGATCCAGAAGAGGATTGGGAGATTGTCATATGGTCAGATGAAACCAAAATAGAACTTTTTGGTAAAAACTCAACTCGTTGTGTTTGGAGGACAAAGAATGCTGAGTTGCATCCAAAGAACACCATACCTACTGTGAAGCATGGGGGTGGAAACATCATGCTTTGGGGGTGTTTTTCTGCAAAGGGACCAGGACGACTGATCCGTGTAAAGGAAACATACACACTTAACACATGAGAAAAAGTCCCTAGCGGACTAACAACACATGACTGCTTGGTTATCAAAACAGTGCGGGGGAGGCAGAGAGAGAGACAAATCGGCCACTCACCCACTCGTCCAATTAAAACATCCTCCCAGCAGCAAGCTAGCTAGCTAACATTAGGCTCCGTATTTTTTGCTTGCTAAATAAATAGCTACATAAATAAGATAAGCTAGCCTATTAGCAACGTTATGACTGACTTCTGATCATTGCCCTTGCTAGTTTAATTGTATTGACATTCCCAGCTTTGGTTACATTCGTCTGTTTTTGTCCAAAATATTGAGTCATTGAAACGATTAGTTACCGGAGTGTAACTCCAGTTCTATGAGTGGAGCGGAGGCCCATAGGGGAGCTCTGCTCCTAATGGTTTACCCTCTGCCCTAAGGCAGCAGCAGCCTGAGACAAAATTATGCACACACCTACAGCCAATAGGAGTACAGGTGTCCCTATAAGAGGGGATGCCTCCCCTCGATCAGCCTCCCAAGATATCTTTCTTCAGCGAGACTAGAGAGGGTCGGCAGGGCCTTAAGTCCTATGGGGCTCCGCTCCACTCATAGAACTGGAGTTACACTCCGGTAACTAATCGTTCTATATCGTGGAGCTCCGCCCCATAGGGGAGCTCTGCTCCTAATGGTTTAAGGCGGATCGAAGCGCTCCAAAATGTACTCCCTGCCGAGCCTAACACTTCCCATCAAAACGAGAAAGTCAGGCCTAGCAATGGCTGTAACCGAGTCCCGCAGTACTGCAACTAAAAACCCCTACGGGCGTCACAATATACCGCGTCATCGGTTAAAAGACCCGCACCACCTAATCCAATGGCAATGCCAATGACTAGTGGGCAGATCACCAGAATAGAAGCCATACTAATCTGTACTCGCAGATAGATGTGCCTCAATATCCTGTGAAAACACTACCGACCACTAATGGAATGACATCAAGTGTCACTCTACATTATGAACGCGGTACACCGCCTCACTCACTCAATGGAATCCCAGAGATTAGTGGGCAGGAACAAAAACATGAGTCATACTAACTGAACAAGCAGATAGATGACCTCATATTCTGTTAATCAGCGCATGCCTCTACTGTACTGTCCCTGTCAGTCAGGATTCATGCCACAAAATATGTTTTCTTATCCAAAGCGGACCTGATGGAAACCCAGTCCATAGTCCTGCTTTTCCCTCTCTTCCTAGCTCCAGATCTCCCTTCAGCTATGCTGAGTACAGACCGAGCCAAAGAGTTAGAAAACACATCTGTCAAAAACACGTCTTCCTAACCAAAGCGGACCTGATGGAAACCTGTGTCCACAGTCCTGCTTCTCCTCTCTTTCTTGCTCAAGATCTCCCTTCAGCCACGCTGAGTACAGATCGAGCCAGAGAATTAGAAGACATATCTAAGAGATAGAAACGGATAAATGGAGACGGCGTCGACCAGGATGCTGCTCTACAGATATCCTCTACTCCTGTTCCTCTGAAGAGGGCAGTAGAAGCTGCTACTCCACGAGTGGAGTGAGCTCTGATACCCTGAGGCAATTGCAGCCCTGCTACCTCATAAGCTGTCTCAATGCCTTCACAAAGTCAGTGAGACAGCCTCTGTTTTGAAAGTGGTCTACCTAGTGCAGCCGCACCGTGACACACAAACAACTGAGGTGATGACCTAATCGCTGCTGTGCGCTCGACGTAACACGCCAAAGTGCGTACCGGGCACAGGCGATGGAGCTTTTCCTCACTCCTCTCTCTATGAGGAGGAGGAGAAAAAGCCCACAGCTCCACGGTCTGTGACCTATATGAACTCTTAATAACCTTCGGCACAAATGCCGGGTTAGGACGTAACACTGCTCTGCTCAGGTCACCATTGATGGTCAGGCAGTCAGGTCTCGTCGAAAGAGCACACAAATCACTGACCCGCTTAGCTGTAGTTAAAGCGAGCAACAGTGCTGTCTTGATAGACAGCATCTTGAGGGGTATTTGATTCAATGGCTCGAACGGCGACTTACATAGCGCTTCGAGTACCAAAGCCAAATCCCACTGAGGAAGCGTGACTCTAGGTGTTGGCCTAAGTCGCCGCGTTCCTAATAGGAAGCGTTTCACTAGAGGGTGACTAAAGACATTGTCTCTGCCAAAACACTCATGACAAGCTGAAATCGCTGCTGCAAACACTCTAATCGTGGCAGGCGATTTTTGCTTATCAAACATGAGCTGCAGAAAAGAGAGAATAATCTCCACCTGACAGCTCATGGGGTCCACACTTTGTGTGACACACCATCGTGAAAACACGTTCCATCTACTGGCATACATCTTAGAAGTGGAACTGGCACGTGAACCCTGTATGGTCCTGATCACTGCATCAGATAACCCACGGCGCTCTAGCCTGTCCCTCTCAGCAGCCAGGCCTTCAGTGGTTGGCCGATTATGGGAAATTTCCCTATCGTGCCAGCCGCCTGAGACAACGCGTCCCGTCGATGTGGAATTGGCCAAGGTGGCGCAATCAACATCTGACTCATCTCCGCAAACCACAGAGCCCCCGGGCGATCGGGCGCTATCAGTATCACTGACAGCCCCCCTGACCTCACCCTGGCTAGCAGTGGGAGAATGCAGGACAGCGGAGGGAATGCATACAGGAGAACTCTCGGCCACGGTTGGTGCGCAAAGGCGTCCCTTCCCAGTGGCGGTTCGTCCTGTTCCCTCAGAGAGAACCACAGAGGACATTGCGCGTTCACACGTGACGCGAATAGGTCCACCTCGGCTCTCCCGAATTGTTCCCAAATCTGGAGAACAATGTCTGGATGCAGACACCACTCGTCGTCTCGAGGACCCCCTCTTGACATGAGGTCTGCTCCTACGTTCAAGTAGCCCGGAATGTGTGCTGCTCTCAATGAGCGAAGGTGCTCGTGAGCCCACAGCCACAATTCCTCTGCCGCCCGATGGAGAGCAGGAGACCTGACTCCACCCTGGCGATTTATGTGGGCTACTGTGGTCCGGTTGTCTGACCAGACCAGCACATCGCGACCCCGAAGGGTAGACGCGAAGTGGGTCAGAACCAGTCGAACCGTTTCCAACTCCAGGAGGTTGATGTGACGACCTGATTGAGGCCACACACCTCCTATCGCTTGTGTCTGACATGTCCCTCCCCATCCCGTCAGGGACGCATCCGTGAATACTGGGATGTGAGAGGACACCTTTCCTATCGGGACTTTCCTATCGGGACTCCTAGCGCGAGTTTCTCCAATAGTTTAGGTCTGCACTGAGCGAGAGGGGAACCACCACCAACCGATGACGTTGACGCAATGGGTCTAGTCTTAGTTGGGCGAACCATCGCTGCGTCCTGCGCATGTGCAGGAGTCCAAGCAGAACCACAGAGTGGGCTGACGACATGAGATCCAAAAGTGACATGATCGACAGCGCCGTCACCGTGTGATTCGGACGACACTTCCTTAGGGCTAGCAACAAGGCTACCCTTCGGGGGTCCGAAATTCGAGCCCTCATCCTCACAGTGTCTAGCTGTATCCCCAGGTAGACAATCTGATGAGTGGGCCAGGGCGCGCTCTTTTCCAATTCACAGCAAACCCCAGACTTGTGAGATGCATCACTGTCTGTGTTGTGTGAGTGATCGCCAGCTCTGCTGACGGGCGAGAACCAGTAGGTCGTCCAGGTAGGCTAGTAGCCGTATTCCCTGACGACGCAACGGTTCCAATGCCGCCTCCACACACTTGGAAAATGTGCGAGGTGCCAGGGCGTACCCAAATGGCATCCTCGTGTATTCGTACGCCACCCCTTGAAAGGCGAACCGCAGAAACTTCCTGTGACGCGGCTGAACCGGCACATGAAAGTACGCGTCCTTTAGGTCTATGCTTGTACAAAAGTCCCCTCTCTGGACACATTCCAGCAGACGTTTTGTCGTTAGCATTCGGAAGGGCCGTTTGGTTATGCTCTCGTTGAGAATGCGTGAATCCAAAATCGGCCTCACTCCCCCCGTCTTTTTGGGCACTAGGAAATAAGGCGAATATAGCCCTTTGTTCCTTTGCTCCCGGGGAACTACTGTCACCGCCTCCTTCGCCAAAAATTCCGTAATCTCTGTCATCAGAGCGGCCACTTTGTCTGGCGTTTTCATTACCGTCTCCACCACTCCCCTGAACGGGGGTGGGGTCCGGTGGAATTGGAGAGCATAACCCTTCTGCAACGTCTGTTCTAGCCAGCGTGAGAGGGTGCAGCTTCTTCGCCACTGCCAGCAATGCAGAGAAAGTGGCTGGGCGCGAAGCTGTGGTGCATCCAGTAGGAAGGACCTGTATTCCTTTATGGCCCTTACCGCCACTGTTCCCCAACATTGAAGTGGTGGAACAGCCCAAGGTGGGCCTCCCGTGAAAGGGAGAGGAAATGCGTTCTGAGAAAGAAAGAGGAGTAGGGACGTCGGTTAAACCCGTAACCGTCGTATTCCTGTCCTCCTTGAACGCGTTGCGGGTCTGAATTGCGCTGACCGAGGCCACAGCCTGCGGCAGGACACCATCCCCAGCGAGCGATTGCGTCATCTTAGGTGACTGCAATTCGCTATCAGAGCCCTTCACTACAGTACTCCTAGAAGTCTGTAGTATGAGGTCTCTATGAGGTAAGACAAGGCGGCGCCTTGATACCTTCTTAACTTTCACCTTCTGTGTGTGTTCAACTCTGCACCCCTGGTGGGTTGATTCACGCTCAGTGTGGTGAGTACTGGCTCGTTCTGTCAGGGGAGCTGATACTTTGGTTATACCCATAACGCTAGTAATCCTGCTCTCCGTGAACGTAGCATGGGTCTGAATCGCATTAACCGAGACCTTGGTCTGCAATAATGCGCCGTCCCCAGATAGCTGCTGTGTTACAATGCCTGGGGGCGCCGATACTCTGGGCACCTTGGTGACCGCGGTCATCGGGCCCTCCATGAACGCAGCATGGGTCTGGCTCGTACTAATGGAGACCTTAGTCTGTACTAGTGCGCCATCCCCAAATAGCGGCTGCGTCCTCATGTCAGAATCTGACCGGGACTGCTGCCTTCTATGTAAAGCACTTCTTATACGTGAAGTGTGATGTGACGACCTGATTGAGGTCTTCTGGATACCTACTCTTAGTGCCTGTTCAGCAACGCACCCTCGGTGGGCTGAACGGCTCTTAGAGTGGTAAGGAAGAGAGGGTGAGATTTGAACGCTCTCGGACGTATTATGGAAAAGAGGCTATTTTTTGACAAAGTCAGGTGGAGCCAACTCTTTATTAAACACATCAACACAAGCATTAACATCAGCACCCGTCCCTTCAACCGAAGGGTGGGGGGGAACAGTGGGCGCGTTCGACACCATCGATGCGTCCTCCATCCTCTCCCCCGCGTCCCGTCACGTACGCCTCCTCTTGCCTCCCTTGGAGGGCCAGGTCGGCGTCCTTGTCACCTCCCTCGCCGGCTGTAGTGGGGCTACCGTAGCTGCTGGGAGGGCCGAGCCCGCTCCCTTGCTGCTCGTGGCCGCCGGATGACGCCGATTACGCCGCCTCGTCGTAGACCCCGGTCTACTTGGAGGGGCGGAGGTAGATGGCCTTTGGGGAGGAGGGGGGCCGAGTCGTCCTGCCAGCGGCAGGTGCTTGGCCAACTGCTTCTTCTCCTCCTCCAACTTCGAAAAACGCTCCATCGCCTCTTTGACTGCGACCTCAAAGAGGCCGTCGTCAGAGAGGGGGGCGTTCAAGAGAGACGTCCTGTCTGCCTCTTTCATGGATGTCAAAGACAACCAGAGGTATCGTTCCCCGACCACCGAAGTGGCCATGGATCTCCCCGCGCAGACTGCGGACGCCTGTGTAAGGTGGAGTATGGCGCCAGAAATTCTGGACGCCTCCTCCACCTCCTCTGGTGCCATCTCTGTCTTACCCGTGGTTAAACGGGACAGAGAGGCCGCCAAGAGGGCAATGTTGTTAGCTGCTGCTACAGCTTGGGCTCCCAACCCAAAAGACTTCTCTAACAGCGATGCTGTGAGTCGGTCCTTCTGGGATGGCAACGTGGCCTTCTTGGAAGAGGGCCAAGGGCTCGAACCCGGTACGAGATCCGCCGCCATGGCGCTCTCTAACCTGGGGATTCCCTGACCCTGAAGCCTTCCTTCCACTCTCGTGAATGGGAGATACGCTTTTACAGGCGAACGCGCCGCTAAAGGTGCCTCCCACGAGCCTCCAACGTACCTAGCCAAAGAAGGCATGGTCTCTCTGAGACCCGGAAAATCCGCTCTCAGAGAGGCTGCAGCGAAAGAGAGAGCTTCTGATCTCTCAGAGCTCGTATCCCCTTCGCTATAGGGACTACAAGCCCTCTCGCTCTCCAAAGGAAAGGGGGGCTTGAAAGTATGAGGGACGGGGTCCGACTGTTCCATTGGAATGCCAGACCCTTCCTCAAAATCCCTATCTTCCCCCGAGTCTGCGCCGTCGGACGACGCCTCTGAAGCAGAGGCTAGTATCGACAACACATCCTCAAGGGGGATGTCCTCCCTGAAAACGCCAACGCTGCTTCCTCTCCTTTAAAGAAAGGAGGGCGCAGGAGGCGCAATTCGGGGGACTGCAGACGCCCTCCTTGGCATGCTGGGATCCCAAACACACGAAACATAAGTCGTGGTGGTCACCGGCCGCCATGGAGGTGCATCTGCACTGAGCTCTGAAAATAGCTTTTGGGGGGGGGGAAATCTCCCGGTGTGCTCATTTAGACGACTTTGATGACTGGAATATCAACGGCGTTTTCGTCCTGAGTCTTGTGCTTTGTCTCTTCTTGGCTCTTCAGTCTAGTCATCCAGTCGCTGAAGAAAAAGGGAGGCTGATCGAGGGGAGGCATCCCCTCTTATAGGGACACCTGTACTCCTATTGGCTGTAGGTGTGTGCATAATTTTGTCTCAGGCTGCTGCTGCCTTAGGGCAGAGGGTAAACCATTAGGAGCAGAGCTCCCCTATGGGGCGGAGCTCCACGATATAGAACAGAAACAGTGCATCCCAAATAGCTGGAGGAAGCAAACAATGTCCCAGGCCAGATGTGATTTACAACCTGATATCAATATTTGTTGGACTACCAAGAAATGTTTTGGTGAATTACATTATTCATGCATTGAACTGCTTCCATCTACAGTATTCTGCCAACAATGCCTTACTCTACGTCATGGAATTTTTTGTCAAATATAACCTATTTTTAAAACCTCTTTTAAATGTGGTTTTGTAGCATACATTTTGAATTTTTTACTGATATTTACTGTTTGTTTCATATCTGCAAAGTAGTTAAAACGCTGTCAGTTCCACTTTAGCTTAACCCAGTCGGTATAAATGCCTTAAAGGTGCTACACCTAGAATTTATCAGAATTTCTCCGCTATGTGGAAGCTAGGTGAATTGCAACAGCACTAGGCTGCATTTAAAATGAATCTCCCCCCTCTCCCGCATTCCATTTCCCCGTAACATGGTGGAGACTCGCGCTTGAGCCTTTTCGAATTTTGGTCCACCAGCTTCAAATAGCTGTAAAAACATATTGAAAAGCTATTTCACAGCAATTTAGATTTAGATGGTACACTATTCAGTAGTTGTTTTCTCACATAAACTGAAATTGAACAAACAGTGTAAAATCCTAGCAACCAGGAAATGACAGAGTGATTTCTACATTGGCCACATTACCTGATTTCCACTAGATAACACAGCCACAAAGACAAAACAGTTTTCACATTTTGACTACAGATACTGCTCCAACGAGAGAAATCAATAGGCGAATATCACAGCCAATCAAAACACTGGCGGGAAAGTAATACTGTGAAATTCCACCATTACTGCAGATATATTATGGACATTTTCAGAAATTACAATGCAAAAATTCAACAACAAAAAATCCTATGTGAAGCACCTTTAACTTAAAAGTAGAGTTGTTTCTGTGAGCCTACCACACACACTGTGTGTGTGTGTGTCTACAAACACTGACCTTACACCACACATTGACCCACATTCCCACACACACACAGTGCCACCACCAGCACCATCACAAACTGACAATGCAATGTAACAGAATATAGGTGCTGCCAGCTTCACTAATCTGTCACAGACTCACGCACGCGTACGCATGCACACACAGCCTCTTATAATCAGGTCAGCCGCTGTAGACAGCGCAGCCAAAGCCTCTTTGCCTAGGGAGGGGGGCATGTTTGGTGGGAGGAGGGCAGATTATGGGGTTTCTCACTCATACACCACTGTAGTTCTACAAGCATATCCAGAGTGACACACGACCACAACCTGACACAGCTTTGGTAATGATGTTCAGCAAGCCTGCCTGAGTCATGTGTATTCATATGTGCATACTTATGAATACACAGAACATATCTGAAATATATTTATTTCAAGAATATTCACACCAATAACTGAATTACCAAAACAGAATTATGAGACCAGTAAATGTAAAATACACTGTTTCTCAGCTCTGTCTTCCATGTAAGATACACCGACTCACATGGACACAGTGCATTCGGAAACTATTCAGACCCCTTCCCTTTTTCCATATTTTGTTATGTTACAGCCTTATCCTAAAATTGATTAAATAAATCTCAGATTATTACCAATCCCACAAGGTATGACTCCAAACACCCAGAAAAGGCTACTCTCCTTGATGTTATCCTCACAAATAATCCTGATAGGTTTCAGTCTGGTGTTTTCTGTAATGACCTTAGTGATCACTGTATTACAGCCTGTGTTCGTAATGGCTACTCAGTGAAACGACCTGTCCTGATTTGTCATAGACGCTTGCTAAAAAACTTTAATGAGCAAGCCTTCCTTCGTGACCTGGCCTCTGTAAATTGGTATAGAATCAGCTTGATCCCCTCTGTCGAAGACGCTTGGACCTTCTTTTTTGATATTTTCAGTGGTATTGTTAACAAACTTGGCCCCATAAAGAAAATGAAAATGAAAAACAGGTTCAGCCCCTGGTTCGACCGTGATCTGGCAGAGTTACTCCACCTCAATAATTCCATTTGGCGAAAGGCTCAGCACACGCTTAGGCTGACTGACTCTCGTTCAGGCAAATGAAAAATAAGTGCACTCAGGCTATCCGGAAGGCTAAAGCTAGTTACTTTAAGGAGCAGTTCTCTCTCTGTGGGTCTAACCCCAAGAAATTCTGGAAAACGGTTAAAAACCTGGAGAATAAACCCTCCTCCTCACAGCTGCCCATGTCCCTTAATGTTGATGGTGTGGTTGTTACTGACAAAGAGCACATGGCTGAGCTCTTTAATCACCACTTCATTAAGTCAGGATTCCTATTTGACTCAGCCATGCCTCCTTGCCCGTCCAACATTTCCTAATCTCCCAGTCCTTCTAATGCGACTAGCCCCGATGCTCATCCCTCATTTTCCCCCGCTACAAAGTTTCTCCCTGCAGGCAGTCACGGAGTATGAGGTGCTAAAGGAGCTCCTTAAACTTGCAACCTTAAAGAAGAAAGGGTCTAAACATCTGACCAAGATGGTTTAGACCCTTTCTTCTTTAAGGTTGCAGCCCCTATCATCGCCAAGCCTGTCTCTGACCTTTTTAACCTGTCTCTCCTCTCTGGAGAGGTTCAATTGGAGGTGTACCTGTGGATGTATTTCAAGGCCTACCTTCAAACTCAGTGCCTCTTTGCTTGACATCATGGGAAAATCAGAAGAAATCAGCCAAGACCTCTGAAAAACAATTGTAGACCTCCACAAGTCTGGTTCATCCTTGGGAGCAATTTACAAACGCCTGAAGGTACCACGTTCATCTGTACAAACAATAGTACGCAAGTATAAACACCATGGGACTACGCAACCGTCATACCTCTCAGGAAGGAGACGCGTTCTGTCTCCTAGAGATGAATGTAATTTGGTGCAAAAAGTGCCAATCAATCCCATAACAACAGCAAAGGACCTTGTGAAGATGCTGGAAGAAACAGGTACAATAGTATCTATATCCACAGTAAAAGGAGTCCTATATTGACATAACCTGAAAGGCCGCTCAGCAAGGAAGAAGCCACTGCTCCAAAACCGCCATAAAAAAGCCAGACCATGGTTTGCAACTGCACATGGGGACAAAGATTGTACTTTTTGGAGAAATGTCCTCTGCTCTGATGAAACAAAGATCGAACTGTTTGGCCATAATGACCATCGTTATGTTTGGAGGATAAAGGGGGGGGGGGGCTTGCAAGCTGAAGAACACCATCCCAACCATGAAGCACGGGGGTGGCAGCATCATGCTGTGGGGGTGCTTTGCTGCAGGAGGGACTGGTGCACTTCACAAAATAGATGGAATCATGAGGAAGGAAAATGATGTGGATATATTGAACCAACATCTCAAGACATCAGTCAGGAAGTTAAAGCTTGGTCGCAAATGAGTCTTCCAAATGGACAATGACCCCAAGCATACTTCCAAAGTTGTGGCAAAATGGCTTAAGGACAACAAAGTCAAGGTATTGGAGTGGCCATCACAAAGCCCTGACCTCAAGCCTACAGAAAATGTGTGGGCAGAACTGAAAAAGCGTGTGCGAGCAAGGAGGCCTACAAACCTGACTCAGTTACACCAGCTCTGTCAGGAGGAATGGGCCAAAATTCACCCAAATTATTGTGGGAAGCTTGTGGAAGGCTACCCGAAACGTTTGACCAAAGTTAAACAATTTAAAGGCAATGCTACCAAATACTAATTGAGTGTATGTAAACTTCTGACCCACTGGGAATGTGATGAAATAAATAAAAGCTGAAATAAATCATTCTCTCTACTATTATTCTGACATTTCACATTCTTAAAATAAAGTGGTGATCCTAACTGACCTAAGACAGGGAATTTTTACTAGGATTAAATGTCAGGAATTGTGAAAAACTGAGTTTAAATGTATTTGGCTAAGGTGTATGTAAACTTCCGACATCAACTGTAAAAGCTGCAGGCTAAGGTTAAATCTAGACTTGGTTTTCTCTATCATAATCGCTCCTCTTTCACCCCAGCTGCCAAACTAACCCTGATTCAGATGACCATCATACCCATGCTAGATTATGGAGACTTAATTTATAGGCAGGTAAGGGTGCTCTCGAGCGGCTAGATGTACTTTACCATTCGGCCATCAGATTTGCCACCAATACTCCTTGTAGGACACATCACTGCACTCTATACTCCTCTGTAAACTATTCATCTCTGTATACCCATAGCAAGACCCACTGGTTGATGTTTATTTACAAACCCACTTAGGCCTCACTCCTCCCTATCTGAGATACCTACTGCAGCCCTTATTCTCCACATACAACACCTGTTCTGCCAGTCACATTCTGTTAAAGGTCCCCAAAGCACACACATCCCTGGGTCGCTCCTCTTTCCAGTTTGCTGCAGCTAGCGACTGGATCGAGCTGCAAAAAACACTCAAACTGGACAGTTTTATCTCCATCTCTTCATTCAAAGACTCAATCATGGACACTCTTACTGACAGTTGTGGCTGCTTCGCATGATGTATTGTTGTCTCTGCCTTCTAGCCCTTTGTGCTGTTGTCTGTGCCCAATAATGTTTGTACCATGTCTTGTGCTGCTACCATGTTGTGGTGCTACCATGTTGTGTTGCTACCATGTTGTTTACATGTTGAGTTGCTATCTTGCTGTGTTGTCGTGTGTTGCTGCCATGCTATGTTGTTGTCTTAGGTCTCTCTTTATGTAGTGTTGTGTTGTCTCTCTTGTTGTGATGTGTATTTGGTCCTATATTTATATGTATTTATTTTTTTAATCCCAGCCCCCGTTCCCGCAGGAGGCCTCTTGCCTTTTGGTAGGTCGTCATTGTAAATAAGAATTTGTTCTTAACTGAATTGCCTAGTTAAATAAAGGTTAAATAAAATGAATTTAAAAAATAAATAAATAATACCATGCTGCACTCACTGCACATGGTGCTCTATCTGACCAACACACATTACACCCCACTATGCCACCACCCATCTCTCACACAGTGACTCAAGGGCAGAGACTTCAGGGGACATCCCTGTAGACATTACAAGCAGCACAAATTATACATGACCTTCACAGTCACCTGGTTTGATCCTACAAAGTCCTCAAGTAAGAGCCTGTTTAGACATTCAGTGTTTTTTGCAGCTCGTTCCAGTCGCTAGCTGCAGCAAACTGGAAAGAGGAGCGACCCAGGGATGTGTGTGCTTTGGGGACCTTTAACAGAATGTGACTGGCAGAACAGGTGTTGTATGTGGAGAATAAGGGCTGCAGTAGGTATCTCAGATAGGGAGGAGTGAGGCCTAAGTGGGTTTGTAAATAAACATCAACCAGTGGGTCTTGCTATGGGTATACAGAGATGAATAGTTTACAGAGGAGTATAGAGTGCAGTGATGTGTCCTACAAGGAGTATTGGTGGCAAATCTGATGGCCGAATGGTAAAGTACATCTAGCCGCTCGAGAGCACCCTTACCTGCCAATCTATACAGTGAGGGAAAAAAGTATTTGATCCCCTGCTGATTTTGTATGTTTGCCCACTGACAAAGAAATGATCAGTCTATAATTTTAATGGTAGGTTTATTTGAACAGTGGGAGACAGAATAACAACAACAAAATCCAGAAAAACGCATGTCAAAAATGTTAGAAATTGATTTGCATTTTAATGAGGGAAATAAGTATTTGACCCCCTCTCAATCAGAAAGATTTCTGGCACCCAGGTGTCTTTTATACAGGTAACGAGCTGAGATTAGGAGCACACTCTTAAAGGGAGTGCTCCTAATCTCAGCTTGTTACCTGTATAAAAGACACCTGTCCACAGAAGCAATCAATCAATCAGATTCCAAACTCTCCACCATGGCCACGACCAAAGAGCTCTCCAAGGATGTCAGGGACAAGATTGTAGACCTACACAAGGCTGGAATGGGCTACAAGACCATCGCCAAGCAGCTTGGTGAGAAGGTGACAACAGTTGGTGCGATTATTTGCAAATGGAAGAAACACAAAATAACTGTCAATCTCCCTCGGCCTGGGGCTCCATGCAAGATCTCACCTCGTGGGGTTGCAATGATCATGAGAACGGTGAGGAATCAGCCCAGAACTACATTGGAGGATATTGCCAATGATCTCAAGGCAGCTGGGACCATAGTCACCAAGAAAACAATTGGTAACACACTACGCCGTGAAGGACTGAAATCCTGCAGCGCCCGCAAGGTCCCCCTGCTCAAGAAAGCACATATACAGGGCCGTCTGAAGTTTGCCAATGAACATCTGAATGATTCAGAGGAGAACTGGGTGAAAGTGTTGTGGTCAGATGAGACCAAAATCGATCTCTTTGGCATCAACTCAACTCGCCGTGTTTGGAGGAGGAGGAATGCTGCCTATGACCCCAAGAACACCATCCCCACCGTCAAACATGGAGGTGGAAACATTATGCTTTGGGGGTGTTTTTCTGCTAAGGGGACAGGACAACTTCACCGCATCAAAGGGACGATGGACGGGACCATGTACCGTCAAATCTTGGGTGAGAACCTCCTTCCCTCAGCCAGGGCATTGAAAATGGGTCGTGGATGGGTATTCTAGCATGACAATGACCCAAATCACACGGCTAAGGCAACAAAGGAGTGGCTCAAGAAGAAGCACATTAAGGTCCTGGAGTGGCCTAGCCAGTCTCCAGACCTTAATCCCATAGAAAATCTTTGGAGGGAGCTGAAGGTTCGAGTTGCCAAACGTCAGCCTCGAAACCTTAATGACTTGGAGAAAATCTGCAAAGAGGAGTGGAACAAAATCCCTCCTGAGATGTGTGCAAACCTGGTGGCCAACTACAACAAACGTCTGACCTCTGTGATTGCCAACAACGGTTTTGCCACCAAGTACTGAGTCATGTTTTGCAGAGGGGTCAAATACTTATTTCCCTCATTAAAATGCAAATCAATTTATAACATTTTTGACATGCGTTTTATTTTTTTTATTTTTTTTGTTATTCTGTCTTTCACTGTTCAAATAAACCTACCATTAAAATTATAGACTGATCATGTCTTTGTCAGTGGACAAACATACAAAATCAGCAGGGGATCAAATACTTTTTTCCCTCGCTGTAAATTAAGTCTCCATAATCTAGCATGGGTAGGATGGTCATCTGAATCAGGGTTAGTTTGGCAGCTGGGGTGAAAGAGGAGCGATTATGATAGAGGAAACCAAGTCTAGATTTAACTTTAGCCTGCAGCTTTTTTTAAAGTTGAAGTCGGAAGTTTACATACACCTTAGCCAAATACATTTAAACTCAGTGTTTCACAATTCCTGACATTTAATCCTAGTACAAATTCCCTGTCTTAGGTCAGTTAGGATCACCACTTTATTTTAAGAATGTGAAATGTCAGAATAATAGTAGAGAGAATGATTTCTTTCAGCTTTTATTTCTTTCATCACATTCCCAGTGGGTCAGAAGTTTACATACACTCAATTAGTATTTGGTAGCATTGCCTTTAAATTGTTTAACTTGGGTCAAACGTTTCAGGTAGCCTTCCACAAGCTTCCCACAATAAGTTGGGTGAATTTTGGCCCATTCCTCCTGACAGAGCTGGTGTAACTGAGTCAGGTTTGTAGGCCTCCTTGCTCGCACACACTTTTTCAGTTCTGCCCACAAATGTTCTATAGGATTGAGGTCAGGGCTTTGTGATGGCCACTCCAATACCTTGACTTTGTTGTCCTTAAGCCATTTTGCTACAACTTTGGAAGTATGCTTGGGGTCATTGTCCATTTGGAAGACCCATTTGCGACCAAGCTTTAACTTCCTGACTGATGTCTTGAGATTTGCTTCAATATATCCACATAATTTTCCTTCCTCATGATGCCATCTATTTTGTGAAGTGCACCAGTCCCTCCTGCAGTAAAGCACCCCCACAGCATGATGCTGCCACCCCCGTGCTTCACGTTTGGGATGGTGTTCTTCGGCTTGCAAGCCACCCCCTTTTTCCTCCAAACATAACGATGGTCATTATGGCCAAACAGTTCTATTTTTGTTTCATCAGACCAGAGGACATTTCTCCAAAAAGTAAGATCTTTGTCCCCATGTGCAGTTGCAAACCATAGTCTGGCTTTTTTATGGCGGTTTTTGAGCAGTGACTTCTTCCTCTCTGAGCGGCCTTTCAGGTTATGTCGATATAGGACTCGTTTTACTGTGGATATAGATACGTTTGTACCTGCTTCCGCCAGCATCTTCAGAAAGTCCTTTGCTATTGTTCTGGGATTGATTGGAATTTTTCACACCAAAGTGCGTTAATCTCTAGGAGACAGAACGCGTCTCCTTCCTGAGCGGTATGACGGCTGCGTGGTCCCATGGTGTTTATACTTGCGTATTATTGTTTGTACAGATAAACGTGGTCCCTTCAGGCGTTTGGAAATTGCTCCCAAGGATGAACCAGACTTGTGGAGATCTACAATTTCTTTTCTGAGGTCTTGGCTGATTTCTTTTGATTTTCCCATGACGTCAAGCAAAGAGGCACTGAGTTTGAAGGTAGGCCTTGAAATACATCCACAGGTACACCTCCAATTGACTCAGATGATGTCATTTAGCCTACCAGAAGCTTCTAAAGCCATGACATCATTTTCTGGAATTTTCCAAGCTGTTTAAAGGCACAGTCAACTTAGTGTATGTAAACTTCTGACCCACTGGAATTGTGATACAGTGAATTATAAGTGAAATAATCTGTCTGTAAACAATTGTTGGAAAAATTACTTGTGTCATGCACAAAGTAGATGTCCTAACCGACTTGCCAAAACTATAGTTTATTAACAAGAAATGTGTGGAGTGGTTGAAAAACAAGTTTTAATGACTCCAACCTAAGTGTATGTAAACTTCCGACTTCAACTGTATATGGCCATAATATTGGGTCAAATGACATTTTTTTTTGGAACTAAGATTCATTATTTATTACAGCTAAATAATGTAATGTATTAAATAAATAGTTTAGTTCCAAAACAACATTAAAAAAAACTATTTAAAGCTAATTCCTTAACCTTCTATATTGCATAGTCTCTACAATGGATTTGAAACAGCATACTACGATTCCCAGAGTGCATCTCAACTCCCAGGGTGCAATGCTCCGCCCACGGCTGCTGGCTGCCTACTGCTAGCAAGGTCAGTGCTATCTGGAATCCTTGGGATGTCCCTACCCTAAACCCTAACCTTAACCACTACCCTTACCCTAAACCTAACCTTAAACATAATCATAACCCTTACCTAACCCTAAACTTAACCATGTTAAATTATAACTTCAATGGGGATCCCAGATAGCATGGATCCTGCTAGCAAGCCCAGACAAACGCAAGTAGTCTAAATATATTGCTGTCATAGGAATGTTATGAGTGTTATTCACTTTACTTTTGGGTTGTAATCATATTATAATGCTCGCATGAATGTCATGCTGAATTATTCTAATTTAGTTGCTAGTAGAATAACGTTACAATGCAAATATCATGTGTAAAATAGTTTTTTATGTCGTTTTGGAACTAAACCTCCCTTGCAGAGCACTGCTTTGTAATACATTTTGCTTAGTTGTTTTGGTGTGCTGGCCCTCATCATATACTCTGTAAGCATAGTATTCCCATTTTCTCTCTCCTCTCGTTTGCTTCTCAAAAGTGGCTTGCGCTGTGTCAGCTGCATGGGCATGCGCAAGTAGCCTGGCTAGCTTACTACTGCCCCCTTGAGAAGATTCAGACAAGTTACTATACAGACTCGATCCTCTCAATCCGTATTTGATGTGAGACACATTTGACAGAAGTACCGAAAGTAACAACACTTCTAGTACCGGACCATTCTCAGTGTTCTAGTATTGAAAAAATACTGACGTTTCGGTATACTGTGCAACACTAGGCAAGGTTAGAGTACTGTGAATGAAAGGAAGCCTACATGCCACCCCACCACAATGTACCACTTCATCTAACCCTGGCCCAGAAAAGGATGATAAAAGCTTAAGTAGCATTTCTCAGTGTGAAAGTAGTCACAAGCACACGCTGTGACTTCTAAAATAAATATCAACTTGGCGATAGGTACGAGAACCCATTTTAGAGGGCTCTACAGACACATTTTAGGGGAAAGAGGATCTGTTGT
Source organism: Coregonus clupeaformis (assembly GCF_020615455.1). NCBI lineage: Eukaryota > Metazoa > Chordata > Actinopteri > Salmoniformes > Salmonidae > Coregonus > Coregonus clupeaformis. Next base: position 60,233,105 of record NC_059192.1, read on the forward strand.
CGGTCTAATAAAGATAGTGTCAGTTAAACTTCCCCTGCTCTTTTCATGCGCGGTAGCATGTCAGCCAGACTTTTCCTGTGAAACACGTCCAGTGAAACAGCAGAACTATTGAGAAAGTTCCTCAATATACACACTTTACAAGCTTCTGTGATGTCATATACAATCTTGATTTTACCCACATCAACATGAAAGGATACGTTTACTACTACAGGATTAAGCGTTTTAATGGATTGGGTAAAACTTTACTTGACACCCAGCGTCATAACACGTTATGACACGGTCATAACCATGTCATAATATGTCATAACAGCTGACATAACATGTCAGAACCTGTTATAATATGGTCATAACACTGTCATGACATATATTTAGACCTGTTGTGACATATATAACGTTCTTTTTTGGCTGGTTATGACACCTACATAAGAGTCTAAAAACCCACAAAGCCTACCACGGTAGTTGCTTTATGGCTGGTTATGATACCTACATAAGAGTGTCAAAACCTACCACACAAGGCAAAACATTCCATTACACCATAGCCTACGTATCAACAGTATGTTTATGTTATATATTTTTGAAATTGACCATATTAAATTATCATTGTAATTGCGAACACATTGATGTCAGACATGCACCAACCCCAATGCTTTGTTGCTGATGACTGGGATGAATGCAGGAGCAGATTTCAGGAGCAGGACAAGACACCCTCTTTTTGATTGATGACTGATATAAGGGCATGTATGTGATAGACCTATCTGGCTGATATGATTATGATTGTCATAATGCTTTTTGACAGTTTCATAAAGTGTATTTCCTTAGTTCAAGTAAAGTGACACCGGATGGTCATAATGCTTCATGACAGTGTCATAAAGTGTATTTTCTACAAGTTATTTAAAATATGATGAAAAAAACATGACTGTAAAAATGTATTACAACAACAACAAAGGATTTAAGAAACAAACTTTCAAACGAAAGGAAACTTCTTGGCAGGGAAAAAAACATTTGAATAAATGTGGGCTTTGACACTCTTATGTAGGTATCATAACCAGCCATGAAATAACACAATATATGTCACAACAGGTGCAAATATATGGGTCATGACAGTGTTATGACCATATAATGACAGGTTATGACAAGTTATGTCAGCTGTTATGAGTGGCGCAGTGGTCTAAGGCACTGCATCGCAGTGCTAGCTGTGCCACTAGAGATCCTGGTTCAAATCCAGGCTCTGTCATAGCCAGCTGCGACCGGGAGACCCTTGGAGCGGCGCACAACTGGCCCAGGGTCATCCAGGGTAGGGGAGGGAATGGCTGGCAGGTAGCTCAGTTGGTAGAGCATGGCGTTTGCAACGCCAAGGTTGTGGGTTCGATTCCCATGGGGGGCCAGTATGATTTTTTTTTAAATGTATGAACTCACTAACTGTAAGTCGCTCTGGATAAGAGCATCTGCTAAATGACGTAAATGTATATTATGAAATGGTTATGACCGTGTCATAACATGTTATGACACTGGGTGTCAAGTAAAGTGTTACCACGGAGGGTACAAAACCTTGTCTTATTTTCACAACACATTTATTGTAGGATGGTTTTGATTTTATGTTTGTGGGAGTGTTTTATTTTAATTTTACAATATGCTCTTGTGCTCTGGCATTTCAATGGCTTTACTATGAGATGGGGGAATTTGTAATTTATGTAGGGTGGCCCACAATGTCTGATAAGATAGTTGATTATGTCAATCAATCACTGATCCCCTCCAGGCTAGTCTATTGATTACCGGATAAAGATCGATTAGAGGGGTTGCAAAGAGTTCACCCTGAGTAATGAAGGTCAGGGAAGTGAGAGACAGAGAGCAAAAGAAAGAGAGAAAGAGAGAGAAAGAGAGAGAGAAAAGATTAGAGAAATAAAGAGAGTGAGAAGCAAATGACTAATAGTGACACAGCAGTAGCTACTAGCTACTCAGACTGCCCTCACTATGGGAGCGGTCGAAATGTACACTATTGTTACCCGGAGGGAAATGGCCTGCCGTGCTTTTGCTGATGTAAACCCTTTTGTGCTGCCTAACCAATGACTGTGCTGTGTACGGTGGCGAGTCAAAGGCTTCTTCTGAAAATAATGTGTTATTTGTCCAAGAAATGTGATATCTGTGTGCCTACTGATGTCCGGTTCAGTTTGAGAGGGAGATTGCGAAGATGAGAAGGAGGACCGGAGGTAAACTTTCTACTGCTATAATGTATTTGAATAAAAGCAGGGTTATTGACCTCACAATAAGCCATACTCGAGCAATAACTTACATGAATATTCGAGCAATAACTGACATTAATATGAAGCTGAAGCCACGGAAATGGACAGCGCATGGGTGCTGAAAGTAGGTCTTCACTATAATTTTGACTTTAGGCTATTAACAACAAGAGGGCTTTGTGTTGGAAACTATTTCTTCCTATTCAAGAAATAAGAGGTAGGCCTACCTGCTTGACAGACAAAATTATAGTCTACTATCCATAGATTTTGTCAGCCAATTCCTTCAGTCACCTTGCACTCCTTAAATATAGCAGTGTCAGTGAAGAGCTATATTTCACTATATATGTCCATTAATATGTTATTAACATATCATATGCATCATAAAAATGTAAAATTTCCTCACTACATGCAAATATCTCACCGGTAGAAACAGGCCAGCTACATTGCCTGGTTGTAAGCAAACCACAATATCCAGAATTCATAGCGATTTCAGAATGTGGAGGACCACCCCGTGGAGGTGTGAGAAATATCAAAATATCTGTGTTTTTAGCCAGGATTTCAAAACGGAACTGAAGTTGAAACATTGAAAAGTGATGCTATTCTATCGATTTTCCCCTTCGCTTTAAGGAGGGAGCAATCCGATCAGCTAACATCCACGCAGTAGAAAAGAAGTCAAGCTGCGGTAACGTAGCTAACGCTACCTAGCTAACTAACATTTGTTTATCTAAACCAAAATCTAGCTACCTAGCTATCATAAAACGCTGGCTAGACATTCCAAAGCATATCAATGTAATTAGGCAACTGCTATCTGGTGAAGTGATTTGTAACTTTGCAAGCTAACGTTAGCTTTGTTAGGTTACATTAGCTAACTGTTAACAATCTAACTAACTACTGCAGAGGCTAACGTGACATCAACATCAAATCAAATCAAATCAAATGTTATTTGTCACATACACGTGTTTAACGGATATTATAGTGGGTGTAACGAAATGCTTGTGCTTCTAGCTCCGACAGTGCAGTAATATCTAACAAGTAATATCTTACAATTTCACAACATATACCCAATACACACAAAACTAGTAAGGAATGGGATTTAAGAATATATACATGGACAAGCAATGACAGAGCGGCATGGACTAAGATACAGTAGAATATTATAGAATAGAATGCAGTATATACATATGAGATGAGTAGTGCAAGATATGTAAACATTATTAAAGTGACTAGTGTTCCATTTCTTAAAGTGGCCAGTGATTTTAATAGGCAGCAGCAGCCTCTAATGTGCTAGTGATGGCTATTTAACAGTCTGATGGCCTTGAGATAGAAGCTGTTTTTCATTCTCTCGGTCCCAGCTTTGATGCACCTGTACTGACCTCGCCTTCTGGATGATAGCGGGGTGAACAGGCAGTGGCTCGGGTGGTTGATGTCCTTGATGATCTTTTTGGCCTTCCTGTGACATCGGGTGCTGTATGTGTCTTGGAGGGCGGGTAGTTTTCCCCCGATAATGCGTTCGGCAGACCGCACCACCATCTGGAGAGCCCTGCGGTTGCGGGCGGTGCATTTGCCGTACCAGGTGGTGATACAGCCCGACAGGATGCTCTCAATTGTGTATCTGTAAAAGTTTGTGAGGGTTTTAGGTGCCAAGTCGAATTTCTGTTGCGCCTTCTTCACCACACTGTCTGCGTGGGTGGACCATTTCAGTTTGTCGGTGATGTGTACGCCAAGGAACTTGAAGCGTTCCACCTTCTCTACTGCGGTCCCGTCGATGTGGATAGGGGGGTGCACCCTCTGCTGTTTCCTGAAGTCCACGATCATCTACTTTGTTTTGTTGACATTGAGTGAGAGGTTATTTTCCTGGCACCACACTCCCAGAGCCCTCACCTCCTCCCTGTAGGCGGTCTCGTCATTGTAGGTAATCATGCCTACTACTGTTGTGTCGTCTGCAAACTTGATGATTGAGTTGGAGGCGTGCTTGGCCACGCAGTCATGGGTGAACAGGGAGTACATGAGGGGGCTGAGCACGCACCCTTGTGGGGCCCCAGTGTTGAGGATCAGCGAAGTGGAGATGTTGTTTCCTACCTTCACCACCTGGGGGCGGGGTTCAGACCCAGGGCCTCGAGCTTGATGATGAGCTTGGAGGGTACTATGGTGTTGAATGCTGAGCTATAGTTAATGAACAGCAAGCTCAGCACCAGGAAGTAGTGTAAGTCACCTTCTAAAATCTTACTAAAATATACGAAATCTTTCCATGACTCCATGATGAGCAAATAAATATACTGGAGCTAGGCATAAACATGGTCCGTGTCTTGTTGTCATAGTTGGTGTGTTTACAAGTAGGCTACAACTTCTACTGTAGTTTTCTTTGTATTATGGAGAATTGGAGAAAAGGAGGTATTAGTAAAGAGGGGATGGTGTGGGTGACACTGGTGTCTGTTGGGGGTGGATATTGTGTGTGAAGGGTAATATGCATGATCTATTGACATGAGGGGAGTGGGTGGATATAGTACTTTGTTTGAGTGTGTATTGATGGGGGCAAAGTAGTAAAATATTGGCTAATCACTGACTACTGTGTGTCCTACAGACTAATCTTGCTACTGATGACGATGACCTTGACACCAGCTTTAGTAGTACAGAGCCTGTAGACCCATTGGATGAAAGCTTTCAGCCTGGAATATGCTCAACATTATCTGATTTTGAAACTAGCCAGGACAGCCAAAGGTATTTAGAAAAGCACAATACCCTCTTGAGAAAACAAAATCACCAATAAACTAAACTGTCTACAAGCCAAGTGCTCCTCAAACTTTTCACAGTCTTGCAGTCAGTTCTTTGGCATGGGGGAGAGGGGCTGTTAGTATACTCTTCTAGCCTATTCACTTTATTGTTGGCAGTGTTTGCCTACTCAACAGTACAACTGTAGGTGCTCATAAACCACAGTACACGACTAGACTGTCTACAAGTTAAGCCCCCTTCAAACTTTTCACATCTTTGCTAACAGCCCATCTCAATGCCCCATTATTGAATCTGAGTGTAACAAAACACATACCAGTCTACTGTACCATTTCTGTTTACATTTACGTCATTTTAGCAGACGCTCTTATCCAGAGCGACTTACAGTTAGTGAGTGCATACATTTTCATACATTTTTGTTTACAGACGAACATGGTGTATTGTATGGTTACACACCCTCATGATCAGTCTTCATGTTTTACACATCCTCCTGATCAGTCTTCATGTCTTTCCAGAGGACTTCTGCAAGAAGTCGAAGCAGTGGGTGGTGAAGAAAATGCACGAGATGCTTGTCCACCTGGCTGTGGAGTGCAGAAAGGACCAGACTGTTGTCTACAAGGAGCCAGTGTCACAGCCCCCCAAACCCAACATCCCTGCCAACATTGCCACAGCAACAAAGCTTGCTAAACCAGCTGCCATTACCCAACACAAGAAGAGGTTCACCAGCTGAAGAACATTCTGGAACCTGCCTGGAACATTCAACCAACACAACATCCATATTCAGTTAGATTGATGTTGTAGTATAGTATAGAATGCCTAGTATGCACACAACTGCATTGTGGTAAAGATATTGCTAGCTGTTTTACATATGTATATAATGTTTTATATCATATGTTTTACAAGTGTGCTGACAAGTGACTAAATTATTCCAGCTGCACAGAAACCAATGAAGTGTTGACTTCAACTTCTTGTGATATTCATGAACTGTATTTGGATAAACTTCTTAGTATCCAAGCGGTATTGTTTGTGAGAGAAAGACACATTCATGGCCAATCGTTGTGTACTGTCTGTATTCCTACTGTTGCAGCATGATGTAGAATAAGAGATCTCACAGACACACGTTAGCTAGCTACCTAGCAACAACACAAATGTATAGTTACTCCAAGACTAATATGAGTAATCAAGCTAAAGTCATTCATTTACTCTCTGCCATCATTATCAAAACATTTCTCCAGTTTTGCTCATAATGAGAGGCACTGAGGCTAGCTAGGTTAGTTAGCTAGCTAGCTAGCTACAACGTTAGACTACAGTATATTTTACGTATAGCAAACAACACAGCTAATTAGCTAGCTAAACTTGGATAGCTTGGCTTGTAGTGGTTCTAGCATGCCCTGTTATGGCCAAATCGATCACCAAACTGTACTGTACAACACTGCCCCGGTTAAAAGAGAGCTTATATTGCTAGCTAGCTACTGACAGAAAAACAATTTACTTGTTTGTCATGTACCCTCCTGAGTCCTGGTCCATCTGGTCTAGGCTGGCTGATGCTTGCTGGTCTCGCAATTATTTTACTCACCGTCTCAACTCCTCTTCAGTGTATTCCGGCTCAAATAAATAGGGCTGTATGTTCCTATGTAAAAGAACATCCCAAAAATGTTTGTCTTCTAGCTCTTCTTGAAAAGAGGAATCATCAGAAGCAGCCATTGTAGCTAATTATTTAGCAGTCTCGGATAGACAGTAAATGGTAACATAGCTTCCGTGAACCTGTAAACTAGTACCGCAACCGTTTTGAAAAGCCTGCCTTCCAGGGTGGGTCTCTACAAAGCCAGAGAAAATGAGTCAACCTAGATATCCTGCAATGTCCTGGCAGATAGGAACATAGTTGAGACAAGTCCAATGGCTCTATTGAACAAGGACAACCATAACTACTTGCGTTATCGTGCAATCGGTGAAACACAAAGGCCACAATAATTGCTACAAAACATGACTCCATTAATTTTTAGATCAGACAGCATGCTCAATCAACCAATGACATCATTGGTTGAACTCTCCCGGCATGAAAATGTAAAAATACAGATATAGTGCCTAATTATGTCTGAAACACCTCTCATCACTCATAATTATGTAGGGAGACTGGAAAACCCCCCCAAATCGTGTCTAACGGTGAAGTTTCCCTTTAAGTTAAAACCAGGGCTCGAATTGAAGGGGTATGTGAGGGTATTGTGGCTTTTGTTAAAGAAAATAGCTAAAATAATAGGCCTACCTGTCACACCCTGGCTCTGGGACTCTATATGTTGAGCCAGGGTGTGTTCATTCTATGTGTTTAATTCTATGTTGGTAATTCTGTTGTGTTTATTTCTATGTTGGCTAGAGTGACTCCCAATCAGAGGCAACGAGTGTCAGCTGTCGTTGGTTGTCTCTGATTGGGAGCCATATTTATACTGTCTATTTTCCCTTTGTGTTTGTGGGTTCTTGTTCCGTGTTCGGTCATTGTTACCGTGGACTTCACGAGTTGTTTCTTGTTTTGTTGATTGTGTTCTATTATCACTAAAGATAATAAGGTTAAACATGTTCGTTCATCACGCTGCGCCTTGGTCTGTTCAATACGACGATCGTGACAGAAGAACCCACCATGCAACGACCAAGCAGCGTGTCCAGGGGCAGCTCTTGGGCTGGACATGGGAGGAAGCGCCGGGAGAAGAGACGGTGGAGGCGCGCCGTAGAGAGGAGCAGCGGCGCCAAACGGGTCAACGTCGGACAGGCGAGAGGCAACCCCAGAATTTTTAGGGGGGGGCACACGGCATGGACGACGGGGCTGACGGAGGCAGAAAAGGGGCAGATTCAGAAGGCCACCAGGTTACGGATACACCGCCCTGTACGTCCTGTGCGGATGCCTCACACAGAGTGTGTGAGGGTAGGCATTCAGCCAGGACGGGTTGTGGCCGCTCTTCACTCCAGGTCTCCTATCCGTCTCCACAGCCCGGTTCGGCCTGTCCCTGCTCCACGCACCAAGTCTACGGTGCGCGTCGCCAGCCCGGCCCGGCCTGTTCCTGCCACTCGCACCAAGTCTACGGTGCGCGTCGCCAGCCCGGCCCGGCCTGTTCCTGCCACTCGCACCAAGTCTACGGTGCGCGTCGCCAGACCGGCCCGGCCTGTTCCTGCCACTCGCACCAAGTCTACGGTGCGCGTCGCCAGCCCGGCCCGGCCTGTTCCTGCCACTCGCACTAAGCCAGGGGTGCGAGACGTCAGCCTGGTAAGGCCCGTTCCTCCTCCACGCACTAAGCCAGGGGTGCGAGTCGTCAGCCTGGTAAGGCCCGTCCCTCCTCCACGCACCAAGCCAGGGGTGCGCGTCGTCAGCCTGGTAAGGCCCGTTCCTCCTCCACGCACCAAGCCAGGGGTGCGCGTCGTCAGTCCAGCACAACCCGTGCCTGGGTCACCGGTGCCTGGTAAGGTACCGGTCAACTGCTCCACTATGGAGCTGAAGCTAACCGCTCCTGCTAAGTCCAGTTCAGCTCCAGCCGGCGGGGCCAGACTGGACCAGGGGCGCTATGGGGGGTGTATTGGAGGGTGGTGGTCAAGGCCGGAGCCAGAACCGCCGCCGAGGAGGTATGCCCGCCCAGCCCTCCCCTGTTTTGTTCAAGTTGAGGCGCGGTCGCAGTCCGCGCCTTTAGGGGGGGGGTACTGCCACACCCTGGCTCTGGGACTCTATGTTGAGCCAGGGTGTGTTCATTCTATGTGTTTATTTCTATGTTGGTAATTCTGGTGTGTTTATTTCTATGTTGGCTAGAGTGACTCCCAATCAGAGGCAACGAGTGTCAGCTGTCGTTGGTTGTCTCTGATTGGGAGCCATATTTATACTGTCTATTTTCCCTTTGTGTTTGTGGGTTCTTGTTCCGTGTTCGGTCATTGTTACCGTGGACTTCACGAGTCGTTTCTTGTTTTGTTGATTGTGTTCTATTATCACTAAAGATAATAAAGTTAAACATGTTCGTTCATCACGCTGCGCCTTGGTCTGTTCAATACGATGATCGTGACACTACCTCTTGTTAGTGTAAGGTGTTTTAATTTTTTTATGGACCCGATTATATAAAGCAATCTATAACAACGCTTTAGTTCGCAATGCTTTATGCTAGAAACAAGCTGCCAGGGAAAGACGTGACTCCGATGCATATGGGATATCTTTGGTTTGTCTCTATGACATTCAGAGGCTGTGCTACCACCTTCTATAGCTGAGGAGACAAAACATTTACTTTGCTTGGGAATTAATGTGTGATTCTGTCAATATCAATTGACGTTCGACATTTCAACAGGCTATTAAACAACATACTAGCTCTAAATCAGTCAGGAGCAAGCCGGGTAGCCTAAGAAGGAATACAATTTATGATATAGGCTATATTATTATTATTTCAAGACTATAGCCTTCCATTTAAGAAATAAATTGTGAAGCATTTGTGACATGCTACAGGCTCAGCATTTCAATGACACATCAACAACAGAACTTCAACAAAATGCCTATACATTTCACATTTAGGATGTAAAAAAATAAAATAAAATAAATGATTACTTACCAAAAATGACTTATTAGGCTATACAGTCATTCTACAGCACCTTTGAATTCACTTTCAGAAACACGAGTTTGGTCAGTCTTTGGTTTCAGAATCATGCGGTGAGCTATGCATGCTTAGTTTGTTAATTTAGCCTAGCAGATGCTCTTATATTCTCATGCCCTAATCACAGTCAACATACATCGATTTTGTAACAACAATATCATGGAATAAAATATAATACATTTGAAAAACAATTACAAGTGCATATAGGCCTACCTGTTGATATGCGGCTGCTGTGTTAAACAATGCATTGATTATCAGAGAATTCAGACTTCATTGGTTATGTTGTGCAAAATGTGTACAGTTGATAAACAACTTTAGCACTGTTCCAAACTTAGACTATCCTCTTTTTTAACAATACCCTACTATCCTCTTTTTTAACAATACCCTGTATAGAAATCAAAACATCTCTGGTGCTGCAGCATGCGCTCATTCGTTGTCATGCTCTGTTCTGGTATTTAAAAAGATTCTGCTTGTCTTCAGTAGAATTGTATGAAATGCGCTTATAAAATGATATTTTTTCTCTGACCACAAATAAGATGATACTGTAGACTTATGCGGTGCTTTTATTATAATGAATATATTTTCACCCCTACCCTTGTCCGCGGTGGTCTGTGAATCCACAACCTTCTGGCTACTTTTCCATGTAAAGCTTACAAAACGAAGACCAGTTTCTAAAACTGCATATCTAAGGCTCTGGTCTGTCCTAGGAGTGAGGGTAAACGGTAGACATGTTCTCTGCTATCCACTTTATGTTTTTATTATTATTTTGGGTATAGGGGAGGGTCTTTTTTTCAAGCATTCAGGGAAGGTCATAGTAAAAATATATTTTACTAAATGGAGGGCCATCCATTTTCATTTCAGAGAGGTCCGATTTTCTCCAGGTATCACTCCTTATAAATAACGGACAGTCCCTAACAAACATTTAATCTAATATTTCCATTAAACATAATAATGACTCCCCAATGTGTATAATGGCCAAAGTGCACTGCTGCAGTGTGAGTCATGGTAGGATTTTAATATAGGAAATGTGATTTGAAACGGCTCAGATTTCAACAGCTATATGATTATAATCACATTTCCCAACAGCACTCTCTCATTCTCCCAACACTCGGGAACGTGCCAGAGAATCAGCGGTGTCCTGTGCAATGTGCAGGTGTGTTAGTGTTCACATGACCTTGACATGAACCACCGTTAGAAGACTGCAGTGCGTTTGACAACTCGTTTATGTTCAGGCATCTGATTGGCTGCAGGGTAGAGCGAGGTTGACAATTGCCCTGAAGCAGCGTAGGTGGTGTCAATCACTCTCAGTTAGGTCATTAAAGTTTATGGAGCAACAGGAGGACATACTAAACTCTACTCTACTCCCCATGGCTCGTCTCTCTCACCCATAGAAAATAATATAATCCCTATGCTCATATGCCTTTTGCCATTGAGAAAAGGGTAGATGAAAGATTCCATTGGTAATTCTATTTGAGTTACTGTCATCAGATGCTCTTATCTATTCAATAATGACTTCAACTCTAAAGTATGCTTCAAATCTGTACTCTGACATCTTAGAACCAGTGATTATTTTAGCATGTAAATCTTGGTGGGGCAAACAAAAAACATAATTTTTAAATGCATGCCAGCAAACCCACTACACAACACAACACAACATTAAACAATGCATTAATTGTGCTATGGGCAAGTTGTGTGATGTACAGCTACAGAATTCAGAACATGGGCCGTTCTTACAGTATTCTCCCTGTACACCAAGTCAGAACTGTAGGATAAATAAAGGGGGCATATAAGCAGACAATGAAAGCGCTTAAAATATTCAATGATTACATTTCTCTAAAACAGGCTATAGGCTACATGTTCACCACCAAGTCAGAACAGTCGGCGAAATTAGGAGGGGAAACAGAACCAAATTATTTGGGTGAGGCACATGGGCTACTAACAGCTTACTACACAACATACACTTACAATTACTTTCTTAGCTACAGCTTACATATCTCCCTGGCATATTACATCATTTATGCAGCAGCATACAATACATTTTTGGACTCGCCTTGTTGTGCCGTGCTCACTTGAACAGGAAGGTGGCGCGGTGGTCCTTCGTGGGCAAAATATGTCATCAAACTTTGCCATCAAAGTGTGGCATTCTCTGGACTTATGGTGCTTTCAAGACAACTGGGAACTCTGAAAAAAAAACAGGGTTGAATCATGATGACGTCAGTGATCTTCAGGTCGGCGCTCTAGAAAGAGGCCTGAGTTCCCGACTTGCAATTCCGAGTTGGATGACCATTCAAAACTTATTTTTCAGTCGGAGCTCGGTTTTGTCCGAGTTCCCAGTTGTCTTGAACTCACTGAAATCAGAATTCCCAGTTCTGAGTTTCCAGTTGTTTGTGCACGGCAGATGTCATGCCGGATTGACACCATGGCCAATGTTGAAGGTTTATCCTTTTAAGCTTCGAAAAGAGACCCTTAACCCCAGACTTGGGACCACACACCCACTCCACTAAATAGCAGGCTAGTGATTGCTTTGCAATTCTTGCAGAATTCTTCCAAACCACTCATTGTTGAATTTGCAATTTACAACTTGTTGTGTAATGTTTATGTCCAATGGCCGATGAGTACCGATACATTTTATCTATAATTTATTTTCATTATTTCTCTTCATATTACAAGGATTAAAAATGATTTTCCAGTATGATTTTCAATTTTTAGTCATTTAGCAGACACTCTTATCCAGAGCAACTTACAGTTAGTGAGTGCATACATTTTCATACTGGCCCCCCTTGGGAATCGAACCCACAACCCTGGCATTGCAAACGCCATGCTCCACAGGACTAAGTGATGATGACTACTAGCTTACTAGCAAAGATTTTGAAAGTATGATGTTGACATGATCAGTCCAATCAAAGCTGCTGTAGGTATAATGTGATTTGATGTCATTTTATCTGTGGCCAATGACCTTGAGCCTGCTTGGATGGGCACTTCTAATGTAACTCTATGGCAGCACCCAAGGGGCGTGAATTTTCAAGCTTAGATTTGGTGGTGACGTAGTGTCCCCATGAGTGACAGAACACTGAGCCAATGACAGCGCAACTAGAGAACATTACCAACCCCTACGCTCCGTATTTTCCGCTGGCTGCCCCACCACCACATAAAGCACTGAGCTAGGCTGAAACACCTACATTTTGGAACTAACTTCCTCAAGAAAGCAAAAAAGAGACCACATTTGTATGCAGCTTTATTAACTCAATTTTGTAAATATTTTGTTTACATTGTTTGCAAACTGATAAAATAACATGCTCTGCCCCATCTGCACTGAATGACGGGTCGCCACTGATTTATGTATCCCGAGTGGCGCAGTGGTCTAAGGCACTGCATCGCAGTGCTAGCTGTGCCACTAGAGATCCTGGTTCGAGTCCAGGCTCTGTCGCAGCCGGCCGTGACCGGGAGACCCATGGGCAGCGCACAATTGGTCCAGCGTCGTCCAAGGTAGGGGAGGGTTTGGCCGGCAGGGATGTGGGTTCGTTTCCCATGGGGGGCCAGTATAAACAAAAAAACAAACATGTATGCATTCACTAACTGTAAGTCGCTCTGGATAAGAGCGTCTGCTAAATGACGTAAATATAATTAGAACACATAGCCATATTCTTTATGAGTTGAAGTGGAATGTACAGTGGCTTGCGAAAGTATTCACCCCCCCTTGGCATTTTTCCTATTTTGTTGCCTTACAGCCTGGAATTAAAATTGATTTACACAACATGCCTACCAACTTTGAAGATGCAAAATATTTTGTTTTTTGTGAAACAAACAAGAAATAAGACAAAAAAACTGAAAACTTGAGCGTGCATAACTATTCACCCCCCAAAGTCAATACTTTGTAGAGACACCTTTTGCAGCAATTACAGCTGCAAGTCTCTTGGGGTATGTCTCTATAAGCTTGGCACATCTAGCCACTGGTATGTTTGCCCATTCTTCAAGGCAAAACTGCTCCAGCTCCTTCAAGTTGAATGGGTTCCGCTGGTGTGCAATCTTGAAGTCATACCACAGATTCTCAATTGGATTGAGGTCTGGGCTTTCACTAGGCCATTCCAAGACATTTAAATGTTTCCCCTTAAACCACTCAAGTGTTGCTTTAGCAGTATGCTTAGGGTCATTGTCCTGCTGGAAGCTGAACATTCGTCCCAGTCTCAAATCTCTGGAAGACTGAAACAGGTTTCCCTCATTCCTTCAATTCTGACCAGTTTCCCAGCCCCTGCCAATGAAAAATATGATGGTGTTCTCGGGGTGATGAGAGGTGTTGGGTTTGCGCTAGACATAACGTTTTCCTTGATGGCCAAAAAGCTCAAACTTTTGTCTCATCTGACCAGAGTACCTTCTTCCATATGTTTGGGGAGTCTCCCATATGCCTTTTGGCGAACACCAAATGTGTTTGCTTATTTCTTTCTTTAAGCAATGGATTTTTTCTGGCCAGTCTTCCATATAGCCCAGCTCTGTGGAGTCTATGGCTTAAATTGGTCCTATGGACAGATACTCCATTCTCCGCTGTGGGGCTTTGCAGCTCCTTCAGGGTTATCTTTGGACTCTTTGTTGCCTCTCTGATTAATGCCCACCTTGCCTGGTCCATGAGTTTTGGTGGGCGGCCCTCTCTTGGCAGGTTTGTTGTGGTGCCATATTCTATCAATTTTTTTATAATGGATTTAATGGTGCTCTGTAGGATGTTTTTTATAACCCAACCCTGATCTGTGCTTCTCCACAACTTTGTCCCTAACCTGTTTGGAGAGCTCCTTGGTCTTCATGGTGTCGCTTGCTTGGTGGTGCCCCTTGCTTAGTGGTGTTGCAGACTCTGGGGCCTTTCAGAACAGGTCTATATATACTGAGATCATGTGACAGATCATGTGACACTTAGATTGCACACACATGGACTTTATTTAACTAATTATGTGACTTCTGAAGGTAATTGGTTGCACCAGATCTTATTTAGGGGCTTCATAGCAAAGGAGGTGAATACATATGCACGCACCACTTTTCCGTTATTTATTGTTTAGAATTTTTGGAAATTCACTTCACCAATTTGGACTATTTTGTGTATGTCTATTAAATGAAATCCAAATAAAAATCCATTTAAATTACAGGTTGTAATGCAACAAAATAGGAAATACGCCAAGGGGGATGAATACTTTTGCAAGGCACTGTATTCACTTCAGTGGGAATCACAAGTATTTGTTCCTGCCTGGTGGTAGAGGAATGTCCTTTGCAATGCCTGATCAAAGGCATGTCACAAGGAGCTGAATGTCACACAGCAATTCAAGATTGTTATTTTTTACATTTTAGTCATTTAGCAGACGCTCTTATTCAGTGCGACTTACAGTTAGTGAGTGCATAGATTTTCATACTGGCCCCCCGTGGGAATCTAACCCACAACCCTGGCGTTGCAAACGCCATGCTCTACCAACTGAGCTACACGGGACCTACAATTACTTCCACACAGTCATTCAGAGAGATAAGCCTTGCTTTTGTGGCTGTACCACTGTGTGGAAGTCATGTGAAGTGCACATGACCTTGCTTTCATGTGCTTTAGACACCGTAACACTGGGAGAAAATATGGAAATAATTTGCATTGAGAAATGGTACATCGAGCTACTATGAGTTAGCCTGGTCACTGTGTTCACCATTCTGCTATAGAATGACTGGCCCATGTACTAAAGTCAAATACCTTTTTAAGGAAGTTAGTATCAGATACCCTAGAATCATGCTGCCAGTTATCAAAATACGGTCCTTACCGAGTAATGAAAGCACAAAGGAAGATAGCTGGTTGATCACCCATTCTATGGCAATGTTGACATAATCACACAACTTGCCCATAGCACAACATGAGAAGACACAGTAAATGCACCCACATGCAAGACGACACCATCATTACATTGGATGCTATTCAGTAGATCTCAGATAAAGATCAAGACAGGAAACAGAGCAAAATATCATTTACAACTGAAATGTGTCATATCTCTATGTACGGACATTAGTCGGGCATGGTTGCGCATAGTCACGCAATGAGGTAGCCCCGCTTGCGAACTTCCAAACCAGTGTCTGCCCTCGGTTCAAGAGGGAATTTCCTCTTGGTCGAAGACATTGGTTGATCCCGTGTGAGACGCGGGTTCATATCCCGCATGTTACATCTACTCATTTCACTTTTGGGTTTAAGTCTTGTGTCTGTCATTGTTGTCATGGGCAACAGCCCCTTATATGACAGCTGTATAACCACTAAAGCTCACTTAGTACTGTACTTTATTACTTTCCCTACCTGCTAACTCAGTAGAGGTCAGACAAACAGACCACTAACAGTCACTGAGGTGAATGCTCAGCGTAATCTCATCAACATGAGGTTTCTTCTCACATGACATAAAAACAGACTGAGAGAGCGATCGAGAGAGAGAGAGAGACAGACAGACAGACAGACAAACCTAAAACAGACATGCCACAAGTTCAATCACCTCAAATGCAGTCCTCAGCCACAATCCACTGATACGAACGATGACATCATTAACATGAATGAAACCTCCCTTCACTGTAAAGTGATTTGACAGGCCTCTCTTATCTCATTTGACTGTGTGCAGCATTAGACATATGCTATGATGTAACATTATCAAACAACTATTACTGCTTATGAGTCATATGAGAGATGCTAACCGCTGGCAGATCATAATGGAGAGTATGAGAGTGATGTAGATCAATGCTAACAAATCAATGAAGAAACTGTACATTGATTCCACCCCCAAATTGAACATCAATATTTATAATAACGGCACAGTGATGGTTCAAGGTTCGGAGGCCAGTCTGGATCAACTTCTCCACTACTTCAACCAAATAGAACCAGTTGTTGCTGAACCTTTCCACTGTCACTACCTACAACAGTCTCCACTACCTCTGTGCCCCAGTATGTAGTCCCCAGTGTTCATCTCCCTCCCTCGCCTGCAGTAGACACAGCCCTGAGCAGACCTCTCTCACACGGGACACCTGCAGTACCACAGCATCTTATAGAGGAAGAGATCAGCCTGGTGCGTCAGAATAGGGATGAGATCCAGGAGCTGCAGTGTGCAATGAAAAATGTTGAGGAGGACAACCAGGCTCTCAGGATAGAAGTGCACAGACTTAGAGAGGAACACAAATCAGACGCTACTTTAGACCTATATTCGATGGCACTTCACAGAGAATGAAGAACAGCCAGCAACACTGCCCCCCACACCACCCTCCACCACTTCTCGCCTAGGAACTGCATGCAGATACACTGAGCTATACCCAAGCCGTACGCAGTAAAAGAGGCCCCACGCAGAGTTTGGAGCATCGCTGGCCACACTGCCCTCCACACCACCCTCTTCAATTCCCCCTAAAACCACCCTCCCATGCTACCAGACCAGGCCCGCCTCAGCACAGCTCAACCAGACCCGGCCCATCACAGCACAACTCAACCAAACCTGGCCCATCACAGCACAGCTCAACCAGACCCGGCCCATCACAGCACAGCTCTACTAGACCCGGCCCACATCAGCACAGCTCTACCAGTCCTGGCCCATCACAGCACAGCTCAGCTCAACCAGACCCGGTCTATCACAGCACAGCTCAACCAGACCCGGACTATCACAGAACAACTCAACCAGACCCGGTCTATCACAGCACAGCTCAACCAGACCCGGCTCGCCTCAGCACAGCCCAGCTACACAGCACCAACCACTACACTAGGGTTTGGCAAAACACTGTCGAGGGTAGTGCACCACATGATGCAGTCCACACCATGTATCATTCATATCATCAACCTACATATGCTGAGTGTTTGGAGCTTCGTCAGCCACACCACTGCCCTCCGCACCACCCTCCTAGTTTTGGTTACCCTCCCTACTCCCATCCTGGGACACTCCTGCCCCCCATGGCATCCCCAACCCTACAACAGGAGCCACACCAAGACCTCCTGTGCACACCCAGAATGGAGCATTGGCAGCCACTCTGGTCCCCTGCAGCAGCTCCACTCCTTTGGGGAGAGCTTCATCTGGGTGGACTGAGCTCTGCCAACACTGCTCTCCCAGTTCTCATCCCAGCCCCAGCATCCAGCGACTTGAGGGAAGTCTGTCAAATGCTCAGTCTGCTCTGCTCTCACGTAGTTGGACAGAGACCTTGGCAAAGTAGTTGGACAGAGACCTTGGCAGCCCCTACGCCTGTTATTATGGGAATGAGCACAATACCCCATCTGACTTTTCATTTCGTAGGGGGCTTGAGCTAATGTGCAAAGTTTTTAAAATTTACATTTGGGTACAGGACTCATGCACTGACATTCTGGTTCTCTCTGAAACATGGTTAAATGGTTCTGTCTCTGATAAAGACATCATCGTAAATAATTATACTTTATTTAGATGTGACAGATTACAGAAAGATTACATGTTCCAAAGAAATTGGAGCTCCTGGTTACATACACCTTAGCCAAATACATTTAAACTCAGTTTTTCACAATAAAAATTCCCTGTTTTAGGTCAGTTAGGATCACCACTTTAATTTAAGAATGTGAAATGTCAGAATAATAGTAGAGAGAATGATTTATTTCAGCTTTTATTTCTTTCATCACATTCCCAGTGGGTCAGAAGTTTACATACACTCAGTTAGTATTTGGTAGCATAGCCTTTAAATTGTTTACCTTGGGTCAAATGTTTCGGGTAGCCTTCCACAAGCTTCCCACAATAAGTTGGGTGAATTTTGGCCCATTCCTCCTGAGAGAGCTGGTGTAACTGAGTCAGGTTTGTAGAACTCCTTGCTCGCACAAGCTTTTTCAGTTCTGCCCACAAATTTTCGACTTTGTTGTCCTTAAGCCATTTTGCCACAACTTTGGAAGTATGCTTGGGGTCATTGTCCATTTGGAAGAACCATTTGCGACCAAGTTTTTACTTCCTGACTGATGTCTTGAGATCCTGACTGATGTCTTGAGATGTTGCTTCAATATATCCACATCATTTTCCTTCCTCATGATGCCATTTATTTTGTGAAGGGCACCAGTCCCTCCTGTAGCAAAGCACCCCCACAGCATGATGCTGCCACCCCCGTGCTTCACGGTTGGGATGGTGTTCTTCAGCTTGCAAGGTCCCCCTTTTTCCTCCAAACATAACAATGGCCATTATGGCCAAACAGTTCTATTTTTGTTTCATCAGACCAGAGGACATTTCTCCAAAAAGTACGATCTTTGTCCCCATATGCAGTTGCAAACCGTAGTCTGGCTTTTTTATGGCGGTTTTGGAGCAGTGGCTTCTACCTTGCTGAGCGGCCTTTCACGTTATGTCGATATAGGACTCGTTTTACTGTGGATTGATTTGCACTTTTCGCACCAAAGTACGTTCATCTCTAGGAGACAGAACACGTCTCCTTCCTGAGCGTTATGACTGCTAGGTGGTCCCATGGTGTTTATACTTGCGTACTATTGTTTGTACAGATGAACGTGGTACCTTAAGGCGTTTGGAAATTGCTCCCAAGGATGAACCAGACTTGTGGTCTACAAAAAATGTTCTGAGGTCTTGGCTGATTTCTTTTGATTTTCCCATGATGTCAAGCAAAGAGGCACTGAGTTTGAAGGTAGGCCTTGAAATACATCCACAGGTACACCTCCAATTGACTCAAATGATGTCAATTAGCCTATCAGAAGCTTCTAAAGCCATGACATCTTTTTCTGGAATTTTCCAAGCTGTTTAAAGGCACAGTCAACTTAGTGTATGTAAACTTCTGACTCACTGGAATTGAGATACAGTGAATTATAAGTGAAATAATCTGTCTGTAAACAATTGTTGGAAACATTTCTTGTGTCATGCACAAAATAGATGTCCTAACCGACTTGCCAAAACTATAGTTTATTAACAAGAAATTTGTGGAGTGGTTGAAAAACAAGTTTTAATGACTCCAACCTAAGTGTAAACCTCCGACTTCAACTGTAACTGGTTTAAAAATGACTCAATGTATATGTACTGATGGTGTTAAATCAGGTTTCCTGGATATTACAAAAGGTGTCCCGCAGTAGTCAGTTCTGGGTCCTGTACTTTTTACTGTTTACATTAACAATATCGACTTGTCTGTAAAAAATTGTAACCTGCACTTGCATGCTGATGATACTGTTGTGTATGCTATTGCCCCCATGGTTGACCAGGCTCTATTTGAACTACAGTCTGCCTTCATTGTATTACAGAACAACTTTATTGACCTGAAATTAGTATTGAATGCAGGTAAAATGAAATATATGTTGTTCAATAGAGCACATAAAAATAAGTCTGATGATTTAAGCATACTGTGCCTTCGGAAAGTATTCAGACCTCTTGACTTATTCCACATTTTGTTACGTCACAGTCTTATTCTAAAATCGATTAAATAATTTTTTGCATCAGCAATCTACACACAATACACCATAATGACAAATCGAAAACAGGTTGCAAATGTATACAGTGGGGAGAACAAGTATTTGATACACTGCCGATTTTGCAGGTTGTCCTACTTACAAAGAATGTAGAGGTCTGTCATTTTTATCATAGGTACACTTCAACTGTGAGAGACGCAATCTAAAACAAAAATCCAGAAAATCACATTGTATGATTTTTAAGTAATTAATTTGCATTTTATTGCATGACATAAGTATTTGATACATCAGAAAAGCAGAACTTAATATTTGGTACAGAAACCTTTGTTTGCAATTACAGAGATCATACGTTTCCTGTAGGTCTTGACCAGGTTTGCACACACTGCAGCAGGGATTTTGGCCCACTCCTCCATACAGACCTTCTCCAGATCCTTCAGGTTTCGGGGCTGTCGCTGGGTAATACGGACTTTCAGCTCCCTCCAAAGATGTTCTATTGGATTCAGGTTTGGAGACTGGCTAGGCCACTCCAGGACCTTGAGATGCTTCTTACGGAACCACTCCTTAGTTGCCCTGGCTGTGTATTTCGGGTCGTTGTCATGCTGGAAGACCCAGCCACGACCCATCTTCAATGCTCTTACTGAGGGAAGGAGGTTGTTGGCCAAGATCTCGCGATATATGGCCCCATCCATCCTCCCCTCAATACGGTGCAGTCGTTCTGTCCCCTTTGCAGAAAAGCATCCCCAAATAATAATGTTTCCACCTCCATGCTTCATGGTTGGGATGGTGTTCTTGGGGTTGTACTCATCCTTCTTCTTCCTCCAAACAAGGCGAGTGGAGTTTAGACCAAAAAGCTCTATTTTTGTCTCATCAGACCACATGACCTTCTCCCATTCCTCCTCTGGATCATCCAGATGGTCATTGGCAAACTTCAGACGGGCCTGGACATGCGCTGGCTTGAGCAGGGGGACCTTGCGTGCGCTGCAGGATTTTAATCCATGAAAGCGTAGTGTGTTACTAATAGTTTTCTTTGAGACTGTGGTCCCAGCTCTCTTCAGGTCATTGACCAGGTCCTGCCGTGTAGTTCTGGGCTGATCCCTCACCTTCCTCATGATCATTGATGCCCCACGAGGTGAGATCTTGCATGGAGCCCCAGACCGAGGGTGATTGACCGTCATCTTGAACTTCTTACATTTTCTAATAATTGCGCCAACAGTTGTTGCCTTCTCACCAAGCTGCTTGCCTATTGTCCTGTAGCCCATCCCAGCCTTGTGCAGGTCTACAATTTTATCCCTGATGTCCTTACACAGCTCTCTGGTCTTGGCCATTGTGGAGAGGTTGGAGTCTGTTTGATTGAGTGTGTGGACAGGTATCTTTTATACAGGTAATGAGTTCAAACAGGTGCAGTTAATACAGGTAATGAGTGGAGAACAGGAGGGCTTCTTAAAGAAAAACTAACAGGTCTGTGAGAGCCGGAATTCTTACTGGTTGGTAGGTGATCAAATACTTATGTCATGCAATAAAATGCAAATCAATTACTTAAAAATCATACAATGTGATTTTCTGGATTTTTGTTTTAGATTCCGTCTCTCACAGTTTAAGTGTACCTATGATAAAAAATTACAGACCTCTACATGCTTTGTAAGTAGGAAAACCTGCAAAATCGGCAGTGTATCAAATACTTGTTCTCCCCACTGTATATATATTTGTTTACAATAGACTTTATTTACATACAGTGAGGGAAAAAAGTATTTGATCCCCTGCTGATTTTGTATGTTTGCCCACTGACAAAGACATGATCAGTCTATAATTTTAAATATTATGTTTATTTGAACAGTGATAGACAGAATAACAACAAAAAAATCCAGAAAAACGCATGTCAAAAATGTTACGAATTGATTTGCATTTTAATGAGGGAAATAAGTATTTGAACCCCTCTCAATCAGAAAGAGATTGTATGTAGCGTCCAAACAGTTTGACCTACAACTGTTTGACCACGATGGTGGCCTCCGTTCTGCTCTACGACCCCCACAAGTGTCACGGGACTCGTCTGAAGTCAGTACCGTCGATGTGCCAACTTCTGTTTTTAGTGTCCGAACCGTGTGGGCTACAAACTAATGGAAAGGGGAGATTCTCACGAACACCATGGTGTTCTCCGTTTTGCTCTACGACCCCCACAAGTGTCACGGGTCTTGTCTGAAGGTAACCGGTACCGGTTTAAAATAATTAATAAAAGTATGAAGGTACAGTAGTTAGGTTAAATATATATATATGTCCTTCTAGATATAGGACAAGCATTTCAAAATTTGCCACCAAGTACTAAGTCATGTTTTGTAGAGGAGTCAAATACTTATTTCCCTCATTAAAATGCAAATCAATTTATAACATTTTAGAAATGCGTTTTTCTGGATTTTTTTGTTGTTATTCTGTCTCTCACTGTTCAAATAAACGTACCATTAAAATTATAGACTGATCATTTCTTTGTCAGTGGGCAAACATACAAAATCAGCAGGGGATCAAATACTTTTTTTCCCTCACTGTAAGTATTCAGACTCTTTGCTATGAAACTCGAAATTGAGCTCAGGTGCATCCTGTTTCCATTGATCATCCTTGAGATGTTTCTATAACTTGATTGGAGTCCGTCTGTGGTAAATTCAATTGATTGGACATGATTTGGAAAGGCACACACCTGTCTATATAAGGTCCCACAGTTGACAGTGCATGTTAGAGCAAAAGCCATGAGGTCAAAGGAATTGTCCGTAGAGCTCCGAGAGGATTGTGTCGAGTCACAGATCTGGGGAAGGGTACCGAAACGTTTCTGCAGCATTAAAGGTCCCCAAGAACACAGTGGCCTCCATCATTCTTAAATGGAAGAAGTTTGGAACCACCAAGACTCTTCCTAGAGCTGTCCGCCTGGCCAAACTGAGCAATCGGGGGAGAATGGCCTTGGTCAGGGAAGTGACCAAGAACCTGATGGTCACTCTGACAGAGCTCTAGAGTTCCGCTGTGGAGATGGGAAAACCTTCCAGAAGGACAACCATCTCTGCAGCACTCCACCAATCAGGCCGTTATGGTAGAGTGGCCAGACTGAAGCTAATCCTCAGTAAAAGGCACATGACAGCCCACTTGGAGTTTGCCAAAAGTCACCTAAAGACTCTCAGACCATGAGAAACAAGATTATCTGGTCTGATGAAACCAAGATTGAACTCTTTGGCCTGAATGCCAAGCATCACGTCTGGAGGAAACCTGGCACCATCCCTACGATGAAGCATGGCGGTGGCAGCATCATGCTGTGGGGAATGTTTTTCAGCGACAGGGACTGGGAGACTAGTCAGGATTGAGGGAAAGATGAACGGAGCAAAGTACAGAGAGATCCTTGATGAAAACCTGCTCCAGAGTGCTCAAGACCTCAGACTGGGGTGAAGGTTCAACTTCCAACAGGACAACGACCCTAAGTACACAGCAAAGACAACACCGGAGTGGCTTCGGGACAAGTCTCTGAATGTCCTTGAGTGGCCCAGCCAGAGGCCGGACTGGAACCCGATCGAACATCTCTGGAGAGACCTGAAGATTGCTGTGCAGCAACGCTCCCCTTCCAACCTGACAGAGCTTGAGAGGATCTGCAGAGAAAAATGGGAGAAACTCCCCAAATACAGGTTTGCCTAGCTTGGAGCACCATACCCAAGAACACTCAAGGGTATAATCGCTGCCAAAGGTGCTTTAAGAAAATACTGAGTAAAGGGCCTGAATACCTATGTAAATGTTTATAAAAACCTGCTTTTGCTTTGTCATTATGGGGTATTGTGTGTAGATTGATGAGGGGAAAAAACGATTTAATCAATTTTAGAATAAGGCTGTAATGTAACAGAATGTAGAAAAAGTCAAGGGTCTGAATACTTTCTGAATGCACTGTATGTACATTGGATAGTCTTTATATTGATCGTGTCCGTGCTTACAAATATCTGGGCATCTGGATAGATGAAATGCTGTCTTTTAAAAAGCATATTGATGAGTTAGTTAAGAAGCTGAGAATAAAAATGAGCTTCTTTTATAGAAATAGGTCCTGCCTCTCACTAAATAGCAGAAAGCAGGTTATTCAGTCAACGTTCCTGTCGGTCCTAGACTATGGCGACATCATCTATATGAACGCAGCTGTCACTTCATGAAAGCAGTTAGATGCAGTTTATCATAGCGCACTGCGCTTTGTATGGGCAACAATTTTTGTACTCATCACTGCATTCTCTACCAGAAAGTTGGTTGGCCCTCTTTGATGTCACGAAGGTTTATACATTGCTATGTTTTCAATTATAAAGTCCCACTGTACCTAACATCATTACTAACCTTTAGACAGACGAGTTACCACATCCGGTCTCAGGGATGGCTAACTCTGGAAATTCCTTTGGTCTCTACTGAGTTAGGTGAATCAGATTTGAGTTTTCTTGCACCTTATTTGTGGAACAACCTTCAAAATGTTCTTAAATTTGATGTTCTGGTGCCTCTAGGGCAATTCAGAAAGCTGATTGAGGACATTATTACTTATGAATGTGTTTGTTTTTCTATGTCTGTGTGTTTCTTTTTGCTTGCATATTTATATTTTGATGTGTGTATTTTCTGCAATTGATGTATACTGAACATAAATATAAATGCAACATGCAACTATGTCAAAATGTTTACTGAGTTACAGTTCATATAAGGAAATCAGTCAATTGAAATAAATTAATTAGTCCCTAATCTATGGATTTCACATGACTGTGGCACAGCCATGGATGGGCCTGGGAGGGCATAGGCCCACCCACTTGAGAGACAGGCCCAGCAAATTAGAATTAGTTTTTCCCCACAAAAGGGCTTTATTACAGACAGAAATACTCAGATTCATCAGCTGTCCGGGTGGCTGGTCTCAGACGATCCCGCAGGTGAAGAAGCCGGATGTGGAGGTCCTGGGCTGGTGTGGTTACACGCGGTCTGCAGTTGTGAGGCCGGTTGGAGGTACTGCCAAATTCTCAAAGACTACGTTAGAGGCGGCTTACGGTAGAGAAATTAACATTCAATTATCTGGCAACAGCTCTGGTGGACAGTACTGCAGTCAACATGCCAACTGCACGCACCCCAAAACTTGAGACATCTGTGGCATTGTGTTGTGTTACAAAACTGCACATTTTAGAGTGGCCTTTTATTGTCCCCATCACAAGGTACACCTGTGTAATAGTCATGCTGTTTAATCATCTTACTGTCAAGTGGATGGATTATCTTGGCAAAGGAGAAATGCTCACTAACAGGGATGTAAACAAATTTGTGCAAAGACTTGAGAGAAATAAGCTTTTAGTGCATATGGAATATTTCTGGGATCTTTAATTTCAGCTCATGAAACATGGGACCAACACTTTATATGTTGCGTTTATATTTTTGTTCAGTATAATTTAGGGCTCATCTGTAAAAGAGACCTTGGTCTCAGTATGACTCCCTGATAAAATTAAGGTTAAATAAAAATACTGCAGCTGGATTCAATACACACCTTAAAGATCCCTAGTCTACGATGTGTTTAAAATAGTAAGCCTAGTCTTTTAATAGCTCTGTCTCCTGACGGATTCAACCACTGTGACTGCAGCACAGGGTGAACTTCCTCTATACACTGAGTGTACAAAACATTAGGAACACCTTTTGCCCTCAGAACAGCCTCAATTCGTCGGAGCATGGACTACAAGGTGTCGAAAGCATTCCACAGGGATGCTGGCCTATGTTGACTCCAATGTTTCCCACAGTTGTGTCAAGTTGGCTGGATGTCCTTTGGGTGGTGGACCATTCTTGACACACACAGGAAACTGTTGAGCATGAAAACCAAGCAGTGTTGCAGTTCTTGACACACTCAAACCGGTGCGCTTGGCACCTACTACCATAACCCGTTCAAAGGGACTTAAATATTTTGTCTTTCCCATTCACCCTCTGAATGCCACACATACACAATTCATGTCTCAATTGTCTCAAGACTTAAAAATCCTTCTTTAACCTGTCTCCTCCCCTTCATCTACACTTATTGAAGTCGATTTAACAGGAGACATCAATAAGGGATCATAGCTTTCACCTGGATTCACCTGGTCAGTCTGTCAAGGAAAGAGCAGTTGTTCCTAATGTTTTGTACACTCAGTGTATGTTTTCTTGGACATCACATGCTAACTGAGAAGCATAAAACATGTAATCTCACAAGAAGTTTACAGTTTGCTAACAACAGCAATATTTATATATCCTGCACTGTATCTATAGATGCGTTGTCCTTATCTGATAACATGCAGGCGGATGTTCCACTTAAGTTAAAGGCTAGAAGAACCGACTATGCAAATGACGTGTTTGAATGTAATTTCATTGTCTATAGCCAGGAGGTAGGAGGGGCATGCTGTTGGGCGGTGAACAGGACAGCACTGGTTTCAAATGTCACCGTCTCATAAAAAAGTGATATCAAAGTGTTATCAAGACCACACTGTTAGTGTTAGATTAGATCCCATCTGATTGTGAGTGTTTAGCATATCCTAAGCAAACTCTTTGAGGATATCAGCAGTTTACAGTAGGTGGAATTGTTATGGTGATGTTTGGAATTGGAATGACTGAGAAGTTTAGAGTGCACAAAACCAAAGCCAGCGTACTAAAGCTCTTGCAGAATAATTCAGCCATACAGGACATGTTTCACGCACACACATGCACACACATTCTAAAAAAAACACCAGTTTAGAGTGCAGCAGTCCATAAGCAGAACAGGATGAATGTTTGGGAATATTTTTATTCCGTACAGGTTTCCTTCTTTTCACTGTGTCAATTAGGTTAGTATTGTGGATTAACTACAATATTGTTGATCCAAGCTCAGTATTCTCTTATAACAGCCATTCAACTCTGTAACTGTTTTAAAGTCACCATTGGCCTCATGGTGAAATCCCTGAGTGGTTTCCTTCCTATTCGGCAACTACACCATCCAAAGTGTAATTAATAACTTCACCATGCTCAAAGGGATATTCAGTGTCTGCTTTTTTAAAATGTTTACCAAGGTTCCTTTCTTTGCGAGGCATTAGAAAACCTTCTTGGTCTTTGTGGTTGAATCTGAATCTGTGTTTGAAATTAACTGCTCGACTGAGGGACCTTACAGATAATTGTATGTGTGGGGTACAGTGATGAGGTAGTCATTCAAAAATAATGTTAAACACAATTATTGCAACTTATTATGAGTCCATGCAACTTATTATGTGACTTGTTAAGCACATTTTTACTCCTGAACTTATTTAGGCTTGCCAAAACAAAGGGGTTGAATACTTATTGACGCAAGACCTTTTCAGCTTTTAATTTTTAATTAATTTGTAAAAATTCTGAAAAAAATAGCATAATTCTACTTTCACATTATGGGGTATTGTGTGTAGTAGGCCAGTGACAACAAATCTCACTTTAATCAATTTTAAATTCAGGCTGTAACACAACAAAATGTGGAAAAAGTCAGGTGGTGTGAATACTTTCTGAAGGCACTGTATGCTGCTTGTCATCCAAACACATTAGAGTAAAAATGTATGAAAAAAATAAAATAATATATGCACTCACTAACTGTAAGTCGCTCTGGATAAGAGTGTCTGCTAAATGACTAAAATGTAAATGTAAATGATAAGAGTGTCTGCTAAAATGAAAACAAAAAAATATATACAAAAAATGGCAGCCAGCACACATGCCAGCAAAAATCAGACTGCTGATGCCATGTGTCTATCCTCAAAATACACATACACTGTGTAAATATCATACATTCCCATTCATACAACACACCTGTCTGCCAGTATTAGTAACCCCTGCATATTATTAATCTAGTTAACAAATGCAATGAGGCTCTTAAACATCTTATGATTAAAAACACTCTCCACACCTGGCGCTCGCAATCAAACAGAGCTGCATAATCGTACCCATCACACCTGTGTACACACAAGCCCTTCACATCCATGTCACAGTGTTGCCTTTGGCTAGTGGAAAGTCCAATCGTACATTCAGACAGTCTGTTTATTACAGTTAAGCATTTAGGTTAAACAAATATGGGATTAAATGTTGCTAATAATGACAATGAAAGATTAAAAACAGTGCCACACACACCTTCCACCAGACTGTGAAACACACAAACCAACATTCAGATAGGATTGATAAGCATGGCTGAATATAGCTGTAATGATAGGCCTCATAATGAGAGTGTGGAGAAAGGGAGAAACGGATCAGACTACTGTCAAAGTCACATTAACCCCCACATCACAACCAGCTCTACTGGGCCTTATCATTACAGAGTGGGGTTTGTGGGCCACTCTGGCATTTATTGTTCACTAGTCCTAGAAAGTTAAACTAACACATACATGCACACTACGCACACAGACACACACATCCAGACTTCTATTGAGCACTGCTACCCAAGACCTCGCCGTGGTCAGACATTAAATTGTTATAGCAATGTTATAACACATTGCTAAGCCACAATACAATGAAAAACAACAGACATGAGATTACACTGCCAGGCCACTCTGGCAATAAAAGTATAAAGGCGATGAGACCAACATTAAACCACTCTGTTAGTCATTGCTAACTCACCTTAAAAATATCAGGTTACTTGTAAATTCAAGTAAACTCTTGACTCTCAACGACACAGTGCAGTGACCACACCACCTTTATGGTTGTGTGGTCTAATAAAGGCATCTTATCTGCTCAACTAGACAGTTTTTCAGGGACACCACGATTACTGGGTATGACTGGTATGTTATACGGTTTCACACACTGGCCATGAAAAACTGTGTGTATCAGAAATGCATGCACATATATACACAGACACACACAGACACAAAGACACACACACACCCACCCACCCACCCACACACACACCCAAGGAGACCCTGATACTACAAGTTGAGGGGGGTCCTACATGGGCAGACCCTCAGTGGAGACAGTCAGCTGTTGTGGGGTAAACACAATGTAGCCAATGCAGCAGCAGGCTGGGGCCTACACAGACAGGTGCCAGGGGAACACACACAGAGATAAGTGGAGGTGGAGGAGAAAACATCCAGCAGCGCATCAATAAATGTCCAGCTCACTAGTAGATATGGGGTGATGATACAGGGAGCTTAGCACTGTCTGGGTTATCTATTTCACTTGGCAGACAGTGTCAAGTGTCAATCGAGAATAACTGGTCTTGGTAGATTGTGTATCGGGATCATGTGTATTAGGTGCTCTCTTGTACAAATGTGAACCAAAATTCAAGACACTTATAACCCTATAATAGTGAAACCAATATGATGCTTTGTCATCTAGGTTTCCCTCGCACTATAAACTAATACAAAAGCTTGAATGAAATACTAATATTAATAGATCAATGAACTGACAAATTACATAAATCCCACAGTTATTTTTATTCCACTATTACATAAATGTCTAAGCATAACATAGACATTCATGGAAAAGTAACTTTTCCAGGGGATGTTTTGAGTCACATCCCCAGGGTTATAACGTTGCATAAAACATGGTGCGTCGTCTGCGTGGCTGGAGAGCAGTAGGGAGAGAGAACGATTTTACTATTGGCCATAGGATGCTCGGTTGATGGATGAGAGCACACTAGGTTGACATGAGTTGTGAATCATGGCTAGACCCAGCAGACTATCTTTGAATAGATTAGATTAGATGAGTTTAATAGTCAAATGCCCAGGGTCGCAGATGTGATTGCAGGGAACAGTTAAATTCTTAAGCTCTGAGCTCCAACAGTGCAAGTCAAAAATACACCAGTGACTAAACACAACTGTCAAGAGAGACAGGATAACAACCATATGAGCCATTGCATTGAGTCAAGTTTGGATACTATGGCCATTACAGAAAAAATCATATGTCTAGGAGTAAATGGCAAATATAACCTCATTGACAAGTAGCCCATGTATTGTACTTTATATTACTGACTCTTCTACAGAAGGACTTAAGGGCTAACCCTTAATAATGACTTATTTACATGTTATTGATGTTATTATGTTAATATTATATGTCTATATACAGTATCTCCTCTTTCCATATGGCAGGTGTCATGCTCAGAATACCATGGATAAAGATAATTACAAGAGTGTAGACACATTCATTTGAGGTACAATGTGGTAGGATTTTGAATTAGCATAGTGATAAAATAAAAAGGTGTGATATTGACTCTTACCTGGAAGAACAAATTTATGAAGTTATTCAGTCATGTTTCCTGGGTCCACGTTCCAAATAAGGTAATTGGCTACTGTCCTGCAGTTGAAGTAATCATTTTGTTATCACCAAATGTGTTTCTCTATATAGGAACCGTTTTCTTTAGAATGTGAACAATAAGTGGAAATACTAAACAAAGAAAGAGGATTTAAATCGCCTTTTTTTCAAAGCCTACTAACCTATTCATGTTGTTCATGAAAACATTATATTGACGTTGAAATGTGGTTACAATTCAACTATTGCAATAGGCCTAATGTAACGAACCTTTGAAATATCCCCAGGTTGCACTGTAGCCAAGACAAACGCAAGCTACAGCGGGGTATTATACGCTGTCAACACGGATAGACTACAATGTAACGATAAAGTCAAATTATGTTCGGAAGCACCAGTCATGCAGAGAAACAATGTATCCACGTGGACGTGCCGTGAAGTAATTGAAATGTCCACCAGAAAACAGAATTTTTTTCGATTCTTACGTTACAATTCCCCGAGGAGATGCATGATGCTTTGTGATTCCAACAGCAACATCCTCTTCTACTCGATGGGCGGAGCGTTCAGAAGTCACCTGGACCTCAATGGCTTGGCGACACCTCTAATCTCAATGTGTACAATAACAAGTGGTGCAAATTGTTTGTTTCATAAAACATAGCAGAAGTTCAAGGCGTTCGAAATGTTGTAGGCCTATCTCTATCTTCATTTGAATAACTAGGCTACATATTTTTCAGCCCGCGAGCTCAGCCATCTGTAGCCTACTGTAGCGCTGTTGACACTCATGTCAGCTGTCATACTTTTCCTCCCGCCCTCAGTAAACGTGCAGTAAACGTTTTGGGAAATAGGCTACAGTATGGATAGCAGGCTTATGCTACAGTATGTGTTATCAGAGAGTCCGGTGTGTATAATATTACATGTAATCATGAAAATAAGGGATTGGAGAATTTCTGAACATTCCTTTACCTCCCCGCCATCTCTCTCTCTCTCTCTCTCTCTCTATCTCTCTCTCTCTCTCTCCCTCGCTCTCTCTCACACACACACACTCTCTCTCTCTCTCTCTCTCTCTCTCTCTCTCTCTCTCTCTCTCTCTCTCTCTCTCGCTCTCTCGCTCTCTCGCTCTCTCTCTCACACACACAAATACACTAACACTGAACTGTTTTCAGAGGGATGACAGTACGTGTTTTCTTTCCACTCCAGTTAGCTCTCAAATCCTCTTTGATGATCATGCGTTTGAAGGGAAGTTTCAGAAGGCCATGACATTTTAATCTAGTGAGAAACCTGAGAGCTTTGTATTCAGATAGAAAATAGAGAAATTACGTTAGCTAACTCAAAGTTTGGAATAAAAATTGAGGTTCTGCTGTTGGACCATGTATACAGTACCATCAACAAACTCATTCGCCCACTAATATGTCTTACTACCATATCTATAGTAGTCATGCATCATAATGACCAGTAGATGACAGTGTTAAGCTTCTCCTGACATTGATCCTGTAGTCCCCTCAAACGCAACTCTGGACCTTGAAGCCAGTTCCACTGCATTTCTAATCAGGGACTGATTTAGACCTCGGACACCAGCTGTGTGCAATTATTTATTAGTTAGGACAGAAAACCAGCAGGCTCCGGACCTCGTAGGGTAAGAGTTGAATACCCCTGCCGGCGGGCCTACTCAGTAAGTCTTTCCCCACATTTTTTACATTTTAGTCACTTATAGTGCATTCATGTTAAGATAGCTAGGTGGGACAACCACATATCACAGTCATAGTAAGTACATTTTTCCTCAATAAAGTAGCTATCAGCAAAGTCAGAGCTAGTAAGGGGGAAAAGAGTCAGCTGTGACATTATTTAAGATACTCTTAGAAGAGGTAGGGTTTCAGATGTTTTCGGAAGATGGGCAGGGACTCTGCTGTGAGGGAAGCTGGTTGCACCATTGGGGTGCCAGGACAGAGAAGAGCTTGGACTGGGCTAAGCGGGAGCTGCCCTCCATACCTCAGTATCTTCAACCCTGACAAACAGTGTAAAGCTTGTTCCTTTATGAGGATTGAGGAAGATACATGTATATTCATACCTATGAGTTTCTCTGAAAATGGAGGATAGTAATTGCTATGGGCTTCATTCTTTCACAACACTGGACATACAAAAGTTGCTATTATCCCCATTCACCTCTGCAGTGTATTTGAGGTGTGCACGATGACAGGTTTGTAGGGGAAGGGGAACTGGTTCTCATTGTGGTTGGCACTCGTTCACAGACATATTTACAGGCCAGAGAACACATGGGTTCAGCCAATATATCTCTCTCTGTCTCTCTGTCTCTCGCTCTCCCCATCTCTCTCTCTCATTCACGCACTCTCTTCATCTTTCTACATCATACAGTTAAGCCATCTTCATACACTCTCTCACAACAGTTACTTTTACCTATGTCTTGAATAGCATTTTCTGTTTTTGTCTAATTGATTGACTGACTAATGACTGAAGTATTTTGCTCTGAGTATTTTGGTCTGCTGATGTGGCCTCTCAACAGGGGGATAATGTGAACTGAAGGGAGGGAACATTTCAGTAAGAGGAGGAGGCAGGAAGGAGGGGAGAGGAGGAGCAGATACGTTGAGAATGTAAAAATAGACAATCAAATAAAAGGAGGGAGAATGTATGGGAGCAGAATTGGACCATACAAACAGATACCTTCAAAGAGTGGGTGAAAAGGAGAGGAAAAGCTATGCAGCTGGCAAGACGCAGAAGAACAAGGGGAATAGCAACGGAATACAGAAGCAAGTGAAACTCTGGTAAGATTTTTGAAGCAGTGGAGGAAAAAGACTTGTTCCATTTAATGACTTCCTCTGTTGATGTCTAATTTCCTCTCCATGTAACTCAATCTGGCTCCTACAGTACAGTAATGGGAAATTATTGCTTTCTTCTGACTGAGCCTCATTGTTTTATTCTATATTATTGGAATTACTGGTAAATAATGGAGGGAAATTACAATAAATAATCTGCATTAAGGAAGGAGAAAATTAGGAAATATGTGTCTGTTATCGAAGCATATGTGGATAAATTGACAATCTGAAAGTTGTATTTGTCTTTCACTCCTCAGTAACTTGGGTTGTTTTACAGTGTATGCATTAAAACCATATAAAAGGAAATTGTTTGAATGTTTTATTTAATTCATTTGATATACAAGTGGTATAACAGATGAATTTATCTGTTTGAAACTCCTCTGCGGTCAGCTTGCCATCTTGACCATGATGCACCTGACTATGAACCTGCTCTGCCTGCTGGTCCTGACCTTTCATCCTGACCTGGCCATGGTGAGTATAACCTTTCTCCTCATTACATTAGGAGGCTGGCACCTGTTCAAAAGAGTGCAATGTTACAGAAGGTTCAGACAGCAATGTTACAGAAGGTTGTAGAACATATATGATTGTCTGTCTGTCACAGTCTATGGTCTGTCAAGTAGAATACTAAATGTTGTCAGCTCTATTCATTACATATTTATGTGCAGTGTTCTAAATGCTTAATCTCACTGAATATACCCCTGGTGACCTGAGAAATGTATATTTCCATCCCAGGTGTGACGGAAAGGTGGGACTGTTATACCTTGAGGACTGTTCATACTTTTATATCCAGACAGGCACCTGGTAAAAATTTGTGTACAGCTGAGGAAATCACTTGGCATGTCAAAACAACAGGAGGAAAAATATTTTGTCTTATTGAAATAGGAAAGCATGTAGCATACACATTGAGAAATTGTCCCACATTTTGTAATTAGATGGAGGTAAACCAACATTTCTCTGTTAGTTATTGAAATGGAATTGAGTTGGAGTTTTTAGGCGATAAATTGGTGTTAAATTGGGCTTTGGGAGCTGAGGCTACAGTATTTTGGGTCACAATACACCTGTTTCTCATTAGAATGGGGCATATGTTCAGGGCAGATGTGGGTCTGGCTCAGACTACAAAGACCATAGTAGTGGATTGAGGATAGTGGGGATTCGGGGGTGGTGTCAAGGCCGGGCGTAGGTGTGGTGTGGAATCAATTGCAGGATGCAGATGCAAGTCCAAAAACACTTTAATAAAGTCCACAGAAACAACGGCTATAAACAGAGCCGGTTGAACAAGGGAAAAATAAACGCACTCAGCGTAAAAGTACAACAAACGCACAACGTGCGGACTCTCTAATAACATAGAGCACAAACTGACTGGCAACACCTGCTGACATAGAACAACTACACACAACCACAAGACAGAAACAACGAGAACTTAAAGGACACATAATCAAGACGAAATGAGCAACAGGTGTAACAAATCAGACCAAACCAAACACACACAGACACAACGAACGATGGCAGCTAGTACTCCGGGGACGACGACCGCCGAAGCCTGCCCGAACAAGGAGAAGGAGCAGCCTCGGCCGAAACCGTGACAGTACCCCCCCCCCCTTGACGCGCGGCTCCAGCCGTGCGCCGACCCCGGCCTCGGGGACGACCAGGAGGACGCGGAGCAGGGCGCGTGGGATGACCACGATGGAACTCAGTCAGAAGAGACAGGTCTAAGATATCTCTCCTCGGCACCCAGCACCGCTCCTCCGGACCGTACCCCTCCCACTCCACGAGATATTGGAGACCCCCCATCCGGCGTCTCGAATCCAGGATGGACCGAACTGTGTACGCCGGAGCCCCCTCGATGTCCAGCGGGGGCGGAGGAGTCTCTGCTATCTCACACTCCTGGAGTGGACCAGCTACCACCGGCCTGAGGAGAGACACATGGAACGAGGGGTTAATATTCTTATACTCAATAGGAAGTTGTAATCTGTAACACACCTCGTTCAACCTCCTCAGGACTTTAAAAGGCCCCACAAACCGCCGACCCAGCTTCCGGCAGGGCAGGCGGAGGGGCAGGTTTCTGGTCGAGAGCCAGACTCGATCTCCCGGTGCGTACACCGGTCCCTCACTGCGGTGGAGATCGGCGCTCGCCTTGTGTCGACGGATGGCCCGCTGTAGATCTACGTGAGCAGCGTTCCACGTCTCCTCCGAGTGCCGCACCCACTCATCCACCGCAGGGGCCTCGATCTGGCTCTCATGCCAAGGTGCCAGAACCGGCTGGTACCCTAACACACACTGGAAAGGGGTTAGTTTAGTGGAGGAGTGGCGGAGAGAGTTCTGTGCCATCTCGGCCCAGGGAACATATCTCGCCCACTCCTCCGGCCGGCCCTGGCAATACGACCTCAGAAACCTACCCACATCCTGGTTTACTCGTTCAACCTGCCCATTGCTCTCCGGGTGGTACCCAGAGGTAAGGCTCACCGAGACCCCCAAGCGCTCCATGAACGCTCTCCAGACTCGAGAGGTAAATTGGGGGCCTCGATCAGACACTATATCCTCGGGTACCCCGTAATGCCGGAAGACGTGAGTGAATAGTGCCTCAGCGGTCTGTGGGGCAGTGGGAAGACCCGGCATGGGAAGGAGACGACAGGCCTTCGAGAACCGATCCACAACGACCAGGATGGTGGTATTTCCCTGGGAGAGGGGAAGATCAGTAACGAAATCCACCGAGAGGTGAGACCAGGGTCGTTGTGGAACGGGCAGGGGTTGTAACTTACCCCTGGGCAAATGTCTGGGTGCCTTACACTGGGCACATACCGAACAGGAGGAAACATAAACCCTCACATCCCTGGCTAACGTTGGCCACCAGTACTTAGTGCTAAGGCAGTGCACCGTCCGGCCAATCCCTGGATGTCCAGAGGAGGGTGACGTGTGAGCCCAATATATAAGTCGATCCCGAACCTCGAACGGCACGTACGTCCGACCCACAGGACACTGTGGAGGGCTAGGATCGGTATGCAACGCCCTCTCGATTTCGGAATCGACCTCCCACACCACCGGTGCCACCAGGCAAGACGGCGGGAGTATGGGCGTGGGCTCAACGGACCTCTCTTCCGTGTCATACCGCCGGGACAGAGCATCTGCCTTACCATTCTGGGACCCAGGGATGTACGTGATCTTAAAAACGAACCGGGCCAGAAACATATTCCACCTAGCCTGGCGAGGGTTCAGTCTCCTAGCTGCCCGGATGTACTCCAGGTTTCGGTGGTCT
Source organism: Coregonus clupeaformis (assembly GCF_020615455.1). Taxonomy (NCBI): domain Eukaryota; kingdom Metazoa; phylum Chordata; class Actinopteri; order Salmoniformes; family Salmonidae; genus Coregonus; species Coregonus clupeaformis. The sequence continues at coordinate 60,269,341 of NC_059192.1, forward strand.
GTCAAAATGAGGAAAGGGTGTTGAGCCCCCTCTAGCCAATGCCTCCACACCTTTAGGGCCTGGACCACAGCTAGCAGCTCCCTGTCCCCCACGTCATAATTTCGCTCCGCCGGACTGAGCTTTTTAGAGTAAAAAGCACAGGGGCGGAGTTTCAGGGGCGTGCCAGATCGTTGCGAGAGCACGGCACCTATACCGGCTTCAGACGCGTCTACCTCGACCTGGAATGGGAGTGCGGGATCCGGATGCGCCAACACCGGCGCCGAGGTAAACAGGTCCTTCAGTCTCCCAAAAGCCCTATCCGCCTCAGCAGACCACTGCAAGCGCACCGGACCTCCCTTTAGTAGAGACGTTATGGGAGCTGCCACCTGTCCAAAACCCCCGGATAAACCTCCTGTAGTAATTCGCAAAACCCAAGAACCGCTGCACCTCTTTAACAGTAGTTGGAGTTTGCCAATTACGCACGGCCGACACACGGTCAACCTCCATCTTAACCCCTGACGCAGACAACTGATAACCCTAAAAGGAGACAGACTCCTGGAAAAACAGACATTTCTCTGCCTTGACATACAGATCATGCTCCAACAATCTCCTCAATACTCGGCGCACCAGGGCTACATGCTCGGCTCGGGTAGAAGAATACACTAGAATGTCGTCAATGTAAACGACCACTCCCTGCCCCTGCATATCCCGGAAGATCTCATCAACGAAGGATTGGAAGACTGAAGGAGCATTCATTAACCCGTATGGCATGACGAGATACTCGTAATGACCCGAGGTGGTACTAAATGCTGTCTTCCATTCGTCTCCCTCCCTAATACACACCAAGTTGTATGCGCTCCTGAGATCCAATTTTGTGAAGAAACGCGCCCCGTGTAAAGACTCCGTCATAGTCGCAATCAGAGGGAGTGGATAACTGTATTTCACAGTAATCTGATTGAGACTGCGGTAATCAATACACGGGCGCAAACCTCCATCCTTTTTCTTCACAAAAAAGAAACTTGAGGACGCAGGGGAAGTGGAGGGCCGTATGTATCCCTGTCTCAGAGACTCGGCTATGTAAGTCTCCATAGCTCTCTTCTCCTCTTGAGACAGAGGATACACATGGCTCCGCGAAGCGCAGCTCCTACCTGGAGGTCTATCGCACAATCCCCCTGTCTATGTGGTGGCAATTGCGTCGCCTTCGCTTTACTAAACACAATTGCTAAATCATCATACTCGGGGGAATGTGCAATGCCGGCAGTTGGTTTGGACTTTCCACCGAGGTCGCCCCTACGGAAACGCCCAGACATCGCCCTACACACTGGACAGACCACTCCTTGAGAGCCCTCTGTTGCCACGAAATAGAGGGATTATGAGTAATCAACCAGGGAAGCCCCAGCACCACCGGATACGCAGGAGAGTCTATAAGATATAGCTGAATAGTCTCCTCATGACCCTCCTGCATCCCCATCCTAAGTGGAGCTGTGACCTCCCTAATCAACCCCGATCCCAACGGACGGCTATCTAAAGCATGTACAGGGAAGGGACTGCTGACTGGAAGGAGGGGAATCCCTAACTCAGCACAAAATCGCCGATCTATAAAATTCCCAGCTGCGCCTGAATCTACTAGCGCCTTATGCTGGGAATGAGGTGCAACCTGTGGGAAGCAAACAGGTATGGTTAGGTGATCAACAGAGAGCTCTGGGTAAGTGGGGCGCCTACTCACCTGGAGGGACTCCCCAGAGCGTGGCCTGCCGTCTCTCCCCCTAGGAGACCCCCCCCAGCACCTGGCCGCAGTGTGTCCTCCACGGCCACAGTAGGTACAGGGGTTGGTTCCCCTGGGGCTCCTTCTCCTCTCCTCTCTAGCGCCAGCACCCCCGAGCTCCATAGGACTAGGCTCGGAGATGCTGGAGGGTGGAATGGACGACCCCCACTCAGGACGTCCGCGGGTGGCCAACAGGGTGTCGAGGCGAATGGCCATGTCAACTAACTGGTCAAACGTGAGGGTGGTGTCCCTGCAGGCCAACTCACGACGGACGTCCTCCCGTAGGCTGCAGCGGAAGTGGTCTATGAGTGCCCGCTCATTCCACCCTGCGTCTGCCGCTAGAGTCCGGAACTCCAGTGCAAAATCCTGTGCGCTCCTCTTCCCCTGTCGGAGGTAGAATAGACGTTCTCCCGCCGCCTTCCCCTCAGGTGGATGGTCGAATACAGCCCTGAAGCGACGGGAGAACTCCGCATAGGTGATCGTCGCGGGGTCTATTCTCCTCCATTCGGCGTTGGCCCACTCCAACGCCTTGCCGGTGAGACAGGAGATGAGGGCGGAAACGGTCTCGTGTCCCGAGGGCACCGGGTGTACGGTGGCGAGGTAGAGTTCTACTTGTAGGAGGAAACCTTGACACCCGGCAGCGGTACCATCATACGCCCTCGGGAGCGAGAGCCGAATCCCACTGGGTTCCGGAGCGTGGACTAAGGGACTGACCGGTGCTGGTGGTACTGTGGGAGGAGGCGTGGGTGCCCAACTGGTCTCCAGGCGATGCAGGGTATTCATTACTCCTTGTAATGCGTTGGTGATCTGGGCTATCCTGTCATTCTGTCCGCGGACGCGCTCCTCCCATGACTCGGTCGCTGCTGCTGCTCCTGCTGATTCCATGAATGGTGTGTAGTTCTGTCAAGGCCGGGCGTAGGTGTGGTGTGGAATCAATTGCAGGATGCAGATGCAAGTCCAAAAACACTTTAATAAAGTCCACAGAAACAACGGCTATAAACAGAGCCGGTTGAACAAGGGAAAAATAAACGCACTCAGCGTAAAAGTACAACAAACGCACAACGTGCGGACTCTCTAATAACATAGAGCACAAACTGACTGGCAACACCTGCTGACATAGAACAACTACACACAACCACAAGACAGAAACAACGAGAACTTAAAGGACACATAATCAAGACGAAATGAGCAACAGGTGTAACAAATCAGACCAAACCAAACACACACAGACACAACGAACGGTGGCAGCTAGTACTCCGGGGACGACGACCGCCGAAGCCTGCCCGAACAAGGAGAAGGAGCAGCCTCGGCCGAAACCGTGACAGGTGGGGGCTGTTCTGTGCAGGTCAGGCTTCCATATACTCCAGTCAAGTCATCAATCCACATAGCTTCCATAAATTCAGTGAAAGAATTTACGGACACTGGATTGGCTTGAAATAATTTTTTATCAGTGGCAGTCTGATAACATCGATGGGACTGTAGTGGAGCGGGTCAAGAGCATCAAGTTCCTCGGTGTCCACATCACTAAGGAATTAACATGGTCCACACACACCCACACAGTTGTGAAGTGGGCACGAAAGCGCCAGTGCTTAATTTGAGTCTGATCCTGGCACCTCTCCGTTTTGGACTGTTTTGTTCCGGAACCTATTTGGCCGGATGCGGTACCTCTCATTGTATGAAAAATAATTTTTACTTTTTGCAACGTAAAAATGCTTACAAAAGCGATCAAAGTTCATTCGAGTTGCCTCTGCGTTAATTATCCTGGCCCCACAAAAAAACGTAATGTGAAAAAGTAGATTTTCAGCCCGGGCCTAATATTGTAAAAGTTGATTCGGGTTGGGCCGGCCTGGGTTTATGGTTTGCGCAACATTGTAACCTATGTTTGAGAATAACGCGTGGCGGTGGCTGTGTGAGAAGCACGGCAGTATCTCTCACATAACTAGAATGAGATTAACTTTATATGATCTCTCTCCCTCTCTGCTCTGATATATATGAGCCTGCAACTCTCATCTCTCCAGCATTGCACTTCATCATTTATTTCCTTATAGAATCATGCGAATTGTTCTGAAGGAACTGAAGCACCGCTGATATATTGAAATACATTTGCCAAAGTTATATAAATACTGCTGTCTGTTCAGAAATTAATGAAATATTTCAGAATAGCCTACTACACCACGAAAAGGCCTATAATTTAGCCACAGAGGATCAATAGCTTCTTTTTAAAAAATAGCCTAGCTGTGGATTGTAGCCCAATAACAAGGAATAGCCTACAGTCGGGAACGCGTGGCAAATCTGTCAGTGAAAAAACAGCATGCAGACAAAACTGGCTTTTCGCAATATTTCAAATACAGTGGGGGAAAAAAGTATTTAGTCAGCCACCAATTGTGCAAGTTCTTCCACTTAAAAAGATGAGAGAGGCCTGTAATTTTCATCATATGTACACGTCAACTATGACAGACAAAATGAGGAAAAAAAATCCAGAAAATCACATTGTAGGATTTTTAATGAATTTATTTGCAAATTATGGTGGAAAATAAGTATTTGGTTAATAACAAAAGTTTTTCAATACTTTGTTATATACCCTTTGTTGGCAATGACACAGGTAAAACGTTTTCTGTAAGTCTTCACAAGGTTTTCACACACTGTTGCTGGTATTTTGGCCCATTCCTCCATGCAGATCTCCTCTAGAGCAGTGATGTTTTGGGGCTGTCGCTGGGCAACACAGACTTTCAACTCCCCTCCAAAGATTTTCTATGGGGTTGAGATCTGGAGACTGGCTAGGCCACTCCAGGACCTTGAAATGCTTCTTACGAAGCCACTCCTTCGTTGCCCGGGCGGTGTGTTTGGGATCATTGTCATGCTGAAAGACCCAGCCACGTTTCATCTTCAATGCCCTTGCTGATGGAAGGAGGTTTTCACTCAAAATCTCACGATACATGGCCCCATTCATTCTTTCCTTTACACGGATCAGTCGTCCTGGTCCCTTTGCAGAAAAACAGCCCCAAAGCATGATGTTTCCACCCCCATGCTTCACAGTAGGTATGGTGTACTTTGGATGCAACTCAGCATTCCTTGTCCTCCAAACACGACGAGTTGAGTTTTTACCAAAAAGTTCTATTTTGGTTTCATCTGACCATATGACATTCTCCCAATCCTCTTCTGGATCATCCAAATGCACTCTAGCAAACTTCAGACGGGCCTGGACATGTACTGGCTTAAGCAGGGGGGACACGTCTGGCAATGCAGGATTTGAGTCCCTGGCGGCGTAGTGTGTTACTGATGGTAGGCTTTGTTACTTTGGTCCCAGCTCTCTGCAGGTCATTCACTAGGTCCCCCCCGTGTGGTTATGGGATTTTTGCTCACCGTTCTTGTGATCATTTTGACCCCACGGGGTGAGATCTTGCGTGGAGCCCCAGATCGAGGGAGATTATCAGTGGTCTTGTATGTCTTCCATTTCCTAATAATTGCTCCCACAGTTGATTTCGTCAAACCAAGCTGCTTACCTATTGCAGATTCAGTCTTCCCAGCCTGGTGCAGGTCTACAATTTTGTTTCTGGTGTCCTTTGACAGCTCTTTGGTCTTGGCCATAGTGGAGTTTGGAGTGTGACTGTTTGAGGTTGTGGACAGGTGTCTTTTATACTGATAACAAGTTCAAACAGGTGCCATTAATACAGGTAACGAGTGGAGGACAGAGGAGCCTCTTAAAGAAGAAGTTACAGGTCTGTGAGAGCCAGAATTCTTGCTTGTTTGTAGGTGACCAAATACTTATTTTCCACCATAATTTGCAAATAAATTCATTAAAAATCCTACAATGTGATTTTCTGGATTTATTTTCTAATTTTGTCTGTCATAGTTGACGTGTACCTATGATGAAAATTACAGGCCTCTCTCATCTTTTTAAGTGGGAGAACTTGCACAATTGGTGGCTGACTAAATACTTTTTTCCCCCACTGTAGCTGTTCTGATGTCTAGAAGCTATTTTCGGTCATAAGAGACAGTAGCAGCAACATTATGTACAAAATAAGTTACAAACAATGCGAAAAAACACACAAAATAGCACGGTTGGTTAAGAGTCCATAAAACGGCAGCCATCCCCTCCGGCGCCATTAGGCATTTTAGATGTTGGAATCTGATAACAGAGATGTCTGTCTCTTTCTGCTCCTGAATTCTGTTTGTTGTTCAGGGAGGAAGATCCCAGCGCAGACAAAGGCAGGCTGAGGACAGTCTGAGACCATACCTGGGTAGAGTGGACCCAGGTGAGACAAGTTTGCCATCGTTGTTAACTTTGTCCTTGATGGTTTACATCCAACATTTAATTCATGCACAAACTCAGTTGATATCTAAAACCTAGTGACAGTCACTTCTTCCACTGTTTCTCCATTTCTCCCTCCATCCCGCCCCATGTCCCAGTCCAACTGTGTGAGCTGCTGAAGTGTCACAGTCCAATGGGCTCCTGGTGCCAGGTGGTGCAGGACAATGGAGTCCTCGTCCCAAAGTGTGTGTGTCCTAAGACCTGCCCACGGTAGGACCACACCACAAACTTAATTCAGTTGTATTCAAAGACAGGTGCATTACACCAATTAATATTGTAAGGCAAAATATTGTGGTTGCACAACATTGTGATGTTGACTCGTGGCTCATTTTCATAAATTACGAATCCATTGCATTAACTATTCCAATCAACACAGACATGAAATGATGTCTGATAGTACAGTGCCTTGCAAAAGTATTCATCCCCCTTGGCGTTTTTTCCTATTTTGTTGCAATACAACCTGTAATTTTAATTGATTTTTATTTGGATTTCATGTAATGGATATACACAAAATAGTCCAAATTGGTGAAGTGAAATGAAAAAATTACTTGTTTCAAACAATTGAAAAAAATTAATAACGGAAAAGTGGTGCGTGCATATGTATTCACCCCCTTTGCTATGAAGCCCCTAAATAAGATCTGGTGCAACCAATTACCTTCAGAAATCACATAATTAGTTAAATAAAGTCCACCTGTGTGCAATCTAAGTGTCACATGAACTGTCACTCAATTTATATACACCTGCTCTGAAAGGCCCCAGAGATCTGCAAAACCACTAAGCAAGGGGCACCACCAAGCAAGCGGCACCATGAAGACCAAGGAGCTCTCCAAACAGGTCAGGGACAAAGTTTTGTAGAAGTACCGATCAGAGTTGGGTTATAAAAAAAGATCTGAAACTTTGAACATCCCACGGAGCACCATTAAATCCATTATTAAAAATGGAAAGAATATGGCACCACAACAAACCAGCCAAGAGAGGGCCGCCCACCAAAACTCAATGACCAGGCAAGGAGGGCATTAATCAGAAAGGCAACAAAGAGTCCAAAGATAACCCTGAAGGAGCTGCAAAGCTCCACAGCGGAGAATGGAGTATCTGTCCATAGGACCAATTTAAGCCGTACACTCCACAGAGCTGGGCTTTACGGAAGAGTGGCCAGAAAAAAGGCATTGCTTAAAGAAAAAAATAAGCAAACACGTTTCGTGTTCGCCAAAAGGCATGTGGGAGACTCCCCAAACATATGGAAGAAGGTACTCTGGTCAGATGAGACTAAAATTGAGCTGTTTGGCCATCAAGGAAAACGCTATGTCTGGTGCAAACCCAACACCTCTCATCACCCTGAGAACACCATCCCCACAGTGAAGCATGGTGGTGGCAGCATGCTGCTGTGGGGATGTTTTTCATCGGCAGGGACTGGGAAACTGGCCAGAATTGAAGGAATGATGGATGGCGCTAAATACAGGGAAATTCTTGAGGGAAACCTGTTTCAGTCTTCCAGAGATTTGAGACTGGGACGGAGGTTCACCTTCCAGCAGGACAATTACCCTAAGCATACTGCTAAAGCAACACTCGAGTGGCAGGTAGCTTAGTGGTTAAGAGTGTTGTGCCAGTAACCGAAAGGTCGCTGGTTCTAATCCCCGAGCCGACTAGGTGAAAAATCTGTCGATGTGCCCTTGAGCAAGGCACTTAACCCTAATTGCTCCTGTAAGTCGCTCTGGATAAGACCGTCTGCTAAATGACTAAAATGTTTAAGGGGAAACATTTAAATGTCTTGGAAAGGCCTAGTCAAAGCCCAGACCGCAATCCAATTGAGAATCTGTGGTATGACTTCAAGATTGCTGTACACCAGTGGAACCATTCATCTTGAAGGAGCTGGAGAAGTTTTGCCTTGAAGAATGGGCAAAAATCCCAGTGGCTAGATGTGCCAAGCTTATAGAGACATACACCAAGAGACTTGCAGCTGTAATGGCTGCAAAAGGTGGCTCTACAAAGTATTGACTTTGGGGGGGTGAATAGTTATGCACGCTCAAGTTTTCTTTATTTTTTTTTCATTTTTATTTTTATTTTCCCAAGAAAATATATTTTGCTTCTTCAAAGTGGTAGGCTTGTTGTGTAAATCAAATAATACAAACCCCCAAAAAATCAATTTTAATTCCAGGTTGTAAGGCAACAAAATAGGAAAAATGCCAAGGGGGGTGAATACTTTCGCAAGCCACTGTACATTTGCTGAAAGTAATGAGCATTACAAATTAGAATCATGGAGGTAGCTGTTACTTCCATCCCATGGCTGTGTTACTCCCACCCTGCCAGCAGGTACAAAACTAACGTTGCGGTAGTTCTGTTCTCGGCCTATTTAATTTAAACTCATTTACACCAGAAATTAAATTACAGTTGCTAATGGTGGAGGAGATGTATAAATTGTTTGTCATAAACAAAATGGTGTCTCTAGCTCTATCAATCTCTGAGTAATTAGGGGGAAAAAACTTTCGTCCCTGTTCTCCCCTACAGCAACACTTCCTCAAAATAGTCAATCAATCTTAGATAGATCAAGAAATCTGTCATTAATTTTGACATTTTTGCAGGTCTTAGTCACGCAATTGTACATCTAACTAAGGTGTTTGGTGCAGTATTTCTCAACTGAAAATAATTTAATGAAAACTAGTCATCTGTCATTGAATGACAACAAACACTTTATTGAAGAATCCCTACGGCTATCGAACTTCGGCTTGCCTCAAGAAAAAATGTATTGTGCTCGAACAGCCGAAATAAAACCCGCTGAACACCAAAATGAACATAAACGTCACAAAATGTGTCATAATATATGCGCAAACTGTTTTGACCAAGAAGCATACATAAGCTTTATTCAATATGCTTGTAATGACTTGTGTGTGCAGGCAGGGGGAACCAGTGTGCAGTGTTCTGGGAAAGACCTTTGGGAACGAGTGTCTGCTGCATAGAGAAGCCTGCCGCAAGAGACGTCGCATTGGACTGGCTCATATAGGGCCCTGTCTGGGTAGGACACACAAACACACTCACAGTACTGTACCTACATAATAAGCCTTCTTCAAGTCCAGTTCCCACTTCATGCTTGCTTATGTTTCCAAGTTCCCAAGTCAAACTGCACAGAGGAGGAGTATGGCCAGTTCCCATACCGCCTAATGGACTGGTTCCTCCTACTGAGTCGTATGGGAGAGTCTTATGCCCCCTATGCTCCGCCGCAGAGCTGCCTGAGCCACGCCCAGCGCACCCAACTAGCCCAGGTAACAGAAAAGACAGAAGAATAGGGCTGGGCAACAATGGTCCTGGAGGGCTGTAGTGTTTGCAAGATTTAGCTGAAGCCAATCTCTTCCACACCTGATTACACTTATCATGAACTAAATTGAAGGGCATGAAGTGCACTTTGGCATAAGAGCACTATTATTTGTGTTGTGGTGTTAAATTGTTACAGTTCCCGAGAGCAGATTTAATTTAAGGTTAACAAGCTCCTGTTTAGCTTATTGTGTGGTCTTCCACAACTCAGAATGGGGGGGCTTACAGGAACCCCAGTATAAATAGACTTAGTCAATAATCACTAAATTATTCAATAAGAAAGTTAACTGGGTGGTAATATTATATCCCCATCCCTGCCTTCCTGACCTCTCGCCATACCTCTATCTATTCAACTAACCACATCCTTAACCTTATCTTTGTCCTCCTTCCTCCTCCCTCCCACCCTGTCCATCCTCCTTGTAGGTATTGGCTAATAGGAGAGCCTGGGCATGAATGGCACATTTTTGTCATTTAATATTCTTCTGCTGAGATGTCTCCTCTCTTTCCTCTCCTGAAACGTGTAGCGGAGGTTTGCCCTGCTGGACAAGAACAAGGACGGGAAGCTGAGCCGGAGGGACCTGAGGAAGTTGCGCTACAAGAGGATGCCTCTGGAGCAATGTGCTACCTTCTTCTTCCAGTGAGCCCCACTCTGAATACACAGTAGACTTCACATTTACCTTATCCTCTATGCACCACATACAAATTATGACAGATACAAATCCCCACTATGTTCATCACTGTCTTTATCAGTTGCCAACTATCAATATAATTTCATCTCAATCAATAAAGAAAATACATATAAATTAAACTGATGCAATGAGAATGTTATGGAAAAATGTGAAATTTGGGGCAATTACCTATTTGTAAATGGAATGTCAAATGATTTCCTGAATGTAGAGGGTTAAAATGTTGCACCTCCCATCCTCATGTTCTCTTTGCACCCCATCCTCAGCAGCCTTCCTCTGAGCCCCTCTCTCCCTCTTCTAACCAGCCAACCCCCCTCCCCCATCATCACTTTCCTCTCTATCTCACCCATCCCTCTATCACTCCCTCCTTCATAACCCATGTCCTAATCGCTCTCTTTCCTCCCTACTATGTCTATTCTATCTCTTTCTCTCTCTCCCTCTCTCTATCTCTCCCCCTCCCTCTCTCCCGCCTCAGTCGTAAAGCTGGTGTGTTCCCAGTCTGCAGTGACAGGTTTTGTGGGAGTAGGGCTGGCCGGCTCAATGTCAACCCATTCCCAGCAATGATAATGTTTATTACCCACTGAGCTTCCCGCTGTGTGTTGATTAGCACAAATGGAAACGGTACCCTTCAAAGATAATGTTTCTTTGTGGGTGAAGACAAATGTCAGTCATATTGTGCATATTCTATGCAGATGTGTTTGTTTGCATGTGTCCTTTGTGTTTGTGTGTTTGATTTGCCCTTCATGTTTGTGTGTGTGACTGTGTGTGTGTGTATTTGCAACAGCAGGCCTATATGTTTGTTTATGAGGTAATGTGTATGTATATTCTCTGTATACAGGTCATGTGACCGTAACAAGAACAGTAAGGTGACCCTGCATGAATGGATCTCCTGTCTGGTGGATCGCTCAGAGAGCTGGTTCTACAGCTTTATGTGTGGGTGCAATCCCTTACCCTCACTATCCAAAATTATGCTACATTACCTGTAGATCATAGTGTGTCATGTGTTTCGTCTTTAATTTAACAAAATTTGATTACAGCAAATTATTTGATTACAGCATGTTTCTTTCTCTCTCTGACAGCTATGAAAATGGGATCCGGTAAGCTGTGTCCCATGAAGACCGACAACCACCTTTGACCTGGACATGAACACATCTCCTCTCGGTTGTCTACATGTACATCTGTTTATCACTGCTATCTACAATAATCAGCATCAAAGATTATCCACCTTTTATCCACTGCCAGCATCATACTCCCCCTAACTGTCACACTCATTACTGTGTTTGTTTTTGATTTATGACATCATCTGTTTTGTGACGTCCACTGTACATTCATCTGTGTGGAGAAATGGCCTGTAATAAATGTCTATGAGACCTGGCTGCCCTATTAGTGTCTCTATGGGGATGGCCTGAGGAGAGAGGGGCTCATTAAGAACCAAGAGGACGTGTCGCATGGATCAAGCATCCAATTACTGTGGGAAAGAGAGATGGAGAAAGACTCACAGAGACAGTGGGATACTGTAATGGAGGGATGATGGAGGGAAGAGATGGAAAATAGATGATGGAAGGCGAGGAAGCTTAGTGTAAGAAGCCGTGACCAGGGAAGGGAACGAGGGATAATGGGGGGAGGGATCAGAAATTTGAATTAGAGGGGGATGGAATAATCGGAAAGAAGTAAAGTTAGGAGAAAAATAAAGTATGTCGTTTGATGTTGTGGGAATATTAGCCATAGCGTATGATATTTGTCAACAGGAAGCAGGAAATTAAGAAATAATCACTTCTTGTAATGTCAAAGATCAAAATCATTAGCCCTTAACAGGATTATACATTCCAGTACATTCTATCATATTGAGGTATTTCAGCTGTTGCCTCAGCTTTTCCATAGCTCTAGTTTTTGTTTAGTCCGTGTGTGCGCTTGTGTGTCTTTGTGTGCGTGCGTGTGTGTGCTCTCAAAGATCAATAGGGGATGTACGTGGCCCGGGGTGGGTTCTTCCGTTCCATTGGTGTCTCTGGACTAATTAGCCCTCACATTTTTCTTCGCCGGGAGGATGGGAAGAGAGAGAGAGAGATATTTCAATATTCAACATAAGATACAGACGCTTCCCAGACATGGGGCAAATGAGGAATGAGAGTTGCAATGTGTCCAAAGAATCAAAACAAGATTTTTTCCTGACGTCTCAGATTCGCTCTCATCACTTTTGATGAAGATGAGATAACTGGAGGATGTAAAACATATCAGAGTAATAAAAAAAAAGAAGAGAGGAAAAAACAGACAGCGAGGGCAGCTGTAAATGAAGAGATATAGGAACGTGATCGGAGATCAGCCAGAGCCAATTCAGCCAGGCTGTATTTGCTAATGATGACCTGCAAATCAAGCTGTTAACGCAGTCACCACGGCGAGGGGAAAGGAGCTCTGAATACAAAGTCCCCCCTTCAATTGCTCCCGCATCCCAGGGGACTTGCTCCTTTATCTGTGAAAATGAAATGAATGGTTGGTGCCACCCCTGGAGGTCCCAGCCTCCCCTCCCTCTTTGTGTCTTCATCCCCCTGGGTTGATACATTCCCACTAATTACCTCAGGACAACCTGCCCCACCTTCAAATCTACCCTCACACACCCAGGGGAGGCTAATACTGATCCACAGGCCCCCCATCCCATCGGACCTGTTGTCCCTCTCTCCCTCCCTCCCTATTTACTCACACTCACCTGCAATCTTTCTCTTCTCTTTCTGTTGTCTCTCTCTCTCTCTCTCTCTCTCTCTCTCTCTCACTCACTCTCACTCTCTCTATCTATTTCTTTGCCTCCCTCCCTCTCTCTCTCTCTCTCTCTCTCTCTCTCAAGGGACTCTGTCAGCTCAGGAGCAGATGGGTGGCTGGTGATGATATGTTGTTAAAAATAAAGATTCCTGTTAGCCCGTTGTCAGCTAGCGCCCTCTCTCTTTCTTTCTTTCTTTCTTTCTTTCTTTCTTTCTCTCTCTATCTTACACACTGCCCACGCAACACTTTACAACAAAGTCGCAGTACTGTGCCGCTGTCAGCTAGCGTTGTCAGCTAGCACTTTGTCAGCTAGCGCCCTCTTTCTTTCTTTCTTTCTTTCTTTCTTTCTTTCTTTCTTTCTTTCTTTCTTTCTTTCTTTCTTTCTTTCTTTCTTTCTTTCTTTCTTTCTTTCTTTCTTTCTTTCTTTCTTTCTTTCTTTCTTTCTTTCTTTCTTTCTCTATCTTAAACACTGCCCACGCAACACTTTACAACAAAGTCGCTGTACTGTGCCGCTACCGCTCTGCAGACAGTCGCCCTGCTGTCTGTCCCGCACGACTGAGCCCGACTCTAAAAACATGATATTTAATACATGATCGTCATAAAGACGGCCTCCTGCATTATGCATGACTTGTAAGCAGACATAAATAATGAATGATACCAGCAATTTTGTGGTTTCTGTCATGCAATTATTTAAATGAAATGTTCTCTCTTGGTTTTTGTTGCTTTCAGTGGATGGAGTTAGTCCAGTGACTGTTTGTCGATAAGTTATTAAAGGCAACACAAAAGAGGGAAAGCTGTGGGATCCAAATAAATATTCAGGCCAGCTCTGATGGTGCAGACCCCAGCAGAGAGAGAGAGAAAAACGACAGACGGAAAGAGAGTGTGCGTTTTGTGGGTGTCTGTCCTGATATACCTGTCATATGCTAGTATTCAGGCTGAGTTACCTTACGCATACAACGGGAGAGAGGTGAATAATGGGACAAGAATATTCTTCAGACATTACTTTGGCTCCATCAGATACGCTGATCCGTTTCCTGCACTAAACAGCAGCACTGAAATAATTTAAATATACGGACAGTCAGTTGTATATAGGCCAGAACCCCAAAAGGTTAATCAGAATCTTGCCTTCAAACGCATCATCCATATCGTGCTCTGCCAGATTGTCAACTTTTAAAACTTCAGAGGGATTCTAAAGTGGGCCAGGGAGGGAGAGAGAGGGGAGAGCTGTTAGCTTTGAAAGAGAGTCCAGCAGCAGTGAGGGGTCCTTCCTAAAAGGGGAAACAGATTTTGCCACTGCTCTGATCATTAATATATTCATCTATTTTTTTCCAGGAGGTTTTGCTTTAAGCCCCCATATTGCAGAGGGCTCTCATGTTTGTCTAAGGACAAACAATACTCTCTCTGGGTGAAGTGGCTCCATTCAGAGGACCTCAATAGTCCTACTGAAGTAGCTAGAGAATGGGTGGGAAAAGCCCTGGTGAGAGAAAAGAGAAGGGAGTTAGCACACATTGCAAACGGCCTCTTTGGTTTTCTGATGATATTGATTAAAGACCGGAAGAAAGAGTACCTACATGCGGCTCTCCATTGTGTCTTTGTGTGTCAATGTGCTCCTTGCTCCTCTGAGAGCTGTACTTGACCCATACCTCCTCACAACATACCACACCACTCCACCCCAACTTAGATTTGGATGTTGCTTGCCTTACGTTGTGTACATTTTCAGTTCACAACACTCTGCTGCGTCATGCTACTGTCACTGGCTGGTGTGGACACAGTTGTTTGTCAATGACATGACTGCTGTTTGTTAACCCATTATTCTTGTGATCATAGTCAATTAGAATCACCAAGTCAAATGGCAGAAGAAAAGAAAACGTGACGTCAAGCTCCCAGTTCATACTCAATACAGATCTTATCAAATCTTCCAGCAAATGGTTAATGTGGGCAAGTTTTGTATCATCATTCCCCCACCCCCCCCATTCTCCGCCACTACCCCTGACAACCCCCCCATGCACACACACTCCCCTCACCACCACCCCCACTCCCACTCCGCGACCTCACCACCCTGAACATACTACACACGTGTGCCTACCTCTGAACTGGACTGGAGAAGAGGAGAGACATTGGAGAGGGAAAAAAACTAGAGAAAAAGAGGAGAAGAGGAGAAAGTAGAGAAGAGAGAGAAGCTTCACACACAGACGCTGATTTTCACATAGCGATCACAGATCTTCTAGGACACGTATGGGGTAAGGTTCCACGTGTGACTGAGTGGGACCTATAGATACCCAATACTGTGCTTTGGGACCTGACACCACACTGGGAGCTGTGCTGGGGCAGCCGGACACCTATTAAAGCAGAGTGCAAGCCCCAAGTGAGGGAAAGGGGCATCCAACAACAACCTGTGTTGTTTGCTCGAGCTCCTCCTCCCGTCCATCTCTCATCCTACTTTCATCCATCTCTCCTCTCATCCCTCATATTCTGCTCTGGAGTGGGAGAGTCTGTCTGCACTGTGAGGTAAGGACAAGCATATTGTTGTCAAGTGCCTGTGTGTGCATCATCTTGAAATGTTCACATCGATAAATAAGTCTGGATGTTATTCAAACTTGTTTCTACATCAGAGCAGTTCATTTTTTTCTCTCAGTCTCAGGAGGTTGGAGAAAGCTGTGTGGGGGTTTGGAGTACTTTGCGTTTGTTGTCGGTGGGACAAATAGATGACGCAAATAGTGAAGCTTTTATGTCTTTTTTTCTGGTTTTTATTTACATCGTTTTCTACACACTGTAGCTTTCCTCTAAACCACAGTATGTTTCACTATGACCGCTTGCCTGTCAATCATTTATCTGTCTCTCTGTCAGTCAACCTGCCTTTTTTCTTCATCCATCTCTCCTCTCATTCCTCATATTCTGCTCTGGAGTGGGAGAGTCTGTCTGCACTGTGAGGTAGGGACAAGCGTGTTGTTGTTAAGTGCCTGTGTGTGCATCATCTTGAAATGTTCACATCTATAAACAAGTCTGGATGTTATTCAAACTTGTTTCTACATCAGATCAGTTCATTTTTTCCTCTCAGTCTCAGGAGGTTGGAGAAAGCAGTGTGGGGGTTTGGAGTATTTTGCGTTTGTTGTCGGTGGGACAAATAGATGACGCAAATAGTGAAGCTTTTATGTATTTTGTCTGTTTTTTATTTACCGTTTTGTACATACGTAAAAATGTATGCACGCATGATTGTAAGTCGCTTTGGATAAAAGCGTCTGCTAAATGGCGTATTATTTTATATATTTACATACTGTAGCTTTCCTCTAAACCACTGTATGTTTCGCTATGACCGCTTGTCTTTCAATCATTTGTCTGTTTCTCTGTCTGTCAATCTGCCTTTTTTCTCTGTCTCTCTGTCAGCCGGTATCTAAGTCTGTTCCTCTAGCTCCCAATAAGAGTTGCTAAGTGTGATTGTGTAGTGGGAAGTGATAGCAGAAGGAAAGAGGACATAATGAAAGAGGACATCAGAGAAATCCAGCAATAATGTGCATGTGTGTGTGTGTGTGTGTGTGTGTGTGTGTGTGTGTGTGTGTGTGTGTGTGTGTGTGTGTGTGTGCGTGTGAGAGAGAGAGAGAGAGAGAGAGAGAGAGAGAGAGAGAGAGAGAGAGAGAGAGAGAGAGAGAGAGAGAGAGTGAAAGAGCGAGAGAGAGAGAGAGAGAGTGTGAGAGAGAGAGTGAAAGGGAGGGTGAGAAAGAGGTGGTGGTGGATATGAGGGAGAGAGAGATGGCTAACACACTCAGACACACTAGCACTGGGGTAGAAGCACCCTCTCACCCCCTTGCCATATCATGTCCCCCCAAACCATATCCCATATTGGTGAGGATAAACCAAATCCTTTGGGGACCTACCCTTGCCATTTAATCTGTCCCTCTAACCCACCCACAGGAGGCAGATCGGACCCCCTAAGTCTAGGACAGAAGACATCTGACACAGTGTCTATACCGATTACAAAGCAAACCAAAATTGGTTCTGTGAAAGTTCCCAGAACATTCATTAGGTCTGGGCAAATGTTCTCAAAACACAAAAACTGTCTAGTCATGGTGATGATTATAGAATGTTTGTATAAAACATTTGCCTGATGTTGCAAGAACGTTCCTAGAACACATTTTATTTGTTTTTTAAAGGTTCCCAGAATGTTTCATTAGGTTATGGGAACATTGTGTGGACACGACAAGAGATATGTTCCAAAAACACATAAACTGTCAATTTGTGCTCATTATTACAATGTTTCTATTAGGTTGAAAAAAACATTTGCCTGATGTTGCAAGAACATTCCCAGAACACATTTTTGATGTTCTTTAAAAGTTCCTAAAACATTTATTTAGGTTGTGGGAACATTGTGGGAATATGACAAGAGATAGGTTCCCAAAACACTAGAACTGTCCAGTTGTGCTGACATTCAGGTAATGTTTGTGTCAGGGTGCACAAAACATTCCTTTGATATTGCAAGAATGTTGACAGAACAGCCTTTCAGAGTTCATTAAATGTTCCCAGAACATTTAATTAGGTTGTGGGAACAGTGTGGGAAAATTACAAGAGATAGGTTCCCAAAACACAACATATGCTCAGTTGTGATGACATTCATTCAATGTTGAATTTAGGTTCCACAGGACATGCCCTTAATGTTGTAATAATGAAATAAGTCCATTTTCATGACGTTCATAGCATTGTTTTAGGTTTAAGGTGATATTTACATTTGAGCTTTTCTTTGAGGTCCTCAGAACATTTCAAGAACATTTAGAAAATGTTATTTTTCAGTTTGTGTAGCTCTTTAAAGCATAAGCAGATTGGAATACATCCCCATTGTGTTTCTCTCCAGATATAATGGAATTTGCATACTGTACTGTAGGTGACAGAGAAACATGACATTTACATTTAATTCACAGGACATTTGAACAACATTGAATTATACAAAGACACCCATATTTTCTACACTTAATATGTTGACAATGTGCACATTATTTCATTCATAGGACATTTCATTACACAAACATATTTTTTACACATCACATGTTGACAATCTGCACATGCAGGCTTTGAACCTACATTCTTTGGTTCCACTAGGCAGATAACTAACCGTCTGCACCACCAGTGGATAGCTGTGGCCTTTTGTTTTTTTCCCAGTCAAACATGGTCAATCAGGATACAACACAGAACAATTATTAAAATGTTCCCATCCTCATATTCTGTGTAATTTAACACTGTATATTATCATTTCTTTCTTCATCACATACACTAACAGTCAAAAGTTTGGAATTACACACCTACTCATTCAAGGGTTTTTATTTATTTTTACTATTTTTTAAATTGTAGAATAATAGTGAAGACATAAAAACTATGAAATAACAAAGATGGAATCATGTAGTAACCAAAAAAGTGTTAAACAAATCAATATATATTTTATATTTGAGATTCTTCAAATAGCCACCCTTTGCCTTGATGACAGCTTTGCACGCTCTTGGTATTCTCTCAACCAGCTCCACGAGGTAGTCAGTCACCTGGAATGAATTTCAATTAACAGGTGTGCCTTCTTAAAAGTTAATTTGTGGAATTTCTATCCTTCTTAATGCGTTTGAGCAAATCAGTTGTGTTGTGACAAGGTAGGGGGGGGGGTATAAAGAAGATAGACCTATTTGGTAAAAGACCAAGTCCATATTATGGCAAGCACAGCTCAAATAAGCAAAGAGAAATGACAGTCCATCATTACTTTAAGACATGAAGGTCAGTCAATACGGAAAATGTCAAGAACTTTGAAAGTTTCTTCAAGTGCAGTCGCAATAACCATCAAGAACTATGATGAAACTGTCTCTCATGAGGACCGCCACAGGAATGGAAGACGCAGAGTTACCTCTGCTGCAGAGGATAAGTTAATTAGAGTTACCAGCCTCAGAAATTGCAGCCCAAATAAATGCTTCACAGAGATCAAGTCACAGACACATCTCAACATCAACTTTTCAGAGAGGACTGTGTGAATCAGGCCTTCATGGTTGAATTGCTGCAAAGAAACCACTACTAAAGGACACCAATAAGAAGAAGAGACTTGCTTGGGCCAAGAAACACGAGCAATGGACATTAGACTGGTAGAAATGTGTGCTTTGGTCTGGAGTCCCATTTTGAGATTTTTGGTTCCAACCGCCGTGTCTTTGTGAGAGTGCTGCATCAGATGACCTGGCCTCCACAATCCCCCGACCTCAACCCAATTGAGATGGTTTGGGATGAGTCGGACCACAGAGCGAAGGAAAGCAGCCAACAAGTGCTCAGCATATGTGGGAACTCCTTCAAGACTGTTGGAAAAGCATTCCAGGTGAAGCTGGTTGAGAGAATGCCAAGAGTGTGCAAAACTGTCATCAAGGCAACGGGTGGCTATTTGAAGAATCTCAAATATAAAATATATTTTGATTTGCTTAACACTTTTTTGGTTACTACATGATTCCATATGTGTTATTTCATAGTTTTGATATCTTCACTATTATTCTACAATGTAGAAAATAGTAAAAATAAAGAAAAACCCTTGAATGAGTAGGTGTGTCCAAACTTTTGACTGGTACTGTATGTTGCAAGTCTAATGAAATGTGATTTTGAAATTGAGAAAAGGTAAAAAAAAAAAAAAGAAGGTATTTAGTTTGATGGTTCTGAGTCTGTATTTAAGAAGCATATGAATACACAATAATACAAGTTATATAAAGGAAGCTCTTTCCAACTAAAATCACATTTCATAATACTCAATTATTATTCATAATACTTTCAACACATATGATGAAAGAATACATTCATAAATGACAGTCCTACACGTACACAGCATTTGAAGAGGATGGGAACATTTTAATAACTCAGAAATGACCATATTAAAATAAATAAAAATAGGCCAAAGCTATCCCCTGGTGGCAAAGAGTGTTAATTATCTGGCTGCAGTTCTGGAGATTGCATCTTCAATCCCACATATTCTATAACCATTTTTCTGTAACCAAGTGAAATTAGGGTTTAGATATAATCTACTAAAAGAGAGGTTGTCTTTATTTCATCCAGATTAATAAATCCAGTCAGAAATGCAAAAAAAATGATTGAGCGCTTGATATGCTGATCCTAGATCAGCTCTAAGTCTTTTAAATATAAATATGGGCCTAGAAGTACACAGCATGCAGTGCGTTCGGAAAGTATTCAGACCCCTTTACTTTTCCCACATTTTATTACGTTACAGCCCTATTCTAAAATTTATTAAAGTGTTATTTTGACAAAGGCAAAAACAGATGTTTAGACATTTTTGCTAATTTATTAAAAATAGAAAACTGAAATATTACATTTACAAGTATTCAGACCCTTTACTAAGTACTTTGATGAAGCACCTTTGGCAGTGATTACAGCCTCGAGTCTTCTTGGGAATGACGCTACAAGCTTGGCACACCTGTATTTGGGGAGTTTCTCCCATTCTTCTCTGCAGATCTTCTCAAGCTCTGTCAGGTTGAATGGGGAGCGTCGCTGCATAGCTATTTTCAGGTGTCTCCAGAGATGTTCGATCAGGTTCAAGTCCGGGCTCTGGCTGGGCCACTCAAGGACATACAGGGACTTGTCCCGAAGCCACTCCAGCGTTGTCTTGGCTGTGTGCTTAGGGTCGTTGTCCTGTTGGAAGGTGAACCTTCACTCCAGCCTGAGGTCCTGAGCACTCTGGAGCAGGTTTTCATCAAGGATCTCTCTGTACTTTGCTCCGTTCATCTTTCTTTGGAGCATGACTACTCTCCCAGTCCCTGCCGCTGAAAAACATCCCCACAGCATGATGCTGCCACCACCATGCTTCCCCGTAGGGATGGTATTTGCCAGGTGATGAGCGGTGCCTGGTTTCTTCCAGACGTGACGCTTGGGATTCAGGCCAAAAGGTTAAATCTTGGTTTCATTAGACCAGAGAATCTTGTTTCTCATAGTCTGAGAGTCCTTTAGGAGCCTTTTTGCAAACTCCAAGCGGGCTTTCATGTGCCTTTTACCTTAGGAGTGGCTTCCGTTTGGCCACTCTACCATAAAGGCCTGATTGGTGGAGTGCACCAAAACTGACTACTTTCCGAATGCACTGTACAGTATGTGGCACCAGTTATGAACCCATTAGACACGGAGCTGTAGAAAACACCAATAATCTCCATTTGTGTACCTCCTTCCATCACACTTTGTCTTCTTTTCCTCTCACAGTCTCTCCCTCTCCATTTCTCATTTATTACTCTGGACCACATCCTCCCCCTCTTCTCATTTCTCAAAATGTTCTCTTTCTCACTCTCCCTCACTACCCCTGTCTCTCATTTCTCTCTCTTTCAATCTTTCTCACTCCCTCCTCCCTCTCTTATTTCTCTCTCTCTCTCTCCCTTCCTCCCTCTCTGTAAAAGCTTTATGGGTTGTTCACTCCACTACTGGGAGAATGAGATCCTCCATACTTTGTAATGATGCAGCTGTTGTTGGAACTCAGATGTCCCAGGGCCTGATCAAGACTCAGATGCATCTGCCTAGCACCTACGTACAATTTTCATCTGATCTGCAGGGCACAGCCTTGACGTCGACAAACACACGTTGAGAAGCAGACGTTTTTTGAAGACTGTGACTTTGAATTAATGAATTTTTTTCTCTGGGGACAAGAGCCAAGACCTGTAATCATATCTACAAATCATCCCAACAGTGAGAAGAGGAAAGAAAAAACAGCCCAATCTGTTTCAAAGTTCTTGTGGCTTTGTCTGCTTTTGTCAAGAGAATCTGTCTTCCAATTGGATTATACTGAAGCACCTCCAGATGTTGTTTGTGTTGTTCCAAACTAAATTGGCGGATTTTCGATAACAAGGGCTGCAACAACCATGAAAAAATACCCTCTATTTAGAGAACAAACCCATTTGTACCGGCATACTATGAATAGAGATATATATTCAAATGAATCCACTTCTGAGTGATATTTGCAACCCACTTCACGCTTTGAAAGTTGTACGATGAGTGATTTTTCACCAAGTGTCAAGCTGCGCTATACAGATCCCAGTGATATAGCGTGGCAATTTGCTTTCCTGCATGAATAATTCTGTGTGAATAGCAGAAATGTTTCCTCATATCAATGAATCATCTGCTGCTAGACCTCTTTAGTACTTCATGTACAGTAGGAGCAGAAATGTATGTGATGGAACTGATGGATGCTTTTGACCTTTCCCCTGCTCTTTCAGTCCCTGGGTGACGGCAGAGTGGTGACTGAGTGTGAATGATGGCAGCATTGGCCCTGTCCTGGTATCTCTGCCTGGCCGTGGCTCTCCTCTGTGGCTCCCCCTGGCCCCAAGGACACTCAGCTCTGGCCCCTGAGAACGAGGTGTCACTCCGCCCCACCGCCTGGCTGCCTGATGGAAAGGTCACCTCCATACATCTGCCCAAAGGACGCACCCGGAGGTAGAGTATAGAGACCACATCAGGGGAGGTGGATAGTATTGCACACTAAATGTTTATGTTCCGTGTCCTGGACAAAGATTGAAATACTTAAGAGAGGCCCCTGTTTAAAATGCTGTCACTACAGTAGGCTATGTAATACAAGCTCCCTAAATGGTAATTTCCTGTGTAATTCTTCATGGGTTTGAGCAAAAACAATGATAGCCTTAATCTTAATAGCCATTTCTTTGGTTGTTGGAAAGGCCCCATGGGCAGGAAGAGGAAGAGCAGCCCACTTGGCTTTGGCTCTGCTGATCATGTCAGTGGTAGAGCTCTAACACTGGGAGCTGTAAATTGGAATATGGGCATCACTGTGAGCTGCCCATCTGTCCATCGATGCAGTCGTGCATTACGAAACAGATTGTTTTTTAACTGAGAAAAACATCCGCTAATTATGATTGTAATTAATCAATCAGTTAAACTATGTATTGCCCTTGACAATGTTAGCACGGCACAGCTGTTGAGAAACAGCAGCATATCAGCAGTTGATCCAGAAAATACATGTAAAAGAATGATAATACTTTTCAACGGGCAGAGTAAATATTCAGGAGCCTATGACAACATAGAGGTCAATTGCATCTCAATATTGAATGTCTCACCTTGATGAGTTATGTTGGTGAAAGTACAAAGATGATCAAATAATGATGTCAGAGTCAGTCGGTGATTGATAATGATGTCATGGTTAATTGGTGAGTTTAAATCTAATTATATTGTGAAGGAGATGAACAATAAGCTTGTAGAAGGAGACCAGAATGTCTAAGCACAGAAATGTGGTGTTGGCTTGCCACATGTATAGTCTAACATTGTGTGTCCATAGTCTGCAGTTCTGTGGATTGTCATCCCACACAGTGAGGAGGGATATCTAATGTAGCAATCCAATGACAAATGTTTCCTGGTCCTATAATTGCCCAACATTCCAAAGCAACATTGCTGTCTTTATGCTAAGCACGATTTTAGACGGTTATAGCAAAGAGATATCCATCTGTACAGCGCAGGTCGATGGAAGCTTATCACAGATCGTTAGTTGACCTCTCCTTGTTTGCTTTACGAGCTTATCAGTGTCTGGGAGAAACAAAGGAGTAGACATTTTCTAAAAACGCTTGGAATGCTTTGACGGCTACAGTTTGATTTTACAGTACTTTTCTTAGTTATGTTATTACATTTGTAAGGGGGAAGAAAAATACATTAGAAATTCATAGACAATCCCTTTTTCGTGTGGTACCTATCTTCGTGCAGACTGTACTTCACACTGAAGAAGAAGGTTGTGATGATGTCTGTGACCGTCAGTCCCTGTGACCTCCCCATCGAATGGACCCTCGCAGCCCGAACCCTGAAGGACAAACCACCTAAGAGTCTACACTGTGAGTGGGAAACACTGATAGACAATAAAAGCAACTACACACAACACCCTATCACATGCAATTCCTATTCATATCAATTCAGATTCATTACACCACAATTCAATTCACATTGGAGCAATTTATTTTTGACATAGTGTCCATTAAAAGACTAACCCTGGTCATAAATGTCTACAAGATAGGAGAGACTTAATCAGTCCATTGGTCTTGCTCTCTCTTTCCACCTCTCTCTCTCTTTTCCTCTCTCCCTCTCTCTTACTCACACACACAGCACTGAGCCCAGGATACTGAATAAAACAGGTCTAGTATATCACTGGACAATCTGTCCAACCATTTTACCTTCAAAGCAAGAAAGACAGTAATATATCTAAATGTCACACTTTTTTCCTGAATGTAAGAGAGATTAGACTGACATTTGTATTAAAGTATGATTATATCTGGCTCACATACAGTATTGCCAATACTTGAGGATAAGAGTTTTTAAATTTTCCATTTAAAATAACATATACAGTGGGGAGAACAAGTATTTGATACACTGCCGATTTTGCAGGATTTCCTACTTACAAAGCATGTAGAGGTCTGTAATTTTTATCATAGGTACACTTCAACTGTGAGAGACGGAATATAAAACCAAAATCCAGAAAATCACATTGTATGATTTTTAAGTAAGTCATTTGCAGTGAGAATTCCGGCTCTCACAGACCTGTTCGTTTTTCTTTAAGAAGCCCTCCTGTTCTCCACTCATTACCTGTATTAACTGCACCTGTTTGAACTCGTTACCTGTATAAAAGACACCTGTCCACACACTCAATCAAACAGACTCCAACCTCTCCACAATGGCCAAGACCAGAGAGCTGTGTAAGGACATCAGGGATAAAATTGTAGACCTGCACAAGGCTGGGATGGGCTACAGGACAACAGGCAAGCAGCTTGGTGAGAGGGCAACAACTGTTGGCACAATTATTAGAAAATGGATGAAGTTCAAGATGACGGTTAATCACCCTCGGTCTGGGGCTCCATGCAAGATCTCACCTCGTGGGGCATCAATGATCATGAGGAAGGTGAGGGATCAGCCCAGAACTACACGGCAGGACCTGGTCAATGACCTGAAGACAGCTGGGACCACAGTCTCAAAGAAAATCATTAGTAACACACTACGCCGTCATGGATTAAAATCCTGCAGCGCACGCAAGGTCCCCCTGCTCAAGCCAGCGCATGTCCAGGCCCGTCTGAAGTTTGCCAATGACCATCTGGATGATCCAGAGGAGGAATGGGAGAAGGTCATGTGGTCTGATGAGACAAAAATTGAGCTTTTTGGTCTAAACTCCACTCACCGTGTTGGAGGAATAAGAAGGATGAGTACAACCCCAAAAAACCATCCCAACCGTGAAGCATGGAGGTGGAAACATTATTTGGGGATGCTTTTCTGCAAAGGGGACAGGACGACTGCATCGTATTGAGGGGAGGATGGATGGGGCCATGTATCGCGAGATCTTGGCCAACAACCTCCTTCCCTCAGTAAGAGCATTGAAGATGGGTCGTGGCTGGGTCTTCCAGCATGACAACGACCCGAAACACACAGCCAGGGCAACTAAGGAGTGGCTCCGTAAGAAGCATCTCAAGGTCCTGGAGTGGCCTAGCCAGTCTCCAGACCTGAACCCAATAGAAAATCTTTGGAGGGAGCTGAAAGTCCGTATTGCCCAGCGACAGCCCCGAAACCTGAAAGATCTGAAGAAGGTCTGTATGGAGGAATGGGCCAAAATCCCTGCTGCAGTGTGTGCAAACCTGGTCAAGACCTACATGAAACGTATGATCTCTGTAATTGCAAACAAAGGTTTCTGTACCAAATATTAAGTTCTGCTTTTCTGATGTATCAAATACTTACAGTGGGGAAAAAAAGTATTTAGTCAGCCACCAATTGTGCAAGTTCTCCCACTTAAAAAGATGAGAGAGGCCTGTAATTTTCATCATAGGTACACGTCAACTATGACAGACAAATTGAGAATTTTTTTTCCAGAAAATCACATTGTAGGATTTTTAATGAATTTATTTGCAAATTATGGTGGAAAATAAGTATTTGGTCACCTACAAACAAGCAAGATTTCTGGCTCTCACAGACCTGTAACTTCTTCTTTAAGAGGCTCCTCTGTCCTCCACTCGTTACCTGTATTAATGGCACCTGTTTGAACTTGTTATCAGTATAAAAGACACCTGTCCACAACCTCAAACAGTCACACTCCAAACTCCACTATGGCCAAGACCAAAGAGCTGTCAAAGGACACCAGAAACAAAATTGTAGACCTGCACCAGGCTGGGAAGACTGAATCTGCAATAGGTAAGCAGCTTGGTTTGAAGACATCAACTGTGGGAGCAATTATTAGGAAATGGAAGACATACAAGACCACTGATAATCTCCCTCGATCTGGGGCTCCACGCAAGATCTCACCCCGTGGGGTCAAAATGATCACAAGAACGGTGAGCAAAAATCCCAGAACCACACGGGGGGGACCTAGTGAATGACCTGCAGAGAGCTGGGACCAAAGTAACAAAGCCTACCATCAGTAACACACTACGCCGCCAGGGACTCAAATCCTGCAGTGCCAGACGTGTCCCCCTGCTTAAGCCAGTACATGTCCAGGCCCGTCTGAAGTTTGCTAGAGTGCATTTGGATGATCCAGAAGAGGATTGGGAGAATGTCATATGGTCAGATGAAACCAAAATAGAACTTTTTGGTAAAAACTCAACTCGTCGTGTTTGGAGGACAAAGAATGCTGAGTTGCATCCAAAGAACACCATACCTACTGTGAAGCATGGGGGTGGAAACATCATGCTTTGGGGCTGTTTTTCTGCAAAGGGACCAGGACGACTGATCCGTGTAAAGGAAAGAATGAATGGGGCCATGTATCGTGAGATTTTGAGTGAAAACCTCCTTCCATCAGCAAGGGCATTGAAGATGAAACGTGGCTGGGTCTTTCAGCATGACAATGATCCCAAACAAACCGCCCGGGCAACGAAGGAGTGGCTTCGTAAGAAGCATTTCAAGGTCCTGGAGTGGCCTAGCCAGTCTCCAGATCTCAACCCCATAGAAAAACTTTGGAGGGAGTTGAAAGTCCGTGTTGCCCAGCGACAGCCCCAAAACATCACTGCTCTAGAGTAGATCTGCATGGAGGAATTGGTCAAAATACCAGCAACAGTGTGTGAAAACCTTGTGAAGACTTACAGAAAACGTTTGACCTGTGTCATTGCCAACAAAGGGTATATAACAAATTATTGAGAAACTTTTGTTATTGACCAAATACTTATTTTCCACCATAATTTGCAAATAAATTCATAAAAAATCCTACAATGTGATTTTCTGGATTTCTTTTTCTCATTTTGTCTGTCATAGTTGACGTGTACCTATGATGAAAATTACAGGCCTCTCTCATCTTTTTAAGTGGGAGAACTTGCACAATTGGTGGCTGACTAAATACTTTTTTCCCCACTGTATGTCATGCAATAAAATGCAAATTAATTACTTAAAAATACAATGTGATTTTCTGGATTTTTATTTTAGATTCCGTCTGTGGTGTCTCGAAATATGTTGCTAATTATGCTGTGATGATAAGAAGTCCGCTTACACTGTACTTTGATTATAAAGGTTTATTGTATCAAAGATCACAGTATCAATTTACAGACATCTGCAGATATCTGGAGAACAACGGCCCAATCTGTTAATATGTTGTTTCTTTCCGTCCTTTGTTCAAAACATGGTATTTATCCTATGTAACATAAGATGGGTGGTTTTTGACAGTTTTCACATATCTCCAAATGTCCTCTATTCCAAGAAGCCTATGTAGCAATGCTTTTCCAAATGCTTCAGCAAAGCAGAGTAAAGATCATCTATTACACCATTTGCAAATGTCAGGAAAATCAATAGACCTTCAGACACTACATATTTCCCCCCTTCGAGACTAATTAAGTCTCGAAAACAAAAATAATAGGATTATGACAAATAACAATTTTTATTCTTGAGTAACTTCAGCAATAAACCATAATTTTTGGAGAGTAAACACATGTTTATATAGACACATTTTTGTATGGGGTGTAAATAAATTGTTATGGAGTGTAAGAGCGAAAAACCTGTCTGGCAGCTTTCATTCCAAATATCCATCAATCAATCAAGACAGGAAAATTCTCTCACGGCCCCTCTGCACAAGGCGACCACCTAAGTACTCCAGATCAATTCATAAATCTTTATCAATGCATTTTAAGCTATGATGCAATTGAATACACATGAAAACCTCAGCAAACAAAATACAATCAAAAATGTCCACATTCAGGCTGGTCGACCCATCGGACCCTCCTGTGGATTCTCTCTATCCCTGCCTAGATCCAATATCCCTAAGCTTCAACGAAATAAACAAAAACATCTGAGGTCCCCACATGTACCCAACAACAGAAAACATCATTCTTCAAAAATAATACAGAAAGAATATGACACAAATTATGTATTACACATGCAAATATGTCTATATATCATTGTAGACACTGGAATGTAGTCCACTACACTTCATCTCCTCAGTAGTGTTGACTTCCAATGAAACGTCGATGATGGAATCTGAACATTTCCACACCTTCCTTGTTCCACTTCCTCCAGTCCATTCATATTGTCCATGTTTGAGTATTTGAATCCCCTCTACACATTCCCCCATATGCTTCTGGAAGAAAAGAAAAGACCAAGCAGTATCTTTTGCAAAACAACACATTCAAATTAAAACATCAATATCAACTAAAAATGATATATCAAATTATATATAAAATGAATCACATCCCATTTCCCCCTTTGATTCATAAGAAAATACTAAATATCACAATAATATGTAAAGACCTGAAAAATTATCACACAATCAGATATTGAACATTTCCTAGAGTTACTTCAACCCTAGTTTTCATAACATTTTAGTCTGACTTTTCTCCTAACTGGTCTAGGCCTACTTTGTCTAACCGAATCACCAGCTTCTCCTGTAACAGAGTTGCCCTTGGTGATCTCCGCGGTTTCACATTCCACTGAAATATTCCCTGTTGTTTCTGGGACGTATTGAAAATCAATGTCCCCAAATCTCCTTTCCTTTCCATCCATTGCAGAGTCATCTCTGGCATCATCAGAAGTGTACACATTATCATCAACGTTGTCCACAACATGGACAATCTCTCCTTCTGGGTTTTGACTCTGGATATTGTCATGCATCTCTCCTTCCGCCTGTTCTTCCCTATCTTCATCCTGCTCTCTTGAGCCTTCAACATCCTGTCTCTCTGTGCGTGGCACCACTTCTCCAGGCGCTTTAACACAATGTGACAAATGATACCACGTCGGAGACCCTTTAACCTGGACAGCTGTTCCAGTACTACGAACAACTTCAAATGGTCCTTCACGACGTGCGTTATACCACTTCCTTCTAAATACCTTCACGAACACCTTGTCCCCAGGTTGCACTGTACTCCTTTTAATTTTATTCAAGCCAAATACCCGTGTGCCCAGTGTTAATAATTCCTATAGACATTCCCCCCTGTTTGCGTTGTTCCCAACGCAAACAAATTTAGAAATTTAGAACGGACTCTCATCCCACAGCAAATAACAGCAAAGCGCACACACAAGTACTTTGACGGTACATCTCCTCAATGCACATACAGACACAAGCACACAAACTGACCAGCGCCCAAAACTGTGAGAAACTCACCTTATCTGCCGGCATCTTGAGCGGGAGTCACCTCGCAGCCCATGAATGGAATGCTGAGAAAAGACGTAATACGTCCCAAAGGTTCCTCGTCGCCATTTTGTGGTGTCTCGAAAGATGTTGCTAATTATGCTGTGATGATAAGAAGTCCGCTTACACTGTACTTTGATTATAAAGGTTTATTGTATCAAAGATCACAGTATCAATTTACAGACATCTGCAGATATCTGGAGAACAACGGCCCAATCTGTTAATATGTTGTTTCTCTCCGTCCTTTGTTCAAAACATGGTATTTATCCTATGTAACATAAGATGGGTGGTTTTTGACAGACCAATCCCCGGCTTTCACATATCTCCAAATGTCCTCTATTCCAAGAAGCCTATGTAGCAATGCTTTTCCAAATGCTTCAGCAAAGCAGAGTAAAGTTAATCTATTACACCATTTGCAAATGTCAGCAAAATCAATAGACCTTCAGACACTACACGTCTCTCACAGTTGAAGTGTACCTATGATAAAAATTACAGACCTCTACATGCTTTGTAAGTAGGAAAACCTGAAAAATCGGCAGTGTATCAAATACTTGTTCTCCCCACTGTACAGAGGGTTCTGCTTTTTAAAATTACTTTTTAAAATAGATATATAGATAGATTTGTACAGAATGGCATGCAAGTACTAGCCTATACAGTATAAACTGAAATTCAGCTTAATTCTGACCTTTACCTAAATGTCTCATATTCATGCCCAATAGTTTTTATTTGCGCTTCTATGGGCTAAGTAAAACCCAAAATAGAGCAAATCTGGTGGAAACCTCTCCAAGAGTTGCAGAAATAAAACTTGAGGGACAAAATAGACAGCTACATAACTACATTAAATAAAAAAAATATTAAAAAATCTCTCGTTGCGCACAAAAAGGTCAGTTACCATCAATTAAACACAAAAGTAGCCTATTTAGGCTAGCAATGATGTCATGCAACATCCTCCATGGTCCTCACCAGCCTGCTTAGTTAAAATCAGTGGGTATTCTAGATGGACAAACGAACAGCTTTATGAAGTTATACTGTGACACATAAATCATTCAGTGTGAACCCTAGGTTCCCCAACGTCTGCCTAAATGATTCACTTTAATTGTGTAACATTTGGACTCCTTTTATTTCCCAAAGTAAGGAGAAATGATAAAGGATGATGGTGAAAAGGGGTTTATATGAATAAGGGAAAATCTTCTTTGCACTTCATTGATTATAGTTGACTACTGTATTCATTAAAAGTTATCAAGATATGTTTTGAACAGTAAGACTGTCTCTTCAATGAGTGTGAATGTATGTTATGTCTAGTGAGTGTAAGTATGTGTGTGCATGTATGAGGCAGAATATTAATGACCTGTGGCTTAACAGTGTTTTCTGCACAGGGAGTACCAAGAAGAGTATGCCAGAGGTGTGGTGGAGAGGGCCTGGGACTGAGGCCAAGATACACACCAACACTGGCAACACCATGGACACCTACACAGGTCCTTCCTACGCCCCAGCATCTATCTATATCCTCAGGCTGCGCCCCAAGGACCAGGACACCAGGGCTACCGTGTACCTCCATCAGGGCTCTGGGCCCTCAGGGGCCTTCCCAGAGCTTCCCTCTGACCCCCGTGTCCACACCCTGGGTGTAGGAATGACCAGTGTCACCCTCAGCTGGGGCCCCAGTGCCTCCCTCACAAGGCTGCCGCACACCCAACGCAGCTATGACTACTGTGTCCTTGTCAACCGCAAACACAACTACCGCAACCTCTGTGCCGCCCGGGAGGGCATCAGGAAAGAGCGGGAGAAAGACAAGAAAAGGGAGAAGAAGAACAAACAGAGGAAAGTAACTGTGTGGCCGATTCTCAAAGACTGGTGGTGGCAGCAGTGGGATTCTGACACTGAGCTCCGGTCACCTGCTGCGGTCCGTGATGAGCATGATGATCTCCAATGTGTTTGTAAGGGAACAGAGAGCGTGTGCACTGTTTCAGAGCTTGTCCCTGACACGCAGTACTACTTTGACGTCTTTTTGATTGACAGGCTAAATGGAACCAGTGCAGCATACACTGGAACGTTCGCTCAAACACATGAGGAGGCCCGACCAGCTATCACACCACTCAGGGAAGGAGAGCTCCGGTGGGTGACCTTCCGGGATGGAGGCTCAACCTCTGTGGAGTTCTTTAGCTTCCATCCCCGGGGTTGGCAGCAGAGTGGCCTGCTCACTTTCCAGAGCTGCGGAAGCAGTGAGAAGATCAAGGTAACAGTCTCCAGTAAGGGCCAAGAGCTGAGCTCCCAGGCTGTGGGAGAAGACCTGGCTCAGATCTGGCTCCAGGGCAGCCCCTCCTACCTCATCCACCTGGAGAGAGAGGGAACTGCGCCCCCCAGACAAGCTTCTCCAGGGGCACTGAAAGCCTCTGTTAAGATGCAGGCATCCTCTGCTTACCATCGTCAAGGGGTACCTTCGCTCCCCTCCAGCCTGCAGATTAAGTCTTTCAACAGGCTGAGGAGCTGTGAATCCGTCACCCTGGCCTGGATGGGAACAGAGGAGAGGAGCCTATACTGCGTGTACCGCCGGAGGCTGGGTAAGGGCAAGGGGGAGAAGGGAGGTACGGCACCCTGCCTGGGGCCTGAGTCACGGTCGGACACTGAGAGGGTCCTGTGTAAATACTTCCAGGAGCTCAACCCTCGGCGGGCTGTCACGACAGCCGTGATTGGGGGCCTGGAGCCTGGGGTGGCCTACATGTTTGATGTCTATCTAATGAGACGCTGGGGGATCCCCATAAAGTACAGCAGCAAGACAGTGAGAACCAGGAAGGAGTGCTGAGCTGCTGCCCGCTCCTAGTCTCATAGTCTGCAGCAGCATTGGACTCAACGAAGAGGTGATTTACAAAGACTTACCATGACAAAGCCATTCTACTATGAGGGAGACTGTTAAGAAATGTGGTACACCCTCCGAAGAGTGGTCACATTTGAACACTGGTACCCATGGATTGGGTAGAAGAAGCAGAAGGGGGACCGCACACCAGCAAAATTCCTTCCATTACAGTAACCTGCTGTGCTTTTTGTCTTTTTGTTTATAGTTGTGCCAGTTGTCCAAGTACTTATTCTGAGTCTGAGTACAAAGGAGGATAGAGGGTTTTGATGACAAAAAATGTCAGCAAAGACTGTGCCCAAAAATATGCAACAGAAACAGATGGAGCTTTGATCGTACTTTACAATGGGGAGAGAGAACTTATGGCAAGAACCTACAGTATATATTTAGTGCTGCATTGTTTTGTTCTATATTCTACAGGCTTAAAACACAGATGGGGTAATCTATTGACGCTTAGCGCAAAGTCAGTGTGTAGGCTATCTTGTGTTCTGCTTTCGCATGAAGCAGATAAAATGAGTTAGCGACTAGCTTCATTGTCTTTGATGTATTTTAATTGTGCTATGCTACAAATGCACCAATAAACACATTAGTATCTGTATCTCGGTATCAACATGTAATACAATATCATCTTTTGGTTGAATCTTTACTGACAGTTAGTTGAGAAAACAATTAAATTGAGAAATCAATGTGACCCTAATGTTAACACTTGCATTTATTTATCTCTACTTGGATGATTACTACAAAACTAAAGAGAAAGACTAAAGATCATGATGACCTAGCTGCTGTACCTACTTCAACAGACAGAATGGGTGGTCATCAGCCTGTGATATCAAAAAGTCCTGATTCCACAAAACACTTTAACATGCTAAAAAAGTAACCAATAGGAGTGCGTTTTTGCATTGACGTAACCATGTTTTCGTTAAGCCTGTCGCATGCTTCCCAGCCTATATTATGCCTAAATTACATTTTGTGATGTTTTTGTTCGTTTTGTGTTCAACAGGTTCTTTTTCGTCTGTTCACACACACAACATATTTTTTTCTAAATCTTGAGGCAAGTCGAAGTTCGGCAGCCGAAGTCTAAGCCCCTTCATCAGTGATTGGTCAACAGTAGGGGTGGGAACTATGGACAGTATTTTCCAATAATGTGTTTGCTGTCATTCAACGAGAGAGCGCACCAGCAACTAGTTTTCATGCAATTTTACTTGAGAAGTACTGCACCAAACATCTTAGCTAGATGTCAGATTGTGTGACTTAGACCTCCTCAACAAAAATGTTAAAATGAATGACAGATTTCTTGATTTATCTTAGTTAAATTCTGAATATAAAACGGGTTGTTTGGATCCTGGATGCTGATTGGTTGATATGCAGGAGTTGTGGGACACCATGACATGTTAATCTCATAATTCCACTGTCCCGCAGCCCAGGGAGGAAATTCATTAACTTCATCTCCCTCGGGAAAAAAGCACATTATTATTTTTCCATGCTACTATTTGGTTTGCAACAGTTGGGGGTTGTATAAACCTACCTGTCTGCCTCTACGACCTGTGCAACAATGTATCATTTTACAAACGCAATCTCTCCCATGCAAGTAGGCTAGCTAGCCCAAGAATAAACATGAAACTAATAATTCACCATGGAAACCGTAAATACTCAGAATTCCATTAATTCATTACCCAGCGCAGGGCGGCCTATGTAGGCCTATTGGATATTTTTCTTTGGATATGTTTAGTTTAGCAACATTGAATGAATAGAATAATTATCATTAACGACTGGGTCAAAACATGAGAGAAGAACTAAAGACCATTCCGCTTGGGAAGCAACTTCAGAATGCAAAAGTTATCCGATACGGGCCAGTAGGCAAGGGACATAATGGCTGTTAGATTTATTGGTAGCCCCTAACATGGAGAACAGAAAGCGCTGGAGTGCCATTTTAGCTGGCAACGATGTGAGTGGGACGTCCTATTCTCCACGTTGAATAAATAGAATGATTAGAATTAATGACTGGGTGAAAATATGAGAAATAACTAACAACCAGCCACTAAGGTAGCATCTTCAGAATGCAAAAACTAATTTACTCATTAAAATAATGTTTTTATGAAAACTTTTCATTCATATTTGTATAAAAATGTTGGCAATCATTTTGTAAAAGCAACAAGGCCCTCGATCCAAGGAATTATTGTGTGATACAGTGGGGAGAACAAGTATTTGATACACTGCCAATTTTGCAGGTTTTCCTACTTACAAAGCATGTGGTCTGTAATTTTTATCATAGGTACACTTCAACTGTGAGAGACGGAATCTAAAACCAAAATCCAGAAAATCACATTGTATGATTTTTAAGTAATTAATTTGCATTTTATTGCATGACATAAGTATTTGATCACCTACCAACCAGTAAGAATTCCGGCTCTCACAGACCTGTTCGTTTTTCTTTAAGAAGCCCTCCTGTTCTCCACTCATTACCTGTATTAACTGCACCTGTTTGAACTCGTTACCTGTATAAAATACACCTGTCCACACATTCAATCAAACAGACTCCAACCTCTCCACAATGGCCAAGACCAGAGAGCTGTGTAAGGACATCAGGGATAGAATTGTAGACCTGCACAAGGCTGGGATGGGCCACAGGACAATAGGCAAGCAGCTTGGTGAGAAGGCAACAACTGTTGGCGCAATTATTAGAAAATGGAAGAAGTTCAAGATGACGGTCAATCACCCTCGGTCTGGGGCTCCATGCAAGATCTCACCTCGTGGGGCATCAATGATCATGAGGAAGGTGAGATTTCAGCCCAGAACTACACGGCAGGACCTGGTCAATGACCTGAAGAGAGCTGGGACCACAGTCTCAAAGAAAACCATTAGTAACACACTACGCCGTCATGGATTAAAATCCTGCAGTGCACGCAAGGTCCCCCTGCTCAAGCCAGTGCATGTCCAGGCCCGTCTGAAGTTTGCCAATGACCATCTGGATGATCCAGAGGACGAATGGGAGAAGGTCATGTGGTCTGATGAGACAAAAATAGAGCTTTTTGGTCTAAACTCCACTCACCGTGTTTGGAGGAAGAAGAAGGATGAGTACAACCCCAAGAACACCATCCCAACCGTGAAGCATGGAGGTGGAAACAGCAGTGTGTGCAAACCTGGTCAAGACCTACAGGAAACGTATGAACTCTGTAATTGCAAACAAACCAAATATTAAGTTCTGCTTTTCTGATGTATCAAATACTTATGTCATGCAATAAAATGCAAATTCATTACTTAAAAATACAATGTGATTTTCTGGATTTTTATTTTAGATTCCGTCTCTCACAGTTGAAGTGTACCTATGATAAAAATTACAGACCTCTACATGCTTTGTAAGTAGGAAAGCCTGCAAAATCGGCAGTGTATCAAATACTTGTTCTCCCCACTGTAACTCCCTTCTAAGGGCTGTTCTGCTTAACATCTTAGCTAGTATCAGGAAGTGTTATGGCTATGTTGTTGCTACGGTGGCTCAAGAGGGAAAAACAACAGTAATATTGCTGTTTTTTTCTCATTTTTAATGGAAGGTCTTTAGGGCAGGGTTTCCCAAACTCAGTCCTCGGGACCACAAGCGGTGTGAGTTTTGTTTTTTGCCCTAGCACTACACAGCTGATTCTAATAATCAAGCTTTGATCATTTGAATCAGCTGTGTAGTGTTAGGGCAAAAACAAAAACGTGCACCCCTTGGGGTCCCGAGGACCGAGTTTGGGAAACGCTGCTTTAGGGAGTATGCAAGCACAGAAGTTCACTTCACCTAGCTGATTTCTGCTATGAGCAAACCAAACCTATGTATGCTGACCCTTAACCTACACTCTGTTGACAGGACAGCGCGCCAAATTTTGTAAACAAAGCAAGTGACGTTTTTAGCCAGCTAGCTACGTCGACAGTTTTGATAAAGAAGACTGGTAGGTTTTGATACGTTATTATAAATAACTTATACAGCCAATATCTGTTTTGAATTTCTTTGAACTACTTTGTGGTGCCCGACAACTAAGAAGCTAGTACTTCTGTAGTTCGCAACTACGCGTTAGCTAGCAGGTATGGCAAACTTTACGCTAGCTAGGTGAGTTGTGTGCATTCTTTTATAGCTCAATCAATGAATGGTTGTGTGCCGTTTGAGAGGTCTGAAACAATTTAAGGTTAAAGGGGCAATCTGCAGTTCAGACATATACTCCAAAAAGGGAGGAGATGCCAAAACAGGAAGGAAAGGAAAAAAGTGAAGACTTCAAACCCTTTAAAATAAAGGACACACATATACCACTTTCATATTATTACACTGAACAAAAATATAAACACAACATGCAACAATTTCAAAGATTTTACTGAGTTACAGTTCATATAAGGAAATCAGTCAATTGATATAAATTCATTAGGCCCTAATCTATTGATTTCACATGACTGGGAATACAGATATGCATCTGTTGGTTACAGATACCTTTAAAAAAAGGTAGGGGGGTGGATCAGAAAACAAGTCAGTATCTGGTGTGACCACGATTTGCCTCATGCAGCGTGACACATCTCCTTCTCATAGAGAGTTGATCAAGCTGTTGATTGATTGATTGATTGTGGCCTGTGGAATGTTGTGCCACTCTTCAATGGTTGTGCGAAGTTTCTGGATATTGGCGAGAACTGGAACACGCTGTCGTACACGTCGATCCAGAGCATCCCAAAACATCCTCCGTGGGTGACATGTCTGGTGAGTCCATGGAAGAACAGACATTTTCAGCTTCCAGGAATTGTGTACAGATCCTTGAGACATAGGGCCGTGCATTATCATGCTGAAACATGAGGTGATAGCGGCGGATGAATGTCACGACAATGGGCCTCAGGATCTCGTCACGGTATCTCTGTCCATTCAAATTGCCATTGATAAAAATTAAATTGTGTTTGTTGTCCGTAGCTTATGCCTGCCCATACCATAATCCCACCGCCACCACGGGGCACTCTGTTCACAACGTTGACATCAGCAAACCGCTCGCCCACACGACACTATACATGCTGTCTGCCATCTGCCCGGTACAGTTGAAACTGGGATTCATCCTTGAAGAGAACACTTCTCCAGCATGCCAGTGGCCATCGAAGGTGAGAATTTGCCCACTGAAGTCGGTTACGACGCCGAACTGCAGTCAGGTCAAGACCCTGGTGAGGACGACGAGCACGCAGATGAGCTTCCCTGAGACGGTTTCTGACAGTTTGTGCAGAAGTTCTTTGGTTGTCCAAACCTAGACTTCAATTAGCTGTCCATGGGGCTGGTCTCAGATGGTCCCGCAGGTCAAGAAGCCGGATGTAGGCTGGCGTGGTAACACATGGTCTGTGGTTGTGAGGCCGGTTGGACATACTGCCAAATTCTCCAAAATGACATTGGTGGCGGCTTATGGTAGCGAAATGAACATTAAATTATCTGGCAACGGCTCTGGTGGACATTCCTGCAGTCAGTATGCCAATTGCACGCTCCCTCATAACTTGAGACATGGGTGGCATTGTGTTGTGTGACAAAACTGCACATTTTAGAGTGGCCTTTTATTGTTCCCAGCACAAGGTGCACCTGTGTAATGATCATGCTGTTTAATCAGCTTCTTGATATGCTACACCTGTCAGGTGGATGGATTATCTTGGCAAAGGAGAAATGCTCACTAACAGGGAGATAAACAAATTTGTGCACAAAACTGGAGAGGAATAGTATTTTTGTGCATATGGAACATTTCTGGGATCTTTTATTTCAGCTCATGAAACATGGGACCAACACTTTACATGTTGTGTTTATATCTTTGTTTAGTATTGTACGTCATTTTAGATAGATGTATGTTGGCGGCAACTTGTGTATTCCATATGTATGCACATTTCTATTCTGTTATACTGTAGGTTGAATTTATAGTATCTTTATACACTAGTACTTTATAACTATCACATGTCAAACATAGCATTTTGTATTTGATGTGTTGTATGTTATGGTGTATAATCCAAGAGCCCTGAGAAGCAATTAAATTAATCTAAATCTGAATAGTATTTGTACACATCTTTATTATTTTATATAAAATACAGGGATAAACTTAAAAAGGAATCCATACAGAACTATGCTGCATTTCAAGCTTTATTAATGCCATCTACCAGGGAGACCATCCAGTGCAACCTAACTCTATAAAGAAGTCAAATACCTCCATGTTAGTTAGTGCTCCTGACTGTGTTCTATAATGTACACAAGGAGAGCTGAAGCCATAGAAATAGAAGGGGACCTGCAGTTCTGTTTTGTAGGATATACAGGGAGCGCCAATATTTATTGTGTTTAGCACACAAGGGACTAGAAACATAAATGTGCTTATAAAACCCTATTACATTAAGCAGAAAACGTATACGTTTCCCTGCACAAAACCTTGAAGTTAAGACAAGGTAGAAGTTAAGGTCAAATTTGGATTAAAACTTGTTACCTGCATACCCTCTAGTCACACATCTATCACGTATTTATATAGAAATTGCCTGACTGATCTAGGCTCAGCTAGTCCCTCTGCTGAAAGCAGCATATGGCTTCTACTGCAGTGAGGTGAATTGTCCCAGTACTAATACAGCCCCTCTATTCCCTCACATGTCTCCTGTGGCTTACACTAAGCTCTCATCACAAAAAGGCTTGTGAGGTAAACACCAAATACCTACCCATTTAGTTTGCGTCTAAGGCTTGTCTTGTCTCTTCCTGTTAAGGTATGCTATGTGAAACCCAGAGGTTTTGTGCTTGTCTTTTTTACATGGGAAAATAAAAAGTAATGTCCTTAGAAAAGTACAAAGCAGCCTGACGAAGCATGTCAGTGTGCAAAATGCTTTTGTTTCTCCCTGTCTGGTTTGACTTCCCATTCCCTGCATAGAATCACTTAAGAGATAGATCAGAGAAAATAACAGACAATATACATTCACACAGATACATCCAAACCATAGATACAGTACATACATACCAACATACAGGTGGTAAATGAGACAGCATACTGTCTTTGGCAGCCAGGTAAGCTGAGAGTTCCAAAATACAAAAATAGGGTTCTAGAAAAAAAAAAGCATCAACAAATCACCAAACAGTACATTGTACAAAAGATCTGCTGCTGTATAAAGTGTCGTTTGAGGGCACCGTTGGGATTGGAAGCAGGGCCTTGCACCCTGCTGTGCTGAGGAGAGTGTGGTTTGAGAAGGTGGAGGAGGGCGAGGTCGAAGGAGCTACAACCCAGGTCTGCTACTGCGGGCCATGAAGCCACCCCGGCTGTGAGAGCTTGCTGGGACTGAAACAGGCACCAGTAGAGCTGAGAAGAGAGGTGAGCAGGACAAAGAAGACAAGTGTTAATGAGCATTGATAGTTAATATTAAAATTTGCCTCTGTTTGAAGATAACGACTTTCCTCATAACCGGAGGCTACGACCGAACTCTCTCATAAACATACTTAATTACCAAATGCAACCCAGCGACATGTTTTATTAACGGAGTGGCTGCGGATCTTTTTTTCACAGACTAAAGGTCCCGAAGCTTCTGGGCATGTGCAGATCACCGTCCGTTCTGCGTATGTGCTTCTTTACCTCTACTTTATGCACACATTTTTGAGGTCTCCTTCCCTTCACATTTCTCACTGTCAATCGTGAATGATAATTTCAAATTTTACCAACCATTTGATCTCAATTCAGTTTCATGGGGATATGCATTTAGATCTTATTGAGTTATACAGTGTTGTTTCGAAGTAGCCTACAGTGGTGTTTTGAATGATGTTCCGTGAGCAAATTTTAGAGCAGATGGTGCAAACTGTAGCATAGCCTAACTGTGTATTTTGCCTAGTGGCGAACGCTGTTGAGTTTTAGCCACATGAAAGAAAAATGCAGTGGTGTTTTTGTCTTAAAGTAATGTTATACTATGATATTATATTCGGTTCTGTTATGTAGAATACTATAATTATGTGATCTTGCAGACATTGATTCAGCTTTGATCTAACTTTATTAAACGAGGACTGTTCGCCAGAGTAGACTGTTCTCTACGAGTAGAGCAGAGACTGCATAAACTAGAGAATAAATACATGCGCAGAAGCTTCGGGACCTTTAGTCTGGGTAAATAAAGGTCAGTGAAAAGTCAGATCCGCAGCCACAGCCTTTTATAAATGAGGAGGACCACTGGAGGCGCCTACTGACCTGGGGGAGGGGCTTGTGTGTCAGGCTCCTCCTCATCTTCGATGGGGGAGTGGCCCAGGGGGTGGTGGGTGAAGGAGTCCAGGAAGGAGGAGCTGCTGATGCCCAGACTGATGCCCGTCACTCCGATGCCCAGAGAGTCTGCCAGGATACCAGACCAAGACTCAATCAGTCGGTCACAAAAGAAATGTGTAGAAAATGTGTACAGTATGCAATGTAAAACGAGGTGCCCACCTGTACCCACAGATGCCCTGCCAGGACGTCCCTGTCCAATGTTGTCCAGCACCGTGAAGGAGCGGCGGTAAGGGGTGTCCGACTGCAACAGAACCCAGAGTTAAATCTCACTGACTGGGACGCAGGCAAACATATTCCACATTCATCCTTTACAATATAAACCTACAAAATATGCCTAAATCATGCTGTAGTGGTAATAATTTCTACCGTGTGTGACTATAGCCATACCCTGTAGGTGTGGGTGGTGTTGGGACGGGAGAATACGTCCAATTGATGAAGCCGATCCCGAGGAAGCAAACTACCAGCTTCGTCTGTAACAGCACTGTGGGCACGACTGGACGAGTCTCTATGCCGCTACACACAAAACAAAATTGTGATGATAGTATTAAGTGTTTTGTCAAGTCAGTGCAAGATGTACAACTAGTATGCAGAGTTTCTCATCCAATACCTGAGTAGGTCTGAAGTGCTGTCCAGAGTGCATGGGCTCAGCTTCTCCTGTGCCGATGGGAGGAAGGAGTGTGTTCCTGCTCAGAGGCATCGGAGGAGAGGCCAGGCGGTCACTGGCTGTGGGTCTGGAGAGAGTAACAACTCTGTTCACCTTCCACGCTTTCTATAAAGTTACACAAGTCCCTTTAACATGGAGCAGACTGAAATCACACTCCACACGAGGGTAAATTATATGCTCCACACAGATATTCTTCCACTCAAGGTTCATGACAAGTTCATCTGTTAGGGTACTTAGTCAGTCACACACACAATTCCTCACATCCCTTCCCCTCCATTCTGCTGAACAGAACGCCACAAGGCACGAGTTAAAAGGCAAACCGCTTTCAAAGTAATCTCTCTGCACAGACGGTTCTCCAGCTTCAGAGCGATAGAAGAAGAAGAGAGAAGAGGGAGGGGTGTACACGGAGGAGTACAGGGAGAGATGGAGATTGCGTAACCCCCTTTACGTTAACTCACAGGCGTGTCCCACGGATGACCTCATCCATGGTCCTGGTGGCACTGGACTGCGTCAGGCTGGGAACCAAGGGCAAGAGGGTGCGTGGAGGCAGGTTACGGCGTCGCGCCGACTGGGCAGGGCGGGACAGGGAGGAGGAGCTCTGCTCTAGCACCCGGCGAGGACGGGGCTTGCTAGACAGAATCACTGTGGACCCTGGTCGATTGATCACCAACCTCTCCTCAGGGTCCCTAAGAAGGAAAAGGAAGCAATTAACCTATACTCAAAGTAAGATATGCATATCCATAGCTAGTAACAGTCTCTTCCCCTCTTATTTAATAAGATGATAAGAGGTGATGAGTGGTTGACCCCTACAGTTAGCTCCTAATGCTACACTCTACTAATAAAGATTATTGTACTAAATAATAATACTAATAAAGATTCTTATAGCATCAGCATGAGTATGATCAGTACTTATGGTCTCCATACTGGGCTCTCTCCATCACTCCCAGGTTCCTCTGCTGCAGGGGGATGCCATGGATGACTATGAGTTCGTTGAGGTTGTGATGTGTCACCGCTGCCTCTACTGGGAGCCGACTGGACTGTAGGAGGGAGGGAGGCAGAAGGAGACACGGAGAAAGAGTCATTCACCTAAAGTGGTCATTCACTAAAAAAACTACAGCCACCTCATTATCACTACGGACACTTGCACGTCACCTTAGTCAGCTACAACTCGGCTTTTCTACATGCAACCAAGTGGAGAGGACCTACAACCACCCACTTGAGACCAAACAGACAATTAAACAAAAAAGTAAATTAAAGCAAGAAGTAAGTAAAAGCATTCCAAAATGGTCATTAATGAATTAAAAAGACAGAGACGGGTATAAAGAAAACTCAACAGTTGGTTAAGAAGTAAGAAAGTGACTAAAATTGGTATGGTTTGAGTTATTCAACAGGCACAAGCACATTCAGTCTAAGAATGAATAATAACATGCCGCTGTGGATGGCGTAGATCTGCAACATTTTGCCTCTAGGTGAGAGTTGCATACAGTGGATGGCTTTTTCTGCATTTTGGATTTCCGTCTGGGCTTGTACTTTGAGCCCCTTGATTTTGTGGTCTTTGGGGGGAAAATGGATGACCAAAAAGAGAGAGAGAGAACATTGAGAAAGAGAAAAGGAGGGAGTAAGGAAGGACAGATTGGTGGTTAGAAGGGTGTGGAACAGACCAAGGAACAAGACAGAGTAGGGGACAAAAATAAGGAAGGGAAGAAAAAAGGATTCAAGTTAATGAACTGATAGCCTTGAAACAGCGTGAGAAGAACTACTGACAGCAGGGGAAAACAATTCAGCATCAGTGTGTGACTGTGTTTCCAGTTTTGAGAATTAAGCCTAAAAGCTCAAACTAATCTGAAGGTTATTATAGAGTCCATTCACAGTGCTTAGTAACATATCCTATTGATCTAAATCCTACATCCTAACAGTAGGATGTTACACTCTGCGGGGAGGTAGACCCATTGGTGGCTCTTCTCCACCCTCTCAGGGAACTGACCTGGGTTTGCAGGCTTCCTGTTAGCTGGGGCACCATGCTCTGGCCCAGCCTGGGGAGCAGGGTGGGCAGTGTGGACAGGAGCAGGAAAGGGTTCTGAGCATCTGACTGGGATGGGCTGAAGTTCACTGCATTTTTCTCATAATCTGCCAAAAAGAGGGTGCAGAATACTGTCAACACAGGCTCAAGCAACAAATTATGCTGTGGGGATGGCATAATATGGCAATGATGGATTTGTTGGTTTAAAAGTAAATGGCAAGTCTCTTTGTTGAGTAACAGAACACTAATGTATGACCCAGCGTTGCCTATAAGACATTGCCCTGTGTTTCTACCTGAGACACAGCCCTCCCAGTGCCTGCGGACCAGCTCCTCCATCCAGCCAAACAGCTCTCGCCACACATCGTCAAACAGCAGGTCAAGGACCGCCTGTTTGCGACAGCGGTAGGGAGACACAGGAGGCAGGCAGTTCCGCCGCCGAGCAGCCCCCACCCACCCCCGCTCCCACTCGTCATCCCTGTAAAGGTAAAACCACAGATTAAACCATCAACACAACAGACCTGGGCAAAGTTATGTAAAATACTTTCAAATACTGAGCTTGGTTTTTAGATTACTTGGTACCCTTGGGGTAATCCCAAAAGTAGGCTACAAGCTCAATCAAGTGCACCATACTGTAAAGTGTTTGAAATGCCCCTATAGATATACTGTAGGGTCCTAAACAGGAGAGCCAGGAGGTGACCCACATATCCCTGCAGTCAAAGGCCAGGTACTCCTCCATCAGGCCTTCAGCCTCGATCACCCTGGGCCTGTCATGACCTCTGGATCCACTGGGAGTACCAGGGGGGTGGTCAACATCCGCACTGGGCCTGGACAGCATAGCCTTCCTACCCTGCACACACAGACTGGACACACAAACAACAAGGTTCACCCTGACATCGGTTTCTAAAAAGCATCAGTCCTAACTTTTTGGCTAGCCAAAGTAGCCTAGCCAGTTGCGCCATGATTTGCTCAGTGTTCTGTCACTCATGGGGACACTACGTCACCGCCAAATCTAAGGGTAGAGCTAGAAAATTCACGCCCATTAGGTGCTGCCATAGAGTTACAGTTGAAGTCGGAAGTTTACATACACTTAGGTTGGAGTCATTAAAACTCATTTTTCAACCACTCCACAAATTTCTTGTTAACAAACTATAGTTTTGGCAAATCGGTTAGGACATCTACTTTGTGCATGAAATAAGTACTTTTTCCAACAATTGTTTACAGACAGATTATTTCACTTATAATTCACTGTATCACAATTCCAGTGGGTCAGAAGTTTACATACAC
This sequence comes from Coregonus clupeaformis, assembly GCF_020615455.1. Lineage (NCBI taxonomy): Eukaryota > Metazoa > Chordata > Actinopteri > Salmoniformes > Salmonidae > Coregonus > Coregonus clupeaformis. The sequence goes on from NC_059192.1 coordinate 60,313,757, forward strand.
TAAGTTGACTGTGTCTTTAAACAGCTTGGAAAATTCCAGAAAAGGATGCTATGGCTTTAGAAGGTTCTGATAGGCTAATTGACATCATTTGAGTCAATTGGAGGTGTACCTGTGGATGTATTTCAAGGCCTACCTTCAAACTGTGCCTCTTTGCTTGACATCATGAGAAAATCAAAAGAAATCAGCCAAGACCTCAGTAAAAAAGATTGTAGAACTCCACAAGTCTGGATCATCCTTGGGAGCAATTTCCAAACACCTGAAGGTACCTCGTTCATCTGTACAAACAATAGTACGCAAGTATAAACACCATGGGACCACGCAGCCGTCATACCGCTCAGGAAGGAGACGGGTTCTGTCTCCTACAGATGAACGTACTTTAGTGCGAAAAGTGCAAATCAATCCCAGAACAACAGCAAAATACCTTGTGAAGATGCTGGAGGAAACAGGTACAAAAGTATCTATATCCACAGTAAAACGAGTCCTATATCGACATAACCTGAAAGGTCACTCAGCAAGGAGGAAGCCACTGATCCAAAACCGCCATAAAAAAGCCAGACTACGGTTTGCAAATGCACATGGGGACAAAAATCGTACTTTTTGGAGAAATGTCCTCTGGTCTGATGAAACAAAAATAGAACTGTTTGGCCATAATGACCATCGTTATGTTTGGAGGAAAAAGGGGGTTGCTTGCAAGCCGAAGAACACCATCCCAACCATGAAGCACGGGGGTGGCAGCATCATGCTGTGGGGGTGCTTTGCTGCAGGAGGGACTGGTGCACTTCACAAAATACATGGCATCATGAGGAAGGAAAATTATGTGGAAATATTGAAGCAACATCTCAAGACATCAGTCAGGAAGTTAAAGCTTGTTCGCAAATGGGTCTTCCAAATGGACAATGACCCCAAGCATACTTCCAAAGTTGTGGCAAAATGGATTAAGGACAACAAAGTCAAGGTATTGGAGTGGCCATTACAAAGCCCTGACCTCAATCCTATAGAAAATGTGTGGGCAGAACTGAAAAAGCGTGTGCGAGCAAGGAGGCCTACAAACCTGACTCAGTTACACCAGCTCTGTCAGGAAGAATGGGCCAAAATTCACCCAACTTATTGTGGGAAGCTTGTGGAAGGCTACCCAAAACGTTTGACCCAAGTTAAACAATTTAAAGGCAATGCTACCAAATACTAATTGAGTGTATGTAAACTTCTGACCCACTGGGAATGTGATGAAATAAATAATTCGCTCTACTATTATTCTGACATTTCACATTCTTAAAATAAAGTGGTGATCCTAACTGACCTAAAACAGGGAATTTTTCCTAGGATTAAATGTCATGAATTGTGAAAAACTGAGTTTAAATGTATTTGGCTAAGGTGTATGTAAACCTCCGACTTCAACTGTACATTAGAAGTGCCCATCCAAGAAGGCTCAAGGTCATTGCTCACCGATAGAATGACGTCAAATCACGTTATATCTACAGCAGCTGATCATGTCAACATTGGACTCAGCATTCATTGGACTGATCATGTCAACATCATACTTTTAAAATCTTAGCTAGCAGTCATCATCATGAATCAAGTCGACAATCTACTGGCAAATCTTTTTAAATCCTTGTCATATGAAGAGAAATTATGAAGAGAAATTATAGATAAAACATATCGGTGCTCATCAGCCATTGGACATAAGCATTACACAACAAGTTGGAAATTACAAATTCAACAATGAGTGGTTTGGAAGGAATCAGTGGCTAACTGCAAGCACTGCAAAGCAATCACTAGCCTGCTATTCAGTGGAGTGGCTGTGTGGTCCCAAGTCTGGGTTTAAGGGTCTCTTTTCCAAGCTTAAAAGGATAAACATTCAACATTGGCCATGGTGTCAATCCAGCATGACTTTTGCCTCGCTCAAAACAACTGGAAACTCAGAACTTGGAAATCTGATTTCAATGAGTTCAAGACAACTGGGAACTCTGAAAAAAATGAGCAAAAAAATATATGTTTTGAACGGTCATCCAACTCGGAATTGCAAGTCGGGAACTCTGCCTCTTTCTAGAGCTCCGACCTGAAGATCACTGACGTCATCATGATTCGACTTTGTTTTCTTCAGAGTTCCCAGTTGACTTGAAAGCACCATAAATCCAGAGAATGACAGACTTTGAGGACAAAGTTTGATGACAAAATTTGCCCACGCAGGACTGCCGCGCCATCTTCCTGTTCAAGTGAGCACAACAGTCCAAAAATGTCTTGTATGCTGCTGCATAAATGATGTAATATGCCAGGGAGATATGTATACTTTAGCTAAGAAAGTAATTGTAAGTGTATTTTGTGTAGTAAGCTGTTAGTAGCCCATGTGCCTCACCCAAATAATTTGGTCACATTTCCCCTCCTAATTTCACCTACTGTTCTGACTTGGTGGTGCACATGTAGCCTATAGCCTGTTTTAGAGAAATGTAATCATCAAATATTGTAAGAGCTTTCATTGTCTGCCCCCTTTATTTATCCTACGGTTCTGACTTGGTCTGCAGGGAGAATACTGTAAGAACGGCCCATGTTCTGAATTCTGTCGCTGTACATTTCAAAAGTGCTGAACAAATAGTTATATTGACTACGTCTGTCCTAGCTCGCTAATTAATGTCTTAATCTAAATTATGGATTGCCTCTTATCCGCTCGTCGTCCCCTTATGCCATAGTTAGTACATCTCAATTGTTAGTAGAAACCACATTTGTTTAAGGAAGTCAGCCATATCAGCTATGCTTTTTTTAAAGGCAGTAAATTAAGTTGAATTAACTGTTTCGCTGCCAGACAAGGCTCCGCAGATAGCCAGGTGTAGCAGTGGTAAGGTGTTGGGACTGCTGTTGAGACTCTGCTGTTGGGACAGCTTTATGTAGGCCCTAACAGTGTGTGGGCACCGTTTGTCACCGTTATAGTGCAATTAATTTATTGTGTTGTGTAGTGGGTTTGCTGGCATTCATAAAACATTTTTTTAAATGTTGGTTTGCCCCACCAGGATTGACATGCTAAAATCGCCACTGACGCCTTGCAACTTGCACACGCTGACTTACTTAGTTGACTTTCTGTTTGACAAGCCACAGTATGTAGGTCACAAAACCACAAAGCAAACGAACATCCATAATTTATTGGTTAACAGCATCAGTAGTCAGTGCTCACTCTTTGCTCGTGCTGGGCTTGTCCTTGTCCTGGGGCTTGCTACTGATGCTGTCATTTTGTCCAGCTGAACTGCTGCTGGCTGTACTGGTCCCCTTCCCTGAGGTGGCGTACCACTGGAAGCCCTCGTCACTGGGACACACCAGCTGACTACCCTGAATCCTGTGGGTTCACATAGCAGGGTGGAAGGGGTCAAACAGTGATTACAACCTAAATGAATCCAACCGATAGGAAAATTAATTAACCCTCCCCCGCCCCCCACACACACACTGAGCCAATGGTCTATGATGAGAGTTTTGAGCCTATAATTATATGGCAAGTAGTTTCTTCTCGGGTTTGAAAACAAATCTAAATCAGATTTATCTTAGGTACCTTCAAGTTGGACTGCTCTTTTAAGAGGTATCTCTTTATTGTAGCCTAAGTACCTTAAGGGATACATTTGCAGGTGAGGAGTGGTAGGAACAAGGCTAGAGTGGCAGTAATGTGTGACAGTGTGTGAGAAGTGAGAGGTGGGGGGTAGGGTGAGGACCCACCGTAGGTGAGGGAACCTGAATGCCCACTGATGACACTCATCTTGCAGCCCCCGTAGATGTGCCCCACCCCGCCCCTCATAAAGCTTGTCGTCAATCTCCTCAAACATCTGCTGCACCTGTCGCGACGCCGCCTTGTCAAACTCCTGAGGGATGGAGAGAGAGAGAGTGAGAGGAGCCCCTGCAGAGAAACACTAAGACAGAAGGCAGTCGCTTTTCAAGCTACTCATCAAATATTAGCAGCACATCGCTGAGAGTTGTTTATTACACAGCAGGCTACAGTGTGCATGGCGATGGGCTCCTAGAGCTCCCAGGGAACTGTGTGTGTGGCAGTGTATGAGTGATCGTGCTGGAGCAAATAGTATAATGTGCATATGTTTGTGAGAGACTGTGTGTGCCTGCACAGGCGAGTGTGTGTATACTGTACAATATAAATTAGGACTATAGGGGTATGAGTCCTATGAGGCATTCTGAGGACATGGCTGTGTGTAAATAAATCATAGAGTTTTTATAAAGTTTCTGAGGGCAAGCTATAGAAAGCTAAGAATCACCATGAAGTGAAACCATGAGGGAACTGACCTCTACAGACAGAGCAGACTGTAAGTCATTACAATAAGGCTAATTTAATGGAAATCTGTATAAAAGACTGTTGTAGCATTCAGCATGGCTAGGCCTAGCTACAGTGCCTTCAGAAAGTATTCAAACCCCTTGACTTTTTCCACATTTTGTTGTGTTACAGCCTGAATTTAAAACAGATTAAACTGAGATTGTGTCACTGGCCTACACACAATCCCCCATAATGTAAATGTGGATTATTTTTATTTATTCTTTACTAGGTTACATGCAGGGGAGCAAGTGCCTTCAGAAAGTATTCACACCCCTTGACTTTTTCCACATTTTGTTTTGTTACTGGCCTACACACAATACCCCATAACGTTTTTCGAAATGTTTACAAATTAAATAAAGATTAAAAGCTGAAATGTCGAGTCAATAAGTATTCAACCCCTTTGTTATGGCAAGCCTAAATCAGTTCAGGAGTAAAAATGTGTGCAATAATAGTGTTTAACATGATTTTTGAATGACTACCTCATCTCTTTACCCCACACATATAATTATATGTAAGGTCCTTCAGTTGAGCAGTGAATTTCAAAAATATATTCAACCACAAAGACCAGGGAGGTCTTCCAATGCCTCGCAAAGAAGGGCACCTTTTGGTAGATCGGTAAAACATTTTAAAAAGCAGACATTGAACATCCCTTTGAGCATGATGAAGTTATTCATTACACTTTGGATGGTGTATCAATACACCCAGTCACTACAAAGATACAGGTGTCCTTCCTAACTCAGTTGCTGGAGAGGAAGGAATCCTCTCAGGGATTTCGCCATGAGGCCAATGGTGATTTACAGAGTTTAATGGCTGTGATAGGAGAAAACTGAAGATGGATCAACAACACTGTGGTTGCTCCACAATACTAACCTAAATGACAGAGTTAAAAGAAGGAAGCCTGTACAGAATACAAATATTCCAAAACATGCACCCTGTATGCAATAAGGCACTAAAGTAAAACTGCAAAAAATGTGGCAAGGAAATGAACTTTATGTCCTGAATACAAAGCATTATGATTACACAACACATCACTGAGTACCACTCTTCATATTTTCAAGCATGGCGGTGGCTGCATCATGTTATGGGTATGCTTGTCATCAGCAAGGATAAGGGAGTTTTTTACGGTAAAAATAAACATAATAGAGCTAAGCACAGGCAAAATCCTACAGAAAAACCTGGTTCAGTCTGTTTTCCAACAGACACTGGGAGACAAAGCCACCTTTCAGCAGCGCAAAAACCTAAAACACAAGGACAAATATACACTGGAGTTGCTTACCAAGATGAAATTGAATGTCCCTGAGTGGCCTAGTTACAGTTTTGACTTAAATCGGCTTGAAAATCTATGGCAAGACTTGAAAATGGCTGTCTAACAATGATCAACAACCAACTTGACATGAATAATGTGCAAATATTGTACAATCCAGGTGTGCAAAGCTCTTAGAGACTTACCCAGAAAGACTCACAGCTGTAATCGCTGCCTGTTTTCACTTTGCCATAATGGGGTATTGTGTGTTGATGGCTGAGAAAAAACATCTATTTAATCCATTTTGAATTCTGGCTGTAACACAACAAAATGTGGAATAAGTCAAGGGGTATGAATACTTTCTGAAGGCACTGTAAGCACATGAAAATACTCAGAACATAGGGCACTTCATTGGTAAGATTCAGACAGCCAGCTGAGAAGGTGAGGTGAGACTCACATCATAGCCCCAGGAGAAGACAGAGCTCCTCTCTGTAGAGATGCCCGTCCCTGTGTAGCTGTGGATCCCAGACCAGGACCGCGTCGTGTCTCCAGTAGTGGCCGTTGGACAGTCTGACCGGCGAGAGGCTGCAGATGTCGTCTCTGAGCTGCAGATGTCAGACATTGTTTACATGTCGCTGTACATTACAGTGTTGTGTGTTGTCGAGTGTGCGAGGGAATAATTTAGACCAGATTATGTAACTGACTGGCTACCTTCCTCTTTTTTGTCTCCTTGCCTTCACGCATCTAAACAGGATATGTGAAAGCAAAATGGCTGCTCCCGACAATTGTACTTGGTATCCCCCGTCCGATTCTTTGAGAACAGGTCATACCTGTTGTAAGTGGAGACGGCTTCCTGAAGGTCATGGAGGAGGCGCTGGGGGAGGAAGTCATCGTCTACCTCCTCTGGGAGAGGGTGATGGTCAAGGCTGCTTCGGGATAAGCCACGACTGCAGAGAAGGGAAAATATAGCTTTATTAAACATGAATAAGCAATAGCATTGATAGATACATAGATATAACATTATTATACCATAGTAGGTTGATATTTATTGTTGTAAAAAGACACTGATCCCAAACAAACAAGGAGTGAAATATGAGGTGGGCCTTTACATAATCAATTTAAAGCATTAAACATCATCCTATCCCAACACTTTGTGTAAGGGAGGCAACTGACCTTGATGTGACAGATGGGCTGTCAAAAATGTGATCTGATCAATACATTCTCCTTTTACATTGTCATATGATCATGGCCTGTGCATTAGCTAACGTTAGCTATTATCTTACCAACAATGTAACGTTAGTCAATCTAGGTTAGCTAGCTACCATATCAGTATCTCGAATGACAGAAATGACTGTTAGCAAAGTATTATAAGCTTGGTCATTAGCAAACAAGCTTACATCTCAAGATTGTGCGATACGGGTCTCCTACTGTATCGCGAAATCATTATCCTTTTCTCCGTTTTTATCCGCTCATGCCCTCCTGAGTGTCCTCTCTCATCGTGCATCCCTCTGATTCCTGGCCCCACTTGGTCTTTTGGCAGAGGTTTGCCATTTTGCTAGCTAGCTAACTTAGTTACTCTAGCTATCTGAGAGAGAGAAGTATTAATCTACAATATAATACTTCAAACAAACCGTGGCCTAAAAATAAAGTAGATTATGTTTGAAGTGTAATAATATATACCAATATTACCGCATCCATTACCACTAAAGAGGATTATCACCACAACAACAATAACAAGGCTGTTATGGATACCCAATACCTAGGCCTGATGGGAAATGTATTTATATCTCATCTGATATGACGTTTCTCGAGAATGTAAAAGACTACAAACCCCTGCGCTCTGTGCGATTTTCCTATTGCGCTCCTAAATTCTGTCCGTCTCTCACCGGGGAACTTTGGCTACGCATAATTAATAACATGTTTTTTGTAATTCCACATTTGATGTACATTTTACAAATGTTCTATTGATTCATTATACGTTTTTATTAATGTTGATTTTAAAGCACATTTTCACAGTAATAAATCATTATTTCTGGGATAAATCCGTTCCATATAGGAACCATAGCAAAACTATAGCTTCATGACCGAGATGTATTAATGGTAGGGCTAAAACAGTGTCTCAAAAACAGCATGAGAACGACAGAACTTGACAACTAATTACATTTTTATGGGACTCCTTCTTGAAGACCAACGTTACAATATATACATAATAAACAAGGCAAGGTAAGACCTCTCTCAGAACGGTCACTAACGTTAATTTATCATGGAAAAGACACTTTGACTAGAATGGTAACGCGTTAGCTGGCTAGCTATCAGTCCAGTTAGCTTAATTTTATTGTCATGACATGACTTCATTAGCAAATATCCTGTAATTTTTAGGGTAGGCCTATACATTGAAGACTTCGAGAGATCAAGTTGTCGTGATCAATTGCAGTTACATATAAACAGTTAGCTATCTACCCAAATTACATCAGACTGTGATAGCAAGCTATCCTGAGGCATGTCCACACTCGAACCGTAGAGGTTAACAGTTAGCTAGCGAATCAGTATATTTATCGATATAAGACAAACTGTTTGTCTGAAAAGTTTTTTTGTTTTCCTATAATTCAATTAGCTATCATTCAGATGTCATTGTACATACAGTGCATTCGGAAAGTATTCAGACCCCTTGACTTTTTCCACATTTTGTTACGGTACAGCGTTATTCTAAAATTGATTAAATTGTTTATTTTTTTCTCATCAATCTACACACAACACCCCATAATGACAAAGCGAAAACAGGTTTTTTTAAGACATTTTTGCTAAAAAAAAACAACAACAAAAAACTGAAATATTACATTTACATAAATATTCAGACGCTTCACTCAGTACTTTGTTGAATCACCTTTGCCAGCGATTACAGCCTCTAGTCTTGGGTATGACGCTACAAGTTTGGCACGCCTGTATTTGGGGAGTTTCTCCCATTCTTCTCTGCAAATCCTCTCAACCTCTGTCAGGTTGGATGGGGAGCGTCGCTGCACAGCTATTTTCAGGTCTCTCCAGAGATGTTCGATCGGGTTAAAGTCCAGGCTCTGGCTGGGCCACTCAAGGACATTCAGAGACTTGTCCCAAAGCCCTTCCTGCGTTGTCTTGGCTATGTGTTTAGGGTCGTTGTCCTGTTGGAAGGTGAACCTTTGCCCCAGTCTGAGGTCCTGAGCGCTCTGGAGCATGTTTTCATCAAGCATCTCTCTGTACTTTGCATCCCCACAGCATGATGCTGCCACCACCATGCTTCACCGTAGGTATGGTGACAGTGGCATTCAGGCCAACGAGTTCAACCTTGGTTTCATCAGACCAGAGAATCTTGTTTCTCATGGTCTGAGAGTCTTTAGGTTCCTTTTGGCAAACTCCAAGCGGGCTGTCATGTGCCTTTTACTGAGTGGCTTCCATCTGTCCACTCTACCATAAAGGCCTGATTGGTAGAGTGCTGCAGAGATGGTTGTCCTTCTGGAAGGTTTCCCATCTCCACAGAGGAACTCTAGAGCTCTGTCAGTGACCATCAGGTTTTTGGTCACTTCCCTGACCAAGGCCCTTCTCCCCCGATTGCTCAGTTTGGCCAGGCGGACAGCTCTCGGAAGAGTCTTGGTGGTTCCAAACTTTTTCCATTTAAGAATGATGGTGGCCACTGTGTTCGTAGGTACCTTCTATGCTGCAGACATTTTTTGGTACCCCTCCCCAGATCTGTGACTCGACACAATCCTGTCTCGGAGCTCAATGGACAATTCCTTCGACCTCATGGCTTGGGTTTTGCTCTGACATGCACTGTCAACTGTGGGACCTTATATAGACAGGTGTGTGCTTTTGCAAATCATGTCCAATCAATTGAATTTACCACAGGTGGACTCTAATCAAGTTGTAGAAACATCTCAAGGATGATCAATGGAAAAAGGATGCACCTAAGCTCAATTTTGAGTCTCATAGCAAAGGGTCTGAATACTTATGTAAATAAGGTATTTCAGTTTTCGCTTTGTCATTATGGGGTATTGTGTGTAGATTGAGTAATTTTTTTTTTATTTAATCAATTTTAGAATAAGGCTGTAATGTAACAAAATGTGGAAAAAGTCAAGTGGTCTGAATACTTTCGGAATGCGCTGTATGTCGTATTGTCCTGACCTACAGCAGTCTCAGCTGATAACAAAGTCAAGAAACATCACTTCTCTTGTTATTGCTCATATCATAGGTTCATCAAGCCATCCCCACTATGGACCCACTTAGGAGAACAGCCGTGCAAGAGGACATGGTCCAGTACTATCTCTTCTTGGTTCAGCCCAACCTCTCAGACACACAGGCTGACGAACTGTGTCTGCAACACCTAGTGGAGGAGATTTTGGCCAAGGTTGCCCCTCTCCTTATGCAGTATATCTGGCAACAGCAGCCATTCAACCTCAAGTACCACACTGAGAAAGGTACAGTACTGGTCCTGATCTGGATACAAATGTTCTTTGAGGATTGAAGTATTTGTTATATGAATGCATTTCAAGCTTTGACTGATTGAATGGTGATGTCTTGATTGTACCTGCAGGGGGAGTTCCTGCACACATTGGAGGTAGCACTGTGTTTGGGGACAGTGTGGAAGATGAGTGGTTCATCGTATACCTCCTCCTCCAAATCACACAAGCCTTCCCTGAACTTGCTGCCAGGTAGAGTGGAACACACAGTCTGTAAAGCCCTGTAATACTTCCAGTTGGTTTCAATTCTTCTTTTGTGTGTTCTTTCCTACTGATATTTACTTTAACTTGAAACAGGTTAGAGGACAATGATGGGGAGTTCCTTCTGATTGAAGCAGCAGACTATCTTCCCAAGTGGTTGAATCCAGAGAGCAGTGAAAACAGAGTAAGATATCTACGTGTGATGATGACTACAATCTGTTTATCACTCTGTCTGTACATCGCTTCACATACCTGATTATCCCTTGGTTTGTTGTCTCTGTAGGCGCACATCAGGTCTCACTCACTCAGGTCTCTCTCTCTGTAGGTCTCTCACTCAATCTGTGTGTTTCTCTCCCCCTGGTTCTGGTCGGCTAGGTGTTCCTCCACAGAGGTGAGCTGTACATCCTGCCCTGTCCCTCCCGCTCTAGCGATGTTGGCCTGCCCAGGGACGTGGTGCCCAGTGTGACCCAGGCTCTGGCACTGCTCTCATCCCACACACAGGCCTGTCTAGCCAGCCCCAAGATCCGCACTGCCCTGAGGAAAAGACTGGAGGGGTGAGTGAAGCAGCAGAAACAACACTATGACTTGAAGTGATTGTAAGGTATCTGTTTAAGGGTCGATTTGGGCCTTATGATTGCTCAGAAATACATATTTACGGGTATATAGATTTGTGTAGGTCAAGCCACAAATTCAAGCCTACTGTCATAATGACCATGAGTGGGTGTATCTGTCTTCACAGATATCCAGAGAAGATCCAGGCAAACCTTCACCATGCTCACTGCTTCCTGCCCGCGGGCATCGCTACAGTGTTGGCACAGCGACCAGACCTGGTTGCCCCGGCAGTGTCAGCTTTCTACCTGAGGGACCCAGTAGATCTCCAGGCCTGTCGGACATTCCAGACCTTTTCCGCCGACACACGAGTCCTAACCTCGGTACACACAAGTTGCCTTTGACTGGTTGACGGGTGTATGCATTGTAGAGTTGTCACAAGACCAGATTTTATTTGGCAAAAAAGAACACGACGCAGACTAAACTCTATGGTCCTTTAAAACCTACTTTTGTAAAATATTATGTGCTATAGTTTGCAAAATAAACATGTGACTCTGGGTGAAAACACAAGGCTGTTTTTTCCAACAGTAGGACTGTTTTCCTCAAGAAATGAAGTCTACTTCATGTTTTGTTTCCTTTGCTTCCTTACTTCCTAGTATCGTGATACTGGTATCATGACAACACTAATGCATTGTGTGTTATGCAGTTTAGTTTTGTTTTGGTATGTTAGTGCTGTATTTACATGTTGTCTATATGTATTTCCAGGTGACGTTCACCCGTTGCCTGTACGCCCAATTGCTGCAGCAGCATTTCACCCCCGACCGGAGGAGTGGGTTCACCCTGCCTGCCCGGTCCCACCCCCTGTACCGTGCCCACAAGCTGGGCATGAAACTGGTGAGTCACCCCCACCCACTAACATTTATCTATATTGACAATTCTCATAGACTTCTTGGGATAATTATTTATTGTATAGTTCTGTTAGTTATGCTTGTCTCTGACCCTCCCAGGCCCATGGCTTTGAAATCCTGTGCTCCAAATGCAGACAGCCATCATCTGTGCCTGATGCTCCCATCAGCTGTAACCCCTTGTGGAAAGGATTCCTGAACAGTCTGAAGAAGAATGGTTATTTCAGAGTGAGTCATTACTCTGCCTCTGACAAAGGGTGAATGGCTCAAGGCTTGCAGTGTCTACTTTGCTTGCACATATTTGGTCGATTTAATATGTTGATAGATATTTTATGTATGTCACATTTAATGTAATATTTATTTTATACGATATAAAATTTAGCAGACACTGTAGCTCATCGGTTTTGTACCAATGACTTGAGTAGCACTTGCTGTAGCCTAATGGTTATTAAACAGCTTTAATCTTGACAGCATGGATAATTGCTTCTCTGATGGTTAACCCAGTGAACTGATTACACATGTTCAAGAGTATCGATTTTTCTATTATTGGTTAGCAACAGAGACAAAAAAGATAAACAATCTTGCAAACAAAAGTCAATAATTATTTTATAATGGTTTAGATTGCGAGACTGCTAATCTCTGTTGCTAGCTAACCAGTAAGAAAAAAAAGAACTCCTGAACAGTAATATTTCCTAGATTACTCATAACAGCCCTCTATTTCACGTTTCAGTGAGGATAGCAGTGTCGTGCTGTCAGCATTGCAATTGTCAGTGATTCATAGCGTTATCCCCTTCGGTGACATAGTATTATTGTAATTGTGGTTGTTGTCTGTGGCAGGGGGAGCTGGAGGGCTCTGCACATTACAGAAAACTGATGACCTCAGCAGAGAACTTCTTTAAGCAGTCAATCACCCCAACACACAGGTGAGTGCTCTCAGCTTCACTGTAGGAACACTGGTGTGTCAGTACGTGTGCCCGCATATGTGTGTTCACTGTGGTATTGTCAATGGCGTGGTTTTAGAGGCCCTCCTCTTTGCCGTAGAGACAAATGTTGCTGTTTTTAAAGCTAATTTCATGCAATTCTACACATTTTACAATGGGGCAGAGAGAGAAATTGCAGTTTCAAAGATCATTTATTGCAATTCTACACATTTTGTCATGGGGCTGAGATAATTTTCAGTTGTAAAGCTAATTTCCTACAATTGTGCAGATTTTGACATGGCTTATGCCTTGTTCTTATGCTATCTGAGTAACTCAAACATTATAACAAAATGCCATGACATTTTGGGAATTTCAGATTCTCCCTGACTGTCTAGTTTTTATTTTGATGATTGATTGTTAGTTCTCAAAGAGGATCTTATTGAAATATTTTTCTCTTATCTTTTCTACATACTTTATATCTGGTTTTAGTTATTTAAGTTTACACTGAAAATGTTTTAGCAATGCGCCACTGCTAAATGCATATAGGTGAAACACTGTGTGAATACACTATCCTGTGTGTGTGTTTGTAGCTCAGGTGGCAGGGCCCCTGGTGAGGAGGTCCTTCAGCTGCTACAGAGCTGTGCTCCCTACAACCTGGATGAGCTGAGTAAACGGGAGGCCCATCTACCTCCAGAGGATAGTGAGTACAACCCCTCACTTTACTATAGTACAACAGTCAGTCTTGTACCAGCTCAGGTGCATTGAGTGAAGTTCCTTTTTATTTTATCTCACTCACCGAAATGATATGTTCACACCACAAAGTAGCATGCTGGCTTTCATGTTAGATAAAACCACACAGTCATAAGGACTGCTGATTTAGAGGAAGGGTTCAGCCTGTACTGAACATACTCATGTAGTAAACTGGGCAAATAAGCTGTTTCCATAAAGATGAGCTCATGAAGGTTGATGAAAACACTGATTTTCTCTTTCATCTTTACCCCATCTCCAGGTGAAAGTTGGCTGGATATTTCAGCCCAGGAGCTGGAGTGTCTGTTGGAGGAAAGAGTGGGGAGTGGAGTGGGGTTGGGTGGCTCAAAGCCCAGCCTGAGCAAACATACGCAGGGGGGAAGGAGTGAGAAAGAGGCTAATGAGAAAGAGGAGGAGGAGGGGGAGGAGGAGGAGGAGGGCAGCTACAGCCTGGTGGCTGTGACCCAGGGCATGAAGAACTTCATCAACGCCATGTCTTCACACGAGGGGGCTGAACTACCCTGGTGAGACTGACTGACTGGCTGATTCACTGTCTGTCCACACTGTTCTACTTAGCCCTTTATGTGGGAAGCTAACTGCTATGAGATAATACTGTGTAGAACGTTAATGTATGCTGGCTGACTGACTGTAACAGGTATTCATGTAATTTTCCTTTGTTTGTTACAGGTCCCATTCAAATGAGCCATTCAGGTTTGATCCAGACTCCATGGCCAGTGCACTGGACAGACTACTGGGTATGTACTTGAATAAGTGCTACAGTGAGGGAAAAAAGTATTTGATCCCCTGCTGATTTTGTACGTTTGCCCACTGACAAAGAAATGATCAGTCTATAATTTTAATGGTAGGTTTATTTGAACAGTGGGAGACAGAATAACAACAAAAAAATCCAGAAAAACGCATGTCAAAAATGTTATAAATTGATTTGCATTTTAATTAGGGAAATAAGTATTTGACCCCCTCTCAATCAGAAAGATTTCTGGCTCCCAGGTGTCTTTTATACAGGTAATGAGCTGAGATTAGGAGCACACTCTTAAAGGGAGTGCTCCTAATCTCAGTTTGTTACCTGTATAAAAGACACCTGTCCACAGAAGCAATCAATCAATCAGATTCCAAACTCTCCACCATGGCCAAGACCAAAGAGCTCTCCAAGGATGTCAGGGACAAGACTGTAGATCTACACAAGGCTGGAATGGGCTACAAGACCATCGCCAAGCAGCTTGGTGAGAAGGTGACAACAGTTGGTGCGATTATTCACAAATGGAAGAAACACAAAAGAACTGTCAATCTCCCTCTGCCTGGGGCTCCATGCAAGATCTCACCTCGTGGAGTTGCAATGATCATGAGAACGGTGAGGAATCAGCCCAGAACTACACGGGAGGATCTTGTCAATGATCTCAAGGCAGCTGGGACCATAGTCACCAAGAAAACAATTGGTAACACACTACGCCGTGAAGGACTGAAATCCTGCAGCGCCCGCAAGGTCCCCCTGCTCAAGAAAGCACATATACAGGGCCGTCTGAAGTTTGCCAATGATCATCTGAATGATTCAGAGGAGAACTGGGTGAAAGTGTTGTGGTCAGATGAGACCAAAATCGAGCTCTTTGGCATCAACTCAACTCGCCGTGTTTGGAGGAGGATGAATGCTGCCTATGACCCCAAGAACACCATCCCCACCGTCAAACATGGAGGTGGAAACATTATGCTTTGGGGGTGTTTTTCTGCTAAGGGGACAGGACAACTTCACCGCATCAAAGGGACGATGGACGGGGCAATGTACCATCAAATCTTGGGTGAGAACCTCCTTCCCTCAGCCAGGGCATTGAAAATGCGTTGTGGATGGGTATTCCAGCATGACAATGACCCAAAACACACGGCCAAGGCAACAAAGGAGTGGCTCAAGAAGAAGCACATTAAGGTCCTGGAGTGGCCTAGCCAGTCTCCAGAACTTAATCCCATAGAAAATCTGTGGAGGGAGCTGAAGGTTCGAGTTGCCAAACGTCAGCCTGGAAACCTTAATGACTTGGAGAAGATCTGCAAAGAGGAGTGGGACAAAATCCCTCCTGAGATGTGTGCAAACCTGGTGGCCAACTACAAGAAACGTCTGACCTCTGTGATTGCCAACAAGGGTTTTGCCAGAGGTCACGTTATGCAGAGGGGTCAAATACTTATTTCCCTCATTTAAAATGCAAATCAATTCATAACATTTTTGACATGCGTTTTTCTGGATTTTTGTTGTTGTTATTCTGTCTCTCACTGTTCAAATAAACCTCCTCGCTGTCTGTCACTCGCTCCCTGCGTGCAGCCTCTTCTGCGCTGAGTATCCATAGCAACGGCTCAACTTGTGCTGCTCTGGTCAATGAAGAGACGAGAGAGCAGTTGGCTAATTCTCGTCACTCTAAACTCAAGGAACAATTATTTTCTGTGAAATAATCTCTCCTGTCTTATATTGGACGAGAATGAAGCACTTCTGACATTATGTTATGATCTTAGTCAGATATGATTGTACTGCGCAGCAGGTTACGCGCAAATGGCTCCGCTTCAAAATAATAGTGATCAATTTAGTGATGCCCTGCCCGTACCCTAGTTATTGTGACGAGATTTTAAAAAAATAGGCCCTACCCCGATGTATGATGTGGGGGCCCGTCTAGTCTGCGTACTTTTCAACTATGTGCTAT
Organism: Coregonus clupeaformis; assembly: GCF_020615455.1. NCBI lineage: Eukaryota > Metazoa > Chordata > Actinopteri > Salmoniformes > Salmonidae > Coregonus > Coregonus clupeaformis. The sequence goes on from NC_059192.1 coordinate 60,329,802, forward strand.
GTAAATATTTCAGGGGCTAAGGACGAGGAGTTGGACTCAGACGACCTAGATGATGATGGCGATGATGATGATGAAGATGATGAGGGAGTGAAGGGTCCTGCTGGACTGCCAGGGGAGGAAGGGGCAGAGGCTTTGGAAGGTCTTAGGAAGTACATGGATGAGATGGATCATGAGCTTATGGGCACAAACATCGGACAGAGCTTCAACCAGCAGGCAAGTCAGAGATGTGGTGGATATTTATCGCTTCTTGTTGCAGTGTGCAAATTCTGTAAAGAGTTATTTGGAGAGAGGAAGGTTTGGGATGCATAAGTTGCATTAGTTGCATAGAAATATGTTAAGTAACAATTGTATTCTATGGTTCAAGCAGGACACCAGTAAAGCAGGCCCAACAGCCAACGGCTGCCCTTGTTCCCCCGGCGGGGAGGATCTGCTGGGTGAGGATGAAGAGGAGATCCAGCCCCTGAACATAGACCTTAACCTGGTCACTAACCTCCTGGAGTCTCTGAGCTCCCAGGCTGGCCTGGCCGGGCCTGCCTCTAACCTGCTGCAGAGTCTGGGCATCCACCTGCCCCCCAATACTGACCGTTCATGATGAACACCTGCCCTCAATCACTGACCTTTCATGATGAACACCTGACCTTTCATTATGACCTAGCAAAGAACACCGCCCATATCTTACTGAACAGCCAAGATACACTGGACTTTAAACTCCTGGCTCACATGGAGTACACCATGGACCACACCAGCCAGAATCAATATTGATAATCAGGATAGTGGTTTGACAACTGGATGATGTTTGTCATTCTAAAAGTGAACTGTAACCATAAAACTTTGTGATCCTAACATAGCACTTGTATTGCTGTTGGATATATTAATCTGATTCTGACCGTCCTAAATATGTGTATTTTCAAATGTTTTTTTACAGCACTTAGTCAAATAATAAAGACATTATTTTGGGGGGACAAAATGTGTAACCATTTTCTAAATTAATGATGTTAAATGTGGTTTCAAGGCAGTGAAAATAACTTTTTCTTCACTCACCTTGTGCCTTTTTATTATTGGAATCACATAGTTATTCAATATTAACCAAAGCCCATCCATTTTCAGTAATACATTTGAGATCAGCTTGTGGACTTGCTCACTGACCAGGTTTCCATCCAACCTTTTTATCTGAGTTAAGTACATGTGGGATAAAAAAAAATGTCAATACAGGCTTGATGGAAACAGCAAATTTGTCATTAAACTTTCCAAATGTCGACAAAACAATATTCTAGACAATTTTTGTCGGTAAAATTAATTATGCGAAAAATGGCGGTGGAAGCTCCTTTATGCGCAAATATTCAAATGCGCATATCAAAGTAAACTTGGATTTACGCGATATGTTGTGTGGTCGTCCCACTACGACACGGGAAAGTTTGCAGTTTATTCGGCTACAGATGAAATATGTTATTATGAACTTAATAATAAAATAATAATAATTAGTCATTTAGCAGACGCTCTTATCCAGAGCGACTTACAGGAGCAATTAGGGTTAAGTGCCTTGCTCAAGGGCACATCGACAGATTTTTCACCTAGTGGGCTCGGGGATTAGAACCAGCGACCTTTCGGTTACTGGCACAACGCTCTTAACCACTAAGCTACCTGCCGCCACAGAGTGGTGAAAGTGCACGGTGATGAGTGTGATGCGTCTTTACAATAAATATAGATGGATTTATTCTGGTGACATGATGATCGATCCTTGGCTGCTATTTGACAAATACAAATGATCTCGCTCTTATCCATAATAAATTAATCGTTTAGGTTAGCCTACCCGCACTGTATATGTGAGCTGTTCGCTAGATCGCACATGCCAAGACCATAGTGGGTACATTTGCTATTTAATGCAGCAGTTTTTGTTACAAAACAATCCGTAGAGTTGAAAATGCGATGAAAACACATTGATTTATATTCACTATGTCATCACCATAGATATCCTATTAAATTACTAGAGGGGCTATGTCATAAACCCTCAAAGTTCCAGAATGGAGTGAAAGGGCAGCCATATTGGTCAGTCTAATTGTAATGAATGGCAGTAGAGGCATAATCCTGATTCTACTTAAACAGTAAGGCATGCGATATATCAGAATTGATGTAATATAATTATTGTCAACCTAAAATATTGTAATGTAGACCTAATTATAAATACACATGACTGTAAGTCGCTTTGAATAAAAGCGTCTGCTAAATGGCATTTATTATTATTATTATTATATTATCCCCAACAAGTTCGTTTGGTGGAAACACACCACTGGTGGGAAAATTTGCTGAATTTCTTTGAGCGGATTTTAGAATATTCACATGAAAATCTGTCCAATTGGATGTTAACTTTTATTGTTGCATGTGGGGATTTGAAAAGCCTTGAGGTAGACATAGTGTATCTTTATAGGTTAACGAACACTTGAAGTGGATTGCTTATTATCATTTAGCTTGTCAATGACACCACTGTAAAGTAGCAGCCTTATGACATCTTCCCAGTCACATTCTGATAATTTCTGTATGGTGGAAGTGCATAATCTAGCGCAAAGGCTAGGTTTAATCCAGTCTCCCTACAGATTGAGTGCCTTTTCAAACCATTTATATAGGTTCAGTAGTAAGTATGATATAAAGTATAAGAAGGAACACAAGCGCTGGTAATAAAAGTACCAAGCGCTGCACCTAGGGAGTTGAAAGTCTTTGTACTACAGAGAGGGAATAATACTGCTCTGTAGTACAACTATTTATCCTGCTCCTGGTAGAAGTTGACCATATAGGCACAGATCTAGGATCAGATTATTCTAGCCAAATCCTCCCTTTAACCATTAGGAGGGACGCAAAACTGACTTCAGACAATTATCTAGGGTCAACTTCATCCTCCTCCATGTTGGATCTTCTACAACAGGCTGTACAAGGGTCTTGTTAATCCGCGTGCTGTGTGGAGTAGCGCTGCAGCCAGCGGTGAGAAGGTCAGAGTGGCCATGTCCACCAAGAGGTGCTGTAGAGCTCCCTACAGCAGTATTGCCAGCAGGTAGTCCACGAAGAGCAGGCTGTGCCAGCTACCCTCACCCAGTGCCTGGGGGCCCTCTGGGTGCAGCAGGCACAGGAAGCCCAGCACCAGGCTCTGGTTCACCATCAGGGTGAAGTACAGGTCAAAGGGCGAGGTGTGGGAGCTGCTGTGGCGCCGGGGCTCGTTCTCAGCCACCTTGGCCAGCCAGGTCAGAGAAAAGCTGTGGAGAAGGAGGGCCAGCGGGGCGTAGAGACACTCCAGAACCTCCACTGACGGGAGACCCTGAGACGCTGCAGGGAGAAGGGGTAAGTTAGTGTACTGACACAACAGATGATTGACACCTCAAAACATTTGATTTTATAGAGTCTGTTATTAACTGGTAAATGGAGAGCAGTTCCCTTTGAAGCCTTAAGAATTCCCACATATCTTCCCCACTCACTTTCTCCTCAAGCTAAACACTGTAAATGCATTTACTTGTGATAGTGACAGAGGTGAAAGTGTTGACCGTGATAAGGTCTGTTAGGTGGACTGAAGGTGGTACTACCAGCCGCAGGCCATGGCTCCAGCCCACACAGAGCAGGGGCAGCAGGCGCATGGTGAGGGGGTACATGCCAGAGTGGGCACTGGCCTCTGCCCTCACACCCACCACAGCTTGGGCACTGCCACAGATAGAAGGCACCAGCAGGCGTTCACCCAGAGACAGAGAGTAGGGCTTCGGTGGTGCCAGGCCCACAGCATGGAGGAACAGCAAGTATAGGAGACTCACCAGCACCTGGGAAAGACATGCCATAAACACAGGCAAACATTAGCCATCATTAGCCATTTTAAAGAGTAACTGCTCGTAAAAACCAACTTCTCCTTTTGAAAACGGCCTATTTGGCATCGATATGAGTCAGAAACATTTATTCTAGTGTCAAAATTGACTACAAATTGTTAATAAGTGGTCATAAAGTCAGTCTCGTCCAAAACGGATATTTGCGAAATGATAGGAAAAATGGTACAGTATGTCACATAATGAGGGTTCTGTAACAGTTTTCCTTGGGTTGGGTTTATTTCAATCCTGCCCACATGCCCAAAGCGGGCAGCACCCAAGTAATCATCAATTCGAAACGCAGCTGCATGCGACCAGATTGTAATGCCCATTGTCAATTTGGTTTGACATTTCATATCCCTATGGGGCTAATTAGGGACCATCAGTAAATTACATAATGTACATGGGACAATATTAAAATGTCAATAGCTCCCAATTTCAATCACTTAAAAAAAACAAAAATAAATTGTAGAAATTCATATGCAAATATTGAACGCATTTAATGAGACAACTAAAAGGTCTGCAACATGAAAATATTGTCCCATTTACATTGTGTAATTTATTGACAGTCCATAATTAGCCCCGTAGATAGGCAATCCAAAGTCAAACCAACTTTGCCACGGTAGCACACCAGCTGGCTGAAGATAATTTGCAATAATACTAGTCATTATTATTTCTAAAAGATACCACATAGCAAAGGCCTGATGATGATAAGAAACATTGATGATGGCTCATGTAAAATCATAACAACACAACTCAAAACCCGACACAGACTACTCTTATAATAACCCTGAGCAAATGGTGACCTACCTGGACAAATGTGATTGGTACAGCAAACGGGTAGTGGTACTGGGAATGAAGATATCAGCTACAAAGCCGCGGAGCTGATCTGCCAGGGCATACAACACCATGACCACTAGGGTGGCACTAAAACAGAGTAATGGCACCAGAGGCTTCTATACATCAGGCAAAAACCTCCTCAGTGTACAAGCACTCCTCCTCCATCTCATCCACCAAGCACTGTTCAGGAAACAGGGAACACAATGGTACAAAGAGTAATACAGAAGGAGTGTACTTCAGGAGACTATTGATAGAAACTAATTGGAATTCACTGCAATGAACTGCATATCTCTCAAGTGTCTACAATTAAGTACTATTAAACTATTGTCAACTATTATAGAAAACAGGTGAATACCATTCTGCCAGGAGACAGCCCCTGGTAGTGGGGTGAGTGTCGCTGGGGTCCATCCTCATATTTCAACTGCCTCTCATCAACCCCCTTACTGCAGCAGGTAATGGAGGTAGAGAGCCATCGTTCCTCCACTCTCTATAAAATGGGCGCTCACCAATCCCTTCCATGGCACATATCACAATGCCATCTTTATTTCTTTATTAATTTACTTCACCATTCTCTTGGGCACTGAGGCACTGTCTTTGTAACTGCCAAAACACTATGCCAAAACAAGAGTTTCATTCCAAAACGCTATATATACATTTTCAGAAATGTTGGTAAATTAGCTTTGATTGTTTAAAGAAATTATGAAAGCGTTTGGTGGGGATTTTTCACTATCTAATGGCATGGGGTGGTTCAATGACAGACATGTATTTGTTAAAAAATCTATCACTTCATGATTTCATTTTAGAGACAAGTAATGATATAGTTTTTTTTTGCAAAATGTTATATATCCACCTCACTCTCAGAGAAATAAGAAGTACTGCTAGGTTTCAAACAGCCAAATGTAAAAAAAACTACATTTTTTATAAAGAACTGTACAAATGATACATTTGTGACAGATATTGAAACAATTTTTTTTTTAAAGATAAGAATTCAATACAGTAATATGAAATCTGTATGTAAAACATTTACCTTTGACATTTTAGTAAAATTGTAGATGCACTTATCCAGAGGGACTTTCAGTAAGTGCATTCATCAAAATAGCTAGGTGAGACAACCACATATCACAGTCAAATATACAGGATACGAACATTCCATTCCAGCTAAAAGATTGATATATAGTGTTGAGCAAAAATAAAGATAAACATTTTCATACACATCTAAAATATATGAATAAAAAAATCTGAGAACAGTAATATTTTAGACACACATGATTTGAAGGTACTCATAAGCAATCATTTCTGATGAAAACATTGGTGGATATAGCGTTTTGGAAATGAACTCTTCAAATGGACTGTACTATACCCTATATTTACTCAGCCACTACTCCATAAGAAAAAATTATGTTGTTTCTTAGACATTTCATATCCACCTTTCTATCTGTGGTCTATAATATAGAGTGGAAACATTGGTTTGTTTTTACGAAAGGGCATGCTCGTAGTAAATATATTGTATTGAAAAAGTCATTATGTAAATAAGCCTTTTATATTGTACTTATTTGACATCTTCATAAACTGAACTTACTGAAGGGACGATGATACTGTACAATGATACTGTCCATCGCAAGTCATCATGTAGCCTCTAACACATAAGAATCATGAACATGCATATGACATAAGCACCATATAAAACACAAATAGACCTATACCAAGCATAATGTTTTCAAAAGAAACAGAAAATCTAACATTGCTACACTTAATAAAATATATATGGTTTTACCATGTAAAACTGATGGACTTACCATTGAGTCTGAATTGTTCCATCATAGTGTTTTTACATTAGGTGTTTATTCCACTTATTTCATATTCCACAATCTCTTCCACTGTCCCTCGTCTCCTTTTACTCTCCAAGCAATATCCACAGATGAAACAGGTTGGTTTGGGTATATTGACCACAGATGCATGTTCCTTATCAAACAGGTTTAAAACAGTGCCCTTTCTCTGTTCTCAGTATGGCAGCGATGGAGTGTGTGATGGCTAATGGCCTGAGCGCAATGCATTTTCCATGAAAACCTTCATGAACACTAGGCACTCAGGTATTGACAGCTAGATGGACTTTAACCTCACCTGTATGATTATAGAATCCATAGGGGGACAATAAAGTGTCTCTGTTGGTGGGCAAAACCACTAGCAAAGACAGTATGTATCTACAGTTGAAGTCGGAAGTTTACATACACTTAGGTTGGAGTCATTAAAACTCATTTTTCAACCACTCCACAAATTTCTTGTTAACAAACTATAGTTTTGGCATCTACTTTGTGCATGACACAAGTAATTTTTCCAACAATTGTTTACAGACATATTATTTCACTTATAATTCACTGTATCACAATTCCAGTGAGTCAGAAGTTTACATACACTAAGTTGACTGTGCCTTTAAACAGTTTGGAAAATTCCAGAAAAAGATGTCATGGCTTTAGAAGCTTCTGATAGGCTAATTGACATCATTTGAGTCAATTGGAGGTGTACCTGTGGATGTATTTCAAGGCCTAACTTCAAACTCAGTGCCTCTTTGCTTGACATCATGGGAAAATCAAAAGAAATCAGCCAAGACCTCAGATAAAAGATTGTAGATCTCCACGTCTGGTTCATCCTTGGGAGCAATTTCCAAATGCCTGAAGGTACCACGTTCATCTGTGCAAACAATAGTTCGCATGTATAAACACCATGGGACCACGCAACCGTCATACCGCTCAGGAAGGAGACGCGTTCTGTCTCCTAGAGATTAACGTACTTTGGTGCGAAAAGTGCAAATCAATCCCAGAACAACCTTGTGAAGATTCTGGAGGAGACAGGTACAAAAGTATCTATATCACAGTAAAATGAGTCCTATATCGACATAACCTGAAAGGCCACTCAGCAAGGAAGAAGCCACTGATCCAAAACCGCCATAAAAAAGTCAGACTACGGTCAGACTAATTGGAGGCCTCTTACACTTCAGTGTTGTGATGCAAAAATTCTAGCAAAATGTATAGCACAGAATTTAAAAGGTATTGTCGGATATTATTCATCCTAATCAGACAGGATTTTTACATGGACGATACATTGGAGATAATATAAGATAAGTACTGGAAACAATAGAACACTATGAAAAATCTGGGAAACCAGGCCTGGTATTCATAGCTGACTTTGAAAAGGCTTTTGATAAAGTACGACTGGAATTTATATATAAATGCCTGGAATATTTCAATTTAGGACAATCTCATATAAAATGGGTTAAAGTTATATAGTGGGGAGAACAAGTATTTGATACACTGCCAATTTTGCAGGTTTTCCTACTTACAAAGCATGTAGAGGTCTGTAATTTTGATCATAGGTACACTTCAACTGTGAGAGACGGAATCTAAAACAAAAATCCAGAAAATCACATTGTATGATTTTTAAGTAATTAATTTGCATTTTATTGCATGAAAAAAGAATTTGATACATCAGAAAAGCAGAACTTAATATTTGGTACAGAAACCTTTGTTTGCAATTACAGAGATCATACGTATCCTGTAGGTCTTGACCAGGTTTGCACACACTGCAGCAGGGATTTTGGCCCACTCCTCCATACAGACCTTCTCCAGATCCTTCAGGTTTCAGGGCTGTCGCTGGGCAATACGGACTTTCAGCTCCCTCCAAAGATTTTCTATTGGGTCCAGGTCTGGAGACTGGCTAGGCCACTCCAGGACCTTGAGATGCTTCTTACGGAGCCACTCCTTAGTTGCCCTGGCTGTGTGTTTCGGGTCGTTGTCATGCTGGAAGACCCAGCCACGACCCATCTTCAATGCTCTTACTGAGGGAAGGAGGTTGTTGGCCAAGATCTCGCAATACATGGCCCCATCCATCCTCCCCTCAATACGGTGCAGTGGAGTTTAGACCAAAAAGCTCTATTTTTGTCTCATCAGACACATGACCTTCTCCCATTCCTCCTCTGGATCATCCAGATGGTCATTGGCAAACTTCAGACGGGCCTGGACATGCGCTGGCTTGAGCAGGGGAATCTTGCATGCGCTGCAGGATTTTAATCCATGACGGCGTAGTGTGTTACTAATGGTTTTCTTTGAGACTGTGGTCCCAGCTGTCTTCAGGTCATTGACCAGGTCCTGCCGTGTAGTTCTGGGCTGATCCCTCACCTTCCTCATGATCATTGATGCCCCATGAGGTGAGATCTTGTATGGAGCCCCAGACCGAGGGTGATTGACCGTCATCTTGAACTTCTTCCATTTTCTAATAATTGCGCCAACAGTTGTTGCCTTCTCACCAAGCTGCTTGCCTATTGTCATGTAGCCCATCCCAGCCTTGTGCAATTCTACAATTTTATCCCTGATGTCCTTACACAGCTCTCTGGTCTTGGCCATTGTGGAGAGGTTGGAGACTGTTTGATTGTGTGTGTGGACAGTTGTCTTATATACAGGTAACGAGTTCAAACAGGTGCAGTTAATACAGGTAATGAGTGGAGAACAGGAGTGCTTCTCAAAGAAAAACTAACAGGTCTGTGAGAGCTGAAATTCTTACTGGTTGGTAGGTGATCAAATACTTATGTCATGCAATAAAATGCAAATTAATTACTTAAAAATCATACAATATGATTTTCTGAATTGTTGTTTTAGATTCCGTCTCTCACAGTTGAAGTGTACCTATGATAAAAATCACAGACCTCTACATGCTTTATAAGTAGGAAAACCTGCAAAATCGGCAGTGTATCAAATACTTGTTCTCTCCACTGTATATGGCAACCCTAGGTGTAAAATAGTAAATAATGTCTACTTCTCAGAAATGTTTTAACTGTCAAGAGGAGTAAAACAAGGTTGTCCACAATTGGCATATATTTTTATTATTGCCATCGAATTATTAGCTGTTAAAATCAGATCCAACAATAATATCAAGGGGTTAGAAATCCAGGGCTTAAAAACAAAGGTGTCATTGTACGCTGTTGATCCACACTTTAAATGCACAATTTTGATCCATCCACTGCCTCATAGAGGCTCTAGATACTTTTTCTAACCTCTCTGGATTACAACCAAATTATGATAAGTGTACAATATTACGTATTGGATCACAAAAAAATACTACTTTTACATTACCGTGTAATTTACCAATAAAATGGTCTGACGGTGATGTGGACATACTCGGTATACATATGCCGAAAGAAAGAAATGATCTCACTCCAATAAATGTTCATAGAAAGTCTGCAAAAATAGATAAGATCTTGCTACCATGGAAAGGAAAATACCTGTCTATTTGTGGAAAAATCACCCTAATTAATTATTTAGTCATATCCCAGTTTACCTATTTGCTTATTGTCTTGCCTACACCTAGCGACCTGTTCAAAAAAAATTATATGAGCAAAAATTATTTGGAATGGTATAACTTTTGTAAATGATATCATAAATAGGACTGGTGGAGTTATGTCAGACATGCAGCTAACAAAAATATATGGAAATGTCTGCTCAACCCCAAAATTACAACCAACTAATTGCAGCATTACCGCAAAAATGGAAGAGGCAAGAGGAAGGGGGAAAACGTAAGGAACTTATCTGTCGGCCCTGCATTAAAGACCAAAATTGGTTAAAGAAAATTGTGATTAATAAAAAAGTATACCAGTTTCATTTAAGGACCAAAAAATTGACAGCTGTGCCATACTGATTGCAAAATAGTTGGGAAGAGATTTTCGATGTACTGATTCCGTGGCACATGGTTTATGAACTGATACGCAAAACGACGCCGGATTAAAAACGTTTAATTGTTCAATTTAAATGATTATACAAAATTCTTGCAACCAATAGAATGTTATACGTATATCTGGGGGATACAACCATCCCAGCTCTGCAGATTTTGCTGCGAAGGGACAGAGTCATTAGATAATTTATTTTGTTACTGTCCATATGTAGCTTGTTTTTGGTCACAGGTCCAGGAATGGCTGAAGAATTGCAACATCTACCTGGACCTAACTCTGCAGATAGCACTACTGGGTAATTTGAAAAGTCATAGTCAATCGATCAATAATATAATAATACTTTCAGCAAAAATGTTTATCTTTAATTTACAATCTGTAGAAACGATGAGAATAGAAAGGTTCAGAACTTTTGTGAAACATCACAGCACAGTTGAATGGAGCTGAAGGTTGGGACTAATAACAACAAGATAACTCATGTAACATATACTGTGTCCGTAAAATATAAATAGGTTCAGAACTTTTGTGAAACAGCACAGTGTATGGACATCAGAAATAGATGGGAGAGGTTGAGGGTAGCGGAAGGACAGGACTAAAAGCAAACCAAATATAACTATTGTAAAATAGATTGTGTCCGTAAAATGTACAGTGGGGAAAAAAAGTATTTAGTCAGCCACCAATTGTGCAAGTTCTCCCACTTAAAAATATGAGAGAGGCCTGTAATTTTCATCATAGGTACACGTCAACTATGACAGACAAATTGAGATTTTTTTTCTCCAGAAAATCACATTGTAGGATTTTTTAGGAATTTATTTGCAAATTATGGTGGAAAATAAGTATTTGGTCACCTACAAACAAGCAAGATTTCTGGCTCTCACAGACCTGTAACTTCTTCTTTAAGAGGCTCCTCTGTCCTCCACTCGTTACCTGTATTAATGGCACCTGTTTGAACTTGTTATCAGTATAAAAGACATCTGTCCACAACCTCAAACAGTCAGACTCCAAACTCCACTATGGCCAAGACCAAAGAGCTGTCAAAGGACACCTGAAACAAAATTGTAGACCTGCACCAGGCTGGGAAGACTGAATCTGCAATAGGTAAGCAGCTTGGTTTGAAGAAATCAACTGTGGGAGCAATTATTAGGAAATGGAAGACATACAAGACCACTGATAATCTCCCTCGATCTGGGGCTCCATGCAAGATCTCACCCCGTGGGGTCAAAATGATCACAAGAACGGTGAGCAAAAATCCCAGAACCACACGGGGGGACCTAGTGAATGACCTGCAGAGAGCTGGGACCAAAGTAACAAAGCCTACCATCAGTAACACACTACGCCGCCAGGGACTCAAATCCTGCAGTGCCAGACGTGTCCCCCTGCTTAAGCCAGTACATGTCCAGGCCCGTCTGAAGTTTGCTAGAGTGCATTTGGATGATCCAGAAGAGGATTGGGAGAATGTCATATGGTCAGATGAAACCAAAATATAACTTTTTGGTAAAAACTAAACTCGTCGTGTTTGGAGGACAAAGAATGCTGAGTTGCATCCAAAGAACACCATACCTACTGTGAAGCATGGGGGTGGAAACATCATGCGTTGGGGCTGTTTTTCTGCAAAAGGACCAGGACGACTGATCCGTGTAAAGGAAAGAATGAATGGGGCCATGTATCGTGAGATTTTGAGTGAAAACCTCCTTCCATCAGCAAGGGCATTGAAGATGAAACGTGGCTGGGTCTTTCAGCATGACAATGATCCCAAACACACCGCCCGGGCAACGAAGGAGTGGCTTCGTAAGAAGCATTTCAAGGTCCTGGAGTGGCCTAGCCAGTCTCCAGATCTCAACCCCATAGAAAATCTTTGGAGAGAGTTGAAAGTCCGTGTTGCCCAGCGACAGCCCCAAAACATCACTGATCTAGAGGAGATCTGCATGGAGGAATGGGCTAAAATACCAGCAACAGTGTGTGAAAACCTTGTGAAGACTTACAGAAAACGTTTGACCTGTGTCATTGCCAACAAAGGGTATATAACAAAGTATTGAGAAACTTTTGTTATTGACCAAATACTTATTTTCCACCATAATTTACAAATAAATTCATTAAAAATCTTACAATGTGATTTTCTGGAGAAAAAATTTCTCAATATGTCTGTCATAGTTGACGTGTACCTATGATGAAAATTACAGGCCTCTCTCATCTTTTTAAGTGGGAGAACTTGCACAATTGGTGGCTGACTAAATACTTTTTTCCCCCACTGTATATAGTATGTATAAGCTGGAAGTAGAAGCCTAAGTGTTGTTGTTCATTAGTTTACTCCAATTAGGGGAGGGGTGGTAGGAAATAATAAATAATAAAGGAAAACATATTTTAAAAAGATATGCATATATACAGTACCAGTCAAATGTTTGGACACACCTACTCATTCAAGGGTTTTTCTTTATTTTTTACTATTTTCTACATTGTAGAATAATAGTGAAGACATCAACACTATGAAATAACACATATAGAGTAATGTAGTAACCAAAAAAGTTTTAAACAAATATATTATATTTGGGATTCTTCAAAGTAGCCACCCTTTGCCTTGATGACAGCTCTAAACACTCTTGGTATTCTCTCAACCAGCTTCATAATGCATTTCAATTAACAGGTGTGCCTTGTTAAAATATAATTTGTGGAATTTCTTTCCTTCTTAATGCGTTTGAGATAATCAGTTGTGTTGTGACAAGGTAGGGGTGGTAAACAGAAGATAGCCCTATTTGGTAAAAGACCAAGTCCATATTATGGCAAGAACAGCTCAAATAAGCAAAGAGAAACTACAGTCCATCATTACTTTAAAACATGAAGGTCAGTCAATCCAGAAAATATCAAGAACTTTGAAAGTGTGTTCAAGTGCAGCCGCAAAAACCATCAAGCGCTATGATGAAACTAGCTCTCATGATCATGCTGTTTAATCAACTTCTTGATTTGCCACACCTGTCAGGTGGATGGATTATCTTGGCAAATAAAAAATGCTCACTAACAGGGATGTAAACAAATTAGTGCACAAAAGTTGAGAGAAATAAGCTTTTTGTGCGTGTGGAAAATGTTTGGGATCTTTTATTTCAGCTCATGAAACATGGCACCAACACTTTACATGTTGCGTTTATATTTTTGTTCAGTATAGTTGCAAAGTTGCTAATGAACTAAAATGCTAACGTTCACGTGATGAGATTCGACCATCCACCCTGACCAACCACCCTCCCTTTCTTTTTGCCTTAAGTAACCTATCTTATGTAACCATACCAAACATAGCATATACTAATTTGAGTATCCCGGATTTACGTTTACTACATTAAGTCTAATAGACCAGTCTGAAATTCTACAGTGCAGATGCCTTGACAAATGATTTTCTTTTGCAGGATAGGTTGACCGCGGTTCTCAACTGCGTTGGAGTGGAATCATGCTAAAAAATGCTCCCCTGAAATTCCACGTACACTAAACAATTAGGTAAAAAAAAAAAAAAGGTATGAATACTGTCGTGTGCATGTTTTGTTCATCATCTGTATAATTACAATTTTTTAGGAGCATATCTACATGCTCCTATTGACTGTGAAGTGTACATGGAGCAACCAGAGGGTTTTGAAGTCAGGTCAGATACAGGTGAGCAACTAGTCTGCAAACTGAACAAGTCACTGTACGACCTGAAACAGTCAGGAAGGAACTGGAACAAAATGTTGCATGATCACCTTAGTGAAAATGGTTTTACACAGAACCCTACTGATCACTGTGTTTATAACAAACAAACTGCAACAGAAAGGATCATTTTGATAATTTGGGTCGATGATCTAATTATCACTGCTAGTGATAGTGACTCACTCACAAGTGTAAAATAAATGTTAAGTGAAAAATGTAAGATGAAAGATCTTGGGAGGCTTAGACATTTCCTAGGCATTGATTTTACACAAAGTGAAGGGAAAATAAAGATGAACCAAACAAGGTACATAACCAAGATACTGGAAAGGTTTGGTATGTCAGACTGTAAAACAAGGTCAACACCATGTGAACAAAAACTAAACTTTGATGGTGATGGTGAACCTATTGATTCAAAAAGGTATCGTGAAGTGATAGGCAGCTTGATATATGTGATGACATGTACAAGACCGGATATCAGTTGGATTGTCAGCAAGCAGTCATGGACAAGGTATGTGTATGAAAACCATTATCAAAACAGTTCTTTTCATTCAAGTTTACCACAAAAACCAAGGTATGAATACTGTCGTGTGCATGTTTTGTTCATCATCTGTATAATTACAATTTTTTGGATTCACAGACTTCAACCTCCCTACACCTCAGATGAATATAACAGGAAACCTGTTTGATTACCATGCACTGCAAAATCATTCTGCCTATGTGTTAACATATAGACTAATATGTTATTCAATTGTGTTCTTACACTGGTACAGTCATGCCCTATGAGAGATGTACAACTGCGCATGTGCAAAAATAAAGAAAGGGCATTCCCCCGTTCTGGTTAAAAACACCAACGATGAACATTTGTGTTTATTCCTCCGTTAAGTAAGCCGGTATTCCTGTCCTGAAGATGACAGCACCAACAGGTTATGGGCCCAGAAGGGAACATGGAAGCCGATGGAATAGGTTATGTTTCGACAGAGATGAAAAAAACTACGAGTTATGGGAGACAAAGTTTTTGGGGCACTTGCGTTTGCTAGGGCTAAAGGCCGCCATATTGAGCGTGGATGAAGATGAAGAAGACGGAGAGAAAAATGAAGAAGCCTACGCCGAATTGATACAGGTTTTGGATGATAAAAGTCTTTCCCTGATAATGAGAGAAGCAGCAGATGATGGGAGAAAAGCGTTGAAGATATTGAGGGAACATTATGCAGGTAAAGGGAAGCCACGTGTGATTAGCCTCTACACTGAGCTAACTTCTCTTCAGAAAGCCGCTGACGAAAGTGTTACAGACTATATAATTCGTGCTGAGACGGCTATTACAGCACTGAGGAATGCTGAAGAGACTTTAAGTGACGGGCTGTTGATTGCAATGTTTCTGAAAGGTTTGCCCAAATCATTTAAGCCGTTTGCCATCCACATAACGCAGAGTGACGAGCCGACAACTTATGGCAAGTTCAAAACCAAGTTAAGGAGTTATGAAAGCACCGAGAAGTTTAGCGCCATTTCCACTGACGACAACGTGATGAAGGCAAGTAACATTAAAGTTAGCTGGCCAAGAGGAAGAGATAAAGGGACCGAGATAACCTGCTTCAACTGTGGCCAGAAAGGGCACAAGGCCTGGGAATGTACCGTTACTGGAGAGCACAGAGAACGGAGACAGTGGTGTAGTTTTTGCAAGAGCTCCACTCATACTGACGCAAATTGCAGACGAAAAATAAGAGACAATGTGAAACAAGCAACAGATGCTGAAGGCCACACATTTGCATTCAGAATAAGTGACTGTCAGGTTCGTGGACTGAAACAAAAAGGGCTGATGGTTGATACAGGAGCAACGTCACATATAGTCACGGACATCGGGAGGTTTAAGGAGTTTGACGAGACTTTCAAACCGGAAAACATTCCGTGGAGCTGGCTGACGGAACAAGAACGAATGGTGTTGCGGAGAGGAGAGGTGCAGTGGAGGTTTACCTGAGAGACAACACGGGTCGTCGAGTGAAAACAACGCTGACGAAGGCGCTGTACGTGCCGTCGTTTCCACAGGACATTTTCTCTGTTAAAGCAGCGACAGCCAGCGGAGCTTCAGTCAACTTTCGACAGGGGTGTAACAAGCTCATCCACAAGAACGGTACCACTTTTGACATCGAGGAGTACGATATACTTTACTATCTTAACACTGTAAGTGATAAAAATGATGATGGATGTCATGGGTGCTATGATATTCACACATGGCACAAAATTATTGGCCACTGTAATTTTGAGGATGTGTCAAAGTTAGAAAATGTGACAGAGGGAATGAAAATCACAGGTAAGATTGACAAATCTACCCTCAACTGTGAAATCTGCACACAGGGAAAATTTGTTCAGAGCAGAAACAGGGAGCCTGATGAAAAGGCAAAAGTGGCTCTTGAGCTTGTGCACACTGATTTGGCTGGCCCTATTGAGCCAGAGGCGGAAGATGGGTTCAGATATACTCTAGCATTTACGGATGATTATTCAGGGGCAGTTTTGGTGTATTTCCTAAAAGCAAAGAGTGATACTGTAAAAGCTACAGAGAAGTTTATTGCTGATGTGGCCCCTTTATGGGAAAATAAAGTGTGTCAGGTCAGATAATTGCACAGAGTTCACAGCCAAAGAGTTCCAGTCACTGCTCAGTAAGAATGCCATAAGACATGAAACTTCAGCCCCTTACTCACCCCATCAAAATGGGACCGCTGAGAGAAATTGGAGAACACTGTTTGAAATGGCAAGATGCATGCTACTTGAGAGCAACCAGAACTTGTGGACATATGCTGTAATGACTGCTGCAGTAATTCGGAATAGGTGTTACAATAAGCGTGTAGGACAGACTCCACACTACATGTTTACTGGGAGAAAGCCTGATATTTCAAAGATGAAAGAATTTGGATCTGTTTGCTATGCATACAGACAGAACAAGAAAAAGTTGGACTCAAGATGTGAAAAGGGTATTTTTGTCGGGTATGATAAAAATAGTCCAGCATACCTAGTCTACTACCCAGACACTGGAAAAGTTCTTAAAAACAGATTAGTCAAGTTCGTTACAAAAGGTGTAGTCGAACGCCAAACTCAGACAGATTTGGAAATGAGTGATGATCTTCATGGGGAGAGATTTGAATCCCCCATGCCAAAAGCCAAGATGGCAGATCAAAATTCCGAAGAGACACAAGATGTGCAAAATTAGACTTCAGATAGTCAGAGTCCACGCTATCCAGACAGAGCGAGGAAGAAACCTCAGTACTTAAAAGACTATGAGTGTAAAGTGAAGTGTGATGACCAGATACCACCTAGTGTTGACTACTGCTACAGAGTAATGTGCAATGCACCACAAACCTTCAAAGAAGCAATGATTTCACCAAAATCAGAGATTTGGGCTACTGCTATGAAGGAGGAGATGGATTTCCTTAGGGAAAATGATACAGTGGGGAGAACAAGTATTTGATACACTTCCGATTTTGCAGGTTTTCCTACTTACAAAGCATTTAGAGGTCTGTAATTTGTATCATAGGTACACTTCAACTGTGAGAGACGGAATCTAAAACAAAAATCCAGAAAATCACATTGTATGATTTTTAAGTAATTAATTTGCATTTTATTGCATGACATAAGTATTTGAACACCTACCAACCAGTAAGAATTCCAGCTCTCACAGACCTGTACGTTTTTCTTTAAGAAGCCCTCCTGTTCTCCACTCATTACCTGTATTAACTGCACCTGTTTTAACTCGTTACCTGTATAAAAGACACCTGTCCACACACTCAAACAAACAGACTCCAACCTCTCCACAATGGCCAAGACCAGAGAGCTGTGTAAGGACATCAGGGATAAAATTGTAGACCTGCACAAGGCTGGGATGGGCTACAGGACAATAGGCAAGCAGCTTGGTGAGAAGGCAACAACTGTTGGCGCAATTATTAGAAAATGGAAGAAGTTCAAGATGACGGTCAATCACCCTCGGTCTGGGGCTCCATGCAAGATCTCACCTCGTGGGGCATCAATGATCATGAGGAAGGTGAGGGATCAGCCCAGAACTACACGGCAGGACCTGGTCAGTGACCTGAAGAGAGCTGGGACCACAGTCTCAAAGAAAACCATTAGTAACACACTACGCCGTCATGGATTAAAATCCTGCAGCGCACGCAAGGTCCCCCTGCTCAAGCCAGCGCATGTCCAGGCCCGTCTGAAGTTTGCCAATGACCATCTGGATGATCCAGAGGAGGAATGGGAGAAGGTCATGTGGTCTGATGAGACAAAATTAGAGCTTTTTGGTCTAAACTCCACTCGCCGTGTTTGGAGGAAGAAGAAGGATGAGTACAACCCCAAGTACACCATCCCAACCATGAAGCATGGAGGTGGAAACATCATTCTTTGGGGATGCTTTTCTGCAAAGGGGACAGGACGACTGCACCGTATTGAGGGGAGGATGGATGGGGCTGAAAGTCCGTATTGCCCAGCGACAGACCCGAAACCTGAAGGATCTGGAGAAGGTCTGTATGGAGGAGTGGGCCAAAATCCCTGCTGCAGTGTGTGCAAACCTGGTCAAGGCCTACAGGAAACGTATGATCTCTGTAATTGCGAACAAAGGTTTCTGTACCAAATATTAAGTTCTGCTTTTCTGATGTATCAAATACTTATGTCATGCAATAAAATGCAAATTAATTACTTAAAAATCATACAATGTGATTTTCTGGATTTTTGTTTTAGATTCCATCTCTCACAGTTGAAGTGTACCTATGATAAAAATTACAGACCTCTACATGCTTTGTAAGTAGGAAAACCTGCAAAATCGGCAGTGTATCAAATACTTGTTCTCCCCACTGTACATTCACATTGACCACACTTCCAGAGGGTAAAAATGCAGTGGGGGGCAGGTGGGTCTATGCGGTCAAAAACAATTCAGATGAGACTGAGACATACAAGGCAAGATATGTTGCAAAGGGGTATAGTCAAGTGGCAGGAATAGACGATAAGGAGACTTTTTCTCCAATTGCAAATATGACATCGGTACGCTGTTTGATGCAGCTAGCAGCTCAGTATGACTTAGAGTTACATCAGATGGATGTCAAAACAGCATATCTACATGCTCCTATTGACTGTGAAGTGTACATGGAGCAACCAGAGGGTTTTGAAGTAAGGTCAGACACAGGTGAGCAAATAGTCTGCAAACTGAACAAGTCACTGTACGACCTGAAACAGTCAGGAAGGAACTCGAACAAAATGTTGCATGATCACCTTAGTGAAAATGGTTTTACACAGAACCCTACTGATCACTGTGTTTATAACAAACAAACTGCAACAGAAAGGATCATTTAGATAATTTGGGTTGATGATCTAGTTATCACTGCTAGTGATAGTGACTCACTCACAAGTGTAAAATAAATGTTAAGTGAAAAATGTAAGATGAAAGATCTTGGGAGGCTTAGACATTTCCTAGGCATTGATTTTACACAAAGTGAAGGGAAAATAAAGATGAACCAAACAAGGTACATAACCAAGATACTGGAAAGGTTTGGTATGTCAGACTGTAAAACAAGGTCAACACCATGTGAACAAAAACAAAACTTTGATGGTGATGGTGAACCTATTGATTCAAAAAGGTATCGTGAAGTGACAGGCAGCTTGATATATGCGATGACATGTACAAGACCGGATATCAGTTGGATTGTCAGCAAGCTGTCACAATACCTATCAGAACCAAAAGAGCAACACTGGATAACAGGATAACCCTGATTAACTCTTTAGTATTATCCCAGTTTACCTTTTTGCTTATGGTCTTGCCTACGCCTAGCGAACAGTTTTTAAAATTATATGAGAAAAACATATTCAATTTTATTTGGAACGGCAAGCCAGACAAAATTAAAAGAGCATATTTATATAATGAATATGAATTCGGAGGACAGAAATTATTAAATATTAAAGCATTAGACCTATCACTAAAAGCTTCAGTCATACAAAAGTTATACTTAAATCCGAACTGGTTCTCAAGCAAATTAGTAAGATTGTCTCACCCAATGTTCAAGAAAGGCCTTTTTCCCTTTATTCAGATTACAACCTCTCACTTTCAGTTATTTGAAAAGGAAATAATCTCCCAAATGTCACTATTTCTAAAACAAGCCATAGAAAGTTGGTTGCAATTTCAATTTAATCCTCCAGAAACGACAGAACAAATAATGCAACAAATATTGTGGTTAAATTCAAATATACTAATTGACAAAAAACCTTTATTTTTTGACAGAATGTTTAAAAAAGGTATAATCTTCGTAAATGATATCATCGGTAGGACTGGTGGAGTTATGTCACACATGCAGCTAACAAAAACATATGGAAATGTCTGCTCTACCCAAAATTACAACCAAATAATTGCAGCCTTACCGCAAAAGTGGAAGAGGAAAGTGGAAGGGGGAGAAAGTAAGGAACTTGTCTGTCTGCCTTGCATTAAAGAACATAATTGGTTAAGGAAAACTGTGATGAATAAAAAAGTATATCAGTTTCACTTAAGGACCAAAGGATTGACAGCCGTCCCATATAGATTGCAAAGTAGTTGGGAAGAGATCTTTGACGTACCGATCCCATGGCATAGTGTTTATGAACTGACAGGCAAAACGACACCGGATTCAAAAATTAGAATCTTTCAATTTAAATTATTATATACAATTCTTGCTACCAATAGAATGTTATTTATATGGGAGATACAATCTTCCCAGCTTTGCAGATTTTGCTGTGAAGAGACAGAATCATTAGATCATTTGTTTTGGTTCTGTCCATTTGTAGCTTGTTTTTGGACACAGGTCCAGGAATGGCTAAAGGATTGCAATATTTACCTGGAACTAACCTTGCAGATGGCATTACTGGGTGATCTGAAAAGTCATAGTCAATCAATCAATAATATAATAATACTTTTAGCAAAAATGTTTATTTTTAATTCACAATCTGTAGAAGCAATGAGAATAGAAAGGTTCAGAACTTTTGTAAAACATCACAGTACGGTTGAAATATATATGGCAAATAGAAATCCTATATGGATGGTGTTAAGAGATAGATGGGAGGTATTGAATAGAGTTGGAGGATGGGACTAATAACAAATAACAACAAATAATAACAAAGATAGCTAATAATGTAAGCATACTGTGTCCATAATAAGTATATTGGTTGTATGTATATAATATAATTATTGTAAAATTAACTCTGTCCATAAGGTGTAGATAGTAAGTATAGACCGGAAGTAGAGGCCTGGGCATTGTTGTTCACTAATTTACTCCAAGTAGGGAAAGGATGGTGGGGTTGAAAAGTAATAAAGGGGAGAATATATATTTTAAAAAACAAAAAAAAACATGGGGGATTCGAAGTGATGCAGACAATTACATTGATAGAAGATACAATCTATCTGCAATATTAAGCTGATCCATTCCCCCCGAATTATTATTTTTTTTTTAATTAATAAAAAAAATAAACACTGGATAACAGCTAAACATGTGTTGAGGTACTTGAAGGGGACAATGAATCAGGAGTTGTGTTACAAAAAGGGGGTGGAAAAACTCAACCTCGTAGCATATAGTGATGCTGATTGGGCGGCAGATCAAAGTGACAGACGAAGCATAACAGGGTATTGTTTTAGTTTAACTAAATGTGGACCTAAGGTCTAAGAAGCAGCCAACAGTAGCTTTATCTACATGTGAAGCAGAGTACATGGCACTGGCTGCTACTACACAAGAAAGTTTGTACCTTGTACAGTTATTGGGCGAGATGGATAGTGAGTGCCAATATGCACCAGTAACAATCTTTGAAGATAACCAAGGTCCAATTGCTCTGTCAAAGAACCCAGTATGTCGTCAAAGATGTAAACATGTCGACATCAGATATCATTTCATTCGATCTGCACTCAGTGATGGTAAAATAAGTATTGAATATTGTCCAACGGCAGACATGGTTGCAGATGTTTTGACAAGTTCAAAAATGAAAAATTATTGGGTTATATGTTTGGAATATAAACTGACATTTGTGAGATGTATAACTGTAAGCTAAATGTGTTGATAAAGTTAGGTTGAATACGACTTGTACAGTATAAGAGCAAGTGGGGGTGTTAACATATAGACTAGTATGTTATTAAATTGTGTTCTTACACTGGTACAGTCATGCCCTTTGAGAGATGTACAACTGCGCATGTGCAAAAATAAAGAAAGGGCATTCCCCCATTCTGTTTAAAAACACCAACGATGAACATGTGTGTTTATTCCTCCATTAAGTAAGCCAGTATTCCTGTCCTGAAGATGACAGCACCAACACTATGGATACGGAGAGCATCAACACGCCAGAGGATATACCCATTGGACTTGTGGCTCTGCTGGGATTTTTACCTCATATTTAGATTTTTTTATTCTGCTTTGCCACTAAAATCATAATAAAATAAATACTGCCAACTAAAATAGTGTGTTATTGTCGTTATTGTTATGTGTATTAATAATAATAATAATAATAATAATAATAATAATAATAATAATAATAATAATAATAATAATAATAATGTGTGTGTGTGTGTGTGTGTGGGGGGATTCATCAAAATGGGTTCTTTTAAAGGGTATTTTAAAGGGTTAACTTTTAGGGGTTCCCCCACAGTTTCAATTTGAAGAACCCCTGAAGGATACTCCAGGAGTATACCAAACTAGGGTCGAGTGCATTTGTGAGCCTTTGCACGTAGCATTTTCTGAGGATAGAACCAGCCGCCAGATGGCGAGCCGAGGACGGATCAAACAACGCGAATAAGAGCGACTGGAGGTTGGGGCTGTCCTAAACCGTACCAAAGCACTAAGCAGGGAGACACCTATGGAGAGCTTGCGAGCAGGAGCTGGAGATACATTTTGACTACCGGACTGTTTTGTGCCACCGTTCCAAGACAAGTTCTCTCATCATTTCGGTAATGATTCATGTTTGTTTGCATGTTGACAATTATCTGTTTGTCTAAACATAGCCTAGTGTTTAGTTTGATCACCATATTGGATGGGACCCTTCATCTGCATGCATCTGCATTATCAATAGACCAATAACTTTCTCTACAAACGCGTTGCATGTCCAATGTGTGATTGTCTGTTGCTTAAAGTCTGTCTCTATTCTATCATTCAAACTGGTCTTGCCATTTATTTATTTGTAGAGTACTTTACACACAAAATCTATACATTCCGGCATCTATTCCAAACCCACTGCCTTAAATTCCGATGCAACGTGGGTATGACTTTATTTACACACGACTGTGCCTGCGTTATCTCTGCCTCTAGAAAGCTATGATGTTTGTTTGTTTTATTCCATATATTGCTTTATTGTAGAAGGCTATATTTGAAAATGGATATATGAATATACCGTGCCTTTAGTAGTCTATCAAAAGGAAAAGTTAGCTACAAGACTTCGGTTGCTAAAACTAATAAACATTATATCGTGGCGTTTACTGTTGTTAAAGTGATTTGTTACCATTGTTTGTTATATATTAGCAGGTAATTTCTTAAAGAAGTTGTTACAAAGTATACGTGTGTAGCCCACTGCTGTTTATTGACTGTCGGGGCTGACTTGCTGAAATAACAAGCTGTCAGAATCTCCAGAAAGTATTTCAGGTGTAAGTATTTTTCATTAGTTTCTTGCCGGTTGCAGGTAGAGCAATCACAGCATTCACATAGGCTACTCACATCCCGAGAAACTTCCATGCGGGGGAGTGGCGAAGACGTGGCAGTGCTCTCCACATCCTCTGACTGATTCTGGAACTTTCACTGATACTTTAGTCTTTATTCTACCAAAAAAGACTGTAGCACAGTTTTGGAAATTATTTCCTTTACGTTTATGCATGTATTTTGGCTTCAGCAGCACTCCAAATAGATGGACTATAGTGATATACCCTTACGAAAAAAGATTGCAGTTAAAGTGCAGTCTTAACTGCAGTATGCTGCAAATACTGCATCCAAAATAAATATTTTTTTCCTACAGTAATTTTGCAGTGTAACTGCACTTACAGTGCAGTACAACTGCAATACACTGCAGTTATCTGCAACTACTGCTTCCAAAATACCACAGTCGACTGCAGTTACTGCACTTTTACTGCAGTTTCAAAACTGCAATCTTTTTTATAAGGGTAGACTTGATGTCACATTTCAAGATTGTTTTGGGTGTCAGGTTGTGTGACCTTTCCCAGTCAGGGTTGCCAGGTCTAGCAAAACATTTCTTAGCCAATGACCACTCAAAACCCGCCCAAAAGGCCAGAAAACTAGCCAAATTGTGTTTTCCTGCAGCAAGAGAGGAGTTGCCACATTTATACACTAAACCCTTTTTCCATAACGCTATCGAGCCAATTAAGAAGGAATATCAATGTAACTTGTAACAACATTAGAAGCAACATTCGGTTCTTGCTAGCTATGACGTGACATAATAAAGGAGTTTGAATATGTCTCAAGATAAAAGATAATTCACCCTTATTAAACTTGCCAGATCATTTTCCATCAATGGATGTCGATTTAACTGTTTTGACTGCTATGATTAAGCAATATGGCACGAGGGGGTATGGTGTATGGCCAATATACCAAGGCTAAGGGCTGTTCTTAAGCATGATGCAAAGAGGAGTGCCTGGATACAGCAGTTAGCCATGGTATATTGGCCATATACCACAAACCCCCGGGGTGCCTTATTGCTATTATAAATGGATTACCAACATAATTAGAACAGTAAAAATATATATTTTTTCATACCAGTGGTATATGGTCTGATATTCCACGGCTTTCAGCCAATCAGCATTCAGGGCTCGAAGCCGGTTTATAATTGTAAATAAATCCCTTTTGCCCATGTGCATAACTATAGATAAATCTGACAGGAGAGTTTGAGTGATGAAAGTTGGACAGAGGATCTAGAAATCTCTGAGCAAGGAACACATGGACAAAAAAATAAAAATAAAATAAAACATAGGCTATTTTCTGGCAATTGTGCATTTATTATGTGCCAGATGTTAAGACTACAAACAGTTATAAATGGCCATTTGCAAGATTTACTTTTCATTTCAATAGGCATACAGTCGTGGTCAAAAGTTTTGACAATGACATAAGTATTGGTCTTCACAAAGTTAGCTGCTTCAGTGTTTTTAGCTATTTTTGTCAGATGTTACTATGGTATACTGAAGTATAATTACAAGCATTCCATAAGTGTCAAAGGCTTTTATTGACAATTACATTAAGTTTATGCAAAGAGTCAATATTTGCAGTGTTGACCCTTTCAAGACCTCTGCAATCCGCCCTGGCATGCTGTCAATTAACTTCTGGGCCACATGCTGACTGATGGCAGCCCATTCTTGCATAATCAATGCTTGGGGTTTGTCAGAATTTGTGAGTTTTTGTTTGTCCACCCGTCTCTTGAGGATTGACCACAAGTTCTCAATGGGATTAAGGTCTTGGGAGTTTCCTGGCCATGGACCCAAAATGTTGATGTTTTGTTCCCCGAGCCACTTAGTTATCACTTTTGCCTTATGGCAAGGTGCTCCATCATGCTGGAAAAGGCATTGTTCATCACCAAACTGTTCTTGGATGGTTGGGAAAAGTTGCTCTCGGAGGATGTGTTGGTACCATTATTTATTCATGGCTGTGTTCTTAGGCAAAATTGTGAGTGTGTCACGACTTCCGCCGAGGCTGCCCCCCCTCCTGGTTTGGGAAGGCGTCGGCGTTCGTCGTCACCGGAGTACTAGCTACTGCCGATCCCATTCTCATCACTCCACTTGTCATGTCTTGTCAATCACACACACCTGGTGCTCATTCCCCTAATTAGTATGTGTATAAGTGATCCCTCTGTTCCCCTTGTCTTTGTGAGTGATTGTTTGTTGTGACAGCGTGTAGCTCGGTTGAGCTACTATTCACTGTGTTTATGCCAAGGTGGATGTTTGCCCTTGTAATAGTTTCGTTTGACGCTTGGGGCGTTTGATTTATGTAAACGGAATAAACTCTGGACTTCGGTATTTTACCTCCTGCGCCTGACTCCTTCATTCACACCTCGTCACAGAATCACTCACCTGATCTGATATGGAGTCAGCAGGAAAAGACCGCATGCCTGGAGTTGTGGCAAGGGTCCAGGAGCATTCCTCGATGTTGGCCAGCTTGGGGGAAGCGATGGATCGGGTTATTCAAGTGGTAGAACGCCTGGAGAGGAGAGGATCCGATCTATCAAGACCAGCTGGTCAACTGGATCCAGCCACCTACAACCCAGTCCCTGGAGGGATCCAGATATCCCGGTTACCGGCGTTTGATGGGACGGCAGCACGATGTAAGGGATTCCTACTCCAACTGGAGTTGTATTTCTCCAGCATCAGGCCGGAGCCCCGGGAGCGGGAGAAGGTATCCATCCTCGTTTCCTGCCTTTGTGGGAGAGCCCTGGAGTGGGCCAACGCGGTGTGGAACGAGGGAGGTACCGCGTTGGAGGACTACGGGGAGTTTGCTCGCCTCTTTCGTGCCGTTTCTGATCACCTGTCTGAGGGTCGAATTGCGGGCGAGCGACTGGTTCATCTGAGGCAGGGGACGAGGACTGCTCAGGACTACGCGCTGGAGTTCCGGACGCTGGCAGCGGGGTCCGGGTGGAACGAGCGGGCCCTGATCGACCATTTCCGGTGCCACCTAAGGGAGGACGTCCGACGGGAGCTAGCCTGCCGGGATGCCATGCTATCGTTCTCCCAACTGGTGGACATGGCCATCCGGCTGGACAATCTGCTGGCAGCCAGAGGACGTCCTGGTAGGGGTCTGCCCATTCCCACTCCGGACGACTCTAACCCCGAGCAGATGAAGCTGGGGGGAGCCGCCAGTCGAGAGAGCGCAGGAGGACAGCGACAATCCACCTCACGTCGCAGTCAACGTTCTTTTGGGTCTGGAGGCGGTAGGCAGGGTACTCACGCATCACCCCAGGTAGCGAACACCCAAACGTGTTCAGAGCCCTTTGCGGCGCACTGTACTTTATCTATCTCCTTTCCCGATCACTTGGTAGGTTCCCAGTGTAAGGCGCTAGTCGATTCAGGCGCAGCTGGACATTTTATGGACAGGGCATTTGCACGCCATCAAGGCATTTCATTGGTTCCCCTAACCATTCCACTCCCCATCAGATCACTTGGTAGTCGACCTTTAGGGTCCGGGTTTGTTAAGGAAGTTACGGTACCAGTCACCATGATTACGCAGGAGACGCATGTTGAGCAGATCACCTTTATGATTATTGAGTCTCCTGCTTACCCTGTAGTCTTGGGTATCCCGTGGTTAGCCCTTCACAACCCCAATTTCTCATGGCTGCAGAGGGTTCTTACTGGGTGGTCGCGTGAGTGTCCGGATAGGTGTCTAGGTTTTTCCGTTGGTGCGACCACGGTGGAAAGTCCAGATGGTACCCCCACCGTGCACATTCCCCCCGAATACCATGATCTGGCGCTCGCGTTTTTCAAGACGCAAGCAACTAAATTACCACCTCATCGGGAGGGGGATTGCGCGATAAACCTTCAGGTAGATGCTGTACCTCCCAGGAGTCATGTGTATCCCCTGTCGCAGGCTGAAACGGAGGCTATGGAAACATACGTCACTGAGTCCCTGCGCCAGGGGTATATACGTCCCTCCATTTCACCTGCCTCCTCGAGTTTCTTCTTTGTGAAGAAGAAAGATGGCGGTTTACGCCCGTGCATTGATTATCGACCACTGAATAATGTGACTGTACGATTTAGTTATCCTCTTCCTCTCATTCCTTCAGTGATTGAGTCAATGCATGGGGCCCGTTTTTTCACCAAATTAGTCCTCAGGAGTGCCTACAACCTGGTGTGTATTCGGGAAGGGGATGAGTGGAAAACAGCATTCAGCACAACCTCGGGGCATTATGAATACCTGATGATGCCCTACGGTTTGATGAATGCTCCATCCGTTTTCCAGTCCTTTGTGAATGAGGTGTTTCGGGACATGCTTGGTCGTGGTGTGGTGGTCTACATCGATGACATCCTGGTGTATTCCGCTACGCACGCCGAGCATGTGTCCCTGGTTCGCAAGGTACTGGTCTGACTGCTGGAAAATGATCTTTATGCCAAGGCAGAGAAGTGTGAGTTTTTCCAGCAGTCAATCTCCTTCCTCGGATATCGCATTACCACCACAGGTGTGGAGATGGAGGGAGACCGCATTGCAGCCGTGCGTAATTTGCAGACTCCAACCACATAAAGGAGGTGCAGCGCTTCCTTGGCTTTGC
This sequence comes from Coregonus clupeaformis, assembly GCF_020615455.1. NCBI lineage: Eukaryota > Metazoa > Chordata > Actinopteri > Salmoniformes > Salmonidae > Coregonus > Coregonus clupeaformis. The sequence goes on from NC_059192.1 coordinate 60,358,080, forward strand.
CAACTACTATCGAAGGTTTATTCAGGGCTTTGGCAAGGTCGCAACTCCCATTACCTCCTTGTTGAAGGGTGGGCCGTCCCGGCGCCGCTGGTCTGCTGAGGCTGATTTGGCCTTCGGTAGATTGTGGAGTCTGTTCACCTCAGCCCCGGTACTGGCTCACCCCAATCCATTACTACCGTTCGTAGTGGAGGTGGATGCGTCCGAGGTAGGGATGGGAGCTGTCTTATCCCAACGCTCGGGCACATCACCCAAGCTCCGCCCGTGCCTTCTTTTCTAAGAAGCTCAGCTCGGCGGAGTAAAACTATGGCGTTGGTGATTGGGAGCTGCTGGCTGTTGTCCGAGCTTTGACGGTGTGGAGACATTGGCTCGAAGGGGCGGTCCGTAGGAACGGTGCTGGGTTCCAATGCGGGACATCCTCGATCCCTCCCTGTTGAGGGATTTCCACCATCGCCATCCGACTCGCCCTGCTCCGCGTCCTCCTGGCCGTCCCCGAGGCCGGGGTCAGCGCGCGGCTGGAGCCGCGCGTCAGGGGGGGTACTGTCACGACTTCCGCCGAGGCTGCCCCCCCTCCAGGTTCGGGCAGTTTTCGGCGTTCGTCGTCACCGGAGTACTAGCTACTGCCAATCCCATTCTCATCACTCCACTTGTCCTGTCTTGTCAATCACACACACCTGGTGCTCATTCCCCTAATTAGTATGTGTATAAGTGTTCCCTCTGTTCCCCTTGTCTTTGTGAGTGATTGTTTGTTGTGAGAGCGTGTAGCTCGGTTGAGCTACTATTCACTGTGTTTATGCCAAGGTGGATGTTTTCCCTTGTAATAGTTTCGTTTGACGCTTGGGGTGTTTGATTTATGTAAACGTAATCAACTCTGGACTTCGGTATTTTACCTCCTGCGCCTGACTCCTTCATTCACACCTCGTCACAGAGTGAGCCCAGTCCCTTGGCTGAGAAGCAACCCCACACATGAATGGTCTCAGGATGCTTTACCGTTGGCATGACACAGGACTGATGGTAGCGCTCACCTTGTCTTTTCCGGACAAGCTTTTTACCGGATGCCCCAAACAATCGGAAAGGGGATTCATCAGAGAAAATGACTTTACCCCAGTCCTCAGCAGTCCAATCCCTGTACCTTTTACAGAATATCAGTCTGTCCCTGATGTTTTTCATGGAGAGAAGTGGCTTCCCCGCTGCCCTTCTTGACACCAGGCCATCCTCCAAAAGTATTTCCCTCAGTGTGCGTGCAGATACACTCACACCTGCCTGCTTCCATTCCTGAGCAAGCTCTGCACTGGTGGGGCCCCGATCCCGCAGCTGAATCAACTTAAGGAGCTTGCTGGACTTTTTTGGGCGCCCTGAAGCCTTCTTCACAACAATTGAACCTCTCTCCTTGAAGTTCTTGATTATCCGATAAATGGTTGATTTAGGTGCAATCTTACTAGCGGCAATATCCTTGCCTGTGAAGCCCTTTTTGTGCAAAGCAATGATGACGGCACATGTTTCCTTGCAGATAACCATGGTTAACAGAGGAAGAACAATGATTTCAAGCACCACCCTCCTTTTGAAGCTTCCAGTCTGTTATTCTAACTTAATCAGCATGACAGAGTGATCTCCAGCTTTGTCCTCTTCAACACTCTCACCTGTGTTAACGAGAGAATCACTGACATGATGTCAGCTGGTCCTTTTGTGGCAGGGCTGAAATGCTGTGGAAATGTTATTTTGGGATTAAGTTCATTTTCATGGCACTCTTCATAACATTCTGGAGTATATGCAAATTGCCATCATAAAAACCTAGGCAGCAGACTTTGTGAAAATTAATATGTGTAATTCTCAAAACTTTTGACCACGACTGTAGACTACAGACAGGAAATCTGGGTTTATGATTCTAATTCAACTTTGCCATGGTTTGCTTAGCTAGATGCAGGTATCCTATAGCCCATGATAGGCCTACATCTCATTTCAGTAGCGTAGGCAAGGTGTAGGCAAGATGTAAACTGAACAATTTAGCAGCTTGCTTAGTCCAAAATGACTGACTAATTTATTCAACATGAATAGCGAGGCGATTTCGAGGTATGAAGTGTTTCCCAATAGCCTGCTGGAATGGGCTACTGAGGATGGGGTCGTAATTTCAATTACTGTATTAAATATGAATAATATGTATATGAACTGAATATGCTTGTCAACAACAGCCAGTGTTTCTTATTTAATTTTTTACCTGTAGCCTAATCTGACTGACTGTTAACCTCAAGCTAATGCGTTCTAACAACTGATCGGCAATTGTGATAGAGCTTTCATGACGTCCAATTTAATTAACTAAACATGGCCATTAATAATTGCATAATAACACAAGGCTACAACAACAATAAACTGAAGTTATAGGCTATTTATAAAATCTGTTTAATAGCTCCGGGCTATGCTACACAATAGGCACAAATTGATTTGCAATGACTCCAGTGATATTGTCATTTCAAAATATTTATTGTATCAAATGTTAGCCTATAGTAGACTACAATGGCATATAAATTAATAGGCTACTTTGTGGCCAACAGATGTATCATTCTCCACATTTAATGGCAGTTCCAGTCAGGACTTTTCCCCATAACAGAAGCGTGCAAGGGAGTTCCATAACTTCCATTTCAGATTTCCACTTGCGCAGCCACCAAGACACTTCGCTTGATACCATTTTCCATAAGCAAAGTCGACATTAGAATGGAGTTTAGACCACCTCTGTGCAAATTTATCTAATGAGCTCTAGTGCGCCCAAAGTCGTTTTCTAGTGCATTGTCGCCATTATTTATTGATGCGCATCAGTTCTATCGTGTTAATATGTTTTTTGGAAAAAAGGTCGAAAAAAATTTGTGTTTCCATAATAATAATCTAAATACATTGAGGGAAAAAAGTATTTGATCCACTGCTGATTTTTTACGTTTGACCACTGACAAAGACATGATCAGTCTATAATTTTAATGGTAGGTTTATTTGAACAGTGAGAGACAGAATAACAACAGAAAAATCCAGAAAAACGCATGTCAAAAATGTTATAAATTGATTTTGCATTTTAATGAGGGAAATAAGTATTTGACCCCCTCTCAATCAAAAAGATTTCTGGCTCCCAGGTGTCTTTTATACAGGTAACGAGCTGAGATTAGGAGCACAGTCTTAAAGTGAGTGCTCCTAATCTCAGTTTGTTACCTGTATAAAAGACACCTGTCCACAGAAGCAATCAATCAATCAGATTCCAAACTCTCCACCATGGCCAAGACCAAAGAGCTCTCCAAGCATGTCAGGGACAAGATTGTAGACCTACACAAGGCTGGAATGGGCTACAAGACCATCGCCAAGCAGCTTGGTGAGAAGGTGACAACAGTTGGTGCGATTATTCGCAAATGGAAGAAACACAAAAGAACTGTCAATCTCCCTCGTCCTGGGGCTCCATGCAAGATCTCACTTCGTGGAGTTGCAATGATCATGAGAACGGTGAGGAATCAGCCCAGAACTACACGGGAGGATCTTGTCAATGATCTCAAGGCAGCTGGGACCATAGTCACCAAGAAAACAATTGGTAACACTCTACGCCGTGAAGGACTGAAATCCTGCAGCGCCCGCAAGGTCTCCTTGCTCAAGAAAGCACATATACAGGCCCGTCTGAAGTTTGCCAATGAACATCTGAATGATTCAGAGGAGAACTGGGTGAAAGTGTTGTGGTCAGATGAGACCAAAATCGAGCTCTTTGCCATCAACTCAACTCGCCGTGTTTGGAGGAGGAGGAATGCTGCCTATGACCCCAAGAACACCATCCCCACCGTCAAACATGGAGATGGAAACATTATGCTTTGGGGGTGTTTTTCTGCTAAGGGGACAGGACAACTTCACCGCATCAAAGGGACGATGGACAGGGCCATGTACCGTCAAATCTTGGGTGAGAACCTCCTTCCCTCAGGCAGGGCATTGAAAATGGGTCGTGGATGGGTATTCCAGCATGACAATGACCCAAAACATACGGCCATGGCAACAAAGGAGTGGCTCAAGAAGAAGCACATTAAGGTCCTGGAGTGGCCTAGCCAGTCTCCAGACCTTAATCTCATAGAAAATCTGTTGAGGGAGCTGAAGGTTCGAGTTGCCAAACGTCAGACTCGAAACCTTAATGACTTGGAGAAGATCTGCAAAGAGGAGTGTGACAAAATCCCTCCTGAGATGTGTGCAAACCTGGTGGCCAACTACAAGAAACGTTTGACCTCTGTGATTGCCAACAAGGGTTTTGCCACCAAGTACTAAGTCATGTTTTGCAGAGGGGTCAAATTCTTATTTTCTTCATTAATATGCAAATCAATTTATAACATTTTTGACATGCATTTTTCTGGATTGTTTTGTTGTTATTCCTACTCTCACTGTTAAAATAAACCTACCATTAAATTATAGACTGATCATGTCTTTGTCAGTGGGCAAACGTACAAAATCAGCAGGGGATCAAATACTTTTTTCCCTCACTGTAGCCTACCTACAACTGGTAAAATGTTGTCACGATATGCGTGCGTGCTGCAATCAAATCCAATCAAATTTTATTTGCCACAGTGCAAATAGTCTGGGTAGCCATGATTAGCTGTTCAGGAGTCTTATGGCTTGTGCGTAGAAGCTGTTGAGAAGCCTTTTGGACCTAGACTTGGTGCTCCGGTACCGCTTGCCGTGCGGTAGCAGAGAGAACAGTCTATGACTAGGGTGGCTGGAGTCTTTGACAATTTTGAGGGCCTTCCTCTGACACCGCCTGGTATAGAGGTCCTGGATGGCAGGAAGCTTGTCCCCAGTGATGTACTGGGCCGTACGCACTACCCTCTGTAGTGCCTTGCGGTCGGAGGCAGAGCAGTTGCCATACCAGGCGGTGATGCAACCAGTCAGGATGCTCTCGATGGTGCAGCTGTAGAACTTGTCTCCTCACTTACGTGACTCAGCCAATAGTGGACTCTTGCAGCGTTTACATGCTAGTCACACACTCCTTAAGTCCTCCACACCACTCACTCACTCAGCAACAGCCGGCCTCACAGCCTGATAGTCAGCAGCAGCAGGTCACAGTTAAATATATACATATATTTTTAAAGAGAAATGCCATGGCGGCCGCAGTTTAACTTAGAAGTAGCCCAAAACCCTACAACCCGCGACCAATACATTTTCACCTGCAACATAATTGGCTAGAAAATTGCAGACATGGCAACCCTGTTCCCTGGTTGAAAAGACGTCAGTATGACATCTTTTTATGAAATCTGGTCGCAAACTGGTTTTCTGACCACCATACGACCAATTCTTACCACTACTACAGTGGGGGAAAAAAGTATTTAGTCAGCCACCAATTGTGCAAGTTCTCCCACTTAAAAAGATGAGAGAGGCCTGTAATTTTCATCAAATATTCCAGAAAATCACATTGTAGGATTTTTAATGAATTTATTTGCAAATGATGGTGGAAAATAAGTATTTGGTCACCTACAAACAAGCAAGATTTCTGGCTCTCACAGACCTGTAACTTCTTCTTTAAGAGGCTCCTCTGTCCTCCACTCGTTACCTGTATTAATGGCACCTGTTTGAACTTGTTATCAGTATAAAAGACACCTGTCCACAACCTCAAACAGTCACACTCCAAACTCCACTATGGCCAAGACCAAAGAGCTGTCAAAGGACACCAGAAACAAAATTGTAGACCTGCACCAGGCTGGGAAGATTGAATCTGCAATAGGTAAGCAGCTTGGTTTGAAGAAATGAACTGTGGGAGCAATTATTAGGAAATGGAAGACATACAAGACCACTGATAATCTCCCTCGATCTGGGGGCTCCATGCAAGATCTCACCCCGTGGGGTCAAAATGATCACAAGAACGGTGAGCAAAATCCCAGAACCACACGGGGGGACCTAGTGAATGACCTGCAGAGAGCTGGGACCAAAGTAACAAAGCCTACCATCAGTAACACACTACGCCGCCAGGGATTTAAATCCTGCAGTGCCAGACGTGTCCCCCTGCTTAAGCCAGTACATGTCCAGGCCCGTCTGAAGTTTGCTAGAGTGCATTTGGATGATCCAGAAGAGGATTGGGAGAATGTCATATGGTCAGATGAAACCAAAATATAACTTTTTGGTAAAAACTAAACTCGTCGTGTTTGGAGGACAAAGAATGCTGAGTTGCATCCAAAGAACACCATACCTACTGTGAAGCATGGGGGTGGAAACATCATGCTTTGGGGCTGTTTTTCTGCAAAGGGACCAGGACGACTGATCCGTGTAAAGGAAAGAATGAATGGGGCCATGTATCGTGAGATTTTGAGTGAAAACCTCCTTCCATCAGCAAGGGCATTGAATATGAAACGTGGCTGGGTCTTTCAGCATGACAATGATCCCAAACACACCGCCCGGGCAACGAAGGAGTGGCTTCGTAAGAAGCATTTCAAGGTCCTGGAGTGGCCTAGCCAGTCTCCAGATCTCAACCCCATAGAAAATCTTTGGAGGGAGTTGAAAGTCCATGTTGCCCAGCGACAGCCCCAAAACATCACTGCTCTAGAAGAGATCTGCATGGAGGAATGGGCCAAAATACCAGCAACAGTGTGTGAAAACCTTGTGAAGACTTACAGAAAACGTTTGACCTGTGTCATTGCCAACAAAGGGTATATAACAAAGTATTGAGAAACTTTTGTTATTGACCAAATACTTATTTTCCACCATAATTTGCAAATAAATTCATTAAAAATCCTACAATGTGATTTTCTGGATTTTCTTTTCTCATTTTGTCTGTCATAGTTGACGTGTACCTATGATGAAAATTACAGGCCTCTCTCATCTTTTTAAGTGGGAGAACCTGCACAATTGGTGGCTGACTAAATACTTTTTTTCCCCACTGTATGTGGTATAGAATGTACTGGTCATAGTTAAGACCTCATCATAACCTGTTAATGACCACCTGACTACAGCCTATTACCTACTGTATAAAGTGTTGCAGAGGATAAAGTTGGATATTGAAAATATTGTTCATTACATTTCTATTTGTTTCCATAGGCACCAATTAAAGTTTCAATCTGCAACATATTCTTACATTTAAAATAGATAAAGCAATGGCAAAAAGAAATCTACAGCACATTTTTTTGCACATCTGCATACAGTAATTGTTTAATAATTCACCCACATACATTACATGCATAGAAAGACTGGGACACAGAGTATATAAAGGCCCATTGTTTTGTTTATGAATGATTAATAAGAGTGGTGTGATGGGGTAGATCCTCATCAAGGACCTCTGAGCAGAGAAGGCGATCTGGAGCGTAGTGGCCCTCTTGAAGAGTTATGTGATGGGTCAGATCTGCAGTGAAGAGAATAAGCGCATTACAACTTTATCAATTTGAGATTTTAAAAGAAAACTAGAAAAGGACATTCCTGAAGAAACTTTGTGGAATCAGCTGTCTAAAAGTATTTCCATGGTACTAGTTGAAAAAGTTTGTGGTAGTTATAGCTTATAGATCTTCAAAAAATAGCAAATTGCTCATATACATACTTTGCGTCCTCCTCCACCATGGCGGTCAGGGGGATATTTTAGGAACTTCCTAAGGGAATTTCCAGCGGCCCGCAACACATCAACCTGAGTTTTATTGCTTTTCATGACACTTACTGTAAGCATAAAAAGAGAAGAAAATAAATTAACGATTGGCATAATGTGGGCATGCAGGACACGACAGAACAGTAACGCACAGTAAAATATCTTTGACAGTCAGAATCTACAAAAAATGTCCTATTGTCTATGTCAAATGTCTCAACTGCTCACATTTACTTACCAACTACAATGGAGCACACACGAGTGGTAGCAAAGGCATGTTTGCTCCTCTGTCCCTTTATATTGAAGTGGGACATTAACTCATTAGTCATCAATCTGAAACATTTTATGAAAGAGGATATCAAAATTAGACAGTAGTTGGATAATGAAAATGTTTAACTCATCTCTAAGTGGTATTGCTTAATCCTAATACACATTGTAATATTCAAAAACTTTTTATAAGAAAAATTCCGCTCCATAATGCTGAGGACATTTTCCCGGACAGAGGTTCCCCCAATTGAGTACAGCTTGGCAGTCTTAAAAAAGAAAGGCAAATGCAAAAATGTAAGTATGTGTAAAGAGACAATAAAGAGAAAGTAAAATATTATATTTTTCAAAAGTTGTGTGTCTGTCATATCATTCCTGCAACAAACATTGTTAGAAATGGGTGTAACTGGCAAATACCTTCCTCTTCTCTGAAACTGCGTACGTGTGTGAGCAAGAGAGAAAGGGGAGAAACTTTACATTACTCACCAAGGGAGGTGTCTGTTGAATCAGGACACAAGGGTTTCTACCTGAAAAAAAAGGAGAGTTAAAATAGGATTTGATTTGCTTTACAAACTTATACACTGCTCAAAAAAATTAAGGGAACACTAAAATAACACATCTGAATGAATGAAATTATCTTATTAAATACTTTTTTCTTTACATAGTTGAATGTGCTGACAACAAAATCACACAAAAATTATCAATGGAAATCAAATTTATCAACCCATGGAGGTCTGGATTTGGAGTCACCCTCAAAATTAAAGTGGAAAACCACACTACAGGCTGATCCAACTTTGATGTTATGTCCTTAAAACAAGTGCCTGTATGACCTCCCTACAACGCCTGGGCATTATCCTGATGAGGTGGCGGATGGTCTCCTGAGGGATCTCCTCCCAGACCTGGACTAAAGCACCCGCCAACTCCTGGACAGTCTGTGGTGCAACGTGGCGTTGGTGGATGGAGCGAGACATGATGTCCCAGATGTGCTCAATTGGATTCAGGTCTGGGGAATGGGTGGGCCAGTCCATAGCATCAATGCCTTCCTCTTGCAGGAACTGCTGACACACTCCAGCCACATGAGGTCTAGCATTGTCTTGCATTAGGAGGAACCCAGGGCCAACCGCACCAGCATATGGTCTCACAAGGGGTCTGAGGATCTCATCTCGGTACCTAATGGCAGTCAGGCTACCTCTGGCGAGCACATGGAGGGCTGTGCGGCCCCCCAAAGAAATGCCACCCCACACCATGACTGACCCTGTAACGATCCCGGCAGTCTGAGTCGGGTCCTGTCTGTGGACTAGTTTTTCTGTTCGTGATCTCCAGTTTCCCGAGGGTTCGGGAACGCTCCGGGGAGCTCTCTTGATTTCCGCACCTGCATCCCATCAGCAATCTGCACACCTGGTCCTGATCATCACCCTTCTTAGGCTCTGGCCTAACATCCATTCCCTGCCGGATCGTTAGCCATGAACAGTAGGTTTACCAGAGTATCAGTCTTAGAGCCTAGCGTTAGTTTTGTTGTTTTTGCACCTTGTTGGTTTGTTGCTTACTTACCCCCGTTTTGTTCCATCTGCAGTCACCCGTCCGGAACCTTCATCCAACCTCTGCCTGGTGGTGGCGGCTGCCGACCCAGGATGGGATCAACCACTGCACCCCCAACAACTAATCAACGCCGCCCGCTCTGTTCCCTGGATTATTCAGCATCACTCTTGAATTTGTAAATAAACACTCACCTTCGTTTCAACTTACCTTGTCCTGGTCTGCTTCTGGGTTCTGGCTTAGCAACTCGTGACAGAACGATCCGGCCAGTAATGAACCCAGCGGACCTGGACTCTGTTCGCCATGCCATTACCCAGCAGGAGAAGATGTTGGGCCATCATAGCACGGTACTACAGGAGATCGCGTTGTCAGTTCGGAACCTTTCTACCGGTCTGACGGAGGTCCAGAACCAACGCAAGTGTCCGGTGGAGGATCCACTACCGGTTTCACCCATCTCGCCTGCCGCTTCTGAAGCTGTGTCCTTCCGTGAGCCCAAGGTTCCAACGCCGGATAAATATGAGGGGGAGCTGGGAAGATGCCGTTCCTTCCTTATGCAGTGTGGATTAGTGTTCGATCTACAGCCCTACTCTTATGCCACAGGCAAGGCTAGGATAGCCTTTGTGATTGAGTTGCTGCGTGGTCGAGCGCTGGAGTGGGCTTCAGCCGTTTGGGAACGACAGGATCCCTGCATGGCTTCATACCAGGGGTTCACGGCCGAGATGAGGAAGCTCTTCGACCATTCCGTCCGAGGGAGGGACGCAGCTAGGCGCCTGTTTTCGCTTCGCCAAGGAACTCGCAGCGTGGCCGACTTCGTGATCGAGTTCAAGACGTTGGCTGTGGAGAGTGGGTGGAATGAGGAGGCTCTGCAAGCGGCCTTTTACCAGGGTCTGTCGGAGCAGCTCAAGGATGAGTTGATCTCCTATCCGGAGCCTAGTGACCTGGACAGCTTGGTAGCCTTGTCTATTCGGGTGGATAATCGAGTCCGAGAGCGAAGGAGGGAGAAGCAATGGGTTCCGTCCAACCGATCAGCTTCTCAGGTTCCAGTCGGGTCGTCAAACTGCGCGGCTCGCTAAAGTTGGGAGGACTTTTAGCGAGCCAGTTTCGACCTCTCAATACCTCTGTCAGACCCCGTTTCCGGCTACCCTTATGAACAGGAATCAGAGCTTAGCGATTAACGCTTTTATCGATTCAGGTGCCGATGGAAGCTTTCTAGATGCCGAGTTGGTGGAACAGCTGGGGCTTTCCAAGGAGCAATTGCCGGAAGCCATTGAAGCTACCACTCTGGACGGCAGTAGTCTGGCACGTATCACGATGAGGACTGAACCGGTTAAGATGCGGTTGTCGGGGAATCATTCTGAGATGATTTCATTCTTCATTCTGCCGTCTTCCCATGTTCCTCTGGTCCTTGGATACCCCTGGCTGAAGGAACACAATCCCACGTTCGATTGGGTGACGGGCAAGGTAACGAGTTGGAGCCTTGATTGTCATGCTAACTGTCTCAAGACTGCCTGCCCCCATTCGGTTCCCAGTCAGGTGATTGAGGCTAAACCCCCAGATTTGTCCCTGGTTCCCGAGACATATCACGATTTGGGGGAAGTTTTCAGTAAGCAGAAGGCTCTGTCACTCCCTCCCCACCGACCATATGATTGTGCCATCAACCTGTTCCCTGGAGCTGTCTACCCCAAGGGAAGGTTATACAGTATCTCCCGACCTGAACGTGAGGCTTTGGAGACCTACATCAAGGAGTCCCTAGCTGCTGGTCTCGTTCGTCCCTCGTCATCACCCCTGGGGGGCAGGATTCTTCTTTGTGGGTAAGAAGGATGGCTCTCTTCGACCGTGTATTGATTATCGGGGGTTGAATGACATCACGGTCAAGAACAAGTATCCCCTGCCCTTGATGAGTTCTGCCTTCGACTCCTTACAGGGTGCTACGGTGTTCACCAAGCTAGACCTACGCAATGCGTATCACATGGTCCGGATCAGAGAGGGGGACGAGTGGTTGACGGGTTTCAATACACCGATGGGTCACTTCGAGTATCAGGTGATGCCGTTTGGACTGACCAATGCTCCAGCGGTATTCCAGAGTATGGTGAACGACGTCCTGAGAGATATGATCGGTCTCTTTGTGTTTGTTTACCTGGATGACATTCTGATCTTCTCGAAGGAACCTTCCGACCACGTCCAGCATGTCCGGCAGGTTCTGCAGCGATTGTTGGAGAATCGCCTGTTCGTGAAGGCCGAGAAGTGCGAGTTTCACGCCCACACGACATCCTTTCTCGGGTACATCATCTCCAGGGGAGAGATTAGGATGGACCAGGAGAAGGTTAGAGCGGTTCTGGAATGGGCCCAGCCCGGTACGAGATTGCAGCTCCAGAGATTTTTGGGGTTTGCGAATTTCTACCGCAGATTCATCCGGGATTACAGCCGTGTGGCTGCTCCGTTAACTGCCTTGACTTCCAGTATCAGGACCTTCAAGTGGAATCCGGAGGCGGATCGAGCGTTTCTGGATTTGAAGAGGCGATTCACCAACGCACCCGATTCTCTCTCAACCGGACACGGCCCGTCAGTTCGTCGTTGAAGTGGACGCGTCTGATGTGGGAGTTGGCGCCATCCTGTCGCAGCGATGCTCCACGGACAGTAAACTCCATCCCTGCGCCTACTACTCTCGTCGCCTTTCGCCTGCGGAGAGGAATTACGATGTGGGTAACCGGGAGCTTCTCGCGGTGAAACTTGCCTTGGAGGAGTGGCGCCACTGGTTGGAGGGGCGGAGCAACCGTTTATTGTCTGGACTGACCACAAGAATCTTGCTTACGTGCAATCGGCTAAACGTCTCAACTCCCGTCCAGGCCAGGTGGGCGTTGTTTTTCGGACGATTCAAGTTTTCCCTGACGTTCCGACCTGGATCTAAGAACGGCAAGGCGGACGCCTTGTCCCGGATGTTCTCCAAGACGGAGGAGAGTGGGTCCAAGACCGAGACAATTCTCCCCCGGAACTGCGTCGTGGGAGCAGTTAGTGGAAGATTGAGGAGGAGGTGCTGGCGGCCCTTCGGACTCAGCCCGGTCCCGGTAGCGGTCCACCCGGTCGGTTGTTTGTGCCTGAGTCGGTTCGTCCTGCTGTCCTCAAATGGTCCCACGCCAGCAAGATGGCTTGTCACCCTGGCGTGGCTCGGACAATGGCGTTTCTTCGCAGACGTTTTTGGTGGCCTGCCATGGCCGAGGATACTCGGGGTTTTGTTGCTGCCTGTCCAGTGTGTGCGCAGAATAAGAGTACCAATCGGCCCAGCTCTGGACTACTTCACCCCTTCCTATTCCCCGGCGACCATGGTCGCATCTGGCCCTGGACTTCGTCACTGGGTTGCCCGCTTCTGAGGGGAACACGGTCGTTCTGACTATCGTGGACAGATTCAGCAAGTTCGCCCACTTTGTGCCAATTGCCAAGCTTCCCTCTGCCTCGGAGACGTCCGAGATCCTGGTTAGGGAGGTTTTTCAGGGTCCACGGTTTGCCCAGTGATATCGTTTCCGACCGTGGCCCTCAGTTTACCTCTGCTGTCTGGAAGTCCTTCTGTTTGGCCATTGGAGCTACAGTCAGTCTCACATCTGGTTTTCACCCCCAATCCAATGGTCAGGCGGAGAGAGCCAACCAGAAGATGGAATCCACGCTACGCTGCCTGGTCTCTTCCAACCCCACCTCCTGGGTCTCTCAGTTGCCTTGGGTTGAGTATGCCCACAATACTCTCCCCTACATCTGCCACTGGGATGTCTCCCTTCCAGTGCCTGTATGGCTACCAACCTCCCCTGTTCCCTTCTCAGGAGAAGGAGCTCTCAGTGCCTTCTGTTCAGGCCCATATTCGTCGTTGCCACCGGACCTGGCATCGGGCCAGAAAGGCACTCCTTAGAGTTTCGGACCGGTATCAGCTCCAGGCGAATCGTCGCCGGATCCCCGCTCCCACCTATACCATCGGAGATAGGGTCTGGTTGGCCACACGGGATCTTCCGTTACGGACTGAGTCTAGGGAAGTTGTTACCGAAGTTCATTGGTCCGTTTGTGGTGGAGAAGGTGATCAATCCAGTGGCAGTTCGACTCAAACTACCGAGGACGCTCAGAGTCCATCCCACCTTTCATGTCTCCTGCCTCAAGCCTGTTTTCCTCAGTCCTCTGTTGCCTCCTCCGCCTCCTCCTCCTCCTCCTCGGATGATCGGAGGTGGTCCTGCCTACACGGTGCGACGCATCATGGATTCCAGACGGCGGGGCCGGGGTTTCCAGTATCTCGTGGACTGGGAGGGGTATGGTCCTGAAGAGAGGAGTTGGATTCCGCGGCGACAGATCCTAGATGCTGACCTCATCCGTGACTTCTACCGCCTCCATCCTGGCGCTCCGGGAGTCCGCCCGGTGGCGTTCTGTCGGAGGGGGGTACTGTAACGATCCCGGCAGTCTGAGTCGGGTCCTGTCTGTGGACTAGTTTTTCTGTTCGTGATCTCCAGTTTCCCGAGGGTTCGGGGAACGCTCCGGGGAGCTCTCTTGATTTCCGCACCTGCATCCCATCAGCAATCTGCACACCTGGTCCTGATCATCACCCTTCTTAGGCTCTGGCCTAACATCCATTCCCTGCCGGATCGTTAGCCATGAACAGTAGGTTTACCAGAGTATCAGTCTTAGAGCCTAGCGTTAGTTTTGTTGTTTTTGCACCTTGTTGGTTTGTTGCTTACTTACCCCCGTTTTGTTCCATCTGCAGTCACCCGTCCGGAACCTTCATCCAACCTCTGCCTGGTGGTCGGCGGCTGCCGACCCAGGATGGGATCAACCACTGCACCCCCAACAACTAATCAACGCCGCCCGCTCTGTTCCCTGGATTATTCAGCATCACTCTTGAATTTGTAAATAAACACTCACCTTCGTTTCAACTTACCTTGTCCTGGTCTGCTTCTGGGTTCTGGCTTAGCAACTCGTGACAGACCCACCGCCAAACCGGTCATGCTGGAGGATGTTGCAGGCAGCAGAACGTTCTCCACGGCGTCTCCAGACTCTGTCACGTCTGTCACGTGCTCAGTGTGAACCTGCTTTCATTTGTGAAGAGCACAGGGCGCCAGTGGCGAATTTGCCAATCTTGGTGTTCTCTGGCAAATGCCAAACGTCCTGCATGGTGTTGGGCTGTAAGCACAACCCCCACCTGTGGACGTCGGGCCCTCATACCACCCTCATGGAGTCTGTTTCTGACCTTTTGAGCAGACACATGCACATTTGTGGCCTGCTGGAGGTCATTTTGCAGGGCTCTGGCAGTGCTCCTCCTGCTCCTCCTTGCACAAAGGCGGAGGTAGCAGTCCTGCTGCTGGGTTGTTGCCCTCCTACGGCCTCCTCCATGTCTCCTGATGTACTGGCCTGTCTCCTGGTAGCGCCTCCATGCTCTGGACACTACGCTGACAGACACAGCAAACCTTCTTGCCACAGCTCGCATTGATGTGCCATCCTCTATGAGCTGCACTACCAGAGCCACTTGTGTGGGTTGTAGACTCCGTCTCATGCTACCACTAGAGTGAAAGCACCGCCAGCATTCAAAAGTGACCAAAACATCAGCCAGGAAGCATAGGAACTGAGAAGTGGTCTGTGGTCACCACCTGCAAAACCAGTCCTTTATTGGGGGTGTCTTGCTAATTGCCTATAATTTCCACCTGTTGTCTATTCCAGTTGCACAACAGCATGTGAAAAGTATTGTCAATCAGTGTTGCTTCCTAAGTGGACAGTTTGATTTCATAGAAGTGTGATTGACTTGGAGTTACATTGTGTTGTTTAAGTGTTCCCTTTATTTTTTTGAGCAGTGTATTATTAGAAGCGGTGTTATTTCAATTGGAACTATTACACTCAGATCAGGCTATCATGGGCAGCTGAATAGCATGTCTCTTGGGTAATCCAGTCTCAGTGAGACCTGATGCAGAGAAAAAATGTGAACGTCCATCAGCATAGCTAGTACAAACCTAGCCCTTACCAAGCAGATTAAGAGGAATCAAATCAAATCAAATCAAATCAAATTTTATTGGTCACATGCGCCGAATACAACAGGTGCAGACATTACAGTGAAATGCTTACTTACAGCCCTTAACCAACAGTGCATTTATTTTAAACAAAAAAAGTAAGAATAAAACAACAACAAAAAAGTGTTGAGAAAAAAAGAGCAGAAGTAAAATAAAGTGACAGTAGGGTGGCTATATATACAGTAAAATAAAGTGACAGTAGGGAGGCTATATATACAGGGGGGTACCGTTGCATAGTCAATGTGCGGGGGCACCGGCTAGATGAGGTAGGTAGAGTTAAAGTGACTATGCATAAATACTTAACAGAGTAGCAGCAGCGTAAAAAGGATGGGGTGGGGGGGCAGTGCAAATATTCCGGGTAGCCATGATTAGCTGTTCAGGAGTCTTATGGCTTGGGGGTAGAGGCTGTTGAGAAGTCTTTTGGACCTAGACTTGGCACTCCGGTACCGCTTGCCGTGCGGTAGCAGAGAGAACAGTCTATGACTAGGGTGGCTGGAGTCTTTGACAATTTTGAGGGCCTTCCTCTGACACCGCCTGGTATAGAGGTCCTGGATGGCAGGGAGCTTTGCCCCAGTGATGTACTGGGCCGTACACACTACCCTCTGTAGTGCCTTGCGGTCAGAGGCCAAGCAGTTGCCATACCAGGCGGTGATGCAACCAGTCAGGATGCTCTCGATGGTGCAGCTGTAGAATTTTTTGAGGATCTGAGGACCCATGCCAAATCTTTTTAGTGTCCTGAGGGGGAATAGGCTTTGTCGTGCCCTCTTCACGACTGTCTTGGTGTGTTTGGACCATGATAGTTCGTTGGTGATGTGGACACCAAGGAACTTGAAGCTCTCAACCTGTTCCACTACAGCCCCGTCGATGAGAATGGGGGCGTGCTCAGTCCTCTTTTTTTTCCTGTAGTCCACAATCATCTCCTTTGTCTTGGTCACGTTGAGGGAGAGGTTGTTGTCCTGGCACCACACGGCCAGATCTCTGACCTCCTCCCTATAGGCTGTCTCATCGTTGTCGGTGATCAGGCCTACCACTGTTGTGTCGTCGGCAAACTTAATGATGGTGTTGGAGTCGTGCCTGGCCATGCAGTCATGGGTGAACAGAGAGTACAGGAGGGGACTGAGCACGCACCCCTGAGGGGCCCCGTGTTGAGGATCAGTGTGGCAGATGTGTTGTTACCTACCCTTACCACCTGGGGGCGGCCCGTCAGGAAGTCCAGGATCCAGTTGCAGAGGGAGGTGTTTAGTCCCAGGATCCTTAGCTTAGTGATGAGCTTAGAGGGCACTATGGTGTTGAATGCTGAGCTGTAGTCAATGAATAGCATTCTCACGTAGGTGTTCCTCTTGTCCAGGTGGGAAAGGGCAGTGTGGAGTGCGATAGAGATTGCATCATCTGTGGATCTGTTGGGGCGGTATGCAAATTGGAGTGGGTCTAGGGTTTCTGGGATTATGCTGTTGATGTGAGCCATGACCAGTCTTTCAAAGCACTTCATGGCTACAGATGTCAGTGCTACGGGTCGGTAGTCATTTAGGCAGGTTATCTTAGAGTTCTTGGGCACGGGGACTATGGTGGTCTGCTTGAAACATGTTGGTATTACAGACTCAGTCAGGGACATGTTGAAAATGTCAGTGAAGACACTTGCCAGTTGGTCAGCACATGCTCGGAGTACACGTCCTGGAAATCCGTCTGGCCCTGCGGCCTTGTGAATGTTGACCTGCTTAAAAGTCTTACTCACATCGGCTACGGAGAGCGTGATCACATAGTCGTCCGGAGCAGCTGGTGCTCTCATGCATGCTTCAGTGTTGCTTGCCTCGAAGCGAGCATAGAAGTGATTTAGCTCGTCTGGTAGGCTTGTGTCACTGGGCAGCTCGCGGCTGTGCTTCCCTTTGTAGTCTGTAATAGTTTTCAAGCCCTGCCACATCCGACGAGCGTCAGAGCCAGTGTAGTATGATTCAATCTTAGACCTGTATTGACTCTTTGCCTGTTTGATGGTTTGTCGGAGGTCATAGCGGGATTTCTTATAAGCGTCCGGGTTAGAGTCCCGTTCCTTGAAAGCGGCAGCTCTACCCTTTAGCTCAGTGCGGATGTTTCCTGTAATCCATGGCTTCTGGTTGGGGTATGTACGTACGGTCACTGTGGGGGACGACATCATCGATGCACTTATTGATGAAGCCAGTGACTGATGTGGTGTACTCCTCAATGCTGTCTGAAGAATCCCCGGAACATGTTCCAGTCTGTGCTAGCAAAACAGTCCTGTAGCTTAGCATCTGCGTCATCTGACCACTTTTTTATTAACCGAATCACTGGTGCTTCCTGCTTCAGTTTTTGCTTATAAGCAGGAATCAGGAGGATAGAGTTATGGTCAGATTTGCCAAATGGAGGGCGAGGGAGAGCTTTGTATGCGTCTCTGTGTGTGGAGTAAAGGTGGTCTAGAGTTTTTTCCCCTCTGGTTGCACATTTAACATGCTGGTAGAAATTAGGTAGAACGGATTTAAGTTTCCCTGCATTAAATCAATACACATCAATACACATTGAAGATCAGAGTATCAAAGAGTAGCATTCACCAAGTGAACAGGACAGTGGAGTCAGGGAAATCGAGAGGGGAGGGGTTTGCCTCTTCATCAACAACAAATAGTGTGCTGACTCGAGTGCAGTGGAAGTCTCGACCAATCGTTCACCCGTCTTGGAATACCTGATGGTCAGATGCGACCCTTCTACCTCTCAAGGGAGTTTTTAGCTGTTATCGTGACATTCCACCTCAGGACAAGAAAATAACAAGCTGGCACTTAACGAACTGTCCGAAGCTATAAATAAGCAGGAAAACTTGCACCCGGATTCTGCTTTCTTTGTTGCAAGCAATTTTAATTCCACATCATTAAGACATGTGATGCCCATCTTCCATCAACACGTCTCCTTTGCCACTAGGGGTGATAAAGTCCTAGACCACTATTACTCTGCCCACAATTAAGCATACAAGGCCCTCCCGACGTGAGTAAAGTCTTTAATCAGGTCAACACTCGCAATGCCGCGGACCGGACTGTATTCCTGGGCGCGTTCTCAGAGCATGCGCAGAAAAGCTGGCAGACATATTTACGGTCATTTTCAACCTCTCCTTGTACCAGTCTGTAGTCCCCACATCTTAAACTGACCAGCATCATTCCTGTTCCCAAGAACTCTAAGACTTCATGCCACAATGACTAATGTTCTGAAGCACTCACATCTGTAATCATGAAGTGATTTGAAAGGCTGATTATGGCACACCTCAACTCCATCATCCCAGACACCCTAGACCCACTACAATTTGCATACCGCCCCAACAGATCCATAGATGACACAATCTCAATTGCACTCCACACTGCCCTTACCCACCTAGATAAGAGGAAAACCTATTTGAGAATGCTGTTCATTGACTACAGCTTAGCATTTAACACCATTGTCCTCTCCAAGCTCGTCACCAACCTTAGGACCCTGGGACTGAACACCTCCCTCTGTAACTGGATCCTTGACTTCCTGACGGGCCGACCCCAGGTAGTGAGGTTAGGCAACATCACCTCTGCCACGTTTACCCTCAACACGGGTGCCCCAAAGGGGTGTGTGCTTAGTCCCCTCCTGTACTCCCTGTTCACCCATGACTGCGTGACCACGTATGACTCCAACACCATCATCAAGTTTGCTGACGACACGACGGTGGTAGGCCTAATCACTGGCGATGATGAGACAGTCTACAGGGATGAGGTCAGTGACCTGGCAGTGTGGTGCCGGGACAACAACCTCTCACTCAGCGTCAGTAAGACCAAGGAGCTGATCGTTGAGTACAGGAAATGGGGGGGGTTAGCACTCCACATCAACGGGGCTGCAGTGGAGCGGGTCGAGAGCTTCAAGTTCCTCTGTGTCCAAATCACTAAGGACTTAAATTGGTCCACTAACACTCGCACAGTCATGAAGAATGCACAACAGCACCTCTTCCCCCTCAGGAGGTTGAAAAGGTTTGGCATGGGCCCTCAAATCCTCAAAAGGTTCTACAGCTGCACCATTGAGAGCATCTTGACTGCCTGCATCACTACTTGGTATGGCAACAGTACCGCCCTCAATCGCATTGTGCTACAGAGGGTGTTGCGGACAGCCCAGTACATCACTGGAGCCGAGCACCCTGCCATCCAGGACCTCTATATCAGGCAGTGTGAAAGGAAGGCCCAGAAAATCTTTAAAGACTCCAGCCACCCAAGCCATAGACTGTTCTCTCTGCTTCCATACTGCAAGTGGTACCGGTGCATCAAGTCTTGAACAGCTTCTATCCCCAAGCCATAGGACTGCTAAATGGCTACACGGACTATCTGAGTTGAACCTTGTATTTTTCTCTATGCACACTCACATGACTTTACATACTCACACTGACACTCCAACACACACACACACACACACACACTTCACTTCACACAACATGCACACACATTTATACTGACTCTACACTCACGCACACACACTCACATACAATCATCATAAACGCTGCTACTTCTCTGTTTATCACATATCCTAGTCACCTTATCCCTATACATATCTACCTCTATCACTCCAGTATCCCTGCACATTGTAAATATGGTATTGGAACTGACTGACCCTGTTACTTACTTCTCGTGTTTTTCTTATTTCTTATTTTTATTTATTGTTTGTTTTTATTGTACCTTATGTTATTTTTAGTACTAAATTGTACGTAGGCCCGTGTGGCTCAGTTGGTAGAGCATGGCTCTTGCAACGCCAGGGTTGTGGGTTTGATTCCCACGGGCGACATGTATGAGCTCACTACTGTAAGTCGATCTGGATAAGAGCGTCTGCTAAATGACTGAAGTGTAAATATTGATTACTGAGTTGTTGGGTTTAGAGCTTGCATTACTTAAAAAACAGAAGCCTATGCAACATTAACCAATTAAGAACAGTTATGTAACAATGAGGTTCGTACAGTAGGCTATATGCCCAATACATTATCACTGCATATTGGCTATGCTTGAATTGCCCTGCCAATGTTGTTCTTCTCAGACCATTTTGAAATTATATTTTAAAAATTGTAGGTACAGTATATGATCACACTGGTAATAGATAATTTGTTTTATTACGTATGAGGCACAGCTGACTGAGCATAATAATTTGCTTTTGTTTTTTACTGGACTGATGGCCTGCATCTCATGGTCAGTCTGAGGGGAGGGAGGGAGCAGCGGTGAGGCTGCATCTCACCTGACTCATCGTCCCGCCACTCTCCCTCCCTCCATGAGAAAACGGGGGACAGTCTTCCAGCTGATGGCAAAACTCAAGTCGCACTGCATTATTTCTGCCTCATGCACAAATTCATGTTGTTACTCCTATGACCAGAGAAAGCGAAACATTCCTTGATATTAAAAAAGACACAAGCCGCTAATAATAACAACGCACGCTTATCAGAACATTTTGCTATACTCATTCATTGCAGCTGCTTGCAGTGTGAGTGGAAGTAGGGAGAACGTTCATTTTATGGCTTATAAAAGTGTTGAACAAAGTGTTGACACAGCTTAATAACAACTTAAACATGAACTTACTGATACAACAGCAGCTCTTTGCTGTATGCATTGAGTCTCTCTCTAGTCATGGTTTTAAAAGTTATGAAATCTCATAGTATCACTTTACTGTGCATTCGAGGCTTCTTCTGACAGTCTACGGCTTGAGGAAACTGTGCAGACATGGTGATCTGAGCTATGTGATTGGCCAGCGGTAAGCCTATAGGTGCACTTTATTTGCTCTCTGGGCCTTCCGGGTAGGCGGAGTTCTACCTTCAGACACATTCAATGGTTCAAAATGGGAATAATGCCTTCCTGGCGCTAGGGCTTCTGAATCAAGTGCACCTACCACCAACAACACAAAACGAATAAAAACAAATAGGAACGCAAGGCTTTATCGTTTTTTTGTTTTTACAGAAATGTTTGGTGATTGACTAGGAATGGTTTGAAGATCGACCAGTCGATCGCGATTGACTGGTTGGTGGACACTGCTGTACAGGCTTCCTTCTTTTCACTCTGTCAATTACGTTAGTATTGTGGAGTAACTACATGGTGAAAACCTTGAGCGGTTTCATTCCTCTCCGGCAACTGACTTAGGAAGAATGACTGTATCTTTGTAGTGACTGGGTGCATTGATACACCATCCAAAGTGTACTTAATAACTTCACCATGCTCAAAGGGATATTCAATGTCTGTTTTTTTTTACTCATCTACCAATCGGTGCCCTTCTTTGCGAGGCATTGGAAAACCTCCCAGGTCTTTGTGGTTGAATCTGTGTTTGAAATTCACTGCTTGACTGAATGACCTTACAGATAATTGTGTGTGGTACAGAGATGAGGTAGTCATTAAACAATCTGATTAAACAGTATTATTGCACACAGAGTGAGCCCATGCAACTTATTATTTGACTTGTTAAGCACATTTTTTACTCCTGAACTTATTTAGGCTTGCGATAACATAGGGGTTGAATACTTATTGACTCAAGACATTTGTAGTCTATTTCAGAAGAACAGAATAGCATACTCTGAGTTGTCCTTATGTTAGGTCCTGATCTGGCTATGCCATATGGCTGTGGGATACACTAGTTCATTTAGCAGACAAGATTTGCTTAGAATTCCGTGGCATTATTTCATATAATTTTATTGGATGCAGAATACAATTGAACAAAGCTGAATAAAATAGAAAGGATATTTTCTCCAAACGATTTGAGGGAGTGCGCACATGCGGCTATTCTGTGTTGAGTGGTTAACAAAGAAATAGGTACTCCTAAATGCTTAATTTAGAGTTATTAATGTAACTTTAGTTGTTCTACAGATATATGTTTTGATTTTTAATACATTGTAAGGCTGCATGATGCGACTAATGATTATTTGTAAAAAGTCGCTTGAAAGGCATGAGCTCTGCTTTGTTTTTTTCCGCAGGCTGTACACACTTCGTCAGTCTCTCAGTCACAATTTGAGAAGTACTTGATAATGCCTCAGATTTCCCGGCGGCATCCCCATAATGCACCCTAAAAAAATCCATGCCTTTTGTAGCCCTTCTCCGAAGCATCGCTCAACACGGCTCTCCATCACGACTGGTCTTTCTCACAGACTAGAGACAGACACATCGGGGACGCAACTGCACGCGTCCTTATCCAATTCCGAGGTGCATATTGAAGATATCGGAAGAACTGTCCACATTTACTTTTCGTCAGCCAACATGATGAGTAGGCCTAATGAACAGCAAAAGCACTAGCCTATGTCAATCTACTATCCCCCATAGTACAAAAGTTGACCTATTCTGTTCGAAAAATTAATATTCCAAACATAGTCTGGGATGCGATAGATCCCAAATTAATAAAACGACTAGCATAAAATGAGGCTAACGCAACGGATCAGAATTTTTAGCTTATTTCTTCACATTATAAGCGCAGCAATGCGCACACGGCAGTAGGCTATACGCGCAAATGTTCCATTAGCAGGAAAACACCATTCTCAAAAGTGACCACAAATGCGATTATGCATGTAATGCTTTTATTATATAGGTGCATTTTTATGGTAAAAATTATCTTCCCCAAACTTGAAACTCATGCGCTGCTTATGTATGCCAGTTAGGCTCTACAACCTTTATAAAGCGGATTAATGTGCTTAATTTTAAGAAGTTATTTGGCCACTTTAGTTGTGATACAAACCTTATCTTCCCCTGAGCGACTTACAGTTAGTGAGTGCATACATTTTTCATACTGGCCCCCTGTGGGAAACGAACCCACAACCTTGCAACGCCAAGGTTGTGGGTTCGTTTCCAACGGGGGGCCAGTATGAAAAATGTATGCACTCACTAACTGTAAGTCGCTCTGGATAAGAGCGTCTGCTAAATGACTAAAATTTAAAAATGTTATCAAAACATATACAGCTGAAGTCGGAAGTTTACATACACCTTAGCCAAATACATTTAAACTCAGTTTTTCATAATTCCTGACATTTAATCCTAGTAAAAATTCCCTGTCTTAGGTCAGTTAGGATCAACACTTTATTTTAAGAATGTGAAATGTCAGAATAATAGTAGAGAGAATAATTTATTTAAGCTTTTATTTATTTAATCACATTCCCAGTGGGTCAGAAGTGTACATACACTTAATTGGTATTTGGTAGCATTGCCTTTAAATTGTTTAACTTGGTTCAAAGGTTTCGGGTAGCCTTCCACAAGCTTCCCACAATAAGTTGGGTGAATTTTGGCCCATTCCTCCTGACAGAGCTGGTGTAACTGAGTCAGGTTTGTGGGCCTCCTTGCTCGCACACACTTTTTCAGTTCTGCCCACAAATGTTCTATAGTATTGAGGTCAGGGCTATGTGATGGCCACTCCAATACCTTGACTTTGTTGTCCTTAAGCCATTTTGCCACAACTTTGGAAGTATGCTTGGGGTCATTGTCCATTTGGAAGACCCAAGCGTTAACTTCCTGACTGATGTCTTGAGATGTTTCTTCAATATATCCACATAATTTTCCTTCCTCATGATGCCATCTATTTTTTGAAGTGCACCAGTCCCTCCTGCAGCAAAGCACCCCCACAGCATGATGCTGCCACCCTTGTGCTTCATGGTTGGGATGGTGTTCTTCGGCTTGCAAGCCTTCCCCTTTTTCTTCCATATATAACGATGGTCATTATGGCCAAACAGTTATATTTTTGTTTCATCAGACCGGAGGACATTTCTCCAAAAAGTACGATCTTTGCAAACCGTAGTGTGGCTTTTTCATGGCGGTTTTGGAGCAGTGGCTTCTTCCTTACTGAGCGGCCTTTCAGGTGATGTCGATATAGGACTTGTTTTACTGTGGATATAGATACTTTTGTACCTTGTTTCCTCCAGCATCTTCACAAGGTCCTTTGCTGTTGTTCTGGGATTGATTTGCACTTTTCGCACCAAAGTACATTCATCTCTAGGAGACAGAACGTGTCTCCTTCCTGAGCGGTATGATGGCTGCGTGGTCCCATGGTGTTTATACTTGCGTACTATTGTTTGTACAGATGAACGTGGTACCTTCAGGCGTTTGGAAATTGCTCCCAAGGATGAACCAGACTTGTGGAGGTCTACCATTTTTCTTCTGATGTCTTGGCTGATTTCTTTTGATTTTCCCATGATGTCAAGCAAAGAGGCACTGAGTTTGAAGGTTGGCCTTGAAATACATCCACAGGTACACCTCCAATTGACTCAAATGATGTCAATTAGCCTATCAGAAGCTTCTAAAGCCATGACACCATTTTCTGGAAATTTCCAAGCTGTTTAAAGGCACAGTCAACTTAGTGTATGTAAACTTCTGACCCACTGGAATTGTGATACAGTGAATTATAAGTGAAATAATCTGTCTGTAAACAATTGTTGGAAAAATTACTTGTGTCATGCACAAAGTAGATGCCCTAACCGACTTGCCAAAACCATAGTTTGTTAACAAGAAATTTGTGGAGTGGTTGAAAAACAAGTTTTATTGACTCCAACCTAAGTGTGTGTAAACTTCCGACTTCAACCCTAGGCCTTTGGGCTAGGCTACATGAGGTGTGCGACTAGTAAAAACAAAACAAAAATAAGGCTGTTTCTGCCTTAAGCTGGGCATCATTCACAAGTGATAATATATAATTCACAAGTGATAAGCTAATATTGTCACCCATCAGACTATTCTTGATTTAATCTTGTCTTTACATATAGTAAATAATATACACTACCGTTCAAAAGTTTGGGGTCACTTAGAAATGTCCTTGTTTTCGAAAGAAAAACATTTTTTTTGTCAATTAAAATAACATCAAATTGATCAGAAATACAGTGTAGACATTGTTAATGTTGTAAATGGCTATTGTAGCTGGAAACGGCTGATTTTTAATGGAATATCTACATAGGCGTACAGAGGCTCATTATCAGCGATCACCAGTCCTGTGTTCCAATGGCACGTTGTGTTTGCTAATCCAAGTTTATCATTTTAAAAGGCTAATTGATCATTAGAAAACCCTTTTGCAATTATGTTAGCACAGCTGAAAAATGTTGTGCTGATTAAAGAAGCAATAAAACTGGCCTTCTTGAGACTAGTTGAGTATCTGGAGCATCAGCAATTGTGTGTTAGATCACAGGCTCAAAATGGCCAGAAACAAATAACTTTCTTCTGAAACTCGTCAGTCTATTCTAGTTCTGAGAAATGAAGGCTATTCCATGCGAGAAATTGCCAAGAAACTGAAGATCTCGTACAACGCTGTGTACTTCTCCCTTCAAAGGACAGTGCCAACTGGCGCTAACCAGAATAGAAAGAGGAGTGGGAGGCCCCGGTGCACAACTGAGCAAGAGAACAAATACATTATAGTGTCTAGTTTGAGAATTAGGTGCCTCACAGGTCCTCAACTGGTAACTTCATTAAATAGTACCCGCAAAACACCAGTCTCAATGTCAACAGTGAAGAGGCGACTCCGGGATGCTGAACTTCTAGGCAGAGTTGCAAAGAAAAAGCCATATCTCAGACTGCCCATCTTAATCTTTTATTTTTATTAGCCAGTCTGAGATATGGCTTTTTCTTTGCAACTCTGCCTAGAATGTCAATTTCCCGGAGTCGCCTCTTCACTGTTGACATTGAGACTGGTGTTTTGCGGGTACTATTTAATGAAGCTGCCAGTTGAGGACCTGTGAGGCGCCTGTTTCTCAAACTAGACACTAATGTATTTGTCCTCTTGCTCATCACACAAGTGAAGTGTTACTGTCATTTGAGCATCAGTGAGTAACACTACTGTAGTAGTGTACTACAGTGGAAGAAAAGCATTTAACACGTACATACCGGTCTGCTCTGTGTCTAGTGTCATCCAAACTATCTGCGAGGTTGCCAGATTGGTATATCCATATCAGTGCAGCTGGGATTTAGAACCTACAGTACAGATGTATGCAACCGTTTTGAGTAAAAGTTTGACTGCAGTATTTACACAATATGCTTGGATCTCTTGGGTGTGTGTCAGCTTCGGGACAAATAGCACTACTGCTTTCAGCCAGATAAGCTACTGTTAACACAGGGAGGTTATGCTGCAGTCTTTGTCCAATGTTGCCATTCATTCTCATATGCTTAATGAGTGGTGTGCTAGATATGCTATTGTTTAGAGAGGTGATACATTTTTGTTGACAATAGAGACATCTGCTGGGGTATAGATGGGGTATTGTTTGTTGGTTTGTTTGTTTGTTTTAAAGCCCCTAGCCTAATAAGGACGTGTGTTTGTGGAATAGAATGAATGTCTATGTGTGAATGAAGTTCCCTCCTCCTTTTCTTGCCCCCTTCTGTCCCCGTCCATGTCCACCCCTGAGGGCAATATAGGCAGGCATGTTTGTTAAAACAAGGCCCATGCTGCTTCCCTGACACACCTACATGTATACATACAGGGCCGTAGCTACATATGAGGACACTGAGGTACAGACAGACCTCTGTAAAAATGTTTGTATAATAATAAAAGTTGGGGTCTCAAATTACTGTTGAGAGTTAGAATAGTAGAATACACCAGGTTTTGAAAGTTGGTTGTGCATCAGCAGTTTTCCTCTCTCTTTCTCTCTCTTTTCTGTTTGTTACAGTATCTCACTATGGCTTATCCTTCCACGGCCTCACACTGACCTAACCGGTGTCTTCTTTGGGGTTGAGGATTGAGGTCTTGTGTTGTGAAGTTGCTGTGTCAGAATGCAGACAGGGTTATGGTTAGTCTTGCCCTCAAGGAATGTCCATTCCCACTTTAATTTTAATTATTTCTACCAGTGGAAGCACAGCTATAGCTAATTTTGTTTGTTTTCTGACCTCTTTGTCAGGATAGTCTAAACTCTGGGAAAAAAGATGAGTGGAATTATTATGCTATAGGTTTCAGATGTATCGGAGAAATTCTGGTCTCTATTACCTTCTTTATCAGGAAATTCTCTCCTCTACCTCATTTGACTAGTAAGCAAAATTACGTTGAAAAGACGTTGAAAATATGTATTTTCCAGACGATTAAGTTATGTTCATTTTAGGTTCTGAATTAAAGGTGAAAATAAGTGTTTTTCTGACGTTTAAAATATGTATTTCCAGACATGAAAATATGTATTTTCCGTACTTTGAAATCAGTTAATTTTCGGTTCTGAATTAAAGTTGAAAATACGTATTTTCCAGACATTGAAAATATGTCTTCTTTTTTTCAACGTTGAAATCAGGTGAATTTTCTGTTCTGAATGAAAGTTGAAACTACATATTTTTGGTCATTGGTTCTATGGCCAATTTTTAACTGCATATACAGTGGGGGAAAAAAGTATTTAGTCAGCCAACAATTGTGCAAGTTCTCCCACTTAAAAAGATGAGAGAGGCCTGTAATTTTCATCATAGGTACACGTCAACTATGACAGACAAAATTAGAAAATAAAATCCAGAAAATCACATTGTAGGATTTTTTATTTATTTATTTGCAAATTATGGTGGAAAATAAGTATTTGGTCAATAACAAAAGTTTCTCAATACTTTGTTATATACCCTTTGTTGGCAATGACACAGGTCAAACGTTTTCTGTAAGTCTTCACAAGGTTTTCACACACTGTTGCTGGTATTTTGGCCCATTCCTCCATGCAGATCTCCTCTAGAGCAGTGATGTTTTGGGGCTGTCGCTGGGCAACACAAACTTTCAACTCCCTCCAAAGATTTTCTATGGGGTTGAGATCTGGAGACTGGCTAGGCCACTCCCGGACCTTGAAATGCTTCTTACGAAGCCACTCCTTTGTTGCCCGGGCGGTGTGTTTGGGATCATTGTCATGCTGAAAGACCCAGCCACGTTTCATCTTCAATGCCCTTGCTGATGGAAGGAGGTTTTCACTCAAAATCTCACGATACATGGCCCCATTCATTCTTTCCTTTACACGGATCAGTCGTCCTGGTCCTTTTGCAGAAAAACAGCCCCAAAGCATGATGTTTCCGCCCCAATGCTTCACAGTAGGTATGGTGTTCTTTGGATGCAACTCAGCATTCTTTGTCCTCCAAAAAGGCGAGTTGAGTTTTTACCAAAAAGTTATATTTTGGTTTCATCTGACCATATGACATTCTCCCAATCCTCTTCTGGATCATCCAAATGCACTCTTCAGACGGGCCTGGACATGTACTGGCTTAAGCAGGGGGACACGTCTGGCACTGCAGGATTTGAGTCCCTGGCGGCGTAGTGTGTTACTGATGGTAGGCTTTGTTACTTTGGTCCCAGCTCTCTGCAGGTCATTCACTAGGTCCCCCGTGTGGTTCTGGGATTTTTGCTCACCGTTCTTGTGATCATTTTGACCCCACGGGATGAGATCTTGCGTGGAGCCCCAGATCGAGGGAGATTATCAGTGGTCTTGTATGTCTTCCATTTCCTAATAATTGCTCCCACAGTTGATTTCTTCAAACCAAGCTGCTTACCTATTGCAGATTCAGTCTTCCCAGCCTGGTGCAGGTCTACAATTTTGTTTCTGGTGTCCTTTGACAGCTCTTTGGTCTTGGCCATAGTGGAGTTTGGAGTGTGACTGTTTGAGGTTGTGGACAGGTGTCTTTTATACTGATAACAAGTTCAAACAGGTGCCATTAATACAGGTAACGAGTGGAGGACAGAGGAGCCTCTTAAAGAAGAAGTTACATGTCTATGAGAGCCAGAAATCTTGCTTGTTTGTAGGTGACCAAATACTTATTTTCCACCATAATTTGCAAATAAATTCATTACAAATCCTACAATGTGATTTTCTGGATTTTTTTTCATCAATTTGTCTGTCATAGTTGACGTGTACCTATGATGAAAATTACAGGCCTCTCTCATATTTTTAAGTGGGAGAACCTGCACAATTGGTGGCTGACTAAATACTTTTTTCCCCACTGTACATTCTCAACAAAGTAAGCGTTACAGTATATCACAATAATTGTTTTAAAATCCATCTAATATAGGAAAGAGGAGCCAACTGAAGATTGTAACGTAAAATATTTATTATTGGTCCAATCTGTCACATGCACTTATGTTAGCTTTTTCAACTGTCAGCGATGATGTTCAAATTAGTCCAACCTACAGAATAAACCAACAGACTACTTTTTTTTCTTCTTTTCTTCTTGCTATCACTATCACTATGTCACGGATTCTGCCGAGGCTGCCCCTCCTCCTTGCTCGGGCAGGCTTCGGCGTTCGTCGTCACCGGAGTACTAGCTGCTGCCGATCTATGTTCTATGTTTCTATGTTCTACCTGTTGTGGTCTGATTGTCTCACACCTGCAATTACTCCTTCCCTATTTAACCCGGTGGCTCCCATTGTGTTTTGTGCATGTTTGTTATTTCGTTTCGTGTGTCGTTTGGTGAGCGGGTTTACTCCTCCCTGTGTGGAGGTATTTTGTATTTGTTTCTTTACTTGTTAGTAAAGTACGTTTTCATTGAGTTCTGTGTCCTGTGCCTGACTTCGATCCACCACATTATACTGACACTCGTGACACACTATGATAAGTTGTTGTTTATCTACCTTAGTTGAATGCACTGACTGTAAGTCACTCTGGATAAAAGTGTCTGCTGAATGACCAAAATGTAAATGTAAAAACAAACACTTGCAAAGCATGCTGGGTATTATTTTAATGACCTCCACCCCAAACAAGTACAAATGTGACTGACGTGTTCGATTCGGTCTTATGTAGCAAAATTTAAATTATGTTTTTTTACATTGGATAAAAGTAAAGACTCAGAGCTAGAAAATAGTATATCATACACTACAGTTGAGGAACAATGGGAAAGTAATTCTGCTTTGAAAATTGCTAAACTTGTAACCCCATGTTTAAGAGAATGATCCTTGAATGTTTTGGTCTTCCTACTGGAGAGCTCATCTTAGTCTACACCCATTCAACATCGTTCACACCCTCTTAAGCCTTAGCCCCACCCATCTCTTTACAGATTTACACGTGAGAACATGTGCTAAAAGAGTACAGTAGTGTACTAAACAACCAAAGATTTCAAGACTAAAGGCTGGTTTATACTACGTCTATCGACATGTCTTTAGTAGTAGTGACATCATGAACATTCTATTGTCGTCTGACATCAAACTTGTCATTGTCGTTAGGAAAAGTATGAACACAAAAACGACATCGCAGACTGGTGGTCCAAAATAGCATAACTGGTGTATTTTAACCTCTTAAGGATCTGACCCTTTTTTTCAATTTTTGCCTAAAATGACATACCCAAATCTAACTGCCAGTAGCTCAGGACCTGAAGCAAGGATATGCATATTCTTGATACCATTTGAAAGGAAAAACTTTGAAGTTTGTGGAAATGTGAAATTAATGTAGGAGAATATAACATATTAGATCTGGTAAAAGATAATACAAACAAAAAAACATGCATATATATATTTTTTTTCTTATCAGCATTTTTTAAATGCAAGAGAAAGACCACAATATAATGTTGCAGTTTAGGCGCAATTTAGATTTTGTCCACTAGATGGCAGCAGTGTGTGTGCAAAGTTTCAGATTGATCCAGTGAAGCATTGCAATACTGGACTATTTTGTATCAGGTCTGCCCAAATGTGCCTAATTGGTCAATTGATACATTTTCAAGTACATAACTATAGAGAACATACAAAAATGATATGGTAATACAACATGTAAATTGACACACTACCAGGAATGTCATACATGATGGATCATTAGCTTACACAGTAACTTTCACACATCTAGATGGCCGGGTGGGGTGGGTGTGGAGCCAGATACAGCAGGGGTTGAAACTGTAGAACCCAGTTCCTACATTTTAATATAAAAATTGATTTTATCAAACAAATCTATGCTACATTTTTAGGATGACAAATCAGAGCAAGATTACTGAATTTAAGTACATTATTTACCTTCAGATGTGAATGTATCAAACCAGTTGCCATGATACATTTTTTGTGTTGTGCACTCTCCTTAAACAATAGCATGGTATTCTTTCAGTGGCTTGCGAAAGTATTCACCCCCCTTGGCATTTTTCCTATTTTGTTGCCTTACAACCTGGAATTAAAATTGTTTTTTTGTGGGTTTGTATCATCTGATTTACACAACATGCCTACCACTTTGAAGATGCAAAATATTATTTATTGTGAAACAAACAAGAAATAAGACAAAAAAACTGAACTTGAGCGTGCATAACTATTCACCCCCCAAAGTCAATACTTTGTAGAGCCACCTTTTGCAGCAATTACAGCTGCAAGTTTCTTGGGGTATGCCTCTATAAGCTTGGCACATCTAGCCACTGGGATTTTTGCCCATTCTTCAAGGCATAACTGCTCCAGCTCCTTCAAGTTGGATGGGTTCCGCTGGTATACAGCAATCTTTAAGTCATACCACAGATTCTCAATTGGATTGAGGTCTGGGCTTTGACTAGGCCATTCCAAGACATTTAAATGTTTCCCCTTAAACCACTCGAGTGTTGCTTTAGCAGTATGCTTAGGGTCATTGTCCTGCTGGAAGGTGAACCTCCGTCCCAGTCTCAAATCTCTGGAAGACTGAAACAGGTTTCCCTCAAGAAGTTCCCTGTATTTAGTGCCATCCATCATTCTTTCAATTCTGACCAGTTTCCCAGTCCCTGCCGATGAAAAACATCCCTACAGCATGATGCTGCCCCCACCATGCTTCACTGTGGGGTTGGTGTTCTTGGGGTGATGAGAGGTGTTAGGTTGGCACCAGACATAGCATTTTCCTTGATGGACAAAAAGCTCAATTTTAGTCTCATCTGACCAGAGTACCTTCTTCCATATGTTTGGGGAGTCTCCCACATGCCTTTTGGCGAACACCAAACGTGTTTGCTTATTTTGTTCTTTAAGCAATGGCTTTTCTTCTGGCCACTCTTCCGTAAATCCTAGCTCTGTGGAGTGTTTGGCTTAAAGTGGTCCTATGGACAGATACTCCAATCTCTGCTGTGGAGCTTTGCAGCTCCTTCAGGGTTATCTTTGGTCTCTTTGTTGCCTCTCTGATTAATGCCCTCCTGCCTCTTCCGGAAGTTTTGGTGGGCGGTCCTCTCTTGGCAGGTTTGATCTGGTGCCATATTCTTTCAATTTTTTAATAATGGATTTAATGCTGCTCCGTGGGATGTTCAAATTTTCTGATATTTTTTTATATCCCAACCCTGATATGTACTTCTCCACAACTTTGTCCCTGACCTGTTTGGAGAGCTCCTTGCTCTTCATGGTGCCGCTTGGTTGGTGGTGCCCCTTGCTTAGTGGTGTTGCGTACTCTGGGGCCTTTCAGAACAGATGTATATAATGAGATCATGTGACACTTAGGTTGCACACATGCATAGTGGAGTCTTTTGATTAGACATGTAGCAAGCTAGCTAGCTAAACAATTAACCATAATCCCAGCACATAACGTTACTACCCTGCATGAATCTACAGGTAGCTAAAGCTAACCAACTAGGTTCAATGTTAGCAAGCTAGCTAACATTAGGCTATAACTAGCAATGCAAATGGCTCTGAGATATGAATAATATTAATACACAGATCATACACATGCCCGTTGTTAGAAACTTTAGAAACTTTAGCAAATTTATTAAAAATAAAAAACAGAAATACCTTATTTACATAAGTATTCAGACCCTTTGCTATGAGACTCAAAGTTGAGCTCAGGTGCATCCTGTTTCCATTGATCATCCTTGAGATGTTTCTACAAATTGATTGGAGTCCACCTGTGGTAAATTCAATTGATTGGACATGATTTGGAAAGGCACACACCTGTCTATAAAGGTCCCACAGTTGACATAGCATGTCAGAGCAAAAACCTAGCCATGAGGTCGAAGGAATTGCCCGTAGAGCTGTATCGTACTGTACTATACTGTACTATACTTTACCTTTCTGTGCTGTTCTCTACTCTACTGTGCTCTACTGTACTGTGCTGTACTGTGCTGTCCAAACTTGTAAAACATTGACGTCTATGTTTGGGCCTACTCAAGGCCAGCCTGCACCGGACCAAATCTGAACCAATTATAAACGTCTATGTTTGGGCCAAACATAGGCCGGTCCAGACTGGACATCTGTGGACGTTGAAATCAAGGCCTGTACGGACCGCACCAAATCTGAACCAAACATAGACTTCTATCATTGTTTCAGATTTGGTCCGGTCCAAAAATCTAAGTCTGTGGACATTGAAATCAAGGCCGGTCCGGACCGCACAAAGAAAAGAGCTTAGAAAAAGATGTCTAAAAGACGTCGACATTGGTCTGTGATTAGTGGGTTCTGTCATAAGGGAACTACCCTATAAACCATTACTTTTTCTAGTACATTAGCTGACAGATTATTCGAGTGAGCAAACAGCATACATGCACTGTCCTTCTTTCACTCACCCTCATTCTCACCTCCTATCTCTCTTTCTCTCTCCTTCACCTTCTCTCTCTCTCCCAGTATGTCCAGGATGGAGCGACGGTGTTGGTGGTGTTTACTGGTATTGAGCTGCCTGCTCCAGACTTTCTCAGCCCACAGTGACTTTTACACATCCATCGGTGAGGCTCCTCCCTCTCCTATGAAATAGAAACCGGTTGTGAGACAGAAGTTTGGTCTGCCCTCAATGCCCCAATGAAATAAATTATCTGGCTGTCTAAAATATCAAGCACATACTGTGATTGTTATCTACCCGGAAGTTAAATGATATAGTACACAATGTATTCCTTATCACTATGTGTATTATTGGTTTAAATAAGCTTAAAATAAAGTTTGATAATGTGTGTGTGTATTTTCCTCCCTTAGGTCACATGACAGATCTGTTGTACACAGAGAAAGACTTGGTCACTTCACTGAAGGATTATATCATGGCAGAGGAGAACAAGCTGAAGCAGGTCAAACAGTGAGTGTCCAGACACACATGCACGCACGCGCGTACACACACACACTCTCACACACACACACACACACACACACACACACACACACACACACACAAACAGAGTAGCTGAATTGTGTCTCTTCTCCCAACCCTCTCCTAGGTGGGCAGAGAAGCTGGATGTGTTGTCAGCCACAGCCGTGCAGGATCCCGAGGGCTTCCTGGGGCACCCGGTCAACGCCTTCAAACTGATGAAGAGGCTGAACACAGAATGGGGAGACCTGGAGAGCCTGGTGCTGAAGGACACCACAGACGGTTAGACATTATGACACTATGAGGGTCACGTTAGAAGGGATGAAAAGGATGTTGAAAAGTAGTCACAAAGCAGCAACGACAGATAAGTGTTGTTAACATTAGAGATTTGCTGCAATGTTTGTTTGTCTATTGTATGCTCACAGTGAGCATCCTCATGAATGAGGATCTCTCTCTTTCTATCAGGCTTCATCTCTAACTTGACCCTCCAGAGGAAACACTTCCCTACAGATGAGGACCAGACAGGCGCAGCCAAGGCGCTGCTCAGACTGCAGGACACCTACAGGCTGGATACCAACACCATCTCTACAGGAGACCTGCCAGGTAAGGGGTTAGGGAGTGCTAGAGAGAGAACTTGAGGCCTTTTATAATTTGTAAGTTTGAAACCGCTGACTCATCCACAGGAGTGACGCACAAGAGCCCTATGACGGCGGAGGACTGCTTTGAGCTGGGGAAGATTGCCTACACCGAGGTGGACTACTACCACACTGAGCTGTGGATGGAGCAGGCCCTGAAGCAGCTGGACGAAGGAGAGGAGTCCACCGTGGACAAGGTCACCGTGCTGGACTACCTCAGCTATGCCATCTACCAGCAGGGGGAGCTAGGCAGGGCCCTGGAGCTCACCAAGAGGCTGCTCATACTGGGTGAGTTACCCTAACATGGCTCAGAATTAAAGGAGTTAAACTAGGCACACTGGGGGTGGGTGTCAAACTAAGGACACACTAAGACAGTTAAAGGAGTGAAACTGAGAGCACACTGAAGGACCTGAACTGTTAACAAGTGCTAAGGGAATATGATGCCCTCCAGGTGAATCATTGAACGACAGCTGCTGTCCTGTATGCCCAGCATAAACTGGGATAGAGGATTACTCATAAAATGTCCCAGAAGGCAGTAGGATCTGAAGTTAGTGATCCAGATAGTGAGTAGCGCTGAGTATGAATCTTAAAAATGAGACAACGTCTTCCTTGTCTTGTTACTGTATGAGCATCAGTATTTCATCTCACTGTCCCCTCTCTCTCTCTCCTCACTCCAGACCCGGAACACCAGCGTGCCAACGGCAACCTGAAGTACTTTGAGTTTCAACTGATAAAGCAGAGGAAGGCCCAGGCCGAGGAGGCCCAGAAGGAGGGCAAGGTGCGAACGAAGAGACAGACGAGTGATGCCTCCAAGAAGAAGAAGCGCTTCAGGGAGCCTGTCCCAGAGAGGAAGATGTATGAGATGCTGTGTCGAGGGGAGGGCATCAAGCTGGTGAGGAGGAGTTACTCACACACACAGTGAGAGGTTGAGCTCATATAAATGGGTTTAGAGTGTGTGTTAGTGTGGTTGTGCATATGTGTGTTAGTTGAACACAAGTTGTAGTTATCAAAGAGTAATGTCCAATTTCTAGCTCTGTCTCTTCTTGTGTCTTTATCTCTTTATCTCTATGTGTCAATCTATCTGTCCTCTTACCTCCACCCTCCCCCATCTCTGCCTTGTAGACCCCCCGCAGACAGAGCCGGCTTTTCTGCCGTTACTATGACAACCACAGTCACCCCAAGTACCTGTTGAGCCCGGTGAAGCAGGAGGATGAGTGGGACCGGCCCTACATCGTCCGTTACCATGACATCATCTCTCACAGCGAGATCGAGAAGGTCAAAGAGCTGGCCAAGCCCAGGGTGAGTTCCACGCTCTGTCGGGTATGTGTGTGTTACATTGAGGTAATAAGGGTTCAGAAGGGTGTCATGGCCACACAGAAGTGTGTGATGGAAGGGTTTCATGGTTCTACAGAGGTGTAATTTCTGTGTCTTTGCTCTGGGGTAATCAAGATACTCATACTAGTAACTGTCTGACCAGCTGAAGCTGTGTATCTGCAGGGTCGAGGCCACTGGAAGGCAGAACGAATGGGAAATGTTAATGCTAAATATAAACACTCTTGACACAGTATGTATTGATTGAGTCAATGAGTGTTGACTTAAATCAAAGAGCCATGAAAGTGTAGGTAGGTTGAGCCCTTTAAGCCCAGCCAGAGCAGAGGCTGGGGGGTGGAGGTGAGCGATGAAGGTGGTGTCAGGGTATCCTGTAAACACCCTCTCCCTGGCTTACAGCTTCGCCGGGCCACCATCTCCAACCCCATCACTGGTGTGCTCGAGACTGCCCCATACAGAATCAGCAAGAGGTAAGGCACAGCCAGGTGCAGGCAGCAGGAGAGGAGGGGGTCAAGGGGAGGGGTGGAGCAGGAGGGGGGTACACATAACCCCTCTCCCCATTCTCACCGCACCTCAACCCCCTCCTCTTACACCTGCCACTGGCCTATGCCTCTGAGTCCGGTCCGTATTCCTCCCTCCCTCCTAGGCTTGAAGACTCCTCTGCAGAAGCACAGAATCTTACTTTGACTAGACCCTCCTCCACGCTCTCTCTCAGACTAATTTTCTTAGTCTAACCATAAGTCAGATTCTAGAAGATTCCAGGGGCACTCTAGAAGTTCAGAGTATGTAGGAGTGTAGGGCCTGAATGTGGTGAAAATGTGTTTCTGCTCAGGAGT
The DNA here is from genome assembly GCF_020615455.1 of Coregonus clupeaformis. Lineage (NCBI taxonomy): Eukaryota > Metazoa > Chordata > Actinopteri > Salmoniformes > Salmonidae > Coregonus > Coregonus clupeaformis. The sequence goes on from NC_059192.1 coordinate 60,395,096, forward strand.
TACTGCTGCTCTTGGATTTTAACCCAGTGGAGGGGGAGGAGGATAAAACATATAGGTGTAAAGATTAAGTTGTTGATATTAACATAGTTGCTTTTGACCAACTACGGGTGTGTCAGGAGCAGTCCTTTTCACAAATCCTCTGTTCCTTTTATCACTAATGTAATCACTAGTTTAGTATTTAGTATTCTCCTAAACTAGAGAATAAACCATTAAGTGATACTAACCTTGGGTTAAAGGACTGGCCTTGAAACAACCCCTGGCATAATGTCGGAATAACATTGACCAGATCTGCTTATCTCTCCTCTCTCTGTTTCTTTCACTTCCCATTTCCCTCTACTTAATCTATTTTTTTGTTGTGTGTGTTACTCCTCTCTCTCTCTGTCATTTGTTTATTTCCTTGTTTTTTCGTGTGCCCTGGGGAACTAGCTAAGGCGTGCCACAGTACATGACCCCCTAACTGGGAAACTCACCACGGCTCTGTACAGAGTCTCCAAGAGGTAAGGGGTCAAAGGTCATAATACATTAGGGGCTCCAGAGACCCCCCATCCCCTCTGGTCTCTATCCATCCCATCCCATCCCATACCACCCTGACCTGCCCTGCATCCCCAGGACGTCCTATCCAGGTTTTGGCATGTCTTTGAGTCAGTAGGGCCACGTCACCACCTTTTTCTGCAGTGAATCTATGCTGCTCTCTTACAATCAGGTGAATGAGCTCATTATGGCTTCTCTCCTCTTCTTCATCTGAGGCCACAGTGTTTCTGTGCAGACAGGGCCAATGACACCTCAAGTTCCATATCAGCCGGTCTGAAGCAGTTCCCCTCTCACACACATCCACAAACACTCTCTTTCTCTCTCTCTCTCTCTCTCTCTCTCTCTCTCTCTCTCTCTCTCTCTCTCGCTCTCTCGCTCTCTCTCTCTCTGATGATTCTGATGAACAGTGAGTGCCCCCTTGTGGAGATCTAATACACCCACACAACCTCCATCTATGGTAAGACTACTAGATTGTAGGGGAACATGCCAGTCTTAAATCATAGTTACTTAAAAACCTTTTTTTAAATAGGACCAACCATTCCACACCCATACCACCCTACGTCACTTTATTTTTTCTGTCCCTGCCTATTACTGTGTATGAGTGCTTATTTGTGTGTTTGCTAGAGTGTGTGCATGTGTCTGCATGCAAGTATATATGTGTGTGTGTGTCTGTCTGTCTATGTCTGCGTCTGTGTGTTCATGTGGAAGTATGTGCAACTGTGTGTGTGGTGAACTGAGCGTGAACCTCATTTGAATTGACCAAGAGGTCAAAGTGGGAGAGCAGTCACAGCAGGGGAGAGAATTTGTAGGAAGAGAGACTTTTTGACCTAACCACCACTGTATCATGCCCAATTAATGTTTTACTGTCTTCACTCCCCCAACAGCAACTTCTAATACATCACTTTACTCACACACACATAGACTAACACTAATCTTAGTTTTGAATTTGGCTAATCTTATAAAGGAATTTCAGTATTAAGTAATACAGAAAGTGTATTTTATTGGCTGAGAGATTCAATAATGTATCTAATAAAAAGGTATGGTGTGTGGAGAGCAGATGTCTGAACCTATGCCTTTGGCCTGGACCTCATCCCGATGCTGTAAACTCAAACTCCAGCCCCCTGGCCTTGAAAACATTGCGGCCACAACTGCTACAACTCTCACTTCATGCAGTGTAGGCAAATCTATTAAACAAAGAATCCACCTTAAGAATGCTATGTTCTGTGGTTTTACCATTTTTATTTGCACACTGTGCCTCGTGGTGCATGACCCAGAAAAACGACTACAAAATAATGTTGTGGTCCATAAAATGAGAGATGTAAGAAATTGTGATGTCTTTATATGATATATGATAGAAGTAATTGCCATGACCCCCAGTCAGAATGACTCCCTCCCTATTGGAGTGGGCAGTTTAGACTACTGGGCCTTGGGGGATGGTGAAAGGCTGGTAGTGTTCACTAAAAGCATAAAAAATACTCTCCTCTGGTGCCCCTTAAGTCATCAACCAAGCCTATGTGACCTCCAGAATTCTCCCAAGCCACATGATGACCGCAAACTGAGAGCTTCAACCTATAGAAGGCATACGTTCTTGAAAAATAGATTAAAAAACACAACTTTATTTTGTTACTCCTAAACTTCAGACACTCCCACCACTGTATGCTGAGCTGATTGGAGACTATCGGGCCGCTTTCTCCTCTTCCTCTCTCAACGCTCCTCCCACTGCTCATCTATCAAATGCACGTAACGCATTAACCTGCTGTAGTTTATATATTTCATCTTCAGCAGTAGCTTGCAGAATGGTTCGTCAAGTTTCTCTCTCTCCTATACTGTTCATCAGTAATAACTATTGTACTATAGTGACTCTACTGCCCCCCTATGACAATTCATATACCCTGTATTTGACCTGTTCTCCATTAACCCCTGTGTCCTTCCCCTGTCCCAGTGCATGGCTGACAGCATATGAACACCCATTGATTGACCAGATCAACCAGCGGATTGAGGACCTCACAGGACTGGAGATGGACACTGCAGAAGAGTTGCAGGTACAGTGTGTGTGTTTGTGTCATTGTTTGGGATTGTTGACGGTTACATTTCCAATATTAATGATCTCACTATTCTCATTTTTTTGCTTTGCAGGTTGCAAACTATGGTGTGGGAGGGCAGTATGAGCCCCACTTTGACTTTGGACGGGTTAGTATTGCCCTGCAGCCCTGATATATAAGTGCACATATTATTGCTGTAAGACGTTTTTGGATTACACATAGGATGTGCCATTTTTGCTCATAATGATCATGTCATGATAACCTAGTTTCTCTCTCTCTCTACAGAAAGATGAGCCTGATGCATTTAAAGAGCTGGGAACTGGAAACCGCATAGCAACCTGGCTCTTCTATGTGAGTATCTCTATATGCATGGGGACTGCTTCCTTCTTTGCCCCCACACCCCTAAAAGAAATACATTAGGTAAGATTCCAATAAGATAATAGTGGATGACTAGTTATTGTTTTCTCGGTTCTAGATGAGTGATGTGGCAGCGGGAGGTGCTACAGTATTCCCAGATGTGGGTGCTGCAGTATGGCCGAAAAAGGTGACTAAATGCTTATGAGCGTGTGTATTTGCAGCCTATGTGTATGAGCGTAGTTACATAGTTCCCTGTAACCTCTCTCTGCTGTGTGTGATGTATTTCAGGGGACTGCAGTGTTCTGGTATAACCTGTTTCCCAGTGGAGAGGGAGACTACAGTACGAGACACGCAGCCTGCCCAGTACTGGTGGGCAACAAGTGGGGTGAGTTTGTGTATCGAAACCACCTACATTTATCTCTGTAAATGTTTATGACACTGTTCTAACTACCTTTACAGTCAGTCATTTACTTTTTTCAGGTAATCGTTGTTTTGGTCTTCTCCAAGTTATCTCTGATATATTGTAGACTGTAGTACTGTAGACATTATACCAGACCAGGCTATGGCAGCGAACATCTTTCTCTATCTTCTTTGTCACCCTCAGTATCAAACAAATGGATCCATGAACGAGGGCAGGAGTTCAGACGACCCTGTGGCCTGAATGAGACTGCATGATGAAGGGTGAAGGCTTTCCTTCCACACCCCTCCTCTATCCCTCTGTTCCTCTTGCACCCCAGGACCTGAGAACACTTCTGCGGATGACAGGCTATGAAAAGGGGGCCATGGGCATCCCTCCTCCTCCTCTTCCTCCCTCCCTCCCTCCCTCCCTCCTTCATTCGCTCCTTACCCCCACTCTGAACCTCTCTGAGCCCAGGATGTTTTGGGGCTTTCAGCTTGGACAGGATTAGTGGTTTTCTGACTGACATGGTGCTCTCAAGGCTGTTGGATATGTCTCAAATGAACACATCAACCTTATGTCTTTGTTTGCACTCTTTATGGACTCTGTGTGTTTCAAGTCACTCCAGTTTATACTAACATAACTCTCTCACAAACATACCACACACACAGACGTACACTCCAACACTCCCACGTACTGCACAGACAATCTTATCTGATGTTTAACTGTTCATAGCTGGGGTATAATTTGTTTCTTGTTTTTAAGACCTAGGTTTGGTTTGGTATTGGACTGACTTTGGATTTGAATACTCACTCACATTTTAGACAGAACATTTGATTCTTTGGAAATACACATGAGGAACTCTTCCGCATTTGTGTGAAGGAAAAGAGGGAGGGAAGAACATGGTGTCTTTAAAATCTTGGCAAATTCACTCAGATTCATGCAACCTTAGGGGATATCGATGTGGGCCCATAAAAGAAGACAAGCAAAATAATTGCTGGTGTTATTCCCACTGAAAAGTATTGTGAGCCATGTTTTTCCGTGGCCCATAGGAAGGCCTGTGACCCATACCAAATGTTTATTTATGCAATACTATCTGGGGGCCTCAAGGAAGAAAGATTATATTTATAACTGTCAAAATTCACCCATTTTGTGTTTGTACGTCCTTTCAAATGTGCAGGAATATTTTCGGAAGTGTGAAATTAACGTTTTCTACAGAAATAAAGTATATTTCTGCCCACCTAAGCAATGTTATTTTTTTTTATTCTCATGAACTACATTTCTGAAGCCCTCAGTTATGACCCCTGAATGTTGAGCTGGGTATTTTGTAGGCCATTTGATGATTTATAAAAGCTACTCTGGATGTGAGAGATGCTATGTACTGTTTATGTGTGAGGGAGGAAGAGAAAGTGTGTGTTTGCTGTCAGCTGTTGGAACACGGGGCCACGTCAGGACACTGGCCTGGCTCCAGGTTGATTGGAAGAGAGGAAGCTTTTATGGAACAGTTAAGGAGGAGGCCTCGGTTTGTGTTTGTGAATGAAAGAGTGTGTTTGGTTTAATCAGAAATACATTATTGTGTGTGTGTGTGTGTGTGTGTGTGTGTGTGTGTGTGTGTGTGTGTGTGTGTGTGTGTGTGTGTGTGTGTGTACACATGTGTGTTAAGTCATGGCTAGGACCTGCTTGCTGTCACCTCAACCTTGGCTTATTAGAGTCCAGAACACTTATTATCTCTGAATGTATTATTACAGATGATAGCCTTTGAAACAATGAGTTATCATTACACCAATATAACTATCCATCTTACAATCATACTGATATTATATTCATGAAACGAATACTTATCTGCCTGCCTGTGTGTGTGTGTGCGTGTGTGTGCACGCGCGCCGGTGGGTCTGTGAACAGTAGAGCAGTTTGCTCCCCATGTATAGGGCACTGAAACCCTGCGCGCCTGTCACGTGACCTGTCAGTACTTATTGATATCAACGCTTGTCCGGCTGTGGCAACTGCGGCCAGACCGAACACCGGCAAGCGTGAATGAGAGAGAGGGAGTGAGATAGAAAGAGCAGGAGAGTGGAAGTTACCCATCCCAGGTCAATAATTCAATTATCAGAGTGAAAACACATAGGGATATTGGAAGACAAAAACGCAGTGAATTTGGGGGAATACAAATACTTAGGACGCAATGATGACCCAAATAGAGACGACGGTGCATTATGATAATGGTTTCGGAGATGAGGAGGACTACATGATACAGGAGGATGAGTGGGACAGGGACATGTTGCTGGACCCTGCCTGGGAAAAACAGCAAAGAAAGGTAAGTCGAGAGAAGATGACGACATGCACATAACCAATTCAACAAATTAACTTTACGCACTGCAGTACTCCACGCACCGGATTTGGAGACAGTAATTTTTATTTTTTTTGCATTTCCAATTTTTTAAATTAATTAAATATTGAGTTATTCACGTTGAGCTCAGACTTCTAAGCGCTCTCTGGTTCCTGGTATTAGGTTCAGCCGGAGCCAGGGATCTGTCTTGGCTCCAGTTGACGGGAATATTGACCGACAGATGCGATGGGTACCAGCTAACAATAGCTCAATGAGCAGCACTTGAAACTGTTGCCATTCCACTGATACGCGAGGAATGTGAACTGTCAACAGATGCTTCTTAACACATTATGATGTGCTTGGGATTAGAATGAATGCTATATCTAATTTTAACCTCGAGACCAAAAGGCATTATAGTGGGTTAATCCAGTGTCCTTGGTGTGGAATCTTTTTGTTTATAGAGACCACAAATACTGTACCAATCATCTGAATATAGGCCCCCAACTCAGGAGCCTATCTGTCAACTGGTCTAAAACAGAATGAGGTTACAGTATGTCTTCCTTCAGAAATGCTCAAACTTTATTGTCATGGAAGAGGATGAAATGTGTCTCAACTATCTTGGTTTAACAAGGCAAAACAAATATTTATTTTGTGGGTATTTTAGGTACATGCTAATTAAGACGTATAGGCCTACCGAGGGCCTTCTGCATGGTATATGCATGGCATAGGTGGATAGCAGTGTTGACCACGTGGGATTTGTTTTCAGTTTTCAGTACCTTCTCTGACATCTTAAGTAAGGCTCTATATTAGCTTTCCCTCCACTTTAATCCTATTACCCAGTAAGAGCCACCGGGGAAGACATTGCTGCCCTCAAATGAGACCTGCTGGCAACCTGAACTGTCCTTACCTTTGTAAACTAACATGTCAATTAGGCTACCATGTTCTAGCACAGGCTAGGTGTGCCACCTGACTCTACCAGGTGCCACCTGATTCAGCCGGGTTTGGTGAACAGAGGCAAATTAGACATGATTCTTGGAACCAAGAGTGAAAATAATGAATAAACAGCCTTCAACCAGTTAATGTGTTTGAACAACTCCTTCAATGACAGGGTTGGTCCCTATTGGACATGATTCATGAATATATTTAGCTCTGATCATTAGGGCTGTTGGAGGGAGGAAGGGGTTTGGCGGGGTAGGATCTGGAGGACCAGCCATGTTTAATGAGGGGGCAGCAGTTCAATGTCACATACACTTTGGTCTGTTTTGTCATGCTGCGTCTTTTGTTCCAAAGCCTCTATTATTCCTAATTTAGACAGGCATTCCACCGGGCAGCCTCTCCAGGAGGGTGGCGTTAACCCACAGCCCTCTGGGGGACCAAGCTGTGTACTATAAGAACTTAAGGTTCTTAAGGGCCAGAAGATCACTCCCCTAGTCATGCTGTGTGGACTGGAATGGCTTGAAAACACAACATGTCACTGAAGCATATAAAACATTCCCTGTGTTTACGCACAGTACAGTCAACACTGTGTAGATGAAAGCTGGTGGCAAATTGACAGATCACATTCCTGGTTAATGTAAGGAGTCTAATTGAGGCTGATCCAGTAAGGCATTTTGAGAAGGGATGTTCAATGTATCCCATTCAATATACTGTAGATCACTCCCAGTTTGTGACACATCCAAGAATTGACACATTTGGGTTTTTCAATTAAGGCCCATAGCCCCCACCCGTTTTAGCCTTTGCCCTTTCGGTATTCACATACCGTATCTGGAACGACTGGATAGATAGTGAAAGCAATATGGCGATAGCTCCACTTATCATTTTTGATTATCAGACACTTGTTAACATTTTGGTAAAAGTGTGGCTTTTTTCTTTTCAAAGAGAAACACGTGAGAGAAGAATACACTGTATGCATGTGACATTTTCCTCTAATCTTGATATTCAGTTAAAATGTTTTCTTTGTGTCTTTTATCACTAGGGCCACCAGAGCAGGCTAAATTTAACTCCTTATATCATCAGGAATGTGAGCTGGGGTCTTCTCAAAGCCTTCATCTATACAGTGTTGATCGCCTGTGGGCTCTGTTTGCTATTGTGAGATAGAGTGACTTAATATAAACATAGCAGAAGAGAGTTGTAATATTGAAGTCATGCATAAGGATACAGTAGAAAGCATAAACATTATCGGAGCACAAATTATTTTATCCTTTACAATAGGCAGTAGGTTGGATGGAGGGAAGGTGTAATTTGAAACCAAGGGGTTTGCTGACCCTCAACAAGTAGGTTAATCTCAATATGTGGCACTTGCCATAGGGACCACAGTCATCACAATTTATGGCCTCTGGCTAAGTCATGCTAAGCTGTTATCTTATAGTATGTTACTACCAGGCTATACACTTACAGTAGCTACCTTCATAAAGTATAGATGGCAAACTTTCAACTGGGAAGGGTATATGAGCCTTCCAATTGGAAAAGTTAATGTAAAATAAACTGTAAAGTTTTAAAACATTGTGGAACATTCTACCCTTGATGAATAAGACCCTTGATGGAAAACTCACTCAAGGTTATCTGATTAGCTCACAGAAAGTCTCTACAATCAATGCTCAACCTCATCCTAATTTGAGGTCACCGCATCAAAGTTATGTGACATTTACATTGTACTATTTGTATTTTCCTCACCAAAACATCATTTTATTTTGTAGACCTTCACAGCTTGGTGTAACTCCCACCTGAGGAAAGCAGAAACACAGATTGAGAACATTGAGGACGACTTCAGGAATGGCCTCAAACTCATGCTTCTCTTGGAAGTAATTTCAGGTATTGTTTGTTGAATATATAGTTGATAGTTGAATACATTGATTGGTAGTCACAGAGAGTTTAATGCTGTTTGCTCCTTCCCTCAGGTGAGAGGTTACCCAAGCCTGACAGAGGGAAGATGCGTTTTCACAAAATTGCCAATGTCAACAAAGCCCTAGACTTCATCACCAGCAAAGGAGTGAAACTTGTCTCTATTGGAGCTGAAGGTGATCTTTTATTCGGCCCGTACTTCCCCTGTTGGCAGCTCAGTATCTCTTGATTAATTTGATTAATCCATTATCTAATTCACTGAAGCAGTTCTTACTCTAATTATGTGTTGGATCTGATGGTAGTGGGATGTTTTCTCCTCAGAAATTGTGGATGGTAACGTTAAGATGACTCTGGGAATGATATGGACCATCATCCTCCGCTTTGCTATCCAGGACATCTCTGTAGAAGGTAATATACAGTGCCTTGCAAAATTATTCATCCCCCTTGGCATTTTTCCTATTTTTTTTGCATTACAACCTGTAATTAAAATGGATTTTTATTTGGATTTCATGTAATGGACATACACAAAATAGTCCAAATTGGTGAAGTGAAATGAAAAAAAGTACTTGTTTCAAAAAATTCTAAAACATAAATAACGGAAAAGTGGTGCGTGCATATGTATTCACCCCCTTTGCTATGAAACCCCTAAATAAGATCTGGTGCAACCAATTACCTTCAGAAGTCACATAATTAGTTAAATAAAGTCCACCTGTGTGCAATCTAAGTGTCACATGATCTGTCACATGATCTCAGTATATATACACCTGTTCTGAAAGGCCCCAGAGTCTGCAACACCAATCAAGGAGCACCACCAAGCAAGCGGCACCATGAAGACCAAGGAGCTCTCCAAACAGGTCAGGGACAAAATTGTGGAGAAGTACAGATCAGGGTTGGGTTATAAAAAAATATCAGAAACTTTGAACATCCCACGGAGCACCATTCAATCCATTATAAAAAAAATGGAAAGGATATGGCACCACAACAAACCTGCCAAGAGAGGGCCGCCCACCAAAACTCACGGACCAGGCAAGCAGGGCATTAATCAGAGAGGCAACAAAGAGACCAAAGATAACCCTGAAGGAGCTGCAAAGCTCCACAGCGGAGAATGGACTATCTGTCCATAGGACCACTTTAAGCCGTACACTCCACAGAGCTGGGCTTTATGGAAGAGTGGCCAGAAAAAAGCCATTGCTTAAAGAAAAAAATAAGCAAACATGTTTGGTTTTCGCCAAAAGGCATGTGGGAGACTCCCCAAACATATGGAAGAAGGTACTCTGGTCAGTTGAGACTATAATTGAGCTTTTTGGCCATCAAGGAAAATGCTATGTCTGGTGCAAACCCAACACCTCTCATCACCCCGAGAACACCATCCCCACAGTGAAGCATGGTGGTGGCAGCGTCATGCTGTGGGGATGTTTCTCATCGGCAGGGACTGGGAAACTGGCCAGAATTGAAGGAATGATGGATGGCGCTAAATACAGGGAAATTCTTGAGGGAAACCTGTTTCAGTCTTCCAGAGATTTGAGACTGGTACGGAGGTTCACCTTCCAGCAGGACAATGACCCTAATCATACTGCTAAAGCAACACTCGAGTGGTTTAAGGGGAAACATTTAAATGTCTTGGAATGGCCTAGTCAAAGCCCAGACCTCAATGCAATTGAGAATCTGTGGTATGACTTAAAGATTGCTGTACACCAGCGGAAGCCATCCAACTTGAAGGAGCTGGAGCAGATCACCACCTCAAGCTGAACCTCGGCAAGACGGAGCTGCTCTTCCTCCCGGGGAAGGACTGCCCGTTCCATGATCTCGCCATCACGGTTGACAACTCCGTTGTGTCCTCCTCCCAGAGTGCAAAGAGCCTTGGCGTGACCCTGGACAACACCCTGTCGTTCTCCGCTAACATCAAGGCGGTGACCCGATCATGTAGGTTCATGCTCTACAACATTCGCAGAGTACGACCCTTCGCAGAGTACGACCCTTACACAGGAAGCGGCACAGGTCCTAATCCAGGCACTTGTCATCTCCCGTCTGGATTACTGCAACTCGCTGTTGGCTGGGCTCCCTGCCTGTGCCATTAAACCCCTACAACTCATCCAGAACCCCGCAGCCCGTCTGGTGTTCAACCTTCCCAAGTTCTCTCACGTCACCCCGCACCTCCGCACACTCCACTGGCTTCCAGTTGAAGCTCGCATCTGCTACAAGACCATGGTGCTTGCCTACGGAGCTGTGAGGGGAACGGCACCTCCGTACCTTCAGGCTCTGATCAGTCCCTACACCCAAACGAGGGCATTGCGTTCATCCACCTCTGGCCTGCTGGCCCCCCTACCTCTGCGGAAGCACAGTTCCCGCTCAGCCCATTCAAAACTGTTCACTGCTCTGGCACCCCAATGGTGGAACAAGCTCCCTCACGACGCCAGGACAGCGGAGTCACTCACCAACTTCCGGAGATACTTGAAACCCCACCTCTTTAAGGAATACATGGGATAGAATAAAGTAATCCTTCTACCCCCCTTACCCCCCAATTTTATATATATATATATATATATATATATATATATATATATATATATATATATATATACAGTGGGGAGAACAAGTATTTGATACACTGCCGAATTTGCAGGTTTTCCTACTTACAAAGCATATAGAGGTCTGTAATTTTTATCATAGGTACACTTCAACTTTGAGAGACGGAATCTAAAACAAAAATACAGAAAATCACATTGTATGATTTTTAAGTAATTAATTTGCATTTTATTGCATGACATAAGTATTTGATACATCAGAAAAGCAGAACTTAATATTTGGTACAGAAACCTTTGTTTGCAATTACAGAGATCATACGTTTCCTGTAGGTCTTGACCAGGTTTGCACACACTGCAGCAGGGATTTTGGCCCACTCCTCCATACAGACCTTCTCCAGATCCTTCAGGTTTCGGGGCTGTGGCTGGGCAATACGGGCTTTCAGCTCCCTCCAAAGATTATCTATTGGGTTCAGGTCTGGAGACTGGCTAGGCCACTCCAGGACCTTGAGATGCTTCTTACGGAGCCACTCCTTAGTTGCCCTGGCTGTGTGTTTCGGGTCGTTGTCATGCTGGAAGACCCAGCCACGACCCATCTTCAATGCTCTTACTGAGGGAAGGAGGTTGTTGGCCAAGATCTCGCGATACATGGCCCCATCCATCCTCCCCTCAATACGGTGCAGTCATCCTGTCCCCTTTGCAGAAAAGCATCCCCAAAGAATGATGTTTCCACCTCCATGCTTCACGGTTGGGATGGTGTAGTTGGGGTTGTACTCATCCTTCTTCTTCCTCCAAACACGGCGAGTGGAGTTTAGACCAAAAAGCTCTAATTTTGTCTCATCAGACCACATGACCTTCTCCCATTCCTCCTCTGGATCATCCAGATGGTCATTGGCAAACTTCAGACGGGCCTGGACATGCGCTGGCTTGAGCAGGGGGACCTTGCATGCGCTGCAGGATTTTAATCCATGACGGCGTAGTGTGTTACTAATGTTTTTTTTTGTGACTGTGGTCCAAGCTGTCTTCAGGTCATTGACCAGGTCCTGCCGTGTAGTTCTGGGCTGATCCCTGTCACGATCGTCTTGCAAAGATGCGGACCAAGGCGCAGCGTGAGATGCGTACATATTTTATTTAGTACACCACAGCGAACAAAACAACAAACGATACGTGAAGTCCTACGGTACAAACACAAACCAAAAGGAACAAGAAACCACACCAAACGAATGCCTTACGGCTACCTAAGTATGGCTCCCAATCAGAGACAACGAGCTTCAGCCGTCTCTGATTGGGAGCCACCCTGGCCAACATAGAAATACAAAAACTAGAAACTCACACCCTGGCTCAACATACGAGAGTCCCCAGAGCCAGGGCGTGACAGTACCCCCCCAAAGGCACGGACTCCGACCGCGCCAACCAAACACAACAGGGGAGGGACCGGGTGGGCACTCCGCCTCGGCGGCGGATCCGGCTCCGGGCATGACCCCCGCTCCCTCTCTAACCCCCCAAAGCGCCCCTGGTCCGGTCTGGCCCTGCTGGCCGGAGCTGGACTGAATACTGGTGGAGTGGATTGCTCTAGCTCCGGAGTGGAGCAGCTGACCGGTGCCGGACCAGACACCGGTGGAACAGGCACGGGCTGTACCGGACTGACAACGCGCACCACAGGCTTGGTGCGGGGAGCAGGGACAGGCCGGACCGGGCTGACGACGCGCACCATTGGCTTGGTGCGGGGAGCAGGGACGGGCCGAACCGGGCTGACGAAGCGCACCACTGGCTTGGTGCGGGGAGCAGGAACAGGCCGGACAGGGCTGACGACGCGCACCATTGGCTTGGTGCGGGGAGCAGGAACAGGCCGGGCCGGGCTGGCGACGCGCACCATTGGCTTGGTGCGGGGAGCAGGAACAGGCCGGGCCGGGCTGGCGACGCGCACCATAGGCTTGGTGCGGGGAGCAGGAACAGGCCGGGCCGGCTGGCGACGCGCACCATTGGCTTGGTGCGGGTAGCAGGAGCAGGCCGGGCCGGGCTAGCGACGCGCACCATAGGCTTGGTGCGGGGAGCAGGAACAGGCCGGACCGGGCTGGTGACGCGCATCACAGGCTCGGTGCGAGGGACAGGAACAAGCCGGACCGGGCTGGGAACACACACCACTGGCCCTACGCGGGGTTCAGGAACGGGCCGGACCGGACTGGCAACACACCCCAGTACCTCTCGCCGTGCCTCAACACTCTCCTTCCCCCTGGTGACCAGTGGCCCCCGTAACCTGGCGGCCTCCTCTGCTAACCGCTCTATTGCGGCCTCCCGCTGCCTCGTCGTCCACGGCGTGAGCCCCCCCCTAAAAATTTTCTGGCCATCTCTCTCCCCCGTGGACCCGGCCTCCATGGCTCTCGCCAGACTCTCGCTCATCTGCTCCCACGTCCAACCTCTCTCCTCATCACGCTGCTTGACCCAGTCGTGGTGGTTTCTTCTGTCACGATCGTCTTGCAAAGATGCGGGCCAAGGCGCAGCATGAGATGCGTACATATTTTATTTAGTACACCACAGCGAACAAAACAACAAACGGTACGTGAAGTCCTACAGTACAAACACAAACCAAAAGGAACAAGAAACCACACCAAACGAATGCCTTACGGCTACCTAAGTATGGCTCCCAATCAGAGACAACGAGCTTCAGCCGTCTCTGATTGGGAGCCACCCTGGCCAACATAGAAATACAAAAACTAGAAACTCACACCCTTGCTCAACATACGAGAGTCCCCAGAGCCAGGGCGTGACAATCCCTCACCTTCCTCATGATCATTGATGCCCCACGAGGTGAGATCTTGCATGGAGCCCCAGACCGAGGGTGATTGACCGTCATCTTGAACTTCTTCCATTTTCTAATAATTGCGCCAACAGTTGTTGCCTTCTCACCAAGCTGCTTGCCTATTGTCCTGTAGCCCATCCCAGCCTTGTGCAGGTCTACAATTTTATCTCTGATGTCCTTACACAGCTCTCTGGTCTTGGCCATTGTGGAGAGGTTGGAGTCTGTTTGATTGAGTGTGTGGATAGGTGTCTTTTATACAGGTAACGAGTTCAAACAATTGCAGGAAATACAGGTAATGAGTGGAAGGCTTCTTAAAGAAAAATTAACAGGTCTGTGAGAGCCGGAATTCTTACTGGTTGGTAGGTGATCAAATACTTATGTCATGCAATAAATTGCAAATTAATTACTTAAAAATCATACAATGTGATTTTCTGGATTTTTGTTTTAGATTCCGTCTCTCAAAGTTGAAGTGTACCTATGATAAAAATTACAGACCTCTACATGCTTTGTAAGTAGGACAACCTGCAAAATCGGCAGTGTATCAAATACTTGTTCTCCCCACTGTATATATATACAGTGAGGGAAAAAAAGTATTTGATCCCCTGCTGATTTTGTACGTTTGCCCACTGACAAAGAATTGATCAGTTTATCATTTTAATGGTAGGTTTATTTGAACAGTGAGAGACAGAATAACAAAAAAAAAATCCAGAAAAACGCACGTCTAAAATGTTATAAATTGATTTGCATTTTAATGAGGGAAATAAGTATTTGACCCCCTCTCAATCAGAAAGATTTCTGGCTCCCATGTGTCTTTTATACAGGTAACGAGCTGAGATTAGGAGCACACTCTTAAAGGGAGTTTTGTTACCTGTATAAAAGACACCTGTCCACAGAAGCAATCAATCAATCAGATTCCAAACTCTCCACCATGGCCAAGACCAAAGAGCTCTCCAAGGATGTCAGGGACAAGATTGTAGACCTACACAAGGCTGGAATGGGCTACAAGACCATCGCCAAGCAGCTTGGTGAGAAGGTGACAACAGTTGGTGCGATTATTCGCAAATGGAAGAAACACAAAATAACTGTCAATCTCCCTCGGCCTGGGGCTACATGCAAGATCTCACCTCGTGGAGTTGCAATGATCATGAGAACGGTGAGGAATCAGCCCAGAACTACATGGGAGGATCTAGTCAATGATCTCAAGGCGGCTGGGACCATAGTCACCAAGAAAACAATTGGTAACACACTACGCCGTGAAGGACTGAAATCCTGCAGCGCCCGCAAGGTCCCCCTGCTCAAGAAAGCATTTATACAGGCCCGTCTGAAGTTTGCCAATGAACATCAGAATGATTCAGAGGAGAACTGGTGAACGTGTTGTGGTCAGATGAGACCAAAATCGAGCTCTTTGGCATTAACTCAACTCGCCGTGTTTGGAGGAGGAGGAATGCTGCCTATGACCCCAAGAACACCATCGCCACCGTCTAACATGGAGGTGGAAACATTATGCTTTGGGGTTGTTTTTCTGCTAAGGGGACAGGACAAATTCACTGCATCAAAGGGACGATGGACCGTCAAATCTTGGGTGAGAACCTCCTTCCCTCAGCCAGGGCATTGAAAATGGGTAGTGGATGGGTATTCCAGCATGACAATGACCCAAAACACACGGCCAAGGCAACAAAGGAGTGGCTCAAGAAGAAGCACATTAAGGTCCTGGAGTGGCCTAACCAATCTCCAGACCTTAATCCCATAGAAAATCTGTGGAGGGAGCTGAAGGTTCGAGTTGCCAAACGTCAGCCTCAAAACCTTAATGACTTGGAGAAGATCTGCAAAGAGGAATGGAACAACATCCCTCCTGAGATGTGTGCAAACCTGGTGGCCAACTATAAGAAACTTCTGACCTCTGTGATTGCCAACAAGGGTTTTGCCACCAAGTACTAAGTCGTGTTTTGCAGAGGGGTCAGATACTTATTTTCCTCATTAAAATGCAAATCAATTTATAACATTTTTGACATGCGTGTTTCTGGATTTTTTTGTTGTTATTCTGTCTCTCACTGTTCAAATAAACCTACCATTAAAATTATAGACTGATCATTTCTTTGTCAGTGGGCAAACTTACAAAATCAGCAGGGGATCAAATACTTTTTTCCCTCACTGTATATATATTGTAAAGTGGTTGTCCCACTGGCTATCATAAGGTGAATGCACCAATTTGTAAGTCGCTCTGGATAAGAGCGTCTGCTAAATGACGAAAATGTAAATGTAAATGATTCCCAGTGTTTTTATACTGCAGCTACCTTCTTGGCCAGATTATTTGTACTGACTTCCTGGTTTAATTAAATAGAGATCTCACTGGGGAATATTGCTGTTGAACAAATATTTCTCTCTCCTTTCAGAAACTTCTGCAAAGGAAGGCCTTCTCTTATGGTGCCAGAGAAAGACTGCCCCATACAGAAATGTCAATGTCCAGAACTTCCACGTTAGGTGAGAAGACTTTTGAGGCTTTGCCTAACCCTCTAGAGTCTAAGCCCTGTGTAAACTGGGGGAGGTGTTCTACTAAGCTATATGGAATTGTTTTAAGAAGGTAATACCAAGGATAATTTTGCTATTTGATTTTGAATGTTAAAACTCGAAGTTGAACTAATATGTATTTTTCAATTGTATTATATTCTGTGCTAATGTGTTAGTACTAAGTAATAAGAGAGGCAAAGCCTGCACACACTATAGCTCTCTAGGACCAGTGTTGGTGACCTCTGTTTTACTCAGTTATCATGCCAATCTGACCTCTGACCTGGTTCTCTCTGCTGCCTGCTGGTGAAGCTGGAAGGACGGACTGGCCTTCTGTGCCCTGATTCACAGACACAGACCTGACCTCATCGACTATGCTAAGCTCAACAAGGTCTCTCGTGTGTCCCAAACACTAACCATGATGGTGTCAAGTGCCTCCCACATACTAACAGAGAAGGGTTCCCTATGTCCAGAATATTAACTCCAGTCTTTTCACACAGCATGGATTAAAAGAAAGTTATGATGTGGATGGATTGACTTGAGAAGTAGAAATAAGAGAGTGCTTCATTATGTTTAACTCAGGGGTTCTCAAACATTTTGGGGCCGGGGACACCTTTTTTATTAGCAAATTTGTCAGGGACTCCCTCATAATCAGAACACAACTCGAGTGCATTAAAAATGGCCTACAAGGACTTTTACAGTACATGGCTGGACAAAGCTAGTCTCAAAATAACATTTAAAAGGCCGCCTCTTGGCATTGGAGAGAAAATGTTGCAGTTTTCAAAACAATTTCCTGCAATTCTACACATTTTGCCATGAGGCAGAGAGAAAACTGTGCAATTTTAAAGCTTAAATTACAGTACATTTATGTTGGTGTAGTACTGTGAATACCAATATCTCTGTGAGCCTCCCAGGTCCATGTTGCCCAGGGTTAAGAACATACATTGGAGATCAACAATATTACATTTAATTGTATTGTATTACACACTTTCAACTTATTCCACGGATCCCTTGACCCAAAAAAATGAAATGTAAAAAAATATATATACAGTACATATATTGTATTTTGAGATCTGGCCGCTGACCCCCTGTAGTACCTCCATGCACCCCACTTTGAGAACCCCTGATTTAACTCACGCAATCGCTCCCTTACTGATTTCTGCATTCACTGTCTTACTGACATGCTCACCTGACTGACCCACCATTGTATAAAGCTGGAAGGATGGGTTAGCCTTCTGTGCCCTGATACACAAACACAGGCCAGATCTAATCAACTATCAAAATTTGAAGGTATCGTATGTGTAGGTACAGCAGTGAAATCTCATAAAAGTAGACTTTGTTGTGTGTAGAATTTGTGTGCTATGTGTAGTAGTAGGCTATCCTAGACGTATCGTTTGTCTGGTACACTCTAGGGTTGGGCGGTACCAGATTTTCACATCATCATATCATCCTTCTCTCATCCCAGGATTTACGGTATTACCGCCTTAGTACACAAGGGGGCACTAAAAACAAACAAAAATAAATTAATACAAACTATTACCAGAATGCTAACAAATTAGCGCAAGTACTAGCGAATTTCCATAGATGCTACTAGCTAAATATGCTAACAAGCTCAAACTAAATAAAAACAATTTGCAAGGACAGGCAATCCAACTCATCAAGTTATACATACAGTGCATTCGTAAAGTATTCAGACCGCTTGACTTTTTCCGCATACGTTTATTTTATTATTTTTTATTATTTTTTTATACTGGCCCCCCGTGGGAAACGAACCCACATCCCTGCCGGCCAAACCCTCCCCTACCTTGGACGACGCTGGACCAATTGTGCGCCGCCCATGGGTCTCCCGGTTGCGGCAGAGCCTGGACTCAAATCAGGATCTCTAGTGGCACAGCTAGCAATGCCATGCAGTGCCTTAGACAACTGCGCCACTCGGGAATCTACACACAATACCCCATAATGACAAAGAAAAAAACGTTTTTTATACATTTTTGCAAATGTCTTAACAATAAAACACGAAAATGCCTTATTTACATAAGTATTCAGACCCTTTGCTATGAGACCTGAAATTGAGCTCAGGTGCATCCTGTTTCCATTGATAAGCCTTGAGATGTTTCTACAACTTGATTAGAGTCAACCTGCATCCACATCACTGAGAACCTGACATGGTACCTCAACATCACAACTCTGGTCAAGAAGGCGTAACAGCACCTCTACTTCCTCAGGTGGCTGAAGAAATGTGGCATGTCCCCCCGGACGCTCTCCAATTTCTATCATTGCACCATTGAGCGCATCCTGACTGGCTGCATCACAGCCTGGTATGGAATCTGCTCCGCTCTCAACTGCAAAGCCCTTCAGCAGGTGGTGAAGAAGGTCTAGTCCATCACTGGGGCCAGGCTCCCACCCATACAGTACATTTAGTCCAAGCAGTGCCTGAGGAAGGCTCGCAACATCATCAAGGACCACACACAACCCAGCCACGGACTGTTCTCCTTTACCGTCTGGCAAACGGAATTAAAGCATTGGGTCTCGGACAACCAGGCTCAGAGACAGCTTTTACCCGCAAGCCATCAGACTGCTGAACACCTAAACCGGGACCGACCACCTCCACACCAATAGTCTCCTTGCACTGACTCTTCGCACCTTAGCACACATGCACTCACTCACACATTCACTCACACACACTTCTACACATGCCACCTTTGGTCTCTTGGCCCTTCCACTCCTACAGGAGGGCAGCTCCCACTAAGCCCAGTCCAAGCTCTTCTCTGTCCTGGCACCCCAATGGTGGAACCAGCATCCCCCTGAAGATAGGACAGCAGAGTCCCTGCCCATCTTCCGAAAGCACCTGAAACCCTACCTCTTCAAAGAGTATATTAAATAATCCCTCTCCTCACTTCAGCTTTTTCCAAATACAGTTGAAGTCGGAAGTTTACATACACTTAGGTTGGAGTCATTAAAACCAGTTTTTTAACCACTCCACACATTTCTTGTTAACAAACTATAGTTTTGGCAAGTCGGTTAGGACATCTACTTTGTGCATGACACAAGTAATTTTTCCAACAATTGTTTACAGACAGATTATTTCACTTATAATTGTCACGCCCTGGCTCTAGGGACTCTTTTATGTTGAGCCAGGGTGTGTAGAGTCTATGTGTTGTGCTCTTTGTTTTACATTCTAGGTCTTGTATTTCTATGTTGGCCAGAGTGGTTCCCAATCAGAGGCAACGAGTGTCAGCTGTTGCTGGTTGTCTCTGATTGGGAACCATATTTAAACAGTCTGTTTTCCCTCAGTGTTTGTGGGATCTTGTTCCGTGTTACTAGTAGGTTTTGTTTGAGCTAAGGACGTCACGTTATCGTTTTGTTGTTTTTGTTCGTGTTATCCTTCAGATTTAATAAATATGTTTGCATTCAACGCTGCGCATTGGTCCTCTGTTCCCGACGATCGTGACAGAAGATCCCACCAAAACTGGACCAAGCAGCGTGTCCAGGAGCCATCGCCAGGGGAATCGCTAGCAGATCTCCGTGGCAACCTCGACTGGGTCAAGCCTAGTGAAGAGCAGAGAGGGTGGACTTGGGAACAGTGGAGGAAGAGTCTCGACTGGGTCAAGCCAAATGAGGAGCAGAATGGCTGGAGTTGGAAGCAGAAGAGCGAGAGTTGGGCGAGAACTATAGAGGCCTGGCCCACGGGGAAGAGAGACCCCCAGAAAATTATTAGGGGGGGGCTCACGCCGTGGACGACGGGGCAGCAGGAGGCCGCGAGGGAGCGGTCTAGCGGGTGTACAGAGGAGGCCGCCAGGTTAAGGGGGCCACTGGTCACAGAGGAGAGGGAAAGTGTGGAGGCACGGCGAGAGGTACTGGGGTGTGTTACCAGTCCGGTCCGGCCCGTTCCTGATCCCTGCATAGGGCCAGTGGTGTGTGTCCCCAGTACGGTCCGGCCCATTCCTGATCCCTGCATAGGGCCAGTGGTGTGTGTCCCCAGTACGGTCCGGCCTGTTCCTGTTCCTCGCATCGAGCTTGTGGTGCGTGTCGTCAGCCCGGCCCGGCCTGTTCCTGCTCCCCGCACCGAGCCTATGGTGCGCGACGCCAGCCCGGCCCGGCCTGTTCCTGCTCCCCGCACCAAGCCTATGGTGCGCGTCCCCAGCCCGGCCCGGCCTGTTCCTGCTCCCCGCACCAAGCCTATGGTGCGCGTCGCCAGCCCGGTTCGGCCTGTTCCTGCTCCCCGCACCGAGCCTATGGTGCGCGTCGCCAGCCCGGCCCGGCCTGTTCCTGCTCCCCGCACCGAGCCTATGGTGCGCGTCGCCAGCCCGGTCCGGTCTGTTCCTGCTCCCCGCACCAAGTCAGTTGTGCGCGTCGCCAGCCCAGCCCGGTCCATTCCTGCTTTCCGCACCAAGTCAGTGGTGCGCTTCGTCAGCCCGGCTCGGTCGGTTCCTGCTCCCCACACCAAGCCTATGGTGCGCGTCCCCAGCCCGGCCCGGCCTGTTCCTGCTCCCCGCACCAAGCCTATGGTGCGCGTCGCCAGCCCGGTTCGGCCTGTTCCTGCTCCCCGCACCGAGCCTATGGTGCGCGTCGCCAGCCCGGCCCGGCCTGTTCCTGCTCCCCGCACCGAGCCTATGGTGCGCGTCGCCAGCCCGGTCCGGTCTGTTCCTGCTCCCCGCACCAAGTCAGTTGTGCGCGTCGCCAGCCCAGCCCGGTCCATTCCTGCTTTCCGCACCAAGTCAGTGGTGCGCTTCGTCAGCCCGGCTCGGTCGGTTCCTGCTCCCCACACCAAGCCAGTGGTGTGCGTTGTCAGTCCGGCACGGCCCGTGCCTGCTCCACCGGTGCCTGGTCCGGTACCGGTCAGCTGCTCCACGTCGGAGCTAGAGCAATCCGCTCCACCAGTGTTCAGTCCAGCTCCGGCCAGCAGGGCCAGACCGGACCAGGGGTACTGTGGGGGGTTAGAGAGGGAGTGGGGATCATGCCCAGAGCCGGATCCGCCGCCAAGGCGGAGTGCCCACCCGGTCCCTCCCCTGTGGTGTTCTGTTGGCGCGGTCGGAGTCCGCACCTTTGGGGGGGAGGGTACTGTCACGCCCTGGCTCTAGGGACTCTTTTATGTTGAGCCAGGGTGTGTAGAGTCTATGTGTTGTGCTCTTTGTTTTACATTCTAGGTCTTCTATTTCTATGTTGGCCAGAGTGGTTCCCAATCAGAGGCAACGAGTGTCAGCTGTTGCTGGTTGTCTCTGATTGGGAACCATATTTAAACAGTCTGTTTTCCCTCAGAGTTTGTGGGATCTTGTTCCGTGTTACTAGTAGGTTTTGTTTGAGCTAAGGACGTCACGTTATCGTTTTGTTGTTTTTGTTCGTGTTATCCTTCAGATTTAATAAATATGTTTGCATTCAACGCTGCGCATTGGTCCTCTGTTCCCGACGATCGTGACAATAATTCACTGTAACACAATTCCAGTGGGTCAGAAGTTTACATACACTAAGTTGACTGTGCCTTTAAACAGCTTGGAAAATTCCAGAAAATGATGTCATGGCTTTAGAAGCTTCTGATAGGCTAATTGACATAATTTGAGTCAATTGGAGGTATACTTGTGGATGTATTTCAAGGCCTACCTTCAAACTCAGTGCCTCTTTGCTTGACATCTTGGGAAAATCCTTGGGAGCAATTTCCAAAAACCTGAAAGTACCACGTTCATCTGTACAAACAATAGTAAGTAAGTATAAACACCATGGGACCACGCAGCCGTCATAACGCTCAGGAAGGAGACACGTTCCGTCTCCTAGAGATGAATGTACTTTGGTGTGAAAAGTGCAAATCAATCCCAGAACAACAGCAAAGAACCTTGTGAAGATGCTGGAGGAAACAGGTACAAAAGTATCTATATCCACAGTAAAATGAGTCCTATATCGACATAACCTGAAAGGCCGCTCAGCAAAGAAGAAGCCACTGCTCCAAAACTGCCATAAAAAAGCCATACTATGATTTGCAACTGCACATGGGGACAAAGACTGTACTTTTTTGAGAAATGTCCTCTGGTCTGATGAAACAAAAATATAACTATTTGGTAATAATGACCATCGTTATGTTTGGAGGAAAAAGGGGGTAGCTTGTAAGCCGAAGAACACCATCCCAACCGTGAAGCACGGGGGTGGCAGCATCATGCTGTGGGGGTGCTTTGCTGCAGGAGGGACTGGTGCACTTCACAAAATAGATGGCATCATGAGGAAGGAAAATTATGTGGATATATTGAAGCAACATCTCAAGACATCAGTCAGGAAGTTAAAGCTTGGTTGCAAATGGGTCTTCCAAATGGACAATGACCCCAAGCATACTTCCAAAGTTGTGGCAAAATGGCTTAAGGACAACAAAGTAAAGGTATTGGAGTGGCCATCACAAAGCTCTGACCTCAATCCTATAGAAAATTTGTGGGCAGAACTGAAAAAGCTTGTGCGAGCAAGGAGGCCTACAAACCTGACTCAGTTACACGAGCTCTGTCAGGAGGAATGGGCCAAAATTCACCCAACTTATTGTGGGAAGCTTGTGGAAGGCTACCCAAAACGTTTGACCCAAGTTAAACAATTTAAAGGCAATCCTACCAAATACTAATTGAGTGTATGTAAACTTCTGACCCACTGGGAATGTGATGAAATAAATAAAAGCTTAAATAAATAATTCTCTCTACTATTATTCTGACATTTCACGTTCTTAAAATAAAATGGTGATCCTAACTGACCTAAGACAGGGAATTTTTTTAGGATTAAATGTCAGGAATTGTGAAAAAATTTAGTTTAAATGTAATTGGCTAAGGCTTTTGTAAACTTCCAACTTCAACTGTACCCTGGTATATGGTATATAAGGTATAGCTTCCAAGCCTAGTACACTCTCAGAAAAAAAGTACAGAATTGTACTTAAAGGGGTACAAACACTTGTCACTGCAGTGGTACCCTGTAAGGTAGGTCTATTGTAGTGTTAGTTATAGGTACATAATTGTACCCTTGCAGTTTGTACCTTAAAATAGCCAATAGTGCACCTTTAGGGGACAAGATAGTACAGTGCCTTGCAAAAGTATTCATCCTCATTGGCATTTTTCCTATTTTGTTGCATTACAACCTGTAATTTAAATGGATTTTTATTTGGATATCATGTAATGGACATACACAAAATAGTCAAAATTGGTGTAGTGAAATGAAAAAAATAACTTGTTTCAAAAAATTCTAAAAAATAAATAACGGAAAAGTGGTGCGTGCATATGTATTCACCCCCTTTGCTATAAAGCACCTAAATAAGTTCTGGCGCAACCAATTACCTTTTGAAGTCACATAATTAGTTAAATAAAATCCCCCTGTGTGCAATCTAAGTGTCACATAATCTGTCACATGATCTCAGTATATATACACCTGTTCTGAAAGGCCATAGAGTCTGCAACACCACTAAGCAAGGGGCACCACCAAGCAAGCGGCACCATGAAGAGCAAGGAGCTCTCCAAACAGGTCAGGGACAAAGTTGTGGAGAAGTACAGATCAGGGTTGGGTTATGAAAAAATATCAGAAACTTTGAACATCCCATGGAGCACCATTAAATCCATTATTAAAAAATGGAAAGAATATGGCACCACAACAAACCTGCCAAGAGAGGGCCGCCCACCAAAACTCATGGACCAGGCAAGGAGGGCATTAATCAGAGAGGCAACAAAGAGACCAAAGATAACCCTGAAGGAGCTGCAAAGCTCCACAGCGGAGATTGGAGTATCTGTCCATAGGACCATTTTAAGCCGTACACTCCACAGAGCTGGGCTTTACGGAAGAGTGGCCAGAAAAAAGCCATTGCTTGAAGAAAAAAATAAGCAAACATATGGAAGAAGGTACTCTGGTCAGATGAGACTAAAATTGAGCTGTTTGGCCATCAAGGAAAATGCTATGTCTGGCGCAAACCCAACACCTCTCATCACCCCGAGAACACCATCCCCACAGTGAAGCATGGTGGTGGCAGCATCATGCTGTGGGGATGTTTTTCATTGGCAGGGACTGGAAAACTGGTCAGAATTGAAGGAATGATGGATGGCGCTAAATACAGGGAAATTCTTGAGGGAAACCTGTTTCAGTCTTCCAGAGATTTGAGACTGGGACGGAGGTTCACCTTCCAGCAGGACAATGACCCTAAGCATACTGCTAAAGCAACACTCGAGTGGTTTAAGGGGAAACATTTAAATGTCTTGGAATGGCCTAGTGAAAGCCCAGACCTCAATCCAATTGAGAACCTGTGGTATGACTTAAATATTGCTGTACACCAGCGGAACCCCTCCATCTTGAAGGAGCTGGAGCAGTTTTGCCTTGAAGAAATGACTGTGAATAGATTAAGAAAATCTCTTTATAGGGCAATCAATCTATCCATTGTTTTTTGGGAATAGACAGGAAAATTGAAGCCCTGGGCGGCAGGTAGCTTAGTGGTTAAGAGTGTTGTGCCAGTAACCAAAAGGTCGCTTGTTCTAATCCCCGAGCCGACTAGGTGAAAAATCTGTCGATGTGCCCTTGAGCAAGGCACTTAACCCTAATTGCTCCTGTAAGTCGCTCTGGATAAGAGCGTCTGCTAAATGACAAAAAAAAACAAAAAAAACAATTGATAGATCTGGGAAACCCAAACCATTCAGAATGTTGTTTAATTCAGAAAAGGTTTTAGTAGAGGTGTCCCCCCTCTCCCTCGTACATATGCACGTGGACACACACACACACCTGCACACACACACAAATACACATCTCTATATGCCCCCCAAACACTCCCATGCATGCATTGGGCCCAGACAGGCCCTGTCAGCTGTCGTGTCTGTCTCCAGGTGAGTGGGCTCAGTAAGCCCTGAGTGTTAGCTTGCTGAAATGTCTCCATGTGGGGAACAGACCCATAGGTATCGGCCGGCCCTGGATCTCTGCAGCTGCCACTGTCCTGTAACAGGCTTTCCCCCTCAGCCAGCGTCAGTGGAACAGATTTAGGACAATACCAGCAGCATGAGCACTCTAATCCCACTAAACACACTGACTCACCCTACTCCATTAGTGAGGAGACCCTTACTGACTGTCTGTCACCTGTTTGGTTAATCACTGGGTGCAGGACAGTTTGTAATCTGGTTTCAAATACTTTACATTTGCACGTTTTCTCGTATTAAAAGTAAATGAAAAGATTACTCTTTCTTAGTTTTAAAAAGTGTAATGGTGCTAAGGTGGTGTACAGTAGTTGAAATACAGTTATACGCTAACTGCTATGCAACAAAATAATTGGAAAGTATGTTTCTATAATACTGATTATTTTCAAGGATGATCCTATGGGGAACCTGAACCTGGCCTTTGAAATAGCAGAGAAGCACCTGGATATTCCCAAGATGCTGGACGCAGAAGGTAATGTCTTCTAAGGAAAATCAAGTTTAGAAAATCGGCATTAGCTATAGGCATCTTGTTCTGCTCATTATGAAAACATAAACCATCTTATTTGGTACTGTAATGGTGGGAGTCAGACTATAGGCTTTGTTGCAGAATTGTCTGGAGGAGATTGCCAGGAGGATTGTCTGTATTTGTATGCACATTGTAATGATAAAGTCCTATGTGCCTGGTGTCCCCACAGATTTGATAAGTGCAGCAAGGCCAGATGACAGGACTGTTATGACCTATATGTCCAGTTTGTATCACACATTTGCAGTGGTACAGAAGGTGAGGGCACATTGATGCGTTAGTCCTAGTGTCAATGTGACCTGGTCAAGTTTTAGGTCCTTGTTTAGACCCCTTGGCCATAGACCACCCCAAATTCCCTCCAGGATAGCCCTGGGCTAAGACGTTCAGGTGTGGAGTTTCTATCTGTGGTCCTTCTCCTCTGTCAGTGCTCTTGTGTTTCCTGTCCCCACCTTCAGTGTCTTCCTCCTTCTCTACTTGTCGTCTGTCACCCTCTTCTGTCCCTCCCTCCACACTGTAGACATCATCAACACTCCCAAGCCTGATGAGAGAGCTATCATGACCTATGTGTCCTGCTTCTATCATGCTTTTGCTGGAGCCGAGCAGGTATACAGCTTGCACCATGAACAATTTGAATCGAGTTTGTGAATGCAATGTGTTATGGGTAAAATACCTCAAAACCATTTGATGATGATTACCATGTGTCAATCATTCCACTTAAAAGAAGCACACGATAATCCAATCATTCAAAGTTTCTAAGGCCTTATTACCCTATCACTACCAAAAACACATATCCTGGTATGTCCTCTTTGCTAGCCTGCAAGTTGTTTGACATCATAATTCTACTAAGTTGGGTAAATTGTGAGTTTGACATTGACATGCATGTTTTTGAAACGATGCACACAGATTGCATTAAAGATATTACTTAAATGGTGTGCGTGTTGGTTGGGTGGGGTGTAATTGTATGAGGAATTGCGTTATATATGCGACAAGAACCAATTCACCTCACCTCTCTTTCCTCCCTGACCTCATCTGTCTTTCCTCCCTCCCCTTGGTAGGCTGAGACGGCAGCCAACAGGATCTGTAAAGTGCTGGGTGTGAACCAGGAGAATGAGAAACTGATGGAGGAGTACGAGAGGCTGGCCAGTGAGGTAAAGCATACTTTTGGATGTATGCTTTCATATTGGTGAACTCTCTTAGGAGACATACTTCTACCCCAATTTGAAAACTCAAAAAGTCCACCGTCTCACATCCCTATACACACAAACTCGCAGGAATGGAATTTCCAAGTATTCAAATCAAATTCAATGTCCAATTCAACTTAATTGAATTGAGAGGAATAACAACACACAAATCACATAGCTCCACTCCATCACTACCCTCTGTATTTCGTAGCTACTGGAGTGGATCCGCCGGACCACCCCATGGCTGGAGAACAGGGCTGCAGAGAAGACCATGGTTGAGATGCAGAGGAAGCTGGAGGATTTCAGGGACTACCGCCGCATGCACAAGCCCCCCAAGGTGCAGGAGAAGTGCCAGCTGGAGATCAGCTTCAACACCCTGCAGACCAAGCTGCGCATAAGCAACCGGCCCGCCTTTATGCCCTCTGAGGGAAAGATGGTATCTGTAAGTGTTAACACCCAACATTCAATTATAAATCATATAAAACTGATGAAACACAAGCCACCAGTCAAAGTACAGTAGTTATAGATAGCTATGGATATAGGTCATCCAAGGTAAAGACCAAGGCACTCTTTGCTAGTTTTGACCCGTGTCTGTGTGTCTCTATGTGGTTGTAGGACATAAGCAGTGCATGGCAGGGGCTGGAGGGGGCCGAGAAAGGTTATGAGGAGTGGCTTCTGACTGAGATCCGCAGGCTGGAGAGACTGGACCACCTGGCTGAAAAGTTTTGCCAGAAAGCCACCACCCATGAGACCTGGGCTAGTGGTCAGTCTGGGCTATTATTGTCTGTCTGTCTGTGGAGTGTTTACTTATGTCCCTGGTATGTCTAGAGTTTGACCTTTGAATGTAAGTGATTAGCTCCAAATCCTTTGAGAGTTTTCAATGGGAAAATGTCAGAGTAAATCTAAAGCATTTGTTTTGACTAATGGGAGGTTCTCTCTCTCTCTCTCTCTCTCTCTCTCTCTCTCTCTCTCTCTCTCTCTCTCTCTCTCTCTCTCTCTCTCTCTATCTCTCTGACCAAGGTAAAGAGCTGATTCTATCTCAGAAGGACTACGAGACGGCCACCCTGACGGAGGTGCGGGCGTTGCTAAGGAAACACGAGTCGTTTGAGAGTGACCTGGCTGCTCACCAGGACAGGGTGGAGCAGATCGCTGCCATCGCACAGGAGCTCAAGTACGGACCCTTCCTCTAACCCTCACTCCTAACCATCATCCCTACCATGTCCAATTCATAAAATCATGGCTTTGACAAGGAATACAATCTGCATTCTACTTAAAGGAAAACTACACCCAAAAAACATATTTAGGTATTTGTGTCATTAGTCCATTGTTGATATAGTCCCAAATGTTTTGCATGTCAGCAATCAAGTTTTCAAAATATAGATCTATCAAAATACATAAATATGGTATGATGCACTTTACCTACGGCTGGGCAATATGGCCAAAATGTCAAATCACAATATTTGTATAATTTTTGACGGTATGACGGTATTAAATGTTTTTTAATAATACAAGTTCAGTACAGTACAGTACACTCTAACTTAAAATGAAACCACTTTCTGTCAAAATTAGAAACATGTAATATCTGAAAATGTAGCTCGTGGACTATGTTACCCGTATTCATCATGCATGATGGACGCGTCTCCCTGTCACGGATGCCATGGTTGCCCTTAGTTTGAAGATATAATCCGGACACAGGATCTGGGATCTGTGGGACCATCTCTTTAGCTATCAGACTCTAATTCCACTGATTTCAAAACTCGACCCTCCAGAAAGTGGAGAGCAACACGTATGCAGCTCCACTACACAATACATTTTAAAAAAGCAGCGTTAAACTGGATTACCTACACATACTGACCAGCTCAAATAGACAGAAGCATGCTACATGGCAGACCAATCTGAACTCCTCTCTCGGCATGTCCAGCCAACTCATTATCTCAGCAAATCATGGCTAGTGGGAAGGTTGCTGTCTTTTTCTGTGGCTTAACCAACTAGGCTTGTAATTGCACAATTTTATTCGTATTTACAGATGGCATACAAGTTTGTTATTAAGACACATGAAAGTTCACATGTTCCAGAAGGCATTTCTGCCAAAAAATGCATTTTGAAAAAAGAAAAGTTTACGTTCAAATGGCTCTCCTGTGAAATAGTGACCCACGACATACGCCGAGTTTTCTGAAACGAGTCACATTTGTCATCATTTCTACATTGTGCCACGTTTGTTTTGTCTTTGTATGCCTCTATTTCGTTATTTAGTCCCTTTTCCTTTATCAGCCTAATTATTCTCCTCTATGAACATGTATTTTCAATGGATTCAATTGCAGTTCTTACTTCAATGGATTAAATTGCAGTCGAACGATTTCCGGGGGTCTCTAATTGACAAGCTTGTGCTCTCGAAGTTGTTGACTTGTTGTGCTAGCAAGTTAGCTAGCAGTTTTCAGCTGTTAACAGTTTCTTACTGGCAATAAAAATGTATGATTGCCATAATTTTTTCAGAGTCATTGCTGAATTATTTAATGTAACAAATCAAACATTAAAATACTGTTAGAGAAGGTACAGTAAAAATCAAAACCCGTCCATGCATCAGTACCAGTATATAGCTAGTAAATCCCGAGTGGCGCAGTGGTCTAAGGCACTGCATCGCAGTGCTAGCTGTGCCACTAGAGATCCTGGTTTGAATCCAGGCTCTGTCGTAGCCGGCCGCGACCGGGAGACCCATGGGGTGGCGCACAATCGTCCAGGGTAGGGGAGGGAAAGGCTGGCAGGGATGTAGCTCAGTTGGTAGAGTATGGCGTTTGCAACGCCAGGGTTGTGGGTTCGATTCCCACGGGGGGCCAGTATGAAAAATAAAACAAATAATGTATGCACTCACTAAATGTAAGTCACTCTGGATAAGAGCGTCTGCTAAATGACGTAAATGTAAACTGCTCAGCCCTAGATTGACCTGTATGTTTCCTGTGGTGTTGTGCAGTGAGCTGGACTATCATGGTGTGGCTGCTGTCAACCAGAGGTGTCAAAGCATCTGTGATCTGTGGGATCAACTTGGTACATTGACCCAGAAGAGGAGAGAGGCTCTGGAGGTGAGTGGAGGGGGTTGAGGTTTGGGACGTGATATGCTATATTCCCAGCTAAACTGGGCTAAACTGCTGTGCCCAGTGAAAAGCAAGCCGGCACAGTACATCTTGGTAGTGTGAAAAGAGAACCAGTTCCATGAATCCAGCTGAGAACTGAGGAGATAAAGCAGTGAATGACGTAACCTTAAGGTGGGGTGGAGTGTTCACAGGACAGCTTAATCCATAATAAAGCTACATCTATATTCTATTGAGATAGCTAGAGATGGGGTCTTGGGAATGAATACACAGCTTATTGAGGAAGGTGGGATTATTGGTTGCCCACTAAGTCTGCTGACAGAGATAAGGGGATGAACTGAAGGCACATTCATGTAGATATGGCTGCCTGTCCAATATCTGGATGGCAGGATGCCCACAGTCACCTTCCTCTGAGCCCCTCTGATCCTTACTGGGCGATCATGACCTGCAAATGTTTCAAGACCCTTATCCAGGCCTGGGGTTAGGGTGACTGACATGGGCTGCTGTCTGCCCCCTCTCCCTGCCCAAAGGGAGGGGTCTAATGCATGCAGACCATCTTGCCAAACTCAGGGGTCAATTGGGTCACGTCAATGGGATGCATCCTGGGATTAGCAGCCCAAACAGGTGAGGCAATGTTGATGAATTGTCAGTGAGATGAATGACAAAGGTTTTTCTCTCTCCTGTTTTCCAGAGGACAGAGAAGCTGCTGGAAACCATTGATCAGTTGTTCCTGGAGTTTGCCAAGAGATCAGCACCTTTCAACAACTGGATGGAAGGGGCCATGGAGGATCTGCAGGATATGTTTATTGTACACACTATCGATGAGGTCCACGTACGTAATACTCACTGATACCATATCATCATTCTACCGTTGTTACAAATGTTGCGGCTATGTCATTTTGGTACAGTGCCCAAAGTACCTTCTACGTGCACTGCAACCTCTCCTCTCGTTCTCCCCTGCAGAGCCTGATCTCTGCCCACGAGCAGTTCAAGGCCACCCTCCCAGAGGCAGACGGAGAAAGACAGGCCATTCTGGGGATTCACAACGAGGTGCAGAAGATCTCCCAGAGCTACGGCATCAAGGCCAACCTCATCAACCTCTACAGCACCATCACCACAGAGCAGCTCCTCGCCAAGTGGGACAAGGTACAACCTCGGAATTCACATACATACACTTGAGACACACATGCACACATATGCATTCACGCATGCACATACACAGCCAATTTCTGTCAGATTGATGTATGTGTTGTTGTTATGTTGCTGACCAGGTGAAGAAGCTGGTTCCTCAGAGAGAAGGCTCCCTCCACGAGGAGCTAGCCCGGCAGCATACTAACGAGAGGCTGAGACAGCAGTTTGCTGCCCAGGCTAACCTCATAGGACCCTGGATACAGACAAGGATGGAGGTCAGAGAGTCAGCCATCAGTTTAGTGTCTATGGGTACTTTTAGACCCGGAACAAAAACCTGACTTGCTCATTTGTGTGGTTCTGACAGGAGATTGGCCGCTGCTCCCTGGAGGTGGGCGGTACCCTGGAGGACCAGATGACCCAGTTGAAGCAGTTTGAGCACGTCATCCTCACCTACAAGCCCAACATTGACAAGCTGGAGGGAGACCACCAGCACATCCAGGAGTCCCTGGTGTTTGACAACAAGCATACCAACTACACCATGGAGGTACTGCAGAGCACTACAGAGAGATCGTCTCTACATGCATTCTATGTAGATTAGATGTGGTCATGGGGATAATGATGATGGATGTCATCGAGATCCCAAGGTGCATTGTTGGAATACATTGTTGACAGCTGATAAATCTGTCTGTCTTTGTCTATATCTGTTTGTGTGTTTTATCGTCATGGTAAAAGCACATCCGTGTGGGCTGGGAGCTCCTCCTCACCACCATCGCCCGCACCATCAACGAGATCGAGACCCAGATCCTGACACGCGATGCCAAGGGCATCAGCCAGGAACAGATGCACGAGTTCCGCTCCTCCTTCAACCATTTTGACCGGGTACAGTGCTCTATCCACACTCTGGACTCCCGGTTCTCAGACTCATATAATAATGTTAAGTAGCATAATACCACTGACAAAAAATAATAATTCACCGTCTTGCCTATCTTATTCAGAAGCTGTGTAAGGAAACTGGGGTAATATATTGTTGTTGATACTGTACTAGAACAGTCACTGCTCTGTGGGCTTGGTTGTCTAGACAGTTAAAACATATAATACAAATACAATTGTATGATAGTGTAATGTATAGATCTATAAACAAGTATTTTTTATATTGGTTCCACATTGTTGTAATGCTGCGTGTTATGGACAGTGGACACTTGCATGTGTGTGTGTGTGTGTGTGACATCCGCTCTAACACCTGGTCCCAGGAGAACACAGGCAAACTGCGTCGTGAGGAGTTCAAGACCTGTCTGATCAGCCTGGGTTATGTGGGCAATGACCATCAGGTACTCACCCCTACTGACCTCTAACATTTCATGATCCCTGACTGACTCTCGTTGACGACTTAGGCTTCTTCCATTCCTTCTAGAACAGACCAAACCTGCTGCTACCGCGCATATTTTTCCAGTTCTATCTATATTTTAATAGTGGGCTCTAAATAATACACTACGGCATGGCGATGTTGGTGGCAGCAGCTTTGGTCTGTGATGACAGTTAATTTAGTAACTTCTCATCTCTCTCTCCATGTCTTCTGTTGTTACTGTCTGTGTCACTGTCCATCTGTCTGGTTGTGTGTATGTGTCCATGTTTCTGTGTTAGCTTTGGTCTTCTCCCCTTCCGGATCTCCACTGCTCTACCGTCCACCTCCTCTTGTTGTCCCTCCTCTCTATCCCATCCCCTCCCTGTGTGGTGACCCACTCCCAACCTCCACCCTTGACCTCCGACTACAGAAGAAACATGGGGCGATGGACACTGATGACTTTAGGGCCTGTCTGATCTCCATGGGTTATGATTTGGTAGGGGTCGCAATGTTCTCATGCAGAATTACAGTATGCAAACAATGCATACATACTAATAGCAAGAGGTATTGATAATATTCAATGTGTAATGACGCAACAACGAACAAAGACATCAGTGCTCCTTTCTCTGATCTCTCTCTGATCTCTCTCTCTCTCTCTCTCTCTCTCTCTCTCTGTGTGACTGTCTGTGTGACTGTCTGTCAGGGTGAAGTGGAATTTGCCCGCATCATGATGCTGGTTGATCCCAGTGCCACTGGCATGGTGTCTTTTCAATCCTTTATCGATTTTATGACCAGAGAAACCGCTGACATGGACACCGCCGAGCAGGTTGTGGCATCCTTCAGGATCCTGGCAGCCGATAAGGTGTGTGTGTGAGAGAGAGAAAGTGAATGGGAGTGTGACAACTGAGTGGACCATGTCAATCACACAGAAGGGGCCGATTCAGTACAATGTCAACATGCATATTATTCGGTCAGATTATGAATATTTGCTAGAGCGGACTTACCTAAATGAGCCCGTGTTCTCTAAATTTTTCTCCCCCCTCCACAGCCCTACATTCTGGTTGAGGATCTGAGGAGGGAGCTCCCCCCTGATCAGGCAGAGTACTGCATCTTGAGGATGCCCCACTACAGTGGCCCAGGGAAATCTGCAGGGGCGCTAGACTACACCGCCTTCTCCACTGCCCTCTATGGAGAGAGTGACCTCTAACCCTGCAAGATGATGCCCAAGAGTGACCTTTTGACTCCACCCAACACTTCTGGATGAAATCACCTTTAACCAAACACACTGTAAAAGCAAGGCAAAGTTACCTACGTTAGATTCACATTAGGTAGATATAGTACATTTACCTACTATTGTGTGGCAAAATAGTTTCCCTCATTTGAGTTCTGCGGTGAAGTGAAGATGGAATAACAGTTTTTCTTATCTGCTAAGAAAAATAACATGATCATATAAGCTACAATAGTTAGCTATATAGAACATTGTTTGTTTATTGACTACAGTAATAGCAGCAGTGTAGCTAGAACAGAAAAATAGCAGGCTAATAGTCAACATTTTCTCCTTATCTCCTTTCAGTGCCTTATTAGGAACTACTGTATGAGTTCTGATTGGGAAAAAGCCAAAAAAGCAAACCTAGATGTTGAACTGATGTCTGTGTCCAGTGTGATGTTGTTTATGGAACCAAAATGTACTTGTTATATAATCATAGCACATGTTGCCTGCTCTATGCAAACTTTTCTCACATCACAATTTCCCCAATATAAATAAAGAACAGTTATAGGCTATGATTGATTGATAAAACAATAGGTTGCACAGTTGACACACAATGTACCTTTCTCAAACCCAAAGCTAAGAGAAAACATTGTTACATTTTCTTATTTGAGAACTAAAGGAGTTTGGTCGCACCAAAATGAACAACTTTGCCTCTGATGATACTGCTTATTGCCTTAAATCCTATAAAATTCCTACATACTTTGTATCAAACCTCAAATAGGGTTAAGCCTGTCTCTCATAGCCTGCCACCTGTAGTTGGGATTTCCCAGTTGAAGATAGGGAGGGAGGAGAGAATCCCTGTACTATTCAATCCAAAGCAAAAAAAAAATTGTGACTGATTTAGACACTGTTGACAGTAAACTTTGTACTTTCAAGTGATTTGATTATCCAATAAACCCTCTTCTTGATCATCACTGATGTTCATTTTTCTTTACATATTAAAAGAGGGCAGTTAAATACAACATTGGGTTTTTCTATTCTCTAGGCCTAAACTGTAAAAGCCATATTTATTTTCATTATAGTTGATTAAAGTGGGCTATACGAAAGTGAAAATGACAGTCACAATTCAAACATGGATATACAGTAATCAAATAAAAACGTTCTGCAAAATCCGATGTGAATGTCCTACATTTGATAAGATTGGCAGGGCAAGGGCTCTCAATGGTAGCATTCCTGTAGTCAAAGGCTACTGTATGAGTGTGATTATGAGCCCAGACAGGGTATTTTGCGCCGTTTTGTGCCAAAATGGTCACGTAGGACAAAAGTGGGGATAACGTAGCCTAGTTACCTGACGCCACCTGTTTATATATGGGAATAGTAGGCATATATTCCACAAGTGTGGGCTTCCTGACAAAGAGGTGTATTTAAGTCAGTTCCCACTAAGTG
Organism: Coregonus clupeaformis; assembly: GCF_020615455.1. NCBI lineage: Eukaryota > Metazoa > Chordata > Actinopteri > Salmoniformes > Salmonidae > Coregonus > Coregonus clupeaformis. The sequence goes on from NC_059192.1 coordinate 60,430,236, forward strand.
CAGAACGACACCGATGTCTTTTGGAAGTCTTTGCAAGTTCGAATCCAAAGTTGTTTTTGAGATTTTTGTTTTAAGCCTATCCCAAACCTTAACCCTTACCTTAACCATTCGGAGTTAATGTCTAACCTAAAGATTTCTGACTTAATGCCTAAACTTAACCTTAACCTTAAAAAAGTATAGTTAAGCCTAAACTTAACCTTAAACACTTCAACATTTTACGTTTGCAACAACTTCGAAATTTGACATTTGAGAAACATGGATGAACGTCTATCCTGACGTGAGACTGTGAGAGCTAGTTGAACTTGAAATCCCTGATTGCTAAGGTCATTTTAAGATGTCAGGCTTGAAAATCTGTTCAGTGACTCACTACGCAAACCAGATGCAACTGGTTTCAAATGGCCAAAAGATGTCATGTGATCTCCTACTGCCATCTAGTGGATAAACTGGGAATCAGACAGAGGATATTTACATCAATGGATAGGTAGAAACTTCAGCTTTCTCCTCATATGTAATTTATATCATTCCTGTAAGATGGAAAAGAAGGTATGGCACGTTGCACAAGCCCTACACTTTTATAATGGCTGTGTTCCAATGGGAAATTGCGCATGTTTAGAGTGCCACCGTTAGGTAAAGATCTGAGGAAAAGCATTTTTTCATAAAAATATTCCTTTTGGAACAGTAATTTCTCATTCCAAAATCAAGGGCATTAATATGGAGTTGGTCCCCCCTTTGCTGCTTTAACCTCTTTAGGATCAGACCCTTCTTTTCAATTTTGGACTAAAATGACATACCCAAATCTAACTGCCTTTAGCTCAGGACCTGAAGCAAGGATATGCATATTCTTGATACCATTTGAAAGGAAACACTTTGAAGTTTGTGTAAATGTGAAATTAATGTAGGAGAATATAACATATTAGATCTGGTAAAAGGTAATACAAACAAAACACATGCGTTTTCTATTTATTTGTTTGCTTCATCATCTTTGAAATGCAAGAGAAAGGCCACAAGATAACATTGCAGTTTAGGCGCAATCTAGATTTTGGCCACTAGATCGTAGCAGTGTGTGTGCAAAGTTTCAGATTGATCCAGTGAAGCATTGCTATACTATACGTTTTTGTATCAAGTCTGCCCAAATGTGCCGAATTGGCCAATTGATATATTTTCAAGTACATAACTATAGAGAACATACAAAAATGATATGGTAATACAAAATGTAAGTTTACACACTCCCAGGAATGTCATACATGATGGATCATTAGCTTATACACTAACTTTCACACATCTAGATGGCCGGGTGGGGTGGGTGTGGAGCCAGAGACAGCAGGGGTTGAAACTGTAGAACCCATTTCTTACATTTGAATATAAACATTGATTTGATCAAACAGAACTATGCTACATTTTGTCTCTGGGACCCTTAGGATGACAAATCAGAGCAAAATGACTGAATGTAAGTACGTTATTTACCTTCAGAGATGAATGTATCAAACCAGTTGCCGTGATACGTTTTGTTTTTGTTTTGCACTCTCCTCAAACAATAGCATGGTCTTTTTTCACTGTAATAGCTACCGTAAATTGGACAGTGCAGTTAGATTAACAAGAATTTAAGCTTTCTGCCCATATAAGACATGTTTATGTCCTGGAAAGTTTGCTGTTACTTACCACAGTCATGCTAATCACATTAGCGCACGTTAGCTCAACCGTTCCGTACACAGGACACCGATCCCGTAGAGGATAACAGCCCCCGCTCTTCTTGGAAGGCTTTCCACTAGATGTTTGAACATTGCTGCGGGGAGTTGCTTCCAATCAGCCACAAGCGCATTAGTGAGGTCGGGTACTGATGTTGGGCGATTAGGCCTGGCTCACAGTCGGTGTTACAATTCATCAGAAAGGTGTTCGATGGGGTTGAGGTCAGGGCACTGTGCAGGCCAGTCAAGTTCTTCCACACCGATCTCGACAAACCATTTCTGTATGGACCTCACTTTGTGTATGGGGGCATTGTCATGCTGAAACAGCAAATGGCCTTCCCCAAACTGTTGCCACAAAGTTGGAAGCACAGAATCGTCTAGAATTTCATTGTATGCTGTAGCGTTAAGATTTCCTTCTGGAAATAAGGGGCCTAGCCCGAACCATGAAAAACAGCCCCAGACCATTATTCATCCTCCACCAAACTTTACAGTTTGCACTATGCATCCGGGCCAGTAGCGTTTTTCTGGCATCCGCCAAACCCAGATTCATCCGTTGGAATGCCTGATGGTGAAGCGTGATTCATCCCTCCAGAGAACAGGTTTCCACTGCTCCAGAGTCCAATGGCGGCAAGCTTAACACTACTCCAGCCGACGCTTTGCATTGCACATGGTGATTTAGGCTTGTGTACGGCTGCTCGGCCATGGAAATCCATTACATGAAGCTCCCGACGAACAGTTCTTGTGTTGACGTTGCTTCCAAAAACAGTTTGGAACGCGGTAGTGAGTGTTGCAACCGCGGACAGACGATTTTTACGTACCATTCGCTTCAGTTGTCCCATTCTGTGAGCTTGTGTGGCCTACCACTTTGCTGCTGAGCAGTTGTTGCTCCTAAACATTTCCACTTCACAATAACAGCACTTACAGTTGACCAGGGCAGCTCTAGAAGGGCCAAGATTTGACGAACTGACTTGTTGGAAAGGTGGCATACTATGACGGTGCCATGTTGAAAGTCACTGAGCTCTTCAGAAAGGCCATTCTACTGCCAATGTTTGTCTATGGAGAATGCATGGCTGTGTGCTCAATTTTATACACTACCGGTCAAAAGTTTTAGAACACCTACTCATTCAAGGGTTTTTCTTTATTTTTACTATTTTCTACATTGTAGAATAATAGTAAAGACATCAAAACTATGAAATAACACATATGGAATCATGTAGTAACCAAAACAGTGTTAAACAAATCAAAATATATTTTATATTTGAAATTCTTCAAATAGCCACCCTTTGCCTTGATGACAGCTTTGCACACTCTTGGCATTCTCTCAACCAGCTTCATGAGGTAGTCAACTGGAATCCATTTCAATTAACAGGTGTGCTTTCTTAAAAGTTCATTTGTGGAATTTCTTTCCTTCTTTATGCATTTCAGCCAATCAGTTGTGTTGTGACAAGGTAGGGTTGGGGTATACAGAAGATAGCCCTATTTGGTAAAAGACCAAGTCCATATTATGGCAAGAACATTTCAAATAAGCAAAGAGAAACGACAGTCCATCATTACTTTAAGACATGAAGGTCAGTCAATCCGGAAAATCCGCAGTGTGGGTGAACGGATGATCTCCACATGTGTATTTCCCACCTTAATGCATGGAGGAGGAGGTGTTATGGTTTGGGGGTGCTTTGCTGGTGACACTGTCTGTGATTTATTTAAACTACTTGACATTTTCCGGATTGACTGACCTTCATGTCTTAAAGTAATGATGGACTGTCGTTTCTCTTTGCTTATTTTAAATGTTCTTGCCATAATATGAACTTGGTCTTTTACCAAATAGGGCTATCTTCTGTATATCCCAACCCTACCTTGTCACAACACAACTGATTGGCTGAAACGCATAAAGAAGGAAAGAAATTCCACAAATGAACTTTTAAGAAAGCACACCTGTTAATTGAAATGGATTCCAGTTGACTACCTCATGAAGCTGGTTGAGAGAATGCCAAGAGTGTGCAAAGCTGTCATCAAGGCAAAGGGTGGCTATTTGAAGAATTTCAAATATAAAATATATTTTGATTTGTTTAACACTGTTTGGGTTACTGCATGATTCCATATGTGTTATTTCATAGTTTTGATGTCTTTACTATTATTCTACAATGTAGAAAATAGTAAAAATAAAGAAAAACCCTTGAAAGAGTAGGTGTTCTAAAACTTTTGACCAGTAGTGTACACCTGTCAGCAACGGGTGTGGCTGAAATAGCCAAATCCACTAATTTGAAGGGGTGTCCACATACTTATGTATATATCGTGTATTTCTATTCTGATTTCAGATTTGAATAGCAGAGAAGCAGACCAAGATGTCATACCCTCTAAGTTATTGTCTCAAGTGCTGGGAAAGTGGTCAAAATGTCAGTCGTTTGTAAAAGTTGACAGAAAATGTTGTTGATGTTGTTACTAAAACAGCTATATCGTTTTATTGGTATAATATATTTCTGTTCTGATTTCAGATTTGAATAGTGGAGAAGTAAATTAAGATTTTATATGCTCTGAGTTTTTTGTCTAACTTGTTGGTAAAGTTGTCAAAGTAGCTGATTTGTGTCAAAACGTATGTTGTTTACTGTGAATAGAATGTTGGAAGTCATGGGAGTTTATAACAATGTGAGCTTTAGAATGTTGAAGAAATGCCATTAAAGTGGATGAGGTTTTTTAGAAGATAAAAAAGTGTCATATTTTTAAAAGTATAAATGTTATCAAAAAGCTGTATAATATCACACTATTCCAGACCGGTCTGCACGTTTTATAGTTTAAATGGCGTTTCTAGCATAAACAGTGTAAGAGGAGTAGCGTTCCAAAGAATATTAATAATATATATTTTTTAATAATATTTAAAGTGGAGACTTTTGCTGTCTCAAGTCTCATTAATTAGGCCTACTTTGCACATTTATTCAATAAATCGTCTTGCCTCCTGTGCTATTATTGTACGATACCTGTCCTGTCACCTCCCTTGGCTGTGAGACATTGTGCCCTTTGACACTGAGGCATTTTTATGTTCTGCAAGAAAATGGGTAGCGAAACCATTGAGCAACAGTAAATGTTGCAAATTGCACTTTTATGCACGGAATTGCCCAGGTTGGTCAATGCATGTGCGTGGTTGTGGACAAATGGTCGACTGTAGCCTAGTTTTACCTGCCAAGTGGGCGCTGGGTCAAAATGACAAGGAGCCACCCAATGAGAGTCAGTCCATCTAACATATTATTTTCAACTATCCTTTCTACAAGACAGTGAACTGTTTTACATTTTCAGACATGGCTGAATCGGGAGAAAGCGAAGATAAAATAAAATTTCTACGTAGGGTAATGCTACTGAGAATTTAACACAGGTGGTGGCATTGGCGGGAAAGTAAGGTTGCGTGCCGCAGCTGCTATGTAGGGTATCGATACAGTAGCCAGAAAAATAACAGTTTACAGTAGGCTTCTGTAAAATAATCACTGATACTTTCGTCCACAATGGTGAGGTGTATAATAGTACGTGCTATTTTACTTGTTCACTTTTTCCCACAGTCACACACTCTTTTGAAAGTTACTTATAAAAAATAACAAAAGCCAAACCTTTGTTTTCATGATAGAGAGTTTAGAGTAGAATATGAAACTGTTTCAATTTTGTCTACAGTATATGCAAGTTACTAGGCTGTGTTGAATGGCTATTACTTGTCTTTAAATGTCCAATGCAGCCGTTTGTATCTCAATATCAAAAAAAAATTGGGTAACAATTAAGTACCTTACCTTGATTGTTTTAAATTAAAATGATCACAAATCTACAAAAATAGTTTCGTAACAAAGAGCAATTCCTCAAGCAAGAATTTTGCTAGGACTGTTTGGGAGTGGTCTGAGTGGGAAGGGGGAAACTAAAAATTATAGCTGTTATTAGCAGAGAGATTTGGAACTCTATTTGTTATTGTTTTATTAACTAATTTACTGCCTGTTTATGTTATCCCACCAAAACAGGCTGAAATGTCAGGTTCTTTCAAACAGCTCTGACACTAAAACGGTATTATCATAATTTTCACAAGTTCACAGTATTATTCCAACCTCATAGTGTGGAAATATATATAAAACACAGGAAAAACATGTTTTTGACTGCACTGATCCTTTAAAACTTACTGTTTGTAGGCTACCATGTCATGTTTTTATTTGCTAAGGAAAGACAGTAAATTACATAATTTTTACTCTCTCTATTGCTCTCCTCTCATTTGAGCGAATAACAACAGCCATTTATTTACATTTTAGTCATTTAGCAGACGCTCTTATCCAGAGCGACTTACAGTTATTAAATACATTTATTTTTATTTTTTTTATACTGGCCCCCCGTTGGAAACTAACCCACAACCCTGGCGTTGCAAACGCCATGCTCTATCAACTGAGCTACATCCCTGCCGGCCATTCCCTCCCCTACCCTGGACGACGTTGGGCCAATTGTGCGCCGCCCATGAGTCTCCCGGTCGCGGCCGGCTGCGACAGAGCCTGGATTCGAACCAGGATCTAGTGGCACAGTTAGCACTGCGATGCAGTGCCTTAGACCACTGCGCCACTCAGGAGAGCCACTCATTTATCCCTTTTCTTTAGTCACTCTGGAAAATGACTTGCTGACTTTTCTTCCAAACTCTAAAGAAACATTAGCCAACTTCTGTAGAAATATTAGTTTATTTCATTTTTTTCTGTGTTTAATTGTATTATCACTACTGAGATAATGGAGGCCTATCATTCTCTGTGGTTGTGAGTCCTCCTCTCACGGCTTGGTATCTCAGCCCTCTGATAAAGACATGTCACTGGTGGAGTGTTGGCTGATGCTGGACAGTCACATGCTTAGGTTGACTGTTAAGGGCTGTGGTGACAGGTACTGGTTCAGGCATTTTGGTCTCTCAGCCTACACTAGAAATATCTGAAACTAAGTTTGCAGTTAATTTTGCTGTGGCCCTTATCTCTGCTCGTAAAGAACTTGCGATGGGCCAAGTTAGCCCTTCTGCCCTGCTCTGACTTAACTCTACAATGCAAGATTGAGCTCAGTAACAATTCAAAACCTTTCAAATCTCATGGGATATTGACAATTTTAAATGTATGGCCTGAGTGGAAATGACATTCTTGACCCCAGCCAGCTCTGAGGCCTATTCCTTACTCAGTTAGGTCCCTAAGTTGTTCTACTGTGCAGTGTGACTCATAAAGTCCAGAGGCTGCTCATAATAGGGTGAAATGGAGGGTGAGGGAGGGGTCAGACACCACAGTGGCATCATGCCCTGGTCACTGAGAGGTGTTCCAGTGTGGCTGCTCCTTATATGGCTGTGACCTGACTCCCTCGGTGTGCACTTTATAAAGGAGTTAAGGACTTATTGCTACAATGTTGAAGTACTATCTAAGCAGTGTTCATTTTGGCACTCTTTTTTAGATTTCGTCTAGTCTTAGTCATTTTGACAAAAATATAATTAACTCTTAGTCACATTTTTGTAATTTGAATAATGATTTAGTCTAGTTATTGTCAAAATGACGAAAACAGTGAGTCATTATAGTCAACTAAATGCCCTTTCATTTGAGTCACATTTGAGTCACATCGCATTTGTATTGCCTCATTTGTATTCAACCTACACTGAACAAAAATATAAACGCAACATGCAACACTGTCAAAGATTTTACTGAGTTACAGTTCATATAAGAACATTTGTAAATTGAAAAAAAGAGAATTAGGCCGTAGTCTATGGATTTCACATGACTGGGAATACAGATATGCATCTGTTGGTCACAGATATTGTACCTTAAAAAAAAGTAATGGGCGTGGATCAGAAAACCAGTCAGTATCTGGTGTGACCACCGTTTGCCTCATGCAAATAGCTACCCACACTATATGCATTGACCTTTTTTGCAATAGCTTTTTTGACTCATCACATATGCTGCTACTGTTTTATATGTCACTTTATTTCTAGTTATATGTACATCTACCTTTTTTCTGTTGTAAGATTTTATAAACAAAATGGTTTAACCTATATCTACCTCAATTACCTCGTACCCCTTCACATTGACTCGGTACTGGTATCCCGTGTATATAGCCAAGTTATCATTACTCATCGTGTATTTATTATTACTTTTCTTATTACATGTTTTACTTTTCTATTATTTCTCAATTTTCTTTCTCTCTGCATTGTTGGGGAGGGCCCGTAAGTAAGCGTTTCACTGTTAATCTGATTTGATTTGATTTGCTGCTGATATTAATTGTGCTTATCACTGAAAAACTCTCAATCTCTCCAAAAACTATTGTCCAGTCCACTTAGTAGTCAGATTTTAGTCACAGAAATAATTTAGTCTCATCTCGTTTTAGCCAACTGAAATGAAAATCATTTTTATTTAGTTATAGTTTTTTCTGGGTCTATTTAGTCAGTTATAGTCTTCTCAATTGCAACTGAAAAATAGGTGTTTAACTAATATTTTTGTCACATTTTCTGTTGATGAAATAAACGCTGTGTCTAAGTTAGTTTTACTGTATTAAATACATTCTGATTTCAGGTGAAAACAACTTGCTCACAATATTTTAGTAACAGCCATGTGGTCTGTGCCCCTGCCTCTGTCAGAATGATGAGGTGGTCCTGCAGTGCATCTTTATGTCCCAGCTAGAGCATCTGAAGCTGTGTCTGGCTGCAGAGGGCTTTGGTTGCAGATTCTGCTGTCTGGAGTCCACCTCCAGTTGCAAGGTAAAGCTTCATCCCACAGCATGATCTTTGGAATCAGAGGATGCCAGATCAGAGGATTGATAAGAGACTGATTAATCTGAAATGTGTGCACTGTGTTCCCCAGAATGTTTCTCCAGACTTGTCGGTGTGTGCCTTTGTGCTGGCCCAGTGTCTGTCTGTCAGAGCTCTGCAGGAGATGCTGGCTAACAGAGAGAACCAAGCAGCAGGGTTGAGCTAACAGCTTGGGTCTCATTCCAATATGATATGCTGCCTCACTATAATGGACTTAGATGAAGTCATGGTTTTGTTAGAATAAAGATCCCTAGTTATGTTGTGTTGTGCAGGCTGGACAGGGAGGTGGTCATCGCACCCTCCTCTACGGTCAAGTTGCACTTCTCCTACACTCCTACAACAGGATGGTGAGTGTTCTCAATCAATCACAGTGTCTCTCTCAATAACTAAGACTTGTCATTTGGTTGTATCAATCTCATTAGGGCAGTCATTTGATTGATTATGCCATTTATTCCTGTCATAAGGGGTTGTTCAATGTTTAAATGGATATTCCTATGTTTTCTTCTCCTTCTTCAGTATCTTTGTTTGTCCACAACCCAGTCTTCGACAGATAAGATAGCATTTGATGTTGGCCTGCAGGATGATAAAACAGGTATTTTGCATCATTTTAAAGATGTGTTCAAATGCTCGATGGAACATCAGAAAGTTTTGCTGATGTTTAGATATTAGTTTTGATGATGTTTATATATAATTTCTGTAGGCGTATAAGTAGTATGTCCTCTGTGCTGGCAATCAACCAAATTACCTGTGACCAGGTGAGGCATGCTGGTGGACTATTCACCCTGCCTCCAAGCAGAGGTCAAAGGGGGAGAAGGTCCGTGTCGGGGACGACCTCATAATGGTCAGTGTGACATCTGAGAGATACCTGGTGAGTGATCAGAGAAGTACATGAAGAGATACAGTGACATGACATGCAAGGCAGACAACGAAGGTAACCTTCGAAGAGGAGAGAAGTAGTTAGCGTGATAATATTAGAATAAGCTTCAATAGTGTCTGATATAGACCCCACAATAATAACAGCCACTATATGGATGGTTTATTTAAAAACAGTTTCCATTATGTGAAATCCTTTTTATCCTGATAATCTGTCTCTTTATCCTCCATCACTGTCATGATCTTGTTAAGGCTCTTGTCTTGGTTGTTTTTATGCATAATTTGTCCTATTGTCCTAGTTTTATTGTGGACGCAGCCTTCCAGCAGACCCTCTGGAGTGTCACCTCCATCTTCTCCGGGAGTGGAGTTGCTCAAGGCAGGTTGCCTCTTTCTGTCATTACAGAGAACACAACCTATCGGTCAAGGACAAAATGCAACTGCTGTCATTTTGGGAATGTCTGTGGGATATAGTAGTGTATCTGAAGGGCGGGGACACGTTGAGCTACAGCATTGACACACAGGGGAGTGTCTGACTGTCCCGTCTACAGAGCAGGGGGAGGAGCAGTCACACCCATACACATCTCAAACACCAACAAGTATTTTGATTATTTAAATGCTTACCTCAATTACCTCGACTAACCTGTGCCCCCGCACATTGACTCTGTACCGGTACCCCCTGTATATAGCCTCACTACTGTTAATTTATTTTACTGCTGCTCTTTCATTATTTTATTTATTTATTTTGTACTTATCTATTTTTTACTTAACACGTATTTTTCTTAAAACTGCATTGTTGGTTAAGGGCTTGTAAGTAAGCATTTCACTGTTCACTGTTGTATTCGGCGCATGTGGCAAATAAAATTTTATTTGAAGCCATCGATGCCAAGTTTGCCCGCTTGGGAGGGGTGCAGCGTAAGGTAATAGAATGTATTTTTCCAGTACTCAGTTCTGCTGAACTTCATTACACTGTAGGCTTACTCAGTATTTGAGTCATTACTTGGACATATGCTTATTTTGCCCATCTTTAATTTGTTGACTTTTTGTGTGTACTGTGTACTTCATTGTGTTTTGTTGTCACATTGTCCCATGACCTTTTCTCTTGGCCATAATGCACAGTGGGTGTCACATGGATGACGTTCTGAGCCCAACAACCAGACTCATCCGCAGCACCGTCCTCCTCTTCACACACTTCATCAGATAGGCCACCACACAGCCCTCTGGGAAACCTGGCTAACTGGGTTCCCACAGAGAGGGATTTAGCTGAGGTAACAGTGTGATTGGTTGAGTGAAGAGTGTAAATGATTGAGCCATTGTGTAGTTTGTGAACATTTGTGCTCATATTATCAAGGCCTGGACAAAAATCTATAAATATGGATATGCAGAAATGGTTGATTGAATGTTGTCAATCTTCTCTCCTGTTTTTAGGAGACTTGATGGTCTCAGTCAGCAGGGGAACATTCCCTCTTTCAACCTGCCAGTAGAGACTGTGGGCCTGAGTCTGCAGGATCTGATTGGCTACTTCCAGACACCTGGGGAGGGGCTAGGACATGAGGCCAGGCAGAACAGTGTGCGAGCGCTGAAGAACAGAGGAGGTAATGGTGACTTATTTAGCCTTGAATCTACTGTCCCCAGAAGTGGCACGACAAAATACGTTTTCTGTATTTGTATGGTTGAGGGATGTTTTTGTTCTGAAATATGCTATTTCATCACTTGATATCTCTTTCTCTCAGGAGGTCGTTGGTTTGGTCCTTGACTGCATTGACCATTTGCACCTGTACAGCAGCTGCTCTCATTTTGCTAAGCTGCTGGGAAGGAAGCAGGAGATGAGTGGGAGAACATCCTCAACTACTTCTATGAACTATTAGGTGAGAATGACCCACTCAGCATAAAATTAATTTACTGTAGTGGACAGTAATATTTGACATGTGTATATACACTAGGCTGTATGATATTATAAACTGGGTGGTTCGAGCCCTGCATGCTGATTGGCTGAAAGCCGTGGTATATCACGGGTATGACAAAACCTTTATTTTTACTGCTCTAATTACGTTGGTAACCGGTTTATAATAGCAATAAGGCACCTTGGGGGTTTGTGATACTGTATATGACCAATATACCATGGCTAAGGGCTGTATCCAGGCACTCCATGGTTGCGTCGTGCAGAAGAACAGCCATTAGCGTTGCGTCGTGCCTAAGAACAGCCCTTAGCTGTGGTATATTGGCCATATACCACACACCCTCTGGCCTTATTGCTTAATTATAAATACCTCACATGCGACTCATAATTAGACCAAGCAATTAGCCTATTAAAATGTTTATCTGATTCCATAAAGAGAATTCAAACATACAAGCAAGCATTAGGCACTGAGTTTACGTTGACTAGCAATAATTGGTCTGAGAAGGCAGATATTTAACTAACATTGTACAATTAATGGATTCACATACAAGTTACAAAGCATTAACAAGCATTACAAGGCATTATTCCAAGCATATAGTTCCTAAGGTTAATTTACAGGACAAAGCATGAACAAAGAGATGCTTACTAGGCCAGAGGCCTAGAAGCCTAGGAAATGAGAATTGATCATACAACCTTCCTCCATGGCTGGAAACAGGAGAAGAGAGAGAACAAAGGTATTTAATTACATTTATAACATCTGAAAGTGTAACCTTTCAACCCAAGACCAACCACCATCGACGAATCAAATGACACCAAGTTTACAGTGTAACTTGACCACCAAGGCCCAATCTCTACAGGTTGTCACAGCATTGAAATGCTTGTGTAGGGGATGAGACCAATGTAAATGAGACAGAATTCCTGAGAGGACAATAGACCCTACAGTGGCTTGCGAAAATATTCAACCCCCTTGGCATTTTTCCTATTTTGTTGCCTTACAACCTGGAATTACATTTGATTTTTTGGGGGTTTGTATCATTTGATTTACACAACATGCAAAATATTTTTTTGGGTGAAACAAACAAGAAATAAGACAAAAAAACAGAAAACATCAAGGAAAATGTCTGGCGCAAACCCAACACTTCTCATCACCCCGAGAACACCATCCCCGCAATGAAGCATGGTGGTGGCAGCATCATGCTGTGTGAATAGTTATGCACGCTCAAGTTTTCAGTTTTTTTGTCTTATTTCTTGTTTGTTTCACAATTTTTTTTTTTCCATCTTCAAAGTGGTAGGCATGTTGTGTAAATCAAATGATACAAACCCCCCAAAAATCAATTTTAATTCCAGGTTGTAAGGCAACAAAATAGGAAAAATGCCAAGGGGGGGTGAATACTTTTGCAAGCCATTGTATGAAGTTGTTAATGTTCTTAGCTTTATCCTTTGAAATAGACACGTAAAAAGATTCTGGGAATGAGCATGCGCATCTTCAATATGTACCCATTGTTCCTCTTCAGTGCATTTAACTATATGCTGCAAGTAAAAGCCTTTGGTAACAAGTTGATACAGTTCCACGTCTGGAAGGTTAAAACCACACTCAGACTTAGGAAGATGTAAAACTTTCCTTTTTATTCTATGAATTGTATTTACCCATATAAAGTCTGTTATGACCAAATATACTTTTTTAAAGAATGTCTTCTGTGGGGTAGTTGTTATTACCGAAAATAAATACAAAAACGTTGGCAGCCATGCCGTTCTAAAGAGGTTTATTCTACCTGTAAGATTTTTATGGGAAGATTATTACATTTAATTAGATCTGCTTTCATATTGTTGAGTAATGGAATAAAGTTATCTTTATATATCTGTTGTTTGTATTTAACATTTTTTGTGGTCCACTTAAAGGATTGCTGTAGATCGTGAGTTATTCTTTTTCTTTTTCCTATTGGCATTATTTCATTTTTTCCATGTTAATTTTATAACCTGAGATTTTTGAGCATTCTGGAAATATTTTTTTGCAAATGGGGCATTGAGTTTTCAATATTGGTCAGGTATATCAGGAGATTATCTGCAAATAAGTTTAGTTGATCTATTATTTCAAACTGTGGGTGCGTTCGTAAATTCGCTCTGGCTATCTACTCCGATTTCAGAGCTCTCTCGTCTGAGTGTGCCAGAGCGCAGAATAACTGATGAATTTACGAACACTCAACATCCGTTGAATATGGCCGGTGTCAGTGAACATCGGCAAAAAGTATTAATAAATTGTTGCCAGCAGCACATTTACGGTCACCAACGCTCTGGATAACATGACAACAGCCTAACCAGCTCTGCTAGGGCGAGTAAAATAGTCAGAGTGAGGTGTTCTCTCATTTGTATCTGGAAGTAGCTAGCAAACTAGCCAACGTTAGACAGTTAGCTTGGGCGCTTGACTGCCGTTGTGAGGACAGAACACTCAAATCAACCCTACTCCTCGGCCAGAGCGTCCAGTTTGCGCTCTGAATGCTCCGAGAGTGAAAGCTTTGAATTTACCAACGGACAATCTGACAACGCTCAGAATTTACGAACGCCGAGACTCTGGCACTCCAGATTGAATTTACTAACACACCCTATGTCTATCTCGAATTTTAGACATGTATTCTAGTTCTGTGTTCTAGTCTCTATATCATTTTAATCACATTGTGACATTGCACCATAGAGATCCTATTAAATTACTAGAGGGACTATGTCATAAAACCTAAAAGTTCCAGAATGGGGCAAAAATGGCAGCGTTATTGGTTAGGGAGAAATCCAAACCAGTCTAATTTGATTGAATGGCGGTTCATGATTTTACTTATGCAGGAAAATTAAAATAAGGCATATAATGTAATTATAAATAGAGTTTATGTCACGGTTTACTAAGCCAGAACCCAGAAGCAGACCAGGACAAGGTAAATTGAAACAAAGGTGAGTGTTTATTTAATAGATCCACGAGTGAGGCTGAATAATCCAGGGAACAGAGCGGGTGGCGTGGATGGGTTGTTGAGGGTGCAGTGGTAGGTCCAGTAATGGCTCGGCAGCCGCCGACCATCAGGCAGAGGTTGGGTGAAGGTTCCGGGTGAGTGACTGCAGATAGAACAAAACGGAGGTAAGTATACAGCAAGTCAAAAAGGTGCAAAACAACAAAACTAACGCTAGAAGTTCCAAGGCTGATACACGGACAAACATACTGTTCATGGCTAACGATCCGGCAGGGAATGGATGTTAGGACAGAGCCTAAGAAGGGTGATGATCAGGACCAGGTGTGCAGATTGCTGATGGGATGCAGGTGCGGAAATCAAGAGAGCTCCCGCCTAGCAACGTTGCCCGGCAACCAGGCAGGGAGCGTTCCAGAACCCTCGGGAAACTGGAGATCCCGAGCAGAAAAACTAATACCCAGACAGAAACCGACTCAGACTGCAGGGATCGTTACAGTACCCCCCCTCCGACGAACGCCACCGGGCGGACTCCCGGAGCGCCAGGATGGAGGCGGTAGAAGTCACGAATGAGGTCAGCATCTAGGATCTGTCGCCGCGGAATCCAACTCCTCTCCTCAGGACCATACCCCTCCCAGTCCACGAGATACTGGAAACCCCGGCCCCGCCGTCTGGAATCCATGATGCGTCGCACCGTGTAGGCAGGACCACCTCCGATCATCCGAGGAGGAGGAGGAGGAGGCGGAGGAGGCAACAGAGGACTGAGGAGAACAGGCTTGAGGCAGGAGACATGAAAGGTGGGATGGACTCTGAGCGTCCTCGGTAGTTTGAGTCGAACTGCCACCGGATTGATCACCTTCTCCACCACAAACGGACCAATGAACTTCGGTAACAACTTCCTAGACTCAGTCCGTAAAGGAAGATCCCGTGTGGCCAACCAGACCCCTATCTCCGATGGTATAGGTGGGAGCGGGGATCCGGCGACGATTCGCCTGGAGCTGATACCGGTCCGAAACTCTAAGGAGTGCCTTTCTGGCCCGATGCCAGGTCCGGTGGCAACGACGAATATGGGCCTGAACAGAGGGCACTGAGAGCTCCTTCTCCTGAGAAGGGAACAAGGGAGGTTGGTAGCCATACAGGCACTGGAAGGGGAGACATCCCAGTGGCAGATGTAGGGGAGAGTATTGTGGGCATACTCAACCCAAGGCAACTGAGAGACCCAGGAGGTGGGGTTGGAGGAGACAAGGCAGCGTAGCGTGGATTCCATCTTCTGGTTGGCTCTCTCCGCCTGACCATTAGATTGGGGGTGAAAACCAGATGTGAGGCTGACTGTAGCTCCAATGGCCAAACAGAAGGACTTCCAGACAGCAGAGGTAAACTGAGGGCCACGGTCGGAAACGATATCACTGGGCAAACCGTGGACCCTGAAAACCTCCCCTAACCAGGATCTCGGACGTCTCCGAGGCAGAGGGAAGCTTGGCAATAGGCACAAAGTGGGCGAACTTGCTGAATCTGTCCACGATAGTCAGAACGACCGTGTTTCCCTCAGAAACGGGCAACCCAGTGACAAAGTCCAGGGCCAGATGCGACCATGGTCGCCGGGGAATAGGAAGGGGGTGAAGTAGTCCAGAGCTGGGCCGATTGGTACTCTTATTCTGCGCACACACTGGACAGGCAGCAACATAACCCCCGAGTATCCTCGGCCATGGCAGGCCACCAAAAACGCGTCTGCGAAGAAACGCCATCGTCCGAGCCACGCCAGGGTGACAAGCCATCTTGCTGGCGTGGGACCATTTGAGGACAGCAGGACGAACCGACTCAGGCACAAACAACCGACCGGGTGGACCGTTACCGGGACCGGGCTGCGTCCGAAGGGCCGCCATCACCTCCTCCTCAATCTTCCACCTAACAGCTCCCACGACGCAGTTCCGGGGGAGAATTGTCTCGGTCTTGGACCCACTCTCCTCCGTCTTGGAGAACATCCGGGACAAGGCGTCCGCCTTGCCGTTCTTAGATCCAGGTCGGAACGTCAGGGAAAAAATTGAATCGTCCGAAAAACAACGCCCACCTGGCCTGACGGGAGTTGAGACGTCTAGCCGATTGCACGTAAGCAAGATTCTTGTGGTCAGTCCAGACAATAAACGGTTGCTCCGCCCCCCTCCAACCAGTGGCGCCACTCCTCCAAGGCAAGTTTCACCGCGAGAAGCTCCCGGTTACCCACATCGTAATTCCTCTCCGCAGGCGAAAGGCGACGAGAGTAGTAGGCGCAGGGATGGAGTTTACTGTCCGTGGAGCATCGCTGCGACAGGATGGCGCCAACTCCCACATCAGACGCGGCCCACTTCAACGACGAACTGACGGGCCGTGTCCGGCTGGAGAGAGAATCGGTGCGTTGGTGAATCGCCTCTTCAAATCCAGAAACGCTCGATCCGCCTCCGGATTCCACTTGAAGGTCCTGATACTGGAAGTCAAGGCAGTTAACGGAGCGGCCACACGGCTGTAATCCCGGATGAATCTGCGGTAGAAATTCGCAAACCCCAAAAATCTCTGGAGCTGCAATCTCGTACCGGGCTGGGCCCATTCCAGAACCGCTCTAACCTTCTCCTGGTCCATCCTAATCTCTCCCCTGGAGATGATGTACCCGAGAAAGGATGTCGTGTGGGCGTGAAACTCGCACTTCTCGGCCTTCACGAACAGGCGATTCTCCAACAATCGCTGCAGAACCTGCCGGACATGCTGGACGTGGTCGGAAGGTTCCTTCGAGAAGATCAGAATGTCATCCAGGTAAACAAACACAAAGAGACCGATCATATCTCTCAGGACGTCGTTCACCATACTCTGGAATACCGCTGGAGCATTGGTCAGTCCAAACGGCATCACCTGATACTCGAAGTGACCCATCGGTGTATTGAACCCCGTCAACCACTCGTCCCCCTCTCTGATCCGGACCATGTGATACGCATTGCGTAGGTCTAGCTTGGTGAACACCGTAGCACCCTGTAAGTGAGTCGAAGGCAGAACTCATCAAGGGCAGGGGATACTTGTTCTTGACCGTGATGTCATTCAACCCCCGATAATCAATACACGGTCGAAGAGAGCCATCCTTCTTACCCACAAAGAAGAATCCTGCCCCCAGGGGTGATGACGAGGACGAACGAGACCAGCAGCTAGGGACTCCTTGATGTAGGTCTCCAAAGCCTCACGTTCAGGTCGGGAGATACTGTATAACCTTCCCTTGGGGTAGACAGCTCCAGGGAACAGGTTGATGGCACAATCATATGGTCGGTGGGGAGGGAGTGACAGAGCCTTCTGCTTACTGAACACTTCCCCCAAATCGTGATATGTCTCGGGAACCAGGGACAAATCTGGGGGGTTTAGCCTCAATCACCTGACTGGGAACCGAATGGGGACAGGCAGTCTTGAGACAGTTAGCATGACAATCAAGGCTCCAACTCGTTACCTTGCCCGTCACCCAATCGAACGTGGGATTGTGTTCCTTCAGCCAGGGGTATCCAAGGACCAGAGGAACATGGGAAGACGGCAGAATGAAGAATGAAATCATCTCCGAATGATTCCCGACAACAGCATCTTAACCGGTTCAGTCCTCATCGTGATACGTGCCAGACTACTGCCGTTCAGAGTGGTCGCCTCAATGGCTTCCGGCAATTGCTCCTTGGAAAGCCCCAGCTGTTCCACCAACTCGGCATCAAGAAAGCTTCCATCGGCACCTGAATCGATAAAGCGTTAATCGCTAAGCTCTGATTCCTGTTCATAAGGGTAGCCGGAAACGGGGTCTGACAGAGGTATTGAGAGGTCGAAACTGGCTCGCTAAAAGTCCTCCCAACTTTAGCGAGCCGCGCAGTTTGACGACCGCCGGGAACAGGTGGCGAGGTAATGTCCCGAACCACCACAGTAGAGGCAACAGTTAGTCCTACGTCTGAGTTGGCGTTCCTCCTTGGTTAACCCGTGCCGCCCTACTTGCATTGGTTCAGAATCGGGAGACAGGACCTCTCCACTAATCCTGTGTGGTGGACGATGATCGACGTATTCTGGTCCAATCCCGACCCGACTGGAACCTGAGAAGCTGATCGATTGGACGGAACCCATTGCTTCTCCCTCCTTCGCTCTCGGACTCGATTATCCACCCGAATAGACAAGGCTACCAAGCTGTCCAGGTCACTAGGCTCCGGATAGGAGATCAACTCATCCTTGAGCTGCTCCGACAGACCCTGGTAAAAGGCCGCTTGCAGAGACTCCTCATTCCACCCACTCTCCACAGCCAACGTCTTGAACTCGATCACGAAGTCGGCCACGCTGCGAGTTCCTTGGTGAAGCGAAAACAGGCGCCTAGCTGCGTCCCTCCCTCGGACGGAATGGTCGAAGAGCTTCCTCATCTCGGCCGTGAACCCCTGGTATGAAGCCATGCAGGGGTCTTGTCGTTCCCAAACGGCTGAAGCCCACTCCAGCGCTCGACCACGCAGCAACTCAATCACAAAGGCTATCCTAGCCTTGTCTGTGGCATAAGAGTAGGGCTGTAGATCGAACACTAACCCACACTGCATAAGGAAAGAACGGCATCTTCCCAGCTCCCCCTCATATTTATCCGGCGTCGGAACCTTGGGCTCACGGAAGGACACAGCTCCAGAAGCGGCAGGCGAGATGGGTGAAACCGGTAGTGGATCCTCCACCGGAAACTTGCGCTGGTTCTGGACCTCCGTCAGACCGGTAGAAAGGTTCCGAACTGCCAACGCGATCTCCTGTAGCTCCGTGCTATGATGGCCCAACATCTTCTCCTGATGGGTAATGGCATGGCGAACAGAGTCCAGGTCCGCTGGGTTCATTACTGGCCGGATCGTTCTGTCACGGTTTACTAAGCCAGAACCCAGAAGCAGACCAGGACAAGGTAAATTGAAACAAAGGTGAGTGTTTATTTAATAGATCCACGAGTGAGGCTGAATAATCCAGGGAACAGAGCGGGTGGCGTGGATGGGTTGTTGAGGGTGCAGTGGTAGGTCCAGTAATGGCTCGGCAGCCGCCGACCATCAGGCAGAGGTTGGGTGAAGGTTCGGGTGAGTGACTGCAGATAGAACAAAACGGAGGTAAGTATACAGCAAGTCAAAAAGGTGCAAAACAACAAAACTAACGCTAGAAGTTCCAAGGCTGATACACGGACAAACATACTGTTCATGGCTAACGATCCGGCAGGGAATGGATGTTAGGACAGAGCCTAAGAAGGGTGATGATCAGGACCAGGTGTGCAGATTGCTGATGGGATGCAGGTGCGGAAATCAAGAGAGCTCCCGCCTAGCAACGTTGCCCGGCAACCAGGCAGGGAGCGTTCCAGAACCCTCGGGAAACTGGAGATCCCGAGCAGAAAAACTAATACCCAGACAGAAACCGACTCAGACTGCAGGGATCGTTACAGTTTATACAGGTTTTATACACATTTCCGGTATAAATAGCCTCTAAAATATATGTAAACAGACCATAAATGTCTAAATGTTTGTTTTATTGGAAAGCTGTGAGTGCTATTAGATGATACAATATCAGTAGTTGTTGCATTTACAATTTAAGTCCTATCATCTAAGTCCTATCATTAACTGATTTTGGCCAGTGTATGGCTGTGGATTGACTGCATTTTTTGAATGGCATATTGGCATATTGGCAGTTAATTTGAAAAAATATATGGAATCCTCTAAAACTGGCTGGCTAGCTGGCTAACAAATTCTTCAAATTCATTATTTTACACAATATCTTATTACAGCACTTGCAAACCATGGTTGACCAACTACCCTGACCAAAATGGCAGACCTCTATCCCATCATAGGAAGATTCATGTCCATTCTAGTATTCTAATTCCTAATTCTATGCATTGCACTGAGTTATGTTGCCATAGTCACTTTTTTCTAGTTACTTTGACAACAATCTTCTGACAACATTCAGACATAATGTTTGATAACCATGATTACAGTGCTCTGCAGCATGATACACATCATAGAAATCTAATTATTGTATTTCTATTGTACACATATCAAAGATTTTGTTTAGAAACTAATGATGACCATACCAAGAGAACCAATGTCAGTGACCACCTACTTACATACACCGTTCTATTGAAATAATAATCCTTTATGTCAAATGAAACCACGTGGCTAAGGCAATAGCAAATGCCATCAGGAAGAAAGCAGAACAATTGAAATCCCATGCTAACAGATATTTTGATTGTCAAAATGCAATCTGCAGTATTCATGAAGAACCTAACAAAACATACCTTAGCCAACCTTAAAGAATAACAGTAATAATGTTCGGACCATAACTTAAGAAAATAGACATTAATTAGTACAGTAGGCCTAACCACCTCAATTACCTCGACTAGCCGGTGCCCCCTCACATTGACTCTGCACCGGTACCTCCCTGTAAATAGTCTCCCTATTGTTATTTTATTTTACTGCTGCTCTTTAGTTATTTGCTTTGATTTTTTTGCTTAACACTTTTTTGTTTGTTTTGCTTTGCATTGTTGGTTAAGGGCTTGTAAGTAAGCATTTCACTGTAATGTCTACATGTGGCAAATATATTTTTGGTTTCTGCCCTCTGTTGAAAGAACTGACAGAATGTGGTTTCAACTGATGTTCACCTGAATTAGAATCCTCATCCTGTTGTGATGGCATGGTTCTTTCTAACATCATGAATTCCACCTGTCATGTCATAATCAGTTGATATTGTGGTAGCTACTGAGTTGATGTTTTATGACCAACAGTCTCACATTTAAAATGTGAGAAATAACTATTTGTATTTCATAATCAATTAGTTAATTAACATGTATTTACCTGGCTCAGTGGCATACTGGAATAAGAAGTACTAGACTACCACATTCCACTTCACATCAACATTAAATAATTGTTTCAAAATTCTAGCTTCATCTATACTCTTTCTAAGTCCTCTAAATCTGCTTTTCTTTTTTAAAGTAGCTTTTCTTCTTTAAAGTGTTTTCCACGTTTATTGAATAGGGACCTAAAATGATCCCCATTAGAAGTGATTTGGCTCGTCTGGTAGGCTTGTGTCACTGGGCAGCTCGCAGCTGTTCTTCCCTTTGTAGTCTGTAATAGTTTGCAAGAAAGAAAGAAAGAAAGAAAGAAAGAAAGAAAGAAAGAAAGAAAGAAAGAAAGAAAGAAAGAAAGAAAGAAAGAAAGAAAGAAAGAAAGAAAGAAAGTATCTCATCACAGCAGGTCAGGAACAAATAAGAGAAAGAACAATGAATCTTAGACATTTTATAAGCATCTGAGTTGTTTGGATTCAAAACCTGAGTTGCTGGCCAATAGTATTACTGTAAAGTTAACCTCCAATCACATATCAGACCTACATTATATAACCTCCGCTCCTCAGAGGTGTGACAATGGGGGTTGGAAAGACCATCACAGAGAATGCTGAATTCCTAAGACAACACAGAGGACATTCATGCATACAGTTGATAAGTAGAGTCACTTCGGGGGCTGCCCTACACCTGTGCCCAAGAAAGCCAAGGTAACCTGTCTAAATGACTATCGGCCCAACAAGCACAAATCACCAAATCCGTAATGTTAGTCCCGTCCGAATCTGCCATGTCAGTCATTTTTACTTGGCAGGAAGGTAATTATCCCAGCCCTATTCGCACGAGACTAGTATTACTAGTGAACGTTGGTTATGTAATTATTACCCCAGAATGTCCGTTGTTCCAGATAATGATTAGGACGGGATTAGTGTTTTCCAAACTGCCCTCTGTAATTTTTAATTTTTTCAATAAATTGACAGTTATGACGAAAGCCTGGAGGTTTCTTTCTAGGCGTGAAGATACTGTGGGTGTTTCTCAAAATGTATACAACGGGTGGGTCTAATCCTGAATGCTGATTAAAACCGCATCCAGCCGGTGTCTATTCCACAAGTTACCACCGGCTAAATCTATGACATTAAAATGTCTTTTTACTCTGTTTCTTCTGAATGTGCACTCCACTGTCTCATCAGCCCAGCCAGGCAGTTTATACACTTTTTCTCCACTATAAAAAAGCATCTAGACATTATCTCACATTTCTTTAAGACTAACTAACATTTAGTTTTCAACAGCGGAGATTTGTATAAACCTTGCTATCTGACATTTGCAACATTGTTTCAATATTCAAATTCAATCTCCAGCTGTCGCATTGTAATGATGTGTTGGGAGTCGGGATGAGACAGACAGGCAGGCAGCTTTTCTCAGCTAGTCGAAATCATGAATCAGACTAATTTTTATGGATATATACAGTACAAAGAAATATCAATAGAAAACAAGTACAATGAAATGAAGTGCAGCTAATTTGCAGTCTTTCCAACTTCAGTTTGAAGTGATTGTGTTAGCTGTGTTGTTGGCTAGCTCCTCTGAACTTCAGTGTCCTGACGAGAGAGCACATTAAGTAATTGTTATGGATGTATCTAAATAATTGTCACTAGTAAGTTAGCCGTAGTTGGCTAGCTAGCAAGCAAGGGATAAGAATATTGCCAGCCAGAATGGCAATAGAACATTTAGAACGAACGACTGGGTCACGTCCATAGATACAGAACATAAAGACTGAATGACTGTGTCATGTCTCTGTCAACCGAATTGATAGAATGACCAGCCGGCTTGGGTAGCAACCCTAGATTTGTGTCGGGACTATATATTGTGGAAGGATGAAATAGTATGAATACATTCATCAAAATAACGTTTTTAATGAAAATATGTAAATCATTATTTGAATATGTTGGTAATCCGTTGTATAAAACTGATAATGCCCTCGAAGCCGGTGTTTGGAGGATACATTGGCACTTCGTCTCGGGCCTAACAACACCTGTGCCAATATATCCTCCAAACACCGGCTTCTCTGGCATTATCACTTAAGCATACTACCGTGCTCTGAGCATGCAAATTGGAGCACAGGAGGGTCGGAGTATGAGTCCAAATCAAAGTCTGCAAAATGGAGCATAGAGGGCACTTCCCGAATGCGTACTCCATGGCTGCAGTCCAAACACTTTATTTTTACCCCTCAGCCCTTGCACTAGCCACTTTCCCTCGGGGGAATTCCTGTCAAAACCGGATGCAGTTTGATTGCCATCTTAAGTGGAGGTCCAATTCACTAACGTTGCCCCCTCTGAACTCAATTTAGCTCGAGGGAGTGAGTGAACAACTTTGGTCACTAGCGGGGTTGATGTGACCCACAATTCAATGCGAACTGTAATCACATGTCAAACTCTGGTGGCCGCGAAGTGTCAAATTTTATCAACAAGGCTGCATTTTTGGCATGTCAGAAAAAAGTATGAAGCTAGCTTGCTAAGAAATATATATAGACATTGATTTTAGCGTTGGCAAATTGGCTTAGTCTCGTAGTGAGGAGCCTATAAAACGTAGCTAGATTCATACACATATTTTTGGGAATTCTGAAAATGTATTGGAATAAATGACCAAACAAAAAACTAGCTAGCCAGCTATGGGTAACTGTAGCTAGCTACCTGACAGGAGTGCTAGCTAGATACGTTAGCTTACTAGGTACATTAATAGCTTTAGGTTGGTTGTTTTTAAGCTCAACTTCAAGATTTCCACCAAGGACGTTGCCTTTCCGATCATCAACCTCCCTCGGGAAAGGGACATTTAAGGTACACTCGGATGTGACGATGTAAAACGTCATTCAAGGGATGAGGGTTTAAGGCCATGGGCTGTCTACTTTGAGTTTGAAACGCAGCCCATCATTTGTACACATTTTGAAGCATGCATCGATGCAAGCTTCAACCGATTGTATGCAAAGAATATGATGCAACCACGTGAAAAATGACGCAAAACTTCTTGAAATCAGTGGTGTCCATTATTTGAGTTGAAGCCCGAGAAAAAATACACTCACACTTTGGAATAAAATGTTGCCTATTCACATCTCATATGTTGCCTGACTACAATATTTTATTTTGATATGCTAATAAATACATGCTGTGTTGATTTTGGCATGTTTACCTGCCTACGTACTATTTATCGCAAGGCAATAGGGCTAACTGGCTAGCTACTAGTACTGTTAGCTAGCCAGATAGCCACACATAGTTTTTTGCTAGCTACCCAAAAAGAATTGAAATCTATCTTGCATAATATTAGTTTTAGGTCATTTTTGCCTGTTAAACTATTTGGTTAGCTACATTATTACAATTCACATATAGCTAGCTGATAGTTATGAAGTAAAACGGTTGATTTGTGTATATCTTGTTGATAGATTAATTTGTGTATTAAAAGTAATGACTAAAGGATTTCACCCCAAATACAGTAGAAATGTGTATACGATATTCAAATTATCATGTAGTGTCAACCCACTAACAGAGGGGGTACTAAACATTCAAGGGTAAAGGAGAAGGCGGAAACTGTTTAAGAATCCCACCTAAAGGTGGGAGGAGCATAATGCCTTTGTTTGTCAAGGGGTATAAAAACAGTATGTATGTATTTTTGGCGCCAGAGCTCTCCATGAATAAACATACAAAAAATCCTTCTTCGTGGTTATGGACCTTGAATCATTGATGATTAACCCTCCTGTTGTCCTAGGGTCAAAATGACCCGCCACTGTGTTGAATCAACTTTATTTAATTTTTATATTTTTGGGATCATTTGTGAGAAGGAGGCAGTGAGACTTTAAAGAAAGTATCACTGCCTCCTTCTCACAAATGATCCAAAAAATATAAAAATTAAATAAAGTTGGTTCAACACAGTGGCGGGTCATTTTGACCCTAGGACAACGGGAGGGTTAAAACCAGAGCCTTACAACCTCTGGTAATGATTCAAGCTTAGGTTGAATTAGAGATAGAAATTCACATGACAGATTGGTCCTTTGAGCGGAGCTTAAATACGTCTTTATCGTTCTAAGGACACCGAATCCGTGCACGGCCGGGTGATTGCATCCGTGGAGAATAGTCCTGGCCTTCGACGTTAAGGTTATAAACAGGCCGGTGATTACTCTTTATGAACGATAAAGACGTTAACAAGTTTGAAAAAGCATTTAAAATCCAAACTGCAAGGAAGAGGTCAATAATTTTTGTTCATGGATTTTGGTGAAATGATTTGAACTTGTATGAGAATAGTGATTCTTGTGAAAGGGCAGAGAATAGTTACCAAAGTCTCAAAGGAAGTAATAATTATTACGAAACAGGGAGGGTCCGCAATTGACCCTAGGTAAATAGCTATTACCAGAATAATCTAGTCCGAAATGAGATCACAGTAAAAAATAAATAAAATAAAATGTATTCACTAACTGTAAGTCGCTCTGGATAGGAGCGTCTGCTGGGTGACTAGAATGTAAATGTATTATCATTGATTCAGTAATGATAGGAGGGTAAAGAGGGAAGAAACAGGAAAAGCTAGAGAGAGTAAACACAGAGAGTTTAAAAACAGGGAGTTAAAAAGATTAGAAAACTACAATAATAAGTCAGGGAAGAAAGAGTGGTTAGATGATGAGGAAGGGGATGACCAGTACCCTTTGATAGCCTTGCCGAACCCAAGGGCTGGGGTGGAGCATGCACCAGACACACTGGATGTATATAGGGCATGGACACAGCGAGATGTAGTGAGAGCTATAGAGGGTGTAGTGCACCCTAAGACAGGAATAGAGGGGTTCAGGAGGGATTTGGAGAGTCTAGCAGCAAACTTTAAGCTAAACACAGGGGAAATTGAGAGGGCAGTCAGAACCCTAGTTGGGAAAGATTGGGCAGCTGTTCGGGGGCAGTGGGTTTCAGGGGATGCCAATGGAGCAGTCCTACCATGGGCAGATGATGGGCAAAATGTTGGGAAAATAACTGAGTTGTGTAATAATTTAAGGGAACCTTACCATCGACATGCTGACTTCTCCAAAGTACATGAATGTAAACAGGAAGACAGTGAGACCATCAGCCAAGTGAAATACCTGAGCCTCCCCAGGGACAGGGAAATGATACTCCGTACCATCAGCAGCTAAAAAATAGCATTCCTTAGTGGAATGAGACCAGAAATAAGCTGGAATATTAAGAGGACTTTAGTGGGATGGGGAACTACTTCGTTAGCCGAGGTCAAGAGATATGCAATCCATCATGAGCGGAACAGTAGACAGGATAGAGTAAGAAAAATAACATACGGGAGCTGAATATTTAATGGCCACTGGGGGAAATAGCTGGTAGAGGTAGAACTCCAGAATAGAAGGGGAGAGAGATTTTCTTAGGGGGTGGATCAAATACTTGATAATGGATCATTTGAAATGAGATCACATGTAGCAGATTTAGAGTAATCAATTAAATAATAATTGTATACTCGAGGAATTTTGAGGGATTTTATGGATTAGTTGTAAGGAATTAGATTGATACAAACATTATTCATGGGTTAGGACTGGGGATATCTGTATCATGTTTTGTGTGTACTACCATCTTTAGATTACGGATGGTAATTGAAGGTTGACAAAATGTATAACCAGGAGAAAGAGATTAGCTTACCTCATTGGAATATTGCTCAGGGCAAGGGGGAGCAGTAGTGAAGTTAGGCAATATTTAGGTCATAAGAGGGAGCTACCAAATTAAGTTGAGCCTAACTATCTTTGATTGTTATTTTTCAATTGGGTTTTTCAAATAAATAAAAAACACACCCAGCATGATGTTTATAAAGGGTTGTTATGTTGAATTTAGGGGATTTTCAACAGTTCATAGGTGGTGTTTACTATGCTGTGGGATGGAACGGTTTATTGGGTGATATTTGAAACTAAATTAATGGAATAAGCTGCAGTAATCAGAGGAATGTACAATCTAAGGCGAGACAACTATTGCCTAGATCATTGACTAGAAAGAAAAAAAAAATTAGATGAAGAATGATGAGCTTTTTGGGAAGGATAGACTGCTGTAAAGCTTGGGTACTCCATTATGTACTACATACGGGTAAATTAAGTGATCTTATCTATGGGAAGGCAATGGCAGCCCATGGTAAAATCATTTGGAACTCTGAGGAGGAAGAACAGTTTATGTTGTTGCTCTCTTCCCAAACAGTCTTAGCTTTTCATACATATATCAGGGATGTTACCCAAATGGTAGAGAGTAAAGAGGGATATGACATTGGTCGTGATTTAAAGATGATGGGTTTTTTTTGGTGGGCTATTAGAGATAACTGGGTTAATCACGAACATAGAGGTTTTTATTCTTTGTTGCTAGGCAGAACACTTAGGTGACCTAAATATGGATTGTCATGTCCAACAATCAGTCTTCAGTTCAAGCCCGGGAGAGCCGGGATAGAACAGAGGTTGAACTAAACATACAGTGGGGAAAAAAAGTATTTAGTCAGCCACCAATTGTGCAAGTTCTCCCACTTAAAAAGATGAGAGAGGCCTGTAATTTTCATCATATGTACACGTCAACTATGACAGACAAAATGAGGAAAAAAAATCCAGAATATCACATTGTAGGATTTTTAATGAATTTATTTGCAAATTATGGTGGAAAATAAGTATTTGGTCAACTTCAAACAAGCAAGATTTCTGGCTCTCACAGACCTGTAACTTCTTCTTTAAGAGGCTCCTCTGTCCTCCACTCGTTACCTGTATTAATGGCACCTGTTTGAACTTGTTATCAGTATAAAAGACACCTGTATACAACCTCAAACAGTCACACTCCAAACTCCACTATGGCCAAGACCAAAGAGCTGTCAAAGGACACCAGAAACAAAATTGTAGACCTGCACCAGGCTGGGAAGACTGAATCTGCAACAGGTAAGCAGCTTGGTTTGAAAAAAATCTACTGTGGGAGCAATTATTAAGAAATGGAAGACATTCAAGACCACTGATAATCTCCCTCGATCTGGGGCTCCACGCAAGATCTCACCCCGTGGGGTCAAAATGATCACAAGAACGGTGAGCAAAAATCCCAGAACCACACGGGGGGACCTAGTGAATGACCTGCAGAGAGCTGGGACCAAAGTAACAAAGCCTACCATCAGTAACACACTACGCCGCCAGTGACTCAAATCCTGCAGTGTCAGACGTGTCCCCCTGCTTAAGCCAGTACATGTCCAGGCCCGTCTGAAGTTTGCTAGAGTGCATTTGGATGATCAAGAAGAGGATTGGGAGAATGTCATATGGTCAGATGAAACCAAAATATAACTTTTTGGTAAAAACTCAACTCGTTGTGTTTGGAGGACAAAGAATGCTGAGTTGCATCCAAAGAACACCATACCTACTGTGAAGCATGGGGGGTGGAAACATCATGCTTTGGGGCTGTTTTTCTGCAAAGGGACCAGGACGACTGATCCGTGTAAAGGAAAGAATGAATGGGGCCATGTATCGTGAGATTTTGAGTGAAAACCTCCTTCCATCAGCAAGGGCATTGAAGATGACACATGGCTGGGTCTTTCAGCATGACAATGATCCCAAACACACCGCCCGGGCAACGAAGGAGTGGCTTCGTAAGAAGCATTTCAAGGTCCTGGAGTGGCCTAGCCAGTCTCCAGATCTCAATCCCATCGAAAATCTTTGGAGGGAGTTTAAAGTCTGTGTTGCCCAGTGACAGCCCCAAAACATCACTGCTCTAGAGGAGATCTGCATGGAGGAATGGGCCAAAATACCAGCAACAGTGTGTGAAAACCTTGTGAAGACTTACAGAAAACGTTTGACCTGTGTCATTGCCAACAAAGGGTATATAACAAAATATTGAGACATTTTTGTTATTGACCAAATACTTATTTTCCACCATCATTTGCAAATAAATTCATTAAAAATCCTACAATTTGATTTTCTGGATTTTTTTTTCTCATTTTGTCTGTCATAGTTGACGTGTACCTATGATTAAAATTACAGGCCTCTCTCATCTTTTTAAGTGGGAGAACTTGCACAATTGTTGGCTGACTAAATACTTTTTTTCCCCACTGTAAGTGTTTTTACAAGATAAGAGATTGTTTGATTGGATTACTAATTGATTCTGAACTGAATGAAAGTCGAATTTAGCCGCCATAAAGACAAAGGAAGTGGGAGGAGCAATAAAGAAGCAAAAGACAATCTAAAAAATGAAAGGCATGGCAATTGGTTGATAAATTACCTAAGGGAATGTTCAGGAAGGTGGTAAAAAATTGACACATAAGCAGAACTATGTGTCAAGAGGGGGGAAAAGGCTAATTGTAGGATTAAATAATATACGAAGGAGAGGACAAAATACTTTTAAATTTTTTTTATTTTTTTAGATACAGTCTAAAAAGAGAATGCAGTCAGAAATTGTTACATTAATCTGAACATGTGTGAAGATAGTGTCATGAACCCTGCATCCTGAGTCGGTTCCTGCCTGTGTTGCCATTTTTCTGCTCGGAATCTCCAGTTTCCTGAGGGTTCGTGAACGCTCCCGGCCTGGTTGCCAGGCGACGTTGCTAGGCGGTTAATCTCCCGATTAACCGCACCTGCATCTCATCAGCGGTCTGCACACCTGGTCCTGATCATCCCCCTTCTTAAGCCCTGACCTGACATCCATTCCCTGCCGGATCGTTAGCCATGAACAGTATGTTTGTCAGTGTATCAGCCTTGGAGTTTCTAGCGTTAGTTTTGTTGTTTTGCACCTTGTTGGCTTGCCGTGTACTTACCTCCGTTTTGTTTCTATCTGCAGTCAATCTCCCGGAACCTTCACCCAACCCCTGCCTGGTTGTCGGCGGCTGCCGAGCCATTCTTGGATCTGCCACTGCACCGCCACCAACTCATCTCCGCCGCCCGCTCTGTCCCCTGGATTATTCTACATAGTTTTTTGAATCTGTTAAATAAATACTCACCTTCGTTTCAACTCACCTTGTCCTGGTCTGCTTCTGGGTTCTGGCTTAGTAAACCGTGACAGAACGATCCGGCCAGAAATGAACCCAGCGGACCTGAACTCTGTTCGCCATGCCATTATCCATCAGGAGAAGATGTTGGGACAACATAGCACGGCACTACAGGAGATAGCATTGTCCGTTCGGAACTTTTCTACCAGTCTGACGAAGATCCAGGCTCAGCTCAGTTTGCCGGTGGAGAATCCACGACCGGTTTCACCCATCTCGCCTGCCGCTTCTGGAGCTTTGCCCTTCCGTGAGCCCAAGGTTCCGACGCCTGATAAATATGAGGGGGAGTTGGGAAGATGCCGTTCTTTCCTTATGCAGTGTGGATTAGTGTTCGATCTACAGCCCCACTCTTATGCCACAGACAAGGCTAGGATAGCCTTTGTCATTGAGTTGCTGCGTGGTCGAGCTCTGGAGTGGGCTTCAGCCGTTTGGGAACGACAGGACACCTGCATGGCTTCATACCAGGAGTTCACGGCCGAGATGAGGAAGCTATTTGACCATCCCGTCCGAGGTATGGACGCAGCTAGGCGCCTGTTTTCGCCGCCAAGGAACTCGCAGCGTTGCCGACTTCGTGATCGAGTTCAGGACTTTGGCTGTGGAGAGTGGGTGGAATGAGGAGTCTCTGCAAGTGGCCTTTTACCAGGGGCTGTCGGAGCAGCTCAAGGATGAGTTGATCTCCTATCCGGAGCCTAGTGACCTGGACAGCTTGGTAGCCTTGTCTATTCGGGTGGATAACAGAGTTCGAGAGAGAAGGAGGGAGAAGCAATGGGGCCCGTCCAATCAATCAGCTTCTCAGTTCCCAGTCGGGTCAGGGGGTGGACCAGAATACGTCGATCATTGTCCACCACATAGGATTAGTGGAGAGGTCCTGCCTCCAGATTCTGAACCCATGCAAGTGGGGCGGCACGGGTTAACCAAGGAGGAGCGCCATCATAGACGTAAGACCAACTGCTGCCTCTACTGTGGTAGTTCGGGACATTACATCTCCACTTGTTCCCGGCGGTCGTCAAACTGCTCGGCTCGCTAAAGTTGGGAGGACTTTTAGCGAGCCAGTTTCAACCTCTCAATACCTCTGTCAGACCCCGTTTCCCGGTTACCCTCATGAACAGGAATCAGAGTTTAGCGATTAACGCTTTCGTCGATTCAGGTGCCGATGGAAGCTTTATTGATGCCGAAGTGGTGGAACAGCTGGGGCTTTCTAAGGAGCGATTACCGAAAGCCATTGAAGCTACCACTCTGAACGGCAGTAGTCTGGCACGTATCACGATGAGGACTGAACCGGTTAAGATGCTGTTGTCAGGGAATCATTCTGAGGTGATCTCATTCTTCATTCTGCCTTCTTCCCATGTTCCTCTGGTCCTTGGATACCCCTGGCTGAAAGAACACAATCCCACGTTCGATTGGGTGACTGGCAAGGTAACTAGTTGGAGCCTTGATTGTCATGCTAACTGCCTCAAGACTGCCTGTTCCCATTCTGTTCCCAGTCAGGTGATTGAGGCTAAACCCCCAGATTTGTCCCTGGTTCCCGAGACATATCACGATTTGGGGAAGTTTTCAGTAAGCAGAGGGCTCTGTCACTCCCTCCCCCACCGACCATATGATTGTGCCATAAACCTGTTCCCTGGAGCTGTCTATCCCAAGGGACGGTTATACAGCATCTCCCGACCTGAACGTGAGGCTTTGGAGACCTACATCAAGGAGTCCCTAGCTGCTGGTCTCATTCGTCCCTCGTCATCACCCCCTGGGGGCAGGATTCTTCTTTGTGGGTAAGAAGGATGGCTCTCTTCGACCGTGTATTGATTATCGGGGGGTTGAATGATATCACGGTCAAGAACAAGTATCCCCTGCCCTTGATGAGCTCTGCCTTCGACTCCTTACAGGGTGCTACTGTGTTCACCAAGCTAGACCTACGCAATGCGTATCACCTGGTCCGGATCAGAGAGGGGGACGAGTGGTTGACGGGTTTCAATACACCGATGGGTCACTTCGAGTATCAGGTGATGCCGTTTGGACTGACCAATGCTCCAGCAGTGTTCCAGAGTATGGTGAATGACGTCCTGAGAGATGTGATCGGTCTCTTTGTGTTTGTTTACCTGGATGACATTCTTATCTTCTCGAAGGAACCTTCCAGCCACGTCCAGCATGTCAGGCAGGTTCTGCAGCGATTGTTGGAGAATCGCCTGTTCGTGAAGGCAGAGAAGTGCGAATTTCACACCCACACTACATCCTTCCTCGGGTACATCATCTCCAGGGGAGAGATTAGGATGGACCAGGAGAAGGTTAGGGCGGTTCTGGAATGGGCCCAGCCCGGTACGAGATTGCAGCTCCAGAGGTTTCTGGGGTTTGCGAATTTCTATCGCAGATTCATCCGGGATTACAGCCGTGTGGCCACTCCTTTAACTGCCCTGACTTCCAGTACCAGGACCTTCAGTTGGAATCCTGAGGCGCACCGAGCGTTCCTGGATTTGAAGAGGCGATTCACCAACGCACCGATTCTCTCTCAACCTGACACGGCCCGTCAGTTCGTCGTGGAAGTGGATGCGTCTGATGTGGGGGTTGGCGCCATCCTGTCCCAGCGATGCTCCACTGACGGGAAACTCCATCCCTGCGCCTACTACTCTCGTCGTCTTTCGTCTGCGGAGAGGAACTACGATGTGGGTAACCGGGAGCTTTTTAACATTTAACATTTAAGTCATTTAGCAGACACTCTTATCCAGAGCGACTTACAAATTGGTGCATTCACCCTATAGCCAGTGGGTTAACCACTTTACAACACTTTTTATTACATTTTTTTATTTTGGGGGGGCTAGAAGGATTACTTCATCCTATCCCAGGTATTCCTTAAAGAGGTGGGGTTTCAAATGTCTCCGGAAGGTGGTGAGTGACTCCGCTGTCCTGGCGTCGTGAGGGAGCTTGTTCCACCATTGGGGTGCCAGAGCAGCGAACAGTTTTGACTGGGCTGAGCGGGAACTATGCTTCCGCAGAGGAAGGGGAGCCAGCAGGCCAGAGGTGGATGAACGCAATGCCCTCGTTTGGGTGTAGGGACTGATCAGAGCCTGAAGGTACGGAGGTGCCGTTCCCCTCACTGCTCCATAGGCAAGCACCATGGTCTTGTAACGGATGCGAGCTTCAACTGGAAGCCAGTGGAGTGTGCGGAGGAGGGGGGTGACGTGAGAGAACTTAGGAAGGTTGAACACAAGACGGGCTGCGGCATTCTGGATGAGTTGTAGGGGTTTAATGGCACAGGCAGGGAGCCCAGCCAACAGCGAGTTGCAGTAATCCAGACGGGAGATGACAAGTGCCTGGATTAGGACCTGTGCCGCTTCCTGTGTAAGGCAGGGTCGTACTCTCCGAATGTTGTAGAGCATGAACCTGCAGGATCGGGTCACCGCCTTGATGTTAGCGGAGAACGACAGGGTGTTGTCCAGGGTCACGCCAAGGCTCTTCGCACTCTGGGAGGAGGACACAACGGAGTTGTCAACCGTGATGGCGAGATCATGGAACGGGCAGTCCTTCCCCGGGAGGAAGAGCAGCTCCGTCTTGCCAGGGTTCAGCTTGAGGTGGTGATCCGTCATCCATACTGATATGTCGGCCAGACATGCAGAGATGCGATTCGCCACCTGGTTATCAGAAGGGGGAAAGGAGAAGATTAGTTGTGTATCGTCAGCGTAGCAATGATAGGAGAGGCCATGTGAGGATATGACAGAGCCAAGTGACTTGGTGTATAGGGAGAAAAGGAGAGGGCCTAGAACTGAGCCCTGGGGGACACCAGTGGTGAGAGCACGTGGTGCGGAGACAGCTTCTCGCCACGCCACTTGGTAGGAGCGACCGGTCAGGTAGGACGCAATCCAGGAGTGAGCCGCGCCGGAGATGCCCAGCTCGGAGAGGGTGGAGAAGAGGATCTGATGGTTCACAGTATCAAAGGCAGCAGACAGGTCTAGAAGGACAAGAGCAGAGGAGAGAGAGTTAGCTTTAGCAGTGCGGAGAGCCTCCGTGACACAGAGAAGAGCAGTCTCAGTTGAATGACCAGTCCTGAAACCTGACTGGTTTGGATCAAGAAGGTAATTCTGAGAGAGATAGCAAGAGAGTTGGCTAAAGACGGCACGCTCAATAGTTTTGGAAAGAAAAGAAAGAAGGGATACTGGTCTGTAGTTGTTGACATCAGTGGGATCGAGTGTTGGTTTTTTGAGAAGGGGTGCAACTCTCACTCTCTTGAAGACGGAAGGGACATGGCCAGCGGTCAAGGATGAGTTGATCAGCGAGGTGAGGTAGGGGAGAAGGTCACCGGAGATGGTCTGGAGAAGAGAGGAGGGGCAGGTTGTTGGGCGGCCTGCAGTCACTAGTCGCAAGATTTTATCTGGAGAGAGAGGGGAGAAAGAAGTCAAAGCATAGGGTAGGGCAGTGTGAGCAGGACCAGCAGTGTCATTAGACTTAACAAACGAGGATCGGATGTCGTCAACCTTCTTTTCAAAGTGGTTGATGAAGTCATCCACAGAGAGGGGGGGGGGGGGATTCAGCAGTGAGGAGAATGTGGCAAAGAGCTTCCTAGGGTTAGAGGCAGATGCTTGGAATTTAGAGTGGTAGAAAGTGGCCTTAGCAGCAGAAACAGATGAAGAAAATGTAGAGAGGAGGGAGTGAAAAGATGCCAGGTCGGCAGGGAGTTTGGTTTTCTTCCATTTCCGCTCCGCTGCCCGGAGCTCTGTTCTGTGAGCTCGCAATGAGTCATCAAGCCACGGAGCTGGAGGGGAGGACCGAGCCGGCCGGGAGGATAGGGGACACAGGGAGTCAAAGGATGCAGAAAGGGAGGAGAGGAGGGTTGAGGAGGCAGAATCAGGAGATTGGAGGGAGAAGGATTGAGCAGAGGGAAGAGATGATAGGATGGAAGAGGAGAGAGTAGTGGGAGAGAGAGAGCGAAGGTTGCGGCGGCGCGTTACCATCTGTGTAGGGGCAGAGTGAGTAGTGTTGGAGGAGAGCGAGAGCGAAAAGGATACAAAGTAGTGGTCGGAGACATGGAGGGGAGTTGCAGTGAGATTAGTAGAAGAGCAACATCTAGTAAAGATGAAGTCAAGCGTATTGCCTGCCTTGTGAGTGGGGGGGGATGGTGAGAGGGTGAGGTCAAAAGAGGAGAGGAGTGGAAAGAAGGAGGCAGAGAGAAATGAGTCAAATGTAGACGTGGGGAGGTTGAAATCCCCCAAAACTGTGAAGGGTGAGCCATCCTCAGGAAAGGAACTTATCAAGGCGTCAAGCTCATTGATGAACTCTCCAAGGGAACCTGGAGGGCGATAGATGACAAGGATATTAAGCTTAAATGGGCTAGTGACTGTGACAGCGTGGACTTCAAATGAGGAGATAGACAGATGGGTTAGGGGAAAAATTGAGAATGACCACTTGGGAGAGATGAGGATTCCTGTGCCACCACACCAATACCTTCTCGCGGTGAAGCTTTCCTTGGAGGAGTGGCGCCACTGGTTGGAGGGGGCGGAGCAACCGTTTATTGTCTGGACCGACCACAAGAATCTTGCTTACGTGCAATCGGCTAGACGTCTCAACTCCCGTCAGGCCAGGTGGGCTTTGTTTTTCGGACGCTTTAATTTTTCCCTGACGTTCCGACCTGGGTCTAAGAACGGCAAGGCGGACGCCTTGTCCCGGATGTTCTCCAATACGGAGGAGAGTGGGGCCAAGACCGAGACGATTCATCCCCGGAACTGTGTCGTGGGAGCAGTTATGTGGAGGATTGAGGAGGAGGTTATGGCGGCCCTTCGGACGCAGCCCGGTCCCGGTAACGGTCCACCCGGTCGTTTGTTTGTGCCTGAGTCAGTTCGTTCTGCTGTCCTCCAATGGTCCCACGCCAGCAAGATGGCTTGTCACCCTGGCGTGGCTCGGACGATGGCGTTACTTCGCAGATGATTTTGGTGGCCGGCCATGGGAGAAGATACTCGGAGATTTGTTGCTGCCTGTCCAGTGTGTGCGCAGAATAAGAGTGCCAACCGGCCCAGCTCTGGACTACTTCACCCCCTCCCTATTCCCCGGCGACCATGGTCGCATCTGGCCCTGGACTTTGTCACTGGGTTGCCCTCTTCTGAGGGGAACACGGTCATTCTGACTATCGTGGACAGATTCAGCAAGTTCGCCCACTTTGTGCCCATTTCCAAGCTTCCCTCGGCCTCTGAGACGTCCGAGATCCTGGTTAGGGAGGTTTTCAGGGTCCACGGGTTGCCCAGTGACATAGTTTCCGACCGTGGCCCTCAGTTTACCTCTGCTGTCTGGAAGTCTTTCTGTTTGGCCATTGGAGCTACAGTCAGTCTCACATCTGGTTTTCACCCCCAATCTAATGGTCAGGCGGAGAGGGCCAACCAGAAGATGGAATCCACGCTACGCTGCCTTGTCTCCTCCAACCCCACCTCCTGGGTCTCTCAGTTGCCTTGGGTTGAGTATGCCCACAATACTCTCCCTACATCTGCCACTGGGATGTCTCCCTTCGAGTGCCTGTATGGCTACCAACCTCCCTTGTTTCCTTCTCAGGAGAAGGATCTCTCAGTGCCCTCTGTTCAGGCCCACATTCGTCGTTGCCACCGGACCTGGCATCGGGCCAGAAAGGCCCTCCTTAGAGTTTCTGACCGGTATCAGCTCCAGGCGAATCGTCGCCGGATTCCCGCCCCCACCTGTACCATCGGAGATAGGGTCTGGTTGGCCACACGGGATCTTCCTCTGCGGACTGAGTCTAAGAAACTGTCACCGAAGTTCATTGGTCCGTTTGTGGTGGAGAAGGTGATCAATCCTGTTGCGTTTCGACTCAAGTTACCTAGAACGCTCAGAGTCCATCCCACATTTCATGTCTCCTGCCTCAAGCCTGTTCTCCTCAGTCCTCTGTTACCCCCTCCGCCTCCTCCTCCTCCCCCTCGGATGATCAGAGGTGGTCCTGCCTACACGGTGCGCCGCATTATGGATTCCAGACGGCGGGGCCGGGGTTTCCAGTATCTCATGGACTGGGAGGGGTATGGTCCTGAAGAGAGGAGTTGGATTCCTCGGCACCAGATCCTTGATGCTGACCTCCTTCGTGACTTCTACCGCCTCCATCCTGGCGCTCCGGGTAGTCCGCCCGGTGGCGTTCGTCGGAGGGGGGGTACTGTCATGAACCCTGCATCCTGAGTCGGTTCCTGCCTGTGTTGCCATTTTTCTGCTCGGAATCTCCAGTTTCCTGAGGGTTCTTGAACGCTCCCGGCCTGGTTGCCGGGCGACGTTGCTAGGCGGGAGATCTCCCAATTAACCGCACCTGCATCTCATCAGCGGTCTGCACACCTGGTCCTGATCATCCCCCTTCTTAAGCCCTGACCTGACATCCATTCCCTGCCGGATCGTTAGCCATGAACAGTATGTTTGTCAGTGTATCAGCCTTGGAGTTTCTAGCGTTAGTTTTGTTGTTTTGCACCTTGTTGGCTTGCCGTGTACTTACCTCCGTTTTGTTTCTATCTGCAGTCAATCTCCCGGAACCTTCACCCAACCCCTGCCTGGTTGTCGGAGGCTGCCGAGCCATTCTTAGATCTGCCACTGCACCGCCACCAACTCATCTCCACTGCCCGCTCTGTCCCCTGGATTATTCTACATAGTTTTTTTAATCTGTTAAATAAATACTCACCTTCGTTTCAACTCACCTTGTCCTGGTCTGCTTCTGGGTTCTGGCTTAGTAAACTGTGACAGATAGTTTATTAACCACACCCGTATGTCAGAGGTTTTGTGCCCCACAGGTGAACTAAAGGAGAAGG
This sequence comes from Coregonus clupeaformis, assembly GCF_020615455.1. Lineage (NCBI taxonomy): Eukaryota > Metazoa > Chordata > Actinopteri > Salmoniformes > Salmonidae > Coregonus > Coregonus clupeaformis. The sequence goes on from NC_059192.1 coordinate 60,467,979, forward strand.
TGACCCACTATCTAACCAGGTGACTAATGAGCATCCAGTCACTAGAAGGAAAACTGGAAGCAGGCCTGTTGGGAAGGGCCCTATCAGGTTATGTTGGTAACCACCTTGGCCATTAGAATAGCAGAGAGAGGAACCTGGGTCCATGTTACCCACTGCAAGAAGGTAGGACCACATACAAGCACCGCTTAGCACACGCAGAGTTGACGAGCGGAACTGAGCCACAGGGTCCGGGGGTCACCTCTGTCAACGAAGATCTCCTACCCAGACCTATCATCACTGTAGTGTGTTCCTAGGGTGTGAGTATGGGGTGGTACCGAGCAGAAGGACTCAAGACAGGAGAGGGTTGGCGGTTTTTGGGAATATGGGTGACCCTGAGCTGCATCATAGTCTCGGCAATAGTCGTGGTATGTCAAGATCCACCACCACCTCGCACCAATTACGCTAGGGCCTTACCATTATTAAGAAATAAAAGGGAAGCGACCCGACATACTGACCGTCAAGGGCGAGTGATCTACAAAATAGGAGTCAGAGAGGGGTGGGGAGTAAGATTCAAAATTAGGATTAGGGATCTTATCAGAGCGGATAAGCAAGCAACATGGGATTATAAGATCCCGTTGTATTTATGTTCAGCTCCCTCGGCAGATTGTTCCTGGGCTCAGGTATTTAGACATACTGGGGGACGGAGATATGAGACGGGGGGGCTGGACGTCCAGATGGAGGATAAGAAGGTATAACGAATGACATGAAAAGAACTTACTGGGCTTGCGCGGACGTATACGGACGGGATACTTGTCTAAGATTACATTTAATGGAGTCAAAAGATATAGAGGGAGCAGGTACTGTCATTAATCCATTAATGGCAATAGACCGAGTAAATCAGTCAAGGGATGACGGAGTCAATTTGACTAACCCGTCCACTATGAAAGATTTTCTCCTCCAAGAATGGAACAATGGGGAAGTGGAGGGGGTCCCTGATGAGAATCTCTGGTTAAAGTGGATGAAATACACCGCTAGGGCCTTGGGGGAGACCAATTGTTATGCATGCTCCATTGGGCGACCGACAATGTTGACCGCCCCAATGCCAAAGGCAATGTTTCCCTGTGTATTAGACCTGGGGTCCAATCAAAAAGAGCCAAATTGCACAGGGATTGGGCTGGCAAAATTGACATACTCGGCCAGCCCACCTAGATTCACTTGAACTCCTGGCGAATACCAGTGTTACAGACATAGAAATGGCACCTGTAACTTGGGTGATTTTGATGGCTGTAAGGAGATAATTAATGTGACTGATTTAGATAAGGAAGGGAGGAAAAAAATTAGGAGCCTAACCATCCCTCAGACTGATGTGTGGTGGGCATGCACTAACAAAGGGAGCATTCGGCAGACATTACCAGAGGGATGGGTGGGTACTTGTGCACCAGTATTGTTGGTCCAACCTGTAAGAATTGGTCATCAAAGACCAGTGACAGGAAGAATAATTAGGAGAAAAATAAATATAAGTCAGGAAGGAAATAGCCCAATTTGGATAGATGGTATAGGCATCCCCAGGGGTGTTCCAGACGAATACAAAGCTATGAATCAAATATGGGAGAGTTTTACTACAACATTTTTCTGGTGGGTGACAATAAACAAAAATATGGATTGGATAGATTATATCTATTACAACCAACAACGATTTATTGACCAGACTAGAGATGCAGTAAAGGGGATCTCTGAGCGATTATCCGCCATCCCGCTCATAACTTAGTAGAGGTTGGTTCTAGATCAGGCAGAAAGGGCCGGTGTCTATAGAAAGATAAGCCATTGTTGCACATTTATCCCTAACAACACCACACTGGATGGGACAGTCACCAGAGCTCTTACAGAATTAACTGCACTAAGTGAAGGATGAACTGAACTCAGAAGTTAGTACATTGTGGATAGGGTGGTTTGATGAAATATTTGGTAAATGGAAAACCCTAGCAGCCACCATCTTAGGAGCAATCAGTGTTTGTATGGGTATTCTTGTATTATGTGGTTGTTGTCTTGTTCCCTGTGTCCGAGGATTGGTGAGTCAGGCGTTGGTGAAATGCAGTATCTAAACAATGATGAGAGATGGACTGACTCCGGACTCTAACCAGGGGAATGTGAAAAACGATCCTCCAGGCTTGGTGGATGACGAGGATTTGGACCCTGAAAGACCGCAATTGGATGAAATTTTTATTAGTTCTGATGTGATCTCTGAGATTAATCATGCTTGTAAAATACATTTATCCTGAAGATGAAACCATTTAGTCAAAAGGGTGGATTGATAGATTAATTTGTGTATTAAAAGTAATGACTAAAGGATTTCACCCCAAATACAGTAGAAATGTGTATACGATATTCGAATTATCATGTAGTGTCAACCCACTAACAGAGGGGGTACTAAACATTCAAGGGTAAAGGAGAAGGCGGAAACTGTTTAAGAATCCCACCTAAAGGTGGGAGGAGCATAATGCCTTTGTTTGTCAAGGGGTATAAAAACAGTATGTATGTGTTTTTGGCGCCAGAGCTCTCCATAAATAAACATACAAAAAATCCTTCTTCGTGGTTATGGACCTTGAATCATTGATGATTAAAACCAGAGCCTTACAACCTCTGGTAATGATTCAAGCTTAGGTTGAATTAGAGATAGAAATTCACATGACACTTGTTTTGTCTCTATTGCCATTGTTGTCCTGTGAATGGGTAAGTCCATAGTTAGTCAATAGGGCTAACTGGCTAGCTAGGTAGCCGCAAAGAATTAGTCGCTACCCACAAAAAATTTACATTTACCTTGCATAACATTTGTTTGCCTGTTTAACTAGCTGGCTAGCTAGATTATTACGATTCACATATCTAGCTGATAATTATGAAGTAAAAACGTTTGCTTTGTGTATATCTTGTTTAGTCTATTGTTGCCATTGTCCTGGCTGGAAGAAGGTTCAGTGAAAGGGGAGGTGAAGCATGAGGTAATACAGTAGGGTGAATGCGAGTGCTTCTCAAATGTACTGTTTTATGCATTCTCCACACTCAACAGGGCTACACTGATTACTCAAGTTTGGTTCCCAAATTTCTAAACCATGCCAAACCATCTTTGGTATAGTGTCGCCATAATATTTGAATTGAGGAAGTGTGATCATAATCATTCAGATATTTTAAGTCCTAAATGCCCTCCAGACTTCAGATGTGCACTTGCACTTGAGATGCGTTTTAAGGCTATGAATGAGAAAGTTAACTTATCAGTTCCAAACGTTAAGGTCAGTTGTATGCTGCTTTGCAATCTATTAACAGCAAGGGTTGCATTAAATAGGCGCAATATTTCTTACGGATGCATTAGGCAATCAATCCATACCCACAAAACATATAAACAAAAGCATTCACTGTGAAAGTTGATACATGTAGGCAATTAATATATTTCTTATGTGTAGCACTTCGTTCAATTTATCAAATCAGTTATTGCGAGCAACACCTGCCAAACTCAGACATTTCTCTCAAAACACAGGGATGTCGATTTGCACGGGACTATTATTATCAGAGGACCTTGGAGTTCGCCAAAAAAACAGTAGGTTATTCTGGCTGGAATTGTTACTCTCCTAACATGTAAAAATTACTGACATGGCAGATTCGGACAGGACAAAAATTACAAATGTGGTGTTTTGTGCTCGTGCACATAATTACATTACCCGACCTCCCCCAGTAAAACTAATCCCATCCGAATAGGGCTTTAGCTATTTTTTTTATTTTTGACCATTTTAATTTAACAATAAGATACTTAATTGTTACCTAGAAATTATTTGTTATTGAGATAAAAAATGGCTGCATTGAACCTTCAAAAATACTAATAAAGCTAATGTCACTTTGATTTGATTATGTTTGTCCAGCTGATCCATGCTGGGAAGCGCGAGGCCATCCGTATCCAGGCAATCCTGAGGTCCCTCATCCCCATCCCCTGGAGGGGGTCATCAACATCCCTTTCCAAATCCCCTCTCTAGCAAAAGGTCAGTCCTCTGTGAGAAGTCACTATAGTCTTATGTGCTTGTAAACCCAATCGTTGCAGATTGTACTGTGTTTTCCCCCCCTTTTTTATAGCTACGTTGGTTCTAGTTTAATCATCCTGCTGGTGCTCTCTCTGTTATATGGTAGCAGCCTGGGGTTAAGTTGGCTCAAGTTTTGAGACAGATCGCCAAGCATGTAATACAAATCCACCCATCAAAAAATGGTGTTGCGTTAGCCAAAATATAATGTGATGAAATTATTGTCCAAATGCTTGTCATAATGTTTCTGTGCTTGTCATTTATCCAGATGGAACAGTAGTTGAACCAGACCCAGCCACTGTATTCTGCCCAGACCAAAAGGCAGCCATTGTGCTGTTCCTGGACAGTGTGTACGGCATCGAGGACCAGAGCTTCCTTTTCCACCTGCTGGAAGTGGGCTTCCTGACAGACCTGCAGGCTACTGCCTCTCTGGACACAGTGAGGGAGACATTGGGAATACTGACAAAGCACCACTGAAGTGACCATTGTTATGGACCTGAGGGACCTACAGCAATGCCCTCTGGAGTGATTCACTATAACCTCATTGGAGTGATCAGCTACTATACATTTTGGAACAAAGAGTGAGACACTATCACATCACAAGGATTATCCTCTCTAACGCAGATTAAGTGCACCATTAATAAATGAATGAGATTTGAGTTGTTAGTATTGGAGAAACAGAATAGTAGTGCCTACTACCGAACACTATGGGGCACTGTTACCATACCCACTGTGTTTTTCCTTACTCATTCACGCCACCTTCCACTCATTCTTAACAGACTTCAATGAACAACCTGTCCCCTTCGCTCCTATCCCTCTCCATTTCTCTGACTCTCCTCTCAGACTTTTATGGATCGAATCATTTTTCCTCTGTCTCCCTTCCTGCTAGCCTCACCTAGGCTAAAATTGCATATCTCTTTTTGGTCCTGACACTTCAGTATACTAAACTTCACCCGGCTGCTCCTCTCCCTGCAGGCTGATCTGAGTGCCACAGACATGGCCCTGGCCCGTACCTGTGTTCAGCTGTGCTCACTAAGTGCTCCAGCCTATTCTCTGGGACAGAGGGCCAGGGGCCACTAGTGGATGCTCTCCTCCAGGTCGTCTACCACTTGTCCAGGGCCCTCAGCCTCACCAAGGCCCAGAGAGACGCCATCGAGGACTGCATGCTGGCCTGCAGGTGGAGGACATGGAGGAACTATGTTATCACTATCACTACATACTGCTCCCTTCTCTCCTCCATCACTTGCACACCTTCTCTACCATAGAGGCAGAATGGGCACAGTTATTTACAAGGATATGTTATTAAAAAGGAAACGTTGGGACATACTTTGTGCGTGTCTTTATCTGCTTGTGTCCTCAGCCCATGATGCAACCTCTCCTCCGTCTGCTTGTTTACGAGGTGCCCTTTCTGACTGACCACACCAAAATCCCACTCAATGAAGGGATAATGCCCTCGAAGCCGGTGTTTGTAGGATATATTGGCACGGGTGTTGTTCATTGAAGGCCAGCAAACCGTGCCAATATATCCTCCAAACACCGGCTTCGAGGGCATTATCACTTTTATAAAACGGGTTAACAAAATATTCAAATATTGATTTACATATTTTCATTAATAACTTTATTTTGATGAATTTATTCATACTATTTCATCCTTCCACAAGATATAGTCCCGACACAAATCTAGGGTTGCTACCAAAGCCGGCTGGTCGTTCGCTCTATCGGTTTGGTTGACAGAGATACGACCCAGTCGTTAAGTCTTTTTGTTCTGTATCTACGGAGGCGATGTTCGTTCGTTCTAAATGTTCTATTGCCATACTGGCTGGCAACGTTCTTATCTCTTGCTCGCTAGCTACCCAACTACGGCAAATTTACAGTCACGTCAAATTTGTTTTTGTTTAAGCATCCATAACAATGACCTAATGATGGGCAATTTCACCTGGCATAGAAAATGTGGTCTCTCGTCAGGACACTGTTGTTCAGAGGAGCTAGCCAACAACACAGCTAACACAATCACTTAAAACTGAAGCTGGAAAGACTGCAAACTAGCTGCACTTCGTTTCATTTTACCTGTTTTTTATTGACATTTCTTTGTATATATTCATAAAAACAGGGGCGCCACTTTGGTTTTAGAAGTGGGGGGGACATAACGTGGCAGGGGGTCTTGGGCATCTAAAGCTAATTTCCTTAATAAAGACTTTTGATTGTCTTTATTAAGACATCCTCTATATCAATTTTTAGTCAGACCGACCAGCCAGCCCGAACTGCCTGCACGCCCGACCCTCACCAGTCTAGTCAGTAACTCAACTCTCTCCCATATGCATATTCTTGATAGCATTTGAAAGGAAACACTTTAAAGTTTGGGGAAATGTGAAATTCATGTAGGAGAATATAACACATTAGCTCTGGTAAAAGATAATACAAACAAAAAAACATGCGTTTTCTATTAATTTTTTTGTTCCATCATCTTTGAAATGCAAGTGAAAGGCCACAATATAATATTGCAGTTAAGGCGCAATTTAGATTTTAGCCACTAGATGGCAGAAGTGTGTGTGCAACGTTTCAGATTGAACCAGGGAAGCATTGCAATACTGGACTATTTTGTATCAAGTCTGCCCAAATGTGCCGAATTGGTCAATTGATACATTTTCAAGTACATAACTATAGAGAACATACAAAAATGATATGGTAACACAAAACGTAAGTTTACACACTCCCAGGAATGTCATACATGATGGATCATTAGCATATACACTAACTTTCACACATCTAGATGGCGGGGCGGGGTGGATGTGGAGCCAGAGACAGCAGGGGTTCAAACTGTAGAACCCAGTTCCTACATTTGAATATAAAAATGGATTTGATCAAATAAAACTATGCTACATTTTATCTTTGGGACACTTAGGATGACAAATCAGAGCAAGATTACTGAATGTAAGTACATTATTTACCTTCAGAGGTGAATGTGTCAAACCAGTTGCCGTGATGAATTTTGTTGTTGTTCTGCACTCTCCTCAAACAATGGGATGGTATTTTTTCACTGCAATAGCTACTGTAAATTGGACAGTGCAGTTAGATTAACAAGAAGTTAAACTTTCTGCCCATATAAGACATGTCTATATCCTGGAAAGCTTGCTGTTACTTACAACAGTCATGCTAATCACATTAGCGCACGTTAGCTCAACCGTCCCATATACAGGACACCGATCCCGTAGAGGTTAATTTGTTTAATTCCCAAGGGAAATATTTGTAAAAACACACAAAAAACACTTCAAATATACATTAACACACAGAAACAGCAAATCCTCCATATAATTATTCTCATAGGACTAATAGTACTGTAGAGCTCTGTTTACTTGCACACAATATTGCTGGGTCGCCCCGTCCTGTCCCTAGGGGTCCTCCACCCTGCAGCGCCCCAACCTAACACACCCCACTCATCTTTAGGATCTTAGTTAAACATTCATTATTGATTTTGGGTGTGTTAGGCCAAGGCCAGAGTGACAACCCACAGGACGGCAGACCCCCAGGGCCAGGACTGAGCAGCCCAGCAGCTAGGGATTGCCTAAATAGGTATCTCCCCTGATGTGGGCATGTTTTCAATACAGACTCCTTTAGTCGTACTGTATTCCATATAAGGCATACAGACCTTATGAAAGTTGCCCAGTATACCCTTAATCTTGTAATACATAAAATCTAGTGATACATAACTTGACATTTTGGGACGATAACCAACCTTCCAATTAATGGCAATGTATTTCTTAGCCGCTATAAATGCTTGGTTACACAGTTTCCTCAGATAACAGTCTTCAGTATCAACATTTCCAAGCAAACAAAAATAGGGAGAAGGGAGAATCTGTAGACATGCTGAGATAAAATAACATACTCTTTGCCAGAATTCAGCCAGCCTTCACAAGACCATAACATATGCAAATATGTTCCCTTTTATGTTTTACACCTCCAGCAGAGTAATGACATTTCTGAGTGCATGTAATTCAGTTTCACTGACATATAGTACGTTCTATGGATGGTCTTAAACTGCAGTCATTTATGTCTGAGATGGTATGAACATGACTGGGCATTCAAACATATCTGTATTCATTCATAGTCATCAATAGCTTCTACCAGGTCTTCCTCACATTTTTGTTTACATGTTTTGTGTCATCGGGAAAAGCCTCTATCAACCCTTGATACAGTTTGGAAATCAACTTAGAGGTTTGTCAGACTGTCTTAAAATAGCATCTGGCTTGTCCAGTGTTTTCTGCACAGAGAGAATAAAATGTTGTATCTGCAAGAATTCATCTCAGCTCCGTCGCAGACTGGTCTTCCCTGGCTGCCTGACACTGCTGAGACCCCTGTCACCATCTGATCCTCCTAAAATGAGGCATGACAAATAATTACCTTGGTTTACATTTATACATTATATTATCCAAGAAAATAATGTATGGTTCAATAATTGAAATGACCATTATTATTTTTGTTGATCCTCAGATTATTTGGAAACTGTCCTCTTTCTGCTTTGCATGCGTTAGCCTAACTATTCAATTAAAAGCACATATTTTTAACATTATTCACACACTCAGAATTCGCTGCTTCAAATTCAGTACCCTACCTGTCCTAGCTGGGCGTGAGAGTTCAAGTGCGCCTAGTATTTTTGGTCTCATTGAAACAGAGTAGGCTGCCTACATGGACGGAGAATCACGTGGCAGTTAACTTGAATATGAAATTAACTTAACTACGATTAGACTGTAGTTTAATACAGTGTCTGTAAATATATATTGATAATGGGAAGTCTCAAGGTTTTGCTCGCCTCAGGATAAGCTGTAGACCACACTATTTACCAAGAGAGTTTTCATCTATATTTTTCGTAGCTGTCTATTTACCACCACAAACCGATGCTGGCACTAAGAACACACTCAATTAGCCATAAGCAAACAGGAAAACCATCATCCAGAGGTGGCGGTCCTAGTGGCCGGGGACTTTAATGCAGGGAAACTTAAATACATTTCTACTAGCATGTTAAATTTGCAACGAGAGAGAAAAAAAATACTCTAGAACACCTTTACTCCACACACAGAGACGCGTACAAAGCTCTCCCTCACCCTCCATTTGGCAAATCTGACCAAAACTCTATCCTGACTCCTGCTTACAAGCAAAAACTAAAGCAGGATGCACCAGTGACTCGGTCAATAAAGAAGTGGTCAGATGACGCAGATGCTAAGCTACAGGACTGTTTTGCTAGCACGGACTGGAATATGTTCTGGTATTCTTCCGATGGCACTCATCAATAAGTGCATCGATGACGTTGTCCCCACAGTGACCGTACGTACATACCCCAAACAGAAGCCACGGATTACAGGCAACACCCTCACTGAGTTTAAGGGTAGAGCTGCCACTTTCAAGGAGCGGGACTCTAACCCGGACGCTTATAAGAAATCCCACTATGCCCTCCGACAAACCATCAAACAGGCAAAGCGTCAATACAGGACTAAGATTGAATCGTACTACACCGTCTACGATGCTCGTCGGATGTTTACAGGGCTTGCAAACTATTACAGAATACAAAGGGAAGCACAGCCGCAAGCTGCCCAGTGACACGAGCCTACCAGATGAGCTAAATTACTTCTATGCTTGCTTCGAGGCAAGCAACACTGAAACATGCATGACAGCATCAGCTGTTCCAGATGACTGTGTGATCAAACTCTCCGTAGCCGATGTGAGTAAGACCTTTAAACAGGTCAACATTCACAAGGCCACATGGCCAGACAGATTACCAGGACGTGTACTCCGAGCATGCACTGACCAACTGGCAAGTGTCCTCACTGACATTTTCAACCTGTCCCTGACTGAGTCTATAATACCAACATATTTCAAGCAGACCACCATAGAACACTAAGGTAACCTGCCTAAATGACTACTGACCCGTAGCACTCACGTCTGTAGCCATGAAGTGCTTTGAAAGGCTGGTCATGGCTCACATCAACACTGTTATCCCAGAAACCCTAGACCCACTCCAGTTTGCATACTGTCTCAACAGATCCACGGATGATGCAATCTCTACTGCACTCCACACTGCCCTTTCCCACCTGGACAAAAGGAACACCTACGTGAGAATGCTATTAATTGACTACAGCTCAGCGTTCAACACCGTAGTGCCCTCAAAGCTCATCACTAAGCTAAGAACCCTGGGACTAAACACCTCCCTCTGCAACTGGATCCTGGACTTCCTGACGGGCCGCCCCCAGTTGGTAAGGGTAGGTAACATCACATCTGTCACGCTGATCCTCAACACAGTGACCCCTCAGGGGTGCGTGCTTAGTCCCCTCCTGTACTCCCTGTTCACCCACGACTCCAACACCATCATTAAGTTTGCCGACGACACAACAGTGGTAGGCCTGATCACCGACAATGATGAGACAGCCTATAGAGAGGATGTCAGAGAACTGGCCGTGTGGTGCCAGGATAACAACCTTTCCCTCAACGTGATCAAGACAAAGGAGATGGTTGTGGACTACAGGAAAAAGAAGAGGACCAAGCACGCCCCTATTATCATTGATGGGCTGTAGTGGAGCAGGTTGAGAGATTCAAATTCCTTGGTGTCCACATCACCAACAAACTATCATGGTCCAAACACTCCAAGACAGTCGTGAAGAGGGCATGACAAAGCCTATTCCCCCTCAGGAGACTGAAAATATTTGGCATGGGTCCTCAGATCCTCAAAAAGTTATACAGCTGCACCATCGAGAGCATCCTGACTGGATGCATAACTGCCTGGTATGGCAACTGCTAGTCCTCCGAACGCAAGGCACTACAGATAGTATTGCATGCAACCCAATACATCACTGGAGCCAAGCTTCCTGCCATCCAGGACCTCTATATCAGGCGGTGTCAGAGGAAGGCCCTAAAAATTGTCAAAGACTCCTGCCACCATAGTCATAGACTGTTCTCTCTGCTACCGCACGGCAAGCGGTACCGGAGCACCAAGTCTAGGTACAGAAGGCTTCTTAGCAGCTTCTACCCCAAGCCATAAGACTCCTGAACAGCTAATCCTGGCTACCCAGACAATTTGCATTGTCCCCCCCCACCTACATGAAAGTGGAAGTCTCTCCAACTCTGCTCTCTTCAAACTACAGTGGGGAAAAAAAGTATTTAGTCAGCCACCAATTGTGCAAGTTCTCCCACTTAAAAAGATGAGAGAGGCCTGTAATTTTCATCATAGGTACACGTCAACTATGACAGACAAAATGAGAAAAGAATTCCAGAAAATCACATTGTAGGATTTTTTATGAATTTATTTGCAAATTATGGTGGAAAATAAGCATTTGGCCAATAACAAAAGTTTCTCAATACTTTGTTATATACCCTTTGTTGGCAATGACACAGGTCAAACGTTTTCTGTAAGTCTTCACAAGGTTTTCACACACTGTTGCTGGTATTTTGGCCCATTCCTCCATGCAGATCTCCTCTAGAGCAGTGATGTTTTGGGGCTGTCGCTTGGCAACACGGACTTTCAACTCCCTCCAAAGATTTTCTATGGGGTTGAGATCTGGAGACTGGCTAGGCCACTCCAGGACCTTGAAATGCTTCTTACGAAGCCACTCCTTCGTTGCCCGGGCGGTGTGTTTGGGATCATTGTCATGCTGAAAGACCCAGCCACGTTTCATCTTCAATGCCCTTGCTGATGGAAGGAGGTTTTCACTCAAAATCTCACGATACATGGCCCCATTCATTCTTTCCTTTACACGGATCAGTCGTCCTGGAACCTTTGCAGAAAAACAGCCCCAAAACATGATGTTTCCACCCCCATGCTTCACAGTAGGTATGGTGTTCTTTGGATGCAACTCAGCATTCTTTGTCCTCCAAACACGACGAGTTGAGTTTTTACCAAAAAGTTCTATTTTGGTTTCATCTGACCATATGACATTCTAGCAAACTTCAGACGGGCCTGGACATTGTCACACTGGACACACTGGCTTAAGCAGGGGGACACGTCTGGCACTGCAGGATTTGAGTCCCTGGCGGCGTAGTGTGTTACTGATGGTAGGCTTTGTTACTTTGGTCCCAGCTCTCTGCAGGTCATTCACTAGGTCCCCCCGTGTGGTTCTGGGATTTTTGCTCACCGTTCTTGTGATAATTTTGACCCCACGGGGTGAGATCTTGCGTGGAGCCCCAGATCGAGGGAGATTATCAGTGGTCTTGTATGTCTTCCATTTCCTAATAATTGCTCCCACAGTTGATTTCTTCAGACCAAGCTGCTTACCTATTGCAGATTCAGTCTTCCCAGCCTGGTGCAGGTCTACAATTTTGTTTCTGGTGTCCTTTGACAGCTCTTTGATCTTGGCCATAGTGGAGTTTGGAGTGTGACTGTTTGAGGTTGTGGACTGGTGTCTTCTATACTGATAACAAGTTCAAACAAGTGCCATTAATACAGGTAACGAGTGGAGGACAGAGGAGCCTCTTAAAGAAGAAGTTACAGGTCTGTGAGTGCCAGAAATCTTGCTTGTTTGTAGGTGACCAAATACTTATTTTCCACCATAATTCGCAAATAAATTCATTAAAAATCCTACAATGTGATTTTCTGGAATTTTTTTTCTCAATTTGTCTGTCATAGTTTACGTGTACCTATGATGAAAATTACAGGCCTCTCTCATCTTTTTAAGTGGGAGAACTTGCACAATTGGTGGCTGACTAAATACTTTTTTCCCCCACTGTACATCTAGCATATTGGCTGATATAGCTCAGTAATACAATACAATACAAGGGCCACGTGAGAATCTCTAGTAATTTAACCTATTTCTTAAGTTATTTTAGCCAATTTGATATTACAAAATTGCTGGGACCGTGGCTGGCAAGTGAGCTGCGTCACATTCGCCTAAAATAACATTGCGGGACTGCGGTTGGGTTTGGGACCAATTCTTGCTGTAGCAGGTGGGAGTTGGACAGAAAGCCATGGGGTGCAGGCGGGAGCAGGATGAAGACATCAGTCCCGCTGACCTCTACTGTGTCAGTGTGAAAAGTAGGGAATTAGCTAGGGAAACTGACATATCAATAACGTTACATTGCCATACTGACTAATAAAAGTCACATTGCACTGAAAAAACATCAGAATATCAATATTCAATTGATTGGTCGATGGTTTCATTGTTTGATTCAGGTCTAGTGTGACTGAGGCAAAACTAATAGCTAATGTTAGACAACTTTTGGCCAGCTCTCTCTCTAATGTTACATCAACTGGCAAAAGCTAGCCAAGTTCATTTAATTCTGAAACAGGAGTAAAACAAAGGCTACAAAACATTTCCATACAAACAACAGCTGTTAGATAGTGATATGAGGTGGCTATTACTACTACTATCTGACAGATAACTAGAGGCTAGAACTGGTCTAAAAAGCTTCTTAACAGCTTCTACCCCCAAGCCATAAGAATCCTGAACAGCTAATCATGGTTATCCGGACTATTTGCATTGCCCCCACCTCTCTGTGGTGTCCATGCGGTCCTAAATCCAGCCGGCTGAAAACTCCAAACAGCCTACCCGACCGCTCGGAGGCGTCCGCATGGTCCTAAAGCACACCTTTGCCATATTTTTGTATCCCATTGCAATGATTAAACTGGAGGGGACAAAAATGCAATTTCAGAAGGTGGGGGGGGACATGAACCCCCCCGTCCCCAGTGAAAGTTGCGTCCCTGCATAAAAATGATGCTGATTCGACTGGCTGAGAAAAGCTGCCTGCCTGTCTATGTCATCCCGACTCCCACCCCTACACTTTCATTAATATGGGACAGCTGGAGATCGAATTTCAATACTGATACAATGTTGCAAATGTCAGAGAGACAGACAGCAAGGTTTATACAAATCTCCACTATTGAAAACCTATTGCTAGTCTAAAAGAAATGGGAGATAATGTCTAGATGCTTTTTACAGTGGAGATCAAGTTTATAAATTGTCTGTCTGGGCTGATGAGACAGTGGATTGCGCAGTGAGATGGAACAAAGTAAATAGGCATTTCAACGTCATAGCTTTAACCGGTCGTAACACTGGCTGGAATGCAATTTTAACCAACCAGCATCCAGGAGTAGACCCACCCGTTGTATAAGGTTAGGTATACACTGAGAACACCTTCCTAATATTGAGTTGCATCCCCCTCTTTTGCCCTCAGAACAGCCTCAATTCTTTGTGGCATGGACTCTACAAGGTGTCGAAAGCATTCCGCAGGGATGCTGGCCCATGTTGACTCCAATGCTTCCCACAGTTGTGTCAAGTTGGCTGGATGTCCTTTGGATGGTGGACCATTCTTGACACACACGGGAAACTGTTGAGCGTGAAAAACCCAGCAGCGTTGCAGTTCTTGACACACTCAAACAAGTGTGCCTGGCACATACTACCATATCCAGTTCAAAGGCACTTAAATCTTTTGTCTTGCCCATTCTTCCTCTGAATGGCACACATAAACAATCCATGTCTCAATTGTTTAAACTGTCTCCTCCCCTTCATCTATACTGCTTGAAGTGGATTTAACAAGTGGCATCAATAATGGATCATAGCTTTCACCTGTATTGACCTGGTCAGTCTATGTCATGGAAAGAGCAGGTGTTCATAATGTTTTATACACTCAGTGTATAACAGCAGTAATACACACAGGCCATGTAACATACAGTAGGGAAAAAAGTATTTGATCCCCTGCTGATTTTGTACGTTTGCCCAATGACAAAGAAATGATCAGTCTATAATTTTAATGGTAGGTTTATTTGAACAGTGAGAGACAGAATAACAACAAAAAAATCCAGAAAAACGCATGTCAAAAATGTTATAAATTGATATGCATTTTAATGAGGGAAATAAGTATTTGACCCCCTCTCAATCAGAAAAATGTCTGGCTCCCAGGTGTCTTTTATACAGGTAACAAGCTGAGATTAGGAGCACACTCTTAAAGGGAGTGCTCCTAATCTCAGTTTGTTACCTGTATAAAAGACACCTGTCCACAGAAGCAATCAATCAATCAGATTCCAAACTCTCCACCATGGCCAAGACCAAAGAGCTCTCCAAGGATGTCAGGGACAAGATTGTAGACCTACACAAGGCTGGAATGGGCTACAAGACCATCGCCAAGCAGCTTGGTGAGAAGGTGACAACAGTTGGTGCGATTATTCGCAAATGGAAGAAACACAAAATAACTATCAATCTCCCTTGGCCTGGGGCTCCATGCAAGATCTCACCTCGTGGAGTTGCAATGATCCTGAGAACGGTGAGGAATCATCCCAGAACTACACGGGAGGATCTTGTCAATGATCTCAAGGCAGCTGGGACCATAGTCACCAAGAAAACAATTGGTAACACACTACACCGTGAAGGACTGAAATCCTGCAGCGCCCGCAAGGTCCCCATGCTCAAGAAAGCACATATACAGGCCCGTCTGAAGTTTGCCAATGAACAGCTGAATTATTCAGAGGAGAACTGAGTGAAAGTGTTGTAGTCAGATGAGACCAAAATTGAGCTCTTTGGCATCAACTCAACTCGCCGTGTTTGGAGGAGGAGGAATGCTGCCTATGACCCCAAGAACACCATCCCCACCGTCAAACATGGAGGTGGAAACATTATGCTTTGGGCGTGTTTTTCTACTAAGGGGACAGGACAACTTCACCGCATCAAAGGGACGATGAACGGCGCCATGTACCGTCAAATCTTGGGTGAGAACCTCCTTCCCTCAGCCAGGGCATTGAAAATGGGTCGTGGATGGGTATTCCAGCATGACAATGACCCACAACACACGGCCAAGGCAACAAAGGAGTGACTAGCCAGTCTCCAGACCTTAATCCCATAGAAAATCTGTGGAGGGAGCTGAAGGTTCGAGTTGCCAAACGTCAGCCTCAAAACCTTAATGACTTGGAGAAGATCTGCAAAGAGGAGTGGAACAAAATCCCTCCTGAGATGTGTGCAAACCTGGTGGCCAACTACAAGAAACGTCTGACCTCTGTGATTGCCAACAATGTTTTTGCCACCAAGTACTAAGTCATGTTTTGCAGAGGGGTCAAATACTTATTTCCCTCATTAAAATGCAAATCAATTTATAATATTTTTGACATGCGTTTCTCTGGATTTTGTTGTTGTTATTCTGTCACTCAGTGTTCAAATAAACCTACCATTAAAATTATAGACTGATCATGTCTTTGTCAGTGGGCAAACGTACAAAATCAGCAGAGGGGTCAAATACTTATTTCCCTCATTAAAATGCAAATCAATTTATAATATTTTTGACATGCGTTTTTCTGGATTTTGTTGTTGTTATTCTGTCTCTCAGTGTTCAAATAAACCTACCATTAAAATTATAGACTGATCATGTCTTTGTCAGTGGGCAAACGTACAAAATCAGCAGGGGATCAAATACTTTTTTCCCTCACTGTATGTGTGTATTTCGACATGTACAACTTTTATGAAGACATTGACTTTGGGTAACTCCCTATTTTCAGCTGTTGACCAATCACTATGAGCAGAGCTGGAGGTTAGGGGCACCTGGGCTCCGCCTCAGAGGAGGAGCTTCACTTCTCCAGGAAGCTGTTCTGGGGGTTGTTCAACGCTATGTCCAGGAAGGTACAGTTGGACCAACTCTTCAGCCAGCCTCTCCCAAAACAACCTTTTGATATTAACAGATTTGAAGGGACTGGATGGGTGTAAGCAATAGCCTACAATGGGAGCTCCCAATAGCCCATTGGAAGAATAAGCGGAGTTGTCAACTTATCATATTCGGGCCCATTCAAATGTAATCGGGACCATTTAGTCTGTAAACATATATTGGATATTGGAGGGGGCATGGGATTTGTTTTCAGACCAAGCAATAATGCTACTGCCCACACTAACCCACCCAGTCCATGATTTATATTATGTGTGTATTTTCCTGTGTAGCCCAAAGGCATGTGTTTGTTCAGACTCTCCCTATCTCCTCCTCCCTGTCTCCTCTCCTAAACAGCCCTATGATACTGAGCTCTCCAGGCTGGCTCTGCAGTGTGGCAGCTGCAGCTGGTGCCCTCCCTCCTGACCACATGGAACCTGGCTGAGCCTGTAGACACCTACAAATGAGCCTGCAGTTAGGGCCTTTGTCCTATCATTACTCATCCCCTCTCTTGTAGAAATACTCCTTAAATTGACATGATTTTATAATGTATAATATAATATTGTTCTGATATGTATTATGACTGTATATGTTTTCCCCTTTATTAGTGTCAGTACAAGAGAAACTGGAGTTTGTGGTGAATAAATGCAGAACACACCAATGAGAAGTGGTCAATGGACAAGGTAACTGAGCTTTGAGTTTACTATGAGTATACAGTATGTTCTGTATAAAAACTCTGTTGACACTGTCATTCTGTGTCATGCGTGAACTGCTGTGTATGAAGAAGATTATGCTGTGTGTATAGGCATATCATACTGTATATGATTAATTATGTATGTATATCTTTGCTGTCTTTCAGATTGCCAATGGCTGAGTCCATGAGGAGCTCTGTGAAAAGACCAAAGTACACCCTCTCCTGAAGACTTACAGAGCTCTGGCTGAGAGGGTGGGTCTAAGCTACAACATACAGAGAGATTACTGTTTCCTTTAGGATTTCTATATTTAAAATAAAATATGTAATATTTGTATGTATTTGTCTGTATTTGTTACAGTTCCAACATTTTATCATCCATTTGCTACTTTCATATTTGTTTTCCTCAGGACAAAGAGGCGTATCACTGGTCCATAAAGGAGACAGTGAGAAGTATGTTGGCCTTTGGCTGGACAACAGAGAGAACTAAAGAGGGAGATGGCCATGGCCTTGTTTAGGTCCTGCTCTGAAATGAACTGTTGACTTTGTTCCATCTGTTGCATTTCTTCCTTCCTTGTTTTCTTCTTTGAAACTGAGCAGCTGTGCTGTTCATATTGTCGTAGTTGTTGTTCACACTGAATGTACTAACTATAGTATTACGCAATGGATACATAGATTTCAATGGATGCATAGAAATGGATTGCAGCGGACGCAAATAAATATTTAAATGAACATGTCTCTGTCTCTGCGGTTTAGCTGTTGTTTGAAGGAGGCTCAATCTTCACCTCCAAACCAATGGACATGAGCAGTGTGACACTCAATGGACCAGTTTGTAAGTCAGGACATAGACACACTTAGGGTTGCAAAATTCTAGGAACTTTCAATAAATTCCCTGGTTTTCCAGAAATCCTGGTTGGAAGATTCTGGATTTCCTGCTTATGCTCTCCTGATTCCGAGAATCCTCCAACCGGGATTTCGGGAAATAACATAATTTATTGAAAGGTTCCGGAATTTTGCTACCCTGGTATTCATATAGAATTATGATTATTGTTATTGACTGTATAATTGATTGTTTTATACTTTCCTTCCATCTATGGCTGAAATGTTGACTGAGAACTACCATAACACCTGGTCAAAAAAGAAGCAGGAAGTCGATACTAAAAGTAGCATTACATCAGAAACCATGCTAAATTCAGCTCTAACAGGGGTTATGCCATAAGTGTTGTTATGCACCTTTGGCAACTTGAAGCCAATCAAAAAGGTTACTCTGTGGTTTTGAAGCAAAGCGTTGTGCAGAATAATCTACATATTGCATCTCAAATAAATGCTTATGTGATCATGATTGGCGAATTTCAAATTTGCTGACTATCCTTTCTGAATTTCATAAATTTTTATCTATAATACTCTGATCTAATTTGTTACTCTAGGGGTAGGGGGTCATTCTACACTAGTGCCATGTGATACCCTCCCTGCCAAGGAGAAAGCCAAACTGAGAGAGCGTGCCCAAGATGTCCTCAAGTTCGAATGATCATTAGCATCAGTTGTTAGTCCTGTCCTTTACAGCCAGTTCCTCATCTCCACACAGTGTAGCCATTGAGCTGAAAGAACTTGAGGACATCTTGGGATCGCTCTCTGTTTGGCTTTTACGGTGACCATATTACCGCCACACCGGCGGTCACAAATCATGATGGCAGTCAAATTCCATGTGACCATTTAGTCAAGGTAATTAGGCTTCTCCAAGCTCTGATGCTGCTGATGGTCATTAGTAGACTACCAAACTTGCTAACTGCCTGGAACTCCCTCTAATCACTCTGACATCAATGCAAATGTAATCGTAAATCGAATCAAGCATTTCTATAGGCTATGCAATTGCAAGAGAAAACAGAGTGATGGTCTCAGTTGAAAAGAGGAGGATCCCATCAGCTTTCTATAGACTAGGCCTTGTCACTGGTGTAGGCAGAAGGCAGAAGAGTAGTCAGAAGGCAGTCGCAGGTTTAGAACTACTGAATTCATTTAAGCACCATAGATCAAAGCGGGATGAAACCCAAACGCTGTTGTGCTCAAAATATATCTTCATAAACAAAAAGGGACAGGGCGAACCCAAAGTGCAAAATATAAAGTACTCAGGAAATAGTAGGAGAGATTCCTTTCAGGAAAACAAGTAACATTTACAATGACCAACAAAGACAAATGGCAGAGGGAGTATATATACAGTGATAGAGTGGGGATGACGAGACAAGTCCGGGGTTGATGAGTGAAGGGCGTTTGCCAGCAGTAGGTTCGACAGCCGCTAAAAGGCTGGCGATGCCAAACTCCTGAGCTGGACAGGAGGGAGAGCCAAAGCGAAGGCTCGTATGACAGGCCTACTATATTTATTTCTCAACCTTCCTATTATTAAGCACATTGATTATCTTCAAAACAGGAGTATAGCCTACCTGGCTGGCATGAAAATCAACCACGGGAAAAGCGTCCTCCATTGGCTATTTAAGTGCATAGATGACATGTATTTTTTTTCCGGTTCCCCTGTTTCGAGACAGGTGCATGATATTGGTCCATTCCAAATCAAAACAAATTTCACATATATTATTTAGTATATGTAATGACAAGATTCATCAAGAATACTGTGATGGGTGACAATATTAGCCTGTCACTTGTGAATTATATATTATCACTTGTGAATGAGGCCCAGCTTAAGGCAAACAGCACATGCTTTTTTTGCTTTTTCAAATCATAGTCGCACACCTCATGTACCTTAGCCCATAGGCCTACAGTGGGTTGCGAAAGTATTCACTCCCCTTGGCAATTTTCCTATTTTGTTGTCTTACAACCTGGAATTAAAATGGATTTTTTGGGGGGTTTGTATCATTTCATTTACACAACATGCATAACACTTTGAAGATGCAAAATATTTTTTATTGTGAAACAAACAAGAAATAAGACAAAAAAAACAGAAAACTTGAGCGTGCATAACTATTCACCCCCTCCAAAGTCAATACTTTGTAGAGCCACCTTTTGCAGCAATTACAGCTGCAAGTCTCTATAAGCTTGGCACATCTTAGCCACTGGGATTTTTGCCCATTCTTCAAGGCAAAACTGCTCCAGCTGTATGTCAAAAAGGCTCTGTGCTTATTATCGGATGTATTAGGTTAGAAAATCCAACTTTTTGGATATAATGTTAATGATGTGTTAGAGAATAACCCCACTGAATGATTCAGAACATGAATAATCATATTTGTTTTGGTCAAATGTATTTTATAACATAAGGAAGTGAAATTTCTTCACCAAATCGCGTTTTCACACACTCTGGGCAGAGTGGGTGGACACCCTAGGATGTGTTGTGTTTTTCCTCAGAGGTCATGCAGGCAAGAGGTCATATGACAAAAGTAAAGGCTCCTCACCAGCAGCGGATTCACTTTTTCAGCAAGGTTTGTAAATGTAAAACCCCTTTGTATTCTCCAGTCCATCAACTGAGATGGGCATGTACTCTAGGAGGATATGAATGAACAGTTTTCACTCTGTTGTCCTGCTTGATTTTGCCATGGCTATTATTAATTTCTTCACGACCACACACTGATGTAGGCTAATCGTTTTGTTGGGAGGTTGCCATGGGCAACCCCAAGTAAGTGAAAGCTACTGTGGCACCGGAATTGATTTAGCCATTTTGGAAATCCATGTGGGCGTGTCGATTTCCATCAGACCATTGATTAAACCTCCCACGCTCCCTCTAAGGAGACAGAGAATAAAAGGGGATAAGTCCCGCTGTTGGGACCACTAATTCAAACGGAAGCCAGTCTCTCTGCACTCTCTACGCACAAAGATAAAAACTGAGACATGGCAACAACTACAGCACAACAACTGTCACTGTTCCTTTGGAAATGACTCAAAACAGATACAACGTGGAAAAACAGGATACATTTACCAAACCACAGTGATAAAGTGATATGAATAGCCCATTTTGGTGTGCTGACACAAATAAATAGTGTGTTAGGTCTATTGGGTTAGATTTGCCCAAAAACATTGTGATTCAGTCATTTCTATCATACCCTCTGGTGGAACAGTACCGAATAACCATCACTTCTACTTTCTGTCCACCGCAGCCAGCTCCCGAGGCAACGGCGGTCATGGCTCCAATAAGGAGGAGATCGGGACCAGGTATTGGTTATTAACACATTACAATAATAACATGTTAGCACCATTTAGCTTTATAACCATGTTTGTCTTACCTGTCTATTGTCACGATCGTCTTGACGAGAAGGAGTGGACCAAGGCGCAGCGTGTGAAATGAACATGACTTTATTATATTAAAGTATCTAAATACAAAACAAAAGACGACTCGTGAAGTCCACAGTAACAAAGACTGAACACGGAACAAAAACCCACAACCCCAAGGTGAACAATGACAGTTTAAATATGGCTCCCAATCAGAGACAACGAGCCAACAGCTGACACTCGTTACCTCTGATTGGGAGTCACTCCTTCAAACAAAGAAATACAACCCAACAGAAATACCAACATAGAAATACACCCAATGAATGAACACACCCTGGCTCAACATACAGAGTCCCGGAGCCAGAGCGTGACAGTACCCCCCCCTAAAGGCGCGGACTGCGACCGCGCCTCAATACGGGCTAAACAAGGGAGGGCTGGGCGGGCATACCTCCTCGGTGGTGGCTCTGGCTCCGGCCTTGATCCCCACCTCCTCTCCAACCCTCCAAAGTACCCCTGGTCCTGTCTAGCCCCGCTGGCCGGAGCCGGACTGACGACACGCGCCCCTGGCTTGGTGCGTGGAGGACGAACGGGCCTTACCAGGCTGACGACGCGCACCCCTGCCTTGGCGCGGGGAGCAGGAATGGGCCGGACCGGGCTGACGAAGCGCACCCCTGACTTGGTGCGGAGAGCGGGACCGGGCCGGACAGGGCTGACGAAACGCACCACAGACTTGGTGCGGGGAGCAGGAATGGGCCGGACAGGGCTGACGACACGCACCACAGACTTGGTGCGGGGAGCAGGAACGGGCCGGACAGGGCTGACGAAACGCACCACAGACTTGGTGCGGGGAGCAGGAACGGGCCGGACAGGGCTGACGAAACGCACCACAGACTTGGTGCGGGGAGCAGGACTGGGCCGGACAGGGCTGACGAAACGCACCGTAGACTTGGTGCGGGGAGCAGGAACGGGCCGGACAGGGCTGACGAAACGCACCACAGACTTGGTGCAGGGAGCAGGACTGGGCCGGACAGGGCTGGCGACGCGCACCACAGACTTGGTGCGGAGAGCAGGAATGGGCCGGACAGGGCTGACGAAACGCACCACAGACTTGGTGCGGGGAGCAGGAACGGGCCGGACAGGGCTGGCGACGCGCACCACAGACTTGGTGCGGAGAGCAGGAATGGGCCGGACAGGGCTGACGAAACGCACCACAGACTTGGTGCGGGGAGCAGGAACAGGTCGGACAGGGCTGACGAAACGCACCACAGACTTGGTGCGGGGAGCAGGACTGGGCCGGACAGGGCTGGCGACGCGCACCACAGACTTGGTGCGTGGAGCAGGGACAGGCCGGACCGGGCTATGGAGACGGATAGGAGACCTGGAGTGAAGAGCTGCCACAACCCGTCCTGGCTGAATGCCTACCTTCACACACTCTGTGTGAGGCATCAGCACAGGACGTACAGGGCTGTGTACCCGTACTGGCATAACAGCACGTGACACTGGCGCAGGATATCCGGGACCGAGGAGAGGCACTGGAGGCCGCGAGCGCTGAGCCGGCACACTCCGTCCTGGCTGCATGCCCACCTTCGCACAACACGTGCGGGGTGCTCGCACAGGACGTACCGGACTATGCCGGACCACTCGCGGCACAGTGCGCATCTCCGCACTCCGCGGAACCTGCCCAGTCTCATGCTGCCATGCCTGAGTACGGGGAGTTGGCTCTGCTCTCCATCCAGGCTCCGCCAACCTGCCTTCTGGCCCCCAAACCCCGGTGGCCTTCTCTCCTCTTCTCCTATTACGCCCTGTGGCAGCCTCCTGCTGCCCAGTCGCCCATGCCGTGTGCCCCCCCCTAAAAAATCCTTGGGGGTGCCTCTCGTCCGTCCGACGATGGCACTGCTGACGCCGCTGCTCCTCTCCTGCCTGGTTCTCCCCCTTCATAGCCCTCCGGTACCGGACGGCCTCCTCCTCGGTGATCTGCCCCCAACCGAGGAGGACATCCACCAGAGTCACCTCCTGCGTGTGTTCCTGGACACGCTGCTTGGTCGTTGTATGGTGGGTTTTTCTGTCACGATCGTCTTGACGAGAAGGAGTGGACCAAGGCGCAGCGTGTGAAATTAACATTACTTTATTATATTAAAGTATCTAAATACAAAACAAAAGACGACTCGTGAAGTCCACAGTAACAAAGACTGAACACGGAACAAAAACCCACAACCCCAAGGTGAACAATGACAGTTTAAATATGGCTCCCAATCAGAGACAACGAGCCAACAGCTGACACTCGTTACCTCTGATTGGGAGTCACTCCTTCAAACAAAGAAATACAACCCAACAGAAATACCAACATAGAAATACACCCAATGAATGAACACACCCTGGCTCAACATACAGAGTCCCGGAGCCAGAGCGTGACATCTATGCTTGGCAAATATGGCAAATATGTCCCTGTGCCCTGAAATATTGCATTCTCATCATATTTCTATTCCTCTTTTTTCCTCCATCCCTCTCTCTTGTCCTCCTCCCATTTTCAGCCTGTTCTGCATACTGGGAGCTCTTGTCAGACATATGATCTCTCTGTTTGGTAAGGATGGTGTAAAGTTAACATAGAGCTTATTGACTCAAAATCTGTTTAAATCTCATGTTACCCTGTTTATGTTTTCATTGCTACTGTTTATGTTCATCTGTCTGCATACGTAGATACATAGCCTATGTGTCTCCACACGCCTAAGCCCCAGATCCTATCGGCAGTCTGTGAGATTATGATTATAATCCTTATGATTTCCCCTGTGTTTCCTCAGGGAGCAATGGACCTTCCATCGTCAACTGTCTTCTCATACTAGTCCAGTCTCTGGATGCCAGGTAGATAACACAGTCTCACTGTTATGCAGATTGGCTGAGCTGTTGTCACTCAGGCACTGATACCTTGATGTTATCTGATATCTGTTGGTATCACTGTTGGTGCCAGGGCTGCCTCACAAGATTGCTTCTCAATGGAACTAAATAAAGGATTCAGTATATAAATAAACAAATAGTCTTGCCAATAGCTAGAGGATTCATGTTCAGTACTCTTTGTTCCGATTGGACATTGGAGAAGGAGGCAGTGAGAAAAAGATGCTCTTCTAAAAATAAAATTTGCCTGACAACGGGAGGGTTAAGTGAGAAGATATATTTAATGAAGAATACGACTACGCTCCTTATTCTCTTTCTTTTGTAGGACATGTTTGCAAATCACACTCTTTTACGTTATAAACAGCATATTGATAATTTAGACCAGATGTGGAACATGGGCCAATAATATAATAATGATATGGCATTATGAGAGATAAGGATTTTGTCAGTTTGGAGAGGCTCTACATCAGAATATTAAATGATCCTCTCAAAATGTTGTAAGGTATTTATGGTTACTGGTGGGATAAAGTATGTGCCATTTTCCTTCTATCTTTAGAGAAAATTCCCCTTGGCTGTATTACCAAGTCCCCATGTATGACTCACTCACTCTCAAAACCCACAGTATAAATTCTCCTACAGTCTCCTACAAAAATAAAATCAGTCAGTTTAAGGTAGAGATCCGCCGATAATCGCACTTCCGCATTTGCGGTGAAAATTGGCAGAGCTGTTTGTCAGACCAGACTCACGAAAATGTCTGTAGCGTCCGAACGGTTTGACCTACAAACTATTATGACCACTCAATGGAAAGGAGAGACTCTCATGAACACGATGGTGGTATCTGTGAATAAAAGTTTGAATAAAATCATCCAAGTCAGTATGTAATCACAGCCTCTTGTCTTCCAACAACTGCATCCACAAGAGCCCATCTTGCCTCAGACATTTTCAATGTCCTCCATATGTCTCCTAGCGGGTGAGATAAAAGTGAACTGCTGGATTTCAGACCTCTTAAATCATTCAGAGATGACCTCCCCTCTCAGCCAACTTCCATACCTCATCTCATTAAATCTCAGTCATTTACATGGTGAGGTGGCACATTCTCTCTGCCATTGATTCATATGGCCATCCACTTATTATTCATAACATTAATATAATCTCACCCACTGTGAACCCTCTCTGTCTCTACATATAAACTTCCCTCTAGCCTTCATTGTAGCCAGCAGCCAACACTCAGGAAATCTAAGCTTCAGAGGGTTGTATACAGTGCATTCGGAAAGTATTCAGACCACTTGACATATTCCACATTTTGTTATATTACAGCCCCCCCCACACACACACACACACATGATACCTCATAATGACAAAGCAAAAACAGGTTTTTAAAATTTTTAGAGTGGACCACTCAAGGACATTCAGAGACTTGTCCCGAAGCCACTCATGCGTTGTCTTGGCTGTGCGCTTAGGGTTGTTGTCCTGTTGGAAGGTGAACCTTCGCCCCAGTCTGAAGTCCTGAGCGCTCTGGAGCAGGTTTTCATCAAGGATCTCTCTATACTTTGCTCCGTTCATCTTTCCTTCAATCCTGACTAGTCTCCCAGTCTCTGCCGCTGAAAAACATCCCCACAGCATGATGCTGCCACCACCATGCTTCACCGTAGGGATGGTGCCAGGTTTCCTCCAGACATGACGCTTGGCATTCAGGCCAAAGAGTTCAATCTTGGTTTCATCAGACCATATAATCTTGTTTCTCATGGTCTGAGAGTCCTTTAGGTGCCTCTTGGCAAACTCCAAGCGGGATGTCATGTGCATTTTACTGAGGAGTGGCTGCCAACTGGCCACTCTACTATAAAGACCTGATTGGTGGACCTGATGGTTGTCCTTCTGGAAGGTTCTCTCATCTCCACAGAGGAACTCTGGAGCTCTGTCAAAGTGACCATCGAGTTCTTGGTCACCTCCCTGACCAAGGATGATCAATGGAAACAGGATGAACCTGAGCTCAATTTCGAGTCTCATAGCAAAGGTCTTAGCTCACTGGTCACCATAGCAAACAATCATTTCATAGGGGCGGGGCACGCGTAGACAAGATGGCGTATTGAATAGAAATCGGTACAAAACACCTCAAGATAAAAACATAATATTCAAAATCAGTAAGTTAGACTAAATATTAGCATTTCATATATTCGCAGTTAATATAATTCAATCTGGATAATAACAGAAAACAGATCATAAGGCTAGAGAAATATATCGACAAATATTACAACAACACGCAACACCCAAACATGACTGAAGACAAGCGTGGAGAGCCGATCCCCAAAAGGAAACGCGACTCATCGACTGATACAGATGATATATGCTTTTCACCACTGGGTATGGTAAGTGTGGAAAGCGACCTGTTGAAGTCGATAAATGACAAATTGGGCATACTAGAATTGGTCAGTAAAGACGTAAAAGAGTTGAAAGCGAGTCTTCAAATGAGTGACGAAAAAGCTTTGGTAATGGAGAAAGAAACCAAAGAAATAAAAGTGACAGTCTCTAAAATGGAAATGGACGTTAGGGAACTAAAAAAGGAGAACAATCTTCTGAGAGAAGCCTTACTAAACATCCAAACTAGATCGATGAGGGAAAATCTAGTACTTACGGGTATTCAGGAAAAGGAGGGAGAAATAACAGAGAATATTATGAAGGACTTCCTGCATACAGCGCTACAAATCCCACTCGAGGCTGTCGATAAAATCCAACTCGAACGTGTACACCGTTTCGGAAAAAGAGGACAGAAATATGAGCGCCCAATCGTTGCCAAATTTGCTTTTTTTAAGGATAAAGCTATGGTGAAAAGCCTAGGAAAAAGACTTGCTGGCACGAAAATAGGCATGAATGATCAGTTCCCGAGGGAGATTGTAGAAAGGCGCAAAGTTCTGTATCCAATCTTCAAGGAAAACAGATTAAAAGGGAAACGTGTTGCACTAGTGGTGGATAAATTATATATTGACAACCTAATGTTCAGAGACACAAAGACTACTCCATGGCTATTCTAAAAGTTGTAATAGAGGAGTCAAATATTGGAGCACCTGATACTAGCAATGATAGGGATTGTAATATGAAATAACATTTATAGTAAGTATAATATTTTATAAAAGGATAAAACGATTAATCAAATCTCACATTGTTATCAATTTCTGCTCAATCTGCATGCTTTCTCAATCAGCTTTAACTATATGTGCACTCGTAGATCAAGTTATTTCTCGAGTTGGGCTCTGGGATATAACAGCCATTGAGTATCTGATTTTATGGTGGATTGTGGAGGAGGGGGGTTGAGTGTGTTGGAGCATGTGAGTATGTGCGTGTGTGCTTGTCTGGCATCTGTTGTGGGGGGGTGGGGATGCTGGGGGGGAGGGTATGGGATGGACCACGGGAATTATTTGCTAGGATAATAATTGCTTGTCAATTAATTAAATGTAATACAATGGCAATCCGGGTTATATGTTAGAATCCTATGCGTGAACTGCCGACATTATTACGCATATTAATTGATAATGATGGAAAATAGGATATGCATAATTTAAAAAAAATAGTTATATAGATATATATATATAGAGGTGAAAGCATTGGAAATGCTTTTGGCGGTCAATCTGCTTCTGTTTTGTGGGTGGCACTGTTTGCTGTTTTCGATGGATGGGTCCTGGCCTCTCGGGGCCTTAGGGATACGGAGGGACGTGGGTGGGATGCTGATCACTGGGATGACGGCTCAACTTGGGATGGGGAGGGGCTTTAGCGGGGGAATTAGTGGAGAACAATTGAAGGGTTACTCCGTAGCAATGCAAATATCACGGTACAGCTATATGGACACTCAATCATTACGCTATTTTTTATTGGTAAATTTACAAACATATATAATGATAAATAGACTTGAAACTTGTATCTCATTATGGTGTATGGTGAAATAAGTATAGCCAGTTATAATTGTAATGGCTTAGCTGATAATAACAAAAGAAGAACAATATTTACATGGCTCAAAGAGAAGGAATATAATATCTATTGTATACAGGAAACTCATTCAACAATTCGAGATGAAGTAGCGTGGAAAAAAGAATGGGGGGGAATATACTTCTCCCATGGGCAAAGAAATTCAAAAGGGGTGATGATATTAATTAATAGTAATTTCGATCCGAATGTGCAAATTGTCCAAATAGATACGCAAGGTAGATGGATTATTTTAAATATGTTATTGGACCATAAACAGATATGGCTCATTAACATTTACGGACCAAATAATGATGATCCATAATTCTTTGACAATATATATAATAAATTATCAAGCCTGCAAGCAACTCAAGACAATATTATTATGGTGGGGGATTATAATACTGTTTTAAATAGCTCAATGGACCGTAAAGGAAATCACACCACAAACAATCACCCACATGCTCTTAAGGACATTGTGAATGTCATGGATACATTAGAACTAGTGGATATATGGAGGCTTAAATATACTGATCTAGTGAGATATACATGGCGGAGACTGAATCAAGCTAGTCGTCTTGACTTCTTTCTTATCTCATTCTCGTTGGCACCAAAAGTAAAAAAAGTGTTGATAGGGGACATAATGCGGTCGGACCATCATATAATAGGCATATACATTACTCTTACTGAATTTCCACGTGGGCGAGGATATTGGAAATTTAATCAAAGCCTATTGGATGATAATTTATTTATAATTAGAACAAAGGAATTTATAACTGACTTTTTCCAACATAACATAGGTACAGCGAATCCCTTTATTGTATGGGACACCTTTAAATGTGCCTTTAGAGGCCATGCAATTCAGTACTCAACTCGAAAACAAAGGCAATTTATGTCAAAATAGTTTATACTAAGAAAGGAAATAGAAAGTCTAACAGAACAGATAGATGGCAATACAAACTGTAACATAGAGGCTCAGAATAAATTAGAGGAAAAACAAAAAGAAATGGAGAAACTTATTCAAGAAAGATCAAGTGTAATGTATTATAAAAATAAAGCAAACTGGATGGAATATGGGGAAAAATGCACTAAATTCTTTTTTAATCTTCAACATAGGAATGCTACCAAAAATAACTTAATGAAACTGGTTACAATTGACGGAGTCACCCATAATTCACCAAATGATATTTTGAAGGAAGAAACAAAGTACTTTAAGCATATGTTTTCTTTTCAGTCGCCTCCATCTCCTCTAACTGAAGCTAATTGTAGAGATTTTTTTCTATTGATAATGTCAAATTAACAGCCACACAGAAAGACTCATGTGAAGGTGAAATTACAGAGGAGGAACTTCTGGATGCAATTAAAGACTTTAAGTCCGGGAAAACTCCAGGGTTGGATGGCATACCAGTCGAGGTATACCAAACCTTTTTTGATATACTAAGAGGACCGTTATTAGCATGTTTTAACCACTCCTATGTAAATGGTAGATTATTTGACATTCAAGAAGAAGGTCTGATCTCATTATTACTGAAACAGGATACAAGTGGAAAATATAAAGATCCAGTCCATTTACAAAATTGGAGGCCCCTTACACTTCAGTGTTGTGATGCAAAAATCCTAGCAAAATGTATAGCGCATAGAATTAAAAAGGTATTGTCGGATATTATTCATTCTAATCAGACAGGTTTTTTACATGGAAGATACATTGGAGATAATATAAGGCAAGTATTGGAAACAATAGAACACTATGGAAAATATGAGAAATCAGGCCTGCTATTCATAGCAGACTTCGAAAAGGCATATGATAAAGTTCGACTGGGGTTTATATATAAATGCCTGGAGCATTTCAATTTTGGAGAATCTCTTATAAAATGGGTCAAAATCATGTATAGTAACCCTAGGTGTAAAATAGTAAATAATGGCTATTTCTCAGAAAGTTTTAAACTGTCAAGAGGAGTGAAACAAGGTTGTCCACTATCGGCATATCTATTTATTGTGGCCATTAACATCAGATCCAATAATAATATCAGAGGATTAGAAATACAGGGCTTAAAACAAAGGTGTCATTGTACGCAGATGATTCATGTTTTCTTTTAGATCCACAACTAGAATCCCTCCACAGCCTCATAGAGGATCTAGATACATTTTCTAACCTCTCTGGATTACAACCAAATTATGACAAATGTACTATATTACGTATTGGATCACTAAAAAATACATTTTTTACATTACCATGTAGTTTACCAATAAAATGGTCTGATGGTGATGTGGATATACTCGGAATACTAGGAAATAAATGATCTCACTTCAATACATTTTAGTAGAAAGTTAGCAAAAATAGATAAGATCTTACTACCATGGAAAGGAAAATACCTGTAAATTGTGGAAAAATCACCCTGATTAACTCTTTAGTATTATCCCAGTTTACCTATTTGCTTATGGTCTTGCCTACGCCTAGCGAACTGTTTTTTAAATTATATGAGAAAAAAATATTCAATTTTATTTGGAACGGCAAGCCAGACAAAATTAAAAGAGCATATTTATATAATGAATATGAATTCGGAGGACAGAAATTATTAAATATTAAAGCATTAGACCTATCACTAAAAGCTTCAGTCATACAAAAGTTATACTTCAATCCAAACTGGTTCTCAAGCAAATTAGTAAGATTGTCTCACCCAATGTTCAAGAAAGGCCTTTTTCCCTTTATTCAGATTACAACCTCTCGCTTTCAGTTATTTGAAAAGGAAATAATCTCCCAAATGTCACTATTTCTAAAACAAGCCATAGAAAGTTGGTTGCAATTTCAATATAATCCTCCAGAAACGACAGAACAAATAATGCAACAAATATTGTGGTGAAATTCAAATATACTAATTGACAAAAAAACGTTATTTTTTGACAGAATGTTTAAAAAAGGTATAATCTTCGTAAATGATATCATCGGTAGGACTGGTGGAGTTATGTCGCACATGCAGCTAACAAAAACATATGGAAATGTCTGCTCTACCCAAAATTACAACCAAATAATTGCAGCCTTACCGCAAAAGTGGAAGAGGAAAGTGGAAGGGGGAGAAAGTAAGGACCTTGTCTGTCGGCCTTGCATTAAAGAACATAATTGGTTAAGGAAAACTGTGATAAATAAAAAAGTATATCAGTTTCACTTAACCCTCCCGTTGTCCTAGGGTCAAAATGACCCGCCACTGTGTTGAACCAACTTTAATTAATTTTTATATTTTTTGGATCATTTGTGAGAAGGAGGCAGTGATACTTTTTTTAAAGTCTCACTGCCTCCTTCTCACAAATGATCCCAAAAATATAAAAATTAAATAAAGTTGGTTCAACACAGTGGCGGGTCATTTTGACCCTAGGACAACAGGAGGGTTAAGGACCAAAGGATTGACAGCCGTCCCATATAGATTGCAAAATAGTTGGGAAGAGATCTTTGACGTACCGATCCCATGGCATAGTGTTTATGAACTGACACGCAAAACGACACCGGATTCAAAAATTTGAATCTTTCAAATTAAATTATTATATAAAATTTTTGCTACCAATAGAATGTTATTTATATGGGGGATACAATCTTCCCAGCTCTGCAGATTTTGCTGTGAAGAGACAGAATCATTAGATCATTTGTTTTGGTTCTGTCCATTTGTAGCTTGTTTTTGGACACAGGTCCAGGAATGGCTAAAGGATTGCAATATTTACCTGGAACTAACCTTGCAGATAGCATTACTGGGTGATCTGAAAAGTCATAGTCAATCAATCAATAATATAATAATACTTTTAGCAAAAATGTTTATTTTCAATTCACAATCTGTAGAAGCAATGAGAATAGAAAGGTTCAGAACTTTTGTAAAACATCACAGTACGGTTGAAATATATATGGCAAATAGAAATCCTATATGGATGGTGTTAAGAGATAGATGGGAGGTATTGCATAGAGTTGAAGGATGGGACTAATAACAAATAACAACAAATAATAACAAAGATAGCTAATAATGTAAACATACTGTGTCCATAATATGTATATAGGTTGTATGTTGGGAGCTTTTGGGAAAGAGCACAGTTAGAAAGATATGGCATATAGAAGCAAACCGGATGGACATCATGAAAATGATCGGAGAGGTTGAGAGTAGAAAATTCAGGAGCAAAAAAATATATATATATATTGTAAAATTAACTCTGTCCATAAGGTGTATATAGTAAGTATAGACCGGAAGTAGAGGCCTGGGCATTGTTGTTCACTAATTTACTCCAAATAGGGAAAGGATGGTGGGGTTGAAAAGTAATAAAGGGGAGTATATATATAAAAATATAAAAAAATTAAAACATGGGGGATTGGAAGTGATGCAGACAATTACATTGATAGAAGATACAATCTATCTGCAATATTAAGCTGATCCATTCCCCCCGAAAAAAAAGAAAAAAAAAAAGGGTCTGAATACTTTAGTAAATAATTTATTTCTGTTTTTTATTTGTAATACATTTGCAAAAATGTATAAAAACCTGTTTTCGCTTTGTCATTATGGGGTATTGTGTGTAGATTGATGAGATTTCTATTTATTTAATCAGTTTTAGAATAAGGCCGTAACGTAACAAAATGTGGAAAAAGTCAAGGGGACTGAATACTTTCCGAATGCACTGTAAGTCTCACCTTCTCCTTTACAGTGGACAGTGTCCAGGTGTCCTGTTATACAATCCTCAACAGCCTCCACTCACTTGGCACCAGCAAAAGCTTCTATGTGGAGGGATACCTTTAGTCATTTAGCTTTGTGTAACATAATGGCGCTGGAGGGAATAGTAACCCTTTTACAGGATCCTGACCAATTGTGCTATTTTGTCATATTTGGTGATGATCTTAACTTTTTTGCTTCTGGACATCAGAACAGCTATCACTTACTTTGATTTGGATGAGGACTTCAACTTCAATGAGTCGGAGGCGAACGACATATTGATTTTCCTAAACCTGGCCCAAATCCCCGACTCTAGGAGAAGGAGGGCATGGCACTATAGAGGCCGGCGTGCAAGATACCTGACGAGCCAACGTCAGAGAGTGGATAAACCCCCTCTACCCTCTGTTCTATTTGCGAACTTACAATCACTGGAGAATAAACTGGACGAGCTCCGTTCGAGACTATCCTATCAACGTGATCTAAAGAACTGTAATATCCTATGATTCTCTGAGTTGTGGCTGAACGAGGACATGGAAAATATTAATCTAGTTGATTTATCTATACATCGGCAGGACAGAAAGGCAGCGTCGGGGAAGCTCAGAGGAGGGTGTGTGTCTCTCTTTGTTAACAACAGCTGGTGTGTTACAGGAATGGGTTGCAGTTCCGGAGCGACCCACTAGGTGTCATCCTCCAACAACCTTAGGCACCTCCTCACTCACAGTCTGGATGTTACGAACCCCGTGGCTCTAAACGTCTAGGGTGGATGGACATGAGACCCGTAACATAAATTATGCAAATTATAAGTGTGACCTGGAACAGTGAGAACCAAAAATGACACAACAACCATGAACTACCGTCAAACATAAATGGTTTATTACTAAACACACGGTAAAGGTTTGGGAAAAAGGGCTGAGCAGGACCCAAGAAATGAAACAATAGTGTAAAACCCCCTAAACTGATCTTGCCTGCCTCAAGAACCGCTAGGCTACTGCTACCATACAAAAAATACAGTGGGTGGTCCGCTCAGGTCTAACTGGTGTTTATAGACAGATTTCTTCCTACGGGTAATGTACGCCCAAGGGCATCTAGCTTAAACTCCCCTTTTCCCAGAAACACACCACGCTACAAAACAGGGTAATCAGCAATAAAGTATGTACACAATACACAGGACACAACAGTATCCACACTCACATAAAGAAATGGCTTCTAACAAAGTTACCAATAGGGTAACCAACAACTTAGTGAGTACACAACACACAGGACACCACCGTGTCCATACTCACATATGGCAAAAATCTCTCTCTCTTGCAACACACACAAGTTTGGTTTTTATACAATGGGATGTGTGATTGAACAAACGAGTAACAGGTGGTGCAATTCACAGGAATGTTCACTGATTGGTCCAATCATCAGACACCTCAACGACCACCAATCAGGAACATACAGGACACCTGTGATTAGGGCAGAAGGAGAGAAAAACACAGGACACAGGATACCTGTATCCGTAACACTCCCACCCTTAAAAGAGCAAACCACAATGGTTTGCGACACACGTACTATCACAACACCCAAATTCACAAATCATCCTGCCGGGATAACAAAAAAAAACCTAGATCATTACACACGAGACAAAGCATCTGCCAACACATTATCCAACCCCTTTTTGTGGCAGATCTCCAAATTATAATTTTGCACGACAAGTGCCCAACGCATAAGGCGTTGGTTCTGGTTGTACATCCGGTGGAGAAAAACTAAGGGGTTATGGTCAGTATACACTATTACTGGTAATGCACTGGAACCAACATAAACTTCAAAGTACTGCAGAGCTAACAACAAAGCTAGAGCTTCTTGTTCAATGGTGGAATAGTTTGTCTGACATTTGTTAAATTTCCGTGAAAAATAACAGACAGGATGGTCCACTCCACTCTGGTCTTGCTGCAGTAGAACAGCACCAGCACCTCTGGCACTTGCATCTACCTCCAGTTTAAACGGCCGTTCAAAATCTGGCGCAGCAAGAACAGGAGTACTACACAAGAGTGCTTTAGCAGTGTTGAAAGCAGTACAACAATCTTCAGACCATACAAATTTCCTCGCCGGACTGAGCAAATCCGTTAATGGAGCAACTACCGCAGAGAAATTTTTACAGAAACTACGGTAGTAGCCAACCATCCCTAAAAAACGGCGTAGCTCTCTTCTGGTGGTAGGTGCGGGAAATGCGTTTATAGCTGAGACCTTGGCATCTACAGGGCGCACCTGACCATGGCCGACCTGTTTACCAAGATACGTAACAGTGGCCTTCCCAAACTCGCACTTTGCTAAGTTCAGGGTTAGAGAAGCGGTTGCTAGACGTTCACACACTACCCTTAGAGTGTTAACATGATCAGACCACTCAGTTGAATAAATGACCAGATCATCCAGGTAAGCACTACAATTAGGAACTCCAGCCAATACTGTGTTAACCAGGCGTTGGAAAGTGGCTGGTGCGTTCCGCATCCCAAATGCCATGACAGCATATTGTAGGAAGTGATCTGGGGTCACAAATGCAGAGATGTCGGAGGCACGTGGGGTTAACGGCACCTGCCAGTAACCTTTTAGAAGATCTAATTTGGTTACATAGGTAGCAGCACCAACAGTATCAATACAGTCATCCAGTCTGGGTAACGGGAACGAGTCGGGCACTGTGACAGCATTGACTTTCCGATAGTCCGTACATAATCTGGATGTCCCATCAGGTTTAGGAACCAGAATGCACGGAGAACTCCAAGGACTTGAACTTGGCATAGCCAGGTTATTCTCCAGCAAATAACCGACCTCACCCCTCATTATCTTTCTCTTAGCGACGTTGACACGATAAGGATGTTGCTTGATAGGTGCAGCGTTTCCAACATTAATGTCATGTTCTAACACATTTGTACATGTAGGAACATCATTAAAAAGACATGGAAAGCTGTGTAATAGTCTCACAATATCATCTGACTGTCTGTCCGTTAAATGAATCAGGCTTGACGGGAGAGACAGCAGCATCTCTGAATTGGGCAATCTAGCACACTGCTGCTGAGTATTGCGCAACTCCAAACCATCTCCGTCCACATCATTAACATGACCTCCCACTACAGCCGTAGCAGCAACAGAGACAGCCGACTCGGCCAGTTTCTCTGGACTGTCTACCTGAGTGACGGGTCTGGTGTGGTATGTCTTCAACATGTTAACGTGGCACACACGAGATTGGCGTTTTCTATCAGGAGTCTGTATCACATAGTCAGTTTCACTTAGTTTCTTTTCAATGACATAAGGACCAGAGAAACGTGCTGACAATGACGCTCCTGGCACAGGCAACAATACAAGAACTCGGTCACCTGGCTGCAGTGAACGAGAAACAGCCTGTGTGTCATAGTGTCGTTTCATCCGTTTCTGTGAGGAAGACAGTGCTTCCTTTGCTAGAGCACAGGCAGCATGTAGGCGCTCACGAAAGCGACTAACGTAGTCCAACACATTTTCTTTCACACACAACTCTTGTGACAAAAACTGATCCTTAAGGACTTTCATAGGTCCTCTCATGGTGTGTCCAAACACCAGTTCAGCTGGGCTGAACCCTAGGGATTCCTGTACTGTCTCACGGACAGCAAACACTAGAGGAACTCCCTCATCCCAATCTTTCTCAGATTCCAAACAATATTTACGGAGCATAGACTTCAGGGTCTGATGCCAACGTTCAAGCGCACCCTGAGACTCTGGGTGATATGCGCTTGACACACGGTGTGTAACTGACAAGGATTTTAACACTTGTTTGAAAAGTTTAGAAAGGAAATTCGTACCCTGATCAGTTTGTATCACCTTAGGTAATCCAAAAGTTGAGAAGAATTTGATCAACGCTTTACTCACCACCGGAGCAGTAATCCTTCGCAGAGGAATGGCCTCTGGGTACCTGGTGGCCACACACATAATTGTCAACATAAACTGGTTACCAGATTTTGTTTTTGGTAATGGTCCAACACAATCAACCATCACATGTTCGAAGGGTTCACCTAGGGCCGGTATGGGACAAAGAGGCGCGGGGGAAATAACCTGGTTCGGTTTCCCAACTACTTGACAGGTGTGGCAAGTCCGACAGAACTGAGCCACATCTTGTTTTAAACCAGGCCAAAAGAAATGTCGCAAAACACGATCATAAGTCTTGGTGACTCCCAGATGTCCGGACCACTGGTGATCATGAGCGAGGGATAAAACATTTTGTCGAAAGGCTGTAGGAATCACTATTTGGTAAACAGCATTCCAATCTCCGCCAGCGTCAACATGGGATGTCCATTTACGCATGAGGAGATTACCATCAATGAAGTATGCCATGTTTTTCTTCTTTAGCTCGTCTTTTGAGACAACACTAGAAAAACATTTAGCCAGGCTAATGTCAACCTGTTGGTTAGCGATCAGCTGCTCACGAGTAACTGGTAACTGTACAAGTTCCACATCCTTCTTCCTTTCTCTGGGCTGTTGGTCAGACTGCACCAGCTTACCAGAGGTAGCACTCGAACTATCCTCTGGGTCACACTCTCTGAATAGAATCGTGTCTGACAAATCTACCACTTCACCCACTTGTCGTGCTTGAGCACGTGTGACAGCACAAGCGGGGAACACATCTGGATAACCCTGTGCCAGCTCCTCGGAGAGAGACTGGTCACTTTTATCCATTACCTCCAATACGGGTATTACCTTTCCTCCGGCAATATCGTTGCCCATTATAAATGTCACACCTTTTACTGGCAACATAGGACGTACGCCCACTCTGAACAATCCACTGACTAACTCAGAGTGTACGTTCACAAAGTGCAATGGCACTGGGACAAATCCCATTTCAATTCCTTGTACTAACACATTGGAACCACAATATGTATTATTAGACAAGGGCAACACATCAGCTAGTATGAACGACTGCGCCGCACCAGTATCTCTGAGGATTCTAACTGGACGCTGAGACGCTTCATCATCTGATATAGAAACAAACCCCTCAAAAATGAACGGTTCATAACTGTGATCTGGGACAGGGACTTTCAAACCACATTCACTATGAGGCTTCTGTCTTGATTCCGGCCCTACAACCGCATCGAATCAGCCCAACACCCGTTGGCGGCCTGGCGTGCTGAGGCATCCCCGGTTTGCGTTTCAGCAGAAAGCAATCATTAACCATATGTCCCACCTTATGACAATAGAAACAGTGACGCACATCTTTTGGGCGTGCTGGATGTACTGCTGGTCGACTAGGACTAGAAGTTAGCAACTCCGCAGCCCTGCTCTCCGTACGAGCCGAAAACACGCTCTTATGCGTCAACACAAACTTCGTCTGCCAATACAGACGCTTCCGACAGTGAGGATACTTTCTGTTCGTTCAGATAAACTACAATGCGTTCCGGTAAGCAATTTTTAAACTCTTCTAACAAGATTAACTCCCGTAGAGAGTTAAAATCAGTTACCTTACTTGCACTGTGCCATTTGTCAAACAGATTTCCTTTGTCTCTAGCAAACTCCACATAAGTCTGAGTAGGAGACTTTTTATGAGACCTAAATCTCTGTCGATATGCCTCAGGAACAAGCTCATAGGCACGAAGAACAGTAGCTTTGACCACCTCATAATTCAAACTGTCTTCAAGAGGTAGCGCTGCCAGAACCTCTTGGGCTTTACCTGTTAGCTTACACTGAAGTAATAGGCACCATACCTCGTCGGGCCATTTCAATGCTACCGCTATACGCTCAAACACACTGAAATAGGAATCAACCTCTGACTCCCTAAACACAGGTACCAAGGTGATCTGTCTACTAATATCAAATGTAGCAGACGACACCGCTGGTGAGGCTGGCTCACTAGCAGGCATAGTATGAGCAGAGACTAACCTCGCTGTTTCTGCCTCTAGTTCCATTTTACGCATCTCCAGTTCCATCTTACGCGTCTCCAGTTCTTGATCAAGCCTACGCGTCTCCAGTTCCATCTTACGCGTCTCCTGTTCTGCCTCTAGCTTACGCGTCTCCTGTTCTGCCTCTAGTTCCATTTTACGCATCTCCAGCTTGTCTTGCCTGATGTGTGCCCGCTCTTCCGCCTCCATTTGGAGCCGTGTCGAGCGGACATCCATCCTGGCATCACTGTCAGTCAGTGGGGAGAGTGGGTCATAACGGGGCAATGTGGCTGGAGCCTTAGCCTCGTCCTCAGACACTGATGGGCTTACAGGAACAGCAACCACATCCCCTACAGGAGCAGCAGACTCAGGCGGCGGTAACTCAAGCACTCGCTCGTTTAACAATATCGCTAACACTACTTCCCTAACTTCTGCTTTCACTATACCCCTCGGTATGGGTACAGAAAAGTGGTCAGCCAAAACCTGTAGATCCACTCTACGACAATTCTCAAAAACCTCCCACGTAGGGTTTTCCAAAAATGCCTCCAACTCAAAAGTAGCCATCCTACTAGCAACACGAGCCGTCGACTACTGAACACACACAAAAAAACAGGTAGTTACAGCTGCTAAGCTCAACACTGAACCAGACACTTACTAATTTACATGAGTAGCATGGGATAGATAGGATCCCGGACGAACCCCCACTTTATGTTACGAACCCCGTGGCTCTAAACGTCTAGGGTGGATGGACATGAGACCCGTAACATAAATTATGCAAATTATAAGTGTGACCTGGAACAGTGAGAACCAAAAATGACACAACAACCATGAACTACCGTCAAACATAAATGGTTTATTACTAAACACACGGTAAAGGTTTGGGAAAAAGGGCTGAGCAGGACCCAAGAAATGAAACAATAGTGTAAAACCCCCTAAACTGATCTTGCCTGCCTCAAGAACCGCTAGGCTACTGCTACCATACAAAAAATACAGTGGGTGGTCCGCTCAGGTCTAACTGGTGTTTATAGACAGATTTCTTCCTACGGGTAATGTACGCCCAAGGGCATCTAGCTTAAACTCCCCTTTTCCCAGAAACACACCACGCTACAAAACAGGGTAATCAGCAATAAAGTATGTACACAATACACAGGACACAACAGTATCCACACTCACATAAAGAAATGGCTTCTAACAAAGTTACCAATAGGGTAACCAACAACTTAGTGAGTACACAACACACAGGACACCACCGTGTCCATACTCACATATGGCAAAAATCTCTCTCTCTTGCAACACACACAAGTTTGGTTTTTATACAATGGGATGTGTGATTGAACAAACGAGTAACAGGTGGTGCAATTCACAGGAATGTTCACTGATTGGTCCAATCATCAGACACCTCAACGACCACCAATCAGGAACATACAGGACACCTGTGATTAGGGCAGAAGGAGAGAAAAACACAGGACACAGGATACCTGTATCCGTAACACTGGACTAATCAGTATCCTATTGGTGTCACCTGTGTCTACCTGTTCACCTGTGTATTTATGCCCTCACTTCCCTGTGTTACCTTGCTCAGTTTTCTCTGTTAGTTTCTCTATGTCCAGCAGTACTACTCAGTGTCTGATTGGAGACCTATGTACAAGTACTTGAGAAGTTTTCTCCCTGTTTCGTTATTTGTTTCAGTTGTAGGTAGTATTTTGTATTTTGGCTGTCAGACGGTTTTTGGAGACTTATTTGCTCTGCCTTTCTTTTATCATGATAAGTCCGTTATTTTGTATTCTGGCTTCGGGACCACCAGTAAAGATCCTTGTTTCACCATCTCTGCCTACTGCCTACTGTACAGTGGGGAAAACAAGTATTTAGTCAGCCACCAATTCTGCAAGTTCTCCCACTTAAAAAGAGGCCTGTAATTTTCATCATAGGTACACGTCAACTATGACAGACAAATTGAGATTCTTTTTCTCCAGAAAATCACATTGTAGGATTTTTTATGAATTTATTTGCAAATTATGGTGGAAAATAAGTATTTGGTCACCTACAAACAAGCAAGATTTCTGGCTCTCACAGACCTGTAACTTCTTCTTTAAGAGGCTCCTCTGTCCTCCACTCGTTACCTGTATTAATGGCACCTGTTTGAACTTGTTATCAGTATAAAAGACACCTGTCCACAACCTCAAACAGTCACACTCCAAACTCCACTATGGCCAAGACCAAAGAGCTGTCAAAGGACACCAGAAACAAAATTGTAGACCTGCACCAGGCTGGGAAGACTGAATATGCAATAGGTAAGCAGCTTGGTTTGAAGAAATCAACTGTGGGAGCAATTATTAGGAAATGGAAGACATACAAGACCACTGATAATCTCCCTCGATCTGGGGCTCCACGCAAGATCTCACCCCGTGGGGTCAAAATTATCACAAGAACGGTGAGCAAAAATCCCAGAACCACACGGGGGGACCTAGTGAATGACCTGCAGAGAGCTGGGACCAAAGTAACAAAGCCTACCATCAGCAACAAACTACGCCGCCAGGGACTCAAATCCTGCAGTGCCAGACGTGTCCCCCTGCTTAAGCCAGTACATGTCCAGGCCCGTCTGAAGTTTGCTAGAGTGCATTTGGATGATCCAGAAGAGGATTGGGAGAATGTCATATGGTCAGATGAAACCAAAATATAACTTTTTGGTAAAAACTCAACTCGTCGTGTTTGGAGGACAAAGAATGCTGAGTTGCATCCAAAGAACACCATACCTACTGTAAGGCGCTACAGAGGGTAGTGCGTACGGCCCAGTACATCACAGGGGCCAAGCTCCCTGCCATCCATGACCTCTATACCAGGCAGTGTCAGAGGAAGGCCCTGAAAATGGTTAAAGTATCCAGCCACCCAAGTCATACACTGTTCTCTCTGCTACCGCACGGCAAGCGGTACCGGAGCGCCAAGTCTGGGACCAATCGGCTCCTGAACAGCGTCTACCCCCAAGCCATAAGACTGCTAAACAGTTAATCAAATGGCTGCCTGGACTATTTGCATTACATTTTTTTGCACTGACATTCTTGCACTAGCTCTATGCACACTCACTGGACTCTACTCACACACTCACACATACTACACTGATACTCCAACACACACATACACACACACAAAACACAATTTCACACTCTTCACATACGCTGCTGTTACTCTGTTTATTATCTATACTGATTGCCTAGTCACTTTAACCCATACCTACATGTACATATTACCTCAACTACCTCGTACCCCTGCAAAGTGACTCGGTACCAGTACTCCTTGTATATAGCCTTGTTATTGTTATTTTATTGTGTTACTATTTCCTTAATTTTTTCCTTTATTTTTGCTAATCTTTTCTTACTTTTTAACTCTGCATTGTAGGGAAAGGGCTCGTAAGCATTTCCTGTTAAAGTCTACACCTGTTGTATTTGGCGCATGTGACAATTTTCTTTCATTTGATTTGAACATTACAGTATGTGTCAGATTCATAAAATCATAAAGTATTCATGACTCCGTAGATTAATATGCCTCTCTCTCAGTGGTGTCTGATGGCTCTGCACATGTCCCCTGTGTGGCAGTAGTAGTGGTGTAGTATGTGGCAGACAGTTCTGTGCAGAACTGTCAGCCATCTGTGTGTGTGAACTTACAGGCAGAGACCGGCAGCAGGAGCGTGTCTGGCTGCGCCATCAGGGCTTCCCCTGTGTGTTTCCTAGAGCCAGCTCTGAATGAGGACAACCCTTACTCCATCTACAACACCATGAGCCCCATAGAGAAAGAGGGTAACCATACACACACCTACTACAGTCTCACACACTACACACTGTGCTTCACTGCACACATTGGTTGTGTGTCTATTTTGTATTTTTCATTAACTCTATTTAGTTAGCTGAGGCATTTTTAGCTGTCCCTTCTCCTCTGTTTCAGATGTGGGAGTTCCAGATGAGGTGGAGGAGGTGTGTCCTCTCTTTCCCTCTCTGCAGCAGCTTCTGGGGGAGGTGGAGGAGCTGGCAAGGGGTGTGCCAGGCCCAGTACAGCAATGTCACAGAGGTCACCTGCCCTTGCTCTGCAGCTACATGTCCCTCTGGTGGCAGCACGGCCCTGAGGGCCAGCTGGAGAGCACGGTCTGCACCTCTCACCTCCCAGCACACCAGCATACAGCTGGGCAACGTCCTCCGCATCATCCACAACCACCTGGGAACAGGCCAGGGAGACTGGATGAAGTGCCTGGCAGGTAGCCCTATACTGCTCTGTCTTTCCCATCTGCATCTACTGTTCACCCTCAGACTGATATATTAGTTGCCATCACAGCCCTACACAGGATCCAGTAGTCTTCTTATGCCAACTTGCATGTTTGCCTCATAGCCTCAATCACTCACTATTACTCGTTGTCTGTGGCACCATGAAACAGTGTTAATTCAATCACTTTCAGGCCTAATTTCCCAGTTGTTTCATCTAGACTTTACTTCCACTCATGGCATGATTGTATCCATCAGTTATCTCATTCAAAAGCACTAATTGTCAGTTTCTCTGAATAAAAGCGTCTGCTTCATGACTAAATTAATTGTAATCCTTCTCTTCAGTTTTCTCTCAGCCAATCATCTGCCAGGCCCACCCCCAGCTGCTGAGGAACCACTTGCTGCCTCTGATGGAGAAGCTGAAGAAGAGGGTGGAGTCTGTGCTACAGGAGGAGGAGCAGATGAAGGCCGATGGGCGGAGTGATGCGTCCGAGGCGGTGCTACTGATTCAGGAGAAATTAATTGTGCTGGTGCAAGACCTTTTACCCTCTCCTCATCCCATTTGTGGACTACAATAGGTGAGGGGTGCTGTCCAGGGGCTGGGTATGTGGGAAGGAACATTATGTTATTGAATACATAGAAAACCAGTAATGAATCAACATGCCACCAATGACTACAAACATTTAAAGATTATATTTTGACAGCATGAATAGTGGCGATTTCTAATGATTTTTACACCTGAGATTCTGACAATATTATAATGTGTTCATGCATTTTGATTACAGCTCTCATGTTGTTTCAGAACAAGTTGGCTGCGGGAACTGAACCATGAGGCTGAAAGGTTGTTCGGCATGATGGCAGAGATCTTCATATTTTGGGCTAAGTCTCACGTGAGATGTTCTCACCTGTAACTCGTTTGATTTGCTACTGCAGAACTTCAAATGGAAGAAACATAACTATGTGTTTCAGAATGAGATCTAAAACATGGCCTTCTTGGTCAATAATAACAATCACAAGTGAAGGATTGAAGTATATTTCAACCACCACTATGTATTCTTATGAAGAGGAAGGGGGACCGCTACTCCACAAACTCCTCTCTCATCGTAGCCTCCCTGAAGAGACTGCTTCCTGTGGGACTGAGTGTGTTCCCCCGGAGACCAGGGCCTCATCACACTGGCCAAGAGCTGCTTCACGCAGGTGTGGAATGTTGAACAATAAACACACACCTTCGTCTTTCACTGCACCATGCACCACAATATAATGACATATAATGTCTATGCCTATAATGTCTATGCCTGATGTTGCTCAAATATATTTTGTAACGGCATGTAATGTAGCAGCAATCTGCAAA
The DNA here is from genome assembly GCF_020615455.1 of Coregonus clupeaformis. Classification (NCBI taxonomy): domain Eukaryota; kingdom Metazoa; phylum Chordata; class Actinopteri; order Salmoniformes; family Salmonidae; genus Coregonus; species Coregonus clupeaformis. The sequence goes on from NC_059192.1 coordinate 60,512,518, forward strand.
CTCCATGTTTTGTAACTCCAATCTGCTATTGTTAATAGTAACAGGTGATTGCTTTTCACGGAAAGAAACAGAGGACGAGATTCGAGAGAGCATTTGTAATGGCTTGCTACATCTTCAGAGCAAGGGAAAGCACAGGAACCATAGGTCCAAACCAACTACTAACTTGCCCACATCGTATGTACAGTTGAAGTCGGAAGTTTACATACACTTAGGTTGGAGTCATTAAAACTCATTTTTCAACCACTCTGTAAAATTCAAAAAAATGATGTCATGGCTTTAGAAGCTTCTGATATGCTAATTGATATAATTTGAGTCAATTGGAGGTGTACCTGTGGATGTATTTCAAGGCCTACCTTCAAACGCAGTGCCTCTTTGCTTGACATCATGGGAAAATCAAAAGAAATCAGCCAAGACCTCAGAAAAACAATTGTAGACCTCCACAAGTCTGGTTCATCCTTTGGAGCAATTTCCAAACGCCTGAAGGTACCACGTTCCTCTGTACAAACAATAGTACGCAAGTATAAACACCATGGGACCACGTAGCTGTCATACCGCTCAGGAAGGAGACGCGTTCTGTCTCCTAGATATGAACGTACTTTGGTGCGAAAAGTGCAAATCAATCCCAGAACAACAACAAAGGACCTTGTGAAGATGCTGGAGGAAACAAGTACAAAAGTATCTATATCCACAGTAAAACGAGTCCTATATCGACATAATCTGAAAGTCCTCTCAGCAAGGAAGAAGCCACTGCTCCAAAACCGCCATAAAAAAGCCAGACTACGGTTTGCAACTGCACATGGGGACAAAAATCGTACTTTTTTGAGAAATGTCCTCTGGTCTGATGAAACAAAAATAGAACTGTTTGGCCATAATGACCATCGTTTGTTTGGAGGAAAAAGGGGATGGCTTGCAAGCCGAAGAACAACATCCCAACAGTGAAGCACGGGGGTGGCATCATCATGCTGTGGGGGTGCTTTGCTGCAGGAGGGACTGGTGCACTTCACAAAATAGATGGCATCATGAGGAAGGAAAATTAGGTGGATATATTGAAGCAACATCTCAAGACATCAGTCAGGAAGTTAAAGCTTGGTCGCAAATGGGTCTTCCAAATGGACAATGACCCCAAGCATACTTCCAAAGTTGGGGCAAAATGGCTTAAGGACAACAAAGTCAAGGTATTGGAGTGGCCATCACAAAGCCCTGACCTCAATCCTATAGAACATTTGTGGGCAGAACTGAAAAAGCGTGTGCGAGCAAGGAGGCCTACAAACGTGACTCAGTTACACCAGCTCTGTAAGGAGGAATGGGCCAAAATTCACCCAACTTATTGTGGGAAGCTTGTGGAAGATTACCCGAAACGTTTGACCCAAGTTAAACATTTTAAATGCAATGCTACCAAATTCGAATTGAGTGTACGTAAACTTCTGACCCACTGGGAATGTGATGAAAGAAATGAAAACTGAAATAAATAATTCTCTCTACTATTATTCTGACATTTCACATTCTTAAAATTAAGTGGTGATTCTAACTGACCTAAGACAGGGAATTTTTACTAGGACTAAATGTCAGGAATTGTGTAAAAACTGAGTTTAAATGTATTTGGTGTATGTAAACATCCGACTTCAACTGTATGTACTGTGGCTTGCAAAAGTATTCACCCCCCTTGGCATTTTTTCCTATTTTGTTGCCTTACAACCTGGAATTCAAATTGATTTTGGGGGGTTTGTGTCATTTGATTTACACAACATGCCTACCACTTTGAAGATGCAAATTATTTTTTATTGTGAAACAAATAACTATTCACCCCCCGAAAGTCAATACTTTGTAGAGCCACCTTTTTCAGCAATAACAGCTGCAAGTCTCTTGGGGTATTGTCCATTCTTCAAGGCAGAACTGCTCCATCTCCTTCAAGTTGGATGGGTTCCGCTGGTGTACAGCAATCTTTAAGTCATACCACATATTTTCAGTTGGATTGAGGTCTGTGCTTTGACTAGGCCATTCCAAGACATTTAAATGTTTCCCCATAAACCACTCAAGTGTTTTTTTTTCTCTGATGGTAGATCAGCTTAATATTGCAGATAGATTGTAACTTCTATCAATGTAATTGTCTGCATCACTTCCACCCGAGTGTTGCTTTAGCAGTATGCTGAGGGTCATTGTCCTGCTGGAAAGTGAACCTGCGTCCCAGTCTCAAATCTCTGGAAGACTGAAGTAGGTTTCCCTCAAGAATCTCCCTGTATTTAGCGCCATCCCTGACCAGTTTCCCAGTCCCTGTATGTAAACCTCCGACATCAACTGTATATTTTACATGTACATTTAAGTAATTTAGCAGACACTCTTATCCAGAGCGACTTACAAAAATAGGTGCATTCAACTTATTTATATTTTTTATTTATTTATTTATTTATTATTATTATCATCAGTTTTTCTATTTTATCTTATTATCTATTTTTTTTTAAATTTTTTAGTTTGTTCCACAGTTTTTATTGATTTATTTTTGTTTGTGTAAGTGGGGGGGTAGAAGGATTACTTGTATACTATTCCAGGTATTGTCACGCCCTGGCTCTGGGGACTCTTATATGTTGAGCCAGGGTGAGGATTTTCTATCTGTCATTTTCTATGTTGTGTTCTAGTTCACATATTTCTATGTTGGCCAGGGTGGTTCCCAATCAGAGGCAGCTGTTGCGCGTTGTCTCTGATTGGGAACCATACTTAGGCAGCCTGTTGGCACTTTTGTTTTGTGGGATCTTGTTCCGGGAAGGTTTGTGTATTTAACCTAGGACTTCACGTATCGTTTATTGTTTTGGTTCGTTGTGTGTACAAGAAATAAAGATGTACGCTTATCACGCTGCGCCTTGGTCCGCTTCTTACAACGATCGTGACAGGTATTCCTTAAAGAGGTAGGGTTTCAAGTGTCTCTGGAAGGTGGTCAGTGACTCCGCTGTCCTGGGGTCGTGAGGGAGCTTGTTCCACCATTGGGGTGCCAGAGCAGCGAATAGTTTTGACAGATATGAGCGGAAACTGAGCTTCCATAGAGGTAGGGGGGCTAACAGGCCAGAGGTGAATGAACGTAGTGCCCTCGTTTGGGTGTAGGGTCTGATCAGAGACTGAAGGTAAGGATGGTTAGTTCCCCACACAGCTCCGTAGGCAAGCACCATGGTTTTGTAGTAGATGCAAGCTTCAACTGGAAGCCAGTGGAGTGTGCGGAGGAGCGGGGTGACATGAGAGAACTTGGGAAGGTTGAACACCAGACAGGCTGCAGCGTTCTGGATAAGTTGTAGGAGTTTAACGGCACAGGCAGGGAGCCCGGCCTACAGCGAGTTGCAGTAATCCAGACGGGAGATGACAAGTGCCTGAATTAGGACCTGTGCCGCTTTCTTTGTAAGGTAGGGTCGTACTCTACGAATGTTGTAGAGCATGAACCTGCAGGATCGGGCCACCGTTTTGATGTTAGCGGAGGGTGTTGTCCAGTGTCACGCCAAGGTTCTTTGCACTCTGGGAGAGGAACACAATGGAGTTGTCAACTGTGAATGCGAGATCATGGAGCAGGCAGTCCTTCCCCGGGAGGAAGAGCAGCTCCGTCTTGCCGAGGTTCAGCTTGAGGTGGTGATCCGACATCCACACTGATATGTCTGCCAGACATGCAGTGATGCGATTCGCCCCCTGGTTATCAGAAGGGGGAAAGAAGAAAATTAATTGTGTGTTGTCTGCATAGCAATGATAGGAGAGACCATGTGAGGATATGACAGAGCCAAGTGACTTGGTGTATAGAGAGAATAGGAGAGGGCCTAGAACTGAGCCCTGGGGGACACCAGTGGTGAGAGCACACGGCGTGGATACAGATTCTCGCCACACCACCTGGTAGGAGCGACCTGTCAGGTAGGACGCAATCCAAGATTGAGCAGCGCCGGAGATGCCCAACTCAGAGAGGGTGGAGAGGAGGATCTGATGGTTCACAGTATCAAAGGCAGCAGATACAGTGGGGAGAACAAGTATTTGATACACTGCCGATTTTGCAGGTTTTCCTACTTACAAAGCATGTAGAGGTCTGTAATTTTTATCATAGGTACACTTCAACTGTGAGAGACGGAATCTAAAATAAAAATCCAGAAAATCACATTGTATGATTTTTAAGTAATTAATTGCATTTTATTGCATGACATAAGTATTTGATCACCTACCAACCAGTAAGAAATCCGGCTCTCATAGACCTGTTAGTTTTTCTTTAAGAAGCCCTCCTGTTCTCCACTCATTACCTGTATTAACTGCACCTGTTTGAACTCGTTACCTGTATAAAAGACACCTGTCCACACACTCAATCAAACAGACTCCAACCTCTCCACAATGGCCAAGACCAGAGAGCTGTGTAAGGACATCAGGGATAAAATTGTAGACCTGCACAAGGCTGGAATGGGCTACAGGACAATAGGCAAGCAGCTTGGTGAGAAGGCAACAACTGTTGGCGCAATTATTAGAAAATGGAAGAAGTTCAAGATGATGGTCAATCACCCTCGGTCTGGGGCTCCATGCAAGATCTCACCTCGTGGGGCATCAATGATCATGAGGAAGGTGAGGGATCAGCCCAGAACTACACGGCAGGACCTGGTCAATGACCTGAAGAGAGCTGGGACCACAGTCTCAAAGAAAACCATTAGTAACACACTACGCCGTCATGGATTAAAATCCTGCAGCGCACGCAAGGTCCCCCTGCTCAAGCCAGCGCATGTCCAGGCCCATCTGAAGTTTGCCAATGACCATCTGGATGATCCAGAGGAGGAATGGGAGAAGGTCATGTGGTCTGATGAGACAAAAATAGAGCTTTTTGGTCTAAACTCCACTCGCCGTGTTTGGAGGAAGAAGAAGGAAGAGTACAACCCCAAGAACACCATCCCAACCGTGAAGCATGGAGGTGCAAACATCATTCTTTGTGGATGCTTTTCTTCAAAGGGGACAGGACGACTGCACCGTATTGAGGGGAGGATGGATGGGGCCATGTATCGCAAGATCTTGGCCAACAACCTCCTTCCCTTAGTAAGAGCATTGAAGATGGGTCGTGGCTGGGTCTTCCAGCATGACCATGACCCGAAACACACAGCCAGGGCAACTAAGGAGTGGCTCCGTAAGAAGCATCTCAAGGTCCTGGAGTGGCCTAGCCAGTCTCCAGACCTGAACCCAATAGAAAATCTTTGGAGGGAGCTGAAAGTCCTTATTGCCCAGCGACAGCCCCGAAACCTGAAGGATCTGGAGAAGGTCTGTATGGAGGAGTGGGCCAAAATCCCTGCTGCAGTGTGTGCAAACCTGGTCAAGACCTACATGAAACGTATGATCTCTGTAATTGCAAACAAAGGCTTCTGTACCAAATATTAAGTTCTGCTTTTCTGATGTATCAAATACTTATGTCATGCAATAAAATGCAAATGAATTACTTAAAAATCAAACAATGTGATTTTCTGGATATTTGTTTTAGATTCCGTCTCTCACAGTTGAAGTGTACCTATGATAAAAAATTACAGACCTCTACATGCTTTGTAAGTAGGAAAACCTGCAAAATCGGCAGTGTATCAAATTCTTGTTCTCCCCACTATAGGTCTAGAAGGATAAGAGCAGAGGAGAGAGAGTTATCTTTAGCAGTGCGGAGAGCTTCCGTGACACAGAGAAGAGCAGTCTCAGTTGAATGACCAGTCTTGAAACCTGACTGGTTTGGATCAAGAAGGTCATTCTGAGAGAGATAGCAGGAGAGTTGGCTAGAGACGGCACGCTCAAGAGTTTTGGAGAGAAAAGAAAGAAGGGATACTGGTCTGTAGTTGTTGACATCAGAGGGATCGAGTGTAGGTTTTTTGAGGAGGGGTGCAACTCTCGCTCTCTTGAAGACGGAAGGGACATAGCCAGAGAGAGAGCGAAGGTTGCGACAGCACATTACCATCTGAGTAAGGGCAGAGTGAGTAGTGTTGGAGGAGAGCGAGAGAGAAAAGGATACAAAGTAGTGGTCGGAGACTTGGAGGGGAGTTGCAGTGAGATTAGTAGAAGAACAGCATCTAGTAAAGATGAGGTCAAGCGTATTGCCTGCCTTGTGAGTAGGGGGGGACGGTGAGAGGGTGAGATCAAAAGAGGAGTCAAAGGCAGACGTGGGGAGGTTAAAGTCACCCAGAACTGTGAGGGGTGAGCCATCTTCAGGAAAGGAACTAGTCAAGCTCATTGATGAACTCTCCAAGGGAACCTGGAGGGCAATAAATGATAAGGATGTTAAGCTTGAATGGGCTAGTGACTGTGACAGCATGGAATTCAAATGAGGAGATAGACATATGGGTCAGGGGGAAAAGACAGAATGTCCACTTGGGAGAGATGAGCATTCCTGTGCCACCGTCGCGCTGACCAGATGCTCTCGGGGTATGCGAGAACACATGATCAGACGAGGAAAGAGCAGTAGGAGTAGCAGTGTTTAATCCATGTTTCCGTCAGCGCCAAGATGTCGAGGGACTGGAGGGTAGCATAGGCTGAGATGAACTCTGCCTTGTTGGCCGCAGAACGGCAGTTCCAGAGGCTGCCGGAGACCTGGAACTCCAGGTGGGTTGTGCTCGCAGGGACCACCAGATTAGAGTGGCAGCAGCCACGCGGTGTGAAGCGTTTGTATGGCCTGTGCAGAGAGGAAAGAACAGGGATAGACAGACACATAGTTGACAGGCTACAGAAAAGGCTAAAATAATGCCAAGGAGATCTGAATGAAATTAACTAAACATCTGGGAAAGCGAGAGAGCGGAGCCTCCCTCACTTACCTTTCACTGAAGCACTCAAATATAACTCTCCCAACTTCCACTTTAGAAATTATAATTGTTGTAAACTACAGCGGATCCATGTTTTCTAGGAATAGACTCTAACTTAGTTTATTCAGCTAGCTAACTTGGTACAGTATTCTTCCGTGAAAACCGCAGAGGGCACCGTATCCTATGACGCCATAACTAACTAGCATGCTAGCTTCCAATAACACACGGTTTAGCACCAATACTCGGTTTCAACAAACTACCAATAGTGTGTTAACAAGCTAAACAGATGATTCGTGTTCGTGTCTAACGTTGCGAGAAAAAAAACATATGGGGGATTGGAAGTGATGCAGACAATTACATTGATGGAAGTTACAATCTATCTGCAATATCAAAGCTGATCTACCCCCAATATTTTTTTTTAATGGAGACCCATCCCATCTTTGCTAAATATGTTAACGTGAACCAGTTTCCAGTCAACATTGTTCTAAGTAATTACATGGCTTCAATGTGGAAATATATACCGTACAGTACCAGTCAGAAGTTTGGAAACACCTACTCCTTCTAGGGTTTTAATTTATTAATTTATTACCATTTTCTACATTGTAGAATAATAGTGAAAACATCAAAACTATGAAATAACACATATGGAATCATGTAGTAACCAAAAAAGTGTTAAACAAATCAAAATATATTTTATATTTCTGATTCTTCAAAGTAGCCACCCTTTGCATTAATGACAGCTTTGCACACTATTGGCATTCTCTCAAACATCTTCCATGAGGAATTATTTTCCAACAGTCTTGAAGAAGTTCCCACATATGCTGAGCACTTGTTGGCTGCTTTTCCTTCATTCTGCGTTCCAACTCATCCCAAATCATCTCAATTGGGTTGAGGTCGGGGGATTGTGGAGGCCAGGTCATCTGATGCAGCACTCCATCACTCTCCTTTGTCAAATAGCCCTTACACAGCCTGGAGGTGTGTTTTTGGGTCATAGTCCTGTTGAAAAACAAATGATAGTCCCACTAAGCGCAAACCAGATGGGATGGCGTATCGCTGCAGAATGCTGTGGTAGCCATACTGGTTAAGTGTGCCTTGAATTCTAAATAAATCACAGACAGTGTCACCAGCAAAGCACCCCCACACCATCACACCTCCTCCTGCATGCTTCACGGTGGGAACCACACATGACACACCTTGACTTTTTCCACATTTTGTTGTTACAGTCTGAATTTAAAATGGATGAAATTTAGATTTTTTTGTCACTGACCTTCACACAATACCCCATAATGTCAAAGTGGAATTATGCTCAGGGATTTCACCATGAGGCCAATGGTGACTTTAAAACATTTACAGAGTGTAATGACTAACCTATTTGACAGAGTGAAAAGAAGGAAGCTTGTACAGAATACAAATATTCCAAAGCATGCAATCTGTTTGCAACAAGGCACTAAAGTAATACTGCAAAAAATTTGACAAAGCAATTAACTTTTGGTCCTGAATACAAAGTGTTATGATTAAGGCAAATCCAATACAACACATTACTGAGTACCACTCTCCTTATTTTCAAGCATAGTGGTGGCTGCATCGTGATATGGGCATGCTTGTAATCGTTAATGACTGGGGAGGTTTTCTGGATATAAATATAAACAGAATGGAGCTAAGCACAGACAAAATCCTAGAGGAAAACCTGGTTCAGTCTGTTTTCCACCAGAAACTAGGAGAATAATGCACCTTTCAGCAGTACAATAACCTAAAACACAACGCCAAATCTACACTGGAGTTGCTTAACAGAGAATGTTCCTGAGTGGCCGAGTAACAGTTCTTACTTAAATCTACTTGAAAATCTATGACAAGACATTAAAATGGTTGTCTAGCAATGATCAACAACCAATTTGACAGAGCTTAAAGAATTTTGAAAAGAATAATGGGCAAATGTTGCACAATCCAGGTTTGGAAAACTCTTAGCGACTTACCCAGAAAGACTCACAACTGTAATCGCTGCCAAAGGTGCTTTTACTAAGTATTGATATTTCTGTATTTCATTTCATTTTCAATAAATTTGCAAACATTTCTAAAAACATGTTTTCACTTTTTGTTATTATGGGGTATTGTGTGCAGATGGGTGAGAGGAAAAAAAAAATATTTAATCCATTTTGAATTCAGGCTGAAAGACAACAAAATGTGGAATAAGTCAAGGGGTATGAATACTTTCTGAAGGGACTGTCATATTAAAACAACGCAGACTATGGAGGGTTTTACACACATCCAAACTTTTAACAGTAGCTGGACAAAGATCCAATATAAAGAGAAAGGGAGAATGTCCACTCACCGTTAAACTGCTCCCAAAGGATTTTTTTTATATACATACACTATATATACAAAAGTATGTGGACACCCCTTCAAATTAGTGGATTTGGCTATTTCAGCCACCCGTTGCTGACAGGTGTATAAAATCGAACACACAGCCATGCAATCTCCATAGAAAAAACATTGGCAGTAGAATGGCCTTACTGAAGTGCTCAGTGACTTTCAACATGGCACCGTCATAGGATGCCACCTTTCCAACAAATCAGTTTGTCAAATTTCTGCCCTGCTAGAGCTGCCCCGGCAACTGTTATTGTGAAGTGGAAACATCTAGGAGCAACAACGGCTCAGCCGCAAAGTGGTAGGCCACACAAGCTCACAAAACGGGACCGCCGAGTGAAGCGTGTAGCGACTGTTCGTCGGGAGCTTCGTGAAATGGATTTCCATGGCCGAGCAGCCGTACACAAGCCTAAGATCACCATGCACAATGCCAAGCTTCAGCTGGAGTGGTGTAAAATTTGCCGCTTTTGGACTCTGGAGCAGTGGAAACGTTCTCTGGAGTGATGAATCACGCTTCACCATCTGGCAGTCCAATGGATGAATCTGTGTTTGGCGGATGCCAGGAGAACGCTACCTGCCCAAATGCATATTGCCAACTGTAAAGTTTGGTGGAGGTTGAATAATGGTCTGGGGCTGTTTTTCATGGTTCGGTCTCAGCCCCTTAGTTCCAGTGAAGGGAAATCTTAATGCTACAGCATACAATGACATTCTAGACTATTCTGTGCTTCTAACTTTGTGGCAACAGTTTGGGGAAGGCCCTTTCCTGTTTCAGCATGACAATGCCCCTGTGCACAAAGTGAGGTTCATACAGAAATGGTTTGTCAAGATCGGTGTGGAAGAACTTGACAGGCCTGCACAGAGCCCTGAACTCAACCCCATCGAACACCTTTGGGATGAATTGGAATGCCGACTGCGAGCCAGGCCTAATCTCCCAACATCAGTGCCCGACCTCACTAATGCTCTTGTGGCTGAATGGAAGCAAGTCCCATCAGCAATGTTCCAACATCTAATGGAAAGCCTTCCCAGAAGAGTGGAGGCTGTTATAGCAGCAAAGAGGGAACCATCTTCATATTAATGCCCATGATTTTGGAATGAGATGTTCGACAAGCAGGTGTCCACATACCTTTGGTAATGTAGTATATCTGGACCATATTACAGATCGCATTCACACTTCTCCAGAAGTTGCATTGCATGCGCTCCACGGACGTTCTCACCATAAAACCAGGACAGTGTGAATCGTTCTAATAAGTTTGGTTTTAATACAATTCAACGAAAAAGAAACAATCTGTTAGTTTTTTTTAAACAACAACAACAATCAATAAAAAATGTAACGATATCATAAAATAGCCAGGATAAAATGGACACGACGCATTGCTGTTGAACCAGCCTTCATTATAGTAGGTCTAGGGTAAGGTTAGCCTATGGAGGGATTCAGGTTTTTAAAATGGGAAATGAGAAACAAGCAATTGTTACAGGAAAATAAGTTCTATGAGATTTACCGGTATTCACCGAGGTTCTCATCTCTCCCGTTTCATGATGGGCATGGACACAGTTAGCCTACATCATGGAGGGGGGTTTACACACCTCCAAAGCATGGCTAAGATAATGTAGGCCTGCCTACAATACATCGATAAAAATGGAATGTCAGCTCACTGTTTTGCTCCTCTCAAACTTGATCTTTTAATAAAGCTTTGGTGATCAAGATTTATTTCCAAGCAGCCTCACGAGCCAGTCTTGACTAGCCTACTTGAATGCATTGGGCAGGACAAAACGAAAACAGCCTTCATTGAGAGGAGGGGAGGTTTTGCTTGGTTTTTAATAAAATAAAACAAAACGGGTAAAAAACATGATTTTTTATGTTTCTAAATGTGAAGTATACAGGCACCAAAACCATATTACTCTTGTTCCATGCGCACATGGGTAACTGGATAGGCCCTTAGGATAATGTTTTTAAGGACACAACTCAAATATTTCCACCCCTCTCAACTGAGCACAAGCAAGCTGATATAAGACAGGTAAATTACCCATCCTTGTACAACAGTTTGAGAATTGCAGAGTGCTGGCTTTAACAGGTCGAAATTTGACCCTAGCGCCGCCTTATCGCCAGCCGGAAATAGAGCCTTGAATGATGTTAACAAACATGGCTCCACACATAACTGGCAAATAGCTTAGCATTAGCTCAACTAAATCTTGTAATGAATAATGTGGAAATTGAGCAATTGAGGTGGCTAAACTGCTTGGAGTAAACCTGGATTGTAAAGTGACATGGTCAAAACATATTGATACAACAGTAGCTAAGATGGGGAGAAGTCTGTCCATAATTAAGTGCTGCTCTGCCTTCTTAACAACATTATCAACAAGGCAGGTCCTACAGGCCCTAGTTTTGTCGCAACTGGACTACTGTTCAGTCATGTGGTCAGGTGCCACAAAGAGGGACTTAGGAAAATTACAATTGGCTCAGAACAGGGCAGCAAGGCTGGCCCTTTAATGTACACGGAGAGCTAACATTAATGATATGCATGTCAATCTCTCAAAATGGACTTCATCACTACTTGTTTTTGTAAGTGTTGACAAGCTGAATGCACTGAGTTGTCTGTTTAAACTACTAGCACACAGCTCGGACACCCATGCATACCCGACAAGACATGTCACCAGAGGTCTCTTCACAATCCCCAAGTCCAGAACAGACTATGGGAGGCACACAGTACTACATAGAGCCATGACTACATGGAACTCTATTCCACATCAGGTAACAAATGCATGCAGTAGAAGAACTGTGAAGAGACACACACAGGTACAGACAAGCATACTCACACAGGCGCTAGCACACGCACTCTACACACACGTACATTGTAATATTGTTGTATGGTGGTATCATACATTTTGTGTTGTAGATATGTAGTGGTGTAACAATGTTATATGATGTGCTGTTTTATGTGTAATGTAAGTGCCTTTTTTAATTTACTTTCATGTTACCCTTATTTTACCACGTAAGTTGACTGAACACATTCTCATTTACAGCAATGACCTGGGAAATAGTTACAGGGGAGAGGAGGGGGATGAATGAGCCAATTGGAAGCTGGGGATGATTAGGTGGCCATGATGTTATGAGGGCCAGATTTGGAATTTAGCCTGGACACCGGGGTTAACACCCCTACTCTTACCATAAGTGCCATGGGATCTTTAGTGACCACAGAGAGTCAGGACACCCATTTAACGTCCCATCCGAAAGACGGCACCCTAAACAGGGGAATGGCCCCAATCACTGCCCTGGGGAATTGGGATATTGTTTTTCAGACCAGAGGAAAGAGTGCCTCCTACTGGGAGGAATGGGGATTCCTAATAAATACAAATACAAAGTAGCTCATCATAATCAATACAAACGTCAAAAAGTATTTTACACACCATTACAATCTATGCAATAATCGATATGCATGATTTGTCACCAGTACTTGAAAGCATGTGAATAAAACAACAAATAAAGAAATGATGACCATACAAACCTATTTCTGATAGTGATTTATTTATACAAGTGGCACGTGCCTGTGTTATGGTAGTTATGGTTTGTCGCCACAGATGGTTTGTTTACTTTTCTACCATTGTGGCTAGATGGAGTGGCTAGGCCTACAACAGCTCAATCTAGTGGTCGTGTTGGGGACAACAGTTGTTAACAACCGTAGCGTTATAGCGAAATCTAACCTTAACCTTTTTCTTAACCTTAACCTCATTATCTCAACTTCCTATGTTAATTCACCTAACCTGCTGTGTTAGTTATTCCCTGATGTTATGGAAGGGTAGGCTGGTGTTCCTTCAAAATATTCCTTCAAAAAGACACAGGTTTGGGGTCAAGTTCTTTCTTATGTGCGACGGGAAGACAGGATTTGTCCAGGACATTATAATCTACAGAGGGTTCAACACTGACATCCAACATTATGAGGGGCTTGTGGGGTCTGGGACCATGACCATGCTGGCTCCTCATCTCGGGAAGGGCCACACTTTGTATGTGGACAATTGGTACAGCAGTCCCACACTCTTCCAGCATCTGCTCTCCAACAGCACAGGGGCCTTTGGCACAGTCCGGTTGAACAGGAAGGGGATTCCGGCATTCGGAAGCAGGAAGATGTAGAGGGGGGAGGTGGAGTTCAAGGAGAACAATCAACAGCTGGCAGTTAAGTGGCATTACAAATGAGACGTCAATGTCCTCTCCACTGTCCATACAGTCATGTCGGCCACAGGGAATGTGGACCACCTGACGGGAGACAGAAAGATCAAACCAGACTGTGTGCTTGACTATAACCTCAAAATGGAGGCAGTGGATAAGGCGGACATGATAAACAGCTTTGTGGAATGCGCTCGAAAAAATACCAAGTGGTATAAGAAGATATTTTTCCATCTAATCGACACTGCTGTCCTCAATGACCACATAGTTCACCGCCAGCTAACAGGTGAGATGATTAATGAACAAGGTGTTTTTGTAATTGGACATACAAATCACATACAGTTCCATTATGCAATTATATTGACAATATCTCACCCACCTACCCACTCCCTCATCATCCTTCCCACTCCCTCTCACCATAGGTGAGGTGATTACCTACCAAATGTACAGATAATGTTCAAAACTGTTTGTGCGTGTGGTTTCTGAAAGTACAGAATAAAGAGGAATTATTATTAATTAGAATACAAAATCAGGATATAGCAATAAAATAATATTACAGTGAAGTAACAATTAACACTGCTATAAAAATAAGTTCCATTGACAAAATCACAATTATGAATGATATAAGAAACAGTAAGTAACTGAAGAGTGCCACAAGGGGGAAGGGCAGGGCAGAGTTATGCTAAACAGGCCAAATTTATACACAGGCCATGGTCATGATAAGGCCAGGGCAGCTTCAAATTATACAACATAAGCTAGTACATCTCTGAAGCCATTAGCATTGTTTTACAGAGCTAATATAATAATGTAGCTAGTTACATAAGCACAATAAAGTATAACACTATAAAGGTTATGAAATTAGTACCTCTGCAAAAGTATTCATCCCCCTTGGTGTTTTTCCTATTTTGTTGCATTACAACCTGTAATTGAAATTGATTTTTATTTGGATTTCATGTAATGGACATACACAAAATAGTCCAAATTGGTGAAGTGAAATGAAAAAAATAACTTGTTTCAAAACATTCTAAAAAATAAATCACGGAAAAGTGGTACGTGCATATGTATTCACCCCCTTTGCTATGAAGCCCCTAAATAAGATATGGTGCAACCAATTACCTTCAGAAGTCACATAATTAGTTAAATAAAGTCCACCTGTGTGCAATCTAAGAGTCACATAATCTGTCACATGATCTCAGTATATATACACCTGTTCTGAAAGCCCCAGAGTCTGCAACACCGCTAAGCAAGGAGCACCACCAAGCAAGCGGCACCATGAAGACCAAGGAGCTCTCCAAATAGGTCAGGGACAAAGTTGTGGAGAAGTACAGATAAGGATTGGGTTATAGAAAAATATCGGAAACTTTGAACATCCCACGGAGCACCATTAAATCCATGATAACATTGTTTAAAGAATATGGCACCACAACAAACCTGCCAAGAGAGGGCCGCCCACCAAAACTCACGGACCAGGCAAGGAGGATATTAATCAGAGTGGCAACAAAGAGAGCAAAGATAACCCTGAAGGAGCTGCAAAGCTCCACAGCGGAGATTGGAGTATCTGTCCATAGGACCACTTTAAGCCGTACACTCCACAGAGCTGGGCTTTACGGAAGAATGGCCAGAAAAAAAGCCATTGCTTAAAGAAACAAATAAGCAAACACGTTTGGTGTTCGCCAAAAGGCATGTGGGAGACTCCCCAAACATATGGAAGAAGGTACTCTGGTCAGATGTGACTAAAATTGAGCTTTTTGGCCATCAAGGAAAACGCTATGTCTGGCGCAAATCCAAAACCTCTCATCAACCCGAGAACACCATCCCCACAGTGAAGCATGGTGGTGGCAGCATCATGCTGTGGGGATGTTTTTCATCGGCAGGGACTGGGAAACTGATCAGAATTGAAGGAATGATGGATGGCGCTAAATACAGGGAGATTGTTGAGGAAACCTATTTCAGTCTTCCAGAGATTTGAGACTGGGACGGAGGTTCACCTTCCAGCAGGACAATTACCCTAAGCATACTGCTAAAGCAACACTTGAGTGGTTTAAGGGGAAACATTTAAATGTCTTGGAATGGCTTAGTCAAAGTCCAGATCTCAAACCAATTGAGAATCTGTGGTATGACTTAAAGATTGCTGTACACCAGCGGAACCCATCCAACTTGAAGGAGCTGGAGCAGTTCTGCCTTGAAGAATGGGCAATAACCCAAGAGACTTGCAGCTGTAATTACTGAAAAAGGTGGCTCTACAAAGTATTGACCTTCGGGGGGTGAATAGTTATGCACGCTCAAGTATTCCTTTTTTTGTCTTATTTCTTGTTTGTTTCACACACAGAAAAAATTTGCATCTTCAAAGTGGTAGGCATGTTGTGTAAATCAAATGATACAAACCCCAAAAATATATATTTTAATTCCAGGTTGTACGGCAACAAAATAGAAAAAATGCCAAGGGGGTTGAATACTTTTGCAAGCCACAGTACATACAGTTGAAGTCAGAAGTTTACATACACCTTAGCCAAATACATTTAAACTCAGTTTTTCACAATTCCTGAAGTTTAATCCTACTAACAATTCTCTGTCTTAGGTCAATTAGGATCACCACTTTATTTCTAGAATGTGAAATGTCAGAATAATAGTAGAGAGAATGATTTATTTCAGCTTTTATTTCTTTCATCACATTCCCAGTGGGTCAGAAGTTTACATACACTCAATTAGTATTTGGCAGCATTGCCTTTAAATTGTTTAACTTGGGTCAAACATTTAGTGTAGCCTTCCACAAGCTTCCCACAATAAGTTGGGTGAATTTTGGCCCATTCCTCCTTCCAGAGCTGGTGTAACTGAGTCAGGTTTGTAGGCCTCCTTGCTCGCACACGCTTTTTCAGTTCTGACCACAAATTCTCTATAGGATTGAGGTAAGGGCTTTGTGATGGCCACTCCAATACCTTGACTTTGTTGTCCTTAAGCCATGTCGCCACAACTTTGGAGGTATGCTTGGGGTCATTGTCCATTTGGAAGACCCATTTGCGACCAAGCTTTAACTTCCTGACTGATGTCTTGAGATGTTGCTTCAATATATCCACCAAATTTTCCTTCCTCATGATGCCATTTATTTTGTGAAGTGCACCAGTCCCTCCTGCAGCAAAGCACCCCCACAGCATGATGCCGCCACCCCTGTGCTTCACGGTTGGGATGGTGTTCTTCGGCTTGCAAGCCGTCCCCCTTTTTTTTTCCAAACATAACGATTTTTTTTTTTCATCAGACCAGAGGACATTTCTCCAAAAAGTAAGATCTTTGTCCCCATGTGCAGTTGCAAACCGTAGTCTGGCTTTTTTATGGCGGTTTTGGAGCAGTGGCTTCTTCCTTGCTGAGCAGCCTTTCAGGTTATGTCGATATAGGACTTGTTTTACTGTGGATATAGACACTTTTGTACCCTTTTCCTCCATCATCTTCACAAGGTCCTTTGCTGTTGTTCTGGGATTGATTTGCACTTTTCGCAACAAAGTACATTCAGAACCCGTTTCCTTCCTCAGCAGTGTGATGGCTGCGTGGTCTCATGGTGTTTATACTTGCTTACTATTGTTTGTACAGATGAACGTGGTACCTTCAGGCATTTGGAAATTGCTCCCAAGGATGAACCAGACTTGTGGAGGTCTACAGTTTTTTTTCTGAGGTCTTGGCTGATTTCTTTTGATTTTCCCATGATGGCAAGCAAAGAGGCACTGAGTTTGAAGGTAGGCCTTGAAATACATCCACAGGTACACCTCCAATTGACTCAAATTATGTCAATTAGCCTATCAGAAGCTTCTAAAGCCATGAAATAATTTTCTGGAATTTTCCAAGCTGTTTAAAGGCACCGTCAACTTAGTGTATGTAAACTTCTGACCCACTGGAATTGTTTTACAGTGAATTATAAGTGAAATAATCTGTCTGTAAACAATTGTTGGAAATAATACTTGTGTCATGCACAAAGTAGATGTCCTAACCGACTTGCCAAAACTATAGTTTGTTAACAAGAAATTTGTGGGGTGTTGAAAAACCAGTTTTAATGTCTCCAACCTAAGTGTATGTAAACTTCCGACTTCAACTGTACATACATATGGGGTGCTACAGTAGAAGCTACTTAACACGACACACATAAACTATTATGAATATGTAATAAGGTACTTACTTTGATAGGAAGTTATTGTTAGTAAGGAAAACAACAATGAAGGCAATGTGGGTGCCAGCCGGAAAATGCACCAGGGGCAAAAAGTTAGTGCAGGTTCTGTTCTGTTCTGTGATGTTTTGAATGTTGTTGTTTTTTCACTGACCTTCACCCGACCATTGAAACTACACCTAAACTCTATTGAAACAAATTTTACACACATACTAATAGATCTAAAGACAAGATTAGAATTAAGATATTCCCTGGCTACTAAAGCTATTTAGCCTTGGGGTATTGTTGTGCAACAAAATTCCTGGTGAAAAGTAGCTAAAAACACAATTTTATTGTCATCTCAACATTTGCCTTTGTCCATAAGTAGAATATCCCCAGAGGAAGAAGGCAGTGTGGCGCAAGGTGTTATCCAAACAGAGGAAGAGAGCTGTTGCGGCCTGAATGGCTCCTCTCTACAACCTGCCAAGGTATCCCAGAAATCTCAACTAGTGGATGATTGGTGTCAGGTTTAATAGAAAATATATGGCTGTTGTTCCGATGCGTACAATAACTGAACACAGTTTCATTTACTGTACCAATAGACCACAGTAAACAGTGGTCCACTTGGTAAGTACAGAGAGAATATGAAACGGCAGAGCAGTGTTACATGGTGATTGGGATGCACTGTAAAACCCAGAGATTAGTCCATATATCATAGCCCTGTCAGGCAGGTTATATGAACACAGCAACATTAGCATAGGAAAGGCTCATTTATTTCTACAGTGATATGACTTCTAGGTTTACATACAGCAAGTTACAGTATATAAGCTAGCAGCCCCAAGGCAATTCTCCACCATCTGGCCAATATAAAGGGTGCCTGAGTTAGATGAAATAGGAAGCCTGGTGTCTTATGAGCCTAATCATAAGTAATTCCTTCCCTCTTCCCTTCTCTGTCTCTCTCTCTCTCTGTCACGCTTCCCTTACATCCTCTGTACCTCTTCTATAGACCCTGGGCCGACAACCCCCCAGAAGTGGGCGCGGCTCCAGATAGCGACCGGCAGCAGGTATTTGTGTCTCTGCATTTTTTTATTACACTTTCTGTAACTATATTGTTTGTAAAGTCCCAAGTGAGTCTGTTTTGTTCAGTTAGATGTGGTAAATGTCCTAAATGTTTTTTATGATATTGTTCGTAAAATGGAGATACTTTTTTCACTCGTTTGGTGGATTATACTGAATATCGCTATGGGCCTTCATGAACTCTGCCACTCACAAACAAACAGAAAACAATACTTATGGGAGTTCCTGCTACAATGGGATCACCCGGCTTCGGTGGATAAATCCCTTAACAAGTCTGTGGACTCTTCTGAAACACATTAAAGTGTTGGCAACCGATTAATGGATTCATGATCAGAACCGGGGAAAGGCTGGCCATGTTCGCAAACGGGGGAGGAGAGGTCGTGTTTGATTACGGATTAAACATCAGCAGCAGGCTAACCGCATCCCCTTACCTTCTATAATCCGTGCGAACGTGCAATCCTTGAGGAATAAAAAAGACTAGTTGCAGGCAAAGGTCAATCATCTTCATGAGTACAGAGACGCCTGTTTTATGGCTTTTACAGAGACTTGGCTGACTGACTCAGACATGAACTCGTCTATGGAGATAAACGGATTTGGGTGTCCGTTCCGACTGGACCGGGACAGCGGTTCGACTGGGAAATCACAGGGGGGTGGAGTCTGCTTGTACATCAATCACCGATGGTGCAACAATGTAACTGTCCGTGAGAGACTATGTCTACCTGATATTGAACTTCTGTCAGTGTCGGTAAGACCTGTCTATCTCCCAAGAGAGTTTCCCCAAATATTTATCATGGTCGTTTACATTCACCCTGAGGCCAATGCGAAGAATGCTCCTGATCTTATTTATACTGTGACACAGAAACTGCAATCTGTGTCTCCTGATGCCCCCAATATTATTTTAGGAGATTTTAATCACTGTAACATGAAGAAAACTCTAAATAACATCTATCAATATTTCCCCTGCCCAACATGTCTCAACAAGACCCTGGACCTATGTTATGGCTCCATCAGGGGGGGGCAACAAGTCTATAGCGAGAGCCCCGCTCAGCTCATCTGACCACAACACAGTGCATCTTCTGCCTCTCTACAGGACTGTGCTGAAGAGGGAGAAAGTGCAAAAGCGGGAAGTGAAGGTTTGGACCAATGAAAGCAATCTGGCGTTGCAGGGCTGTTTTGACTGCACAGATTGGGCTGTGTTTCAAGACTCTAGCTACAATATAGATGAACTCACTGATGTGGTGTGCAGTTATATCTCCTTCTGTGAAAATACAGATCCCTAGCAAAAATGGTACTATCCCAACAACAAGCCTTAGGTTAGCAAGTCATTGAAGGGCTTATTGTGTAAAAAGAATACTGCTTTCTATGAGGGCAATGTGACTGCTAAAAGGGAACGTAGAATTGAGGTGAGATCAGAAATCAAGAAGGCCAAACTGAAATATAAGGACAATATTGAGGGTGAACTCAGTAGCAACAATCTTAGGCCTGCCTGGAATGGAATGAGAACTATGGTTGGGCTACAAGACAAGGGAAACAAGATGATACAGGTTGATGGTTTTAACTCAAACAAATAATAATATGCCATTTAGCAGACGCTTTTATCCAAAGCGACTTACAGTCATGTGTGCATACATTTTTACGTATGGGTGGTCCCGGGGATCGAACCCACTACCCTGGCGTTACAAGCGCCATGTTCTACCAATTGAGCTACATAGGACCGCTGGCTGATGAGCTAAATGTTTTTTATCTCATATTTGACAATCAGAACTTTACTGGAGAAATTACTGAGATGCGTATGAGGACAATTGCTACTCCCAAGATGGAATTTAGCATCCAGTGTCACCAGCCTATTCAGACAGACCAAAGTTTAAAAAGCACAGGACCAGACAACATTGGTGGACAGGTACTTAAGTCATATGCAGAACAACTCAGTGGCATTTCTCATCACATTTACATGCTGTCACTCGAGCTGCAGAAGGTGCCTAAACTGTGGAAGCATGCTACTGTTGTTCCTGTGGCAAAAAGCAAATCCCCCAAGGTGCTAAATGACTTCAGGCCAGTGGCACTGACATCCTTGGTGACGATATAATTTGAGAAGCTAATCAAGAAGGATGTACTGCGTCAGGTTGAGAATTCCCTGAACCCCCTGCAGTTTGCTTACAGGGGTGGAGGACGCCATTCTAACCCTACTCAACTTCCTCTACAAGCACCTGGAGGGCCCAAAAACCCATGCAAGGCTTCTGTTCATCAACTTCTCATCGGCCTTCAGTACTATCCAGCCTCACATACTAGCCGAGAAGCTCCTCTCCCACTTCAAGCTGGACGTGATCATTGTGGGCTGGATGGTGGACTTCCTTACCGACAGGTCCCAACAAGTGTGGGTGAATGGCGTCATGTCAAAGCATCTCTGCTCCTCCACCGGATCCCCACAAGGTTGCGTGCTTTCTCCTCTCCTCTACATACTATACACTAATGACTGTCGTAGCGAATATGAAAACAGGCACATCATCAAGTTTGCTGATGACTCTGTCATCGTCAGTCTACTACAGGATGGAGAGTCTGAGCATGGGCCTGTGGTAGATGACTTTGTGTCATGGTTAGAGAACTGCTAACTCCAACGGAATGTCTCCAAAACTAAAGATATTGCCATTGACTTTAGAAGGCAGCAACTGAACCACACACCCACTGTGGTCATGGGAAATGACATTGAGCTGGTCAGTACCTACAAATACCTGGGAACACAGCTGGACAACAAGTTGACGTTTGAGGAGAACACAGATGCCATTTGTAAAAAGGGACAGCAGCTGCTATTTTGGGGGAGAAAGATGAAGTCTTTTAATGTCAGCAAGACAATGATGACACTGTTTTACAGGAGTTTTATTGAATCCGTATTGATGTTCTCAATGGTAGCCTGGTTTGGCAATCTTAATGTTTGCAATAAAAATAGGTTGGACAGGGTGATTAAGGTGGCCAGCAAGGTCATAGGGGTGCAACAGGCACAGCTCTCAGTGACATTCATTAAGCAAGTGGTGAGGAGAGCTAACAGTATCCTAGAATGTCCTGATCACCCCCTCCTTGACGATTTTGCGCTTCTCCCCTCAGGTCGTTATTTTAGACTTCCCAAACTCAATAGCAACAGATACAAGAACTATTTTAGGGGATAAAACTTCTGAATCTGCACATGAAATGAAATGTCTATGTATTGCTGTACTTTTGCACAATGATTGCTCCATTTTATCGATCTCATTCTTTAATCTTATATGTATATCGGTTGTATGGTTGTCACTGTTTTTAATGTTGTTGTTTTTTATTGTTTGAACCCTGACTGCACAACACATTTCCCAATTGGGACAATAAAGATAACTTGAACTTGAACTTGAACCTCTTTCTACAGGGCTATGACAAGTCCTGGATCTCTGCTGAGGATCACTCCTTTGAGGAAGTTAGTCGAAGATTTGGCAGTAAGTGTTAGTCATAGCATTCTCAACAAGCAACAGTGTGAAAGTTCAATTTAACTCATTACTTTGCCTTTGTATGACTCTTTCACACAGTCAAATTATAGCTATCCATTCATGTTATCCGTTTTCTGGTGAATGATTACTTTTTTTATTCATTGTTTGATTGGACACATTTCTGATTGAGTTTTACCTAGTGATTATTGTTGAGGGCCCTATTATTTGGGTTGTCATTGTCACTTTGGGTTCAATTACACCTTTCTTACTCTCCATGGAGGAATGATTTGGGAGAAATAACATGACAAAGATGAATTCCCAGACACTTCTGGCACCTAACAACTAATCAGAGTGCTAACAAAGGCTTTTAAGTGATGGGTGGTTACCCCCACCCACCCCCAACGCAGTTGTCTTTTCCTACTAGCACTGACTTTGCTGATAACTACTTTGTTGAAGGAAAATGTACTTGCTAGGATTGTGATACGTTGTTGTCTCATCTAGCTATCTTAAGATTAATTTACTAATGTACACTATACATACAAAAGTGTGTGGACACCCCTTCAAATGTGTGTATTCGGCTATTTCAGCCACACCCGTTGCTGACAGGTGTATAAAATCAAGCACACAGCCATGCAATCTCCATAGACAAACACTGGCAGTAGAATGGCCTTACTGAAGAGCTCAGTGACTTTCAACGTGGCACCGTCATAGGATGCCACCTTTCCAACAAGTCAGTTCGTCTAATCACCCAACATCAGTGCCCAACCTCACTAATGCTCTTGTGGCTGAATGGAAGCAAGTCCCCGCAGCAATGTTCCAACAATTAGTGGAAAGCCTTCCCAGAAGAGTGGAGGCTGTTATAGCAGCAAAGGGGGGACCAACTCCATATTAATGGCCATGATTTTGGAATGAGATGTTCAACGAGCAGGTGTCCACATACTTTTGATCATGTAGTGTAAGTCACTCTGGATAAGGGCGTCTGCTAAATTACTAAAATATAAATATAAAATGTTTAAAAAAAAGCTGTGGGTGCCTATGGATAGTCAGTCAGTGTGACGCACATGTACAGAGTGGGTGTTGGGTTTAGTGTTGTGTTTACATTGCAGAGAGCCAGAGCGTTCTGAGAGTGGAGAAAAAGGAGGGAGAGGACGGTGACAAGCAGATTGATCCGCTCCTGCCACACATCAGACTGTTCAGAAATGCTTACTTACGGGTCATTTTCCAACAATGAGTTAAAGATAAAAAATATAATGAAAAATATATAAATAATGACACGAGGAATAAATAGACAGTGAATAACGAATAACTATAACGAGTAGAAATAACATGGCTGTATACAGGGAGTACCAGTACTGAGTCGATGTGCAGGGGCACGAGGTAATTAAGGTAGCTATGTACATATAGATAGGGTTAAAGTGACTAGGCAACAGGATAGATCATAGACAGTACCACCAGAGTATGTGATGAGTGTGTGCATCAGTATGCATGTGTGTGTATGTTATGTGTGTGTATGGGAGTATGTAGTGTTTGTGTGTATGTGTGTGTTGGGGTGCTCTCAATAGTGCAGCTGTATAACTTTTTGAGGATCTAAGGGGCCCATGACAAATCTTTTCAGCTTCGTGAGGGGGAAGAGGCGCTGTCGTGCCCACTACACAACTGTGTGGGTGTGTGTGGATCATGTTAACCCCCTAAGGTCGATGATCGCGGCCCGCAAAAATCGAAGCATTAAAACAAATCCCCATAAAAATCTGTCAGTTTAAGCTAGAGATATCCACCGCATCCGCCTATGTCGCACTTCCACATCTGCAGTGAAAGGTGACAGACCTAGATTGATGTTTGTCAGACCATGAGAAATCCCGAAAATTGGTCTTCTTACAAAATTGTCTGTAGCGTCCGAACGGTTTGGCATACAAACTATCTATGGAAATTTGAGACTCTCACGAACACGATGGTTTTCTCAGTGTTGCTCTACGACCCCCACAAGCGTCTTGGGACTCGTCTGAATTCAGTACAGCCGATCTGCCAACTTCTGTCTGTAGCTTCCGAACACTTTGGGCTATACCCACCCCCCTCCCCTCCCCCTCCCCCCGGATTAAACAGGGTTTAGACTCTTATGTGTTAATTCCTTCGTGATGTGGACACCGAGGAATTTGAAGCTCTCGACCTGCTCCATTTCATCCCCATCGATGTGGTCGCCTCTCCATTTCCTGTAGTCCACGATCAGCTCCTTTGTCTTGCTGACATTGAGGGAGAGGTTGTTGTCCTGACACCACACTGCCAGGTCTCTCACATCCTCCCTATAGGCTGCCTCATTGTCATCAGTGATCAGTCCTACCACCATTGTGTAATCAGCAAACTTGATAATGGTGTTGGAGTCGTGTGCAGCCATGCAGTCGTGGGTGAACAGGAAGTAAAGGAGGGGACTAAGCACACACCCCTGAGGGGACCCCGTGTTGATGATCAGTGTAGCAGATGTGTTGTTGCCTACCCTCACCGCATGGGGGCGGCCCGCCAGGAAGTCCGGGATCCAGTTGCAGAGCGAGGTGTTCAGTCCCAGGGTCCTGAGCTTGGAGTGGACTATGGTGTTGAATGCTGAGCTGTAGTCAATTAACAGTATTCTTATATAGGTATTCCTTTTGTCCAGTTAGGTGTGGGCAGTTTGGAGTGCAATAGAGATTGCTTCATATAAGGATTTGTTGGGGTGGTATGTGAATTGGAGTAGGTCCAGGGTGTCTGGGATGATGGTGTTGATGTGAGCCATGACCAGCCTTTCAAAGCATTTCATGGCTGTAGATGTGAGCGCTATGGGGCGATAGTCATTTAGGCAGGTTACCTTGGCATTCTTGGGCACGGGGACTATGGTGGTCTGCTTGAAAAAGGTTGGTTATTTCAGTCCGGGTCAGGGATAGGTTGAAAATATCAGTGAAGACACTTGCCAGCTGGTCAGCGCATGCTCTAAGTACATGCCCTGGTATTCTTTCTGGCCCTGTGGTCTTGTGAATTTTAACCTGTTTATTAAAGGTCTTACTCACATCGGCTATGGAGAGCGAGATCACACAGTCATCCAGAACAGCTGGTGCTCTCATGCATGGTTTAGTGTTGCTTGCCTCAAAGCGAGCATAGAAGGCATTTAGCTCGTCTGGTAGGCTCGCGTCGCTGGGTAGCTCGTGGCTGGGTTTCCCTTTGTAATCTGTGACAGTTTACAAGCCCTGCCAAATCCGTTGAGCGTCAGCGCTGACGTAGTAGGATTCGATCTTAGTCCTGTATTAACACTTTGCTTGTCAGTGCAGATGTTGCCTGTAATCCATGGGTTCTGGTATGTACGTACAGTCACTGTGGGGACGTCGTCGTCGATGCACTTTAATGAAGCCGGTGACTGATGTGGTAAACTCCTCAATGTTATCGGATGAATCCCGCAATATATTCCAGTCTGTGCTAGCGAAACAATCCTGTAGCTTAGCATCCGCTTCTTTGGACCGTATTGAGCTCATCACTGGTGCTTCCTGTTCAATATTTTGAGTGTAAGCAGGAGGATAGAGTTATGGTCCGATTTGCCAAAGGGAGGGCCTTGTATGTGTTTCTGTGTGTGGAGTAAAGGTGATCAAGAATTTTGTCCCCTCTATTTGCACAGTTGACATGCTGGTAAAAATTTGATACAACCGATTTTAGTTTATTAAAATCACCGGTCACGAGAAACGCTGCCTCTGAATGTGCATTTTCTTGTTTGTTTATACAACTCGTTGAGTGCGGGCTTAGTGCCAGCATCAGTTTGTGGTGGTAAATAGACAGTGCTCCACTGTGTGTGCACTCCACTCTTATTATTGTATTAATGTCCATCAAATACATTGAACTTTCAGGTCTTAAAATCCTTCAGCATAGTTTTATTGAATTAAAAAAGTTAGCTTTATAAAAACAATTATACGGCGCAAGATAGTTTAGTCTTATCAGCCGTATAATGTAATTCTCCTCACCTATACTCAGTTTGAAACATTTACATTTTAGTCACTTAGCAATCACTCTTATCCAGAGTGACTTACGGTTAAGTGCCTTGCTCAAAGGCACATTGACAGATTTTTCACCTATTTGGTTTGGGGATTCAAACCTGTGAACCTTTAGTTACTAGCCCAACGCTCTGAACCGCTAGGCTACCTGCCAACCTAAACGAAAGGAAAGTTATTAGTCTTGCGTACTCTGACATTTCTCTCCAACTTCCCATGTCCACATTAAGTATTTCTATACTTGTGAATGTTCTTCTTTATCACTGTTCATGTTATATATCACATTCTCAACTTCTGCTCCAATCCATCTTTCTGTCCAATCTTACTCCCCAGAGTTGCTGTGGTGAAGAGGATGAGGAGGTGAAAAGCTTTAAAGTAAGTGAATCATTCTTGTGTAGTCTGTTTTCTCCCAAGTGTATATCTTTCATTTTACCATAAGCAGCTCCATCATGAGATTGTATTGATTTATTAATTAGTTAATTGAGTGGACTGTTGATTTGTTTGCAATTGGGTCGTTCAATTCAATATTGATTAACTGACTGACATATTATTTAACTGATTGGATGGTTGGTTGGTTGGTTGGTTTGTTGGTTGGTTGATAGATGGATGGATCTATGGATGATCAGGAGAAGGAGACAGAGAAACAGAACTGCTGTATCTGCAGGCCAGGCTGCATGACCGTGGAGCTGCTGAGATGGTCCTCCAGACTATCAGTGCAGTGCCAGTAAAGGTAACCAGAGGACCAACAGTTTTTGAACATGGCTTCTTAGATGTCACTATTGAAAGTATCCAAAGTTACCTATAATCCAAAATACAGTAATGTTTAGAGATTGTAAGTATATTGAAGTATGGCTTTTGATTGTTGTAATTTGTGATGTTGACTGAATGTGACATGGGATCCATGGTGGCCTCCACTCTGAAGCTCGGTATTTATATTCTGAATAGAGGAAATACCACTGTTCCACAGGTACAGGCAGTCTTTGACCACATCATTATTTATTTATTTTAGCTACAGATAAGGACACATTGTTCTGAATGTTGGTGCAGGTATAGACAGTTCAGGCAAAGAATAAACTTCATTTGTTACTTCTCTAGCTCTTCTCCAATAATGTGTTTGCTATTGGTTCACACTAACTTGTATATTAATAATAATAAGTATTATTATTATTTATTAAACTTCTATAGCGCTTTAAATAGAATCTCAAAGAGCTTCAAGAGCAAAAAACAAACAAGTACTAAATATATCATGACAGGTCAACCAATAGAGACCAAGTCTTTGAATGCTGCATCCTCCGAAGATGGAGAGGTTCATGGCTTGAGCGAAAGCAGTGGTCAGAGGATGGTAGATGATGGTGATGGAGTCTGCTGATGATCTTGTAGAGGGAAAGCCTGGGAACCAGAATGAGTCTTTATAGCCACTGGACTTCTCCTCTTCCATTCTGTGTAGCACCCACTTGGGTGATGCCTCAAGCTCAGCAGCTCTGGGCGCCAGAAAGATCACCACACAAAGTAGCCAGTGCTAGAGATCCTCACTATGATCCTAGCACTGCTGTATTCCTCTATATGTACAGATTTACAGGAGTTCTCTGTCTAGGCTGCAACTAGGGCACCATGGCAACTATCTCCATAACTATATGACTATATGACATCTACAGTTGAAGTCAGATGTTAGCCAAATACATTTAAACTCAGTTTTTCACAATTCCTGACATATAATCCTAGTAAAAATTCCCTGTCTTAGGTCAGTTAGGATCACCACTTTATTTTAAGAATGTGAAATGTCAGAATAATAGTAGAGAGAATGATTTATTTAAGCTTTTATTTCTTTCATCACATTCCCAGTGTGTCAGAAGTTTACATACATTCAATTAGTATTTGGTAGAATTGCCTTTAAATTGTTTAACTTGGGTCAAATGTTTCGGGTAGCCTTCCACAAGCTTCCCACAATAAGTTGGGTGAATTTTGGCCCATTCCTCCTGACAGAGCTGGTGTAACTGAGTCAGGTTTGTAGGCCTCCTTGCTCGCACACGCTTTTTCAGTTCTGCCCACAAATGTTCTATAGGATTGAGGTCAGGGCTTTGTGATGGCCAGTCCAATACCTTCACTTTGTTGTCCTTAAGCCATTTTGCCACAACTTTGGATGTATGCTTGGGGTCATTGGGAAGACCCATTTGCAACCAAGCTTTAACTTCCTGACTGATGTCTTGAGATGTTGCTTCAATAGATCCACATAATTTTCCTTCCTCATGATGCCATCTATTTTGTGAAGTGCACCAGTCCCTCCTGCAGCAAAGCACCCCCACTGCATGATGCTGCCACCCCACGCTTCATGGTTGGGATGGTGTTCTTCGGCTTGCAATTACCCCCTTTTTCCTCCAAACATAACGATGGTCATTATGGCCAAACAGTTCTATTTTTGTTTCATCAGACCAGTGGAGATTTCTCCAAAAACTACGATCTATGTCCCCATGTGCAGTTGCAAACCATAGTCTGGCTTTTTTATGGCGGTTTTGGAGCAGTGGCTTCTTCCTTGCTGAGCGGCCTTTCAGGTTATGTCAATATAGGACTCGTTTTACTGTGGATATAGATACTTTTGTACCTGTTTTCTCCAGCATCTTCTCAAGGTCCTTTGCTGTTGTTCTGGGATTGATTTGCATTTTTCCTACCAAAGTACGTTCATCTCTAGGAGACAGAACGCCTCTCCTTCTTGAGCGGTATGATGGCTGCGTGGTCCCATGCTGTTTATACTTGCGTACTATTGTTTGTACATATGAACGTGGTACCTTCAGGCATTTGGAAATTGCTCCCAAGGATGAACCACCTTTTTTTCTGAGGTCTTGGCTGATGTGTTTTGATTTTCCCATGATGTCAAGCAAAGAGGCACTGAGTTTGAAGGTAGGCCTTGAAATACATCCACAGGTACACCTCCAATTGACTCAAATGATGTCAATTAGCCTATCAGAAGCTTCTAAAGCCATGACATCATTTTCTGGAATTGTCCAAGTTGTTTAAAGGCACAGTCAACTTAGTGTATGTAATCTTCTGACCCACTGGAATTGTGATACAGTGAATTATAAGTGAAATAATCTGTCTGTAAACAATTGTTGGAAAAATTACTTGTGTCATGCACAAAGTAGATGTCCTAACCAACTTGCCAAAACTATAGTTTGTTAACAAGAAATGTGTGGAGTGGTTGAAAAACGAGTTTTAATGACTCCAACCTAAGTGTATGTAAACTTCCGACTTCAACTGTATCTGTAGTTCAGTGAGGATCTGTTTGAATTATGGAATGTGTGGTGTCGAGACAACGATGCTGATATGCTGTGATCACAAGAAATCCGCTGACACTGTCCTTGATTATAATGGTTTATTATATCAAAGATTACAATATCAATTTACAGACTCCTGCAGAAATCTGGAGAACAACTGACCCAATCTCTAATATGTTATTCTCTCCGTCCTTTGTTCAAAAACATGGTATTGATATCCTATGTAACATAATATGGGTGGTTTTAGATAGACCAATCCCTGGCCTTTACACATCCGAATCTCCTCTGTCTTAGGGGGCCCCTATAGTAATGTTTTCCAGATGTTTCCACAAGCAGAGCCAAATTCCTCTAACACACCATTTGCAAACGTCAGCAAAATCATAAACTGTTTAGATACTACATATTCCCCCCCTCGAGACTAATTAAGTTTTTCGAAAACAAAAATAAAAGGATTATGACAAATCTTGTGTAACTTTAACAATAAAACAAAATGTATGTAGTGTGAACACATTTTTATGAAGTGTAAACAAATCGTTATGGAGTGTAAGAGCGAAAAACCTGTCTGGCAGCTTTCTTTCCAAATATCCATCAATCAATCAAGACAGTAAAATTCTCTCACGGACCCTCTGCCCCAGGCGACCACCTAAGTACTCCAGATCAATTTATAAATCTTTATCAATGCATTTTAAACTATGATGCAATTGAATACACATGAAAGCCTCATAAAACAAAATACAAAAAAAAATGTCCACATTCAGGCTGGTCGACCCATCGGACCCTCCTGTGGATTCTCTCTGTCCCTGCCTAGACCCAATATCCCTAAGCATCCACGAAATAAACAAAAACATCTGAGATCCCCACATGTACCCAATAACAGCAAATATCATTCTACAAAAATTTATACAGAAAGAATATGACACAAAATATGTATTACACATATAAATATGTCTATATATCATTGCAGACACTGGAATGTAGTCCACTACACTGCATCTCCTCAGCAGTGTCGACTTTTAATGCAACGTCGATGATGGAATCTGAACATTTCCACACCTTCCTTGTTCCACTTCCTCCAGTCCATTCATATTGTCCATGTTGAGTATTTGAATCCCACTCTACACATTCCCCCATATGCTTCTGGAAGAAAAGAAAACACCAACCAGTATCTTTTGCAAAACAACACATGCAAATTAAAACATCAATATCAACAATAATATAAAAATGATATATAAAATGATATATCAAATGAATCACATTCCATTTCCCCCCTTTGATTCATAAGAAAATACTAAATATCACAATAATATGTAAAGACATGTGAAAAATGAACGGATATTCAACATTTCCTAGAGTTACTTCAACCTTAGTTTTCGTAACATTTTGGTCTGACTTTTTTCCTTTTTCTTTTCAAATTTTTGAAAAATGAATTTCACTGATTTATCCACAAAACTCTTTCCCACTATCTGAGGATATTTCGATCGGGAAGTCCCCACCTGCTTATGACTTCTTTACACAAAAACTTGGCAACCCACTTAGTTTCTTTTCGCTTGGTTGCACATGCCTCTTTTCTACCAATACCTGTAGCAATTTATTTGAGTCTTTATGACACATTTCCTTATTCTGTGAGCAGATAATTATATCATCCACATACTGAATGACAGTATTTTGCATTATCTGATCTATCTCTACCAAATCTTCTTCTGGAAAATCAGTTACTACTTCATTCACTGCTCTCAAATCATGAACCATACGATAAGTCTCATCAGGTTTCTTCAAAGGCAACAAAGGTGTGTTACTCTGAGGATTTTTTGTTGTCCTTAAAACACCTGCTTTCGAAAGTCCTTCAATTTGTGGTTCGATCCCTTGGATTGCTTCATCTTTCAATGGATACTGATTCTTCCAAGGAGGTCTGGCTCCTGGTCGAAGTTCAACTTTCACCGGTTGGGCTGATTTCACAAGTCCAATATCGGTACTGTGTTGAGACCACAAACCTTCTGGAACTACTTGTAACATCTCCTCTTTCATAGGGTCTGAATCCATCTTCACACTGCAAATAGATTCATGTGTCATCCGTACAGCTTTTGGCTGTCCTTGTCCTTAAGGCGAAATCATGATTTTGAGAAATCGCTGATCTTCACTCCTCCAAATCGCCAAATTCTCTTTCATTGGTACGAAAACAGCTTTCTCTGCTTCTGTCATCATTTCTCCTATATGCTTCTGCTCATAGTCTTCAGAAACCAACAAGGTCACATGTGGCACACTCTTCTCAATCTCAAATTCTTTATCCAGATAATTGTCTGTGTTTATCTTCATAGCTGCTCCTTGTGGTCCTAAAATTATGCAACATGAGCTGAGTTGAACTTTCTTTGGTTGATGACTCAACCATTCCTCTGAGTTCGATTGGGCAGCATTCTTGAAATACTTGAGCGTACAATGAAATGGATATTCCAGAAGCCTCGCATCTGGCATATTTGCCACAATGAATTTCTCCCATATCTTAGCCTGCTTCAAAAAATCTTAACTGAGATTTCCAATCCAGAATACTGAAGAAGAATCCATCTCTGTCGTCATCAACAATTGGTAAACCTTTTCCTTTGGCACTTCTACCAGACAGCCGTCTGGTGTACATTTTATTGTACAGTTCAATTTACACAATGCATCTCTTCCCAACAATGCGATAGGTGTATGTTCTTATACCAGTATGGGTATTGTAATTTTCTGATATTCATAGCAGAGCTCAATTGGTTCCGTAAGAGGAATCAGCTGTTTCACTCCCTCAAATCTGATTGTCCTAATTAGTTGATTGGACATAGGGAGATGTGTAACATCTTCAGGCCAAACACAGATAAAAGCAGCTCCGCTATCCACCATCCGCCATCACTTCCAATGGTCGTTTCTTTACTTTCAACTCAATTGTTGGATCTTTTTCCGGTCCTGATGCTACCAGCTGACACCCCCCTTTCGGATCTTCTGGGCACCTCTAGAATCCTTGCTCCGGGCCCCTATAAGGGTTCACCGGTCCTCCAGATGATCTTGACTGGCCCCTGTATCTTCCTCTGAAATTCCCTCTGGTGTTTCCTCCTGGCCCATTACACTCACGGGCAAAGTGACCAACCTGTCCACAATTATAACACACTTCTGAAGATTGCTGGAAGTATGGCTTAAATCTTCCTCCTCTTCCTCTTCCTAAGCCTTCTCGTCCTCTTCCTCTCCAATTCTGTGTCTGTCCAGAAACTGGCTGTGGATATGAAACAACTGGTACCGCTATTGGTGGCTGGTACAATTGCAGTTGGAACTGGTTCGGTTGAAGCTGTGGCAGTGATTGTTGATTTGGTGCACACTGATTCTGCATAACCAAAGCTTGTTTATTCTCCTTCTTATTCTCCACCAGTTGTATTTGATTGAGTTTTCTGAGAGTTTCTTGGTCCTGTTCCTTCTGGTTGTGTTCCTTTTTCTGGTACAGATCCACTTGATGGGCTATATGATCTGTATAGACACCTTTTGTCATGCTTCCAAGTCCAACCACCTCTGCCAGTTTGCTCCTTACTGATGAGGGCAGTCCCATCTGTAGTTTAGCTCTCAAAATTGACTGCTCAATTTGACTCACATCTGGATCATTTCCGGTAATATTTCTCCACACTTTATGAACTGTTTGACACATAGGCTCTCTGATTTTCTTGTTGTACTAGTGGGTCAATCAGAATGTTGTCAGGATACACATTTGTTGGAAACGTATCTTTCAGTGCTCTCCACAGCCGATTTCTACTTGCAGCCAACAATTCAGGATCATTCACCGTCCAGCTCTCTGAAAAATGTCTTCCATACCTGGAATCCCAAGGAGATTAGCCAAAAGTCTCTTAATGTCTCCTATGGCAGACTGTGTTCCCACCGTAATTTCTTCCAATTTTGAAATCCAAGGATATGCTCCATCTTGAAGAGTAGGCAGCTTCTCAAGTATATCTGACATATCGGTATTCTGCAAAGGCTTATACTCCAGGTTCTGTCCTCGAATTATCACTGGCATCATCTTCTTACTTGTGCTCCCTTGTCTTGGCCTCAATGTATATCTCTTCTCCAAATCTTGGGATCCTTTTTTCAGCAGTTTTTTCTTCTGCATCTTCAGCTTCTTGAGTTGTTCTTCCAGTTCTCTTATTTCTTCTAAATTATTGGCCTTATCCAAGCATGATATGCATCGGTCTATATCTCTTTCTATTTCTTCTGTGCTAGTCATTGTAGGATAGAATCCTCTTGAATATGAAGCACCTTTAATCTCCAAATCTTTATCGCTGTCTTCATCTTGACTTTCATCAGAGCTCGAATCTCTTGTATTCTTCTTCTTCCAATTTCCATCACCCCTTCTTTCCGCTCTGGCCAACCTCCGTCTGATCACAGGGTCATATCCACCTATTTTCTCTTCTGAATCACTCTGATCATCATCATCATCATCATCTTCAAGTTCCATCCTCCTGAACCTCACTCCACCCTTAGTTTCCAGACATCTCGTTTTCTACTTACTTTTGGAGTTTGGATTCATCTTTATGGTCATTTCTGCTTGTCCTCTCTCTATTATTCGTTCATCTTCATCTCTGATGCAATAATCACCCTCCTGAATGATCACTGGAAGCTGAGGATAGACGTCCTTAAACTCTACTTCTTCCTCGTAAGGTGGGGGTCTTTTTGCTGAATCCGTATGTGAGAAAGGTGTATTGACTTCTGCCATTAGTTTTTCTGTCACCTTCACCTTTTTTGCCATTTTCTCTATACCTCTGTCTCTTTTATCTTTTGTATCTTTTATCAGTTTTTGTCCTTCATTTTCAAACAGCTTAAGAACATCATGCTCTCTTTGTCTCTTTTCTTTACGTTGTTCCCCTATTTTCCCCTTCTTTTGATCTGCCTTATATGTGGCCACAAGCACTTTCATTATCTTGATGACGTCTGGGTTAAGAGTCCCTTCCACTGGCCATGGTTGTTCAATGTCAGGCCAACGTTTATTCAATTTTCCAGATAACCTTGCAATACCATTAACTAGAGGATTACTATTTTGTACTACATCAACAGGAGTAATTACTTTCATAGTTTTGATGTCCTTTTTCCCCATTGTAACAACTCTTTTATATTCCTTTATTGTGAATTATTTTATTATAATTATTATTTTAAACCAATTAATTTGTAAATCAAAAATACTTTAGACTATGTAGCTTATGTTTCCCTCCTTTTTTTCTTCTTTAAAAAAATTTAATTAATTAATTAATTAATCAATTAATTAATTAATCAATATATTTATTTATTTTTAATTAATTTAATCATTAATTTATTTTTATTTTATTTTATTTTACCAAATTATTGATTAGTGGCAATCTTACCACATCCGATCAGGAAAAGTAAAGGAAAGTAGTCAACTTCAGAGCAATCCAAAAAAGAAAGACCTGTAATCCAGCAACACTACAGTACTCACAAACCAATTGCTTAATAAGCACCCAATTACCTTAATTTTACAGAATAATGTCAGTGCTGGATTTCCAACACAACTCTAATCAAACCAACTCATGCACAAAAACTCCAATGTGCAATTCTTAATTACATCAATTGATCAGTCTGTTGCCAAGTCCCTGTCAAATTGTCACAACATGAAATATGCTAGGCATACACAATATCCTGTATGGGAAAGTAAGCTTGTGAACAGAACAGTACTGGCCTTGATTGGACTGGATCCGGGGCAGCACACACTGTCGCGTGACGCACTGGTCAGCACCTCCTCTCTCTCTCTCTCTCCTCCTTCTCGTCTCTCACATGACAGGAGAACAAAGGAAACAGACAATAATTTAGTATTTTATGCATACCTATGTTCACATTCACGCTAAGAAATAAGCAAACAGCTTAACTCAGGAATATTATAAATAGCGCAATAATATATACAGTGGGGAGAACAAGTATTTGATACACTGCTGATTTTGCAGGTTTTCCTACTTACAAAGCATGTAGAGGTCTGTAATTTTTTATCATAGGTACACTTCAACTGTGAGAGACGGAATCTAAAACAAAAATCCAGAAAATCACATTGTATGATTTTTAAGTAATGAATTTGCATTTTATTGCATAACATAAGTATTTGATCACCTACCAACCAGTAAGAATTCCGGCTCTCACAGACCTGTTAGTTTTTCTTTAAGAAGCCCTCCTGTTCTCCACTCATTACCTGTATTAACTGCACCTGTTTGAACTCGTTACCTGTATAAAAGACACCTGTCCACACACTCAATCAAACAGACTCCAACCTCTCCACAATGCCCAAGACCAGAGAGCTGTGTAGGGACATCAGGGATAAAATTGTAGACCTGCACAAGGCTGGGATGGGCTACAGGACAATAGGCAAGCAGCTTGGTGAGAAGGCAACAACTGTTGGCGCAATTATTAGAAAATGGAAGAAGTTCAAGATGACGGTCAATCACCCTCGGTCTGGGGCTCCATGCAAGATCTCACCTCGTGGGGCATCAATGATCATGAGGAAGGTGAGGCATGAGCCCAGAACTACACGGCAGGATCTGGTCAATGACCTGAAGAGAGCTGGGACCACAGTCTCAAAGAAAACAATTAGTTACACATTACGCCGTCATGGATTAAAATCCTGCAGCGCACGCAAGGTCCCCCTGCTCAAGCCAGCGCATGTCCAGGCCCGTCTGAAGTTTGCCAATGACCATCTGGATGAACCAGAGGAGGAATGGGAGAAGGTCATGTGGTCTGATGAGACAAAAATAGAGCTTTTTGGTCTAAACTCCACTCGCCGTGTTTGGAGGAAGAAGAAGGATGAGTACAACCCCAAGAACACCATCCCAACCGTGAAGCATGGAGGTGGAAACATCATTCTTTGGGGATGCTTTTCTGCAAAGGGGACAGGACGACTGCACCGTATTGAGGGGAGGATGGATGGGGCCATGTATCGCAAGATCTTGGCCAACAACCTCCTTCCCTCAGTAAGAGCATTGAAGATGGGTCGTGGCTGGGTCTTCCAGCATGACAACGACCCAAAACACACAGCCAGGGCAACTAAGGAGTGGCTCTGTAAGAAGCATCTCAAGGTCCTGGAGTGGCCTAGCCAGTCTCCAGACCTGAACCCAATAGAAAATCTTTGGAGGGAGCTGAAAGTCCGTATTGCCCAGCGACAGCCACGAAACCTGAAGGATCTAGAGAAGGTCTGTATGGAGGAGTGGGCCAAAATCCCTGCTGCAGTGTGTGCAAACCTGGTCAAGACCTACAGGAAATGTATGATCTCTGTAATTGCAAACAAAGGTTTCTGTACCAAATATTAAGTTATGCTTTTCTGATGTATCAAATACTTATGTCATGCAATAAAATGCAAATTAATTACTTAAAAATCATACAATGTGTTTTTCTGGTTTTGTGTTTTAGATTCCGTCTCTCACAGTTGAAGTGTACCTATGATACAAATTACAGACCTCTACATGCTTTGTAAGTAGGAAAACCTGCAAAATCAACAGTGTATCAAATACTTGTTCTCCCCACTGTATATATATATATTTTTTTTTTATCCGTCAACATAACTCTTATTTATAAATTCAATGGATCTCAATCAAATAGTTTCATAATTAAGCAACAGCTGATTTAACAAACGGAATACTTTATTTGTGTGTAAGTCTCCCCCTCCTTCTTTTTCAGCTCTAAGTCTGCGTCTCCCAGCAGCTCAGTGCAGGCAGGGGAGTGGCATATTTGCTCTGTGTAACTTAAACTCATAAAATCCCACACATGCGCAGCTCTTTCACCAGTGCGATTTCAAAGCGAGAGGAGCTCTCCCAAGCAGCTCTCTCTAAGCTAAACAACAGAAAGCAGACAGACCAGCTGTCCCTCCGTTATTTCCAACACAGACAAACAGTAACACTTAACAAAACTCACAAACCAACACAGAACATAGAACACAAATCCTACTTCGAAGTTTCTTAACTTTACCACAATCTATTTTCTCTCTCCTCTATCTTCACATCTTTTACTCTAATCTGTAGACTTATTTTCTTATCCATTACATCTAACGTCCTCCCAGGGGCTCATCGTTTTTTAACAATTATTAAATGTTCTTTTTTATAGAGACTCATATAAGGTTTTAACCTTAACTAACATATTTCCTTACAAAAAACGAAAACCCCTGTTGTCAGCCTTAGTCGACACACAGCAGAGACCTCCCCTTTTATACACACACATAGGCTGTCTGCCTCTCACACACACACTTCAAGAGGAATGCATCCGTTCATACAATACACTAAGCATGCTACCGTCGCTCCTTATTTCTCATTGTTCCTTCCTAAATTTCTGCTACCTCGAGTTGCAGATATTCAATGAGAGGTTACTTCGAACACATACCCCGTCAACTATATGTCGAGAGGTAACTTACAATGGAATGTATCTTCCACAAACTCCAGTTCCCAGAACTGATCTTAAAAATCAACCTAGTGAGTTTTCAGGATTTTCGGCCCATCCTAATGATCGCCTCATTTGAGGCCTTCCTTAAATCAGCGACGTCCTAAAAGTATACTTTTTCCTTATTTCCTGGCCTTTTTCCTTCATGCTATCCCTGGACACTCCTTTTAATTTTATTCAAGCCAAATATCCATGTGCCCAGTGTTAACAATTCCTATAGACACTCCCCCCTGTTTGCGTTGTTCCCAATGCAAACAAATTTAGAAATTTAGAACGGATTCTCATCCCACAGCAAATAACAGCAAAGCGCACACGCAAGTCCTAAAACGGTACATCCCCTCAATGCACACACAAGCACACGAACTGACCAGCGCCCAAAGTTTGTGAGAAAGCTCACCGTATCTGCATGCCTCTTGAGCGGGAGTCAGCTCGGCGCCCATGAATGGAACGCTGAGAAAAGACGCAACACATCCCAAATCCTCGTCGCCATTCTGTGGTGTCGAGACAACGATGCTGATATGCTGTAATCACAAGAAATCCGCTGACACTGTCCTTGATTATAATGGTTTATTACATCAAAGATTACAGTATCAATTTACAGACTCCTGCAGAAATCTGGAGAACAACTGACCCAATCTCTAATATGTTATTCTCTCCGTCCTTTGTTCAAAAACATGGTATTTATATCCTATGTAACATAATATGGGTGGTTTTAGATAGACCAATCCCTGGCCTTTACACATCCGAATCTCCTCTGTCTTAGGGGGCCCCTATAGTAATGTTTTCCAGATGTTTCCGCAAGCAGAGCCAAATTCCTCTAACACACCATTTGCAAACGTCAGCAAAATCATAAACTGTTTAGATACTACAAATGACATACAGAACCAATGCATCACTGTACATGCTCGGAGCTCACTCATACACTCTCTCATAGACCATTACAACTTTTATTGTGGAGCTCTTTTTTAATAATTCTACAAATGAGTTTTGCCAAAAAATAAGTAATGTTTTATGATGCTTGATTATGTTTTTTGTTTCCGATCATTTCCCAGTAATTACTGGGATACATTTGTGAAAAGGAAGGTAGGTACAGTAGCCCTATTAACCACACTATTGTCTATGCATATTGTTGAGTCAGCACTTACGCATACTTTAATTGCACAAACCTGGTGTCCCAGGTCTAAATCAGTCCCTGATTAGAGGGGAACAATGAAAACATGCAGTGGAACCGGCTTTGAGGTCCAGAGTTGAGTCTGAGGAGTCTCGAATAATAAAAAGAGACTGGAGCTCTATGAACCATTTAATGGCTTGAGCAATTATACTCTCTCAATATCATTGTCTTTATAGTCAATCACCCTCAACCCTCCTCATGTGATGGACAAGTATTTTGAGTTTTATGGCTGTGACCGCATCAGTGAGCTGCTGGGACTGGATAAGGCTGCTCTGGACATCAGCTCTGAGGGACAGGAAAGGATTAGGCCCAAGAGAGAGTGAGCAAACCTCCTGTGTGAGAGGCTGCGTGTTTGTGTGTATGTGTGTGTGTGCGTGTGGTAGTTCTTTAGAGAGTATTAAAATCCCATAACACTGTACTGTATATGTCTTTGTCAGTTGGTCCTGACTTTGGTGCTGCTGGCCAGGGACGAGTTTGAGGTGGTCAGGGTAATCTTTGACATCACGTCATCGTCATCCTGCTGGCCATCATTCAGGGTGAGACAGCCTGTTGACGCCACATATACACACACACATGCACAAATCCTTCTCCATTATTCACCAGTGGGTCGGATAGACTGGTATGTCTTGATGTGATTGAGAATAAAGCAATGCTAATGTATCTGTTTATCTCTTCAGTGTAAGGTTTTCCTGTCACCTGTCACTCAATCATACACATGCACAAATACTTCTGAAACACACATATAAACTCATGTCCCTGTTTCCTGTAGGTTTGATAATGTATGCCTTTGGGGAGCTGTGTGACCAGCAGGAGCAGGTGAAAGATGACATGGAGGTGAGATGAGTAAAGTGCTTTCATAAAAGCATTCACACACACACATACACACACACACATACTGACGTCTTACACACATATGTGCTTTTTCGAAGAACCTACTGCACCTGTAATTCTCTCTTTCAAACATTTCCTAAAAAGTTATCTGTAAAGGTACTTACCTAAGGAAGTTATCCTTACCTGACCTCACAGGCCTGAGTCCCTAGTGCACTTTCAGGTACAGTACCAATATTGGTTTTGTCATCTAGGTTATCTTGAGATCATGGGGCGGTAGGTAGCCTAGTGGTTAAGAGTGTTGGGCCAGTAACTGAAAGGTCGCAGGTTTGAATCCCTGAGCTGACTAGGTAGAACGTGTGCCCTTTAGCAAGGCACTTAACTCTAAGTCTTTCTGGATAAGAGTGTCTGCTAAATTACTAAAATGTTAATGTCAACTCTATTCAGTGTGTACATTTATGAGACTGTGGCTGAAGTTTTAAGTGGATTCAGAGAGTGTGTTGTTAAATGGGCTATCAGTATTCTTAATGTGGGGACACTTATCTATCTAATGAGATGGATATAATTGGACCACATTTTAGAAAAACAGATCTAAATTGCATATGCAGATAAAACCTGGGCTCTGGTTTATTTGCATCCCAATATATATTTGAAATTGAAAGTAGGTAGGAACCTTTTAGAGACAACACTCTCACACGTGCACACACCACTTTAAGGAATGAGGTGTTCTGAAAGTCAGAGAGTATACAGTCGTGGTCAAAAGTTTTGAGAATGACACAAGTATTGGTCTTCACAAAGTGTGCTGCTTCAGTGTTTTTAGATATTTTTGTCAGATGTTACTATGGTATACAGAAGTATAATTACAAGGATTCAATAAGTGTCAAAGGCTTTTATTGACAATTATATAAAGTTTATGCAAAGAGTCAACATTTGCAGTGTTGACCCTTCTTTTTCAAGACCTCTGCAATCCGCCCTGGCATGCTGTCAATTAACTTCTGGGCCACATCCTGTCTGATGGCAGCCCATTCTTGCATAATCAATGCTTGGAGTTTGTCAGAATTTGTGGGTTTTTGTTTGTCCACCCGCCTCTTGAGGATTGACCACAAGTTCTCAATGGGATTAAGGTCTGGGGAGTTTCCTGGCCATGGACCCAAAATGTCGATGTTTTGTTCCCCGAGCCACTTAGTTATCACTTTTGCCTTATGGCAAGGTGCTCCATCATGCTGGAAAAGGCATTGTTTGTCACCAAACTGTTCTTGGATGGTTGGGAGAAGTTGCTCTCGGAGGATGTGTTGGTACCATTCTTTATTCATGGCTGTGTTCTTAGGCAAAATTGTGAGTGAGCCCACTCCCTTGGCTGAGAAGCAACCCCACACATGAATGGTCTCAGGATGTTTTACTGTTGGCATGACACAGGACTGATGGTAGAGCTCACCTTGTCTTCTCCGGACAAGCTTTTTTCCGGATGCCCCAAACAATCGGAAAGGGGATTCATCAGAGAAAATGACTTTACCCCAGTCCTCAGCAGTCCAATCCCAGTACCTTTTGCAGAATATCAGTCTGTCCCTGATGTTTTTCCTGGAGAGAAGTGGCTTCCTCACTGCCCTTCTTGACACCAGGCCATCCTCCAAAAGTATTCGCCTCACTGTGCGTGCAGATGCACTCACACCTGCCTGCTGCCATTCCGGAGCAAGCTTTGCACTGGTGGTGCCCCAATCCCGCAGCTGAATCAATTTTAGGAGATGGTCCTGGCGCTTACTGGACTTTCTTGGGTGCCCTGAAGCCTTCTTCACAACAATTGAACCTCTCTCCTTGAAGTTCTTGATGATCCGATAAATGGTTGATTTAGGTGCAATCTTACTAGCAGCAATATCCTTGCCTGTGAAGCCCTTTTTGTGCAAAGCAATGATGACGGCATGTGTTTCCTTGCAGGTAACCATGGTTAACAGAGGAAGAACAATGATTTCAAGCACCACCCTTCTTTTAAAGCTTCCAGTCTGTTATTCTAACTCAATCAGCATGACAGTGATCTCCAGCCTTGTCCTCTTCAACACTCTCATCAGTGTTAACGAGAGAATCACTGACATGATGTCAGCTGGTCCTTTTGTGGCAGGGCTGAAATGCAGTGGAAATGTTTTTTGGTATTAAGTTCATTTTCATGGAAAGAGGGACTTTGCAATTAATTGCAATTCATCTGATCACTCTTCATAACATTCTGGAGTATATGCAAATTGCCATCATAAAAACTGAGGCAGCAGACTGTGAAAATTAATATTTGTGTCATTCTCAAAATGTTGACCACGACTGTATTTGCTGCATAATGAGTAGATCTAGTGAAATGCTAATTATGTGGTAATTTTATTATATGATTCATAGGGCTGTCAAACAATTCAAACATTGAATCGAGTTACTCGCAGGATTTGCTGTGATTAATCGCGATGAGCTGTAATTTAAGATTTTTCATACAAGCAACATTACAAGAATATTGACGTCTTGATTTTGACTAAAGTAACGGTTAGCAAAATTATGTAAATTGAGAAAGCACACTTTCTTTAACCTCAATGTCGCCTTGTTTTTACATCGCATTGTAGACTGTAGCTGTATAGATTATATATTTAGGATGTTTTGATTAAAGGACCATCTTATTATTTAAGAACTAATCTGTGTTTTTGATGTAAATGGCATGTTATAGAAGGGTCCAGACACTTCTTTTTGCAGTTTCACTTGGTTTTGAGAAACTTACCCAACCAACTTCCTGAGCATCATTCTGGAGTTCCCGGGAGTCCAAAAAACATGAACAAAGGCTCAAAAAACACACAAAATATGTCATTTTACAACAGGCAAAGCTCTCAGTATGGTGATGCAGGTCTTTAGATGTTGTATGCATGAAATTGTGTCATTCTGAACTACACGGAAGAAGCTACACGCTGGATAGGGGACACCGCTCGAGTCAAACAAAATGGAATGTAACGTTGCGGATAAAGTTCGGAATGTCACAATTTCATGTGTACAACATCTAAAGACCTGCGTCACGATACTGAGAGCTCTGCCGTTTGTAGAATTATGTATTTGGTTGTTTTTGGAGCCTTTGTTTATGTTTTTGGACGCCCTGGAACTCTAGAATGAGGCTCAGGAAGTCAATCGCTGGTGGGGAAAATATCTCAAAACCAAGTGAAATTGCAAAAAGTGTCTGGACCCTTCTATAACAATCTATTTACATAAAAAATACAGATTAGGTTTCTAGATAGTGAACTTCTCATTTAACTCTGACAGCCCTAATGATTACCCAATCTAAAATGAATCACCTTTACGATATTCCAAATTACTTATGGAATATGCATGAATTCACATAGAACAATATACATGTGCAATAAGTGTGTTATGTAAATGTGAATGTGAGATACCTCTCTCTTCCTTCCCTGTAAACGAAGTGCTTCATCTGCGGAATAGGGAATGACTACTTGGACAATGTGTCCAATAGATTCGAGACACACACAATGCAGAAACACAACCTTGCCAACTATCTGTGAGTTGATTGATACCTGCAGTCTAGTTTCACTATTTGGTAACACTTTACTTTATCACAGGAATGACATGCCTGTCATAAGATTATTGC
Source organism: Coregonus clupeaformis (assembly GCF_020615455.1). Lineage (NCBI taxonomy): Eukaryota > Metazoa > Chordata > Actinopteri > Salmoniformes > Salmonidae > Coregonus > Coregonus clupeaformis. The sequence continues at coordinate 60,555,766 of NC_059192.1, forward strand.
TGACATGTCACACCTCTGTTTTACACGACTTGTAAGCAGAACATGTTTCTTATAGTTACATTTTAAAAAACCTTTTCATGTGTGAAATGGGGTAATTTCTTGTCATGTTATATTTTTCATTTACATTTTAGTCATTTAGCAGACGCTCTTATCCAGAGCGACTTACAGTTACAGTGGGGAGAACAAGTATTTGATACACTGCCGATTTTGCAGGTTTTCCTATTTACAAAGCATGTAGAGGTCTGTCATTTTTATTATAGGTACACTTCAACTGTGAGAGACGGAATCTAAAACAAAAATCCAGAAAATCACATGGTATGATTTTTAAGTAATTAATTAGCATTTTATTGCATGACATAAGTATTTGATCACCTACCAACCAGTAAGAATTCCGGCTCTCACAGACCTGTTATTTTTTCTTTAAGAAGCCCTCCTGTTCTCCACTTGTATTAACTGCACCTGTTTGAACTCGTTACCTGTATAAAAGACACCTGTCCACACACTCAATCAAACAGACTCCAACCTCTCCACAATGGCCAAGACCAGAGAGCTGTGTAAGGACATCAGGGATAAAATTGTATACCTGCACAAGGCTGGGATGGGCTACAGGACAATAGGCAAGCAGCTTGGTGAGAAGGCAACAACTGTTGGCGCAATTATTAGAAAATGGAAGAAGTTCAAGATGATGGTCAATCACCCTCGGTCTGGGGCTCCATGCAAGATCTCACCTCGTGGGGCATCAATGATCATGAGGAAGGTGAGGGATCAGCCCAGAACTACACGGCAGGACCTGGTCAATGACCTGAAGAGAGCTGGGACAACAGTCTCAAAGAAAACCATCAGTAACACACTACGCCGTCATGGATTAAAATCCTGCAGCGCACGCAAGGTCCCCCTGCACAAGCCAGCGCATGTCCAGGCCCATCTGAAGTTTGCTAATGACCATCTGGATGATCCAGAGGAGGAATGGGAGAAGGTCATGTGGTCTGATGAGACAAAAATATAGCTTTTTGGTCTAAACTCTACTCGCCGTGTTTGGAGGAAGAAGAAGGATGAGTACAACCCCAAGAACACCATCCCAACTGTGAAGCATGGAGGTGGAAACATCATTCTTTGGGGATGCTTTTCTGCAAAGGGGACAGGACGACTGCACCGTATTGAGGGGAGGATGGATGGGGCCATGTATCGCGAGATCTTGGCCAACAACGTCCTTCCCTGGCCAAAATCCCTGCTGCAGTGTGTGCAAACCTGGTCAAGACCTACAGGAAACGTATGATCTCTGTAATTGCAAACAAAGGTTTCTGTACCAAATATTAAGTTCTGCTTTTCTGATGTATCAAATACTTATGCCAGGTGCACTGGTGTGAGTGTATCAGGAACTGAAAAGCTGCTGGGTATTTTATTCTCAACAGTTTCCCGTGTGTATCAAGAATGGTCACCACCCAAAGATCATCCAGCCAACTTGACACAACTGTGGGAAGCATTGGAGTCAACATGGGCCAGCATCCCTGTGGAACACTTTCGTCACCTTATAGTCCATGCCCGACGAATTGAGGCTGTTCTGAGGCGATAAGGGGGTGCAACTCAATATTAGGAAGGTGTTACTAATGTTTTCTATACTCAGTGTATATTATTAAATGTAATGTGGTGTTCAGCCCCATAATGACTGCTCTCTCCTCCCTATTTAACAGGTTATTATTAATGTAAAAAACAATTACTTAGGGTGTTTAACTTTAGCACTGTTAATTGATATGCATCTCTAATAATATATGCTGAGACTTATTATTTTATAATGAGTTGGAAATCACTGACATCGTTATAATTGGTGAGTCAATTATACCGTCCTCCCCATTAAAATTAGAGGATACATCCACAATAGCTTGCTAAGGCCAGCTAATATGTGCTTATGTTCTACGTTCTACTGTCTGGAATAATGACATGTTGGTAGGATTTTCTCAATGTGTCTCTCAACCTGTTTTCTCCTGACAGATTCTTTGTGATGTACCTCATTAACAAAGATGAAACCCGAACACACGGGCTAGGTAATGTTGCTCATATCCAAAATACAGATTAGATATTCTGGGCATCAAGTTACATGAAAGATCATGTATATATATTATATATTAATTCCTGATGTCCTTGACACTGTTGACTCGTCCTTGACAGGAATACTATGTATAGAAGATGTACCAGGAGTAATCCTGGGAATTATTCCCTGTCGATGACTGTTTCCGTAAAGAGTATGAAGACCAGCTCAGCTGAAGGGATAAGGGACATCTGATGTTTGTGATAATAATGTCATCATATCGGATGATATATAGCCTTTCGAATGATTCACAAACTCAACTTATATATGATATGTGCTATAGACAACTACTGAATATTATATTCCATACAATTTGTTTAATCTTTTTTTCTGTATAATCCAGAAGGATGATATGCACTTTTATCAATGGTCTGGAAGCATAATGTATGTGTGCTTTGCGTGGACAGAATTAGTCACTTGAATACACCAGTTTTGAATCTTACTACTTTGAGCATGCGCTGACCAACTGGCAACTGACATTTTCAACCTGTCCCTGACCGAGTCTGTAATACCTACATGTTTCAAGCAGACCACCATAGTCCCTGTGCCCAAGAACACCAAGGTAACCTGCCTAAATAACTATCGACCCGTAGCACTCACGTCTGTAGCCATGAAGTGCTTTGAAAGTGTGGTCATGGCTCACATCAACACCATCATCCTAGAAACCCTAGACCCACTCCAATTTGCATACCGCCCCAACAGATCCACAGATGACGCAATCTCTATTGCACTCCACACTGCCCTTTCCCACCTGGACAAAAGGAACACCTACAGGAGAATGCTATTCATTGACTACAGCTCAGCGTTCAACACCATAGTGCCCACAAAGCTCATCACTAAGCTAAGGACCCTGGGACTAAACACCTCCCTCTGCAACTGGATCCTGGACTTCCTGACGGGCCGTCCCCAGGTGGTAAGGGTAGGCAACAACACATCTGCCACACTGGTTCTCAACAAGGGGGCCCCTGAGCGGTGCGTGCTTAGTCCCCTCCTGTACTCACTTTTCACCCATGACTGCATGGCCAAGCACGACTCCAACACCATCATTAAGTTTGCCGACGACACAACGGTGGTAGGCCTGATCACCAACAATGATGAGACAGTCTATAGGGAGGAGGTCAGAGACAACAACCTCTCCCTCAACGTGATCAAGACAAAGGAGATGATCATGGACTACAGGAAAAGGAGGGCCGAGCACGCCCCCATTCTCATCAACAGGGCTGTAGTGGAGCAGGTTGAGAGCATGAAGTTCCTTGGTGTCCACATCATCAACAAACTAACATGCTCCAAACACACCAAGACAGTTGTGAAGAGGGCACGACAACGCCAATTCCACCTTAGGAGACTGAAAATATTTGGCATGGGTCCTCAAATCCTCAAAAAGTTATACAGCTGCACCATCGAGAGCATCCTGACTGGTTGCATCACTGCCTGGTATGGCAACTGCTCTGTCTCCGATGCAAGGCACTACAGGGGGTAGTGCGTATGACCCAGTACAAGCTTCCTGCCATCCAGGACCTATATACCAGGTGGTGTCAGAGGAAGGCCCTAAAAATTGTCAAAGACTCCAGCCACCCTAGTCATAGACTGTTCTCTCTGCTACCGCACGGCAAGCGGTACTGGAGCGCCAAGTCTAGGTCCAAGAGGCTTCTAAACAGCTTCTACCCCCAAGCCATAAGACTCCTGAACATCTAATCAAATGGCTACCCAGACCCCCCTTTTACGCTGCTGCTACTCTCTGTTTATTATCTATGCATAGTCACTTTAATAACTCTACCTACATGTACATATTACCTCAATTACCTCGACTAACATGTACCCCAGCACATTGACTTGGTACCGGTACCCCCTGTATATAGCCTCGTTATTGTTATTTTATTGTTGCTCTTTTATTTATTTTTTACTTTAGTTTATTTAGTAAATATTTTCTTCTCTTATTTTTCTTAAAACTGCATTGTTGGTTAAAGGCTTGTAAGTAAGCATTTCACGGTAAGGTCTACACCTGTTGTATACGGCGCATGTGACAAATAACATTTGATTTTATTTGACTCTGGTGGTTCTGATTTGACAGTATGTGTTAAATATTATGGCAATATGACATAATTAGTCATAGTTGAAACAAAAACCCAATGGAATTCAAGTGCATTACTGTACATCAGTAGTTTTGCTTCCATTCATATTCATATAAGCATTTGGATGCTACTATTTTGGAATTACCAAGTAGCACACAAATGTGTGTGAATATCAGTGTTGAGGAATGTTTTCACTGTCCAGTCTTCAGTCAATCTCCAATCTGTCTATTCAGAGCCATGTCCTCTCTGGTGTGCCTTTCTTACACAGTCATAAACACTCTGGCTCTCACATATCTTCCTCTCATCCTTCTATTATCAGGCTGACTCACCAGTCTGAACCATGTTCAGAGCACTGCGGAGCCAAACCCTTACTATGACCGTGAAATGAATCGCCCGTGCTTAACAGTGTGATGGACCGCTGCTTCAGACGGCCCTAAACCGTTCTTTGAGGCTCTGAGCGCAACACATTGATTACAGGACCGCGGCGAGAACCATTAAACCATTTAACGTTGTGTGTAGGAGATTGGTGGGAGGGAGACGGAGCCCTGCATGCCACCAGCAGATATTGTCCTTATTATGATGAGGTCGAGGTGCAGGCAGTGTATTACTGTGGCTTTGTTTTGATTCACACTGTGGATTTGTTTTTATTCGCCTTATAGGACCTAGCTGGGAATCAGATCAAATACATGTTTATTTGTCACATGCACTGAATACAACAGGTGTAGACTTTACCGTGAAATACTTACTTACAAGCCCTTTCCCAACAATGCACAGTTAAAAACATTTGCAAATAAAAATAGAAAATAGTAACACAATAGATAACAATAACAAGGCCATATACAACGAGTACCGGTAGGAGTTAATGTGCAGGGGTACAAGGTAGTTGAGGTAATATGTACTGTACATGTAGGTAGGGGTAAAAGTGACTAGGCAATCAGGATAGATAATAAACAGAGTATTTCAGCGTATGTGAAGTGTGCGTGTGTGCGTGCGTGCATGTGTGTGTGTGTGCGTGCGTTGGAGTGTCAGTGTAAGTCCTGTATGTGTGAGTGTGTGGGTAGAGTCCAGTGAGTCTGCATAGAGTCAGTGCAAAAAAGGGTCAATGCAAATAGTCTGGGTAGCCATGTGATTAGCCGTTCAGCAGTCTTATGGCTTGGGGGTAGAAGCTGTTCAGGGGCCTTTAGGTTACAGACTTGGTGCTCCGGTACCGCTTGCCGTGCGGTAGCAGAGTGAACAGTCTATGGCTTGGGTGGCTGGGGTCTTTGACAATTGTCCGGGCCTTCCTCTGACACCGTCTGGTATAGAGGTCCTGGATGGCAGGGAGCTCGTCCCCAGTGATGTACTGAGGCGTCCGTACTACCCTCTGTACTGCCTTGAGGTCGGGTGCCAAGCAGTTGCCATACCAAGCCATGATGCTCTCAATGGTGCAGCTGTATAACTTTTTGAGGATCTGAGGGCCCATGCCAAATCTTTCCAGCCTCCTGAGGGGAAAGAGGCATTGTTGTGCCTTCTTCACGACTGTGTTGGTGTGTTTGGACCATGTTAATCACTTAGTGATGTGGACACCGAAGAACTTGAAGCTCCGACCCGCTCCACTACAGCCCCGTTGATGTGGATGGGGGCTTGCTCCGCCCTCCCTTTGTCTTCCTGATGTTGAGGAAGAGGTTGTTGTCCTGGCACCACACTGCCAGGTCACTTACCTCCTCCCTATAGGCTGTCTCATCGTTGTCGTTGATCAGGCCTTCCACCGTTGTGTCATCAGCAAACTTAATGATGGTGTTGGAGTCGTGCACAGGGATTACAGGAGGGGACTGAGCACACACCCCTGAGGGGCCCCCGTGTTCAGGGTCAGCGTGGTGGATGTGTTTTTGCCTACCCTCATTACCTGGGGGCAGCCCGTCAGCAAGTCCAGGATCCAGTTGCAGAGGGAGGTGTTCAGTCCCAGGGTTCTGAGCATAGTGATGAGCTTGGAGGGTACTATGGTGTTGATCGCTGAGCTTTAGTCAATGAACAGTATTCTCACATAAGTGTTCCTCTTATCCTGGTGGGAGAGGGCAGTGTGGAGTGCAATAGAGTTTGCGTCATCAGTGGATCTGTTGGGTCGGTATGCAAATTGGAGTGAGGACAGGGTGTCTGGGATGATGGTGTTAATGTGAGCGGTGACCAGCCTTTCATGGCAACAGATGTGAGTGCTATGGGGCGATAGTCATTTAGACAGGTTACCTTGGCATTCTTGGGGACAGGGACTATGGTGGTCTGATTGCAACATGTAGGTATTACAGACTGGGTCAGGGAGAGATTGAAAATGTCAGTGAAGACACTTGCCAGTTGGTCAGTGCATGCGCTAAGTATGCGTCCTGGTAATCAGTCTGGAACCACGGCCGTGTGAATGTTAACCTATTTAAAGGTCTTACTCACATCGGCTACGGAGAGCGAGATCACACAGTCGTCCGGAACAGCTGGTGCTCTCATGCATGGTTCAGTGTTACTTGCCTCGAAGCGAGCATTGAAGGTATTTAGGTTGTCTGGTAGGCTCGCGTCAGTGGTTAGCTTGCGGCTGGATTTCCCTTTGTAATTCGTGATAGTTTGCAAGCCCTATTGAAGCTTTGCCTGTTTGATGGCTTGTCAGAGGTTGTAGCAGGATGTCTTATAAGCATCTGGATTAGTGTTGCTTTGTTACTGCAATTAATCGAATAAAGACAGGTTGAATACATTCCCTGTTCATCATTGTAATCTCAGTGAACTCATTCAAGGGCATTTTCATACGATCATGAATGAGCCTGAATTATGTTCATTGTAACAACAACAAAAACTCCACTGCTGGCTCCATTGCACATAACGAGCCAATTTTTTCATTGAAAATGTGATACTTGGGAAAAATATGAATATGTCTCTACCATATTGAACATGGAGACCACCCAGATTTACCTACAGTAACACAGACTATCCCAGGACATGGATGGTTGAGATTTCCAGATGTCCATAACCTCAGTCCATATATCAGTTCTATATCTATAGTCATAACATCCCTCCTCATCCAGAGCAAAGATATGAAACCCCTCTCTCATCAAAATGCTGTCCCCCTTGGAAATGAACCCCATTCCAAAGTGAATGAAAATCCATCATAACAGCATTGAAAAGATACCCAACTTGCCTTGTGGTTTCTTCGACGAACAGAAGCTAGCTGTTGAACAAGCTGAGCAGCCCTCAAAACGATCGTCTTACAGGAACATGGTGTACTGGACCTTAGACACTTAAACATGTTGTATTTAGTGGCTACCGGCCACCTAGCCTTGATCAAAGGCACACAGGACAAGATGGATGATAGCACAGCAGACAGCAACGCTATTTTCCCGGTAGCAGAGCAGACAGCGCCATTTCCCATAGTCCTGAAACAATAGTTGAGTAATGTCGAGGACAGCTGGCCTTGGCTCTGCAATCTGCAGCACGTCTGTGTCTGACTGCTGCGGTGGAGTCTGGACCAGAGGGCCACATGTGATCAGCCTCATTACTGGGGCTAATGGAGAAGTGTGGACAGCCGTACAGCCCAAGCTATCTGATATCACAGCCCGACACAGCTCAGTTAGTAGAGAGCTGCAGCTACAGGTGTGGGATCTTAATTTGATCACTCTTTTGTTGCTGAGAATTTTCCTGCGCCGCAGGAAATGCAGATGAGCTTCGTGATTTAAACAAATTCACTGAAAACCTGCACTAACACACAGTTAAATGAACACTATTCCACTTTTCATGTAGCCTCATTTTGACCAGCTACTAGCCTAAGCACCGATCAAGCAACATTATGGACTAAACATTAAAATCCTGTTGCTGCAGGATTATTTTGCTGCGACAATAAAGGTCAAATTAAGATGTAGCAGCTTCAGACCACACAGAGTGGCTTATACAGACATGAACCGTATGTAAGCCATATTAAATATTGTGTTAGGCAGGCACATTGTGCCCCATACAAAGAAGATCACACGTAAATACTGGAGAACAGAAATATAGTTTAGATAATATCTCATGTATCCTGGGATGAAATCCCCACTGGGTTGCTGTCAATGATCGAAACCAATAATATAGACTAATGTGATATAAAGGAAAATGTAATTAACCAGTCATCAGAATCTTTGATTTCAATTGGAAATCAATTAAGTAATGGATCCATCAACTCTACCCAGAGGACCAATCTTTCCCCAAAAAAATTCAGATAACATACAAAATAGGGGTGTAACGATTCGTTTTAACAACGATTCGATTTGTATCACGTTTCGTGGTTGTCGATACGATTCAAGGACGATATTGGTTCATTTAGAACGATACGATCCGAAACGATTCAGTGACTTGAAATCGATTCAGTAACCTTTTAGCCAAAAATTCAACCAGTGTGACTGAAATAAATACCTGGATACTGGACAGTGCAGGTGAAGTTTCCTAGATTCCTGTTTCTTGTAAGGACCGCAATGGTGGCTTGATAATTTCTCGCTCGTCGGCTTCTCCTCTGTCGTCCGCCATGCTATGTTTTGTTGTCTTGGCGCCTTTGCGCTGCTGCTGGCGCGATGACGTCACGGATAGGCAGACTGAATCGAGTAATGTTTAAAGCCTTTATCATTAAAAGTGCTAAGAAAAAACATCCATATAAAGTCTGACGTGCTTAAATCCAATGGGTTATTTCCTAGTATCGATACAATCGATTTATTACATTTTAAAACGATGTTAGATCGATATATGTTGTCCAGAAGGCCAACTCGCCGAGCACAGATCGATGTAGTTGGATCATAGGAATATAAATCGATACATCGATGTAGTAGATGGATCGTTACACCCCTAATACAAAAGCATTCAGAGTCATGGATAGATGGCTGTAGAACATATGTGTATGCATTGAGGGCAAGGTGGATACTGTTGGATCACCCAGAAAATCATATAAATACTTATTTATTCCTTCAGAAGACACACCAGCAGAATATATGAAAATATAATATCGGCCATAAATTAATAGAAGATGACAAAAGGAAAGAAATGTGTGTGAACAGCTATGTGAGTTTGGTCATACCTCAGGCAGAAGGTGGTTTGTATGAACCTGAAGAGAGGGATGCCAAAACCACATCTCTACCATTTCTATTATAATTCAGTTGACTAATTGGGTATTTTTACGTCTCAGCCTATTTACCATAGTCTATGCCTGTCTTTCCGGTGTTATGACTCAATAAAAATATCTATGACAGACTCCTTTCCCTTCAGACGAACTTGGCCACAAATACCATGATTGTCATATTTCAATGTTTTTAATGTCTACCCTTCTTGTCTACATGTGTTTGCAGTCGTTGACGGGCATGTCATTTAAACGGCCATTTATGACAAATAGTAATTGTTTTAGTCAAAGTATTATATATTTGGGCTTGAAGTTGGAAGTCCGAAGTGGTAACTTTAGATTTTTTCTGTGTCAATGCTGTGTGTTTCCCCTATGAGATGACTACTTTAAATGTACGTTTCTTTTCAGGGATGGGTTTTATTTGAATGTTACCACCCACCAGCATGGCATTGTTTATTATTAATAAGTTATTCCTCTTCACGAGTCGCAACTGAGCAGACCCAAATAGTTTTTCCCAGTAGCCTACATTTGGATAAAATTAAAATAGGGGGTGCAAACTTGTTTTTGCACCTCCACTTTTTTTCCAGCAAATCTTCATAATCCATTTTTTGATCTAGTCTGTATTAAAACATATAAATATATAACCATTAAATAAATGGTACAATTGTGTGTGATATGATTGCATTTTAGAAACCTGCTCCCCCTGTCGCCCCAAGATGAATGCTTTTGACCACGCTCTACTGCTTTGATTGGTGAGCTAGAAACCACAAGTGTCTATGCTATAATGAAAAGGCACACTCAAAATAAAATTTCACGAACTTGTTTATCTATTTTGTTTAGCTGTTTTTACATTTGTATTGATGTTTTGTTTCGTGTGCGATGCACTGAGGGTGTTGTTGGGTATCAGTTGCAGCGTGCATTATGAGCAAAGTCATTGTATCATTTCACACAATGTGAAATGATACAAAGTCATAGTATCATTTCACATTTCCTAGCTGTGAGATCCATGGCGTGAGCACGGGCTGACTTGGCATTGCTCTAGCCACAGATTATCCATTATATTGACCAGATACACAAGTGGCCGCTCTAACAATGGAAAGAAATGTCTTAAAAAATGGAAGGCAGTCGGGAGGTGGCAAGATCAGGTGGGACCATTCTAGCCAATGAGAGGGCAGATATATGAGTGAACAACAGGCACAACTCCGATTTAAAGTGTTTTTTTCTCAAAGTTGCCGGTATGTCACATATCCTACTTATATAAGTACATGCGTAACAACCTAAGGAGTATTTCCTTACTTTCTCTAACTTTTACTGACCTGTCAGAATCACTTTAGGTGTGTTTACTGGGCTGAAGTGGAGATATAAGCAGTACTGGTGTGTGGGTAAAATCACTGAGGAAGCCAAAAAAATGCCATGTGTTGTGATAATAGCGTTGCTTGCTCTATAACCTGTTAGTTCATATGCCTTGCGACCATGATATATAGGCCTAAGGCTGAGACAATAAGAAGACACGGTGGCAGAACAAATTCAACCACACCTTTCTTTCATCACAAAACTGGAGAGCAACCTCTGTCCGGTGAAGTCCACAAACCATATTGCATGTAACAAACAGTTACATGACCTACAGCATGGTCAAGCAAGTTAATGTTTCTGACATTTTCGGACTACTTAACAACTACTGGACCACATCATACTGTGGGGATGTTTTTCATCAGCAGGGACTGGGAAACTGGTCAGAATTGAAGGAATGATGAATGGCGCTAAATACGGGGAAATTCTTGAGGGAAACCTGTTTCAGTCTTCCAGAGATTTGAGACTGGGACGGAGGTTCACCTTCCAGCAGGACAATGACCCTAAGCATACTGCTAAAGCAACACTCAAGTGGTTTAAGGGGAAACATTTAAATGTCTTGGAATGGCCTAGTCAAAGCCCAGACCTCAATCCAATTGAGAATCTGTGGTATGACTTAAAGATTGCTGTACACCAGCGGAACCCATCCAACTTGAAGGAGCTGGAGCAGTTTTGCCTTGAAGAATGGGCAAAAATCCCAGTGGCTAGATGTGCCAAGCTTATAGAGACATACCCCAAGAGATTTGCAGCTGTAATTGCTGCAAAAGGTGGCTCTACAAAGTATTGACTTTGGGGGGGTGAATAGTTATGCACGCTCAAGTTTTCTGTTTTTTTGTCTTATTTCTTGTTTGTTTCACAATAAAAAATGTTTTGCATCTTCAAAGTGGTAGGCATGTTGTGTAAATCAAATGATACAAATCCCCAAACAATCCATTTTAATTCCAGGTTGTAAGGCAACATAATAGGAAAAATGCCAAGGGGGGTGAATACTTTCGCAAGCCACTGTACATCTAGCTACATATTGAACTTACATATTTTCAGGCCAGTGTCACAATGTATGAATTTATGGTTGGATCAGAATCACTGTTATAATCATTGCAAAGACAATTAAGTAAACCACAAATCGAAATCCCTATCTCCATCCCTGGCTAATTTAGGAAAGGGACAATATTAGCTAGCTAGCTAGACAACGGAGGACAACAACGAGATGCAACAATTAAAGGTTTCTGTAAATGACGTTTTGCTCTCGATGGGATGTGAATGGTTTGAAGCCAAATCCAAACTGGCTTCCCATGACACTTTTTTTTTGGTGCGCCAGGACCATTCTCAGTTGACCTCAATCAGTTTAGCTCAACGCAGATTGGCTATTATTTTATACTTTTTTTATCAAGGGAGGCTAAATGCTCGCTGGCTTACCTTGCATTCAATGATACCGGCAGCAACAATATCATACTCTTTTCGACCAGACAGCATCAGACGGATGGGCTACACATACAGAGAAAGAGGGGCTGTTTCGTTCGCTCAGATGCTTTCTCCGGTGAGATACATTCAGCCTCTTGCGATACATTATTTTATGTTTTATGTTTTTTTTTCTTTGTAGCTTTTTTGGGGAAGCCTGTTTTCCCTTGGCAACCATGAATACACACCACTGGATGTAAGATTTAGAGACTCATCCCTGACGCTCCTGGAGAGGCAGAGGCAGGCTTAATGTCATACATTGCATCGACAATGAAGCACGTTCTCACTGTAAAGTCAGCCAGGTACAGTACATGACAAAAGTTTCTCATTCCAAAATCATGGGCATTAATATGGAGTTGTTTCCCCTTTGCTGCTATAACAGCCTCCACTCTTCTGGGAAGGCTTTCCACTAGATGTTGGAACATTGCTGCGGGGACTTGCTTCCATTCAGCCACAAGAGCATTAGTGAGGTTGGGCACTGATGTTGGGCGATTAGGCCTGGCTCGCAGTCAGTGTTCCAATTCATCCCAAAGGTATTCGATGGGGTTGAGGTCAGGGCTTTGTGCAGGCCTGTCAAGTTCTTCCACACCGATTTGGACAAAACTCTTCTGTATGGACCTCGCTTTGTGCACTGGGGCATTGTCATGCTGAAACAGTAAAGGGACTTCCCCAAACTGTTGCCACAAAGTTGGAAGCACAGAATCATCTAGAATGCAATTGTATGCTGTAGCGTTAAGATTTCCCTTCACTGGAACTAAGGGACCTAGCCTGAACCATGAAAAACAGCCCCAGTCCATTATTCCTCCTCCACCAAACTTTACAGTTGGCACTATACATTCAGGTAGGTAGCGTTCTCCTGGCATCCGCCAAACCCAGATCCGTCGGACTGCCAGATGGTGAAGCGCGATTCATCACTCCATAGAACGCGTTTCCACTGCTCCAGAGTCCAATGGCTTTACACCACTCCAGCCGATGCTTGGCATTGCACATGGTGATCTTAGGCTTGTGGGCGCCTGCTCAGCCATGGAAACACATGTCATGAAGCTCCAGATGAACAGATCTTGTGCTGAAGTTGCTTCCAGAGGATTTTTGGAACTCGGTAGTGAGAGTTGCAACCGAAGACAGACGATTTTTACGTGCTACAGGCTTCATCACTCAGTGGTCCCGTTCTGTGAGCTTGTGTGGCCTACCACTTTGCCTCAGCTATTATTCCTGCTAGACGTTTCCACTTCACAATAACAGCACTTACAGTTGACCGGGGCAGCTCTAGCAGGGCAGAAACTTGACGATCTGATTTGTTGGAAAGTCACTGACCTCTTCAGTAAGGCCATTCTACTGCCAATGTTTGTCTATGGAGATTGCGTGGCTGTGTGCTCGGTATATATGCCTGTCAGCAATGTGTGTGGCTGAAATAGCTGAATCCACTAATTTGAAGGGGTGTCCACATACTTTTGTATATATAGTGTATTTCTCTATGAATTTGGGAGCTCATCATAGAAATAGGGGAAGAAATATACAGTATTGTCATCTAAAATGTGAGCTAGAAATCCCATAAGGCATGCGTTGTGCTCCATCTGTTGGAAATGTCTAACAAATCTTATCACAATGGTTCAAGCAAGTTTGTTAATGCTTTTTTTTAATATTACCTTTCAATGAGGATTTTAGGACTACATGTGTCAGAATAAATGACCTCATAATGCATCAAATGCTGAATTTTCACTCCTGAACATTTAGGGATGCTTAGGTCAGTAATCCTAAGGTATTCAATGGAATTAAAGAATGTGGCTGAGAAAAAATTGACAGTTTTTACCGACAGACAAAAGTTCAGACATTTTCGTGAAAGTCAGAATCTTTCAGTACACTACTCAAGGCTTCAAAGAGACAATGTTGTTTTATTCTAGTACCGGACCCAGCTGGGAACCTTGCTTTCTAATAACTAGAACTGCAGGAAAATCCAGCAAGTTCAAAGACTTCAGCATTAATATTTCAATTGCACAAGGAGATTAAAATATGGAATTCATAGGTACAGTATAAAACAGGTTGGTGTAGTTACATTAAGAAGAGACATGTAGGTGTTATGAAGCAGTTTGAATAGGTACAGTAGTACAACAATATCAAAGTTGGTGCAGGTTACTATTGGCACAGAAAGTAAAGTTCAACTTCCAATGCACTCTGACTGCACCTTGAATTCCAATGCACCCAGAAATGAATGGTCATTCCACCAATTCGGTGCCTTTTGATACAGTGAGGGAAAAAAGTATTTGATCCCCTGCTGATTTTGTACGTTTGCCCACTGACAAAGAAATGATCAGTCTATAATTTTAATGGTAGGTTTATTGAACAGTGAGAGACATAATAACAACAAAAAAATCCTGAAAAACGCATGTCAGAAATGTTATAAATTGATTTGCATTTTAATGAGGGAAATAAGTATTTGACCCCCTCTCAATCAGAAAGATTTCTGGCTCCCAGGTGTCTTTTATACAGGTAACGAGCTGAGATTAGGAGCACACTCTTAAAGGTTGTGCTCCTAATCTCATCTTGTTACCTGTATAAAAGACACCTGTCCACAGAAGCAATCAATCAATTAGATTCCAAACTCTCCACCATGGCCAAGACCAAAGAGCTCTCCATGGATGTCAGGGACAATATTGTAGACCTACACAATGCTGGAATGGGCTACAAGACCATCGCCAAGCAGCTTGGTGAGAAGGTGACAACAGTTGGAGCGATTATTCGCAAATGGAAGAAACACAAAAGAACTGTCAATCCCTCTCGGCCTGGGGCTCCATGCAAGATCTCACCTCGTGGAGTTGCAATGATCATGAGAACGGTGAGGAATCAGCCCAGAACCACACGGGAGGATGTTGTCAGTGATCTCAAGGCAGCTGGGACCATAGTCACCAAGAAAACAATTGGTAACACACTACGCCGTGAAGGACTGAAATCCTGCAGCGCCCACAAGGTCCCCCTGCTCAAGAAAGCACATATACAGGGCCGTCTGAAGTATGCCAATGAACATCTGAATGATTCAGAGGAGAACTGGGTGAAAGTGTTGTGGTCAGATGAGACCAAAATGGAGCTCTTTGGCATCAACTCAACTCGTCGTGTTTGGAGGAGGAGGAATGCTGCCTATGACCCCAAGAACACCATCCCCACCATCAAACATGGAGGTGGAAACATTATGCTTTGGGGGTGTTTTTCTGCCAAGGGGACAGGACAACTTCACCGCATCAAAGGGACAATTGAACGGGGCCATGTACCGTCAAATCTTGGGTGAGAACCTCCTTCCCTCAGCCAGGGCATTGAAAATGGGTCATGGGTGGGTATTCCAGCATGACAATGACCCAAAACATACGGCCAAGGCAACAAAGGAGTGGCTCAAGAAGAAGCACATTAAGGTCCTGGAGTGGCCTAGCCAGTCTCCAGACCTTAATCCCATAGAAAATCTGTGGAGGGAGCTGAAGGTTCGAGTTGCCAAACGTCAGCCTCGAAACCTTAATGACTTGGAGATCTGCAAAGAGGAGTGGAACAAAATCCCTCCTGAGATGTGTGCAAACATGGTGGCCAACTACAAGAAACGTCTGACCTCTGTGATTGCCAACAAGGGTTTTGCCACCAAGTACTAAGTCATGTTTTGCAGAGGGGTCAAATACTTATTTCCCTCATTAAAATGCAAATCAATTTATAACATTTTTGACATGCGATTTTCTGGATTATTTTGTTGTTAAAATTATAGACTGATCATGTCTTTGTCAGTGGGCAAACGTACAAAATCAGCAGGGGATCAAATACTTTTTTCCCTCACTGTATATCCTCCCTGCTATTATTTTATTTTACTTCTGCTCTTTTTTTCTCAACACTTTTTTGTTGTTGTTTTATTTTACTTTTTTTATTAAAAAATAAATGCATTGTTGGTTAAGGGCTGTAAGTAAGCATTTCACTGTAATGTTCACTGTTGTATTCGGCACATGATTTGATTTGAAATTCCCATAGGCAGCATTCCAGCCATTTTAAAAGCCTAGGGCTTGTGCAACGTGCCATGCCTTCATCTTTCTTCTGACAGGAATGATATACAGTACATATGAGACATCTGATGTCGCTGAAGTCATCCACTAGATACCAGTAGGAGATCACATGATGACTCTTGGCCACTTGAAACCAGTTGCGTCTGGTTTGGGTAGTGAGTCATTGAGCCAAAATTGCTGAATGGATTTTCAAGCCTGACTTCTTAAAATGACACAGCAATCAGGGCTTTCAAGTTATCAAGTTATTTTTTTTAAAATAAGACACAGACAGTTGAGGAACTTCAAACGTATTTTCCCATTCACTTTTCCTATTGTAAACGAGTGAGATAGATCAACGGCGCATGTGGAGGAAGAACAGGGCCCAAAACAACCACTCAGAGTTTAACATTTGAAGGGGGCAGTTCATTTAATATAACAGGCTTTTAAAATTCAAGGTAACCCTTTACATTAAGTTGCCCCTATTACTATGTAACTACACAGTAATAACTGTAGTAACAACATAGTAGTTACATAGATGTTACATGGTAATAAGATTGTAGCACTATCAGTTATTACACAATTTGAACAAGGAATGTATAATTACACATCCACTTGCTGAAGTTTTTTCCAAATGTTTTTACTGATGTTATTACACATTTTCTTGTTCCACTATATATAAGTAATGTTTTGTAATTACACGATTGAAAGTCACCTGTGAATTACCATGTTAATAACTCAAACCAAAATCTGACCTATTGCTGTACTTCAAGCCATACAGTAAGGGTTTTTGTAACAAAAGGATTATACATTTTCTTATTCAATTTCTTAAAGGGAGCAGAGTACAAATATCCATCCAGAGTAAAACCTTTTGTGGATAACATTTCAGTCTGCAGTCAGGGTAAGTATGTTTCAGTTGTGCAACCCAGTAATACCACTAGGTTTGGAAGTTGTAACCCTTTTCTGTTACAGGGCAAATGAAAAGTAATAGTCTAAACCTTGGTTTTCTGTTGCTCCAGATTACATTTGAGAGTATCTTTCTGATCTTTGGGGAAAAGATGGGTGGTGGAGCCAGATTAATTTATTTAAATACTATAGCGCCCGAGTGGCGCAGCGGTCTAAGGTACTGCATCTCAGTGCTTGAGGCGTCACTACAGACCCCTTGGTTCGATTCCAGGCTGCATCACAACCGGCCGTGATTGGGAGTCCCATAGGACGGCGCACAATTGGCCCAGCTTTGGCCGGTGTCATTGTAAATAAGAATTTGTTCTTAACTGACTTGCCTAGTAAAATAAAGTTTAAATACAAATAAAATAGATAAAGACATTTGGGCAGAATATTAATCTTAATTATATTTATTCTGCAAATAATAGATATAGGCAATGATGTCCATCTGTTGACGGATTCTGTTACACTTGTTACTATAGGGTCATAGTTTGCTGAACTCAAAGAGCAGATTTCTGGTGTGATTGTAAAAACCAATATATTTGAACCCTTGATCTGCATTCACAAATATATGTTGTACAACTGGATTCAGTCTCTCTTGCTTATTAAGGAAAATGATGGAAGATATGTTTTTATTAACTTTAAACACAGAAAACTGACACCTTGGTCAATGTTACTGTGTGCATGTGGTTTCAAAACATATTTACTACATACATAGGCTATGAAACAGATTCACATTAGCTGAAAATATGTGAATAAAGGAGGTGAGGTCTCTGCTCTCTCCCTTTTTTCACATTTGCTAGTTGTGTGTACAGTTGATTTCTATTTCTATTGAGTAGCACATGGCGGCAGAGGTTCTGAGAACTGGTGGAGCCTGATCTGGACTACGTTGTTTCACCAGGCCTGTGAGCATGTGATAAGACTACATCGATACAAATCACGACTCAACCAAGCCTCGCTCTACTTGGATCTGCTTGGCTTGGGGGCCAGGAGTGAAAATGCCTGGTTGAGGATGGAGGTGGGATTTTGGCTGGATGAATGGTGACAGCTGGCATACTGCATGCCTGAATCTGGCTGTTAGAGTTATTACTGGTGACCTGATTTAACCCAGCCGTTCATCACCTTGTCTTGCCCCTTCAGGTGAGCCACTGAGGCAGTGTAGGCTCGTCTTTTTGGTGCATTTCATTTCGTGTTGAAAAGCCCAGTCAAACTGAGTAGAACAAACTTCACTGCTTGATTCTGAACAGTTGTACAAAGAGCTCCAGACTCAAACCAAAAAACCTAAACCCAGCAGGAGACTCTATACCTCAGCAACTGTAATTTCCGATAAATTCTTGTTACTGAAATATGAAATACCAAGCTGTATTGCCATAAACAACTGCCCATTTTTCATTTCTGCTTCCTTTTATCCACTAGCCATTGGCTCTAAATACCTGACATGCTTGATTACAGCAAATCAAAGAGTAAACAAGCTTCAATATGTTCCCTTATGAAAGACAGAAATTATGACTGATATTTGTTTTGCCACTGTCAAGCTCACGACTGCCTTTCAGACCCAAGGAAAGTTCATGCTGGAGGTTATCCTGAATAATCTTATCGGCCATGCACCGCGAGGCCGCCAACCACGGATACTAATCCCCTACATTCTCCCAGGGGTCAGAGTTCAGCCAATCTGACAGTTCAGCCAAAAGGACATTGTAACATTTGGGATTACTCCTTGTCACTCAAAGGCTTTAATCTATGACATGGACATCCACAGCCTGGCCCTCTATCCATTCCCTCCCTATATGCCCCTCCTCTCATATCCACCACTTGGTTCCTGGTTTTTGAACAAATTCAATTATTTGAAGGGTTCACATCCCCTATCTGTTGTAACCACCCTCTGGCAGCTACTTACCTTCAGAACAAAAACTCACTTTGAGCACAAAGTCACTGGCACACTTGACTTTCATGTTTGTCACAGAGCAGCATCTCTTTGCGGAGAGACTGCAAATCAAATGTACCCCCTGATTACATTGACTGGATCTGGCTCTCGACTCTGAGAGCTTCCCATATTTCCTTTTTGATTATGTTCAGTTCATTATTCTACCTGCCATCTACCAGACAATACATTATTCCTCCATGGTTAGTATCATGGTGCATCAGTGGCATGCAGTCAGGTTAGGCAGGGTAGGCAGTGCTTACCCTGTGATAATCAAATAAAAAATGTATCGTTTTTTTCTCAATGATTGTGGTGGTTTTATGCTCAAAATAAATACAAAATAAGTTAAACTGCATCAAAACCTCAGGAAAGGCGCCAGGGTGTTCATGATTTATTTTCTTTCTATTCAAATCCATTCAAATCGTTGACGCATGCGGCCGTTGCTGACTCCAGGCACTATTAATGGACAGGGTCAGCATAGGCATTGCTGCTTTGCCTAGGTTGAAGTAGCTTCATTGAATTGAGCCGCTTTTATATTTTGCGAATGCTTATTGCCTAAACATGTTGTGTGGGTAATGTCTGGGGTAAGCTGTGCACATTCGGGGAATGTCTACATAATTTGAAACTGAATAAAGCTAGCGAGCTAGCAAAAACAACCTAACAAATGGACAATCAATTATAATCCACATAATAATTCACACCTCAAACTGCACCTCAAAACAATTTTCCCAGTTGGAATAATGTAACGCGCCATTTGGAGGGTATGAAGAGTAATAAATAAATAAATAAATAATTGGTCATTTAGCAGACGCTCTTATCCAGAGCGACTTACAGGAGCAATTAGGTTTAAGTGCCTTGCTCAAGGGCACATCGACAGATTTTTCACCTAGTCGGCTCGGGGATTAGAACCAGCGACCTTTCGGTTACTGGCACAACGCTCTTAACCACTAAGCTACCTGCCGCCAGAGAGTGAAAGGTCAACTATAATGAACGTTAAGACCAGACACAATGAAAGACCAGACAGAGGCAGCATACAGGAGCTCTACAAGACGTGACATAACAGGCAACCACCATTTCCCTCACAGCTGTCAGGCAGGCGAACAGTGAGTACTTATTTCTTATTTCTTATTGTTGTTGCATTGTCGAGAAGGAACTTGCAAGGAGGCTAAGCATTTCGTTGGACGGTGTACAGATGTAGGATCTTAATTTGAACCAGTTTACTACAGCAGGAAAATAATCCTACAGCAACAGGAAATGTCAATGATTATGTAGATTAAAATTAATTGACATTTTTTGTAGGGGTTGATACATCTTTTGTTAGGGCAAATCAAGTCTGACATTTTAAAGTGGAAATGACAAACTTTACAAGCCTCTTTAAACCTTGAATACACTACAAGTTTGCATTTCCTGCTGTGCAGGAAAATTCTCAGCAACAAAAGAGTGATCAAATTAAGTTCCTGCATCTGTATACCATGTGTGTCCTGTACATATGACTAATACAACTTGAAACTACTGGACTGGCCACTTGTCATTACCAATTAATACTTTTTACCCAGAATTTTACACATCTTGGACATTTACTTTTGCTTTGTGGACGTAATAGGAATGGGAATGACTTTTTTGTGTCTGTGTGAAAATGGACCCGAAGGAGGCCTTGGAAATGAGTGTCACGCCCTGACTCTGAGGACTTGTATTTGTTGAGTCAGGGTGTGTATTTTCTGTGTCGTGCTATGTTGATTGTCTATGGTTGATCTAGAATGTGTAGATCTATGGTGGCCTGAGTGGTTCCCAATCAGAGGCAGCTGTTGCTCGTTGTCTCTGATTGGGGACCATACTTAGGCAGCCTTTTGGCACCTGTTAGTTGTGGGATCTTGTTCCGTGTAAGGTATGTTGTTTGTGTGCTACCTTGGACTTCACGTTTCGTTTGTTGTTTTTGTCGTGTGTTTATTCGCTTAATAAACATGTATGCTTATCACGCTGCGCCTTGGTCCGTCCAGTCTATAAACGATCGTGACAGAAGATCCCACCAAAATAGGACCAAGCAGCGTGTTCAGGAGCAAACGCCGGGAACTAAACAGGAGGTTACGTTAGTAGATGTCCTCCTCGGTTGGGGGAGAATTACGAAGGAGGAGGCCGTCCGCTACCGGAGGGCGATGAATGAGGATGCCCAGGTAGGAGAGGAGAAACGGCGCCAACAGTGCCGACGACGGAGACCCGAGAGGCAACCCCAAGAAAAGTTTACAATGCATGTAGACCTATAATCTCATCATGCATTGTGACAGGTAGGCCTACATTTGCTTCAGCATAGCCTATTCTACAGTAATGTAAAGACCTAAGGTGGTCTAATTTACCCATCTCCATCTGGCTTTCGGGGTCACCTTGTTTTTTTAAGTGTAAAGATGTTTTGTTTTTTATTGCAGCTCGAGAGTTTTAAACAGCCTATCACTCAAATACCGTTGCTTTAAATCAGTGCATGCATGAGCACTCTCTCGGTCTTTCTCACTCTCCATCAACTCCAATCAAATTGCATCCAAAATAGATAATCCTGTTCTAGATTGATATATATATAGCCCTTTACTTTATATACATGTCCTAGCCTACCTCTTTCATGTAATACATTCAATGCAGTATCAGGCTTATATTTAGCTAATTAATAATGGGTTATGCATAATTAGCTTCAAACTTATAACCTCTGTCTCTTGTGCAATACACAACCACATGTGCTCCGCAGGCCTCTCCTTAAAAAATGCTCCTTAGCTCTTGGAGTCCCATTGTTATGAACCCCGTGGCTTTAAACGTCTAGGGTGGATGGACATGAGACCCGTAACATAATTCATGCAAATTATAAGCGTGACATGGAACAGTGAGAACAAAAACTACACAACAACCATAAACTACCGTCAAACATAAAAGGTTTATTGCTGAACACACGGTAAAGGTTTGGAAAAAAGGGCTGAGCAGGACCCAAGAAATGAAACAATAGTGTAAAAAAAACTGTGATGTCACGAGAGGCTGTGTCCTGGAGGGACGTTACATCCCCCTGAGGTGGCTGCAAACCCAGACAGCTATGGCTCCATCTGCTGGTATGGTCGGGAACTCCACCCCTCTATGGCCAATCTTCCCACGCAGCTGAAACAAATGAGGAGCTGATGAGCTGAAGGTTTGGGAAGGGAAGAGACACAGTCTCCAACCTGGGCTCTCTGGAGGACAAGAGTGCTGCACGTCCACTTCCAGGAGGAATATAAGGATTTGGAGATACTTACCTTTGGGGAAATACTCACCTTTGGATATATGCACCGGTGGAAATACGTGTGGGACATTTGGAAGGACGTTTTGCTGGGTTGGCCACTAGCTGCAACGTGGAATACAGTAAGACTGGGGAAAAGTTATTTGAGCGAGTGAGAGTTATGATTTTGGATGTGGAAGAGACATCCCTGAACGGTTAACCCTTAAAGAGCCACAAGAGAACAGAATTGTGTTATACTTTCGTTAGTTTCCCAAGACCTTTAATAAAATCCTTGTTTTGATTGAACCTGGTCTCCTTGCACTACTTGAGCAATCCCGCTGAAAGCTGTGTAGCCTCTCGTGACATCACAGATGGTGGAGAATACGGGCACGCTCAAGCGTTAATAGTGCATGTCAGAGGAGGATACCGAAGGTTTGATCACCCAGTTTTCCAAGTTGGCCGTAGGCTCCCCGCCGACTGAAATGGAGGACATATTGAAAGCCCTTGTTGCTGGCCAGCAAGCCCAGATGCAAGCAAACGTGGCTCTCTTGGAGGAGCAAAAGAAAGCCAACCTTCTGAAGGCAGAGGAATTGCAGTTGCAGAGACAGAGGGTGGTCCAAAATACCCGCCCAATAAAGGCAAGTGACTTTATATCTAAGATGGGAGCTACCGATGACATTGAGGCATACCTGCATGCATTTGAGGCCACGGCCACTAGGGAAGCCTGGCCCAAGCAACAGTGGGTTGGTCTGTTAGCCCCCTTTCTAACCGGGGAATCGCTGAATGCTGTCCGGGACCTGGGCCCTGACCAGGTTACTGACTATGATGCCCTGAAGTCTGAGATCCTCAGCAGATATGGACTCACAAAGTTTGGTATGGCCCAGCGCTTTCACAGCTGGACCTTCCAACCAGACCAACCTCCTCGGGCGCAGATGCATGAACTTGTCCGAATCGCAAGGAAATGGCTGGATCCGCAGAGGAATACAGCAGCGGCGGTGGTGGAGGCCGTTGTGGTGGATCGTTACCTACGCGCCCTGCCTTATGAGGCAAAACGGGTCATCAGTCAACAGGCCTTGACCACGGCTGATCTGACCGTGGAAGCTGTGGAAAAGTACCAGGCCACAGCGGAGATGCTGAATGCTTCCCGAAAAGACCCCAGGAGTGCGGCCCCACCACAAATGGGAAGAACCCGTCCAAAGGACCCCAAGGTCTCGAACCCAGCCACGTCAGGACTTATCCCGGCTCCAGGGGGAGCCAGAAACCAGGCGGGTCCAAGAAGAGTACACCAGGAGGGGGAAACTCGACAGTGTTACCGGTGTGGGGAGATGGGACATATCTCCTGGCAGTGTGGGAAACCAGCCGATGAACCTATGCCCACTGCGGAGTCCTCCAGCTCAGCACCCACACACCGTTTTGCCTCGCTCTTGGGAGTCGTAGATGGCGGCCCAGATCGACCCCCCACCTGCCCGGTAACTGTGAATCACCATGATGTGGAGGCCTTACTGGATTCTGGTAGCCGGGCCACCCTGGTGCGTAAGGATTTGGTGGGCCCAACGTGTCTGACCCCCGGGGAAAGTCCTCCCAGTTTCCTGTGTCCATGGGGACACCAGAGAATACCCCATTACTGAACTTACAATGACCAGCACACGGGGAACCATACACACGACGGCGGGGGTGGTTGATTCCCTCCCCGTCCCTGTCCTAATTGGACGAGACTGCCCAGCCTTTTACCCACTCTGGAGAGAGTCTCAGGAGAGGATAACCCGAGTACCTCGGAAACGGAGAGGCAAGACTCATCCTGGGAAGGCTCCGGTGCAATCCTCCGAATTACTCACTCCCGCCCGGGCTCTGATAGGGATGGCAGGTGCCCAGACCGACACAGAGACGGAGCTACAGAATCTGGACAAAGAACTGTCTGGTCTGAAGGGGACCGCTGAGAGGTATCGTTGGTTAAAGCAACAGTTAGACATGAAGACAGAAGAGTTAGATATCGTCCAGGCTAAACTCCAACAGAGCTCCTTCCATAAGCAACAGGAGGAGCTGGAGAGGCTGCGCAGGACCATCGAGGAGTGTGAGGAGACCCTGCGCAGTAGTAAGGAGGTCCAGAAGAAGGCAGAGGAGAAGTACAAGGTGTTGGAGAACAAGATGAAGAATGCGGAGGCAGAGAGAGAGAAGGAACTGAAAGCTGCTCAACAGAAGCTAAACTCTGCTAAAACCAAGGCTGATGCGTTCAGTAAGAAACTCAAGGAGAGACAACAGGAGGCTGAGTCCCTGGTCCTAGAGGTGGAGGAGTTGAAGAGAGAGCAGGCTGGCAAGCACCACGGCAATGCGGACGCCCTCTCCCGGCGTGATGCCTTCTTCGCTGCCTTTACCCGACGAGGACGTCGGTCCCGAGGAGGGGGATGTGTGATGTCACGAGAGGCTGTGTCCTGGAGGGACGTTACATCCCCCTGAGGTGGCTGCAAACCCAGACAGCTATGGCTCCATCTGCTGGTATGGTCGGGAACTCCACCCCCTCTATGGCCAATCTTCCCACGCAGCTGAAACAAATGAGGAGCTGATGAGCTGAAGGTTTGGGAAGGGAAGAGACACAGTCTCCAACCTGGGCTCTCTGGAGGACAAGAGTGCTGCACGTCCACTTCCAGGAGGAATATAAGGATTTGGAGATACTTACCTTTGGGGAAATACTCACCTTTGGATATATGCACCGGTGGAAATACGTGTGGGACATTTGGAAGGACGTTTTGCTGGGTTGGCCACTAGCTGCAACGTGGAATACAGTAAGACTGGGGAAAAGTTATTTGAGCGAGTGAGAGTTATGATTTTGGATGTGGAAGAGACATCCCTGAACGGTTAACCCTTAAAGAGCCACAAGAGAACAGAATTGTGTTATACTTTCGTTAGTTTCCCAAGACCTTTAATAAAATCCTTGTTTTGATTGAACCTGGTCTCCTTGCACTACTTGAGCAATCCCGCTGAAAGCTGTGTAGCCTCTCGTGACATCACAAAACCTAAACTGATCTTGCCTGCCTCAAGAACCGCTAAGCTACTGCTAATCATACAAAAGTACAGTGGGTGGTCCGCTCAGGTCTTACTAGTGTTTCTAGACAGTTTTCTTCCTACGGGTAATGTACGACCAAGGGCAACTTGCTTAAATTCCCCTTTTCCCAGAAACACACAAAGTTACCAAACAGAGTAACCAGCAAATGAGTACACAAAACACAGGACACTACAGTATCCATACTCAAATACGAAAAGTAGTCTAACAAAGTTACCAAACAGAGGAACCAGCAACTTAGTGAGTAAACAGGACACCACAGTATCCATACTCACATACGGAAATAGTCTCTCACAAAAAACCCAACTGACCGGCTTTTAAACAATGGGATGTGTGATGGAAAAAACAGCTACAGGTGGTGCAATGCAGAGGAATGTTCACTGATTGGTCCACCTTATCAATCAGCAGACACCTCAACGACCACCAATCAGGAACATACAGGACACCTGTGATTAGGGCAGAAGGAGAGGAAAAACACAAAAAGACACAGGATACCTGTATCCGTAACACCCATGCAGGAAAAGCTAGATAAGAATAGCTTGTTTTTTTAGCATTTCTTATACCAATAGACTATTCGAAGAAGGACGCAAGCTCGTTTTTGCTGAATGTTAAATACAGCAGCCAATAGTTTGACAGAAGAGCGAACGCGCGATGGCGGTGGGCAATAGCAGTTATTTATTCAGATCCATAACCATTCAATCTTCGTGAAGAGAAGTGAAAGCCTTCTGCATCTAATTCTAGTCCTTTATTATTCAAGGATGTCATTAGAATGATGAAGATATGGACAACGAAACATATTTAATTTAACTGTTGAAAGCGAGGAAGGACTGAAGCAACAAAAGAGAGAGAAAGAGGAGGTAGGCTAATACCATCACCACCTGATATGGCAACTGCTCGGCATCTGACCGTAAGGCGCTACACAGAGGGTAGTTTGTATGGCCCAGTACATCACTGGGGCCAAGCTTCCTGCCATCCAAGACCTACACTACCAGTCAAAAGTTTGGACACACCTACTCATTCAAGGGTTTTTCTTTATTTTTTTCTATTTTTTACATTGTAGAATAATAGTGAAGACATCAAAACTAAGAAATAACACATATGGAATCATGTAGTAACCACCCAAAAAACTTTGGGAGCTCACTGTATGTGTGTGTAATAATATTTCACGTAATACTATTATTATTATTATTAGTGTGTGCGTGTATGTGTGTGTGTGTTTTCACAAGCCGCGCATTGGAAGATTTGTAAATCCATTGTGAAAGGCTATGAAGTTTGCGAAGCAAATTATTCAGATGAAATGTATCCATATATTAGTCTTTTAGAGCCATATATCAGTTGTAAATACATCGGTCTATGGCTGAGCTGAGTTGAGCAGTATGTTAATTTTACAGATGATATGATATATGCCGCCATCAGAGGCTATCGCTTGTGTATTTTGGGTACATTGGTATCTACATTTGGTGATTTTTTTTTTTCAATTTTTGTTAATAGCTTACAGTATGTTTGTTGGAGCGATCTGTAATATTGTGAACTTGGGCTTCGTGAAGGTTTATTTGTGAGTAAATCTGGCTTCGATAATAGCCAGTGTTTACCCAGTCACCGACCTCACAGCACGTCACTGTAGCATGTTAATCACTGTGATTAGCTTGTAATCACTGTTAAATCGACAACCATGAGAGTTCAATACAGAGGAGGATAGACTAATCTTATTTTGACCTGACAGAGAAAATATACATTGTATGTGTTCATTTGTTGTTACTTCTAGACAGTCGTCCATTCCCTCTTCCTTCCTTTTCTCTCTTATCCTCACATCACAGATCTTCTCAGTCCATGGACTGATTACTTTACAGCCTGTCAACTTGAGTGTTACTGGTTGAAATTCCTTTAATTTAGCAGTATGGGAAAGTTCTACACACTATGCGTAGAAGATATATGATTAAAGGGGTTAGGTATGTTCAATTACACTGTGATTAAGATGTCTTGCTCTAAATGTTATTAATCATTTGCAAAGATTGACTACATTGTAGAAATTGCTGCTAATTATGTAAAGTGTTTAACAACATAATCACAATTCAGTGTTTACCAAATGTTATTTATCAATTAGAGCAGAAACAATCCAGCAAGCATTTCTAATCACTTGAGAATGATAAGCATGTGTTTAGTCATATTCCCCCAAAAGTTAGGCTAATGAGCATTACTGTTCCTTTCCCAACAGGTGAGGAGTAAGAAGTCATCTGGTCACAGCTGGCTCTATGCAGGGCCAGACAAGGGGAGAGATGGTGAATGTCTGAGGGTAGGGTGCTTGGACACTTGGCTCTAGAGATTAGGGGGTGTTTGGAGGAGCCCATACTTGGTATTCTGGCCACATCTCTGCCTGCCAGCTAGGAGAGTCTTACTCACCTGCTGATGCACAAGGGCCAGTGTCGCCTGTCACCCCGGTGCAGCTCTACAGTCGTGGTGAAAAGTTTTTAGAATTACACAAATACTAATTTTCACAAAGTCTGCTGCCTCAGTTTTGATGATGGCAATTTGCTTATACTCCAGAATGTCATGAAGAGTGATCAGATGAATTACAATTAATTGCAAAGTCCCTCTTTGACATGAAAATGAACTTAATCCCCCAAAACATTTCCACCGCATTTCAGCCCTGCCACAAAAGGACCAGCTGCCATCATGTCAGTGATTCTCTCGTTAACACAGGTGAGAGTGTTGACGAGGACAAGGCTGGAGATCACTCTGTCATGCTGATTGAGTTAGAATAACAGACTGGAAGCTTTAAAAGGAGGGTGGTGCTTGAAATCATTATTCTTCCTCTGTTAACCGTGGTTACCTGCAAGGAAACACGTGCCGTCATCATTGCTTTGCACAAAAAGGGCTTCAAAGGCAAGGATATTGCTGCTAGTAAGATTGCACCTAAATCAACCACTCAGGGCGCCCAAGAAAGTCCAGCAAGCACCAGGACCGTCTCCTAAAATTGATTCAGCTGCGGGATCGGGGCACCACCAGTGCAGAGCTTGCTCAGGAATGGCAGCAGGCAGGTGTGAATGCATCTGCATGCACAGTGAGGCGAAGACTTTTGGAGGATGGCCTGGTGTCAAGAAGGGCAGCAAAGTAGCCACTTCTCTCCAGGAAAAACATCAGGGACAGACTGATATTCTGCAAAAGGTACAGGGATTGGACTGCTGAGGACTGGGGTAAAGTCATTTTCTCTGATGAATCCCCTTTCTGATTGTTTGGGGCATCCGGAAAACACCTTGTCCGGAGAAGACAAGGTGAGCGCTACCATCAGTCCCGTGTCATGCCAATAGTAAATCATCCTGAGACCATTCATGTGTGGGGTTGCTTCTCAGCCAAGGGAGTGGGCTCACTCACAATTTTGCCTAAGAACACAGCCATGAATAAAGAATGGTACCAACACATCGTCTGAAAGCCATCCAACCAAGAACAGTCTGGTGATGACTAATGCCTTTTCCAGCATGATGGAGAACCTTGCCATAAGGCAAAAGTGATAACTAAGTGGCTCGGGGAACAAAACATCAACATTTTGGGTCCATGGCCAGGAAACACCCCAGACCTTAATCCCATTGAGAACTTGTGGTCGATCCTCAAGAGGCGGGTGGACAAACAAAACCCCACAAATTCTGAAAAACTCCAAGCATTGATTATGCAAGAATGGGCTGCCATCAGTCAGGATGTGACCCAGAAGTTAATTGAGAGCATGCCAGGGCGGATTGCAGATGTCATGAAAAAGAAGGGTCAACACTGCAAATATTGACTCTTTGCATAAACTTAATGTAATTGTCAATAAAAGCCTCTGACACTTATGGAATGCTTGTAATTATACTTCAGTATACCATAGTAACATCTGACAAAAATATCTCATAACACTGAAGCAGCGAACTTTGTGAAGACCAATACTTGTGTCACTCTCAAAACTTTTGACCATGACTGTATGTGATTTAGTCAAAGGACTAAAGGTTTTGTATCAACCCATTAAATATCCACTTACTTTTAGTAATGCAGCTATAGGAGTATTCTAGTACTGTATACTACGTTGTATAGATAGATAAAGAGATGGATGGATGGATAGATGGATAGATTGATAGAGTATTATTGGTAGTGACTGATGTTGCAGTTGTGACTACAGTAGTAGAATTAGTACTGACTGCAGTACAGTTGTAGGCTAGTAGTAACTGTAGGACAATGGAAGTATGCTTGCGGAAAAACACACAATACAGATCTGTTTTTTAAGGTAGACTCAGCAATATGACGTAGATGCAGAAAGTAAACAGCATACAACTAAGAGCGGGGATGTGTGACGCTCAACTTCTCCGCTGTTTTGGTGCTCTGGCTACCATGCTGTAAATAGCGTGAAGCGAACCAGTGCACATGCGCAGATACTGTGTGTGACTGTGAGAGCTCATCTCAATATCTGCAGTGCTACTTGTGGCAACGTCATTACACTGAGTCTACCTTTAATAGTGATATCTGTAGATCATCTGTGGAAGAAGAAGTAAACCAGCCACAAGTCCATAATCATTCATAATCTGTCATGTGTGGTTTCCCCAGTTGTCATCTTTCGGGAGCCAGGTGCTCTTGTGCAGCACGCCTTGCTTTTCTGTACCTTAAAGTTTAGGATGGATGTATAGATGGATGCATGGATGAAGGTATTAAAGCATAAAAGGTATATATAAACACACAAACACACACTTATGAATCGTGAGGATTGTCTTTCACGTGTGGTTTCATCAGTTGTCATCGTTCTGGAGCCAGGTGCCCTCGTCCAGCACGTCCGTGCTCTCCAGTAATTTTGCCTTGTAGCGCTGGTCCCCTCTGTCCTCCCCGAAGTCCCACACCTCCAGAAACATTGTCTCCTTGGCAAGGGCGGGGCTGAGGTGATTGGCTCGTGAAGTCGGCTGAGAATGCCCTTATAAAAAAATATACTAAATCACGTGAAAAAAATCACGTGAAATAAACTTGTTAATTTTTTACCTAATTTTCCTTCAAAAAATCTCTGTGAATATACAGTGGGGAGAACAAGTATTTGATACACTGCCAATTTTGCAGGTTTTCTTACTTACAAAGCATGTAGAGGTCTATAATTCTTATCACTTCAACTGTGAAAGACGGAATCTAAAACAAAAATCCAGAAAATCACATTGTATGATTTTTAAGTAATTAATTTGCATTTTATTGCATGACATAAGTATTTGATCACCTACCAACCAGTAAGAATTCTGGCTCTCACAGACCTGATAGTTTTTCTTTAAGAAGCCCTCCTGTTCTCCACTCATTACCTGTATTAACTGCACCTGTTTGAACTCGTTACCTGTATAAAAGACACCTGTCCACACACTCAATCAAACAGACTCCAACCTCTCCACAATGGCCAAGACCAGAGAGCTGTGTATGGACATCAGGGATAAAATTGACGGTCAATCACCCTCGGTCTGGGGCTCCATGCAAGATCTCACCTCGTGGGGCATCAATGATCATGAAGAAGGTGAGGGATCAGCCCAGAACTACACGGCAGGACCTGGTCAATGACCTGAATATAGCTGGGACCACAGTCTCAAATAAAACCATTAGTAACACACTACGCCGTCATGGATTAAAATCCTGCAGCGCACGCAAGGTCCCCCTGCTCAAGCCAGCGCATGTCCAGGCCCGTCGGAAGTTTGCCAATGACCATCTGGATGATCCAGAGGAGGAATGGGAGAAGGTCATGTGGTCTGATGAGACAAAAATAGAGCTTTTTGGTCTAAACTCCACTCGCCGTGTTTGGAGGAAGAAGAAGGATGAGTACAACCCCAAGAACACCATCCCAACCGTGAAGCGTGAAGGTGGAAACGTCATTCTTTGGGAATGCTTTTCTGCAAAGGGGACAGGACAAGGCACCGTATTGAGGGGAGGATGGATGGGGCCATGTATCGCGAGATCTTGGCCAACAACCTCCTTCCCTCAGTAAGAGCATTGAAGATGGGTCGTGGCTGGGTCTTCCAGCATGACAACGACCCGAAACACACAGCCAGGGCAACTAAGGAGTGGCTCTGTAAGAAGCATCTCAAGGTCCTGGAGTGGCCTAGCCAGTCTCCAGACCTGAACCCAATAGAAAATCTTTGGAGGGAGCTGAAAGTCCGTATTGCCCAGCGACAGCCCCGAAACCTGAAGGATCTGGAGAAGGTCTGTATGGAGGAGTGGGCCAAAATCCCTGCTGCAGTGTGTGCAAACCAGGTCAAGACCTACAGGAAACGTATGATCTCTGTAATTGCAAACAAAGGTTTCTGTACCAAATATTAAGTTCTGCTTTTCTGATGTATCAAATACTTATGTCATGCAATAAAATGCAAATTAATTACTTAAAAATCATACAATTTTGCAGGTTTTCCTACTTACAAAGCATGTAGAGGTCTGTAATTTTTATCATAGGTACACTTCAACTGTGAGAGACGGAATCTAAAATTAAAATGTATCAAATACTTGTTCTCCCCACTGTATGTGTACAAAAAATAAATCCAGCTACATCTGGTCTCCCATTTAGGGACCGACCCTGCCTAGCTTCAGAGGCAAACCAGCAGTGGGATGCAAGGTGCTATGTTGCTAGAATGAATGTGCCAAAACTAAAGAGCGAGATACCTGCCGAAAGATTTAACGTATGTATCGTTAGGATCGTAAGAAAAGCCATGCGTGAAACATGAAACGTAAACGTAAAATTGCATCTGTGAACATACAAACACCATGTTACGATTACGGACTGACCTTTTAGGCTTGAACAAATCTTATGTTGCAATTCTGACGTACAATAACACCTTTCAGAGTTTTGGCAGTTTAATCTCTGTCACGATCGTTGAAAGGAGTGGACCAATGCGCAGCGTGGAATGCGAACATCTTTATTTAATACACACCACACGAACAAAAACAACAAAACAATACGTGAAGTCCTTGGGTACATACACAAACCATACACGGAACAAGATCCCACAAACACAAACGGCTGCCTAAGTATGGTTCTCAATCAGACAACAAGCAACAGCTGATTCTCATTGCCTCTGATTGAGAACCACCCCGGCCAACATAGAAAAACAATGAACTAGATCCTGAACATAGAAACACAAAACATAGACTCTACACACCCTGGCTCAACATAACAGAGTCCCCAGAGCCAGGGCGTGACAGTACCACCCCCCCAAAGGCGCGGACTGCGACCGCGCCAAACATAAACCGAACAGGGGAGGCCGGGCACGGGCTGTGCCGGACTGACGACACGCACCCCAGGCTTGGTGCGGGAAGCAGGAATGGGCCGGACCGGGCTGACGACGCGCACCCCTGGCTTGGTGCGGGGAGCAGGAACGGGCCGGACAGGGCTGACCATGCGCACCACAGTCTTGGTGCGGGGAGCAGGAATGGGCCGGACCGGGCTGACGACGCGCACCATTGGCTTGGTGCGGGGAGCAGGAACAGGCCGGGCCGGTTGGCGACGCGCACCATTGGCTTGGTGCGGGGAGCAGGAACAGGCCGGGCCGGGCTGGCGACGCGCACCATAGGCTTGGTGCGGGGAGCAGGAACAGGCCGGGCCGGGCTGGTGACGCACACCATTGGCTTGGTGCGAGGGGCAGGAACAGGCCGGGCCGGGCTGGCGAAGCGCACCATTGGCTTGGTGCGAGGGGCAGGAACAGGCCGGACCGGGCTGGCGACGCGCACCATTGGCTTGGTGCGAGGGGCAGGAACAGGCCGGACCGGGCTGGCGACGTGCACCATAGGCTTGGTGCGAGGGGCAGGAACAGGCCGGACCGGGCTGGCGACGCGCATCACAGGCTTGGTGCGAGGGACAGGAACAGGCCGGACCGGGCTGGCGACGCGCATCACAGGCTTGGTGCGAGGGACAGGAACAGGCCGGACCGCACTGGGAACACACACCACTGGCCTTCCACGGGGATCAGGAACGGGCCGGACCGGACTGGCAACACACCTCAGTACCTCTCGCCGTGCCTCTACACTTTCCTTCCCTCTACTCACAAATGGCTCCCGTAACCCGGTGGCCTTCTCTCTTTGTCCACTAACTCGCCCTTTTTCTGCCTCCAGCAGCCCCGTCGCCCATGCCATGTGCCCTCCCCCTAAACATTTATTGGGGGTGCCTCTCGTCTGTCCGACGACGACACTGTTGGCGCCGTACCTCCTCTCTCGCCAGGGCTTTAACCCTTGCCCATGGTCCTCTGCCCTCGAACATGTCCTCCCAGGACCACCATTGGCCCACGTGGGCCATTGCCAACTTCTCCAGTCCCTACCCGTCGTTTGCTCCGACATACGCTGCTTGGTCCAGTTTTGGTGGGATCTTCTGTCACGATCGTTGAAAGGAGTGGACCAATGCGCAGCGTGGAATGTGAACATCTTTATTTAATATACACCACACGAACAAAAACAACAAAACGATACGTGAAGTCCTTGGGTACATACACAAACCATACACGGAACAAGATCCCACAAACACAAATGCCCAAACGGCTGCCTAAGTATGGTTCTCAATCAGAGACAACAAGCAACAGCTGATTCTCGTTGGCTCTGATTGAGAACCACCCCGGCCAACATAGAAACACAATGAACTAGATCCTGAACATAGAAACACAAAACATAGACTCTACACACCCTGGCTCAACATAACAGAGTCCCCAGAGCCAGGGCGTGACAATCTCACCAACAAAAAAAACACCAAATGGTCTATGAGGTGTGCTACGAGAACAAGCATAACACAGTATAAAAACCAGAAGTCAGGGAAACCGGAAAGAGGTATCCTGCACATTTTCAAGTTAAAAGTCTCCATTCTCTATTACTCAGTTGAGTTTACTTCACACTTAGGTAGCTAATGTAATGGATTTGTTTGCCAGTGCAAGTCTATATAGCACTAGCTGTGAAGTTTAAGTCCGCTAGTTGTATCTCTACAGCATGGGCATCCCCATGCATGCACCTTGTAAAAATATGTTAATTGTTAAAAAATAATTTTATATTGCCCCATCCCATTCTCTGGGCTCTGTCTGCAATGATAACAAGTAGTATCTACCAGGAATAATGAAACATATAATAATAATAATAATAATAATAATAATAATAATAATAATAATAATAATAATAGATGTTTGGTGAATCTATGAATTATGTATCACCACTGGAGTCTTTGCCACTCAAAATATGTTTTTTATAGAATATTTTGATATCAAATCAAATTTTTAAAAATTGTCACGTTCGCCAAATGCAGCAGGTAAAATGCTTACTTACAAGCCCTTAACCAGCAATGCAGTTTTAATAAAAATACGAGTTAAGAACAATATTTACTAAACTAACTAAAGTAAAAAATAAAAGCAATAAAATAACAATAACGAGGCTATATACAGGGGGTACAGGTACCGAGTCAATGTTCGGGGGTACAGGTTAGTCGAGGTAATTGAGGTAATATGTACATGTAGGTAGGGGTAAAGTGACAATGCATTGATAATAGATCATAAACAGCGAGTAGCAGCAGCATAGAAAAAAAGAGGGGGGTCAATGCAAATGGTCCGGGTAGCCATTTGAATAGCTGTTCAGCAGTCTTATGGCTTTGTGGTTGAAGCTGTTAAGAAGCCTTTTGGACCTAGACTTGGCACTCCGGTACCGCTTGCCGTGCGGTAACAGAGAGAACAGTCTATGACTAGGGTGGCTGGAGACTTTGGCAATTTTTAGGGCCTTCCTCTGACAACGCCTGGTATAGAGGTGCTGGATGGCAGGAAGCCTGGCCCCAGTGATGTACTGGGCCATACGCACTACCCTTTGTAGCGCCAGGCGGTCAGAGGCCGAGCAGTTGCCATACCAGGCGGTGATGCATCCAGTCAGGACGCTCTCGACGATGCAGCTGTATAACTTTTTGAGGATCTGAGGATCCATGCCAAATCTTTCCAGTCTCCTTTGGGGGAATAGGCGTTGTTGTGCCCTCTTCACGTCTGGCTTGGTGTGTTTGTACCATGATAGTTTGTTGGTGATGTGGACACCAAGGAACTTCAAGCTCTCAACCCGCTCCACCACAGCCCCGTCGATGAGAATGGGAGCGTGCTCGGCCCTCCTTTTCCTGTAGTCCATGATAATCTCCTTTGTCTTGATCACGTTGAGGGAGAGGTTGTTGTCTCTGACCTCCTCCCTATAGGCTGTCTCATCATTGTCTGTGATCAGGCCTACCATCGTTGTCTCGTCGGCAAACTTAATGATGGTGTTGCAGTCATGCTAGTCCAGGATCCAGTTGCAGAGGGAGGTGTTTAGTCCAAGGGTCCTTAGCTTAGTGATGAGCTTTGAGGGCACTATGGTGTTGAACGCTGAGCTGTAGTCAATAAACAGCATTCTCACGTAGGTGTTCCTTTTGTCCAAGTGGGAAAGGGCAGTGTTGAGTGCAATAGAGATTGCGTCATCTGTGGATCTGTTGGGGCGTTATGCAAATTGCAGTGTGTCTAGGGTTTCTGGGATGATATTGTTGATGTGAGCCATGACCAGCCTTTCAAAGCACTTCATGGCTACAGACGTGAGTGCTACGGGTAGGTAGTCATTTAGGCAGGTTACCTTTGTGTTCTTGGTCACAGGGACTATGGTGGTCTGCTTAAAACATGTACAGTGCCTTGCAAAAGTACTCATCCCCTTGGCGTTTTTCCTATTTTGTTGCATTACAACCTGTAATTTAAATGGATTTTTTATTTGAATTTCATGTAAAGGACATACACAAAATAGTCCAAATTGGTGAAGTGAAATTTAAAAAATAACTTGTTTCAAACAATTCTAAAAAATAAATAACAGAAAAGTGGTGCGTGCATATGTATTCACCCCCTTTGCTATGAAGCCCCTAAATAAGATCTGGTGCAATCAATTACCTTTAGAAGTCACATAATTAGTTAAATAAAGTCCACCTGTGTGCAATCTAAGTGTCACATGATCTCAGTATATATACACACCTGTTCTGAAAGGCCCCAGAGTCTATAACACCACTAGGCAAGGGGCACCACCAAGCAAGCGGCACAATGAAGACCAAGGAGCTCTCCAAACAGGTCAAGGACAAAGTTGTGGAGAAGAACAGATCAGGGTTGGGTTATAAAAAAATATCAGAAACTTTGAACATCCCAAGGAGCACCATTAAATCCATTATTAAAAAATTTAAAGAATATGTCACCACAACAAACCTGCCAAGAGAGGGCTATCCCCCAAAACTCACGGACCAGGCAAGGAGGGCATTAATCAGAGAGGCAACAAAGAGACCAAATATAACACTGAAGGAGCTGCAAAGCTCCACATCGGAGATTGGAGTATCTGTCCATAGGACCACTTTAAGCTGTACACTCCACAGAGCTGGGCTTTATGGAAGAGTGGCCAGAAAAGAAGGTAAATTCTTGAGGGAAACCTGTTTCAGTCTTCCAGAGATTTGAGACTGGGAAGGAGGTTCACCTTCCAGCAGGACAATGACCCTAAGCATACTGCTAAAGGTACACTCTAGTGGTTTAAGGGGAAACATTTAAATGTCTTGGAATGGCCTAGTCAAATCCAATTGAGAATCTGTGGTATGACTTAAAGATTGCTGTACACCTGTGGAACCCATCCAACTTGAAGGAGATGGAGCAGTTTTGCCTTGAAGAATGGGCAGAAATCCCTGTGGCTAGATGTGCCTAGCTTATAGAGCCATACCCCAATAGACTTGCAGCTGTAATTGCTGCAAAAGGTGGCTCTACAAAGTTTTGACTTTGGGGGGGTGAATAGTTATGCACATTCAAGTTTTCTGTTTTTTTGTCTTATTTCTTGTTTGTTTCACAATAAAAAATATGTTGCATCTTCAAAGTGGTAGGCATGTTGTGTAAATCAAATGATACAAACCCCCAAAAAATCAATTTTAATTCCAGGTTGTATGGCAAGAAATAGGAAAAATGCCAAGGGGGGTGAATACTTTCGCAAGCCACTGTATGTATTACAGACTCGGCCAGGAACAGGGTGAAAATGTCAGTGAAGACACTTGCCTGTTGGTCAGCGCATGCTCGGAGTACACGTCCTGGTAATCCGTCTGGCCCTGCGGCCTTGTGAATGTTGACCTGTTTAAAGGTCTTTCTCACATCGGCTATGGCAAGTGTGATCACATAGTCATTTGGATCAGCTGGTACTCTCATGCATGCTTCAGTGTTTCTTGCCTCGAAGCACGCATAGAAGTAATTTAAGTCGTCTGGTAGGCTCGCGTCACTGGGCAGCTCGCGGCTTCCCTTTGTAGTCCATAATAGTTTGCAAGCACTGCTACATCCGACAAGCGTCAGAGCCGGTGTAGTAGGATTCAATCTTAGTCATGTATTTATGCTTTGCCTGTTTGATGGTTCATTTGGGATTTCTTATAAGCGTCCGGGTTAGAGTTCCGCTCCTTGAAAGCGGCAGCTCTACCCTTTAGCTCAGTGCTGATGTTGTCTGTAATCTATGGCTTCAGGTTGGGGTATGTACGTACGGTCACTGTGTGGACAACGTCATCGATGCACTTATTGACGAAGCCGGTGACTGATGTGGTATACTCCTCAATGCCATCAGATGAGTCCCGTAACATATTCCAGTCTGTGCTAGCAAAACAGTCCTGTAACTTAGCATCTGCGA
Organism: Coregonus clupeaformis; assembly: GCF_020615455.1. NCBI lineage: Eukaryota > Metazoa > Chordata > Actinopteri > Salmoniformes > Salmonidae > Coregonus > Coregonus clupeaformis. The sequence goes on from NC_059192.1 coordinate 60,593,602, forward strand.
CATCTGACCATTTCTGTATTGAACTGTGTGTTGAGCAAAGATGGTCTAGAGTTTTTTTTCCCCCTCTTGTTGCACGTGTAACATGCTGGTATAAATGAGGTAAAACGAATTTAAGTTTTCCTGCATTAAAGTCACTGACTACTAGGAGCGCCGCCTCTGGATGAGCATTTTCTTGTTTGCTTATGGCTTTATACAGCTCGTTGAGTCTGGTCTTAGTGCCAGCATTGGTTTGTGGTGGTAAATAGACAGCTACGAAAAATATAGATGAAAACTCTCTTGGTATATAGTGTGGTCTACTGCTTATCATGAGATACTCTACCTCAGGCGAGCAAAACCTAGAGACTTCCTTAATATTTGATTTCGCGCACCAGCTGTTATTGACAAATAGACACAGACCGTCACCCCTTGTCTTACCGGAGGCAGCTGTTCTGTCTTGCCGATGCACGGAAAAACCAGCCATATGTATATTATCCATGTGGTCATTCAGCCACAACTTGGTAAAACATAAGATATTACAGTTTTTAATGTCTTGTTTGTATGATAGTCTTGAACGGAGCTCATCCAGTTTATTCTCCAATGATTGCACGTTGGCCAATAGCATGGATGGCAGAGTATTTATTTCATCACTCAAAATCTTGCCAAAGCATATTCTGTAGCATGGGTTAATATGAATTAAAAATAATTTGACATGATTTATATGAATCGGGTCATGAACATATGGACTTTGAAATGAACAAGGGAGAGGGTAAACGTAGGCTACTGTAAGTGTGGCATAAGCTTATTCACACACTTCAGAGTAACTCTGTTGCAGTGGTTTTAGGTAGCCTCCATTTAGTCTATTCCCTCCATCACAACACTGCTGCCCAGTTGAAGAGCTTGTGATCTCCATGCAGCACCACCGCACCATGTGCCTTTGGAAAAGCACCTCTCAGCCTCAGAAGATGCCCTACTGGAGGCATGCAGCCGTAGAGTCATTATACCCTAATGTAGGCTTATTTGCCTACTAGCCAAATAAAGTGAAGAGCATGCATGATGCGTGCAACTCGTCATTCCAACATATTTTAACATTTAATTCATCCTTCATTCAGTTCAGTCAATCAGTATGTCATCAATTCAGTCATTTGTCTGAGTTACAATATGAACTAAATCAAAGAGAATAGAACAGTCTTATCCATTTCTTCATTGAAATCCATGTGTGTATTCAAAATTATCTAAACTTTAATTATCACTTTAATAATGAAATGTTTAATTTAGGCCTATCCAAATAAAGAAAATAGGCCTTCAACTTGTAGGCATTGCAATTTAGCCTCATCTTGTGTACTGGTGTCTTGCGGAATAATTTTAGAACTCTATTTATGTTGTATAACTTTTTATTTTAGGGCTCCCGTAAAAAAAAGACCCTAGCTCACAGGCCTCTAAATATAGCCTCTAAATAAAAAATTTACAAAATATTTGAAGAAGCATGTACAGTGGCTGATAGGGAAAATAGATCTGGCAATAAGTATAGGCTATAGATAGTCTTGACCATTTGGGACCCCTTGGCTAATTCACTCAGAACAGGTTATAACCAAGACTTAATCAATATTTTGTTTTGTCTCATTTATTGACATTGATATACCCTCTACGCAGGGACGGCTTGTTCAATAGGGCGATATGGGCGACGCACTGCCAAACGGGAAAAGGAAGGGATTTTTTTTCTAATCAATTATATCACGGCAACAGCAGTTATCAGTGTTCACGTCTGATCTGCCAGCCACTAAATGTCAAATCAGGCTAAAGTCGTGCTTCAAATGGCCCCGCCCGTTTTTGGGGCGATTTCAGTCAAGTTGAAAATCGCCCAGAAGTCTCTCATAGCCTGTCATGTAAAATCTATTTTTTTCACATTTCAAAGCTTTCAATACATTCTCTATGGGTGTCTGTGGGCTTGCACTTACGTGCTTTCGTCATACGTGACGTAACGTTGAACGTAACTAAGACAATGGCGGCTACCAGCGTCTCTGTTGCGACCTGCAGTGCGGCGTTATTTTATGTTTTTAATTTGTAGACTTAGTTTACAAACATTCTGCCAACCATGGATTTCCAGTGGTTGGTTTTGGACTGATCTTGTTGATCGTGTACATACCCGCTACGAACGGACTAAATAATGAAAACGCTGCTGGCAGCTGAATCCCAATACAGCTGGGAGACTTGGCTGGATGAGTCCCGGACAGAGAAGTGGAGCCGGCCACCTTCACCCTGGTCAGAGCGGACCGCGATCCTGGTAAGAGAGCGACTCTGTACCCCGACATTGAACTGCTTTCTGTGTCATTGCGACCTTACTATCAATTCAATTCAATTTAAGGGCTTTATTGGCATGGGAAACGTGTGTTAACATTGCCAAAGCAAGGGAAGTAGATAGTAAACAAAAGTGAAATAAACAATAAATATTAACAGTAAACATTACACTCAGAAGTTTCAAAAGAATAAAGACATTTCAAATGTCATATTATGTATATATACAGTGTTGTTACAATGTGCAAATAGTTAAAGTACAAATGGGAAAATAAATAAACATAAATATGGGTTGTATTTACAATGGTGTTTGTTCTTCACTGGTTGCCCTTTTCTTGTGGCAACAGGTCACAAATCTTGCAGCTGTGATGGCACACTGTGGTTTTTCACCCAGTAGATAAGGGAGTTTATCAAAATTGGGTTTGTTTTCGAATTCTTTGTGGATCGCTGTAATCTGAGGGAAATATGTGTCTCTAATATGGTCATACATTTGGCAGGAGGTTAGGAAGTGCAGCTCAGTTTCCACCTCATTTTGTGGGCAGTGTGCACATAGCCTGTCTTCTCTTGAGAGCCAGGTCTGCCTACGGCGGCCTTTCTCAATAGCAAGGCTATGGTCACTGAGTCTGTACATAGTCAAAGCTTTCCTTAAGTTTGGGTCAGTCACAGTGGTCAGGTATTCTGCCACTGTGTACTCTCTGTTTAGGGCCAAATAGCATTCTAGTTTGCTCTGTTTTTTTGTTTGTTCTTTCCAATGTGTCAAGTAATTCTCTTTTTGTTTTCTCATGATTTGGTTGGGTCTAATTGTGTTGTTGTTGTTGTTGTTGTTGTCCTGGGGCTGTGTGGGGTCTGTTTGTGTTTGTGAACAGAGGCCCAGGACAAGCTTACTTAGGGGACTCTTCTCCAAGTTCATCTCTCTGTAGGTGATGGCTTTGTTATGGAAGGTTTGGGAATCGCTTCCTTTTAAGTGGTTACTATCTGCCCCGTGAGTTCCCCCAATTGTTTGTTACCGTTGTGTACTGTTGATAATCACAAGTTTACTGGAGAACTGAGACCAAGTAGAGACTTTGGACAGGGTGGATATGGTATAATAAAGGCAGTTTATTCAGAGGTAAAGATATCTGGAATCGCGTGCACGGACTCGTGCACGTGTGTAGGTCACCTAAATCATCAGAAAAATTGCCCCTCCTGAGAATTTTTTCAGGAGCCGCCACTGCCTCTACGTGATGGGGTTGTGCAACACAAATGGCTTTAACAAGCCAACGTACAGAGTGGAATTCAGTAATACAACATTCATAATGCCTAATATAAGGCCAACAGTCCGTGCTACCAAATACTGGAAAAAGTGTGATTCATTAGGTTACATGATCACCATAGTAGCCCCACACAGCTATAAAAATAAATTCTGCAATTATATAGCCATTAAATAACACACAACAGCATGGCATATTTAGATAGTGGAAAAGGCCTATCCTAAATCATATTTACTTTCTATTTTGCAGCTCAGGCAGTTATTCTAGACAAGGCTCTACTGTGTCTATCATTCTCACACAAGTCATTTGCTGAAGGTCCAAGCCTCCATCTACTGGTATAACGTTGTTATTGACTGCAGTTCTAAAACAAGCTGCAAAGCAACTCTAACGTCTGGGCTAGAGTTGCTTGATTGACTAGCTAACTTCGACTGGCTACGTTCAGTTCATGTAATTTGCCGATGCTACATTACTGACAAAAGTTTGTACATATAAAAAAGATCTGTAACTGAGTAAAGGGAGAAGTAAAGTAAGAATCTACTTTCCGAGACAGCTCCATAACACCATGGCTTTACTAAATTCTACGGGGACGTCAGGTTATGGGAAAAAAAGTATGGGAACTGTAAAAATGGCACAAAAGTAACTCACTCAGAGCAGGTGTGTCAACTCATTCCACGGAGGGCTGAGTGTCTGCAGGTTTTAGTTTTTTCCTTTCAATTCAGACCTAGACGACCAGGTGAGGGGAATTCCTTTTGTGACATTAATTCATCAATTAAGTACAAGGGAGGAGCGAAAACCTGCAGACACTCGGCTCTCTGTGGAATGAGTTTGACACGTGCATTAGAGGATTGCACCATATAATAACACTATTACTCTATAAAAGGTGTTTAAAGCGGCAAACCTTAATTGAAACATTAACAAAGTGTTCTTCCCGACATAGTTTCGGTAAAAACCAGAGGGATGGGCCTGTAGAAATGTAACCACTCTCAAATTCATAGACTATGCTATGGATGTAAGGACTGACCATCCAGTTTTAACCATGGTTTTAGTGTTTGTTTACATCTACTTTGTTTAGAAACTTTGCAGTAAATGTGGAGTTTTCTTAAATGTGAAATGGCAAATTAGATTTTTACTTGAAATTGAATGTTCACATGTGAAAAACATTCAATGCAAATAGTCCGGGTGGCCATTTGATTAATTGTTCAGCAGTCTTATGGCTTGCCGTGCGGTAGCAGTGAAAACAGTCTATGACTTGGGTGACTGGAGTCTTTGACAATTTGTTGGGCCTTCCTCTGACACCGCCTAGTATATAGGTCCTGGATGGCAGGAAGATTGGCCACAGTGATGTACTGGGCCGTACGCACTACCCTCTGTAGCACCTTACGGTTGGATGCCGAGCAGTTGCCATACCAGGCGGTGATGCAACCGGTCAGGATGCTCTCGATGGTGCAGCTGTATAACTTTTTGAGGATCTGGGGACCCATGCCAATACTTTTCAGTCTTCTGAGGGGGAAAATACTTTCTTGGTGTGTTTGGACCATGATAGTTTGTTGGTGATGTGGACACCAAGGAACTTGAAACACTCAACCCGCTCCACTACAGCCCGTCGATGTGAATGGGGGCGTGTTCTGCCCTCCTTTTGCTGTGGTCCACAATCATCTCCTTTGTCTTGCTCACCTTGAGGGAGAGGTTGTTGTCCTGGCAACACACTGCCAGGTCTCTGACCTCCTCCCTATAGGCGGTCTCATCGTTGTCTGTGATCAGGCCTACCACTGTTGTGTCGTCAGCAAACTTAATGATGGTGTTGGAGTCGTACTTGGCCACGCAGTCGTGGGTGAACAGGGAGTACAGGAGGGGACTAAGCACGCACCCCTGAGGGGCCCCTGTGTTGAGGATCAGCGTGGCAGGTTTGTTGTTACCTACCCTTACCACCTGGGGGCGGCCCATCAGGAAGTCCAGGATCCATTTGCAGAGGGAGGTGTTTAGTCCCAGGGTCCTTAGCTTAGTGATGAGCTTTGTGGGCGCTAAGGTGTTGAACGCTGAGCTGTAGTCAATTAACAGCATTGTCAATTAAGGGCAATGTGGAGTGCGATTGAGATTGCATCATCTCACGTGAAATATAAGCTCAACATGTGAAAACAGATGTGTTTTTTTTGTAAGGGTGGTGTCGCTGACTGCTGCCTCACAGGCATATCAGGTTCTTCTACACACACATCCTTACATAACACCTTGTTCCTTGCCTGTTCCTTGCCTGGTTCCATACTGTATATGCTGTAGCCAACTCGTTGTACAGTATGGGACCAGACAACCTTGTTCCTAGTCTTCAAGGGAAATCCGAACTATCAAACCATTGAATTTACAGATCATACAAGTAACATAATACAATATTAGCTGTAATGATATTTACCTGAATTTGTTGTTCCAGATCTCTCCTGTTGTTCCAGACCTTCCCATTTGTTGTTCCAGATTTCCTCCTCTGTCACAGTTGTGTTGTGCCTTGGGGGTGATTGTATTGTGGGCAGGAGGTATGGTGGGAAGTATTGCCAATGGAGGTCTGCTGAGTTTTCTACCAATGGAGCAGAGTGGAGAAAAAGAGGAGACTCCTCCTGTGGAGAAGGCATGGTTGGATAGAAAGGCTCATACTTCCAGTCCTCAACAGACTGGTATCCAGGTGAGTCGTTCTTCACAGCGTACTTTTTGAGAACTTGCTGCTGGAATGTACAGCGTCTTCCGGTTTCAGTCTTGGGGATTACATTTCCTTTTGTGACAGATTCTTTGTCTGATTTGTTTGTCCAAACCAAAGTCTCCTCTTTGTTCCTTCATGTTTTCTTCCATTTATAGTCTCACTCTGGGCTTTGGTGGTGTAACGTAATACGCCGGGAGTCAGGAAGCAGGTGCAGAAGGTGAGTTTAATAATGAATCAATGCAGATGAACAAAACATGAGAAGTGTACAGAACGTGAGAGAAAACAATACTACCTAGTGACTGCTGTCAACTGAGGGCTAAATAAAGGGGGAGTAATCAAGGACATAATGATGACCAGGTGTGCATAATGATGGGGAGCAGGTGTGCGTAATGATTGTTGCCAGGGCCGGTGGTTAGTAGACTGGCGACGTCGAGCACTGGAGAGAGGGAGCGGGAGTAGAAGTGACAGTACCCGCCCCCTGATGCGCGGCTCCAGCCACAGGAGGACAGCCCCAAGGACGAGGAGCGAGCCGGTCCGGACGGCGGAGATGGAAATCCCGGATGATGTTGGGGTCCAGGATGTCCGCCACCGGGACCCAAGAACGCTCCTCAGGACGTACCCCTCCCAGTCCACCAGGTACTGGAGTCGACCCCCACAATGTCGGGAATCCAGGAGGGACCTAATGGCATAGGCGGGGGCCCCCTCGATGTCCAGAGGAGGCGGAGGGGTGTCGTGGGGGATGGCATCCACCAAGAGGAGGGAGACATGAAAGGATGGTGATGTCCGGTAGTTGGAGGGGGGTTGTAGACAATAAGTTACCTTGTTGACCTTCCGGAGGACCTTGAAGGGCCCCACAAAGCCTCAGCTTCCGGCAGGGCAGGCAGAGCGGGAGATTCCTGGTGGAGAGCCAGATGCGATCACCTGTACGGAACACGGGAGCCTCACTGAGGAGGCGGTCCGTTTGATCCTTCTGACGGCGGACGGAACCACTCATCCACTACAGGGGCCTTGATCAGGCTCAGAGTCCACGGAGCCAGGGCCGGCTGGTATCCTACGCACTGGAAGGGAGTCAGCCCAGTGGGGGAGTGCCAAAGTGAGTTCTGGGCGTACTCCGCCCAGGGAAGGAACCAGGCCCACTCCCCTTGTCGGTCCTGGCAGTGGCTCTTTAGGTACCTCACCAGCTCCTGATTGATCCTCTCCACCTGCCCGTTGGACTGAGGCCGGTACCCGGATGTGAGGCTGAACGTGGCCCCAGCTTCTCCATTAAGGCTTTCCATACCCGTGATGTGAATTGGGGACCACGGTACTTATCGGAGAAGGATTGGATGTTTGTGGGTGATCCCTGGGTGTCCAGTGGCGAGGGAAGTGTGTGCCCAGGTCAACAACAGATCTCTTACCCCCGTGGGGAAATAGATGCGTTCTGGAGGGTAGGTAGCAGGAGCGGGTTCCCTCTCCGGAGCCTGGCGGATGTCCACATCTACGTCCCAAACCACGGGCTAACGATACGGGAGGAAAGATTGATGGGCTGGAGGGCACTCACAGGACCTTCCACCAACGTGGAACCACAGGGTACGGAAAGCAGGTCCTCCGGCATCCTGGTCCCCAGGCTGTGATTCTCGTTCTCGACCAGGAGATGATGAGGTTATGACGTTCGAGCCACGGGAGGCCGAGGTTGACTTTGTGTATGGGTGCGGTGATGATGAGGAAGGGAAGACTTTTCTGGTGCATGGGTCCCACGGTGAGGGTGCGTGGTGCTGTGATGTGCGTGATTGTGCCGGATCCCGAAGGTCGCTTATCCAGGGCTTGGACTGGAAAAGGAGAGGAGAGCGGGAACTAAGTTATGTTCAGGGAGGAGGCGAGGGCCTGGTCGATGAAATTCCCTGAGGCATCGGAGTCCACTAGAGCTGTAGAGACAACACCTAAGGGACAGCCAGGCAGTGAAATGGGAACCAGAATGGGTTTGGCGGAAAACGACGATGATGGAATACTCACGCCTACCCTGGGAGACGGAAGATCACAGGGCCGCCCCTCTGCCCTAGTGGACCACGGGTTGGGACTGGAGTAGGAAGCCACGGGATTTTGATGGAGTACCGTCATACTTCTTCGGAAGGGACAGTCGGGCATCGCTGACCTGGGCGGACGGCTGGGTAGGCTGGGGGACTGGCTCACTGTGACGAGCAATGGTTGGAGGCCCTCTGATAGCGGTATGGAGAGCCTCGCTGGTCGTGTCGAGGCGGTGGAGAACGCGGAGGACATCCTCCATGGCCGTACTCAGTTGTGCCATCTGGTCGTGGTGTTGGTGGAGTATATGACCCTGTTCCTTGACCCTTTGGAAGATGGTTTTATCCTCTGCTGGGCAGAACTGAAAAAGTGTGTACGAGCAAGGAGGCCTACAAACCTGACTCAGTTACACCAGCTCTGTCAGGAGGAATGGGCCAAAATTCACCCAACTTATTGTGGGAAGCTTGTGGAAGGCTACCCGAAACGTTTGGCCCAAGTTAAACAATTTAAAGGCAATGCTACCAAATACTAATTGAGTGTATGTAAACTTCTGACCGACTGGGAATGTGATTAAAGAAATAAAAGCTGAAATACAGTGGGGGAAAAAAGTATTTAGTCAGCCACCAATTGTGCAAGTTCTCCCACTTAAAAAGATGAGAGAGGCCTGTAATTTTCATCATAGGTACACATCAACTATGACAGACAAATTGAGAAAAAAAAATCCAGAAAATCACATTGTAGGATTTTTATGAATATATTTGCAAATTATGGTGGAAAATAAGTATTTGGTCACCTACAAACAAGCAAGATTTCTGGCTCTATCAGAGACCTGTAACTTCTTCTTTAAGAGGCTCCTCTGTCCTCCACTCGTTACCTGTATTAATGGCACCTGTTTGAACTTGATATCAGTATAAAAGACACCTGTCCACAACCTCAAACAGTCACACTCCAAACTCCACTATGGCCAAGACCAAAGAGCTGTCAAAGGACACCAGAAACAAAATTGTAGACCTGCACCAGGCTGGGAAGACTGAATCTGCAATAGGTAAGCAGCTTGGTTTGAAGAAATCAACTGTGGGAGCAATTATTAGGAAATGGAAGATATACAAGACCACTGATAATCTCCCTTGATCTGGGGCTCCACACAAGATCTCACCCTGTGGGGTCAAAATGATCACAAGAACGGTGAGCAAAAATCCCAGAACCACACGGGGGGACCTATTTAATGACCTGAAGAGAGCTGGGACCAAAGTAACAAAGCCTACCATCAGTAACACACTACGCCGCCAGGGACTCAAATCCTGCAGTGCCAGACGTGTCCCCCTGCTTAAGCCAGTACACGTCCAGGCCCGTCTGACGTTTGCTAAAGTGCATTTGATGATCCAGAAGAGGATTGGGAGAATGTCATATGGTCAGATGAAACCAAAATATAACTTTTGGGTAAAAACTCAACTTGTCGTGTTTGGAGGACAAAGAATGCTGAGTTGCATCCAAAGAACACCATACCTACTGTGTAGCATGGGGGTGGAAACATCATGCTTTGGGGCTGTTTTTCTGCAAAGGGACCAGGACGACTGATCCGTGTAAAGGAAAGAATGAATGGGGCCATGTATCGTGAGATTTTAGTGAAAACCTCCTTCCATCAGCAAGGGCATTGAAGATGAAAAGTGGCTGGGTCTTTCAGCATGACAATGATCCCAAACACACCGCCCGGGCAACGAAGGAGTGGCTTCGTAAGAAGCATTTCAAGGTCCTGGAGTGGCCTAGCCAGTCTCCAGATCTCAACCCCATAGAAAATCTTTGGAGGGAGTTGAAAGTCCGTGTTGCCCAGCGACAGCCCCAAAACATCACTGCTCTAGAGGAGATCTGCATGGAGGAATGGGACAAAATACCAGCAACAGTGTGTGAAAACCTTGTGAAGACTTACAGAAAACATTTGACCTGTGTCATTGCCAAGAAAGGGTATATGACAAAGTATTGAGAAACTTTTGTTATTGACCAAATACTTATTTTCCACCATAATTTGCAAATAAATTCATTAAAAATCCTACAATGTGATTTTCTGGATTTTTTTTCTTCTCATTTTGTCTGTCATAGTTGACGTGTACCTATGATGAAAATTACAGGCCTCTCTCATCTTTTTAAGTGGGAGAACTTGCACAATTGGTGGCTGACTAAATACTTTTTTCCCCCACTGTACATGCATCCTTCCTAACTCAGTTGCCAGAGAGGAAGGAAACTGCTCAGTGATTTCACCACTGGCCAATTTTGACTTTAAAACAGTTACAGAGTTTAATGGCTGGGATGGGAGAAAACTGAGGATGGATCAACAACATTGTAGTTACTCCACAATACTAACCTAAATGACAGAGTGAAAAGAAGGAATCCTGTACAGAATAAAAGATATTCCAAAACATGCATCCTGTTTGCAAAAAGGCTCTATAGTAAAACTGCAAAAAATGTGGCAAAGAAATGAACTTTACATCCTGAATACAAAGAGTTATGTTTGGGGCAAATCCAGCACAACACATCAATGAGTACCACTCTTCATATTTTCAACCATGGTGGTGGCTGCATCATGTTATGTGTATGCTTGTCATCGGCAAGCACTATGGAGTTTTTTTAGGATAAAAATAAACGGAACAGAGCTAAGCCCAGACATAATCCTAGAGCAAAACCTGGTTCAGTCTGCTTTCCAACAGACACTGGGAGACACATTCACCTTTCAGCAGGACAATAACCTAAAACATAAGGCCAAATATACACTTGAGTTGCTTACCAAGACGATATTGAATATTCCTGAGTGACCTAGTTACACTTTTGACTTAGATCGGCTCGAAAATCTATGGCAAGACTTGAAAATGGCTGTCTAGCAATGATCAACAACCAAGGTGACAGAGGTTGAAGATTTTTTTAAAGAATAATGTGCAAATATTTTGCAATCCAGGTGTGCAAAGCTCTTAGAGACTTACCAAGAAAGATTGGAGTCCACCTGTGGTAAATTCAATTGATTGGACATGATTTTGAAAGGCACACACCTGTGTATATAAGATCCCACAGTTGACAGTGCATGTCAGAGCAAAAACCAAGCCATGAGGTCGAAGGAATTGTCCGTAGAGCTCCGAGACAGGATTGTGTCGAGGAACAGATCTGGGGAAGGGTACCAAAACATTTCTGCAGCATTGAAGGTCCCCAACAACACAGTGGCCTCATTCTTAAGTGGAAGAAGTTTGGAACCACCAAGACGCTTCCTAGAGCTGGCTGCCCGGCCAAACTGAGCAATCGGGGAGAAGGGCCTTGGTCAAGAAGGTGACCAAGAACATGATGGTCACTCTGACAGAGCTCCAGAGTTCCTCTATGGAGATGGGAGAACCTTCCAGAAGGACAACAGTCTCTGCAGCACTCCACCAATCAGGCCTTTATGTTAGAGTGGCCAGACGGAAGCCACTCCTAGGTAAAAGGCACATGACAACCCACTTGGAGTTTGCCAAAAGGCACCTAAAGGACTCTCAGACCATGAGAAACAAGATTCTCTGGTCTGATGAAACCAAGATTGAACTCTTTGGCCTGAATTCCAAGCGTCACGTCTGGAGGAAACCTTGCACCATCCCTACGGTCAAGCATGGTGGTGGCATTATCATGCTGTGGGGATGTTTTTCAGCAGTAGGGACTTGGAGACTAGTCAGGATCGAGGGAAAGATGAATGAAGCAAAGTACAGCGAGATCCTAGATGAAAACCTGCTCCAGAGCACTCAGGACCTCAGAATGGGGCGAAGGTTCACCTTCCAACAGGACAACGACCCTAAGCACACAGCCAAGGCAACGCAGGAGTGGCTTCGGGACAAGTCTCTGAATGTCCTTGAGAGGCCCAGCCAGAGCCTGGACTTGAACCCGATCAAACATCTCTGGAGAGACCTGAAAATAGCTGTGCAGCAACGCTCCCCATCCAACCTGACAGAGCTTGAGAGGATCTGCAGAGAAGAATGGGAGAAACTCCCCAAATACAGGTGTGCCAACCTTGTAGCGTCATACCCAAGAGGACTCGTGGCTGTAATAGCTGGCAAAGGTGCTTCAATAATGTACTGAGTAAAGGGTCTGAATACTCATGTAAATGTGATATTACATTTTTTGCTTTGTCATCATGGGGTATTGTGTGTAGATTTATGAGGGAAAAAACTATTTCATCAATTTTGATTTCAGGCTGTAACACAACAAAATGTGGAATGTGTCAAGGGGTATGAATAGTTTCTGAAGACACTGTATATCTAAAATAAGTAAGAGAATAATCTCCCAGCAGATAAAGCTAGCTACACTAATACGTTATAACTCCATGTCACCCATTCCAAAATGTGAATACACTGTCTGTTCACACTTCTCCACAAGTTGTCCCATCTTTTTACAGTGTAGCACTCTTACTCTGACTTACTGTACAGGCGTCATTCACACCCGTCTTATTTGTCCCTGTGGAGTGGAGAGAGTAACAGGATGTTCCCTACAGGGTGTCATTGTCACAGAGAGGCTGAATGGTCAATGACAGAAAGCCTCTTTCTGGCTCCTACTCAGGTTTTAGCCAGCTGCGTGACTTTGCATGACACCAACTCCTTCATTAAGTTTGCTGACGACACCACGGTTGTAGGCCTGATAACCAACAACGATGAGTCAGCTTATAAGGAAGAGTTAAGTGAACTGGCATTGTGGTGCCAGGACAACAACCACTCACTCAATGTCAGCAAACTTCAGGAAGCAGAGGAGGGAACATGCCCCGATCCACATCAACGGGACAGCAGTAGAAAGAGTCAGCAGTTTTAAGTTCCACACTGAGGACTTGACATGGACCAACAACACCACCACTCTTGTCAAGAGGGCGCAACAGCGTCTCTACTTCCTAACGTGGCTGAAGAAATTCGGCATGCCAACCTGGGTCCTCTCCAAATACTACTGCTGCACCATCGAGAGGGTCCTGACTGGTTACACCAGGGCCTGGTATGGGAATTGCTCCGTCCACGACTGCAAGGCTCTCCAGTGGATGGTGAAGACGGCCCAGTGCTCCCACCCATCCAGGACATATACTTGAAACGGTGCCTGAGGAAGATATTGGAGCATGAGGTCTGATACCAACAGGCCCAGAGCCAGTTTCTATCTACAAGCCATCAGACTGCTTAACACTTGAACTGGACTTATACCTGCACTGACTCTACACGCCTTAGCACACATGCCTTCACTCAAGCACAAACCCACACAGATATACAGTGGGGAGAAAAGTATTTAGTCAGCCACCAATTGTGCAAGTTCTCCCACTTAAAAAGATGAGAGAGGCCTGTAATTTTCATCATAGGTACACGTCAACTATGACAGACAAATTGAGAATTTTTTTTCCAGAAAATCACATTGTAGGATTTTTTATGAATTTATTTGCAAATTATGGTGGAAAATCAGTATTTGGTCACCTACAAACAAGCAAGATTTCTGGCTCTCACAGACCTGTAACTTCTTCTTTAAGAGGCTCCTCTGTCCTCCACTCGTTACCTGTATTCATGGCACCTGTTTGAACTTGTTATCAGTATAAAAGACACCTGTCCACAACCTCAAACAGTCACACTCCAAACTCCACTATGGCCAAGACCAAAGAGCTGTCAAAGGACACCAGAAACAAAATTGTAGACCTGCACCAGGCTGGGAAGACTGAATCTGCAATAGGTAAGCAGCTTGGTTTGAAGAAATCAACTGTGGGAGCAATTATTAGGAAATGGAAGACATACAAGACCACTGATAATCTCCCTCGATCTGGGGCTCCACGCAAGATCTCACCCCGTGGGGTCAAAATGATCACAAGAACAGTGAGCAAAAATCCCAGAACCACACAGGGGGACCTAGTGAATGACCTGCAGAGAGCTGGGACCAAAGTAACAAAGCCTACCATCAGTAACACACTACGCCGCCAGGGACTCAAATCCTGCAGTGCCAGACGTGTTCCCCTGCTTAAGCCAGTACATGTCCAGGCCCATCTGAAGTTTGCTACAGTGCATTTGGATGATCCAGAAGAGGATTGGGAGAATGTCATATGGTCAGATGAAACCAAAATATAAATTTTTGGTAAAAACTCAACTCGTCGTGTTTGGAGGACAAAGAATGCTGAGTTGCATCCAAAGAACACCATACCTACTGTGAAGCATGGGGGTGGAAACATGCTTTGGGGCTGTTTTTCTGCAAAGGGACCAGGACGACTGATCCGTGTAAAGGAAAGAATGAATGGGGCCATGTATCGTGAGATTTTGAGTGAAAACCTCCTTCCATCAGCAAGGACATTGAAGATGAAACGTGGCTGGGTCTTTCAGCATGACAATGATCCCAAACACACCGCCCGGGCAACGAAGGAGTGGCTTCGTAAGAAGCATTTCAAGGTCCTGGAGTGGCCTACCCAGTCTCCAGATCTCAACCCCATAGAAATTATTTGGAGGGAGTTGAAAGTCTGTGTTGCCCAGCGACAGCCCCAAAACATCACTGCTCTAGAGGAGATCTGCATGGAGGAATGGGCCAAAATACCAGCAACAGTGTGTGAAAACCTTGTGAAGACTTACAGAAAACGTTTGACCTGTGTCATTGCCAACAAAGGGTATATAACAAAGTATTGAGAAACTTTTGTTATTGACCAAATACTTATTTTCCACCATAATTTGCAAATAAATTCATAAAAAATCCTACAATGTGATTTTCTGGATTTTTTTTCTTCTCATTTTGTCTGTCATAGTTGACGTGTACCTATGATGAAAATTACAGGCCTCCCTCATCTTTTTAAGTGGGAGAACTTGCACAATTGGTGGCTGACTAAATACTTTTTTCCCCCACTGTACACTCATCCACACACACACACACACACACACACACACACGCTACACACACATCACAACTGCCGCTACCAGACTGCTAAATACTGCACAATTTAAACACTTGCCCCCCAATCCCCCCTTCCACAAAACATGTATAAATGTTGGACTAAATTGTGCCTTCCTGTATTAAACTTATGCTAAAACATTTATTATATTCTACTGAGCTATTTACTTTATGTTCACATTCTTATATTTTATTATGTTTGGCTTGCGAAAGCAGCCACACATTTAATATTTTACCACTTATAGTCCCAGATGGTATTAGATAGAACGTCGCGGCCCCGCCCGCCTGTTGGGAAATCAACCTGTGTTTACCTAGGTTACCCCATTGGCTCACAGCAAAAACTTGACATTTTTCAAACACAATTTTCTTGTTGTCTAATTGTTTTAGTCAATCACAAAACTACATTTAAGAAAAGTACAACATGTCTAAGGATTACTTTCGACATTACCTGCTCCGAAGCACTCTCACTACTTAGACAAACGTAATATTGTAGGGCTTCCCTCATGCCCATTTTCATGACGGTGCTAGCAGCCACGTGAGTGAAGCTACATTTTACATTTTAGTCATTTAGCAGACGCTCTTATCCAGAGCGACTTACAGGAGCAATTAGGGTTAAGTGCCTTGCTCAAGGGCACATTTACGTCATTTAGCAGACGCTCTTATCCAGAGCGACTACAAATTGGTGCATTCACCCTATAGCCAGTGGGATAACCACTTTACAATTATACCTTTTTTTTTTTGGGGGGGGGGGGGGTAGAAGGATTACTTTATCCTATCCCAGGTGTTCCTTAAAGAGGTGGGGTTTCAAATGTCTAGCTAGGCAAGACCAACAACACAAACCAACGGATTATACAGCTATAAGTAGTGAGTGTAGTTACAAACGAACTATACTACACAAGCTAAATGTCTTACCTGTGATTTCATGTTTTCCACACACATAGATAGCTAAGTGTAGCCTACTTGGACACCGGGTCCCCACATTTCCCACACCGAATAGCCTGAAGCCACAGGGCTCTTCTTGCAGGCTCTATTTCCCTACGTGGGAGCATTGTGATTTGTACGTCGAGATTTTTGACCTGGTTACATGCACATTGAACAACGCAGCAGCTTTTCGGCATTTGGTTATTTCTGTATACCAAAACATTGACAACAACGTTGGCTCTTTCACAATAGGGGTCAATGGGAAAGAAAGTTTGTTTTCCCCAATTTGTGGGCGAGGTCGAGGGGAATTCCTTATTATTATGTGAATATCGACTCGGAGTACTCCTCTTACACCGTTTAAGCTAGAAACACCATACAAACTTTAACATGTTCAGGCTGATCTGGAATAGTGTCCTTGTATACAACTTGATGATACTATTTATACTTTTAAACGATTAAACTTTTATTAAACTTTTGACACAAATCAGCTACTTTTACCACTTTCCCAACAAGTTAGACAAAAATTTAGTGTATGAAATCCTCCTCTACTTCTATGCTATTCAAATATAAAATCAGTTCCCAAAGTTTAGATTGAAGAAAAGTAGCTAGCTAACATCAGCTAACAGCTCTCACGTCTCCTCATTAAGCAGCCCAAAAACAGAGCCATTGCTATGGATACCAATGAATTTCAATGGCCATAGACTAGATTGCTTGTCAAAATATTGTTGATACTATATACGTTTTGAACTATAACCATTTCATATTTGCATAAATTAACATGGGTTTGACTGATAACCATAGGAATACAGAGATAGCTATTCAAAATGATCCTGCTCCTTGGCCAATTAAGCTACAAGACCAAATGTAAAACATTCAGGCTACCCTAACTTCAAATTCTTTAGAATCATTATCAACTATAACTAACTACATTTGCATAAATTAGCATAACATAACTCACCAACAGTAACTCTTGATACCCTAACATCAAATTCTTTCTAACTTTTATCAACTATAACTATATAAATGTGCATAAATTAGCATAAAATAACTCACCAACAGTAACTCTTGAACCGTTCAAGCTAGAAACACCAAACCAACTTTCACATGTTCAGGCTATCATATTCACTGCCACAAAAATACTTTCATAGAGCTGAAGCAATTTTTCTTCATGGAAAATTACCATAGTTTCTTATTGTTGTTGCATTGTCAAGAAGGAACCTGCATGTAAGCATTTCATTGGAAGGTGTGTACCATATGTATCCTTTACATACGACTAATAAAATGTTAAACTTGTCATATACTGCAATCACACCATAATCAAGGACATCTGTTATGATGCTGTTACGTACATTACTTTTATCTCACAGTTTGACGTCCTTGGAAATATGATCTGGACTCGGGCCATGTGATATGAAAGTAGGCCTACTAAAAAACATTCATGCAATGGTGTCATGTATACACCGAAACATGGATCTCAACCTTACCATGAACTGTATAGAGTTCAATTAGATTTCTTTAAGATTATTATTTTTTTCACTCCCATTCAACATTGAAGATCAAAACCTAGTACGGTAGGTACATATTGTACTCCTTTAGAACTATACTTCCATGTTTATTGACTCTATACTATCTGTGTACTTTATCTGTTTGTTTTAATTGTAGTGATCTTCCCATTCATAATATCAGGTTTGGGTTGTATTTTGTACAACTCCTTCTGAGGCTCATCAGAAACGGCAGACATTAAACAGAGGCAGGATCACTATTTAGAGATAATACTATCTGATGTATTATTGCCAGAGGCCTTCCCTGTGTCCATCAAAGATGTTTCATCCACCATTAAGCTCTGTGCTTGGCTTATATGATTGTGTGATTATACCTGCATGGACTACTAATATGAATTTAACAACCTGCTCCAGATGTGTATCCCCTAGGAGTACAATGGAGGGCTAGACTGGCTACTGGCAGTTAGCTACAGTGTATCCCCTTCCTCAATAACGTTTCTCTCCCTACAACACAGGAAGGTAACCATCTATCTCATACAATAAAGATAAATAAATAATAAATTGTCCTTATTAGGCACACTTCTATCTAATCTCTCTCTTTCTCTCACACAGACACACACACCCTTCTGAACACTTGTCTTTTGAAGTGTGCCCAATGAAGAACCTCTAAGTTTCTCACTTGTTTAGTAGGTAATCAGTGAGGGATTCTGGGGTTGGGGAAGGAAGGAGGGAGCCAATGAACATCTGGTGAACAGGTGTTACAGTAAGACACACTGAGTTACATAAAGGCAGATGATGTAGAGTACTTTACAGTGGCTTCACATATGGAACTTGTCTTAGTCTTCAGAACAATGATACCAAGAGGATCTGTCCAGGCGCTCAACCAGATGGTTGTGAGAATGTTGTTATTGTTTTCTAAATTCGATTTCATCGCAACTCTTCTTCAGCACCACCCCAATAATATTGTTATTGTGTATCTTCAGAAAGTGCACAAACTCAAAATTCAGTAGAGGTCAGTTAACTGATAAGCGTTTGCTTCTTATCATACATTTTCCTCAATTTTCTTCAAATCAGTTCAAACCACCTCCCTCATATCCTTTATTGTCTAGGGCAGATGCTTGGATGTTTACCTCCTAGGATAAAAGCTTAGTGTTTGACCCATCTTTCAGGTTTCAGTACATTGCATTGCAATTATAATTTTGATTCATGTGATATTCAACCTTGATTCAACTGACACGTGAATGGAATTTCTCTCTGCATATTGATGGATGTCCAAATGGAAGAGGGGTTAAAGAACTCAATAGCAGAGAGAGTGAGAGCGAAAGAGAGAGAGAAATTGGGACGAGTACAGAGGATACGAAGAGGCAGGACGCAGACACAGAAATCAACAATGTAAAGGTTTACTTAACACTGAGCAAGAGAACAACAAAGAGCGAGTACACGACATGACACTAACAATCACACACACAACACAACACTGAACAGTCCAGGGCTATGTAGGGGTGGTGATGAGATGATGAGGTGCAGGTGCGCTGGAGGTGAATAGGGTGTGTTTGGTTTCCATTCCGGTGTTGCCGAGGTGGTGCGCTCAGACCAGTGGCTCAGTAGACCGGCGAATCAGAGCGCCAGAGGGGAGAAACGGGATGAGACGTGACAGTACCTCCCGCCGCAGGACGTCGCCGTCCAGGAGGACAACCCCGAGGACGAGGAGCGTGCCGGTCAGGGCGGCGACGGTGGAAGTCCCGAATTAGGTTGGGGTCCAGAACGTCCCCAGCTGGAACCCAGCTCCTCTCCTCAGGACCATACCCCTCCCAGTCCACCAGGTAACAGAGCTGGAACCTGGAGTCCAGTAGGTCCCTCATCGCATACGCCGGACTCCCGTCAATGTCCAGGGGCGGGGGCGTACTCCAGGGGACGGCATCCGCCAGAGGACCAGGAACCACCGGGCTTGAGGAGAGACACATGAAAAGTGGGTGAGACACGGTAGTGAGGGGAAAGGGGCAGCCGGTACGATACCTCATTTATCCGCCGGAGGACCTTAAACGGCCCCACAAACCGGGGGCTCAGTTTCTTGCAGGGCAGGTGGAGAGGGAGGTTTTTAGTGGACAGCCAGACACGATCCCCAGGCTGGAATATGGGGGCCTCACTGCGGTGGCGGTCGGCTTGGTCCTTCTGCCGACGAATGGCCCTCTGCAGATGGACATGGGCGGCGTCCCAGACCTGTCCGGCCCTGCGGAATCACTCGTCAACAGCGGGCGCATCGGTCTGGCTGGGTGTCCAAGGGGCCAGGGCTGGCTGGTACCCCAGGATGCACTGGAAGGGAGTGAGCCCCATGGAGGAGTGAACGAGGGAGTTCTGGCCAGGGAAGAAACCTCGCCCACTCACCCTGCCGGTCCTGACAGTGGCAAAGAAGAAACCTCCCCAGCTCCTGGTTCATGTGCTCCACCTGCCCATTCGACTGAGGCCTATACCCTGAAGTGAGGCTGGCCGTGGCCCCAATTCTCTTCAGGATAGCTTTCACATGCAGGAGGTAAATTCGGGGCCACGGTCCGAGACGATGTCCTCCGGAAGTCCATAATGCCGGAAGACCTGTTGGACCAGGACCTCAGCGACCTGGAGAGCAGAAGGAAGACCAGTTAGTGGCAAAAAACAGCATGATTTGGAGAACCAATCTACGACCTCCAGGACTGTGGTGAAGCCGTCAGAATGTGGGAGGTCGGTGACAAAATCTATGGACAGGTGTGACCAAGGTCGCTGAGGCACTGGGAGAGGAACTAGTTTGCCTGCCAGGGTATTCCGAGGTGTAATTGTTTGGGCACATATGGAACAGGAGTTGATATAGCGGGAGACATCAGTAGGAAAGTGGGCCACCAGTATTTTTGTGATAGAGAATGTAGGGTGCGCGTAATACCGAAGTGCCTTGCCGTAAGGGTTGTGTGCGCCCAGATCAGCAGGCGGTCACGGACCCTGGTGGGTACATACACGCGCCCCGGAGGGGCGTTGGCAGGTGCTGGGTCCTCCTGAGCCGCCAGGCAGATGTCTTCGTCCACATCCCAAACAACAGGTGCCACGATGAGAGACGGAGGCAGGATAGGACCCCCCAGATCCTTCCTTTCTCCGGTATGGTGCATCCTGGAGAGTGCGTCAGCTTTCACATTCTGGGATCATGGGCGGTAGGACAGAATAAACTGAAAGCGAGTAAGAAATTGGGCCCACCGGGCTTGACGAGAGTTCATCTGTTTCGCTGCCCGTATGTGCTCCAAATTCTGGTGGTCAGTGAGAATCCGGAATGGATGGACTGCGCCCTCCAGCCAGTGTCTCCAGAGCGAGGACCACCCTTAAAGAGAGAGGTGAGCGGGGCGGCTTTGGAGTTGAAGGAACTGATGAAACGCAGGTAGAAATTTGCAAAGCCCAGGAAGCTCTGCAGGCCCTTGATGGTGGTGGGGACTGGCCATGACCTGACGGCGTCTGTCTTCGCTCTTTCCATGAACACCCCCTGAGGACTGATCCTTTTTCCCAGGAAGGAGATGGCCTGTTGGTGGAATTTGCATGTATCCCCCTTCACCAATAGGCTGTGTTCCCGGAGGCAGAGTAGGACCGCTCTGACTTCCCTGACGTGCTCCTCGAACGTAGCCGAGTACATCAGGATATCGTCGCTGTACACCTCCACCTGTCTACTCAGCATGTCTCGGAACACGTCATTGACGAAGGACTGGAACACGGAAGGTGCATTGGCGAGGCCGTATATACACATATATACAGTGGGGAGAACAAGTATTTGATACACTGCCGATTTTGCAGGTTTTCCTACTTACAAAGCATGTAGAGGTCTGTAAGTTTTATCATAGGTACACTTCAACTGTGAGAGACAAAATCTAAAACAAAAATCCAGAAAATCCCATTGTATGATTTTTAAGTAATTAATTTGCATTTTATTGCTTGACATAAGTATTTGATCACCTACCAACCAGTAAGAATTCCGGCTCTCACAGACCTGTTAGTTTTTCTTTAAGAAGCCCTCCTGTTCTCCACTCATTACCTGTATTAACTGCACCTGTTTGAACTCGTTACCTGTATAAAAGACACCTGTCCACACACTCAATCAAACAGACTCCAACCTCTCCACAATGGCCAAGACCAGAGAGCTGTGTAAAGACATCAGGGATAAAATTGTAGACCTGCACAAGGCTGGGATGGGCTACAGGACAATAGGCAAGCAGCTTGGTGAGAAGGCAACAACTGTTGGTGCAATTATTAGAAAATGGAAGAAGTTCAAGATGACGGTCAATCACCCTCAGTCTGGGGCTCCATGCAAGATCTCATCTCGTGGGGCATCAATGATCATGAGGAAGGTGAGGGATCAGCCCAGAACTACACGGCAGGACCTGGTCAATGACCTGAAGAGAGCTGGGACCACAGTCTCAAAGAAAACCATTAGTAAGACACTACGCCATCATGGATTAAAATCCTGCAGCACACGCAAGGTCCCCCTGCTCAAGCCAGCGCATGTCCAGGCCCGTCTGTAGTTTGCCAATGACCATCTGGATGATCCAGAGGAGGAATGGTAGAAGGTCATGTGGTCTGATGAGACAAAAATAGAGCTTTTTGGTCTAAACTCCACTCGCCGTGTTTGGGGGAAGAAGAAGGATGAGTACAACCCCAAGAACACCATCCCAACCGTGAAGCATGGAGGTGGAAACATCATTCTTTGGGGATGCTTTTCTGCAAAGAGGACAGGACGACTTTACCGTATTGAAGGGGGATGGATGGGGCCATGTATCACGAGATCTTGGCCAACAACCTCCTTCCCTCAGTAAGAGCATTGAAGATGGGTCGTAGCTTGGTCTTCCAGCATTACAACGACCCGAAACACAGCCAGGGCAACTAAGGAGTGGCTCCGTAAGAAGCATCTCAAGGTCCTGGAGTGGCCTAGCCAGTCTCCAGACCTGAACCCAATAGAAAATCTTTGGAGGGAGCTGAAAGTCCGTATTGCCCAGAGACAGCCCCGAAACCTGAAGGATCTGGAGAAGGTCTGTATGGAGGAGTGGGCCAAAATCCCTGCTGCAGTGTGTGCAAACCTGGTCAAGACCTACAGGAAACGTATGATCTCTGTAATTGCAAACAAAGGTTTCTGTACCAAATATTAAGTTCTGCTTTGCTGATGTATCAAATACTTATGTCATGCAATAAAATGCAAATGAATTACTTAAAAAACATAAAATGTGATTTTCTGGATTTTTGTTTTAGATTCCGTCACTCACAGTTGAAGTGTACCTATGATAAAAATGACAGACCTCTACATGCTTTGTAAGTAGGAAAACCTGCAAAATCGGCAGTGTATCAAATACTTGTTCTCCCCACTGTATATATACACCTGTTCTGAAAGGCCCCAGAGTCTGCAACACCACTAAGCAAGGGGCACCACCAAGCAAGCGGCACCATGAAGACCAAGGAACTCTCCAAACAGGTCAGGGACAAAGTTGTGGAGAAGTACAGATCAAGGTTGGATTATAAAAAAATATCCGAAACTTTGAACATCACACTGAGCACCATTAAATCCATTATTAAAAAAATTAAAAGAATATGGCACCACAACAAACCTGCCAAGAGAGGGCCGCCCACCAAAACTCACGGACCAGGCAAGGAGGGCATTAATCAGAGAGGCAACAAAGAGGCCAAAGATAACCCTGAAGGAGCTGCAAAGCTCCACAGTGGAGATTGGGGTATCTGTCCATAGGACCACTTTAAGCCATACACTCCACAGAGCTGGGCTTTACGGAAGAGTGGCCAGAAAAAAGCCGTTGCTTCAAGAAAAAAATAAGCAAACAGGTTTAGTGTTCACCAAAAGGCATGTAGGACACTCCCCAAACATATGGAAGAAAGTACTCTGGTCAGATTAGTCTAAAATTGAGCTTTTTGGCCATCAAGGAAAACGCTATGTCTGGTGCAAACCCAACACCTCTCTTCACCCTGAGAACACCATCCACCACCAGCATGGTGGTGGCAGCATCATGCTGTGGGGATGTTTTTCTTCGGCAGGGACGGCACTAAATACAGGGACATTTTTCAGGGAAAACTGTTTCAGTCTTCCAGAGATTTGTTATGCACGCTCAAGTTTTCTGTTTTTTTTACTTATTTCTTGTTTGTTTCACAAAAAAAATATTTTGCATCTTGAAAGTGGTAGGCATATTGTGTAAATCAAATGATACAAATCAATTTTAATTCCAGGTTGTAAGGCAACAAAATAGGAAAAATGTCAAGGGGGGTGAATACTTTCGCAAGCCATTGTAGCTAGGTAGTGCGCCTAAACGATAGAAATCATGATGATGATAGCTAGTATAGGGTATTGTAACTTTTCATTGCTACATTCTTCTTCTCTACCACAGATTCCCACAAGGTCTCAGTTTCCAGGGTGGGAAAATCCTTATAACAAACAGATGAAGACAGAGTTGTCGATTTCCATTGTTACTTGTAATGTTAAAAAGGGAAGAAAAAATGTGTTTTTCTAAATTAGCTATCTAGACTACTACTCACCACCACCAAAACAGTTAATTTTATGCTATTGAGCAGGCCTATATCTTTGATTGATCTAATAAATCCAATAATTAAACTAACAATAAAAATCCTTGTTGCAATAATGTTGACGAAAGGAGAAGCTCATCTTTTGTTTGTAGGTATTTTCACTTGGTAATGAGTATTAAGAAATTTTATAGAAATTGCTCATAGGTAACTTTAAAGCTAAATCCTGTGTTACAACTAGCGACAACCTTGTACTTATGCAGATATTACAGATATGTAATATGCCGTGTGTTAGTGTGTTTATTTTCTCACTTGGATGGAGCTTTCAGAAGCTGGCGATTAGATTGTCAGGATGGGTAACATATTTTGTAGGTACACAATAATTACAAGGAAGTACCCCTCAAGATACACTTCATTTTAACTAGCTAAATCCTGTGTAACACCTTGTAATTACATGTATTCTGTGGTGTACTTGTCTGTTTATCCTCCCTTGAGGGGGACACCCACTTGAAGATGGCATATGTATGATAGACTCCATTCAGTGAGGTTGACCTACATCTTATCTGTTTTTATAAACTCAACCAAGTTAACCCAGATGGTACACTTTTGGGGGGCAAGTGCTAGCAACAACATTGAGTGGACATTTTGAAGTGTGCTTTCCCAGATAGGTAATTAAATCTCGGGACACCCAGCACATCTATCCACAAGAGATTACAACCTTGTGATAGTTATCACTGAATTGGATGCAGCTGAGAAGAAACAAAACACTAAATTGGTGAATTTAGTGGAAACTTGCCCATTTGTAACAAGCATGGTAACAAGCATTCGTTGCTACACCTCTGTAATTACAGACTGCAATTACCGCCAGTTACATGTTGTTATTACAGTGTAACTATTAGTTATTACAAATAACTACAATACTTGTTAGTGTAATTGCACATGTAATTATACTGTAATAAGGAAATTAAGTGTTACCCAAAATGTTCATTAATTGCTTTGCCACATTTTCTGCAATATTACTTTAGTGCCTTGTTGCAAACAGGATGCATGTTTTGGAATATTTGTATTATGTACAGGCTTCCTTCTTTTCAATCTGTCAATTAGGTTAGTATTGTGGAGTAACTACAATGTTGTTGATCCATCCTCAGTTTTCTCCTATCACAGCCATTAAACTCTGTAACTGTTTTAAAGTCACCATTGGCCTCATGGTGAAATCCCTGAGCGGTTCCCTTCCTCTTCGGCCACAGAGTTAGGAAGTGACTGGGTGTATTGATATACCATCCAAAGTTTAATTAATAACTTTGCCATACTCAAAGGGATATTCAATGTCTGCTTGATTTATTTTTATATATCTACCAATGGGTGCCCTTCTTTGCGAAGCATTGGAAAACCTCCCTGGTCTTTGTGGTTGAATCTGTGTTTGAAATTCACTGCTCGACTGAAGGACCTTACAGATAATTATATGTGTGGGGTACAGAGATGAGGTAGTCATTCAAAAATCATGTTAAACACTATTATTGCACACAGAGTCCATGCAACTTATTATGTGACTTGTTAAGCACATTTTTACACCTGAAGTTATTTAGACTTACCATAACAAGCCTAAATAAGCTTTTAATTTTTTATTAATTAGTTAAAAAATTATAAAAACATAATTCTACTTTGACATTATGGGGTATTGTGTGTAGGTCAGTGACAAAAAAACTCATTTTAATGAATTTTAAATTCAGGCTGTAACACAGCACAATGTGGAAAAAGTCAAAGGGTGTGAATACTTTCTGAAGGCACTGTATGCTTTTACCTTTTAATCTACTGTAGATATACAAAAGCATGCAACTGGCATACATATTCTCTCTCAACCACATACAGAAATATTTTGTGGCAGTCCACTTTTATGATTGTATACCATGGTCAAATGTGATGATTTATTATAGTGATTTTACCTCACTAAATATGCTGTATGCTAATGCTGTGATTGAATGCACTGACTGACAATGAACATCTACTGCTTTGCTTAACTGCTATGCTGTGATGATCCTCTATGAAGAGTGAGAACTCGCACCAAGATTTGAGTACCCTTACAAAAATAAATGTCAAATTTGCAGTTTCACATGTGAAATAGTTGTTTTCACATGTTGAACTCAAATTTCACACGTGAAACCATCTTTTCACATGTATTACATTTAGAATTCACATGTTAACACCACCTTTTCACATGTGAGGAGAATAACATGTTTTTACCTCACATGTGAAATTTGCCGTTTCGCATGTGAATTTTGACATTTCGCATGTTAAGAACTTTCACATGAAAATCGGGTATGCAGTTTCACATTTAAGAAAACTCCATTTGAAAATCTCACTTTCACATGTGGAATTGCATGTTCAAATGTGAAAATCAATCACGTGAAAATCTAATTTGTAGGTTCACTTGTAAGAAAATTACATGTGAAAATCTCACTTCACATGTGGAATTGCATTTTCACATGTGAAAAACATTCACGTGAAAATCACATTTACAGTTTCATGTGTAAAAAACTTCAACGTGATTGTTTTTCGTATGTGAACTTGCAATTTATCATGTAAAAGTGAAAATCTAATCTGCAGTTTCACGTGTAAGAAAAGTCCAGTTGTGAAAATCTCACTTTCACATATAGAATTGCAGTACACAGAAAAAAAGAAAAATAGATAAAAGTTTGTTGAAGAAGAAAAAATAAAATTATAGTCTTGACAGCTTTGGATGGTGCCCGCTCTTGATGAAGGCCTCTATTCTTCTAGCCTAGGCAGCTGATAGTGCATGGGTGCTAGATATGCTCTATTGTCTAGCCTTGAAGTGCATTCTAGGTAATATGTCCCCTGTGGACCGGCTCGTACATAAAGCATCCTCCATTAAGGCTATGAAGGCAAAAATATATAATAACACCATTTCCCACCACCATTTTCGTATTTTTTGACAATTTAGGATGTTGCACACTGTTTTCAGCCAAGATGTCCAACATTCTAAATTGTCCGAATGCACATCAAGCCTAGATGATAGTGCAGATCTAGCGCCCATGCACTATCGGCTGCCTAGGCTACTATTCTACTGGCAGCCGAGTTGGATGGTACTAGGGAGGGCCAGGTTTGATTATGGTAAAGGTGCTGCTGGAAGTGGCTCATCGGTCCTGATGTCGCATTGTTCTGTCCCCAGCTCTCTGTAGCCACTGGACGACTCCTCCGCTAGTGATGTGGATTCTTGTACCAACAGTAAATTATTGGAAACAAGGATGCTTTTTTTAAACATGTTGAGTGCCTCAGACACTGTAGCTTTGTTATTGTGTTCAGCAATGCAAATTATAGGATAGTAGCCAAATTCAACGCACAATATTTGGCATTCCTCCCTGAACTTAATCTCCAACCAGGTTTCCATTCAACCATTTTATGCAAGTAACATACATGTCCGATAAAAAATGTCAAGATAGGCCTGATGGAAACAGTTACATTTTCGGTAACCTTTCCAAATGTCGACCAAACAAAATAGGCTAGACATTTAGTGTAGTGAAAATGTATTATGTGAGAAATGGCAGTGGAAACACCTTTATGCGCAAATATTGACAACCATTAGGCCTATATGATGTGAATTTGGAGTCATGCGATGATATGTTGTTTTCCCACTACTACTAGGGAAAGTATGCAGTTTATTATGCTACAGATTAAATACATTATGGTGAACTTCACAGGGTGGTGAAAGTGCACTGTGATGAAGTTTTTTAACAGTTGCAAGTTTTGGCACATTCATTCGAGCAACATATCATCTTATCCTGGTGACATGATGATCAATGCTTTGCTGCCGTTTGACAAATAAATATAATCTCGAATTTTTGTCCATAATAATCTCAGAATGTAGGTAGCGTACCTGCACTGTATCTGCAAGATGTTGGCTAGAGTGCACGTGTCAAATCCAGATTGGGCACATGCGCTATATAACACAAAAAAAATGTCTGATAAAACCATAGCTAGAGTTGAAAATGCGATGGAAACCCATTTAATGTAGCTTTTTTTTCGGTATGGAATTTAACCTTAGAAGTTATTTTTATGTGCACTATGTCATCACGCACAGCGTGTTTTATCCGCAATAAGTAACAAACTGCCATTTAAATTATCAACATTTTATCAGCAACAAGTCAGTTTGATGGAAACACATCTCTGTTGGGAAAATACGCATAGATTTTAGAATATTCACATGAAAAACTGTCGCCAATTGGAATGAAACCAAGCTAATGTATCAAATGTTTTATCCACTAGAAAGCCTTGCATGCCACACAGAGCTCGAGGTAGTCTCAATGAATCCTGGATAAAACGGCGCTGTGCCTGCTGGTGCGTCATTGTCCTCCTGGCCAATCACACTTCATGTACCCGGAGAGACGCTTCCCGTGCGCTCCTGGAGATTCCACAACCCTCCTTAATTGTCTGCTACTTAGCGGGGCGCTGACCGGCGAACATACGACATTAGAGCGAGGCGGGAGCTGCAAGGCGGCGCAGACGGTCAGAGGGCTTCAACCATGACTTTGTTTAGACTGACCTATAAAACTGTGGCAAATTTAAGTGGACTGCTTCGCTATGCCAATTGTATCCTCCTTCTTGGCTTTATCCATCAATGAATACCATAGTTTGTAAGAGGTAGGTGCAAATATGTGAGCAATATTACTGTGTGTGGTTTTTAAATGTTGCAAATACACAGTTTTATTTATTATAGGTTCAGTTATTTTCTTATTGGTCGAAGTGTCTTCAATTTCTAGTAGGCTACTCATTTAAATGCGTCTTGTTGTAAGCATTTTCACCATGATGTCGTTGAGTAATGTTACAGTATACCTTTGTCATATTCTCTGAAATTACAGAAACTGTGATAATTATAACATTCGGGAACATTTTTCGTTTTGTCTGTTATTGTTACACAACTTTTTATATTGTCTACATTATAATTCTACATTCTCCATTTTCTAAGTTCGAGGAAGAAAGTGCGAGGGCATAGCTGTTGTTTTATTTGCTACACCTCGTCAGCATCCTCTGCTGCAAACTGGTCCCTGAAAATAACTGAACTAACTTTGCTGTCTCACTTCATATTTCATTTAATTGTATTTGTGCATGATACATGATAGTTTTCATGAATCAAATGTCAGTCCGTGTATTATTGGAGAAAGGGAATTGAATTGTGTCCTTACAGGACATGTGGCAGCTTTCATGTGTTGGGGTAACTGTTTATTTACAATGTTCAAAAATGCAAAGGCAAATTAATGTTAATTTTTTATTTGAGGGCACTTTGACAGTGTCACAATGTCAAAACGTATAGCAATGGTAACTAACTAAGTCTACAGACATCTCAGTGGTATAACTGTCTTAAAGCTTTATACAAGTTGGTTTAAAGATATTCCAAGTCAAATGTTTCACTGAAATATGTTTTGGATGCTTCAATCACACCTGCTTGCCATCATTTGGGAGTTGTTGTATGATATACAAGCTCTGTCTGCTATATCTGGAATGTGTTTGGGAAAATACACTGAGTATACAAAAAATGAACATGATGACTACACCAGGCGCGTGCGTCCGCACATGTTGATTTTGTCCATCCACACCAGATCAGGACCGCAGGTTGAAATATCAAAACGAACTATGAACCAACTACATTAATTTGGGGACAGGTCGGAACACATGAAACATTCATGGACATTTAGCTAGCTAGCTTGCTGTTGCTAGCTAATTTGTCCTGGGATATAAACATTGGGTTGTTATTTTACCTGAAATTCACGAGGTCCTTTTTTTCCTGGATCTTCGTAAAATTTAGACACATTTTGAGTCACACAAAATCGTGTGTTCTCTACTGCAACAATTACTCCACTGAGAAAAGGGGAAACTTAGTTAGTTTCTAGAAATCTCTCCTCATTCTGTTTTCTTCTTCTGTGGACTTTATATGGCGGTTGGCAACAAAGTTTAAGGTGCATTATCACCACCAACTGGACTGGAGTGTGAACCTCAGTTCAGCTTTCAATCACCCACGTGGGTATGTGCTCCTAAAAACCAATGAGGAGATGGGAGAGGCGGGACTTGTAGCGTGTCAAAAATAGAACCAAGTTCTATTTTAGCGCCTGGCTACACAGACGCTTGCGATCAGTTTGGATGAAATGATTGAATAACATGTATTTGTACATTTATTTTGCAGCATGTAAGAACACCTGCTCTTTCCATGACATAGACTGACCAGGTGAAAGCTATGATCCCTTATTGATGTCACTTGTTAAATCTACTTCAATCAGTGTAGATGAAGGGAAGGAGACAGGTTAAACAAGGATTTTTAAGCCTTGAGACAATTGAGACATGGATTCTGTATGTGTGCCATTCAGAGGGTGAACAGGCAAGACAAAACATTTAAGTGCCTTTGAATGGGGTATGGTAGGAGGTGCCAGGTGCACCGGTTTGTGTCAAGAACTGCAACGCTGCTGGGTTTTTCATGTTCAACAGTTTCCTGTGTGTATCAAGAATGGTCCACCACCCAAAGGACATCCAGCGAACTTGACACAACTGTGGGAAGCATTGGAGTCAACATTGGCCAGCATCTTTACAAATTGAGGCTGTTCTGAGGGCAGACGGGGGGTGCCAAACTATATTAGCAAGGTGTTCCTAATGTTTGGTATGCTCAGTGGATGTCTTTCCATGCAGAGATGAGCCAGTAGACTAAACATTAGTGATACAGTAGGTAATTTCCATGTAGAAGGACCCATGAGCACCAACATGCGAAGTTCATAGAAGCATATCAAATTGGGTGTTAAATGAAAGCTAAGTCAATATTTTTTTTTAAATTAAGGCATACAGTGCATTCAGAAAGTATTCAACCCCTTCCCCTTTTCCACATTTTGTTACGTTACAGCCTTATTCTAAAATAGATTCAATTAATGTTTTTCCTCAGCAATCTACAGACAATACCCCATAATGACAAAGCAAAAACAGGTTTTTAAAAATGTTTGCAAATGTATTAAAAATAAAAACAGAAATACCTTATTTACATAAGTATTCAGACCCTTTGCTATGAGACACGAAATTGAGCTCAGGTGCATCCCGTTTCCATTGATCATCCTTGAGATGTTTCTACAACTTGGAGTCCAACTGTGGTACATTCAATTGATTGGACATGACTTAGAAAGGCACACACCTGTCTATGTAAGGTCCCACAGTTGACAGTGCATGTCAGAGCAAAAACCAAGCCATAAGGTCGAAGTAATTGTCCATAGAGCTCAGAGACATGATTATGTCAAGGCACAGATCTGGGGAAGGGTACCAAAACATTTCTGCAGCATTGAAGGTCCCCAAGAACACGGTGGCCTCCATCATTCTTAAGTGGAAGAAGTTTGGAACCACCAAGACTCTTCCAAGAGCTGGCCACCTGGCCAAACTGATCAATTGGGGGAGAAGGGCCTTGGTCAGGGAGGTGACCAAGAACCCGATGGTCACTCTGACAGAGCTCCAGAGTTCCTCTGTGGAGATCGGAGAACCTTCCAGAAGGACAACCATCTCTGCAGCACTCCACCGTTTAGGCCTTTATGGTAGAGTGGCCAGACGGAAGCCACTCCTCAGTAAAAGGCACATTACAGCCCGCTTGGATTTTGACAAAAGGCACCTAAAGGACTCTCAGACCTTGAGAAACAAGATTCTCTGGTCTGATGAAACCAAGATTGAACTCTTTGGCCTGAATGCCAAGCGTAATGTCTGGAGGAAACCTGGCACCATCCCTACGGTGAAGCATGGTGGTGGCAGCATCATGCTGTGGATATGTTTTTCAGCGATAGGGACTGGAAGACTAGTCAGGATCCAGGCAAAGATGAACGGAGCAAAGTACAGAGAGGTCCTTGATGAAACCTGCTCCAGAGCGCTCAGGACCTCAGACTGGGGGCGAAGGTTCACCTTCCAACAGGACAATGACCCTAAGCACACAGCCAAAACAACGCAGAAGTGGCTTCGGGACAAGTCTCTGAATGTCCTTGAGTGGCCCAGCCAGAGCCTGGACTTGAACCTGATCGAACATCTCTAGAGAGACCTGAAAATAGCTGTGCAGTGATGCTCCCCATCCAACCTGACAGAGCTTGAGAGAAGAATGGGAGAAACTCCCCAAATACAGATGTGCCAAGCTTGTAGTGTCATACCCAAGAAGACTCGAGGCTGAAATCGCTGCCAAAGGTGCTTCAACAAAGTACTAAGTACAGAATCATTAGATCAATTGTTTTGGTACTGTCCATTTGTAGCTTGTTTTTGGTCACAGGTCCAGGAATGGCTGAAGGATTTTAATATTTACCTGGAGCTAACCCTGCAGATAGCACTACTGGGTGATCTGAAAAGTCATAGTCAATCGATCAATAATATAATAATAATTTTAGCAAAAATGTTTATTTTCAATTTACAATCTGTAGAAACAATGAGAATAGAAGGGTTCAGAACTTTTGTGAAACAGCACAGTGCAGTTGAAAAATATATGGTAAATAGAAATCCAATGTGGATGGTGTGAAGAGGTAGATGGGAGGGGTTGAATGGAGCTGAAGGTTGGGACTAATAACAACTAATAACAACAAAATAACTAATGTAAAACATACTGTGTCTATAATAAGTATATAGGTTATAGGTCGAGAACTTTTGTGAAAGAGCACAGTTTGAAAGATATGGCATATAGAAGCAAACCGGATGGACATCATGAAAATGATCAGAGAGGTTGAGGGTAGAGGAGGTTCAGGAGTAAAAACAAACAAAATAGAATTATTGTAACATTGACTGTGTCCATAAAATATATATAGTATGTACAGTCGTGGTCAAAAGTTTTGAGAATGACACAAGTATTGGTCTTCACAAAGTTCGCTGCTTCAGTGTTATGAGATATTTTTGTCAGATGTTACTATGGTATACTGAAGTATAATTACAAGCCTTCCATAAGTGTCAAAGGCTTTTATTGACAATTACATTAAGTTTATGCAAAGAGTCAATATTTGCAGTGTTGACCCTTCTTCTTCAAGACCTCTGCAATCTGCCCTGGCATGCTGTCAATTAACTTCTGGGCCACATCCTGACTGATGGCAGCCCATTCTTGCATAATCAATGCTTGGAGTTTGTCAGAATTTGTAGGTTTTTGTTTGTCCACCCGCCTCTTGAGGATCGAACACAAGTTCTCAATGGGATTAAGGTCTGGAGAGTTTCCTGGCCATGGACCTAAAATGTCGATGTTTTGTTCCCCGAGCCACTTAGTTATCACTTTTGCCTTATGGCAAGGTGCTCCATCATGCTGGAAAAGGCATTGGTCGTCACCAAACTGTTCTTGGATGGTTGGGAGAAGTTGCTCTCAGAGGATGTGTTGGTACCATTCTTTATTCATGGCTGTGTTCTTAGGCAAAAATGTAAGTGAGCCCACTCCCTTGGCTGAGAAGCAACCCCACACATGAATGGTCTCAGGATGCTTTACTGTTGGCATGACACAGGACTGATGGTACCGCTCACCTTGTCTTCTCCGGACAAGGTGTTTTCCGGATGCCCCAAACAATCAGAAAGGGGATTCATCAGAGAAAATGACTTTACCCCAGTCCTCAGCAGTCCAATCCCTGTACCTTTTGCTGAATATCAGTCTGTCCCTGATGTTTTTCCTGGAGAGAAGTGGCTTCTTTGCAGCCCTTCTTGACACCAGGCCATCCTCCAAAGGTCTTCGCCTCACTGTGTGTGCAGATGCACTCACACCTGCCTGCTGCCATTCCGGAGCAAGCTCTGCACTGGTGGTGCCCCGATCCCGCAAGCTGAATCAACTTTAGGAGACGGTCCTGGCGTTTGCTGGACTTTCTTGGGCACCCTGACGCCTTCTTCACAACAATTGAACCTCTCTCCTTGAAGTTCTTGATGATCTGATAAATGGTTGATTTAGGTGCAATCTTACTAGCTGCAATATCCTTGCCTATGAAGCCCTTTTTGTGCAAAGCAATGATGACTGCACGTGTTTCCTTGCAGGTAACCATGGTTAACAGAGGAAGAACAATGATTTCAAGCACCACCCTCCTTTTAAAGCTTCCAGTCTGTTATTCTAACTCAATCAGCATGACAGAGTGATCTCCAGCCTTGTCCTCGTCAACACTGCAAAAGGACCACAGTAAAACGAGTCCTATATCGACATAACCTGAAAGGCCGCTCAGCAAGGAAGAAGCCACTGCTCCAAAACCGCCATAAAAAAGCCAGACTACGGTTTGCAACTGCACATGGGGACAAAGATCGTACTTTTTGGAGAAATGTCCTCTGGTCTGATGAAACATGGCCATAATGACCATCATTATGTTTGGAGGAAAAAGGGGGACACTTGCAAGCCGAAGAACACCCTCTCAACCGTGAAGAACGGGGGTGGCAGCATCATGCTGTGGGGGTGCTTTGGTACAGTAGGGACTGGTGCACTTCACAAAATAGATGGCATCACGAGGAAGGAAAATTATGTGGATATATTGAAGCAACATCTCAAGACATCAGTCAGGAAGTTAAAGCTGGGTCTTAAATGCATCTTCCAAATGGACAGTGACCCCAAGCATACTTCCAAAGTTGTGGCAAAATGGCTTAAGGACAACATTTACATTTACATTTTAGTCATTTAGCAGACGCTCTTATCCAGAGCGACTTACAGGAGCAATTAGGGTTAAGTGTTGCGTTGGGCATTGGGGGGGTAGAAGGATTACTTTATCCTATCCCAGGTGTTCCTTAAAGAGGTGGGGTTTCAAATGTCTCCGGAAGGTGGTGAGTGACTCCGCTGTCCTGGCATCGTGAGGGAGCTTGTTCCACCATTGGGGTGCCAGAGCAGCGAACAGCTTTGACTGGGCTGAGCGGGAACTATGATTCCGCAGAGGAAGGGGAGCCAGCAGGCCAGAGGTGGATGAACGCAATGCCCTCGCCTGGGTTTAGAGACTGATCAGAGCCTGAAGGTACGGAGGTGCCGTTCCCCTCACTGCTCCATAGGCAAGCACCATGGTCTTGTAACGGATGCGAGCTTCAACTGGAAGCCAGTGGAGTGTGCGGAGGAGGGGGGTGACGTGAGAGAACTTGGGAAGGTTGAACACCAGACGGGCTGCGGCATTCTGGATGAGTTGTAGGGGTTTAATGGCACAGGCAGGGAGCCCAGCCAACAGCGAGTTGCAGTAATCCAGACGGGAGATGACAAGTGCCTGGATTAGGACCTGTGCCGCTTCCTGTGTAAGGCAGGGTCGTACTCTCCGAATGTTGTAGAGCATGAACCTGCAGGATCGGGTCACCGCCTTGATGTTAGCGGAGAACGACAGGGTGTTGTCCAGGGTCACGCCAAGGCTCTTCGCACTCTGGGAGGAGGACACAACGGAGTTGTCAACCGTGATGGCGAGATCATGGAACGGGCAGTCCTTCCCGGGAGGAAGAGCAGCTCCGTCTTGCCAGGGTTCAGCTTGAGGTGGTGATCCGTCATCCATACTGATATGTCGGCCAGACATGCAGAGATGCGATTCGCCACCTGGTTATCAGAAGGGGGAAAGGAGAAGATTAGTTGTGTATCGTCAGCGTAGCAATGATAGGAGAGGCCATGTGAGGATATGACAGAGCCAAGTGACTTGGTGTATAGGGAGAAAAGGAGAGGGCCTAGAACTGAGCCCTGGGGACACCAGTGGTGAGAGCACGTGGTGCGGAGACAGCTTCTCGCCACGCCACTTGGTAGGAGCGACCGGTCAGGTAGGACGCAATCCAGGAGTGAGCCGCGCCAGAGATGCCCAGCTCGGAGAGGGTGGAGAGGAGGATCTGATGGTTCACTGTATCAAAGGCAGCAGACAGGTCTAGAAGGACAAGAGCAGAGGAGAGAGAGTTAGCTTTAGCAGTGTGGAGAGCCTCCGTGACACAGAGAAGAGCAGTCTCAGTTGAATGACCAGTCCTGAAACCTGACTGGTTTGGATCAAGAAGGTCATTCTGAGAGAGATAGCAAGAGAGTTGGCTAAAGACGGCACGCTCAATAGTTTTGGAAAGAAAAGAAAGAAGGGATACTGGTCTGTAGTTGTTGACATCAGTGGGATCGAGTGTTGGGTTTTTTTGAGAAGGGGTGCAACTCTCGCTCTCTTGAAGACGGAAGGGACATGGCCAGCGGTCAAGGATGAGTTGATCAGCGAGGTGAGGTAGGGGAGAAAGGTCACCGGAGATGGTCTGGAGAAGAGAGGAGGGGATGGGGTCAAGCGGGCAGGTTGTTGGGCGGCCTGCAGTCACTAGTCGCAAGATTTTATCTGGAGAGAGAGGGAGAAAGAAGTCAAAGC
This sequence comes from Coregonus clupeaformis, assembly GCF_020615455.1. NCBI lineage: Eukaryota > Metazoa > Chordata > Actinopteri > Salmoniformes > Salmonidae > Coregonus > Coregonus clupeaformis. The sequence continues at coordinate 60,629,936 of NC_059192.1, forward strand.
ATAGGGTAGGGCAGTGTGAGCAGGACCAGCAGTGTCATTAGACTTAACAAACGAGGATCGGATGTCGTCAACCTTCTTTTCAAAGTGGTTGACAAAGTCATCCACAGAGAGGGAGGGGGTGGGGGGATTCAGCAGTGAGGAGAATGTGGCAAAGAGCTTCCTAGGGTTAGAGGCAGATGCTTGGAATTTAGAGTGGTAGAAAGTGGCCTTAGCAGCAGAAACAGATGAAGAAAATGTAGAGAGGAGGGAGTGAAAAGATGCCAGGTCGGCAGGGAGTTTAGTTTTCTTCCATTTCCGCTCAGCTGCCCGGAGCTCTGTTCTGTGAGCTCGCAATGAGTCATCAAGCCACAGAGCTGGAGGGGAGGACCGAGCCGGCCGGTAGGATAGGGGACACAGGGAGTCAAAGGATGCAGAAAGGGAGGAGAGGAGGGTTGAGGAGGCAGAATCAGGAGATTGGAGGGAGAAGGATTGAGCAGAGGGAAGAGATGATAGGATGGAAGAGGAGAGAGTAGTGGGAGAGAGAGAGCGAAGGTTGCGGCGCCGCGTTACCATCTGTGTAGGGGCGGAGTGAGTAGTGTTGGAGGAGAGCGAGAGAGAAAAGGATACAAAGTAGTGGTCGGAGACATGGAGGGGAGTTGCAGTGAGATTAGTAGAAGAGCAACATCTAGTAAAGATGAAGTCAAGCGTATTGCCTGCCTTGTGAGTGGGGGGATGGTGAGAGGGTGAGGTCAAAAGAGGAGAGGAGTGGAAAGAAGGAGGCGAGAGAAATGAGTCAAATGTAGACGTGGGGAGGTTGAAATCCCCCAAAACTGTGAAGGGTGAGCCATCCTCAGGAAAGGAACTTATCAAGGCGTCAAGCTCATTGATGAACTCTCCAAGGGAACCTGGAGGGCGATAGATGACAAGGATATTAAGCTTAAATGGGCTAGTGACTGTGACAGCGTGGAATTCAAATGAGGAGATAGACAGATGGGTTAGGGGAAAAATTGAGAATGACCACTTGGGAGAGATGAGGATTCCTGTGCCACCACCCCTCTGACCAGATGCTCTCGGGGTATGCGAGAACACATGGTCAGACGAGGAGAGAGCAGTAGGAGTAGCAGTGTTTTCAGTGGTAATCCATGTTTCCGTCAGCGCCAGGAAGTCGAGGGACTGGAGGGTAGCATAGGCTGGGATGAAGTCAGCCTTGTTGGCGGCAGAACGGCAGTTCCAGAGGCTGCCTGAGACCTGGAACTCCAGGTGTGTGGTGCGTGCAGGGACCACCAGGTTAGAGAGGCAGCAGCCACGCGGTGTGAGGCGTTTGTGTAGCCTGTGCGGAGAGGAGAGAACAGGGATAGGCAGAGGCATAGTTGACAGCAAAATCAAGGTATTGGAGTGGCCATCACAAAGCCCTGACCTCAATCCTATAGAACATTTATGGGCAGAACTGAAAAAGCGTGTGCGAGCAAGGAGGCCTACAAACCTGACTCAATTACACCAGCTCTGTCAGGAGGAATGGGCCAAAATTCACCCAATTTATTGTGGGAAGCTTGTGGAAGGCTACCCGAAATGTTTGACCCAAGTTAAACAATTTAAAGGCAATTCTACCAAATACTAATTGAGTGTATGTAAACTTCCGACCCACTGGGAATGTGATGAAAGAAATAAAAGCTGAAATAAATAATTCTGTCTACTATTATTCTGACATTTTAAATCTTAAAATAAAGTGGTGATCCTAACTGACCTAAAACAGGGAATTTTTACTAGGATTAAATGTCAGGAATTGTGAAAAACTGAGTTTAAATGTATTTTGCTAAGGTGTATGTAAACTTCCGACTTCAACTGTATGTGTATGTATGTGTGTGTGTATGTATGTATGTATGTATGTATGTATGTATGTATGTATGTATGTTATATATATATATATATATATATATATATATATATATATATACAGTGGGGAAAAAAAGTATTTAGTCAGCCACCAATTGTGCAAGTTCTCCCACTTAAAAAGATGAGAGAGGCCTGTAATTTTCATCATAGGTACACGTAAACTATGACAGACAAATTGAGAAAAAAAAATCCAGAAAATCACAACTTCTTCTTTAAGAGGCTCCTCTGTCCTCCACTTGTTACCTGTATTAATGGCAACTGTTTGAACTTGTTATCAGTATAAAAGACACCTGTCCACAACCTCAAACAGTCACACTCCAAACTCCACTATGGCCAAGACCAAAGAGCTGTCAAAGGACACCAGAAACAAAATTGTAGACCTGCACCAGGCTGGGAAGACTGAATCTGCAATAGGTAAGCAGCCTGGTTTGAAGAAATCAACTGTGGGAGCAATTATTAGGAAATGGAAGACATACAAGACCACTGATAATCTCCCTCGATCTGGGGCTCCACGCAGGATCTCACCCCGTGGGGTCAAAATGATCACAAGAACGGTGAGCAAAAATCCCCAGAACCACACGGGGGGGACCTAGTGAATGACCTGTAGAGAGCTGGGACCAAAGTAACAAAGCCTACCATCAGTAACACACTATGCTGCCAGGGACTCAAATCCTGCAGTGCCAGACGTGTCCCCCTGCTTAAGCCAGTACATGTCCAGGCCCGTCTGAAGTTTGCTAGAGTGCATTTGGATGATCCAGAAGAGGATTGGGAGAATGTCATATGGTCAGATGAAACCAAAATAGAACTTTTTGGTAAAAACTCAACTCGTCGTGTTTGGAGGACAAAGAATGCTGAGTTGCATCCAAAGAACACCATACCTACTGTGAAGCATGGGGGGTGGAAACATCATGCTTTGGGGCTGTTTTTCTGCAAAGGGACCAGGACGACTGATCCGTGTAAAGGAAAGAATGAATGGGGCCATGTATCGTGAGATTTTGAGTGAAAACCTCCTTCCATCAGGAAGGGCATTGAAGATGAAACGTGGCTGGGTCTTTCAGCATGACAATGATCCCAAACACACCGCCCGGGCAACGAAGGAGTGGCTTCGTAAGAAGCATTTCAAGGTTATGGAGTGGCCTAGCCAGTCTCCAGATCTCAACCCCATAGAAAATCTTTGGAGGGAGTTGAATGTCCGTGTTTCCCAGCTACAGCCCCAAAACATCACTGCTCTAGAGGAGATCTGCATGGAGGAATGGGCCAAAATACCAGCAACAGTGTGTGAAAACCTTGTGAAGACTTACAGAAAACGTTTGACCTGTGTCATTGCCAACAAAGGGTATATAACAAAGTATTGAGAAACTTTTGTTATTGACCAAATACTTATTTTCCACCATAATTTGCAAATAAATTCATTAAAAATCCTACAATGTGATTTTCTGGATTTTTTTTCTTCTAATTTTGTCTGTCATAGTTGACTTGTCCTTATGATGAAAATTACAGGCCTCTCTCATCTTTTTAAGTGGGAGAACTTGCACAATTGGTGGCTGACTAAATACTTTTTTTCCCCACTGTATATATATTTGCGGGGAAAAACATATGGGGGATTGGAAGTTATGCAGACAATTACATTGATGGAAGTTACAATCTATCTGCAATATTAAAGCTGATCTACCCCCTAAATATATATATATAGATATATTTATACAGTGAGGGAAAAAAGTATTTGATCCCCTGCTGATTTTGCACGTTTGCCCACTGACAAAGAAATGATCAGTCTATAATTTTAATGGTAGGTTTATTTGAACAGTGAGAGACAGAATAACAACAACAAAATCCAGAAATACGCATGTCAAAAATGTTATAAATTGATTTGCATTTTAATGAGGGAAATAAGTATTTGACCCCCTCTCAATCAGAAAGATTTCTGGCTCCCAGGTGTCTTTTATACAGGTAATGAGCTGAGATTAGGAGCACACTCTTAAAGGGAGTGCTTCTAATCTCAGTTTGTTACCTGTATAAAAGACACCTGTCCACAGAAGCAATCAATCAATCAGATTCCAAACTCTCCACCATGGCCAAGACCAAAGAGCTCTCCAAGGATGTCAGGGACAAGATTGTAGACTTACACAAGGCTGGAATGGGCTACAAGACCATCGCCAAGCAGCTTGGTGAGAAGGTGACAACAGTTGGTGCGATTATTTCTCAAATGGAAGAAATACAAAATAACTGTCAATCTCCCTCTGCCTGGGGCTCCATGCAAGATCTCACCTCGTGGAGTTGCAATGATCAAGAGAACAGTGAGGAATCAGCCCAGAACTACACGGGAGGATCTTGTCAATGATCTCAAGGCAGCTGGGACCATAGTCACCAAGAAAACAATTGGTAACACAATACGCCGTGAAGGACTGAAATCCTGCAGCACACGCAAGGTCCCCCTGCTCAAGAAAGCACATATACAGGGCCGTCTGAAGTTTGCCAATGAACATCTGAATGATTCAAAGGAGAACTGGGTGAAAGTGTTGTGGTCAGATGAGACCAAAATGGAGCTCTTTGGCATCAACTCAACTCGCCGTGTTTGGAGGAGGAGGAATGCTGCCTATGACCCAAAGAACACCATCCCCACCGTCAAACACGGAGGTGGAAACATTATGCTTTGGGGGTGTTTTTCTGCTAAGGGGACAGGACAACTTCACCGCATCAAAGGGATGATGGACGGGGCCATGTACCGTCAAATCTTGGGTGAGAACCTCCTTCCCTCAGCCAGGGCATTGAAAATGGGTCGTGGATGGGTATTCTGGCATGACAATGACCCAAAACACACGGCCAAGGCAACAAAGGAGTGGCTCAAGAAGAAGCACATTAAAGTCCTGGAGTGGCCTAGCCAGTCTCCAGACCTTAATCCCATAAAAAATCTGTGGAGGGAGCTGAAGGTTCGAGTTGCCAAACGTCAGCCTCGAAACCTTAATGACTTGGAGAAGATCTGCAAAGAGGAGTGGGACAAAATCCCTCCTGAGATGTGTGCAAACCTGGTGGCCAACTACAAGAAACGTCTGACCTCTGTGATTGCCAACAAGGGTTTTGCCACCAAGTACTAAGTCATGTTTTGCAGAGGGGTCAAATACTTATTTCCCTCATTAAAAAGCAAATCAATTTATAACATTTTTGACATGCGTTTTTCTGGATTTTGTTGTTGTTTTTCTGTCTCTCACTGTTGAAATAAACCTACCATTAAAATTATAGACTGATCATTTCTTTGTCAGTGGGCAAACGTACAAAATCAACAGGGGATCAAATACTTTTTTCCCTCACTGTATATATAAAATTGAAGACTCAAGGCTGTAATCCCTGCCAATGGTGCTTCAACAAAGTACTGAGTAAATGGTCTGAATACTTATGTAAATGTGATATTTATTTTTTTAAATAAATTTGCTTTTTGCTTTGGCATTATGGGGTATTGTATGTAGATTGATGAGGGGGAAAAAAACTATTCAATCCATTTTAGAATAAGGCTGTAACGTAACAACATTTGGAAAACACTTTCATGCAAAACAGATGGAAAAGGGGTCTTAGAAAACATCTACCAGAAAGTCTTAACCTTTTCACACATACCAACAAATGGGGGTGATCATTCTACAGTGGTCTCTGCAGCATACGCTCAAACCAGTGTGATTAGAACGCTTATTTAGAACGTCCAGTTTCGATTGACGCAACAGTCAGCATTTGAGCTAGCCACACTGTTTTTTCATAGAAACATTTTTCACAAACAAAGTCCTTACAAAGTTATGTCCTGAATGTGACCAGTTTACTTTTGGATGCAATGTTCAGACATTCACAGAAGTAGCAACAGTATACACAATCATCCAAACCGGAAAATGTAGGCTACATTAGTCCTAGCGCTAACTGAGGAAAGATTGACGTAACACAAGCGGTCATATTTAGATAACTCTCTGCTGTCAGAAACCACAATATAAATTACATAATAGCAATTACTATTTATAATTAATCACATCACGAGTAAAACACTTTATAGAAATCAAAAGTAATCTGACGATAGGTAGTTTGTGCGTGCCGCCATGTTTGTTTTTTCGTGTCAACCAAAGATAATAAGAGGAGACAAGATGGGTTTGGTCTGTTTGCAGTATGCGTGTTGAAGGGGTGTCATCTACGATAATTCATGTCCCTTCATTCACTTTCGAAAGTTTACCCTTCACCTCATTATAACATCTTTGGTTTGACAGACGTTTACGTGACACCCAGAATGCATTGTATAATGTCAACAAACATGGCGCCACACATAGCTGGCAAATAGCTTAGCATTAGCTCATTATAATCAGTAGAACCTTCAAAAAAGTATTACAATCTATGCAATAATCGGAATGCATTATTTGTCACCAGTACTTGAAAACGTGAATAAAACTCTAAATACATTATGCTCCATACATACATACAGTACCAGTCAAAAGTTTGAGCACACCATTCAAGGGTTTTTCTTTATTTTCACTATCTTCTACATTGTAGAATAATAGTGAAGACATCAAAACTATGACATAACACATATGGAATCATGTAGTAACCAAAAAAGTGTTAAACAAATAGCCACCCTTTGCCTTGATGACAGCTTTGCACACTCTTGGCATTCTCTCAACCAGCTTCATGAGGTAGTCACCTGGAATGCATTTTAAAAGTTAATTTGTGGAATTTCTTTCCTTCTTAATGCGTTTGAGCCAATCAGTTGTGTTGTGACAAGGTAGGGCGGGTATACAGAAGATAGCCCTATTTGGTAAAAGACCAAATCCAAATTATTTCAAGAACAGCTCAAATAAGCAAAGAGAAACAACAGTCCATCATTACTTTAAGACATGAAGGTCAGTCAATACGGAACATTTCAAGAACTTTGAAAGTTTCTTCAAGTGCAGTCGCAAAAACCATTAAGCGCTATGATGAAACTGGCTCTCATGAGGACCGCCACAGGAATGGAGTTACCTCTGCTGCAGAGGATAAGTTCATTAGAGTTACCAGCCTCAGAAATTGCAGCCCAAATAAATGCTTCACAGAGTTCAAGTCACAGACACATCTCAACATCAACTGTTCAGAGGGGACTGCGTGAATCAGGCCTTCATGGTCGAATTCCTGCAAAGAAACCACTACTATAGGACACCAATAATAAGAAGAGACCTGCTTGGGCCAAGAAACACGAGCAATGGACATTAAACCGATGGAAATGTATCCTTTGGTCTGGAGTCAAAATTGGAGATTTTTGGTTCCAACCGCCGTGTTTTTTTGAGACGTGGTGTGGCTGAACGGATGAGCTCCGCATGTGTATTTTCCACCGTAAAGCATGGAGGAGGAGATTTTTTGGTGTGGGGGTGCTTTGCTGGTGACACTGTCTGTGATTTATTTAGAATTCAAGGCACACCTAACCAGCATGGCTACCACAGCATTCTGCAGCGATTCTCCATCCCATCTGGTTTGGGCTTAGTAGGACTATCAATAGTTTTTCAACAGGACAATGACCCAACACACCTCCAGGCTGTGTAAGGGCTATTTGACCAAGAAGGAGAGTGATGGAGTGCTGCATCAGATGACCTGGCCTCCACAATCCCCCAACCTCATCCAAATTGAGATGGTTTGGGATGAGTCGGACCACAGAATGAACGAAAAGCAGCCAACAAGTGCTCAGCATATGTGGGAACTCCTTCAATGTTGTTGGAAAAGTATTCCAGGTGAAGCTTGTTGAGAGAATGCCAAGAGTGTGCAAAGCTGTCATCAAGGCAAAGGGTGGCTATTTGATGAATCTCAAATATAAAATATATTTTGATTTGTTTAACACTTTGTTGGTTACTACATGATTCCATATGTGTTATTTCATAGTTTTGATGTCTTCACTATTATTCTACAATGTTGAAAATAGTACAAAATAAAGAAAAACCCTTGAATGAGTAGGTGTGTCCAATATGGTACTGTACATATATACATAATGTATGCTACAGTAGAAACAACAACACGATATACAGAAAAAAAAAACACTTACTTTGATAGGAACGCACACATGTTCAATGTTATTATTTGTAAGGAAAACAACAAGGAAGGCAATGCGAGCGCCAGCCAGACAATGTGCCAATTCGTGGAAGACTGCAAATGTCTGCATACTTGATCTGCGGAAACATTGGTGAAGTGCTTGGGCTCTCCTCGAAGAGCAAAGTTTGTCCGGCTCATTAAAGCCTCAAACATAAATTGTCCTCAACACTGAAATGGGCTACTTCTATGTGAAATAATGAGGAGGCAGAACACACCTCAATTCAAACTGTTGTTAGAAATTTTTTATTTTATTTTATTTATAAATTTTTTTATTTCACCTTTATTTAACCAGGTAAACCAGTTGAGAACAAGTTATCATTTACAATTGCGACCTGGCCAAGATAAAGCAAAGCAGTGCGATTAAAAACAACAACACAGAGTTACATATGGGGTAAAACAAAACAAAGTCAAAAATACAACAGAAATACATATATATACAGTGTGTGCAAATGTAGCAAGTTATGGAGGTAAGGCAATAAATAGGCTATAGTGCAAAATAATTACAATTAGTATTTAACACTGGAATGATAGATGTGCAAGAGATGATGTGCAAATAGAGATACTGGGGTACAAATGAGCAAAATAAATAACAATATAGGGATGAGGTAGTTGGGTGGGCTAATTTCAGATGGGCTGTGTACAGGTGCAGTGATCGGTAAGGTGCTCTGACAACTGATGCTTAAAGTTAGTGGGGGAGATAAGTGTCTCCAGCTTCAGAGATTTTTGCAATTTGTTCCAGTCATTGGCAGCAGAGAACTGGAAGGAATGGCGGCCAAAGGAGGTGTTGGCTTTGGGGATGACCAGTGAGATATACCTGCTGGAGCGCAGACTACGGGTGGGTGTTGCTATGGTGACCAATGAGCTAAGATAAGGCGGGATTTGCCTAGCAGTGATTTATAGATGGCCTGGAGCCAGTGGGTTTGGCGACGAATATGTAGTGAGGACCAGCCAACAAGAGCGTACAGGTCACAGTGGTGGGTAGTATATGGGGCTTTGGAGACAAAACGGATGGCACTGTGATAGACTACATCCAATTTGCTGAGTAGAGTGTTGGAGGCTATTTTGTAAATGACATCGCCGAAGTCAAGGATCGGTAGGATAGTCAGTTTTACGAGGGCATGTTTGGCAGCATGAGTGAAGGAGGCTTTGTTGCGAAATAGGAAACCGATTCTAGATTTAACTTTGGATTGGAGATTCTTAATGTGAGTCTGGAAGGAGAGTTTACAGTCTAACCAGACACCTAGATATTTGTAGTTGTCCACATACTCTAGGTCAGACCCGTCAAAGTAGTGATTCTAGTCGGGTGGGCGGGTGCAAGCAGCGTTCGGTTGAAGAGCATGCATTTAGTTTTACTAGTGTTTAAGAGCAGTTGGAGGCTACTGAAGGAGTGTTGTATGGCATTGAAGCTCGTTTGGAGGTTTGTTAACACAGTGTCCAATGAAGGGCCAGATGTATACAAAATGGTGTCGTCTGCGTAGAGGTGGATCTGAGAGTCACCAGCAGCAAGAGCGACGTCATTGATGTACACAGAGAAAAGAGTCGGCCCAAGAATTGAACCCTGTGGCACCCCCATAGAGACTGCCATAGGTCCAGACAACAGGCCCTCCGATTTAATAATAAAACTTGTTAGAAAATAATTTGAAATTGACATGTTGAAACATACAGTGCCTTGCAAAAGTATTCATCCCCCTTGGCGTTTTTCCTATTTTGTTGCATTACAACCTGTCATTTAAAAGGATTTTTATTTGGATTTCATGTAATGGACATACACAAAATAGTCCAAATTGGTGAAGTGAAATGAAAAAAATAACTTGTTTAAAAAAATTCAAAAAAATAAATAATGGAAAAGTGGTGCGTCCATATGTATTCACCCCCTTTGCTATGAAGCCCCTAAATAAGATCTGGTGCAACCAATTACCTTCAGAAGTCACATAATTAGTTAAATAAAGTCCACCTGTGTGCAATCTAAGTGTCACATGATCTCAGTATATATATATATATATATATATATATATATATATATATATATACACACACCTGTTCTGAAAGGCCCCAGAGTCTGCAACACCACTAAGCAAGGGGCACCACCAAGCAAGCTGCACCATGAAGACCAAGGAGCTCTCCAAAAAGGTCAGGGACAAAGTTGTGGAGAAGTACAGATCAGGGTTGGGTAATAAAAAAATAACCGAAACTTTGAACATCCCACGGAGCACCATTAAATCCATTATTAAAAAATGGAACGAATATTGCACCACAACAAACCTGCCAAGAGAGGGCCGCCCACCAAAATTCACGGACCAGGCAAGGAGGGCATTAATCAGAGAGGCAACAAAGAGACCAAAGATAACCCTGATGGAGCTGCAAAGCTCCACAGCGGAGATTGTAGCATCTGTCCATAGGACCACTTTAAGCCGTACACTCCACAGAGCTGGGCTTTACTGAAGAGTGGCCAGAAAAAAGCCATTGCTTAAAGAAAAAAATACGCAAACATGTTTGGTGTTCGCAAAAAGGCATGTGGGAGACTCCCCAAACATATGGAAGAAGGTACTCTGGTCAGATGAGACTAAAATTTAGCTTTTTGGCCATCAAGCAAAAAGCTATGTCTGGCGCAAACCCAACACCTCTCATCACTCCGAGAACACCATCCCCCCAGTGAAGCATGGTGGTGGCAGCATCATGCTCTGGAGATGTTTTTCATCGGCAGGGACTGGGAAACTGGTCAGAATTGAAGGAATACAGGGAAATTCTTGAGGGAAAACTGTTTTAGTCTTCCAGAGATTTGAGACTGGGATGGAGGTTCACCTTCTAGCAGGACAATGACCCTAAGCATACTGCTAAAGCAACACCCGAGTGGTTTAAGGGGAAATATTTAAATGTCTTGGAATGGCCTAGTCAAAGCCCAGACCTCAATCCAATTGAGAATCTGTAATTTGAATTAAAGATTGCTGTACACCAGCGGAACCCATCCAACTTGAAGGAGCTGGAGCAGCTTTGCCTTGAAGAATGGGCAAAAATCCCAGTGACTAAATGTGCCAAGCTTATAGAGACATACCCCAAGAGACTTGCAGCTGTAATTGTTGCAATAGGTGCATCTACAAAGTATTGACTTTGGTGGGTGAATAGTTATGCACGCTCAAGTTTTCTGTTTTTTTGTCTTATTTCCTGTTTGTTTCACACAAAAAAAATATTTTGCATCTTCAGAGTGGTAGGCATGTTGTGTAAATCAAATGATACAAACCCCCAAAAAATCCATTTTAAATCCAGGTTGTAAGGCAACAAAATAGGAAAAATGCCAAGGGGGGTGAATAATTTCGCAAGCCTATAGATAATTAGCAGGCAGCACGTTTTAACTGTCCTGTTGCGTAACAATTTTGGAACAGTGAGTGCATTCGGACATCACGTGTATAAAACAACTCACGCTGGGGCGACCATTAGAGATTTCTGGAACTCTCGTGTGAAAAGGTTAAAAGGTATTAGAAATGTATAAAATCATAAGTTAAGACCCATGCCAACTAATATGAATGCTTTTTTCTGCCTTCTGTAAGTTTAAGAAACATTGCTTTCTGTTTTGAAATTCCATTACCAAAAACACACATTTTTAAGATACAGTACTTTCACATTTCTCTCCCTCATGAGGGAGGATAATGAAAGTTCATAGAAGTAAGAAGTGAAGGTAGACCTATCAATTAGTTAGTGTTTTTACTGATATCAATTTTGTTTATGAATTAAAACTTGAAATTCTGTTACCAAATCGGTAACAGAATTTGTGAAAAATTGGTAATGGAATTTCTACAATTGAATTGGCTACAATGGGAATTCATAGTCACAAACCACAGTTGGGTCACCTGCTACTGTCCTCCCTTCCACTGGCATACTGTTATATTCAGCTGATAACCATTTTCTTTCTCTTTCTGTCCACTGGTGGTCAAAGAAAGAGTGTGAAAAGTCTGGACCTCTCTCTCTCTCATTGATGTCACCTCTCATTAATATAATCTCTCCTTGCTCTTGTCTTTGGTCTTGTTTGGTGGCGGAGCTCATTAAAATAATAGCCAGTGTGTAGAATAATGCCCAAATATGCAAAGGAGGATATTGCATATTTGTACCTTTGTGTACCTAATTAGGATACATCACCATAAAGAGAATGACATTCATATAAATAATGATGTTTTCTGTGTAGTACAGATCAGGGACCCATGATGAAATTATTTTACCGCAATTCTGTTACCGGGTGAAAATCCACTTCACTTACTGTATGTAGTTCAATAACCAAAATATATATTTTTAAACTCAATGTGTCATGTCATAGCTGACACGCCATTCTTTCTGCAGACATTTTTGAATCTTAATTTGGAGCAGATATTTAACCTCTTAAGGATTGGACCCTTTTTTTCAATTTTCGCCTAAAATGACATACCCAAATCTAACTGCCTGTAGCTCAGGACCTGAAGCAAGGATATGCATATTCTTGATACCATTTGACAGGAAACACTTTGAAGTTTGTGGAAATTTGAAATTAATGTAGGAGAATATAACACATTAGATCTGGTAAAAGATAATACAAACAAAAAAACATGCGTTTTCTTTTTTTTCTTTTTGTTCATTATCTTTGAAATGCAAGAGAAAGGCCAAAATATAATATTGCAGTTTAGGCACAGAGACCAAGAGCCAACAGGTAGGCTGCAACTTAATATTCTGAATGGAGTTGGTTTTATTTCTTACTGTAGGATGAGAAGGCGCATGCACTGCAGCCTTAGTTAGCCTAGCTATGTAACGTTAGCTAGCTTAATTAGCTTCACCCGGTTTGATGCAGTTAGGACAGGTACTACGTAATCATATTTTATGATAAATATCATAGCTATGGCAGCTAATAGTCTACTATAGCGCAAATCGGCTTGGTTGGTTGCTGTCTCTCCCTCCTCCTCCCTACTCACCTTGTCACTTTCTTATAGTATGGCCCCTCCCCCGCCTGCTAGAGAGCGGCACCTCCCTCCTCTCGCGCTTCATCAGCTCCTGTTAATAAAGTAGCTTAAATTACTTTTCTGCTACCTCCCGTACTCGGATTGGACCGGGTCAGGATCCGACCAGGTCTATACGGAACGGGTCTAGCTGTCTTCGGGTCCGTTCGGAATGGGTCTCAATATTTAAAAAATGAATTTATGCATATCGAGTCCGGGTGGGAAAGCTCCAGGTCCTTTACGGAACGGGTCCAAAACCTCTACTATGGACTCACCAGCTCCCGCTTTCTCCTGTTGTGCTATTTATAAACAAACACGTGACTGCCTCAACTGTTCTGGGGAACTATGGTAAGCTTCTTCATTTCACTGGTCACATTATGAATGCAATCTGCTTGATCTCCTAACAATCTATTGCACTAAAAGTAGCTACAAATATTCAAATTTATTGAAAAACGTCAAAGAAATAGTTTTGATGGTATTGAAAAACCATCCTGTGACTTTTTCCAAATACCCTGGTATATGGTATACCTCCAAAGCTTAGACCCTATTTCACGTAATCTGAGGTTTTTGTGTTGTGCCCACAATCGGTTGAGACAGAACATGCTCTTGAATACAGGGTGGGTGTCATTTCAATCATAGAAATATAATTCATAGAATGGACTTATCCCTTCAGACCACTGCAATTCATATAGCACGCTTCTGCATATTTGAGCTGGTCAGTATGTGTAGGTAATCCTGTCTAACGCGGCTTTAAAAAAGGTTTATTGTATAGTAGAGCTGCATAAGTGTTGCTCTCCACTTTCTGGAGGACCGAGTTTTGAAATCAGTGGAATTAAGAGTATGATAGCTAAAGAGATGGAGAAAACACCTGTCTCCGGATTACATCTTCAAACTAATGGCAAACATGGTATCTGTGACAGGGAGACGCGTCCATCCATGCATGATGTATATGGGTAAAATAGTCTAGCGAGCTACATTTTCAGATATTACAAGTTTCTAATTTTGACAGAAAGTGGTTTCATTTCAAGTTAAAGTGTACTGTTAGCTAGCTAGCTAATGTTAGCTGGCTGGCACGCTAGCTAACGTTACTTGTATGATCTTATTATTCGTATCACAGAGCAATTTGCTTGGCTAGTTATAGCCTAATGTTAGCTAGCTAACATTGAACCCAGTTGGTTAGCTACATGCAGATTCATGCAGGGTAGTAACGTCATGAGTTGGGATTATGGTTCATTGTTTACCTAGCTAGCTACATGTTTTAACAAAAGACTCCACTATGCAAGTAACCATTTCGGGTGCGTTCATAAATTCAGTCTGAGTATGCCAGAGCGCAGAATAATTGATGAATTTACAAACGCTCAGCACCCGTTGAATATGGCTGTCAGTAAACGAAGGCAAAAAAGCGTAATTAAATTGTTGCCAGCAGCACAGTTACAGTCACCAACACTCTGGATAATATGAGAACAGCCTAACCAGCTCTGCTAGGGCGAGTAAAATGGTCAGTTGGGTGTTCTCTCATTTGTGTCTGGAAGTAGCTAGCAAGCTAGCCAATGTTAGCCAGTTAGCTTGGGTGCTTGACTACCGCTGTGAGGTCAGAACGCTCGGCTCAACCCTACTCATCGGCCAGAGCGTCCAGTGTGTGCTCCGAGAGCGAAAAGAGAAGGGTGGGGCTAAATTGCTGCTGAACGATGCTGAATTGATGTAGACAAAGAGGAGCTCTCCAGTAGGTACCAAAACATTCAAAGGCCATTTTCTCAAAAGTGAGATTACAAGTTGATCAACTTTCAAAGCAGAATTACTTTTCCATTGTTCCTCAAATTCATTGTATGATATAGCATTTTGTAGCTCTGTGTCTCTGCTTTTATCCAATGTAAAAAACACAATTTCAAATTTTGCTACATAAGACCGAATCAAGGCGGTCGGTCACATTTAAGCTTTAAAACTGCAATGTTTTCTCTCTGCCTCATGGCAAAATGTGTAGAATTGCAGGATATTAGCTTTAAAGCTTTAACAATAACAAAACATTTCTTTACCCCATGAGAAAATGTGTATAATTGCAAGAGATTAGCTTGAAAACTGCTAAATGTTCTCTCCAATGCCAAGAGGCAGACTTTTAAAATGTTCCTTCCCAGGGCACGAGACTTGTTTGTCTGGCCATGCACTGCCAAAGTCATAGTAAAACTATGAGGGGGTCACTGATTAATTTGCTATCACAAAAGGGGTCCCAGACCCAAAAAGTTTGTGAACCTCTGTAATAAACTATAACTTAAAAAATGTATTCATATATAGTATTCATTTTTTATATCTGTGTCCATATTGTCCTGGTGTTTCTAGTAGATAGACCATATGGCTCATGAGAAAATAGCCTAATTAATGAAAAAAGCATTGAATCAACAATGGCATTATTTTCAATTACCTCTGCAACTCGTCCAAATATTGACTAATTTCACAACTGCCACCAGGTTGATGCCAAGACATTGAAAACAAATACATATTGACACAGTAAAATAAGTGTGTAAAAATAAAAAATAAATAAAAACGGTATTTCATGCTGAAACCCTCACCAATGGTATTCACTAAATGTTTGGTTTATATTTACGATGTTTTACAGCTTTGTCATTAACTTTTACTTTAAAAGCATCTTATTTAATTATTTTATATACTGTACACTAAGTATACAAAACATCAATTTCATAGACTGACCAGGTGAATCCAGGTGAAAGCTATGATCCCTTATTGATGTCACTTGTTAAATCCACTTCAATGAGTGTAGATGAAGGGGAGGAGACAGGTTAAAGAAGGATTTTTAAACCTTGAGAGAATTGAGACATGGATTGTGTATGTGTGCCATTGAGGGGAGCACACAACCCAATGTTAGGAAGGTGTTCCTAATGTTTGGTATACTCAGTGTATTTTACATGTGATAATGCCACACGGAGGGCCAGAGATAATTACAGACACCTGTGATAATCTGAAGTACCCAAATGGGCAACTAGATGTCTTGTGATAGATAACCAAATTCTCGTAGTTCACTGTTAATTTTCTTGAAAGTTTCCAGTAATATACCCTACCTTTGCAACCCTATTTCTGACCTCTTGTTCCGTTCGAGCCTACTTTAAAACTGCTCTGGTCCAACCTCTCCTTAAAATGCCCAATCTAGACCCCTCCTCCCTTTATAGTTTATTAGGTACACCACCACGTTTACAAAACTTGATCGCTCCTACAGACAGTGAGTCAGATGGCCGTGACTTGCTATATAAATCAGGCAGACAGGCATCGAGTCATTCAGTTACTGTTCGATTGAACGTTAGAATGGGAAAAAATAGTGACCTAAGCGACTTTGAGCATGGTATGATCGTCGGTGCCAGTCGCGCCGGATCCAGTATCTCAGAAACGTCCGCCTTCCTGGGCTTTTCACACACGACCGTGTGTCAGCGGCAGTCAGCGGCAGTCCTGTGGGCGAAAACAGCTTGTTGATGAGAGGGTTCAAAGGAGAATGGCAAGAATCATGCAAGCTACCAGACGGGCCACAAACACACATAACGGCGCAGTACAACAGTGGTGTGCAGAACAGCATCTCAAAACACACAACTCATCGATCCTTGTCACGGATGGGCTATTGCAGCAGATGACCAAACCGGCTTCCACTCCTATTAGCTAAAAACAAAATGAAGAGACTCCAGTGGGCACGTGATCACCAACACTGGACAATTGAAGAGTAGAAAAACATTGCCTGGTCTGACGAATCCCGGTTCTTGTTGCGTCACGCTGATGGCAGAGTCAGGATTTGACATAAGCAGCATGAGTCCATGGACCCATCCTGCCTGGTACAAGCTGGTGGCAGTGGTGTACTGGTGTGGGGAATGTTTTCCTGGCACACACTAGGTCCCTTGATACCAATTCAGCAACAAATGTTTCCGACACCTTGTAGAATCTATGCCCCAAAGAATTCAGGCTGTTCTGGAGGCAAAAGGGGGTCTGACCCGGTACTAGATGGGTGTACCTAATAAACGGTCCGGTTAGTATTTCTAAGTTTCTTTTTTTTAATAGAAGATTTAAAAGAAAGTTGTTTTCAAGCAATTGGTGGCTCAGATTTGAGTATGACCAACTTATTAGAAAAATGTCAGTTGGGCTTCCGCTCACTTCACATCACGGAGACTGCTTTATTGAAAGTCAATAATGACCTTCTGTTAGCTGCCGATGCCAGTAAATGCTCTATTCTAGTTCTTTTGGATTTCAGTGCCACGTTTGACACTATTGATCATATCATCTTTATTGACCGCCTAGAGAGGTGTGTGGGAATCTTTGGCGTTGCCTTCGACTGGTCAGGTCATATCTATGTGGCAGATGTTTCTCAGTGAGCATGGGTGGTTCCGTATCGTCGCCAGCACCTATTCACTATATTGTCCCTCAGGGATAAATTCTGGGCCCCATCCTTTTCCCCTGTACATGCTTCCCCTTGGTGACATCATCCGCAATAATAACATTCAGTTTTACTTCTATGTGGATGACACGCAGCTCTATTTACCAACCCGACCCAGTGACCAAGCTAGCGTAGCTACCTTTCACAAGTGTCTTGCTGACATCAAACGTTGGATATCTGACAATTTTCTCCAGCTCAATGATAAAAAATCTGAGGTTGTTGTATTTCACCCCCATCTTGCTAGAATTCAGATTGTAGGTAACCTTGGTCATTTGTCCACAAATGTAAAGCATATGGTGTCTTCTTTGACCCTGACGTAAGCCTCGAGCTGCATGTATCATGTAAGAAATATAGCTAAAGTCAAGTATTTTATCTCAGTCAGTGTCACTGATCTGGAGAAACTTATACCTGCTTTTATTTTCTCATGCCTAGATGACTGTAACTCTTTGTATACCTGTCTGTCAGAAATCACTCCATAGTCTACAGTTAGTTCCAAACGCTGCAGCTCGGCTTTTAACAGGCATCATACATCTTAATGTAACCATAGGAAATGTAACCATATCACACCAACAGTATTTTAGCTTCTCTACACTGGCTACCAGTCACTTTTAGAATAGATTAAAATATTTTGTTAATCACGTTTAAGGCTAGGCTTGGTTTAGCCCCATCCTATATCTCAGATATTTTATCTGCCTATGAGCCAGGATGCAGCCTGAGATCCTCTGGCAGGGATGTGTTGACCATTCCAAAGTCTAGGTTGAAAACTAAAGGAGACAGGGCATTTGCCATTAGGGCCCCTAGACTTTGGAATGGTCTGCCATAAAAAGATCAGACTTGCAGATCCAATGCCTTTTTTTATATCCCTGCTGAAGACACAATTAAGATGCGTTTAATGTATGATTTCAATGTATGATTTTAATTAGCTATATTTTATTTTATTTTATTTTATTTCGCCTTCCTGTTGTTTTTGTTTCTTTGTTAGTACTATTATTTTATGATGTGAAGCACTAGTACATGTATTGATAAGCACTATACAAACAAGTATTATTAATAGCAGATTGATTGGAATATTGATTATTTGATTGATTTGTAGTTGTAGTTGTAGTTTTAGTAGTTGCACACTTGACAACCATGCACTCTCCTGCAGATGTGGAAGCTGTAATAACAACATTCACATTTATATTCTTCTCTAATGTAAGTGTTGAGGGCTGGTCCACTTCAGGCAGCTCTCCTGTGCTGATGCTTTTCTCTTTCTATGACAGTGCGAGTCCAGGGAATTTGGATTCATGGTTAATATATGAAGCCCTTTTCTGTGCCTGCTCTCTTTCTGTTCAATTAAAATAAATCAATAAGGCCTAGCTGTCCATCATTTTGTGAGGAAGTGAGAGCGAGAGAGTGAACGGGAGGCAGGGAGGGTCAGTGGGAGAGGGAGAGACCTGTTGTACCCTGCCCTTATATGACAGCCTGTGGATCTAAAGCAGCCTCCACTCCAGCAAAGGCAAATCCAGGGCCAGCCAGCTGTGTGTGGAGGGATAGTGTACAGAGAGATTGTGGAAAGGAGAGGGGTAGAGGGAGTGGGAGAGACAGAGAAGGAAAGAGAGATATTGAGAGCAGCAGAGGGACAGAGCCAAACCACTGCCAAACTCTCAATTACAGTGATTTGCTACTGGGTTCTCATCAAACAAGCAGTTGGCTGTATTAGATGGTTTGTTTATTATTCAGAGCTAATGTACTTTCTCACAATATTGATTTGAAACTCCAAATGAAACTGTAATAGGTTGTTTATTTTACTTCTTTGTGGCATACTAATCAGTCAAATTGTTTAGCCTTTTTCAACTCTAAACAATTATTGGTTACGACACCTTTCTCTGGGTAGATATCCAAATAGAATATATAAAAGTTTATTTTCTGAACTTCAATATTGGCTTTGTGAGATACCATTAAAGCGATACTCGTTAGTATCGTGGCAAGGAAACAAAACACAAAGCGGATTTAGCTTCTTTAGGAAAACAGACCTAATGTTGGAAACAGACATAATTATGTCACATTTATTTATTTTTCAAGCTATACCACACAATATTTTACATACAGCAGGTTTGTAAAGGACCAAAAAGCCAGGTCTGCTTTGTGTTTTCATTTTTGCCATGGAAAATATATTGTGACATCGTCACAGCCCTTCTAATTTGGTTCAAATGTGCAGTGGCTAGGACTGTATAAACCTTGAATATTAATACACGTGTGAATTGGAAATGTGTTTTTTGCATATCCCACTCTCCCTGTCACCTCAGAGAGTGGGGTCACGGCCAGGGTCTGCCATTATCAATGGTGACCCTGGAGCAATTAGGGATAAGTGCCTTGCTCAAGGGCACATCGACAGATATTTCACCTTCTTAGCTCAGGGATTCGAACTAGTGATCTTGATTTCCTGTTTGGGTTGTCTTTTATGCTTCGTAAAATAAACACTCCGCTCACAAACACCCATGTCCCACACAATAGAACCATCCAGACCAGGGCCTTGCACTTTTGGGGGGCATGTGCTCAAACCAAAAAAAGGGCACCCCTCAACTGCAGTCACAGACCTGTTGAGCAATTATTACATGAAGAGGGGAAAGCAGCACAACAGATGAGTAAAGTATTTTGCTAAACAATTTTGAACTGGAATAAATGCTGCACTTACAATATTAACAATGACCATAAAATTCCAGTCAAAATAGAAGATTGTAAGAAATACGGTAGCCTACTATTACTATATCCAACCCAACTCCATTTGTTGCCACTATCACGTATCCCAGTGGTTTTCAAACTTTTTGAGCGGCTACCCCCAAAAAGGAGTGGTACAAAACTTGCGACTCACGCACATGCACGTGTGCACACGCGCACATGCACACACAAATGGCTGCGCAAATGTATCCTGTCATTACAGCCATAAATATTGATGCATTTTCAAAACGCAAGATACGCTACAGAAATAAACTGCCTTTTACACCTGTATTTGGAGCAGAAATTAATTCATGTTAGCAGCCAATATCAACTTTCTGGAGTCCAAAGCAAGCAAAATCATAGGCCTATTTGTAGCAGTGGTTTCAGGATTGGATGGAAAGCATATTCTGTCTGCACTGCGCCATCACTTTGGATGGTAGCCTGCCTGCCTGCAGAGTGCTCGTTGCCATCCGGGTAGCCTTGTTCTTCCTCACAAATATCGTAATAAATTTGCCAGAATGTTACATCTTCATCCCAATATATTGAAGGCAGTGCGATATTACAGCTGCTTATCTTTAGCCATATAGCCAGTAGAACTGGCATAACGCAATTTCTCTGGCCCCCTACAAGGTCGGAGATGGGAGTTCGGCCCACCTCCCCCTCGTCCATAATTTTTTAAATAAATGGCATGTGTCAGCCAGACCGCCACTCACAAAGTAAAGACTACCGATCGCTGTCCATGGTGCTGAAATTGCGACATGTCTGTGCGGCTACCAATTGAGTCGATGATAGGCTTTCTGTGGTGCCAGGGCATATAATAATAATAATAATAATATTTTATTGTCACATACACCGGATAGCTACTGTGAAATGTATTGTTTTACAGGGTCAGCCATAGTAGTACGGTGCTCCTGGAGCAAATTAGGGTTAAGTGCCTTGCTCAAGGGCACATCGACTGATTTTTCACCTTGTTGCTCGGGTGTTCGAACCACAGACCTTTCTGTTACTGGTCCAACCGCTAGGCTACCAATGCAGCCTATTGCTTTGCTTTAGCTAATGCATAACTGTTTATTGGTAGGCCTATTTGGCCATCATTTTCTCATTTTAAGCCTAACATTTCACTAAGCTATACACGGTGTCGCAGGGCGTCCATTTAGATTGCTGGCTGGGGGCAATAATGTAATTACTTGTTCAGTAATTGAAGTTGGAAATTCAAACATTGCAGATTGTAAAATACCTTTTTGATACAACAGCATAGTTATCAGCAACCAATAGATTTGTTTCATATATACACATGTATATGTATATATATGTATATATGTATATATACTCTTGTATAACCAACCTGAACCTGCATGACGTGAGCCATCCTCGCGCTCTCTCCCAACTTGGATAGAACGTTTTTGTGCTTAAAACCAGTCTATTAATGCCAATCTCTCTTTTTTTCTATGTAGAGGCCTATAGGAGCTACAGTATGTGACCGCGTCACCTTGCATTCTTGTGTGCAAATGTAGGTCCAGGTTGCGGGCTTGACTGTTTTCTATGCTGAGTATTGACAACCCAGACAGTCTTTCCTGAGAAAATGTGCATTATATGTCCATTGCGCTGCACACAATTTAGTTCACCAGTATGAACTGCGTATTTTGTTTGAGCCCTCAAGAACTGTTGTCCTCTAAAGATGATAATCTGTTTGCATCTGCCAATCTATTGGCTGCCCAGTATCCTGATAACCTGTCCCAGAGCTTCCTACACAGTTCATCTCTTTCTATAATGTGTTGAGGCCGGCAATTAAGAAGAATGAGTCTCATTGAAAGATGTTACAGAACTGCTGTATTTGAAGCACCACTCCCTTATGCCCAGTTTCCCTGATGTTGCTACGGCAATCAAGCTGTTTTTAACCATCCCTGTACCTTTCACTTCTGCGGAGAGAATGTTTTCTAAACTAAAACTAATAAAGAACTACAGTGCCTTGCAAAAGTATTCTTCCCCCTTGGCGTTTTTCCTATTTTGTTGCATTACAACCTGTAATTTAAATAGATTTTTATTTGGATTTTATGTAATGGACATACACAAAATAGTCCAAATTGGTGAAGTGAAATGAAAAAAATAACTTGATTAAAAAAATTCTAACAAATAAATAACGGAAAAGCATATGTATTCACCCCCTTTGCTATGAAGCCCGTGAATAACATCTGGTGCAACCAATTACCTTCAGAAGTCACATAATTAGTTTTAAAAAAGTCCACCTGTGTGCAATCTAAGTGTCACATGATCTCAGTATATATACACACCTGTTCTGAAAGGCCCCAGAGTCTGCAACACCACTAAGCAAGGGGCACCACCAAGCAAGTGGCACCATGAAGACCAAGGAGCTCTCCAAACAGGTCAGGGACAAAGTTGTGGAGAACTACAGATCAGGTTGGGTTACAAATAAAAATATCAGAATATTTGAACATCCCACGGAGCACCATTAAATCCATTATTTAAAAAAAAAGAAATAATATGGCACCACAACAAACCTGCCGCCCATCAAAACTCACGGACCAGGCAAGGAGGCCGTTAATCAGAGAGGCAACAAAGAGACCAAAGATAACCCTGAAGGAGCTGCAAAGCTCCACAGCAGAGATTGGAGTAGCTGTCCATAGGACCACTTTAAGCCGTACACTCCACAGAGCTGGGCTTTACGGAAGAGTGGCCAGAAAAAAGCCATTGCTTCAAGAAAAAAATACGCAAACACGTTTGGTGTTCGCCGAAAGTCAAGTGGGAGACTCCCCAAACATATGGAAGAAGGTACTCTGGTCAGATGAGATAAAAATTTAGCTTTTTGTCCATCAAGGAAAACGCTATGTCTGGCGCAAACCCAACACCTTTCATCACCCCGAGAACACCATCCCCACAGTGAAGCATGGTGGTGGCAGCATCATGCTGTGGGGATGTTTGTCATCGGCAGGGACTGGGAAACTGGTCAGAATTGAAGGAATGATGGATGGTGCTAAATACAGGGACATTCTTGAGGGAAACCTGTTTCAATCTTCCAGAGATTTGAGACTGGGACGGAGGTTCACCTTCCAGCAGGACAATGACCCTAAGCATACTGCTAAAGCAACACTTGAGTGGTTCAAGGGGAAACATTTAAATGTCTTGGAATGGCCTAGTCAAAGCCCTCAATCTAATTGAGAATCTGTGGTATGACTTAAAGATTGCTGTACACCAGCGGAACCCATCCAACTTGAAGGAGCTGGAGCAGTTTTGCCGTGAAGAATGGGCAAAAATCCCAGTGGCTAGACGTGCCAAGCTTTTAGAGACATACCCCAAGAGACTTGCAGCTGTAATTGCTGCAAAAGGTGGCTCTACAAAGTATTGACTTTGGAGTGGGTAAATAGTTATGCACGCTCAAGTTTTCAGTTTTTTTGTCTCACAAGAAAAAATATTTTGCATCTTCAAAGTGGTAAGCATGCTGTGTAAATCAAATGATACAAACCCCCAAGAAATCCATTTTAATTCCACGTTGTAAGGCAACAGAATAGGAAAAATGCTAAGGGGTGTGAATACTTTCGCAAGACACTGTACCTAAGAAGCATTATGCTCTCGGTCTGATATGCACTTATTTTATTTTTATGTAAAAATGAATTAAACTATTTTAAAAAAATTAAAACAGTACAAAACATACACATACAAATGACAACATACAGACACACACAAACATCCACAACATCATCCCTACGAAGACCCACCTGTCCACACCCCCATCTCCAGCACCCACATCACTCTCCGCCACATGGCCTCAAACTGCACCATTTTGTTTCTCTCACTTTCAACATTTAGATAATATAGCATTTGACCTTACCCATTGTGTTAATTTTCTGTTTTTTAGTATACATTTTATCAAGATGATTGATGAAAAAAGTATCGTCCAACCCTTTGGGTATCTCACTGCACCCTCATATGCCAAGCCTTGAAATATGCAGACAGACGGATTAAAAGTACATTTACATTGTAATACTTCTGACAGCCAACTTTCTAACTCTGCCCATAACGTTTGGACTTTATAGCATTCCCAGAATGCATGGATTATGGAGTCAATGTTAGTTTTACACTTAAGACATGACTCTGCCGTTGTGCTGTAGAATTTGTGAATTTTGTCTCTTGTATAATGTATTCTATACATTAGTTTATACTGGATTAAGCGTACATTTTTGTTAACTGTAATTTCATTAGTTATGTTCCAACTCCCTCCATCTTGTGCCAAGATCAGTTATTTTTAAGTCTTGGTTCCAATAGTTTATATTTTTTTCTACGAGATTGTCTGTTGGATAGGCTCTCTGCAATGTTTTGTGTGCGCTTAATAAGCTCCACTCATTACACTGGTGTTCAATTATTTATTTTTCTGTCCTAGGCACTTTGATCAGAAGCTTAAGAAACAAATACTTAGCTTCCTAGTACATATGGAAATGAAAAAGGTTTATGAATGACTTGTTGGAGGGTTACTGTAAAAATTATGTTTTAATGGAAAACATTGACATCGGTGTCAGACAGGTGCATGGGCCCCCAGAGCTCATGGGCTGCCCCGCCTTTGCGGGGGTGTCCCGTACACCAGTGGCCAGCCACCCAAACAAAATTATGGAAATGATCAATCAAATCGGCAGGTAGCCTTTTATTGTTCTGCCAAAGGTGCCTCCGTAGTAGATTTCTAAAGTGTCTTTTATATGGATAATGTAAACGTAGGCCTACTCTGTTTTTGTCAGGCAAAACTGGAGGAAATGAAACAAGTTCTTTCTGGTCACTAATCTGGATATGCGCGCCTGCCTTTGTGTGCCAATGCTGATGACTGTTCATTGGTCAACATCAACAATCAAGACACGCAATTATTGGTTCTGAAGCATTGATGAGAATTTAAGTTGCGGGCAGTGTGTACACAACAAAAAAACACATTTTGTAGGAAATTCTACCACCACAGAAAAGGACACTTTGGAGATTGGAATGGCAAAGGGGCATGTGCTCTGCACAAGTAGAGCCCTGTCTGTGCACATGCCTGATCCAGACCACAAATGTACTGCTTTGTGAGTCATCAGCTGAATATTGATTCTCCCTCTTCTCCTTAGAGAGAGTCAAGTTACAAAGGAAACCAGTGACAAACGGAATTCTCAGATAATGAGCTTTAAAATGTATTTAATTTGTTATTTCAAATAACAAAAACATACTTTGGAAAATGTACTGTAGGTTACCAAGCTTGCCATGTAGGTAAAGTTACTTGTAAAGAGCTGTTTTATAGCAAGCTTATAATTGAGTTTTAAATGTATTCATGT
This sequence comes from Coregonus clupeaformis, assembly GCF_020615455.1. Taxonomy (NCBI): domain Eukaryota; kingdom Metazoa; phylum Chordata; class Actinopteri; order Salmoniformes; family Salmonidae; genus Coregonus; species Coregonus clupeaformis. The sequence goes on from NC_059192.1 coordinate 60,655,270, forward strand.
CAGATTATTCCACAGCAAGGCTAAATTAAATGTAAAGTCATTAGGTTTTTGTGAAACGAACCAGGCAGAATCCGTAGCAGAGTTTCTTTCGTTAAGTTGGCCGTGAAATGTCTGTGGTATATTTAATTTGTTTTTATCCTGCTTGTTTTCTTGTTGCCTACCTTTGTTTGTTTCTCTCCACTACTCGAGTTCTTTGACACACCTCATTAACCACATCTTCATGTCAAACATAATTTCAGGCACTCTGCTAGAATGCATACGTAAATTACATTTCACATTCAAACATTGTTTTAGGGTGGAGCGAGGTGAAGTGTTTCGTTGATAGACGCTGATTAATTTATGTACCTTCTGCTACACACGTCCTCATTTCTGTCTTGCAATGTTTTTTTGTGGTGGAAGAAAATAAATGTCAGAGAAGGAAAGGTGCACAATATTGGATTAGTCCATACAGAGCATTTGATCATTACTATTCCTCTCAAAGGCTGCACAGTTTGTCTTGTCAGACCCTCCATAGTTTATACCATTCAGAGATAAGAGGTATAGAGAGTGTGCTGGTGCCGTCACTCCTTGTGTACCAGGGGGAGAGAGGGAGAGAAAGAGAAGCCCTATCTGTGCACGTGTCTGATCCAGACAGTCAGTTATTTTTCCTACCCCCATCAGAGGTTACCAATCCAATGCAAATTGGTAGTCTTTCCAACCCCCATCTGTAGTGGGTGATGTGGGACTGAGTCAGGCACAGGAGAGGAAATCAAGGAATAAATGGTTTATTCAAATCAACAGAGGTACGCAGCAATGCGTAATATACACCAGTGCGGTAAACGGCACACTGGGGAAGACAAGGCACACGGGTGAATATCCCGGCGATACACGATCATAAAATGACATAAAAGTGCTCTGATGGAAGTGTGATTTAGCAGTCTGTAATTTAGTGAAACAAATTGTTATTGTTATTTTGCTATTAGTATAACTATATCAAATTGTGAAATATTGAGGTCCTAAAATGCTGAAGAAGGAAATTGAGATTAAGGGATTCTGAGCAATAATTAAGATCTGAAATGGCTAGCTGAATCTTTGGATTGGACACAGTCCCTGAGCAAGAGGGGAAGTAAATGGTTTGGCAAGGCTCCAACCAATGTATAGTATTTCTGGCAGACATTCATTGGCAGACAGAAGTAAATTGTTTATTGGTTTGGTGCTCTCTTGTTTTTGAAAGATAATCATAATCAAAGTTTACAGCATTTTTGATATAACATGGCCACACACTGAATGGAGTACGTACAAGTTACTTGCATATCATACTCAGCCAAAACATAGAGCATACACAAAAATTACCTAATTTAATTGGAATCAACTTTCACCACCCTACATAACGCTATCCTAAGAATGACAACAGCTGACAGTATTAGAATCTATAAAAATATAATTGCTTAATTTCTTAAGTCTAATGTTGTTTATAGGATTTGTTTTTCTTCAAGAAAAGATTGAGGCTGAGAGACTTAACTCTCGATAATTTGGGCCAGATCTGCATAGCCCTATCATCTGAAAACTGCTTCTCACAGGCCCCATCTTTAGTGCTTTAATGTCTGCCTTCCTGCCTGCAATTATCTGGCCTATGTATATACAGTCAATCCTTTAACTGCTGTAAAGTGTCAGGGGAGTTGGATGACTTTGTGACCCTGTTGCTGCTCTAATGACGTTTATTATTTACTTATAACATATCATGATATTATGTGATGTAATTAATAAATGATGAAAGCTTTTTTAGAGCGTGAGGGAGCAGCCACGAGTCTGAGTCATTTCCCTCTCTTTTCCGTAAAGACTCCTTCAACCCAGGCATGGCTGTTTCCTAGAAAAGAACAGAGTTCTCCGGCCTTACATCATAATCAGGAGATGTCTGGCTTTATTTACATATTTCCCAATCAAGTGTTGGGCCCCCCATTTTTGGGTGCATTTCATGGCTTAAGTGTTCTTAATGTGAAAAAGAAAAGGCCCAGATTCATGTGGTTAGGGTTCAGTTAGGTGTTTAATTGCCTGCTCGGTGAACGTCTCGGATGGAAAATCCTTGCCTATTAGACAGCACACTTAATCACCACGCAGTAGTAGTGCCAAGAAGACAGAAGAACTACAGTTGGCTTTTAAGAGTCGCTAACCAAAATCCCTCGATTGACCCACACCTTCACACATTGTGTTTGGACATCTAGCTGACGAAGACAATCCATTTCCCTCTGTCAAAAAGTGTTAAATTAAAAGAGAAATGAAGAGATCCTTCACAATGCTCAGCACTTTGCAGTGTGTTTCTGGTAGCATTCTGAGTGAGGCATTTCCAAAATACACTGTTACTTCATACTTTTGTATGTGTCTTGGTACACTGGACAGGTAGCCGCAATGTACCTTATTATTTTGTTTCCTTTGATTGATATAGAACAAATATAAACATGGTTTGTATTGATTACTTTTTATTTTGTATAGCCAAATCGTTTGTCCATTATTGGAGCCTGTCGTCTTGTTTAAAGGGGGAGTACGTTTTTGTGTTCAGTCTCAATGAGTCGATCAGTCAGTGGATGTGACATGTTACACGTAAAGATGATACAGGCCTTGTCTGAACAGTGGGGTCAGTCGATTGCTGCACCAAACACATCCATCATGGAGACATATGCAGATGATCCTAGCGTACTGGTTCTGGCATCTTCCTTTAACCTGTTCATTAGTCTTGTCAAAACACAAGCTGAATAAAACAAGCAAGCATACACTTCTTTAGACAGTTTTTATTCATCAGCATTAAAGGTTATAAATTATCCCCAAATATGATAATGAGCTTAATCATGAAAGGTGATTTTCAGTTTACAAGCATCATCATCATCATGATCATGGCTCTTAAAAAGCCAGAGAACTGTAGCTTAACCTTTCACAGTCATATCCCCTCAAGTGCTAAAGAGATTTGATGTGGGTCAATACAACTTCAGTGCAACAAAATTGAAAGTTAATTTAGAGTCAGTCCCGTGAGAGCTGAGCAAGCAACAGAGATCATATTCATGAGCAATGACCAAACAAACATTTTTAAGCTCTTGGTACACTTTGTTCCTTTTTCCTGCAAAGCAAAGTCTGTTCAATATATTTTGGTGGATTCATACAGTCATCACATTCAATATCTTATTTTTTTTAAATGTACATTGTGGTTATACAAGTCAACACTTCTTTACACTTTTCCCGCATGCATAGCTGGGGGCTTTCCTAATTTTCAGACTGATGTTATGTCTGGCATGGATGGGCCTTAATTCATTTTCCTCCATCACAGGCTCTCTGTTTGCTTACATTGAGCATAATGAACCATTAATTCACTGCTGTCGCCTGCAGACCACAGTCATTTCGAGGAGAATTAGCTCTTGGAGAGACAGGGCAGAGACAGAAAAAATAAGATTCAAGAGTTTCCATATGCCATGTGCCACAAGACGCTGGTCATTTTAGTTAAGATGGGAATGAGGCTGCCATGTATTCCGTGATGCCTATCTCTCTTCACAGTGTAGTATACTTAGATACAATGAGGATGCTGGTTGGTATTCTTTCCAGTGATTGGGGGGCATTATTTGCAGACCCTAACCAGTAGACCTAGCCCTAGGGCATCATACACCTTAGTAGTGATTGCCAAATATGGCAATCAACTAGCTTGAAAGAGCATGCCCCTGATCAGAACAACACAGTATTAGAGCTGGTCTTAAAGCCCTCTCTCCCTATAGGGTCCAGTCTCTCTATGTTCCATCTGTGGTCTTGAGCAGGACATCTCTCTAATAAGTCCTCATCACTGCTGACTCTGTCATCTCCAGTGGACATGGCTCAGCTGTTCTCTCCCCCTAAGTCCACCCAGTGAAAACAGCCTGCTTAATTGGTATTAGAAGGGCCTCAACTGTCTGTCACAACTGGGAGTCAATACGGTTGGTTTAAGGATCTGTGAGTATCTATTTAATTGCCTGTCACTGAATGTGACATTGTGACAAGTTATTAAAATAAAAGCAACTTTTTAATTTTTTGACCAAATGTGTATTTGTTTCGTAAACTTTTTTATTAAAAAAAAAAAATTGGGGGGGTTACAGGTACATTTATCAATTTCAAATTATACATTTATAAAACCTGTACCCGTAGGCTGCCACTGAAATAAAACACACAAAAAACACGAAGAAATACATACAGTTAATAAATAATACTGTAACAACCCGGTATTGTGTTCTGTGTTCGTGGGTGTGTTATTGTTCTCATGGGTTCTAGCAGGGGTTAAATATGCCAGGACAGACGGAAAGGTTGGGGCGGTATGATGGGTAATCCCGCTGGGTTTTGAAATGCATAAATAGGGGTTACTGTCTCATCTCTCTCTCTTTCTATTAGGGATCCTGATCTGCTCCTATGAGTCTGCCACTTAACTTGACATTGTGTATTTGTGTACGTTCGGAATTTAGTGGCGTGGGCTGTGGCCTGAACAATAGCCCAGTTTAGGACTAAACCTGTGTTCTGCCCTGCACACCTGGTGTCTCTTTTTCATTAATGACCCAGCCTGGGTCATTACAATACATTCTGTATAAACAGGAAAATAAAATAAAAAAAGGGGCCCCAACCATCTCATTCCCACAAACCCACCCAGCCAGCATGTCTCCATCCAACCCCCTACTCCCGAAAACCATAGCCCCCCAGCAACTAGGGTTGCTCATCAGTCACCCACCACCCCTCACCCTCCCCATTCCACCCCTTCCCCGTGGGCACGAAAGCATAGAAGGTTAAAAAGATTAATATATATACCGTACCAGTCAAAAGTTTGGACACACCTACTCATTCAAGGGTTTTTCTTTATTTTTACTATTTTCTACATTGTACAATAATAGTGAAGACATCAAAACTATGAAATAACACATATGGAATCATGTAGTAACCAAAAAAGTGTTAAACAAATCAAAATATGTTGGAACTCCTTCAAGGCTTTTGGAAAAGCATTCCAGGTGAAGCTGGTTTAGAGAATGCCAAGAGTGTGCAAAGCTGTCATCAAGGCAAAGGCTGGCTACTTTGAAGAATCTCAAATATATAATATATTTTGATTTGTTTAACACTTTTTTTGTTACTACATGATTCTATATGTGTTATTTCATAGTTTTGATGACTTCACTATTATTCTACGATGTAGAAAATAGTAAAAATAAAGAAAAATCCTGACTGGTACTGAATGTCTCTCTCTCTATCTCTATATCTCTCTCTCTTGTTTGTATATATATAGATATATGTATATATATATATATGTGTGTGTTGGGCTTCATGGACTGTTTTTTTGTATGTGTTGGACTTTAGCTGAGATTGTTCTTTAGAGTCAAGTATATTTCTCCATGTCTCAATTGTTCCTTGACATGCACCATTCATTCTTGCTATCGATAATTCTAATGTTATAACTTCTAACAGTAACTGTATCCACTGGCAAATTGGAAGAGAGTGAGGTGATTGCCATCTAAGAGCCAACATATTTTTTTGCGGCAGTGCTGCCAGCCAGCAGTAATCATCTCTGATTGATTGAGAGATTCAAGGAGCTATCATCGTTAAGTAACATAATAGATGCAAGGCATTGAATATTTATATTCATGCACTTCAAAATAAATGTTGTACCTTTGCCCCAGAAGAATGTGCCTACCTGATTTAGTGGACACGGTGAACAGTTGGGTGTTGGGGCGAATCTCATCGTAAAACGTTTTCTTGGTGTTAAATACAGCCTGTAAACATACTTAAAATGTATACATTGTTGGTTTGGATTACGGGATGCCAAGGTAATATTTTTCCAGATTCTGTTACAGTTAAAGGGTTGTTCAGATTCAATTAGTTAATTAATACTTTTTTAATGGCTAGCTCACATAATGAGCATTCCAAAGGTTGTTTATATATTATAGAGATCAATCCTTTCGGGAGCCCAGATTATGTATTTATAAATCCCATCATTGGATGGTTCGGTAGTTGGGTTTATCAAGGGACTCCATAGACCAGCATAACTGACTTAACTGAAGTTGTAAATATAGAAAAAAAGATTTTCCTGGTAATGTGTCTTTCAAATCTTCTCAAACAATTACTGTCCATATCGGCAAGGGTACGTATTCTACATTTGGACCATTGGGGGGATGCAAAAGACCGCCCTCCAGATCGCAAGGCATTATTGTGAAATATTGGAGTATGGGAATGCCATTTGGATTCCCAGTTACATAGTTTTTCAATTTTGTGCCAAATAGAAATTGTGTGACATAATAGGACAAAAGTGTAGTTTACATTGTTTAAAGGATATATCAGTGAAGACCACCTCTTCCAGGGCAATAGGATACACCATATGTATCTCTCCCGAGTGGCGCAGTGGTCTAAGGCACTGCATCGCAGTGCTAGCTGTGCCACTAGAGATCCTGGTTTGAGTCCAGTCTCTGTCGCAGCCGGCCGCAACCGGGAGACCCATGGGCGGCGCACAATTTGTCCAGCGTCGTCCAAGGTAGGGGAGGGTTTGGCCGGCAGGGATGTGGGTTCATTTCCCACGGGGGGCCAGTATGAAAAAAAGAATGTATACATTCACTAACTAAGTCGCTCTGGATAAGAGCGTCTGCTAATTGACTAAAATGTAAAGTAAAATGTCTGTACTCAGGCAGGGGGTGGAAGAATCATGTCTAAACCAATTTAGGATGGGACGAAATGCTAGTGCCTGGAAATACAATTTTAAGTTTGGTACTGATAGTCCTCCTACGTCTTTCCCTCTTTGCAAGTTTGTTAATTTGATCCTGGCTCACTTACTTTGCCATTTAAATGTTGAAACCGCACTATGGATTTTATCCCAACAGCCAGCAGGTGGAGACAAGGGAAGCATCCCAGTGGGCAAAACCTGCTTGAAAAGATGTCAATATGACGTATTTCTATGACGTCTTATTCTGGTCGCAAACTGGTTGAAAAAGGTAGTTTTTTTTACTTATTTTTATTGACCAGAATATGACGTCTTTTTCTGAGCGCCATAAGACCAGTTGGTCATAATTCTGACTATATTATATGCTATGTTATGTAGGATACTGGTCATAGTTAAGACCTCATCATAACCCAGTAATGACCACCTGACTACAGCTATTAGAAAAAAGGGTTCCAAAAGGGTTATTCTGCTGTCCCCATAGAATAACCTTTTTTGGTCCCAGGGAGAAGCCTTTTTGGTTCCACGTAGAACCCTTTTGGTTTCCATGTAGAACCCTCTGTGGAAAGGGACCTACATAGAACCCAAAAGGGTTATACCTGAAACCAAAAGGGTTCTTCAAAGGGTTATCCTATGGGGACAGCCGAATAACCATTTTAGGTTCTAGATAGCACCTTTTTTTCTAAGAGTGTACTGTAAAAAGTATTGCGGAGGATAAAGTTGGATATTGAAACATTGTTCATTACGTTTCTATTGGTTTCCATAGTCACCAATTAAAGTTAATCTGCAACATATTCTTACATTTAAAATAGATCAAGCAATGGCAAAAACAAATCTATATCAAAAAATTTTGCACATCTACATACAGTAATTGTTCATAATGCATATAAATACTGGGAGTATATAAGAGCCCATTGTTTCATTTGATTAAGGATTAATAAGAGTGGTGTGATGGGGTAGATCCTCATCAAGGACCTCTGAGCAGAGAAGGCGATCTGGAGCGTAGTGGCCCTCTTGAAGAGTTATGTGATGGGTCAGATCTGCAGTGAAGAGAATAAGCGCATTACAACTTTATCAATTTGAGATTTTATAAGCAAACTACAAAAGGACATTCTTGAAGATACTTTGGACTCAGCTGGCTAAAAGTATTTCCATGGTACTAGTTGAAGGATTTTGTGGCAGTTATAGCTTAGAGATGTCTTCAAAAAAGAGCAACTTGCTCATATACATACTTTGCATCCTTCTCCAACACGGCTCGGGCATATTTCGGGACTTTCAAGAGGGCCCGCAACACATCAACCTCCTGAGTTTTATGGCTTTTCATGACACTGTAAGCATAAAAAAAATTTTAAATTGATGGGCATAATGTGAGAATGCAGGACACAACATAACAGTAATGCACAGTAAAATATATTTAACAGTCAGAATCTACTAAAAGTGGCATGTTTGCTCCTCTGTCTCTTCATATTGGTCACCAACCTGAAACATTTTAAGAAAGAGGATATCATAATTAGACAGTAGTTGGATAATGAAAATGTTTAACTCCTCTCTAAATGGTAAAGTGTTGCTTAATCCTAATACATGTTGTAATATTCAAACAACTTTTTATAAACACACCGCTCCAGAATCCTGAGTACATTGTTCCTGACAAAGGAAATTATTGGGATCCATAAGTAGAGATGGTCCTCCATGGGGTCTTGAGAGGCAGTGGGGCAGATTTGGTTAGATTTATTTTATAACTTGAGACCAATTCCCATATGACTTCTGAAGGGTTTTATTTACAGTGGGGAAAAAAAGTATTTAGTCAGCCACCAATTGTGCAAGTTCTCCCACTTAAAAAGATGAGGGAGGCCTGTAATTTTCATCATAGGTACACGTCAACTATGACAGACAAAATGAGAAGAAAAAAATCCAGAAAATCACATTGTAGGATTTTTTATGAATTTATTTGCAAATTATGGTGGAAAATAAGTATTTGGTCAATAACAAAAGTTTCTCAATACTTTGTTATATACCCTTTGTTGGCAATGACACAGGTCAAACGTTTTCTGTAAGTCTTCACAAGGTTTTCACACACTGTTGCTGGTATTTTGGCCCATCCTCCATGCAGATCTCCTCTAGAGCAGTGATGTTTTGGGGCTGTCGCTGGGCAACATGGACTTTCAACTCCCTCCAAAGATTTTCTATGGGGTTGAGATCTGGAGACTGGCTAGACCACTCCAGGACCTTGAAATGCTTCTTACGAAGCCACTCCTTCGTTTCCCGGGCGGTGTGTTTGGGATCATTGTCATGCTGAAAGACCCAGCCACGTTTCATCTTCAATGCCCTTGCTGATGGAAGGAGGTTTTCACTCAAAATCTCACGATACATGGCCCCATTCATTCTTTCCTTTACACGGATCAGTCGTCCTGGTCCCTTTGCAGAAAATCAGCCCCAAAGCATGATGTTTCCACCCCCATGCTTCACAGTAGGTATGGTGTTCTTTGGATGCAACTCAGCATTCTTTGTCCTCCAAACACGACGAGTTGAGTTTTTACCAAAAAGTTCTATTTTGGTTTCATCTGACCACATGACATTCTCCCAATCCTCTTCTGGATCATCCAAATGGACTCTAGCAAACTTCAGACGGGCCTGGACATGTACTGGCTTAAGCAGGGGGACACGTCTGGCACTGCAGGATTTGAGTCCCTGGCGGCGTAGTGTGTTACTGATTGTAGGCTTTGTTACTTTGGTCCCAGCTCTCTGCAGGTCATTCACTAGGTCCCCCCGTGTGGTTCTGGGATTTTTGCTCACCGTTCTTGTGATCATTTTGACCCCACGGGGGTGAGATCTTGCGTGGAGCCCCAGATCGAGGGAGATTATCAGTGGTCTTGTATGTCTTCCATTTCCTAATAATTGCTCCCACAGTTGATTTCTTCAAACCAAGCTGCTTACCTATTGCAGATTCAGTCTTCCCAGCCTGGTGCAGGTCTACAATGTTGTTTCTGGTGTCCTTTGACAGCTCTTTGGTCTTGGCCATAGTGGAGTTTGGAGTGTGACTCTTTGAGGTTGTGGACAGGTGTCTTTTATACTGATAACAAGTTCAAACAGGTGCCATTAATACAGGTAACGAGTGGAGGACAGAGGAGCCTCTTAAAGAAGAAGTTACAGGTCTGTGAGAGCCAGAAATCTTGCTTGTTTGTAGGTGACCAAATACTTATTTTCCACCATAATTTGCAAATAAATTCATAAAAAATCCTACAATGTGATTTTCTGGAAATAAAATCTCAATTTGTCTGTCATAGTTGACGTGTACCTATGATGAAAATTACAGGCCTCTCTCATCTTTTTAAGTGTGAGAACTTGCACAATTGGTGGCTGACTAAATACTTTTTTCCCCCACTGTAAGTGTTTGAAGGTCTTACAAATTGCTGCTAATCCCTTGTACAGTATATCCTTCTGTACTTTTAACCTAGTGAAGCTTTTCCATAGCCACTGTTGCCACAGGTCTTCAAAAAGTTTTTCACAGTCTTTGTCGTATTCTGTGAAAAATACTTTGTAAAGACCACCAAGAAATACTTTCAATATTTCAGTTGTCTTTTCATCTTCTCTCTGTTTATCAAACTTGTGTTGTTTGATGTTAAAGGTCGGGGAGCAGAAGAGTATTCCACATGGAACATCAACTTTGTATCCTCGTCAGTTAATGCCCTCTTGTTTACACAACACTACATGGCTAAATTGAACAAATAACTTTTAAAAACAAACAGCCTAAAAATGCTGATTCCATGATATCAGAAGATTGACTCTGAATCCTACATGATACTTGTGAAAGCCTCTTCAGATATGCTTTGAAAACACAAACACTTCCCAATAGTGAGTGTGCCTTACTATGGAAAACGTATATGAGAAGGAGTTACCTAACAAATCCTTCCGATGCTGTGAGTAAATATTACTTGAGGACAATTTTTGAGTGAAGTGTTTGTTTTAGGGCCCCAAATGTCCTCCTTAATTTGTTCTCCAAGCTGTTTGATTCCTCTCTCAACCTCTGACCTTTTCTTTTCTTCTATTTCACATGAAATCCTTCACAGCGTCTTACACAGCCTTCAAAGATCTGCAATAGAAATAGTATGTCTCTGAGTCTTTTGATTGACTCTGCTAGAATCGTTAAACCATTGCTCTGTTGGCATCGGCACAGCAACAATTACTTAATTCTCTTTCAGAATTTAAAATAGGTTTTGTCTGCGTTGGGACATGGATATTTTGGATATTAATATTACTTTTTTGCCATTTGAATTAGGAGTCCTATTCAATCCCTGAAATTGGAGTAAAAATTACAGGAGAAATGACTCAATATTCTCCCATCTCTTTGCTGCATGGTGCTGACAGGAGAGGGATGAAAGGAGTGATACAGTGCATTCGGAAGGTATTCAGACCCCTTGACTTTTTTCATATTTTGTTACGTTACAGCCTCATTCTAAAATTGATTAAATTGTTATTAATACCACATAATGACAAAGCAAAAACCGTTTTTTTGACATTTTTGCAAATATATTACGAATAAAACCGGAAATATCACATTTACATAAGTATTTAGACCCTTTACTCAGTACTTTGTTGAAGCACCTTTGGTAGCGATTACAGCCTCGAGTCATCTTGGGTATGATGCTACAAGCTTGGCATACCCAGAGCTCTAGAGTTCCTCTGTGGAGATCGGAGAAACTTCCAGAAGGACAACGATCTCTGCAGCACTCCACCAATCAGGCCTTTATGGTAGAGTGGCCAGATGGAAGCCACTCCTCAGTAAAAGGCACATGACAGCCCATTTGGAGTTTGCCAAAAGGCACCTAAAGACTCTCACACCATGAGAAACAATATTCTCTGGTCTGATGAAACCAAGGTTGAACTCTTTGGCCTGAATGCCAAGCGTCACGTCTGGAGGAAACCTGGCACCATCCCTACGGTGAAGCATGGTGGTGGGAAAATCATGCTGTGGGGATGTTTTTCAGCGGCAGGGACAGAGAGACTAGTCAGGATCGAGAAAAAGATGAACGGAGCAAAGTACAGAGAGATCCTTGATGAAAACCTCCTCCAGAGCTCTCAGGACCTCAGACTGGGGCGAAGGTTCACCTTCCAACAGGACAATGACCCTAAGCACACAGCCAAGACAACGCAGGAGTGGCTTCGGGACAAGTCTCTGAATGTCCTTTAGTGGCCCAGCCAGAGCCTGGACTTAAACGCTCCCCATCCAACCTGACAGAGCTTGAGAGGATCTGTAGAGAAGAATGGGAGAAACTCCCCAAATACAGGTGTGCCAAGCTTGTAGCATCATTATTTAATTTTTTATTTTTTAGTCATTTTAGCAGAGCGACTTACAGTTAGTGAGTGCATACACTTTCATACTGGCCCCCCGTGGGAATCGAACCCACAACCCTGGCGTTGCAAACGCCATGCTCTACCAACTGAGCTACAAGAAGACTCAAGGCTGCCAAAGGTGCTTCAACAAAGTACTGAGTAAAGGGTCTGAATACTTATGTAAATGTAATATTTCCATTCTAAAAACCTGTTTTTGCTTTGTCATTATGGGGTATTGTGTGTAGTTTGATGAGGAAAAAACCGAATTGAATCAATTTTAGAATAAGGCTGTAACCTAACAACATTTGGAAAATGTCAAGGGGTCTGAATACTGGTATTTCTGTTTTGAATAAATATACAATGAGTAACGATAACTTGGCTATATACACGGGGTACCAGTATCGAGTTGATGTGCAGGGGTACGAGGTAATTGAGGTACATATCTACCAGTGGCGGTCGGTGATGTTTTAGATTTAAAAAAAGAAAATTAGGAGCATGGCCTTATATTTATTTCAGCATATTGGAGGACTATCATTCATATTCCATTCACCCAGGTACATGTAAAATTGATAGGTTTAGGCTACTACATGATACTAAAATGTTCCCTATACCCATCATGAGGTTGCTACAACCTAGCCTATGAATGAAGGTTTACAACGTAGGTGCACAGGTTGAGAGAAAAATTTGAGTAATCAAGGTGACACAGTGACACATTCAATAACACCTTGCACACTCTTTCCTACATCTAGCTGATCTAGGGTGTGATCATTAGTCCAACAGTTGCAAATAAGTTTCTTTTGGACAAATTAAGGTGTGTTTCTCCCCGTTTCGTTGTGTTTTTCAACAGAATCTGCAGAATGAATACACCCCTGATCACACGCAAACACAGTTCACTTTCATAGCAGCCACATACAAACAGCATGATCATTTTGCTCATTGTATAATTCCTTCTCGCATCTACACGCTCTCCTCCTCTCACCTTTTTCCTTCACTTGTGGACTTCAGTGCACAACACATCGGCTGTCTGTGACCAGGCAAAAAAAACTTTCCAAGCCAAACCTTCATATAATAACTGCTAACTGCTACTCACAACCTATATCGTTGTCACCATATTAGCTAATGTCATAGTCAACATAGCTACTAGAGCTAACGCGTTAGTAAACCCGCTACAATCATGTAGTACAGTGTACAGTCAGAAAGCAGTTTAGCAGTTACACCGGCAGGCCCCGGTGGCAATAAATGAATAAAACCAAAAGTTTACCTTGGCAGAGATCCAGTGTTGGATAGCAATAGCCAGGTAGCTAACACAGCATCCCTCTCTGTTTGAGCCGGGTGTTTTGAGTAAGCTAAACTAGCTAGTTGCCTTTGCTAGCTAAGTGAAAGTGAAAAAAAAATAGCTCTCTCTCTCTCTTTTGCTTCTCCTTCATTTTTAAAGAAATCTATTTGTTCAAAACTGTTCAACTATTGTCTTTCTCTCTCTTTGAGTCAACTACTTACCACATTGTATGCACTGCAGAGCTAGCTAGCTGTAGCTTATGCTTTCAGTACTAGAGTCATTCTCTGATGCTTTGATTGGGTGGATATCATGTCAGTTCATGCTGCAAGAGCTTTGATTAGGTTGGAGGACATCCTCCGGAAGTTGTCATAATTACTGTGTGAGTCTATGGAAGGGGGTGAGAACCATGAGCCTCCTAGGTTTTGTATTGAAGTCAATGTACACAGAGGAGGATGGAAACTACTAGCAGTCCTCCGGCTACACCATGGTGCTACCCTACAGAGTGCTTGAGGCTACTGCTGTTGGAGATTTTTTAGTGGACTATGAGATAAAACTGAGTTAATCATGAACATATAGTTAACATTCTCTGTGGCTAGGCAATAACTTAATCCTGTGGCCTTTTGTCTCTCTCCTCAAACAAAGTGATAAAGAGCGGCGCCAGGGTTGAACAGAGTTTAAACTAAACATGAGTGTTTTTGCAAGATAAGGGATTGATTGAGTGTATTACTATTGATTCTGAACTGAATGTAAGTCGAATTTAGCCGCCACCATAGACAAAGGGAGTGGGCGGAGCAATAAAAGAGCGGGAAACTGAAGAGGGAGGGATTTTAAAGCTAGGGTGTGTGGAGGGCACTATATAAGATGGAGAGAGAGAGGGAGAGAGGAGGCTACTCTGCAGACCAGCTTCCTTTTATTGAAATTCAATAAAGTAAATCTTAATTCAACAAAAACTCTGTAAGAACATTGATTTTTAATTAGTGATTAATTTCCACAACACTGCTTGAGGCTTCTGTCAGTAGTTCCGATGTGGATGTGGTGGAGGAGTCAGGCGCAGGACACAGAGGATACGTCCAAAATACTTTAATAGTCCAAAGAGCAACAAACAAAACACGACCTCGAAAACAGACGGAGGCGAGGCAATTACGCAAACACACGTAAACAATAATCCCAAACATGGACAGAGTGCAGACACGCAGCTCTGCACGACAGGCAGAAAATAACAACACACAATCAGACTAATGCAAAACAAGGAACTTATAAGACAAGTAATCAACACACAAATGGACACAGGTGTAAAAGACAGACAAAAGCAATCACACTACGAAACATAGAGCGGTGGCAGCTAGTACTCCGGGGACGGCGAACGCCGAAGCCTGCCCGAACCAGGAGGAGGAGCAGTCTCGGCAGAATCCGTGACAGTACCCCCCCCTTGACGCGCGGCTCCAGCCGTGCGCCGACCCCGGCCTCGGGGATGGCCAGGAGGACGCGGACCCGGGCGCGTGGGATGCCCACGGTGGAACTCAGTCAGGAGGGATGGATCGAGGATGTCCCTCCTGGGCACCCAGCACCGTTCCTCCGGACCGTACCCCTCCCACTCCACGAGATACTGGAGACCACTCATCCGGCGCCTCGAGTCCAAGATGGCCCCGGACCCTGTACGCCCGGGGGCCCCTCGATGTCCAAAGGGGGCGGAGGGGTCTCTCCTATCTCATCTTCTTGGAGTGGGCCAGCTACCACCGGCCTGAGAAGAGACACATGGAACGAGGGGTTAATATTTTTGTAACCTGTAACACACCTCGTTCAATCTTCTCAGGACTTTGAAGGGCCCCACAAACCGCCGACCCAGCTTCCGGCAGGGCAGGCGGAGGGGCAGGTTTCGAGTCGAGAGCCAGACTCGATCTCCCGGTGCGTACACCGGTCCCTCACTGCGGTGGCGATCGGCGCTCGCCTTTTGTTGACGGATGGCACGCTGCAGATGGACATGGGCAGCGTCCCACGTCTCCTCCGAGCGCCGAATCCACTCGTCCACCGCAGGGGCCTCGATCTGGCTCTCGTGCCATGGTGCCAGGACCGGCTGATAACCTAAAACACACTGGAAATGTGTTAAATTGGTGGAGGAGTGGCGGAGAGAGTTCTGGGCCATCTCTGCCCAGGGGATGAACCTAGACCACTCCTCCGGCCGGTCCCGGCAATAGGACCTCAAAAACCTACCCACATCCTGGTTGACACGTTCCACCTGCCCATTGCTCTCTGGGTGGTACCCCGAGGTAAGGCTTACCGAGACCCCCAAGCGTTCCATGAACGCCCCCCAAACTCTGGAGGTGAACTGGGGACCTCGGTCAGACACAATATCCTCGGGGACCCCATAGTGCCGGAACACATGGGTAAATAGGGCCTCAGCAGTTTGTAGGGCAGTAGGGAGACCCGGCATTGGAAGGAGACGACAGGCCTTGGAAAACCGATCCACAACGACCAAAATGGTGGTATTCCCCTGGGAGGGGTAGGTCGGTTACAAAATCCACCGATAGGTGGGACCATGGTCGTTGTGGAACGGGCAGGGGATGTAACTTACCCCTGGGCAAATGTCTAGGCGCCTTACACTGGGCACACACCGAGCAGGAGGAGACATAAACCCTCACATCCTTAGCTAACGTTGGCCACCAGTATTTCATGCTAAGACAGTGCACGGTCCGGCCAATACCTGGATGTCCAGAGGAGGGTGATGTATGAGCCCAATAAATAAGACGATCACGAACCTCGAGCGGAACGTACGTCCGCCCCACAGGACACTCGGGGGGAGTAGGGTCGGTACGCAGTGCCCGCTCGATTTCCGCATCGACCTCCCATACCACCGGAGCCACCAAACAAGACTCCGGCAGTATGGAAGTAGGCTCATTGGACCTCTCCTCTGTGTCATACCGCCGGGACAGGGCGTCTGCCTTACCATTCTGGGACCCTGGGATGTATGTGATCTTAAAAACAAACCGGGTTAGGAACATGTTCCACCTAGCCTGACGAGGGTTCAATCTCCTAGCTGCCCGGATGTACTCCAGGTTACGGTGATCAGTCAGAATGAGGAAAGGGTGTTGAGCCCCCTCAAGCCAATGCCTCCACACCTTTAGGGCCTGGACTACGGCTAACAGCTCCCTGTCCCCAACGTCATAGTTGCGCTCCGCCGAGCTGAGCTTCTTGGAGTAGAACGCACAGGGGCGGAGTTTGGGTGGCGTGCCGGACCGTTGTGACAGGACTGCCCCAATACCAGTCTCGGACGCGTCTACCTCTACTTGGAATGGTAAAGAGGGATCCGGATGCGCCAGCACCGGGGCCGAGGTGAACAGGTTCTTCAGTTTGACAAATGCCCTGTCCGCCTCAGCCGACCACTGCAAACGAACCGGACCCCCCTTTAGCAGGGACGTAATGGGAGCTGCAACTTGTCCAAAACCCCGAATAAACCTCCGGTAGTAATTAGCAAAACCCAAGAACTGCTGCACCTCTTTTACAGTGGTTGGAGTTTGCCAATTACGCACGGCCGATACACGGTCTACCTCTATCTCCACACCAGACGCGGACAACCGATAACCCAAAAAGGAGACGGACTCCTGGAAGAACAGGCATTTCTCTGCCTTGACATACAAGTCATGCTCCAACAGTCTTCTCAACACTCGGCGCACCAGGGCTACATGCTCGGCTCGTGTAGAAGAGTACACTAGGATGTCGTCGATGTACACTACTACACCCTGCCCATGCATGTCCCGGAAAATCTCGTCCACAAAGGATTGGAAGACTGAAGGAGCATTCATTAACCCGTATGGCATGACGAGATACTCGTAATGACCCGAGGTGGTGCTAAATGCTGTTTTCCATTCATCCCCCTCCCTAATGCGCACCAGGTTGTCCCCTCTCCCAGGAGACCCTCCCCAGCACCTGGCCGCGGTGTGTCCTCCACGACCACAGTTGGTGCAGGGGATGGCCCCCCTCGGGTTCTCTCTCCTCCTCTCTCTAGCGCCAGCACCCCCGAGCTCCATGGGAATCGGCTCGGAGGTGCTGGTGGGTGGAATGGACGAACCCCACTCGGGACGTCCGCGGGTAGCCAGCAGGGTGTCTAGACGGATGGAGATGTCCACCAACTGGTCGAACGACAGGTTGGTGTCCCTGCAGGCCAGCTCACGACGAACGTCCTCTCGTAGGCTACACCGTTAGTGGTCGATGAGGGCCCTCTCATTCCACCCTGCATCCGCCGCTAGCGTCCGGAACTCCAGTGCGAACTCCTGTGCGCTCCTCTTCCCCTGTCGGAGGTGGAACAGATGCTCTCCCGCCGCTTTCCTCTCAGGTGGATGATCGAAGACAGCCCTGAAGCGGCGGGAGAACTCCGCGTAGGTGATGGTAGCGGCGTCTATTCCCCTCCATTCGGCGTTGGCCCACTCCAACGCCTTGCCGGATAGACAGGAGATGAGGGCGGAGATGCTCTCGTATCCCGAGGGCGCCGGGTGTATGGTGGCCAGGTAGAGTTCCACCTGCAGGAGGAATCCCTGACACCCGGCTGCAGAACCGTCATATGCCCTCGGGAGCGAGAGCCGAATGCCACTGGGTTCCGGTGCTGAGAGAGGAGGACTGGCCGTTGGTGATGGGATGGTGTAAGAATGCGTGGGCACCTCTCCAGTCACCAACCGGCGCAGAGTGTTGGACACCTCGTCCATGGCGGCCCCAAGTTGCCGGATCATGGTGTCTTGGTAGCTGATCCGGTCTTCCAGGGATTCGGGTGCCGCCGCTGTTCCTGCTGACTCCATAGTTAGGTGTGTTGTTTTGTCAGTAGTTCCGATGTGGATGTGGTGGAGGAGTCAGGCACAGGACACAGAGGATACGTCCAAAAGACTTTAATAGTCCAAAGAGCAACAAACAAAACACGACCTCGAAAACAGACGGAGGCGAGGCAATTACGCAAACACACGTAAACAATAATCCCAAACATGGACAGAGTGCAGACACGCAGCTCTGCACGACAGGCAGAAAATAACAACACACAATCAGACTAATGCAAAACAAGGAACTTATAAGACAAGTAATCAACACACAAATGGACACAGGTGTAAAAGACAGACAAAAGCAATCACACTACGAAACATAGGGCGGTGGCAGCTAGTACTCCGGGGACGGCGAACGCCGAAGCCTGTCCGAACCAGGAGGAGGAGCAGTCTCGGCAAAATCCGTGACAGCTACTGTAGACCTTCATTGCAAAACAGTGTGTTTTAATAAATTATTTTGTGACGTGAATATATTTAGCATAGTTTTATCTAAAAAGGAAAATGTTTTTTAATGTTTCACTGTTTTTATGAAATTCACTGAGGAGGATGGTCCTCCTCTTCCTCCTCTGAGGAGCCTCCACTGATATGTACATATATAGGTAGGGGTAAAGTGACTAGGCAACAGGACAGATAATAAGAAGTAGCAACAGCATATGTGATGAGTCAAAATTGTTAATGCAAAGGGGGTCAATGCAGATTGTGCGGGTAGCTATTTGGTTAACCATTTAGCAGTCTTATAGCTTGGGGGTAGAATCTGTTCAGGTTCCTGTTAGTTCCAGACTTGGTGCATCGGTAGCATAGAGAACAGTCTATGACTTGGGTGGTTGGGGTCTGACCATTTTTAGGGCCTTCCTCTGACACCACATGGTATAGAGGTCCTAGATGGCAGGTTGAAGGCTGAGCTATAGTCAATGAACAGCATTCTTACATAGGTATTCCTCTTGTCCAGATGGGATAGGGCAGTGTGGATCTATTGGGGCGGTATGCAAATTGAAGTCGGTCTAGTGAGTCAGGTAAGGTGGAGGTGATATGATCCTTAACCAGCCTCTCAAAGCACTTCATGAGGACAGAAGTGAGTGCTACGGGGTGATAGTCATTTATTTCAGTTACCTTGGCATTCTTGGGCACAGGGACTATGTGGTCTGCTTGAAACATGTAGGTATTACAGGCCGGGACAGGTGTAGTAGACAGTGTAGTTCCTTGAGGGCCGTCGTGGTATCGGCTTGAGGGGGAATATACACGACTGTTACTATAACCGAAGATAATTCTCTTGGGAGGTAATATTGTCGACATTTGATTGTGTAGATATTCTAGGTCGGGTGAACAAAAGGACTTGAAGTCCTGTACATTATAACAATCACACCATGAGTAGTTAATCATGAAACATACACCACCGCCTTTCTTCTTCCCGGAGAGTTATTTATTCCTGTCTGCGCGATGTACTGAGAACCCAGCTGGCTGTATGGACGGGGACAGTATATCCGCAGAGAGCCATGATTCTGTGAAACAGAGTGTGTAAGCACTACATGATCAAGGGATACTACAGTGTGTTGTATAGTATTCTCTAGTATACTACAACATTCTATAGTAAGCATTACACAATCGAGGGATACTACAGTGTGTAGTGTAGTATTCTACAATACACTACAAAAGTCTATAATAAGCACTACACGATCGAGGGATACTACAGTGTTGAGTATAGGATTCTACAGTATACTACAGTACTATAGTATTCTATAGTAGACAGTCACATATTGATGAGAGAGCGTGGATCTCTGCGCACACACACACACACACACACACACACACACACACACACAAACACACACACAGAGAGAGAGTGAGTGAGTCAGCTAGGAACTCTGTTGGAATGTTGGGTGTTGTGAAGCTGTGATGGTGAAAGCCATGACGACAGTTGGCACAAGGTGTGAAGTCAGGATATCAATTAAGTGTCTATGGCTGCGTTTACACAGGAAGCCCAATTCTGATCTTTTTTCCACTATTGCATCAAATCTTTTCACATCAGATCTTTTTCTGTCTAAACGCAGCCAAAGTATCTCAACTGAGCTGTGTTCAATAACCAACCACAGATAATACATTATAAGCTACCTCAGTTATCACACATATTACTTTTCATTTTATCCATACCTTTGTAGGAAGTGTTGGTATAAATGTGAGGTAACAGAGCAAAATCAACTAGTCTTGTGTATTTTATTAGATTTTACTTGACTGTTTTTGTACATCCTAGCCAGTGCTTGGATTTCATTGGAGCAAAGTAGGTGTGGTTGTTCAGTCAACATCCCAAAATATTTAATAGTTATTGCTTTAATGTCTTATTGCCACTTTAATCATTCACCTGTCTCTCGCAGTCTCTCACATAGCAAGATAACGTCTGTATCTTTTGCAATATGTGTAAGATAAAAGAAAGGCTAAAACTCTACAATATGTCTCAGTTCTGTGCCACGTCTATATCCCCCCCTCTTCATAATATGATCAAATAATGACCTGTAGGTCAATGTATGTAGCAAGGCAATGTTACTGAGGTAGACTACATGTTCTGCTTAGTTATTCATGCATACCCTCCCTCCTATTATTTGAAATTACTGGACTGTACTATAATCAATTGGAATTCAAAGGTGAAGTTTGACATCGATGACAACCTGAATTAAAGAATTGAGTGCAATTGACTTAGGGTGTTTGAGATCTCAAGACCATAGCCATTTTTACCAGGATTAAAACCTGAAAAGGTTTTACAAACTTTCTGCCTATGGGCCCTCCTTATTAGAATTCTTATAGTGGTTGAAATTTAAGGTTGTAGCACTGTTAATGACCGTGCTTTATTCCATACATAATGGCTTTTAATGCATTTTGAAGTGAGGCCCAATGATTAGGTCAAAGATTATGTAAAGATAGTGTAGGTTATTTATTCTTGTAAAGGAATAATGCCTGGTTGACTTGTTATGGGATGCTAGGACTATCCTCCAATGGTCAGCACCATCATACTAAGAATCTTGGCTAGGCAGCAACTCAATTCAAGTTACTCCCACAGTTCTACATTAAAAGAGAATTGAGAAAAGGTTCCGGTTGGTTTTTGAATTGAGAAATCATATCCCCCGCAATCTGTCTCACTGTCTCTTTCTATTTAGTATTTTGGGACTGCAGGACACACGTATAGAGATTTATCCTTAGCTTTAATTTCCTGCCAAGGAGATAAATTGTCATCTATGGACATGAGCTGAGTGAGGCCAGCCAGATCAACTTTAGGAAGTGTGTGTGAATTCAGCGTTATGCTTATGAGTTGCACTACATGACCAAAAGTATGTGGACTGCTCGTCGAACATCTCATTCCAAAATCATTGCCATTAATATGGTGTTGGTCCCCACTTTGCTGCTATAACAGCCTCCACTCTTCTGGGAAGGCTTTCAACTAGATGTTGGAACATTGCTGCGGGGACTTGCTTCCATTTAGCCACAAAAGCATTAGTGAGGTCGGACACTGATGTTGGACGATTATGCCTGACTCGCAGTCAGCGTTCCAATTCATCCAAAAGGTGTTCGATGGGGTTGAGGTCAGGGGTCTGTGCAGGCCAGTCAAGTTTTTCCACACCGATCTCGACAAACCATTTCTGTATGGACTTCAGGGTCATGCTGAAACAGTAAAGGGCCTTCCCCAAACTGTTGCAACAAAGTTGGAAGCACAGAATCGTTTAGAATGTCATTGTATGCTGTAGCATTACGATTTCCCTTCACTGGAACTAAGGGGCCTAGCCCAAACCATGAAAAACAGCCGCAGATCATTATTCCTCCTCCACCAAACTATACAGCTGGCACTATGCGTTGGGGCAGGTAGCGTTCACCTGGCATCCGCCAAACCCAGATTTGTCCGTCTGACTGCCAGATGGTGAAGCGTGACTTAACACTCCAGAGAACGCGTTTCAACTGCTCCAGAGTCCAATGGCGGCGAGCTTTATTCCACTCCAGCCGATGCTTGGCGTTGCGCATGGTGATCTTAGGCTTGTATGTGGCTGCTTGGCCGTGGAAACCCATTTCATGAAGCTCCAGACGAACAGTTATTGTGCTGACGTTGCTTCCAGAGGCAGTTTGGAATTCGGTAGTGAGTGTTGCAACTGAGGACAGACGGTTTTTACGCGATACTCGCTTCAGCACTCAGTGGTCTCGTTCTGTGAGCTTGTGTGGCCTACCACTTCGCAGCTGAGCCATTGTTGCTCCTAGACATTTCCACTTCACAATAACAGCACTTACAGTTGACCAGGGAAGCTCTAATAGGGCAGACATTTGACGAACTGACTTGTTGGAAAGGTGGCATCCTATGATGGTGCCGCGTTGAAAGTCACTGAGCTCTTAAGTAAGGCCATTCTACTGCCAATGTTTTTCCTATGGAGATTGCATGGCTGTGTGCTCGATTTTATACACCTGTCAGCAATGGGTGTGGCTAAAATAGCCAAATCCTCTCATTTGAAGGGGTGTCCACATACTTTTTGTATTTATAGTGTATTTTCCCCTCTTCTATCAGATGAAGTCTGGTGTGAAGGTTACATTTTTATTTCAGTGACTGGTGACTACTGCTGACTGTCATGTCCGCCTCATGGCAGTTTATCCCACTACGACACTTGACTTTTACACACTATCATTTATTCCATCAGTGTCAGTTTCATACAGGGCAGGGTTAGTGAAACACACCTACAAACACACATCGCATTAAGCCCACTCCACGGTGACTGCCGTAGCTAGAAGGGAGGATTTCACCTTTGGAACACCCAGTAGTACTCATCTTTAAATAAATCCTCTGTAAAGAAACTCCTATTTGGCAACAATTGGAATGCAGTTAAAATGTGGCATATCCAATCCATGAGGAACAAGTTGTAAGTGTATGAGCTCTCGCTCGTGCCCTCCCACCAAGCACTTTCAGATCTTCCTACAATTGATAACCCAAGCAGTGTTCCTTTTAAAAATCTAACTGATTGCATTTTGTATTGTAAATGTTTATTTAAAGTGTAAGGCATTGAGAACATACAGTATATTATAACCCTGTCTGTCTGTGGAACCTGCACTGCCGTCCTTCTTTCAAAAAGTCTCCAAGTAATCCCTGAGGATAGGTTCATTTTCTTTTAACATTCAACATTAGTCCCTAAATTAGCTGTGACAGTGGAGACAGTGTTTTTGTTTGGCCGCCCTCAGGATAAAGAGCGTTAAACAAACATAGAAGAAATAAGTATGCCTCACTTTGGATAATGCTCAGTCTTTCTCTCCTTAGCTCTCCCCTGTCTCTTGGAAGGATTATGTGAAGTAACACAGCACTTCAAGGATCATATTGATATTTGATAATTAAAGGTATTCACTCAGATATTTACATGCTCACAATTAAGAGGTAAATATGATTTTGTTAGTGTTATGATTAATCATGTGTTTATGAAGTTCACCATGAGGACATCAGAGAGTAAATTAAGCTTATTAGTACTGACTGACAGCAACATCAATTATTGGATTTTCACTACAGATGATATATTTCAGTAACACCATTCATTTGTATCATTCATGAATATGACAGGACTCAGTATGTCTCTGTGGCTAAGGAAAGTAGGTGCCTATCTGCCTTGGAATATTTTCCTGACCTCTTTGACCAGCTGTCTCATGTCAGCTGGAGAACCATTGCACCTGGATTTTTTATGGAAATGAGAAACACCCGGATCCCACAGCCCAGCACTATTTTAGCAGAGGTGTGACTTGACTGACACAGGTTCAAATGTCCCATTGTTGTATTCCCTTCTCAGTCAAAAGCAGTCTATTAGACTGCATCACAAACAGTAAGGGTGGACTGGTCAAAATCATAGTGCTTATTTGCTGTCACAAATCCATTGATAAAAGCTATGTCACTAAGGCTTATAAGTGGATGGATAGTGTTAAATTCATGTTTGTTATGTTTATGTTATAATTACGTAACATTATGAAACATGTCTGTGACTTATCTTTAGGGCTGCTGGCACCACTTTCTCTGTCATGAAGTTTATATAGTTGCTCCTTGAAGTAAACAGCAGAGGAGAGAGAAGTGGGATGCTACACATTGGGGAGTGTTGTATATCTAATTTCCGTATTGCTGTTGTATCATTGTGTGCGGAACATTGCTCATGGAATAAACATCTTAGTGATGAAAACATAGGATGTACTGTAGCCTACATTATAGTATGTTCTTTTCAGAGATGTGACTGAACCCATCTTCCAGTTGTCCCCCTAACCTCCTTATAGAGTATAATAGCTTTTGGTCAGTGAGACTGACAGGTATGTAATTTGGATTATAAAAAGTTATTAAATTCAGACAATTGTCATCATTCAATACGAGTGATTAAACATAATTGTATTGTAATTTGTTCTAAATTCCCTTACAGAACAAAGAAGTGTTGTGCGCATGGTAAGCACTGTAGGTCTTATCTGTGTAAACATATGGGTTTTGTCCCACTGAGTTCCAGGCTGGTTCCATGCAGTCCATGTCATGACAATAGAGATGACCTTGGGTTCCTCTGGAAATGGGTCTTCATTCCCCACCATCACTTACATTGTCATCCCCGAACAGCCCCCTACCACACATTCCTCTATGCAGTAACACAGCTGGACAGAATATACAGTTCAGTTGGCCATCACTTAATCATACTGAGGCCTGACTTACACTGGTTATTAGCTATCAAATAATCAAGTAAGCATCTTTGAAGGTGGTTTAACACACAGTGCCTTCAGAAAGTATTCGTACCCCTTTGTTTTTACAAAGTGAGATTAAAATTGATTTAATTGTCATATTTCATCAACAATCTACCCAAAGTACTCTGTCAAAGTGAAAGAGAAATTGTAACATGTTGATTAGATAAGTATTCAACCCCCTGAGTCAAAACATGTTAGAATCACCTTTGGCAGCGATTACAGCTGTGAGTCTTTCTGTGTACGTCTCTAAGAGCTTTCCAAACCTGGATTGTGCAACATTTGCCCATTATTATTTTCAAAATTCTTCAAGCTCTGTCAAATTGGTTGTTGATCATTGCTAGGCAACCATTTTCAGGTCTTGCCATAGATTTTCAAGCAGATTTAAGTCAAAACTGTAACTCGGTCACTCAGGAACATTCACTGTCTTCTTGGTAAGCAACTGTGTAGATTTGACCTTGTGTTTTAGGTTATTTCCCTACTGAAAGGGGAATTAATCTCTCACTGTCTGGTGGAAAGCAGACGGAACCAGGTTATCCTCTAGGATTTTGCTTGTACTTATCGCAATTCAGTTTTTTTTTTATCCTGAAAAACTCCCCAGTCCTCAATGATTACAAGCGTACCCATAACAAGATGCAGCCACCACTATGCTTGAAAAGATTGAGAGTGGTACTCAGTAATGTGTTGTATTGGATTTCCCCCAAACATAACATTTTGTATTCAGGACAAAAAGTGAATTGCTTTGACAAATGTTTTGCACTATTACTTGAGTGCCTTGTTGCAAACAGGATGCATGTTTTGGAATATTTTTTATTCTGTTGAGGCTTCCTTCTTTTCACTCTGTCAATTAGGTTAGTATTGTGGAGTAACTACACTGTTGTTGATCCATCCTAGTTTTCTGCTATCACAGCCATTAAACTCTGTAACCGTTTTAAAGTGATATTCAATGTCTGCTTTTTATTTTATTTTACCCATCTACCAATGGATGCCCTTCTTTGTGGTTAAATCTTATTTGAAATTCACTGCTCGACTGAGGGACCTTGCAAATAATTGTATGTGTGGGTGAGGTACTGTAATCATTCAAAAATCATGTTAAACACAAATTATTGCACACAGAGTGAGTCCATGCAACTTACTCCTGGACTTATTTCGGCTTGCCACAAGAAAGTGGTTGAATACTTATTGATCCAAGTCATTTCAGCTTTTCATTTTTTATTAATTTGTAAAAATTCAGAAACATAATTCCACTTACACAAGTGTAAGAAGAGGGGGGAATTGTGCTAAGCTGACATATGAACCCCCCTTTTAGGACCCCTTTAGGTATATATATAAAAAATATATATATTGATTTTGGCCTTTACTACTAAAGGCCATAGAAACGCATTGAATAAGACATTCATAAATGGCAAAAAGGACAGTCAAAAAATTTATCATAAGAAACAAGGTTTTGAAATGTCTGCCTTAAATCTAGGAGATATATAAAAAACTCAGGAAATACAGTGTATATATATTTACACATACACTATATATACGAAAGCATATGGACACCCCCACAAATTAGTGGATTCGGCTATTTCAGCCACACCCATTGCTGACGTGTATAAAATCGAGCACACAGCCATGCAATTTCCATAGACAAACATTGGCAGTAGAATGGCTGTGACTTTCAACGTGCCACTGTTATAGGATGCCACGTTTCTAACAAGTCAGTTCGTAACATTTCTGCCCCGCTAAAGCTGCACCGGTCAACTGTAAGTGCTGTTATTGTGAAGTGGACACATCTAGGAGCAACAACGGCTCAGCCGCAAAGTGATAGGCCACAAAAGCTCACAGAACGGGACTGCCGAGTGCTAAAGCGTAGCTCGTAAAAATCGTCTGTCCTCGGTTGCAATACTGACTACCGAGTTCCAAACTGCCTCTGGAAGCAACGTCAGCACAAGAACTGTTCGTCGGGAGCTTCATGAAATGGGTTTCCATGGCCGAGCAACCGCACATAAGCCTAAGATCACCATGAGCATTGCCTAGCGTCGGCTGGAGTGGTGTAAAGCTTGCCGCCATTGGACTCTGGAGCAGTGGAAACGCGTTCTCTGGAGTGATGAATCACGCATCACCATCTGGGGGAGAACGCTACCTGCCCAAATGCATAGTGCCAACTGTAAAGTTTGGTGGAGGAGGAATAATAATCTGGGGCTGTTTTTCATGGTTCGGGCTGGAAATCTTAACGCTACAGCATACAATGACATTCTATGCGATTCTGTGGCAACAGTTTGGGGAAGGTCCTTTCCTGTTTCAGCATGACAATGCCCCCGTGCAAAAAGTGAGGTCCATACAGAAATGGTTTGTCGAGATCGGTGTGGAAGAACTTGACGGGCCTGCACAGAGCCCTGACCTCAACCCCTTCGAAAACCTTTGGGATGAATTGGAACGCCAACTGCGAGCCAGCCCTAATCGCCCAACATCAGTGCCCGACCTCACTAATGCTCTTGTGGCTGAATGGAAGCAAGTCCCCGCAGCAGTGTTCCAACATCTAGTGGAAAGCCTTCCCAGAAGAGTGGAGGCTGTTATAGAAGCAAAGAGGGGACCAACTCCATATTAATGCCCATGATTTTGGAATGAGATGTTCAAACGAGCATGTGTCCACATACTTTTGGTCATGTAGTGTATTTAACCTATTTTTTCGGTAGGCACAAAAGTACCTTCATACTTCCATTCTTTTTTTTTTTTACCAGTACCGGTTACATTCAGATGAGTCCCATGACAATTGTGGGAGTCGTAGAGCAAAATTGAGAATACCATCATGTTCATAGGATTCTCCCCTTTCCATAGAGGAGTCATAGTATTTTGTCGGCCAAACCGTTCACATGAGAAGACCGATTTTCGCGATGTCTCATAGTTTGACAAACACAGCTCTTGCTCTGCTACCTTTCACCGCAGATGTGGAAGTGCAACACTGATGTATGCGGAGGATTGAGACACATCCAATGCAAAAAAAAACAGATAGTTTAAGCTAGAGATGACAGATTTTGATGGGGAATTTTTTGTTACAGTGGGGAGAAAAGTATTTAGTCAGCCACCAATTGTGCAAGTTCTCCCACTTAAAAAGATGAGAGAGGCCTGTAATTTTCATCATAGGTACACGTCAACTATGACAGACAAATTGAGAAAAATCCAGAAAATCACATTGTAGGATTTTTAATGAATTTATTTGCAAATTATGGTGGAAAATAAGTATTTGGTCACCTACAAACAAGCAAGATTTCTGGCTCTCACAGACCTGTAACTTCTTCTTTAAAAGGCTCCTCTGTCCTCCACTCGTTACCTGTATTAATGGCACCTGTTTGAACTTGTTATCAGTATAAAAGACACCTGTCCACAACCTCAAACAGTCACACTCCAAACTCCACTATGGCCAAGACCAAAGAGCTGTCAAAGGACACCAGAAACAAAATTGTAGACCTGCACCAGGCTGGGAAGACTGAATCTGCAATAGGTAAGCAGCTTGGTTTGAAGAAATCAACTGTGGGAGCAATTATTAGGAAATGGAAGACATACAAGACCACTGATAATCTCTCTCGATCTGGGGCTCCACGCAAGATCTCACCCCGTGGGGTCAAAATGATCAAAAGAACGGTGAGCAAAAATCCCAGAACCACACAGGGGGACCTAGTGAATGACCTGCAGAGAGCTGGGACCAAAGTAACAAAGCCTACCATCAGTAACACACTACGCCGCCAGGGACTCAAATCCTGCAGTGCCAGACGTGTCCCCCTGCTTAAGCCAGTACATGTCCAGGCCCGTCTGAAGTTTGCTAGAGTGCATTTGGATGATCCAGAAGAGGATTGGCAGAATTTTATATGGTCAGATGAAACCAAAATAGAACTTTTTGGTAAAAACTCAACTCGTCGTGTTTGGAGGACAAAGAATGCTGAGTTGCATCCAAAGAACACCATACCTACTGTGAAGCATGGGGGTGGAAACATCATGCTTTGGGGCTGTTTTTCTGCAAAGGGACCAGGACGACTGATCCGTGTAAAGGAAAGAATGAATGTGGCCATGTATCGTGAGATTTTGAGTGAAAACCTCCTTCCATCAGCAAGGGCATTGAAGATGAAACGTGGCTGGGTCTTTCAGCATGACAATGATCCCAAACACACCGCCCGGGCAACGAAGGAGTGGCTTCGTAAGAAGCATTTCAAGGTCCTGGAGTGGCATAGCCAGTCTCCAGATCTCAACCCCATAGAAAATCTTTGGAGGGAGTTGAAAGTCTGTGTTGCCCAGCGACAGCCCCAAAATATCATCTGCATGGAGGAATGGGCCAAAATACCAGCAACAGTGTGTGAAAACCTTGTGAAGACTTACAGAAAACGTTTGACCTGTGTCATTGCCAACAAAGGGTATATAACAAAGTATTGAGAAACCTTTGTTATTGACCAAATACTTATTTTCCACCATAATTTGCAAATAAATTCATTAAAAATCCTACAATTTGATTTTCTGGATTTTTTTTCCTCATTTTGTCTGTCATAGTTGACGTGTACCTATGTTGAAAATTACAGGCCTCTCTCATCTTTTTAATTGGCAGAACATGCACAATTGGTGGCTGACTAAATACATTTTTTCCCCACCGTATGTAACTTAGATCAATCGACTCTAGGGGGATATTATGGGGTATTGTATATAGACCAGTGACAAAAAATCTCTATTTAATCCTGGCTGTAACACAATGAAATGTGCAAAAAATCAAGGGATGTGAATACTTCTGTCCATATAATTTATGTGTATATTCTTAAATTCCATTCCTTACTTACATTTGTGTGTATTGGGTATATGTTGTGAAATTGTTAGATATTACTTGTTAGATATTACTGTACTGTCGGAGCTAGAAGCACAAGCATTTCGCTACACCGGCAATAACATCTGCTAAACACGTGTATGTGACAAATAAAATTAGATTTGATGTAAGAGATTGGTGTTATCGTGACTTCAGCATTTTTTGTTAAGAGTTATCCGATTCCATGTGTGCCTGCCCTTGTTGTTATCATGATGTAAAGTTTCAGGTTTGAGGCCGTATTTTATGACATCACATCTCTTAAATCACTGAGAGTCCATTGTTTGATACTGGACATGGTAGGTCCCAAAACACATTATTCAACGGCAGTTTTCTATGTGGTTCCATAGAAGGTAAATCCATTTGAATTCAATCACTTTTTGACAGCACCCCTTTTTATTTGACGAAACCCCATACATATTTTCCAATTGTAGAAGTGCTCAGAAAGTGAATTTTTGGACCTGAATGCCAAATCATTCAATGGATAAAGGTGCTCAAAGTTGACTGATTTTACATACCCCACCATACCATGAGACATCATGTCTTCATTACTGGAAAAGATCAACTGTTGCGATGTCATTTAAAAGCTTACAAACAGGGTTGTAAAACTATTATAATTTCAGATTTTTGGGGTTGTCATTTCTTTAACCTTTAAATCACATGTTGTAGCTTAGACCCTATTTTACATCATCCAAGGTTTTTCTATTGTACTCGCCATTGTTTGAGACGCAACATGCTCTAGAATACAGGGTGGGTGTCATGTTTTGGCTGATAAATGTACTAAAATGGAAATAAAATGTAAATGTAAACTTTCAAATGATACCACAAAGAATGTTGATTTGAATGGGAATATCTGTTGTTTTGAATTATACTGTCATTCCTTCATAGGAAACCTATTGAAATCAAAATGAGATTAAGATAAACAGTGAAATAGGATATCAATGTGGTATCAGCCAATATAATTTATGTGCAGAGCAGATTTAAGTTATACCCGAGTTGGGAGAGATAAGACTGCTCTTTAAAAAAGGAATGCATGAGCTTACATAAATATGACACTGTTTGTGGATTCTCCTCCGACCATGAGGAATATGGCTGTAGCTTCAGTAAAACCAAGGTTGTGTCTTCTATAGGGTTGCAACATTTCGGGAACTTTCAATAAATTCCCTGATCTTCCCAAAATCCCAATGGAATCAGGAGAGAATAAGCAGCACATCCGGAATCCTCCAACCAGGATTTCTGAAAAACCAGGGAATTTATTGAAAATTCGCAGAATTTTGCAACCGAAGACTTTTAGATGTTATTCTCCCCCAAACTGTCAACTGAATTGGACAGGCAGTTTGGCTAGCATACAGACAGCCACTGTGGTTAAGATTTTGAGCAAGGTACCTGTGTGTTACATACAGTGAGGGAAAAAAGTATTTGATCCCCTGCTGATTTTGTACGTTTGCCCACTGACAAAGAAATGATCAGTCTATAATTTTAATGGTAGGTGTATTTGAACAGTGAGAGACAGAATAACAACAACAACAAAATCCAGAAAAAAGCATGTCAAAAATGTTATAAATTGATTTGCATTTTAATGAGGGAAATAAGTATTTGACCCCCTCTCAATCAGAAAGATTTCTGGCTCCCAGGTGTCTTTTATACAGGTAACGAGCTGAGATTAGGAGCACACTCTTAAAGGGAGTGCTCCTAATCTCAGCTTGTTACCTGTATAAAAGACACCTGTCCATAGAAGCAATCAATCAATCAGATTCCAAACTCTCCACCATGGCCAAGACCAAAGAGCTCTCCAAGGATGTCAGGGACAAGATTGTAGACTTACACAATACTGGAATGGGCTACTATACCATCGCCAAGCAGCTTGGTGAGAAGGTGACAACAGTTGGTGCGATTATTCGCAAATGGAAGAAACACAAAAGAACTGTAAATCTCCCTCGGCCTGGGGCTCCATGCAAGATCTCACCTTGTGGAGTTGCAATGATCATGAGAACGGTGAGGAATCAGCCCAGAACTACACGGGAGGATCTTGTCAATGATCTCAAGGCAGCTGGGACCATAGTCACCAAGAAAACAATTGGTAACCCAGTACGCCATGAAGGACTGAAATCCTGCAGTGCCCGCAAGGTCCCTCTGCTCAAGAAAGCACATATACATGCCCGTCTGAAGTTTGCCAATGAACATCTGAATGATTCAGAGGAGAACTGGGTGAAAGTGTTGTGGTCAGATGAGACCAAAATGGAGCCCTTTGGCATCAACTCAACTCGCCGTGTTTGGAGGAGGAGGAATGCTGCCTATGACCCCAAGAACACCATCCCCACCGTCAAACATGGAGGTGGAAACATTATGCTTTGGGGACAGGACAACTTCACCGCATCAAAGGGACGATGGACGGGGCCATGTACCGTCAAATCTTGGGTGAGAACCTCCTTCCCTCAGCCAGGGCATTGAAAATGGGTCGTGGATGGGTATTCTGGCATGACAATGACCCAAAACACACGGCCAAGGCAACAAAGGAGTGGCTCAAGAAGAAGCACATTAAAGTCCTGGAGTGGCCTAGCCAGTCTCCAGACCTTAATCCCATAAAAAATCTGTGGAGGGAGCTGAAGGTTCGAGTTGCCAAACGTCAGCCTCGAAACCTTAATGACTTGGAGAAGATCTGCAAAGAGGAGTGGGACAAAATCCCTCCTGAGATGTGTGCAAACCTGGTGGCCAACTACAAGAAACGTCTGACCTCTGTGATTGCCAACAAGGGTTTTGCCACCAAGTACTAAGTCATGTTTTGCAGAGGGTTCAAATACTTATTTCCCATTAAAATGCAAATCATTTTATAACATTTTTGACATGCGTTTTTCTGGATTTTTTTGTTGTTATTCTGTCTCTCACTGTTCAAATATACCTACCATTAAAATTATAGACTGATCATTTCTTTGTCAGTGGGCAAATGTACAAAATCAGCAGGGGATCAAATACTTTTTTCCCTCACTGTATGCTATGAACATTTATGAATGAGACAATGAAAAATATGAATGAGACAATGTACAATTTGTCTCATTTCATGTTACTGACAAATGAGAACCCTTTCATACTGACCAACACAGATTAGCAATGGCCTATTGTGTTAGCAAGTCCCATGTCAGATGATTTCCATTTCATATTCATGGTTCACACATATTAAAAGCCACATTAGCCTTTCTCTTCAGATTAAGGAAGGAAGCTGGGAATATGTTAATTGTCTCATTCTCCATATCCTTTTTATGGTTATCATATGAATGTCTTTGCCTACTTAGACAAATGCTGCCTAAAATTAGCTAAATGATGTCACTGATATTAAAATGAAATACTATGTATTTTTGGAATGCACTAACTGTAAAAGTACTGTTAAAAATGGGGAGAATGAGAATTGTTCATATGTCAATAGACATCCAATAGATGTGTATGAACGAAGTGAAAATATATACATATAGCATTTGTGTTGATGATAATGTTTGTCAATAATGAAGGTACTATCACTTACATTGGCTTGTGAAAGTATTCACCCCCCTTGGCATTTTTCCTATATTGTTGCCTTACAACCTGGAATTAAATTTTTGGGGGGTTGTATCGTTTGATTTACACAACATGCCTACCACTTTGAAGATGCAAAATATGTTTTATTGTTTTATTGTGAAACAAACAAGGAATAAGACAAAAAAAACTGACAACTTGAGCGTGCATAACTATTCATCCCCCAAAAGTCAATACTTTGTAGAGCCACCTTTTGCAGCAATTACTGCTGCAAGTCTCTTGGGGTATGTCTCTATAAGCTTGGCACATCTAGCCACTGGGATTTTTGCCCATTCTTCAAGGCAAAACTGCTCCAGCTCCTTCAAGTTGGATGGGTTCAGCTGGTGTACAGTAATCTTTAAGTCAAATTACAGATTCTCAATTGGATTGAGGTCTGGGCTTTGACTAGGCCATTCCAAGACATTTAAATGTTTACCCTTAAACCACTCAGGTGTTGCTTTAGCAGTATGCTTAGGGACATTGTCCTGCTGAAAGGTGAATCTCAGTCCCAGCCTCAAATCTCTGGAATACTTTTTTTCTGGCCACTGTTCCGTAAAGCCCAGCTCTGTGGAGTGTACGGCTTAAAGTGGTCCTATGGACAGATACTCCAATCTCCGCTGTGGAGCTTTGCAGCTCCTTCAGGGTTATCTTTGGTATTTTTGTTGCCTCTCTGATTAATGCTTTCCTTGCCTGGTCTGTGAGTTTTGGTGGGCTGCCCTCTCTTGGCAGGTTTGTTGTGGTGCCATATTCTTTCAATTTTTTAATAATGGTTTTAAATGGTGCTCCGTGGGATGTTCAAAGTTTCTGATATTTTTTTATAACCCAACCCTGATCTGTACTTCTCCACATCTTTGTCCCTGACCTATTTGCAGAGCTCCTTGGTCTTCATGGTGCCGCTTGCTTGGTTGTGCCCCTTGCTTAGTGGTGTTGCAGACTCTGGGGCCTTTCAGAACAGGTGTATATATACTGAGATCATGTGACAGATCATGTGGCACTTAGATTGCACACAGGTGGACTTTATTTAACTAATTATGTGACTTCTGAAGGTAATTGGTTGCACCAGATCTTATTTAGGGGCTTCATAGCAAAGGGGGTGAATATATATGCACACACCACTTTTCCGTTATATATTTTTTAATTTTTTGAAACAAGCAATTTGTTTTCGTTTGAGTTCACCAACTTTGACTATTTTGTGTATGTCCATTACATGAAATCCAAATAAAAATCTATTTAAATTACAGGTTGTAATGCAACAAAATAAGAAAAATACCAAGGGGGATGAATACTTTTGCAAGGCACTGTATATGCAATGGTACAGTCCGCACAGGAAAGGAAATTACTTTATATCTATACGATGCTTTGCTGATACTATAATACTGTAGTCAACTCCCTGCTTAGAATTGTCTCTCTGCCTCTGATGAGGTCCCATCCAGCTTGTCATTATCTGCCCATTCTCATTGAGTGATTTCGCCCAACATACTTTTTCTTTAGCAAAGGCATTTAAGTCTGGGAACCCATCCATGACCAGTGATTATTTTTTATGGGTTGATAGAGGGTTACTTTAATGAGGTTTCATAAAATCTCCTTCCTGTGCCTGAACATACCAAGCTATGGTGGAGCAGGCATCTCACTACGTCTATATAAGGCATGAAGAGACTCAAAAGAGTTGTAGAAATGTCTTCTGTTTGACAGATGCTATCCAGGGGGGAATGGAAGCTATTTGAAGTAAGCTTGATGGGCGCGATAACATTAGACTCACACATGGTTCTAAATAAGAGATATGAGATGAATTGATGACTTGAACGTTACGAGGCTCCTGAAGCTGTTTTGATGTAGTAATCCAGAGAGAGGTATTACGCCTACACCCTTTACTGAACCTGTAGCTCAGCTCTAACGGCAAATCGACTCCAGTACATTTGGAAGGAGTCAAAGATGGGTTTTTACTTGTTTGCCTTCAAAAGGTGACAGAGACATTTTTCTGTAGGTCCTTTTAAGGGACGTTTGTTATTGTATTCCAACACAGTATTCCAAGGTTCTCTGTTTAGTTCATGTGGTGTATTGGTAGTGGTGGGTGTTATTTTTAGCTCAGTGTGTCATGGTGCCAATAATTGAGCCCGATGCTGAGAATGCTGTATCAATAGTTCCAACAAGGACTGATCCAGGCTTCAAATCCGTCTCTGTCTCTCTCTCCGCTTCCCTCCCCCTCCTCCTGGCCCCCCTCCATCTCCTCCAGACACCATGACCCAGTCGGAGGATAAGCACGCATGAGTGGACGGCACAGACACTGAAATGCACTCCACTGAAAGGTGACTTCCAGCCATTTCACCTCCCCAAAACTTTTGGTGAGTAAACTGAATCCTTCACGGCTCCGTGGACGGATAAGGGACACATGCTCCTCCCCCCTGCCTGTCACTGTCTACTAGCCTTTCTCATAAAGACGTTATATAATGATAATCTTAGAAAGTCTTTGTGTCCAGGGTAGAGCTGTCTTCAAGTGAATCAAGAATCTTTAAAATGTTTTTGTTGTTGTTTTCTGCCACCCCCCTCTGAAATGGCAGTCAGTCAACTGGGCCTAAGCTTCTCTTACTTTAAACCTTGCAGTATTGATTTGCTGGCCCCTTTATAAATTGTGTTTTCATCAGGGTGAGAAACATGCCATCTTTATTTCATAATTAAGAGGCAGACAGTCTCATTGATGGGGCCACCGTTTCATTCCCTTTAGTAGAATGATTAAAAGTACACCTAATCATCGATTTAAGATTGCCTCCATCGGGAGAACAGGCCTTTACGTTGTGTGTGTCAGATGAGGGGGATACACACCCCTATTGTTTGTCAGACAAGGGGCATGTGGTGATGGATATTGATTGGGGATCTGATGCAATAATGAGGACTGTTTATTGTTCCTTACACTGTGTCGATGGGGTATTGAGTGTGAGTGTGCATGTTTGTGTGTCTGTGTTCGTGCTTGTGGGTGTGTGTGTTGCTCCACTCAGAAATCAATGAATGGAGAATGGAGTTATTCCAGACCATGTCATGTGACAGTCAGAGCTTTAAAGCACAACTGAACGCAATAAACAACTTCTCTGATAGAAAACAACCTACAGTGGGGAGAACAAGTATTTGATACACTGCCGATTTTGCAGGTTTTCCTACTTACAAAGCATGTAGAGGTCTGTAATTTTTTATCATAGGTACACTTCAACTGTGAGAGACGGAATCTAAAACAAAAATCCAGAAAATC
Organism: Coregonus clupeaformis; assembly: GCF_020615455.1. Lineage (NCBI taxonomy): Eukaryota > Metazoa > Chordata > Actinopteri > Salmoniformes > Salmonidae > Coregonus > Coregonus clupeaformis. Next base: position 60,691,675 of record NC_059192.1, read on the forward strand.
ACATTGTATGATTTTTATGTAATTAATTTGCATTTTATTGCATGGCATAAGTATTTGATCACCTACCAACCAGTAAGAATTCCGTCTCTCACAGACCTGTTAGTTTTTCTTTAAGAAGCCCTCCAGTTCTCCACTCATTACCTGTATTAACTGCACCTGTTTGAACTCGTTACCTGTATAAAAGACACCTATCCACACACTCAATCAAACAGACTCCAACCTCTCCACAATGGCCAAGACCAGAGAGCCATATAAGGACATCAGGGATAAAATTGTAGACCTGCACAAGGCTGGGATGGGCTACAGGACAATAGGCAAGCAGCTTGGTGAGAAGGCAACAACTGTTGGTGCAATTATTAGAAAATGGAAGAAGTTCAAGATGACGGTCAATCATCCTCGGTCTGGGGCTCCATGCAAGATCTCACCTCGTGGGGCGTCAATGATCATGAGGAAGGTGAGGGATCAGCCCAGAACTACACGGCAGGACCTGGTCAATGACCTGAAGAGAGCTGGGACCACAATCTCAAAGAAAACCATTAGTAACACACTACACCGTCATGGATTAAAATCCTGCAGCGCACGCAAGGTCCCCCTGCTCAAGCCAGCGCATGTCCAGGCCCGTCTGAAGTTTGCCAATGACCATCTGGATGATCCAGAGGAGGAATGGGAGAAGGTCATATGGTCTGATGAGACAAAAATAGAGCTATTTGGTCTAAACTCCACTCGCCGTGTTTGGAGGAAGAAGAAGGATGAGTACAACCCCAAGAACACCATCCCAACCGTGAAGCATGGAGGTGGAAACATCATTCTTTGGGAATGCTTTTCTGCAAAGGGGACAGAACGACTGCACCGTATTGAGGGGAGGATGGATGGGGCCATGTATCACGAGATCTTGGCCAACAACCTACTTCCCTCAGTAAGAGCATTGAAGATGGGTCGTGGCTGGGTCTTCCAGCATGACAATGACCCGAAACACACAGCCAGGGCAACTAAGGAGTGGCTCTGTAAGAAGCATCTCAAGGTCCTGGAGTGGCCTAGCCAGTCTCCAGACCTGAACCCAATAGAACATCTTTGGAGGGAGCTGAAAGTCCGTATTGCCCAGCGACAGCTCCGAAACCTGAAGGATCTGGAGAAGGTCTGTATGGAGGAGTGGGCCAAAATCCCTGCTGCAGTGTGTGCAAACCTGGTCAAGACCTACAGGAAACGTATGATCTCTGTAATTGCAAACAAAGGTTTCTGTGCCAAATATTAAGTTCTGCTTTTCTGATGTATCAAAAACTTATGTCATGCAATTAATTACTTAAAAATCATACAATGTGATTTTCTGGATTTTACAGACCTCTACATGCTTTGTAAGTAGGAAAACTTGCAAAATCGGCAGTGTATCAAATACTTTTTCTCCCCACTGTATGTGGAATCAAAATTAGTCAGAAACATTTATTCTAGTGTCAAAATTGACCACAAAGTGTAAATAGGATAAAGGTTGAAATCAGTCGCTCTTTTTAAGGATTGCGACCTAAGTACAGTGCCTTGCAAAAGTATTCATCCCCCTTGGCGTTTTTCCTATTTTGTTGCATTACGACCTGTAATTTAAATGGATTTTTATATGGATTTCATATAATGGACATACACAAAATAGTCAAAATTGGTGAAGTGAAATGAAAAAAATTACTTGTTTCAAAAATAAATAACGAAAGGTGCTATGAAGCCCCTAAATAAGATCTGATGCAACCAATTACCTTCAGAAGTCACATAATTAGTTAAATAAAGTCCACCTGTGTGCAATCTAAGTGTCACATGATCTCAGTATATATACACCTGTTCTGAAAGGCCCCAGAGTCTGCAACACAACTAAGCAAGGGGCACCACCAAGCAAGCGGCACCATGGAGACCAAGGAGCTCTCCAAACAGGTCAGGGACAAAGTTGTGGAGAAGTACAGATCAGGGTTGGGTTATGAAAAAATATCGAAACGTTGAACATCCCACGGAGCACACACTGTCCAAAGCGCCTCCTCAGTGCTAATCAATATCAAACAGGACAGAGCATCATCCGTGAGGCACAAAGCCAACTGCAGTGCCCTATCTTCATTCGACCACCCCCCAGAATGAGCTAACAGTTCAAACTGAGCATGAAAAGCTTCCCAATCCGCCTTACCAGAGTACTTCGGGGTCTTAACAGATACAGATGCAATCGGGAACTGGGCGCCACTGTGTTAGTTTAAGTCCTGAGCCCCAGCCTCCTCGTCACGCAGCGTTGATGTCACCCCTTCAGTCCGCCCCCCTGAATCCGCCCGAAGCACAGTCGCAAAAGCACCCATGCCCGCTTCAGCCGCCATCATTCTAGCGGTCACCCTCAAGCGGCCTCTGTGCTCCGATGCCCTGGCGATATAAAAAATAAGCAAACACGTTTGGTGTTCGCCAAAAGGAATGTGGGAGACTCCCCAAATATATGGAAGAAGGTACTCTGGTCAGATGAGACTAAAATTGAGCTTTTTGGCCATCAAGGAAAATGCTATGTCTGGCGCAAATCCAACACCTCTCATCACCCCGAGAACACCATCCCCACAGTGAAGCATGGTGGTGGCAGTATCATGCTGTGGGGATGTTTTTCATCGGCAAGGACTGGGAAACTGGTCAAAATTGAAGGAATGATGGATGGCACTAAATACAGGGAAATTCTTGAGGGAAACCTGTTTCAGTCTTCCAGAGATTTGAGACTGGGACGGAGGTTCACCTTCCAGCAGGACAATGACCCTAAGCATACTTCTAAAGCAACACTTGAGTGGTTTAAGGGGAAACATTTAAATGTCTTGGAATGGCCTAGTCAAAGCCCAGACATCAATCCAATTGTGAATCTGTGGTATGACTTTAAGATTGCTGTACACCAGTGGAACCCATCCAACTTGAAGGAGCCGGAGCAGTTTTGCCTTGAATAATGGGCAAAAATCCCAGTGGCTAGAAGTTCCAAGACTATAGAGACATACTCCAAGAGACTTGCAGCTGTAATTGCTGCAAAAGGTGGCTCTACGAAGTATTGACTTTGGGGGGGGTGAATAGTTATGCATGCTCAAGTAGTTTTTTTGTCTTATTTCTTGTTTGTTTCACAATAAAAAATATTTTGCATCTTGAAAGTGGTAGGCATGTTGTGTAAATCAAATGATACAAACCCCCAAAAAATACATTTTATTTCCAGGTTGTAAGGCAACTGTCACGGTCGTTGATGAACGGGTCAGACCAAGGCGCAGCGTGAAATGCATACATGTTTATTCAGTTCAATAAACATACAAAAACAACAAAAGGCAACGAAACGTGACGTCGGAAGGCTATACACTAACAAGCCACACTCACCGAACACAAACAAGATCCCACAACACAGGCAGGAAAACTGGCTGCCTAAGTATGAGCCCCAATCAGAGACAACGAGCGACAGCTGCCTCTGATTGGGAATCACACCCGGCCAAACATAGAAATTCAAACATAGAATGTCACCATAGAAAATACACACATGATATACACACCCTGACCAAACTAACTAGAGTTCTATAGGTAAGGGCGTGACAGCAACAACATAGGAAAAATGCCAAGGGGGGTGAATACTTTCGCAAGACACTGTAACTACCGACTTCCCCTATGGGTTGATACAAGCACAATTCCCTACCACACAATATCATTCAGACTTGGCTTTGGCAATCTGCTCCTAATATTTTGTGCTCACCTATAGTGCATTCGAAAAGTATTCAGACCCGTTGACTTTTTCCACATTTTGTTACGTTAAAGCCTTATTCTAAAATTGATTAAATATATTTTTTTCCTCATTAATCTACACACAATACCCCATAATCACAAAGTGAAAACAGGTTTTTAGATTGTTTTGCAAATAAAAAACAGAAATTCCTTATTTACTTAAGTATTCTGAACCTTTGCTATGAGACTCGAAATTGAGCTCAGGGGCATCTTATTTCCTTTGATTATTCCTTGAGATGTTTCTACAACTTGATTGGAGTCCGCCTGTGTTAAATTCAATTGATTGGACATGATTTGGAAAGGCACACACCTGTCTATATAAGGTCATACAGTTGACAGTGCATGTCAGAGCAAAAACCAAGCCATGAGGTTAAAGGAATTGTCCATAGAGCTCCAAGACATTATTGTGTCGAGGCACAGATCTGGTGAATGGTACCAAAAAAATAATCTACAGCATTGAAGGTCCCCACGAACATAGTGGCCTCCATCATTCTTAAATGGAAGAAGTTTGGAACCACCAACACTCTTCCTAGAGCTGGTCGCCCGGCCAAACTGATCAATCTGGGGAGGTGGTCAGGGAGGTGACCAAGAACCCGATGGTCACTTTGGCAGAGTTCCAGAGTTCCTATGTGGAGATGGGAGAACTTTCCAGAAGGACAACCATCTCTGCAGCACTCCACCAACCAGGCCTTTAAGGTAGAGTGGCCAGACGGAAGCCACTCCTCAGTAAAAGACACATGACAGCCCGCTTGGAGTTTGCCATAAGGCATCTAAAGGACTCTCTGACCTTGAGAAACAAGATTCTCTGGTCTGATGAAACCAAGATTGAACTCTTTGGCCTGAATGCCAAGCCTCACGTCTGGATGAAACCTGGCACCATCCCTATGGTGAAGCATGGTGGTGGCAGCATCATGCTGTGGGGATGTTTTCCAGCGACAGGGACTGGGAAACTTGTCAGGATCGAGGGATAGATGAATGGAGCAAAGTACAGAGAGATCCTTGATGAAAACCTGCTACAGAGCGCTCAGGACCTCAGACTGGGGCGAAGGTTCAGCTTCCAGTAAAGGGTCTGATACTTACAGTACTACTCAAAGGTTTGGACACACCTACTCATTCAAGGGTTTTTCTTTATTTTGTACTATTTTCTACATTGTAGAATAATAGTGAAGACATCAAAACTATGACATAACACATATGGAATCATGTAGTAACCAAAAAAGTTTTAAACAAATCAAAATATATTTTAGATTTTAGATTCTTCAAAGTAGCCAACCTTTGCCTTGATGACAGCTTTGCACACTCTTGGCATTATCTCTACCAGCTTTATGAGGAATGCTTTTCCAACAGTCTTGAAGGAATTCCCACTTATGCTGAGCACTTGTTGGCTGCTTTTCCTTCACTCTGTGGTCCACCTCATCCCAAACCATCTCAATTGGGTTGAGGTCGGGTGATTGTGGAGGCCAGGTCATCTGCCGTAGCACTCCATCACTCTCTTCTTGGTCAAATAGCCCTTACACATTCTGGAGGTGTGTTTTGGGTCATTGTCCTGTAGAAAAACAAATTATAGTCCCACTAAGCTCAAACCAGATGGGATGGCGTATCGCTGCAGAATGCTGTGGTAGCAATGCTGGTTAAGTGTGCCTTGAAGTCCAAAAAAATTACAGACAGTGTCACCAGCAAATCTCCCCCACACCATCACACCTCCTCTTCCATGCTTCACGGTGGGAACCACACATGCGGAGATCTTCTGTTCACCTACTCTGCGTCTCACAAAGACACGGCGATTGGAACAAAAATCTCAAATTTGTACTCATCAGACAAAAGGACAGATTTCCACCGGTCTAATGTCCAATGCTTGTGTTTCTTGGCCAAAGCAAGTCTCTTCTTCTTATTGGTGTCCTTTAGTAGTGGTTTCTTTGCAGCAATTCGACCATGAAGGCCTGATTCACGCGGTCTCCTCTGAACAGATGATGTTGAGATGTGTCTGTTACTTGAACTCTGTGAAGCATTTATTTGGGCTGCAATCTGAGGTGCAGTTAACTCTAATTAACTTATCCTCTGCAGCAGAGGTAACTCTGGGTCTTCCTTTCCTGAGGGGGTCCTCATGGGAGCCAGTTTCATCATAGCTCTTGATGGTTTTTGCGACTGCACTAGAAGAAACGTTCAAAGTTCTTGAAATTTTCCGGATTGACTTAAAGTAATGATGGACTGTCGTTTCTCTTTGCTTATTTGAGCTGGTCTTGCCATAATATGGACTTGGTCTTTTACCAAATAGGGCTATCTTCTGTATACCACCCCTACCTTGTCACAACACAACTGATTGGCTCAAACGGATTAAGGTGGAAAGAAATTCCACAAATTAACTTTTAACAAGGCACACCTGTTAATTGAAATGCATTCCAGGTGACTACCTCATGAAGCTGGTTGAGAGAATGCCAAGAGTGTGCAAAGCTGTCATCAAGGCAAAAGGTGGCTACTCTGAGGAATCTAAAATCTAAAATATATTTTGATTTGTTTAACACTTTTATGGTTACTACATTATTCCATTTGTGTTATTTCACAGTTTTGATGTCTTCACTATTATTCTACAAAGTAGAAAATAGTAAAAATAAAGAAAAACCCTTGAATGAGTAGGTGTGTCTAAACATTTGACTGGTACTGTATGTAAATGTGATAATTCAGTTTTTCTAAAAACCTGTTATTGCTTTGTTATTATGGGGTATTGTGTGCAGATTGATGAGTAAAAATAACAATTTAAACCATTTTAGAATAAGGCTGTAACGTAACAATATGTGGAAAATGTCAAGGGGTCTGAATACTTTCCGAATGCACTGTAAGTACTCAAATCCAAATGGTGGCCTAAATGAATGATGGATGTCTGTCAGTTCAATGTAAATAAAAATAAATAGATAAGGCCATTACATTTTAAATGAGCACTTTTCCATCCATGCTTGCAGAGATGAGATTCAATTGTATTTCAACAGAGACCTGCAGGGCAAGTTTGACTATTTGAGGTAATGTTCTGTACTCTAAACAAGATTGTCTTCATGGTTGATAGTACAGGCCTTATGTCAGGCCAAAATCATTGCACCAAAGAAAAGCAACACTCACTAACAGCAAAACAATTAAATATCAAAAAATGATTTTGTTGATCGGTCATTGACAAGTCAATTCATCATAAGAAATTAATTTGTTGAATGATGTTCTCATTGAAATTTCAGTGCAAAGTTCATCGGGTTTGGTTTTCCATTGTAGCTTCTTGCCTTTTACTTATGAGACCAGAATGGTGGTTTCTGGTTGTCAGCTTTGTTTCAGGCTCTGCTATGGTATAAATGGGCTCTCCAGTCTGCCTGGTTATGCATCAGCTAGATATATAGATAGATAGATAGATAGATAGATAGATAGATAGATAGATAGATAGATAGATAGATAGATAGATAGATAGATAGATAGATAGATAGATAGATAGATACCACTCAGTGTTTGGATCTCAACAGTGTCTCCCATTAACAGCTCTTGGGGAAGGTTGCTTATACAGTATCTTGTATTTACGCTTCAGCGGCTTGGTATATGGATACAGTATCTCATGTCACCCCATGTTATATTCTTAATTTTAGTCAGTAGTTAACAGCTGAAACCGGGTTTCATAATCGATAAAAAGGCCTGGGATCAACAGGTGCCATATTAAAAGTTAATATGAGGCATCAGTGGGAAATAATTGGAACCACTAAGACTTCATTAAAATGGGTGTTGCATACTAGAAATGATAAAATTATAGGTTAGGTGATTTCGATTTCGATCTGGTTAGGGAATCTGTTAAGGCTGTTTTATACCGTATTTTTCATAGAAACAGAATAAACCCCATGTTTATTATATAAGTGTTGTGTTCTTTGCTGGGTTGTTGATCACATTTCTGTGCGTCTGTGCTTTTAGTATTCGGATGCGGTATTCAACAGCATTCATTTGCAACACTTTAATATTTATTATGCTGCCTACAGTAGATTTTGTTTGAATGAAGCTTTCCAATGTGATCATTTTTTATACACCAATAAGTATGCAACGATGTGTGACAGGGAGCATTATTGGGAAACAACATCACACCCCTGGTGGTGTGGAAAGCCACAAGGCCGTAGACAGATTTTTTGGAACCTCTTTTGTAATGTTTTATGTACTGCATTATAAGTCACTGTTAAAATTGCAGGAAATGTCTGTTTATGTCTTTAAAAAACATCCCCTCCTTCTCAAACTAACACTTAGTCATCCATCCTGCTGTGACAGCTAATACCACCTACAGTACTGTAAGCTATTTTCCATTTGCTTGTTCTATGCTCCTCTGCTTCAAAGTATTAGGTGATTAGCTATTTTGATACATATTTTAATTATGATTTTGTTATTGATATAATATTGCTTTTGCATAACATGAAGTTCTGACTTAGTCCCTGGGGTCCTACAAATGTGAGATCAGTTTGTCTCATGTAAGGAATATTCAGAAGGAGCTGAGGGAGAGAGATACAGTATATATGAAACGGCTCCTATCCTCGCAGCCCAGAGGGGTTATTTTTCCATGGGTATGACAAGACTGCAAAAGTACTCAACTAAAAGACTATTGCCACCCTATTGGTAAAATCTTCAGGTGGCTATAGTTCTTATGGAGGCAAAAAATGGAAACTTAGCCATAACGTTCATAATCAAACCATGTTTTCTATTCCAAGCATCCCGGTCTCTCTTCCCTTCAGGGAATCTATGGACTCTGTGTCATGACTGCTATTAATAATGAACACCCATGGGTAGAGGATGGCAGAACATGACTGTACAATGAGAGAAAAATGGAATAGAGGAGAAAGGTGCCGGAGTAAGGGAGCCAGAAACCAATGGGTGTGACTCTACCTCTGATTACTTTTTAACTGGCTTCTTGTAAAGGCCCCAGTGCTGCTGTCACCATACAAAGTAGCTGGCAAGGCAAAGTGATCTGAATTCCATGTCAGTCTTAAGGCGTGGATAAGGAAGCTGGCAGTGGATGAAGACACATTCTGTCAATCCCCTAGTCAGTGGAGCTGCTGTTTTCTGAATAGCTCAATCTGGGACCTTTAACAAGTCAAATAGTGGAGCTATATTTTCCTCTCAGCTGTTCAGTGCTTCTGCCTAATCAAATGTGGAAGCAAAAAATATTCTATTAGCCCTACAGCCATGACTTATTATGTTCCTCAGGAATGAAAACGTATCATTGGACTTGGTTGTCTTGTCTTTGTACAAGAACATTACGATATAGAGACTGGATATCGCCCAGCCCAGAGTGAAAGACAATAGGTATCCATATTAGGACAGCCTTTGGTAACCTGAACATTAACAGCACTAAAGTTGTATTTGCCTGGCTTTGTGCACAGTTTACCAAAACTTCTCCACAATCAGTGTGATGTATACTCATAGTAATCTTGACTAGTAATGTGTCCACTAATAGAGCATGCTTTCATTTCTCTGGATTGTCTCTACTTGTTCTACCCAATATTCAGAAATAGTAACACTTGCATACACATCGCAGCCACAACAGTTACAAGATTTTACTTTTTTAATATTCAGGGCAGCCACTTTCTGTTTACTGTGCTCCATTTCAGTAGTTCCATATATTACATCTGCAAGAACACATACTTCCATTCCTGCTTGAGACAGTATCCAAAGTTATGTGTCTACTGTAACATTTCTCAATTAATATATTTATTTGTTTAGGTTCTTTAAAATTCACAAACCACATCCAGCAAAAGTAGCACGATGGAATGCCTCACTGGATATTGCATCATAGTGAAACCACTTCATGACTTAAATATGAACTTTTCTAGCACATCTTTCAGGACTACTTCTCCTAGTATTTTAATGGAAGCCTACATTAACCTTTTCTGGCATTATGCTTGTATTGACCAGAACATTAAAATATGTTATCTTATATTTTCCCAATTCACATGAAGGAGTTTTGAATTTACTGCTTATCTTTCTTTGCCTGTTCTAAGTCAGTGAGTAAAGCCTACCAGAACTTGGTCCTCCAGTGTTGTGTGAATGTGCATGCATATGTACGCATGCGTGTGCGTACGCGTACATTCATGAGGATTATTGTAAAGCCTCCTGTGAACTGCAAGGCAACTGATCCGGCACAATTCCATGACTGACATGGTAAGATCATTCCAAGAGGATCAACAGACTACTTTGACCAAAACACAACCACATTGTGGTAGCTTACAAAAACGTGGGTGTACGGTCATCACGTGTCACAAATGTAGGCCTACCTGCTTGGTGTCTTTTACTTTGAAGAACATGATATTGCAAACATTGAGAGAAGGCTTCATTCTCTGTGACAGGTCTTCAATTTACGGTCTCATCCGTTTCAAAGGAAAACAAAAAGAGCTGAAGTGTCACACACACACAATGGAAATCTTGTTTGGCCCTCAAACATAAATAATCCCTCAGTGTTCTTTGAAGAGTTACTTGAAAGGACTGAATCTATTTCAGAAGATCAGCTTCAGGTGTTTGAAGCATATATTGGCACGGGTGTTGTTAGGCCCGAGACGAAGTCGAGTGCCGGCAAATCATGAGGGCATTATCATTTTTATACAAAGGGTTACCAACATAATCAAATAATTACATATTTTCATTAGAAAAGTAATTTTGATGAATTTATTCATACTATTTCATCCTTCCACAAAATATAGTCCCGACACAAATCTATGGTTGCAACCCAAGCCGGCTGGTCGTTCATTTTAAAAATGTTATTTTACCTTTATTTACATTTACATTTTAGTAATTTAGCAGACACTCTTATCCAGAGCGACTTACAGTTAGTGAGTGCATACATTTTTCATACTGGCCCCCCGTGGGAAACGAACCCACAACCCTGGCGTTGCAAACGCCATGCTCTACCAACTGAGCTACACGGGGCCAGTATGTAGGCTTTAACCAGGTAAGCCAGTTGAGAACAAGTTCTCATTTACAACTGCGACCTGGCCAAGATAAAGCAAAGCAGTGCGATTAAAAACAACAACAACACAGAGTTACACATGGGATAAACAAAACGTACAGTCAATAACACAATAGAAAATCTATATACAGTGTGTGCAAATGTAGTAAGTTATGGAGGTAAGGCAATAAATAAGCCATAGTGCAAAATAATTACAATTTAGTATTAACACTGGAGTGATAGATGTGCAGAAGATGATGTGCAAATAGAGATACTGGGGTGCAAATGAGCAAAATAAATAACAATATGGGGATGAGGTAGTTGGGTGGGCTAATTACAGATGGGCTGTGTACAGATGCAGTGATCGGTAAGCTGCTCTGACATTCTATCGGTTAGGTTGCCAAAGACACGATCCAGTCAAATACTTTTTGCTCTCTCGTCAGGACACTGTTCAGAGGAACTAGCCAACTACACAGCTAACACAATCACTGCAGTTTGTTTAGTTTTTTTACTTGTTTTTCTATTGACATTTCTATATCCATAAAAAGAATGCTGATTCATGATTTCAACTGGCTGAGAAAAGATGTCTGTCTCATCCTGACACATTAATCCTCAATGGGTCAGAGGAGATCGAATTTGAATATTGAAACAATGTTGCAAAGGTCAGAGAGACAGACAGCAAACTTTATACAAATCTCCACGGTTGAAAACCAAATGCTAGTCTAAAAGAAATGGGAGATAATGTCTGGATACTTTTCTACAGTGGAGATCAAGTTTATAAATTGCCTGATTGGGCTGGTGAGACAGTGGATTGCGCAGTGAGATGGAACAGTAAATAGGAATTTCAACGTCATAGCCTTAGCCGGTGGTAACTTGTGGAATAGACACCATCTGGAACACGGTTTTAAACAATCAGCATCCAGGATTAGACCCACCCGTAGTAAAAAGCCCAAATCGGTATCCATAGGAAAACCTCCCAGTAGATGCTGGATGTTGATTTATGATTAAAGTGATGAATGATGATAGATTACATTTACAAGCCCATAAACTGTACCAGGATTTATGATCAAATCAAAAGGGTTTTCACGAGTGCCATAAACTATTTAGCGCTTGATTCTGTTAAAGCATGTTTTATTCCAAAAGCCACACGGTCAGACATGCCGAATGATTTTGAAGCACTATGAAAATGTTGAGTCATATCCCTTTGGTAGTTAATACTGTAAACCTTGTGGGTTCATATCAGAGATGTATGATTTCTCTTGGTTCATTTGTCTGGTTCTGTTGAGTGTTTGGCAGTGTGAATAATATAGGGAACTTTATGTTTCTGCTCTTGGCTTCAGTTGGGCAGCATTCTTGTAAATTGTACCACTCCTCTCCTGAGACTGTTCTTAATTCCATCTCTTTGGTCATGTCTTTCTCTCTCTCTCTCCCTCTCCATCGAACTCTCACACTCACTCACTCTCTCCCTCCCTCTCTCTCTCTCATTCATCTTGTGTGGTCATTGAGAAGACAAAGGCTTCAGCTGGTATGTGATACATTGTGTGTTTTATAATTCACTGATGTGATGTGTGGCGGTGAGATGAAGACTGTTTGAGGAGTGGACAGAAACAGAACAGGACATTTTCTCCTCCTGACTCCTGAGTCTGTACTGTTCTGTACTCAGCTGAACAGTATGTCTCAGTCATTTGCTACGGATAAAATTATGATTAAGATGCAAAAGCAAGACACAGGAAGTTGCACATTCCATGGTGAATATGAACATTATTTTATCCAACTTTATCATACTGTAGATAGATTTGTGGACTTACTAGAGTATCAGCAGATAACCTGTCCTCTGATCTTGTAGTTTAACATCAGCCATCAATTGCCATCCAACCATCCTATGATGATAACTGATGCAACAATTTTAATTTTGTGGTGTCTCTGTCCAAGTGGATGTTCTTCCATTTGGGGCTGAAATCTGAAGATCTGAATTGATGGTTCTGGCTTTAATTAGTATAGCCTGTTTAAGTGATCTCAATAATTCTTTACAGGCTATGCTAATCTGGGCCAGAATCAGCAATGCTTTGGGATGGACAAATTCACCTGACTCTTTACGATGTACCTGCAATGTTTTCATTTCATAAATGCCGTTTTTTTGTTTATGACTGAATGCTCAATTATGAATGACAGGATAGATAAAGGCCACCTTCATACGTTTTACTATTGGTTTTGTACGGTAAAGATATCACCTAGAGATCCATTATATCAAGTGATGTAGTGGTATACACTGTCCAACAAAATGCTTACTTGCAGGTTCCTTCTAGACAATGCAACAATAAGAAATAATAAAAGATAGAACATAAAGTAAATGGCTCAGTAGAATAAACATTTTAGCATAAGTATAATACAGGAAGGCACAATTTCAGTGTTTTGGGGAAGGGGATTTGGGGGGCAAGTGTTTAAATTGTGCACGTGGGTAAACACTGATCTCCGTTCACGGTGAATAAAGTAATTCTCCCTATATTTTATATGCATTTGTCGCGATAGGTGTGTAAATGCTTGCACAAAGTAAAATAAAGTGTGTTAACGGTGTCTACGTGTGTTTACCCGCCACAACACCACTGACTGTATCGTTATTGATTTGTTACAGATGGCACCATGTTATTTGCACCGATCAGTGTGTCTATATGGTCAGTGGAAATGTCAGTATCCTCATCACTATTTTCCGTCCTTAGCAGTTATGGCAGCAGTAATGTTTTCCCCAAGCTTTCTTCTTTCGCTTCTGTCTCTGCGACAACGGTCAGTAAAAGTATTGATGACTGAATCTAGGCTCACCACTATAGTGCATTCTCGATTAACCCAGCATGTCAAAGGTCACAGAGCTGTGTGGAACCTTTGGGCAGGTAATTTCACAGTATGCACCCCCTTTAACAAAGTAATTATCTCCCATAGAATTAGGAATTAGAATACTAGAATGGACATGAACCTTCTTATGTTGGGATAGAGGTCAGGGGGTTGGTGAACTATGGTTTGCCAGTGCTGTGGTAAGATATTGTGTAGAATAATGAATTTGAAGAATGTATCTGCACTGTATGTTAGCTAGCTAGCCAGCCAGTTTTATATGAATGATTCCATTACATTTTTCTAATTAACTGGCAATATGCCAACATTCCATTCAAACAGTGCAGTCAATCCACAGCCATAGACTAGTGGTTGGAGTCGAAGGAATCAATGCTTGCTCAACTCCTAAAACACACTGAAATGGATACGCACACATGTACACACCACCTCATTGAAAAGGAAAGGAAGGATGCTGAGTCCTACTAGGAAGACTACATTTGCATTCTAGAGAGGACTGGCATGAGCATGATGCTGCCAATTTGCTTATCAACATATAAAAGGCCTATGCTGTTTGAATACATGTGTATGAACTAGAATATTTAAGTGACATTTCTGCTGTGCGCAGCCTTGAAAGATCTTCTGTGAAGATGCGGTTCACTCTCTTCGCCGAAAAGCATATTCTTTGCCGTGTTATTAGTCTAACTTGTAAATAGGATAATTTTTGTCATAAAGTTAATCTCGTCTAAAACTGAGTTTGGAACCTGAGTGCGTTACAACGAGTAAATTAAGGTTGGGTTTGGATTACAATTATGTCAACAATTCATGCCCCCTTTTGCCAAGCTCCACGTGCAAATTGTGCCTCTGCCCACTTCGCTTCCCTTCATTGAATGGGGCTCTGTTGTTTCATCACCCCCAACTTGTTCAAAGGATCACAACCATTTGAGACTGAAAAGCTCTATACATATTGACCATGTCAACAATGCATATTTCCAGCAGGATGCACAGCCAGCTATGGTTTGTATGCCCTGCCAAAGGACCCTAGTACCCTACCATGCGGAATAGGTGGTTGGAGTTTGTTGGTCCCCAATGGTGGTGAGTATACCGGCAGCTGGACCATTGACTGCTGGTTATGTATCTGGTTATATATATTTTAATAATCATTATCACTATCATCGCTAGCATCGCTGACGTTAGCTAGCTAGCTAACTGGCTAATGTTAGCCTACCTCAATGCAACTCTGATTTGGCTTGGAAACAGGATAACATTTTAGAAGAAGGCAAATAATGATTGTGATGTCGCCAGATTGACATTATATGCTGTATAACTTTAGCCAGCTAACTAAGATTGAGGGTTTGATTGACGTACCGATCCCATGGCATAGTGTTTATGAACTGACGTGCAAAATGACACCGGATTCAAAAATTTGAATCTTTCAATTTAAATTATTATATAAAATTCTTGCTACCAATAGAATGTTATTTATATGGGGGATACAATCTTCCCAGCTCTGCAGATTTTGCTGTGAAGAGACAGAATCATTAGATCATTTGTTTTGGTTCTGTCCATTTGTAGCTTGTTTTTGGACACAGGTCCAGGAATGGCTAAAGGATTGCAATATTTACCTGGAGCTAACCTTGCAGATAGCATTACTGGGTGATCTGGAAAGTCATAGTCAATCGATCAATAATATAATAATACTTTTAGCAAAAATGTTTATTTTTAATTCACAATCTGTAGAAGCAATGATAACTTTTGTAAAGCATCACAGTACAGTTGAAATATATATGGCAAATAGAAATCCTATATGGATGGTGTTAAGAGATAGATGGGAGGTGTTGAATGTAGTTGAAGGATGGGACTAATAACAAATAACAACAAATAATAACAAGATAACTAATAATGTAAGCATACTGTGTCCATAATAATGTAATGACCTGACTAGATCATAAAAGAACAACTGTCCAGACAGAGGATTGAGTTTACGAATGGACGGTTTATTAAACCAACTTTACACAGGCTACTGTTTGGCCGTAGCCCACGCCAAATAAATGAAAGATAACCCACAAGCCAATCGTGACCTTCTCTTGTGAAGCCCAGACGTAAAGAGAGAGAACAAAGGCTAAACCTGGTCTTAACTTCCAATGCTCCATCCCCCTGCCCAACCCCCCTCCACGCCACTCCGCCAACCGCCAGGATGCCCGGCATCAGAACATTCCAGGCATTCCCGTGATTGGCAGATAGCAGGTTGATTGACATGTCGGACCCCGCGAACACTGGGTACTGGTAGGTACAACACAACCATCTACTAGCCTAACACATAACACACAGCTGTCTGTGCGGGTCGCTACAATAAGTATATAGGTTGTATGTTGGGAGCTTTTGGGAAAGAGCACAGTTAGAAAGATATGGCATTTAGAAGCAAACCGGATGGACATCATGAAAATGATCGGAGAGGTTGAGAGTAGAAGAAGTTCAGGAGCAAAAACAAATAAAATATAATTATTGTAAAATTGACTGTGCCCATAAAATGTAGATAGTAAGTATAAGCTGGAAGTAGAGGCCTAAGCATTGTTGTTCACTAATTTACCCCAAGTAGGGAAAGGATGGCGGGGTTGAAAGGTAATAAAGGGGAGTATATATATAAAAAACATGGGGGATTGGAAGTGATGCAGACAATTACATTGATGGAAGTTACAATCTATCTGCAATATTAAGCTGATTTACACCCCCCCCCCCCAAAAAAAAAAAAGGACAACATTTTTTAAATAAAATATTTGAGGGGACCAATGTTGGCAAAAATAAGAATTGCTAGCTAGTTTGGACAAACTTTGCTAGTAACAATAAATACCATGCCTCTAAAGTAAATTTGACGACATCACTATATGGTAAAGTTGTTTCCTACTAATTATTTGCCTACTTTAGCAATGCCATCGTATTTCCATGCCACTATAAATTAGTGTAATTTAGACGAAACAGTCATATTAGCCTTGAGGTGCAACCCATGTCTAGGGCACAAATAAATATTGGATGCAGCTATGGTCTGACTATGTCTGACTACAACAGTGGGCCATAGTAAAGGGACATATAAAACATGTCACAGTTGTTTGCATAGTGTAACGGCATCACCATCTTAAATTTGTACATTTTAGTCATTTAGCAGACGCTCTTATCCAGAGCGACTTACAGTTAGTGAGTGCATACATTTTTCATACTGGCCCCCCGTGGGAAACGAACCCACAACCCTGGCGTTGCAAGCGCCATGCTCTACCAACTGAGCTACAGGGGACTAGAATCTAATCCAATCTGGAGCCAGTCAGTCTACATCTGTAAAGCATAGAATTAGCTTCCAAACGAGATTACGCTATTTTTCAAGATATGTTTATAACTGCGAGATGATGACAATCGTTTACCCTTTTTTTCTGTTAGACAAAGTAAACAGTTGAGTGCCAGACTGATCCCCTGGTCATGAACGTATACCGGGACCTACCGGAAGCAGCAAAGGTAGGTATCACAACATGTCCAGCAATGTGATTGCAATGGTTTCGCAACTTCCAAAAATAATTTCATTCACTGTTGACTTTCTATTTTCACAGCTTGTCAGGCAAGACCTGAGAATAAAAGTGTGTAATGCGACACAAGTACCCTTGTGACACCTTCTCTGTTGTTGCCAGAGTCTCCCTCGACTCCTATGAAAAGGACACGAGTTACTGCCCTGATGACACAGATGACGTCATCAACAACTGCAGGTAATGTGTGTTAGGTGAAAAGTTGTATAAAAAAATACCCAGCTTGATAAACTAGTAGGCTAATAGCCCAGCCAAGCAGATACAACTAGTATAGTCATTTTGGTTGTGAAGTGCGTTAGCAAAACGCTTTGTCCTTTCTTTAGATACAAATGCAATTTACCATTTGGCTGTCTATTATATCACCCTGTCACAGGCCCGCCCAGTTCACACCACCTCATAAGATTGTCTGCTGCAGTTGTTCGAGAGATGTCCAGTTTGCAGCCGAACATGCCGCATAGAGAAGACATGCAAAGGGGGCCTTCATCAGCATCATGCAGACATGCCCTCGCTGTGAGCATTCCTATGAATGGAACAGTCAGCCACATGTTGGCAAGTATCCGGCCAGCAACCTTCATGTCAGTGGCAACAGATTTTCACAGGCCCTTAAATTGTACAAATACAGAAGGTAACCCACTTCATTACTTTGATACATTTGATAAAATGACATTATTTGTTGCTTATTTGATTAGATGCATATAATGTCCAGGGCATGTCCTGATCAGTGTTCACCATTCTATTTCACTTCACATTTTATGATATCTGAAGTGAAATAGAAAGGTGAACGCAGCGATCAGGTTTTTTCCACCAGGCTAATCATAACCATCATTGAAAGTGTAATCAGTGCTCTGTGTGTGTGTGTGTGTGTGTTACCGACCAGTATCTTTGATGAGGGGCCAGGAGCTGATCTACGCTTCTATGCCCATCAATGGGGCTCTGGCAAAGATCTATCCTAACTGCCATTGGTAATAGATCAGTGAACATGTGTTCACAAAAACATGTATGAAGCCAGCATATGGAGACTTGCAAGATGATGTGATGAAGTCCAGACTGATAGACAGGCTTGGATTTGTGTGTATTGGGTATTTATTGTGAAATTGTTAGTTATTACTTGTTAGATATTACTGCACTGTCGGAGCTAGAAGCACAAGCATTTCGCTACACCCGCAATAACATCTGCTAAACACGTGTACAATTGAAGTCGGAAGTTTACATTCACCTTAGCCACATACAGTGGGGAGAACAAGTATTTGATACACTGCCGATTTTGCAGGTTTTCCTACTTACAAAAATCCAGAAAATCACATTGTATGATTTTTAAATAATTAATTTGCATTTTATTGCATGACATAAGTATTTGATCACCTACCAACCAGTAAGAATTCCGGCTCTCACAGACCTGTTAGTTTTTCTTTAAAAAGCACTCCTGTTCTCCACTCATTACCTGTATTAACTGCACCTGTTTGAACTTGTTACCTGTATAAAAGACACCTGTCCACACACTCAATCAAACAGACTCCAACCTCTCCACAATGGCCAAGACCAGAGAGCTGTGTAAGGACATCAGGGATAAAATTGTAGACCTGCACAAGGCTAGGATGGGCTACAGGACAATAGGCAAGCAGCTTGGTGAGAAGGCAACAACTGTTGGCGCAATTATTAGAAAATGGAAGAAGTTCAAGATGACGGTCAATCACCCTCGGTCTGGGGCTCCATGCAAGATCTCACCTTGTGGGGCGTCAATGATCATGAGGAAGGTGAGGGATCAGCCCAGAACTACACGGCAGGACCTGGTCAATGACCTGAAGAGAGCTGGGACCACAGTCTCAAAGAAAACCATTAGTAACACACTACGCCGTCATGGATTAAAAAAGCATGGAGGTGGAAACATCATTCTTTGGGGATGCTTTTCTGCTAAGGGGACAGGAACACTGCACCGTATTGAGGGCAGGATGGATGGGGCCATGTAACGCGAGATCTTGGCCAACAACCCCCTTCCCTCAGTAAGAGCATTGAAGATGGGTCGTAGCTTGGTCTTCCAGCATTACAACGACCCGAAACACACAGCCAGGGTAACTAAGGAGTGGCTCCGTAAGAAGCATCTCAAGGTCCTGGAGTGGCCTAGCCAGTCTCCAGACCTGAACCCAATAGAAAATCTTTGGAGGGAGCTGAAAGTCTGTATTGCCCAGCGACAGCCCCGAAACCTGAAGGATCTGGAGAAGGTCTGTATGGAGGAGTGGGCCAAAATCCCTGCTGCAGTGTGTGTAAACCTGGTCAAGACCGACAGGAAACGTATGATCTCTGTAATTGCAAACAAAGGTTTCTGTACCAAATATTAAGTTCTGCTTTTCTGATGTATCAAATACTTATGTCATGCAATAAAATGCAAATTAATTACTTAAAAATCATACAATGTGATTTTCTGGATTTTTGTTTTAGATTCCGTCTCTCACAGTTGAAGTGTACCTATGATAAAAATTACAGACCTCTACATGCTTTGTAAGTAGGAAAACCTGCAAAATCGGCAGTGTATCAAATACTTGTTCTCCCCACTGTACATTTAAACTCAGTTTTTCACAATTCCTGACATTTAATCCTAGTAAAGATTCCCTGTCAGTTAATATCACCACTTTTTTTTCGAATGTGAAATGTCAGAATAATAGTAGAGAGAATTATTTCTTTCAGCTTTTATTTCTTTCATCATATTCCCAGTGGGTCAGAAGTTTACATACACTCAATTAGTATTTGGTAGCATTGCCTTTTTAAATTGTTTCACTTGGGTCAAACGTTTTGGGTAGCCTTCCACAAGCTTCCCACAATAAGTTGGGTGAATTTTGGCCCATTCTTCCTGACAGAGCTGATGTAACTGAGTCAGGTTTGTAGGCCTCCTTGCTAGCACACGCTTTTTCAGTTCTGTCCACAAATGTTCTATAGGATTGAGGTCATGGCTTTGTGATGGCCACTCCAATACCTTGACTTTGTTGTCCATTTTGCCACAACTTTGGAAGTATGCTTGCGGTCATTGTCCATTTGGAAGACCCATTTGCGACCAAAATGTAACTTCCTGACTGATGTCAGGAAGAATCCACATAATTTTCCTTCCTCATGATGTCATCTATTTTGTGAAGTGCACCAGTCCCTCCTACAGCAAAGCACCCCCACAGCTTCACGGTTGGGATGGTGTTCTTCGGCTTGCGAGCAACCCACTTTTTCCTCCAAACATAACGATGGTCGTTATGGCCAAACAGTTATATTTTTGTTTCATCAGACCAGAGGACATTTCTCCAAAAAGTACGATCTTTGTCCCCATGTGCAGTTGCAAACCGTAGTCTGGCTTTTTTTATGGCGGTTTTGGAGCAGTGGCTTCTTCCTTGTTGAGCGGCCTTTCAGGTTATGTCAATATAGGACTCGTTTTACTGTGGATATAGATACTTTTGTACCTGTTTCCTCCAGCATCTTCACAAGGTCCTTTGCTGTTGTTCTGGGATTGATTTGCACTTTTCGCACCAAAGTACGTTCATCTCTAGGAGACAGAATGCGTCTCCTTCCTGAGCGGTATGACGGCTGCGTGGTCCCATGGTGTTTATACTTGTGTACTATTGTTTGTACAGATGAACGCGGTATCTTCAGGCATTTGGAAATTGCTCCCAAGGATGAACCAGACTTGTGGACGTCTACAATATTTCTTCTGAGGTCTTGGCTGATTTCTTTTGATTCTCCCATGATGTCATGCAAAGAGGCACTGAGTTTCAAGGTAGGCCTTGAAATACAGCCACAGGTACACCTCCAATTGACTCAAATGATGTCAATTAGCCTATCAGAAGCTTCTAAAGCCATGACATCATTTTCTGGAATTTTCCAAGCTGTTTACAGGCACAGTCAACTTAGTGTATATAAACTTCTGACCCACTGGAATTGTGATACAGTGAATTATAAGTGAAATATCTGTCTGTAAACAATTGTTGGAAAAACTACTTGTGTCATGCACAAAGTAAATGTCCTAACCGACTTGCCAAAACTATAGTTTGTTAACAAGAAATTTGTGGAGTGGTTGAAAAAACGAGTTTTAAACTTGCGACTTCTACTGTATGTGACCAATACAATTTTTTTTTTTTTGATACTGATATCTCTGAATGGAGAGAGACCTGGAACGCGGCATTAAAAATGTTAGACAAAACATTTACTTGTAACTTATTTTTGTCATTATTGAATTGAATGGTACATTATCAGTCAATATAAGGAGGGAGAAACCCTGTGTATTCTGCACCAGGATCAGGGAACTCCTGTTGTATACAGGACACCACACAGGAAGGTATAACCACTCTGACAAGGTAGCCCCATTACCACCAGGCAAAATGCCAATAGAAACACTGTGTATCGGCTGGGAATGACAACGAAAGGTGCACATTGTTATTTATATTAGCAGAACACTACTCCTATGGTATTATTTAAAGGGTTGTTTATTCTACATGGACCTGATACTACATTTGAAAGTTATCAAAAACACTTAGTTTAGAAAATGTACATAGATTCAGCAATTGCATTCTCATATTACTCTGTAGGCTACTAACTTACACCATACATCTGCCTGTAGGTTTGTTTGTTTTGATTGAGTGGGGAAACGGTTGCAGGCAAGCTTCTGACAGGTGGGTGTGTCTTGGTGGTGGCAAGGACACACCCAAGAAACACCCACATCAAACCACACCCCCAAGTGAACTCACTTTTGGCTTCTGTCATGGCCGCCATCATTTCTTGAGGAGCAAGCCGAAAAATAGAAGGGTGTAATTGCAGCGTTTCTTGATATCAAGTTACACCCATTGATGCTCGCCATTGGTCCATGGCAATTTCTTTCTCGTCAGGGACAACAGTTGTTGACAACTCTAGCATTGTAGCTAACCCTAACCCTTTTCCTAACCTTAACCTCATTAACCTAAATTAAAACAAATTATCTCTATCGAGAAACCGTCGGTCTCATAACACTGGAACTGACCAATGGCAGGGACAAATGGGCGTTACCTGATATCAAGGAATGACCATATGAAGCAATTACACCATATTGAAAAACGAGGCCAAATCAGTGGGTGCAATTCCCCTTTAAATAGCCTAAAACCAGAGAGGAAGAGGCTAATTAAATAAGTAAGTTAAAAGTGTTTTTATAATTAACATTGTACATTTTTCACAAAAAAAAAAAATAAGAAAACAAAAACGTGTCTAACAAGAATAAATACATTTGCCTAATTCAATCCCTGCGATAGGACTATGAAAAAATGTACGGTAGGCCTACAGAAACTGTGCAGCATTGATTAATTGATTGAATTGACTAGGTAATTAAATACAATTAAACAGAAGCACCAATTACACATTTACAACAATTGCAGGGTTAACTCATGTCTGTTCACAGGCACGGCAAAACAATGTTTTCACGGGGGTGTGGAAAAAAGTTAAGCCCAATTGAGATTAATTGTTAACTGAGATTAGGCTAATTTCCAACATTTGGTAGGCTGTTTGTTTGTCAACTTGTCTAATAAGATAGGCCTACATGCAGTTTTTCTTGTCATAACTTGTTGCCCTAGGCCTAGAAGACTAAATAAAGCAGTGCTCACCAGGATAATGTCATAAATTGATAAAATGAGTTCATCAATAATCTAGTTGGCATCGGTAAAGTTAATTCATTTCTGCTTCTCTCGCAGAGCGTGGACGTTTAGGGAATGGGGAGAAAACACAAGATTCTTCACATGCAACATTTCCAAAAGACATCAGTTTGGCTGGTTTTAAGAAATAAAAAACTGTGAAAACGATTAAACATGTTTCTGATACGATTTCAGTTCACCTAGGCTACAGATTGTAATACAGCAACAGATGCATATCTGTATTCATGTGAAATTCATAGATTAGGGCCTAATTTATTTATTTCAATTTACTGATTTCCTTATATGAACTGTAACTCAGTAAAATCTTTGAAATTGTTGCATGTTGTGTTTATATTTTTGTTCAGTATATTAATATATAGGCTACGTTGGTGAATTTGCATTGGAAGACAACTCATTGCGAGCTAGATTAACAAGACATATGTGCACGGTTCTTCATGTGTAGCTTTGTTGTTATTGTCGGTCAATCAAGGCAACGCTACAGTCAGAGGCTCCATGTGTAGCAAGTGAAGTGGGAGATTTCTAATCAATGCAAAATGGAATGAAAATTACGGAATTAAGTTGGCTCATTGTGAAGGAGTAGGCTACAATGGTCAACCAACAGGTACGCTGTTGTTTCACATCTAATATTGAAATCAAAGAGTACTGTAAAAGCAGGGTAGCTGGTTCTACTCTTTGGCCATTCTTTGGTGTTTTGTGGTGGAAAATTGAGCGGGTTGAGCATAAATAAAAGTAATTGTGAAGTATGCATTCAATTGCAAGGGGATTTATGGCTGATTTAAGATGAAGTCGTCAACCCTGTTACTTTATTTGACACTTAAGCACTTACTGTAGTAATTTTTTCAACTGAGTTGGGAAAACATGTTTTTTATTAAGTTGAACATGTGCTCTTTATGACAGAATGTTAAAATGATGTGTAATCAAAATATTTTTTTTACCAAGTTACAGTTCTCAAAAGGCACCGAATTATTATTATTATTATTATTATTATTATTATTATTATTATTATTATTATTATTATTATTATTATTTATTTATTTATTTATTTATTTAATTAAATTTTTTGGGTGGAATGACCCACATACTGTTTGTTGCATCTCTAACAGTATCCTTTATTTTGGGAACTTTAGCCTAGTGTCTCCTGAGTGGCGCAGTGGTCTAAGGCACTGCATCGCAGTGCTAACTGTGCCACTAGAGATCCTGGTTCGAATCCAGGCTCTGTCGCAGCCGGCCGCGACTGGGAGACTCATGGGCGGCGCACAATTGGCCCAGCGTCGTCCAGGGTAGGGGAGGGAATGGCCGGTAGGGATGTAGCTCAGTTGATAGAGCATGGCGTTTGCAACGCCAGGGTTGTGGGTTCGATTCCCACGGGGGGCCAGTATAAAAAGATATGTATTCACTAACTGTAAGTCGCTCTGGATAAGAGCGTCTGCTAAATGACGTAAATGTAAATGTAATGTAAATGTTGTGTTTTTGTCAATCCATGATCATATTGCTATATCTATGCATGTTACAATCCATGCAATGCGGGTCCTCTGATAAACTTGAACTTCAAACTTTAAAGTGGTCTGATAATGAGTTAATGTAGCAGTGTATCTCCTGTGGTGTTGCAGCTGTATCATCTTATCTGTATTCATGAGGCACAGTGTATTCAGTCACCTGGGGACCAGCATTCTGGCATGGCCCTTGAGTGGCAGGGGAGTAAATGGCAGGGATGTCTGCAGGTATTTTGCTCCCGCAAAATACCGTGACTTGTTAATATCATAATTCCACTGTCCTGCAGCCCAAGTAGGAAATTCATAAACTTTATCTCTCTTGGGGAAAAAAGCATCTACACATAATTTTTCCATGCTACCATTTGGTTTGCAACAGTTGGGGGTTGTATAAACCTACCTGTCTGCCACTACGACCTGTCCCAGGTAGCACAAACATCTGGCCCACATCTGGCCTGATTCCGGCATGCAAGATCTAAAACTGCTGCCGTGGGTCAGACAGCTGGAACCGGCCCGAGTCCGAAAAGAATGACGGTACAGACTAGGCCCGAGTCATTCGGCCCAGATCTGGCAGCCTGAACTGAGCCAAAGCTGCCATTGTAGGACTAGAATCGGCCCAACAATGGCTCAAATCCACTCGTGTCATCCCTCGTATGTATAGTAGCATGTATCAAAATAAATGTCACTAGAAAACAGCTTAAGCAAACTTCAAATTCAGCTACTTTGATGTTATTCTATCTGCAGAGTTGGCGCGACTGTGTTAGCCATAGTTGGCTAGCTAGCAAGCAAGCAATAAGAACATTGCCAGTCTGCATAGCAATCAAACAAATAGAAAGAACAACAAGTCCACTTCTCTAGCAACCTAACCGATAGAACTAATAACCAGGTTTAGTGGAAGGATGAAATAGTATGAATTTACTTATCAAAATGTAAATCTCAATGAAAACATGTCATTTTTACCAGTAAATGGGTGCTTGTTTCACATTTACGTCATTTAGCAGACGCTCTTATCCAGAGCGACTTAGTTAGTGAGTTTTTTTTTCATACTGGCCCCCCGTGGGAATCGAACCCACAACCCTGGTGTTGCAAACGCCATGCTCTACCAACTGAGCTACATCCCTGCCGGCCATTCCCTCCCCTACCCTGGACGACGCTGGGCCAATTGTGCGCCGCCCCATGGGTCTCCCGGTGGCGGCCGGCTATGACAGAGCCTGGATTCGAACCAGGATCTCTAGTGGCACAGCTAGCACTGGGAGGCCCTGTGGCAACCGTGGTATATGTGGGATAAATGCCTCTGCTCTGTACATTATCGGGAACTAATAAACTCGGGCAGTACCAAGTCGTCCATTATTTCTAGATAATGTACAAAGTGTCAGTGTTTATCCCTTACATGTATGTATATAAATGTATCTATGTCTCTCTGGGTCTATCCGCCCTTTCCTTGCTGTGTTCGGTCCTCTCCTTTCTGCCTCTGTCTCTGTCTGGTGCAAACTGCAGCCACCTTATGACGAACTTCTCCGTCTCTCCGTCTGTAGCCTTGGATGTGGAAGTGTTTCTCCTGACAGCACGTTTGAATAGAAGGAAAAAAATAGCAAAATATGTAGTTACAACAGTTAGTCCGATTTTGACACCACACAAAAATCCTAGTTATCACAATCTAGACCTCAAATGGTAAGCACATCAACACAACACAATAACCACAACAAAATTTCAACACGGAGTCAAACAGATCAAGAGATATAAATATGTGCCTGTTGTAGCGCCAACGTATGGTCAATCTGAATGTGCTTGCATATGTTGAGTCTTGACAGGGTTTGGAACATGTGTACCATGTGTACAATAATAAAATATCTGTGTCTGATTTATATGCATATATGTGCCAGACTACGGCCAAATAAATGTCTATTGGTCAGTTGTTTCACATACTAGTCTGGAAAATATTGCGTTGAAAGACCTTGGTGTCACGACTTCCTCCGAAGCTGCCTCCTCTCCTTGTTCAGGCAGGCTTCGGCGTTCGTCGTCACCGGCCTTCTAGCCACTGCCGCTCCTCTTCTCATTATTCCATTTGTTTTGTCTTTTTTTACAGACACCTGGTTCATATCCCCTCATCAGTCCCTGTATAAGTATTCCCTCTGCCCCTATGTCTTTGTGTGTGATTGTTTCCATGTGGAGGTGTCCATAGCTCAGTGGAGCTTTATGTACTTTATTGCCGGGATATTCACCCGTGTGTTTTGTTTTCCCCAGTGCACCATTAAGTCACACTGTAGTTGTTTTACGCATTGCTGCGAACCGCTGTATTGGCTGAATAAACCGTTAGTCTGTGATTTACACCTCCTGCGCCTGACTCCGTCCAAATCACCCGCTACACTTGGTCCATACATGCCATATATTAAGTTTGATCCAGATCGGCCCTGTGGTTCCGGCGGAGATGTCATTTAAGTGTTTTAAAAAAATTCAAAATAGTGGAAAATCCATCATGGCAGACCTTGTGGGTCCTTGAGGCATATTTGTTCCTTGTGAGAAGAGGGTACTATGCACAGAATTTCAGGACTCTAGGTCAGGCTTGGGCAACTGGTGGCCCACGGGCCGCAAATGCCTCAGATACAGTGGGGAAAAAAAGTATTTAGTCAGCCACCAATTGTGCAAGTTCTCCCACTTAAAAAGATGAGAGAGGCCTGTAATTTTCATCATAGGTACACGTCAACTATGACAGACAAAATGAGAAAAAAAAATCCAGAAAATCACATTGTAGGATTTTTAATGAATTTATTGGCATATGATGGTGGAAAATAAGTATTTGGTCAATAACAAAAGTTTCTCAATACTTTGTTATATACCCTTTGTTGGCAATGACACAGGTCAAACATTTTCTGTAAGTCTTCACAAGGTTTTCACACACTGTTGCTGGTATTTTGGCCCATTCCTCCATGCAGATCTCCTCTAGAGCAGTGATGTTTTGGGGCTGTCGCTGGGCAACACAGACTTTCAACTCCCCTCCAAAGATTTTCTATGGGGTTGAGATCTGGAGACTGGCTAGGCCACTCCAGGACCGTGAAATGCTTCTTACGAAGCCACTCCTTCGTTGCCCGGGCGGTGTGTTTGGGATCATTGTCATGCTGAAAGACCCAGCCACGTTTCATCTTCAATGCCCTTGCTGATGGAAGGAGGGTTTCACTCAAAATCTCACGATACATGGCCCCATTCATTCTTTCCTTTACACGGATCAGTCGTCCTGGTCCCTTTGCAGAAAAACAGCCCCAAAGCATGATGTTTCCAACCCCATGCTTCACAGTAGGTATGGTGTTCTTTGGATGCAACTCAGCATTCTTTGTCCTCCAAACATGACGAGTTGAGTTTTTACCAAAAAGTTATATTTTGGTTTCATCTGACCATATGACATTCTCCCAATCCTCTTCTGGATCATCCAAATGCACTTCAGACGGGCCTGGACATGTACTGGCTTAAGCAGGGGGACACGTCTCGCACTGCAGGATTTGAGTCCCAGGCGGTGTAGTGTGTTACTGATGGTAGGCTTTGTTACTTTGGTCCCAGCTCTCTGCAGGTCATTCACTAGGTCCCCCCGTGTGGTTCTGGGATTTTTGCTCACCGTTCTTGTGATCATTTTGACCCCATGGGGTGAGATCTTGCGTGGAGCCCCAGATCGAGGGAGATTATCAGTGGTCTTGTATGTCTTCCATTTCCTAATAATTGCTCCCACAGTTGATTTCTTCAAACCAAGCTGCTTACCTATTGCAGATTCAGTCTTCCCAGCCTGGTGCAGGTCTACAATTTTGTTTTTGGTGTCCTTTGACAGCTCTTTGGTCTTGGCCATTGTGAAGTTTGGAGTGTGACTGTTTGAGGTTGTGGACAGGTGTATTTTATACTGATAACAAGTTCAAACAGGTCCCATTAATACAGGTAACGAGTGGAGGACAGAGGAGCCTCTTAAAGAAGAAGTTACAGGTCTGTGAGAGCCAGAAATCTTGCTTGTTTGTAGGTGACCAAATACTTATTTTCCACCATAATTTGCAAATAAATTCATTAAAAATCCTACAATGGGATTTTCTGGATTTCTTTTCCTCAATTTGTCTGTCAAAGTTGACGTGTACCTATGATGAAAATTACAGGCCTCTCTCATCTTTTTAAGTGGGAGAACATGCACAATTGGTGGCTGACTAAATACTTTTTTTCCCCACTGTAAATGTTCCTCTGAATATAACAACAATTTTCTGTGAACTATTGTCAGGCTATGTCATAATAGTATTCTAATGACTAATTCTATGGTCAGGCCATGTCTGTCTCTCACACCAGTCTCTCTTATCTTGTTCCTTTGGACGCCCCTAAACCATTTAAAATGGTTAAGGTTAGGTAAGGGATTTGGTTGTGTGTAAGGATAGGGTAAGGGTTAATAGGGTTATGGTTTAGGGTAGGGATGTCCCAAGGATCCCAGTTAGCACTGACCATAAACATATAGGAGCTATGAGTTTAAGGACTGGCCATCCATTATCAAAAAGGTATAGTTTTAACCATGTTTTGAGGCTATACAGTGTTTGTTTTCAGTTTAACAGGCCTATGTTTGGTTCTGATGGGGAAGAACAGTTCAACTAAGCTCAACAAGCATGTATAACTTATTTTCTTAAAGACTCAATGGCCTAGTGAAAGTCTACACACCCTTAAACAATTTTCACATTTGAGATTGACTCCTTTACTGTCCAGCCACACCAGCTCAGGCTCAGGGTGCCAGCCTTCAGATTCACATTTTGATTATTTGGCACACGGTGGTGGAAGGTGGAGACAGTCCATCAGAGAGGCTGAGGGTGGAGAGACTGAGTCTGCTGGTAGGGAGACAAACAAGAAGAGATGTATTGTAGATCACATCACTTTACATGGGTTCAAGTGAGGAATGGGATCAGCTGGAAACACTAATCATTCAACCTATAGCATGTTGTTTTACATTATACTTATATGTTTTTAGTTATTATTATTTGCTTTTCAATGAAAGAAGACAGCAGCTGAAAGATCCATTGACTGTATAGGGTCAACCATGAATAGTTTCACAAAACTATTTATTGCTTTGTGGTCGACCACTAACTAGATCAAAATAAATCGGGTAGCTAAAGTTACACAGAACCACCGGGATCATATATAAAAAAAATATATACATATTGTATGTGTTACTGTTATTCAGCGTTTTGCTTCCATAGTACACATGAAACGAACTAAACCATTATCATCATCATCGAATCTTGGAGCGCTCTTTGCCATCTCCGCTCGAGACCAGTTGGAGGCGCGCGAGTCCTTTGTACTCACTGGACCTAGCTAACGTTAGTTAGCTAGCGTAGCTAACTGTGACTGTTAGCTAGCTAGCTATTGTTAACCTGGTGCTTTCTTGCCTAGTCTTAGCTAAACTACCGATGTTTTACAAACAAAAACACTAGCTAGCTAGCTCAATTAGCTACCTAATATCATATAGGCTAGACCCTAAACTTATTGATTTAGCTAGCTACCTCTGCTCTATAAGTTAGCTAAGATTGTTGACTTGGTGATGTGAGGTCTCATTCTTGAATTTAACTTTGTCTATGTTTAGGTTCAGCAAAAATTTGGCATGCAACATTGGGTTATGTCAAAGAAACAATATGACAAAGTTACACAGTCGGTGATACAATTCATCATTTACCCGGTTTAGATACGCTGTTTTATTTGTTTATGTCTTCTCTTCTCAGAATGTGCAGGCAGCCCATAGCTACTGTCAAAAGTTCCATGCAGGAAAATGTTTGATGTCTCAAAAATATGAAGTTTTCAAAAATAATAAATATGACATTAAGTAGACGGTTTTATCCAAAGCGACAGTATGCATGCATCATTTTCCGTTCGTGGCCCCGGTGATCGTTATTTATTTTGCTATTTTAATAGGCTACAGACTCAATTTGTAACAGTTTAATAGGCTACTGCAATAATTCAACATGCATGGTTGTAGGCTGCATCACTCCTTCAGCCTAGTTAGCAGATGATGAAATGGAAGATGTACGCATATGCGTTTCTCCAGGCTGTGCTCTGCGGTCGCCAGGCATGATGCGCTATTGATATTATTAGGCCTACGTTTTTAGAAAATACAATTATTATACTCCTAGGCTACAACAACACAGTGCAATGAGGATTGTATTATGGAAGATGTAGGCGTATGCGTTTCTCCAGGCTGTGCTCTGCGGTTAGTACACAATTATTGTCTAGGCTGTAAACTGCAGTGATGTAGGCTAATTTGAATAACCTCTCAAACGTCCTTTTGTGTTTCATGCCGAAATAAAGCCCTGATTATACAACCATTTGGATACGTTTTTGGTTAATTCTCGACAGTTTACAAGGTACAGAAAATTACATTATGCCACTCATATTATGTATTTTGTCAGGATGTATCGGCGTTTACAGATAGGCCTACCATAGACAAATAGGCTATAGCCTACGACACTGAGATGTGCTGTCTGTCATGGATCATGTTTCCCAAGTCGTCCTATAATTAACGTGACCACCAGCATATGCCTAAAAATCGCTAATGCCATTATATTGAGCCAGGATTGGCCGAAGGACTGAAATTAATAGAATTAGTGTGCGTGGGGTTCCAAAAAAAAAGAATCTGTAGTAAAATCTAATTAATTAATAGCATAGATTCTCTAAGGTCTTTCTCCATCTAATAGCCTAATGGACCGAATTTTAGCCTGCAAATGACCTAGAAAATTTGAGGTGAAATTATTACATTAATTTGTTTTTTATTCTTCCATCACCTGCCGAATAAAAACCTCATAAGGCCCTACTTCTGAAAAAGTTAATCGGGCCAGATATGCTGAAGTGGACTCGGCCAGAGTACCATTAGCCGGAACCCAGAGTAATATGATTCTGCCGTACTCGGGAAGAGGTCAGAGTCGATGCCGAGTCCCCCGAGTCTCAAACGGAATACGCCCGAACCCACCATGTTGACTAGGGTGCAACAATGTAGCATTTTATACATGCGATCTCACCCTTGCCAGTAGGCTAGCTAGCCCAAGAATGTTCATGAAACTAATAATTCACCATGGAAACAGTAAACACTCAGAATTCCATTAATTCATTAACCAACGCAGTGCGGCCTATGTAGGCCTATTGGATATTTTATTAAATCATTATTTATTGAAGTGCTTGTCTCTCATCATCATTGAATCTCTGCTAGCTAGCTACAGGCCAATGATTTGTTTAGCATAGCAACGTCAAATGAATAGAATGATTAGAATTAATGACTGGGTCAAAATAAAAGATCCCAGAAAATGTCCATACGCACAAAAACCTTATTTATTTTAAATGTTGTGCACAAAATTGTTTACATCCTTGTTAGTGAGCATTTCTCCTTTGCCAAGGTAATCCATCCACCTGACAGGTGTGGCATATCAAGAAGCTGATTAAACGGCATGATCATTACACAGGTGCACCTTGTGCTGGGGACAATAAAAGGCCACTCCAAAATGTTCAGTTTTGTCATTCAATACAATGCCACATATGTATCAAGTTTTGAGGGAGCGTGCAATTGGCATGCTGACTGCAGGAATGTCCAGCAGAGCTGTTGCCAGAGAATTGAATGCACCAATTTGTAAGTCGCTCTGGATAAGAGCGTCTGCTAAATGACGTAAATGTGCCCTTGAGCAAGGCACTTAACCCTAATTGCTCCTGTAAGTCGCTCTGGATAAGAGCGTCTGCTAAATGACTAAAATGTAAATGTAATTGCAGACACTGGAATGTAGTCCACTACTGTCAGGGATGCTGAAGGTGGGTGTGGTGCAGGAATCAAGCGCAGGACACAGAAACTAAGTCCAAAAGACTTTAGTGAAATATTCACGTAGTACACGAGCAAACAAGCCCGGAGGCGAGAATAAAGGCGCACACAGGCGTCAAACAATAGGCGCACCAACATGTGCGAAAACCTCTCCAAAACAACGGAGGGAAACACGTAGCTCAGAACACCAAACAGACACAGGTGTACAACATCAAGACAAAACCAAACGAACATGAAACATAGATCGGTGGCAGCTAGTACTCTGGGGACGACGACCGCCGAAACCTGCCCGAACAAGGAGGAGGAGCAGCCTCGGCCGAAACCGTGACAACTACACTGCATCTCCTCAGCAGTGTCGACTTTCAATGAAACGTCGATGATGGAATCTGAACATTTCCACACCTTCCTTGTTCCACTTCCTCCAGTCCATTCATATTGTCCATGTTTGAGTATTTGAATCCCCTCTACACATTCCCCCATATGCTTCTGGAAGAAAAGAAAACACCAACCAGTATCTTTTGCAAAACAACACATGCAAATTAAAACATCAATATCAACAATAATATAAAAATGATATATAAAATGAATCACATTCCATTTCCCCCCTTTGATTCATAAGAAAATACTAAATATCACAATAATATGTAAAGACGTGAAAAATGATCGGATATATAAAATGGATATCTATCCATCAATACTCCATCCAGTCCCACTTGTTTATCTCCATCTAGATCAGTAACAGTTAACAACGGCATCTGAGTGTTGTCTCCAGACATCACAACTCCAACCCATCTCAATATCATAGCCTTCGCAAAAGTCAATAACAAAGTACAAAAGCAAAACATCACACACAGCGCTATAAGAGCGGCCACTAAAATCTGAACTATCACTGCTCCCACTGGGCCTAACTGATCTTGCAACCAATCCTTCGCTGACCATCCAGCTCCTTCAGATCTACCAAACGCATCCCTTATATTCTTCAATGCGTCTATAACACTAGTGATATTATCGGAACTGTGTGATCAAAGTATAACAACCATCCCCCGTCAAGTTCATAGCCAAACATAAGCCACCTTGTTTTGCTAAAATATAGTCAAGAGCCATGTCATGTTTCAACAGCGTCAGTCTGTGAGTTCTTTGAGTATTTGACAGAAGGTTAAACCCTCTTATCGTTTCACCTTATTGTTGCTGATACAACAGCCATGATAAAGCATAAGATTGACACATACTTTATAGAGGTTCAGCCACCGCCTCTAAGATTGAACCCCATGTGCCTGGTGCTGGAATTATCAACAGACATGGACCCTCAAGATTCCTCACTGATCTTACAGAATGAGTTAACTGCTGGAACCATAGATTCCTACCTGCCCATCCATCTTTAATTTGCAAAACAGAAGAATCAAATCCACATGCCTTCCATTTAATTTCTCTCTTCCCTAATGAGCGGTATTGATCAGATATATCTTCTGGTCTTCCATCAAAATTAAAGAACTTATCCTTTATCTCCAGGATACTATTCTGCACTATTTCAGATAAATCTACATAATTCTCTACTACAATCTGCTCTCCTATTTCAACACTATCCTTACTACCATTCACAGCACTCTCCATCCGTATCATAAACTTCTGAGTCACTCTTACTACATCCTTTAGTTTCAGAAAAGTTGTTGTTGGTGTCTGTGTCACATTTCCGAAATGTGTTATTGCCGTCGTAACATTAATCTCTTTCAAAGTTACTGTTAAAATAGTTGCTTTAGTTGATGTATTAACACTCTTAATTATTTCCAGTGGGAAAGTGACAGATGTCCTCTGTTTATTATTTACTGTTGGAGTGGCTACTGTAATATACTGCTCCTGAACTCCTTTGGTGACTGTGGAAACATCAACAGACTTTAAATCTTCCATCATAAGCGTCACCTTACGAGTTACATAGCCTTTTAACCAATAATTCTTAACCGGAACAAATTTTAACGCTGGTTCTAAATAAGTACACATATATTCTCCCTGATCTTCCCATGTAACATTACGCAAAATAAGTGAGCAATCACTCATAACCCTCTTCCACTTCATATCGTTGTACAAAATATACTTCCTTTGACTAGATGAAACAGCTTCTACTTCTTGTCCTGATAACAACACTTCTTCTCCATAATTATCTCTCCACGTGGGAGGAATGTCACCACCCCCACTCCTTCTCTCACATCTACAAGGAAGATGAGCTGTACCACCCATCCTAACCCTTATGACAGTCTTATCTTCTAAAATTGGTGTTGGAGCGATTTTCTGAGGCTCCATTGTAATCAAATGTGATACATTTATAGCTTTAATAACTGTCAATGTTGAACGAGTTGAATTGTTTCTCACTGTTGTTGTATTAGGCTGAAGTGTTGATGTCATTGTTGTTGATTCATCTATTTTCCCTACAGCTTTGAGCTCTTTACTTGTATTTCCATCTATCACCACTAGTCTCACTACATTAACTCTCAGTCCCAACTCTAATCCCTCACTTTCAAACTGTGGATTATAAAAAATACATTTATAATCACCTTGATCCTCCTGCTGGGAATTGTACACATAGACTGCAATCACCCTCAATCTTCAGTCTTCTCTTATCATTCAGCAACGCATACTTTCTCAATTCAGCTGCTCCTAACAGATCTAAACTCCTGCCATATCTATCTTCCCACTGAACTCTAAATTTCCCTTCACCACTGTTCTCTCTCGTGCACTGACATGGGAGCTGAGCTGACTTTCCTAGAGTTATTTCAACCCTATTTTTTGTATCTTTTTAGTCTGACTTTTTTCCCCAATTTTTTCAAAAACCATTTCACTGATTTATCCACAAAACTCTTCCCACTATCTGAGGATATTTCGATCGGGTAGTCCCCACCTGCTTATGACTTCTTTACACAATAACTTGGCAACCGATTGAGCATATTTTAGCTTGGTTGGACAGGCCTCCGGCCATCGTGAATATCTATCTACAACCACCAACATGTATCTTTTCCCATCAACTGGTTTTATTATATCAACAAAGTCGATAACCAACTCACGCATAGGACCTCTCGGTGTAGGAATGTAACCAGGAAGAACAGTCACACCCCTGCGAACATTATTTTTCAGACAGATTGTGCACCTGCCTATGACATAGTCAACCTGTTCAAGCAAATATGGTGCCCAAAAACCATACACCTTTGTGATCTTTCTCCTAACCTCCCCCCTTGCAACATGAGCTAACCATGTGCTTCCTAAATCATCAGACCTAATAGGTCTAGAGGCGCTACTATCAACCCCTCATGGTTTCTCCAAAGACAACAAAGGATTGCTACTCTGAGGATTTTTTGTTGTCCTCAAAACACCTGCTTTCGAAAGTCCTTCAATTTGTGGTCCAATCCCTTGGATTGCTTCATCTTTCAATGGATACTGATTCTTCCAAGGAGGTCTGGCTCCTGGTCGATGTTCAACTTTCACCGGTTGGGCTGATTTCACAAGTCCAATATCGGTACTGTGTTGAGACCACAAACATTCTTGAACTTTTTGCAACATCTCCTCTTTCATAGGGTCTGAATCCATCTTCACACAGCAAATAGATTCATGTGTCATCCGTACAGCTTGTGGCTCTCCTTGTCCTTGAGCCAAAATCATTATTTTGAGAAATCGCTGATCTTCACTCCTCCAAATCCCCAAATTCTCTTTCATCGGTACGAAAACAGCTTTCTCTGCTTCTGTCATCATTTCTCCTATTTGCTTCTGCTCATAGCCTTCAGAAACCAACAAGATCACATGTGGCACACTCTTCTCAATCTCAAATTATTTATCCAGATAATCGTCTGTGTTTATCTTCATAGCTGCTCCTTGTGGTCCTAAAATTATGCAACATGAGCTGAGTTGAACTTTCTTTGGTTGATTACCCAACCATTCCTCTGAGTTCGATTGGGCAGCATTCCTGAAATACTTGAGCGTACAATGAAATGGATATTCCGGAAGCCTCGCATCTGGCATATTTGTCACAATGAATTTCTCCCATATCTTAGCCTGCTTCAAAAACTCTTCACTGAGATTTCCAATCCAGAATACTGTAGAAGAATCCATCTCTGTCATCATAGGCAGCATCAAGAATGCTGCTCAATGGTCCTCTGTAGCTCAGCTGGTAGAGCACGGCGCTTGTAACGCCAGGGTAGTGGGTTCGATCCCCGGGACCACCCATACACAAAAATTTATGCACGCATGACTGTAAGTCGCTTTGGATAAAAGCGTCTGCTAAATGGCATATTATTATTATTATTATTATTATTATTATTATTATTATTATTATTATCATCAACAATTGGTAAACCTTTTCCTTTGGCACTTCTACCAGACAGCCGTCTGGTGTACATTTTATTGTACAGTTCAACTTACACAATGCATCTCTTCCCAACAATGCAATAGGTGTATGTTCTGATACCAGTATGGGTATTGTAATTTTCAGATTTTTATAGCAGAACTCAATTGGTTCCGTAAGAGGAATCAACTGTTTCACTCCCTCAAATCCAATTGTCCTAATTAGTTGATTGGACATAGTGAGATGTGTAGCATCTTCAGGCCGAACACAGGTAAAAGCAGCTCCGCTATCCGCCATCACTTCCAATGGTCGGTTGTTTATTTTCACCTCAATTGTTGGATATTTTTCCGGTCCTGATGCTACCAGCTGACACCCCCCTTTCGGATCTTCTGGGCACCCCTAGAATCCTTGCTCCAGGCCCCTATAAGGGTTCACCTGTCCTCCAGATGATCTTGACTGGCCCCTGTATCTTCCTCTGAAATTCCCTCTGGTGTTTCCTCCTGGCCCATTACACTCACAGCAAAGTGACCAACCTGTCCACAATTATAACACACTTCTGAAGATTGCTGGAAGTATGGCTTAAATCTTCCTCCTCTTCCTCTTCCTAAGCCTTCTCGTCCTCTTCCTCTCCAATTCTGTGTCTGTCCAGAAACTGGCTGTGGATATGAAACAACTAGTACCGCTATTGGTGGCTGGTACAATTGCGGTTGGAACTGGTCCAGTTGAAGCTGTGGCAGTGATTGTTGATTTGGTGCACACTGATTCTGCATAACCAAAGCTTGTTTCTTCTCCTTCTTATTCTCCACCAGTTGTATTTGATTGAGTTTTCTGAGAGTTTCTTGGTCCTGTTCTTTCTGGTTGTGTTCCTTTTTCCTGTACAGATCC
Source organism: Coregonus clupeaformis (assembly GCF_020615455.1). Classification (NCBI taxonomy): domain Eukaryota; kingdom Metazoa; phylum Chordata; class Actinopteri; order Salmoniformes; family Salmonidae; genus Coregonus; species Coregonus clupeaformis. The sequence goes on from NC_059192.1 coordinate 60,728,896, forward strand.
ACTTGATGGGCTATATGATATGTATAGACACCTTTTGTCATGCTTCCAAGTCCAACCACCTCTGCCAGTTTGCTCCTTACTGGTGAGGGCAGTCCCATCTGCAGTTTAGCTCTCAAAATTGACTGCTCAATTTGACTCACATCTGGATCATTTCCGGTAATATTTCTCCACACTTGATGAACTCTTGACACATAGGCTCTCGGATTTTCTTGTTGTCCTAGTGGGTCAATCAGAATGTTGTCAGGATGCACATTTGTTGGAAACTTATCTTTCAGTGCTCTCCACAGCCGATTTCTACTTGCAGCCAACAATTCAGGATCGTTCACCGCAGTCCCCACATATCTATTAAGTCCAGCTCTCTGAAAAATGTCTTCCATATCTGGAATCCCAAGGAGATTAGTCAAAAGTCTCTTAATGTCTCCTATGGCAGACTGTGTTCCCACCGTAATTTCTTCCAATTTTGAAATCCAAGGATATGCTCCATCTTGAAGAGTAGGCAGCTTCTCAAGTATATCTGACATATCGGTATTCTTCAAAGGCTTATACTCCAGGTTCTGTCCTCGAATTAGCACTGGCATCATCTTCTTACTTGTGCTCTCTTTTCTTGTAGGATAAAATCCTCTTGAACATGAAGCACCTTTAATCTCCAAATCTTCATTGCTTTCTCCATCTTCCCTTTCATCAGAGATCGAATCTCTTGTATCCTTTTTCCAACTTCCATCACCCCTTCTTTCCTCTCTGGCCAACCTCCATCTGATCACAGGGTCATATCCACCCATGATCTCTTCTGAATCACTCTGATCATCATCATCATCTTCAAGTTCCATCCTCCTGAACCTCACTCCACACTTAGTTTCCAGACATCTCGTTTTCTTCTTACTTTTTGAGTTTTGGATTCATCTTTATGGTCGTTTCTGCTTGTCCTCTCTCTATTATACAAGCACTTTCATTATGTTGATGACGTCTGGGTTAAGAGTCCCTTCCACTGGCCATGGTTGTTCAATGTCAGGCCAACGTTTATTCAATTTTCCAGATAACCTTGCAATACCATTAACTAGATGATTACTATTTTCTACTACATCAACAGGAGTAATTACTTTCATAGTTTTTATGTCCTTTTTCCCCATTGTAACAACTCTTGTATATTCCTTTATTGTGAATTATTTTATTATTATTATTATTTTAAACCAATTAATTTGTAAACCAAAAAATACTTTTAGACTATGTAGCTTATGTTTCCCTCCCCTTTTTTTCTTCCCAAATGAATTAATTAATTAATCAATTAATCAATTAAGTTATTAATTTATTCATCAATTTATTAATTTATTCATTTTTATTTTATTTTACCAAATTATTGATTAGTGGCAATCTTACCACATCCGATCAGGAAAAGTAAATAAAAGTAGTCAACTTCAGAGCAATCCAAAAAAAGAAAGACCTCTAATCCAGCAACACTACAGCACTCACAAACCAATTGCTTAATAATCACCCAATTACCTTAATTGTACAGAATAATGTCAGTGCTGGATTTCCAACACAACTCTAATCAAACCAACTCATGCACAAAAAACTCCAATGTGCAATTCTTAATTATATCAATTGATCAGTCTGTTGCCAAGTCCCTGTCAAATTGTCACAGCATGAAATACGCTAGGCACACACAATATCCTCTATGGGAAGGTACGTTTTGTGAACAGAACAGTACTGGCCTTGATTGGACTTGATCCGTGGCAGCACACATTGTCGCGTGACGCACAGGTCAGCACCTCCTCTCTCTCTCTGTCTCCTCCTTCTCGTCTCTCATATCACAGGAGAACAAAGAACACAGACAATAATTTTGTATTTTATGCATTCACTGGGTTATTTTAACCATACAATACCCTTTTAGACATACCTATGTTCACACTCGCGCTAAGAAATAAGCAAACAGCTTAACTCAGGAATATTATAAATAGCTCAATAACATATTTTTAATCCGTCAACATATCTCTCATTTATAAATACAATAGATCTCAATCAAATAGTTTCATCGTTAAGCAACAGCCGATTTAACAAACAGAATACTTTATTTGTGTGTAAGTCTCCCCCTCCTTCTCTCTCTGCTCTGAGTCTGCGTCTCCCATCAGCTCAGTGCAGGCAGGGGAGTGGCAAATTTGCTCTACGTAACTCTAAACTCATAAAATCCCACACATGCGTAGTTCATTCACCAATGCGATTTCAGAGTGAGAAGAGCTCCCAAGCAGCTCTCTCCAAGCTAAACAACAGAAAGTAGACAGACCAGCTGTCCCTCCGTTATTTCCCCAACACAGACAAACAGTAACACTTAACAGAACTCACAAACCAACACAGAACATAGAACACAAATCCTACTTCGAAGTTACTTAAGTTTACTTATCCTAATCTGCAGATTTATAATTATTTTCTTATCCATTACAAAACATCTCTATACACTCTTAAAAATCCTCCCTGTAGGCTCATAATCTTTTAACATTTATTAAACGTTCTCTTTTTATAGAGACTCATAAGATTTTAACCTTAACTAACATATTTCCTTACAAAAAACTAAAACCCCTGTTGTCATAGCCTTAGTCGACACACAGCAGAGACCTCCCCTTTTTATTCACACACGCACAGGCTCTCTTTCACACACACACACACACAATTCAAGAGGAATGTATCCGTTCCTACGGTCCTCTAAAGCATGCTACCGTCGTTCCTTATTTCTCATAGTTCCTTCCTACATTTCTGCTACCTCAAGTTTGCAGATATTCAATGAGAGGTTACATCGAACATATACCTCGTCAACTATATGTCGAGGGGTAACTTGCAACCGAATGTATCTACCACAAATTCCAGTTCTCAGAACTGACCTTAAAAATCAACCTAGTGAGTTTTCAGGATTTTCAGCCCATCCTAATGATCGCCTTGTTTGAGGGCTTCCATAGATCAACGACGTCCTAATTAGTATACATTTTTCCTTAGTTCCTGGCCTTATTCCTTCATTCTATTCTTTTTCAATTTTATTCAAGCCAAATATCCCTGTGCCCAGTGTTATCAATTCCTATAGCCACTCCCCCCTGTTTGCGTTGCTTTCAACGCAAACAAATTTAGAAATTTAGAACGGATTCTCATCACACAGCAAATAACAGCAAAGTGCACACGCAAGTTCTTAACGGTGCAGTCATTCAACGCACACACACACACAAGCACACGAACTGACCAGTGCCCAGTGGTGAGAAAACTCACCCTTATCTGCCGGACTCTGGAGCGAGAGTAGGCCCAGCGCCCATGATGCAACGTTGAAACAGACGCAACACGTCCAAAATACCTCGTCGCCATTAATGTAGTGTCGAGATAACGATGCTGAGATGCTGTGATGACAAGAAATCCACTGACACTGTCCTTGATTATAATAGTTTATTACATCAAAGATTTCAGCGTCAATTTATAGACATCTGGAGAACAACTGACCCAATCTCTAATATGTTGTTTCTCTCCGTCCTTTGTTCCAACCATGGTATTTATAATATGTAACATGATATGGGTGGTTTTCCCATAAACCAATCCCAGGCCTTCACATAACAGACTTCCTCTGTTTTAGGGGGCCCCTATAGTAATGCTTTCCAGATGCTTCCGCAAGCTGAGTCAACTTCCTCTAACACACCATTTGCAAACGTCAGCAACGTCATAAACTGTTTAGACACTACACGTCCAACCGGCCTCACAACCGCAGACCACTTGTAACCACGTCAGCCCAGGACCTCCACATCCGGCTTCTAAACCTGCAAGATTGTTTGGGGGAGGAGGGTTTGCTGAGGAGTATTTTTGTCTGTAATAAAGCATGTTCAGTATATGGTCTATTTAGAGCAGCGGTTTCAAACATATGGGTCCAATCCAGCTCCCGGGTGGTTTGAGTAAAAATATATGTATATACAAATAAGGTCCCACAGTTGACAGTGCATGTCAGAGCAAAAACCAAGCCATGAGGTCAAAGGAATTGTCCGTAGAGCTCTGAGACAGGATTGTTTCGAGGCACAAATCTGGGGAACGGTACCAAAACATTTCTGCATCATTGAAGGTCCCCAAGAACACAGTGGCCGCCATCATTCTTAAATGGAAGACGTTTGGAACCACCAACGCTTAATGCGTTTGAGCCAATCAGTTGTGTTGTGACAAGCTAGGGTTGGTAAACAGAAGGTAGCCCTATAAGCTCAAATAAGCAAAGAGAAACGATAGTCCATCATTACTTTAAGACAAGAACATTGAATGTTTCTTCAAGTGCAGTCACAAAAACCATCAAGCGCTATGATGAAACTGGCTCTCATGAGGACCGCCACAGGAATGGAAGACCCAGAGTTACCTCTGCTGCAGAGGATATATTCATTAGAGTCACCAGCCTCAGAAATTGCAGCCCAAATAAATGCTTCACAGACAAGTAACAGACACATCTCAATATCAACTGTTCAGAGGAGACTGCGTGAATCAGGCCTTCTTGGTGAAATTGCTGCAAAGAAACAATTACTAAAGGACACCAATAATAAGAAGAGACTTGCTTGAGCAATGACAATATGCCATTTAGCAGACACTTTTATCCAAAGCGACTTAGTCATGTGTGTATACATTTTTACGTATGGGTAGTCCCGGGGATCGAACCCACTACCCTGGCGTTACAAGCACCATGCTCTACCAATTGAGCTACAGAGGACCATTAGAATGGACATTAGACCGGTTGAAATCAGTCCTTTGGTCTGATGAGTCCAAATTTGAGATTTTTGGTTCCAACCGCCGTGTCTTTGTGAGACGCAGATTAGGTGAACGGATGATCTCTGCATATTTGGTTCCCACCGTGAAGCATGGAGGAGGAGGTATGATGGTGTGGGGGTGCTTTGCTGGTGACACTGTCTGTGATTTATTTAGAATTCAAGGCACATTTAACCAGCATGGCTACCACAGCATTCTGCAGCGATACACCATCCCATTGGTTTGCGCTTGGTGGGACTATCATTTGATTTCAACAGTACAATGACCCAACACACCTCCAGGCTGTGTAAGGGCTATTTTTCCAAGAATGAGAGTGATGGAGTGCTGCTTCAGATGACCTGACCTCCACAGTTCCCCGACCTCAACCCAATTGAGATGGTTTGGGATGAGTCGGACGGCAGAGTGAAGGAAAAGCAGCCAACAAGTGCTCAGCATATGTGAGAACTCCTTCGGGACTGTTGGAAAAGCATTCCAGGTGAAGCTGGTTGAGAGAATGCCAAGGGTGTGCAACGCTGTCATCAAGGCAAAGGGTGGCTATTTGAAGAATCTCAAATATAAAATATACACTACCGTTCAAAAATGTGGGGTCAATTAGAAATGTCCTTGTTTTCCATGAAAACATACATGAAATGAGTTTGAATAGGAATATAGCAAAATGCATAGGACATGTAGTCATTGACAAGGTTAGAAATAATGATTTTTAATATAAATAATAATTGTGTCCTTCAAACTTTGCTTTGGTCAAAGAATCCTCCATTTGCAGCAATTACAGCCTTGCAGACCTTTGGCATTCTAGTTGTCAATTTGTTGAGGTAATCTGAAGAGCTTTCACCCCATGCTTCCTGAAGCACCTCCCACAAGTTGGATTGGCTTGATGGGCACTTCTTAAGTACCATACGGTCAAGCTGCTCCCACAACAGCTCAATAGGGTTGAGATCCGGTGACTGTGCTGGCCACTCCATTATAGACAGAATACCTGCTGACTGCTTCTTCCCTAAATAGTTATTGCATAGTTTGGAGCTGTGCTTTGGGTCATTGTCCTGTTGTAGGAGGAAATTGGCTCCAATCAAGCGCCGTCCACAGGGTATGGCATGGCGTTGCAAAATGGAGTGATAGCCTTCCTTCTTCAAGATCCCTTTTACCTTGTACAAATCTCCCACTTTACCACCACCAAAGCACCCCCAGACCATCACATTGCCTCCACCATGCTTGACAGATGGCATCAAGCACTCCTCCAGCATCTTTTCATTTGGTCTGCGTCTCACAAATGTTCTTCTTTGTGATCCGAACATCTCAAACTTCGATTTGTCTGTCCATAATACTTTTTTTCCAATCTTCCTCTGTCCAGTGTCTGTGTTCTTTTACCCATCTTAATCTTTTCTTTTTTTTGGCCAGTCTGATATGGCTTTTTCTTTGCAACTCTGCCTAGAAGGTCAGCATCCCGGAGTCGCCTCTTCACTGTTGACGTTGAGACTGGTGTTTTGCGGGTTCTATTTAATGAAGCTGCCAGTTGAGGACCTGTGAGGCGTCTGTTTCTCAAACTAGACACTCTAATGTATTTGTCCTCTTGCTCAGTTGTGCACCGGGCCTCCCACTCCTCTTTCTATGCCGGTTACAGACAGTTTGCGCTGTTCTGTGAAGGGAGTAGTACACAGCGTTGTATGAGATCTTCAGTTTCTTGGCAATTTCTCGCATGGAATAGCCTTCATTTCTCAGAACAAGAATAGACTGACGGGCTTCAGAAGAAAGTTATTTGTTTCTGGCCATTTTGAGCCTGTAATTGAACCCACAATTGCTGATGCTCCAGATACTCAACTAGTCTCAAGAAGGCCAGTTTTATTGCTTCTTTAATCAGCACAACAGTTTTCAGCTGTCCTAACATAATTGCAAAAGGGTTTTCTAACAATCAATTAGCCTTTTAAAATGATAAACTTGGATTAGCAAACACAACGTGCCATTGGAACACAGGACTGATGGTTGCTATTAATGGGCCTCTGTACGCCTATGTAGATATTCCATTAAAAATCAGACGTTTCCAGCTATAATAGCCATTTACAACATTAACAATGTCTACACTATATTTCTGATCAATTTTGTTATTTTAATGGACAAAAAAATTGCTTTTCTTTCGAAAACAACGACATATCTAAGTGACCCCAAACTTTTGAACGGTAGTGTACGTATGTGATATTTCCGTTTTTTATTTTTAATACATTTGCAACAATTTCTAAAAACCTGTTTTCACTTTGTCATTATGGGGTATTGTGTGTAGATTGATGAGGAAGAAACAACAATTGAATCAATTTTAGAATAGGGCTGTAACGTAACAAAATGTGGAAAAAGTCAAGGGGTCTGAATACTTTCCCAATGTACTGTATCATCCAGAAACATGCATCTCTTTTCCAGAAAATACATGTTTGAATTTTAAACCTAGTTTTCATTGGGAAGGCAGATAAAGCGTTTTTATCAAAAGCAATCACTTTTTCATGTGAAAATAGAGAATCCTACTCATCACTCCACATGCTTAATTACGTCACTTTTGTTTTCAGCCGACTTTGCCGTCGGCCAGAGCAGGGCACCTGGCTCACGCCCGGGAGGCAGCCGGTTCCAAAACAAATACAATCACTTTTCACCACCGGGCTAACCCGGGCCAGATAAACGAACCCCCTCAGTGTCTCAATGAAGAGTTCGGCGTTCGACTAGCCCTCCCCCACCCCCCCAAAAAAAAAAATACAAATATGAAAGAAAAGAAAAATATAAAGAAAAGAAAAATATAAAGAAAAAAAAACAAAGGGGGTGGTTGTTCCACTGGCTATCCTAAGTTGAATGCACCAATTTGCACCAAGAGCGTCTGCTAAATGACTTAAATGTAAATGTAAATGCATGCACTGTTACAAGCCTGCTAGAGTTAGCTGCAGGCGAACAAGCAATATCCACCATTGTTTTACGGATGAAGCCTGAGCTGGAATGTGAAGCTAACTGAAGCTGGTTAACTTTAGAAAACCCTGAGTAGATTTAGTTTGCTTCGTAGGATACCCCTCTGCTAAACTAACCGTTGGTGTGATTTGTGAGGTGCAGTAACACTAACTGCCATTTCCTCTGGGAATTATTGAAGGCAAGAATAGTACCCCATGCTCCAATTAATGACAGTCCATTGATTTGGCTCTTTTTTGTTTGGAGAAATAAGTTATTCAGAGAGAGGTTTTATTCCACGTGGGATCCTTGCTTCAATTGAATCCCATTTTTTACTGCACACCTTTTTCAATTTGTGTCTCTGAGGCTTAGACCTAATCCTCACACACACTAGTCAAGACCAGCTCCCCAGTGAAAATACCATTCCTTTAGATATGTACATACTGAGCCTGATAGCCCTCCTTGCTGCAGTCAATGATGTGCTAAACAGGGATTATGTGCATCGTCAAACATGTCTCCTATTTAATATAGAAGAGATCATGCAGGCAGGCCTGAATATTTAGCAATCCTAAACAATGTCATTGGGACTAAATATGACCATCCTTTTTACCCTTGGATTTCACACATAGTCAATGAATGCACAGATTTAGAAAATGCTATTTACATCGTTTATTTTTTATCACATTGGATTTGATGAGGGTGGCTGAAAACTGTCGTTCAGACATCATTCATGGTGCATCTATAATAAGCTGTTTTTTCTCTTTCCATTTCCTTGAGGGAGTTTAGAAAAGGAAGGATCATTATCACACACACCTCTCCCTCTCCTTCGCCCTCTCCCTTTCCCCCTCTCTCTCCCTCTCCCTCGCTCTCTCCTATCATGGTATGTTTTATAGGGGGGAAAATAACCCCTGCACACAGTTGGCAGACTGCACAGAAAGCCTACCCCTCAGCATTATGGTGGAGGTGTTTTTGCTATTGGTCAGCATATAATCCTGTAGAGTCCAGTGTCCTGCTGTATGTCATTGGTCTTTTGAGAGTAACAGCTAACTTTTATAGATTTTCACTTTAATAAAATGGCTTTCAAAGGCAAAGGGAGTTTTGTATTAGATCTTAGACAACATTAATCTAATTATTTAAGTCTGGTGCCCAGAAATGGTGTGTTGTCTAGAATTTAAATGAGACTATTGAGATGTATCTACATTCATTGAAATGGTCTCACATTTCTAGAATAATATGTGTTGAAGGTGTCATAGCGTCACAATGACAGCCACTGAACTTGGAATCTTTTCACAATAGTTGTCGACATTGTGAAAATCCTTTCGACAGATTCATAGTTTCATAGTTTCTCAGAATACCTAGAACAAAAAGTGTGCGTAATTGTGTTAGATGCTCGATTAAGTCCTGAGAGGATGTTAAGATTGTTACTTTGATCTGATTACAGCATTGCATGTTGAAAGGAATGAACACTAGTGTGTTGTTAATCAGTTCAAAATTGCACCCAAGTTGATCTACAAAACATGGTGGTGTGCTTGTCCTTGTGAAGATAGGCAAGGTGACATGCATGACAAACATATTTGCATTAATTTGATTGATTTCTCCAATATTCACAGTTGGTCCTCATTCTAATGGTTGGAAAAACTTCTGAAATGCTTTTCCTCTAACCAGCCTCAGGTTACCCATGCAGTAAATTATTACTATAGTAAATTCTGTTGCTGTAAGTGTGAAATGAACATGCCATACCCTATTCCTTTGTTCCATGGACTACCAAAACGCTGCAGGCATGAAATTGAGGCAAAGAGAAAACAGAACGGCGCTCTCCTCCGTTTTATTGGCAAATGTCCAATCACTCGATATTAAGATGGATGAGCTTCGTTCGAGAGTCTCCTATCAGAGAGACTTGAAAAACTGCAATATTATATGTCTTACTGAAATGTGGCTGGATGATGACGCTATGCACGTAGTACTCAATGGATTCATGCAGTGTCAGCATCAGACGGCGGCTTCGGGGAAGGTCGAGGAGTGTGTTTTTTCATGAATAACAACTGGTTTGGTTATCTCTAGCTTTTGTTCACCAGAAATAGAATACTTAATGGTAAGCTGCAGACCCTTTTAACTACCAAGAGAGTTCTCATCCGTAATTATCACAGCTGTTTACATCCCTCCACATTCCAACAGCACTCTGGCACTCAACCAACTGTATGGAGCTATTAACAAACAAGAAACCGCTCACCCAGAGGCAGTGCTTCTGGTGGGCGGAGCCTTTAACGCGGGGAGACTTAAAACCATCCTACCTCATTTCTACCAACACGTATGCTGCGCCAATAGGGGCGCTAAAACTCTAGACCACTTTTATTCTACCCACAGAAACGCATACAAGGCCCTCCGTTGTCCTCCCTTCGGCCAATCTGACCATGACTCCATTCTCCTACTTCCTGTTTACAATCAAAAGCTCAAACAGGAAGTACCAGTGATGCGCTCAATACAGAATTGGACAGATTAATCTGACGCGAGGCTACAAAACTGTTTTGCTAATAGAGACTGGGATATGTTCCGGGATTCATCCGATAGCATTGAGGAGTTTACCACAACAGTCACAGGCTTCATCAATAGACTATGTCGCTCCCACAGTGACTATAAGAACCAATCCAATCCAAAAACCCTGGATTACAGGCAATATCCACTCTAGGCTAAAGGATAGAGCTACTGCTTTCAAGGAACGGACATGGAAGCATACAAGAACACCCGCTACGACCTCTGACGAGACATCAAACACGCAAAAGGACAATATAGGAGCAAGGTAGAATCTTATTACACCGGCTCCGACGCTCCTCGAATGTGGTAGGGCTTGCAGACAGTAACGGATTACAAAGGGAAACCCAGCGGTGAGCTCCCAAACGAGCGAAATGCCTGTTTTCCTCCCTTTGAGGAATATAACACTGTGCCTTGCATGAAAGCCCGTGTTTTTCCGGATGACTGTGTAATCTCGCTCTTCGTGGCCAATGTGAGCAAAAACGTTTAAACAGGTTAACAATCACAAGGCCTCCAGCAAGATGGATTACCAGGGCGCGTTCTCAAAGCATGCGCAGACCAGCTGGCAAGTGTCTTCACAGACATTTTCCCAACATGTTTCAAACTGACCACCATTATCCCTGTTCCCAAGAGCTCCAAGGTAACCTGCCGAAATGACTATCGGCATGTAGCACTCACATCTGTAATTATGAAGTGCTTTGAAAGGCTGGTTATGACACACATCAACACCATCATCCCAGACACCCTAGACCCAGTCCAATTTGCATACCGCCCCAAGAGACCTGGCACGTCCAGCAGAGGGAGCCATCGCCGCCTGATGTAGACTCCGTCTGTCACCAGGCCTCGACGAGTCTCACCCTGGTGGCTAACCTGCTACGTCCTGGTTCGCGACCATAACACGGCCAAGGCTGTCCTCTCGTGCCATCTCTTCAATAGGTTCACGTGGTAAATATGTTGGGGTTTCCGTCTCCCTGGCTGCCGTACGCAGTAAGAGAAGCTGGGACCCATCAATATCACCTCGTACAGCCCGTGCCATGTTGCCAGGAACTTACTTTCTGCCGTGGGGATTAAGACCAGCACCTTGTCTCCCACCTGGAATTCTCGGGGCTGGGTTCCCCGATTGTAGACCTGGGCTTGGGCATGTTGGGCCTTCTTCATATGTTCCCTTACCACTGGCAATATGGCTGTCATCTGCTCCCTCATCATCTCCACGTGTTCTACCACGCTGCATAAGGGGTTCGGCTGGGCTTCCCACACCTCCTTGGCGAGGTCCAGTAGGCCGCGTGGCCTCCTCCCGTAGAGGAGTTTGAAAGGGAAAAACCTAGTGGATGACTGGAGAACTTCTCGGACCGAGAACATTAGGTTGGGTAATAGCTGGTCCCAGTTCTTCCCGTCCTACTCGATGACCTTCCGCAGCATTTGTTTGAGCGTTTTATTGAACCGCTCGACGAGCCCATCCGTCTGCGGGTGAAAGACGGAGGTCCGGATCCACTTGATCTGCAGGAGAGCACACAAATCTTTCATTAGAAGGACATGAACTCGGTACCTTGGTCGGTCAGGATCTGGTTCGGGATACCCACCCGGCTAAAGAGGTGGAACAGCTCCCGGGCAATTCCCTTGGAGACCGCCGCCCGTAGAGGAATAGCCTTGGGATACCGGGTGGCTTAATCTACTATTACCTGTAGCTCAGTTGGTAGAGTGCGCGTGCAACACCAGGGTTGTGGGTTTGATTCCCACGGGGGGCCAGTATGGAAAATGTATGCACTCACTAACTGTAAGTCGCTTCTGCTAAATGACTGAAATGTAAATGTACCGGTGTCCTCGTGCCGTTTTCACCAGGGGTCCCACTATGTCCATGGCAATGCATTCAAAGGGCACCACGATGATCAGTAGGGGGACCAGCGGGTTTCGGAAGTGTGCTTTTGGAGCAGTGATTTGACACTCCGGGCAGCTGCGACAATAGTCTTCCACGGCCCTCCTCATCCCGGTCCAGTGGAACCGGGTGGCGATCCGTTCCCGGGTCTTCGCCATTCCCAGGTGCACCCCCAACAGATGGGTGTGGGCCAGCTGAAGAACAGTTCCCATATACCGTCGGGGTAGCAACAGTACATCTCGAAGTTCCCCCTGTTGGCGTGACACCTGATACAAAAGGTATCGCCAGTCACTCACTACGGGAAGTAGCTGGCCATCCACCGCTATCACTTGGGCTGCAGTGGCTTTCAAGTTCGGATCCTCCCACTGGGCAGTCTCGAACTGTCCACTCAGTTGCCCCATGGCGGGTGTTTCGACTGGTCACTCGAAATCGATGTGGGGGAGGATGGGCTCCTCTTCCAGTTGTTCACCAGGGGAGTCGGGTTCCGGCGCCCCCTCGGACTCGGACTCCGGACACGTAGATAAGGGTTTGTCAACCGCTTGCTTCTGGGCCACGCAGGCGGCGGGTCATCCTCGCTCTCGTCTCCTGCCGGCTCGTACCTTTTTCCTCAGCTCGTGCCTCCACAGTGCCGCGAACATCGGACAATCTCGTCCCACGAGGAGGGGTACTGGCAACTCCGGTACGGTACCCACAATCATCTGGCAGCTCCCTTGTGGTGTCTCAATGTTGGCCTGTACGGTCAGATACCGCTTGGTGTCACCATGGACACAGGAAACAGACATCTCCCCACCACGTTCAGTCCCCTGGGCCAGCATGCTCGTGGCTACAAGCGTAACCACATTCCCGGAGTCCAATAGAGCTTCAGTGTCGTGTCTGTCGACTTTCACCGGGACCATGGGTGCCATTGGTTCGTGGTGCGCCCAACAGGAGGTGACGTAGTTCACTGCGTGGCCCACCTCGCCTCCGAGGCTAGCTGATGGCATCGACTCCTCTCGAGCCAGGCAATTCCATGCAAGGTGCCCCCGGGAGCCACACTCAAAACACCTCCTTTGGTCTCCATCTACCTGGGGTCGTCGGCGGCGGGTCGGCTCTCCCCCAGCTGTGTCTCCACGGGTCTGCAGCCCTTTGGCCCTGCCGACTGTCGGTTCGGGGTATACAGTGATGGGGGTGTCCTTCAGTCCCCTTGGACAGTCCCCGACTCGGCCCGGCTCCCCTTCAGCAGGGCCTCTGTGTTCTGATGCGTCTCCACTGCTCCCAAGAGGTCCTCCAAGGTCTGGGGCGTGTGTAGACTCGCTGCCCTCTTCATGTCGTGGGGTAGCGCCCGTAAGAAGCGATCCATGACCACTTTGTCTATGATGGAGAAGGTGGATATGTCAGTTAGGCTGTTCCCGTAGCGGCTGAGTATCTCCCATTTGAGACCGTTGTAGTTAGCCGCCTGTTCGCCGTTAAGGTCCCAATATGCCTTTTGAGCGTTTCTGGACAGGAATGGGGCCAGCAGACTTGCCCACTTCGGCCTTGTTCATTCAAACGTGCAGAGGTATGTTTCGATGTCGTCGTCCTCCGTTATCTTGATTAAAAACTGGTTTGGATGCGATTCAGTTGGCGCTCCTCCTTATAGCTTCCTGATTTCCTCAACGAGGTGGACATTCTGTAGCCGCTGATCCTCCAGCGTTCGTTCCTGAACCGCCTGTTGTGCTTGTTGGGCCCGGACGAACTGAGCAATCAACTCGTCCATGCTGATGCTGCGTAAACGTCAACCCTGATCTGACCATGTTATCAGAATACCCGCGTTCTCCACCACTTGTGGCAGACCTGGGGGTTTGGTCAAGAGGTTTACACAGATCAGACATGGACAGAATTGTATTAGCTCGGTTTCAAGGGTGTTTAAATAATAAACAAAGAGAAAATAATAGGTCTCCTCCAGGAGCAATCAGCCCCTTGATTACTCACCAACCACAATCAGACCCAATTAGTCCTTGTCGGAGAGCCCGTCAAGACCTGGCACATCAAGCAGAGGGAGCAATGTAGACTCCCTCTGTCACCAGGCCTCGACGAGTCTCCCCCTGGTGGCTAACCTCCTGTACAGCACAACACACACACTCACACACACACACACACACACACACACTTTTACACTCATCATTTGCTGCTGCTACTCTGTTCTTTGTTTTACTCTTATTATTATCTATCCTGATGCCTAGCCACTTTACCCTGCCTTCATGTACTTATCTACCTCACATACCTCTGCACATTGATATGGTAATGGTACTACCTGTATATAGCTCCATTCTTGTGTATTTTATTTTATTCCTTGTGTTACTATTTTTATACTCTGTATTGTTGGAACGTGCTCGTAAGGAAGCATTTCACGGTAAAGTCTATACCAGTTGTATTTGGCGCATCTGACAAATAGAAATTGATTATCATTCATATTTATCTGGTTGAATGAGGAGACTGAAAAACTCCTGTGTCAGCGTCTGTGAAGAAGAAACAACAACATCCTGCAATAGTTGTTTTTTTAACACCAACGAGTGAAGACTAAAGCATAGGCATAGGAAATGCAGCTGCTGTTTCTTAGACTTCCTGGTTTTAAAGCAGACTGATTAATATGCATATTTTGTTGTAGGGTCCTGTAGCACAGCGGGTAGCCGACACTCCATCACAGGGTTATGGCAGCTCCTCACTTCACAGACAGCAGGGAGAACACTTAACACCTGAACCCAGTGGAGAGAATACAAGTAAATCAGACAGACTCAGACAATAAAAACATACTAGAATTGAATATCTCACTGATCTATAGGTTTGAGAGATGAATGTTTACCATTATCTATGGTAGAAAGTAATGAAGCCTCATACCTAGCGTTAGGAGTTTTTCAAGACCATGTGACCTGACCAGGAAAACAATCTGTGAGAATCTCAATTGCATACTCCTTGCGTCCTCTCTCCTCGCCTCCTTCTCAAAACCCATTGGATGAAAAAGCCAGAGGTCCCGCCCCTCTGACCCTCTCCTCCAATAGGTTTTGAAAAGGAGGCGAGGAGAGAGTACGCGAGGAGTATGCAATTGAGATTCTCCCTCTGTCTTTAACTTATGACTTGTTCACTTCCTTTTTGCCATATGAAGAATTACCAGATACTTTGATGTTGTGGAGGATTTGGTACTGCACATAAATCTGCTAAACCAGGCATGGCCACGAACACGTAGATGTAACTCTGCTGCTTTACAGTTGGCTGTGGAAGACAAGTCAAATTAGAATATAAGAGAAATACAGTTCAGGCTGACATAATCAGAGTTACTCTTAACCAATTCTTAAAAGGTATGTGTAGTAGGTGCGTGCAACATTTTCGAGATGGCTAATGCCAAAACTTTAGTATATTTTGTAAACCCTAGTTATAGGTTGCTGCCTGTACAGAATTTGATCACATATTGTGCGTTACATGCTAACAATGCCATAATACCAGCCCTGACACTCAGGAGCTCAGAAGCTCAACTTGCTCCAAAAATAGCCAATAATTAGTTTGTTCCCAAACCACACATGTCACGTTTTCAGTAGGCCTAATCGCTCAATTAAATGTTGAGGAGGTGGAAAAGTGGAGCAGCCGAACAGCCGTAAAATGTGTCCTTTAAAGCATCTCCAGGTCAGAAATATGACTTCCCCAGGGCTGCATGGGTAATTTAAGGTCTGCAGCAGTAAATGTCTAACACCACCATATTTCATTAGGAGCGGTGTGATAAAACGCTTACTTGATTGTGTTGCCTTACCTCCCACGTTTGAGACGTATTTCACCCTGACATGAAACACTATCTGAGGCTCTCATCAACAGCCTAAATGCATGTTCAGTTCACCCTGATTCATGAAACACATGGAGAAGAGTCATGGTAACCAGTAACTTAGTTACTACATTGTTGTTGAATTAGGTTTTTCATCGATTTCTCAGTTGCTTTTTTAGAGATATGGCTGATCTGTTCTGAGAGTAATAGCTACCTTTTTATAGATTTTCGCTTTAATAAAATGGCTTTCAAAGGTAATGGGATTTTTGTATTAGAGCTTAAAAAGATTAATCTAATTATTTAAGTCTCGTGCCCAGAAATGGTGTGTTGTCTAGAATTTAAATGAGACTATTGAGTTTTATCAACGTTCTTTGGCATGGTCTCACATTTCTAGAATAATATGTGTGTTGAAGGTGTCATAACGTCACAATGACAGCCACTGAACTTAGGATCATTCTCAATAGTTGTCGACATTGTGAAACTCCCTTTGACAGATTCATAGTTTCATAGTTTCTCAGAAACCCAGAACTAAAATTGTGCATAATTGTGTCAAATACTCAATTAAGTTCTGGGGCGAGATGATAAGAGAAAGATACTAACGCGACTTGCGAAGTCTCCACCCCCTCTAAACTGAAACTCTCTGCAAGTTTCAAGCAAGTCTATGGGCCAAATGTCCCCTCCCCTTCTGAAATTCTAAAGATTCGAGCACCTGTGAAATCATGATTTGTCCAGATGATCACTGACAAAATAATCTGGGTACCGGAACAAGGTTCCTCGTTAGTCATCCCATTCCACAGTCTGTTGACAGACGCTACTACCATTTATGTTACGTGCGTCTGTCCAGAGATATTAGTAGTTTAATAGTGTCATGGAGGTGTGACTGTTGCCAGCAATGGTTGTTACTCAGTTGTTCTAAGACAGTCACACTGCTTAATCATATGAGAAGCCCTGTGCAACCCCAGCATGACTAGAACAGTAGTGTTGTTGTTGTTATTGGCATGAATCTCCTGATAGATTGCTTTAGTAATTACAACTGAAAGGCTTCAGTCCCACTGATGTCACACCTGTCACCCTGCATTTCTATCTCTTACCCCCCCATCAGATATTGTTTAAAGTTGATCAATATTTATCTTATTTGTAACTTCTGATGATAATCTGGTTTTCTAAAGTAATGGTATTAAGTACACACTCTTATCGTGCTGTCAGCTCCCTCATTTAATTGTATCTGTCATGCTTGTCGATGCTCCAAAATACAGTTGAAGTCGTAAGTTTACATACACTTAGGTTGGAGTCATTAAAACTAGTTTTTCAACCACTCCACAAATGTCTTGTTCACAAACTATAGTTTTGGAAAGTTGGTTAGGACATCTACTTTGTGCATGACACAAGTAATTTTTCCAACAATTGTTTAAAGACAGATTATTTCACTTATAATTCACTGTATCACAATTCCAGTGGGTCAGAAGTTTACATACACTAAGTTGACTGTGCATTTAAACAGCTTGGAAAATCCAGAAATTATGTCATGGCTTTAGAAGCTTCTGATAGGCTAATTGACATAATTTGAGTCAATTGGAGGTGTACCTGTGGATGAATTTCAAGGCCTACCTTCAAACTCAGTGCCTCTTTGCTTGACATCATGGGAAAATCAAAAGAAATCAGACAAGACCTCCACAAGTCTGGTTCATCCTTGGGAGCAATTTCCAAACGCCTGAAGGTACCACGTTCATCTGTACAAACAATAGTACGCAAGTATAAACACCATGGGACCAAGCAGCTGTCATACTGTTCAGGAAGGAGACGCGTTCTGTCTCCTAGAGATGAACGTACTTTGGTGCGAAAAGTGCAAATCAATTCCAGAACAACAGCAAAGGACCTTGTGAAGATATTGGTGTCAGTGGGTGCTGTAGGTGGGTGTGGTGCAGGAATCAGGCGCAGGACGCAGAAACTTAGTCCAAAAGACTTTAGTGAACAATCACTTAGAACACGAGCCAAAAAAGCCCGGAGGCGAGAAAATACGCACACAGGCGTAAAACAAAATGCGCACTAACATGTGCGAGAGCCCTCTCTCAAACAGAGGAGGAAACAACGAAGCACAGACAACCAACAGTAGCGCAATCACACACAACACCTGACAAACACAACGAGAACTTATAGGACAATAATTAACGCTAAACGATAACAGGTGTACAACATCAAGACAAAACCAAACAAACATCGAAACATACAACGGTGGCAGCTAGTACTCCGGAGACGACGACCGCCGAAGCCTGCCCGAGCAAGGAAGAGAGGCAGCCTCGGCCGAAACCGTGACAATTGGAGGAAACAGGAACAAAAGTATCTATATCCACAGTAAAACTAGTCCTATATCGACATAACCTGAAAGGCCGCTCAGCAAGGAAGAAGCCACTGCTCCAAAACTGCCATAAAAAAGCAAGACTACAGTTTGCAAATGCACATGGGGACAAAGATCATACTTTTTGGAGAAATGTCCTCTGGTCTGATGAAACAAAAATAGAACTGTTTGGCCATAATGACCATCGTTATGTTTGGAGAAAAAAGGGGGTGGCTTGCAAGCCAAAGAACACCATCCCAACTGTGAAGCATAGGGGTGGCAGCATCATGCTGTGGGGGTGCTTTGCTGCAGGAGGGACTGGTGCACTTCACAAAATAGATGACATCATGAGGAAGGAAAATTATGTGGATATATTGAAGCAGCATCTCAAGACATCAGTCAGGAAGTTACATTTTGGTCACAAATGGGTCTTCCAAATGGACAATGACCCCAAGCATACTTCCAAAGTTGTGGCAAAATGGCTTAAGGACAACAAAGTCAAGCTATTGGAGTGGCCATCACGAAGCCCTGACCTCAATCCTATAGAAAATCTGTGGGCAGAACTGAAAAAGTGTGTGCGAGCAAGGAGGCCTACAAACCTGACTCAGTTACACCAGCTCTGTCAGGAGGAATGGGCCAAAATTCAGCCAACTTATTGTGGGAAGCTTGTGTAAGGTTACCCAAAACGTTTGACCCAAGTTAAATAATTTACAGGCAATGCTACCAACTGCTAATTGAGTGTATGTAAACTTCTGACTCACTGGGAATGTGATGAAAGAAATAAAAGCTGAAATAAATAATTCTCTCTACTATTATTCTGACATTTCACATTCTTAAAATAAAGTGGTGATCCTAACTGACCTAAGACAGGGAAGTTTTACTAGGAATAAATGTCAGGAATTGTGAAATGTATTCGGCTAAGGTGTATGTAAATGTCAGACTTCAACTGTAAGTTGATTATCATTTTTAAGGGTGAATGCACAAGGTCTCATATCTTGTCCAACAGCGAACCTTCATCGTGCATTTTTATAACCAACATCAGTCTGTAGCTCCAATGAGATGACTGAGGTTTCAACACCTTCATCATCTAATGAGACCACAGGTCACCACCACGGGTCAACATCACAGACGTGGTCAGCCCCAAACAGTTTGGCTGGTAGTTTTGTTCATTTACCTTCTTGCATTATCAGGCTAAAAGTTCAAAACATCTATTATTTACACCAATGAGTCACTGAAATGTGTTCTCTTGTTTTGAGGAATTCAAGTATCAGTGATGGTCTACCTATGTCTACCTATGCATGCTGCTTTATCTACCTCATTACTGATTTTCAAAATAACCCAAATTCGTCAAAAACAGTTGTACATTAGAATGGACTAATGTATTACAATAGGTTCTTGATTAATATAAATGGGTGGGGGAGGGGGAGGGGCTGGGGGGGGGGGCTCAATCAATGAAGTCTCACTGTTGTATAATTCATGCCATGCATATTCAATTGCATTAGGCCATGTAGAGAAAAGGGCGCAATTATTTTCATTATATTGTGAAGGGAAGCCATTCATCTCCAGGGAAGGGCTTTATTATCTCAAAGTTTTGAAGGGGCCCCCTGTGTTTGCATAAGGTTATGCACATCCAGCCACCTCCGCACAGCTACACCAAACTGACAACTCAAAAGCGTAATAAAAGGCAAGTGCAGAAAAATTATGGAGGAAGGGAGAATTTACTTTTATTTTATTCAAGTGATTCACGTCACTGACTTTAATCAAAACACACTTTTTCTCAATAATTGAAAATAGAATTGAGGAAAGAACCATAGTGTCACAAGCTGATGTGGATGTGGTGTTGGTGTCAGGCGCAGGACACAGAAACTTAGTCAAACCGACTTTACTTGTCAAACACGACAATACAAAATAACGGGCCTCAAAACAACGGAGGCGAGCGATTACGCATACAGTGCGTCAATACACTAAATACAAGAGAGCAATAACAAATCACCAACGGACAGGCGGACAACAACACACAACTGCAAACAAAACCAAAGGAAACTTATAGGTGACATAATCAATACATAAGACGAAACAGGTGCACCAACAAGACAAAACCAAACAAACATAGAGAACATCAAGCGGTAGCAGCTAGTACTCCGGGGACGACGAACGCCGAAGCCTGCCCGAACAAGGAGGAGGAGCAGTCTCGGCGGAATTCGTGACAGTACCCCCCCCCCTTGACGCGCGGCTCCAGCCGTGCGCTGACCCCGGCCTCGGGAGGGATGGATCTAAAACGTCCCTCCTAGGCACCCAGCACCGTTCCTCCGGACCGTACCCCTCCCACTCCACGAGATATTGTAGACCCCCCATCCGACGTCTCGAATCCATGATGGACCGGACTGAGTACGCCGGAGCCCCCTCGATGTCCAGTGGGGGCGGGGGAGTCTCTCTTATCTCACTTTCCTGGAGTGGACCAGCTACCACTGGCCTGAGGAGAGACACATGGAACGAGGGGTTAATGTGATAATCATTAGGCAGTTGTAACTTGTAGCATACCTCGTTCAGTCTCCTCAGGACTTTAAATGGCCCCACAAACCGCCGACCCAGCTTCCGGCAGGGCAGGCGAAGGGGCAGGTTTCGAGTCGAGAGCCAGACTCGATCTCCAGGTGCGTATACTGGACCCTCACTGCGGTGGAGATCGGCGCTCGCCTTCTGCCGACGGATGGCCCGCTGCAGATGGACGTGTGCAGCGTTCCACGTCTCCTCCGAGCGCCGAAACCACTCATCCACCGCAGGAGCCTGGATCTGGCTCTGATGCCATGGTGCCAGAACCGGATGATACCCTAACACACACTGGAAAGGGGTCAGGTTAGTAGAGGAGTGGCGAAGAGAGTTCTGAGCCATCTCTGCCCAGGGGATATACCCCGACCACTCCTCCTGCCGGCCCTGGCAATATGATCTCAGAAACCTACCCACATCCTGGTTCACTCTCTCCACCTGCCCATTACTCTCAGGGTGGAACCCCGAGGTAAGGCTAACCGAGACCCCCAAACGTTCCATGAACGCCCTCCAGACTCTAGAGGTGAATTGGGGACCCCGATCAGACACTATATCCTGGGGAACCCTGTAGTGCCGGAAGACGTGGGTAAACAAAGCCTCAGCAGTCTGTAGGGCAGTAGGGAGACCCGGCATTGGGATGAGACGACAGGCCTTAGAGAACCGATCCACAACGACCATAATAGTGGTATTCCCCTGAGAGGGGGGAAGGTCCGTTACAAAGTCCACCGAGAGGTGAGACCACGGCCGTTGTGGAACGGGCAGGGGTTGTAACTTCCCCCTGGGCAGGTGTCTAGGCGCCTTACACTGTGCGCACACCGAGCAGGAGGAGACATAAACCCTCACGTCCCTAGCCAATGTTGGCCACCAGTACTTAACACTAAGGCAGTGCACTGTCCGGCCAATACCTGGATGTCCAGAGGAGGGTGACGTATGAGCCCAATAAATTAGACGATCGCGGACCTCGAGCGGCACGTACATCCGACCCAATGGACACTCTGGGGGAGTAGGGTCGGTGCGTAACGTCCGCTCAATTTCCGCATCGACCTCCCATACCACCGGTGCCACCAGACAAGACTCCGGCAGTATGGGAGTGGACTCAATGGACCTCTCCTCTGTGTCATACCGCCTGGACAGGGCGTCTGCCTTACCGTTCTGGGACCCTGGGATGTAGGTTATCTTAAACACGAACCGGGTCAGAAACATGTTCCACCTAGCCTGACGAGGGTTCAATCTCCTAGCTGCCCGGATGTACTCCAGGTTATGGTGATCAGTCAGAATGAGAAAAAGGTGTTGAGCCCCCTCAAGCCAATGCCTCCACACCTTTAGAGCTTGAACCACGGCTAACAGCTCCCTGTCCCCTACGTCATAATTCCATTCCGCCGGGCTGAGCTTCTTAGAATAAAAAGCGCAGGGACGGAGCTTAGGAGGCGTGCCTGAGCGTTGCGACAGCACTGCCCCAATACCGGCCTCTGACGCGTCCACCTCTACCTGGAACGGTAAAGCGGGGTCCGGATGCGCCAGCACCGGAGCCGAAGTGAACAGGTCCTTCAGTTTACCAAACGCCCTGTCCGCTTCGGCCGACCACTGCAAACGCACCGGGCCCCCCTTCAACAGGGATGTGATGGGAGCTGCTACCTGTCCAAAACCCCGGATAAACCTCCGGTAGTAATTAGCAAAACCCAAAAACCGCTGCACCTCTTTAACGGTGGTTGGAGTCTGCCAATTACGCACGGCTGACACACGGTCAACCTCCATCTTCAGCCATGACGCGGACAACCGATGACCCAAGAAGGAGATAGACTCCTGGAAAAACAGACATTTCTCTGCCTTGACATACAAGTCATGCTCCAACAGCCTACCCAACACTCGGCGCACCAGGGCTACATGCTCGGCTCGTGTAGAAGAGTACACTAGGATGTCGTCAATGTACACTACCACACCCTGCCCATGCAGGTCCCGGAAGATCTCGTCCACAAAGGATTGGAAGACCGAAGGAGCATTCATTAACCCGTATGGCATGAGGAGATACTCATAATGACCCGAGGTGGTACTAAATGCTGTCTTCCATTCATCTCCCTCCCTAATGCGCACCAAGTTGTAGGCGCTCCTGAGATCCAGTTTTGTGAAGAAACACGCTACGTGCAATGATTCAGTCATACTCGCCATCAGAGGAAGAGGGTAACTGTATTTAACAGTGCTCTGATTGAGACTACGGTAATCAATACACAGGCGCAACCCTCCATCCTTCTTCTTCACAAAAAAGAAACTCGAGGACGCAGGGGAAGTGGAGGACCGTATGTATCCTTGTCTCAGGGACTCAGCTATGTATGTCTCCATAGCCGGCGTCTCCTCTTGAGACAGAGGATACACATGGCTCCGCGGGAGTGCCGCACCTGTCTGGAGGTTTATCGCACAATCTCCCTGTCTATGAGGTGGCAATCGCGTCGCCCTCGTCTTGCTGAACACGAGTGCCAAATCCTCATACTCGGGGGGAATGTGCATTGCAGGCACTTGGTTCGGACTCTCCACCGTGGTCGCCCCAACGGAAACACCTAAACATCGCCCAACACACTGGTCAGACCATTCCTTGAGAGCCCTCTGTTGCCACGAAATGGTGGGGTCATGGGTGATTAACCAAGGAAGCCCCAGCACCATGGGATACGCAGGAGAGTCAATCAGGTACAACTGAATGATCTCCTCATGACCCCCCTGCGTCTTCATCTTTAGTGGCGCTGTGACCTCCCTAATCAACCCAGATCCCAACGGGCGGCTATCTAGGGCATGGACAGGGAAGGGTGCATCAACGGGCAGGAGGGGAATCCCTAACTTAGTGCAAAATTTCCGATCAATAAAATTCCCAGCTGCGCCTGAATCGACTAGCGCCTTATGCTGGGAATGAGATGCAACCTGAGGAAATACCACAGGTATACACAAGTGAACAACAGAGAGCTCTGGGTGAGTGGGGCGCCTACTCACCTGAAATGACTCCCCCAGTGCGCGACCTGTTGCCCCGATTCCCTGGAGACCCTCCCCAGCACCTAGCCGCAGTGTGTCCTCCACGGCCACAGTTGGTGCAGGGGACGGCCCCCCCTCGGGTTCTCTCTCCTTCTCTCTCTAGCGCCAGCACCCCGAGCTCCTAGGGCTCGGCTCGGAGGTGCTGGGGGGATGGAATGGACGGCCCCAACTCGGGACGTCCGCGGGTGGCCAGCAGGGTATCCAGACGGATGAACATGTCCACCAGCTGGTCGAAGGACAGATTGGTGTCCCTGCAGGCCAGCTCTCGACGAACGTCCTCACGCAGGCTACACCGATAGTGGTTGATGAGGGCCCTCTCATTCCACCCCGCATCCGCCGCTAGAGTCCGGAAATCCAGGGCGAACTCCTGTGCGCTCCTCTTCCCCTGTCGGAGGTGGAACAGACGCTCCCCCGCCGCTTTACCCTCAGGAGGGTGATCGAAAACAGCCCTGAAGCGGCGGGAGAACTCCGCGTAGCTGATGATGGCGGCATCTATTCCCCTCCATTCGGCGTTGGCCCACTCCAACGCCTTGCCGGAGAGACAGGAGATGAGGGCAGAAACGCTCTCGTATCCCGAGGGCGCCGGGTGTATGGTGGCCAGGTAGAGTTCCACCTGAAGGAGGAACCCCTGACACCCGGCTGCGGTGCCATCATACGCCCTCGGGAGCGAGAGCCGAATCCCACTGGATTCCGGAGCTGGTCTGGTGGGGCTGGCAGATGGTGGTGGTAATGTAGGAGGAGGTGTGGGCACGCCTCCCCTTTCCCATCGGCGCAGGGTGTTCATCACCTCCTGCATGGCGGAGCCGAGTTGCTGGATCCTGGCGTCCTGGCAGCTGACCCGATCCTCCAGCGACTCGGTCGCCGCCACTGCTCCTGCTGACTCCATAGTATGGTGTGTTGTTCTGTCACAAGCTGATTTGGATGTGGTGTTGGAGTCAGGCGCAGGACACAGAAGCTTAGTCAAACCGACTTTACTTGTCAAACACGACAATACAAAATAACGGGCCTCAAAACAATGGAGGCGAGCGATTACGCATACAGTGCGTCAACACACTAAATACAAGAGAGCAATAACAAATCACCAACGGACAGGCGGACAACAACACACAACTGCAAACAAAACCAAAGGAAACTTATAGGTGACATAATCAATACATAAGACGAAACAGGTGCACCAACAAGACAAAACCAAACAAACATAGAGAACATCAAGCGGTAGCAGCTAGTACTCCGGGGACGACGAACGCCGAAGCCTGCCCGAACAAGGAGGAGGAGCAGTCTCGGCGGAATTCGTGACACATAGATTGTGTTGTTTAAGGTTGACTGGTTTTCTTTACCCTGACATCCCATACAAAACATTAGGAGCACCTTCCTAATATTGAGTTGCAACCCCCCCATTTGCCCTCAGAACAGCCTCAGTTCATCGGGGCATGGACTCTACAAGGTGTCAAAAGTGTTCCACAGGGATGCTGGCCCATGTTGACTCCAATGCTTCCCAAAGTTGTGTCAAGTTGGCAGGATGTCCTTTAGGTGGTGGACCATACTTGATACACACGGGAAACTGTTGAGTGTGAAAACCCCAGCAGCGTTGCAGTTCTTTACACAAACCGGTGCGCCTGGCACCTACTACCATACCCCATTCAAAGGCACTTAAATATTTTTTCTTGCCCATTCACCCTCTGAATGGCACACATACACAATCCACGTTTCAATTGTCTCAAGGGTTAAAAATCCTTCCTTAACCTGTCCCCTCCCCTTCATCTAAACCGATCTGAAGTGGATTTAACAAGTTACATCAATAAGAGATCATAGCTTTCACCTGGATTCACCTGGTCCGTCTGTGTCATGGAAAGAGCAGGTGTCCTTAATGTTTTGGACACTCAGTGTATATACTGTATATAGACCGAGAGAGAGAGTAACAACACCAACAAAAGCCAGTATCGAACTTGTTATCAGCATGTACACTTAATTTAGTGTAACAGAGAGATGGATTATGGTAGAAAACACTTTATGGTATGTGTGTTTTTTTAGAGGGAGGGGATATATATCACAAGCAATGTCAAAAGCAATCTTCATAGATATGAAACATTACAGACACATGGCACTTCCTTTGGAAACTTCCCATGAACTCTAGAAGTCGCAAAGGCAGTACAATCTACCTCTTTATACATACCACCTCATACAGTACACTGCTCTTAAAACATACCAGCCATTCCTTACTTTAAAGTCACTTACAGTGGAGAAAGGAAAAAAAGACACTGAAAAAGGTAATGAACTCAAACACATTAACTTATCATTTATGTTGCTCACTGGAATCATATGTTAGCATCATTTTCGACTGTGGAGGATCTTGGATTCAGTCAGGTGGAACTTCCTGTAATTAGATCATTGAGAGAAATTATGGACAAGCACAGCAGGCGGCCAGGCAGTCACAGCCAATTTAACCAGGATTTAACCAGCACCTAGGCTGCATTCTCCGGGTTCCTCCTCCTCACTATCCTACACCACTCCCTTACTCTCTATTCTGTACTTTTCATTTCTGCACTTTGACTATGACTCCTTATCTCTGATGAGTTTGTACTTATTCCCTATATTCCTTTCAACCTCACCTATCCAGTTGTAGAACACAAGGCAAGTCACATTCTTTCTATATGTTTTGCTACAGTATGTCTGTTCCTAAATTAGCATCAGCCTACAGTACAAACAATGTTACCCAGTGCCTCCAAATTCCTTTTGCAAAGCCTGTTTGGAGAATATGGAACTTTGGTCCTGTGGGAGGTTTAGAGAACACAGGACTGAGTGGAAGTGATGATCTGGACTGTGTAACTGTCATATGGTATGCCTCCACAGATTGTCAATGACAGATACTTCTGTTTGCCTATTGAGATTCACAGAACTGACTCATCCCAGGTTGGAGTGCCAGGGTGAGACTCATAGTAGAGTTATGTAGGTCGGCTGTGTATAATACCTCTCTAAGTAGCAGCACATGGAAAAAAAAAGTGCAATGCCAAGCTGTTGAAGATGCTGTAGCAAATTTCTGCTATGGTTCCGTGTCACAGTAATGTACCATCCATGTCATCATTTATGTGATGCATGATGATCAACTTTAGCTCCATAAGTGCAATGAAGCCTTTGGCATTTAACTGCAGTGCATTATTGCATTTCTCCAAAATATTATTTTTCATACTTTAACTAACAGCCTCGCTATCCATCACACATGGCTCCAAGGTTTAAATTATTATCACTCTATGGAAATTACCTTGCTTATTTCGTAGTTGTTTGGTTGAAAAATCCCACCCCCAACTCTGAAACTCTGTGCACATAAAGGAACAGGAAGCCATAATTTCACACAACAGTCTAGCCGAATTAGGAGCGTGAGGTAGTTAATGAGGCCTGAGTAATTGAGATCTGCCTCCTGAATGTTAAAAGGAGACACTCTGCCACAGACAATTTTGGCTAATTTCATATTTTTCCCATTTGTTATTTTTGGTCTACTGTGCACTCTTCAGGATATTGCATCAATGTTACATCATTTGACAGCATATTTTTGCTTCTGATCAGTATTGAGAATATTTTGATCGGTCATCATTATAATAAAAAAAAACAGAAGTTCATATAGAAAGGTCAGTACTATCTGGGATCCTTGGGATGTCCCTACCCTAAACCCTAATCCTAACCTTAACCATAACCCTTACCTAGCCCTAACCCTAACCCTAACTTTAACCTTAACCATTTTAGGTAGGGATGTCCCAAGGATTCCGGATAGCACAGACCCATACCGAAATGTCCAGATTTGTTCAAAGCCCATGTGAAATCTAATCAAACCGCATGAGCACTCTTTTTCACAGACCTAAAATCAGTCAGAACCTCACAACGAGAGACATGGGGAGGAGGACTTATTGGATTGCAAAGAGAAGTCAATTTCACAATATATTGTGGTAGTTTTTAATGAGCATTGAGCGGGCAGCATACGAAAGTTATTAAATTGGGACCAGAATTGAGTAGAATGGAGATCCAACTCTTTAAGAATGCTTATGGTTGAATTTCAGATTGCACTGGAGCTTTAGATATGAAGCTGATATGGATTGTTCTGTTTTATTTTAACGAAGTGTTCAGCCATGCTGACTTGATGATATTGATTGTTTTATAAAAAGTAATTTCAATGGACTGCCTGGTGGTTGAGGTTTTCTTTCTCTCTGGATACTTACACTACCGTTCAAAAGTTTGGGGTCACTTAGAATTTTCCTTGTTTTCGAAAGAAATGCCATTTTTTTGTCCATTAAAATAACATCAAATTGATCAGAAATACTGTGTAGACATTGTTAATGTTGTAAATGGCTATTGTAGCTGGAAACGGCTGATTTGTAATGGAATATCTACATAGGCGTACAGAGGCCCATTATCAGCAACCATCAGTCCTGTATTCAAATGGAACTTGTGTTTGCTAATCCAAGATTATCATTTTAAAAGGCTAATTGATCATTAGAAAACCCTTTTGCAATTATGTTAGCACAGCTGAAAACTGTTGTGCTCATTAAAGAAGCAATAAAACTGGCCTTCTTGAGACTAGTTGAGGATCCATTACAAATCAGCCGTTTCCAGCTACAATAGCCATTTACAACATTAACAATGTCTACACTGTATTTCTGTTCAATTTGATGTTATTTTAATGGACAAAAAATTGCTTTTCTTTCGAAAACAAGGACATTTCTAAGTGACCCCAAACTTTTGAATGGTAGTGAGAGATATAATATATACAGTGGGGAAAAAAAGTATTTAGTCAACCACCAATTGTGCAAGTTCTCCCACTTAAAAAGATGAGAGAGGCCTGTAATTTTCATCATAGGTACGCGTCAACTATGACAGACAAATTGAGATTTTTTTTCTCCAGAAAATCACATTGTAGGATTTTTAATGAATTTTATTTGCAAATTATGGTGGAAAATAAGTATTTGGTCACCTACAAACAAGCAAGATTTTTGGCTCTCACAGACCTGTAACTTCTTCTTTAAGAGGCTCCTCTGTCCTCCACTCGTTACCTGTATTAATGGCACCTGTTTGAACTTGTTATCAGTATAAAAGACACCTGTCCACAACCTCAAACAGTCACACTCCAAACTCCACTATGGCCAAGACCAAAGAGCTGTCAAAGGACACCAGAAACAAAATTGTAGACCTGCACCAGGCTGGGAAGACTGAATCTGCAATAGGTAAGCAGCTTGGTTTGAAGAAATCAACTGTGGGAGCAATTATTAGGAAATGGAAGACATACAAGACCACTGATAATCTCCCTCGATCTGGGGCTCCACGCAAGATCTCACCCCATGGGGTCAAAATGATCACAAGAACGGTGAGCAAAAATCCCAGAACCACACGGGGGGACCTAGTGAATGACCTGCAGAGAGCTGGGACCAAAGTAACAAAGCCTACCATCAGTAACACACTACGCCGCCAGGGACTCAAATCCTGCAGTGCCAGACGTGTCCCCCTGCTTAAGCCACTACATGTCCAGGCCCGTCTTAAGTTTGCTAGAGTGCATTTGGATGATCCAGAAGAGGATTGGGAGAATGTCATATGGTCAGAAGAAACCAAAATAGAACTTTTTGGTAAAAACTCAACTCGTCGTGTTTGGAGGACAAAGAATGCTGAGTTGCATCCAAAGAACACCATACCTACTGTGAAGCATGGGGGTGGAAACATCATGCTTTGGGGCTGTTTTTCTGCAAAGGGACCAGGAAGACTGATCCGTGTAAAGGAAAGAATGAATGGGGCCACGTATCGTGAGATTTTGAGTGAAAACCTCCTTCCATCAGCAAGGGCATTGAAGAAGAAACGTGGCTGGGTCTTTCAGCATGACAATGATCCCAAACACACCGCCCGGGAAGGAGTGGCTTCGTAAGAAGCATTTCAAGGTCCTGGAGTGGCCTAGCCAGTCTCCAGATCTCAACCCCATAGAAAATCTTTGGAGGGAGTTGAAAGTCCGTGTTGCCCAGCGACAGCCCCAAAACATCACTGCTCTAGAGGAGATCTGCATGGAGGAATGGGCCAAAATACCAGCAACAGTGTGTGAAAACCTTGTGAAGACTTACAGAAAACATTTGACCTGTTTCATTGCCAACAAAGGGTATATAACAAAGTATTGAGAAACTTTTGTTATTGACCAAATACTTATTTTCCACCATAATTTGCAAATAAAATCATTGAAAATCCTACAATGTGATTTTCTGGGAAAAAAATTCTCATTTTGTCTGTCATAGTTGGTGTGTACCTATGATGAAAATTATAGGCCTCTCTCATCTTTTTAAGTGGGAGAACTTGCACAATTGGTGGCTGACTAAATACTTTTTTCCCCCACTGTATATATAAATAATCAAATAATATTAAAAAAATTATAATCAAATAATATTTTAAAAAAAATAATAGAATGACAAAGCTGTAAAACATTATCATAAATATAGACCATGAACTTAGTGAATACCATTGGTGTTTAATATGAGGGTTTCAGGGGCGGCAGGTAGCCTAGTGGTTTAGAGCGTTGTGCCAGTAACCGAAAGGTAGCTGCTTTGAATCCTAGGGGAAGGCACTTAACTCTAATTGTTCCTGTAAATCGCTCTAAATAATTGTCTGCGAAATGATTTAAAAAATAATAATATGAAATATCCTTTATATATTTTTTTACATACTTTTATTTATTTTACTATGTCAATATATCTTTGTTGTAAATGTTTTGGCTCCAAACTGGTGGCAGTTGTGAATAATGTCAATAGTTGGAAGTGTTGCAGAGAAAATAATGCTATTGTTGATTAGATGCCTTTTTTGTTAATAAGACAATATGGACACAGATATAAAACAAATGATGAATACATAATTTTAGTTATTTAGGAAATTTACCAAAGGTACTATATATTGCCATAGATTACCTGTTTAGTACCAAAATTATTGAACATTACAGTAACTTTGGTAACTTACCAGTAGTTTTGCAACCCTAGTCAGGGCACACAATGCCACTCTGTAAGGAAGGCCGTTTGGGTCTTTGCGTGTCAACAAAGATACTTGTCAAATAACTCTATTTGAGGCGGAAAATAACTTTTTGACCAATCAAGACCTGAATATGACTGCATGTCACATAATAATTTAACACTTTCATACATTTTTTACATAGGTATTACACATTGATTACACTATCACTCGTATTTCATATGTCACTGCGATTCACCGATACGTATGCTATGATGCTGGTAAAGTTTTGTCTTGCGCACAAGCCTCACGAGGAAGACGCACACTTCCCCAAGCTCTGGGACAGTGCTGGTCAGGTGAGAAGCTAACTAGCTGATTGATGCAAATAGTGTTATCAATCAATCAAATTTAAGAAGCAAAGTGTCACTTTTCACATCATCATGATGATGCAAAATGCATCATATGATGCAAAATGCATCATCATGATGACGTGGCAAGTGACACATTGCTTCTTGAAAGTCCAATATCTTGAAAACTTGACTGCTGACATGTAAAACATTTTGGGACCGTATCAACAGTCGACTAATGAAAAAATACCAAATGTTTTTGAGTGCATTTTTCCTTTAAGGGACACATTCACCAAAACAAGCGATACACAGCAATGTTGTGGGAACATATAAGCAGTGCCTGACATTGCATTTTGATTTTCAGGCAGACTGCATTTTAACATCTACACTGTAAGCCAGGTCCTGCATGAAGAGTTGACTGTGTACATTTTTCATATAGCTTATGCTGTGATTGGCCCAAAATAGTGTGGGGTAACAAAATTATCCCCAAGTCCCCAAAGCCTGAAAACTTGTCCATAACAAAACGTCCACTCTAGCCCAATCGTTGTGTGCAGTGCTGTGCCAAGCAGGGGCATTTCACATTTCTTCTACCTTGGCCTTAAGATTTACACGACAGATGACTGTGACCTCACTAGGGTGAAGGACCCACAACACTGCCAGAACTTCTTGATGATTACAGTTTATGATGCACAGAGGGCATATAAGTACAGTAACTTATAGCCCATAGGTGAGCCTGACTCATCAATAGGTATTGGAGGCTATACAGTAATGGTAGAAGAATAGCAGAAGAATGAATGAACATCTGATTTATCTGCTGTGATTTGTTGAGCTGGACAAGCATGATGCCCATTAACTTCAAGTAGAATTTATGAAGCGCAGTACTCGCTGCATCTATTGCCAAAGAGCACGCAGTTATACCCGCTAGTGGAATTTAATATTTTGTGTGGGGAGATTTTCTCAGTGAGATTAATTGAATGCTAACTTTCTGTTTTGGGCTGTTTTCACATGTTGTACATTTATTTTTGCTGCCATTGCAAAACTCAGCTGATCTGTATGTTGTCTGGCACAGTAAGTGTTGCACTGAAAGTTCAGTGAGTTGATGAGCCGAGATGAACGCTTTAAGTGTTTTTGGACCATCAAAAAGCAGGATGGAATAGTCTTATGAAATATGCTGTACTCTATGCAGTTTTATTTTAGGATGGAATTATCATTTGAAAGGGTTTAAGTCCTTTCAGATGACTCATTGTTAACCCCAATGATTATCGTGTACAGTAGCATGAAGTCAAATCAAGGGCTTGAGCAACTTTTCTAAAGACGTTTTTGCTCATGAGTTTCTTTCCCATCCTAATCTAGTTATCGCTGCTTAGGGTCGATTGATACAGGAAGTTAAGGCTGAATTATTTATTTTATGCTATGAATAGACAATAACACTGCCATTGAAAAAGACAGCAGCAAACTATTTTAACTTGCTAAGTAGTCTTCTCGCCATCTCTCTCTGTCTCATCGTCTCTGTCTCACTCTCTACCTCGCCCCCTCTCTCTGTTTTTCTCTTCATCACTTTCCCTTTTCCTTTGATATTACCAAAGAGACTGAATATAGGGTTCAAACATCTCTGATATTACTGTAGTGATTCGGCCAGGGTGCTGTCTGCTGGAGGAAAGAAGAGCTGGCTTTGTAAAGTAGCATTGATCAGATGTGACTGACCAGTGATTGCTTTGATCAGGCCTCTGATCCAGCTGCAGGCTATGCCCAGTTCAATCTGTCCCCTCATTGTATCACATTCTTTATTTGTTTATCATACGTAGCAGGATTTATCATTTGGGGAGGGTTTTCAGTTTACATTCCCCCACTGCTGTTTGTCTGGGCTTTTAATAGCACAAAGAACAACCTTAGTGTCATCCTGTCACTCTTCCTGACTGTATGGCCGTTATAAATATCAGGTTCCATCTGAGGGATGAGCAATGAGTCTGAATACTATTGAGTGTGAAGTACAGGGAGGGTAAGGTCACCTTCATTATGCTGCCCTCAGCAGACACACACATTATTTAATCTGCCTAGCTAGGTGATAGGACGATAAAACATATGGATTCTTGAGTCGACTCTACCTTATGCTGTTGATATTGTGCAGCTGTAGTAGTGAATTGGGTGAAGCTTGATACATATCTAATCTATGTTGTGCTTCCAGTATTTCCAAGGGGGAAGCACAAAATATATAGTCCTAATTATGAATTTAGAGATTTGATGATCACCTAGCTGATGCTGTGTCAGCAGGAAGTGATGTCTCCGAGCAGTCAAAACAAGCATCATATTTCTCAAGTGGACAAGAATCAACTATGCTCATAATGCTATGAAAAAATGCTTGTTTTACCTAGCCATTTCCATCATTTAGGGTGTGTATCGGACAGCCCTGATAGAATAGGAGATTGGGTATGGGAGATGGAAATTTGAAACATGGAATATGACTGGTAAATGGGAAGAAATGTCCATGGTAACTTTGAAATGGAAAACCACTTGAATCTAGGCCTAACATTTCCTTCCACCAACCATTATTGTGGACATTGCGGACCCTTGGAAATGGTGTCGATTGGCGTTGATTGTGGACATTACATATTTTTTTTTATGACTGAAGTACAGTGCATTCGGAAAGTATTCAGACCCCTTGACTTTTTCCACATTTTGTTACGTTACAGTCTTATTCTAAAATGTATTAAATTGTTTTTTCCCCCTCATCAATCTAAACACAATACCCCATAATGACAAAGCAAAAATGTTTGCAAATGTATTTAAAGAAAAAACTGAAATATCACATTTACATACATTTTCAGACCCTTTGCTCAGTACTTTGTTGCAGCACCTTTGGCAGCAATTACAGCCTCGAGTCTTCTTGGGTATGACACTACAAACTTGGCACACCTGGATTTGGGGAGTTTCTCCCATTCTTCTCTGCAGATCCTCTCAAGCTTGTCAGGTTGGATGGGGAGCGTCGCTGCACAGCAATATTCAGGTCTCTCCAGAGATGTTTGATCGGGTTAAAGTCCGGGCTCTGGCTGATCCACTCAAGGACATTCAGAGACTTGTCCCGAAGCCACTCCTGCGTTGTCTTGGCTGTGTGCTTAGGGTCGTTGTCCTGGTGGAAGGTGAACCTTCGCCCCAATCTGAAGTCCTGAACGCTCTGGAGCAGGTTTTCATCAAGGATCTCTCTGTACTTTGCACCGTTCATCTTTGCCTGGATCCTGACTAGTCTTCCAGTCCCTGCCGCTGAAAAACATCCAACAGCATGATGCTGCCACCACCATGCTTCACCGTAGGGATGGTGCCAGGTTTTCTCCAGACGTGATGCTTGGCATTCAGGCCAAAGAGTTCAATCTTGGTTTCATCAGATCAGAGAATCTTGTTTCTCATGGTCTGAGAGTCCTTTAGGTGCCTTTTGGCAAACTCCAAGCAGGCTGTCATGTGCTTTTTACTGAGGAGTGGCTTCCGTCTGGCCACTCTACCATAAAGGCCTGATTTGTGGCGTGCTGCAGAGATGGTTCTCCCATCTCCACAGAGGAACTCTGGAGCTTTGTCAGAGTAACCATTGGGTTCTTGGTCACCTCCCTGAACAAAGCCCTTCTCCCACGATTGCTCAGTTTGGCCGGGCGGCTCTGACACGCATTGTCAACTGTGGAACCTTATATAGACAGGTGTGTAGATAGATATAGACAAATCATGTCCAATCAATTGAATTTACCTCAAGTGGACTCCAAGTTGCAGAAACATCTCAAGGATGTTCAATGGAAACAGGGTGCACCTGAGCTCAATTTCGAGTCTCATAGCAAAGGGTCTGAATATTTTTGTAAATAAGGTAATTATTTTGTTATTGTTTTAATTATTAGCAAAAAAATCTAAAAACATGTTTTTGCTTTGTCATTATGGGGTATTGTGTGTGGATTCATGAGAAAAAATAAATATTTCATCAATTTTTGAATAAGGCTGTAACGTAACTGTCACGATTGTTTACGTACGAGACGGACCAAGGCGCAGCGTGATAAGCGTACATATTTATTTAACGTACTTAACACACGACAAAACAACAAACAAACGATACGTGAATTCCTAGGTAGACTAAATAACATACCTATCCGGAACAAGATCCCACACCGACTGGTGCCAAACAGGCTGCCTAAGTATGGTCCCCAATCAGAGACAATGAGCTACAGCTGCCTCTGATTGGGAACCACCCTGGCCAACAGATCTAAACGATCTAGAACCTAAACATAGAAAATATAACCTAGAAACTACACACCCTGGCTCAACTTTAAAGAGTCCCCAGAGCCAGGGCGTGACAGTAACAAAATGTGGAAAAAGGGAAGGGGTCTGAATACTTTCTGAATGCACTGTATTTATAGTCTTATCTCTCAAGGGATTCATCGGCTATTCCATCTAGTCCCTCCCAGGAAATTAAAAGAGAAAGTTGGAAAAAATGATTTAGAGAATCACATGTCCAATGTTTGCTCGGTTTTCACTCACTAGTCTCAGCACTGGCTTGTTTATTTGACAGATCGATACAGACTGCTGTTTTTACAGAGGACGCTGTCATGGTTGACAGGACCTTTCCAAATGACCTGCCCCTCATCCACTAATGGACTTTAGAGGAGCCACAGGTTCCTCCCATTTCATTCTGGGGACAGGTGCAATGGAAGTGAAATGTCAAGGTTTGATTTTGACATAATGTGAAGGAACTTGAGACTTGTGTCAACCCAGACAGCTCTGTAAGCGCTTTACTCAGAAAACTCAGACATCTCTTGTCTACGTTCAACTCCAGTGAACAGAGAACAAAAACAAGTGTCTCACCTGCCTAGTGTAAAAAATTGTGGAGAGGTTGTGACAAGTTGACAACCTGTTGTTGTGAGGTCTTAAATTAATTGTCCTTTTCCAAACTTAGCGAGATGATGAATGTGATATGCACTGTCAAACTTGCTTCCACACCATTGTCAACCTTGGTGTGGTCATATTCATAGGTAGACTCACAGTTAAATAACATTTACTCTCATTGAGAGTGGCAGTCACAACAAATCATAGCTACAGTGAGGGAAAAAAGTATTTGATCCCCTGCTGATTTTGTGCATTTGCCCACTGACAAAGAAATGATCGGTCTATAATTTTAATGGTAGGTTTATTTGAACAGTGAGAGACAGAATAACAACAACAAAATCCAGAAAAACGCATGTCAAAAATGTTATAAATTGATTTGCATTTTAATGAGGGAAATAAGTATTTGACCCCCTCTCAATCAGAAAGATTTCTGGCTCCCAGGTGTCTTTTATACAGGTAACGAGCTGAGATTAGGAGCACACTCTTAAAGGGAGTGCTCCTAATCTCAGCTTGTTACCTGTATAAAAGACACCTGTCCACAGAAGCAATCAATCAATCAGATTCCAAATTCTCCACCATGGCCAAGACCAAAGAGCTCTCCAGGGATGTCAGGGACAAGATTGTAGACCTACACAAGGCTGGAATGGGCTACAAGACAATCGCCAATCAGCTTAGTGAGAAGGTGACAACAGTTGGTGCGATTATTTGCAAATGGAAGAAACACAAAAGAACTGTCAATCTCCCTCGGCCTGGGGCTCCATGCAAGATCTCACCTCGTGGAGTTGCAATGATCATGAGAACGGTGAGGAATCAGCCCAGAACTACACGGGAGGATCTTGTCAATGATCTCAAGGCAGCTGGGACCATAGTCACCAAGAAAACAATTTGTAACACACTACGCCATGAAGGACTGAAATCCTGCAGCGCCCGCAAGGTCCCCCTGCTCAAGAAAGCACATATACAGGGCTGTCTGAAGTTTGCCAATGAACATCTGAATGATTCAGAGGAGAACTGGGTGAAAGTGTTGTGGTCAGATGAGACCAAAATCGAGCTCTTTGGCATCAACTCAACTCGCCGTGTTTGGAGGAGGAGGAATGCTGCCTATGACCCCAAGAACACCATCCCCACCGTCAAACATGGAGGTGGAAACATTATGCTTTGGGGGTGTTTTTCTGCTAAGGGGACAGGACAACTTCACCGCATCAAAGGGACGATGGACGGGGCCATGTACCGTCAAATCTTGGGTGAAAACCTCCTTCCCTCAGCCAGGGCATTGAAAATGGGTCGTGGATGGATATAACAGCATGACAATGACCCAAAACACACGGCCAAGGCAACAAAGGAGTGGCTCAAGAAGAAGCACATTAAGGTCCTGGAGTGGCCTAGCCAGTCTCCAGACCTTAATCCCATAGAAAATCTGTGGAGGGAGCTGAAGGTTCGAGTTGCCAAACGTCAGCCTCAAAACCTTAATGACTTGGAGAAGAACTGCAAAGAGGAGTTGAACAGAATCCCTCATGAGATGTGTGTAAACCTGGTGGCCAACTACAAGAAACGTCTGACCTCTGTGATTGCCAACAAGGGTTTTACCACCAAGTACTAAGTCATGTTTTGCAGTGGGTTCAAATACTTATTTCCCTCATTAGAATGCAAATCAATTTATAACATTTTTGACATGCGTTTTTCTGTATTTTTTTGTTGTTATTCTGTCTCTCACTGTTCAAATAAACCTACCGTTAAAATTATAGACTGATCATGTCTTTGTCAGTGGGCAAACGTACTAAATCAGCAGGGGATCAAATACTTTTTTCCCTCACTGTAGTAATGATAATGTGCTACTTATAAATTCAAAAATGTTGAATTAGTGTTGAATTATGGAAAATATACAACCTCATTACTGAAGCAATCTCAGGAACAATCTCAGGAACAAGTTTGCACAAAAAAATAAATAAAGTGAATTGAACTGCCGTCTAAGAAAAGGTACTCCGTGTTCAGGAAGGAACTAATTATGTTTTCCCATGTATTCAGTTTCTCTGAAAGACAGCTTATCCTTGCTTCGTCCTCCGTGAATCAGATGGGTTACTTTAATGTCTTGGTGGTATTGATCAGATCTCTACAGAAATGGTTTCTCTCCGCCCCAGCTGTTTGGTCCAAAGCAGGGCAAACGAACTGACTTGTCTCGACTCAGATGTTTTAATTTTTTCAATCTGTGCACTTTAGGATAAACCTCAGGAGAGAAGTAGAATTTTTGACAAAATGTGACTTTTGAAAGCAGGATTTTAAGCAACAGTGTGTGGGCGGTGATGATAGAAAAATAACATCAAAACACATTAATGTGTCAGTGCACTCAAAAAAGTGATTTTCCTGTTTTTTTTGTAAATTATCTTTCCACACTATGAGGTTGTAATAACACTCTGAAATTGTGAAAATGATATAATGCCCTTTTAGCGTAAGAGCTTTTTGAAATAAAACGCCTGGAGTTTTAGCCTGTTCAGGTGGGATGGAGTTTTGGGCCCACAGCATTACATCACAATCTGATCTGATTATTCTGACCAATGACCAGTCATCTTTTATTTGCATATGTATCCTCCTACAAATGCCTCAGCTGGCATGGTAGGCTCTAGAGTCTAGACGATCCTATCAGCCAATCAGGGCTGTGTATGTAAATATATTTAAATTTGTATTAACACGCCCACACGATTAGACTGACCATTTCAATGGCAAAAGGAGGCTCAGGGTTTTAGTTGATTTTAGTTGCTGTGTTTATACTTCAGCAATTACGACCTCCATGCAAGACTTGATATGCCCTCATCATGTTCCATGTCCTCCTGTTGTGTGAGAAATTATTCATCACGTGATTCACTGAAATCTTGGAGCTTTAGACACCACTGTTGGCATTGGAACTACACCGAACAAAAATATAAACGGAATATGCAACAATTTCAAAGATTTTACTTACAGAGTTACAGTTCATATAAGGAAATCAGTCAATTGAAATAATTTAATTAGGCCCTATTTTATGGATTTCACATGACTGGAAATACAGATATGCATCTGTTGGTCACAGATACCTTTAAAAAAGGTAGAGGCGTGGATTAGAAAACCAGTCAGTATCTGGTGTGACCAGTGCGACACATCTCCTTCGCATAGAGTTGATCAGGCTGTTGATTGTGGCCTGTGGAATGTTGTCCCACTCCTCTTCAATGGCTGTGAGAAGTTGCTGGATATTGGCGGGAACTGGAACACACTGTCATACACGGCGATCCAGAGCGTCCCAAATATCCTCAATGGGTGACATGTCTGGTGAGTATGCAGGCCATGGAAGAACTGGGACATTTTCAGCTTGCAGGAATTGTGTACAGATCCTTGCAACATGGGTCTGTCTGCCATCTGCCCGGTACAGTTGAAACAGGGATTAATCCATAAAGAGCACACTTCTCCAGCATGCCAGTGGTCATCGAAAGTGAACATTTTCCCACTGAAGTCTGTTATGACGCCGAACTGCAGTCAGGTCAAGAACCTGGTGAGGACGATGAGCACGCAGATGAGCTTCCCTGAGACGATTACTGACAGTTTGTGCAGAAATTATTTGGTTGTGCAAACCCACAGTTTCATCAGCTGTCCAGGTGGCTGGTCTCAGACGATCCCGCAGGTGTAGAAGCCGGATGTGGAGGTCCCGGGCTGGCGTGGTTACACGTCGTCTGCGGTTGTGAGGCCGGTTGGACATAATGCCAAATTCTCTAAAACGACGTTGGAGGCGGCTTATCGTATAGAAATTAACATTCAATTCTCTGGCAACAGCTCTGGTGGACATAGTTTTTCATGTCCAGACGCTACTCTTGTTTTGTATTGTCCATGTTTATTGTATTATTAAATTCACCCCCTGTACTTGCTTCTCAACTCCCAGCATCTGCGTTACAGAATACTGCAAAAGCAACAGGGATTTTCTGGTGACGTCGGGTCCAAATGCCTCAGCTGGCTCGACAGGCTCCCATACCTCAGCTGGCTCGACAGGCTCCCATGCCTCAGCTCGCTCGACAGGTTCCCATGCCTCAGCTGGCTCGACAGGCTCCCATGCCTCAGCTGGCTCGACAGGCTCCCTTGCCTCAGCTGGCTCGATGCATGGCTCGACAGGCTCCCTTGCCTCAGCTGCCTCGACAGGTTCCCATGCCTCAGCTGGCTCGACTGGTTCCCATGCCTCAGCTGGCTCGACAGGTTCCCATGCCTCAGCTGGCTCGACAGGTTCCCATGCCTCAGCTGGCTCGACAGGTTCCCATGCCTCAGCTGGCACGACAGGTTCCCATGCCTCAGCTGAAGCCCCCAGGCCTCAGCAGAAGCAACCGGCCCCCGCGCCTAAGCTGGCTCGACAGTTTCCCACGCCTCAGCTGGCTCGACAGGTTCCCACGCCTCAGCTGGCTCGACAGGTTCCCATGCCTCAGCTGGCTCTACAGGTTCATATGCCTCAGCTGGCTCGACAGGTTCCCACTGGAGCCGCGCGGGAGGGTGGGGTACTGTCACATCTACTCCCGCTCCCCCTCCGGCGCTCGACGTCGCCAGTTTACGTATCATTACGCACAACTGCCACCATCGTTACGCGCACCTACGCCTCATTATGAGACTCACCTGGACTCCATCACTTCCCTGATTACCTCCCCTGTATCTGTCACTGCCTTTGGTTCATTCCCCAGGCAGTATTAGTTATATTTTTAATGTCCAGACTCTACTCTT
The DNA here is from genome assembly GCF_020615455.1 of Coregonus clupeaformis. Taxonomy (NCBI): domain Eukaryota; kingdom Metazoa; phylum Chordata; class Actinopteri; order Salmoniformes; family Salmonidae; genus Coregonus; species Coregonus clupeaformis. The sequence goes on from NC_059192.1 coordinate 60,769,518, forward strand.
GTTTTGTATTGTTCCATGTTTATTGTATTATTAAATTCACCCCCCTGTACTGGCTTCTCAACTCCCAGCGTCTGCGTTACAGATGTAAACAATTTTGTGCACAACATTTTAGAGAAATAAGCGTTTTGTGCTTATGTAACATTTCTGGGATCTTTTATTTCAGCTCATGAAACATGGGACCAACATTTTACATGTTGTGTGTAGATTAGAAGATATACAGTGTTGTTGCCGTCAGTACGTCATAATGTTGGTTACTTGGCGTGTCTGTATATACCTGTATATACCTGTATCAATTACAAAAGGAGGCTCAGGGAAATAAATTATACAAAATATATTCGTTATTTTCATGAAATAAACACACACAGAGTGAATTATTAGACATACAGTGATTTTAAAAAAAATCTACAAAATCATCACTATTAAATCTTAAACAGTGTTAAATTGATTGAAATTATTCAAGCAGCATATTATTGTTATTTTCCTAGATAACCTTATTTTCTCTGAAAATATCCCAAATAACTGGAAGCAATCTGCTGTCTTGGTCGTCTGATCAAAGATCCTGCTGGTTGAATCAATTTTGCACAACACCAATTTATTTGATTATTTTTGTTTTGAAACACTTCTGTCTGATTTGGTATGAAGATTTTCATCAAAGCTAAATCATAGGGACTTTGAGTAATTGTCTGAGTTTTTACCAAAATGCTATTGTTTGTTGCTGATTTTAGTTGCTGTGTTTATACTTCAGCAATTACGACCTCCATGCAAGACATGATATGCCCTCATAATGTTTCATTTCCTCCTGTTTGTGTGAGAAATTATTCATTACATTTAATTCACTGAAATCTTGGAGCTTTAGACACCACTGTTGACATTGGAACTAGATTAGAAAAGATACAATGAACTGTTGTTGCCATCAGTACGTCATAGTGCTGGTTCTTGGGTGTAAATGAACCCAATACAAATACTGTGGAGTAGAGCTCATCTTAAACACTCATATTTCACAGTCAGCTAGTCCACTAGGAGATTATATAAGTGTGGTCATGGATTACAAATTTGTGCGAGGCACTTTCATTCCAGGTGGAGGTCACTCTGGGACATGGGGAAGTAGAGGATGACCGTATAATGGCTTTGGTCTCCCCACCAGGGGATGTACTGTTTCTCACAGACTCTCCAGACACTTATCAGTACATAATGCATGAGATGAAGGCATTAGCCTGTAGCTATAAATGTGAAATGGGCAGAGGGACAGAGATAAAACATAGAGAAGTCATATTCAGACTCAGGCTTTTTTGTACATTTTCGCGGTACAAAATGGCTACTGTCTCGTCTCCTTGGGACTGCAGGGACTGCCAAACCGCCTGAGCACTTACAGTCTACCATGTGTATCTACTGACCTCATCATTGACTAATACACCAACCCTGAAGGCTGTTTAAATAACTTTAAGGACCACAGAGTCCTCCCTTGATCAGTTTTGACGTCTAAAAAGAGTGACTCAAGAGGGCCTCTTAAGTAGAAAATGGTGCTGTTGATAAAGAGGGAAGTAGTTCAGGGCAGACTTCCAGAGAACCTTCAACCCGAGCGAGACTGCTGGGGGCATAAAAGTCATTTATTTTTCTAGGGTTGGACACTCCAACTTTTGCGCTTTTAGATCAACTACCGTGAAAGGAAAAAAACATATTGGGTATCAGCAGTCTGGTGGGCCACTGGCTATGTGGTTGTGGTGTTGTAGCCTACAGCAATTCTGAAAATTGTTTAACCCTTATCAAAATTGTCATAGAGATGAGTGTGACATACCTGACACGGTGTTATATAAATCAGGGGTGTTAAAGTAGGTATGAATACAAGCTCCACCTGCTGGCTTCCTGGCTATAAGGTATGTTTTACGGATGGTGTGTAGAGACGCCTCCTTTTACATACAGTACCTCTGACTATATAGTACTTACTGTAAGCACTGAGAAGAAATGACAGATTTTACTCTTTGAATACAGAACATGTCTCTGGAGCCTGGTCTGCTTTGTGGTTATCCTCACAGTATTCAGTTTTTTCCCCTCATCAATCTACACACAATACCCCATAATGACAAAGCAAAAACAGGTTTTTAGAAATGTTTGATAATTTATATTTTTTTAAAACACTGAAATTACATACTGTAAGTATTCAGACCCTTTACTCAGTACTCTGCTCCGTTCATCTTTGTCTTGATGCTGACTAGTCTCCCAGTCCCTGCCACTGAAAAACATCCCCACAGCATGATGCTGCCATCACCATGCTTCACCGTAAGGATGGTGCCAGGTTTCCTCCAGATGTGACGTTTGGCATTCAGGCCAAAGAGTTCAATCTTGGTTTCATCAGACCAGAGAATCTTGTTTCTCATGGTCTGAGAGTCTTTAGGTGCCTTTTGGCAAACTCCAAGCAGGCTGTCATGTGCCTTTTACTGAGGAGTGGCTTCCGTCTGGCCACTCTACCATAAAGGCCTGATTGGTGGAGTGCTGCAGAGATGGTTGTCCTTCTGGAAGGTTTTCCTAACTCCACAGAGGAACTCTAGAGCTCTGTCAGAGTGACATCGGGTTCTTGTTCACCTCCCTGACCAAGGCCCTTCTCCCCCGATTGCTCAGTTTGGCCAGACGGCCAGCTCTAGGAAGAGTCTAGGTGGTTCCACATTTTTTTTCAATTTAAGAATGATGGAGGCCACTGTGTTCTTGGGGACCTTCAATGCTGCAGACATTTTTTGGTACCCTTCCCCAGATCTGTGCCTCGGCACAATGCTGTCTCGGAGCTCTACGGACAATTCATTCGACCTCATGGCTTGGTTTTTGCTCTGACATGCATTGTCAACTGTGGACTCCAATCAAGTTGTAGAAACTTCTCAAGGATGATGAATGGAAACAGGATGCACCTGAGCTCAATTTCAAATCTCAAAGCAAAGGGTCTGAAAACTTATGTAAATAAGGTATTTCTTTTTTTAAAAGTTTTAATATATTTGCAAAAGATTCTAAAAACCTGTTTTCGCTTCGTCATTATGGGGTATTGTGTGTAGATTGCTGAGGATTTTATTTTATTTAATCCATTTTAGAATAAGGCTGTAACGTAACAAAATGTGGAAAAAGTCAAGGGGTCTGAATACGCAGTGCCCCAGCGTCCACTGCCAGTAAAGTTGAAGAATTTTTCTCATTTTCATTGGTGCCATGCTTTGACATAAGTCAAGAGGAGTCATTACTCTCATCCTCATAATGTGCTCATAGCAGGACCGTACCTGCTCTATGCCACCACTTATACACCCAGCATGCCAAGGAACCAATCAACCCTGATTGTTCTCTATGCAAGTGATGAGAGTTGCTAAATGGAAAATGAGCTCAGGGCTTGTTTCTGATACTAACAAGAGAGACTCTCTGCTGGCTATTCCCCTATCTGTTGGGAACAGTGACAGACAGACCAAGCAACACTGGTCCTGGCAGCTTGGGCCAGGTAGCAGTCGGTAAGCATGGTTAATCTATCACTCTCCTTTTCTATTAGCATTCAAGGCCCATTAGCTTGTGAGCACCCAATGAAATATACAGTTGTAGGCTATAAAACAACTTGCTGTGCTGCTGGACTGCCAAACGATTGGACGTGTATCAATTGTACTGCTTTTGTTCGGTTTTCAACCACAGGTATGGAGAAAGGCATGAAATTGAAACAGGGATTTGGGAATAAGTCTTTACCTGGGTGGGAATCTATCCGAAATGTGCTCTCTCACCCACCTTTCTCTCTGGTTTACAATCCTGTATCAAAACATCTACATTTTACATTAAAATTTTAGTCATTTAGCAGATGCTCTTATCCAGAGCGACTTACAGGAGCAATTAGGGTTAAGTGCCTTGCTCAAGGGCACATCGACAGATTTTTCACCTAGTCGGCTCGGGGATTAGAACCAGCGACCTTTCGGTTACTGGCACAACGCTCTTAACCACTAAGCTATCTGCCGCCCCATATCTAAAGAGCAGATATTAATGTTGTACGAGGTAAACAAACAAATAAAACTCTCCAAAAGTGCAAGCAGCAGTGTTGACTATGAACATTTAATCAAAGTAAGAGAGACACAGATATTTCAAGGACACTAAGCCATCTCCGCCTGTGATTCACAGTACACAGGGATCTTGCAAGCAAAGGCACTGCCAATACATAGATGACTTTCTCCTGGGGGGGTTGTTCTATTATGAGGCCTTACTGAGTGTCCAATACATAGTCTGTGGCCAAAGAGCTCTGCTTTCATGTTATCTGACCATAGCACTGGTTCCAATGCTGTGTTTGTGCCAATGCTGTTTAGCAAACTCCAGAAATTTACATTTGTTGGATGACATAAAAATAGAGCTCTTTGGCCACGCACATCAGTGGTGGGTATGGCATCGAAATAAGGATGCATTAGCAGAAAATAACCCCTACTGTAAAATATGGTGGTGGATCTTTAATGTTATAGGGCTATTTTGTTTCCACTGGTCCTGGGGCCCTTGCTACACAGTAGCAGGTTCATCCCATTGTCTTACGTCAGACCACGTCATTCCTACATGACACACTATCTGACGAAAGACAATGGGTTCATCCTGTCCAAAAGCTCCACAGAGCGGTTCAGAAGGTCATTTTTACCTACAGCCATGATGCTTTGTAATGAGTGTAAATTACTAATTTATTATGCCTTTTTAATGAGTGTTGTTGTTGCTGTTTCCCTATTAACGTGCAGGTGTCTTATGTGTCTTACTATGTGTTTTATCATGTGTTGGTCACTCATACAGGTCCTGTTTTTGGAATTTTACTAATTTGATGATGCTGAAGTGATAAAACAATTTCCCAAATTGGGATTAATGAAGTACTACTCTCCTCTACTCTCTCTACACTTGTTAAGGTCAACGGCATCATTCATTTTACCCAGTACCAGGACATTTTAGCCAAAAACCTGGTTGCCTCTGCCAAAATCCACAAAGAAATGGTTAATTGACCACAAAATAATGGCCACCTCAGTCTCCGGACATGAACCCCATTGAAAACCTGTGAGTTTTCAATGGGGTTCATGTCCGGAGAGGGCAGTCCATAAGAGGGCAGTCCATAAGCGCAGACTAAGTATATCAAGAACCTGGAAAGATTCTGTATGGAGGCATGGCCCAAGATCCCTCCAAATGTGCTCTCCAATCTCATAAAACATTTTAGAAAATGGTTCAGTGTCGTTATTCCCGCAAGGTGGGGTATTGAAAGGTGTTGAAAACAGGGGTGGCAATAATTTTAACCCCTATCTTTTTGAGAGAAAAAATATATTATTAGTTGAACAAAATCTCTTTCTCTGAACAAATTTTTTGCATTCAATATAGCTCAGTATTTGTATAATTTATTGTATACAGTCTTTTTTGCTCATCTTTATCAAGGGTGCCAATAATGTTGGTACTATGGGACACATAGGATACACCTCGGCCAACTGCAGCTGTGTGTTTAGTTGAGAACATTTCTTTATGTTTTATTTTATAACTTCAACATTTAGTTTAGTATTCTGAGATCAAGGGGTCTATTTTAACAAACCAAACTCAAATGTAAATCTTAGCGCTGTTGGTTTGTGGGTGTGTCATAATTATCTTATCTATTTTGACAGCGGAAATGATGGGCACAACACGTGGCATTAGCGTAAACTTTCTATGAATTAATAAATTGTAGGTGTGACAAAGGCTTGACCACTCATTAGCCAAGGAAAACCTGCTTTGAAGCTTTTTATGCTTCAAGTTATGTATTTACGGTGTTTGATGTTCCATTGTCATAAACTCCAATTTGGCAGGAGGTCATGGATGTTTGTCCTATCCGTTGAAGATAGTTTACTAAATAGTATACAGTAACCCTATAATAGGCTTAGTTATAACAAACATGAATCCATTTTTTTACATAAAAAAAGTAATTGGCCTCATCATGGAAATATTAGCCTACGCATTGAATACGCATTTCGAAAATTGCATTGCATGTCCGAGCCATGGATATTGTGTACCAAACGTTATGATTAGCTACCTTCGTGTTTGATATGGCCTGTATGGTGACTTAGCCACGGGAAGAATTGTAAAGGTAAACAACAAATACTGACATCTTGCATTCAATGGGCATCACACATGAGTCCAGATTTTAAACAGAAGCTGAAAAACAATATACACTGACTGTACAAAACATTATGCTCTTTCCATGACATAGACTAACCAGGTGAATTCAGGTGAAAGCTATGATGCCTTATTGATGTAAGTTGTTAAATCCACTTCATTCAGTGTAGATGAAGGGGAGGAGACAGATTAAATAAGGATTTGAAGCTTTGAGACGTTTGAGACATGGATTGTGTATGTGTGACATTCAGAGGGTGAATGGGCAAGACAAAATATTTAAGTGCCTTTGAACAGGGTATGGTAGTAGGTGCCAGGCACACTGGTGTCAAGAAGGGCAGCGAGGAAGCCAATTCTCTCCAGGAAAAACATCAGGGACAGACTGATATTCTGTAAAAGGTACAGGGATTGGACTGCTGAGGACTGGGGTAAAGTCATTTTCTCTGATGAATCCCCTTTCCGATTGTTTGGGGCATCTGGAAAACACCTTGTCAAGACAAGTCCTGTGTCATGCCAACAGTAAAGCATACTGAGACCATTCATGTGTGGGGTTGCTTCTCAGCCAAGGGAGTGGGCTCACTCACAATTTTGCCTAAGAACACAGCCATGAATAAAGAATGGCACCAACACATCCTCCGAGAGCAACTTCTCCCAACCATCCAAGAACAGTTTGGTGACAAACAATGCCTTTTCCAGCATGATGGAGCACCTTGCCATAAGGCAAAAGTGATAACTAAGTGGCTCGGGGAACAAAACATCGACATTTTGGGTCCATGGCCAGGAAACTCCCCAGACCTTAATCCCATTGAGAACTTGTGGTCAATCCTCAAGAGGCGGGTGGACAAACAAAACCCCACAAATTCTGACAAACTCCAAGCATTGATTATGCAAGAATGGGCTGCCATCAGTCAGGATGAGGCCCAGAAGTTAATTGACAGCATGCCAGGGTGAATTGCAGAGGTCTTGAAAGGGTCAACACTGCAAATATTGACTCTTTGCATAAACTTAATGTAATTTTCAATAAAAGCCTTTGACACTTATGAAATGCTTGTAATTATACTTCAGTATACCATAGTAACATCTGACAAAAATTTCTAAAAACACTGAAGCAGCAAACTTTGTGAAGACCAATACTTGTGTCTGTCACGCCCTGACTCAAGGGACTCGTATATGTTGAGTCAGGGTGTGTATGTTCTATGTTGTATATTTCTATGTTGATGTTCTATTATGTCTTTTTCTATGTTGGCCGGTGTGGTTCCCAATCAGAGGCAGCTGTCGCTCGTTGTCTCTGATTGGGGACCATACTTAGGCAGCCTTTTGGCACTAGTTAGTTGTGGGATCTTGTTCCGTGTGAGGTATGTTGTTTGTCTACCTTGGACTTCACGTTTCGTTTCATTTGTTGTTTTGTCGTGGTGTTTATTCAATATAAATAAACATGTATGCATATCATGCTGCGCCTTGGTCCGTCCCTTCTGTAAACGATCGTGACAGAAGATCCCACCAAACGAGGACCAAGCAGCGTGTTCAGGAGCAAACGGCGGGAATTTAACAGGAGGTTACATTAGTAGATGTCCTCCTCGGTTGGGGGAGAATTACGGAGGAGGAGGCCGTCCGTTACCGGAAGGCGATGAAGGAGGATGCCCAGGTAGGAGAAGAGAAACGGCGCCAACAGTGCCGACGACGGAGATCCGAGAGGCAACCCCAAGAAAATGTTGGGGGGGGGGGGCACACGGTGTGGATGACGAGGCAGCAGGAGGCCGTTAAAGGGCGGATCTGCAGGTTAGGAGGCCACCATGTTACGGGGGCTATTGGTTCAGAGGGAGCAGGAGTTATTCGGTCAGAGGGAGGTGCTACAGGAGGCTAAAAGGGAGAAGGAAAGTGTAGAGGCACGGCGAGAGGAGCTGGTTAGGCAGCAGAAGGAGCGGGGGTTTATAAAGGAACTCAGTCCCGCTTCTCGCACCAAGCAAGTGGTGCGTGTCGCCAGTCCGGTCCGGCCCGTTCCTGCTCCCCGCACCAAGCCTGTGGTGCGCGTCGCCAGCCCGGTCCGGCCTGTTCGTGCCCCTCGCACCAAGTTAGTGGTGCACGTCGCCAGCCCGGCCCGGCCTGTTCCTGCACCTCGCACCAAGCCAGTGGTGCGCGTCGCCAGCCCGGTCCGGCCTGTTCCTGTCCCTCGCACCAAGCCAGTGGTGCGCGTCGCCAGCCCGGTTCGGCCTGTTCCTGCTCCTCGCACCAAGCCAGTGGTACGCGTCGCCAGCCCAGCCCGGCCTGTTCCTGTTCCTCGCACCAAGACAGTGGTGCGCGTCGCCAGCCCGGTCCGGCCTGTTCCTGCTCCTCGCACCAAGCCAGTGGTGCGTGTCGCCAGCCCGGCCCGGACTGTTCCTGTCCCTCGCACCAAGCCAGTGGTGCACGTCGCCAGCCCGGTCCGTCCTGTTCCTGTCCCTGTCCCTCGCACCAAGCCAGTGGTGCGCGTCACCAGCCCGGTCCAGCCTGTTCCTGTTCCTCGCACCAAGCCAGTGGTGCGCGTCGCCAGCCCAGTCCAGCCTGTTCCTGCTCCTCGCACCAAGCCAGTGGTGCGTGTGTCCAGTCTGGCACGGCCCGTGCCTGTCCCACCGGTGCCTGGTCCGGCACCGGTCAGCGGCTCCACTCCGGAGCCAGAGCAGTCCGCTCCACCGGTGCCTGATCCAGCTCCGGTTAGCTGCTCCACTCCGGAGCCAGAGCAATCCGCTCCACCGGGGTCCAGTCCAGCTCCGGTCAGCGGATCCACTCCGGAGCCAGAGCAGTCCGCTCCACCGGTGCCCAGTTCAGCTCCGGTCAGCTGCTCCACTCCGGAGCCAGAGCAATCCGCTCCACCGGGGTCCAGTCCAGCTCCGGTCAGCGGCTCCACTCCGGAGCCAGAGCACTCCGCTCCACCGGTGCCTGATCCAGCTCCGGTCAGCGGCTCCACTCCGAGCCAGAGCAGTTCGATCCACCGTCGTCGGGTCCAGCTCCAGTCAGCGGTTCCAGTCCAGACCCAGACGTCAGCCCCTCTCCAGGTTCGGGGTCTCCCACACCAGGGTCCAGACAGGGCTTGGTACTTCGTGGGAGGAAGGAGAGGGGAAGCAGCGCGCCGAGGTCCAGACCAGACCAGGGGCGCAACAGGGAGGTGGAGAGTAAGTGGTGGTCACACCCGGAGCCGGATCCGCCTACGAGGCGGAATGCCCACCCGGCCCCTACCCTGTTATGTTTATGTGGCGCGGTCGGAGTCCGCACCTTTGGGGGGGGGGGGGGTACTGTCACGCCCTGACTCAAGGGACTCGTATATGTTGAGTCAGGGTGTGTATGTTCTATGTTGTATATTTCTATGTTGATGTTCTAGTATGTCTATTTCTATGTTGGCCGGTGTGGTTCCCAATCAGAGGCAGCTGTCGCTCGTTGTCTCTGATTGGGGCCAATACTTAGGCAGCCTTTTGGCACTAGTTAGTTGTGGGATCTTGTTCCGTGTGAGGTATGTTGTTTGTCTACCTTGGACTTCACGTTTCGTTTCATTTGTTGTTTTGTCGTGGTGTTTATTCAATATAAATAAACATGTATGCATATCATGCTGCGCCTTGGTCCGTCCCGTCTGTAAACGATCGTGACAGTGTCATTCTCAAAACTTTTGACCACGACTGTAGACTCCATGCCCTGACGATTTGCGCAACTCAATATTAGGAAGTTGTTCTTAATGTTTTGTACACTCAGTGTACAATGCCTTCAGAAGGTATTCATACCTCTTGACTTATTCCACATTTTGTTATGTTACAGCCTGATATCAAAATGTATTAAATACTATTATTTTGTCACCCATCTACACAAAGTACCCAATAATGAAAAAGTGAAAACATGTTTTTAGAAATGTTTGCAAATGTATTGAAAATCAAATACAGAAATATCTAATTTACAAAAGTATTCACACCATTGACTCAATACTTTGTAGAAGCACCTTTGGCATCGATTACAGCTGTGAGTCTTTCTGTGTAAGTCTGTAAGTGCTTTGCACACCTGGATTGTACAACATTTGCACATAAAACTTTTTTAAATTCTTCAAGCTCTGTTGGTTGTTGATCATTGCTAGACAGCCATAGATTTTCAAGCTGATTTAAGTCAAACCAGTAACTAGGCCACTCAGGAACATTCAATGTTGTCTTGGTAAGCAACTCCAGTGTATATTTGACCTTGTGTTTAGGCTATTGTCCTGCTGAAAGGTGAATGTGTCTCCCAGTGTCTGTTGGAAAGAACACTGAACCAAGTTTTCCTCTAGGATTTTGCATGTGCTTAACTCTGTTCAGTTTCTTTTTATCCCAAAAAATGGCCTTGCCGATGACAAGCATACCCATAACCTGATGCAGCCACCACCATGTTTGAAAATATGAAGTTGACAGTGCATGTCAGAGCAAAAACCAAGCCATGAGGTTGAGGGAATTGTCCGTAGAGCTCCGAGACAGGATTGTGTCGAGGCACAGATCTGGGGAAAGGTACCAAAAAATGTCTGCAGCATTGAAGATCCCCAAGAACACATTGTCCTCCATCATTCTTAAATGGAAAAAGTTTGGAACCACCAAGACTCTTCCTAGAGCTGGCCTCCCGGCTAAACTGAGCAATCGTGGAAGAGAGATGACCAAGAACCCGATTGTCAATCTGACAGAGCTCCAGAGTTATTTTGTGAAGATGGGAGAACCTGAAAAACAACCATGTCTGCAGCACGCCACAAATCAGGCCTTTATGGTAGAGGGGCCAGACGGAAGTCACTTCTCAGTAAAAGGCACATGACAGCCCGTTTGGTGTTTGCCAAAAGGCACCTAAAGGACTCAGATCATGAGAAACAAGATTCTCTGGTCTGATGAAACCAAGATTGAACTCTTTGGCCTGAATGCCAAGCATCACGTCTGGAGGAAACCTGGCACGATCCCTACGGAGAAGCATGGTGGTGGCAGCATCATGCTGTGGGGATGTTTTTCAGCAACAGGGACTGGGAGAGAGATCCTTGATGAAAACCTGCCCCAGTGCACTCAGGACCTCAGACTGGGGCGAAGGTTCACCTTCCCACAGGACAATGACCCTAAGAACACAGCCAAGACAACGCAGGAGTGGCTTCGGGACAAGTCTCTGAATGTCCTTGAGTGGCCCAGCCAGAGCCCGGACTTGAACCCGATTGAACATCTCTGGAGAGACCTGAAAATAGCTGTGCAGCGACGCTCCCTATCCAACCTGATAGAGCTTGAGAGGATCTGCAGAGAAGAATGGAAGAAACTCCCCAAATACAGGTGTGCCAAGCTTGTAGCATCATACCCAAGGAGAATCAAGGCTGTAATCGCTGCCAAAGGTGTTTCAACAAAGTACTGAGTAAAGGGTCTGAATACTTAGGTAAATGTGATATTTCAGTTTTTTTATTTTTTTATAAATTTGTACACTGTTTTTGCTTTGTCATTGCGGGGTATTTCGTGTAGATTGAGGAGAAAAAACAATTTAATCAATTTTAGAAAATAAGGCTGTAGCGTAACAAAATGTAGAAAAAGTCAAGGGGTCACTACAATGTTGTTGACCCATCCTCAGTTTTCTATCACAGCCATTCAACTCTGTAACTGTTTTAAAGTCCACATTGGCTTCATGATGAAATCCCTGAACTGGTTAATAATAACTTCACCATGCGTAAAGGGATATTCAATGTCTGTTTTTTTAAACTACCAATAGGTGCCCTTCTCTGTGAGGCATTGGAAAATCTCCCTGGTCTTTGTGGTTGAATCTGTTTCAAATTCACTGCTCAACTGAGGGACCTTACAGTTAATTGTATGTGTGGGGTACAGAGATGAGGTAGTCATTAAAAAATCCTCTTAAATAATATTATTGAATGCAGTGAGTCCATGCAACTTATTATGGGACTTGGTAAGCACATTTCTACTCCTGAACTTATTTAGTCTTGCCATGACAAAGGGGTTGAATACTTATTTACTCAAGACATTAAAGATTTTCATTTTTTATTAATTTGTAAAAATGTCTAAAAACTTAATTCCACCTTGACATTATGGGGTATTGTCTGTAAACCAGTGAAACATAATCTCAATTTAATGAATTTTAAATTCAGGCTGTAACACAAAACATTTTGGAAAAAGTAAAGGATTATGTAACATATACTGTGGGGAAAAAAGTATTTAGTCAGCCACCAATTGTGCAAGTTCTCCCACTTAAAAAGATGAGAGAGGCCTGTAATTTTCATCATAGGTACACGTCAACTATGACAGACAAATTGAGCGAAAAAAAATCCAGAAAATCACATTGTAGGATTTTTTATGAATTTATTTGCAAATTATGGTGGAAAATAAGTATTTGGTCAATAACACAAGTTTCTCAATACTTTGTTATATACCCTTTGTTGGCAATGACACAGGTCAAACGTTTTCTGTAAGTCTTCACAAGGTTTTCACACACTGTTGCTGGTATTTTGGCCCATTCCTCCATGCAGATCTCCTCTAGAGCAGTGATGTTTTGGGGCTGTCGCTAGGCAACACAGACTTTCAACTCCCTCCAAAGATTTTCTATGGGGTTGAGATCTGGAGACTGGCTAGGCCACTCCAGGACCTTGAAATGCTTCTTACGAAGCCACTCCTTCGTTGCCCGGGCGGTGTGTTTGGGATCATTGTCATGCTGAAAGACCCAGCCACGTTTCATCTTCAATGCCCTTGCTGATGGAAGGAGGTTTTCACTCAAAATCTCACGATACATGGCCCCATTCATTCTTTCCTTTACACGGATCAGTCTTCCTGGTCCCTTTGCAGAAAAACAGCCCCAAAGCATGATGTTTCCACCCCCATGCTTCACAGTACGTATGGTGTTCTTTGGATGCAACTCAGCATTCTTTGTCCTCCAAACACGACGAGTTGAGTTTTTACCAAAAAGTTCTATTTTGGTTTCATCTGACCATATGACATTCTCCCAATCCTCTTCTGGATCATCCAAATGCACTCTAGCAAACTTCAGACGGGCCTGGACATGTACTGGCTTAAGCAGGGGGACACGTCTGGCACTGCAGGATTTGAGTCCCTGGCGGCGTAGTGTGTTACTGATGGTAGGCTTTGTTACTTTGGTCCCAGCTCTCTGCAGGTCATTCACTAGGTCCCCCCCGTGTGGTTCTGGGATTTTTGCTCACCGTTCTTGTGATCGTTTTGACCCCACGGGGTGAGATCTTGCGTGGAGCCCCAGATCGAGGGAGATTATCAGTGGTCTTGTATGTCTTCCATTTCCTAATAATTGCTCCCACAGTTGATTTCTTCAAACCAAGCTGCTTACCTATTGCAGATTCAGTCTTCCCAGCCTGGTGCAGGTCTACAATTTTGTTTCTGGTGTCCTTTGACAGCTCTTTGGTCTTGGCCATAGTGGAGTTTGGAGTGTGACTGTTTGAGGTTGTGGACAGGTGTCTTTTATACTGATAACAAGTTCAAACAGGTGCCATTAATACAGGTAACGAGTGGTGGACAGAGGAGCCTCTTCAAGAAGAAGTTACAGGTCTGTGAGAGCCAGAAATCTTGCTTGTTTGTAGGTGACCAAATACTTATTTTCCACCATAATTTGCAAATAAATTCATTAAAAATCCTACAATGTGATTTTCTGGATTTTTTTTTCTCAATTTGTCTGTCATAGTTGACGTGTACCTATGATGGAAATTACAGGCCTCTCTTATATTTTTAAGTGGGAGAACTTGCACAATTGGTGGCTGACTAAATACTTGTTTTCCCCACTGTACGCTGGGAGTCAGGAAACAGGTGCAGAATGTGAGTTTAACAAAGAACCGATACAGATGAACAAACATGAGGAGCGTACTGAACGTGAGAGAAAACAATAACACCAAGTGACTGAAGACAACTGAGGGCTAAATAAAGGGGGAGTAATCAAGGAGGGAATGACGACCTGGTGTGCGTAATGATGAGGAACATGTGTGTGTAATAATGAAGCCAGGACCGGTGGTAAGTAGAGCAAGAGTAAGCGTGACAGGGTGTGAATAGTTTCTGAAGGCACATCCAATGTATAGAAAAAAATGGGAATATCTGTTGACGGTTTTACTGCTCCCAAAGGTGATATTTTAATTAAACATTGGTGCTAGGCTACTGAGTGCCTCCGCTGGCAAAATCTTAAATATCTCCATTTGTGCTACCTGAAATTGCCACTTTGACACACATTTTTCGGGACACAACTAAAATATTTCCACCCCTCCCACCTCAGCCCAATCAAGCTGACGTTAGACATTTAAATTACTAACCCTGGTGCAAGTGTTGAAAAATAGCATTTACAAGTCGAAATAGCCAACGAGTGTGCATTTGACAATAGCCTGCCTTAAAGCTAGATGAAAATAGAGCCCCATAAGTCTTAAAAACAACAACAACATTGCTATTGTAATCAAATAGCCATCTCTTAACATTCTGTATAAGCCTTACTTAAAACCTTTAGAAATATTTGTATTCCAGCCAAGTTTCCACAGACAACTCCCTCTGTTCAATGGAGCTTTTATACATAGATTATTTTCACCAGGACTACCTAGTATTTGGTCTGTTGACTCTGTGTCCTCTGCAGTGTTTGAGCGGGGGTGAACAATGGTGTGTATAGAGGGAGAGAGTATACAGTAAAGCTCTAGTAGTCATGGTCTCCACCACTTCACAGAAAAAAGGTCTGTCTGTCCTAGACCCTGAAGAGGGATCTATACCTCTTTTCTCACATTAACACAATAACGTGTTGTTGAGAAGAGTTACGCTCTCTGTCCATGGGACGTGATCACTTGTGCGTTTCTCGAGCAGATTCCAACCTCACATTTAAAGAAACCTTTCCCCGTGCTAAAGCGTGTTTACATTTGAGTGTGTGTTTTTTCTCTCCCTTGAGTGTCTGTTCAATAGGCAACTGGCCACGCTGCCTTTTAAGGATGGATCGTGATAGCGTATTGTTGAAACTGAAATGTGTAGACAATCTCACGGTTTATTGTGACTGTACACTTTGAGATAACATCTTAACAAGGGATTATGTTTCGTAATTTAGAGTGTACTGAGAGCTTTTTAGAATGAACAGTTAGGATACACAGTACTGCTAGAGGTAGGCTACAATCTAGAAGCTAGATCATCCTATATTTTACTCTATACACTTTACACCCCATAGGTGCTGACTTTATTGTTCATAAAATTGATTGATATAATTTTTTCCTCCCCTTCATACGTAGATAGCAGGCTTAAGATCTAGTAGACTGTGTGTGCTGTACTGTCAGTGAAGTGCCTAGCCTTGAATTTGATAGATCCCTGACTGAGCCTGGCGCGGGAGGCTTTGTGGATTCCACCAGGCTTATTAGAGAGGCTGTCAGGAACTGAGACCCTCCACAGAGGTCAGGATGTGTGAAATCCCATGATCCTTTGGCAGCTGTCAAAAAAGTATTTTCCCCTTCTGGATTTCCCCCTTGAAGACTGACTGTAATAGTATCTGGTTATTGATAAGAGACACCTTTCTGGGTTGTTTAGGTAAAGTAAAATGGCGTTAAGAAAAAAAGGTTTTCAATATGGTAAAAAAAAAGAGCAAGGTGCATGAGAGCGAACACTTTTGACACAATTGTCCTTGGTGTATGTCTGAGTATTGAAAGTGACCTAACAAATGATCTCTCTTAGGAAATCTATACTCTTAACTTGTATGGCCTCCTATCAGAAACCTTCAATAGCCTCTTCTCTCCCTCTGATATATAACAGTACCCTGGCTTACAGAATGATCTGGTATACAGCTAATCCCTGGCATAGAGGATAGACGAGCACATATGAATTCCTTTCCTGGTATCGTTGTATTATCTCATTGAGCTCTATTCGACTCCAATGTTCCTGTTTATAAGTAATGATGCCAATGTAAGCATTCCAGAGAGAGACATCGTTGTAGTACTTTGAGTCACTACTAAAGATGCCTCAATAAAAAGTAATCACTGCCTATCATAATAGAAGAGCACAAACAAAATTAGCCAGACTAATTATAGTGTACTATTTCTTGGTATAAAGGAACTGCAATGATAAGACCTGCCCTGATGACAGAAACAGCACGGATAAAGTCATCCTATCATATTTTGGGCCAAATAGAGCTTTACTTAGCCTTACAAACTCATGAAAAACACAGATTGCATACCTTTGTATTCAGTATGTTTTGTATACATTGTTAATCAGCTAATTTAGCAGCTAATCTCAGTGAATGTGTTGACTGTTCCAATAATAAATGTTTTCCATGCACAAATCACAATTTATATACTGGAAAGTTTTTTGTGTAAAGACAAATACTGTCTATCCAGTCATTGAAAATCAAAGCATTCCCTCATAAGTGTTGAAAAATCAATTTTCTAATGTGGGTCATTCCATGGTATTGTGTTTGCACTTGCTAAATAAGTCACTGAGGTGAAAATTAAACTAATTCAAGTGTCGGTTACAAAGCGGGTAAATAAGACAGGATCAATGACTCCACAGCAGACACAGTGGCCGCAAACTCCTCACAAGATCTAATTTTACCATAGAATATATCACACTGACTGAATTTGCTATTCATTTGGTAGCAGGGTAAAACGAGGACATTTGTCTTGTAATTGTACATGCTCCTGTGTCACGATCGTTGACAGAAGCGGACCAAGGCGCAGCGTGATAGGCGTACATACTTTATTAAAGTGTACACAACACGAACAAAAACAACAAAACGATACGTGAAGTCCTAGGTAATACACCAAACCATATGGAACAAGATCCCACAATGACTAGTGAAAACAGGCTGCCTAAGTATGGTTCCCAATCAGAGACAACGAGCTACAGCTGCCTCTGATTGGGAACCACCCTGGCCCACATAGATCTAAATGATCTAGAATGAAAACATAGAACAACTAAACATAGGAAATCCACACCCTGGCTCAACAATTAAGAGTCCCCAGAGCCAGGGCGTGACATCCTGTTTGGTTATGGATTACACCTGGGTTCAAAAACTATTTCAAATATCTCAAATACTTTCACAAACATTCAAAGTAAGTATTCAGATATATTTTATTTGAAAATACAAGTAGTTGAATAGTCTTGGAAAGTATTTGACAGTATTTTCAAATACTTAATTCAAATACCAGGGTTAAATGCATGGGAGTGTTTTTGAGTCAGTGTATTTGAGTATTTGAAATACAATTTGGCAGACAATTTATTTTTTACAATTAACCATTCAAATACTCAAATATAATTGCTTGTTTTGGGCTATGAATTTGAAAATACTCAAATACACACAAACTAGTATTTAAAAAAACAGATACTCAAATACATACACATGGTCTGGTATATACCAGTCTGGCCATTGGTTGTATGTATACAGCCAGGGATTGGCTATAAATATAAAATACAATAAAGATCAATGTATCAAAATAAACTACAAAATACTTGTATTTTGAAATGTATTTCATTAAAATACATGTATTTTATATTTTAAAATACAGAAGTACATTCGCAAGTAGCCAGCCCGAACAGCAACAACATTATCAGTAACGGTTACTTGCAATGACTGTGATATGTTGTTGTTGATCTAGTTGAATGCACTGACTGTAAGTCACTCTGATTAAAAGTGTCTGCTAAATGACCAAAATGTATTATTATTGGCCTTGTTTCGGGGTCATATCTAAATGGGATACAGCTTAACCGAATTCTCCTAACCTGCTACGTTAATTCTCCTAACCTGCTGCGTAAATTCTCCTAAAACTGCTATGAAAAGTTAATTAATTAATTAAGTCAATAGACAAAATCTTGTTTCGGGGCGGAGCTCATTAAAATAACACTGCATGCTTTGCAATTGTAGATTTTCACATACACATTTATATTTAGTTACAGTGCCTTCAATACATTTGCAAAAATGTCTAAAACATGTTTTCCCTTTGTCGTTGTGGGGTATAGTGTGGAGAAGGATGAGAAAAAAAAAATATTTAATTAATTTTGAATCCAGGCTAACACAACAAAAATGTGAAGTAAGTCAAGGGGTATGAATTTTCTGAAGGCACTGTAATTTAGCAGACGCTCTTATCATAGCTTAGTGCCATCAGACTTCGGATACCAATGCATGGTGAAAGGGGACCCCAAAATAGTGAACCGCTGTAAAAGTAATAGTATAGAAAATTATTTTGCATTTTGAAAATACAAATTACAGCTTTCTAAAGTATCTTGTTACAAAATACATTGGAGTTCAGCCCAGTGTAATAAAAATTACAAAGTACTCAGAAGTAATTTAAATACCTTTTTCAAATACATGTAACAGAAATACTGCCATCTCTGTGTACAGCCAAGTTCTCTGATCAATAGCATGGCTGTAAATATCTATTACATGCTCCAGAATTCATTAGTAGTAGAGGCACTCCCAGTAGGGACTGAAGGGATTTTATGGACAGAATCCAGTGCACATTTTCCCAGATCACGACTTTTTCACACTGGCAGTATTAGTCGTACTGCCCACTCAGCTTTGCTTTATCATGTCTCACACTGTCAAGACCAGCCCGTATTTAATACTGTATGTGCATACGCGTGTCCTTGGGCTTGTATAGTCATAGTTGGAATTTAAGGCAATTTCAATCAAGCTTTATTATTATAAACTGCTACAGTGGGGAAAAAAGTATTTAGTCAGCCACCAATTGTGCAAGTTCTCCCACTTAAAAAGATGAGAGAGGCCTGTAATTTTCATCATAGGTACACGTCAACTATGACAGACAAATTGAGAAAAAAAATTCCAGAAAATCACATTGTAGGATTTTTTATGAATTTATTTGCAAATTATGGTGGAAAATAAGTATTTGGTCACCTACAAACAAGCAATATTTCTGGCTCTCACAGACCTGTAACTTCTTCTTTAAGAGGCTCCTCTGTCCTCCACTCGTTACCTGTATTAATGGCACCTGTTTGAACTTGTTATCAGTATAAAAGACACCTGTCCACAACCTTAAACAGTCACACTCCAAACTCCACTATGGCCAAGACCAAAGAGCTGTCAAAGGACACCAGAAACAAAATTGTAGACCTGCACCAGGCTGGGAAGACTGAATCTGCAATAGGTAAGCAGCTTGGTTTGAAGAAATCAACTCTGGGAGCAATTATTAGGAAATGGAAGACATACAAGACCACTGATAATCTCCCTCGATCTGGGGCTCCACGCAAGATCTCACCCCGTGGGGTCAAAATGATCACAAGAACGGTGAGCAAAAATCCCAGAACCACACGGGGGGACCTAGTGAATGACCTGCAGAGAGCTGGGACCAAAGTAACAAAGCCTACCGTCAGTAACACACTACGCCGCCAGGGACTCAAATCGTGCAGTGCCAGACGTGTCCCCCTGCTTAAGCCAGTACATGTCCAGGCCCGTCTGAAGTTTGCTAGAGTGCATTTGGATGATCTAGAAGAGGATTGGGAGAATGTCATATGGTCAGATGAAACCAAAATAGAACTTTTTGGTAAAAACTCAACTCGTCGTGTTTGGAGGACAAAGAATGCTGAGTTGCATCCAAAGAACACCATACCTACTGTGAAGCATGGGGGTGGAAACATCATGCTTTGGGGCTGTTTTTCTGCAAAGGGACCAGGACGACTGATCCGCGTAAAGGAAAGAATGAATGGGGCCATATATCGTGAGATTTTGAGTGAAAATCTCCTTCCATCAGCAAGGGCATTGAAGATGAAACGTGGCTGTGTCTTTCAGCATGACAATGATCCCAAACACACCGCCCGGGCAACGAAGGAGTGGCTTCGTAAGAAGCATTTCAAGGTCCTGGAGTGGCCTAGCCAGTCTCCAGATCTCAACCCCATAGAAAATCTTTGGAGGGAGTTGAAAGTCCGTGTTGCCCAGCGACAGCCCCAAAACATCACTGCTCTAGAGGAGATCTGCATGGAGGAATGGACCAAAATACCAGCAACAGTGTGTGAAAACCTTGTGAAGACTTACAGAAAACGTTTGACCTGTGTCATTGCCAACAAAGAGTATATAACAAAGTATTGCGAAACTTTTGTTATTGACCAAATACTTATTTTCCACCATAATTTGCAAATACATTCATTAAAAATCCTACAATGTGATTTTCTGGATTTTTTTTCTTCTCATTTTGTCTGTCATAGTTGACGTGTACCTATGATGAAAATTACAGACCTCTCTCATCTTTTTAAGTGGGAGAACTTGCACAATTGGTGGCTGACTAAATACTTTTTTCCCCCACTGTACGTGTTCCCCATCAGGACCACGCTGAGCCAGCACAGCCCCCAAGCCCCCATTGCTTGCGTCGGTGTCCAGGATGAACGGACGGTTCGGGTCTGGTGAGGCCAGGACAGGGGCATTCACCAGGGCACGTTTGAGTGCTTCAAACGCCCGCTGGTGCTCTTCGGTCCACTGAAAAACAGTGTCCTCCTTGACAAGGTGGTAGGAATGCCAGCCCCAGGAAGCTCTTAACCTATTTTTTCCCCCCTGGAACTGGCCACCCCCTCACAGCCTCCACTTTGTCTGGCATCGTGCTGATGCCCTCACCACCCAGCTGATGACCCAGGAACGCCACCTCCCTTTGCATGAAATGGCACCTTCCCGGATGTAATTTTAGCCCTGCCCCCGAAATCCTCTCCAACACTCGCCTAATATGTTGTCTAGGTACACGACACACTCGTCTCCAGGAACCCCAGCCAGCACTCTGTCCATGAGCCTCTCAATGGTGGCAGGAGCATTACAGAGGCCGAAGCACAGCACCTTGAACTGCCAATGCCCCCTATCGGTGGAGAAGGCAGTTTTTTCACATTCCCTGGCGAGAGGGGCACCTGCCAGTAGCCACTGCGCAGATCAAGGGAGGAGAACCACGAGGACCCTCTCACGTGGTCTAGCGCCTCGTTGATCCTCGGTAGGGGGTAAGAGTCTTTAGTGGTGACAGAATTTAGGCCCATGTAGTCAACACAAAACCTAAGTGTCCTGCTTTTCTTAGGCACCATGACAACCGGCGTGGACCATGGGCTATCTGATTGCTCAATTAAATCAGCCCTCAAAATGTCAACAATAGCTCTGTCTTCTGCTTCCTTCCAGGCAAGGGGAATAAGACAGGGCCGAATTTGAATGGGTCGGGCATCCCCAGTGTATTTTGTGCTGAACTAGGTGCATTTGCCCTACCTCATTTCCCCCCCAAGCTAAGCTATCTTTAAAGTCCAACTGCAGCGGCTTTAACTGTCTCTGTTGTCTCTCATCCAGGCCCTGACAGCCTTTCAGCCACACAGCCTCGACGGCGTCGATAGCTTCCTCCTTCCCCTCGTCGGGCTAATGGGGTGAAGAAGCCAGTGTTTTGGGCTACTGGGCTGCCGTTATGGGGAGTGAAGGCCGTCGCCGCCGGAGACAGCTGCTGGGATGGCACAATGACCAAGGGAGCAGCCAGGACGACCAGTGGAGTTTCGGCAACCTTGGATGAAGACGGAGGGACAGCCCTGCCCCCCGCTGGCCCTCCCGAAGGTGACATCCCCACTGTGGGCCCCCCGACAGCCTCAAAGTGCCCGAAGCTAAGTCCAACTGAGCCCCCCCGTGACAGTCCGCAGCTGGACAAGGGTCGGCTCCACCCGCACCCCAACAGGTAGTATGTCTGGTCTGACCAGGGTTACTGTAGAGCCCGTGTCGACCAGGGCCGAACATTCCACCCCATCTACCTTGACAATGACATTGCAGAAGTCTCCCACGGTCGTACGTCCAACCACAACTACCGGACTAGGAAACGCGGCAGCAGCTACACCTTGGGGGAGCAGATCCACACCCTCTTGCCTGCGCTGGTGGGTACCTCTTCTGCTTACTGCGAGTTCAGGAGCGGGGGGGGGTGGGCCCGCGCTGCCCCCTGCCCGAGAACCCGCTGTCGTTTCCTTTGTGATGGGAGAATCTGCCACACTCCCACTGAATGTGGCCAGGCTGGCCACAACCCCAGCAGACAATGGGAGTTGAGCTGATGTTGCGGCGTTGCCTGGAGCCCCTCTCAATGACAAGCGAAGCAGTCTTGACTAAACCGCCCACTTCGTCGACCCAGTCTGGTTTGGCGAGCCCCGGCACCCCGGCCGCCGCTGCTCTCACCTCCGGTTGACTGGCAACCTCCACTCTCACTCTCTCAACCCAGATCAGCCCCCTCTTCCTGGCTATCTCCACTGCAGCCCGCAGAGACGGTGGGTCCACCATCTGAACATGCTTACCCAGATTGGTGGAAGAGAGCGCTCTAATAAAACTGTCCCGTGCCAGCTCGTCTTGCACCCCAATCAGCATAGTTGCATAAGCCCGCCGGGTCAGGCTCAGAATACCACTCGCCAACGCCTTGAACGATTGCCCCAGAAGTCTCTTTCTGTTACTCAGTTCAATCTGCAGCATGTTGGGCTGCGCGTTGCTGCCGAAACGGCTCCCCAATGCCTCCACTAGTGCACCATAGTCGCCTCTCTCGTCCGGGGCCAGCGTTAGCAGGCATTCCAACGCCTCCTCTGACAGGCTCAGGGCAAGCTGTAACGCTTTCGTCTCGTCAGACCACCTCACGGCTCTAGCCAACAACTCGAATTGAGTGAAAAAAACGTCCCATTTACCTTGTCCATTGAACTTTGGTAGTTTAGCCACTACCGTGGCTAATGGCAATAGGGCGCTGCCATCTTTGTTTACATAAGCAGGCCCAGCCATTTCCGCACCCGGTGACACAGCACTGCCTTTAAGAGTGTGCTCCTAATCTCAGCTCGTTACCTGTATAAAAGACACCTGGGAGCCAGAAATCTTTCTGATTGAGAGGGGGTCAAATACTTATTTCCCTCATTAAAATGCAAATCAATTTATAACATTTTGACATGCATTTTTCTGAATTGTGTTGTTGTTATTCTGTCTCTCACTGTTCAAATAAACCTACCATTAAAATTATAGACTGATCATTTCTTTGTCAGTGGGCAAACGTAAAAAATCAGCAGGGGATCAAATACTTGTTTCCCTCACTGTAGGCCTAGCTGCGGCTATGAGCAGCTTTATATGAACTGTCTCCAGGCACTTATTTTTGGAGACATAGGTGATCGATACTCGTTTTCTGCATCCTTACACAACCTGTTCTTTGACATTTTGAAGCATTAAGTCAAAATGCTGGGAACCAATCTTGACTGCCCAATGGACAAATCTGGCACATGTTTTTATCATCAGAAAAGCATCAAGACCGAAGACTGAACGACACAAGACACAAAACATTACTTGAAAGACACACCAGAAATATGAAAAAAAAGAAAAGAAATATGATAATGACTAAAGCATGTTTATGGGGGATTTCACCTTGCACCACCAAAGCATAACACCTGCCTGCATGGGTGATGTACAGCTGCCCTTTTGCGCTTCAAAGCTTAGAACATTACAGGTGCTGCAGGGAGAAATAATGGCACCATTTCAAACCATGAACCAGGTATGACATACAATTGCACTAAACTACATACAGTGGGGGAAAAAAGTATTTAGTCAGCCACCAATTGTGCAAGTTCTCCCACTTAAAAAGATGAGAGAGGCCTGTAATTTTCATCATACGTACACGTCAACTATGACAGACAAAATGAGGAAAAAAAATCCAGAAAATCACATTGTAGGATTTTTTATGAATTTATTTCCAAATTATGGTGGAAAATAAGTATTTGGTCAATAACAAAAGTTTCTCAATACTTTGTTATATACCCTTTGTTGGCAATGACACAGGTCATACGTTTTCTGTAAGTCTTCACAAGGTTTTCACACACTGTTGCTGGTATTTTGGCCCATTCCTCCATGCAGATCTCCTCTAGAGTGGTGATATTTTGGGGCTGTCGCTGGGCAACACGGACTTTCAACTCCCTCCAAAGATTTTCTATGGGGTTGAGATCTGGAGAATGGCTAGGCCACTCCAGGACCTTGAAATGCTTCTTACGAAGCCACTCCTTCGTTGCCCGGGCGGTGTGTTTGGGATCATTGTCATGCTGAAAGACCCAGCCACGTTTCATCTTCAATGCCCTTGCTGATGGAAGGAGGTTTTCACTCAAAATCTCACGATACATGGCGAGCGAGTAAACTGCCTCTCCCATCAATACTATTAGCCAACGTTCAATCTTTTGAGAATAAAATTGACGATTTAAGATTACGGTTATCCTACCAACGGGACATTAAAAACTGTAATATCTTATGTTTCACGGAGTCGTGGCTGAACGACAACAATGATACCATTCAGCTAGCAGGCTACACGCTACATCGGCAGGACAGAACGGCTGGCTCCGGTAAGACAAAGGGTGGCGGTCTCTGTATATTTGTAAACAACAGCTGGTGTACAAAATCAAATACTAAGGAAGTCTCGAGGTTTTGCTCGCCTGAGGTAGAGTATCTTATGATAAGCTGTAGACCACACTATTTACCAAGAGAGTTTTCAGCTATATTTTTCATAGCTGTCTATTTACCACCACAAACCAATGCTGGCATTAAGATTGCACTGAATGAGTTGTACAAGGCCATTAATCAACAGGAAAACGCTCATCCAGATGCAGCGCTCCTAGTGGCCGGGGACTTTAATGCAGGGAAACTTAAATCCGTTCTACCTAATTTCTACCAGCATGTCAAATGTGCAACCAGAGGGAAAAAAACTCTAGACCACCTTTACTCCACACACAGAGACGCATACAAAGCTCTCCCTCGCCCTCCATTTGGCAAATCTGACCATAACTCTATCCTCCTGATTCCTGCTTATAAGCAAAAACTGAAGCAGGAAGCACCAGTGATTCGGTTAATAAAAAAGTGGTCAGATGACGCAGATGCCAAGCTACAGGACTGTTTTGCTAGCACAGACTGGAACATGTTCCGGGATTCTTCAGACAGCATTGAGGAGTACACCACATCAGTCACTGGCTTCATCAATAAGTGCATCGATGATGTCGTCCCCACAGTGACCGTACGTACATACCCCAACCAGAAGCCATGGATTACAGGCAACATCCGCACTGAGCTAAAGGGTAGAGCTGCCGCTTTCAAGGAACGGGACTCTAACCCGGAAGCTTATAAGAAATCCCGCTATGACCTCCGACGAACCATCAAACAGGCAAAGAGTCAATACAGGTCTAAGATTGAATCATACTACACTGGCTCTGACGCTCGTCGGATGTGGCAGGGCTTGAAAACTATTACAGACTACAAAGGGAAGCACAGCCGCGAGCTGCCCAGTGACACAAGCCTACCAGACGAGCTAAACCACTTCTATGCTCGCTTCGAGGCAAGCAACACTGAAGCATGCATGAGAGCACCAGCTGTTCCGGACGACTATGTGATCACGCTCTCCGTAGCCGATGTGAGTAAGACTTTTAAGCAAGTCAACATTCACAAGGCCGCTGGGCCAGACGGATTACCAGGGCGTGTACTCCGAGCATGTGCTGACCAACTGGCAAGTGTCTTCACTGACATTTTCAACATGTCCCTGACCGAGTCTGTAATACCAACATGTTTCAAGCAGACCACCATAGTCCCCGTGCCCAAGAACTCTAAGATAACCTGCCTAAATGACTACCGACCCGTGGCACTGACGTCTGTAGCCATGAAGTGCTTTGAAAGACTGGTCATGGCTCACATCAACAGCATAATCCCAGAAACCCTAGACCCACTCCAATTTGCATACCGCCCCAACAGATCCACAGATGATGCAATCTCTATCGCACTCCACACTGCCCTTTCCCACCTGGACAAGAGGAACACCTACGTGAGAATGCTATTCATTGACTACAGCTCAGCATTCAACACCATAGTGCCCTCTAAGCTCATCACTAAGCTAAGGATCCTGGGACTAAACACCTCCCTCTGCAACTGGATCCTGGACTTCCTGACGGGCCGCCCCCAGGTGGTAAGGGTAGGTAACAACACATCTGCCACACTGATCCTCAACACGGGGGCCCCTCAGGGGTGCGTGCTCAGTCCCCTCCTGTACTCTCTGTTCACCCATGACTGCATGGCCAGGCACGACTCCAACACCATCATTAAGTTTGCCGACGACACAACAGTGGTAGGCCTGATCACCGACAACGATGAGACAGCCTATAGGGAGGAGGTCAGAGATCTGGCCGTGTGGTGCCAGGACAACAACCTCTCCCTCAACGTGACCAAGACAAAGGAGATGATTGTGGACTACAGGAAAAAAAAAGAGGACTGAGCACGCCCCCATTCTCATCGACGGGGCTGTAGTGGAACAGGTTGAGAGCTTCAAGTTCCTTGGTGTCCACATCACCAACGAACTATCATGGTCCAAGCACACCAAGACAGTCGTGAAGAGGGCACGACAAAGCCTATTCCCCCTCAGGAGACTAAAAAGATTTGGCATGGGTCCTCAGATCCTCAAAAAATTCTACAGCTGCACCATCGAGAGCATCCTGACTGGTTGCATCACCGCCTGGTATGGCAACTGCTTGGCCTCTGACCGCAAGGCACTACAGAGGGTAGTGCGTACGGCCCAGTACATCACTGGGGCAAAGCTCCCTGCCATCCAAGACCTCTATACCAGGCGGTGTCAGAGGAAGGCCCTCAAAATTGTCAAAGACTCCAGCCACCCTAGTCATAGACTGTTCTCTCTGCTACCGCACGGCAAGCGGTACCGGAGTGCCAAGTCTAGGTCCAAAAGACTTCTCAACAGCTTCTACCCACAAGCCATAAGACTCCTGAACAGCTAATCATGGCTACCCGGACTATTTGCACTGCCCCCCACCCCATCCTTTTTACGCTGCTGCTACTCTGTTAAGTATTTATGCATAGTCACTTTAACTCTACCCACATGTACATATTACCTCAACTACCTCAACTAGCCGGTGCCCCCGCACATTGACTCTGCACCGTTACCCCCCTGTATATATAGCCTCCCTACTGTCACTTTATTTTACTTCTGCTCTTTGTTTTTCTCAACACTTTTTTTTTTTTTGTTTTTTTTTTGTTGTTGTTTTATTCTTACTTTTTTTGTTTAAAATAAACGCACTGTTGGTTAAGGGCTGTAAGTAAGCATTTCACTGTAATGTCTGCACTTGTTGTATTCGGCGCATGTGACCAATAAAATTTGATTTGATTTGATTTTTGATTTGCAGAAAAACAGCCCCAAAGCATGATGTTTCCACCCCCATGCTTCACAGTAGGTATGGTGTTCTTTGGATGCAACTCAGCATTCTTTGTCCTCCAAACACGACGAGTTGAGTTTTTACCAAAAAGTTCTATTTTGGTTTCATCTGACCATATGACATTCCAAATGCACTCTAGCAAACTTCAGACGGGCCTGGACATGTACTGGCTTAAGCAGGGGGACACGTCTGGCACTGCAGGATTTGAGTCCCTGGCGGCGTAGTGTGTTACTGATGGTAGGCTTTGTTACTTTGGTCCCAACTCTCTGCAGGTCATTCACTAGGTCCCCCCGTGTGGTTCTTGGATTTTTGCTCACCGTTCTTGTGAACATTTTGACCCCACAGGGTGAGATCTTGCGTGGAGCCCCAGATCGAGGGAGATTATCAGTGGTCTTGTATGTCTTCCATTTCCTAATAATTGCTCCCACAGTTGATTTCTTCAAACCAAGCTGCTTACCTATTGCAGATTCAGTCTTCCCAGCCTGGTGCAGGTCTACAATTTTGTTTCTGGTGTCCTTTGACAGCTCTTTGGTCTTGGCCATAGTGGAGTTTGGAGTGTGACTGTTTGAGGTTGTGGACAGGTGTCTTTTATACTGATAACAAGTTCAAACAGGTGCCATTAATACAGGTAACGAGTGGAGGACAGAGGAGCCTCTTAAAGAAGAAGTTACAGGTCTGTGAGAGCCAGACATCTTGCTTGTTTGTAGGTGACCAAATACTTATTTTCCACCATAATTTGCAAATAAATTCATAAAAAATCCTACAATGTGATTTTCTGGATTTTTTTTCTCAATTTGTCTGTCATAGTTGACGTGTACCTATGATGAAAGTTACAGGCCTCTCTCATCTTTTTAAGTGGGAGAACTTGCACAATTGGTGGCTGACTAAATACTTTTTTCCCCCACTGTAGTAGCTTATTACAGCAGAACTTTTGATAAGGCTGAGAAACGCTACTGCGTGACAAGGAGAGAACTGTTGGCTGTCGTGGCAGCAGTACGCCAATGCAAGTACTACCTGGGGGGCCTGCCGTTTTTGGTCCGGACGGATCACACCGCCCTGCAGTGGCTTTTCTCCTTCAAGGAGCCAGAGGGGGTGGAAAAAGCTCCAGAGGGTGCTCCAGAGGGGGTGGAAAAAGCCAGCTACTGGAGAAATTACGTGGCAGGTAGTGGTGCCCAAAAGGCTGCAGGGGAGCGTGTTACAGCATCTTCACGGGGGAGTAGGTTCAGGGGTATTTTGTGGTCTCCAAAACGTTAAAGCGTGTGCGTAAAGGCTTCTATTGGGCCAGGCACAGGAGGGATGTGGAGGACTTTTGTAGGCAGTGCAACGAGTGTGCTGCTAAAAAAGGACCTCCATGTCAGTCACACGCCCTCCTACAACAATTCCCTGTAGGGGAGCCCATGGAGAGACTAGGGGTAAACATAGTGGGGCCGTTTCCAACCACAGACAGCGGTAACAGGTGGATTGTAACTGCTATGAACTACTTCACCAAGTGGCCAGAGGCTTACACTCTCCCAGACCAGGAGGCAGAGACAGTAGCTGATGCGTTGATAGGGGGAATAATCAGTCAGTTTGGGGTGCCACAGTCTATTTACAGCGACCATGGGAGAAACTTCGAGTCACGGGTGTTCTCAGATTTGTGTAGACGGTTAGGCGCAGAGAAGACACGCACTACTCCGCTTCACCCCCAGAGTGATGGGCTGGTGGAAAGATTTAACAGAATATTAGCACAGCAGCTGGCTATTGTCACCTCAAAACACCAGAGAGATTGGGACACCCACTTACCGTTTATTCTTATGGCATGTAGGTCAGCTGTTCAAGAATCGACTGCGTGCTCCCCAGCGCTACTAATGTTAGGTCGTGTGAGTTGCGCACCCCAGCCAAAAGCGACACTATGACTCACGCGCTAGGTGGAGGCACTTTGGAGCGGGAGAATGCGTGTGGCTTCGCCTGGTGATAGAGAGAGTGGGGGAAGTGACGTACCGTGTGGAGGCTCCCCCACGGAGCAGGAAGGTGGTTGTCCACCGGGATCGATTGGCGCCCTACAGAGGGAGGAAAACGGTAGGGAATGGAAGTGAGGACTCTGATGTGAGCTCACAGGAACAGTCTAACGAGGAGACTCTAGCGCAACCTGAGCCTGGGGATGGGGCTGCCTCTTCGGAGGGCGCTGGAAATGACATTGGGGCCGATGAGTGTTCTGGGGGTCCACCGGTGAGAGCTACGGGGAGACCCAAGAGACTGATGCAACCTCCGGGTCGTTTTAAGGATTTATTTTGCTAGGGTTTAGAAATGGGGGGGGGGGGGATATGTAACGACCCCGTATTGTGTTCTGTGTTCGTGGGTGTGTTATTGTTCTCATGGGTGCTAGCAGGGGTTAAATATGCAAAGACAGACGGAAAGGTTGGGGGGGTATGATGGGTAATCCCGCGGGGTTTGGAAATGCATAAATAGGGGTTACTGTCTCATCTCTCTCTCTTTCTATTAGGGATCCTGATCTGCTCCTATGAGTCTGCCACTTAACTTTACATTGTGTATTTGTGTACATTCGGAATTTAGCGGCGTGGGCTGTGGCCTGAACAATAGCCCAGTTTAGGAATAAACCTGTGTTCTGCCCTGCACATCTGGTGTCCATCTCTTTTCCTTTATGACCCAGCCCGGGTCATTACAGTATTTTTTTCGAGATAGGTGCATATGGTCCATTCTAAATCAAAACAAATTTCACACATATATTATTTAATATATGTAAAGACAAGATTACATGAAAAATAGTGTGATGGGTGGCAATATTAGCCTATCACTTGTGAATTATACATTATCACTTGTGAATGATACCCAGCTTAAGGCAAGAAACAGCGCATGCTGTAAAGCCTTACTGTCAATCATACGCAGCACGTGAGTTTCAAGTTCGGGGAAGATCATTTTCACAATAAAAATGCACATTTTATAATAAAAGCATTACATGCATAATCGCATTTGTGGTTGATTTTGAGAATGGTGTTTTCCTGGTATCAAAATGTTAAGTTAAATGTTCTCATCTGATGCGTCAGGCTCATTGCTTAAAACAGGTTTTTTTATGCTAGTGGTTTTGTTAATTTGGAATCTATCGCATCCCACAACTGTCCCAGACTATGTTTGGAATATTTATTTATCGCACAGAATAGAATAGGTCAACTTTTGTACTATGGGGGATAGTAGATTGACATAGGCTAGTGCTTTTGCTGTTCGTTAGGCCTACTTATCTTGTTGGCAGACAAAAAGTAAATGTAGACAGTTCTTCCAATATTGGATAAGGTCGCACGCAGTTGCGTCCTCGATGTGTCTCTCTTCACTTGTAGCCTGTGAGAAAGACCCGATCACGTGACAGAGAGTCATGTGAGTGAGAGGTGCTTCGGCACGCAGCCGGGAGAAGGGAATTATAATTATTATATTCAGCCCAAAGGTACAACGGCCACTGGATGCAAAAGGCATGGATTACTTTAGGGGGCATTACGGCCACACAAAGGGGATGCAGCCAGGAAATTTGAGGCATTATCAAGTGCTTGTCAAATTGTGAATGAGAGACTGATGAAGTGTGTACAGCCTGCGCAAAAAAAAACAAAGCAGAGCTCATGCCTTTCATGCGACTTTTTTCAAATCATCATTAGTCGCATCATGCAGCCTTAGAATGTATCAAAAATCTAAACATATAGCCCAACATTTTTATCACATCTAAAGTTACATAAATAACTCTAAATTAAGCATATAGAAGTACCTGTTTCTTTGTTAACCACTCAACACAGAATAGCCGCATGTGCACACTCCCTCAAATCGTTTGGAGAAAATATCCTTTCTATTTGATTCAGCTATGTTCAATTGTATTCTTCATACTATAAAATAATATAAAATAATGCCATGGAATTCTAAACAAATCTTGTCTGCTAAATGAACTAGTGTAGTCCACAGCCATATGACATAGCCAGATCAGGGCCTAACATAAGGACAACTCAGAGTATGCTATTCTGTCCTTCTGAAATAGACTACATTTTCTTCATATCATGTTTCTTTAGACCTGTCTAAAATAAATAATGGATTTATTGTGATGGTGTAGGCTATATTCCATGGATTTATTAGACTTTTTAAAATGTAGATTTTCCAAAGGTCCGCATCAGTGGCTTGTAGGCTATGTGTGTAAGCCAGGAGATGCTTAATGTGTCTATGTTCATTAAGGGTCAATTACCATGAGACCGGCAGTTATTTGCTTGACAATCACCAGCTGACAAAATGTTATGACCGCCACAGCCCTATCCAAGACACTCCATGTAGTGTGATATGTTACATTTCGCATGGTATGCATTAATTTGTGGATGTCCATCACCCATTTCGTATGATACAGTGGGGGAAAAAAGTATTTAGTCAGCCACCAATTGTGCAAGTTCTCCCACTTAAAAAGATGAGAGAGGCCTGTAATTTTCATCATAGGTACACGTCAACTATGACAGACAAAATGAGGGGAAAAAATTATTTGCAAATTATGGTGGAAAATAAGTATTTGGTCACCTACAAACAAGCAAGATTTCTGGCTCTCACAGACCTGTAACTTCTTCTTCCTCTGTCCTCCACTCGTTACCTGTATTAATGGCACCTGTTTGATCTTGTTATCAGTATAAAAGACACCTGTCCACAACCTCAAACAGTCACACTCCAAACTCCACTATGGCCAAGACCAAAGAGCTGTCAAAGGACACCAGAAACAAAATTGTAGACCTGCACCAGGCTGGGAAGACTGAATCTGCAATAGGTAAGCAGCTTGGTTTGAAGAAATCAACTGTGGGAGCAATTATTAGGAAATGGAAGACATACAAGACCACTGATAATCTCCCTCGATCTGGGGCTCCACGCAAGATCTCACCCCGTGGGGTCAAAATGATCACAAGAACGGTGAGCAAAAATCCCAGAACCACACGGGGGGACCTAGTGAATGACCTGCATTAAGCTGGGACCAAAGTAACAAAGCCTACCATCAGTAACACACTACGCCGCCAGGGACTCAAATCCTGCAGTGCAAGACGTGTCCCCCTGCTTAAGCCAGTACATGTCCAGGCCCATCTGAAGTTTGCTAGAGTGCATTTGGATGATCCAGAAGAGGATTGGGAGAATGTCATATGGTCAGATGAAACCAAAATAGAACTTTTTGGTAAAAACTCAACTCGTCGTGTTTGGAGGACAAAGAATGCTGAGTTGCATCCAAAGAACACCATACGTACTGTGAAGCATGGGGGTGGAAACATCATGCTTTGGGGCTGTTTTTCTGCAAAGGGACCAGGAAGACTGATCCATGTAAAGGAAAGAATGAATGGGGCCATGTATCGTGAGATTTTGAGTGAAAACCTCCTTCCATCAGCAAGGGCATTGAAGATGAAACGTGGCTGGGTCTTTCAGCATGACAATGATCCCAAACACACCGCCCGGGCAACGAAGGAGTGGCTTCGTAAGAAGCATTTCAAGGTCCTGGAGTGGCCTAGCCAGTCTCCAGATCTCAACCCCATAGAAAATCTTTGGAGGGAGTTGAAAGTCTGTGTTGCCCAGCGACAGCCCCAAAACATCACTGCTCTAGAGGAGATCTGCATGGAGGAATGGGCCAAAATTCCAGCAACAGTGTGTGAAAACCTTGTGAAGACTTACAGAAACCGTTTGACCTGTGTCATTGCCAACAAAGGGTATATAACAAAGTATTGAGAAACTTTTGTTATTGACCAAATATTTATTTTCCACCATAATTTGCAAATAAATTCATAAAAAATCCTACAATGTGATTTTCTGGAGAAAAAAATCTCATTTTGTCTGTCATAGTTGACGTGTACCTATGATGAAAATTACAGGCTTCTCTCATCTTTTTAAGTGGGAGAACTTGCACAATTGGTGGCTGACTAAATACTTTTTTTCCCCACTGTATGTTATGAAATACAATTCGTATTATATGTTACGAATTAGTAAAACATACAATATGTTACAAATTTGTTAAACTAATTATATGTTACGAATTCTGTCTAGGTGCCTAACGGCGCATGTGGCAAATAAGATTTGATTTGATTTGATATCATTCTAAATGGTGTGTCTCGGGTTTACGTACAGAATAACACGAAATGCTCTGAGACCAGGTTGGCTGAAAGGCCAACATACAAAGCCTTCGACAGAGACATCAGAGAAAGTTCTACACAGAGTTCAACAACTCAAAGTGAGATTTAGAATTGTAATGGGTACCATACTATTTCCATCACTCTCCCAGCCAATATAATCTGGCCATTTCTTATTGAAATTGTAGTTATAGTTACACCATCAGGTTGTCTGCCTGCCAAAGGAAGAACTCTCTTCAACGGTTTCATATCCAGTGGGCCATCACAGCAGTAGAATCCAATTAGCAAATATCCTGGGGAAAAGAAACCGCGCTCTGTGTTTTCAGACACAGAGACGGGGAGATTCAGACGCAGAGCCAAAGAGCTGGGAGTGGGAATGCTCCCTCCATCCGCTTTGCTCTCTTCAAGCCCGTACTTGGTTTGCCCAAGAGACCCAGATGTAGACATTGTTGTGTGAGTGTGAGCACATAATGTGATGGAGTGCAGAGTGCTCTAGCTAGCTAATAACTTCATTCTCACTTGGATTCAGTCCTTGGCATTGTGTTGTGAGGCGATTTTAGCCCCTCCACTCCTCTCCTCCTCTCTCCACTCCAGCCACCTTGTCTCTGCTCATTTTCTTTCCAACAGTTACAGCAAGCAGAACGTTTGTGTTGTAGTAAACTTTAGTTTGGAGGCTGTTTGCTTGCCTCACTCTTTGACTATAATTATACTTTTTTTTTCATTAGGCCTGTAAAGGTCAAATTGGCATTATCTTTTAATATCTCTTGAAATAGAGTTTAAATGTTTCTCTCTATATTTCTTCAACATTTCTCTGTATTATGTATGTGTGTATGTGTGTGCTTGTGTTATTCTGTCTGGGCTGGGGAGGTATCTCTTCTAACACTTGCTGGCCACGACTGTTCTATTCTATGAGATTAACAGACAGGCCATGAATTCAGGTCGGACGGGACTGTGATGTATTTCACTGAGACACAGGAGCTGAATTTAAATAAAGGCCACCACCTGCATGCTAAGTCACACCAGCAGTCTGACAGGAGACGTTTCCAAGCCTTGGTGTTGTTTACAGCATTACTGTAATTGTTTTTTAAATATGCTCCTTACAATCAGATTGAGGCTCCGGATGCATCACAGGATGACATGTTGTGCTGCGATGCTGTCCTGGCAATTTGCAAGATGTCATCACAGGAATATGTTTTTGTAATGGACCATCCAACAAAAAATTGGCCGGTGACTCTTTAATCTTCAGAAACTAGATTATTGCTTGTATAGTGTAACTGGGAAAAATGTGTGTTTATCAATGCATTTACATGCAAAGGTTAAACTCAAAACCTATGAATACAAATTGTTTACAACAAGATAGTTTGACTAGAAAAGTAAGTAAACTGCAATCACCTAAACTGCCAGTCTACTTACAGTAAATGTACAACAAAAAAACTGTGCTGTTAGCCTCACCTACTGGAGCAACTCTTCTCAGTACAATATAGTGTAGTAATCTATCTCTATCTGTATTCTCCTCAGAATATGCCAGGACTTCATAATGAGCTCCAACAGCACAGACCCTGGCCTCTACCTGACCGTCAGCTCCCCAGGAATGGGCATCGACTACCCAGACACCAACGTTCTCCACATGGACAGCTGGCCAGAGCTAACCAGCCCAGATGACAATGACTCCTTCCTCAGTGGCCTCTTCAACTTTACAGGCTCGCTCAATGAGACGAGGACCTCTCTGACCTATGACCCTCTTGGGGGTCACACAGTGTGGCAGGTGGTCCTTATCGTCTTTTTCACCGGCCTCCTGTCCCTGGTCACCATCATTGGCAACATCCTGGTGGTTGTATCCTTCAAGGTCAACCGCCAGCTCAAGACTGTCAACAACTACTTCCTGCTCAGCCTAGCCGTGGCTGACCTCATCATCGGGGTCATCTCCATGAACCTCTACACCACCTACATCATCATGGGCCAGTGGGCCCTAGGCAACTGGGCCTGTGATCTGTGGCTGGCTATTGACTATGTGGCCAGTAACGCATCCGTCATGAACCTGTTGGTCATCAGCTTTGACCGCTACTTCTCCATCACCCGGCCCCTCACCTACCGTGCCAAGCGGACCACACAGCGGGCTGGCCTGATGATCGGCCTGGCCTGGTTCGTGTCCCTGGTCCTGTGGGCCCCAGCCATCCTGTTCTGGCAGTACTTTGTGGGGGAGCGCACAGTGCCCCCTGATAAGTGCTACATCCAGTTCCTCTCAGAGCCCATCATTACATTCTGCACGGCTATTGCTGCCTTTTACCTGCCTGTCACTATTATGAGTGTGCTCTACTGGCGTATCTACAGGGAGACGCAGATCCGTGCACGGGAGCTGGCGGGCCTGCAGGGCTCAGGGAGCCGAGGCAGGGGAGGGGAAAGGGCTCACTTCGTCCACCACCAGGCTGGGAGCGCCAGGAGCTGTAACAGCTATGAGCTGAGCCTGTCCTCCCAGAAGAAGAGCCCCAGCCAGGCGCTGGCCGCACGCTTCCACTGCTGGCCCATGATGCGCTCCTGGAGGCCTGGCAACGCCCGGCCCGTAGAGGGGGATGCCGACCACAGCAGCAGCGACAGCTGGAACAACAACAACGCCAGGCTGTCAGTGGACCACTCGGGCTCCTCTGAGGATGAGGAGGGAAACGGTAGAGGGATGATGCCCCAGGGCCACGCCATCTTCTCCATAGTGCTCAACCTGCCGGGGATGAAGGCAGCCGTCAACTCCCACCTCACCTCCTGCGAGGACCTGGACATAGCCTCAGAAGAGGACCTCCTGAGGGGGGAGGAGGACAGCCGGGACAGCCTCTCTACCATCACCACCACCACCACCACCACCACTACTACCACCCCTGATGGGGCCAACACAGACACCAACAGCCACCACCAACGCTTCCCCTCCCGGATCTCCAGAGTCCAGTCCATGCCTGCCATCCAGGCCACCAGAGTGGGGCCGATCTCTGGCTCCCCTGCCACCACCACCAAATCACCCTCGATGCCGATCTCCTTCAGAGAGGCAGCTCTAGCCAAGAGATTTGCCTCCAGGGCACGGACGCAGATCACCAAGCGCAAGCGCATGTCTCTGGTAAAGGAGAAGAAGGCGGCACAGACCCTCAGCGCCATTCTGTTTGCCTTCATCATCACATGGACACCCTACAACATCATGGTGCTGGTCAACACCTTCTGTAATGGCTGCATCCCTGAGGCTCTGTGGGCACTGGGCTACTGGCTATGCTACGTCAACAGCACCGTCAACCCCATGTGCTACGCCTTGTGCAACAAGACCTTCCGCACCACCTTCAAGATGATACTGCTCTGCCACTGGGACCAGCGCAAGCGGCGGCGGAAGCAGCAGTTCCAGGCACGGCAGTCAGTTGTGTTCCACAGGAGAATTCCTAAAGACTGAACGTAGCGAGATACAGACCCAGTGAGAATCTGGTGGTGATGATGATGAGTCTAGAATCTGAGAATTCACAGGGAGTTGTTGCTGTGATGTCTGATGTTTTCTGTGGAGCCACAACCTCCCCAGTGACATATTCCTCGGTTACTTCAGGAGAGCTCCTGTGGGGAAAGGTTCCTCTAGATCATTGCAAAGAAGTGCAGCTGAAAAGACTGAAAGTAAAAACCAATAGAGCAAGGGCTTTAAATGCATTGGGGGGCCAATTCAAAGTGCAATTGATACCAAGGGAGATTATATGATATAACATTTGTTATGGATTTGGGTTTTCCATTTCTTACCATTTCTTTCATGGTCGTCAGATCTGTAACGTACAGAGCAGTTTGGGTTTTCAAAGTAAACTGTGCATCTGTACTGTAATATAGTATATAAAGCAAAGGCCAAAACATGTTGTGTCAATAGACTGCATTGTATTGATTTTGAGCTCCCTTTTGGCTAACTGAACTTGATTTCTTTGTTATTTTTTAATTTTTTTACTCTGACTTCTTTACATTGCCTTCCACTTTGATATAGCTTTCTTGTGTCTTATAAAATGAGAGATTTAAAACAAAACAGTGTCCTGTTTGTGACGACCAGTGTTTCAAAGTTTTTTAGACTTTCCTCTATAGATTCTGAGCCAGTCTGAAAATAAATAATGAATTTTGACTATTCTACGGCACCTCAAAGAGCTGCTCTTGTGTTCAGTGTGAGTTGTTGTTTACATGGTCGAGACTTATTCAATTGTTGTTTATATTGAGAGTAATGGTATATTGCTATTTCTAACTACCTAATGATTGACTGTACTCTAAAGAGATCAGTCACTATGAATTGTAATGTTTTGATTATTAGATTATATTTGAAAAGGTTTCTCAATTTCTTCTCACTGGCTGCCCAAATGTAATTCCCTAACTAAGATATTGGTCTGTGGTCCCTAGATGAACCCTCTCTCTCTCTCCTAGAGGATTTAGCAGTGCCACAGCAGCATCTGCTGGATGAATAGAATTCTACACTCTAGTAACTTCCAGTTTACTTCCATCAGGGAAAAGCTGTTGTGGGGCCATAAGTAAGTGGGAGATTCTCAATTGGGTCAAAGTCTGTACTCTCCTTGACTCCTCCATGCTCGTCTCCTCCGTGACCTGGAAACCGAAAAGTGGTAGCCATATGTTGGAGAGTTTCAATTTGTTAATAGGCAAACGGAGGAGTTTGTTCTTCTCCTCTGGCCAGAAATCCAATTTGAGATTCTCCCATAAAATCCCATGGCTGATAGCTGAGAATAGATACAAAACTTAAAAGAGACTGGTTAGACTAGCTTAGACCTGCTACATATGACATATGGAGCTGAAAAGTGGTGCTTTTCATTTCAGTGATTTCCAAAATTTAACATTTCTATCAATTGTACATCAAGTTATTTGGCTGTGCAAACAGTGCAATTTAAGGTGATTTCTCTACATGTTTTAATAACACCCATTGCTAAAATAATGTAATAGCTAAATTTTAAAATGTACTTTTATTATGTGATGCACAATGCTTCAGGCCTGAATGTGATGAATACTGTTCGATATTTTAAAAAAATAACAACATGGTTTTGCTGTTTATTGTATGTATTACACTTCAGTTTGTAAAGACATAGTGAAAGCAAATACCATACATTTACAGTACGACAGGCATGTTGAGTATGTGATATCGAGAAGAATGGCAGAATGCTACCATGTGGTGTAACACTTTATAATACCGTTCAGACAGGAACGTTATTATAAAGTGTTACCCAATGGGGTATGTAAGCCAGATAAAGATGAAAGAACAGAGAAATTATTCAGTGTTTGAATTGCCAATGGATATTTCTGCTGCTTTCAACAGCATGTGCCACAGTGTTATTATACTCCTGATCAAGTACAGTTTTTATGTTTGAGATGTGAACTACCTGAAGTCAGATCAAATTAATAGCAAAATATAACTTTTATTGTTTTTTGTTACATTTCAAGTATGCTAATCGTATCCATGTTTTAAGTCAATAAACAAAAATATTTGTATTGACAGAAGATGTTCTGTATCATATTTACTGCCCAACAAAACATTTTAATTTGAATGTTTATAAAATTGTATTCCTCCAGTGTCTGAGTCATATTTGCAATCACAGAATAATGAGGAAGATGACAGTGCAGTACAGTCCTGTAGGTCTACAGTACACTTTGTACAGATGATGATCGAATTGTTCGGGAACAAGAATCTCTAATGTCTTAGCAGATTTCAGTTACCACTCCTTCCCCGTGGGCCTAAAAGCAAAGAAAGTATCAAAAGTCTAAATAAATATATATAATTAGTTTTGTATGTGCAATGCGCACGGCCTTCAGGAGAGGCTTATGGGAGGACATCACGACGGAACTCGCATGTCGGGACAACGAGATGGACCTTGATACCCTCTATCCTCATCGCCACGTCCAATCATCTTGACGACATGTTGAGAGACCGACGGCATTCCCAACACCACCCGGAGCATCGACGCTCACCCCATCTGAGCTATTGAAGCCATCCTGCCTCTGAGTCCTCACCCATGGAGGTGGGCAGCATCCCCTACACCACCATGGACCACAGATCTCCTGGCGGTTCCCTATCTAGGCGGTATAACTCCCGTCGCCGCTCCGTGAGTGTTCTGTCATCACCTGTCACCAAACCATTGATTTTAGTTCCACTAACGGTGAATGGTTCTTCCTTCTCTTCGCTTTCCACGGCAATGATAGATTCCGGATCAGCGGGGAACCTTATCGATAGGGAGCTGGTCTCTGAATGGGGGTTGCCCACCGTGCCACTGCCTTCTCCGCTACACGTCACCTTGCTGGACAATAAACCACTTGGATCAGGCACCATTACGCACGTCACTCTCCCCATCATCATCACCATTCCCACACTACCGGACCACCACGAGGAGATGTCCTTCCACATCGTCACGTTACCCCTTCACCGAATCGTCTTGGGATTGCCCTGGCTCAGACTATACAACCCCAATCCGGGAAGGAGTCTGGGAAGGAGACGAGTGTAAGACGGCATTCAGCACTACCTCAGGCAACTATGAATACTGCGTCATGCCCTACAGCCTCGCCAACTCACCTTCCTTGTTCCAGTCCTTCGTCAATGACGTGTTCCGAGACATGCTGAGTAGACAGGTGGTGTACATCGATGATATCCTGATCTACTCAGCTACATTCGAGTAGCCCGTCAGGGATGTCCGAGCGGTCCTACTCCGCCTCCGGGAACACAGCCTGTTGGTGAAGGGGGAGAAATTAGAATTCCACCAACAACAATCTCCTTCCTGGGATACAGGATCAGTCCTCACGGGGTGTTCTTGGAAAGAGCGAAGACGGACGCCGTCAGGTCATGGCCAGTCCCCACCACCATCAAGGGCCTACAGTGCTTCCTGGGATTCGCACATTTCTACCGGCGTTTCATCAGGTCCTTCAGCTCCATAGCCGCACTGCTCACCTCTCTTCTTAAGGGTGGGCCTCAGAAGCTGGCCTGGAAGCCTGAGGCTGACGCTGCCTTCAAGAGGCTGAAGGAGAGGTTCACCACAGATCCCCTCCTAAAGCTCGTCCTTTCATCAAATGTAACACTTTCCGTAGGGCATACACTCAACAAACATTTAGTTGTAGTATAAAAAGTATGCCTAATGCGTTTTGCTTCTAAACATCCTTGCATTGCATTTTGTTATGCAGAAATTCTTCATTCGTCTTAATGGGAACCATGTACGCTCATCCGTAAGGACCCCCATACCGGGCAATTTTCCTGTGAACACTTTCTGTCACAGCACACTCAACCACCGTAAGCGTCTGCAGGACATAAGCATCTGCAGGAGGCTGAGAAGACCATCAAGGGGGATGAATACTTTTGCAAGGCACTGTATCTAGCTGTAGCCACAGAAAAACGATATGACAACATCCTGCTAACTAATGTTAGACCAAGTGCTTAGCACCTCTCCGTTTTGGACTGTTTCGTTATGGAACCTATTTGGCAATATCCGGTACCTCTCTGTGGCATGAAAAATAATTCTCTATTTTTGCAATGTAAAAATTATAATAAAAGCGATCAAAGTTCATTGAGTTGCATCTTCGTTAATTGTCCTAAGAGTTGATTCGGGTTGGGTCAGCCCGGGCTTATGGTTTGCGTAACTTTGAAACCTATGTTTAAGATCAATGCATGGCCACGGCTGTGTGAGTAGCTCGCCTGTATCTCAAAGTACACCTCTGGAGAAGACCAAGCAGAGGCTTCAGGGAGAGGTGGAGGACCTCATTATTGACGTGGAGAGGGACAACGACTTGCCCGCAAACCTCGACAAGAAACAGAGGAACCTTTTTATTTTATAGTATTATTTGTCTTTTCATTTTTTTTTTTTTTTTTTTTAGGGGGTAGTTCAGCTTTAATATTGCAGATAGATTGAACTTCCATCAATGTAATTGTCTGCATCACTTTCAATCCCCCATATGTTTTTTTTTTTGCAAATATATACACTGCTCAAAAAAATTAAGGGAACACTAAAATAACACATCCTAGATCTGAATGAATGAAATAATCTTATTAAATACTTTTTTCTTTACATAGTTGAATGTGCTGACAACAAAATCACACAAAAATTATCAATGGAAATCAAATTTATCAACCCATGGAGGTCTGGATTTGGAGTCACCCTCAAAATTAAAGTGGAAAACCACACTACAGGCTGATCCAACTTTGATGTAATGTCCTTAAAACAAGTCAAAATGAGGCTCAGTAGTGTGTGTGGCCTCCACGTGCCTGTATGACCTCCCTACAACGCCTGGGCATGCTCCTGATGAGGTGGCGGATGGTCTCCTGAGGGATCTCCTCCCAGACCTGGACTAAAGCATCCGCCAACTCCTGGACAGTCTGTGGTGCAACGTGGCGTTGGTGGATGGAGCGAGACATGATGTCCCAGATGTGCTCAATTGGATTCAGGTCTGGGGAACGGGCGGGCCAGTCCATAGCATCAATGCCTTCCTCTTGCAGGAACTGCGGACACACTCCAGCCACATGAGCTCTAGCATTGTCTTGTATTAGGAGGAACCCAGGGCCAACCGCACCAGCATATGGTCTCACAAGGGGTCTGAGGATCTCATCTCGGTACCTAATGGCAGTCAGGCTACCTCTGGCGAGCACATGGAGGGCTGTGCGGCCCCCCAAAGAAATGCCACCCCACACCATGACTGACCCACCGCCAAACCGGTCATGCTGGAGGATGTTGCAGGCAGCAGAACGTTCTCCACGGCGTCTCGAGACTCTGTCACGTCTGTCACATGTGCTCAGTGTGAACCTGCTTTCATCTGTGAAGAGCACAGGGCGCCAGTGGCGAATTTGCCAATCTTGGTGTTTTCTGGCAAATGCCAAACGTCCTGCACGGTGTTGGGCTGTAAGCACAACCCCCACCTGTGGAGGTTGGGCCCTCATACCACCCTCATGGAGTCTGTTTCTGACCGTTTGAGCAGACACATGCATATTTGTGGCCTGCTGGAGGTCATTTTCCAGGGCTCTGGCAGTGCTCCTCCTGCTCCTCCTTGCACAAAGGCAGAGGTAGCAGTCCTGCCGCTGGGTTGTTGCCCTCCTACGGCCTCCTCCACGTCTCCTGATGTACTGGCCTGTCTCCTGGTAGCTCCTCCATGCTCTGGACACTACGCTGACAGACACAGCAAACTATCTATGCTAAAATATGGAATTGTTTATGATGGTCATACCAAGGATTATTTTACTTAACATAAGGAATTTTGTTTTAAGGAATTTTAAATGATTTATACTTTTACTTTTGATTCTTAAGTATATTTTAGCAATTACATTTACTTTTGATACTTAAGTATATTTAAAACCAAATACTTTTAGACTTTTACTCAAGTAGTATTTTACTGGGTGACTTTCATTTTTACTTGAGTCATTTTCTATTAAGAAATCTTTACTTATTTCTTTCCTACTCCAATCACTACATAATTATTTCTTAATGACTACTGTGTAACTACTGAGCGTTTGGGTACTACTACTTAAAATCTACACATTCCTACACAATTCCTACATGTTCACTATTGAATTACTACACATTGCCTACACATTACAGCTGCATGCCTACTCAATCCCTATTGAATTACTACTGCCATCTGTGTAGTAAACCAGTACTGATTTATGTAGAAATGTAAAGTGGAACTGACAGTGTTGTAGCGATATGAAATCTTATTCAAATCTGTTCATATACACCCCCAGGAAGAATATGGCATCTTTGTTTTACACCTTTGTCTGACAAGCGAGCACTTAGATATGGTCATTTTTACATATTCATACATTCATAGAATATAGAGTGGGAAAGCTGCCATGCTTTTGAACAATTAATAGATATTGCAGTAAATAAAACCTAATAACCTTTTATTGGAAAAAGATTCTAGCAACAAATTCAACTACTTACATGGGCCTGCCTTAGTTAACTTTGTACTGGACTGTGTGTTTACAGGCAGTAGCAACATCGCGACTTAATATCATTAGAAAGCATTGGCCAAAAGCCACAAAATATACCTGAATGGATTTCTGCAAATATGTAAATACCACGGGAGTCTTACATTTGGGAACTTTACAGTCCTATTGATCAAACAACCATGAAAACATAGGCTATCTCTGCATCAGTTGCCTTTGCACATCAACAACAACAAGATCAACTGCTAATGTTAGCCAGAGTGAGATTAACTAAAATCTAATGAGGGAACTGTACAGAAACCCTCTCAAACTTTTTCAGCTTCTGGTTGGCCATCAAAATTGCATTGATAAACGATCAGGAATAGTAGCCTGCTCACCATTCTGCAGCTTGCCTGCCAATGCATGCTTGACCCAACCCACGTTTCGACAACTGAATGGGAACTTGCCTGCCTGCCCACCCATTTGATCGATGCCAAATACATTTGATTGACAACTAGGAGATATGTTAACTGTGGATAACTGTCGTTCAAGTTCAGCATAGCTTGCTAGCAAAGTGATTGACATTTCTTGCTAGCTAACCAATTGACACCTGCATACTGTGGCTTGCGAAACTATTCACCCCCTTGGCATCCTATTTTGTTGCCTTACAACCTGGAATTAAAATAGATTTTTTGGGGGTTTGTATCATTTGATTTACACAACATGCCTACCACTTTGAAGATGCAATTTTTTTTTTCTTGTGAAACAAACAAGAAATAAGACAAAAAAACAGAAAACTTGAGCGTGCATAACTATTCACCCCATCCAAAGTCAATACTTTGTAGAGCCACCTTTTGCAGTAATTACAGCTGCAAGTCTCTTGGGGTATGTCTCTATAAGCTTGGCACATCTAGCCACTGGTATTTTTGCCCATTCTTCAAGGCAAAACTGCTCCAGCTCCTTCAAGATGGATGGGTTCTGCTGGTGTACAGCAATCTTTAAGTTATACCACAGATTCTCAATTGGATTGAGGTCTGGGCTTTGACTAGGCCATTCCAAGACATTTAAATGTTTCCCCTTAAACCACTCGAGTGTTGCTTTAGCAGTATGCTTAGGGTCATTGTCCTGCTGGAAGGTGAACCTCCGTCCCAGTCTCAAATCTCTGGAAGACTGAAACAGGTTTCCCTCAAGAATTTCCCTGTATTTAGTGCCATCCATCATTCCTTCAATTTTGACCAGTTTCCCAGTCCTTGCCGATGAAAAACATCCCCACAGCATGATACTGCCACCACCATGCTTCACTGTGGGGATGGTGTTCTCGGGTGATGAGAGGTGTTGGGTTTGCGCCAGACATAGCATTTTCCTTGATGGCCAAAAAGCTCAATTTTAGTCTTATCTGACCAGAGTACCTTCTTCCATATATCTGGGGAGTCTCCCACATTCCTTTTGGCGAACACCAAACGTGTTTGCTTATTTTTTGAGATCGCCAGGGCATCGGAGCACAGAGGCCGCTTGAGGGTGACCGCTAGAATGATGGCGGCTGAAGCGGGCATGGGTGCTTCTGCGACTGTGCTTCACGCGGATTCAGGGGGGCGGACTGAAGGGGTGACATCAACGCTGCGTGACGAGGAGGCTGGGGCTCAGGACGTAAACAAACACAGTGGCGCCCAGTTCCTGA
This sequence comes from Coregonus clupeaformis, assembly GCF_020615455.1. Lineage (NCBI taxonomy): Eukaryota > Metazoa > Chordata > Actinopteri > Salmoniformes > Salmonidae > Coregonus > Coregonus clupeaformis. The sequence continues at coordinate 60,814,410 of NC_059192.1, forward strand.
TTGCATCTGTATCTGTTAAGACCCCGAAGTACTCTGGTAAGGCAGATTGGGAAGCTTTTCATGCTCAGTTTGAACTGTTAGCTCATTCTGTGGGGTGGTCGAATGAAGATAGGGCACTGCAGTTGGCTTTGTGCCTCACGGATGATGCTCTGTCCTGTTTGATATTGATTAGCACTGAGGAGGCGCTTTGGACAGTGTGTACAGCCCGGGTTGCTGCGCTCCGAACTAAGTAATAGACGCAGGCAGCCTGGAGAGACGGAAAAGCCTGCAAGGGTGGCTGAAATGACTGAAGTCATTAGTGGTGTGTCGCTACAGGTCGCACGCAACACACGCCCTGGTCCCATGGTCTGCTGGGGGTGTGGCCAGCCAGGCCTTCTGCGCCGGAATTGCCCCATGTCCCCAAGAGATCTGGGAAACGGCTCGGGGTCCACATAGACGGGGCAGTGCGGACCCCTGGCTCTCTTTCCCAACCACCACCATCGCCAGGAGGAGCAAGGCTCCTCGTCCCCCAGAAGCAGACCAGTGCAAGCAAATGGAGCCTGTTGTTGTGGTGGGGACTTTTGTCATGTTCCTGTCACCGCGGAGGGGGTGCTCTGCCCTGGTGGACACTGGGTCCACAGTAACCCTGGTGAGGCCGGATATTGTGCCAGATTGGACTCAGTTTGAGCCCACAACTGTGCAGCTCCGCACAGTCACAGGTGAGCTGGCACCCAGGGAATAATGACTCTGACAGTAGGGGGCAGAACTGTGCGTCATCCTGTGTGGGTGGCGGCTGTGCAGAACACTTGTATCCTGGGGTTGGACTTTCTTAGGAGCACAGGCTGCCAGTTAGACCTAAATGGGGGCACACTAAGCTTCCAGGGAGGGCCAGCAGTCACCATGGCCCTAATATCACATTCACACAACCCAACAACCCCCTTACTCCAACAGTTAAAGCAGCAGAGACTCATGGCTACCCCCCTCCCCCACGTCTGTGTGTGACATTCCCCCAGCTACCTCCACGACACATCCCATCCCAGCTACCCCTGATGGGAGAGGAGAGGACACTGTCTGCAGTGAGGGAGATATGGGAGACCAACTGTGTTGGTCTTGACCCCGAGATGCAGGAACGATTGTGGCAGTTGCTGTTTGAATTCAGAGACAGCTTTGCGCTGAGTGAGGAATAGGTGGGTCAGACTCATCTGGTGCAGCATGAGATCGACACAGGTGATGCTTGGCCCATCAAGATGCGTCCCCGCCGTATCCCACTGGCACGCCAGGAGGCAGTAGACAAGGCTATGTTGGAGATGCATCGAGCCCTAAGACAGCCCCTGGGTGGCACCAGTCATCATGGTTCCTAAGAAGGGGTGAAAGCTGAGGTTCTGTGCGGACTACAGGCGGCTGAAGGAGGTAACCAGGAAGGACTCATACCCCATATCACGCATCGATGAGTCACTGGACCTGGTTAGTGGGTCCTCCTGGTTCTCCTCACTAGACCTCTGCAGTGGATACCGGCAGGTGCTCCTCTAACCAGAGGCCAGATTCCAAAACTGTGTTTTCCACTAACAGAGGACACTGGCAGTTCAAGGTACTGTGCTTCGGCCTGTGCAACGCTCCAGCTACTTTTGAGCGTTTGATGGACAGGGTGCTGGATGGCATCCTCCGACAGGAGTGTCTGGTATACCTCGACGACATCCTGGGACATGGCAGCTCCTTCCAGTCAGCCCTGGGGGCGCTACGGCGTGTGCTGGAGAGGGTGGCTGCCGCAGGCCTGAAGCTCCACCCCGAGAAGTGCCACTTCATGAGGAGACAGGTGTCCTTCTTGTGCCACCAAGTGGGGGAGGAGGGTATCAGCAACATGGAGGACAAAGTGGGGGCTGTCCGAGACTGGCCCACACCCACCGACCAGCATCAGCTGAAGAGCTTCCTGGGCCTGGCCTCGTACTACAGGAGGTTTGCTGCTTAGGACTTCACTTGGACAGTGGAGTGCGAGGAGGCCTTCAACACCCTCAAACGTGCACTGATCGAGGTCCCCGTGCTCACCCCCCCTGACCTCACCTTGCCCTTTATCCTGGACACAGACGCGAGCAATGTGGGCATGGGTGGGGTGCTGGCCCAGGTGGGGCCAGAGGGGGAGAGAGTGATGGCGTACTTCAGCAAAACATTCAACAGACATGAGCGCCGCTACTGTGTCACCCGGTGGGAGCTCTTCGCTGTTGTGGCTTCCATCAAACACTTCAAGTACTACCTGGGTGGCCTACCCTTTACTGTAAGGACTGACCACTCTGCTCTCCATTGGCTCATGTCTTTTAAAGAGCCAGAGGGGCAGGTTGCACGCTGGTTGGAAGAGCTTCAGCCGTACGACTTCACAGTGGTGCACAGGGCAGGGGCACGCCACTCCAACGCCGATGCCATGTCCCGTCGGCCCTGTACTGCCGCCATTGTGAGCGGAGAGAGGGCCGTGAGATAGAGCTGTGTGTGGTGCAGGGGGTCTCTGCCACAGTGTGTTGGGCGAGCAGGCCTGTCTGCTGTGAGCTGCAGACTGTCGACGTGGCTTAATGGGCGCAGCAGCAGGGACGGGATACAGACCTACAGCCAGTGCTCCAGTGGGTAGAGGCGCAGCTGAGGCCACCGTGGGAAGAGGTGGCAGCGCTCTCACCCGCGACCAAAGGGTTGTGGTTAAAGTTTGAGAGACTGCGAATGGCTGATGGCATGCTACAGTGGGCAAGGAAGGAGCCAGCTACGTGAGAGGAGAGTGGGCACTGTGGGAGACTGTGCTCCAGAGTACTCATGGGGGGGTGGGGACTGGACACTTTGGGGTCACAAAAACCCTCCGCCGCCTCCGCCAGGGCTTTTACTGGGGGCAGCACAAGAGGGACGTGGAGGACTTTTGCCACCGCTGTGACAACTGCACAGCGAGAAAGGGCCCTCCAGGCCGTTCTCATGCTCAGCACCAACAGTTCTCAGTTAGGGCTCCCATGGAGAGGGTGGGAGTGGATGTAGTTGGATGTAGTTGGGCCGTTCCCCACCACAGACAGTGGAAACTGTTGGGTGCTCACGGCCATGGACTATTTCTCAAAATGGCCTGAGACCTTTGCTCTGCCTGACCAGGAGGCAGAGACCATTGTCGACGTCCTGACAGAGGGGATGTTCAGCAAGTTTGGAGCTGCGGAGTCCATCCACAGCGACCAAGGCAGAAACTTTGAGTCCCGTGTTTTTGCCACCATGTATGAGAGGCTGGGTATGCACAAGACCTCCACTACTCCTCTCCATCCTCAAAATGGCATGCTGCTCCGCTGTCGAAGGCTCCACCTCCTGCACGCCTGCCCTCCTCATGCTGGTGAGAGAGATCCGCACACCTGCAGAGATGGCGTTTGGTCGGCCCCTGGATAGCCCTCCTGTTCTCCCAGGGCCAGAGTATGCCCGGAGTCTCCAGGACCGCCTGGAGACAGCCCACACCTTCTCCAGAGAGCAGCTGGTGAATGAAGGTGTGAGGCAGAAGAGGGACTATGACATGCACACCCGGGGAAGGCACTTTGTGGCTGGGGAGCTGGTCTGGGTCTACAGCCTCCTGAGAAAGAAAGGCACATGCCCAAGTTGGACAGCCACTGGGTGGGGCCCTGCAGCATCCTGAGAGGGTAGGGGAGGTTGTGTACTGGGTGCAGCTTTCTCCCAGGGGGAGAAAGGTGGCACTGCACCGGGACAGGTTAGTCACATACAGAGGGGCCTCTTCTCCCAAACCCCAGGGACCCCCACAATTCCCCTCTCTGGCAATGACATTCCCCAAACACCCACCCCCAGGCGCCGCAGACAAGGCTCCAGACAGCCCACTCACCCACTCCCTCCCTGTGTCACTGTGTGGTTCCCCTGAGCCACGGACTGTATTCCCCGCTTCCTCATCCTTGTCCCCCATGTCCCTGCCTTCATCCCCTGGGCCCCATAGGGGCAGCCCCCTGCCACGGACTGAGCCCCCTGTTCCACGTCTGGAAACTCTGCGACCATCACGGCCACGCAGGCAAAGGAGACCTCCGGGTTGCTTCAGAGACTTTGTTTGTTCCCTCGGGGACAAGGGACTTTGTGGTGGGGGGGGCTGTGTAGCAACCCGCACAGACAGTGGTGTGTTATTTACATTTACATTTACATAATTTAGCAGACGCTCTTATCCAGAGCGACTTACAAATTGGGCTTCAATTTATGATAGCAAGTGAATGCACCAATGATTATTTTTTATGGGGGGTGGGGGAAGAAGGATTACTATTATACTATTCCAGGTATTCCTTAAAGAGGTAGGGTTTCAAGTGTCTCCGGAAGGTGGTCAGTGACTCCGCTGTCCTGGCGTCGTGGGGGAGCTTGTTCCACCAATGGGGTGCCAGAGCAGCGAATAGCTTTGACTGGGCTGAGCGGCAACTGTGCTTCCGTAGAGGTAGGGGAGCTAGCAGGCCAGAGGTGGATGAACGTAGTGCCCTCGTTTGGGTGTAGGGTGGGAATTGTCTTGATCAGTAGTAAAGAATTACTTACTTGACCTAAATCCTTTTGATCTGCGAGGAGCATAAGTCCACATCCACAAATTATCTCCAATGCACTCTGTTTTGGGCCAGTTGCACTCCCAGGTAATAAGAGTCAAATGACATTCCCAGTTCCTATCATGTGACTTGTACATTATTGTCCCCCACAATGAAATTGGGGATGGAACTGTGGATCGGTCTCCATCCGTTTGTTCAACCGTTTGTCAGTTCGTTAGTCACTCGCGATATCTCAGACAGCACTGGCCCAATTTTGATGAAACTTGGGTGAATGATGGATCTTGCAATAGAAATCCGGCATTTACAAAATTAAACTGAATGGCCCAAGGTGGGAGCTATAGTAATTACCTGAATTTTGTGAGTCACACCAGAGAGGAAGAGGCGAAGCAAGAGGGATAACTGGGCTTAAAATCTGTCTTCTCCAGCAGGTTGCTTTTTTATTTTATTTTCTGCTCACCAAGCGAGGAGTTTTTGAATGGCGGTCAATGGGAGAGTGTCGAATTTGGTTAACAAAACATTTAATGGCTTATTGGCAGACTAGTTACGTCTGGACAAATAAGCGGGTCGGGAGCTTCAAGTTCCTCGGTGTCCAAATCATTAAGGACTTAAAATGGTCCACACATACTCGCACAGTTGTGAAAAAAGCACAACAGCGGCTCTTCCCCCTCAGGAGAAAAGGTTTGGCATGGGCCCTCAAATCCTCATAAAGTTATACAGCTGTGCCTTTGAGAGGATCTTGACTGGCTGCATCACTGCTTGGTATGGCAATAGCACCACTCTCGATCACATGGCGCTACGCAGGGTGGTGCGGACAGCCCAATACATCACTGGGGCCGAGCTCCCTACTATACAGGACCTCTATATCAGGCGGTGTGAAAGAAAGGCCCGGAAAATCATTGAAGACTCCAGCCACCCAAGCCATAGACTGTTCTCTCTCCTTCCACGGTGCATAAAGTCTGACACCAACAGGCTCCTGAACAGCTTCTATCCCCAAGCCGTAAGACTGCTAAATAGCTAACTAAATAGTTGAGTTGACCCTTGTTTTTTGTTCTATATATTTTTTGGCACTGTCTCTATGCTCACAGGGCCCTACATACATCTGTCTCACGCACACTGACACTTCAACACACACACACAAACACTCACTTCATCATTTTCCCACACACACATAATATGCACATACATTTATACTGACTCTACACACGCACAGCCACTCACATACTGTACAGTCATCATATACACTGCTGCTACTCTGTTTATCACATATCCTGATGCCTATTCACCTTACCCCTATACATACAGTGTCTACCTCTATCACTCCAGTATCCCTTCACATTGTAAATATGGTACTGGAACTGACTGACCCTGTACATAGTATGCTTAATTATTTTCTTGTGTTCTTCTTATTTCTTATTTTTTGTTCTACCTTATGTTATTTTTAGTATCACGTTGTTATTGATTACTGCATTGTTGGGTTTAGAGCTTGCAAGAAAGGCATTTCACTGTACTTGTGCACATGACATAAAAACTTGAAACTTGAAATAATGTGGCTTGTAGAGTAGACTACAAAACCCAGGCAAACATCTGAAAGGACTCCCTTCTTGAGAATGTCATAGAGAGAGATTTGTTCACCATGTATGATCCTAGTCAAATACACAATACAACTTAATTGTCCAATTTGCATCAGAAATTATATTTTTGTATTCCCCAACCTCCAGGATAATCTTCTGAACTGTGTGCTACCTACTGTTCCAGGCGGCCATGATGGCTGAGGAACTGAAGAATGAGCTGGAGAGGCTGAAGAACCTGGAGCTCACAGTCAAGGACCTGCAGCACCGTCTGGATGAGGCTGAGAGCCTGACCATGAAGGGTGGCAAGCATTAGCTCCAGAAACCGGAGGGTGAGTTAGCAGTGACATTGGCATTCTGAGTTTTATGGTGAATTGTAGCACATTATAAGGAAGAATATAGAACCTCATCAGTAGGCTAACACTTGATGGTTCAGTGTACTCAGGGGTCAATATTGACCTAATGGCCTTTTAGGAGCACAAAAAAAGTAGAGACATGTACTAAGTCTTAGCAGGTATTGATAGAGTTTCTAATGTTAAAGAATATAAGATTGATGAATTGATACTCTAAATTGAAATGAAAGCTGAGCACAGTGCCATACAAAAGAGTACCCTATCACATCAATTGTATTTGTTCAAGTGTTCATGTGTTTTGAGTGAAATGATGATGTTGATCCCATCTTTTCTCTTCCTTCTCACGGGCTAAAGCAGCTGAAGCTAAATAAACAAGACTATCATTTGTGCCGAACATTTTCTATCTCCATGTTTATTTGTTTCATAAAATATGATTTTTTAATGGGGAAATTGATGACCTTTAGCAGCAATTACAGCTGTGAGTCTTTCTGGGTAAATCTCTAAGAGCTTTGCATACCTGGATTGTGCAATATTTGCTCATTATTCTTAAAACCATCCTTCAAGCTCTGTCAAGTTGGTTGTTGATCATTGCTGGACAGCCATAGATTTTCAAGCCAATATAAGTCAAAACTGTAACTAGGCCACTCAGGAACATTCAATGTTGTCTTGGTAAGCAACTCCAGTGTATATTTAGCCTTATGTTTTAGCTTATTGCCCTGCTGAAAGGATAACTTTTCTCCCAGTGTCTGCTGATAAGCAGACTGAACCAGGTTTTCCTCTAGAATTTTGCCTGTGCTTAGCTCTGTTACGTTTCTTTTTATCCCCCCAAAACTTCCTTGCCAATGACAAGCATACCCATAACATAATGCAGCCACCACCATGCTTGAAATATGGTACTCAGTGATGTGTTGTGTTGGATTTGCCCAAAACATAACACTTTGTATTCAAGAAAAAAAAGTGAATTGCTTTGCAAAATTTTTTGCAGTTTTACTTTAATGCCATATTGCAAACAGGAATATTTGTATTCTGAACAGGCTTTGAACATCTTTTCACTCTGTCATTTAGGTTAGTATTGTGGCGTAACTACAATGTTGTTGATCCATCCTCAGTTTTCTCCTATCACAGCCATTAAACTCGGTAAATGTTTTAAAGTCACCATTGGCCTCATGGTGAAATCCCTGAGCGGTTTCCTTCCTCTCTGGCAACTGAATTAGGAAGGATGCCTGTATCTTTGTAGTGACTGGATATATTGATACACCATCCAAAGTGTAATTGATAACTTCAGCATGCTCAAAGGGATATTCAATGTCTGCTTTCTTTTTTTTTTTACTACCAATAGGTGCCCTTCTTTGTGAGGCATTTGAAAACCTCCTTGGTCTTTGTGGTTGAATCTGTGTTTGATATTCACTGCTCGATTGAGGTACCTTCCAGATAATTGTATGTGTGGTGTACAGAAATTAGGTAGTCATTTAAAAATCATGTTAAACACTATTATTGAGTCCATGCAACTTATTATGTGAATGGTTAAGCAAATTTTTACTCCTGAACTTATTTAGGCTTGCCATAATAAAGGGGTTGAATATATATATTGACTCAAGACATTTCATTTTTTATTAAATTGTAAACATTTAGAAAAACATATTTCCACTTTGACAATATGGGGTATTGTGAGTAGGCCAGTGACACAAAAATCTACATTAAATTCAGGCTTTAACACAACAAACTGTGGTAAATGTCAAGGGTGTGAATACTTTCTGGAGGCACTGTATGTTGCCCTAAATGTTGTGCAAGGTTGGTAGAATCTTAATCAAAATTATTCACAGCTGTAATGGCTGCCAATGGTGCTTCCATCAAGTATTAACTCTGAGTTGGGAAGACATACGGAATCAATACATTCTCATTTAGTATTTTTTTGTAATTTGGAACATTTTTAGAATTTTCTTTCACTTTGAATCAGAATCAGAACATGTGATGATGAACACCACTTCTTCATGTGTAGTCCCCTGTAGCTCAGTTGGTAGAGCATGGCGCTTGCAACGCCAGGGTTGTGGGTTCGTTTCCCACGGGGGGCCAGTATGAAAATGTATGCACTCACTAACTGTAAGTCGCTCTGGATAAGAGCGTCTGCTAAATGACTTAAATGAAAATGAAGGAAGAGGAGCAGCCCAGTGGAGATCACAAACACTTGATTGTGTTCCACTCAATACTGGAGAGAACAGCTCAGGCAAGGACTGACTTTCTCTTCTCTATTCATGTAAACTGTGTTGTAGATTTTCCTTTTGGCCCATTGTGAAAATGTATAACAGATAAACAGTAGCCTACTACAGACGGTTGCTTGGCGATAAATTGCCATAACCATTTACTGGGCAAGTATGTAATTGGTTGGACTATTGTCACGATCGTTGAGAGACGGGTCAGACCAAGGTGCAGCGTGGTATGCGAACATGTTTATTAAACTGGATACACACTGACAAAACAACAAAAGGCAACGAAACGTGACGTCGGAAGGCTATACACAAACAAGCCAAACTCACCGAAACACAAACAAGATCCCACAACCCAGTATGATCCACAATCAGAGACAACGAGCGACAGCTGCCTCTGATTGGGAACCACACCCGGCCAAACTTAGAAATACAAAACCTAGACTTTCACACCCTGACCAACCTACCTAGAGAATAACAGTCTCTCCAGGTCAGGGCGTGACAACTATACTGGATGAACAGTATACAGTAGACCTAATGTAGTTGTTTTGTTTTATTACTATGCAGAGAACAATTAAAATTAATTATCAGGAAAGTGAAACTTCAAGTAGTGAAGTTACATTTAATTAATTTCATAATCATGTCACTGTGGTATGTGTTAGTTTAGGATCAAAGTAATATCAAGCTCACTGGGTTTGTACTAGAGCACAGACAGGCAGGCCGGACTAAACACCACAGCTATTAATCGATATGTAGGCTGTAGAAATTGGAACGAATTACCTGAATCATATTCCCACTCGGATGACGCAAACAACTGCTGACATCTTTGTAACAGTACAGGGAATACCCAGGAGAATAAAACATGAGAATTAACAAGGCAGGGTTAAATACCGAGTTAATAACCACAATGGATATTTGAAATGTTTATAATGCTGTTGTAGCACAAACCAGAGTCTTTTTTCTAGACGATGGATTAATGATAATGGCAATAGCAGACACTTTGAAAGCATACATTATGGTCCGACTATATTATGTGACAAAAAGTGATAGGGAGTTTGAATAGGAATTTTGCCTAGAGATTTTTTTTTTCTTCTGTCTTACCTATAGGCTCCATTGAAAACAAAGTGCATTTCATCTGATTGTAAAGATTATGTTTAAATATAAACTGAATGAATGGCTACTGAATACTTCCACTCTCTCTGTTGTTAATTTAGACTGTCCAGCTTGTACCCTCCTGCAGTCAGGATGCAGACCATACAGACCATAGAGACCCAGGTACCTTTCCTGAAGGAGATCTTCTTCACCACAACCTTTAAAGACAGGAGGAAGAGTAGTGTGACCAACCTGTTCCGCAGACAGCAGCAACAGCAACATCATCCTCACCAGACGCTTCCGCCTTCTCTGGACGGGGATGAGCCTCGCATTAAACATGCTTGGCTGGGTCGCTCATCCAGCAGCCCATTCTGCAACAAGCAGATAGGAGGAGGGAGGGGAAGGGAGAGAGTGAGCCTGTCAGCCTTTTCTCAGCAGCAGAATCTCACAGCTGCTCGCAACACCGGCGAGCAGGCAGGGATTAGTGCTGAGCTCCCAGAGAGCCAGTTCAACAACCCAGGAGCAGCAGCCCCAGCCCCAGTAGCATGGCCTGATTGCCAAGGGGGTCTGCCTGTTTAGGAAGATGGGGAACCAGGAGGCCAAGCAGAGGAAGGTAGCAGGGGAAGATGCCCCCTGTGATGGGGGAGTCGAGGATAGGGAACCTGAGAGCTCCAAGAAAGTCAAGTCCAAAGGGGGAGATGGTGACAAGAAGAAATCTCAATCGGAATCCAAAAGCTCTGTGTTTTCCAGCATGCAGATCAGGAAGAGTCTGTCTAAGGCAAAGGGGCTGTCCAAGGAGGTTATCCTGGACGGCAAGAGGTCCCAGCTGGAGGAGGCTGATGGGGTCAACAGCAGCCTCTCTGCAGACGAGCTGGGAATGATGTCGGATGGTGACCCAGAGCATGGCCGCTTGACAACGTCGGAGGCAGAGGACGAGGGCCGGAGGACCAGTTCAGGATCAGACGGGGACCTCTACAGCTTCCACTCTGCTATGGCTGAGCATGAGGATCTGCTCTCTGACATCCAGCAGGCTATCAGGGAGAATCATGGGAACATTGATGTGGTCCTGGATAGAGTCTCTGTCCTTTTGGCTGAGGGGATCACCTCCTCCACCTCAGATGGTGATTTTAAACCCTTAGCCCCTGACCCCTCTGACCCACAAGAGGTAGGCTCCACTCTGGGGCCAGACCTGGACAAGGGACAGGTTGATGAGACACCTGTTGGTACTGATACTGCAGGACCAGACCAAAGTGCTGAGCGTAGACAATCAGAGGCAGAGGGAGGTGTTGCATCTGGCGCATCTGGGGGGGAGTCAGATTTAGGTTCACCAAGCGACAGTGGCCCCTCGGCGGACCAGGACACAGAGAGGAGCAGCGGCAGCCCCCTGCCCAAAACCACCAGCACCTACAGCTTCCCAGACACCAACTCCACTACCATGTCCTATGAGAGCGCTTAGGAGACTCAGGACGACCTGGAGAGCCCGGTGCTGACCTCCCAGCTGACTCAGAGCCAGAGCTTTGATGGGGAGGGTAGCACCATCGAGGTGGTCAGGTGCATCAGGTTGGGACCGGACTCAGGTTCATCCAGAAGTGTGAGTAACATGGAACTGACTGTGGAGAGGGAGGAGGAGGGGGACAGGGGGAGAGACTTCCGGTCCCTGAGCAGGAGAAAGAGTAGCTATTCTGTCTCTCTGCTGACGAGTTACAGTTCCAAAAGATCTCTTTCCAGAAGGATGTCCTCCACTACCTCCACTGTCAAGCCCTGTCCTCCCATCCACCCTTCCTACATGAAGACCACCACCAGGCAGCTGACCTCACCCATAGGCTCTCCAAGCCAGAGCCCCCATATCCCCCGTAGGATGGAGCCAGGCTCTGGGGCAGGGTATGGGGGCCACAAGGCCCAGAGATGGAGAACCACCAGGCAGAGGTCCTGCAGTATCGCCGGGCCTTTCAGTCATTCAGCAGACTGGACCAAGGTTCTGGAAGGCCTCAGATTGAGGCATGAGTCCGCCACTGACCTCCAGGAACATGGGGGGTCAGAAAGAGGCTTTCCAGGGGCGAGTCTGACCCTAGGCACCAGACGAGGTGTCCAGACCACCACCACAGAGCCCTATCAAGATGTCTTTTCTGGTAAGTGACTGAGCATAGAGGTGCTTCATGACTTATAGAGTAACATTGGTAGAAAGGAGGTAAATAATGTGGTTAGATGCCTTTTTTCCCAACAGGGATTTGACCTGTCAAGCTTGATGATGAGTTCATCACTCCATCCGGTCAGCCAGACCATCTTGTTATCCAGTCTGGCCCTGGTTTAGCTATTTGAGTAATCAGTCATGTGACATGGATCTGTTTCAGAGAACATCAACAGCAGAGTTTAAATTGGGACAGAGGTCACTAGCATGTAAACTGTTTCGCTGGTGCTGCTGTTGTTGTTTGTTCATGTGTGTGACTTTAAAGGCAAAAAAAATCACTTTCCTTTGGATAAGGTTGTTCATCATAATACTGTATGTGTATCTAAAGAGTGTTGGTTATTGCATGAAATAGGAGCAACATCGCATTTTAGCAATGTTCTTTTAATCACACTGCTAGATAGCTAAAATAGCTTTGAATTATTATTACCTGTCCAAAAACCATCCATTGTGTCACGACTTCCTCCGAAGCTGTCACCTCTCCTTGTTTGGGCAGGCTTCGGCGTTCGTCGCCACTGCCGCTACGCATCTCATCATTCCATTTGTTTTGTCTTGTTTATTACACACACCTGGTTCATCTCCCCTCATCAGTACCTGTATAAATATTCCCTCTGCCCCCTTGTCTTTGTGTGTGATTGTTTATTTTGGAGGATAGTGAAGCTCGGTGGAGCTCTGTGTATTTTGTATCACCGGGATATTTCCCTGTGTGCCGTGTATTTCCAGTGCGCCTGTTATGCGCACTAGAGTGTTTTGACGCATTTCTGCGTAACTCTATAATTGCGGAATAAAGCCTGTTATTCTGTGATTTACCCTCCTGCGCCTGACTCCTTCGACATCACCTCATCACAGAATCACACACCAGACATGGAGTCAGCAGGAGAGGAGCACATGCCTGGAGTCGTGGCACGGGTCAGGAAGCATTCAACAATTCTAGCCAGCTTAGGAGAAGCGATGGATCGGGAACAGCTGAGGGACCGGATCCAGCCACCCACACCCCAGCACCCAGAGGGATCCATATATCCCGACCACGGGATTTCAACGGGACAGCTACCCTCTGCCAGGGATTCCTCCTACAACTGGAGTTATACTATTCGAACATCAGCCCGGCTCTATCGGAGCGGGAGAAGGTGTCCACCCTCATCTCCTGCCTCTCGGGGAAAGCTCTGGAGTGAAGGAGGAGCCGCTTTGGACAACTACGGGGAGTTCACTCGCCTCTTTCGGGCAGTCTTCGATCACCTGCCCGAAGGTAGAGAGGCGGGCGAGTGGCTGGCCCATCTGAGGCAGGGGACGAGGACCGCGCAGGACTTCGCTCTGGAATTTCAGACTCTAGAGGATGGGTCCTCTGCTGCGCACTGTACCCTACACATCCACATTCCTGATTACACAGTGTAAGGCGCTGGTCAAATCATGCGCAGCTGGGAACTTTATGGACAGGTCATTTGCACATAGTCTAGGCATTACATTGGTTCCCCTATCCATTCCACTCCCCATCAGAGCACTTGACAGTCGACCATTAGGGTCCGGGTTTGTTAGGGACAATACGTTATAGTTATCCTCTATCCCTTATTCCATCTGTGATCGAGTCAATGCATGGGGCGCGCTTCTTCACAAAATTAGATCTCCGGAGTGCGTACAACCTGGTGCGTGTCCGAGAGGGGGACGAGTGGAAGACAGCATTCAGCACAACAACGGGGCATTACGAATATCTGGTGATGCCCTACGGTTTGATGAATGCTTCCAGTCCTTTATGAACGAGGTGTTTCAGGACATGCTTGGTCGCGGTGTAGTGGTATACATCAATGACATTCTGGCGTATTACGCTACGCGCGCCGAGCACGTGTCCCTGGTTAGCAAAGTGCTGCCCCGACTGTTGGAACATGACCTTTATGCCAAGGCAGAAAAGTGTCTGTTTTTCCAACAGTCCATCTTCTTCCTCGGATACCGCATTACCACCTCAGGTGTGGAGATGGAGGGAGATCGCATTTCAGCCGTGCATAATTGGCCAACTCCAACCACGGTCAAGGAGGTGCAGCGCTTTATTGGCTTTGCCAACTACTATCGGAGGTTTATCCGGAGCTTTGGCAAGGTCGCAGCTCCCATCACATCTCTGTTGAAGGATGGGCCTTCCCGGCTTTGCTGGTCTGCTGAGGCTGACAGGGCCTTCAGAAACCTGAGGGTTCTGTTCACCTCAGCCCCAGTACTGGCCCATCCCGATCCATTACTACCGTTTGTAGTGGAGGTGGATGCATCCGAGGTAGGGATAGGCGCTGTCCTATCTAAACGCTCGGGCACGCCACCCAAGCTCCGCCCCTGTGCCCTCTTCTCCAAGAAGCTCAGCCCGGTGGAGCAGATCTACGACGTTGGTGATCGGGAGCTGTTGGCTGTTGTCCGAGCCCTGACCGTGTAGAGGCACTGGCTCGAGGGTGCGAAACACCCTTTCCTCGTCTGGACAGACCACCGTAACCTGGAGTACATCCGGGCAGCGAGGAGGCTGAAACCTCGCCAGGCCTGGTGGGCCCTATTCTTCACCCGGTTAGATTTGACTCTGTCTTACATCCCAGGTACGAAGAGCGTGAAGGTAGATGCACTCTCACGGCTGTACGACACAGAGCAGAGGCCCATAGACAACACCCCCATACTCCCGGCCTCCTGCATTGTGGCGCTGGTAGTGTGGGCGATGGACGTGGACATAGAGCGGGCGCCAACTCCACCTCAGTGTCCAGCTGGGCTGCAGTACGTGCCGTCTATTGTCCGTGGCCGTCTGATCTATTGGGCACACAATTCCCCCTCCTCTGGTCACCCAAGTATCGGTCGTACAGTGCACTGCCTGACCGGAAAGTACTGGTGGCCTACCTTGGCTAAGGACGTGAGGGTGTATGTCTCCTCCTGCTCGGTGTGCGCCCAGAGTAAGGCACCTAGGCACCTCCCAGTGGGTAAGTTACAGCCCTTACCAGTTCCACAACGGCCATGGTCCCACTTGTGTATTGACTTCCTTACTGATCTTCCCCTCTCTCAAGGTAACACCACAATCCTGGTCGTTATGGACCGCTTTTCCAAAGCCTGCCGCATCCTTCCTCTTCCCGGTCTCCCCACGTCCCTGCAGACTGCAGAGGCCCTGTTTACACACATCTTCCGGCACTACGGGGTACCAGAGGACATAGTGTCTGACCGGGGTCCCCAGTTCACAGCCAGGGTCAGGAAGGCGTTCATGGAACATCTGAGGATCTCGGTCAACCTGACCTCTAGTTTCCACCCTGAGTCTAATGGGCAGGTGGAATGAGTGAATCAGGATGTGGGTAGGTTCCTGCGTTCCTACTGCCACGACCGGCCGGGGGAGTGGTCGGTGTTCTTGCCATGGGCCGAATATGCCCAGAACTCTCTCCGACAATCCTCCATTAACCTAACGCCATTTCTTCCACCGAGGCTCCTGCGGTGGATGACTTGTTTCGGCATGCAGAGGAGATGTGGAACGCTGCTCACGTCCAGCTCCAACGCGCCGTGCATCGCCAGAAGGCCAACGCTGACTGCCACCGCAGTGAGGCCCCGTCTTTGTACCGGGTGATCGGGTCTGGCTCTCAACCCAGAATCTGCCCCTCCGCCTGCCCTGCCGGAAGCTGAGCCCGCGGTTTGTGGGGCAATTCAAAGTCCTGAGGAGAATAAACAAGGTTACTTACAGGTTACTACTCCCTCCTGATTACCGCATTAACCCCTCGTTCCATGTGTCTCTCCTCAGGCCGGTGGTGGCTTGTCCGCTCCAGGAGTCTGAAGTGCGGGAGTTCCCTCCGCCCCCTCTGGACATCGAGGGGGCCGTGGCGTACTCTGTCTGTTCCATCCTGGATTCGAGGCGTCAGGTGGAGGGCCTTCAGTACCTCGTGGAGTGGGAGGGGTACAGTCCGGAGGAGCGGTGCTGGGTCCCGGAGAGGGATATCCTCGATCCCTCCCTGTTGCGGGATTTCCACCGTCGCCATCCGGCTCGCCCTGCTCCGCGTCCTCCTGGCCGTCCCCGAGGCCGGTGTCGGCGCGCTGCTGGAGCTGCGCATCAAGGGGGTGAATTACCCTCCTGCGCCTGATTCCTTCGACATCACCTCATCACACGTTGCAAGGACGAGAATACATTTTATATTGCTAAATGTATTTTTGCTACCTGGCGAACAAGAGCCAATCGTAATCACAACGTGGTAAAAACTACTTTGCAGCGTCACGAGGGATTACATTTTTTTTCCCTTCTGGATTTTTATTCCTTCGTTGTTAATGGTATGTAATTGACATTTGCCTCTATTTGCATTAGGAAATGTGACATTTAAACAAACTTTTTTTCTGTGGCTCACGTTTTCTAATTGAAGTTATAACATGTTTATAATAGCATTATAGATTATTTATAGTATGACTGTTTTAATTGAATCACCGGCCAGTAGAACATGGATCAGTAGGGGAGTACTTCGCCTCACCAAAAGCTCCTCTGGTCACAATGCCATGATTGTGAGCTCTCTGGATTAGAACATCAGGCCTTCCCTGTCTCTGTCTAGGCCTGTTCACAGATTTTCAGAATATCACAGTGATTTCTATAATAATTCCACCATCTATGACTCTATAATAATCCCATAATCTACGACTTCTCCATCACTTTCATACCACAAAAAGCTGAGCAATGTGGTATGATTATTCCTCCCCTCCTCCTAAGACTGATTGACCAGGATGGTCCTGATAAATACTGTTATTTTGATGGTTTATACAGTACTGTTTAAATGCCAGCTGTTAATGTGAAGGTTAAACCGTGGCATTTGCAGAAATACATTTTCATCATGTGATTTCTAAGTAGGTGCCCTCTTTTGTCCTCCTCAGGACCAATAGATGTTGTACAGAGCAG
Source organism: Coregonus clupeaformis (assembly GCF_020615455.1). Taxonomy (NCBI): domain Eukaryota; kingdom Metazoa; phylum Chordata; class Actinopteri; order Salmoniformes; family Salmonidae; genus Coregonus; species Coregonus clupeaformis. Next base: position 60,831,181 of record NC_059192.1, read on the forward strand.
CTGAAAACACTGTATTTATAAAATAATAGTACTAACACAATACTGTTTTACAGTACCATATTTAAGTGATAATACCAGAGAAGCCGGTGTTTGGAGGATATATTGGCACGGGTGTTGTTAGGCCCGAGATGAAATAACACACAGTGATACATTAACTATTTGGCCCTGTGTTGCTCAGTTTGTAGAGCATGGCGTTTGCAATGGCAAGATTAGGGGTTCGATTCCCACGGGGGGCCAGTATGAAAATGTATGCACTAACTGTAAGTCGCTCTGGATAAGAGCGTCTGCTAAAATGACTAAAATGTGGGAGCTAAAACTATCCATACAAACTGTTTCTAGTTTTGTTTCAGCGTTTTGTAGGCTAATTAGCACGTCTTCCTCTCTCCCCATGTAATGATGTACTGTAGATCAAAAGCTCAAGGCTGAATCTGAATCTGCATCGGTTATCTAACATCTCACCCTAGATAAAGCCTCTGCTCTCATCAATATTCATGTCTTTATCTGCAGTATCTATATCTTCATAACAGTGCGTGTCATCCCTAGATATCTGTTGTCTGAATCTCTCTCTATCTCTTTCTCTTTCTCTCTCTCTCTCTCTCTCTCCCTCTCTCTCTCTCTCTCTCTCTCTCTCTCGCTCTCTCTCTCTCTCTCTCTCTCTCTCTCTCTCTCTCTCTCTCTCTCTCTCTCTCTCTCTCTCTCTCTCTCTCTCTCTCTCTCTCTCTCTCTCTCTCTCTCTCTCTCTCTCTCTCTCTCTCTCTCCCCCAGGTCACGCCTTGTTGGAGCGTCTATGTCTGCAGGAGGGGGAGGGAGCAATGGATGAGGCTGAGAGGTTGTGTTGTTGTATGATGGGCATGGGGCTGCTGCAGCCCCTCAGTGATTGTTTCAGAGAGCAGCATGAAGACATTGTCACTCCAGTCACAGCCACATTTAATGTGAGAACCAACTCTTTACTTACTAACATTGTTTCACTGCTGCCATTTCAACAAATATTACACTGATCATAGGCTGATAGCCTGAACTGGCTAGTATTGCTCACTGGATGAGAGTATAATTAATGTTAACAAATGTATTCTGGGTTATGTATCAACTACAGTATCTACCTACCTATCTACTCTATCTCCATATCTGGATGTTTGAATCTTTAAGCATTTAATTATGTTGAGAACCGTTCCTATGGTCAGCCTTACCATATGAAAGCTGATTTCATAAATGTTTAAATAATTTTCCCAGTAACGCTTCACAGATGTAATCTCATGTGTGTGATTATAATATTTCCAGCATAGTTCATCAGGAACGCACGCTGTCAGTGCCATTTTTATCACATGTCCCTTGCAGCTGAATCCACTCAGCTGTAACGTTCTTAGGCTGAGGATTCAAATATAGATTTTGCGGGTTAGTATTTTTTCATAACTAGAAATAGATGTCTTATATTTTCTGTTAGCATGTGTGTGTGTGTATGCATGCGTGTATAAGTGTGTACGGGTGTGTGTGTGCTTCCTGTTGCAGTATCTTCATAGGGACTGAACATTGTGTCGTGAGGCAATGGGTTGTCATGTTTCCTTTCTTGGTGTGCCATGTGATCAAAGTATGCTTTTCTTTTACTCAGTCACCAAAGCAGAATTTGTGTCTGAACAGATGAGCATTCGTCTCTGGCTGCACTGTGCACCTTCCCCCTTAGATACACTCACATACATAAACACATTGTCACAAACACTCAGTCATAACATGCACACAAACTCACATAGAAAAACAGAACATCCCTGGGCACACACAAATATAGTACCGTACAAACAGGCACACACAAATTCACACATGCTTTCAGTCAGTACACACACACACACACATGCATGCCTTACAGACAGTCATTCTGTGACACACACACACACACTGCTTGCGTAGAACATCTGCTGACCGCGTTGCATAAGAGCCCCACGTGCCCAGGGCTCAGGCTGCTCTTACCCAGCAGAAGGCTAACCGTGCCTGGGTTGGTTAGAGCATTTTGTCCCCTCTCACTGTCTCTAACTGTTCCTGGGATTGGACCCGCAGCTGCATTATTCAGCTTGAAAAGAATCAACCTCTCCCTGTGTCTTTTGACAATGCTGCTCTCTCTCACCGGTTGTTCTCCCTTCTCTCTCATTTTCTCTCTCTCTCGCTCTCTCTCGCTCTCTCTCTCTCCCTCTCTCTCTCCCTCTCACTCCCTCTCTCGCTCTCTCTCTCTCCCTTTCTGTCTCTCCCTATCTTTCTCTGTCCTCACTGTCCTCACCCCTGTAAAAATAGTCAGCCTTGTTTGACTCCCTGAGATATAATCCCTCCCTAGTGAATCTGCATTGTCTCTAGAGGGAAAATATTGATACATTTTATTAAGGTTGATGTGATAGAGTAGGAGGCTATGACAGGTTTTGATCATGTTTTACTCTCTGTCTGTACTGTAGTTGTGATTCTGGCTTCAGCAAAAGCCGTGGTTCTGGTTAATGTTTTGTTCTGGCATTGACTGCACAGAGAAAGCAATACCTAAGGTCAGCTCTCAGACTGGAACAAATTGCATATTTGCTCCCTAAAGTGTAGACACACACTCATACATACTCAAACACACACTCTTGACATGCACAGTGTTGGAATGGCTTGAGATTCTTACATAAATGGATAGTCATTATGTAATGGTCTCTGAATTATCAGATTGATTTACAATATGTTCAGATTCATACTAAATTGGGCCCTTAGAATTGCCCAATTGTATGTGGTTATGTAGTCAATTGCAAGGGTTGGTGTGAGGTGTGACCCAGGTGCGGTGCAGGATTGACAGTAGGCAGTAGGCAGAGATGGTGAAACAATGATCTTTACTGGTGGTCCCAATACCAGGATACAAAATAATGGACTTGTCACAATAAAATAAAGGAGGAGCAAATTGGTCTCCAAAAACAGGCTGACAGCAAAAATACAAAATACTAACTACGACTGAAACAACAATGAAACAGGGAGAACACTTCTCAAGTACCTGTACATACGTCTCGCGATCAGACACTGATTCGTACTGCTTGGCATCGAGAAACTAGCAGACAAAACTGAGCAAGGGAATACAGGGAGGTGAGGGAATAAATACACAGGTGAACAGGTAGACACAGGTGACACCAATAGGATACAGATTAGTCCAGACTGTGAGTGAGGAGGTGCCTAAGGTTGTTGGAGGAGGACACCGAGTGGGTCGTTCCGGAACTGCGACCCCCTCCTATAACAGTCAATATCATATTACTGTGCCGTGCTGAAACTGCTTGCTGCACTGGAACCATTTCCCAGGAAAATAATTTGTTCAGTTGTTAAGGAATACGCTCTCATGCACTAAGCGGAACTAATAAAATATACACATTAACAAGAATACTTTTCATACCTCAGATTAATGAGATTGGCTTTGAAGGCAGTGTTTACTTTTAGCCTCTTGCAATTTGCCACAGGTTCCATTCTACAATAGGTAGTATTGTGCTTAGCAAGCACAGTACCTTACCTCACTTTTGAAAAGTAGACATTTGAATTGGTTCAAATCGTAAAGTGAAAGCCCTCTCTATTTGGCATTGTTGGTGGATGTCATCTGAACTGGAATCAACAGACATAGGTTGTCTGGGTTGCTTTATTGATGTATTCCTTGAAGATAAGTAAAAAGTGATTAAATATGAATGGATTTCCTGTTTGTCTGTCAGGTAATGACTGTACGTTAAATAGATATCTGCCCTTTTGTCTGTGCGCTGTGCTGTTCTCGCCTATTTTTCTTTATTTGTGTGAATAATTAAACCAAATCAATTTAAATGATGTACACTACCAGTCAAAAGTTTGGTCACACCTACTCATTTGAGGGTTTTTCTTTATTTTTACTATTTTCTACATTGTAGAATAATAGTGAAGACATCATAACTATGAAATACCACATATTGAATAATGTAGTAAACAAAAAAGTGTTAAACAAATCAAAATATATTTTAGATTCTTCAAATAGCCACCCTTTGCCTTGATAACATCTATGCACACTCTTGGTATTCTCTCAACCAGCTTCATGAGGTAGTCAACTGGAATGCATTTCAATTAACAGGTGTGCCTTCTTAAAAGTTAATTTGTGGAATTCCTTTCCTTCTTTATGTGTTTGAGCCAATCAGTTGTGTTGTGACAAGATAGTGGGGGTATACAGAAGATAGCCCTATTTGGTAAAAGACAAAGTCCATATTATGGCAAGAACAGCTCAAATAAGCAAAGAGAAACGACAGTCCATCATTACTTTAAGACATAAAGGTCAGTCAATACGGAACATTTCAAGAACTTTGAAAGTTTCTTCAAGTGCAGTCGCAAAACCCGTCAAGCGCTATGATGAAACTGGCTCTCATGAGGACCGCCACAGGAACGGAATTTTGTTGTGTCCATACTTTTGACTGGTTCTGTAAGTAAAATGATATATGTAAAATGTTCCAGTTATGATCGCTTGTAGTATTCACCTGGTTATTATATGGTGTTACTATATGGTACTGTGTTACTGTGAATAAAATGTAGATCTAAAAGTACATACTGAAAAATGCATGTTCATTGCCTTCTCTCCCCCAGGACGACCAGCTGTATACCTGGGCTACCTTCGGCCTGCCCTCCCACATCTGGGAGTCCCATGAAGGGCATACCCCAGGCCACATCCAGGTCCTGTGGCCCCCTCCACAGCCAGCTCGGGTATGTTATCAACTCTGTTTATGTAGTGTACCACCACAAGCAGAGCTACAGAGAAGAACATTTGTTCAAACAGTGTGACATTGAAAATGTTGCGCCACTTTCAACCGAATGGAAAATTACTGTGAGTGCCTCAGGAGGATAACAGATCTTTGTGGTCTTTTATTTGCTCTTACAACTGTAACTGTACAGGCCTCCTGTAGCTCAGTTGGTAGAGCATGGCGCTTGCAACGCCAGGGTTGTGGGTTCGATTCCCACGGGGGGCCAGTATGAAAAATGTATGCACTCACTAACTGTAAGTCGCTCTGAATAAGAGCGTCTGCTAAATGACTAAAATGTAAAAATGTAAGTGAATGAATACCCAGGCCCAGACAGGTTTTGATACAATACTGTCCTCTTGTGGTTATATTTTGTATATTGACAGAGCATGTAGATGTTACTACCGTTCTTCCAACAGAGGTCAGGCTTATCCTATAGTAACTATACAGGTATCAAACATATTCACCCCCCTTGGATTTTTTCACATTTTTGTTGAATTACAAAATGGGATTGATATGGATTTAATTATTGTTGTTTTTTGTTATTGTTCTACACAAAATACTCCATAATGTCAAAGTAAAAAGAAAATTCTACAAATGTTTACAAATTAATACAAATTAAATTACTAAAATATTGTTGTTGCATAAGTATTCACCCCCTTTTTTTAGGCAAGCCTAAATTAGTACAGGAGTAAAATGTATCTTAACAAATCACATAATAAGTTACATGGACTCACTCTGTGTGAAATAATAGAAATTGACATGATTTTTCAATGACAACCCCTTCCTCTGTCCCACATATGTACAACATCTGTAAGGTCCCTCAGTCAAGTATTGAATTTCAAGCACAGATTCAACTACAAAGTACAGGGAGATTTTTGAAAGCCTCATAAAGAAGGGCAGTGATTGGTAGATGGGTAATAATAACAAATCAGACATTGAATATCTCTTTAAAATACAGGGCCTTCGGAAAGTATTCAGACCCCTTGACTTTTTTCCACATTTTGTTAAGTTATAGCCTTATTCTAAAATATATTAAATAAAAAAGATTCCTCATCAATCTACACACAATACTCCATAATTATAAAACAAAAACAGGCTTTTATACATTTTTGCAAATTTATTTAAAAAAAAACAGGAAATACCATATTTACATTGCTATGAGACTCGAAATTGAGATCAGGTGCATCCTTTTTCCATCGATCATCCTTGAGATGTTTCTACAACTTCATTGGAGTCCACCTGTGGTAAATTCAATTGATTGGACATGATTTGGAAAGGCACACACCTGTCTATATAAGGTCCCACAGTTGACAGTGCATGTCAGAGCAACAACCAAGCCATGAGGTCGAAGGAATTGTCCGTAGAGCTCCGAGACAGGATTGTGTCGAGGCACAGATCTGGGGAAGGGTACAAAAAAATGTCTGCAGCATTGAAGGTCCCCAAGAACACATTGGCCTCCATCATTCTTAAATGGAAGAAGTATGGAATCACCAAGACTCTTCCTTGAGCTGGCCTCCCGGCCAAACTGAGCAATCAGGGGAGAAGGGCCTTGGTCAGGGAGGTGACCAAGAACCCGATGGTCACACTGATAGCACTCCATAGTTCCTCTGTGGAGATGGGAGAACCTTCCAGAAGTACAACCGTCTCTGCCACCAATCAGCACGCCACCAATCAGTCCTTTATGGTAGAGTGAGCAGACGGAAGCCACTCCTCAGTAAAAGGCACATGACAGCTCGCTTGGACTTTGCCAAAAGGCACCTAAAGACTCTCAGACCATGAGAAACAAGATTCTCTGGTCTGATGAAACAAAGATTGAACTCTTTGGCCTGAATGCCAAGCGCCACGTCTGTAGAAAACCTGGCACCATCCCTACTGTGAAGCATGGTGGTGGCAGCATCATGCTATGGGGATGTTCTTCAGCGGCAGGGTCTGGGAGACTAGTCAGGACTGAGAGAAAGATGAACAGAGCAAAGTACAGAGAGATTCTTGATGAAAACCTGCTCCAGAGCGCTCAGGACCTCAGACTGGGGTGAAGGTTCACCTTCCAACAGGTCAACGACCCTAAGCACACAGCCAAGACAACGCAGGAGTGGCTTCAGGACAAGTCTCTGAATGTCCTTGAGTGGCCCAGCCAGAGCCCGGACTTGAACCCAATCTAACATCTCTGGAGAGACCTGAAAATAGCTGTGCAGCAACGCTCCCCATCCAACCTGACAGAGCTTGACAGGATCTGCAGAGAAGAATGGGAGAAACTCCCCAAATACAGGTGTGCCAAGCTTGTAGCGTTATACCCAAGAAGACTTGAGGCTGTAATCGCTGCCAAAGGTGCTTCAACAAAGTACTGAGTAAATCATCTGAAAACGTATGTAAATGTGATATTTCCATTTTTTATTCATAATAAATTTGATACCATTTCTAAAAACCAGTTTTTGCTTTGTTATGATGGGGTGTTGTGTGTGGATTGATGAGGGGAAAAAACAATGTTATCCATTTTAGAATAAGGCTGTAACGTAACAAAATGTGGAAGATGTCAAGGGGTCTGAATACGTTCCGAATGCACTGTACACGGTCAAGTTAGAAATTATGCTATGGATGATATATTAAACCACCCAGACACAACAAAGATACAGTCGTCCTTGTGAACTGAGCTGCAGGACAGGAAGGAAACTGATCAGGGATGTCACCATGAGGCCATTGTGACAGAGTTCAATGGCTGTGATGGGAGAAAACTGAGAATGGATCAACAACATTTTAGTTACTCCACAATAATGACCGAAATGACAGAGTGAAAAGAATAATACAAATATACAAAATAAAAATAGGCACTAAAGTTATACTGCAAGAAAACACTGCAAAAGAATACAGTTTATGTCCTAAATGCAAAGCCTTATGTTTGGGGCAATCCAACACAACACATCACCTCCTTATTTCCAAGCATGGTGGTGGCTGCATCTTGTTATAGGTATGCTTGACATTGGCAAAGACTGAGGAGTTTTTCAGGATAAAAAGAAATGGGATGGAGTTAAGCACAGGCAAAATCCTAGAGGAAAACCTGCTTCAGTCTGCTTTACACCAGACACTGGGAGAGGAATTCACCTTTCAGCAGGACAATAACCTACAACACAAGGACAAATCTACACTGGAGTTGCTTACAAAGAAGACAGTGAATGTTCCTTAGTGGCCAAGTTACCATTTTGACTTCAATCTGCTTGAAAATCTATTGCCAGACTTGAAAATTGCTGTCTAGCCATGAACCCCAACACATTGACAGAGCTTAAAGAATTTGGAAAGAATACGACTATCTAATCAACCGATATTAGTGTTCCATTTTTTAGATTTGTTTTCACTTTGACATTACATAGTATATTGTGTAGACCTTTGACAAAAAAAAGACAAATAAATCCATTTTAATCCCACTTAGTAACACAATAAAATGTGAAGAAATCCAAGGGGGTACTTATGATACCCACTGTAGGTCATTGTCAGAAGAAGGTAAATTCTTCATATCCTGCTGAGCTTTTTAGCTTGTAATGGTCTCCTGAACTTCACTTAAAAATACTTGAACTGTAAACTCAACACAAACTGTAGAGTAACTATAGACATGGCTGGAATATGTTAATCTAACTCTGGGTTCTGCGCTCTTCACATTGCCTCTTTGAAGCTCATTGAGACTTTGATCGTCTCGTGGGTTAAATCTTCGAAGAGTCTCCCCATCTCTGTTCTATCTACCCATGAACTACAAGCCTGGAGTCTAGACATGTGGCCTTCCCTGACCCTGACCTTACTCTCAACTTACCATGGTCCATAACCCTGCAACCAAACGCGCCCAGTTGTGTGTGTTTATCCTTTTCACTCAGGGTGTGGCATGTCACATCCACTAGGTTTTAACTCTGAGAAATTATTCAAAATATAGATTTTTTTGTAAGCATGTGGTATACTAGGACTAGAAAGCACATTCCTTGAAAAGTGTTAATGTAATCCTGCTTGACTGTTTACATCCTTCAAGAAGGGCTTCGAAACATCACTTTATGTTATATTAATATGTACAATGTTTTGTATTTTTTATTGCTGCTGCTTGAAGAGTGGGTCTGAAATTCTTTTTTCCTGACAGAATTCGTCAAAGTCAGGGAATCTGTGACAAAAGGATAATGGCAGTGATATTCCAGGGCTGGAGCAGACCATCAATGACTTGAGGATAAAGATTGCAGCACTGGAAATCCAGCATGCATCTCTGGAGATGGCATTCCACTCTAAGGAGAGTGGGGATAGGGACAATACTGTGGCCTTGGGGGGTGTCAACCACACATGGAAGAAGAGGATGGAGATTTCCGTACAGACATCACCTGTGAAGGAGGGCTTTAGATTTGAAGTGCCTTTCAAGGGAGGGTCAATCCCCTCCTCAGCCTCTGTCCCACCAATCTCCTCCTCCTCCCTCCCCAACCCTGGCTTTGTCTGTACCTGCCAACAGCAGCAGCAGAGTGGTACCCAGCCCCCACCTCCTCCCACCCCAGGTGTATCCCCTCCTCCAGCTCATCCTCCTCCTCCTCCTCCTCCTCCTCTACCTCAGCTCTCTGGAGGGGCCCCACCACCTCCACCCCCACCCCCTCTCCCTGGTGGGGCTGGTCCTCCTACTCCTCCACCCCCTCCTCCTCCTTTACCAGGTATGGGTGGACCTTGTCCCCCACCTCCACCCCCTCCCCTGCCAAGCTTTGGACCTCCACCCCCACCCCCTCCACCAGGTATGGGCCCCCCTCCTCCGCCCCCACCCCCCGGCAGTGGACCTCCTTCTACCCCAGGCTTTGGCCCTCCTCCCCCTCCCGGTGGTTTCATGGCCTCCATGGCCCAGGTTGCTGGCCCCCAGAAGGCACCCACCGAGCCCCCCAAGCCCATGAAGCCTCTCTACTGGACCAGGATCCAGCTGCATGCTAAAAAGTAATTAGCAGTCCACTTTAGTCCAATTACTGTACATATACAAACATTACATTTGCCTTCAGAATAGTCTCAATTATTCGGGGAATGGCATTCCACAGGGATGCTTGCTCATGTTGACTCCAATGCTTCCCACAGTTGTGTCTAGTGGATTGGATGTCCTTTGGGTGGTGGGCCATTCTTGATACACACGGGAAACTGTTGAGCGTCAAAAACCCAGCAACTTTACAGTTCTTGACACAAACCAGTGCGCCTGGCACCTACTACCATAGCCCGTTCAAAGGCACTTAAATCATTTGTCTTTCCCTTTCACCCTCTGAATGGCACAGATACACAATCCATGTCTCAATTGTCTCAAGGCTTAAAAATCCTTCTTTAACCTTCTCCTCCCCTTCATCTACACTGATTGAAGTGGATTTAACAAGTGACATCAATAAGGGATAATAGCTTTCACCTAGATTCACCTGGTCATGGAAAGAGAAGGTGTTCTTAATGTTTGTACACCCAGTGTACAGTATATGTTTATCCATAGCTTCCTATTTAGCTATATGATATAACCATTAACATAACGCATGAATGAGAACGTATGCAAAAGATAGAGATGGATCATTGATATTTATGGAGGCTTTCCTAACCAAACTCTAGAATGGGTTTTCTACTGAAGATAAAGATCAGCCATATTATAGAGATGGGAACCCAGTGTAAAATTTGAGAAAGATGTGGGAAAGGAGTGCGTTGAGATGTTGTTTGAGTTGAAACAGGTGTTGTGATGTGCTTTGGTACTGATGTACTTGGTCCGACTCCACACATAAAGAAGTCATGCTATAATACTGCAGTACTGTGACATGTCAGAAAATAAGTCCACCTTATAATAACCAGTGGACACAGTGGTGGGTTATATAAAGTTATTAGAAATGTAATGTACTGTACAGTAGTTGTCTGAAGAGGTACTGTAGTAATTCTCTCTGCATTCTGGGGCTCGGTAAAGCACAACATGCCAGACACTTTGAATTGTAAGTTTGAGGTACACTCTTAGAAAAAAGGGTTCCAAAATGATTATTCAGCTGTCCCCATTGGAGAACCCATTTTGGTTCCAGGTAGAACCCTCTGTGGAAAGGGTTTTATATGGAACCCAAAAGGGTTCAACCTGGAACCAAAAGTGTTCTACCTGGAACCAAACAGGGTTCTTCAAAGGGTTGTCCTATGGGGACAGCCGAAGAAACCTTTTAGGTTCTAGATAGCAAATTTTTTCTAAGAATGTATTACATCAACAGGATAAAGATCCAATGATAGAGATGTAATACAGATCTTTCTGTCTTCTACTTGAGGGATGTGAGTGGTTCTCTGGTTTGGGAGAAGATCGAGGAGCCATCAGTGGATTTTTATGAGTTTGTCGAGTTGTTCTCCAAAAGTGCTGTGAAGGAGAAGAAGAAGCCAATATCAGACACCATCACCAAGCCCAAGGCCAAACAGGTACTGTACATTGTGTATGCGTGCGTGCGTTTGTCTGTCTGTCTGCCCTTGCCTGTCTTTGGTCCCATCCCTGTCTCTGTCTCTTGCTGTCTTCTCTCCGTCACTCTAATCACTTGCCTGGGAATGACATGAGGAAGTGATGTACTGTAGCCAGACAGTGATTATGTGATGTGAGGTCTGGCTCCCCCTGGCTCCCCCTGGCTTCCAGGCCCAGTGAGGCGCAGAGCCAGTGAGTGGCGTGTCGTGAATAAACCCACACCGATGACTGGGAGACACTGTGGCAGACCAGACTGCTGCTCTGTGGCTCTGACCCAATAGTCTTACATAGCTTCCCTTCCTAAGTTTCTACTGTCCTTTTCTGTCAGCCACTGATCTAAAAGGATTTGATAGATTGAAATACCATGGTAGAGCACTAGCCAGGCACTTCAGCTCTAAGTGGTCACAGGGGAAGGGAAGATATAAAATAGGGTTTAGTAGAGTATTGGGACAGAGCCTTGTGTGTGCTCTTCCCGCTAGTGTGAGAGGGACTACCTCTGTGTATTCAGTACAGACAAATTTGATGATTGATGAAGAGCAGAACCCCAGGCTGATTCACTTTTCATACTCTCTCTCAGTCAGAGCTGCAGTGAAGAACATACACTATATATACAATAGTATGTGGACACCCCTTCAAATTAGTAGATTTGGCTATTTCAGCCACACCCGTTCCTGACAGGTGTATAAAATTGAACACACAGCCATGCAATCTCCATAGACAAACATTGGCAGTAGAATGGCTTTACTGAAGAGGTCAGTGACTTTCAACGTGGCACCGTCATAGGATGCCACCTTTCCAACAAGTCAGTTCTAATTTTTTTTTGCCCTGCTAGAGCTGCCCCGGTCAACTGTAAGTGGTGTTATTGTGAAGTGGAATGTCTAGGAGCAACAATGCGAAGTAGTAAGCCACACAAGCTCACAGAACGGGACCGCCGAGTGCTGAAGTGCGTAGCGCGTTACAATCTTCTGTCCTCTGTTGCAACACTCACTATTGAGTTCCAAACTGCCTCTGGAAGCAACGTCAGCATAAGAACTGTTCATCTGGAGCTTCATGAAATGGGTTTCCATGGCCGAACGGCCGCACACAAGCCTAAGATGACCATGCGCAATGCCAAACGTCGGCTGGAGTGGTGTAAAGCTCACCGTCATAGTACTCTGGAGCAGTGGAAACGCGTTCTCTGGAGTGATGAATCACGCTTCACCATCTGGCTGTCCGATGGACGAATCTGAGTTTGGCGGAAGCCAGGATAGCGCTACCTGCCCGAATGCATAGTGCCAACTGTAATGTTTGGTGGAGGAGGAATAATGGTCTGGGGCTGTTTTTCATGGTTCGGGCTAGGCCCCTTAGTTCCAGTGAATGGAAATCTTAACACTACAGCATACAATGACATTCTAGACGATTCTGTGCTTCCATCTTTGTGCCAACAGTTTGGGGAAGGCCCTTTCCTGTTTCAGCATGACAATGCCCCCTTGCACAAAGCGAAGTCCATACAGAAATGGTTTGTCGAGATCGTTGTGGAAGAACTTGACTGGCCTGCACAGAGCCCTGACCTTAACCCCATCGAACACCTTTGGAATTAATTGGAACACTGACTGCAAGCCAGACCTAATCGCCAAACATCAGCGCCCGACCTCACTAATGCTCTCATGGCTGAATGGAAGCAAGCAATGTTCTAACATCTAGTTATAGCAGCAAAGAGGGGACCAACTCCATATTAATGCCCATGATTTTGGAATGAGATGTTCGACGAGCAGGTGTCCACATACTTTTGGTCATGTAGTGTATGTCTGGATTCAATCAACCAACCGACCAAACAACATTTGTCACTTGGATATGAACAATAACTTTTATGGTAATAATGTAATAACATTTGTAAAGCAATTTGTATGCATTACATCGAAAGTGCTAGACATGTCTCTTACAGTATATCTTCTCATGTAATTTATTCTCTTTTATGGTCTAATGGAGACCAAATTTGCCCTCTGGTATGTGATGCAGAGGTTTGTGGGTTTCTAGAAATCCGTGTTGGCCAACGTTGAAAACACCGTATTATTGGAATGATTGACTCATGACATAGGAAAGAAACAAATAAAATATAAAGGGATGGTTGACGTAAATTAAAGATCTTTTAAAATCGGAGATTCAAATTCTGCATGTGGTATGTATGAAAACGGAAATTATTTATATTTTTTTTAATGGATCATTTACTGTCAATTAATAAAACAGTTTATGATAGAATTGTTATGATATACTGCAGGAGAAGAGTTCTTCTGTATATCCTGTAAAAATGATATACAATGTGCTATAATGATCTTCACTATGAACAGACAATATTATACTGCTGTGTAGTACCACCATTATGCACCCATAATAGCTGTGTGTCTTTTAGCATTGAAATTAAATTATATTATGTCTACAGTGTGTTTGGAAACCATTTAGCTAGATATGTAGACGTGATAGACTGTCTCTGTTTTGGCTATGGCAGGAGGCAGAGGCAGCAGTTCAGTGATGTAACTGACTCCACGTTCTATTATTATAATTTTTTATCTCCACCTTAATACCCAGCAGCCACTCTGCATACTCAGCCTGACTGTGGTCACAGAGAGAGTCTACTGTAAACCATACAGGTGTACTATCTTAATTTAATCACTCTGTTGTCGCAGACAATTGTCCTGCATAGCAGGAAATGCTAACTTGTAGTGTATTCTAGGTTATAAAGGCTTCAAAAGTTTGTAATTTCCACTTTAAAATGTAAGACTTGATTTGCCCTAACTAAAAATGTATCAACCCTACAGAAATGTCAATTAATTATAATCCACATATTAAATCAGATGCACATGTTGTCACGCCCTGGCTCTAGGGACTCTTTTAAGTTGAGCCAGGGTGTGTAGAGTTTATGTTTTGTGCTCGTTGTGTCTAGTCTAGTTTTGTATATCTATGTTGGCCGGAGTGGTTCTCAATCAGAGGCAACGAGTATCAGCTGTTGCTGGTTGTCTCTGATTGGGAACCATATTTAGTCAGGTGGTTTTCCCACAGTGTTTGTGGGATCTTGTTCCGTGTTGGTTTGTGGTTTGCACCTGTGGACGTCACGTATCGATTTGTTGTTTTGTTCGTGTATCATTTAATAAATAAGTATGTTCACCTTCCACGCTGCGCCTTGGTCCTCTATATCCGACGATCGTGACACATGTCCTGTTGCTGCAGGATTATTTTCATGTTGTAATAAACTGGTCAAATGATGATAGAACATATGTACATGATACTGTCCATGGCTGTTGGTTTATCAATATATATTACAATATATATTTAAACTTCATCAGCAGTTGTAAATGTATGTATGATTTACTTGGCACAATATAAAAGAGATTGGTGATGGATAATTATTGTACAAGATAAACAATATTTTTTGACTCCACAATCTTAAGCAGTTAACTAAATATATTTGTGATCTGCCAATCTATTCTCACATTGTTGTTGTGACATTTGACTTTTAAATAGTGGCGTCTTGCCATTGATACACAGCCTTTAATGCCTTTTGTGGTTTGTGTAATGCCTTTTGTGGTTTGATAAACATATAATCACAGAGAAAAGAGCACAATGAACGTATACTACGGTATATTTAGTGGGCCATATTTGAAAATGCTTTCCTACTTATCTCCATATGAACTGCATTATCAGCGTGACAGGTTCAAGTGATAAATAAGTCGAGATGTCTCTAAGATCTACAAATTCTAGATCCCCTCATCGAAAATATGATGTATGTGGAGAACTGATCTAGAAGGGAAAACTGTAGTTTATAAATTTGCATAATGTTTGTGGGAGAAGTGGCAACAGTTCATTTCCCATAAAAGGAAAAGATAAAGGGAGATTGAGGTTCAGTTTCGACCTGTTTTGGACTTGATCCTCTTTCCCTTCACTGTTCTCTCTCTCTCTCTATCTTTCTTTCTCTCTCTCTCGCTCTCTTCCCATCTCTCGCTCTCTTACCATCTCTCGCTCTCTTCCCCTCTCTCGATCTCTTCCCATCTCTCTCTCTCTCTCTCTCTCTCTCGCTCTCTCTCTCTTGCGCTCTCTCTCGCACTCGCTCTCTCTCAGCTGGTGAAGCTGTTGAACACCAAGCGATCTCAGAACGTGGGGATCCTCATGTCTAGCATCCACTTGGACATGAAGGACATCCAGAATGGTGAGTGGTGATGCTCCACCTCAACCCACCTCACTCAACATAGCATAATGACGTCATTGCAACCAGTTTTGCCCAGGTCGTTTCCTCAATTCATGTTCCTCGGACAAAGCATTGAACTCTCTAGACTTTTGATTCATACAGTGCATTCGGAAAGTATTCAGACTCCTTGACTTTTTCCACATTTTGTTACGTTACACCCTTACTCTAACATGGATTAAATACACATTTTCTTCATCAATCTACACACAATACCTCATAATGACAAAGCGAACACAGCTTTTTAGAAATGTTAGCAAAAGTATTCAGACCCTTTGCTATGAGACTCGAAACTGAGCTCAGGTGCATCCTGTTTCCAATGGTATTGATGAGTATACCACCTCAGTCACCGGGTTCATCAATAAGTGCAAACTATTACAGACTACAAAGGGAAACCCAGCTGCGAGCTGTCCAGTGACGCGATAAATGCCTTTTATGCTCACTTCGAGGCAAGCAACACTTAAGCATGCATGAGAGCACCAGCTGTTCTGGACGACTGTGTGATCACGCTCTCCATAATCAATGTGAGCAAGACCTTTAAACAGGTCAACATTCACAAGGACGCGGGGCCAGACATATTACCAAGACGTGTACTCAGAGCAAGCGCGGACCAACTGGCAAGTGTCTACATTTACATTTTCTACCTCTCCCTGACCGAGTCTGTAATACTAACATGTTTCAAGCAGACCACCATAGTTCCTGTGGCCAAGAAAGCGAAGGTAACCTGCCTAAATGACTACTGCCCCGTAGCACTCAAGTCAGTAGCCATGAAGTGCTTTGAAAGGCTGGTAATGGCACACATTTTACATTACATTTTAGTCATTTAGCAGACGCTCTTATCCAGAGCGACTTACAGTTAGTGAATACATATTTTTTTATACTGGCCCCCCATGGGAATCACACCCACAACCCTGGCGTTGCAAACGCCATGCTCTATCAACTGAGCTACATCCCTGCCGGCCATTCCCTCCCCTACCCTGGACGACGCTGGGCCAATTGTGCGCCGCCCATGAGTCTCCCGGTCGCGGCCGGCTGCGACAGAGCCTGGATTCAAACCAGGATCTCTAGTGGCACAGTTAGCACTGCGATGCAGTGCCTTAGACCACTGCGCCACTCAGGAGTACACATCAACACCATCATCACAGAAACCCTAGACCAACTCCAATTTGCATACCGCCCCAACAGATCCACAGATGACGCAATCTCAATCGCACTCCACACTGCCCTTTCCCACCTGGACAAAAGGAACACCAATGTGAGAATGCTGTTCATTGACTACAGCTCAGCGTTCAACACCGTAGTGCCCACAAAGCTCATCACTAAGCTAAGGACCCTAGGACTAAACACCTCCCTCTGCAACTGAATCCTGGACTTCCTGACGGGCCGCACCCAGTTGGTAAGGGTATGCAACAACACATCTGCCACGCTGATCCTCAACACGGGGGCCCCTCAGGGGTGCGTGCTCAGTCCCCTCCTGTACTCCCTGTTCACCTACGACTGCGTGGCCAAGCACGACTCCAACACCATCATTAAGTTTGCTGACGACACAACGGTGGTAGGCCTGATCACCAACAACGATGATACAGCCTATAGGGAGGAGGTCAGAGACCTGGCATTTTGTGGTGCCAGGACAACAACCTCTCCCTCAACGTGAGCAGGAAAAGGAGATGATTATGGAATACAGGAAAAGGAGGGCAGAACACGCCCCCATTCACATCGGCGGAGCTGTAGTGGAACGGGTAGAGAGTTTCAAGTTCCTTGGTGTCCACATCACCAACAAACTCTCATGGGCCAAACACACCAAGAAAGTAATGAAGAGGGCACGACAACGCTTTTTCCCCCTCAGGAGACTGAAAAGATTTGGCATGGGTCCCCAGATCCTCAAAAAGTTATACAGCTGCACCATCGAGAGCATCCTGACCTGTTGCACCACCGCCATGTATGGCAACTGATCGGCATCCGACCGTAAGGCGCTACAGAGGGTAGTGAGTACAGCCCATCCAGGACCTACAGTGCCTTCGGAAAGTATTCAGACCCCTTGACTTTTTCCACATTTTGTTACGTTACAGCCTAATTCTAAAATTGATTAAATATTTGTTTTATTCTCTACACACAATACCCCATAATGACAAAGTGAAAATTGGTTTTTAGAAATTTTAGCAAAAAAAACTAAAACTAAAATACCTTATTTACATAAGTATTCAGACACTTTGCTATGAGACTCGAAATTGAGCTCAGGTGCATCCTGTTTCCATTGATCATCCTTGAGATGTTTCTACAACTTGATTGGAGTCCACCTGTGGTAAATTCAATTGATTGGACATGATTTGGAATGGCACACACCTGTCTATATAAGGTCCCACAGTTGACAGTTCAAATCAGAGCAAAAATCAAGCCATGAGGTCGAAGGAATTGTCTGTAGAGTTCCGAGATAGGATTGTGTCGAGGCACAGATCTGGGGAAGGGTACCAAAACATTTCTGCAGCATTGAAGGTCCCCAAGAACACAGTGGACTCCATCATTCTTAAATGGAAGAAGTTTGGAACCAGCAAGGTTCTTCCTAGAGCTGGCCACCCAGCCAAACAGAGCAATCGGGGGAGAAGGATCTTGGTCAGGGAGGTGACCAAGAACCCGATGGTCACAATGAGAGAGCTCCAGAGTTCCTATGTGGAGGTGGGAGAACCTTCCAGAAGGACAACTGTCTCTGCAGCATGCCACCAATCAGTCCTTTATGGTAGAGTGAGCAGACGGAAGCCACTCCTCAGTAAAAGGCACATGACAGCCCGCTTGGACTTTGCCAAAAGGCACCTAAAGACTCTCAGACCATGAGAAACAAGATTCTCTGGTCTGATGAAACCAAGATTGAACTCTTTGGCCTGAATGCCAAACGTCACGTCTGGAGGAAACCTGGCACTATCCCTACGGTGAAGCATGGTGGTGGCAGCATCATGCTGTGGGGATGTTTTTCAGCGGCAGGGACTGGGAGACTAATCAGGATCCAGGGAAAGGTGAATGGAGCAAAGTACGGAGAGATCCTTGATGAAAACCTTCTCCCGAGCGCTCAGGACCTAAGAATGGGGCGAAGGTTCACCTTCCAACAGGACAACAACCCTAAGCACACAGCCAAGACAACGCAGGAGTGGCTTTGGGACAAGCCTCTGAATGTCCTTGAGTGGCCCAGCCAGAGCCCGGACTTGAACCCGATCAAACATCTCTGGAGAGACCTGAAAGTAGCTGTGCAGCGACGCTCCCCATCCAACCTGACAGAGCTTGAGAGGATCTGCAGAGAAGAATGGGAGAAACTCCCCAAATACAGGTGTGCCAAGCTTGTAGCGTTATACCCAAGAAGACTTGAGGCTGTTATCACTGCCAAAGGTGCTTCAACAAAGTACTGAGTAAAGGGTCTGAATACTTATGTAGGTGTGATATTTCTGTTTTACATTTTTTATAATTTAGCAAACATTTATTAAAACCTGTTTCTGCATTGTCATTATGGGGTATTGTGTGTAGATTGATGAGGAAATAAAACAATTTATAATCATTTTTAGAACAAGGCTGTAACGTAACAAAATGTGGAAAAAATCAAGGGGTCTGAATACTTTCCGAATGCACTGTATGTGTTAAAAGGTTATTATAGTAAACTTAAAAACCAGAGTGGCGCAGTGGTCTAAGGCACTGCATCGCAGAGCTAGCTGTGCCACTAGAGATCCTGGTTCGTGTCCAGGCTCTGTTGCAGCCGGCCGCAACTGGGAGACCCATGGGCGGCGCACAATTGGTCCAGCATCGTCCAAGGTAGGGGAGGGTTTGGCCGGCAGGGATGTGGGTTTGTTTCCCACAGGGGGCCAGTATGAAAAAAACATGTATGCATTCACTAACTGTAAGTCGCTCTGGATAAGAGCATCTGCTATATGACGTAAATGTAAAATGAAATTAAAACTAATCATGACATTTTTTTTGATTAAACTGAAATTAAATAATTAACATGAAAAAATACAAGTATACTGAAACTAATGTACAATAAAAACCATCATGAATTATGGTCTTTTTATTTTGTTATTTTTTGCCTTACAACCTGGAATTAAAATGGATTTTTGGGGGGTTTGTATAATTTGATTTACACAGCATGCCTACCACTTTGAGGATGCAAAATATTTTTTTATTGTGAAACAAACAAGAAATAAGACAAAAAAACAGAAAAATTGAGCGTGCATAACTATCCCCCAATTATAGCTGGAAGTCTCTTGGGGTATGTCTCCATAAGCTTGACACATCTAGCCACTGGGATTTTTGCCCATTCTTCAAGGCAAAACTGCACCAGCTCCTTCAAGTTGGATGGGTTCCGCTGGTGTACAGCAATCTTTAAGTCAAACCACAGATTCTCAATTGGATTGAGGTCTGGGCTTTGACTAGGCCATTCCAAGACATTTAAATGTTTCCCCTTATACCACTCGAGTGTTGCTTTAGCAGTATGCTCAGGGTCATTGTCCTGCTGGAAGGTGAACCTCCGTCCAAGTCTCAAATCTCTGGAAGACTGAAACAGGTTTCCCTCAAGAATGTCCCTGTATTTAGCGCCATCCATTATTCCTTCAATTCTGACCAGTTTCCCAGTCCCTGCCAATGAAAAACATCCCCACAGCCTGATGCTGCCACCACCATGCTTTACTGTGGGGATGGTGTTCTCTGGGTGATGAGAGGAGTTGGGTTTGCGCCAGACATAGTGTTTTCCTTGATGGCCAAAAAGCTCAATTTTAGTCTCATCTGACCAGAGTACCTTCTTCCATATGTTTGGGGAGTTTCCACATTCCTTTTGGCGAACACCAAACGTGTTTGCTAATTTTTTTCTTTAAGCAATGGCTTTTTTCTGTCCACTCTTCCGTAAAGCCCAGCTCTGTGGAGTGTACGGCTTAAAGTGGTCCTATGGACAGATACTCCAATCTCTGCTGTGGAGCTTTGCAGCTCCTTCAGAGTTATCTTTGGTCTCTTTGTTGCCTCTCTGATTAATGCCCTCCTTGCCTGGTCCATGAGTTTTGGTGGGCAGCCCTCTGTTGGCAGGTTTGTTGTGGTGCCATATTCTTTCAATTATTTAAAAATGGATTTAATGGTGCTCTGTGGGATGTTCAAAGTTTCTGATATTTTTTTATAACCCAACCCTGATCTATACTTCTCCACAACTTTGTCCCTGGCCAATATTTATCCCCATAATGCAACACACTTTGAAAGGTGGTGACCAATAATGGTCACCGACTTCACAAAAGTGATCAGCTCGAAACCGCCCATTGACTTTCTATATTTTATAGACTCACAAGATTACATTGCCACAAGCAGTACAGGATATATTGGGCACATTTGATCAGAAACATTTTTAACTTTACAAAAACCATGTGATCAAAGGTCATGCAGTTTTTGATTAAGTTGCCTTCAAGTCACTGCAGTTGCTTCTCACCAACTGCACCATACAGCCAATGCCTGGCTAGTGGGAGGCACTATTTGTCAACAAATCATTAGGGACTTTTTGGTGGGGACAGGTATCCCCTGTAGCTCAGTTGGTAGAGCATGGCGCTTGCAATGTCAGGGTTGTGGGTTCGTTTCCCACGGGGGGCCAGTATGAAAATGTATGCACTCACTAACTGTAAAATGTAAAAATGTGTACCAATACGAACGTGACCAAAGACGTGACTAAAACAGGAACCAATTCTAAAGCTACAGGCAGAACAAAATGAAAGTGAAAAAAACCCCATTAAATCCCCACTTATCTCAAGCAGACAGATTTTGGGCGAGGTAAAACCTCTCGCTTTGCCTCTTCCTCTCTGACTTTGCTTTCACACAGTCACACAGAATATCTGCGCATGTGCACCGGTGCATTTCACGCTGCTACAACGTGGTAGCTACAGACCAAAACAGCTGAGAAGTTTAGCCTCGCAGTTCAAAGCTCCTGGTTGTTGCGTAAATTGACCCACTACTACTGTTTATTTTGTGCATCTGGGTAACAAATAAGTACATTACTGTGATTGTTTTCAATTAAAATTGTCAAAAAGGAACAAAAATAGCTTCTTAGCAAAGTGCAATTTCTGAAGCAAGAATTTCGCTAAGACTCTCGGGGAGTGGTTTGAGTGGGGAAGGGAAAACTGAAAACGATCTGTTATTGGCAGGTTTGGAACTCTCTTTTTACTATTGGTCTATTAACTCATTTACTGCCTGGTGATGACTCCAGACAGTCTAATACTCCATCCCACCAAAACAGGTTGAAATTCCAGCTCTTACATTAAAAGGGCATTATCATAATTTTTCATAATTTCACAGTATTTTAGTGTGGAAATATATATAAATCACGTTTTTGACTGCTATCGGCCTTTAAACCTAACCTAACCTATGACCTGATCCATCACCTTATGCATTGTGGCAAGAAGGGACATCACAAAAAATACACAACACATAAATGGCTCCTAGCCTCCCACTCACAGGCTACATTCTGTCCCTAAAACTGAAATTAAATAGAAACCTAAAATAAAATATATATTTTTTTATAAAACTTAAATTTAAAAAACAAATAGTAAATCAGATCTGAAAACTAACTGAAACTAAACTGAATAAAAACGAATAATAATCTTAAAACGTATAAAAATAAAAAATAATATTAAAGCACAAAATTGATTAACTTTGATGTGTTACCCTCAAATGAGAGGCCTCATTACCGGGTTATCACTAGACTTTGAAGTATAAAGGATGTATGATTCTCTTTCTCTCTGTGTGTATCCATCTTTCATTTAGTTTACCATATTCACTTTTATCCTGCTCTTTCTCTTTCTCTTTCTCTCTCTCGTTCTCTAATCTATTGTCACTGCTCCTTAGTCTAAACGGCTTTGTTAAAACAGAACTACTCCAGAATGGATTCTCCTCCTGTTATAGTCCTCTGATTGCCTTGCCATTCATCCCTCATCCATGTGTCTAAACATTGCTTACAAGATCGACGCTGGGGACGGTCTGTCTATCCTATAAGTCCTCTCTATAGGCTTATCTCAACAGGAGGAGGTACTGAAATACATTTTGGGGATGTAGAAACGCTTTCAGTGTAAACTTAAATGACTAAAATCAAATAGAAACTATTTAGAAAATATAATGGACCTATATATTTTTTAATAATAGCCTATAAACTTTGAGAACAAACAGTGCCTATAGGAAGTCTACATCACCTTGAACTTTTTTCAAATTTGTTGGGTTACAAAGTGGGGTTTAAATAGATTTAAATGTAATTTTTTGTCATTGATCTACCAAAAATACTCCATAATGTCAAAGTGAAAAGAAATTCAACACATTTTTACAAATGAATAAAAATATTTTTTATGTGTTTAAAGTCGTTGAATAGGGGGTGAATTAGTTGTTAGTTCAGAAGTAAAATTTGGCTTAACAAATCACATAAGTTATATGGACTCACTCTGTTTGAAATAATAGGGGTTTGCATGATTTTTGAATGACAACCCCTTCCTCTGTCCCCCATACATACAACATCTGTAAGGTACCTCAGTCAAGTATTGAATTTCAAGCACAGAATCAACTACAAAGACCAGGGAGCTTTTCGAAAGCCTCATAAAGAACGTCAGTGATTGGTAGATGGGTAACAATACAAAATCTGACATTGAGTATATTTGTAAGCATTGTCAAGTTAATAATTATGCTGTGGATGATGTACTAAACAACCCAGAAGCATTAAACGTGCAGTCGTCCTTCTCAACTGAGCTGCAGGACAGGAAGGAAACTGCTTAGGGATGTCACCAAGGGCGCAAAACAGCTACAGAGTTCAATGGCTGTGATGGGAGAAAACTGAGGATGGATCAACAACGTTGTAGCGACTCTACAATAATGATCTAAATGACAGAGTGAAAAGAAGAATAAAAATACACAGAATAATGATTTTCCAAAACATGCAACAGGGCACTAAACTAATACTGCAAAAAATTAAGAAACTTTTTGGCCTAAATGCAAAGCCTTATATTTGGGGAAAATCCAACACAACACATCACTGAGTAACTGCCTCCTTATTTTCAAGCGTGGTGGTGGCTGCATCATGGTATGGGTATGCTTGACATCGGCAAAGACTAGGGAGTTTTTCAGGATGAAAAGAAACGGGATTGAGCTAAGCACAGGTAGAATCCTAGATGAAAACCTGCTTCAGTCTGCTTTACACCAGACACTGGGAGAGGAATTCACCTTTCAGCAAGACAATAACCTACAACACAAAGCCAAATCTACACAGGAGTTGATTACCAAGAAGACAGTGAATGTTATTGAGTGGCCAAGTTACAGTTTTGACTTGAATCTGCTTGGAAATCTATAGCAAGACCAGAAAATTAAAATGTGAAGAAATCCAAGTGGTGTGTAGACAATAGGCACTGTACAATAACCAAAATAAAAGACAATCAGGCCACATTGATTTTGTTATAATGTTTGAGCATAAGAACACAGCATTAGTCAGGTCTAGAATTGTAGGAAACTAGTTTTAAAATGGCAATATTTTCTCTCAGCTCCATGGCTAAATGTATAGAATTGCAGGATATTGGCTTTAAAGGTCCCACACAGTCAAAACCATGTTTTTAATCAAATTTTATGATATTTGGATGAAACCAGATCAAAATAGGATGACCAAAGTGTGAAAAATTACTGTTGCTGGTACATTGATAAAGTTTTATCATAAAGTTACTGGCCCCCTCCCCTGTGTCAAAAAACTTGAATTCAAGAGGCGGGATAGATGTCAGTTAGACATCATTGATAGTCATGATTTATGAAAATGGTCTGGCAGTCAATATATACAGTACCTTCGGAAAGTATTCAGACCCCTTGACCTTTTCCACATTTTGTTACGTTACAGCCTTCTCAAAAATTGATTAAATTGTTTTGTGTTTCTCATTAATTTACACAAAATTCCACATAATGATGAAGCAAAAACTGGTTTTTAGAGATTTCTGCTCATTTATAAAAAAACAAAAACGGAAATATTACATTTACATAAGTATTCAGACCTTTTACTCAGAGATGTTAGATCGGGTTCAAGTCCAGGCTCTGGCTGTGCCACTCAAGGACATTCAGAGACTTGTCCCGAAGCCACTCCTGCATTGTCTTGGCTGTGTGCTTAGGGTTGTTGTCCTGTTGGAAGGTGAACCTTCGCCCCAGTCTGAGATCCTGAGCGCTCTGGAGCAGGTTTTCATTAAGAATCTCTCCAGTGGTGGTTATTTAGTCTTCTATTTGGCTGAAACTTTCATAAAACACTTCTGTGCGATGTAGCCTTCCTGTAATACTTTAGAGTGCTAGTGATCGTGCTTGGCGCAAGAGTTGGCGCCTGGCTCAGTGTGGTATGGAGGATGCTGGCAGATGGTGCTGGGTTTGGTCATGAATGGGACGTCTGATAGAGATGATATGGGCCTTTTCTACTCAACCCTGTTTGAGTCAGTAACTAGAACCAAATTAGTGAGAGTGAGAGAGCAGGCAGAGAGAAATAGAGAGCATGCGCAGAGAGGCTGGCCCTGTGGTGACTATGGAGGGAGTAAGAGTGTGAAGGGGTTGAGGGTGAAGCAATAAGCAGAGCGAGAGAAACTGGCAGACACAGTGTAGGGTGTGAGAGACAGATACAGTTGAAGTCGGAAGTTTACATACACTTAGGTTGGAGTCATTAAAACTTGTTTTTCAACCACTCCACAAATGTCGTGTTAACAAACTATAGTTTTGGCAAGTCGGTTAGGACATCTACTTTGTGCATGACACAAGTAATTTTTCCAACAATTGTTTACAGACAGATTATTTCACTTATAATTCACTGTATCACAATTCCAGTGGGTCAGAAGTTTACATACACTAAGTTGACTGTGCCTTTAAACAGCTTGGACAATTCCAGAAAATGATGTCATGCTTTAGAAGTTTCTGATAGGCTAATTCCATTTACATTTTAGTCATTTAGCAGACGCTATCCAGAGCGAATTACAGCATACATTTTTCATACTGGCCCCCTGTGGGAATTGAACCCACAACCCTGGCGTTGCAAGCGCCATGCTCTACCAATTGAGCTACAGGAGACATCATTCGAGTCAATTGGAGGTGTACCTGTGGATGTATTTCAAGGCCTACCTTCAAACTCAGTGCCTCTTTGCTTGACATCATGGGAAAATCAAAAGAAATCAGCCAAGACCTCAGACATTTTTTTATAGACCTCCACAAGTCTGGTTCATCATTGGGAGCAATTTCCAAACGCCTGAAGGTACCACGTTCATCTGTACAAACAATAGTACGCAAGTATAAACACCATGGGACCACGCAGACGTCATACCGCTCAGGAAGGAGATGTCTCCTAGAGATGAACGTACTTTGGTGCGAAAAGTGCAAATCAATCCCAGAACAACAGCAAAGGACCTTGTGAAGATGCTGGAGGAAACAGGTACAAAAGTATCTACATCCACAGTAAAACGAGTCCTATATCAACATAACCTGAAAGGCCGCTCAGCAAGGAAGAAGCCACTGTTTGGCCATAATGACCATCGTTATGTTTGGAGGATAAAGGGGGATGCTTGCAAGCCGAAGAACACCATCCCAACCGTGAAGCACGGGGGTGGCAGCATCATGCTTTGCTGCAGGAGGGACTGATGCACTTCACAAAATAGATGGCATCATGAGGAAGGGAAATTATGTGGATATATTAAAGCAACATCTCAAGACATCAGTCAGGAAGTTAAAGCTTGGTCGCAAATGGGTCTTCCAAATGGACAGTGACCCCAAGCATACTTCCAAAGTTGTGGCAAAATGGCTTAAGGACAACAAAGTCATAGTCCCATGTAGCTCAGTTGGTAGCCAGGGTTGTGGGTTCGTTTCCCACAGGGGACCAGTATGAAGAAAATAAAATGTATGCACTCACTAACTGTAAGTCGCTCTGGATAAGAGCGTATGCTAAATTACTAAAAATATTTAAAAAACTAGTGGCCATTACGAAGCCCTGACCTCAATCCTATAGAAAATGTGTGGGCAGAACTTAAAAAGCATGTGCGAGCAAGGAGGCCTACAAACCTGACTCAGTTACACCAGCAATGTCTGGAGGAATGGGCCAAAATTCTCCCAACTAATTTTTTTATTTAACCAGGTAAGCCAGTTGAGAACAAGTTCTCATTTACAACTGCGACCTGGCCAAGATAAAGCAAAGCAGTGCGATAAAAACAACAACACAGAGTTACATATGGGGTAAAACAAAACAAAGTCAAAAATACAACAGAAAAATATATACAGTGTGTGTAAATGTAGCAAGTTATGGAGGTAAGGCAATAAATAGGCTATAGTGCAAAATAATTACAATTAGTATTAACACTGGAATGATAGATGTGCAAGAGATGATGTGCAAATAGAGATACTGGGGTACAAATGAGCAAAATAAATAACAATATAGGGATGAGGTAGTTGGGCGGGCTAATTTCAGATGGGCTGTGTACAGGTGCAGTGAACGGTAAGGTGCTCTGACAACTGATGCTTAAAGTTAGTGAGGGAGATAAGTGTCTCCAGCTTCAGAGATTTTTGCAATTTGTTCCAGTCATTGGCAGCAGAGAACTGGAAGGAATGGCGGCCAAAGGAGGTGTTGGCTTTGGGGATGACCAGTGAGATATACCTGCTGGAGCGCAGACTACGGGTGGGTGTTGCTATGGTGACCAATGAGCTAAAATAAGGCGGGATTTGCCTAGCAGTGATTTATAGATGGCCTGGAGCCAGTGGGTTTGGCGACGAATATGTAGTGAGGACCAGCCAACAAGAGCGTACAGGTCACAGTGGTGGGTAGTATATGGGGCTTTGGTGACAAAACGGATGGCACTGTGATAGACTACATCCAATTTGCTGAGTAGAGTGTTGGAGGCTATTTTGTAAATGACATCGCCGAAGTCAAGGATCGGTAGGATAGTCAGTTTTACGAGGGCATGTTTGGCAGCATGAGTGAAGGAGGCTTTGTTGCGAAATAGGAAACCGATTCTAGATTTAACTTTGGATTGGAGATTTTTTATGTGAGTCTGGAAGGAGAGTTTACAGTCTAACCAGACACCTAGGTATTTGTAGTTGTCCACATACTCTAGGTCAGACCCGTCGAGAGTAGTGATTCTAGTCGGGTGGGCGGGTGCAAGCAGCGTTCGGTTGAAGAGCATGCATTTAGTTTTACTAGTGTTTAAGAGCAGTTGGAGGCTACTGAAGGAGTGTTGTATGGCATTGAAGCTCGTTTGGAGGTTTGTTAACACAGTGTCCAATGAAGGGCCAGATGTATACAAAATGGTGTCGTCTGCGTAGAGGTGGATCTGAGAGTCACCAGCAGCAAGAGCGACATCATTGATATACACAGAGAAAAGAGTCGGCCCAAGAATTGAACCCTGTGGCACCCCCATAGAGACTGCCATAGGTCCAGACAACAGGCCCTCCGATTTGACACATTGAACTCTATCTGAGAAGTAGTTGGTGAACCAGGCGAGGCAGTCATTTGAGAAACCAAGGCTATTTAGTCTGCCAATAAGAATGCGGTGGTTGACAGAGTCGAAAGCCTTGGCCAGGTCAATGAAAACGGCTGCACAGTACTGTCTATTATCGATCGCGGTTATAATATCGTTTAGGACCTTGAGCGTGGCTGAAGTGCACCCATGACCAGCTCGGAAACCGGATTGCATAGCGGAGAAGGTACGGTGGGATTCGAAAAGGTTGGTGATCTGTTTGTTAACTTGGCTTTCAAAAACTTTTGAAAGGCAGGGCAGGATGGATATGGGTCTGTAACAGTTTGGATCTAGAGTGTCACCCCCTTTGAAGAGGGGGATGACCGCGGCAGCTTTCCAATCTCTGGGGATCTCAGACGTTACGAAAGAGAGGTTGAACAGGCTAGTAATAGGGGATGCGACAATTTCGGCGGCTAGTTTTAGAAAGAAAGGGTCCAGATTGTCTAGCCCAGATGATTTGTAGGGGTCCAGATTTTGCAGCTCTTTCAGAACATCAGCTGTCTGGATTTGTGTGAAGGAGAAGCGGGGGGGGCATGGGCAAGTTGCAGCGGAGTGTGCAGAGCCGGTGGCCGGGGTAATGGTAGCCAGGTGGAAAGCATGGCCAGCCGTAGCAAAATGCTTGTTGAAATTCTCCATTATTGTAGATTTATCGGTGGTGATAGTGTTTCCTAGCCTCAGTGCAGTGGGCAGCTGGGAGGAAGTGCTCTTATTCTCCATGGACTTTACAGTGTCCCAAAACTTTTTGGAGTTTGTGCTACAGGATGCAAATTTCTGTTTGAAAAAGTTAGCCTTTGCTTTCCTAATTGGTTCCTAACTTCCCTGAAAAGTTGCATATCGCGGGGGCTATTTGATGCTAATGCAGTACGCCACAGGATGTTTTTGTGCTGGTCAAGGGCAGTCAAGTCTGAGGAGAACCAGGGGCTATATCTGTTCTTAGTTCTGTATTTTTTGAATGGGGCATGTTTATTTAAGATTGAGAGGAAATTACTTTTAAAGAACAACCAGGCATCCTCTACTGACGGAATGAGATCTATATCCATCCAGGATACCTGGGCCAGGTCAATTAGGAAAGCCTGCTCGCTGAAGTGTTTTTGGGAGCGTTTGACAGTGATGAGGGGTGGTCGTTTGACCGCGGACCCGTTACGGACGCAGGCAATAAGGCAGTGATCGCTGAGATCCTGGTTGAAGACAGCGGAGGTGTATTTAGAGGGTAAGTTAGTCAGGATGACATCTATGAGGGTACCCATGTTTACGGATTTAGGGTTGTACCTGGTAGGTTCGTTGATAATTTGTGTGAGATTGAGGGCATCTAGTTTAGATTGTAGGATGGCCGGGGTGTTAAGCATATCCCAATTTAGGTCACCAAGCAGTACGAACTCTGAGGATAGATGGGGGGCAATCAATTCACATATGGTGTCCAGGGCACAGCTGGGGCTGAGGGGGTCTGTAGCAAGCGGCAACAGTGAGAGATTTATTTCTGGAAAGGTGGATTTTTAGAAGTAGAAGCTCAAACTGTTTGGGCACAGACCTGGATAGTATGATAGAGCTCTGCAGGCTATCTCTACAGTAGATTGCAACTCCACCCCCCTTTGGCAGTTCTATCTAGACGGAAAATGTTATAGTTGGGGATGGAAATTTCAGAATTTTTGGTGGCCTTCCTAAGCCAGGATTCAGACACTGCTAGAACATCAGGGTTGGCGGAGTGTGCTAACGCAGTGAATAACTCAAACTTAGGAAGGAGGCTTCTGATATTTACGTGCAGAAAACCAAGGCTTTTACGGTTACAGAAGTCAACAAATGATAGCTCCTGGGGAGTAGGAGTGATACTGGGGGCTGGAACAGAGGAGGACTAGAATAAGGATACGACTAAAGGCTTTAAGAACTGGTCTTCTAGTGCGTTGGGTACATAGAATAAAGGGGGCAGTTCTCCGGGCGTTGTAGAAAAGATTCAGGGCATTATGTACAGAAAAGGATATGGAAGGATATGAGTACAGTTGAGGTAAACCTAAGCGTTGGGTAACAATGAAAGAGATAGCATCACTGGAGGCACCGATTGAGCCGGTCTCGGCGTGTATGGGGGGTGGAACAAAGGAACTATTTGAGGCAGTTTGAGAGGGACTAGGGGTTCTACAGTGAAATTGTATAATAATAACTAACCCAAACAGCAATAGGCAAGGCATATTGAGAAGGGAGAGAGGCATAAAGCAATCACAGGTGTTATTAGAGAGAGCTAAGACAACAACTGGTAATAGCGATAAAGTTTGGGCTGAGGCTAAACAGAATAAACAGGACAGGGTACCGTGTAAAGGAACAGTCCAGCAGGCATCAG
The DNA here is from genome assembly GCF_020615455.1 of Coregonus clupeaformis. Lineage (NCBI taxonomy): Eukaryota > Metazoa > Chordata > Actinopteri > Salmoniformes > Salmonidae > Coregonus > Coregonus clupeaformis. The sequence goes on from NC_059192.1 coordinate 60,861,392, forward strand.
CTGTGCAGCTGAGTGATCATAAGGTCCAGTGAACAGCAATATGTGAGTCCGAGAGCAGTTCGAATTGGTGCTTCAGCACAGCTAGCAGGGAGCACAGTTGTAGTTTGCGTGTGCTAGCGGGCCGGGGCTAGCAGATGGATCTTCGTGGTCGTCGCAACGGGAAGCCTGTTGAAACCACATCAGACGATTTCGTCGGCAAACCAGTCGTGTTGGATCGGCGGGGCTCAGTGTCAACACTAGGAGGTCCCGTCCGGTTGACAGAGAGGTAGATAGCCGGGAGATGGGCCTGAGGCTAGCTCAAGGCTAACTGGTGCTTGCTATGGGGCAATGGTAATTAGCCAACAACAGGTTGCAGCTAGCTAGCTGGTTGCGATGATCCGGCGCTAGGGTCCAGTGATTCCGGCAGAAAGTCCGATAAGCTCTGGGTCGATTGCACGCTGTGCAGACTGGCCGACGAATTGTCCAGGCTAGAGCTAGAGCTGGCTGGTGGATAGTGTAGGCCACGGACAATGGTGAAGACGCTAACAGTGACTAATAGCAAGTAGCCATTCAGTTGCAGCTACACTAGTTTCAGCTTAAGGCTCTTGATGAAAGTTATGAAGAAATAATAGAATCCTTTCCACGTTGGGTGAGGCGGGTTGCAGGAAAGTATATTTAGTTAAAGAATGAAAAGTAAAATTGAGAAATATATACAAAATAGACAACAAAAAAAAAAGAAACGGGATATTTACACTAGGACAATGAATAAAACCACGACCGCACTGCTACGCCATCTTTTTATTTTATTTTTTTCATATTGTGGGAAGCTTGTGGAACGCTACCTGAAACGTTTGACCCAAGTTAAACAATTTAAAGGCAATGCTACCAAATACTAATTGAGTGTACATGTATGTACACTTCTGACCCACTGGGAATGTATGAAAGAAATAAAAGCTGAAATAAATCATTCTCTCTACAATTATTCTGACATTTCACATTCTTAAAATAAAGTGGTGATCCTAACTGACCTAAGACAGGGAATTTTACTAGGATAAAATGTCAGGGATTGTGAAAAACTGAGTTTAAATGTATTTGGCTATGGTGTATGTTAACTTCCGACTTCAACTGTATAAATGGAGTATGTGATGGAGTCACAGGGGGACTGTGAAGAAGAGAAAGGTGGGTGAAAATTATAGAAGAAGACAGCTTTCTTGAGGATTGTTAATCTTCTCTCACAGCAATATTCTGTTGACAGACAGACATGGGAAAGCAGATTGAAATAAATAACTGACAGTTTTACTTTTTTCGCCAGGCTGACCACGGTATAGAAATAACTAAAGGCCTTTACATTTACATTTTAGTCATTTAGCAGACGCTCTTATCCAGAGCGACTTACAGGAGCAATTAGGGTTAAGTGCCTTGCTTAAGGGCACATCGACAGATTTTTCACCTAGTCGGCTCGGGGATTAGAACCAGCGACCTTTCGGTTACTGGCACAACGCTCTTACCCACTAAGCTACCTGCCGACCCCTTTACACAGCAGAAATCCTACATGATTTCCTGCAGATTAAGGCCAGCCATATGAAGCTTGGAAGATGATCACAGGGTTGATGCTGACTGAGTTCGTCGAACGTATCTGTTCTTCACACAAAGATGTACGCATTGGGTAAGGGGTAAGGTAGTGAACAGTAGCTGAAAATAATTTCACAGAACACTCATTCAACTGATTTATCTACAGGTATATTCCAGAGATGGTTAGTTTGTTTCTATTTCATAGGCGGTTGTGTGCAAAAGTTTCAGTTAGGCATGCATGTGGCGCAGTGGTCTAAGGCACTGCATCGCAGTGCTAGCTGTGCCACTAGAGATCCTGGTTCATATCCAGGCTCTGCTGTAGCCGGCCGCAACCGGGAGAACAATGGGGCGGCGCACAATTGGCCCAGCGTCGTCCAGGGTAGGGGAGGGAATGGCCGGCAGGGAGGTAGCTCAGTTGGTAGAGCATGGCATTTGCAACGCCAGGGTTGTGGGTTCGATTCCCACGGGGGGCCAGTATGAAAATAAAAAAGAATAATGTATGCACTAACTGTAAGTCGCTCTGGATAAGAGCGTCTGCTAAATAATGTAAATGTAATGTGTCATGCAAGTTCATTGGCCCTTCACAATCAGAAGTACTGCAGGAGAATATGAATATGTCATGTTTATTATATCCTGTACCTTTGAGATGAGCTTTGTTACCGTACTTCAACATAGGTCAGAACAGTGTGAAAAGCAGGTATACGTACATGGTCTCACTGTGCACAATTCCTGTGCATAACTCAACACCTCAGATTAAACAAGGTAGACTCACAGGGTCTGTTCGTCTTTAAAAGTGTATTTTCAAAGTATTACACTTACGGGCACCATGTCCTTGCGTCGACAAAAAGATGACATCAGGAATTCAAACACTGAAATTCAAACACAGCGCTTTGTACCTTGACAGAACCCATATTTATGTTTTAGTTTATGACTTCCAGTGTTAAAGGGGAGTGCTGAAAACTTGGAGACTCAGAGCCAATAGTACCTGTGGTGTGAGAAAGTTGTCTGTATTGCAGTGTGTGAGACAGTGACGTGCGGTAGGCACTGGCTATTATCAAAGCCAGATTTACTCACAAGTAAACCTTGATGAAGCCAAAGTGCACCATACAACGGATAGCTCCAAAACCAGAGTGACATAGGCTATTAACCGATATGACAAACAATTTTGACCTAAACAACAATGTAGCCAAGATACACAAACGATAGCCTCCGATGGCCACATATTCATATCATCCGACAAAATTATGTAGCATCCACAGTTACAACCAATAGGTGGCAATAGAAGACCAATATATGTACACATTTCATCCGAATAGTTTGCAATGCAAACTCCATAGCCTTTCACAATGGATTTACAATTCTTCCAATTCACCGCACAAACAGATACATACACACAAACACGCACACAATAATATTATTATGTGAAATATTATTACACATACATACAGTGGGGAAAAAAAGTATTTAGTCAGCCACCAATTGTGCAAGTTCTCCCACTTAAAAAGATGAGAGAGGCCTGTAATTTTCATCATAGGTACACGTCAACTATGACAGACAAAATGAGATTTTTTTTCTCCAGAAAATCACATTGTAGGATTTTTTATGAATTTATTTGCAAATTATGGTGGAAAATAAGTATTTGGTCAATAACAAAAGTTTCTCAATACTTTGTTATATACCCTTTGTTGGCAATGACACAGGTCAAACGTTTTCTGTAAGTCTTCACAAGGTTTTCACACACTGTTGCTGGTATTTTGGCCCATTCCTCCATGCAGATCTCCTCTAGAGCAGTGATGTTTTGGGGCTGTCGCTGGGCAACACAGACTTTCAACTCCCTCCAAATATTTTCTATGGGGTTGAGATCTGGAGACTGGCTAGGCCACTCCAGGACCTTGAAATGCTTCTTACGAAGCCACTCCTTCGTTGCCCGGGCGGTGTGTTTGGGATCATTGTCATGCTGAAAGACCCAGCCACGTTTCATCTTCAATGCCCTGGCTGATTGAAGGAGGTTTTCACTCAAAATCTCACGATACATGGCCCCATTCATTCTTTCCTTTACACGGATCAGTCGTCCTGGTCCCTTTGCAGAAAAATAGCCCCAAAGCATGATGTTTCCACCCCCATGCTTCACAGTAGGTATGGTGTTCTTTGGATGCAACTCAGCATTCTTTGTCCTCCAAACACGACGAGTTGAGTTTTTACCAAAAAGTTATATTTTGGTTTCATCTGACCATATGACATTCTCCCAATCCTCTTCTGGATCATCCAAATGCACTCTAGCAAACTTCAAACGGGCCTGGACATGTACTGGCTTAAGCAGGGGGACACATCTGGCACTGCAGGATTTGAGTCCCTGGCGGCGTAGTGTGTTACTGATGGTAGGCTTTGTTACTTTGGTCCCAGCTCTCTGCAGGTCATTAACTAGATTCCCCCGTGTGGTTCTGGGATTTTTGCTCACCGTTCTTGTGATCATTTTGACCCCACGGGGTGAGATCTTGCGTGGAGCCCCAGATCGAGGGAGATTATCAGTGGTCTTGTATGTCTTCCATTTCCTAATAATTGCTCCCACAGTTGATTTATTCAAACCAAGCTGCTTACCTATTGCAGATTCAGTCTTCCCAGCCTCGTGCAGGTCTACAATTTTGTTTCTGGTGTCCTTTGACAGCTCTTTGGTCTTGGCCATAGTGGAGTTTGGAGTGTGACTGTTTGAGGTTGTGGACAGGTGTCTTTTATACTGATAACAAGTTCAAACAGGTGCCATTAATACAGGTAACGAGTGGAGGACTGTACAGGTCTGTGAGAGCCAAAAATCTTGCTTGTTTGTAGGTGACCAAATACTTATTTTCCACCATAATTTGCAAATAAATTCATTAAAAATCCTACAATGTGATTTTCAGGATTTATTTTCTCTCAATTTGTCTGTCATAGTTGACGTGTACCTATGATGAAAATTACAGGCCTCTCTCATCTTTTTAAGTGGGAGAACTTGCACAATTGGTGACTGACTAAATACTTTTTTTCCCCACTGTATATAATAAATAAGGTTCTAACGAAATGTCCATATCAACAATCAAAATGACTGAAAATGCAGTTCAAAACGTCAAAAAAGTATCTCATCAAAACTAAATTCTAGCTTGATAAATCAAACGCATCAAAGGGATGTTGTCTATTCTCATGTTCATTGAATAGTAGCCTTACCTGCAAATTGCAAAGTAAAATGCATTTAGGCCTACCTATGTCATCCACAACTTTCATTGGGTCACTGATACTGTATGTGCACAGCAGAACCCCATGTCCATTATTTTTATTCTGCATAACACGAAAGTGCAAATGTGCAGAGCTTACCCCAGACTTACCCACACAACATGTTTAGGCAATATGCATGCGCAAAATATGAAATTGGCTCAACGCAACGAATGAAGCTAGGCAAAGCAGTGAGGCCTGTGCTGACCCTGTCCATCAACAGTGACTGGAGTCAGTAACACACGTGTCAATGATTTTAATGGATGGGAAGGAAGGTGCCTGTCCTGAGGTTTTGAATGCAGTTTTAGTAAATATATTTGGAGAATAAAAACCACCAGAATCATTGAGAAAAAACATTAGATAACAAAAAAGAATGACCATTCTACTGTACTGTAGATATGAGTATTTGTTTTTGTACTGTAGATTATTAATGTGTTGAAGTCACTGTCTTACCAGCAACAGGCCAGAATCTGTTTCTTATATTTGGAATGGAGAAAATCCAGGATCAATTTCTCCACTTATTTTAATATCAGTATTTAGTAGGGAAATGGGACTGTAATCAGTCCAGATATCTTGGCATGAGTTATCTTTCAGTCCAGCATGAATGATAACTCAGGGGGCTAAAGGTATGAGTGTATGGCAGATCTGCCAAGGTTGAAATACATTTAGTTGTTTTACTTGTCATGTCTGGTTAAGAGTTTTTCGTGAGATGGGACCAAAATAATTCATCCAATAGGAACTTGGTATAGATTATCATTAAACACTATATATTCTTTCCCTTCCTTTACAGCCATTCTGAACATGGACAACACTGTGGTGGACCTTGAGACCTTGCAATCCCTGTATGACAATGTAAGTTGTTTGGAATGTATTCATGATTATATACTATGCTTTTTTGTTGTAAATGTTTAATGACAAGAACTTTCACTGAGTGAAAATAGTTTTGGGCAGTGTTTAGGGCATGTGGAATATTACCACAAGTCTGGTAAGATACACCAATTCCATGTATGCACAACAATATCAACTTGATCAAACAATCATTGTTTAAATGTTTGCTCATGATTCATGATTTTAAGTTTCATACCATATACAGTGGGGTCTGAAATTATTTTTTGTAAATAAGAATATAATATGTTTCTAAACACTTTTACATTAATGTGGATGCTACCATGATTACAGGTAGTACTGAATGAATAGTGAATAATGATGAGTGAGAAGATTACAGACACACAAATATCCCCCCCAAACAAATGCTAACCTCCCCTGTTATTGTAATGGTGAGAGGTTAGCATGTCTTGGGGGTTTGATATGTGTGCGTCTGTAATTATGTCACTCATCATTATTCACGATTCATTCAGGACTATTACTGAGTACCACTCTCCATATTTTCAAGCAAAGTGGTGGCTGCATCATGTTATGGGTATACTTGTAATCATTAAAGAATGGGGAGTTTTTCAAGATAAAATATAAACCTAATGGAGCTAAGCACAGGCAAAATCCTAGAGGAAAACCTGGTTCAGTCTGCTTTCCACCAGACATTGGGAAATGAATTCACCTTTCAGCAGGACAATAACCTAAAACACAAGGCTAAATCTACACTGGAGTTGCTTACCAAGAAGACATTGAATGTTCCTGAATGGCCGAGTTACAGTTTTGACTTAAATCTGCTTGAAATTCTATGGCAAGACCTGAAAATTATTGTTTAGCTCAACAACCAATTTGACAGAGCTTGAAGAATTTTGAAAATAATAATGGTCAAATGTTGCACAATCCAGGTGTGGAAAGCTCTTAGAGACTTACCAAGAAAGACTCACAACTGTAATCGCTGCCAAAGGTGATTCTAACATGTATTGATTCAGGGGGTTGAATACTTATCTAATTAAGATATATTAGTGTTTTATTTTTCATATATTTTTTTTTAATGTTAGAATTTTTCTTCCACTTTGACATTACAGAGTATTTTGTGTAGATCGTGTAGAAAGTCAAGGGGTATGAATACTTTCTGAAGGCACTGTACTGTATGTATCTGTCTTTCGACGCCATACTCACCACTGGTGTGTATGGCCAAAGAGCTATATGTTCATGTCATCTGGCCATAGCAGCGGTTCCAATCCAAGTGCCAATTAGCAAACTCCAGACGTTTACATTTGTTGGTTGCTCTCAATAAAGGCTTTTTTTCTGGCAACCCTTCCCGTAGAGCCTATTGGCATGGTGGTGGCGTCTAATTGTAGATTTGTAGATTTGGTGACCCGAAGATGCCACCAGGTTATGTAATTCTCCAACTTTGGCCCTTCTCCTCACTGTGTGTTGGGACAATATACGCATGTGACCAGTACCAGGCAAGTTTACCACTGTTCCAGTGGTTTTAATCTTCTTAGTTGTTGCCATAATATATTTCATTTCTTTGATTTTTTTTCCCTCAATTTCCTGATTTATGAAGTTCAACAACCATTTGTCCCTTTTCGTTTGTGAGTGCTTTGCCTTTTCCCATGGTGATGGATGACATAGGTATTTGACATGCGTGTCACCTCATGAAACAGGAATCCATGGAAGGCCACAATGCAATTCCTTAAGATTGCCAACGTGAGTAAGACATTTAAGCGTGTTAACCCTCACAGGGCTGCCAGACCAGACGGCATCCCAAGCCGCATCCTCAGAGCATGTGCAGACCAGCTGGCTGGAGTGTTAATTGACATATTCAATCTCTCCCTATCCCAGTCTGTTGTCCCCACTTGCTTCAAGATGTCCACCATTGTTCCTGTACCCAAGAAAGCTAAGGTAACTGAACTAAATGACCATCACCCTGTAGCATTCACTTCTGTCATCATGAAGTGCTTTGAGAGGCTAGTTAAGGATCACATCACCTCCACCTTACCCAACACCCTAGACCCACTACAATTTGCATACTGCCCCAACAGATCCACGGATGACGCAATCGCAATTGCACTGCACACTGCCCTATCCCATCTGGACTTCGAGGGCATTATCACTTTTATACAACGGGTTACCAACATATTCAAATAACGATTGACATATTTTCATTAAAAACATTATTTTAATGAATTTATTCATACTTTTTCATCCTTCCACAAGACATAGTCCCGACACAAATCTAGGGTTGCTACCCAAGCCGGCTGGTCGTTCGTTCTATCGGTTCGGTTGCCAGAGACGCGACTCAGTCGTTCAGTCTTTTTGTTCTGCATCTATGGACGCGACCCAGTTGTTCTAAATGTTCCATTCCCACACTGGCTGGCAATGTTCTTATCTCTTGCTTTCTAGCTAGCCAACTACGGCTAACTTACAGTCATGTCAAACAGTGCAGCCAGAATAACAACAAAGTAGCTGCATTTGCATTTGTTTAAGCTGTTTTCTAGTGACATTTATTTGAATACATCCATAACAATGAGCTAATGATGCACGATTTCACCAGGCATAGAAAATGTGCTCTCTTGTCAGGACACTGTTGTTCGAGAGCTAGCCAACAACACCGCTAACACAATCACTTTCAAACTGAAGCTGGAAAGACTGCACTCTAGCTGCACTTCATTTCATTTGACCTGTTTTCTATTGATAGTTCTTTGTATTTATCCATAGAAATGATGATGATTCATGATTTCGAATGGCTGAGAAAAGCTGCGTACCTGTCAGTCTCATCCTGACTCCCTACACGTTCATTACTATGGGACAGCTGGAGATCGAATTTGAATATTGAAACAATGTTGCAAATGTCGTAGAGACAGACAGCAAGGTTTATACAAATCTCCGCTGTTCAAAACGGAATGTTAGTCTAAAGGAAATGTGAGATAATGTCTAGATGCTTTTTATAGTGAAGAACAAGTTTATAAATTGCCTGGCTGGGCTGATGAGACAGCGGGTTGTGCAGTCAGATGGAACACACCTTTTCTATTCGTATTGTCTATACACTTGTCTATATACTGTCTATACACACCATTGTATACATATATATATATTTTTTATTATTTGTATTCTGGACACTGACATTGCTCGATCTGATATTTCTTCATTTCTTTCTTTGTATTTTTGGGAGTTGTGTGTATTGTTTTGTATTGTTCGGTATTACTGCACTGTTGGAGCTAGAAACATAAGCATTTCACTGCACCTGCGATAACATCTGCAAAATATTTGTACACGACCAGTCAAATTTTATTTAATGTAATTTGATTAATTAAAAAAAGTAGAATGCTAATGCGGATTTTATTTTGTTTGTTTTTATTTATAAGAATCTTTAAGGGTGCCAATCACTTTGACACATATCTTTAAAAATGTATATAAATTACTTATTATATCTCTTTCTCTGAGCAATTGAATTAGTATAATAGAATATAATTTTCAAAAAAAATTGGGAGCATACAATATAGCTCAGTATTTTTATTATTTATTTTATACAGTTTTTTTCTGCTCATCTTTATCAAGGGTGCCTGGACCTGACTGTAGTTACAGAAAGCTATTATTTGATTATATAATGAAATAATGAAATATATAATAGTCAAGCCACAGTATTAGCAACTAGTTAAAAATTAATTCATTTTCTTTTATTTGGACTACAAAAACAAAAGAAAAAATCCCATCAATTAAGTGCTCCTTCCTTGGAACATGTGGGAAGGTGGCCTTTTCATAAACAGTCTTTTAATATTTAGTTATTAACAGTTTCATGATTTTGTTGTGGATTTCAGTTCCACAGCGTCTGCTCTGAACATTACTCTGTATCTGGAGTTCATGTTCCATCTGGTCCACTTGAAAGGCAAACTAAAGGAAATGTGCATTAAATACCAAAACAAACATGGAAACCACAAGCCCTACTGGTATGCGTGGTGTTTGGCCACAGAGTCAACCCCAGTGAACAGTATGTCTGCTGGAAGGGGATATACTTTTTCTCTAGTAAACATCTATTCTTGTTTAAAGACATGCATCATCATACAAGGTGAGTAGAGACATATCATCTATATCGGATTTTAATGTACCCCTCTCCACTGTATAATGGGCACTTTTATTAAAGTACAATGGGATGTCATAAAGTTTGTTATTATTTAATTGCTTTAGAATAAGACTCCCTAGTACACCCTGCTGGTTGTGAAGGTTCCAATAGTTACAGCCAAGCATTGTCATCATTAGCCCTGCATGACGTTAAACCTGTCTCTTTCAGCAGAACATTCAGAGCCCCATGCATTGTTATGTCAATAAAGAGAGGAGCATGAAAAGGGACATGTTTTTTCAATTTCAACCGTGATACAGTTTTAAGATGCTATGACATTCCTGAGAAGCTTTTGGCTGGACAACACAAGAGGCCCGTCCTTTGACTGCTAGAGCCACATTAATAATATTGATCATGTTAAAATGACTGTGACTTGAGACATGGTGTATTTCTTACGAAATGTGTCATAACGGAGGATCAAATGAGTATTTTTGCTGCTTAACCCACCCTCATCTCTCGCACCCCGCTCCCCACACCCTTCTCTCCCTTGCCTGAGGCTGTGTTATTGAGTTGTGTAGCCAAATTGTTTCTCTTTTGTATTGCGAGACTCCATCCTGTCTCCCGGTCTCTAACCCCTAACCACAGTTGGCAGTGTAGCCACCCTGACTTAGGAATGAAGGGTTCTAATGGTTACACCCTCACAGTTCTAGAACACACACACAAACACAGAGCCATTGAGAAGTTCACTCCTCACTTCACAGTAAGAAATGGAGTCACCCTGTCTGTGGGCTTTTAAAATAAAACCACTACTGCTCTCACAACACAAACCCACAGGCAGGAAGGGATCACTGTGAGGTACCCCTCCCCGCAAATATCAGGAGTCGGAACCTCATGACACAACTCTTAGAAGTTCAGGGAACCCTTCCCAACACCACATTACTTTGCACATGATAAACAAACCACAACACTTACACTCATGAAATATACTCATAGGCTGTGACTGCAGAGGTTGAGGGACATTATAACAACACTGTCACTTTGTATGGATAAACACAGAATTGTGACAGTGACATAGGTCAGTGGTACAATAATAGCACCTCAGGCTGCGTTTTCATTAAACTCAGTCATCAGAAAACAACATTGACTTGAAGTTTAGTGCCATACATGGGAAGTTTCGTAAATACTGAGTTGACCAGAAATGTGGGGGTTGCAGTGACATTTGGTCCAAGTCATTTTCCAAAAGTGCACCTTTCTCTGTATTCGAAATGCCACATACAACTTTCTTTCATACTGTCACAGCCAAAAAGAAAGGCACCAACTCATAGATCTCACCATCATATCTTCTTGTCCCCAAATTACTCCTCACGTTGGTATACCCACATGTTGAAAAAGGATATGTTTTGTGTTAAATGTATTGAAACATGTCGTAAACCAGAACCAGAGCTTGCCCTCGCGGACCCAAGGCTGAGTGTGTTGAATACTAATTTGCTGTGTTTGATGCCCATATTTGATGTGCTGCTGCTGAGTTATGCCTGGGCCAGGCCCCGGAGTCAACGTCGGCTCCCCTAGCCTGAGAGACATACAGAGTTTACATTTCTCTTTGTCGGACGCTTTATGGTTTTGCCAGCCTGAGTCAGGCCTGTCAACCTCTATTGTCTTTGTCTTTGTGAAATGAGAGGGCATCTCTGGCCTGGTTACATTTTTTCGACCCACTTGTATAAAACTGTGGTTTTGTGTCTGGGAAAGTGGAAAATATGTTGGAAATCGAAACAATACTATAGTGTTTCACCTTATAGTGTTTATAAAGTATCTACAATGGCTGTATTTGCCAACATTCAGTTCCCCTGAAAGTGAAAGAACAGGGTTTGTGTGCATGTACGGTATATCTCAAGTACAAGGTATATTTTGTGTGCCACTTACTGTTTACCCAATATCACACTCCTTACTTATTTCAGGGAGCCCAGCAAGATGAGATGGAGAAGATTGAGAAGCACATCAAGTCATCCAAAGGCAAGGATGACGCAAAGCCATTGGACAAGCCTGAACAGTAAGAGCAAATGTATCCTCTGTGCCAAGTCTGTCCTGTTTCTGTTTCTCTCTCAATTGTTGGTGATAGGAAAGGTCAGGAAAATGGCAATTTCAAAATAGGCCCTGTTTAAGTATTTTAACACTTTCGTTTTGTTCTTGTTCTTTCCTAAGGTTTCTCTTCCAGTTGTCCCAAATCCCCAATTTCTCAGGAAGGGTGTTTTGCATCCTCTTTCAATCAACCTTTGTTGAATGTATCTCCTCCATCCTCCGGAAAGTAGAAATCCTTCAGAGAATGTGTACGGTAAGTCTCCTCTCATCTACAGCTTTCTGAGAACAGCACGTAGTGGACAATGTAATGTACAGCCATGCATCCAGAGTGTTGAGTACATAAGGAATGAGAGCCATTATCTCTGCACAGGGCAAATATACAGTATGCCTCATTTATACCAGAGGCACTGAACTGAACTCTCTCTCTCTTCTTCTTCTGTTTGTCTGTTTACCCCTCTGTCTCTTTCCTCTTTCCTCTTTTATTCTCTTTGCTCCCTCTTCTCTATCCCTCTCTTACCGTATTTTCCGCACTATAAGGCGCACTTAAAAGCCTTTAATTTTCTCAAAAAACGACAGTGCGCCTTATAATCCGGAGCGCCTTATATATGGATCAATTGGTTAATTGGTTGATCCATACTGGTTGTACACGGCGCTCAAGGTGCTCTGTCAAAATGTTTCAGTATGAAAAACCAATAAAAACAATTTAATAATAATGAAATGTTTCAGTACGACTGGTAAACTACAAAGCCGCACCACTTGCAGCATTACGGTAGCCAGTACACACCGGTATTGTGCTTACTCACAGTCCCACACCACTTGTGTGTGTATAAAGACCCCAAAATGGCACCTTTCAAGAGACACGCTTACGACGCAGAGTTCAAGCTCAAGGCTGTCGGTCATGCAGTAGAATATGGGAATAGAGCAGCAGCGAGAGTATTCAACATTAATGAATCAATGGTACGGAAGTGGAGGAAGCAAGAAGATGACCTGCGCCAAGTAAAGAAGACTAAACAGAGTTTCCGCGGGAACAAAGCGAGATGGCCACAGTTAGAGGACAAACTCGAACAGTGGGTTGTTGAACAGAGAGCAGCAAGTAGAAGCGTCTCTACAGTCACTATTCGAATGAAGGCAACAGCGCTAGCACGGGACATGACAATCGATGAATTTCGAGGCGGTCCTTCTTGGTGCTTTCGTTTTATGAAAAGACGTAATCTCTCCATCCGCACACAAACTACCGTCTCGCAGCAACTGCCAAAAGATTACCAAGAAAAGCTGGTCACTTTCCGCGCATACTGCAAAAAGAAGATCACTGAAAAGAAGATCCGGCCAGAGCACATCACCAACATGGACGAGGTTCCACTCACCTTTGATATTCCCGTGAACCGCACTGTGGAGAAAACGGGGACCAGTACGGTGTCTGTACGTACCACAGGGAATGAGAAGTCATCCTTCACTGTAGTTCTCGCCTGCCAGGCTAATGGCCAGAAACTTCCACCCATGATTATTTTCAAGAGGAAGACCTTGCCAAAGAGAACTTTCCAGCCGGCGTCGTCATCAAAGCTAGCCCGAAGGGATGGATGGATGAGGGAAAAAATGAGTGAGTGGCTGAGAGAAATTTACGTCAAGAGACCGGGTGGCTTTTTCCACACAGCTCCGTCCCTATTGATCTACGACTCAATGCGCGCCCATATCACCGATGCTGTCAAAAAATAAGTGAAGCAAACTAATTCGGAGCTTGCCGTCATTCCGGGTGGATTAACTAAAGAACTCCAGCCGCTAGATATTGGTGTCAACAGGGCGTTCAAAGCTAGACTGCGAGCTGCGTGGGAGCAGTGGATGACAGAAGGCGAACACACGTTCACCAAGACGGGGAGACAGCGCCGGGCGACTTACGCCACTATCTGCCAATGGATCGTGGATGCCTGGGCTGATATATCGGTCTCAACTGTGGTCAAAGCTTTCACGAAGGCAGGAATAATCTCTGAACTGCCAGGCAACAGCAGCGACACTGACTCTGATAATGACGAGAGGGAGCCGGGCAGGTTGGATGCCGTAGTCGCCCAACTGTTCAATTCGGACACTGAAGAAGAAGAATTCGAGGGGTTCGTGGATGGGGAATGAACTGAAAAAGTGAGCTTTACGTGTTATATGTAACTGAACAATGTTGAGTTATGCACTAACGTTTGATTTAGTGGTATCAGACTGTTTCTTTTACTACGTGTTTACTGAATCAGGGAAAGGTTCCCCTCCACGTTTGGGAGAAGAGTGAGCAAGGCTGGGAGATATTGTTAATATGCACATTAACGTTTGAACAACATTACCATGGGAGTGAACGGAGTTGTCAGAACGCTTAATAAAGTTTGACTTTATCTGACTGTTTTGTTGACATTCCTTTTAGCACAGCTCCATCTAGTGGATGCATAACGCAACCCCAGTCAATTCGTTTGACTACAGTATCTTCTATTCTATGCGCCTTATAATCCGGTGCGCCCTATATATGAAAACAGTTCTAAAATAGGCCATTCATTGAAGGTGCGCCTTATAATCCGGTGCGCCTTATAGTGCGGAAAATACGGTATATATTCTGTCCCTCATTTATCTGTATCTTTCTCCTTTCCTTTCTTCTTCTCTTCCCTCTCTCCCTCCACTTCTTTCCCCATGCTGTGTATCAGACTCTGCAGAGTGGTCAGTTTGTGATGCAAACCTACGTCTTAGCTTTTGGGAACTTCATGAACGGAGGGAACCGATCGCGTGGGCAGGCTGACAGCTTCACTCTGGACATCCTGCCCAAACTCAAGGACGTCAAGAGCAGTGTGAGTGTGTGTTGAGCTCTGACCATAACTGCCCTATTATGGTGCTTAAGCAATTATTTGTCCCCAAATGAGTGACTGACTGATTGTTTGTTAGATTTTTGTGTACCACCTGTGCTGTCATGTAAGAACATAGTGCAGTGTTTTCAATATTGGAATCCTAGAGAGGTGTCCATAAAGAATATAAGACAAGTTACTAGCTCTAAGTAATGACAGTCTCCCCAGCAGAGATTTCACTTGTGTTTGATCCATTGCTTTGAGGTGCTGAACTTCTAAATCCTCTTTAGATGTGTTCTCCATACCAATCGAAACATTCTGCTCTAAAATGATTAGATTAATGACAAAAATGATGTATTTATTTTTATCTTTTTCCCCCTCTCTCTTTCAGGATAACTCTCAGAGTCTTTTGTCATACATCGTTGCTTACTATCTAAAGAACTTTGATAAGGTATGTTTTGGTTCCTGTTTATTTGAATCCCTTTCTGATTTACTTAGATATCTATCCAGCCACCTTTTCATCTTCTCTCTCGCCCGAGGATAGCATGGCTTTTCTTATCAAATTATTTATTTTCCTTTCCCTCATTTACAAAAGAAGCTAATGTCTCCCTCTCAGTTCGCCTGGATCTGTACAACGTTAGCTTCCACAGGATCCAAAGGAAGCCTATTGTAAATAATTAGGTTAGCCAGATGAGATGAATTCAGCCAAATGTATGTTGCCAAAATCAACATACACAACATGGTTCTGGGCTCCTAATGGCTCCCTAGTAATACTGATGGACATGACGAACGTATACTTTGATTACAATGGCTCCACTCTAGCTGATGGCCATTACCACCATGCAACCTTATCTTATTGGGAATGTTTGGACTACTGATAAGAATGGCAGAGACATCCATCCCAATCTTACCTGAGATGTATGCTGGAGAGGGCTGCTCTGGTCTTTGATGATGATTGCCTTTGACTGTGTGTGTGTGTGTGTGTGTGTGTGTGCGTGTGTGTGTGTGTGTGTGTGTGTGTGTGTGTGTGTGTGTGTGTGTGTGTGTGTGTGTGTGTGTGTGTGTGTGTGTGTGTGTGTGTGTGTGTGTGTGTGTGTGTGTGTGTGTGTGTGTGTGTGTGTGTGCTCAGGACGCCGTTAGAGAGACCTGTGTCTACCCTCTCCCTGAACCCCAGGACCTCTTCCAGGCCTCTCAGATTAAGTTTGAGGACTTTCAGAGAGACCTACGCAAGCTAAGAAAAGACCTTAACGGTGAGACTGGCTCCCACAAATGTATTTTGGTCCATTTGTAGCTCCATTTATAAACCTTGGACTATATATTTTTCACACTAGGTAGTAAACCTGAATCAACGTTGATTATGACAGGTGTTACATAATGTTTGTGATACCATTGTGTAGGATTTATGAGTGTCATGTGAAATGGATTCCTGTATCTTTATAATAGAAAATTCTTCAAAGTTTGCCCACGAAACAGGGTCAATAGATAGCATCTGATTGTCGTACAAAGCCCCAAACTAGAACCAGATGGAGAGTCAGGAGCAGACTCCTCTAGAATCCGCTAGGCACCCTTTTACTGTCCTCACAACACAGAGCTCCAAAAAAATCCAGGTTCAGGGGGCTTTTCCTACCTGTGCTCCAGCTCATGTCCCTCAGAGTGAGTCAAAGGCCTGGAGAGGCCGCCTTATTTATGCAGCACCCGCACATTACAAACCATAAGATCTGAAGATCCCATATTAAAAACCATCAGTGTACTGTATGGGTAGCAATAATGTTTGACTGCCATCTAGTTGAACAAGAACAGAATATTGCAAACCAAATACTAGGTCACGAGTCCAGGTAGCACTTATAAACATGTTAGAGGTTTACAGGGAATTACCTCGATCAGACTAGGGTTAAGCTGAAAGTCTTACGTTTTTTCCCAGGTTAACATGAGTCAAATAGTAGGAATTAGGGAACAACAAAAATCCCTGATGAAGTGTGGAAATCAGATTAAACATTTAAAGCCAAGCTCATGGTTAAACAAAATCCCTGTGCAACCGATTGAAAGACTGAATGGGGAAATACTTACATTAATTACTCAGTCTTAACTCATTTAACACTTTCAACATGTTATAGGGGTCAGGTGGGGAAATATTAATACTAACAGAGTACAACTTTTTTGTATGTGTCGATCAAGAATAATCACCCAAATCTCCTGTTCTCTATCATGTACAGCGCCTTCGGAAAGTATTCAGAACCCTTTACTTTTTCCACATTTTGTTACGTTACAGCCTTACTCTAAAATGGATAAAATAAAATAAAATCATCAGCAATCTACACACAATACCCTATAATGACAAAGCAAAAACTGGTTTTTAGAAATGTCTGCAAATGTATTAAAAATAAAACATACCTTATTTACATAAGTATTCGAAATTGAGCTCAGGTGCATCCTGTTTCCATTAATCATCCTTGAGATGTTTCTACAACTTGATTGGAGTCCACCTGTGGAAAATTCAATTGATTAGACAGGCACACACCTGTCTATATAAGATCCCACATTTGACAGTGCATGTCAAAGCAAAAACCAAGCCATGAGGTTGAAGGAATTGTCCATAGAGCTCAGAGACAGGATTGTGTCGAGGCACAGATCTGGGGAAGGGTACCAAAAAATGTCTGCAGCATTGAAGTTCCCCAAGAACACAGTGGCCTCCATCATTCTTAAATGGAAGAAGTTTGGAACCACCAAGACTCTTCCTAGAGCTGGCCCCCCGGCCAAACTGAGCAGTCGGGGGAGAAGGGCCTTGGTCAGGGAGGTTACCAAGAACCTGATGGTCACTCTGGCAGAGCTCAAGAGTTCCTCTGTGGAGATGGGAGAACCTTCCAGAAGGACAACCATCTCTGCAGCACGCCACCAATCAGGCCTTTATGGTAGAGTGGAAGCCACTCCTCATTAAAAGGCACATGACAGCCCGCTTGGAGTTTGGCAAAAGGCCCCTAAAGTCTCTCAGACCATGAGAAACAAGATTCTCTGGTCTGATGAAACCAAGATTGAACTCTTTGGCCTGAATGCCAAGCGTCACGTCTGGAGGAAACCTGGCACCATCCCTACTGTGAAGCATGGTGGTGGCAGCATCATGCTGTGGGGATGTTTTTCAGCAGCAGGGACTGGGAGACTAGTCAGGATCGAGGCAAAGATGAACAGAGCAAAGTACAGAGAGATCCTTGATGAAAATCTGCTCCAGAGCGCTCAGGACCTCAGACAGGACAACGACCCTAAGCACACAGCCAAGACAATGCAGGAGTGGCTTTGGGACAAGTCTCTGAATGTCCTTGAGTGGCCCAGCCAGAGCCCGGACTTGAACCAGATCGAACATCTCTGAAGAGACCTGAAAATAGCTGTTCAGCAACGCTCCCCATCCAACCTGACAGAGCTTGAGAGGATCTGCAGAGAAGAAACTCCCCAAATACAGGGGTGCCAAGCTTGTACCAAAGAAGACTCAAGGCTGTAATCGCTGCCAAAGGTGGTTCAACAAAGTACTGAGTAAAGGGTCTGAATACTTAGGTAATTGTGATATTTCAGTTTCTAAAAACCTGTTTTTTTTCCCTTTGTCATTATGGGTTATTGTGTGTAGATTGATGAGGGGAAAAAACTATTTAATACATTATAGAATAAGGCT
This sequence comes from Coregonus clupeaformis, assembly GCF_020615455.1. Lineage (NCBI taxonomy): Eukaryota > Metazoa > Chordata > Actinopteri > Salmoniformes > Salmonidae > Coregonus > Coregonus clupeaformis. Next base: position 60,879,660 of record NC_059192.1, read on the forward strand.
GTAACCTACCAACATGTGGAAAACGTCTTGGGATCAAAATACTTTCCGAAGGCACTCTATCTTACTGTTAAACCAATCAAGGCTTGTATTATTTTGCCAATTATTGTTTTTTACTGAGCTGCAATCAATCTTGTGAAGCTTCTTATTATTTGGAGTGCGTGAAGATCGAGTTGACCAGGTCCATTGGGATACTGACTTGCTTACTCATTCCCAATAGCAGAGGCTGGTTGACATTTATTGTCATGAATCTTGTCCTGGAGGCAGAACTGAGCAATTTCTCCTTAGATAGGCAAGCTGCAAAGTCAAAATGGGCAGTATTGTAAAAACTAATGAAAACAAAAAATAGCTTTTTGGTCTTAATTTAAAGGTTAGGCATTAGAGTTGGCAGTGTGGTTAAGGTTACGTTTCAAATCGAATTTGATGACTTTGTGCTGTGCCAGCTAGTGACCACTCTACAGAGCTGCCTCCAGAACAAGATTCATGACGAAAAACACTAACCTGCATGGCAGAGTACCATGATGGCGTACATAAATGCTTCATCAGATACTGTAGGGTTCTCTTCACAGGGACCAGCTGAGTGCTGTAACAGATGTGGGCTTGGTTGAGTAGGCGTCCCATAGCAATGGGCTTGGATGGCTCTCAGGACAACAGCTAGCTAGCTACCTCCACAGAGTGGGCCATGTGGTCAAACAATTAGCTTCCGAGAACTCTGGCATGCACTTTTTGGATTCATCATGGGCGCTGATGGACCATGACTCTGGGGTGCTCCAAGGGATGCTTAAGGGGTCTGCAGGTTCCAAGGGCATCACTCATTGTTTGGAGAAAAGCAGTAGGGTGAATGGGAATGCAACATTACTGGTTAGCGTAGCCCAATCCATTATGTATGGTAATTAGCCCTAATTACATAAACAGGTAGAGTGTAATACTGCAATGTCAAAAATGGTCTTATGATTTACAAGCTCATTCTTCTTTGGACAGAAAAACTAATTAAAACATGTTTTTCTTCTTTCTTCCTCTTCCACTCCAGCATGCTTGGCCGAGACAGAGATGGTCAACCAGGTCTCTTCTGAAGAGCACTTGCAACCCTTTAAGGAGAAGATGGAGGGGTTTCTGAGCCAAGGTGAGTTTGCGAACACAGAGTACATGTCAGTTGTTCCGATGTGGATGTGGTGAAGGAGTCAGGCGCAGGACACAGAGGATACGTCCAAAAGACTTTAATAGTCCAAAGAGCAACAACCAAAACACGACCTCGAAAACAGACGGAGGCGAGGCAATTACGCAAACAAGCGTAAACAATAATCCCAAACATAGACAGAGTGCAGACACGCAGCTCTGCACGACAGGCAGAAAATAACAACACACAATCAGACTAATGCAAAACAAGGAACTTATAAGCCAAGTAATCAACACACAAATGGACACAGGTGTAAAAGACAGACAAAAGCAATCACACTACGAAACATAGAGCGGTGGCAGCTAGTACTCCGGGGACGGCAAACGCCGAAGCCTGCCCGAACCAGGAGGAGGAGCAGTCTCGGCAGAATCCGTGACAGTACAGACAGGCAAGAGGTGAAGGTGTCCCAGTTGTGGTTACTTGACAAATGACTCAATCACGGAGACCATTTTGGGTTGTGGGTGAGGCAAATGGACCATTGATCAATGACAAGGGAAGCCATTTTGGTTTGTCAACTGAGAGTCAAGCTTCAAGACGGGTCAGTGATCCCCCTTATCCTTGGTTCAACTAAACTATAGCTGCCCCAAAGACGACGGCCAATGACTAATGCCTCATATCACCCTAGATAATGTTCAGTGTCAGAATACCTGACATGAGGAAGGCATCTTGGCTCTGTATATAGAATAGAACGTAGAGATGGGCCGTTGATCATCATGCTAACCCTTGGTTAGACTGCACTGCATCTGTCCTGCCAAGACTGATGTCTCAGTTGCTCTCCTGGTTAATGTACAGTGTTTGGAAGGAAGATGTGTACAGACCATCATTCAACGCAGTTTCCATGGGGACCTCTGCTTATCCCAGACTGTATTGAATAAGTCAAGGCTATTGTTTCAACATTTTCCATCTGTTATGATGGGTTGCAGCAGCACTTGGTAGTTGAGCCTTTGATCTCTGTCTGAATGATATTTAAAGAGCAGACGTACATGTTAGTCATTTATCAGACACTCTTATCCAGAGCAACTTACATTAGTGCATTCATCGTTAGACAACAACGTATCACAATCGTAGCAAGTACATTTTCCCAGCCAACAGAGAATTGCATAGTCTAGACGGGAGATGACAAGTGCCTGGATTAGTACCTGCAGCGCTTCCTGTGTGGGGAAAGGTCGTACTCTACATATGTCACTGCTTTGATGTTTGCAGAGAATGACGGTGTTGTCCAGGGTCACGCCAAGTTTCTTTGCACTCTGGGAGGGGGACACCATGGAGTTGTCAGCCATGATGGAGAAGTCTTGGAGCAGGCAGGCCTTCCCCAGGAGGAAGAGCAGCTACGTCTTGTCGAGGTTGAGCTTGAGGTGGAGGGCCGACATCCAAGATGAGATGTCTGCCAGGCACGCAGAGATGTGTGTCGCCACCTTGGTGTCAGAAGGGGGGAGGAGAAAAGTAGTTGAGTGTCATCCGCATAGCAATGATAGGAGAGACAATGTGAGGATATGGTGGAGCTGAGTGACTTGGTGTAAAGAACTGAGCCCTGAAGGACACCAGTAGTTAGAAGCACTTGGTGCAGACACAGATCCTCTCCACGCCACCTGGTAGGAGCAACCTGCCAGGTAGGACGCAATGCAGAAGTGTGCTGAGCCGGAGATGCCCAGCCCTGAGAGGGTGGAGAGGAGGATCTAATGGTTCACAATGTCAAAGGCAGCGGATAGATCTTGGAGGATGACAACAGAGGAGAGAGAGTCAGCTTTGGCAGAGTGGAGAGCCTCCGTGTCACAGGGGAGAGCGGTCTGTTGAGTGAGCCACCTTGAAGCCTGACTGGTTAGAGTCAAGAAGATCATTCTGAGAGCGATAATGAGAGAGTTGGTCATAGACAGCATACTCAAGTGTTTTGGAACTAAAAGACAGAAGGGATACCGGTCTGTAGTTTGACTTCAGAGGGGTCAAGTGTTGGTTTCTTGAGGATGGGGGCGACTCTGGCCATCTTGAAGTCAGAGATGATGCAACAAGTGGTCAGGGATGAGTTGAGGGAAGTGAGGAATGGCAGGTCTTCAGAGATGGTCTAGAGAAGGGAGGAGGGGATGGGGTTAAGTCGGCCGGTTGTCGGGCGGCCGGACATCACTAGTCGCAGGATTTTATCTGGAGAGAGGGGAGAAAGAGGTCAAGGTGTAGGGTAGTTCTGTGTGAGTGGGACCAGTGGACTCAGTAGGCTAAGTGAACGAGGAGCAGATGTCGTCAACCTTTTTTTCAAATTGGTTGACGAAGTCATCCGCAGAGAGGGAGGAGGAAGGGGGAGGATGTAGTAGGTGAACAGCTTCTAGTAAAGATTTGGTCAAACGTATTGCCTGCCTTGTGAGTGGGAGGGGACTGGGAAAGGAAGGGTGAGGTCAAAAGAGGAAATCTGAGGAAAGAAATAGGTGGAAAGAAATGAAGTAGTTTATCAAGGTGTCAAGCTCATTGAGGAACTCTCCAAGGGCACCTGTTGGGCGATAGATGACAATGTTAAGCTTGAGTGGACAAGTAACAGCATGGAATTCAAATGAGGAGATCGACAGGTGAGAGAGGGGGGAAAGAAACAATCTCCACTTAGGAGAAATAAGTAGCCCTGTGCCACCACCGCGACGACCAGATGCTCTCGGACTATGAGAGAACACATAGTCAGATGGTCAGAGAGCAGCAGTGTTCTCTAGGGTAATCCATGTCTCCGTCTGGGCCAAAAGGTGTAGTGACTGAAGGGCAACATAGGCTGAGATGAATTCCACATGGACTGTGTGCGCAGGGAACACTAAATTAGAATGGTTGCAGCCAAAGGGTGGGGAGCGTCTGTAAAACCTACAGGGAGAGAAGCGAACAGGGATAGGAAACACACACATACTTGACAAAACTACAAAAGAGCAAAATTAGATCATCAGAAGATAACTGCTAAGATACTCAAGTGAGAGAGTGGTGTGGAGCCCTCCTCTCTTTCCTTCCTCGAACAACTCGGCAGAAAGTCTTTGTTTCAGTGACAAGACTGCCAGCTGCCTCTGAAAAAACAGGGGAGACTGAAGCACTAACACTAATCCCTTATTGCCTAGCAGAGGTGAAGAAAACACCCCCTACAACACAACAAACCTACGAATTAGCAAGACGATTACTCAAATAGGCCTGAAACTAAGTCCACAGCAACAGTCACAAGTACTGAGGAATCAGACAGTTCAAACAGCAATGATTAAGTAGGCTACTAGGTAGAGACAGCACTTAAATTAAATTGCCCTAGCAAGACAATACCAACAGCTACTTATTGAATCAAAAACCGATACTTGCTACTCTTGTAGGAGCTGATGTCCTTCCGAACTATAGATGAGGCATTAAGACTTGGGTCAAGTGAGGCTCCTTAAATAGTCAGGGAAGACAGGTAAGTACACTCCGCCTTCAAACACCCAACTGTTACCAATACTATGACACAAATAGGCCTGAAAATAATCTACTTATTGAATCAAAAACAGATACTTTCTTCTCTTGTAGGAGCTGATATCCTTCCAAACTATAGATGAGGTACATCCAGGCCAAATATGGACACATAATGAGGGCTATAGGCAGAATTGGACCCTGACAAGGTAGATAGCGTAACCATAATGGCAACCTGGTTTGTCTTTGTTTTCCTCCTCCTGTTCGTTCTTCACCTCTTTCCCCCCTCTGCTTTAACTATTCCCTGTCCGGTCCTTGACCTCTAAACCAGTTTCACCTCTTCTTTATCCTCCTTCCTCACCACTATCCATCTCTCTCTATCTACCATCTGAAGAAGCCCCTTTTCCCCTGCCCCCACCCTTGCTTTACTGTATTGCCTTTGGGAGAGCCTCCTCTCTCACGTCACTCTCTCTTTCTCTCCATTCCTCCCTCCGTCATATCAGGAAATCAAATAAACATTTGGAGGGAGCTGTTTACCCTGGGAGCAGTTAAAACAGGGATGATGAATTAGCAGTGGAACAAGGGTTGATGATGAATCCACCTAGCGCCTTCCCTCTGCGATCGGCCATGTTTGTTTTAATTTGACCACAATGTGTTTGTTATCACCTTCAAACCAAGACCCTTTCAACAACCAAATAATGGAACTATGATCATCATAACAGACAAAGTATTATGTATAGCCAAGATTAAAATGTTTATTGATGAATGTTTCACAACTCTTAAGTGTAAGGTTTGGTTGTCATGTCTATTAAAACATGTGGAATGTCTTTCTAGGCAGTTTTATATAGGCTTTGCGGCAGGCTATTTCTGGCTAACTGTTCCCATTCTTGTTGTAAGACTGAGCTCACTGGCCCCTTCTCAAGTGCTTTTGTATTCAAATGAGAGTTGGTAATCTGTAACACATGTTCTTCCGCTATGTCGCTCTCTGTCCTTGAGTCCGAGTTTAAAGGAAGCCTGGATGAAAGTGTCTCTTCGAAAGAAATATTGGGTTTTCCCTTGACGCAAATGACGAGGTTGTCCTCAGAGAGAAGACTATTCGATGTAACACTGACATGTGATTTGGAAGGCTCCAGACGAAATTCACTGGGTGCCTCCACTGCAAAAATAAATAAAAAGCAACAACAGCAATGTCTTATTTGTGTTATTTCTATAATTTCAGACCCCGGGGTTAAACAGTTTCTGGCTCCACAGTTTCGGCCACTCTTGTTTATTTTCTGACCATGAAACTAACCACAGAATAACAGTCGAAGCGGATTTGTAGGAACGGCACTGTTTGGTCTAGCTCGATTTTCCCCACTCGTTTCACAGATTCTCATGCGTGCGATGCCTTTGATGGAGCCTCTATGCCTCCGAACAGAACATTGGCCATGTGATAATCTGTTTCTGATGTAAATAACGATTAGTTATACTGGCTGCATGCTCTTTTCAGGGGACTGACTACTGCCTTGGCTAGTAGAGATGTCTCCAGGAGTAGGCCTAATCTACACGTGACATCATGTCAGATAAGATCTATTCATTGTTGTCCAAAATGTATTTTGAAACCTCTAGACTATTATTGTAAAACTAAAATGGGTCACTATATCAGGCTGGTATTGATTCACTACAAACAGTACATGTTGTATGAAATTCTGTATTCATCATGGATTCCATACTCTTTTGCTGACTGTTGTGCTGTTGCATTGATCTGATGACATCCCTGTCCTGATTTCTGATTGGTTATTGATGAGCAATAGAAAGCAGATGTAAAAGTGAGGATCAGTTATAGGATGATTTAGTATGGGGAGCCATGGACAAAAGTAATCGTCCCATTGGACATGTCAGGGTTCCTTAGATGTGGCTCTGGCTTCAATTACACACAGCGATTTGATATTCCCTGAATAAAGGCAGACCAGAGATCCATGCCAGGAAAGATTCCTGACCGTCTGCTTTAGTGGATGTCTTGGAAAGCTATGAAGAGGTTATGGTGTAATTTCAGACCAATAAACGCTTTTAGGCTGCTATGGATTTGGAACATGCTCTTGAAAGCTACTAAGACATTTCTTAGAATTGTGTGTGAAAGCAAAAACAATATAACTGGTGAGACACACAGATGCGATAGGCTGGGTTTGAACCTGGGTAGTCTGCACACCACAATACTGTGTTGTTAGCCCAAGCGCCGTTGTGGTTCACTGAACCAACTCTCTTACACTTCACATTTGCTTAAACATTTTCCTCTGCTCATCTGCACACTACAAGACTGTGTTAGCCCACTAAACTAAAACCTTGGTCTATAGGCATTATCTCGGGGAGGTAATGCAAGTCAGGTCTCAGACAAAAATTGGTTCACCGGACCACCTTGGTTACAGTAACACAAACTTCCTCGATATCTCTGTGAAGTTAGCTGGAAGGAGAGAGAATTATGAAAAAATTCCTCCGAAGGCTAAGGATATCCTCTGGAATTCCTGTGCCTGTTTGAGGCTTTGCATTTTTTTTTTGCTGTATTTGTGGACATTTCACAATAATTTACTGAACTCAATAGTACTAAATGTACACAAAAAACTGTTGCCCAGAAAACCATGGTGTTCAAATCAAATCAAATTTTATTGGTCACATACACATGTTTAGCAGATGTTATTGCGGGTGTAGCGAAATGCTTGTATTTCTAGCTCTAACAGTGCAGTAATATCAATAATTCACAACAATACACACAATCTAAAAGTAAAATAATGGAATTAAGAAATATGTAAATATTAGGACGAGCGATGTCGGAGATGCATAGACTAAAATACAGTAGAATAGAATACAGTGTATACATATGAGATGAGTAAAGCAAAAATATGTAAACATTATTAAAGTGACTAGTGTTCCATTATTAAAGTGGCCAGTGATTTCAAGTCTATGTATATAGGGCAGCAGCCTCTAAGGTGCAGGGTTAAGTAACCGGGTGGAAGCCGCCTAGTGATGGCTATTTAACAGTCTGATGGCCTTGAGATAGAAGCAGTTTTTCAGTCTCTCGGTCCCAGTTTTGATGCACCTGTACTGACCTCGCCTTCTGGATGATAGCGGGGTGAACAGGCAGTGGCTCGGGTGGTTGTTGTCCTTGATGATCTTTTTGGCCTTCCTGTGACATCGGGTGCTGTAGGTGTCCTGGAGGGCAGGTAGTTTGCCCCCGGTGATGCGTTGGATAGACTGCACCACCCTCTGGAGAGCCCTGCGGTTGCGGGCGGTGCAGTTGCCGTACCAGGCGGTGATACAGCCTGACAGGACGCTCTCAATTGTGCAGCTGTAAAAGTTTGTGAGGGTTTTAGGTGCCAAGCCAAATTTCTTCAGCCTCCTGAGGTTGAAGAGGCGCTGTTGCGCCTTCTTCACCACACTGTCTGTGTGGGTGGACCATTTCAGATTGTCAGTGACGTGTACCGAGGAACTTGAAGCTTGCCACCTTCTCCGCTGCGGTCCAGCCGATGTGAATAGGGGCGTTCTCCCTCTGCTGTTTCCTGAAGTACACGATCAGCTCCTTTGTTTTGTTGACGTTGAATGAGAGATTATTTTCCTGGCACCACACTCCCAGGGCCCTCACCTCCTCCCTGTAGGCTGTCTTGTCATTGTTGGTAATTAGGCCTACTACTGTTGTGTCGTCTGCAAACTTGATGATTGAGTTGGAGGTGTGCGTGGCCACTCAGTCATGGGTGAACAGGGAGTACAGGAGGGGGCTGAGCACGCACCCTTGTGGGGCCCCTGTGTTGAGGATTAGTGAAGTGGAGGTGTTGTTTCCTACCTTCACCACCTGGGGGCGGCCTGTCAGCCAGCTGGTCTGCGCATGCTCTGAGGACGCAGCTAGGGATGCCATCTGTGCAAGCAGCCTTGCGAGGGTTAATTTATCAGTGGTGCGACCTCAATCAGTTCAACACTCAATTACATGAACTAACCCTGAAAATGACAGCAAGTGTTATTAATGTTGATGTGTGAAATCCTGTGTAAACTGTCTGTACAGGCAAAACCGAATTATTCTGCCTTCATTAGAAATTGTTTAATCTATTCAGTACTGATAATAAAACCTTGCTCTATGGCTTATGTGTAACCACATTGTTATCATCACCGCAATGTAGCTTTATGTTTCCCATAATGACTTAACTAGTAAGTTCCACATGTTTCTATAATGATCCATTACTACTGAACTTGTCTTTACATAGCCTGCAACTTAACTTTCTGATGTTGTCCTGTTGAGTGGCTTGTTATATGTACAGTATGCATATATTCTGACTATGTTTTCTCTTACAGCAAAAACTGATCTGGAGGCACAAGAAACACAACTAGAGAACACTCATAAGATGTAAGAATAAACCTGATATGAATTTTTAAAAAGATGTTAGAGCTACAGTATGATAACATTGGGTAAAATGATAATGTTGTGTCAGAACAGGTTTCAATACAGTGAGCTGAGTTCACTCACTTTTACTCTCTACTACTGCATGCCAGTACGTACCGGTCCTGTGTCAATGTTTAGATCCCGAGGCTACATGGAACATCTACCTCTACCTCTAGATGGCCTTTACTGCGGGTCCTATGATAGACTGAAGGCCTCCAGTGTCTGTATTGTTTATCTAAGCAAAGCCAGAGCAGACAGCGTTGGCTCCAGGCTTCTGTTAACACTAGGCAGGAATGTGTTCCCTCCAAACTCCAAACAAAGGGTCCCCAACCTGTCCAGAGTATTGATCAAGCACAAAATCAGGGCATTTGTCACTTTCACGTGTGCTCTCTCTTCCTCTATTTATCTTTCTCTCCTTTCTGTCTCTCTCTCTCCCTTTCTTTATGTGTTTGTCCCTCTTGAGACTTGAGCATAGCGAGATTCATTTCCTTTAAAGGGTTTATAACCTGTTCGCATAGAATTGTATCTGTGGAGGGAAAATATTTATGTTATCGATTTAGGAAAGAATGCAATTGTGGCAGCTAATACATTCTAATATTTTTTTGTGTTTTATTACGAAATGGCCAGTCACGTTTGCTTAGTATACTTCCATATCAAGTTTAATGTATGAAATGGTTTTAAGACTAACTTTCACATCTATCTATCTATCTATCTATCTATCTATCTATCTATCTATCTATCTATCTATCTATCTATCTATCTATCTATCTATCTATCTATCTATCTATCTATCTATCTATCTATCTATCTATCTATCTATCTATCTATCTATCTATCTATCTATCTATCTATCTATCTATCTATCTATCTATCTATCTATCTATCTAGGAGTTGAGCGTGTTCTTTTCAGTCAAGGCCAAGGCGGGTGAGAAGGAAGTGTCTCCCAACACGCTGTTCTCGGTGTGGCATGAGTTCTCAACTGATTTCAAAGACCTTTGGAAGAAGGAAAACAAACTGATGTTACAGGAACGGTAAGGATTGATGTAAAATGTGTTTTGCAGTCCTTTCATGTGTGTTGAGTCTATCCTATTCAATGAAAGCCACTCTTTCTTTGGGGATAGTTGTACAATGTATGTTCTGACCTTCTACAGACCTACCACAGACCTACCACAGAACAACTGTACTGTACATGTCAAAATTACATGTCTACTGCACTACTATATCTCCCTGCGCTTGAACACAATGAACATACTGTTTCACATTCACCTTCAAGCACATTACCTTGACAAGCCAAGTGAAGTCATCTGTCAGCTTAATGTGTAGAATAAAGCACCTTGACTGAGGTCAAATGTAGTACACCTTGAGCTCTTCGACTCCCCTTGAAACAATAGAGAAGGCTGTGTGTTGTAACGACCAAGGATGCTGTAGCAACCAAACACCATTAATCCCAGTATGCAGTAGATGTTTTATGTAATCATTTCGTAGCAGGGAGATGGATAAGACAAACTAACATTTTGCTTCCTATAGAAGTTAAAGATGGAATCTGCAGTAGGGGAAACAGCACCACTGTCCGCCCCACCGCCATTGTTATTGTTTTTATGTTGTTGACGAAGTGGAGGTGTACTGCAACAAAAAATTGCAGTACATATTCTGCTGTTCTATCGCGTGTGCAAAGATGTCCGAGGGAAGAAAACAGTGTTCGTTGTTTGCAGTAACCTCTTTGTTGTAATATCGCAAACGGATGTGGCAGTTTCACCATTAATGATTCCAGCTTTAAGATATATTCATATTTATGAAAAGTGAAACCCACCCTGTTAGGTCAATATCAAGCAGAAAGTCAGGAGTTGTCATAGATGAGTGTTGAATCTTCAGTGTTGGAATGATCCCCAAACATGAGTTTCCAATAGCATGCATCACATGTTCACTATTAAATCCTATCAGTCATTCAAATTCATAGACAAGATGAGAGAGAGAGAAGGGTTGAAATGACCCAGATCGGTTTCTTAACCCCACTAATACAAATAACACAAGTGATTCCGTTAGCTTCCAGTGGTTTGATGGGTTTAGAGATAGCATTTGAAAAGTCAACAAATGCTAATTGTTTTGTTCTGCTGGATGAAGATTAGATTGCGATATGTATTTGCTCATTTGCTGGATAAGTAATGAAAACATTTTTGTAATGATTAACTATTTGGCCTACCACCATCTATAAAATTGAGAGCCCCCCCCTGCGACTTACTACAAAGGCATACCAAATTTGGACGAACACGCACACACATTTGAATTTACTGGTCTAGAACTGGGATGGGCAACTGGCGGCCCGCGGACCCCCTTTTATAGGCCCGTGGATACATTTCGAAGACAAAAAAATATATAAGTATATTGAGAGATAGAATAGCGGAATACACAAGATGCAATTTCGAAACAACATCAGCAGTTGTTCTCTTGTTATGTCAGTCACTAACAATCACTTAATTAGCACGTCAGTGATTTTCTTTTGGATTGGTATGTTAGTCTGGCGGCCAGCTATCTAAACTTGGAATTACCGACAGGGGGGGCCCCCATTGATTTTGTTAGTCACTCTCAGTCAGATATCATATTAAAAACGCAAAACCGTTCTCTCCACCCTATGGCAAAATGTGTAGAATTGCAGAAAATTTGCTGTAAAACGGTTTGTTTTTTATCTCTGCCCCATGGCAAAATGTGTAGAATGGATTGGGGAGCGGGAAAACAGAATTTCGCTTAGGGCTCCCAAAAGGCTAGGGCCGGCACTAACTGTATGTGTGGGTTTGGATGTGGGTACACAGACCTGCGAGCCACTGCGGCCCCCCATGATGAGTTCAGATTTTGTATGGCCCCCACCCCCATCAAAGTTGCCCATCCCTGGTCTAGAATGTATATTTTACCTTGTGTGGTGTTGAAAGTCGTGCCATGGAATGGTTTAGAGCTTGCACTATTGGTACAGTAGATCAGAAAGGGGCTCTTTCTTGTGTGTAAACAGCACAGACCCAAACCTTGCCTGGAGAACCTCACTGCTGAATTGCCTGACCTTTTACTACTGCAAACATACCCTATCTCCATTTCTAGGAGAAGGTACATTTTAAATGGCTGAATCTATTGGTGTCTTTTCAGACTGAAAATGGCAGAGGAGGTCTTCAAACAAGCCAGAGAGAAGGCCTCATACACCATCAAACCCAAACAGTCCTATGGAATAGTGAGTTCTCTTTTTGTCTCTTTTCCCTTTGTCCTAACCCCTGTCTGTCTTTCTTTCGTCTTCTTATTCCTCGTATATTTCCCACCTTCTCACTCGTTTTGAAAATCTCTGTTTAAATTTCCCCCCACCCGTGCACCATTGTAATGTCGGTAACTCACTTTCATCTGTTTTGTGTTCCACAGAAAGCCAAACTGGGTCAGAAGATCTGAGCCAATGGACTGGTTAAGTCTTACCCAGGAGAGGTATGCACAAGTGAGATAAACACAATCTGAAATTGCTTTTTAGCTATTGTATTGTATTTAAATATATATTTATTATGTTATTTTCTTTTGTTTCTTTCGGTCAGCCAACTGGGTATAAGTATGCCCGACAGGTTGTTACCTTGTTGGAAAGTGTGATATAAACACAGTACCATGCTTTGGCTTAATCTGTCAATGAGACATTTCCCCCAGGTCCAAATAGCGTATTCTGCTGTCCAAAGTAAGTATTGTAGATTGAATTAAACTGCTAATAATGTCTGGCCATTGTAAAGAGAAATACATTGTTTTACAGTGAGACACATGTATTGTGGTATCAGCCTATCTCCTGTAGCTATAGATAGAAGACACCAGTTCAGACAATCATGTTTTACAGAGAAAATAAGCTGTTTATATCAATCTCTGCACTGCCTTCCAGTATAAAGAGGAGCACAAGAGTGGGCTTGTATATATTTGCCTACCAGACAGCAAGTGCCTTATAGCACACTGAGCTACAGTAGTTAAGGACAAATGAGCCAATGAAATTCAACTAGATTACTCTGACTTTACAACCTGTATGGAAACCAGTCCTGCTTAGTGAAAACCTGTATTGCGACAATCATCAGTTTATCATACAGCGTAGTTCCATAGAAGAATGATACGTGATGTACAGTTGTAGTTTATGCAATAAATCATGAAATGAACCATGACTTGAGCTTAGTGGCTAAGGTATTTAGTATGTCATCAGGACTTCTCATCATCCTTTATTTTTTTTATTAGCTACAGTGCCTTCTGAAAGTATTTACACCCCTTGACTTTTTCTACATTTTGTTGTGTTACAGAGTGGCATTAAAATGGATTTAACTGCCATTTTTTGTCAATGATCTACACAAAATACTCTAATGTCAAAGTAGATTTTTTGTTGTTGACATTTGTAAAAGATGAATGAAAAATAAAACACTAATATATCTTGATTAGATTAGTATTCACCCCCATGAGTCAATACATGTTAGAAACACCTTTGGCAGCGATTACAGCTGTGAGTCTTTCTGGGTAAGTTCCTAAGAGCTTTTCAAACCTGGATTGTGCAACATTTGCCCATTATTCTTTTTTAATTATTCAAGCTCTGTCAAATTGGTTGTTGATCATTGCTAGACAACCATTTTCAGGTCTTGCCATAGATTTTCAAGCAGATTTAAGTCAAAACTGTAACTCGGCCACTCAGGAACATTCACGTCCTCCTGGTAAGCAACTCCAGTGTAGATTTGGCCTTGTGTTTTAGGTTATTGTCCTGCTGAAAGGTGAATTAGTCTCCCAGTGTCTGGTGGAAAGCAGACTGAACCAGGTTGCATGTTCTCTTCACTCTGTCAATTAGGTTAGTATTGTGTAGTAACTACAATGTTGTTGATCCATCCTCAGTTTTCTCCTATCACAGCCATTAAACTGTAACTGTTTTAAAGTCACCATTGGCCTCAAGGTGAAATCCCTGAGCGTTTTTCTTCCTCTACGGGAACTAAGTTAGGAAGGACGCCTGTATCTTTGTAGTGACTGGGTGTATTGATACACCATCCAAAGTGTAATTAATAACTTCACCATGCTCAAAGGGATATTCAATGTCTTTTTTTTCTTTTTTTTAACCTGTCTAACACATAAGATTGGTGGCTTAATTGGGGAGAACAGGCTCGTGGTAATGACTGGAGTGGAATCAGTGGAATGGTATCAAATACATCAATCACATGGTTTCCAGGTGTTCGATGCCATTCCATTTGCTCCCTTCCGGCCATTATTATGAGCCATTCCCCCCTCAGCAGCCTCCACTGCGGCGTCTACCAATAAGTGCCCTTCTTTGCGAGGCATTAGAAAATCTCCATGGTCTTTCTGGTTGAATCTGTGGTTGAAATTCACTTCTCGACTGAGGGACCTTACAGATAATTGTATGCGTGGGGTACAGAGATGAGCTAGTCATTCAAAAATCATGTTTAACACTGTTATTGCACACAGAGTGAGTCCATGCAACTTAGTATGTGACTTGTTAAGCACATTTTTACTTCTGAACTTATTTAGGCTTGCCATGACAAAGGGGTTGATTACTTATTGACTCAATACATTTAAGCTTTTCATTTTTAATTATTTAGTAAAAACATAATTCCACTTTGACATTATGCGGTATTGTGTAGGCCAGTGACAAAAAATCTCAATGCAATCAATTTTAAATTAAGGCTGTAACACAACAAAATGTGGAAAAAGTCAAGGGTTGTAAATACTTTCTGAAGGCACTATACATATTGAAATAATATTATACAGTGAGTAATACTGATGTAAAATAATTTTGCAATTTTTTGTATCTACGTTACATGTAAAATGATATGCAATCTGTATGTGACATATCCTGTTTGATTTGTATGTTTGAATTGCTCTCCTGATCTATGTTTTGTTGGAGCCTTGTAGAGCTGTCGGTGACTGTCCCCATGTCCAATAACTCCTTTGTTCCTGATAAAACACTATTTATTTAATATAAATCAGTTTGAAAGTCTTTATCTGAATAGTTCTTGAGCCTGTTCTTATCAACCATCGTTAGTCAACCATTTCCTTCAACGCCACAACATTGTTTGCATTCAGATCACACAGATGTTTCACATGAAATAGATTTTATGTATATTTATAGTGTCTTATCTTTTGACATATACTTATATATATATATATAGTACCACAGTTATACATAATAATATAATTTATTTAATGGCTAGCTTGATGTTTGTGTGAATTATTTTACAGACGGCTCTTGAATCCAAAGGCAGATACTTAGACAGGCTAGGGGGCTTTCTCTCAGTCTGTACCCTTGTTGGCTGGATAGTTCCCCCAGGTAAACACAGTACAACATGACAGCTTAAGAGCTCCACTTTCAGTCTAGAACTTGGTGCTGTGTTTATGGTTTTATATGTATGTCCCTTCTAGAGCCAACGGCCAGCTGAAAGGGGCCATCAGTCCATGGCCCTAGGTAAGGTAATATCACAACCTGTATGACCTTCTAGAGAGTCGAAGGACCCAGTTGTTTTATATGATTGACTGTGTTGAACTGAAACGTCCGTGCTTCAGTTGGTGTTGTGCTACGCATCCATTTATGTCTGCACATTGTAGTTTCACCATAGCTGTCCATATAATCAAAGGTCTTATAGCTGGGCCACTCTGTACTATCAGTACCTGTATGGTTCATTTTGTGTGACCAATCAAAGTGATGATGCAGAATAATCCAATATAAGGGAGAAGTATTAGCTTGTCCCCTGTCATGTCTACGCTATTCATGTTCATGTTAACTTTCATTGTCACATTAGTGTCCATGGTGACTGTCATGGTATGGTTCCAAAGAACTCCTCACAGTTTCCCGTTACCACTCACGTCCACCGACATACAGCGACACTGTTTGACACGCTGTACTTTGCGATGGCGGAAGGTGGGTTGCAGACCCGGACAGTCCAGCTGAACAGTGAGCTGGGTAACGCGGTGCGGCCTGCAGAAGGAACAGGACTGGAAGGGCTCCTGGGCCTTATTGTGGTTTTTCCGGCCGGACCCTGGGCCTCGATTTGAGCTAGGGCCCATGAGGCGGGGGATGTAGAAGGAGTTACACTGGCCGTAGCAGAAGCGGTTGACCACCGTACGACTTTGGCAGCCATCTTCGCTCACCGTCTGGCGGAGGGGTTGCGTCTTGCACCAGTCACGTCGGAGGTACCGGCGCTCTGTGACCACCAGGGCCTCCCGACTTGACGAAAGGACTTCGGGTTTCCGCGGCAACAGGCGCTGACGATCTGACAGGTTTCCTTTGGTCTTGAAAGGTGAGGGGATGGAGCCTTGGGGGCGGGGCTTCCTTGTTTCTGTGGCTACGCAGAGCACCCCAGCCAGTAGGACCGGGAGAGTGATTCTCCAAAACATTCTGGGAAAGAGAAGACAGAAAGGTTAGTAACAATGCTACTAAACCAGGATTGAGCCTTGTACCTTTACAGTATAAGCAGTGAATGTACCGTGAGTAGTATCTATTGGTTTAAGAATGTAGCGAGGTTAGGTCTACCAGGTATCTATCAATCCATAAACTATTCCTGTATAATAGCACTCCGTCAGTGTGTGTATGCTTTGGTGTTTAGCCTATGTATGTGTGTGAACGTGCCCTTTTCAGTCTGGCCTTTCAGGCATCATTGAGGAAATCAATCTATCATTTACATCTGCAACTCCATTTGTCAATGGCTCTGTCATTACTTCTATTTGCTTTCTTCTCAGCTACAGAACTCCAAAAATAAACACAGGGTAAAATAATTAGGCTTTATTAATAAACTAATTAGGTGTTGCTTACTCTAGTCATGAACTATGCCGCAGATATGTAAACATGCATTAGCAGGCCCATCTTAATGTTATTAGGGGAGGAGAACAGTACCCTGTGGGTCCCCATCCCCACTCTGTGACCAAGCCCTATAGAGCACAATGAACTGAGTGACCTAGCAAGCCTCTGTCTCTCTCCACAATGCCAACTGACAGATGTGAGACTGAGATGAAACCCTCCGTAAACACACGCACACACACACACAATTCACAATGTCATCCGAAAAGTTCTTTAGAATTTGTCGTTCTGATTTGTGCTGAGAAAAGTATGCTTTAAGTTGAATACCTTTGTTGGGACTCAGAGGATTACTGGTATGTTTGTATCTGTACATAATTGTGAATGTTAATGCAAGTACAATTTGTCAATCACTCAAGAATCTTTGCAACAGATGTTGTTCTTGAATTGCGTATAAAGTAAGAATTCTGAATGTGGACCAAAACGCCCCAAGGTCATTGGCCCCTTCTATTCCCTATAAGACTTTTACATCCCTTCTCCATTTCCTGGACTTGAACACGTTTTGACGGGGGACAATGACTTTATCATAATCCACTTTGGGTTTCTGTCTCTGTTTAGTTTCTGCACTTGACCCTGGGTCATGGCGCTCTGCCCTGTTAATCTCTCTCAGTCTCAATGTCCTAATGTTCACAGTAATCTATTGAGCAGATGTGTCTACTGGGTCTCTGACCAGAGAGTAATTAAGTATGGAACAGTATAGCCAGTAACCATGAGGCTGGTGGAGGGCTAGGTACAGTATCAGGAAATGCATACCATAACATACCAAATGCCTCTGAAGCGAACAAATTTTGAGCATAGGCCTATTTATTTCTGCAACAACACTCTCACTCATCATCACAAATTGTAAGCAAGCTAGTTACAGTGCCTCCTAAATCAATTATTCACATCGGGAAAAGAGGGTGGGCTATCAGCTAAGCAATGATGTTGATGATTGATGTAAATCTGTTAGATAGCTAGCTCGATTTATTTTACTGATTTGTGATTTGTAATCAGACCGAATATTGATGATGATGTAGTGTCACGTCCACTCCCGCTCCGGCGTTCGACATCACCAGTCTACTAACCACCGGTCCTGGCAACCCATCTTTACGCATAAAGATGCTTAAACTTCCAGATCCTACGCTACCCTTCGTGGTGGAGGTGGATGCTTCAGAAGTAGGTGTGGGGGCTGTCCTGTCCTAACATCAAGGTAATCCACAGAAATTGTATCCATGTGCATATTACTAAACAAAGCTGTCTCCTGCAGAGAGGAACTATGATGTTGGCGATCGGGAGCTCCTGGCGGTGAAGTTGGCATTAGAGGAGTGGAGACACTGGCTGGAGGGCGCCCAGGACCCATTTCTGACCATCGGAACCTGGACTACATTCGGACAGCGAGGCGACTGAACCCGCGCCAAGCCAGGTGGGAACTTTTCTTCACCAGATTCAATTTCACGCTGACATATCGCCCAGGTAAAAAAAAACATCAAAGCCAATGCCCTGTCCCGTCTCTACGATTCGGGAGAGGTTCCTGTCTTGAGTGCACCCACAAATACCGCCCTCTCGAGTCATAGCCCCTGTGCTCTTGGACATAGATGTGGACATTCGCCAGGCCCTGGAGAGGGAACCCGCACCTGCGACCTGTCCTCCTGAGCACACCTACGTTCCCACGGGGATAAGGGATCGGCTATTGAACTGGGCGCGCACAGCTGTCATCACTGGACATCCAGGTATCACCAGCACCATTCAGTCCATCTGTGGAAAGTATTGGTTTCCTACCTTGGTGCAGAACGTCACTTGTTATGTCAACTCCTGTTTCGTGTGTGCCCAATCCAAATCCCCCCAGAACGCTCCAACAGGGAAACTCCTTCCCCTTCCCGTGCCTCAGCATCCCTGGTCTCATCTGTCCATTGACTTTGTCACTGATCTCCCCTCTTCTGATGGTTTTACCACATTTTGGTGAAAGTGGACAGATTCTTTAAATCATGCCGTTTCATCCTTCTCTCTGGTCTCCCTAGCGCTATCCAGGTCACTGAGGCACTGTTCCAGCAAGTCTTCCAGCACTATGGCTTTTCGGAGGATATCGTCTCCGATCGTGGGACCCAATTCACATCATGTTTATGGAAGGCTTTCATGGAGAAGCTGGGGGTCACGGTCAGTCTCACTTCCGGGTACCAGCCTCAGTCTAACGGGCAGGTGGAGAGGATGAACCAGGAGCTGAGGAGGTTCCTGAGGAGCCACTGCCAGGACCGGCAGGGGGAGTGGGCCCGATTCCTTCCTTGGGCTGAATACGCCTAGAATTCATTGTGACACTCCTCCACCATGCTGACTCCGGTGTGTTCTGGGTTATCAGCCAGCCATTGTTCCGTGGACTCCGAGCCAGACTGAAGCTCCTGCGGTGGACGAGTGGTTCAGGCGCGCAGAAGAGGTATGGAACGATGCCCACGTGAGACTCCAGCACGCCGTCCGCCGCCAGAAAGAGCAGGCTCCCGTGTTCCATCCTGGTGATCGCGTCTGGCTCTCCACCAGGAACCTCCCGCTCCATCTGCCCTGTAAGAAGCTGAGTCCCCGGTTTATGGGGCCGTTCAAGGTCCTCCGGAGGGTCAACGAGGTAATTTACAGATTACAACTCCCCACCAACTATCGGATCTCACCATCTTTTCATGTTTCCCTCCTCAGGCCGGTGGTTGCTGGTCCCCTGGCTGATGCCGTCCCCCACGACACCCCTCCACCTCCCTTGGACATCAAGGTGAGCCCCGCCTGTACAGTCAGATCACTCCTGGACTCCCGACGTCGTGGGGGTTGGCTCCAGTACCTGGTGGACTGGGAGGGGTACGGTCCAGAGGAGCGGTGTTTGGTTCCGGTGGACTACATTCTAGAACCCAACATCATCCGAGATTTCCACCTTCGTTGTCCTCACTCCCGGGGCCATTCTACTGGCCGTTGTCGTCCTGCGGCTGGAGTGAGCACGTCGGGGGGTGTACTGTCATGTCCTCCCCCGCTCCGGTGCTCGACGTCACCGGTCTACTAACCACCGGTCCTGGCAACCATCATTACGCACACATGGGTCTCATCATCAGTCACACCTGGACTTCATTACTCCCTTGATTACATACCCTTTATATAGCACTCTTTTGTTATCAGTCATCAGGTAGAATTGTTTTTTTCTATGTCAGATACTTCTCTAGTTTTGTATCGTCCCATGTTCGTTGTTATTAAACTCACTAACTGCACCTGCTTCCTGACTCCCTGCATCTACGTTACATGTAGGCTAAATCAAGTGTTAATAAATTGTTATGCTGCTGTCCCACATGACAAAATACTACAGTTTACTGTAGTATACTACAGTACTTACTATAGAAAACTGTAATATACTATACTACACACTGTAGTATCCCCTGATCATGTGTAGTACTTACTATAAAATGTTGTAGAATACTATAGTAAATAAAAAGCAATGTAGTAAAGACTACACTAATGTTCGCAAAAAGACTACACTTTTCTAACTATAATAAATACTACAGTATAATTTGCATATACCCTGCCCATTCCCCTCCCCCATATCACAATTTGTGCCACCCATAAGTGAGAAACCTACATGCCAAGTATAGACCATATATTGTGTTCCATACAGATTGTAGAAAAGAGCAGAAGCACCAGACAGAAGTTCAGACCTACCTACAGGTTATGGAAAATGTGCATGTTTAGTATTTCTCCAGTAGGTTTCCTGGAGGACAAAGGCTCCACTTCTATGTGAAAGATAATCAAACAAAAACACTATAATAAATTCTACAGTGATGTCCGCAAAAACACCACAGTATACTACAGTCCGCAAAAACACTACAGTAATTACTACAGTATACTACAATCTGCAAAAACCCTACATTAAATACTATAGTATATACTACAGTTTTCTTTTACTGCAGTATGTATACTATAGTTAACTGTAAAGTCAGCAAAAAACACTACAGTGAATACTATAGTATTTATACCATACTATAAACTGGGTGGTTCAAGCCCTGAATGCTGATTGGCTGGAAGCCATATACCACGGGTATGACAACTTTTATTTGTACTGTTCTAATTACGTTTGTAACCAGTTTATAATAGCAGTAAGGCACCTCTGGGTTTGTGGTATATGGCCAATATACCACGGCTAAGGGCTGTATCCAGGCACTCTGCATTGCGTCGTGCCATATACCACACCCCCTTGTGCCTTATTGCTTAAGTATACTGAAGTATTTATTCATGTGGGGTGGCAGTACTGTGTTGATATTTATTCTAGGTAGCTTGCTACACACACTCGACCGGTGACCGCATCTCTCAAGCTATGCATGTTAGGATACTTCATGACGATTTGCTGGCAGTGGGTTCCGAACAACAATGACAAAAACAATTATACAAAACAATTATTTGGGGAAATTATACCACCAACAAAAAGGGCACTTTGGACACTGGCAGGGCAAAGGGGCATGTGCTCTGCACAGTTACAGTATACCCAGGAACCATGAGGCTGGTGGAGGGCTAGGTACAGCATACCCAGGAACCAGGATGGTAGTGGCGGGTTTAGAGAAGACTGAATGAAAGGTGTACTGTGGATGACGGTGGTCATGAAAAGGACAAGGGAAGTCGAACCTCACCTCTTCAGTGTCATCCAGAGAAGAACGCTTTTTTAAACGTAATTTGTGCATTGATGTCATAAGAGATTTCTGGCTCAACTCTAGCATGAAAACAAACCTCCTACATACACACTCGACCACACAGTGTCAAACCTAATCATGATGTTTCCTTCTGTCCCCACTGCATCTCATTGTCATGACCCCCATCCATCATTCAATCATTTATTTACCAGTTAAACAAATGCAATTTGTCCCTAAAAATATCCGGTGAATACTGATCATATAATGTATGAACTCAGTCCAACACAGTGTTGTCTCTCTATATCCCCTTCATTAATTAAGACTATCCCAGGTCTGGTGAGTTACAAGGCCCTGGGGGTTGGAGGGATATCCTGACTGTGTACACAGCAGATGACATATGTTATACAGTCACTGCTTCAGTCCCTCTCCCACTTCCAAACTTTGGCTATGTATGATACAGCCGACCCTGCCAGCTATCGTCTTCATTCTCCCAGCAAGACAAATTGTGGTTTGGAAGTTGGGGTGGAAGTAGGGGGGTTAATGATAGTGTACAGAGAGACTGTTGGAAAACAAAACACACTATTTAGCCCTGACTTTAGTACTTGCAACCTCCCTCATCAACCCCCCTGACTCTCTCTCTCTCTCTCTCTCTCACTAATCATCATGGAGACTGAGCCGGAGGGAGACTGTTGCTTTTGTATTATCAGTGAGACAGAGCTGAACTGGACCACGCTATCTGTCCACAAACAGGGCCACTGCATCTTATATCACAATTACAAATACCAGGGTCTATACGCTTGAATGAACCGTCTCAGTCCACGGGTCTACAAATACTGGACTCCAAAAACAAAACTGGGATAGCCATCTCCCAGAGTAAGAATTGCCAATGGCAACTTGAGCTTTATTGACTCCAGTGGGCAGCTACACTTGGATGGACATTCCGTCTGCACCACAGTACCCAGTTCCTTTATTGGAGCAGATCAACCATGTCAGGTCAAGGGTCCTTCAATAATCCAATCCGCTAACTATTCTGTCAATAAATTCAAAGCAGTACCTTACACATGGGCCCTGAACTAAACTGCTACCAATGACAAGAACAGGCCTAAAAAGACAGGCCAAAACAAAGCCTGTGCCAGACAATAATTATAGCTAGGTGCACCAGGAAGTTTCATAGACAGATAACTGTATTGTATTCAATTCAACAGGCCAAAGCTCACACACAGAAAACAATTACATTAGGGGCAAGCATGTCATAATCTTCATTTGTGCCTTGTATTTCCACAAACTGGCCTCTTCCGGTTCATTAACAGTGAAAACGTCCATTTTGAGGAACTTGTGGTGAATGTGTCGAATGCCAACATGCCACAAGGGGGCCCTGAGCTGTTTGGACAGCCATTTGTCACCACAATCCGTCTTCATAATTTCTACCAGCTGAGAGATGCTCTACTGGTCTACTACAGTTAGGAGAGGCACTTTGGTCTCCACCCCCCTCAGTATTGGTGGAAATATTTACCCTGCACTGTACAGTACACTCACACAAACACACAGAATGAGAGCAACATATTGTAGTGAATGGCGGGGCAGAGAAGTGAACCCGGGGCGCTGGCGTGAAAAAAAAAAACACCCAACGCGTCACACCAATAGGTTTTAACCCACTTTGTGGGAATTGTAATGTAGCTCATATAGCGAGGATCGCTACAATATCATTGACAGGGTGTTCCCCACCTAGAGGGAGTTAATCACGGCATAACATAACCAACCCTAAACTGGAGCTGAACACATAACGACAGGCCTGTACAGTCCCTACCAGTGTCTGTTTGGATAACTTAAATCTGTCAAGGGAGCACAGGAGGTTGGTGGCACCTTAATTGGGGAGGATGGGCTCATGGTAATGGCTGGAGTGGAATCTGTGGAATGGTATCAAATACATCTCAAACACGTTTTGATGCCATTCCATTTGCTCCGTTCCAGACATTATTATGAGCCGTCCTCCCTTAAGCAGCCTCCACTGCATGTGAGAAAAACATATACTGATTACTAGTCTACAGAGGGTGGTATTTGAATAAATTAAACTTGGGAGATTCAGTGAGAATCATTTGCTCTACTCCAGGAAGGCAATGCATTGTTTAAATATTACAAACACACAGTTTGGAAATTAATATTTAATATGCATTTTACATTTTAGTCATTTAGCAGACGCTCTTATCCAGAGCGACTTACAGTTAGTGAATACATTTTTATTTTTTTCATACTGGCCCCCCGTGGGAATCGAACCCACAACCCTGGCGTTGCAAACACCATGCTCTACCAACTGAGCTACATCCCTGCCGGCCATTCCCTCCCCTACCCTGGACGACGCTGGGCCAATTGTGCGCCGCCCCATGGATCTCCCGGTCGCGGCCGGCTACGACAGAGCCTGGATTCAAACCAGGATCTCTAGTGGCACAGCTAGCACTGCGATGCAGTGCCTTAGACCACTGCGCCACTCGGGCAGTGGATCCTGGAAACTGATTGGACAAGCAGCGTTCCAAACCATGCTGTATTGGCCGTCACAGGCACACTATGGCTGCTAACAGTTCCATCTGAAAAGTATCACTGCTCCTTCATAAGAATATCATGTTCACGTTGCCATCCGAATCATTTCTTGAATGTATCTCAACTCGCACATTATTTCACCTTGCCTGCATCGTAGCATTTAGTTTGGTACAGCGGGGTTAATACAATACTTGCTGTCTGCCTGTCCAACCTCGGAAACAATATTTCTCTATTGAATTTCGATCTCTGTAACTACAATACATAGAGTGAACAGTGCCCAGACTAGACGAGACAACTTCTTCTGAGCCAGGTGAAATCACGCATCAATGTCATTATCATGGACATATCCAAGTAAATGTCAATAGAAAAAATGCTCAAACAAACAAAATGAAGCTAACATTAGTGTACTATCACTCCAGGTTCAATGTTTGACGTGACTGAGTTAGGTGAAGTTGGCTCGCTGCTAACACGTGACAAGAACGTTTCCAGCCTGCATAGCAACCATTTTGTTTAGAACTGATGACCGGCCCTTTTGCATAGCAACTATGCAAAAATCATTTGTAGCAACATGACCAAAATAACTAACAACAAGATACAACTATATCTTCTGGTGGAAGAATGAAATTGTATGGATTTACTTATCCAAATAATGTTTTAATGAAAATATGTAATTCATTGTTATTTTTATATACGTAAACATGTATGCGCACATGACTGTAAATCGCTTTGGATAAAAGCGTCTGCTAAATGGCATATTATTATATTATTATATGTTGGTAACAGTTGTATAAAAGCAATAAGGCACGCCAGGCAGTGCTGTATCATGAATGAATTAAGCAATAAGGCACAATAGGCAGTGCTGTATCATGAATATCGCGTCAGGCAGAACAACGCCATTTACCTGTGACTGCATTCATGTTACAGCACTGCCTCTTGTGCATTATTGCTTAATTAACAAAGAGCTTGTTGGATTAAATTGAAAATAATAAGAGCGTGGGGAAGAGTTTATATCAGGACAAAGATGTGTGTCCTGTCTAAAAATCGTCTTTGGAATTTATATTTTAGTCATTTAGCAGACTTACAGTAATTCGTACATACATTTTCATACTTTGTGGTACTGGTCCCCCGTGGGAATCAAACCCACTACCCTGGCATTTCAAGCGCCATGCTCTACCAAGCGTGCCACACAGGAATCCGAGCCATCAGTGCAAGGTGGAGCAGTCAGTGAGTCAGATCAGAAGCCATGCTCGCTGCTCACACAACGTTCACCACCTCACACATGTAATTAATATGTCTCTCATATATTCACAGTCTCTCTAATAAGCACATGCACACTGATGGATTTACACTCTGACACAAAGTTACATTCTCATCTTAATGCTCCCACACCTCTCACACCTACCCACATCAAATCATTGCTCACTAATAGTCTTTCATTTGTTAGCCAAATCAGCAATCACCCTCACTCCCATTAACTCTCAGGAAAATGCTTCCTGTGATTGAATCTCACCCTCTATACTTGTCTCTTTCCAGCCTGAATAACTGATTAGCCACCGAGAACCACTGCATGACCTGAAGGAGGAAGACAGTGACAGTACCTCTTGCCAGAGTGTCCCGGGACAGTGGGGTAATCCTGTCTCTGTTAGGGGTAGCTGTCCACCCTTACCGGTCCTGGAGAGTGAATCCTGGTGTTGGTTTCCATGGGAACAACCGTGGTTGCTGAGGTGGACTGTCAGTTGAGTGTCCCAAGGTCTGTGGTCCTGTTTCTCTCCACTGAGTCTGTATTTTTGAGTTTATTAATAATCCATGTCCATTTCATATCTATCTCAAATATATATTATCTAATAATATATGTAATAATATATTTTTCCTTTCTCTGTAATCTTTCTTTCGATGCCAATGGGTTTCTGTGTCTGTGTATCCTAGTTCTGTGTCTGTGCGTCTGTGTGTCTCCCGCTGGGTTTGGACTCTCACTTCTGCTTCCTCCTAGACATAGACGGGGGCTTTCTATTGGCTCTGATCACAACATGAATCAAACCAAGCCTCACCTCTCTCCCTTCCCTTCCTCTTTTTCTCAATACTTATCCTCCCTCCTCTTTCCACAAACGTACTCACTCTCCAGTCTTGGAATCCCCTGTCAGTCTTTTGCTCTCTCCCTCCCACTTCCTTTCTTTACTCTATTACTCCCTCTCTTAGTGTGATACCCCAAATCCCTCTTGCTCTCCCACTATCGCCCCCTTCACGCAATTTCCTCCCTGGCTTATCCTTTGTCTCCACGTCACTTTCATACTTATCTCTCTCTCTCTCTTTCAATCTATCGACCTTTCTTCTCACCTGAACATGAGGTGGGTTCAATGATTAGGGGTGTTCCAGTGCCACTTTGAGACGCATGACCACAACACATTGGTCCTTTTTCCAAAATATGGGTGTGTGAAATCACATCAATCATTCTTACTCCTGCCTACTCATATGTCGACAGGACCCTTTGAAATTGCCATTCCCATTCCTTTGGTTTAGACATACAGAAGTAAGACAATTATGCTTTTGTGTGTGGTTCTGATTTCTGACCACTGGAACTGAGACAAAAAACACTGTCTGTCATTCACCATCAAAGATCTGAACCGTCAACAAAGAAACTAACAAATTCAGACTTTCCAAACAATAACTATTTCATCATACCAGTAGAGAATGGCATGACACTACAGCAGCGGAATTCAGGCCTCAGTCTTTGTCCATACTTTGACTAATGTCTTTAGTCATGGTTTCTCATGGCTTAAATATACTGAGTGGCCTAAAGGTAATGGTTTGTGAAACTCTGATAGTGGTATTAGAATTAAGCCTTACCTTTTGTGGTACTTTTTGTACAGCATAAGACATTTCTAAATTGGTGACAAATAACACATTTGAACAAATTAACAAGCAAAGCATTATTTGTTGTAAACATGAAACGTATTCCCTTAAGTTATGGTAAAAGAATAGAAAACGAGCTACTGCTCTGTTAAATCTACCACCATCTAGCTGCAACAACTAAAACTGCAGATGACAGTCTGTCCCCTCAGCAGACAGAGCAGAGTGAGAATAATCATGATCTATTACAATGACCCCAGATCAGTATGTCCATCTACTCCTTGCTGGCCAGTACAAAATGTATTGATTCATTTCCAGGACAGTAAAAACAGATAAAGGGACAACTTTAATACATTTTTAAGTGTCTTTAAATATGGTATAAAAATAAATGCAGGAGAGAGTAACAAATAATTAAGTTTTACATAAGACAGAAAACACCTTTTCTTACAGCTCGAATATGACTTTACAAGTGTAATGAAAACTGTGCTAATTATTGTAGTGCAATAAATCAATGCAAAATGAACATAATAATTTATATGTATGCATACCCCACAACACTTCCCTTAGAGTGACCAAAGTATCTGTGATTACAGATCGAGTACTGTATAATGATGATATTTTGAATAGATTGTACAGTTAAGCAAATGTTTTATTTCGGACATTATTAGCTCAGCTAGAGAGGGACATGCTTGTCCATCAGATATGGTGGAAGTAACTGGACACTGACTTTCTGTAAAGGCATTATCCGGCCTCAATATCTGTAAAAGTCCCCATATGCCTCTCCTTTCCAATAGTAGACATAGATCAGGTAAAAGAAATAACAAGTATTCTCCTTGGACATGCAACATCTGATGTATTGTCCAGCTCATCGTCTGAGTGGAAAGCAGACGGCGATGACGTAGAAATTATATGGTCCTCCTCTATATCCGAGAGTGGCTATGTTTTAGCATGATGGCACAAGACTGGTCAGCCTCTTTGATGTAAGGGATTTCCCCTGTCAGTAGAAGAGGAGAATAGGGATGTAGAAAGATAAAGAGAATGAGAGAGAATAAGATACATTGTCTACTGTAATCTTATATCCATCCTAACACCATCCTGTAATCTAGCGTGTGGAAAAGTCATACTGTATGTAAGCAGAGGGTGTGAGAATTCTACCAGTATGGAATATGGAAGTGTGTGTGAGGTAATGTCTGGGTTATACTGACATCCTATGGGCGTCAAGTGTACAACTTGATATTGCATCATACTGTGTTATTGTGTGATATGTCAGACATGCTGTATGTTCCTGAATCTGAGTAAAGTTAATTCAATTAATACAGTTTACATCAAGAGCTATCAAGAGCTTTCTTAATGCACTAATGTGAGGGAAAACACAGGATGACAGTCAGTGAGGTGAGCAACCACATGCAATTTACTGTAACACTCAGCACTGAGCTTTGGCATTATTACCTGGAAGCAAAATCCTTCAAAACAAGTTCTTACTTTTCTGTGGGGACAAGGAGAGAACACAGAATGAGGGAGGACATTTTGGCAGGTTGGTTTCAGTGGCCAAAATGTGAGACATGCAGGAGAGGTCACATGGCTCTGTCCTGTAACAGCTCAGCTGACTTATCTAACTCTCAGAGGAGTTAACTCATCAAATGCAGCATTCTGTAGCAAACTACACTAAAACATGATTTCACAAAAATTGACGGGTTGGTTGTTTAGCAACAAAACTGACATGTGTGCAACTATGGGACAAAACAGACGGGGTTGGTTTAGACTGTTGACAACATGTAAACTATGTTTAATCTCCAAATGTTTATTGAAAACAAATACATTTGCACAATGAGCACTTGTTGTCTCTCAAATACATTGTTACAGTTGTTGGTTAGTTAGCTAGCGCATTTTTGCCATATTAGCATAGACTGTCACGGTTTCGGCCGAGGCTGCTCCTTCTCCTTGTTCGGGCAGGCTCTCCGGAGTACTAGCTGCCACCGTTCTATGTTTCGATGTTTGTTTGGTTTTGTCTGTTTTGTTACACCTGTTCCTGGTTAGTGTTAATTATGCGTCCTATAAGTTCTCTTGGGTTTTTGTCATGTGTTGTGTGTAATTGTTCGTTGTCACTGTGGGATGCTAGTTCGTTTTTTCTCTCTGTTCTGTGTAGTAGAGAGTTCCGCACTTTGTGTGCCTTTTGTATGTACATTACCGGTGTGCGTAAAGTTCGCTTGCCTGCCAGGTTGTATTTAGCCGTGTTTGGCTTGTTCTTTTTGTCTTCACTAAAGACGTCAGTACGAAGCCTCTGTGTGTCCTGCGCTTGATTCCACACCACATCTACACTCAACCGTGACAGAATTACACACCATTCACTATGGAATCAGCAGGAGCAGCCGCACCTACCGAGATTATTGAGGAGCGCCTTCGTGGACAGGAGGACAGGATCAACCAGATCGGGCACGCTCTGGATAGGGTGATGAACACCCTCCATCGATGGGAGACCAGCGGGGTACCCACGCCCCCACCTACCACACCATCACCATCGGTCAGTCCACCTGTCCAACTTCCGGAACCCAGTGGGATTCGGCTCTCGCTCCCGAGGGCGTACGACGGCACCGCTGCCGGGTGTCAGGGTTTCCTGTTGCAAGTCGAACTCTACCTCGCCACCGTACACCCGGCGCCCTCGGGACACGAGAGCGTTTCCGCCCTCATCTCCTGTCTCACCGGCAAGGCGTTGGAGTGGGCCAACGCCGAATGGAGGAGGATAGACGCCGCAACGATCACCTATGCGGAGTTCTCCCGCCGCTTCCGGGCAGTGTTCGACCATCCACCTGAGGGGAAGGCGGCGGGGGAGCGTCTATTCTACCTCCGGCAGGGGATGAGGAGCGCTCAAGAGTTTGCACTGGAGTTCCGGACTCTAGCGGCAGATGCAGGGTGGAATGAGCGGGCCCTCATAGATCACTTCCGCTGCAGCCTCCGGGAGGACGTCCGTAGAGAGTTGGCGTGCAGGGACACCACTCTTACGTTTGACCAATTGGTTGACATGGCCATTCGGCTAGACACCCTGCTCACCACCCGCGGACGTCCTGGGTGGGGGTCGCCCATTCCACCCTCCAGCACCTCCGAGCCGAGTCCTATGGAGCTCGGGGGTGCTGGCGCTAGAGAACGGAGGAGAAGGAGCCCGAGGGGGGCCGTCCCCTGCACCAACTGTGGCCGTGGAGGGCACACCGCGGCTAGATGCTGGGGAGGGTCTCCTGGAGGACGAGACGGCAGGCCACACATTGGGGAGTCCTCCCAGGTGAGTAGGCGCCCCACTTACCCAGAGCTTTCTGTCGTGCACATAACCATACCTGTTTGTTTTCCACAGGTTGCACCTCGTTCCCAGCATAAGGCGCTAGTAGATTCAGGCACAGCTGGGAATTTTGTAGATCGTAAATTTTGTATAGAGTTAGGGATCCCTCTCCTTCCGGTTAATAATCCCTTCCCTGTACATGCCCTAGATAGCCGTCCGTTAGGATCCGGGTTGATTAGGGAGGTCACAGTGCCACTTAGGATGGAGACGCAGGGGGGTCATGAGGAGACGATTCAGCTATACCTGATCGACTCTCCTGCGTATCCGGTGGTGCTGGGGCTTCCCTGGTTGATTACTCATGATCCTACCATTTCGTGGCGAGAGAAGGCTCTTAAGGGGTGGTCTGCCCAGTGTGTGGGGCTATGTCTGGGTGTTTCCGTAGGGGCGACCTCGGTGGAGAGTCCAAACCAAATGCCCGCAATGCATGTTCCCCCCGAGTATGAGGATTTAGCACTCGTGTTTAGCAAGGCGAGGGTGGCGCGATTGCCACCTCATAGACAGGGGGATTGTGCGATAGACCTCCAGGCAGGAGCTGTGCTCCCGCGGAGCCATGTGTATCCTTTGTCACAAGAGGAGAAGAGGGCGATGGAGACATACATTGCCGAGTCTCTGAGACAGGGATACATACGGCCCTCCACTTCCCCTGCGTCCTCGAGCTTCTTTTTTGTGAAGAAAAAGGATGGAGGTTTGGCCCGTGTATTGATTACCGCGGCTCAATCAGATTACGGTGAAATATAGTTATCCACTCCCTCTGATTGCGACTATGACGGAGTCATTACACGGGGCACGGTTGGAGCCGCGCGTCAAGGGGGGGGTACTGTCATGGTTTCGGCCGAGTCTGCTCCTTCTCCTTGTTCGGGCAGGCTTCGGCGGTCGTCGTCTCCGGAGTACTAGCTGCCACCGTTCTATGTTTCGATGTTTGTTTGGTTTTGTCTGTTTTGTTACACCTGTTCCTGGTTAGTGTTAATTATGCGTCCTATAAGTTCTCTTGGGTTTTTGTCATGTGTTGTGTGTATTGTTCGTTGTCACTGTGGGATGCTAGTTCGTTTTTTCTCTCTGTTCTGTGTAGTAGAGAGTTCCGCACTTTGTGTGCCTTTTGTATGTACATTACCGGTGTGCGTAAAGTTCGCTTGCCTGCCAGGTTGTATTTAGCCGTGTTTGGCTTGTTCTTTTTGTCTTCACTAAAGACGTCAGTACGAAGCCTCTGTGTGTCCTGCGCTTGATTCCACACCACATCTACACTCAACCGTGACATAGACATTGCTCATCCATATATTTATTTATATATTCTTAATCCCATTGCTTTACTTAGATTTGTGTGTATTGGGTATATGTTGTGAAATTGTTAGATATTACTTGTTAGATATTACTGCACTGTCGGAGCTAAAAACACAAACAATTCGCTACACCCGCAATAACATCTGCTAAACACGTGTATGTGACCAATAAAATTTGATTTGATTTGATTTTGATTTGACATGACATCAGTCAAAATACCTCAAAACAAGACATGGTATCAATAACAAGATACGAGCTGAAACGAGCCACCTATGATACCCCACATGGCAGCTTCTTGTAATTCTTGCTAGGTATCTGACCGTTCAGAATCAAATCAAAGCACGCCTTCCGGCCACATCGATGTGCGCGCATCATTTTTGTGACGTTGTCAGCCAACCCATAATGTCCAGATATACAGTGAGGGAAAAAAGTATTTGATCCCCTGCTGATTTTGTACGTTTGCCCACTGAAAAAGAAATGATCAGTCTATCATTTTAATGGTAGGTTTATTTGAATAGTGAGAGACAGAATAACAACAAAAAAATCCAGAAAAACGCATGTCAAAAATGTTATAAATTGATTTGCATTTTAATGAGGAAAACAAGTATTTGACCCCTCTGCAAAACATGACTTAGTACTTGGTGGCAAAACCCTTGTTGGCAATCACAGAGGTCAGACATTTCTTGTAGTTGGCCACCAGGTTTGCACAAATCTCAGGAGGGATTTTGTTCCACTCCTCTTTGCATATCTTCTCCAAGTCATTAAGGTTTCGAGGCTGACGTTTGGCAACTCGAACCTTCAGCTCCATCCACAGATGTTCTATGGGATTAAGGTCTGGAGACTGGTTAGGCCACTCCAGGACCTTAATGTGCTTCTTCTTGAGCCACTCCTTTGTTGCCTTGGCCGTGTGTTTTGGGTCATTGTCATGCTGGAATACCCATCCACGATTCATTTTCAATGCCCTGGCTGAGGGAAGGAGGTTCTCACCCAATATTTGACGGTACATGGCCCCGTCCATCGTCCCTTTGATGCGGTGAATTTGTCCTGTCCCCTTAGCAGAAAAACACCCCCAAAGTATAATGTTTCCACCTCCATGTTTGACGGTGGGGATGGTGTTCTTGGGGTCATAGGCAGCATTCCTCCTCCTTCAAACACGGCGAGTTGAGTTGATGCCAAAGAGCTCCATTTTGGTCTCATCTGACCACAACACTTTCACCCAGTTCTCCTCTGAATCATTCAGATGTTCATTTGCAAACTTCAGATGGGCCTGTATACAGTGGGGGAAAAAAGTATTTAGTCAGCCACCAATTGTGCAAGTTCTCCCACTTAAAAAGATGAGAGAGGCCTGTAATTTTCATCATAGGTACACGTCAACTATGACAGACAAATAGAGAATTTTTTTTCCAGAAAATCACATTGTAGGATTTTTAATGAATTTATTTGCTAATTATGGTGGAAAATAAGTATTTGGTCACCTACAAACAAGCAAGATTTCTGGCTCTCACAGACCTGTAACTTCTTCTTTAAGAGGCTCCTCCGTCCTCCACTCGTTACCTGTATTAATGGCACCTGTTTGAACTTGTTATCAGTATAAAAGACACCTGTCCACAACCTCAAACAGTCACACTCCAAACTCCACAATGGCCAAGACCAAAGAGCTGTCAAAGGACACCAGAAACAAAATTGTAGACCTGCACCAGGCTGGGAAGACTGAATCTGCAATAGGTAAGCAGCTTGGTTTGAAGAAATCAACTGTGGGAGCAATTATTAGGAAATGGAAGACATACAAGACCACTGATAATCTCCCTCGATCAGGGGCTCCACGCAAGATCTCACCCCATGGGGTCAAAATGATCACAAAAACGGTGAGCAAAAATCCCAGAACCACACGGGGGGACCTAGTGAATGACCTGCAGAGAGCTGGGACCAAAGTAACAAAGCCTACCATCAGTAACACACTACGCCGCCAGGGACTCAAATCCTGCAGTGCCAGACGTGTCCCCCTGCTTAAGCCAGTACATGTCCAGGCCCGTCTGAAGTTTGCTAGAGTGCATTTGGATGATCCAGAAGAGGATTGGGAGAATGTCATATGGTCAGATGAAACCAAAATAGAACTTTTTGGAAAAAACTCAACTCGTCGTGTTTGGAGGACAAAGAATGCTGAGTTGCATCCAAAGAACACCATACCTACTGTGAAGCATGGGGGTGGAAACATCATGCTTTGGGGCTGTTTTTCTGCAAAGGGACCAGGACGACTGATCCGTGTAAAGGAAAGAATGAATGGGGCCATGTATCGTGCGATTTTGAGTGAAAACCTCCTTCCATCAGCAAGGGCATTGAAGATGAAACGTGGCTGGGTCGTTCAGCATGACAATGATCCCAAACACACCGCCCGGGCAACGAAGGAGTGGCTTCGTAAGAAGCATTTCAAGGTCCTGGAGTGGCTTAGCCAGTCTCCAGATCTCAACCCCATAGAAAATCTTTGGAGGGAGTTGAAAGTCCGTGTTGCCCAGCGACAGCCCCAAAACATCACTGCTCTAGAGGAGATCTGCATGGAGGAATGGGCCAAAATACCAGCAACAGTGTGTGAAAACCTTGTGAAGACTTACAGAAAACGTTTGACCTGTGTCATTGCCAACAAAGGGTATATAACAAAGTATTGAGAAACTTTTGTTATTGACCAAATACTTATTTTCCACCATAATTAGCAAATAAATTCATTAAAAATCCTACAATGTGATTTTCTGGAAAAAAAATTCTCTATTTGTCTGTCATAGTTGACGTGTACCTATGATGAAAATTACAGGCCTCTCTCATCTTTTTAAGTGGGAGAACTTGCACAATTGGTGGCTGACTAAATACTTTTTTTCCCCACTGTATGTGCTTTCTTGAGCAGGGGGGCCTTGCGGGCGCTGCAGGATTTCAGTCCTTCACGGCGTAGTGTGTTACCAATTGTTTTCTTTGTGACTATGGTCCCAGCTGCCTTGAGATCATTGACAAGATCCTCCCATGTAGTTCTGGGCTGATTCCTCACCGTTCTCATGATCATTGCAACTCCACGAGGTGAGATCTTGCATGGAGCCCCAGGCCGAGGGAGATTGACAGTTCTTTTGTGTTTCTTCCATTTGCGAATAATCGCACCAACTGTTGTCACCTTCTCACCAAGCTGCTTGGCGATGGTCTTGTAGCCCATTCCAGCCTTGTGTAGGTCTACAATCTTGTCCCTGACATCCTCGGAGAGCTCTTTGGTCTTGGCCATGGTGGAGAGTTTGTAATCTGATTGATTGATTGCTTCTGTGGACAGGTGTCTTTTATACAGGTAACAAGCTGAGATTAGGAGCCCTCCCTTTAAGAGTGTGCTCCTAATCTCAGCTCGTTACCTGTATAAAAGACACCTGGGAGCCAGAAATCTTTCTGATTGAGAGGGGGTCAAATACTTATTTCCCTCATTAAAATGCAAATCAATTTATAACACTTTTGACATGCATTTTTCTGGATTTTTTTGTTGTTATTATGTCTCTCACTGTTCCAATAAACCTACCATTCAAATTATAGACTGAGCATGTCTTTGTCAGTGGGCAAACGTACAAAATCAGCAGGGGATCAAATACTTTTTCCCCTCACTGTACTTGTGCTCCAATTGCATCTAGCTCTTGAAATGTAATGGTGAATGTCTAATTACCATTGTTGCAAAAATATTGTTTTCATTTCTAAATATCTGATTAATCAGTTAATCATGAAATATATAGGCACATTTCTCAAATGAAACACAATACTCTTAGGGCCCGATTCAATCAGATCCGCTTTAGCCGACATCCACATAGCTGATGTTTTGATGGTGTCGGCAGGTAGCTTAGTGGTTAAGAGCGTTGTGTCTGTAACCAAAAGGTCGCTGGTTCTAATCCCTGAGCTGACTAGGTGAAAAATCTGTCGATGTGCCCTTGAGCAAGGCACTTAACTCTAATTGCTCCTGTAAGACGCTCTGGATATGATGACGTAAATGTAATGTCGGAGATGGAACTGCTTTAGAGCTCACTAGCAGCTCCCGGCATTATACCTAAAGCGGACGTTGCCATTGGGCAGCCTTGGTTACAAGTTCAAACAATGGAATGTGAAATGTAATTTACACCTTGATTAGGCTGATAGAAATCCTCATTATTTAGTTTAATGATTTTCAATTTGAGCATCATTATTTCTAAATAGCCTACACTTTCTTGTTGACCTGATTGAATCTAGGCCTTAGAAAAGCATACTTGCCGATATAATTTCAACATGAAAGTACAAAGGGAAGGAAATTAGAGGTTCATATTGACAAGGTCCTGAAAAAGATGTCCATGAAACGTCATTATGTCCATGTCCATGAAAGGGCCCATAGGTGAAGTAGGGAAGGAGGGAGTGATAAAGCAGTGGACAAGCTTTATCTGAACAGCCCCGTTGGTTGACCAGAAAAAGCCATGTCCTCTTACCACATTTTGAGTGAATTTCTCAAATGAAGTTCTGCGGTCCTGAATGCCTCCCTAATTAACCAAAAAATTATGTGAAAAGAAACCAAAAGAAAAGGAAAGCCAGAAAAGATAGACAGAGCTGAAACTGAAAAGTGAAGGAATGGGAAACAAACTAATCTGTGAGGAGAGGCCCTTTGAAAAATAATAGCGAATATAAGGATATGCTAATGTATTTACGATGAGAATTATACAAAGAGACTTAACATAACACAAACCATAAGCCCAGCCTGGTCTCAGAGCAAAACGTATAATATTTTACTAAAATCCGTGTCACTCCATTTTAGTATGATATGTTACGTTACGTTAGGTAACATTACATTGACCTACCTTAATCCGGGATACTCAAATTAGTATGATCTGTTACTTTTGGGTTGACAGTAGGTTACTTAAAGCAAAAACGAAAGGAGGGTGGTTGGTCAGGGTGGATGGGTAGGCTTATATGTGACTCGTTTCAGGAAACTAGGCATATGTCGAGGGTCACTACTTCACAGGAGAGCCATTTGAACGTAAACTTTGTTTTTAATCAAAATGCGTTTTTTGGCAGAAATGCCTTCTGGAACATGTGAACTTTCATGTGCCTTAATAACAAACTTGTATGCCATCTGTAAATACAAATAAAAAAAATAATTACGAGCCTAGTTGGTTAAAACACAGAAAAAGACAGCAACCTTCCCACTAGCCATGATTGGCTGAGATAATGAGTGGGCTGGACATGCCGAGAGAGGAGTTAGGATTGGTCTGCCATATAGCACGCTTCTGTCTATTTGAGCTGGTCAGTATGTGTAAGTAATCCTGTCTAACACGGCTTTTTAAATAATGTATCATGTAGTGGAGCTGCATGAGTGTTGCTCTCCACTTTCTGGTGTATGATCTTATTATTCGTATCTCAGAGCCAGTTGCTTGGCTAGTTAGAGCCTAATGTGAGCTAGCTAACATTGAACCTGGTTGGTTAGCTACCTGCAGATTCATGCAGGGTAGTAAAGTCATGAGTTGGGATTATGGTTCATTGTTTAACTAGCTAGCTAACGTTAGCTGGCAGGCTCGCTAGCTAACATTACATGTATGATCTTATTATTCATATCTCAGAGCCAGTTGCTTGGCTAGTTAGAGCCTAATGTTTACCTAGCTAGCTAGCTACATGTCTTAACAAAAGACTCCACTATGCAAGTAACCATTTCGGGTGCGTTCGTAAATTCAGTCTGAGTATGCCAGAGCGCAGAATAACTGATGAATTTACGGACGTACAACACCCGTTGAATATACATTTACATTTACATTTACGTCATTTAGCAGACGCTCTTATCCAGAGCGACTTACAAATTGGTGCATTCACCCTATAGCCAGTGGGATAACCACTTTACAAATATTTTTTTATATATATATATTTTTTTTATATTTTATTTTATTTATTTATTTATTATTTTTTTTGGGGGGGGTAGAAGGATTACTTTATCCAATATGGCCGGGGTCAGTAAACGTCGGCAAAAAAGCATAATTAAATTGTTGCCAGCAGCACAGTTACAGTCACCAACGCACTGGATAACATGAAAACAGCCTAACCAGCTCTGCTAGGGCAAGTAAAATGGTCATTGGGGTGTTATCTCACTTGAGTAAAATGGTCAGTGGGGTGTTCTCTCATTTGAATAAATGGTCAGTGGGGTGTTCTCTCATTTGAGAGATCACCCCACTGACTATTTTACTCAGCCTAGCAGAGCTGGTTAGGCTGTTTTCATGTTATCCAGAGGTAAACAATGAACCATAATCCCAATTTTGTGTCTGGAAGTAGCTAGCAAGCTAGCCAATGTTAGCCAGTTAGCTTGGGTGCTTGACTGCAGTTGTGAGTTCAGAACGCTCTGATCAACCCTACTCATCGGCCAGAGCGTCAAGTGTGCGCTCTGAACGCTCCAAGAGCGAAACGAGATGGGTTGAGCTAAAGTGGGTGTGAACGATGCTGAATGAGTGTAGACAAAGAAGAGCAGTAGGTACCAAAACATTCAAAGGCCATTTTCTCAAAAGTGAGATTACAAGTTTATCAACTTTCAAAGCAGAATTACTTTCCCATTGTTCCCTTAAATGCAGTGTATTATATACTGTACCATTTTGTAGCTCTGTGTCTCTACTTTTATCCAATGTAAAAAACACAATTTCAAATTTTGCTACATAAGACCGAATGAAGGCGGTCGGTCACATATATGCAAACGACTAGCAACTTAAAGGTTGTGTGTTTGAATCACATCATGGACAACTTTAGCATTTTAGCACTTTGCAACTACTTAGTACTTTTTAGCTATTTAAAACTACTTAGCATGTTAGCTAACCCTTCCACTAACCCTAACCTTAACCCTTTAACCTAACTCTTAATCCTAAACTTAACCCTAACCTTAACCCCTAACCTAACGTAGCAGATCATACTAAAGCGGTCAAATGTAATATATCATACTAAAGCAGTCGAATGTAATATATCATACTAAAGAAGTCGATAGTAATATATCATACTAAGGCAGTCGAACGTAATATATCATACTAAAGAAGTCTAAAGTAATATATCATACTAAAGCAGTCAAACGTAATACATCATACTAAACGGGTCAAGACATAGAATACTATACATCCTACAATTCGTATTATATTGTATGACCTCTATTCCATTGGTAGGCCAATGTAATGTAACCTAAAGTAAAGTAACATATCATACTAAATGGAGTGGCAAAGATTATTTTAAAATATAATACGCTTTGCTCTGAGACCAGGTTGATAAGCCACATTTAGCAATCATAGAATATCATGAAGGAACTATAATTTGAATTTCCCCATCATCACAACCATCCTTACAGGTCAGACACCTTATGAGGCATTTTCTTGGCATGTGAAAATGCTGCTAGTTATTCCTTCACTGCTGGGGGCACCAATATCATTGTTCCAGGCCCCAGGCAGAAAAGAGCAGGGCAGACAGCCTGGGAGGTTAAGGCTTTGAAGACCTTACCTTCTTCTTGGCCTGTAGCAGCTCCTGATAGGCACTGGAACGGATGAAGCGGCTGTAGGAGTCACTCTTCATCAGCTTGAAGATGTGATCCTGTCAACCATAAGGAAATGGTTCAACCACAGTGATGGTCACGTTGTAAGAACCCTTGATACGATTCAACGTTCCAGAATTTGTCTGTACAGATGAATGTACTGAACTGTACAGTAGCTTATCCAGCTGATGCATAAGCCAGTAACATGCCTATGTTTACCCTAAAGTTCACTAACATTTTATTACAGTGTTACCTGTGCGTCCTCAAAGGCATAGCGTCCAGGGTCCTTGACATTCTGGGTGGTCTTGTCGTAGCTCTTAGAGTCAACGTTGATGGCACTGGGAGCTCCAGAGGCCAGGAACTCCTGCCAGATCTCCTGAACCCGGGTCGGGACCTCCCGGATGGGCCTCTTCTTCACCTCCTGGACAGCTAGCCAGAACCTGCAGGACACAACACAGGGGGTGAGTGTGTACAAAGAAAATATACAGTACCAGTCAAAAGTTTGGACACACCTATTCATTCCAGGGTTTTTCTTTATTTTTACTATTTTCTACATTGTAGAATAATAGTGACAACATAAAAACTATGAAATAACGCATATGGAATCATGTAGTAACCAAAAAAGTGTTAAACAAATCAAAATATATTTTAGATTTTAGATTCTTCAAAGTAGCCACCCTTTGCCTTGATGACAGCTATGCACACTCCTGGAATGCTTTTCCATTAGTCTTGAAGGAGTTCCCACATATGCTGAGCACTTGTTGTCTGCTTTTCCTTCACTCTGCGGTCCAACTCATCCCAAACCATCTCAATTAGGTTGAGGTCGGGTGATTGTGGAGGCCAGGTCATCTGATGCAGCACGCCATCACTCTCCTTCTTGGTCAAATAGCCCTTACACAGCCTGGAGGTGTGTTGGGTCATTGTCCTGTTGAAAAACAAATGATAGTCCCACTAAGCACAAACCAGATGGGATGGCGTATCGCTGCAGAATGCTGTGTTAGCCATGCTGGTTAAGTGTGCCTTGAATTCTAAATAAATCACTGACAGTGTCACCAGCAAAGCACACTCACACCATCACACCTCCTCCTCCATGCTTCATGGTGGGAACCTCACATGCAGAGATCATCCGTTCACCTACTCTGCGTCTCACAAAGACACGGAGGTTGGAACCAAAAATCTCAAATTTGGACTCATCAGACCAAAGGACAGATTTCCACCTGTCTAATGTCCATTGCTCGTGTTTCTTGGCCCAAGCTAGTCTCTTCTTCTTATTGGTGTCCTTTAGTAGTGATTTATTTGCAGCAATTCGACCATGAAGGCCTGATTCACGCAGTCTCCTCTGAACAGTTGATGTTGAGATGTGTCTGTTACTTGAACTCTGTGAAGCATTTATTTGGGCTGCAATTTCTGAGGCTGATAACTCTAATGAACTTATCCTCTGCAGCAGAGGTAACTCTGGATCTTCCATTCCTGTGGCGGTCCTCATGAGAGCCAGTTTCATCATAGCGCTTGATGGTTTTTGCCAATGCACTTGAAGAAAATTTCAAAGTTCTTGAAATATTCCGTATTGACTGACCTTCATGTCTTAAAGTAATGATGGACTGTTGTTTCTCTTTGCTTATTTGAGCTGTTCTTGCCATAATATGGACTTGGTCTTTTACCAAATAGGGCTATCTTCTGTATACCACCCCTAACTTGTCACAACACAACTGATTGGCTCAAATGCATTAAGAAGGAAAGAAATTCCACAAATTAACTTTTAACAAGGCACACCTGTTCATTGAAATGAATTCCAGGTGACTACCTCATGAAGCTGGTTGAGAGAATGCCAAGAGTGTGCAAAGCTGTCATCAAGGCAAAGGTTGTCACCTCTGACTCTCACTCAGTTATATAATAACGACTCTCACTTAGTTACATTACCAGATTGACCTAAATATTACCTCTGGGCAAAACAGTTCAGAGAAGTACCAGCAGAGGGAGTACAGGAAACGTAAATGATTATGCAAATATACGTTATGATAGTGTGAGAGAAAGGAAGTGAGTGTATGCATGTGGGGGTGTACGTGGGTGCATGTGTGTTATGTGTGTGTGTATGCACTGTATCCCCTACCTAAGGTTTTCTGAGCTAAACTCAGACTCCAGGAACTTGAGGAACTGCTCCCTCCCCACCTGATCCTTGAGAACCTCATTGATGCCGAACGCCCACCTCTTCACCCTCTGCTGACCTGGCTCCTTACTGAGGAGAGACACACGCAGTCAGACAACACAGTGTATAAAGGGAAACCTCTGTGAACATTTAACAGTACACAGTACAGTAAACAGTACACACTATACAGTTACAAATCATTGTATTATTACCTGACATCCCTCAGGAGATGGTTTGCAGCAGAGCAACTTACAAAGCATTTACTGGTACCACACATAATACTTGTACCCGTGTAAAACAACACAGAATAACCACAGAGATAAAAAAAAAGTCAAAAAGACAGTCCAAGAAGACACACCTGGCCTCCAGCTCCCACACTGTGGTGTCGTCTGAGATCCAGGGGTTGGAGGGGTCGGTTGGTGTGATGAAGGGGTCGTATTCCACATACTGCTCTGTATAGGCCAACAAACTGGGAGAAAGAAAACAAACTATTCAGTTCAGTCAGGTACAGTGGACAGAAAAGGTGACAATGTATCATGCCGCCTGGGGAACTCAGGATATGACTAAGAGCAGTGCTATACAGTATTTGACCTTCGAAGATAGCAGGAAGTGAAGTAATCTAGTGTCTTTGCTTTAACACAATAGTGAGTAACCCAGGCAACTAAGGATGGGAATCTACACTCTGTTCAGTGTTACGGCACAGGAAATGACAAATAGCCTTAGTGCTGATGATACACAGCCGGTATTGTTTGGACTAAACATTTTTCAAGGTTGTCTAAGCTCTTAATTACTGGCTACAATAAGCATTAAAGAGTTCAACAACGGATCAGTGGGGGGAGAATGAAGAGACAGAGAACTTAGCTCACCTCTCGGCCACTTTGGACATTTTCAGTCGATGTCTGTCTAATTGCCCTCCCCAATAAGTGATCTGGAACAACAAGGGGAAACAATATTTTGTGAATTTCTGGAAA
Source organism: Coregonus clupeaformis (assembly GCF_020615455.1). NCBI lineage: Eukaryota > Metazoa > Chordata > Actinopteri > Salmoniformes > Salmonidae > Coregonus > Coregonus clupeaformis. The sequence goes on from NC_059192.1 coordinate 60,921,703, forward strand.
CCATAAGTGTACATTTGGAAAAAACTTTTCGTTCCAAACATACAATACCGTTCAAAAGTTTGGGGTCGCTTAGAAATGTCCTTGTTTTCGAAAGAAAAGCAATTTTCTTGTCCATTAAAATAACATCAAATTGATCAGAAATACAGGGAAGACATTGTTAATGTTGTAAACGTATTCACCCCCCTTGGCATTTTTCCTATTTTGTTGCCTTACAATCTGGAATTAAAATTGATTTTTTGGGGGGTTTGTATCATTTGATTTACACAACATGCCTACCACTTTGAAGATGCAAATTTTTTTGTTGTTGTGTGAAACAAGCAAGAAATAAGACAAAAAAAACTTGAGCGTGCAGAACTATTCACCCCCTCCAAAGTCAATACTTTGTAGAGCCACATTTTGCAGCAATTACAGCTGCAAGTCTCTTGGGGTATGTCTCTATAAGCTTGGCACATCTATCCACTGGGATTTCTGCCTATTCTTCAAGGCAAAACTGCTCCAGCTCCTTCAAGTTGGATGGGTTCCGCTGGTGTACAGCAATCTTTAAGTCATACCACAGATTCTCAATTGGATTAAGGTCTGGGCTTTGACTAGGCCATTCCAAGACATGTAAATGTTTCCCCTTAAACCACTTGAGTGTTGCTTTAGCAGTATGCTTAGGGTCATTGTCCTGCTGGAAGGTGAACCTCCGTCCCAGTCTCAAATCTCTGGAAGACTGAAACAAGTTTCCCTCAAGTATTTCCCTATATTTAGCGCCATCCATCATTCATTCAATTCTGACCAGTTTCCCAGTCCCTGCCGATAAAAAACATGGTGATGGTGTTCTCGGGGTGATGAGAGGTGTTGGGTTTGCGCAAGACATAGCGTTTTCCTTGATGGCCAAAAAGCTAAATTTTAGTCTCATCTGACATGAGTACCTTCTTCAATATGTTTGGGGAGTCTCCCACATGCCTTTTGGCGATCACCAAACATTTGCTTATTTTTTTTCTTCAAGCAATGGCTTTTTTCTGGCCACTCTTCCGTAAAGCCCAGCTCTGTGGAGTGTATGGCTTAAAGTGGTCCTATGGACAGATACTCCAATCTTCGCTGTGGAGCTTTGCAGCTCCTTCAGGGTTATCTTTGGTCTCTGATTAATGCCCTCCTTGCCTGGTCCGTGAGTTTTGGTGGGCAGCCCTCTCTTGGCAGGTTTGTTGTGGTGCCATGTTCTTTCCATTTTTTTATAATGGATTAAAATGGTGCTCCGTGGCATGTTCAAAGTTTCTGATATTTTTTTATAACCCAACCCTGATCTGTACTTCGCCACAACTTTGTCCCTGACCTGTTTGGAGAGCTCCTTGGTCTTCATGGTGCCGCTTGCTTGGTGGTGCCCCTTGCTTAGTGGTGTTGCAGACTCTGGGGCCTTTCAGAACAGGTGTATATATACTGAGATCATGTGACACTTGCACACAGGTGGACTTTATTTAACTTTATTTAACTAATTATGTGACTTCTGAAGGTAATTGGTTGCACCAGATCTTATTTAGGGGCTTCATAGCAAAGGGGGTGAATACATATGGACGCACCACTTTTCCGTTATTTATTTTTTGAATTTCACTTCACCAATTTGGACTATTTTGTCTATGTCCTTTACATGAAATCCAAATAAAAATCTATTTAAATTACAGGTTGTAATGCAACAAAATAGGAAAAATGCCAAGGGGGATGAATACATTTGCAAGGCGTACAGAGGCCCATTATCAGCAACCATCAGTCCTGTGTTAATCCAAGTTTATCATTTTAAAAGGCTAATTGATCATTAGAAAACCCTTTTGCAATTATGTTAGCACAGCTGAAAACTGTTGTGCTGATTAAAGAAGCAATAAAACTGGCCTTCTTAAGACTAGTTGAGTATCTGGAGCATCAGCAATTGTGGGTTCGATTACAGGCTCAAAATGGCCAGAAACAAATAACTTTCTTCTGAAACTCGTCAGTCTATTCTTGTTCTGAGAAATGAAGGCTATTCAATGCAAGAAATTGCCAAGAAACTGAAGATCTCGTACAAGGCTGTGTCCTACTCCCTTCACAGAACAGCATAAACTGGCTCTAACCAGAATAGAAAGAGGAGTAGGAGGCCCTGGTGCACAACTGAGCAAGAGGACAAATACATTAGAGTGTTTAGTTTGAGAAACAGATGCCTCACAGGTCCTCAACTGGCAGCTTCATTAAATAGTACCATTAAAACACCAGTCTCAACGTCAACACTGAAGAGGCGACTCCGGGTTGCTGACCTTCTAAGCAGAGTTGCAAAGAAAAATCCATATCTCAGACTAGCCAATAAAAATAAAAGATTAAGATGGGCAGTCTGAGATATGGCTTTTTCTTTGCAATTCTGCCGAGAAGGTCAGCATCCCGGAGTCGCCTCTTCACTTTTGATGTTGAGACTGGTGATACTCAACTAGTCTCAAGAAGGCCAGTTGTATTGCTTCTTTAATCAGCACAACAGTTTTCAGCTGTGCTAACATAATTGCAAAAGGGTTTTCTAATGATCAATTAGCCTTTTAAAATGATCAACTTGGATTAGCAAACACAACGTGCCATTGGAACACAGGACTGATGGTTGCTGATAATGGGCCTCTGTACGCCTATGTAGATATTCCATTAAAAATCAGCCGTTTCCAGCTACAATAGCCATTTACAACATTAACAATGTCTACACTGTATTTCTGTAGTTATTTTAATGAACAAAAAAATTGCTTTTCTTTCGAAAACAAGGACATTTCTAAGTGACCCCAAACTTTTGAACGGTAGTGTACATTCTTGCAATGCAAGAGAAAACCACCCAGGCAGTGCAGCACCCTCTACATTACCTGGTCCTGTAGCTCCTCCTCTGTGGCCGGCTTGGCCTCTGGGGCAGGGGTGTGGGTGGGGCTGTGGTTGCGCACATCATTCTGAGGCCCATATACAGACTGAGGCAGAGATACAATCAAACAGAACCCACCAAAGTCAAACTCAAACAACAGTGTTTTCAGCTGACCTGTTATTCAGAAGTAATGGATTTATAGGACGCTCTAACCTTTCTTGTCTTGTGGGGGTTTTTCATTCTGGAGGACTTCTTTATGTCAACTTCTGTTGTGTTTACACATCCGGGCTGGAGAGCAACAGAAATGAACAGTATGAATGAATAAAATAAAGACCTTCAGAGAGCATTCTCTGCTTCTTCTTATTGATTCACTAGCAGCTCAGGTAGGACTGTTTAGTGAACCCAGCAAACCATAGCCAGCTTCTTCTATTGCACCTTTCTACATGCGCAGTCAAACATGGTCTAGTGAAATATTAATGTAAAAATTCTAACAACATTTTTAAAGAATCAATGTATCACTGAGAAATAAAACATATTGTCTGTACGTCCTGTATGATTAAACAAGGGGTACAATCAAGGCATCCTCCAGGACCACAGTGGTTAAGTGGTTTGACAAGGCTGCTGTGAAATCAGAAAGGAACCTGATTATAATGCTCAGAGAATGCATAAATTGATCCTGTTATTTTCCAATTAAGTTCATGGCCAGAGAAGCAGATCCATTCCCTAGTGGAAGCTAATGCTAAGAAGGAAGTGTGTCTGAATGGATGATGAGGTCATACAGACCACTGGAGAGCTGCAGCTGAATTTTTTTTGGGAGGAATTGACGGTACAGTAATAACATTTAGATATTACGGCAGACAAAGAAGAAAGAAAAAGCTCTGCCTTTACCAAGCTCTGAAAATGTGACTATTATCCAAACCCATCACATTATTTGCATTGAACGGTGAAGGAAATTGCTTTGTAGACTGAAAAAAGCACAGGTTACGTTCATTGTCATTTTACAAAAATCATCTAATAATAAAATCCATGCCAAGTAATACAATTTCTAAGATAAGAACAACTTAGGTTTTTGACAATGGATATTTCTAAGCATGTATGCATGACAATACACAACAATATTGCACAAATGAATACTAAGTTTACTCGATTCAATCCCTATCGTGGAAGTTCAGCGCTATAGCGCAATTACATTTTAAGGCTAGTACGCGGAGTCTGCATTCACGGTAAACGCTGCATATGTCGGCTCAATAGGAAATTCACTTTACATTTTAATCGTGCTACAGCGCTGAACTTCAGCGATACAGATTGAATTTGAGCACTTAGCCTCCAGTTAGCTGTATGCTGCAGTGGAAAATTTGCCCAAATACTGTAGCTAGATGTTATGTTATGGAAATAGTGTGACTCTTGTAGCATGAGATTTTTAAATAACAATAAACTCACCACAGGTCTGTGCACATCCCAAAATGCTCTTTCTTGACTATCGAGAATTTTCCTCTCAATCTTATCTCTTTTCTTGTCAACTCTGAGGAGATACACAGTACAGGCAATTACTTTTTTGGTCTTTTACGAAAAACATATTTTGTGTAATTATTTATGTTTTTTCTTTGCCACTTCCCCTGGCCTAAAATGTGGTGTTATTAGGAAACTGATGAGAAGTGGTAGTTAGAGATGAGGGCATATCCGTTATAATGAGGATTGTGGTGATCAACTTAACATTCATCAACCCATACAGTACTACATTAGTTTCATTTGGAAATGTACTTTGCTTGTGCTTCTGCTTGCATAAATATGAACTCCCATTTTCTGGCAAATGCTCTCTGTAGCCGCGCTAAGCTCTCCTGAAACAACAATAAGCATACAAAATCCAGACAGTTATCCCATGACATAATATAATAACACAATAATACCAACAGAACAAAAGGCTTTCACTGTGAGGACACAAATCAGGCTGATATCAACGTTAATTACTCTAGTGCTAACATAATAAAGAGAGAATGACGATATGAACAGAGAAGACATCTTACCGCCTCATAGTCTGCCAGCTCCAGACGAGCTTTGTTTTGCATTGTTCTTTTGCACAGGTAAACAGCTGAGAGACAGAACAAATAGGAAGAACAAACTTATCAGAAAACAGAGAAAACTACTGTTGACCAGATGCTGGCTGTTGATCAAGTTTTACTTTGCCAAACCCCTTCTGCAACAGCTGCAGACTAGGCCACAACATTGAGATGCCTGTGGAAAAGTCATTCCCTATGACCAGAGTACAATGTGGCTTGTTAATGCGCCTTAACAACATCCTTAACTGGTCCTAACCTGTTTACCAAAACCACTCAACGGCCAATCTAAACTAGCCTGTAAGTCACACAGGTCAATAACCATAGCACGTCTGTGAAAATGAACAGGGACTTGGATGGAAACACCTTCCCTCCCATTCCATCACTCCATTACTACAACCCTCTATCCCTCTCTACACTGAACATCTGGAGAGATTCCAGTATTCCATTACCCCTGTACGTGTATTCATGCTATGGCATGACATCCCGTATCACAATTCCAGTGGGTCAGAAGTTTACATACACTCAGTTGACTGTGCCTTTATGACAAAATTATGTCATGGCTTTAGAAGCTTCTGTTAAGCTAATTGACATCATTTGAGTCAATTGGAGGTGTACCTGAGGATGTATTTCAAGGCCTACCTTCAAACTCAGTGCCTCTTTCCTTGACATCATGGGAAATCAAAAGAAATCAGCCAAGACCTCAGAAAAAAGATTGTAGACCTCCACAAGTCTGGTTCATCCTTGGGAGCAATTTCCAAACGCCTGAAGGTACCACGTTCATCTGTACAAACAATAGTATGCAAGTATAAACACCATGGGACCATGCAGACGTCATACCGCTCAGGAAGGAGATGCGTTCTGTCTCCTAGAGATTAACGTACTTTGGTGCGAAAAGTGCAAATCAATCCCAGAACAGCAAAGGACCTTGTGAAGATGCTGGAGGAAACAGGTACAAAAGTATCTATAGCCACAGTAAAATGAGTCATATAGCGACATAACCTGAAAGGCCGCTCAGCAAGGAAGAAGCCACTGCTCCAAAACCGCCATAAAAAAACCAGACTACGGTTTGCAACTGCACATGGGGACAAAGACCGTACTTTTTGGAGAAATGTCCTCTGGTCTGATGAAAGAAAAATAGAACTGTTTGGCCATAATGACCATCGTTATGTTTGGAGGAAAAAGGGGGAATTTGCAAGCCCAAGAACACCATCCCAACCGTGAAGCACGGGGTGGCAGCATCATGCTGTGGGGGTGCTTTGCTGCAGGAGGGACTGGTGCACTTCACAAAATAGATGGCATCATGAGGAAGGAAAATTATGTGGATTACATCTCAAGACATCAGTCAGGAAGTTAAAGCTTGGTCGCAAATTGATCTTCCAAATGGACAATGACCCCAAGCATACTTCCAAATTTGGGGCAAAATGGCTTAAGGATAACAAAGTCAAGGTATTGGAGTGGCCATCACAAAGCCCTGACCTCAATCCTATAGAAAATGTGTGGGCAGAACTGAAAAAGCGTGTGCGAGCAAGGAGGCCTACAAAGCTGACTCAGTTACACCAGCTCTGTCAGGAGGAATGGGCCAAATTTCACCCAACTTATTGTGGGAAGCTTGTGGAAGGCTACCTGAAACGTTTGACCCAAGTTAAACAATTTAAAAGCAATGCTACCAAATACTAATTTAGTGTATGTAAACTTCTGACCCACTGGGAATGTGATGAAAGAACTAAAAGCTGAAATAAATCATTCTCTCTACTATTATTCTGACATTTCACATTCTTAAAATAAAGTGCTAATTCTAACTGACCTAGGATTAAATGTCAGGAATTGTGAAAAACTGAGTTTAAATGTATTTGGCTAAGGTGTATGTAAACTTCTGACTTCAACTGTAATCAGCACTTCAACAAAAACAATAGGGATGAATCAAAGAGCTGCTTTGGGGATGCAAACGGCTATCTATATGGCTGGTGCGATTCTTGCAACTCACATACAAAATAAGACTCAAATTAACATAACCTTATCTTTTCCATTAAACCCAATTCATGGTTCTGTTTTCTTCTACTAAGCCAGAGAATTTGGGCTACAATGTACAGCATGTCAGATGCTATACAAATTTGTGCCTACATTCATCCGAAGCGTTGAAGATCCATGATATAGCGCAATTGAAATTTAAAGGCAATGTTCCCGCGTTCGCGGGGACTGCATTCATGGTAAACGCTGCATTGTAATTATTTTGCACTATGGCCTATTTATTGCCTTACCTCCATAACTTACTACATTTGCACACACTGTATATAGATTTTCTATTGTGTTATTGACTGTATGTTTTTGTTTATCCCATGTGTAACACACTGTGTTGTTGTTGTTTTTATCGCACTGCTTTGCTTTATCTTGGCCAGGTCGCAGTTGTAAATGAGAACTTGTTCTCAACTGGCCTACCTGGTTAAATAAAGGTGAAATAAAATAAAAATATGAAGGCGCAATCGAAAATTACATTTAAATTCCAATCACGCTTTAAGGCGGATCTTCCGTGCTACAGATCTTCCGTGCTACGGATTGAAAGTAGCCCAAAATCTATGTTGATATTATCATGCTGATGGTTACATTCAATGCACCGTACAACCTTCCATTGTGTAATACTATTCACTTCTGCTAAGGCTCTTACCATAGTCTGTATTTTCTGGCTCCCAGCAGTTTGATGGCCAGAAGTAGGGGGTCTGAGAAGAGCGATTGTGAGAAGAAAAGAGTGAGGGACAAGGCAGCTAAAGAACTGAGACACCTTTATCTAAGAACTGATCTAAGAACTGAGATGCTTGGCTAAAATTCCTGTTAGGCCCTTGAGCGAGGCACTTTAGTTGCCTCGGTAAAACATCCAGCCATATAAATGGATTAAGGGTAAAATATATAGTAATGTAAGTCCCAAAGGATAAGCACTCAACAAAGACATATGGATTGAGTCCTCCCTGTGTGGTCTGATATGGATTGGATGAGGTAAAGTAGACAGTAGGAGTACATTATAGTACACAAAAGAGCCATACAGCCTATAGATTCACTGTACCTGAAACCTGTAAAAAGTGCCGTCATCTTTGAGTGTGAGTACATGGTCTGAGATAGGGAAGAAGTAGCCATGGGCAGCCATCAGGGTCCCTAGGTGAAGGGCCTCCACTGGACAACACAAACAACATCATATCATTTTCCACCACAGCACCCCTAATATTCCCATTGTCCCCTTTGACACATCCCACTTCCCCCCTACACCGGGGTATGGCATATGAGGTCAGCATAGTACCGTTAGGGACGGCCTCAAAGGTAATTCTGACCTCATATGCCATATCCCTGTCACCCCTCCTAATGTAAAAAGAAACACATTATATTTCTATCAATATTTCCACTTTGTCTCTCTGTATCTAGAATGTGTGTAAGACTCAGCTATGCATTAAGAAATGATCACTCATTAATGTTTAAAGATACACTATAGATACAAAATGGACACCCCATCAAATTACTGGATTCTGCTATTTCAGCCACACCCATTGCTGACAGGTTTATAAAATCGAGCACACAGCCATGCAATCTCCATAGACAGACATTGGCAGTAGAATGGCCTTACTGAAGAGCTCAGTGACTTTCAACGTGGCACCGTCATAGGATGCCACCTTTCGTCAAATGTCTGCCCTGCTAGAGCAGCCCCGGTCAACTGTAAGTTCTGTTATTGTGAAGTGGAAACGTCTAGAAGCAGCAACGGCTCAGTCACGAAGTGGTAGGCCACACAAGCTCACAGAACGGGACCGCAGAGCGCTGAAGCGCGTAAAAATAGTCTGTCCTCGGTTGCAACACTGACTACAGAGTTCCAAACTGCCTCTGGAAGCAATGTCAGCACAATACAGTGAGGGAAAAAAGTATTTGATCCCCTGCTGATTTTTTACGTTTGCCCACTGACAAAGACATGATAGGTCTATGATTTTAATGGTAGGTTTATTTGACAGAATAACAACAAAAACATCCAGAAAAACGTATGTCAAAAATGTTATATATTGATTTGCATTTTAATGAGGGAAATAAGTATTTGACCCCCTCTCAATCAGAAAGATTTCTGGCTCCCAGGTGTCTTTTATACAGGTAACGAGCTGAGATTAGGAGCACACTCTTAAAGGGAGTGCTCCTAATCTCAGCTTGTTACCTGTATAAAAGACACCTGTCCACAGAAGCAATCAATCAATCAGATTCCAAACTCTTCACCATGGCCAAGACCAAAGAGCTCTCTGTCAGGGACAAGATTGTAGACCTACACAAGGCTGGAACAGTTGGTGCGATTATTCGCAAATGGAAGAAACACAAAAGAACTGTCAATCTCCCTCGGCCTGGGGCTCCATGCAAGATCTCACCTCGTGGAGTTGCAATGATCATGAGAACGGTGAGGAATCAGCCCAGAACTACACGGGAGGATCTTGTCAATGATCTCAAGGCAGCTGGGAGCATAGTCACCAAGAAAACAATTGGTAACACACTACGCCGTGAAGGACTGAAATCCTGCAGTGCCCGCAAGGTCCCTCTGCTCAAGAAAGCACATATACAGGCCCGTCTGAAGTTTGCCAATGAACATCTGAATGATTCAGAGGAGAACTGGGTGAAAGTGTTGTGGTCAGATGAGACCAAAATCGAGCTCTTTACCATCAACTCAACTCGCCGTGTTTGGAGGAGGAGGAATGCTGCCTATGACCCCAAGAACACCATCCCCACCGTCAAACATGGAGGTGGAAACATTATACTTTGGGGGTGTTTTTCTGCTAAGGGGACAGGACAAATTTACCGCATCAAAGGGACGATGGACGGGGCCATGTACCATCAAATCTTGGGTGAGAACCTCCTTCCCTCAGCCAAGGCATTGAAAATGGGTCGTGGATGGGTATTCCAGCATGACAATGGCCCAAAACACACGGCCAAGGCAACAAAGGAGTGGCTCAAGAAGAAGCACATTAAGGTCCTGGAGTGGCCTAGCCAGTCTCCATAGAAAATCTGTGGAGGGAGCTGAAGGTCCGAGTTGCCAAACGTCAGGCTCGAAACCTTAATGACTTGGAGAATATCTGCAAAGAGGAGTGGGACAAAATCCCTCCTGAGATGTGTGCAAACCTGATGGCCAACTACAAGAAAAGTCTGACCTCTGTGATTGCCAACAAGGGTTTTGCCACCAAGTACTAAGTCATGTTTTGCAGAGGGGTCAAATACTTATTTCCCTCATTAAAATGCAAAACAATTTATAACATTTTTGAAATGCATTTTTCTGGATTTTGTTGTTGTTATTCTGTATCTCACTGTTCAAATAAACCTACCATTAAAATTATAGACTGATCATGTCTTTGTCAGTGGGCAAACTTACAAAATCAGCAGGGGATCAAATACTTTTTTCCCTCACTGTAACTGTTCGTCAGGAGCTTCATGAAATGGGTTTCAATGGCCGAGGAGCCGCACACAAGCCTTAAATCACCATGCGCAATGCCAAGCATCGGCTGGAGTGGTGTAAAGCTCGCCGTCATTGGACACTGGAGCAGTGGAAACGCGTTCTCTGGAGTGATGAATCACGCTTCACCATCTGGCAGTCCGACGGACGAATCTGGGTTTGGCAGATGCCAGGAGAACGCTACTTGCCCCAATACATAGTGGCAACTGTAAAGTGTGGTGGAGGAGGAATAATGGCCTGGGGCTGTTTTTCATGGTTCGGGCTAGGCCCCTTAGTTCCAGTGAAGGGAAATAACGCTACAGCATACAATGACATTATAGACGATTCTGTGCTTCCAACTTTGTGGCAACAGTTTGGGGAAGGCCCTTTCCTGTTTCAGCATGACAGTGCCCCCTGCACAAAGCGAGGTCCATACAGAAATGGTTTGTCGAGATCCGTATGAAAGAACTTGACTGGCCTGCACAGAGCACTGACCTCAACCCCATCGAACACCTTTGGGATGAATTGGAATGCCGACTGCGATCCAGGCCTAATCACCCAACATCAGAGCCCGGCCTCACTAATGCTCTTGTGGCTGAATGGAAGCAAGTCCACACAGCAATGTTCCAACATATAGTGGAAAGCCTTCCCAGAAGAGTACTGGCTGTTATAGCAGCAAAGGGGGGACCAACTCCATTCTAATACCCATGATTTTGGAATGAGATGTTCGACGAGCAAGTATCCACATACTTTTGGTCATGTAGTGTATGTTTAGCTTACTCATAAATGTGAGTGCCCTTTCAGTGTATTTGTGTGTTTGCGTGTGGATGTGTGTGATATGTGTTATGCATTGTCTACTTGTGTGAGATTGTTAGGTCTGCAATTTGGATACAGTGTTTTGAATCAAAACAGCAAAATCGTTATAGATAAAGCAATTACAGAAAGAGACAGATAGTCTCTTCTGTAGGGAAGCTACACAGATTGCATACTGTATATTCATGCATTCTGAGAGTGTATTTGCACATTAATCTATATTACTGTCTGGTTAGAGCTTCAGACACGGTGGATATCAAACTAGCTTAAAGACGAATCCACTCACCCCCAAAAATAACTTTTAACAACTTTATGGATTGTTAGCACATAGCCCTAAGTACTAAAGCATTACTGGGTGATCTGAAAAGTCATAGTCAATCGATCAATAATATAATAATACTTTTAGCAAAAATGTTTATTTTCAATTTACAATCTGTAGAAACAATGAGAATAGAAATGTTCAGAACTTTTGTAATATATCACAGTACAGTTGAAAAATATATGGCAAATAGAAATCCAATATGGATGGTGTTAAGAGATAGATGGGTGGTGTTGAATGGAGTTGAAGGATGGGACTAATAACAACTAACAACAACTAATAACAACAAGATAACTAATAATGTAAGCATACTGTGTCCATAATAAGCATATAGGTTATAGGTTGAGAGCTTTTGTGAAAGAGCACAGTTGGAAAGATATGGCATATAGAAGCAAACCGGATGGACATCATGAAAATGATCGGAGAGGTTGAGGGTAGAGGAAGTTCAGGAGTAAAAACAAACAAAATATAATTATTGTAAAATTGACTGTGTCCATAAAGTATGTATATAGTAAGTATACGCTGGAAGTAGAGGCCTAAGCATTGTTGTTCACTAGTTTACTCCAATTAGGGAAGGGGTGGTGGGGTTGGAAAGTAATAAAGGGAAATATATATATTTTTTAAGGATATTTATATTTATATGTATGTATGTATGTATGTATGTATGTATGTATGTATGTATGTATGTATGTATGTATGTATGTATGTATGTATATGTATGTGTATGTATGTATATATATATATATATATATATATATATATATATATATATATATATATATATATATATATATATATATATATATATTTGCGAGAGAAAAAAACATATGGGGGATTGGAAGTGATGCAGACAATTACATTGATGGAAGTTAATCTATCTGCAATATTAAAGCTGATCTACCCCCCCAAAAAAAAAAAAAAAAATTAATAATAATAATAATAATAATAATAATAAGTCCTAAACCATGCATTTATATACACCAACTGTGGTTGAAAGTGTCTAGAACTAAGAGGTATACAGCAGCTTTGTAGGCTAATCGGATTCATATCCTAAACTCCAGAGGAAAAAGAAGGATGGAACAGGAGAATAAAAAACATTATTTCTTAAACTGGAATAGAAATGAGTGTCTGGCTTGGGAAGTGTCCTCAAGTTGTTATTCACTAGCTAAAGTAAAGCTGTCTGACTTTTTGACCCACTCATATGCCCTGTAATCGTCTTTACAATGGCTCAGCCATTAAAATGTACTGTACTGTCCTTGTGAATACCCTGGTCTGCATATTATAATTAATTTGAGGTCATTTCTGTACTAGAATGTTGCAATGGGGGTATTGGGACTGTGTTCTATAACATTTCTAATCAAATGTAAACTTTCCTTACAGGACCATTGGGGACTCAAACAAGATTTTCTCAAGCTTAAATGTGTTTCTGTGTAATTTCCTGCTCTTAGTGCAATGAGATTCCTAAATCATTCCTCTTGAAGTAAAGGTAACTGATGCAAGAATCAGATTTTAAAAAACAGGTAAAAATACACCTTATGGAACAACGGGGACTGTGAAGAGACACACACAAGGGTATAGACACATGCATACACACACATTGTGATATTGCTGTATGGTGGTATTAAACATTTTGTATTGTAGATAGGTAGTGGTGTAATAATGTCATATGATGTACTGTTTTATATTTTGTTTTATATGTAATGTAAGTGCTTTAATATGTTTGGACCCCAGGAAGAATAGATGCTGCCTTGGCAGCAGCTAATGGGGATCCCTAATAAATACAAATACAAATACAAAGCAATCAGAGGTTTCACTCAGAGCTCTACTCTTTTCAGTCTGAACCTGTTTTCTGCTGAGGCATAGGCGCAGGTATTTCAGCCTGGCTGCAGTGCTTTTGAGAGTTCTCCAGTGCTCCACAGTCCATGTGCGCTTTGTGGAGTACTGTTGAGTCAGCTTTGTTTTAGAAAGTGAAAAAAAAATCACTAATGCGGGTGAATCGACCCTTCCATACCAACGCACGCACCAGAATGTACACACATATAGGAAAACACACACACAGCAAGGGCTCTTTGTTCTTGTCTTATTGAACAGGCCTTGTGTGAAGCTGTTAACTGAGTGCTTTGAAAACAGGTAGGTAGACGAGGCAGTACAATAGAGTCTCAACAGACCTCTGCCGGTATGGAGCCTGAGGGAGAGAAGACAGGCCGATTCTTTTTCTGTCCAGCACTCAAAGGCTTCCCCTCTCCTCTCACTCCATGGCAAAGTGATAATGACCAACCTTTTGAAACATGCTTTTCCCTTCAAGTGACGTGATCTAACATGATGGCATCTACTAGGTTATATAATCAAATCAATTGCTTTAGAAAAGCACTGCTACTGTATGCATAGAGAAACAAAGTCTGACTTTAGGCTACTTTTCAAGTAATGTTACAATGATTCTAATTAGCCATTGACATGTTAAACATGGAAGGAACTTCTCAAGAATAAAGGCGGTGTATGTAACATAACTGTAAATGATTCACTCTTTCACATGTCTAGTGTCACATAAGTAAAGACATAATAGGACACTAATAAGCATACATTACCTTGATCTTCAATGTTCAGGTTTTTGATCATCCACTGTACAATGTCAGAACCTGGAATGGAAAACGACATACATAAATACACCCAAAGCATACTGTACAGCACCTTTTAGCATAATGATGTAAATGATAGACTGGAGTCGGCCCTCTTCATTAAATGCAAATTCCTCTCACGTAGAACCCATGTGAGTGGGTAATTGGCAGTCTAAAAAAATATGCTTTTATTACAGCCATTTGAGAGCTTGGGACTATAAGGTTTAATCTGCATTTTTGTCCAAATTTAGTTATTGACGTAGCCTTGTTCTGTTCAATGTTCTCTACCTACAGTTGAAGTTGGAAGTTTACATACACTTAGGTTGGCGTCATTAAAACTCGTTTTTCAACCACTCCACAAATTTCTTGTTAACAAACTATAGTTTTGGCAAGTCGTTTAGGACATCTGCTTTGTGCATGACACAAGTAATTTTTCCAACAATTATTTACAGACAGATTATTTCACTTATAATTCACTGTATCACAATTCCAGTGGGTCACTAAGTTTACTGTGCCTTTAAACAGCTTGGAAAATTCCAGAAAATGATGTCAAGGCTTTAGAAGCTTCTGATAGGCTAATTGACATAATTTGACTCAATTGGAGGTGTATCTGTGGATGTATTTCAAGGCCTACCTTCAAACTCAGTGCCTCTTTGCTTGACATCATGGGAAAATCAAAAGAAATCAGCCAAGACTTCAGAAAAATAATTGTAGACCACAAGTCTGGTTCATCCTTGGGAGCAATTTCCAAATGCCTGAAGGTACCACATTCATCTGTACAAACAATAGTATGCAAGTATAAACACCATGGGACCACGCAGACGTCATACCACTCAGGAAGGAGACGCATTCTGTCTCCTAGAGATGAACGTACTTTGGTGCGAAAAGTGCAAATCAATCCCAGAACAACAGCAAAGGACCTTGTGAAGATGCTGGAGAAAGTATCTATATCCACAGTAAAACGAGTCCTATATCGACATAACCTGAAAGGCCTCTCAGCAAGGAAGAATCCACTGCTCCAAAACCACCATAAAAAAGCCAGACTATGGTTTGCAACTGCACATGGGGACAAAGATCGTACTTTTTGAAGAAATGTCCTCTGGTCTGATGAAACAAAAATTTTGGCCATAATGACCATCGTTATGTTTGGAGGAAAAAGGGGGCACTTGCAAGCCGAAGAACACCATCCCTACCGTGAAGCACGGGGTGGCAGCATCATGCTGTGGGGGTGCTTTGCTGCAGGAGGGACTGGTGCACTTCACAAAATAGATGGCATCATGAGGAAGGAAAAGTATGTGGATATATTGAAGCAACATCTCAAGACATCAGTCAGGAAGTTAAAGCTTGGTTGCAAATGGGTCTTCCAAATGGACAATGACCCCAAGCATACTTCCAAAGTTGGGGCAAAATGGCTTAAGGACAACAAAGTCAAGGTATTGGAGTGGCCATCACAAAGCCCTGACCTCAATCCTATAGAAAATTTGTGGGCAGAACTGAAAAAGCATGTGCGAGCAAGGAGGCCTACAAACCTAACTCGGTTACACCAGCTCTGTCAGGAGGAATGGGCCAAATTTCACCCAACTTATTGTGGGAAGCTTGTGGAAGGCTACCCGAAACGTTTGACCCAAGTTAAACAATTTAAAAGCAATGCTACCAAATACTAATTGAGTGTATGTAAACTTCTGACCCACTGGGAATGTGATGAAAGAAATAAAAGCTGAAATAAATCATTCTCTCTACTATTAATCTGACATTTCACATTCTTAAAATAAAGTGGTGATCCTAACTGACCTAAGACAGGGAATTTTTACTAGGATTAAATGTCAGGAATTGTGAAAGACTGAGTTTAAATGTATTTGGCTAAGGTGTTGTCACGGTTTTGGCCGAGGCTGCTCCTCCTCCTTGTTCGGGCAGGCTTCGGCGGTCGTCGTCTCCGGAGTACTAGCTGCCACCGTTCTATGTTTCATGTTCGTTTGGTTTTGTCTCTTTGTAACACCTGTCCCTTGTTTGTGTTTGATTGTGTTCCCTATTTAGTTTCGTTTGTTTGGGTCAGGTGTTATGCGTGATTGTATTTGTCAGCTTGCCTCCGAGGAGTTTGTCTCTCTGTTTGTTGTATTTTTCGAGAGTTCGCACTGCGTGGCGCTTTTTCTTGTTTTTCCGCACTGTGTGTTGTGCGTAATTGTTCGCGCCGCCCGGTTGGGTTGGCGACTCATTTTCCTGTATTGGATTTACTAAAGTCTGTTGAAGTCATCCTTGTTCCTGCGCTTGATTCCCTACACTCATCCACACACAGCACTCTGACAGGTGTTTGTAAACTTCCAAACTTAAACTGTATTATCTCAGAATCATCTTTTTGCAGATAGCACCTTAAGAGTCCCAAGCTCTCACATTAGAAACCACCTACCTCTGAAACCATTAATACAAATTATACCCCTGATAGATTGGCTGGAACAGTCATGGCATAGCCTGTCTAACTAACGCTAAGGAAGACACCTTAATACATATACACTGATTATACCAAACATTAGGTACCCTCAGAACAGCCTCATTTCGTCAGGGCATGGACTCTACAAGGTGTCGAAAGCGTTCCACAGGGATGCTGGCCCATGTTGACTCCAATGCTTCCCACAGTTGTGTCAAGTTGGCTGGATGTCCTTTGGGTGGTGGACCATTCTTGATACACACGGGAAACTGTTGAGCTCGAAAAACCCAGCAGCGTTGCAGTTCTTGACACAAACCAGTGTGCCTGGCACCTACTACCATACCCCGTTCAAAGGCACTTTATTATTTTGTGTTGCCCATTCACCCTCTGAATGGCACACATACACAATACATGTCTCAATTGTCTCAAGCCTTAAAAATCATTCTTTAACCTGTCTCCTCCCCTTCATCTACACTGATTGAAGTGGATTTAACAAGTGACATCAATAAGGGATCATAGCTTTCCCCTGGATTCACCTGGTCAGTCTATGTCATGGAAAGAGCAGGTATTCTTAATGTTTTGTATACTCAGTGTATAGTGTAATGCTGAAGAGTCGCCTACATTCAATGAGGCATATTACCTGCAGTACATCAGCGTTACCGAACAACAGGGCAATATATGTAAGTTAAGATAAGCTAAGACAACTGGACAGAATAGAATATAATAGAATAAAATATCCTTGGAAAGTGGAGATGTAAAAGAACGTCAAAAAGTAAACATTGCTGGAGACACCTTGCCATTTTGGTGGCTAATTAACAGTAAATATGTGAATTATTTGACCTCACAGTTATCCAAGATGCCAGATAAAATTGTTTACAGTTAGTTAGAAATCGCTCCTACACTATTTTCACCCTGACCACTTTAGCCAGAAGTAGGATATGTTACTTACATTTGTGTACCTCCATTTAGAATATGTTACGTTACGAATGGAATAATGGTCTGGTTACTTAAAGCTGCAATATGTAACTTTTTGGGTGACCCGACCAAATTCACATAGACATGTGGGTTATACAGTGGGGAAAAAAAGTATTTAGTCAGCCACCAATTGTGCAAGTTCTCCCA
Source organism: Coregonus clupeaformis (assembly GCF_020615455.1). Taxonomy (NCBI): domain Eukaryota; kingdom Metazoa; phylum Chordata; class Actinopteri; order Salmoniformes; family Salmonidae; genus Coregonus; species Coregonus clupeaformis. Next base: position 60,939,321 of record NC_059192.1, read on the forward strand.
CTTAAAAAGATGAGAGAGGCCTGTAATTTTCATCATAGGTACACGTCAACTATGACAGACAAAATGAGGAAAAAAAATCCAGAAAATCACATTGTAGGATTTTTAATGAATTTATTGGCATATGATGGTGGAAAATAAGTATTTGGTCAATAACAAAAGTTTCTCAATACTTTGTTATATACCCTTTGTTGGCAATGACACAGGTCAAACGTTTTCTGTAAGTCTTCAAAAGGTTTTCACACACTGTTGCTGGTATTTTGGCCCATTCCTCCATGCAGATCTCCTCTAGAGCAGTGATGTTTTGGGGCTGTCGCTGGGCAACACAGACTTTCAACTCCCTCCAAAGATTTTCTATGGGGTTGAGATCTGGAGACTGGGTAGGCCACTCCAGGACCTTGAAATGCTTCTACGAAGCCACTCCTTCGTTGCCCGGGCGGTGTGTTTGGGATCATTGTCATGCTGAAAGACCCAGCCACGTTTCATCTTCAATGCCCTTGCTGATGGAAGGAGGGTTTCACTCAAAATCTCACGATACATGGCCCCATTCATTCTTTCCTTTACACGGATCAGTCGTCCTGGTCCCTTTGCAGAAAAACAGCCCCAAAGCATGATGTTTCCAACCCCATGCTTCACAGTAGGTATGGTGTTCTTTGGATGCAACTCAGCATTCTTTGTCCTCCAAACATGACGAGTTGAGTTTTTACCAAAAAGTTATATTTTGGTTTCATCTGACCATATGACATTCTCCCAATCCTCTTCTGGATCATCCAAATGCACTTCAGACGGGCCTGGACATGTACTGGCTTAAGCAGGGGGACACGTCTCGCACTGCAGGATTTGAGTCCCTGGCAGCGTAGTGTGTTACTGATGGTAGGCTTTGTTACTTTGGTCCCAGCTCTCTGCAGGTCATTCACTAGGTCCCCCCGTGTGGTTCTGGGATTTTTGCTCACCGTTCTTGTGATCATTTTGACCCCACGGGGTGAGATCTTGCGTGGAGCCCCAGATCGAGGGAGATTATCAGTGGTCTTGTATGTCTTCCATTTCCTAATAATTGCTCCCACAGTTGATTTCTTCAAACCAAGCTGCTTACCTATTGCAGATTCAGTCTTCCCAGCCTGGTGCAGGTCTACAATTTTGTTTTTGGTGTCCTTTGACAGCTCTTTGGTCTTGGCCATTGTGGAGTTTGGAGTGTGACTGTTTGAGGTTGTGGACAGGTGTCTTTTATACTGATAACAAGTTCAAACAGGTGCCATTAATACAGGTAACGAGTGGAGGACAGAGGAGCCTCTTAAAGAAGAAGTTACAGGTCTGTGAGAGCCAGAAATCTTGCTTGTTTGTAGGTGACCAAATACTTATTTTCCACCATAATTTGCAAATAAATTCATTAAAAATCCTACAATGGGATTTTCTGGAATTTTTTTTCTCAATTTGTCTGTCATAGTTGACGTGTACCTATGATGAAAATTACAGGCCTCTCTCATCTTTTTAAGTGGGAGAACTTGCACAATTGGTGGCTGACTAAATACTTTTTTTCCCCACTGTAGATATGTCATTCTCATTGAAAGCCTAAGTCTAAGAAGCGGTAGATCTGTTCTATGTGCGCTATTTCCATGCTTCCTGATCTTAAGTTTTGTTTTTGCCTCTTTTACTTTTGGTTTTGTACACCAGCTTCAAACAGCTGAAAATACAATTTTTGGTTATGTTAAAGATATTTCACAGCGGTTTAGATGGTACAATGATACGCTACACTATACTTGCTTGTTTTGTCACATACACTGAAATTAGGCTAACTATTATCATTTTTGCAATGAGGAAATGGCGGAGCTATTTCTGCATAGCGCATCTTTAAGACAGAAACGAAAGTAGGGGGGTTGGTCAAGGAGTATGGGTGGGCGTATAACACGACCCTCAGGGACAACTGTAGCATTTTAGATAACGCTTCCCCTAACCCGATACGTTAATTCTCCAAAACGTTACAGATGTAGGATCTTAATTTGATCCAGTCCATTACAAAAATGAATTTGTTGCTGCAAACTTCCCACAAGTTTGTGGCAAATTTGCTGCAAACTAAATCGTGTGCCACAAAATGTTGCCAGAATTTTGCAAACGTTTGCCACTAGTGGTGAATCTGCGGCAAACCTTTGGTAACAGTTCACCAGAGGTTTTTTTCTGGCAGACAATTCTCAAAATATTCTATTTGCATTTATTTGTATTTGTTTTTATTATGGATCCCCATTAGCTGCTGCCAAGGCAGCAGCTACTCTTCCTGGGGTCCGGCAAAATTAAGGCAGTTATACAATTTTTAAAACATTACAATACATTCATAACAGATTTCATGTGTGTGTATGCATGTGTCTGTGCCTATGTTTGTGTTGCTTAACAGTCCCTGCTGTTCCATAAGGTGTATTTTTTATCCGTTTTTTAAAATCTGATTCTACTGCTTGCATCAGTTACCTGATGTGGAATAGAGCTGTCACGATCGTTACATGGAGTAGACCAAGGCGCAGCGTGATGAACGAACATATTTATTTATATAATGAATGCACGAACAAAACAACAAAACGAAAATGTGACGTCCTACGGTAAACACAACCCAAACGGAACAAGATCCCACAAACACGAATGGAAAACAGACTGTTTAAATATGGTTCCCAATCAGAGACAACCAGCCACAGCTGACACTTGTTGCCTCTGATTGAGAACCACACTGGCCAACATAGAAATAGAACACATAGACCTACAACACAGAACTAGAATACATAGAATCTACACACCCTGGCTCAACATATAGAGTCCCCAGAGCCAGGGTGTGACAGTACCCCACCCCAAAGGCGCGGACTGCGACCGCGCCTCAACATAGACAAACCAGGGGAGGGCTGGGTGGGCATTCCTCCTCGGAGGCGGTTCCGGCTCCGGGCTTGACCACCACCCTTCAATACTCCCCCCGTAGCGCCCCTGGTCCGGTCTGGCCCCGCTGGCTGGAGCTGGACTGGACATCGTAGGAGCGGATTGCTTCAGCTCCGGTGTGGAGCAGCTGACCGGTACCTGACCAGGCACCGGTGACCCAGGCACGGGTTGTGCCGGACTGACGACGCACACCCCTGGCTTGGTGCGTGGAGCAGGAACGGGCCGGACCGGACTGACGACACACACCCCTGGCTTGGTGCGTGGAGCAGGAACGGACCGGACGGACTGGACGATGCGCACCCTTGGCTTGGTGCGTTGAGCAGGAACGGGCGGACCGGCTGACGATGCGCACCCCTGGTTTGGTGCGTGGAGCAGCAACGGGCCTTACCGGGCTGACGACTCGCACCCCTGGCTTGGTGCGAGTGGCAGGAACAGGCCGGGCCGGGCTGACGACTCGCACCCTGGCTTGGTGCGAGTGGCAGGAACAGGCCGGGCCGGGCTGGCGACGCGCACCGTAGGCTTGCGTGCAGTGGCAGGAACAGGCCGGACCGGGCTGGCGACGCGCACCGTAGGCTTGGTGCGAGTGGCAGGAACAGGCCGGGCCGGGCTGGCGACGCGCACCGTAGGCTTGGTGCGAGTGGCAGGAACAGGCCGGGCCGGGCTGGCGACGCGCACCGTAGGCTTGGTGCGAGTGGCAGGAACAGGCCGGGCCGGGCTGGCGACGCGCACCGTAGGCTTGGTGCGGGGAGCAGGAACAGGCCGGGCCGGGCTGGCGACGGCGCACCGTAGGCTTGGTGCGAGTAGCAGGAACAGGCCGGGCCGGGCTGGTGACGCGCACCGTAGGCTTTGTGCGAGTGGCAGGAACAGGCCGGGCCGGGCTGGCGACGCGCACCGTAGGCTTGGTGCGTGGAGCAGGAACAGGCCGGGCCGGGCTGGCGACACGCACCGTAGGCTTGGTTCGAGGGGCAGGAACAGGCCGGGCCGGGCTGTGGAGACGGATAGGAGGCCTGGAGTGAAGAGCGGCCACAACCCGTCCTGGCTGAATGCCTACCTTCACACACTCTGTGTGAGGCATCCGCACAGGACGTACAGGGCTGTGTACCCGTACTGGCATAACAGCACGTGACACTGGCGCAGGATATCCGGGATTGAGGAGAGGCACTGGAGACCACGAGCGCTGAGCCGGCACACTCCGTCCTGGCTGCATGCCCACCTTCGCACGACACGTGCGGGGTGCTCGCACAGGACGTACCGGACTATGCCGGACCACTCGTGGCACAGTACGCAGCTCCGCATACCGCGGAACCTGCCCAGTCCCATGCTGCCATGCCTGAGTACGGGGAGTTGGCTCTGCTCTCCATCCAGGCTCCGCCAACCTGCCTTCTGGCCCCCCAAACCCGGTGGCCTCCTCTCCAAATCTCCCAAATCGCCCTGTGGCAGCTTCCTGCTGCCCAGTCGCCCATGCCGTGTGCCCCCCCCTAAAAATTGTTTGGGGTTGCCTCTCGTCCGACCGACGACGACACTGTTTACGCCGTTGCTCCTCTCTACGTCGCGCCTCTACCGTCTCCCTCCATGGACGGCGATCCATCCCGGCCTGGATTTCCTCCCAGGTCCAGGACCCCTGCCCGTCCAAGATCTGCTCCCACGTCCAGGCTGCCTGCTCCTGGACACGCTGCTTGGTCCTGGTATGGTGGGATCTTCTGTCACGATCGTTATATGGAGTAGACCAAGGCGCAGCGTGATGAACGAACATATTTATTTATATAATGAATGCACGAACAAAACAACAAAACGAAAACGTGACGTCCTACGGTAAACACAACCCAAACGGAACAAGATCCCACAAACACGAATGGAAAACAGACTGTTTAAATATGGTTCCCAATCAGAGACAACCAGCCACAGCTGACACTCGTTGCCTCTGATTGAGAACCACACTGGCCAACATAGAAATAGAACACATAGACCTACAACACAGAACTAGAATACATAGAATCTACACACCCTGGCTCAACATATAGAGTCCCCAGAGCCAGGGTGTGACAAGAGCTTCATGTAGTCATGTCTCTATGTAGTACGGTGCGCCCCCATAGTCTGTTCTGGACTTGGGGACTGTGAAGAGACCTCTGGTGGCATGTCTTGCTAGTCGTTTAAACAGACAGCTCGGTGCTTTCAACATGTAAATACCTCTCACAAATACAAGTAGTGATGAAGTCAATCTCTCCTCCACTTTGAGCCAGGAGAGATTGACATTCATATTATTAACGTTTGCTCTCTGTGTGCATCCAAGGGCCAGCCGTGCTGCACTGTTCAATTGCAATTTTCCTAAGTCCCTCTTTGTGGCACCTGACCACACGACTCAACAGTAGTCCAGGTGTGACAAAACTATAGCCTGTAGGACCTGCCTTGTTGATAGTGCTGTTAAGAAGGTAGACAGTGCTTTTTTATGGACAGACTTCTCCCCATCTTAGCTACTGTTGTATCAATATGTTTTGACCATGACAGTTTACAATCCAGGGTTACTCCAAGCAGTTTAGTCACCTCAACTTGCTCAATTTCCACATTATTTATTACAAGATTTAGTTGAGGTTGAGGGTTTAGTGAATGATTTGTCCCAAATACAATGCTTTTAGTTTTTGAAATATTTAGGACTAACTTATTCCTTGCCACCCATTCTGAAACTAACTGCAGCTCTTTGTTAAGTGCTGCAGTCATTTCAGTCGCTGTAGTAGCTGACGTGTATAGTGTTGAGTCATCCGCATACATACATACATTTACTCAAAGCCAGTGGCATGTCATTAGTAATGATTGAAAAAAGTAAGAGGCCTAGACAGCTGCCCTGGGGAATTCCTGATTCTACCTGAATTATGTTGGAGAGGCTTCCATTAAAGAACGCCCTCTGTGTTCTTTTACATTTTACATTTTTACATTTTTAGTCATTTAGCAGACGCTCTTATCCAGAGCGACTTACAGTTAGAGAGTGCATACATGATTATTATTATTATTTTTTTAAACTGGCCCCCCGTGGGAATCGAACCCACAACCCTGGCGTTGCAAACGCCATGCTCTACCAACTGAGCTACATCCCTGCCGGCCATTCCCTCCCATACCCTGGACGACGCTCGGCCAATTGTGCGCCGCCCCATGGGTTTTAGACAGGTAACTCTTTATCCACAATATAGCTGTCACGCCCTGGCTCTGGGGACTCTTAAATGTTGAGCCAGGGTGTGGATTTTTCTATGTTTAGTTTTCTATGTTTTTTGTTCTAGATCGTTTAGATCTGTTGGCCAGGGTGGTTCCCAATCAGAGGCAGCTGTAGCTCGTTGTCTCTGATTGGGGACCATACTTAGGCAGCCTGTTGGCACCAGTTAGTTTGTGGGATCTTGTTCCGTAAAGGTTTGTGTTGTTGTAACCTCAGGACTTCACGTATCGTTCGTTTTGTTGTTTTGTTCGTGTGTTGTGTACTAAATAAAATGTACGCTTATCACGCTGCGCCTTGGTTCCACGAGTCATCAGTCAACGTTCGTGACAATAGCAGGGGATGTAAAGCCATAACATATATTTGAATCTGTGGCAAACCAAGCTATCTAGCTAGCTACAGTACCTAACAGTGTCTAACTTATTAATTAAACTTCCTAATAAACTTTAACATTTAATGTTTTATGGGATAGAGAGAAACACATTTAGTTGATACCAGTTTCAATCTGTCAGCGCCACTGACTGACTGGCTAGCGCTTAGCTAGCTAACGTTAGCTATTATATTTTTGCACAATTCATGTGATAGGTAGCTAGCTAACTAATGATTTGTCTAAACACTTATATTTTTAGGTGAATATGTTGCTGTCTTTTAATACCAATATGCAAGTCAATATGCTGGTGTCACAGTTCAGTAGCATGTTAGCTAGCACAACAGCTAAAGTAGCTAGCTAGCTAGCAACAATATGAGTTGATTTGAAATCAAAGCAAAATTTAACTTTTGCAGATGGATACCCTTCCCCTATCCTTGATGTTGGAAGAGGCTGTATTGGGAGGAGGATGCATCAACACCCTGGAAATATTGTTGTGGTGCACTCACTCATAAAAAAAAGATAAATGAGTGTATCATCTTCAAGGTTGATAAGGTAAGTAAATGTGTGTACTATTCTCATAATGTAGACCATACAATCATTCTTGGTAACAATTCGATCTTTCATTGCTAGTAGCTAGCTCATCTTGATCATGTGTTGCTCCTTCTCTCTTTATAGAAGCAATCAGTTACAAGGCAAAAATTCAGATTGAGGCCTTCAATCAAATTAAGGACAGAGAAATATGTGCGCACCAGACAGGTCAAGTCTTCTCTCATGCATGGCTTTGAGATGTAAATTACACTCTATAAATGCTGTGTTGTTTGGATCACCCAATTGCTGGGTTGCAGACATTGGGTCAATAGTTGGGTTGTTTTCTGTAAATACAGCAAGGTTGGGTTATTGGTGCTGGGTTATTAAGGTTGGGCTATGGATATAGTTCTCCCGCCACCAGCGCGTGAAGTCCACCAGAATACTTGCAAGTATTCTAGTTATAATGCGACTGAGTGACTGATGAGTGGAAAAAGGCTAATGTTATTTTGACAGACTAAGGGTGAGTGAAAACTGTGAAAATGTTAAGTAACAAATGTTACGAATTAGGTTAAATAGGTTGTCTTATCATAATTAGGTAGCTAGCTAACTTTAGCTTGAGCATTAGGTAGGTAGCTAGCTAAAGTTAGCTTGAGTGTTAGCTAGCTAGCTAAAGCCATTTTCTGTGCTAATATTTCTGGCTGTGGTAACGTTAGCTAGCTAGCTAACGTTAGCCTCGCGACCATGTTCACGATACTAGCTTACTGAAGTGTTGTCGGGGAATATAACTAAACGTACATTTTTTGCCAATGTCTGTTTGTCGTGGAATATAACTATATATAAAATTGATGTTGGCATTTGGCTAGCTAGATAACTATGTCATTGTCTGTTACGTCGGTAGCTAGCTAAAGTTAGCTAGCTAGCTAACTTAGCTAGCTTAGTCTGACACTTCTTCTGCACTGTTTCACTCATTAGCTAACGTTAGCTAAATTAGCTGTCTAGCTAAGTTACCATAGCTAGATTTTATTTTTTATCAATTTTTAAAACAAATCTAAAAACCTGTTTTCGCTTTGTCGTTATGGGGTATTGTGTGTAGATTGCTGAGGATTTTTTATTTATTTAATCCATTTCAGATTAAGGCTGTAACGTAACAAAATATGGAAAAAGACAAGGGGTCTGAATACTTTCCGAAGGCACTGTATGTATTGAAATGTAGGCTATGTGTGCCATTTTAAATTATATATAGTAATGGATGAGCTGTTCTTGTCTATTAATGTTCTGTGTTATGTAATGTTTAATGTTTTGTGTGGACCCCAGGAAGAGTAGCTTCTGCTTTTGCAAAAGCTAATGGGGATCCTAATAAATTACCAAAAAATACACACACTCACACACACACACTTTCACACTCACCATATACAGTACGCTGCTGCTAAAGCTCAGTCATGTATCCTGTTGCCTAGTCACTTTACCCCTACCTAAACAGTTTAAGTTTGGAAGTTTACATACACCTTAGCCAAATACATTTAAACTTTTTTTTTTACGACGTTTTTCACAATCCCTGACATTTCATCCTAGTAAAAATTCCCTGTTTTAGGTCAGTTAGGATCACCACTTTATTTTAAGAATGTGAAATGTCAGAATAATAGTAGAGAGAATTATTTATTTCAGCTTTTATTTCTTTCATCACATTCCCAGTGGGTCAGAAGTTTCCATACACTCAATTAGTATTTGGTAGCATTGCCTTTAAATTGTTTAACTTGGGTCAAACGTTTCGGGTAGCCTTCCACAGCTTCCCACAATAAGTTGGCTGAATTTTGGCCATTCCTCCTGACAGAGCTGGTGTAACTGAGTCAGGTTTGTAGGCCTCCTTGCTCGCACACACTTTTTCAGTTCTGCCCACAAATGTTCTATAGGATTGAGGTCAGGGCTTTGTGATGGCCACTCCAATACCTTGACTTTGTTGTCCTTAAGCCATTTTGCCACAACTTTGGAAGTATGCTTGGGGTCATTGCCCATTTGGAAGACCCATTTGCGACCAAGCTTTAACTTCCTGACTGATGTCTTGAGATGTTGCTTCAATATATCCACATAATTTTCCTTCCTCATGATGCCATCTATTTTGTGAAGTGCACCAGTCCCTCCTGCAGCAAAGCACCCCCACAACATGATGCTGCAACCCCTGTGCTTCACGGTTGGGATGGTGTTCTTCGGCTTGCAAGCAACCCCCTTTTTCCTCCAAACATAAAGATGGCAAAACAGTTCTATTTTTGTTTCATCAGACCAGAGGACATTTCTCCAAAAAGTACGATCTTTGTCCCTATGTGCAGTTGCAAACCGTAGACTGGCTTTTTTATGGCGGTTTTGGAGCAGTGGCTTCTTCCTTGCTGAGCGGCCTTTCAGGTTATGTCGATATAGGACTTGTTTTACTGTGGATATAGATACTTCTGTACCTGTTTCTTCCAGCATCTTCACAAGGTCCTTTGCTGTTGTTTTGGGATTGATTTGCACTTTTCGCACCAAAGTACGTTCATCTCTAGGAGACAGAACGCGTCTCCTTCCCGAGCGGTATGACGGCTAAGTGGTCCTGTGGTGTTTATACTTGCATACTATTGTTTGTACAGATGAAAGTGGTACCTTCAGGTGTTTGGAAATTGCTCCCAAGGATGAACCAGACTTGTGGAGGTCTACAAAAATATTTAGGAAGGTGTAATGTTTTTAATGTAAACTCAGTGTATTAGCACAAACGTTTTTGTTAAATCAAAACTTTTACCTGAAAAAACACTTGGAATCTTGGATAAAAAACTTTTAACAGTGCGGATAGGAATTCCATTCTTCTCATCCTGCATGCGGGCTATAACGTCCTCCATCTGGAAGAAAAGAGAGAAGACATTACAGTGGCTTGCGAAAGTATTCACCCCCCTTGGCATTTTTCCTATTTTGTTGCCTTACAACCTGGAATTAAAATGGATTTTTGGGGGGTTTGTATCATTTGATTTACACAACATGCCTACCACTTAGAAGATGCAAAATATTTTTTGGGGTGAAACAAACAAGAAATAACACAAAAAAACAGAAAACTTGAGTGTGCATAACTACTCACTCCCCAAAGTCAATACTTTGTAGAGACACCTTTTGCAGCAATTACAGCTACAAGTCTCTTGGGGTATGTCTCTATAAGCTTGGCACATCTAGCCACTGGGATTTTTGCCCATTCTTCAAGGCAAAACTGCTCCAGCTCCTTCATGTTGGATAGGTTCCGCTGGTGTACAGCAATCTTTATGTCAGACCACAGATTCTCAATTGTATTGAGGTCTGGGCTTTGACTAGGCCATTCCAAGACATTTAAATGTTTCCCCTTAAACCACTCTAGTGTTGCTTTAGCAGTATGCTTAGGGTCGTTGTCCTGCTCGAAGGTGAACCTCCGTCCCAGTCTCAAATCTCTGGAAGACTGAAACAGGTTTCCCTCAAGAATTTTCCTGTATTTAGCGCCATCCATCATTCCTTCAATTCTGACCAGTTTCCCAGTCCCTGCCGATGAGAAATATCCCCACAGCATGATGCTGCCACCACCATGCTTCACTGTGGGGATGCTGTTCTCGGGGTGATGAGAGGTGTTGGGTTTGCGCAAGACATAGCATTTTCCTTGATGGCCAAAAAGCTCAATTTTAGTCTCATCTGACCAGAGTACCTTCTTCCATATGTTTGGGGAGTCTCCCACATGCCTTTTGGCGAACACCAAACGTGTTTGCTTATTTTTTTCTTTAAGCAATAGCTTTTTTCTGGCCACTCTTCCGTAAAGCCCAGCTCTGTGGAGTATACAGCTTAAAGTGGTCCTATGGACAGATACTCCAATCTCCGCTGTGGAGCTTTGCAGCTCCTTCAGGGTTATCTTTGGTCTCTTTGTTGCCTCTTTAATTAATGGCCTCCTTGCCTGGTCTGTGAGTTTTGGTGGGCGGCCCTCTCTTGGCAGGTTTGTTGTGGTGCCATATTCTTTCTATTTTTTAATAATGGATTTAATGTTGCTCCGTGGGATGTTCAAAGTTTCTGATATTTTTTTATAACCCAATCCTGATCTGTACTTCTCCACAACTTTGTCCCTGACCTGTTTGGAGAGCTCCTTGGTCTTCATGGTGCCACTTGCTTGGTGGTGCCCCTTGCTTAGTGGTGTTGCAGAATCTGGTGCCTTTCAGAACAGGTGTATATATACAGAGATCATGTGACAGATTATGTGACACTTAGATTGCACACAGGTGGACTTTATTTAACTAATTATGTGACTTCTGAAGGTAATTGGTTGCACCAGATCTTATTTAGGGGCTTCATAGCAAAGGGGGTGAATACATATGCACGCACCACTTTTCTTTTATTTATTTTCTATAATTTTTTGAAACAAGTTATTTAGTTATACACCAACTTTGACTATGTCCATTACATGAAATCACAGGTTGTAATGCAACAAAATAGGAAAAACGCCAAGGGGGATGAATACTTTTGCAAGGCACTGTATGTAAGAAAATATGGGTTTATTATTGTCTGGAGGAGAGACTGAGGAAAGAGTCTGAAATGAGGGAGTGCTGTCTTACTGAGTTCTGAATGGCCTCTGTGACACAGATCTGGGTTGGATATTTGCAGCAGAGACACTTCTCATATCAATGTCAGTTTATGTTATTGGATTAGTGATAATTGAGTTTATCAACTCTTACAGCAAAGTTTCTGCCTAATGTGTCCCCATCCTACGTGTCTTAAAACAAACAAGACAGAACAAAATGTCACAAAAAAATACATCGCAGATCAATTTAAAAGGACACTGTGATGACTAAATCACACCTTCGAGCTAAAACCTAAAAGAAATGTGACATGACAACCTGGCTCAAAACAGACATGCCACAGAAAGACAGATCTGCATTACAACTCTCCAGGACTGGAGCACTGCTCTGCGCCATGGCTCAGCTGCCCTGGCAGATGGCCTTATTTCCAGGAACAGACAGGACGGAGTGGAGCGGAGCGTGGCCCAAATTGTCAGCCTTCACGGATGGATGCCAAGAGATATCCCAAACCAGCCCTCTGGCATGAATAAATACAGGGTAACAATGTGGCACACACACACACACAACGCAAGCCCTGCTGCTCTATTTCTGCTCCATAGACTAAAATGCACTGCCCATATACTGTATCATTTGGATAGTAATTGGGAACCATTTTCTATCCTCGTAGAATGCATTTTGTTCATTTGACTGGCTTCCCTGTGCCTCATCAACTTTCCCCCTAAGTCTGTACAGTATCTTGACAACTACACTCACACTTGTGTAGGCAACATAACCATAAAACTGCTTTCTGCGATAATTTGCAAAACTGCTGTGGCTGTACTCAGCCTGAGTACCTGAAGTTGCCATGTAAGTCTCAGTTACCATTACCTAAGCACTGGATATTTGTACCATAGAGTCTAAAATAGAGGTACTTACCGCGAAATGTTGTTCAATCATCAGATATGTCGTATATCATTTAAGATCTTAAGTGAAGGTCAGGATTTTATTTTTAGTCCTAATGGACTATTTTGATGTCCTAAGTATTTGCTGACGATAACACAGAATTGCAAATGTTGGATACAGTACTATATCAACTTAGGATGTACCAATGTATCAACTGAAATAGATTGAATATGGAACAATGGAGAGCAGACTCCACTGTAATCAATAATAATAAATTATAGATATGTAAACACACAAGGCCTTAAAATCAATTTACTATTTTGAGAAAATGGGACCAGCATCTTACAAAAAGAGCATGCCTTATTTCAAGTACCCTGAAGCCAAAACGTATTGAATAATTGGCTTGTAATGGACTGATTGAACACAGGCATAGAACATAAAGAGCTGTAGGCAGAGTATGGAGTTACAGAGATGCCTATTGTTATGATGTCTTTTCATAGTGTTGTGGGAACCAGGTTAAATGTAGTAGATAAGTGATTCTGGGTGCCGCACAGTCTGAATACCAAGGATTCCATTATGTCGAGGGAGCTTACTGAGGTTTATCTTAGAATGATTGATGGACATGATATACTGACTTGGGGTACAAGGTAATAACATTAAAGAAGGGAGTGCCCACTGAGGGTTAACAGATGTTGAAGAAGAATAGGCTATAGGGTGAATGCACCAATTTGTAAGTCACTCTGGATAAGAGCGTCTGCTAAATGACGTAAATGTAAATGTAAGAAATGTGTAACATTTGGTATATAATCTGAGATATTTTCTTTGTTCAGTAGTTCGGATAACAAGAGGCAGAGCATGTGCCCTTTGTTAGACAAACCCAGTACCGTGTCTATTAAATATTTGTATTAACTTTCCACATAGTTGTCTAAATATATTCTTGCATCCTTAATTACTTGATACCCGAGAAACTCATCATAACACCTATCTAACGTGAGATCAGATTTATAAATATGTATGTCCTACCCACTTAACGGGTGAAATTGCTGACAGACAGAGGATCGAGAGCCATGCTGGACAACTCTCATCAGATCATTTTGAGCAGTCTCTAACAAAGCACTGTCACTATGACATACAGATATCCTTAGGTCAAAGACAGCCCCTACCAGTATTCACATTGCCAATAGATCAGCCATATCTAAATGACAGCTGGCAGATTAAGACATCACACTGCCTGACACTTTTTAAAATTTAGTTACGTGATTCACTGAGCTAACCAGCAGGATTGCAGAGTGATGATCGATACTTCACACTGTCTCTCCCTCCCACTCAGTGTAAAATGCCATCAGCCTGAATATTTTGGATATTCATGCCTTGTGTACATGTCATGAAGAAGAAGAGTGTTTCTCTCTTATACTGACTGACTAGACCTAGATCCTGCTGCCTTTCTACAGCCACAGGTCTGTTTTCTGAACAGTGATTCATTAAATATGACTAAACACAAGTCTGCAAATATGGCATGACTAAAAAAAACTCCAAATATAACAAAGGCTACCACAGTGCTATTCCAACTACTTTGTAATGTGTCTCAAAATGTTCAGGGAGCACCAATGAGCATTTGAGACACAATAACAAACATTCACTTTTTAATGGACCACTAGACTTCTTATTCTGCTTCAGTCATCTAAGTGCTTCATACATCAATCTACTCACTTGAACTGCTCGCTACCAGGAAAAGAGACGGAGAAAGGAAAGCATAATCAATTCTAAGAAATATTGATCCAATTCCATTGTGAATATCTAATAAGCAGTTCAAATCTGTTTGTGGTCTACACAGAGAGAATAAAGCCATAGCAGCAGGCCCACTGTAATGAAATGAAAAGCTCCTCCATTATTCTCCTCCTCTGTGATAGATGATTGTCCCACTGCGATGCTGAAACAAAGGTGGGTGAATGGAATTATCCAGCTGCTGTTATCTGAGGACACAAGCGTATAGAATTTCACACAGCTAGAGACACCCTACACACCCTCCACACAGCGACAGACACCCTACACACTCCACACAAAGTGTTATAGAAAAGCAACACTTTGGAGTACCACACATACATACAGCACACCACACATTATGGAGCATACAGGCAGATTTTATGCAGATTTGAGTGAGAGTTGGTCATGTAGACTTCCCCTTCCCGTAACATTTTTTAATAATCCACTGCATTCAGAAACAGAGGATTGTTCACAGTACTTGGGCCTAATTTGTGATGTTATGATTTAGAACACAGTTACAGTATGTTGACAAGCAAATAGTAAAACACAATGTTGAACAGTGTGATGCATTTGCGTATTGCCTCATTCCAAAAACACAATGTTCTCACCATACCTTAGGGCAGGGATCATCATCTAGTTTCAGCCGTGGGCTGATTTTTTCTTGAGCGGATGGTCAGGGGGCCGTAAACATTATTACAAGTAGTAGCCAAAACAGATATAATATTTGACTAAAACATAATCATTTCAAACCTTGCTGACGTTTGTATACAGTCACATATATCTCTCTATTATGCGTGGGAATACTTTGGAACATATTTTCAAAATTAAAATCACATGGAGCTGATTTGCTGGTGTTTTTACAGTCTGTTATGTCAAAAAAAAAAAAAAAAAAAGTCATTTTGTTGCTCAGAAAAGTTGGGGGGCCCACGGACCGCCAGTTGGGGAAACCTGCCTTAGGGGATATGAGAAAGTCACATCTTCACAGGCAAAACAGAACATAGGCTTGTTTGAGATCCTCATTCAAATGTACATGCCATATGAACAGATCAAAATAATATACAGTGGGGAAAAAAAGTATTTAGTCAGCCACCAATTGTGCAAGTTCTCCCACTTAAAAAGATGAGAGAGGCCTGTAATTTTCATCATAGGTACACGTCAACTATGACAGACAAATTGAAAAAAATAATCCAGAAAATCACATTGTAGGATTTTTAATGAATTTATTAGCAAATTATGGTGGAAAATAAGTATTTGGTCACCTACAAACAAGCAAGATTTCTGGCTCTCACAGACCTGTAACTTCTTCTTTAAGAGGCTCCTCTGTCCTCCACTCGTTACCTGTATTAATGGCACCTGTTTGAACTTGTTATCAGTATAAAAGACACCTGTCCACAACCTCAAACAGTCACACTCCAAACTCCACTATGGCCAAGACCAAAGAGCTGTCAAAGGACACCAGAAACAAAATTGTAGACCTGCACCAGGCTGGGAAGACTGAATCTGCAATAGGTAAGCAGCTTGGTTTGAAGAAATCAACTGTGGGAGCAATTATTAGGAAATGGAAGACATACAAGACCACTGATAATCTCCCTCGATCTGGGGCTCCACGCAAGATCTCACCCCGTGGGGTCAAAATGATCACAAGAACGGTGAGCAAAAATCCCAGAACCACACGGGGGGACCTAGTGAATGACCTGCAGAGAGCTGGGACCAAAGTAACAAAGCCTACCATCAGTAACACACTACGCCGCCAGGGACTCAAATACTGCAGTGCCAGACGTGTCCCCCTGCTTAAGCCAGTACATGTCCAGGCCCGTCTGAAGTTTGCTAGAGTGCATTTGGGTGATCCAGAAGAGGATTGGGAGAATGTCATATGGTCAGATGAAACCAAAATAGAACTTTTTGGTAAAAACTCAACTCGTCGTGTTTGGAGGACAAAGAATGCTGAGTTGCATCCAAAGAACACCATACCTACTGTGAAGCATGGGAGTGGAAACATCATGCTTTGGGGCTGTTTTTCTGCAAAGGGACCAGGACGACTGATCCGTGTAAAGGAAAGAATGAATGGGGCCAAGTATCGTGAGATTTTGAGTGAAAACCTCCTTCCATCAGCAAGGGCATTGAAGATGAAACATGGCTGGGTCTTTCAGCATGACAATGATCCCAAACACACCGCCCGGGCAACGAAGGAGTGGCTTAGTAAGAAGCATTTCAAGGTCCTGGAATGGCCTAGCCAGTCTCCAGATCTCAACCCCATAGAAAATCTTTGGAGGGAGTTGAAAGTCTGTGTTGCCCAGTGACAGCCCCAAAACATCACTGCTCTAGAGGAGATCTGCATGGAGGAATGTGCCAAAATACCAGCAACAGTGTGTGAAAACCTTGTGAAGACTTACAGAAAACGTTTGACCTGTGTCATTGCCAACAAAGGGTATATAACAAAGTATTGAGACACTTTTGTTATTGACCAAATACTTATTTTCCACCATAATTTGCAAATAAATTCATTAAAAATCCCTACAATGTGATTTTCTGGATTTCTTTTTCTCATTTTGTCTGTCATAGTTGACGTGTACTTATGATGAAAATTACAGGCCTCTCTCATCTTTTTAAGTGGGAGAACTTGCACAATTGGTGGCTGACTAAATAGTTTTTTTCCCCACTGTAGCTAAATATGAATAGATCAAATATCTGATTGGTGGCTGTATCAGCTAAATCCATCCAAGACTGTGCCCTTTAAAATAAACATTCAAGCTCATATAGTGTAAATGATATGGAGAAATAAATTATTAATTTACAAGCCAGTGTTATAGAGGTGTGTTTGCATAAAGTATTAAAACGGTCTTCATGATAAGCATGCAATATTAGCCTGTTTGGTTTTCATAAAATACCATTCCATTCATCATAGTTTAAGTGAATCTGTTCCCCCACATTTTAACCAAGTAACCATTTTCTCCTAATTTTAACAGGATAATTTACTTTCAAACATATCAGGCTTGAAGCTGTCCTTCTCTCAGAGAACAGTCAGACAGTGGTATGAGCTCACTGTTTAGGGGAGACAGATCATATCAAACCCCAAATTATGAAATATGAAAAAAAAAAAATTAACTACTTTGATAATAATATTGTATACCTTCATTAACTGAACATATACACTATATATACAAAGGTATGTGGGCACCCCTTCAAATTAGGTGTATAAAATTGAGCACACAGCAACGCAATCTCCATAGACAAACATTGGCAGTAGAATGGCCTTACTGAAGAGCTCAGTGACTTTTAACACGGCACCGTCATAGGATGCCACCTTTCTAACAAGTCAGTTCGTCAAATTTCTGACCTGCTAGAGCTGCCCAGGTCAAATGAAGTGGAAATGTCTAGGCGCAACAACGGCTCAGTCGCTAAGTGGTAGGCCACAAAAGCTCACAGGACCGCCGAGTGCTGATGTGCGTAGTGCGTAAAAATCGTCTGTCCTCAGTTGCAACACTCACTACCGAGTTGCAAACTGCATCTGGAAGCAACGTCAGCACAATAACTGTTCGTTGGGAGCTTCATGAAATGGGTTTCCATGGCCGAGCAGCCACACACAAGCCTAAGATCACCATGAGCAATGCCAAGCGTCGGCTGGAGTGGTAGAAAGCTCCCACGCCATTGGACTCAGGAGCATTGAAAACGCGTTCTCTGGAGTGATGAATCACACTTCACCATCTGGCAGTCCGACGGACGAATCTGGGTTCGGCGGATGCCAGGAGAACGCTACCAGCCCTAATGCATGTCAACTGTAAAGTTTGGTGGAGGAGGATTAATGGTCTTGGGCTGTTTTATTTATTTTTATTTTATTTTATTTTAAGAGGGGGGTAGATTAGCTTTAATATTGCAGTTAGATTGTAACTTCCATCAATGTAATTGTCTGCATAACTTCCAATGTTGTTTTTTTCTCGCAAATATACAGTGAGGGACAAAGGTATTTGATCCCCTGCTGATTTTGTACATTTGCCCACTGACAAAGACATGATCAGTCTATAATTTTAATGGTAGGTTTATTTGAACAGTGAGAGCCAGAATAACAAAATAAAATCCAGAAAAATGAATGTCAAAAATGTTATTAATTGATTGGCATTTTAATGAGGGAAATAAGTATTTGACCCCTCTGCAAAACATTACTTAGTACTTGGTGGCAAAACCCTTGTTGGCAATCACAGAGGTCAGACGTTTCTTGTAGTTGGCCACCAGGTTTGCACACATCTCAGGAGTCTCCAAGTCATTAAGGTTTCGAGGCTGACGATTGGCAACTCGAACCTTCAGCTCCCTCCACAGATTTTCTATGGGATTAAGGTCTGGAGACTGGCTAGGCCACTCCAGGACCTTAATGTGCCTCTTCTTGAGCCACTCCTTTGTTGCCTTGGCCGTGTGTTTTGGATCATTGTCATGCTGGAATACCCATCCACGACCCATTTTAAATGCCCTGGCTAAGGGAAGGAGGTTCTCACCCAAGATTTGACGGTACATGGCCCCGTCTATCGTCCCTTTGATGCGGTGAAGTTGTCCTGTCCCCTTAGCAGAAAAACACCCCAAAAGCATAATGTTTCCACCTCCATGTTTGACGGTGGGGATGGTGTTCTTGGGGTCATAGGCAGTATTCCTCCTCCTCCAAACACGGCGAGTTGAGTTGATGGCAAAGAGCTCAATTTTGGTCTCATCTGACCACAACACTTTCACCCAATTCTCCTCTGAATCATTCAGTATGTGCTTTCTTGAGCAGGGGACCTTGCGGGCGCTGCAGGATTTCAGTCCTTCACGGCGTAGTGTGTTACCAATTGTTTTCTTGGTGACTATGGTCCCAGCTGCCTTGAGATCATTGACAAGATCCTCCCGTGTAGTTCTGGGCTGATTCCTCACCGTTCTCATGATCATTGCAACTCCACGAGGTGAGATCTTGCATGGAGCCCCAGGCCGAGGGAGATTGACAGTTATTTTGTGTTTCTTCCATTTGCGAATAATCGCACCAACTGTTGTCACCTTCTCACCAAGCTGCTTGGCGATGGTCTTGTAGCCCATTCCAGCCTTGTGTAGGTCTACAATCTTGTCCCTGACATCCTTGGAGAGCTCTTTGGTCTTGGCCGTGGAGAGTTTGGAATCTGATTGATTGATTGCTTCTGTGGACAGGTGTCTTTTATACAGGTAACAAACTGAGATTAGGAGCACTCCCTTTAAGACTGTGCTCCTAATCTCAGCTCGTTACCTGTATAAAAGACACCTGGGAGCCAAAAATCTTTCTGATTGAGAGGGGGTCAAATACTTATTTCCCTCATTAAAATGCAAATCATTTTATAACATTTTTGACATGCGTTTTTCTGGATTTTGTTGTTGTTATTCTGTCTCTCACTGTTCAAATAAACCTACCATTAAAATTATAGACTGATCATGTCTTTGTCAGTGGGCAAACGTAAAAAATCAGCAGGGGATCAAATACTTTTTTCCCTCACTGTATATATATATACAGTGGGGAGAACAAGTATTTGATACACTGCCGATTTTGCAGGTTTTCCTACTTACAAAGCATGTAGAGGTCTGTAATTTTTATCATAGGTACACTTCAACTGTGAGATACGGAATCTAAAACAAAAATCCAGAAAATCACATTGTATGATTTTTAAGTAATTAATTTGCATTTTATTGCATGACATAAGTATTTGATACATCAGAAAAGCAGAACTTAATATTTGGTACAGAAACCTTTGTTTGCAATTACATAGATCATACGTTTCCTGTAGGTCTTGACCAGGTTTGCACACACTGCAGCAGGGATTTTGGCCCACTCCTCCGTACAGATCTTCTCCAGATCCTTCAGGTTTCGGGGCTGTCGCTGGGCAATACGGACTTTCAGCTCCCTCCAAAGATTTTCTATTGGGTTCAGGTCTGGAGACTGGCTAGGCCACTCCAGGAACTTGAGATGCTTCTTACGGAGCCACTCCTTAGTTGCCCTGGCTGTGTGTTTCGAGTCGTTGTCATGCTTGAAGACCCAGCCACGACCCATCTTCAATGCTCTTACTGAGGGAAGGAGGTTAATGGCCAAGATCTCGCGATACATGGCCCCATCCATCCTCCCCTCAATACGGTGCAGTCGTCCTGTC
The DNA here is from genome assembly GCF_020615455.1 of Coregonus clupeaformis. Lineage (NCBI taxonomy): Eukaryota > Metazoa > Chordata > Actinopteri > Salmoniformes > Salmonidae > Coregonus > Coregonus clupeaformis. Next base: position 60,959,646 of record NC_059192.1, read on the forward strand.
CTCTTTGCAGAAAAGCATCCCCAAAGAATGATGTTTCCACCCCAATGCTTCACGGTTGGGATGGTGTTCTTGGGGTTGTACTCATCCTTCTTCTTCCTCCAAACACGGCGAGTGGAGTTTTGACCAAAAAACTCTATTTTTGTCTGATCAGACCACATGACCTTCTCCCATTCCTCCTCTGGATCATCCAGATGGTCATTGGCAAACTTCAGACGGGCCTGGACATGCGCTGGCTTGAGCAGGGGGACCTTGCGTGCGCTGCAGGATTTTAATCCATGACGGCGTAGTGTGTTACTAATGGTTGTCTGTGGTCCCAGCTCTCTTCAGGTCATTGACCAGGTCCTGCCGTGTAGTTCTGGGCTGATCCCTCACCTTCCTCATGATCATTGATGCCCCACAAGGTGAGATCTTGCATGGAGCCCCAGACCGAGGGTGATTGACCGTCATCTTGAACTTCTTCCATTTTCTAATAATTGCGCCAACAGTTGTTGCCTTCTCACCAAGCTGCTTGCCTATTGTCCTGTAGCCCATCCCAGCCTTGTGCAGGTCTACAATTGTATCCCTGATGTCCTTACACAGCTCTCTGGTCTTGGCCATTGTGGAGAGGTTGGAGTCTGTTTGATTGAGTGTGTGGACAGGTGTCTTTTATACAGGTAACGAGTTCAAACAGGTGCAGTTAATAGAGGTAATGAGTGGAGAACAGGAGGGCTTGTTAAAGAAAAACTAACAGGTCGGTGAGAGTCGGAATTCTTACTGGTTGGTAGGTGATCAAATACTTATGTCATGCAATAAAATGCAAATTAATTACTTAAAAATCATACAATGTGATTTTCTGGATTTTTGTTTTAGATTCCATCTCTCACAGTTGAAGTGTACCTATGATAAAAATTACAGACCTCTACATGCTTTGTAAGTAGGAAAACCTGCAAAATCGGCAGTGTATCAAATACTTGTTCTCCCCACTGTGTATATATATATATATATATATATATATATATATATATATATATATATATATATATATATATATATATAAATACAGTGGCTTGCGAAAATATTCACCCCCCTGGCATTTTTCCTATTTTGTTGGCTTACAACCTGGAATTAAAATGGATTTTGGGGGGGGGTTGTATCATTTGATTTACACAACAAACCACTTTGAAGATGCAAAATATTTTTTCTTGTGAAACAAACAAGAAATAAGACAAAAAAACAGAAAACTTGAGCGTGCATAACTATACTTTGTAGAGCCCCCTTTTGCAGCAATTACAGCTGCAAGTCTCTTGGGGTATGTCTCTATAAGCTTGGCACAAATAGCCACTGGGTTATTTGCCTATTCGTCAAGGCAAAACCGATCCAGCTCCTTCAAGTTGGATGGGTTCCGCTGGTGTACAGCAATCTTTAAGTCATACCACAGATTCTCAATTGGATTGAGGTCTGGGCTTTGACTAGGCCATTCCAAGACATATAAATGTTTCCCCTTAAACCACTCGAGTGTTGCTTTAGAAGTATGCTTAGGGTCATTGTCCTGCTGGAAGGTGAACCTCCGTCCCAGTCTCAAATCTCTGGAAGACTGAAACAAGTTTCCCTCAAGAATTTCCCTGTATTTAGCGCCATCCATCATTCATTCAATTCTGACCAGTTTCCCAGTCCCTGCCGATGAAAAACATCCCCACAGCATGATGCTGCCACCACCATGCTTCACTGTTGGGATGGTGTTCTCAGGGTGATGAGAGGTGTTGGGTTTGCGCCAGACATAGCGTTTTCCTTGATGGCCAAAAAGCTCCATACAGCTCTACCCTTTAGCTCAGTGCTGGCTTCTGGTATGTACGTACGGTGAATGTGGGGATGACGTCATCGATGCACTTATTGATGAAGCCAGTGACTGATGTGGTGTACTCCTCAATGCTATCTGAAGAATCCCGGAACATGTTCCAGTCTGTGCTAGCAAAACAGTCCTGTAGCTTAGCATCTGCGTCATCTGACCACTTTTTTATTAACCGAGTCACTGGTGCTTCCTGCTTTAGTTTTTGCTTATAAGCAGGAATCAGGAGGATAGAGTTATGGTCAGATTTGCCAAATGGAGGGCGAGGGAGAGCTTTGTATGCGTCTCTGTGTGTGGAGTAAAGGTGGTCTAGAGTTTTTTTTCCTCTGGTTGCACATTTAACATGCTGGTAGAAATTAGGTAGAACGGATTTAAGTTTCCCTGCATTAAAGTCCCCGGCCACTAGGAGCGCTGCCTCTGGATGAGCGTTTTCCTGTTTAGTTATGGCCTTATACAGCTCATTGAGTGCAATCTTAATGCCAGCATTGGTTTGTGGTGGTAAATAGACAGCTATGAAAAATATAGATGAAAACTCTCTTGGTAAATAGTGTGGTCTACAGCTTATCATAAGATACTCTCCCTCGGGCGAGCAAAACCTCGAGACTTCCTTAGTATTTGATTTTGTGCACCAGCTGTTGTTTACAAATATACACAGACCGCCACCCGTTGTCTTACCGGAGTCAGCCGTTCTATCCTGCCGATGTAGCGTATATCCCGTCAGCTGTATGTTGTCCATGTCGTCGTTCAGCCACGACTCGGTGAAACATAAGATATTACAGTTTTAAAGGATAACCGTAATATTAGGTCATCTAATTTATTTTCAAACGATTGAACATTGGCTAATAGGATTGATGGAAGAGGCAGTTTACTCGCTCGCCGTCGGATCCTTACAAGGCACCCCGACCTACGTCCACGATATCTCCGTCTCTTTCTCCTGCGAATGACGGGGATTTGGGACTTGTCGGGTGTCTGTAGGATATCCTTCGCGTCCGACTCGTTGAAGAAAAAATCTTCATCCAATTCGAGGTGAATAATCGCTGTCCTGATATCCAGAAGCTCTTTTTGGTTATAAGAGACGATGGCAGAAACATTATGTACAGAATAATTTACAAATAATGCAAAAAAAACACACATAATAGTATAATTGGTTAGAGGGCTGTAAAACGGCAGCCATCTTCTCCAGCGCCAACTTTTTTTGTCTCTTTTTGTAATTCTCCCTCATTGGACACAACATTCCCCTCTGGCCGCTAAATAATGCAATTTTAATTGACAACATGAACTCACACAAAACCCTGAAAACTTGACCGAAAATTTGCGACAGGGAGAGAGAGCTAGAAACATTTCGCTGCACCTGCTATAACACTTGCAAATCTGTGTACAATAAACAATAAACTTTGATTCGATTTTGATTTGAGCGACATGTCTGAAAGTTCTACCCCAGTTCACAGTTAATATCACTGTTGTGATTTCTACGAGGGTTTTGACAGATGGCATTCTCACTTTCTGTATTCCATTTAGATTGTGCTCCAGATGGTTGCCGACAAACTGACACCAACGTTCCTATTTGGCTTTGAAGCATTCCCTGAAGTATCACTGATGCTCTGTTGGCAGCTTTAACTGATCTAATCAAACACAGTGTATTAGCCATGCTAATGTAAGTTGAGATGAGAGAATACTATGAAAGTAATGCTGGGTTCTTTTTAATGTGAGGAGAGGTATAGATAGATAGATGTAAGTTGTTAGAGATTGTTCACCCTCCACCTCAGCCAATCAAATCAAATCAAACTTGATTTGTCACATGCGCCGAATACAACAGATGTAGACCTTCCCATGAAATGCTTACTTACAAGCCCTTAACCAACAATGCAGTTCTAGAAAGAGTTAAGAAAATATTGACCAAATAAACTACATTAAAAAATAATAAAAAGTAACACAATAAAATTATGAGGCTTTATACATTGGGTACCGGTCTTTGAATTGTCAAACCAGTGAATATTAATCAAAGGCAAGCGTTTGGAACATGTTTCCCCGATTTCCACATCTCTCCTACATATGAGCTGAGAGAGAGAGAGAGAGAGAGAGAGAGAGAGAGAGAGAGAGAGAGAGAGAGAGAGAGAGAGAGAGAGCTTCCTGGGGCTACTAACAAAGCTCACAAGATGTGGTTGATCTAACCCGGAGTCCAGAGGGAATAAGCCAAATGTCTGCATACATACAGGGAAATGTTGAATTCTCTCTCACCCCTCCCCAGGGAGAATTCTGACATTCCCTATCCCTGTATTGGAAGCTAAGCTGTGAATCATGGATGAGATGTAAGCCTGCTGCCTGGAAAAACGGCAGCATTTATCCTCATTTGACATTTTTTTTTGGTTAACACAGTTCACAGGCGAAATACAATGCCTTCAGAAAGTATTCATACCCCTTGACTTATTCCACATTTTGTTGTGTTACAGCCTGAATGTATTAAATAGCATTTTTTCTCACTTATCTACACACAATACCCCATAATGACAAAGTGAAAACATGTTTTTACATTTTGGGGCAAATTTATTGAAAATGAAATACAGAATATCTAATTTACATAAGTTTTCACACCCCTGAGTTAAAACATGTTAGAATCCCCTTTGGCAGCGATTACAGCTGTGAGTCTTTCTGGGTAAGTATTTAAGGGCTTTGCACAACTGGATTGTACAATATTTGCCCATTATTCTTATCAAAATTCTTTAAACTTTATCAAATTGGTTATAGATCATTGCTAGACAACCATAGATTTTCAAGCAGATTTAAGTCAAAGCTGTAATTCGGCAACTCAGGAACATTCACTGTCTTCTTGGTAAGCAACTCCAGTGTAGATTTGGCCTTGTGTTTTAGGTAATTGTCCTGCTGAAAGGTGAATTCATCTCCCAGTGTCTGGTGGAAAGCAGACTGAACCAGGTTTTCCTCTAGGATTTTGCCTGTGCTTAGCTCCATTCCATTTATTTTTTATCCTGAAAGACTCCCCAGTCCTTAACGATTACAAGCATACCCATAACATGATGCAGCCACCACTATACTTCAAAATATGGAGAGTGGTACTAAGCAATGTGTTGTATTGGATTTGCCCCAAACATAACAATTTGTATTCAGGACAAAAAGTGAAATGCTTTGCCACATTATTTGCAGTATTACTTTAGCGCCTTATTGCAAACAGGATGGATGATTTGGAATATTGTTCTCCTCTATAGGTTTCCTTCTTTTCACTCTGTCAATTAGGTTAGTATTGTGGAGTAACTACAATGTTGTTGATCCATTCTCAATTTTCTCCTATCACAGCCATTAAACTCTGTAACTGTTTTAAAGTCAACATTGGCCTCATGGTGAAATCCCTGAGTGGTTTCCTTCCTGTCTGGGAACTGGGTGTATTGATACACCATCCAAAGTTCAATTAATAACTTCACCATGCCAAAAGGGATATTCAATGTCTGCTTTTTACATTTTTACATTTTTACCAATCTACCAATATGTGCCCTTCTTTGCGAGGAATTGGAAAACCTCCCTGGTCTTTGTGGTTGAATCTGTGTTTGAAATTCACTGCTTGACTGAGGGACCTTACAGATAATTGTATGTGTGGGGTACAGAGATGAGGTAGTCATTCAAAAATCACGTTAAACACTATTATTGCACACAGAGTTAGTCCATGCAACGTATTATGTGACTTGATAAGCACATTTGTACTCCTAAACTTATTTAGGCTTGCCATAACAAAGGGGTTGAATAATTATTGACTCAAGACATTTCAGCTTTTCTTTTTAAATTAGATACAATTTCTGTCTCTCCCTTTCACTCTCTTTCTATTGACCCCTCCTTCCCCTAACCAAGCAGTCATGCTATTGTTAGTCCAGTCCAATTTCAAAAAACATTATTCCACTTTGACATTATAGGGTATTACGTGTAGGCCAGTGACGAAAAATATCAATTTAATCCATTTTAAATTCAGGCTGTAACACAACAAAATGTGGAAAAAGTCAAGGGGTGTGAATACTTTCTGAAGGCACTGTATGCCTGGCAGGAGTTTTATGCCAGGCCGCTTTCTCATCTCTTTGCTGGTTTCTTTCCACCTACCATTCTCATACACCTCCCTAGATGGAGGAAAACTCACATTGCAGTCATATCGTTGCTGTTGGATAAAAACATATTATCTCCAAAACATAAATTTTTCAGTAAATGCCATATTTTTTACCAAAACAAAACAGAAATTGGCAGACTACAATATGCTGCAGTCTCTCATGCTATCGTTGATATCTCTCTGCAGTTACCACAGACTTGGCAGTGGTATATTATGGCTCTGCGGTTTCTCTTGCTGACACTACTATTTCAGTTACTGTCCCAATACTCAATTTAGCTGATTCTAATGCTGGTTTTGTAATCATTGTAACTGCTTCTATAGCCAAGTCTGCCTTTACAACCACTGTTTATATCTCCAATGCTGTCTCTATTGTTTTCTCTATTTTCTCTGTTGTTCTTTATATGCTGTCGATTGCTTTGCTCTCTCTATGGTGTCTATTGATGGATGTATGGTTTCTATTATTGCGCCTATTATTCTATTATTGGTTCTGTGTCGTTGTTTTCTATTGTTTGGCTTGCTGTCTGTATGCATCTTGCTGGGTCTCTGCTCTCTGTTGTTGTTTCTCCTGTTTGGACGGCTGTCTCCCTGGTTGATGGTGGGATAGAGATCCTGGGGCAAGGCCTCTCTCTCTCGCTGTGTCTCTTAGTGGGCAGATGGTGGGCGAAATGACTAAGCCAAGGTTGGTCGTGTGCTGGAACATTCTACTGAGAGCGTATAACGCTGCCCACCTACTGTGGTTTCATCATTCAAACAGCCTGCTGAAAATTAATAAATAAAGTAAAAATAAAAGCTGCATATTTTTGGGATCCAAGCCACATTTTCTGCAGTGTCTAACTAAGCTGGCTGATCTGCACTGTTGAAGAATCAGCCACAGGAGATATTTAAGATTAGGAAATCAGAGAAAAGGAAAATACGTACCATGACCATGTTTATAAAGGTATTTACAAAACAAATAGATACATCTAACCCTGGCCTGGCCTGGCCTGTCCTGTAAATGTATTTTCTATTATTGCTGCTACTGTACGCGTTCATCTATAATGTATTCTATGAGCGCACAATCCATTCATCAAAAGCAGTTTCATAATGGTGTAGCAGCATGGGGCATTAGCTATGTATATATGCACCAACCACAGTGAATCCTGGGGGTAAGCATCTGCTGATGAGCTATGACTAGGGAGGATATATTACTGGTAACTTTCTAAGTTTACCTGTAAACTATGAGAATTTTGTTAACTTTCAAGGATTTCATGGAATTTTATCACATGATATACAGTTGAAGTCGGAAGTTTACATACACCTTAGCCAAATACATTTAAACTCAGTTTGTCACAATTCCTGACATTTAATCCCAGTACAAATTCCCTGTTTTAGGTCAGTTAGGATCACCACTTTATTTTAAGAACGTGAAATGTCAGAATAATACTAGAGAGAATTTTAAATTTTTTAAATTTTTAGTCATTTAGCAGACGCTCTTATCCAGAGCGACTTACAGTTAGTGAGTGCATACATTTTTCATACTGGACCCCCGTGGGAATCGAACCCACAACCCTGGCGTTGCAAGCGCCATGCTCTACCAACTGAGCTATTCATTTCAGATTTTATTTATTTCATCATATTCCCAGTGGGACATACACTCAATTAGTATTTGGTAGCATTGCCTTTAAATTGTTTAACTTGGGTCAAACGTTTCGGGTAGCCTTCCACAAGCTTCCCACAATAAGTTGGGTGAATTTTGGCCCATTCCTCCTGACAGAGCTGGTGTAACTTAGTCAGATTTGTAGGCCTCCTTGCTCGCACACGCTTTTTCAGTTCTACCCACAAATATTCTATAGGATGATGTCAATTAGCCTATCAGAAGCTTCTAAAGCCATGACATCATTTTCTGGAATTTTCCAAGCTGTTTAAAGGCACAGTCAACTTAGTGTATGTAAACTTCTGACCCACTGGAATTGTGATACAGTGAATTATAAGTGAAATAATCTGTCTGTAAACAATTGTTGGAAAAATTACTTGTGTAATGCACAAAGTAGATGTCCTAACCGAAATTTGTGGAGTGGTTGAAAAACGAGTTTTAATGACTCCAACCTTAGTGTATGTAAACTTCCCACTTCAACTGTATAGTGTCCTTTTTGGGTACTTCAGATTATCTCAGGAGTCTGTAATTATCTCTGACACTCTGTGTGGCGTTATCACATGTTATTTATATAAAATAATCAAATTTTATGATTTGTTTATAAAAAAAAAAAAGAATGACAAAGCTGTAAAACATTATACTAAATATAAAACATCAACTTAGTGAATACCATTGGTGTTTAATATGAGGGTTTCAGCATGGATTATCCTTTGTATATTTGTTTACATACTTGTATTTATTTTCTTATGTCAATATGTCTTTGTTGTAAATGTTTTGGCACCAAACTGGTGGCAGCAATGAAAAAAGGTCAATAGTTCGAAGAGTTGAAGGGTTAATTTAAAAGAATGGCATTGTTGATTAGATGCCTTTTTCATTAATAAGACTATTTTCTTTGAACCATATGGTCTATCCACTAGAAACTCATGGACAATATGGACACAAATTAAAACTATATATTGTCATGACTCTCTCCTTGGTCAAAGGTGCCAGATCAGCGTGGCAAATGGCTGACAGATAGCCAGACCCCCCCCCTCTCTCCCACAGGCCGGTTTTATGACTTTATAGCCGGTCATGAATAGTTTGCAGAAAAGGACTCCTTTTGGTATCTAGTATGGGAAAAAATGAATCTCTTTGTTACAGAGAGACTCTTGCCGCCTAAAAACTCTAACGTCAAAAGATTGGACATTGGAACATTATTCCTGACCTCCAAGTGTTTGTAATGGTCAGTGGGGATCTAAAGAATAATCATGTCATATTGTTTATTATTTTGTGATGTCATTAAGGATGATATCAAGAAATAACTGTAACTCGGAAAGTGTACATATTCTATCTATCAAGTTTACATCTAAATGTTGTATAAAATATATGATTAAGTATGAGAGTATTTTGGTGACGATAGGAATGCGATTTTAGTCTTCTAATGAGATAATAGTTTTTCATATAAACTATGCACAGTGACTAGCCATGCCCCGAGTTAAATCAGAGATCGTGTCATCACGATGCAACACCCCTTTTACCCAGAGGGCATAAAAAGCCTTGAAAAACAAATCAACCTTTAGACCAGTAAGAGTGGAGCGGTGGCTACACGACTTAAAATGGTTAGACCAGAAAGACCAGAAAACGTGAGAGTGGCGACTGCACATTTGAAATGGTGAGAAACTCTGAAACTCTCAATCTCTACACGAGAAGAAGACCACGCACTAGAACTTATTATTTCAGTCTGCAGCTGTACATGTAAAGTGTCTAGAACTTTCACTAAAGACACGAGTTGGGAAGAACAATCCCTCTCAGACAACCGTTGGTACGTCTGAAGTACCTATTCTAACGAACACTCCATTCGAAGACAAGCCGAGTCTCACCGAAGTGGGATAGAACACTCAAACCCTTTTTGAGAAGGTGGTTCAACAGAGAGACAACGATCAAGGACAGCTACGTGTAAATATGCATTGCATTTCTTATCCGAATGAGCGGTGGTTTCCAAATGTAACAACGATAAGTTGAATCTCTGTTTCTCCCTTTCACTCTTTCTATTGATGTTTCCTTCCCATGCTATTGTTAGTCCAGTCCACTAGGGACCTGTTAGTCCAGTCCACTAGGGACCTGTTGGTGCCCAGTGTGAGGAATCTAAGACAGAATTAGGCCTTACTGTTGAATTCAGTCTATATGAATTGTGCAGCACATTACATTATACACCCAGATTATATTATACACCGTGTCACGGAGGCTCTCCGCACTGCTAATGCTAACTCTCTCTCCTCTGCTCTTATCCTTCTAGACCTATCCGCTGCCTTTGATACTGTGAACCATCAGATCCTCCTCTCCACCCTCTCCGAGTTGGGCATGTCTGGCGCTGCTCACTCTTGGATTGCGTCCTACCTGACAGGTCGCTCCTACCAGGTGGCGTGGCGAGAATCTGTCTCCGCACCACGTGCTCTCACCACTGGTTTCCCCCAGGGCTCAGTTCTAGGCCCTCTCCTATTCTCTCTATACACCAAGTCACTTGGCTCTGTCATATCCTCACATGGTCTCTCCTATCATTGCTACGCAGACGACACACAATTAATTTTCTCCTTTCCCCCTTCTGATCACCAGGTGGCGAATCGCATCTCTGCATGTCTGGCAGACATATCAGTGTGGATGTCGGATCACCACCTCAAGCTGAATCTCGGCAAGACGGAGCTGCTCTTCCTCCCGGGGAAGGACTGCCCACTCCATGATCTCGCCATCACGGTTGACAACTCCATTGTGTCCTCCTCCCAGAGTGCAAAGAACCTTGGCGTGACCCTGGACAACACCCTGTCGTTCTCCGCTAACATCAAAGCGGTGACCCGATCCTGCAGGTTCATGCTCTACAACATTCGCAGAGTACGACCCTACCTTACACAGAAAGCGGCACAGGTCCTAATCCAGGCACTTGTTATCTCCCGTCTGGATTACTGCAACTCACTGTTGGCTGGGCTCCCTGCCTGTGAAATTAAACCCTTACAACTTATCCAGAACGCTGCAGCCCGTCTGGTGTTCGACCTTCCCAAGTTCTCTCATGTCACCCCGCTCCTCCGCACACTCCACTGGCTTCCAGTTGAGGCTCGCATCTACTACAAGACCATGGTGCTTGCCTACGGAGCTGTGAGGGGAACGGCACCTCCTTACCTTCAGGCTCTGATCCTACACCCAAACGAGGGCACTGCGTTCATCCACCTCTGGCCTGCTAGCTCACCTACCTCTATGGAAGCACAGTTCCCGCTCAGCCCAGTCAAAGCTATTTGCTGCTCTGGCACCCCAATGGTGGAACAAGCTCCCCCACGACGCCAGGACAGCGGAGTCACTGACCACCTTCCGGAGACACTTGAAACCCTACCTCTTTAAGGAATACCTGGAATAGTATAAAGTAATCCTTCTACCCCCCCCATTAAAAATAAAAAATAGAAATAAATAAGCGGTTGTCCCACTGGCTATCATAAGTTGAATGCACCAATTTGTAAGTCTGCTAAATGATGTAAATGTAAAATGTAAATTAGAGCCGTAGGCAGGATTTGTTGTTAAGGTGTGTGTGTTTCCATTTGAACAAGATACTAGAGGTATCTTGTTTCAACCAATGAGACATTTTAAATTTTCCACATTAACCTAGATACAGCGATGCTTTCAGGTTAATTAGTTTAATTCCTAGATAGCCTATACAGGTATGATTAATCATTAACATTGATTAATCAATTACATTTGCTTTTGCAAATTCATTCATGTCCAACTCCCACATTACTGATCCAGTATTGATGGTCCATTAACATCTATAAATAGATTAAAATTGTTTTTGCAGCTTCCAACGACTCAAAACCCAAACATTGAAAAAAATAAAAATAAAATGTAAATAATGTGCAAGCTATCAGAGGGCGTGATCCCCATTCCCCCGCTAATTAGTGAACCCTCACCCATAAAAGGATTGATCGCTGACCTCAGTAGCGATATAAACCCTAACTATGCCATTAGCGGAAAAACAGCAGAAATTGCGACACACGCCCTAAGTAAACCATCGGGCGCAGGCCTTGTAAATGTTCACTCCAGTTTAGCCCTGATGTATCGCCATCAGTGATTGGCATCTCTCCAGTACTGCGGTGCACAGCAGAAGCACAAGCAAGAAATGGTTGATATGAAGGAACAGGTGGAGAGAACCGGGAAAAGAATGACAAAAGCAGACAAGGAAAACATTCTGCTAGCCGAGGAACTGCGTTTGAAAACAGAACAATTAAAAGTAATTGCAAAAGCTTATGACGACGAACGAGCACAAACTCTTCTACAAAATCGTCTTCTACAGGAACAACTCGATTTAGCCAAAACTAAATACGACGAAGTCCACACCAAACTAGATAAATCTGACAAGTTATCTATAAACAGGAGCGCACAATTTGATAACATACATGCAGTTTTGATGAACGTTACTCAAAGCAATAATATTCTAGTTCAAATGCTGCACACTAAAGATGATCAGTTAATGAACACAATGACCAAGTTGGATGAAAAATCAGCGGAACTCATTGAAGTCGCTGACCAAATGAATGATGAGAGAACCCAGGAGATGAAGAGGGACAAATTGATTTCTAAGAAAGCGGAGGAAATCTCATCACTGAATCTCTCGCTCCGTACTCAAGACCTCTACCTGCAAACCATGACAGATAAGTAAGAGGCCGAACGGAGCAAGTGCGACACTCACGTGTCTAAAATGAGTACTCTAAACGCTCAAGTGGACTCTGCTATGCAGCAGAATACCACCCTTAGGTACCATCTGGAGGAATTCCAGAACAGTCACATGCTACAGCGTGACTACCCAGTCAAGCAACCAAGCTTGCAACCGGAGCTCGGTACACAAAGGAGTGAAGACGACAGATAGTTTCAGACGTTGCCTCTCTCAGGTGTCCCTCAGTCTTCTCCTCTTGGCCATTCGGCAGAGAGTAATATGGCGCCTCCTCGCCAACAAAGCCAAAGCTTGGTTTCTCCTCTTGGCCTTTCGGCCCACAATTCCCCACATGATGAAGCCAACCCTTTCCACGCACTTGGCATGGAACGCCTTGACATATTAGTCAAAAACCTCTGCACCAAACGACATTGAGACATTCCTAGCAGACATAGTGTCACACCCTGGCTCTGGGGACTCTATATGTTGAGCCAGGGTGTGTATATTCTATGGATTGTATTTCTGTGTTGGCCAGAGTGGTTCCCAATCAGAGGCAACGAGTGTCAGCTGTTGCTGGTTGTCTCTGATTGGGAGCCATATTTATAGAGGCTGTTTTCCCACAATAGTTGTGGGATCTTGTTTCCAGTTGGTTTGTTCCTAGTTAGGTTTGTCCTTTGGATGTCACGTATCGTTTGTTGTTTTGTTTCACTGTTCGTGTTAGTTCGATTAATAAAGTATGTTTGCTTTCAACGCTGCGCATTGGTCTACTCCGTCTAACGATCATGACAGAAGATCCCACCATACCAGGACCAAGCAGCGTGTCCAGGAGCAGGCGGCCTGGACATGGGAGGAAGCGCCGGGAAAGGAGCTGGAAAGGTTGGCGATGGCCCAGGTGGGCAAATCGTGGTCCTGGGAGGACATGCTCGGGGGCAAGGGGCCATGGGCTAAGATTAAGGCCCTGGCGAGAGAGGAGCAACGGCGTCAACAGTGTGGTCGTCGGACGGACGAGAGGCAACCCCAGAAATTTTTTAGGGGGGGGCACACGGCATGGGCGACTGGGCAGCAGGAGGCTGCCACAGGGAGAAATGGGAGACGAGGAGAGAAGGCCACCGGGTTACGGGAGCCCATTGGTGAGAGGAGGGAAGGAAGTTGTAGAGGCACGGCGAGAGGTACTGAGGTGTATTGCCAGTCCGGTCCGGCCCGTTCCTGATCCCCCTTTAAGGCCAGTGGTGTGTGTTCCCAGTACGGTCCGGCCTGTTCCTGTTCCTCGCACCAAGCCTACGGTGTGTGTCGCCAGCCCGGCCCGGCCTGTTCCTGCCACTCGCACCAAGCCTACGGTGTGCGTCGCCAGCCCGGCCCGGCCTGTTCCTGCCCTTCGCACCAAGCCTACGGTGTGCGTCGCCAGCCCGGCCCGGCCTGTTCCTGCTCCTCGCACCAAGCCTACGGTGCGCGTCACCAGCCCGGCCCGGCCTGTTCCTGCTCCTCGCACCAAGCCTACGGTGCGCGTCGCCAGCCCGGCCCGGCCTGTTCCTGCTCCACGCACCAAGCCTACGGTGCGCGTCGCCAGCCCGGCCCGGCCTGTTCCTGCTCCTCGCACCAAGCCTACGGTGCGCGTCGCCAGCCCGGCCTGGCCTGTTCCTGCTCCTCGCACCAAGCCTACGTTGCGCGTCGCCAGCCCGGCCCGGCCTGTTCCTGCTCCACGCACCAAGCCTACAGTGCGCGTCGCCAGCCCGGCCCGGCCTGTTCCTGCTCCTCGCACCAAGCCTACGGTGCGCGTCGCCAGCCCGGCCCGGCCTGTTCCTGCTCCTCGCACCAAGCCTACGGTGCACGTCCCCAGCCCGGCCCGGCCTGTTCCTGCTCCTCGCACCAAGCCTACGGTGCGCGTCGCCAGCCCGGCCCGGCCTGTTCCTGCTCCACGCACCAAGCCTACGGTGCGCGTCGCCAGCCCGGCCCGGCCTGTTCCTGCTCCTCGCACCAAGCCTACGGTGCACGTCGCCAGCCCGGCCCGGCCTGTTCCTGCCACTCGCACCAAGCCAGGGGTGCGAGTCGTCAGCCCGGTAAGGCCCGTTCCTGCTCCACGCACCAAGCCAGGGGTGCGAGTCGTCAGCCCGGTCCGGCCCGTTCCTGCTCCACGCACCAAGCCAGGGGTGCGAGTCGTCAGCCCGGTCCGGCCCGTTCCTGCTCCACGCACCAAGCCAGGGGTCCGCGTCGTCAGTCCGGCACAACCCGTGCCTGGGTCACCGGTGCCTGGTCAGGTACCGGTCAGCTGCTCCACACCGGAGCTTAAGCAATCCGCTCCTACGATGTCCAGTCCAGCTCCAGCCAGCGGGGCCAGACCGGATCAGGGGCGCTACGGGGGGATTATTGGAGGGTGGTGGGCAAGCCCGGAGCCGGAACCGCCTCCGAGGAGGAATGCCCACCCAGCCCTCCCCTGGTTTGTTTATGTTTAGGCGCGGTCGCAGTCCGCGCCTTTAGGGGGGGGGGTACTGTCACACCCTGGCTCTGGGGACTCTATATGTTGAGCCAGGGTGTGTATATTCTATGGATTGTATTTCTGTGTTGGCCAGAGTGGTTCCCAATCAGAGGCAACGAGTGTCAGCTGTTGCTGGTTGTCTCTGATTGGGAGCCATATTTATAGAGGCTGTTTTCCCACAATAGTTGTGGGATCTTGTTTCAAGTTGGTTTGTTCCTAGTTAGGTTTGTCCTTTGGATGTCACGTATCGTTTGTTGTTTTGTTTCACTGTTCGTGTTAGTTCGATTAATAAAGTATGTTTGCTTTCAACGCTGCGCATTGGTCTACTCCGTCTAACGATCGTGACACATAGAGGACGCCTTGGATGGCTACCCGAACGCTACGGATTCTGACAGGCTTTATCTGTTGAAGCAAACGTCGAATAGACACGTGACAAGGTTCATTCATCTACAACAGCAACACAAGCAAAACGACTATGCTAAACTTGCCACAGCTTTGAAAATAGAATTCAGTGGTTCTGTGACTCGCATTCACGACAGCTCGCTGGCTAACACTGTCAAACAAGCTCGGAATGAACACCCACAAGCTTACTATCATAGGCTTCATTCAGCATACTTTGGCCTACTCACTGAAACAGGAATGAAGAGCTATTACCATTCAAACAAATGTTTCTGTTGAACATGTATCCCAACTTCATTACCTACTTGAGTCCTACAGCCCACGTTGGTTTGCCAATCTCAGAACTCATAGAGCTTGCGAGCACAGCTTTTGAGGCATCAAAAGTGTGCAATGCTAAGAGCCCTGTAATCTCAGATTGAAGATTGAACAGGAGCACTCACTCCTGTTAGAGGGTGTGTTATCAGGTATTGAAGCGTTGAGTGATGGAGCACAACAACGGTTTCTACCACGAGACCACGATACCAATACCCACCGCGGTCGAAATAACTGTAAAGTAGGTCGCCAGAGAAAACGACTACCGCTACAATCAACCTGATCGTTATGTTCCTGCACCCAACCCACACAACGTGTCAGAGCACAAGGGTAACAAGGGTAACAAAGGGTTCAATGACGATCAAAACTTAAACAGATTCTCTCTAGAATTTCTGCTAAGAGAAATACTGAAGTGCAAACATTTTGAGAAAGGGGAAAAAGATAAGTCACTATGACTAGACGTGGATTTGCCGGACAAACAAAATTAACACCATTTGCGAGGATGTAAAAGATCAACTTACTCCCGCTCTCACTCGACGCCCTAATAGCACTTTGTGACATCTTCTGATGTAAAAAGGGGTTTATAAATAAAATATGATTGATTGATTGATTGATATCCAGGACCCGCTCCATTTAGAAACAAGCACACAGGCTTTGCCTATAGACTTTGATACAAATGTTGCGAAGCAAAAGGTAAAAAACATCGCAATAGCCAATTCCACTCAAAACCCGATAAGTCGATCTGTTTTCACCATGAACACTAATGACACATCACATCATTGCGAACAACCACTCCACTTTGTGGTGAATATGACCACAAAACGCAACTCAAACAGCCCATACCTGGAAACAGTCCTGGAAGACTGCTTAACCTGTCATGCGCTAATTGATTCGGGCTCGACAATATCGCTCATCTCTCAAACATTGTTCAATGATCTCAAAAGGGCTTTGAACCCAGCTAAACATTGGTTAAAAATGGAACGATGCGATACTAAACTTCGAGGTTTCCCTACCTCGCGTCTCACATTGAGACTCATGCTTAAACTACACTTCCAAGACGTATCGCTTGTTCACCCTGTGTATGTTACCAGCCTCGAAAGTGAACCCCTGCTACTCGGAGCAGACTTGATGGATCGTTTGATCCCACTGATGGATTGGAAAACCAACCAAGTATGGTCACAGGTAACCGTCCCGTCTCCACTGACCACACTGTCTTCTCCGAACGCTAGCTGCAACACAGTAATCCACGAGGGGTATCTATCGAAAGAACCCCTTGGGAAAAATACGTTTCGACACCTCTTGGTGCAGAATCTGACCCAAGGAGATATTACGATATCTCGTCACTTTCAATCAGCAAACCTGATTGACCATTCTTTTCATGATTTCGAGCCAGCAGTCTCTGTGAGTGAGAAACTTCCCTCCTCCATGGAGTCATGCGATACTGTAGCTGAGATTAACTTATCTTGTCCTTCTGACACTTCCGCAAGCACTGCAGCCGTCTGAGGAATAAAAGCATCGATGTGCAGAGTGTACTCTGCTTCCGATGATACATTTTCCGCTTTGAAGGGGACTGAAACCCCTCACAATGAAACTAGCGGTGTCACTCCCGCAACTGACCTGATGATTCCCACTGGTGAAACGCTGTGCCATATCGCAGAAAGATATCCTCTTCTCAGTTCGCAGGTACTGGAACGGTCGCCACACGCGGACGCTGTGGTGACTGACAGGCCACGACAGCCACTGAGCGTTTTCAAGCACAAACACCAGCAGATTTGGTTGAATGGTTACAGCCAATCTACTAACAACGCGGCTGCTGACACCTCGTACAATGGGTCCGACATTTTCGTTTGTGCCTCGGACACCAACACCCACCGCAGGTGGGGGGGTCCCAAGACACAAAGGGGGGGAATACTAGCTCAGACCCATGTTGAGCCTTGGCGAGGCCGGTGGGGGGGTCGGGACTACGTGCAACACTGTACGAGACCGCCAGAGCAGGAAACAAATCTAGTTGTAAACTTCCCCATGAGAACAAAGAGGAGCGGACAGGCCCCTCAATGGGGATAACCTTAGAACACATCTGAGATATCACTGAGGTGTACCACACTGGTCGTAAAATAAGTCCAGTGGACTTTCCACCTCCAAAACAAATGGCAACAATAATCATTCCTTGAAATGTGTTGTTTCAACTACAATGCAACTAGTAAAATGCTCTAATAATGTGTTCCGGTAGGATAACATTTCAGAATACATCGGTAGGATAGCTGGTCCCCTTGGGTACCAGTACCAAGGCCAGCAACAGTCAGTTCAGCCACACTCAGTAAGAAGGTTAGAGACCTACTAACAAGTCGAATTGCCCTAGATAACAGCGACAGAGGAGTTAGTAGTCACTCAGATTGCAACATGTGGAACGGAATCTCCCAAAACACTCTTCTGATGTTTAACACACATGCCACTAATAAATAGAACCCTCCATTCAGGAGGAAAGTCATTAGAAGTCATGAACCATGATTCAGTGGTTCAGTGCTTATAGAATACTTCCGTCGTGAGGTTAGCTCCTCCGTGGATAACATAGCTATGAAATAGACTCCTTCATACCTATCGCCGCTACAGTGGTGTAAGACACATTGACGTGTAGTAAAACCACTACAGGTCCCCTTGGCATATAGCTTGAGGTCGGCACCGATCCTTACTGACCTCCAGTCATTGACATGGAAATGATCTGATGACGTCAGACTCATTCTGAACAGGTTGCAGCCTACCACGATACCTGGTTTTCTTTCCCTTGGCATGTGCGCTTGTGTAAGCATAAACGCACATATACAACGGAACATTTAATGAGGATTTATGCTAGGATTACTTAAGGGTCCAAGCAAAATACCAGCCTTGGTAAAGTTGAACATTTACCCTGAGGCCTTTGACTCTACAGCTACAGTACTCACCAGTGTTTCCCCAGAGGTCCATGGGTCATCCCTGTAGACATTTACATTTACATTTTCGTCATTTAGCAGACGCTCTTATCCAGAGTGACTTACAAATTGGTGCATTCACCTTATGACTGTCCGAAGATAGTGATTAGATGCCTTTTTCATTAATAAGCCTATTTTCTTTGAACCATATGGTCTATCCACTAGAAACTCATGGACAATATGGACACAGATATAACAAATTAAAACTATATATTGTCATGACTCTCTCCTTGATCAAAGGTGCCAGATCAGCGTGGCAAATGGCTGACAGATAGCCAGACCCCCCCTCTCTCCCACAGGAGAGAAGGGGGAGTTGGGACGGTTTTATGACTTAACAGCCGGTCATAAATAGTTTGCAGAAAATAACTCCTTTTGGTCTCTAGTATGGGAAGAAAGAAATCTCTTTGTTACAGAGAGACTCTTGCCGCCTAAACACTCTAACGTCAAAAGATTGGACATTGGAACATTATTCCTGACCTCCAAGTGTTTGGAATGGTCAGGTGGGATCTAAAGAATAATCATGTCATATTGTTTATTATTTTGTGATGTCATTAAGGATGGTATCAAGTAATAACTGTAACTCGGAAAGTGTACATATTCTATCTATTAAGTTTACATCTAAATGTTGTATAAAAATATATGATTAAGTATGAGAGTATTTTGGTGACGATAGGAATGTGATTTTAGTCTTCTAATGAGATAATAGTTTTTTATATAAACTATGCAAAGTGACTAGCCACCCCTCCGAGTGACATCAGAGATCATGTCATCATGATGGAACACCCCTTTTACCCAGAGGGCATAAAAAGCCTTGAAAAACAAAAATCAACCTTTAGACAAGTAAGTGTGGAGCAGTGGCTACACGGCTTAAAATGGTTAGACCAGAAAGACCAGAAAACGTGAGAGTGACGACTGCACATTTGAAATGGTGAGAAACTCTGAAACTCTCAATCTCTACACGAGAAGAAGACCACGCACTATACCTTATCATTTTAGTCTGCAGCTGTACATGTAAAGTGTCTAGAACTTTCACTAAAGACACGAGTTGGGAAGAACAATCCCTCTCAGACAACCGTTGGTACGTCTGAAGTATCTATTCTAACGAACACTCCATTCGAAGACAAGCCAAGTCTCACCGAAGTGGGATAGGACACTCAAACCTTTTTTGAGAAGGTGGTTCAACAGAGAGACAACGATCAAGGACAGCTACGTGTAAATATGCATTGCATTTCTTATCCGAATGAGCGGTGGTTTCCAAATGTAACAACGATAAGTTGAATCTCTGTCTCTCCCTTTCACTCTCTTTCTATTGAACCCCCCTTCCCCTAACCAAGCAGTTGTTGTTAGTCCAGTCCACTAGGGACATGTTTTCATTGTATTATGTTAGCAATCAGTAACCTATACCGTGTGTGTGTGTTTGTATTCTGTGTTATTATTTAGTCAGTTAGTAAATAAATAAATAAGCCAATTTGTGTTTTGCTGATTCATCAATAAGGTTAGGGTTCTTGCAGGTTCAAGGATTATGCGACGTTCAGAATGAGACTGATGAGGTAATGATTTAATAAGTGACTGTTATCGATATATAACATATATATATATATATATATATATATATATATATATATATATATATATATCTTCTAAGAGTTTAATTCGGGATATGGTAACTCGTTAAACAACTTCTTCCGTGGTGCCCCAAATTCCTAATGAGTTAATTGTTACATGATTAATTTAATCGAGTAACAATTAAACATGGTTAGTTGAGTCGATAAATAACAGTCATCACATTAATGTAAGTCACGTCATGACAATATGAATACTTTTTTTAAAGATATTAAAGTATGAATTGCCAAAGTTACCATAGATTTCCCTAGATTTTACGGTAACATTTACATTACATTTTAGTCATTTAGCAGACGCTCTTATCCAGAGCGACTTACAGTTAGTGAATACATATATTATTTTTTTATACTGGCCCCCCGTGGGAATCGAACCCACAACCCTGGCGTTGCAAACGCCATGCTCTATCAACTGAGCTACATCCCTGCCGGCCATTCCCTCCCCTACCCTGGACGACGCTGGGCCAATTGTGCGCCGCCCATGAGTCTCCCGGTCGCGGCCGGCTGCGACAGAGCCTGGATTCGAACCAGGATCTCTAGTGGCACAGCTAGCGCTGCGATGCGGCGCCTTAGACCACTGCGCCACTCAGGAGAGTGGTAGTTTGGGGGGGTCATCAAACCCAGTTTAAATATTCAGATATGGATGCATTTTAATAGTGGCTGATCATTTGAAACAAGGAAATGTAACACAGCAGTGAGTTTGAATGAATATGGCTTCACCCAAATTGGGGCAAGTGCATAACAACAGTCTAAATAGTCTGGGTATAGATGTGAAGAGTCTTATCTGTGAACACCAGCCATGTTTACTGAGACCAAACAGACAAGGAAGGAGAAGGAGAAGGAGGGAGGTAGTGGAGGAAAACAGAGATGCATTGGGATTGGGCGAGAGAGAGAGAGAGAGAGAGAGAGAGAGAGAGAGAGAGAGAGAGAGAGAGAGAGAGAGAGAGAGAGAGAGAGCGCAGAGAGAGAGAGAGAGAGAGAGCAAGAGAGAGAGAGAGAGAGAGAGAGCGCAAGAGAGAGAGAGAGAGAGAGAGAGAGAGAGAGAGAGAGAGAGAGAGAGAGAGAGAGAGAGAGAGAGAGCTCTAGCCCAGCCAATCACCCCCTTGACACATGCAACAGACGCTCGGGCATGCTCTGTCTCCCGAATACCAATAACAAGCAGCTGGATCCTGATTGGCATTCCAGGCCACATCCCTATCTCTGGAGCGGAGACGGGACTGAGAGCCAATAAAAAGAAAAGATTAAGATGGGCAGTCTGAGATATGGCTTTTTCTTTGCAACTCTGCCTAGAAGGTCAGCATCCCGGAGTCGCCTCTTCACTGTTGACGTTGAGACTGGTGTTTTGCGGGTACTATTTAATGAAGCTGCCAGTTGAGGACCTGTGAGGCGTCTATTTCTCAAACTACACACTCTAATGTATTTGTCCTCTTACTCAGTTGTGCACCGGGGCTTCCCACTCCTCTTTCTATTCTGGTTAGAGCCAGTTTGCGCTGTTCTGTGAAGGGAGTAGTACACAGCATTGTACGACATCTTCAGTTTCTTGGCAATTTCTCACATGGAATAGACTTTATTTCTCAGAACAAGAATAGACTGACGAGTTTCAGAAGAAAGTTATTTGTTTCTGGCCATTTTGAGCCTGTAATCGAACCCACAATTACTGATTCTCCAGATACTCAACTAGTCTCAAGAAGGCCAGTTTTATTGCTTCTTTATTCAGCACAACAGTTTTCAGCTGTGCTAACATATTGCAAAAGGTTTTTTTAATGATCAATTAGCCTTTTAAATGATACATTTGGATTAGCAAACACAACGTGCCATTGGAACACAGGACTGATGGTTGCTGATAATGGGCCTCTGTACGCCTATGTACAGTTGAAGTCGTGAGTTTACATACACCTTAGCCAAATACGTTTAAACTCTGTTTTTCACAATTCCTGACATTTAATCCTAGTAAAAAGTCCCTGTCTTGGGTCAGTTAGGATCACCACTTTATTTTAAGAATGGGAAATGTCAGAATAATAGTAGAGAGAACAATTTATTTCAGCCTTTATTTATTTCCTCACATTCTCAGTGGGTCAGAAGTTTACATACACTCAATTAGTATTTGGTAGCATTGCCTTTAAATTGTTTAACTTGGGTCAAACGTTTCGGGTAGCCTTCCACAAGCTTCCCACAATAAATTGGGCAAATGTTGGCCCATTCTTCTTGACAGAGCTGGTGTAACTGAGTCAGGTTTGTAGGCCTCCTTGCTTGCTCGCACACGCTTTTTCAGTTCTGCCCACAACTTTTCTATAGGATTGAGGTCAGGGCTTTGTGATGGCCACTTCAATACCTTGACTTTGTTGTCCTTAAGCCATTTTGCCACAACTTTGGAAGTATGCTTGGGGTCATTGTCCATTTGGAAGACCCATTTGCGACCAAGCTTTAACTTCCTGACTGATGTCTTGAGATGTTGCTTCAATATATTTTCCTTCCTCATGATGCCATCTATTTTGTGAAGTGCACCAGTCCCTCCTGCAGCAAAGCACCCCCACAGCATGATGCTGCCACCCCCGTGCTTCACGGTTGGGGTGGTGTTCTTGTGCTTGCAAGCTACCCACTTTTTCCTCCAAACATAACGATGGTCATTATGGCCTAACAGTTCTATTTTTGTTTCATCAGACCAGAGGACATTTCTCCAGAAAGTACAATCTTAGTCCCCATGTGCAGTTGCAAACCGTAGTCTGGCTTTTTTATGGCGGTTTTGGAGCAGTGGCTTCTTCCTTGCTGAGCAGCCTTTCAGGTTATGTCGATATAGGACTCGTTTTACTGTGGATATAGATACTTTTGTACCTGTTTCCTCCAGCATCTTCACAAGGTCCTTTGCTGTTGTTCTGGGATTGAGTTGCACTTTTCGCACCAAAATACGTTCATCTCTAGGAGACAGAACGCGTCTCCTTCCTGAGCGGTATGACGGCTGCGTGGTCCCATGGTGTTTATACTTGTGTACTATTGTTTGTACAGATGAACATGGTACCTTCAGGCGTTTGGAAATTGCACCCAAGGATGAACCAGACTTGTGGAGGTCTACCATTTCTTATCGGAGGTCTTGGCTGATTTATTTTGATTTTCCCATGATGTCAAGCAAAGAGGCACTGAGTTTGAAAGTAGGCCTTGAAATACATCCACAGGTACACCTCCAATTACATTTGACTCAAATGATGTCAATTAGCCTATCAGAAGCTTCTAAAGCCATGACATCATTGTCTGGAATTTTCCAAGCTGTTTAAAGGCACAGTCAACTTAGTGTATGTAAACTTCTGACCCACTGGAATTGTGATACAGTGAATTATAAGTGAAATAAACTGTCTGTAAACAATTGTTGGAAAAAATTACTTGTGTCATGCACAAAGTAGATGTCCTAACCGACTTGCCAAAACTATAGCTTGTTAACAAGAAATTTGTGGAGTGGTTGAAAAACTAGTTTTAATGACCCAACCTAAGTGTATGTAAACATCCGACTTCAACTGTGTATATATATATATAGCCTCCCTATATATGAACATTCAATTCTCTTGCAACAGCTCTGGTGTACATTCCTGTAGTCAGCATGCCAACTGCATGCCAATTGCATGTGTGGCATTGTGTTGTGTGACAAAACTGCACATTTTAGAGTGGCCTTTTATTGTCCCCAGCACAAGGTGCACCTGTGTAATGATAGTGCTGTTTAATCAGCTTCTTGATATGCCACACCTGTCAGGTGGATGGATTATCTTGGCAAAGAAGAAATGCCCACTAACAGGGATGTAAATAAATGTATGCACCAAATTTGAGAGAAATATGCTTTTTGGAAAGTTCTGGGATCTTTTATTTTGGCTCATGAAACATGGGACCAACACTTTACATGTTGCGTTTATATTTTTCTTCAGTCTAATATAATTGTCATAGGCATGATGCAATACAGTATTTATTAGAATTTGATTGTTAGTTATTCCAAACCTCATTTGGTTGGAGGACTGACTTGTTAAAAAAATACATCATAGAACAGAATTAAGACCCTTGAATAACAGTTTTGATGAAACTGCAACAGAACAGGTTGTTTAGTGTTCCTACCAAAAAAGCTGTTACTCATGAGCGAATCAACATTTCATATGGGAGGAAAAGTAATTGTGCCAGGCAACACCTAAATACAATCGCTCTCTTTCTCTGGAATCCACAATGGGGTGAGAGAGAGAGAGAGAGAGAGAGAGAGAGAGAGAGAGAGAGAGAGAGAGAGAGAGAGAGAGAGAGAGAGAGAGAGAGAGAGAGAGAGAGAGAGAGAGAGAGAGAGAGAGAGAGAGAGAGAGAGAGAGAGAGAGAGAGAGAGAGAGAGAGAGAGAAGAGGTGCCAGAAAGAGGAGCATGAGTGAAAGTGAAAGAAATAAAAGGCGAGAGATGTAGAGAAAGAAAATCAAGTCATGGTTCAAGTCATGGTACCGATATTAGCATTTTCCATGCATCATGTTCAAATCACATCTATAAGTGACTTTGTTATTCACAAATCAATTTTAGATACTTTCGGATGATTTGGACTTATATTGGTACCATGACACGGATGGGATTTGTGTCACAAATGCTAAAAAAACATTTAAAAACAGTGCCAGTCATACGTTGTCCATGTAATTTCAATAAACTATCCCTTTAAGCCAATCCATCAGCTTTTCTCCCTCTGTGCAGTTGTTAAGAGCTGACCATCTAAAAAACTAATTAAAGATGGAATCCGCAGTAGGGGAAGCAGTGCCACTGTCCGCCCCACGGCAATGTTATTGTTTTGTTGACAAAGCGGAGGCAGAGCGGAGGTGAGGATCATTGTAAAAAAAATCTGTACATATTCTGCTGTTCTATCTCGCTTGCAATGATGTCTGAGGTAAAAAAAAAAAAAACAGTGTTTCTTGTTTGCAGTAACTTCTTTGTTGTAGTAATATTGCAAACGGACATGGCAGTTTCACCATTAAAAAGGAGCTGCACCTGCTGATTTGGCCTTGTTTTTTTGGGCTTGCTCCTCGAGAAATGCTGGTGGCCATGACAGAAACCAAACATGAGTTGGCTTGGGGGTATTGGTTTCATGTGTGTGTTTCTTGGGTGTGTCCTTGCCTCCACCAACATACACCCATCTGTCAGAACCTTGCCCGCAGCTGTTTCCTCCCACTCAATCACAACAAACAAACCTCCTGCAGGTTGAGTTCATTAACTACTGGCAGATGTACGGTGAGATGCCGGAGGAAGCTTTGAATAGGTTAGTAGCCTACAGAGTAATATACGAAGAATTCAATTACTGAATTTATGTATTCTAAACAAAGTGTTTTGATCACTTTCAAATGTAGTAACAAGTCCATATAGAATAAACAACCCTTTACATTATACCGTAGAAGCAGTCTTCTGCTAATATAACAATGTGCACCTTTCACCTTTCATTATCATTCCCAGCCGATACAGATACTGTGCCTATCTACATTTTGTCTAATGCTAATAGGGCTACCTAGTAGTCATACCTACAGAGTGGTCATACCTTCTGGTGTAGTGTCCCATTAAATACTTATATTCTCGCTTCGAGGCTAGCAACACTGAACCATGCATGAGAGCACCAGCTGTTCCGGACAACTGTGTGATCATGCTCTCCATAACTGATGTGGGTAAGAACTTTAACATTCACAAGGCCGCAGGCCCAGACGGATTACCAGGATGCGTACTCAGCTGGCAAGTGTCTTCACTGACCCAGTCTGTAATACCAAAAATGTTCAAACAGACCAGCATAGTCACTGTACCCAAGAATGCCAAGGTAACCTATCTAAATGACTATCGCCCCGTAGCACTCACATCTGTAGCCATGAAATGCTTTGAAAGGCTGGTCATGGCCCACATTAACACCATCATCCCAGACACCCTGGACCCACTTCAATTCACATACCGCCAGAACAGATTCACAGATGACACAATCTCTATTGCACTCAACACTGCCGTTTCCCACCTGGACAAAAGGAACACCTACGTGAGAATGCTGTTCATTGACTACAGCTCAGCGTTCAACACCATAGTGCCCTCCAAGCTCATCACTAAGCTATGGACCCTGGGATTAAACACCTCCCTCTGCAACTGGATCCTGGACTTCCTGATGGGCCGCCCCCAGGTGGTGAGGGTAGGCAACAACACATCTGCCACGCTGACCCTCAACACGGGGCCCCTCAGGGGTGCGTGCTTAGTCGCATCCTGTACTCCCTGTTCACCCATGACTCTAACACCATCATTAAGTTTGCCCACGACAAGACGGTGGTAGGCCTGATCACTGACGACGATGAGACAGCCTACAGGGAGGAGGTCAGAGACCTGGCAGTGTGGTCCCAGGAGAACAACCTCTCCCTCAACATCAGCAAAACAAAGGAGCTGATCGTGGACTACAGGAAACGGGCCGAGCACGTCCCCACCCACATCGACGGGGCTGTAGTGGAGCAGGTCGAGAGTGTCCACATCACTACGGAATTATCATTTTCCACACACACCAACACAGTCGTGAAGAGGGCACAACAACACCTCTTCCCCCTCAGGAGACTTCGGCATGGGCCCTCAGATCCTCAAAAAGTTCTACATCACTGGCGCCGTGCTCCCTGCCATCCAGGACCTCTATACCAGGCGGTGTCAGAGGAAGGCCCTAAAAATGTTCAAAGACTCCAGCCACCCAAGTCATACACTGTTCTCTCTGCTACCGCATGGCAAGCGGTACCGATGCACCAAGTCTGGAACCAACAGGACCCTGAACAGATTCTACCCCCAAGCCATAAGACTGCTAAATAGTTAGTCCGGGTACCTATTGGTTAACTATTTAACTATCTGCATTGACCCTTTTTGCAACACTCTTTTGACTCATCACATACGCTGTTGTTACTGTTACTATTATTTTGCCTATTCACTTTATCCCTATCTATATGTACATACAGTTCATTCGGAAAGTATTCAGACCCCTTGACTTATTCCACATTTTGTTACATTACAGCCTTATTCTAAAATGGAATATATTATTTTATTTATTCATCAATCTACACACAATACACCATAACCACAAAGCAAAAACAGGTTTTTTGACATTTTTGCACATTTATAAAAAATAAACAACTGCAATACCTTATTTACATAAGTATTCAGACCCTTTGCTATTAGACTCAAAATGTAGCTCAGGTGCATTCTGTTTCCATTGATCATCCTTGAGATGTTTCTACAACTTGATTGGAGTCCACCTGTGGTAAATTCAATGGATTTAACATGATTTGGAAAGCACACACCTGTCTATATAAGGTCCCACAGTTGACAGTGCATGTCAGAGCCAAAACCAAGCCATGAGGTCGAAGGAATTATCTGTAGAGCTCAGAGACAGGATTGTGTCGAGGCACAGATTTGGGGAAGGGTACCAAAACATTTCTGCAGCATTGAAGGTCCCCAAGAACACAGTGGCCTCCATCATTCTTAAATGGAAGAAGTTTGGAACCACCAAGACGCACGGCCAAACTGAGCAATCGCGGGAGAATAGCCTTGGTCAGGGAGGTGACCAAGAACCCGATGGTCACTCTGACAGAGCTCCAGAGTTCCTCTGTGGAGATGGGAGAACCTTCCAGAAGATCAACCATCTCTGCAGATCCCACCAAAATTAGGCCTTTATGGTAGAGTGGCCAGACGGAAGCCACTCCTCAGTAAAAGGCACATGACAGCCCGCTTGGAGTTTGCCAAAAGGCACCTAAAGACTCACAGACCATGAGAAACAAGATTCTCTGGTCTGATGAAACCAAGCGTCACGTCTGGAGGAAACATGGCACCATCCCTACGGTGAAGCATGTTCGTGACAGCATCATGCTATGGGGATGTTTTTCAGCGGCAAGGACTGGGAGACTAGTCAGGATCGAGGGAAAGTAGCAAAGTACAGAGAGATCCTTGATGAAAACCTGCTCCAGAGTGCTCAGGACCTCAGACTGGGGCGAAGGTTCACCTTCCAACAGGACAACGACCCTAAGCACACAGCCAAGACAATGCTGGAGTGGCTTCGGGACAAGTCTCTGAATGTCCTTGAGTGGGCCAGCCAGTGGGCCAGCCAGAGCCCGGACTTGAACCCGATCTCTGGAGAGACCTGAAAATAGCTGTGCAGCGACGCTCCCCATCCAACCTGACAGAGCTTGAGAGGATCTGCAGAGAAGAATGGGAGAAACTCCCCAAATACAAGTGTGCCAAATTTGTAGCGTCATACCCAAGAAGACTCAAGTCTGTAATCGCTGCCAAAGGTGTTTAAACAAAGTACTGAGTTAAGGGTCTGAATACTTATGTAAATGTGATCTTTCAGTTTATTTTATTTTATACATTTGCTAAAATTTCTAAAAAACTGTTTTTGCTTTGTCATTATGGGTTATTGTGTGTAGATTGATGAGGGGGAAAAAAACATTTAATCCATTTTAGAATAAAAATGTAATGTAACAAAATGTGGAAAAAGTCAAGGGGTCTCAATACTTTCCGAATGCATTGTATCTACCTCAATTACCTCATACCCCTGCAGATCGACTCTGTACTGGTATCGCCAAGTTATCGTTACTCATTGTGTATTTATTCTATTATAATTTGTCTATTTTTCTGTTATTTCTATTTTCTTCTCTCTGCATTGTTGGGAAGGGCCTGTAAGTAAGCATTTCATTGTTATTCTACACCTGTTGTTTACAAAGCATGTGACAAATACAATTTGATTTCATTTGTATACAACAGGAGTTCCCTGATCCTGGTGTAGAATACACAGGGTTTCTCCATCCCCATATTGATTGATACCATTCAATTCAATAATTAAAAAAAGACAATACAAGTCAAAGTTGTGTCTGCAAAAATTTTAATGTCGAGTGACAGGTCTCTCTCCATTTAGAGACATCAGTATCAAGCCCATCTATCAGTCTGGACTTCATCACATCATCTTGCAAGTCTCTATGTGCTGGTTCCATACATGTTTCTGTGAACACATACACACTTAGTCACTGTTCTATTACCAATGGCAGTTAGTATAGGTAATATCTGACACACAAACAGGTACTATGTTGATGTTTGAACAGGTCAGACTACACCTACCTAATTCTGGTCTCCCCATCGACGACCGTTGGTGAGCAGGCAAGAGGTGAGGCTGGTGGTAAGGTCTTTGCCATCACCCCATTGATGGGCATGGCAGCGTTGATCAGCTTCTGTGCCCTCATCAAAGATACTGGTCGGTCACACACAAACACACACACAGAGCACTGATTACATTATCTATGGTGGTTATGATTAGCATGGTGGAACCAACCTGATCGCTGCATTCACTTTTCTATTTCACTTCAGATATCACGATATCTGAAGTGAAATAGAATGGTAAGCGCAGCGATCAAGCTGGTTCCACCAGGCTAGGTTATGAAGGTGAATTGGGACAAAACTCGAAACTGTTTTGACCTTTGACCAGGTCAAGTGTCACCAACCTGATTAAAGTGTTCTTCCTGTTCTATTTATAGGAATGCTCACAGCGAGGGCATGTCTAAGTGATGCTGAAGGTTCCCTTGCTGGTCTTCTTTATGTTCCACGTTCGGCTGTAAACTGGAAATCTCTTGAACAACTGAAGCAGGCAATCCTCATAAACAATGTACAGTTGAAGTCGGAAGTTTACATACACCTTAGCCAAATACATTTAAACTCAGTTTTCACAATTCCTGACATTAAATCCTAGTAAAAATTCCCTGTCTTAGGTCAGTTAGGATCACCACTTTATTTTAAGAAAGTCAAATGTCAGAATAATAGTAGAGAGAATGATTTATTTCAGCTTTTATTTATTTCATCACATTCCCAGTGGGTCAGAAGTTTACATACACTCAATTAGTATTTGGTAGCATAGCCTTTAAATTGTTTAACTTGGGTCAAATGTTTCGGGCAGCCTTCCACAAATGTTTCGGGTACCTTCAGGCGTTTGGAAATTGCTCCCAATGATGAACCAGACTTGTGGAGGTCTACAAAAAAAATTTTGAGGTCTTGGCGGATTTCTTTTCATTTTCCCATGATGTCAAGCAAAGAGGCACTGAGTTTGAATGTAGGCCTTGAAATACATCCACAGGTACACCTCCAATTGACTCAAATGATGTCAATTAGCCTATCAGAAGCTTCTAAAGCCATGACATCATTTTCTGGAATTTTCCAAGCTGTTTAAAGGCACAGGCAACTTAGTGTGTGTAAACTTCTGACCAACTGGAATTGTGATACAGTGGATTATAAGTGAAATAATCTATCTTTAAACAATTGTTGGAAAAATTACTTGTGTCATGCACAAAGTAGATGTCTAAACCGACTTGCCAAAACTATAGTTTGTTAACAAGAAATGTGTGGAGTGGTTGAAAAACGAGTTTTAATGACTCCAACCTAAGTGGATGTAAACTTCCGACTTCAACTGTAACTTGCAGTGATGGAATTTGTAGTCCCAAGCTATAGGCCATGTGCAAATGACAGTATAGCAACAAACCTACCAAGTTGAATGTTTTAATGATATGGCCAGACTTTTCAGGGTATTATTTTACCATTTGTATTGTGTTAAATATTAGCCACTATCGGTAGCCACCGTCAGCTATACGCACAGGTGGCTTAGTGGTTAAGAGCGTTGTGCCAGTAACCGAAAGGTCGCTGGTTCTAATCTCCGAGCCGACTAGGTGAAAAATCTGTTGATGTGCCCTTGAGCAAGGTACTTAACCCTAATTGCTCCTGTAAGTCGCTCTGGATAAGAGCGTCTGCTAAATGACTTTAATGTATAACTGTCACTTTAGTTTCCGTTTCCTTAAATGTTGCATCATTCCATTACATCGTTAGTTTACCTTTCTTTCCTCTGTCACTTTTGTGTGGTTGTTCCTGAGGGTTGCTAGCGATAGTAGATCATATTAGGCTAACGTATTACAAGTTGTGCAATAATTTGGGACATTTTAATCATTATAGAACGCAGACCATATGTAGATGTTTAAACCTGGAGCCTGGCGCATGGTTCACTATGAATGGGCCTTTGTCATCACAGTTCTATGATGACAACGGTCCCCCCCTTTTGTACTCAGAATAGCCTTAAGTCATCGGGCATGGACTCAACAAGGTGTCGAAAGCGTTCCACAGGGATGCTGGCACATGTTGACTCCAATGCTTTCCACAGTTGGCTGGATGTGCTTTGGGTGGTGGACAATTCTTGATAAACACAGGAAACTGTTGAGCGTGAAAAACAAAGCAGCGTTGCAGTTCTTGACACAAACCGGTGTCCCTGGCACCTACTTCTATACCCCGTACAAAGTCACTTAAATCTTTTGTCTTGCCCATTCACCCATTCACCCTCTGGCACACATACACAATCCATGTCTCAATTGTCTCAAGGCTTCAAAATCCTTCTTTAACCTGTCTCCTCCCCTTCATCTACACTGATTGAAGTGGATTTAACAAGTGACATCAATAAGGGATCATAGCTTTCACCTGGATGCACCTGGTCAGTGTATGTCATGGAAAGAGCAGGTGTTTTTAATGTTTTGTATACTCAGTGTATTTCGTGTGTAAAGGCTCTCCAAATCTGTTTTTTATTATTATTCATAAATACTTTCCTAACCCTAAATAATATACAAGATCAGAGTTTTTTTTCATCTACCAATTGGTGCTGAAAAGGAGATGAATATGTGTGTATTTAGATGGCTTTCTTTCATTGATACCTAATATTCTGAACCCGTTCTCTCCATATATTCTAGTGATCTGTCGAGAAACTTCTAATTAAAGGTACACCATATTTAAAGGTATGGCTTTAGATAAATGTACTAAAAACCCTATAGAATGAAAACTCCACAAGAAAATCTGTTGGTCAGCAAGTGGGAGGGTTTTCAGCGGTTTAATTACATTTATTCAGCGCGTGCAAGGGAACCACGCCAGTAAAGCCCGTTACGCACCTGCATCTCGTAAGTCTGAATTACTACTGAGTGGTGTGTAGGAAAGGCATGTGTAGGAAAGGCTTACATTTCCTAGGTCTGAATCGGCCCAATATAGAATTTACAAAGTCATCAAAAGCTATTGTTTCAATTCAACCCAGGGATCTCTAGGGATTCAAGCTCTGGTTGATTTAAAATGTTATGATATTTTGTTATGTTGAATTGTGTTTGGTTGTCAATGCAACCAAATATCAACATTTAAAGGAGATTTATCGTCTGCTTGGATAGTTCCATCTGAGCCACTGACTTAGTCTGGCTTTAATTCCAGTTTGTCTCAAATTAATAATTGATATGCTGTTCACGTCGCCATCAACCAAAAATCTAAATTAAAGAATAGCACTAAATCAAATATTATTTAAAGTACATTAAAGTTTTATTTGAATTGATTTAGTCCTATTCAACATATCAATTATTAATTTGTAGACAAACTGGAATTGTAGCCAGACTAATAATAAATAGCCTATTAACTTGTCAACAAGTTAACAAATCATATGTTGGATTAACGTCTCCAACTCAACCAAAAACACAAGTTAAAGAATGGGATTTAGCCAGTGGCTCAGATGAAACTATCCAAGCAGTACATACCTCTTTTAAATGTTAATATTTGGTTGCGTTGTCAACCAAACACAATTCAATATTAATTTTGTAATACAGTAAATAGCCTAAAGTTAAGGCTATCTTACAAACTAATGTAACATTCAAACTTAAAATGAGTAACACATCCATGGCCACATTTTGAGGTTACTGTGACTATAAATGTCTTCTTATGTAATCATATAAATTGTGCATGTTTAAGATAGAATGCATAGGTTGTTGCAGGTCTGTGGAGATCTTCACAATTGCTTAATAATCTGTGCAGAATGTTTAACAGCATTGATCACTTGCACCATGTACTTTTAATGTAATCTCAACTGCAATCCAGGTCATTTGGTTCTGCTATTAGATTAAGCACAGTGATAACACATTAATCTGTTGTATAAATAAACTAAATATCTGACATTATATTCACATTTTACCTTTGCTGTGCTTTTAAATGGTTCAAAGCACAGGGATAGACATTTGAGTGACAACTAAACCAAAAATGAGACATTGTTTTTCCATTGGAATTTGGTTGTGCATTTAGATGTTTGAAAGCATAGTGATAACACATTGGAAATTTAACTAATTTTTGGCTGTCTTTTTGAGTGGGTGAATATAGGTTGTAATCTCATTGATCAACGTCTCAACCAAATATTACCAAATTATCCACGTTGAAATGACGTGGTGTGCCCAGTTGGTAGTCATTTCCGCTGGCCTACATAACACACAAAGGGCTTCACACAAAGATTCCTCTGATCTTCCAATTAATGAGCCTCTCACTGATTGCTGCTTGGGGAGCTTGGCACTTCACAGCTCCACTCGGTTTCATATGATGTACAACTGCAAGGGCCTAAATAGACCTGATAACCAGCTGATGATTCACTGTAGTATCTGTAGACAGGATTCATTTTACACAGCTGTATTACCGTGACGAAGACAAACCTAGGCTTGTTCCTACATAATGACCTGCATCCACACTATGCCCTCATCAATCAATAAATCAATAACATACTGTACAATTAATTAACACATGGGTCTTTCTATAAATAATGGGACAATACAAAGCATCTATAACTGTATGTCATGCTTTATAAAGGGTGCATAAATGTGGCATAACTGTGATAATCACCAATGTAAAATGTGACATAACCCACTATGTTATATTTTATATATTTTAGTCATTTAGCAGACGCTCTTATCCAGAGCGACTTACAGGAGCAATTAGGGTTAAGTGCCTTGCTCAAGGGCACATCAACAGATTGTTCACCTAGTCAGCACGGGGATTAGAACCAGCGACCTTTCGGTTACTGGCACAACGCTCTTAACCACTAAGCTACCTGCCGCCCGTTGAATATGATATAAACATGTGCTTTATAAAGGGTGACATGTTGTGCTGAAGGATGGCACACACTCTAAAGTGAAGTCATGTTAGTCACATTACACCTAATTTAGTTCCCAGACACTTCCGCCCAAATGTGGGTCTGGTGGACCAACGCATCAAACTTGGCCTTCATTAGTTAGGGTTAGGTTTAAAATAAAAATGTCAGACGAGAAATTGTGGAAATGGGCAGGGTTTAGCCATAATTATGACTTTGTGGCTGTGCTTACTAGTGATGACCAGGGGGAATGTTTTTGCTAACAAAGGACATAACCTGATGATAAATACTTTACTTAGTAAGGTCACTTCCATAGAATTCTATGGTCACTCCCACTAAGGCCAACTTTGAATGGTTGATATCCCAGGCTTTTATGTGCTGTGTGAGCAATAGCCTGGGGACGACGTTACACCAAGAAACACTTACCTTGATGAAAGTCCCCAACATAAGTAAATTGAATGTGGCTTTCTTGTGGAAGCAAGTTACATGTTCCTCAATACACAAATACGCAAACAACAATATATCAACCTATACTGTGCGGTGCTGGGCCCAGTCAGGTCTTTGACACATTTAACCACTCCCACGCTGAAAGATCAGCCGCAAAATGTTGGTACCATTGTAACAAGTTGTAATCAAGCCCTGGTCTTCAGCATGGGAACAGAAGAGGAATACTTGGTGCGGTAATCTCATGTTGGACTACTCCAAATCATCTTGGCTCTGACCCAAACACACACACAAATGCAAGATTTGCAGGTCCATCAATCATTTAAATACCTCTCACACCCTACCGTAACCTGTGGATCATGAGAGAACCTTCATAAATCAGCAGAAGGTTAATTACCTATTTATTGACACTTCATGTAGTGTCCTGTAATACTTTGTTTCAAGTGAGAGACCTTCAGTCATTCATAACACATCCATAAAGACTCTATACCGCATTACTCTGTACTTACTTTAAAGTCAGACCCCTTTGGTCATTTACAGTTGAAGTCGTAAGTTTACATACACTTAGGTTGGAGTCATTAAAACTCGTTTTTCAACCACTCCACAAATTTCTTGTTAACAAACTATAGTTTTGGCAAGTCGGTTAGGACATCTACTTTGTGCATGACACAAGTAATTTTTCCAACAATAGTTTACAGACAGATTATTTCACTTATAATTCACTGTATCACAATTCCAGTGGGTCAGAAGTTTACATACACTAAGTTGACTGTGCCTTTAAACAGCTTGGAAAATTCCAGAAAATGATGTCATGGCTTTAGAAGCTTCTGATAGGCTAATTGACATCATTTGAGTCAATTGGAGGTGTACCTGTGGATGTATTTCAAGGCCTACCTTCAAACTCAGTGCCTCTTTGCTTTACATCATGGGAAAATCAAAAGAAATCAGCCAAGACCTCCGAAAAGAAATGGTAGACCTCCACAAGTCTGGTTCATCCTTGGGAGCAATTTCCAAATGCCTGAAGGTGCCAGGTTCATCTGTACAAACAATAGTATGCAAGTATAAACACCATGGGACCACGCAGCCGCCATACCGCTCAGGAACGAGACGCGTTCTGTCTCCTAGAGATGAACATACTTTGGTGTGAAAAGTGCAAATCAATCCCAGAACAACAGCAAAGGACCTTGTGAAGATGCTGGAGGAAACAGGTACAAAATAATCTATATCCACAGTAAAACGAGTCCTATTTCGACATAACCTGAAAGGCCGCTCAGCAAGGAAGAAGCCACTGCTCCAAAACCGCCATAAAAAAGCCAGACTATTGTTTGCAACTGCACATGGGGACAAAGATCTTACTTTTTGGAGACATGTCCTCTGGTCTGTTGAAACAAAAATAGAACTGTTTGGCCATAACGACCATCGTTATGTTTGGAGGAAAAAGGGGATGCTTGCAAGCCAAAGAACACCATTCAAACCGTGAAGCACGGGGGTGGCACCATCATGATGTGGGGGTGCTTTGCTGCAGGAGGGACGGGGGCACTTCACAAAATAGATGGCATCATGAGGAAGGAAAATTATGTGGATATATTGAAGCAACATCTCAAGACATCAGTCAGGAAGTTAAAGCTTGGTCGCAAATGGGTCTTCCAAATGGACAATGACCCCAAGCATACTTCCAAAGTTGTGGCAAAATGGCTTAAGGACAACAAAGTCAAGGTATTGGAGTGGCCATTACAAAGCCCTGACATCAATCCTATAGAAATGTGTGGGCAGAACTGAAAAAGCGTGTGTGAGCAAGGAGGCCTACAAACCTGACTCAGTTACACCAGCTCTGTCTGGAGGAATGGGCCAAAATTCACCCAATTTATTGTGGGAAGCTTGTGGAAGGCTACCCGAAGCGTTTGACCCAAGTTAAACAATTTAAAGGCAATGCTACCACTGGGAATGTGATGAAAGAAATAAAAAGCTTAAATAAATCATTCTCTCTACTATTATTCTGACATTTCACATTCTTAAAATAAAGTGGTGATCCTAACTGACCTAAAACAGGACATTTTTTGTAGGATTACATGTCAGAAATTGTGAAAAACGGAGTTTAAATGTATTTGGCTAAGGTGTATGTAAACTTCCAACTTTAACTGTACATAAATTACTTGTATCATATGACGCTGTACTTACTATACAGTCAGACACCTTTGGTAATTCATAACACATTCATAAAAGCTTAATGACGTAATCATACACGTATTAACACTTAGGGAATTATCACTAACAGCTAAAACAAATAAACATTAAAGACGTTTAAACCATACATTTCCTTTTATTTTCACATTTTTAAAACAATACAAATACATTAAGTTAAAAAAAGTCCAGCAATGTAATTACACTGAACATTACACAGGGCTGTGAATAGTGTAGCTTGTGCCTCTCTGCCTGCTGGAGGTACTGTAACAACAAAGAAAGTTAGCAGGTCTGTTAGGTAATGCCTTTGTCACACCATCTGGATAAGGGCATTTCTGTGCTAAAACAGAAATACTCTAAATTATGAGATGGGAAACTCCATTCGATTAATATTATTACATTCCTCTTTCATTTACAAATCTCATGACGTGGCTGTATCTAGATTTTCATTTTATTTAGCTGAACCTGCTGGCTAGCTAATTTTGTTAGCTAGCTAGCTAGCAATAGTTGTGAAGTCACCGAAATTATTTGAAATAATGATTAAGGTAGCGATCTAATGTAATTCAACACTTAACTACTACAAATGTATATAAATTACAATAAATAAAGGTTAACTTACTCGTTTTTCGCTGTCCAGTGGTACCACAAGTGAGCATTTGATTTGCGAACTCATCACGTGTGCTTACTGCGCTAAAGAAACACAGCTAACCAAACAACAGTGCAGGGCATGTGCACTGAATTAAAGGGTAACTACACTACAAAATCTAATTTTCTTAGATTTTTTCCAGAACTCAAAAGTCATCTCCTGATGTGGTTTAAGCACAGAAAAATATATATGATGTAAAAACCAAAAAACTGAATTTTAAAAGGCCCTACCTATGTTTTTGGGGGAAAGTTGAGGTCAGGTCCGATATTGGCTATGCACCCAAGAGGGAAAGAGGTTGGGTCATCCTATAAATGTTTTAGAGTAATATAATATATACCATTTAGCAGACGTGTTTATCCAAAGCGACTTACAGTCATGCGTGCTTACATTTGTATGTATGGGTGGTCCCGGCAATCGAATACACTATCCTGGCATTGCAATGCTCTACCAAGATGCATGGCAAGGTTAGAAATGCTTTGTGAAGCCTCAATTTAATATGATTATAAATCCTTTATTAAGTCGTGCTTATGCCACCCTTTATAAAGCACAGGTTTATATCATATTTGACATAGTCAGTTATGTCACATTTGACATTGGTGATTATGTAACACAGTTATGCCACATTTATGAACCATTTATAGAGCATGACATACAGTTAGAAATGATTTTGACATATGTATTTTGTGTTTATGAGGCTTTATGAAGGCTTTATGAAGGCTTTATAAGCTGCACATCATTTAAAGCGGGACCATAATTTTCAAGGACATCAGTGTTATACAATGTTATAATTGTGACCCGTTTCAAGAAGCTAGGCGTATGTCGCACGTCACTACTTCACAGGAGAGGCATTTGAACGTAAACATTTGTTATTTTTATCAAAATGCTTTTTTGGGCAGAAATGCCTTCTGGAACATGTGAACTTTCATGTGCCTTAATAACAAACGTATATGCCATCTGTAAATACGAAATACATTGTTAAATTACGAGCCTAGTTGGTTTAGCCACGGAAAAATACAAGAACTTTCTCGCTAGCCATGATTGGCTGAGATAATGGACGGGATGGAGATGCCGAGAGATGAGTTCAGATTGGTCTGCCATGTAGCATGCTTCTGTCTATAACATGAGCTGCTCAGTATGTGTGGATAATTCTTTCTACCGCAACTTTTTTTGAAAGATATCCTGAAGAACTGAAAAAGTTTTGCCTGACTACTTTCTGGAGTATGATCGTGCCATGCTGACACTCTCTGATTCTGAAAATGAATCAGACAATGAGGAAATCCCTGATTTAGGTAAAAACATATTCACTGAACCACACATTGTTGAGTCTTCTGATGACCGTAGTGGGGAAGAAATGGTGTCGTTGTCACGGATAAAGTTGACAGAGTTTTGAAATCAGTGGAATTCCCGGTGGAAGCAGAGAGATGATTGCCAAATACGGAGAGAGTTCAAAAGAGAACACAGAAGGCTGTTGTATAAAACACCTGTCTCCGGATTACATCTTCAAACTAAGGGCAACCATGGCATCCATGACATAGAGGGAGAAAGGTTCATACATGTATTCAGGTAAGAGTCTAGCTACATTTTCTGTTATTATACGTTTCTAATTTTGTCAGAAAGTAGTTTTCATTGCAAGTTAAAGTGTACTGTTAGCTCGCTAGCTGGTGTTACGTGAATGATCTGTGTAGTAATATTATTAGTATCTCAGAAAGCCATTTGTATTTCTAGTAAAAGCCTAATGTTAGCTAGCTAGCTAACATTGAACCTAGTTGGTTAGCTTTAGCTACCTGCAGATATTGCCGCGTTCAAAACAACTGGGACGTCGGAAAAATACGAGGTCAAATCATGACGTCAGTGATCTTCACGTCGGAAAGTCGGAGCTCTAGAAAGAGGCCAGAGTTCCTGAGTTGGAATTCAAGTTGGATGACTGTTCAAATCGATTTTTCCCAGTCTGAGCTAATTTTATTCAGAGTTCCCAGTTGTTTTGAACACAGCATTAGAGTTGGGATTATGGTTCATTGTTTAGCTAGCTAGCTAGCTACATGTCTAAACAAAAGACACTATGCAAGTAACACCTTCTGTGTCCTGTGCATGTGACAAATAAACTTTGATTGTATTTGATGTAGTGTGTGTTTACCAGAGATGGTAATATGAAGAACAACATGACCTGCACCAAAGTCAGACTAGATCAAATGTATTTTTACTACTTTTTGCTTCTACTTTCACCACTTTTAGTCTTGAAATCTTTGGTTGTTTACTACACTGTGAATCCTTAAAGAGATGGGTGGGCTAAGGCTTAAGAGGGTGTGAACGATGCTGAATGGGTGTACACAAAGAACAGCTCCCCAGTAGGTGTACCAAAACATTCACAGACCATTTTCTCAAAAGTGGGGTTACAAGTTTATCAACTTTCAAATCAGAATTACTTTCCCATTGTTCCTCAACTACAGTGTATAATATACCATTTTCTAGCTCTCTACTTTTATCCGATGTAAAAAACACAATTTCCAATGTTGCTACATAGGACCGAATGCAGGAGGTGCATCACAATTTATATAATTATACATATAGGGTCTAATATAGAACCCCACACACCCTAAAAAGCATGCAAAAAGTGTTAAAAGTCGGCCATTACCACTAAGAATTAAAAACAAAAATGCCTTTGCCAATGCATTGATATGCCAAGTATTATTACATTCTAAAATATGTGAGAATAATGTGGACATTGCCTGACTAAATAGATAGCATGCATGCATGGCGATTTCTCTGTACCTATGTGGCCGACGCAGGCACACTTAATAAATCCATGAATAGTGGTAGCATTAATCTCACCATTTGAATCTCAGCAAGAGAACTTATAAATTGGCTACAATAATTAAAATGACTTTTCAAGCACCAAATTGAGGAAATGTCAGATTTTCAAGGTAGACCTATTTGAGTACTTGAATTTCTGAGCTCCAAATTCAAATTCAAGTAGGCTACTTCAAGCCCCTTGTATTGTTTAAAATTGCAGGTGTAACATGGAAAACAAAATGTATTTGTCATGTTATTTCATTACCAGGTCATATTGTGAATAAGCCCACTAGGCTATGTAATTTGTTGTCATTATATCCAGAATAATTCATAGGAATACCGTTGGGTGTTGCGCAATAGTCTATCCTACATACAGTGGGGGAAAAAAGTATTTAGTCAGCCACCAATTGTGCAAGTTCTCCCACTTAAAAAGATGAGAGAGGCCTGTAATTTTCATCATAGGTACACGTCAACTATGACAGACAAATTGAGAAAAAAATATCCAGAAAATCACATTGTAGGATTTTTAATGAATATATTTGCAAATTATGGTGGAAAATAAGTATTTGGTCACCTACAAACAAGCAAGATATCTGGCTCTCACAGACCTGTAACTTCTTCTTTAAGAGGCTCCTCTGTCCTCCACTCGTTACCTGTATTAATGGCACCTCTTTGAACTTGTTATCAGTATAAAAGACACCTGTCCACAACCTCAAACAGTCACACTCCAAACTCCACTATGGTCAAGACCAAAGAGCTGTCAAAGGACACCAGAAACAAAATTGTAGACCTGCACCAG
Source organism: Coregonus clupeaformis (assembly GCF_020615455.1). Classification (NCBI taxonomy): domain Eukaryota; kingdom Metazoa; phylum Chordata; class Actinopteri; order Salmoniformes; family Salmonidae; genus Coregonus; species Coregonus clupeaformis. The sequence continues at coordinate 61,000,445 of NC_059192.1, forward strand.
GCTGGGAAGACTGAATCTGCAATAGGTAAGCAGCTTGGTTTGAAGAAATCAACTGTGGGAGCAATTATTAGGAAATGGAAGACATACAAGACCACTGATAATCTCCCTCGATCTGGGGCTCCATGCAAGATCTCACCCCGTGGGGTCAAAATGATCACAAAAATCCCAGAACCACACGGGGGGACCTAGTGAATGACCTGCAAAGAGCTGGGACCAAAGTAACAAAGCCTACCATCAGTAACACACTACGCCGCCAGGGCTCAAATCCTGCAGTGTGCCAGACGTGTCCCCCTGCTTAAGCCAGTACATGTCCAGGCCCGTCTGAAGTTTGCTAGAGTGCATTTGGATGATCCAGAAGAGGATTGGGAGAATGTCATATGGTCAGATGAAACCAAAATAGAACTTTTTGGTAAAAACTCAACTCGTCGTGTTTGGAGGACAAATAATGCTGAGTTGCATCCAAAGAACACCATACCTACTGTGAAGCATGGGGGTGGAAACATCATGCTTTGGGGCTGTTTTTCTGCAAAGGGACCAGGACGACTGATCCGTGTAAAGGAAAGAATGAATGGGGCCATGTATCGTGAGATTTTGAGTGAAAACCTCCTTCCATCAGCAAGGGCATTGAAGATGAAACGTGGCTGGGTCTTTCAGCATGACAATGATCCCAAACACACCGCCCGGGCAACGAAGGAGTGGCTTCGTAAGAAGCATTTCAAGGTCCTGGAGTGGCCTAGCCAGTCTCCAGATCTCAACCCCATAGAAAATCTTTGGAGGGAGTTGAAAGTCTGTGTTGCCCAGCGACAGCCCCAAAACATCACTGCTCTAGAGGAGATCTGCATGGAGGAATGGGCCAAAATACCAGCAACAGTGTGTGAAAACCTTGTGAAGACTTACAGAAAACGTTTGACCTGTGTCATTGCCAACAAAGGGTATATAACAAAGTATTGAGAAACTTTTGTTATTGACCAAATACTTATTTTCCACCATAATTTGCAAATAAATTCATTAAAAATCCTACAATGTGATTTTCTGGATTTTTTTTCTCAATTTGTCTGTCATAGTTGACGTGTACCTATGATGAAAATTACAGGCCTCTCTCATCTTTTTAAGTGGGAGAACTTGCACAATTGGTGGCTGACTAAATACTTTTTTCCCCCACTGTAATTGTGCACAGTAGCCTCTGTTTCCAATCCAAAGCACAAAAACATTTGAAAACTTGAACACATTACCTTGATGCTTTCTCTGTTAAATTTAATGAGACCCTGCTGTAAATCAAGCAGACAACAGCAGATGATCAACATCAATTCGCTAGGGATATTAGATCCAATGTGGATCCAGGCACAACTGTCTTCACCGGCGTAATGAATGAGACACCAAAATATTCTGGACATTCCTCACAAACACCTTTTTTCCAGCACTTGGGCTGTTATTGCATCACATGCGTTATCACAACAGCTGTTCGTCACTTGACTGTCATTTTAGAAAATTCCTTCCTGGATCAGTTGATGATGTGTGAAAATATCACAGCGTAACTAATCAGCTGAACACCAAATGCACATCCAACAAGTATTATGCATAATTATTGAAGACCCGCGTTAATGACAGTATCGATTTAGGTTTTAAGTATCAAGGTAAGGTCACTCTTTTGGTTAGAAGCATTCGATTTTGCAAATAATTTATTATTTTGGATTTGTGTGCCCATGAGACACACACGCATGCACCCATACATGCACACACGTGTGCGTGCGCCACACACACACACAGTAATACACAGTCATACACACACACAGATATGGTTGTAGCCTGGCTCTGCCTACTGGAGGAGGATGTTGTTCTCTCCTCTATGTGACTATGTACTGAGCGCCTCGCCAGGGCTGTTTTTGGCCCACATGAAAAATGCAATACTCTCTCGTTGCATCATTCGGCCTAGATACAGAACACAGCAGCTAATTATTCATCATAACACATGTGACCAAGCTTAGAGAACCACACTCACATCCGTGATATATGATATGTTTTATATATGATTGGGAAGAATACATCAGAGGGAGTAGGCAATGATTGGGTTGTGACTGGAAACACCACGAATTGAAGAACCGATGTAAGATCTTAATTTGAGCCAGTTTGTTACAGCAGGAAAATAATCCTGCAGCAACAGGAAATGTAAATTATTATGTGGATTATAATGAATGGACATTTTTGTAGGGGTTCATACACTTTAAGGGAAAATCAATTCTGACATTTCTAAGTAGAAATTACAAACATCAGTAGCCTTTGTAAACCTCAAAGTTCTCCTGCAACAGGGTGATCGAATTAAGATCCAACATCTGTGTGTATGTGCATCTGCCCAGCATCATAAAGGAGATGTTGTATAGGCTACTGTAGATTTCTCCTTGAGGAAACCTACTGGACAAAATACTCAAAGAGCAAATGTTCCATAACCTGTAGGTAGGAAGGACTGATGTTTGAACAGATAGTTCAGTGCTTCTGCTCTTTTCTATAACCTGCAGGGTTATATATATATATGGTCTAATTCATACAAAAAACTGTTTTAAGTGAAATATTAGCTTTTGTCTGAAGCCGAAAAAGACAGGAAATTCCAAAGCTAACTTGACCTATGCACTTACAAGGCTTTTCAGCATAAGCAGCTTGACTACTGCTAGAGTACTGTAGCTTTATTGATCTACTGTACTTCAACAACAGATGTACTCACATTGGATGGGTTGATTAGGATTTAAACCTTCTCTCAAACAGCCTAATACATACTCTTAGAGTAGGTTTACCCCATTAATGTACTTGGTAATGTAAATGTGGTTTTTTTATGTAAGACATCATCCCATTCCACTCATTTAAACATTATGGGGAGGTTTTCACAGACACAGATTAAGACTAGCCTTGGACTAAAAAGCAAGATCAATGGAAAATCTCCAGCCAAAATTATGGGTATATATGTCACGACCGTCTGAAGAAGCGGACCAATACGCAGCGCGTGGAGTGAACATGATGACTTTATTTAATAAAGCAACCACGAAAAACAACAAATGACGATAGTGAAGTCCTCTGTAACCCTGACAGAAACATGGAACAAAAACCCACAATACCCACGAGAAAACACACAGTATAAATATGGCTCCCAATCAGAGATAACGAGCCGACAGCTGTCACTCGTTACCTCCGATTGGGAGTCACCTGAATAATCACGAACAATCACCACACATAGAAATGAAACAACCAGAATACCCAACATAGAAATACACCCAAACAAGGAAAATGAACAACCCTGGCTCAATAATAAAGTCCATGGAGCCAGAGTGTCACAGTACCCCCCCCTAAAGGTGCGAACTCCGGGCGCACCAGCATACAGTCTAGGGGAGGGTCTGGGTGGGCGTCTGTCCATGGTGGCGGCTCTGGCACTGGTCGTGGTCCCCACCCCACCATAGTCACTACCCGCTTACGTAGCCTCCTCCAAATGACCACCCTCCAATATAACCCCACTGGATTAAGGGGCAGCACCGGACTAAGAGGCAGCACCGGACTAAGGGGCAACACCGGACTAAGGGACAGCACCAGGAGAAGGGGCAGCACCAGGATAAGGGGCAGCACCAGACTAAGGGGCAGCACCGGACTAAGGGGCAGCACCGGGATAAGGGGCAGCACCGGGATAAGGGGCAGCACCGGGCTAAGGGGCAGCACCGGACTAAGGGGCAGCACCGGGCTAAGGGACAGTACCTGACTAAGGGGCAGCACCGGACTGAGGGGCAGCTCCGGACTGAATGGCGGATCCGGGCTGGACGGCTCTGACGGATCCTGGCTGGACGGCTCTGGCGGATCCTGGCTGGACGGCTCTGGCGGATCCTGGCTGGACGGCTCATGGCTGGCTGACGGATCTGGCTGCTCATGGCTGGCTGACGGATCTGGCTGCTCATGGCTGGCTGACGGATCTGGCTGCTCATGGCTGGCTGACGGATCTGGCTGCTCATGGCTGGCGGAAGGCTCTGGCTGATCCTGTCTGGCGGACGGCTCTGGCTGATCCTGTCTGGCGGAAGGCTCTGGCTGATCCTGTCTGGCGGAAGGCTCTGGCTGATCCTGTCTGGCGGAAGGCTCTGGCTGATCCTGTCTGGCGGAAAGCTCTGGCTGATCCTGTCTGGCGGAAGGCTCTGGCTGCTCCTGTCTGGCGAAAGGCTCTAGCGGCTCCGATCTGGCGGACGGCTCTGAAGGCTCATGGCAGACGGGCGGCTTTGCAGGCTCAGTACAGACGGGCGGCTTTAGCGCCCGTAGGGCAGACGGGTAGTTCAAGCGCCGTTGGGCAGACGGGCAGTTCAGGCACCGTTGGGCAGACGGGCAGTTCAGGCGCCGTTGGGCAGACGGGCAGTTCAGGCGCCGTTGGGCAGACGGGCAGTTCAGGCGCCGTTGGGCAGACGGGCAGTTCAGGCCCCGTTGGGCAGACGGCAGATTCTGGCCGTCTGAGGCGCACCGTAGGCCTGGTGCGTGGTGCCGGAACTGGAGGTACCGGGCTGAGGACACGCATCTCAGGGCTAGTGCGGGGAGAAGGAACAGGGCATGCTGGGCCCTGGGGACGCACCGTAGGCCTGATGCGTGGTGCCGGAACTGGTGGTCCCAGGCTGAGGACACGCATCTCAGGGCTTTTTATGGTGCGTGGAGCAGGAACAGGCCGGGCCGGGCTGGCGACGCGCACCGTATCCCCGGTGCGAGTGGCCGGAACAGGCCGGGCCGGGCTGGCGAAGCGCACCGTATCCCTGGTGCGTGGAGCAGGAACAGGCCGGGCTGGGCTGGCGACGCGCACCGTATCCCTGGTGCGAGTGCCCGGAACAGGCCGGGCCGGGCTGGCGAAGCGCACCATATCCCTGGTGCGTGGAGCAGGAACAGGCCGGGCAGGGCTGTCGACGCACACCGTATCCTTGGTGCGTGGAGCAGGAACAGGCCGGGCAGGGCTGTCGACGCACACCGTATCCTTGGTGCGTGGAGCAGGAACAGGCCGGGCAGGGCTGTCGACGCACACCGTATCCTTGGTGCGTGGAGCAGGAACAGGCCGGGCAGGGCTGTCGACGCACACCGTATCCTTGGTGCGTGGAGCAGGAACAGGCCGGGCAGGGCTGTCGACGCACACCGTATCCTTGGTGCGTGGAGCAGGAACAGGCCGGGCAGGGCTGTCGACGCACACCGTATCCTTAGTACGTGGGCCGAACCGGCCGGGCTGGACTGGCGACGCACACCGTGGGCTTGATGCGTGGAGTAGGAACAGGCCGGTCCGTACTGGGAACACACACCACTGGCTTTAACTGGGGATCAGGAACGGGCCGGACCGGACTGGTAACACACATCAGTCTCTCACGCCGTGCCGCAACAACTTCCCTTCCTCTACTCGCCAATGGCTCCCGTAATCCGATAGCCTTCTCTCCACATCTCCCTGTGGCAGCCTCCTGCTGCCCAACCGCCCTAAGCCATGTGCCCCCCCAAAAAACTTTTTGGGGTTGCCTCTCGTCCTTCCAACGATGACCCTGCTGACGCCGTTGCTCCTCTCTCGCCAGGGCCTTGATCTTCCCCCAAGGTCCCTTGCCCCCGAGCATGTCCTCCCAGGACCACGATTTGCCCACCTGGGCCATCGCCAGCCTCTCGATCTCCTTACCAGGCGCTTCCTCCCATGTCCAGCTGTCTTGCTCCTGGACACGCTGCTTGGTCCTTCTATGGTGGGTTTTTCTGTCACGACCGTCTGAAGAAGCGGACCAATACGCAGCGCGTGGAGTGAACATGATGACTTTATTAAATAAAGTATCCACTATCCAAAACAAAAGACGACTCAATGAAGTCCACGGTACACAGACCGAAACGGAAACAAAAACCCACAACCACAAAGTGAAACCCCACAGTATAAATATGGCTCCCAATCAGAGATAACGAGCCGACAGCTGTCACTCGTTACCTCCGATTGGGAGTCACCTGAATAATCACGAACAATCACCACACATAGAAATGAAACAACCAGAATACCCAACATAGAAATACACCCAAACAAGGAAAATGAACAACCCTGGCTCAATAATAAAGTCCATGGAGCCAGAGTGTCACAATATATCAAGATTAGGAACATTGAACAGATTCCAAGATTGCAAGTATATTAATGGCGTAAACCTACTCTAAGAGTAAGTATTAGTCATTTTGATAGAAGGTTTGAATCCTAATCAACCCATCCAATGTGAGTACATCTGTTGATGAAGTAGAGTAGATCAATAAAGCTACAGTACTCTAGCAGTAGTTGAACTGCTTATGTTTACATACACCTTAGCCAAATACATTAAAACTCAATTTTTCACAATTCCTGACATTTAATCCTAGTAAAAATTCCCTGTCTTAGGTCAGTTAGGATCACCACTTTATTTTAAGAATGTGAAATGTCAGAATAATAGTAGAGAGAATGATTTATTTCAGCTTATATTTCTTTCCTCACATTCCCAGTGGGTCAGAAGTTTACATACACTCAATTAGTATTTGGTAGCATTGCCTTTAAATTGTTTAACTTGGGTCAAATGTTTAGGGTAGCCTTCCACAAGCATCCCACAATACGTTGGGTGAATATTGGCCCATTCCTCCTAACAGAGCTGGTGTAACTGAGTCAGGTTTGAAGGCCTCTTCACTTTTTCAGTTCTGCCCGCAAATGTTCTATAGGATTGAGGTCAGGGCTTTGTGATGGCCACTCCAATACCTTGACTTTGTTGTCCTTAAGCCATTTTGCCACAACTTTGGAAGTATGCTTGGGGTCATTGTCCATTTGGAAGACCCATTTGCGACCAAGCTTTAACTTCCTGACTGATGTCTTGAGATGTTGCTTCAATATATCCACATAATTATCCTTCCTCATGATGCCATCTATTTTGTGAAGTGCACCAGTCCCTCCTGCAGCAAAGCACCCCCCCAGCACGATGCTTCCACCCCTGTGCTTCACGGTTTGGATGGTGTTCTTCGGCTTGCAAGCCTTCCCCTTTTTCCTCCAAACATAACGATGGTCATTATGGCCAAACAGTTCTATTTTTGTTTCATCAGACCAGAGGACATTTCTCCAAAAAGTACGATCTTTGTCCCCATGTGCAGTTGCAAACCGTAGTCTGACTTTTTTATGGCGGTTTTGGAGCAGTGGCTTCTTCCTTGCTGAGCGGCCTTTCAGGTTATGTCGATGTAGGACTCGTTTTTACTGAGGATATACAGTGAGGGAAAAAAGTATTTGATCCCCTGCTGATTTTGTACGTTTGCCCACTGACAAAGAAATTATCAGTCTATAATTTTAATGGTAGGTTTATTTGAACAGTGAGAGACAGAATAACAACAACAAAATCCAGAAAAACGCATGTTATAAATTGATTTGCATTTTAATGAGGGAAATAAGTATTTGACCCCCTCTCAATCAGAAAGATTTCTGGCTCCCAGGTGTCTTTTATACAGGTACTGAGCTGAGATTAGGAGCACACTCTTAAAGGGAGTGCTCCTAATCTCAGCTTGTTACCTGTATAAAAGACACCTGTCCACAGAAGCAATCAATCAATCAGATTCCAAACTCTCCACCATGGCCAAGACCAAAGAGCTCTCCAAGGATGTCAGGGACAAGATTGTAGACCTACACAAGGCTGGAATGGGCTACAAGACCATCGCCAAGCAGCTTGGTGAGAAGGTGACAACAGTTGGTGTGTTTATTCGCAAATGGAAGAAACACAAAATAACTGTCAATCTCCCTCGGCCTGGGGCTCCATGCAAGATCTCACCTCGTGGAGTTGCAATGATCATGAGAACGGTGAGGAATCAGCCCAGAACTACACGGGAGGATCTTGTCAATGATCTCAATGCAGCTTGGACCATAGTCACCAAGAAAACAATTGGTAACACACTATGCCGTGAAGGACTGAAATCCTGCAGCGCCCACAAGTTCCCCCTGCTCAAGAAAGCACATATACAGGCCCGTCTGAAGTTTGCCAATGAACATCTGAATGATTCAGAGGAGAACTGGGTGAAAGTGTTGTGGTCAGATGAGATCAAAATCGAGCTCTTTGGCATCAACTCAACTCGCCGTGTTTGGAGGAGGAGGAATGCTGCCTATGACCCCAAGAACACCATCCCCACCATTAAACATGGAGGTGGAAACATTATGCTTTGGGGGTGTTTTTCTGGTAAGGGGACAGGACAACTTCACCGCATCAAAGGGACGATGGACGGGGCCATGTACCGTCAAATCTTGGATGAGAACCTCCTTCCCTCAGCCAGGGCATTGAAAATGGGTAGTGGATGGGTATTCCAGCATGACAATGACCCAAAACACACGGCCAAGGCAACAAAGGAGTGGCTCAAGAAGAAGCACATTAAGGTCCTGGAGTGGCCTAGCCAGTCTCCAGACCTTAATCCCATAGAAAATCTGTGGAGGGAGCTGAAGGTTCGAGTTGCCAAATGTCAGGCTCGAAACCTTAATGACTTGGAGAAGATCTGCAAAGAGGAGTGGAACAAAATCCCTCCTGAGATGTGTGCAAACTTGGTGGACAACTACAAAAAACGTCAGACCTTTGTGATTGCCAACAAGGGTTTTGCCACCAAGTACTAAGTCATGTCTTGCAGAGGGGTCAAATACTTATTTCCCTCATTAAAATGCAAATCAATTTATAACATTTTTGACATGCGTTTCTCTGGATTTATTTCTTGTTATTCTGTCTCTCACTGTTCAAATAAACATACCATTAAAATTATAGACTGATCATGTCCTTGTCAGTGGGCAAACGTACAAAATCAGCAGGGGATCAAATACTTTTTTCCCTCACTGTTGTTCTGGGATTGATTTGCACTTTTCATGATTATTGATGCCCCACGAGGTGATATCTTGCATGGAGCCCCGGACCAATGATGATTGACCGTCATCTTGAACTTCTTCCATTTTCTAATAATTGCGCCAACAGTTGTTACCTTCTCACCAAGCTGCTTGCCTATTGTCCTGTCGCCCATCCCAGCCTTGTGCAGGTCTACAATTTTATCCCTGATGTCCTTACACAGCTCTCTGGTCTTGGCCATTGTGGAGAGGTAGGAGTCTGTTTGTTTGATTGAGTGTGTGGACAGGTGTCTTTTATACAGGTAACGAGTTCAAACAGGTGCAGTTAATACAGGTAATGAGTGGAGAACAGGAGGGCTTCTTAAAGAAAAACTAACAGGTCTGTGAGAGCCGGAATTCTTACTGGTTGGTAGGTGATCAAATACTTATGTCATGCAATAAAATGCTAATGAATTACTTAAAAATCATACAATGTGATTTTCTGGATTTTTGTTTTAGATTCCGTCTCTCACAGTTGAAGTGTACCTATGATAAAAATTACAGACCTCTACATGCTTTGTAAGTAGGAAAACCTGCAAAATCGGCAGTGTATCAAATACTTGTTCTCCCCACTGTATGCACACATGACTGTAAGTCGCTTTGGATAAAAGTGTCTGCTAAATTGCATATTATTATTATTATTATTATTAACAAACTATAGTTTTGGCAAGTCGATTGGGACATCTACTTTGTGCATGACACAAGTAATTTTTCCAACTATTGTTTACAGACAGATTATTTAATTTATAATTCACTGTATCACAATTCCAGTGGGTCATAAGTTTACATACTTTAAACAGCTTGGAAAATTCCAGAAAATAATGTAATGGCTTTAGACACTTCTGATAGGCTAATTGACATAATTTGAGTCAATTGGAGGTGTACCTGTGGATGTATTTCAAGGCCTACCTTCAAACTCAGTGCCTCTTTCCTTGATATCATGGGAAAATCAAAAGAAATCAGCCAAGACCTCAGAAAATAAATGGTAGACCTCCACAAGTCTGGTTCATCCTTGGGAGCAATTTCCAAATGCCTGAAGGTACCACGTTCATCTGTACAAACAATAGTACGCAAGTATAAACACCATGGGACCACGCAGCCGTCATACCGCTCAGGAAGGAGATGCGTTCTGTCTCCTAGAGATGAACGTACTTTGGTGTGAAAAGTGCATATCAATCCCAGAACAACAGCAAAGGACCTTGTGAAGATGCTGGAGGAAACAGGTACAAAAGTATCTAGAGTGAGGGAAAAAAGTATTTGATCCCCTGCTGATTTTGTACGTTTGCCCACTGACAAAGACATGATCAGTCTATCATTTTAATGGTAGGTTTATTTGAACAGTGAGAGACAGAATACAACAAAAAAATCCAGAAAAAGGCATGTCAAAAAAGTTTGCATTTTAATGAGGGAAATAAGTATTTGACCCCTCTGCAAAACATGACTCAGTACTTGGTGGCAAAACCCTTGTTGGCAATCATAGAGGTCAGACGTTTCTTGTAGTTGGCCACCAGGGTTGCACACATCTCAGGAGGGATTTTGTCCCACTCCTCTTTGCAGATCTTCTCCAAGTCATTAAGGTTTCGAGCCTGACGTTTGACAACTCAAACCTTCAGCTCCCTCCACAGATTTTCTATGGGATTAAGGTCTGGAGACTGGCTAGGCCACTCCAGGACCTTAATGTGCTTCTTCTTGAGCCACTCCTTTGTTGCCTTGGCCGTGTGTTTTGGGTCATTGTCATGCTGGAATACCCATCCACGACCCATTTTCAATGCCCTGGCTGAGGGAAGGAGGTTCTCACCCAAGATTTGATGGTACATGGCCCCGTCCATCGTCCCTTTGATGCGGTGAAGTTATCCTGTCCCCTTAGCAGAAAAACACCCCCAAAGCATAATGTTTCCACCTCCATGTTTGACGGTGGGGATGGTGTTCTTGGGGTCATAGGCAGCATTCCTCTTCCTCCAAACACGGCGAGTTGAGTTGATGCCAAAGAGCTCAATTTTGGTCTCATCTGACCACAACACTTTCACCCAGTTCTCCTCTGAATCATTCCGATGTTCATTGGCAAACTTCAGACGGGCCTGTATATGTGCTTTCTTGAGCAGGGGGAACTTGCGGGCGCTGCAGTATTTCAGTCCTTCACGGCGTAGTGTGTTACCAATTGTTTTCTTGGTGACTATGGTCCCAGCTGCATTGAGATCATTGACAAGATCCTCCCGTGTAGTTCTGGGCTGATTCCTCACCGTTCTCATGATCATTGCAACTCCACATGGTGAGATCTTGCATGGAGCCCCAGGCCGAGGGAGATTGACAGTAATTTTGTGTTTCTTCCATTTGCGAATAATCGCACCAACTGTTGTCACCTTCTCACCAAGCTGCTTGGCGATGGTCTTGTAGCCCATTCCAGCCTTGTGTAGTTCTACAATCTTGGCCCTGACATCCTTGGAGAGCTCTTTGGTCTTGGCCATGGTGGAGAGTTTGGAATCTGATTGATTGATTACTTCTGTGGACAGGTGTCTTTTATACAGGTAACAAACTGAGATTAGGAGCTCTCCCTTTAAGAGTGTGCTCCTAATCTCAGCTCGTTACCTGTATAAAAGACACCTGGGAGCCAGAAATCTTTCTGATTGAGAGGGGGTCAAATACTTATTTCCCTCATTAAAATGCAAATCAATTTATAACATTTTTGACATGCGTTTTTCTGGATGTTTTTGTTGTTATTCTGTCTCTCACTGTTCAAATAAACCTACCATTACAATTATAGACTGATCATTTCTTTGTCAGTGGGCAAACGTACAAAATCAGCAGGGGATCAAATACTTTTTTCCCTCACTGTATATCCACAGTAAAACGAGTCCTATATCGACATAACCTGAAAGGCCGCTCAGCAAGGAAGAAGCCACTGCTCCAAAACCGCCATAAAAAAGCCAGACTACGGTTTGCAACTGCACATGGGGACAAAGATCGTACTTTTTGGAGAAATGTCCTCTGGTCTGATGAAACAAAAATAGAACTGTTTGGCCATAATGACCATCGTTATGTTTGGAGGAAAAAGGGGAAGGCTTGCAAGCCGAAGAACACCATCCAAACCGTGAAGCACAGGGGTGGAAGCATCGTGCTGGGGGGGGTGCTTTGCTGCAGGAGGGACGGGGGCACTTCACAAAATAGATGGCATCATGAGGAAGGAAAATTATGTGGATATATTGAAGCAACATCTCAAGACATCAGTCAGGAAGTTAAAGCTTGGTCACAAATGGGTCTTCCAAATGGACAATGACCCCAAGCATACTTCCAAAGTTGTGGCAAAATGGCTTAAGGACAACAAAGTCAAGGTATTGGAGTGGCCATCACAAAGCTCAGACCTCAATCCTATAGAAAATGTGTGGGCCGAACTGAAAAAGTGTGTGCGAGCAAGGAGGCCTACAAACCTGACTCAGGAATGGGCCAAAATTCACCCAACTTATTGTGGGAAGCTTGTGGAAGGCTACCCAAAACGTTTGACCCATGTTAAACAATTTAAAGGCAATGCTACCAAATACTAATTGAGTGTATGTAAACTTCTGACCCACTGGGAATGTGATGAAAGAAATAAAAGCTGGAATAAATCATTCTCTCTACTAGTATTCTGACATTTCACATTCTTAAAATAAAGTGGTGTTCCTAACTGACCTAAGACAGTGAATTTTTATTAGGATTAAATGTCAGGAATTGTGAAAAACTGAGTTTAAATGTATTTGGCTAAGGTCTATGTAAACTTCCGACTTCAACTGTATGTCACGAATTCCTACTATGAACCAAAAATTCTGCCTGAAAAATCTGAAGATGAGCTGCTTGGTGTAGCTTCATTGTCAGAGACAAGTCGCAAGGGAGTGAGTGATTTCTTTCAGTGACTGACACAACAATATACGTAAACATGTTTTGGTTATTGGGGTTATTGGGTTCAGGCGGCCCTTTGATCGTTCTAGAAAATGCCAAGGGACGTCCAGCTGATGGCTGATCTTAACCACACTCTTAGCAAAAAGGGTTCCAAAAGGGTTCTTCGGCTGTCCCCATTGGAGAACCCTTTTTGGTTCCAGGTAGAACCCTTTTTGGTTCCAGATATAACCCTTTTGGGTTCTGTGTAGAACCCTCTGTGGAAAGGGTTCTATATGGAACTCAAAAGGGTTCTACCTGGAACCAAAAAGGGCTATTCAAAGGGCTCTCATATGGGGACAGCCGAATAACCTATTTAGGTTCTGGATAGCACCTTTTTTTCTAAGAGTGCAGGTTGGACATAGTCAGTGCTAACCAGAGCAAAGTGCCCGTGCCGGTTGGTGGTTGGTCTCAACCAGGTCCGCATTGCAGTTTCTTATGAAGGCGCGGTGATAATTCAGATAGAATGTGCCTGTGACGGCCAATGCAGCACGGCTTGGAACACTGCTCATCCAATCAGCAGCCAGGATCCAAACAACCCGAGATTCAAAGGTCAGATTAGGGGTTGGAAGGGATTTGGGGGATGGGGGAGGGTTTCTTAGAAGTTAGTAGGGCTCTATTTTTATGTTCCTAGTAGTACAGGATTAAGTAGGAGGTTTTAGTTTCTCTTAATGTTTTTTTCTTTATTCATTTAGTCTGTAAGCTTTGATTGACTACACACTCCAGTACAGTAGGTGGCGGCATGCACCTCTAATGTTTGTTTGCGGACCGCCATAATACCATAGAAGAAGACCATAGAAGAAGTTAACGTTGAAGCTAGCTAGATAACACTACTTAAGTTAGTGAACAGTGCCATTGTATCGCCGATATTAACCGACACTATCGTTAGCTAGCTAGTTAGCTAACGTTAACAAGCTAGCAAATTATCTAACTAGTTAATGTTAGGTCACAGACAACTAACTAGCCAAGTTATCTTGCTAATGTTACCTGGCTAGCTACAGACTTGCTACCTCCGGCAACGCAACACCTTTAACAACTAGCTACAGACTTGCTAGTTAGCGTTACATTCCTCCAGCTAGTAGCTTCTTCACTCCGGGAGACCTGTACACATTGGATACACCAATGTGTAACTTACAGGTCTCCCGGAGCAAAGAGGCTAACCTGTTAGCTGACGTTAACAATAATAGTTTTTCCTGTCAGCGAACACGTCTAGGTCCTAAAAGTTATGTAGTTAGCTACCTAGCCAGTTTATGAATATGCTAGAAATACTAATATCTGGCTATATATTGCTTTCACCTAGCTAGCTAGTTAACGTTATCAAACAGATAGACGTTCAAGTCTTAGCTATGATTCCTAGCTAGTTGTGTAACTCTAGCTGTAAACAGCCGCATTGACTTCCTATTATAAAAGGCCTTGATGAGTAGAATAATTAGCTAGCTAGCTAATTAACATTAGTATCTGAAACCATCTAGTCCTAAGATTAAATGTATATAATTTGTATATCAAGGATATCCACTAGGCTTGGGCGGTATACCGTATATATCGTATACCGGAGAATTTGGAAAAAGCCACAGGATGGTTTTTCAATACCGTTGAAACTATTTCTTATAAGTTTTTTAATACATTTGAATATTGGTAGCTACTTTTTAAGTAAATACCTGTAGTCAATTTGTGCAATACGTTAGGAGATAAAGAACATTGCGTTCTTCATTTCACCTGTCACATTATTGTGAAGCTTATGGTAGTCCCCAGTCACGTGGTGTTTGTTTGCAAGCACACACTGATGAGAGACAGGAGCCTTGTGAGTCACTCACTGTTGTGCAGCATGCGCCAGGTGATCCAATTACAGTATGGAATTCACAACTAAATGTTTATCAGCTAGATATCTTATAACTATTAAGTTAACTGTCTAAAAAGTGCTAAATGCTCTGCAGTTGTGCATTTGGTTTGTTAATTTAGTAGCTATTTAGCTATCTAGCTAAGTGGTTAACTTCTTCCAAAATCAAGCATTCGCTTGGTAACAGCAGAGAATCCCCTCCTGGATCAAGAGACTCGCTGGCAAATATTTGCTTTGTGCGTGCAGCAAACTGCGAGTAGCATTTTTTTGTTACTTGTATAGTTTAGGTCAGAAACTGTACAAAATGTTTGCTAGCATTTAGTTAGTGTTCTCTATGGGATTTTACATGTACTTCTTAGAATTGCTAACCTTCGGATTTCAGTGGGGTTTGAAAACAGCGGCCCTTGTGTTCAGTGCTGGTATTACCAAATATCCCGGTATGGCACAAGGTCAGTATGAAGGTATGGCAATCTGGATACCGCACAAGTCTAATATCTACCTAAAAATACAGTACAACACCAATCAAAGTCATATTGTAATAACATGTAATATTTTAACAACATGATGATCTACTGGAAACCTGCCTTTATCTATGTACGTGGGTGTGGGTAATAATGTACACATCTCCCTCCAATACGACACCCTCAGGTGCGAGCCCGCTTTGAAAAAGCTCTGGAGGAGGTGACCTGCTTCACCCCTCGCTACAAGGAGGAGATGGAGTCTTTGACCAGTCACAGGATGAGCAGAGGAAGAGGATCAGCAATGGATGTCACCAACAATGAGAGGAAGGCTATACCTGCAGTCAGACTGTTACTACAGTTGAAGTCAGAAGTTTACATACACCTTAGCCAAATACATTTAAACTCAGTTTTTCACAATTCCTGACATTTAGTCCTAGTAAAAATTCCCTGTCTTAGGTCAGTTAGGATCACCACTTTATGTCAGAATAATAGTAGAGAGAATGATTTACTTCAGCTTTTATTTCTTTCATCACATTCCCAGTGGGTCAGAAGTTTATATACACTCAATTAGTATTAGGTAGCATTGCCTTTAAATTGTTTAACTTGGGTCAAACGTTTTGGGTAGCATTCAACATGCTTCCCACAATAAGTTGGGTGAATTTTGGCCTATTCCTCCTGACAGAGCTGGTGTAACTGAGTCAGGTTTGTAGGCCTCCTTGCTCGCACACGCTTTTTCAGTTCTGCCCACAAATTTTCTATAGGACTGAGGTCAGGGCTTTGTGATGGCCACTCCAATACCTTGACTTTATTGTCCTTAAGCCATTTTGATACAACTTTGTAAGTATGCTTGGGGTCATTGTTCATTTGGAAGACCCATTTGCGACCAAGCTTTAACTTCCTGACTGATGTCTTGAGATGTTGCTTCAATATATCCACATAATTTTCCTTCCTCATGATGCCATCTATTTTGTGAAGTGCACCAGTCCCTCCTGCAGCAAAGCACCCCCCCAGCATGATGCTGCCACCCCCGTGTTTCACGGTTGGGATGGTGTTCTTCGGCTTGCAAGTCTTCCCCTTTTTCCTCCAAACATAACGATGGTCATTATGGCCAAACAGTTCTATTTTTGTTTCATCAGACCAGAGGACATTTCTCCAAAAAGTACGATCTTTGTCTCCATGTGCAGTTGCAAACCGTAGTCTGGCTTTTTTATGGTGGTTTTGGAGCAGTGGCTTCTTCCTTGCTGAGCTGCCTTTCAGGTTATGTCGATATAGGACTCGTTTTACTGTGGATATAGATACTTTTGTACCTGTTTCCTCCAGCATCTTCACAACGTCCTTTGCTGTTGTTCTGGGATTGATTTGCACTTTTCGCACCAAAGTACATTCATCTCTAGGAGACAGAACGCCTCTCCTTCCTGAGCGGTATGACGGCTGCGTGGTCCCATGGTGTTTATACTTGCGTACTATTGTTTGTACAGATGAACGTGGTACCTTCAGGCGTTTGGAAATTGCTCCCAAGGATGAACCAGACTACAATTTTTTTTCGGAGGTCTTTGCTGATTTATTTTCATTTTCCCATGATGTCAAGCAAAGAGGCACTGAGTTTTTTTAATTTAATTTTATTTAACCTTTATTTAACCAGGTAAGCCAGTTGAGAACAAGTTCTCATTTACAACTGTGACCTGGCCAAGATAAAGCAAAGCAGTGCGATAAAAACAACAACACAGAGTTACATATGGGGTAAAAAAACATAAAGTCAAAAAATACAACAGAAAATATATATACAGTGTGTGCAAATGTAGCAAGTTATGGACGTAAGGCAATAAATAGGCTATAGTGCAAAATAATTACAATTAGTATTAACACTGGAATGCTATATGTGCAAGAGATTATGTGCAAATAGAGATACTGGGGTGCAAATGAGCAAAATAAATAACAATATAGGGATGAGGTAGTTGGGTGGGCTAATTTCAGATGGGCTGTGTACAGGTGCAGTAATCGGTAAGGTGCTCTGACAACTGATGCTTAAAGTTAGTGAGGGAGATAAGAGTCTCCAGCTTCAGAGATTTTTGCAATTCGTTCCAGTCATTGGCAGCAGAGAACTGGAAGGAATGGCGGCCAAAGGAGGTGTTGGCTTTGGGGATGACCAGTGAGATATACCTGCTGGAGCGCAGACTACGGGTGGGTGCTGCTATGGTGACCAATGAGCTAAGATAAGGCGGGGATTTGCTTAGCAGTGATTTATAGATGGCCTGGAGCCAGTGGGTTTGACGACGAACATGTAGTGAGGACCAGCCAACAAGAGCGTACAGGTCACAGTGGTGGGTAGTGTATGGGGCTTTGAGACAAAACGGATGGCACTGTGATAGACTACATCCAATTTGCTGAGTAGAGTGTTGGAGGCTATTTTGTAAATGACATCGGCGAAGTCAAGGATCGGTAGGATAGTCAGTTTTACAAGGGCATGTTTGGCAGCATGAGTGAAGGAGGCTTTGTTGCGAAATAGGAAGCCGATTCTAGATATAACTTTGGATTGGAGATTCTTAATGTGAGTCTGGAAGGAGAGTTTACAGTCTAACCAGACACCTAGGTATTTGAAGTTGTCCACATACTCTAGGTCAGACCCGTCGAGAGTAGTGATTCTAGTCGGGTGGGCGGGTGCCAGCAGCGTTCGATTGAATTTGAAGGTAGGCCTTGAAATACATCCACAGGTACACCTCCAAAGGACTCAAATTATGTCAATTAGCCTATCAGAAGTTTCTAAAGCCATGACATAATTTTCTGGAATTTTCCAAGCTGTTTAAAGGCACAGTCAAATTAGTGTATGTAAACTTCTGACCCACTGGAATTGTGATACAGTGAATTATAAGTGAAATAATCTGTCTGTAAACAATTGTTGGAAAAATTACTTATGTCATGCACAAAGTATATGTCCTAACCGACTTGCCAAAACTATAGTTTGTTAACAAGAAATTTGTGGAGTGGTTGAAAAACTAGTTTTAATGACTCCATCTTAAGTGTATGTAAACTTCCGACTTCAACTCTCTCATGAAACTCTTTGCTGGAAATGAATTTGACGATGACCTACAATTAATTTTGAAAAAGGGAATTCAAACAACTGAGAAATGGCATGATTGGCAAACATTGTGCAAGGAATGGATTACGTAATGAATTATGAGAATAGTGACTAGTTGTGTTTTTTGAACATCGAGGATCTCTGACAACATTTTTGGGCCATTTATGAGTAAGCTTGGTAAGCTCTACCAAGTCATTGCACATGAAAGTAAGTGCATCTTAGCCACTTGAAAATATTCCTTCCTGTGAAAGCACTTGGGTCATCTTTTCACCCAAACACACTCCACAGTACTTTTCTCATTTGAGTTCGCTCTCTTAGAAATGTCTTCAGAAGTGTATGTGGGTCATCCAGTACTTTGTAGCTGTGCAGCGGCCACATGTGGTCAAGAAGTGACCGAATGGAAGAGTAGATGAGATCAGGGAAGATCACAGTCATAGAACAGAAATAGATCTGATAATACATCATGATATCTAAGCCATGTGAAAGGAGGTTGCTTAGACATTTATTTTACATACGCTACTCATTTATTACCATTACCATACCAATTTTCTACCCTGACGAAAATGAAGCTTCAATTTCATAGTCGTGAGGATGAGGTGTGTGGAAGCCTGTAGTGTGGGGCTAAATGTTGATATAGAAGGACAAAAAGGAGACCAGAGATTTGCATTTAAACAATTGGCCAGAACTGCACAGAATGAAATATTTTGTAGAATTGCATTTTTGCATTATTATATCCCATGACAATTCATTAAGAGATGAAAAAGGGTTTGAGATCAATAGCGGGAGGAAGGAAGAGACATCAGATGTGTAATTGAGTAGCCAAAAAGACCACAAATCAATAGGAATGCTCTTAGAAGATGCTATGGTTATCTGACTGGGAGTCGTTGATACTGTTTCTCCAAACTGCTTCCTTTCTTAAATCAAATAAGTAACAACATTTCCCTCCCACACTCCAGCTAAAACAAATGTAGAATAACAAATCCGTTCAAATATACCCACCCAACCCTCCTACCCTTAATGTTTTCACTACTTTTCAAACAGCCGTACTTTTCAAACAGCCGGGTTCAGTGAGGTGCACGGGGAATGGCGGACTGTGATTGGCTGATACAAGTGGGGTGACTTTTAAGTACCACTAATGAGTAAATAAGGGGTGTTGGCAAATACAACAACTACTAGAATAGGGGTGATGTAACTGCTAAATAAGAGCTGGCCTTTTTAAACACTTCCACCAAATCGCTCTACAAGGACAGTTAATATAGCACAACATCCCACAGCTATGAAAGACAGACAATACATGAAATAACTTCCCCACATTCTCCTTGCTTTGTAATAGAAAAGAGCTGTTCTGAAAATCCACTGTTGGGTTAAGGAGATTAAATGAAAAATAAACCCCAACAGAGAATAGACCACAAGGGTCTGTGATGGAAAAATGATAACTTAATTGACGAATTTGACAATGTGAGACAGAGCCATTACATGGTAACAAACAGCTGGTACATATGATTAAAGGAGCTACACCTAGAATTTCTCAATATTTCTCCCCTATGTGGAAGTTAGGTTAATTGCATTCAAAACAAATCTCCCCCTCCCCTGTTTCCCATTTCCCCGTAACATGGCGGAGACTCGCGCTTGAGCCTTTTACTTTCAGTTTTGGTCTAACAGCTGTAAGAATGATATTATTGAAAATTTATTTCACAGCAGTTTACATGGTACATTGATTCCCTACACTATTCAGTGCTTGTTTTCTCACATAAACTGAAAATGAGCCAACAGTGTAGAATTTTAGCAACCAGGAAATGACAGAGCAATTTCTACATTGGGCGCTTGACCCGATTTCCACTACATAACACAGCCACAAAGTCAAAACATTGTTCCCATTTTGACAACAGATGCCGCTCCAGCGGGAGAAATCAATAAGTGAATTTCACAGCAAATCACAACACTGGGGGGTAAGTAATACTGTGAAACACTATCATTCCACTATTACTGCAGATATATTATGGACATTTTCTGAAATTACAATGCAAAAATGTATGTGTATCACTTTAAATTCACAGACCCAGAAGGCTGTAACTGTTGGTCTCTAACGATCAACTTCATGTTGTCATGATACGTGTACCAGAGTTGATTGAAAAAGTAGGCAACCATGTTTTCTCCGAGTCCTCACACAAAATACAGTTGAAGTCGGAAGTTTACATACAGTGAGGGAAAAAAGTATTTGATCCCCTGCTGATTTTATACGTTTGCCCACTGACAAAGAAATGATCAGTCTATAATTTTAATGGTAGTTTATTTGAACAGTGAGAGACAGAATAGCAACAAAAAAATCCAGAAAAATGCATGTAAAAATTTTTATACATTGATTTGCATTTTAATTAGGGAAATAAGTATTTGACCCCCTCTCAATCAGAAAGATTTCTGGCTCCCAGGTGTCTTTTATACAGCTAACGAGCTGAGATTAGGAGCACACTCTTAAAGGGAGTGCTCCTAATCTCAGCTTGTTACCTGTATAAAAGACACCTCTCCACAGAAGCAATCAATCAATCAGATTCCAAACTCTCCACCATGGCCAAGACCAAAGAGCTCTCCAAGGATGTCAGGGACAAGATTGTAGACCTACACAAGGCTGGAATGGGCTACAAGACCATCGCCAAGCAGCTTGGTGAGAAGGTGACAACAGTTGGTGCGATTATTCGCAAATGGAAGAAACACAAAAGACCTGTCAATCTCCCTCGGCCTGGGGCTCCATGCAAGATCTCACCTCGTGGAGTTGCAATGATCATGAGAACGGTGAGGAATCAGCCCAGAACTACACGGGAGGATATTGTCAATGATCTCAAGGCAGCTGGGTCCATAGTCACCAAGAAAACAATTGGTAACACACTACGCCGTGAAGGACTGAAATCCTGCAGCGCCCGCAAGGTCCCCCTGCTCAAGAAAGCACATATACAGGCCCGTCTGAAGTATGCCAATGAACATCTGAATGATTCAGAGGAGAACTGGGTGAAAGTGTTGTGGTTAGATGAGACCAAAATGGAGCTCTTTGGCATCAACTCAACTCGCCGTGTTTGGAGGAGGAGGACTGCTGCCTATGACCCCAAGAACACCCTCCCCACCGTCAAACATGGAGGTGGAAACGTTATGCTTTGGGGGTGTTTTTCTGCTAAGGGGACAGGACAACTTCACCCCATCAAAGGGACAATGGACGGGGCCATGTACCGTCAAATCTTGGGTGAGAACCTCCTTCCCTCAGCCAGGGCATTGAAAATGGGTTGTGGATGGGTATTCCAGCATGACAATGACCCAAAACACACGGCCAAGGCAACAAAGGAGTGGCTCAAGAAGAAGCACATTAAGGTCCTGGAGTGGCCTAGCCAGTCTCCAGACCTTAATCCCATAGAAAATCTGTGGAGGGAGCTGAAGGTTCGAGTTGCCAAACGTCAGGCTCGAAACCTTAATGACTTGGAGAAGATCTGCAAAGAGGAGTGGGACAAAATCCCTCCTGAGATGTGTGCAAACCTGGTGGCCAACTACAAGAAACGTCTGACCTCTGTGATTGCCAACAAGGGTTTTGCCACCAAGTACTAAGTCATGTTTTGCACAGGGGTCAAATACTTATTTCCCTCATTAAAATGCAAATCAATTTATAAAATGTTTGACATGCATTTTTCTGGATTTGTTTGTTTTTATTCTGTCTCACACTGTTCAAATAAACCTACCATTAAAATTATAGACTGATAATTTCTTTGTCAGTGGGCAAACGTACAATATCAGCAGGGGATCAAATAATTTTTTCCCTCACTGTACATTTAGGTTGGAGTCATTAAAACTCGTTTTTCAACCACTCCACAAATTTCTTGTTAACAAACTATAGTTTTGGCAAGTCGGTTAGGACATATACTTTGTGCATGACACAAGTAATTTTTCCAACAATTGTTTAAAGACAGATTATTTCACTTATAATTCACTGTATCACAATTCCAGTGGGTCAGAAGTTTACATACACTAAGTTGACTGTGCCTTTAAACAGCTTGGAAAATTCCAGAAAATTATGTCATGGCTTCAGATGCTTCTGATAGGCTAATTGACATAATTTGAGTCAATTGGAGGTATACCTGTGGATGTATTTCAAGGCCTACCTTCAAACTCAGTGCCTCTTTGCTTGACATCATGGGAACATCAAAAGAAATCAACCAAGACCTCAGAAAAAAAAGTGTAGACCTCCACGAGTCTGGTTCATCCTTGGGAGCAATTTCCAAATGCCTGAAAGTACCACGTTCACCTGTACAAACAATAGTACGCAAGTATAAACACCATGGGACCACGCAGCCGTCATACCGCTCAGGAAGGAGACGTGTTCTGTGTCTTAGAGATGAACGTACCTTGGTGCAAAAAGTGCAAATCAATCCCAGAACAACAGCAAAGGACCTTGTGAAGATGCTGGAGGAAACAGGTATAAAAGTATCTATATCCACAGTAAAACGAGTCCTATATCGACATAACCTGAAAGGCCGCTCAGCAAGGAAGAAGCCACTGCTCCAAAACCGCCATAAAAAAGCCAGACTATGGTTTGCAACTGCACATTGGGACAAAGATCGTACTTTTTGGAGAAATGTCCTCTGGTCTGATGAAACAAAAATAGAACTGTTTGGCCATAATGACCATCGTTATGTTTGGAGGAAAAAGGGGAAGGCTTGCAAGCCGAAGAGCACCATCCCAACCGTGAAGCACGGGGTGGCAGCATCATGCTGTGGGGGTGCTTTGCTGCAGGAGGGACTGGTGCACTTCACAAAACAGATGGCATCATGAGGATGGAAAATTATGTGGATATATTGAAGCAACATCTCAAGACATCAGTCAGGAAGTTAAAGCTTGGTTGCAAATGGGTCTTCCAAATGGACAATGACCCCAAGCATACTTCCAAAGTTGTGGCAAAATGGCTTAAGGACAACAAAGTCAAGGTATTGGAGTGGCCATCACAAAGCCCTGACCTCAATCCTATAGAACATTTGTGGGCAGAACTGAAAAAGCATGTGCGAGCAAGGAGGCCTAAAAACCTGACTCAGTTACACCAGCTCTGTCAGGAGGAATGGGCCAAAATTCACCCAACTTATTGTGGGAAGCTTGTGGAAGGCTACCGAAACGTTTGACCCAAGTTAAACAATTTAAAGGCAATGCTACCTAATACTAATTGAGTGTATATAAACTTCTGACCCACTGGGAATGTGATGAAAGAATTAAAAGCTGAAATAAATCATTCTCTCTACTATTATTCTGACATTTCACATTCTTAAAATAAAGTGGTGATCCTAACTGACCTAAGACAGTGAATTTCTACTAGGATTAAATGTCAGGAATTGTGAAAAACTGAGTTTAAATGTATTTGGCTAAGGTGTATGTAAACTTCCGACTTCAACTGTATGTAATGTGTTTACCCACAGAATTTCCTAGAATTCAATTGAGCCCGTCTCAGTGATGTTTATATCATTTTGTTTACAACTGACTGCATACACACTCTGAAAGCATCTACCTGTGGAGAGTCTACCTGGTAGTAAAAGTCACAGGAGGCTGGTGAGGGGAGGACCGCTCATAATAAATGATGTAATGGAGTGAATGGAATGGTATCAAACACATGGAAACCATATGTTTGATGTGTTTGATACCATTCAATTCATTCCTTCCAGCCATTACTATGAGCCCGTCCTCCCCAATTAAAGTGCCACCAGCCACCTGTGGTAGAAGTAGACTTTTACAGTGTCCCAAAAACATTTTGTGGTTTCCATGGAAAAAGACCTACAATGGATTTAACCTCAGCAATGAATGTACAGCGCAATGGTAGCGAAGCAACCTGAACTCTCTGTTACAAGATGTGTCAGACAATAATATAGAAAAACAAAACCTCAGCTACTGCCTTTCCACCTATGTTTGGAAATTAACCTGGCAAATAGTATTAACAGAAAACAGTAAACACAAGTCATTTTTACTGTGCACTTTGGAGATTGGCTATTGGTCAATTGCAAATAAATTGTACAGATCATGCAATATACTTTTGATGGATTTTGAAGAAAGAAAATTGACCAAAACTCTAGCTCAAACAACATGGCATTTATAAGCCAATGAGCGTGCACGAATGGTTATTCCTGTCCAACAGCACCACCATGAGGCCAAACAGAACCATACCCTTCAGGTTAGCTAGACCAGAGATACTCTACATAATGATGAGATGGTCTTATCTCCTCCCCTAACAATAGGAGTCGTCTCAAAGGCGAAAAGGCAGGCTGGAGGAGCCGAAATTAGGTGGGAACATTCTAGCCAATAAGAGGGCAGATACGCGTGTGAACAACTGACACAACTCCGATATCAAATTGTTTTTCTCAAAGTTGCCGAGATGCCACGTGCATCCACTTATATCAGTACATTCGTAACAACCTAAAGACTGCGAAACTTATATTAGATCAAATATGCCTTACTTAGCATATTAGAATAAACATGTTTGTTGACCAAATCTGACACTCTCTCATTGAACTCCATACAAAAACCTCCACTTGGTCTGCTTATCGGTGTCTATTCCACAAGTTACCACCGGCTAAATCTATGATGTTAAAATGCCTATTTACTCTGTTCCATCTGACTGTGCAATCCACTGTCTCATCAGCCCAGCCAGGCAATTTATAAACTTGATCTCCACTTTAAAAAGCATCTAGACATTATCTTACATTTCTTTTAGACTAACATTTAGTTTTCAACAGCGGAGATTTGTATAGACCTTGCTACCTGTCTCTCCGACATTTGCAACATTATTTCAATATTCAAATTCGATCTCCAGCTGTCACATGAACGTGATGGGAGTCAGGAGTCGGATGAGACAGACAGGCTGGCAGCTTTTCTCAGCCAGTTGAAATCATGAATCAGCATCATTTTTATACATTCAAATAAATACGAAACGAAGTGCAGCTTCAGTTTGAAGTGATTGTGTTAGCTGTGTTGTTGGCTAGCTCCTCTGAACAACAGTGTCCTGACGTGAGAGCACATTTTCTACGCCAGGTGAAATCGCGCATCATTAGCTCATTGTTATGGATGTCTCCAAATAAATGTCCCTAGAAAACAAATGCAAATGCAGCTACTTTGTTGTTATTCTGGCTGCACTATTTGAAGTGACTGTAAATTAGCCATAGTTGGCTAGTTAGCAAGCAAGGGATAAGAACGTTGCCAGCCAGTATGGCAATAGAACATTTAGAACGAACGACTGGGTCACGTCCATAGATCGTGTCTCTGGCAACCAAACCGATAGAACGCTTGATTTGGGTCTGGACTATATCTTGTGGAAGGATTAAATAGAATTAATAAATTCATCAAAATAATGTTTTTAATTAAAATATGTAAATCATTATTTGAATATGTTAGTAACCCATTGTATAAAAGTAATAATGCCCTCGAAGACGGTTTGCTGGCCCTCGACAAACACCGGCTTCTCGCTTCATTCTCGCATGGACAAATTTTGACGGCAGATGCCATGTATCTACAGTAGTTTTGTGCAGATCGGTCATTCGGTGCCAGAGGAGTAGCATTTTAAATGTTTATAACAAAATCCAAAATAGCGGAAAATCCATAATGGCAGAGCTTATGTGTCCTTAAGGCAAATTTGTTCCATGTGAGGAGAGGGACCTATGTACCGAATTTCAGGACTCTAGCTCAAACGGGGCTGTAACGATCCCGGCAGTCTGAGTCGGGTCCTGTCTGTGGACTAGTTTTTATGTTCGTGATCTCCAGTTTCCCGAGGGTTCTGGAACGCTCCGGGGAGCTCTCTTGATTTCCGCACCTGCATCCCATCAGCAATCTGCACACCTGGTCCTGATCATCACCCTTCTTAGGCTCTGGCCTAACATCCATTCCCTGCCGGATCGTTAGCCATAAACAGTATGTTTTGCCAGCGTATCAGCCTCAGAGTACTAGCGTTAGTTTTGTTGTTTTTTGCATCTTGTTGACCTGCCTTGTACTTACCTCCGTTTGTTCTGTCTACAGTCATTCTCCCGGAACCTTCACCCAACCCCTGCCGTGCCATCAGTTCATCTGCTACTTCACCACCACCTACTCATCTCCGCCACCCGCTCCGTCTACTGGACTATTCTGCATCTTTTCCCTGTAAATAAACACTCTCATTCGTTCAACTCACCTTGTCCTGGTCTGCTTCTGGGTTCGGTCTTAGAGAACCGTGACAGAACGATCCGGCCATTAATGAACCCAGCGGACCTGGACTCTGTTCGCCATGCCATTACCCATCAGGAGAAGATGTTGGGCCATCATAGCACGGTACTACAGGAGATCGCGTTGTCAGTTCGGAACCTTTCTACCGGTCTGACGGAGGTCCAGAACCAACGCAAGTCTCCGGTGGAGGATCCACTACCGGTTTCACCCATCTCGCCTGCCGCTTCTGGAGCTGTGTCCTTCCGTGAGCCCAAGGTTCCGACGCCGGATAAATATGAGGGGGAGCTGGGAAGATGCCGTTCCTTCCTTATGCAGTGTGGATTAGTGTTCGATCTACAGCCCTACTCTTATGCCACAGACAAGGCTAGGATAGCCTTTGTGATTGAGTTGCTGCGTGGTCGAGCGCTGGAGTGGGCTTCAGCCGTTTGGGAACGACAGGATCCCTGCATGGCGTCATACCAGGGGTTCACGGCCGAGATGAGGAAGCTCTTCGACCATTCCGTCCGAGGGAGGGACGCAGCTAGGCGCCTGTTTTCGCTTCGCCAAGGAACTCGCAGCGTGGCCGACTTCGTGATCGAGTTCAAGACGTTGGCTGTGGAGAGTGGGTGGAATGAGGAGTCTCTGCAAGCGGCCTTTTACCAGGGTCTGTCGGAGCAGCTCAAGGATGAGTTGATCTCCTATCCGGAGCCTAGTGACCTGGACAGCTTGGTAGCCTTGTCTATTCGGGTGGATAATCGAGTCCGAGAGGCGAAGGAGGGAGAAGCAATGGGGTCCGTCCAATCGATCAGCTTCTCAGTTCCCAGTCGGGTCGGGTGGTGGACCAGAACACGTCGATCATTCTCCACCACAAAGGATTATTGGAGAGGTTCTCTCTCCCGATTCTGAACCCATGCAAGTGGGGCGGCACGGGTTAACCAAGGAGGAGCGTCAACATAGACGTAAGACCAACTGTTGCCTCTACTGTGGTAGCTCGGGACATTACATCTCCACTTGTTCCCGGCGGTCGTCAAACTGCCCGGCTCGCTAAAGTTGGGAGGACTTTTAGCGAGCCAGTTTCAACCTCTCAGTACCTCTGTCAGACCCCGTTTCCCGGCTACCCTTGTGAACAGGAATCAGAGCTTAGCGATTAACGCTTTTGTCGATTCAGGTGCCGATGGAAGCTTTCTTGATGCCGAGTTGGTGGAACAGCTGGGGCTTTCCAAGGAGCAATTGCCGGAAGCCATTGAAGCGACCACTCTGAACGGCAGTAGTCTGGCACGTATCACGATGAGGACTGAACCGGTTAAGATGCTGTTGTCGGGGAATCATTCGGAGATGATTTCATTCTTCATTCTGCCGTCTTCCCATGTTCCTCTAGTCCTTGGATACCCCTGGCTGAAGGAACACAATCCCACGTTCGATTGGGTGACGGGCAAGGTAACGAGTTGGAGCCTTGATTGTCATGCTAACTGTCTCAAGACTGCCTGTCCCCATTCGGTTCCCAGTCAGGTGATTGAGGCTAAACCCCCAGATTTGTCCCTGGTTCCCGAGACATATCACGATTTGGGGGAAGTGTTCAGTAAGCAGAAGGCTCTGTCACTCCCCTCCCCACCGACCATATGATTGTGCCATCAACCTGTTCCCTGGAGCTGTCTACCCCAAGGGAAGGTTATACAGTATCTCCCGCCCTGAACGTGAGGCTTTGGAGACCTACATCAAGGAGTCCCTAGCTGCTGGTCTCGTTCGTCCCTCGTCATCACCCCTGGGGGCAGGATTCTTCTTTGTGGGTAAGAAGGATGGCTCTCTTCGACCGTGTATTGATTATCGGGGGTTGAATGACATCACGGTCAAGAACAAGTATCCCCTGCCCTTGATGAGTTCTGCCTTCGACTCCTTACAGGGTGCTACGGTGTTCACCAAGCTAGACCTACGCAATGCGTATCACATGGTCCGGATCAGAGAGGGAGACGAGTGGTTGACGGGGTTTCAATACACCGATGGGTCACTTCGAGTATCAGGTGATGCCGTTTGGACTGACCAATGCTCCAGCGGTATTCCAGAGTATGGTGAACGACGTCCTGAGAGATATGATCGGTCTCTTTGTGTTTGTTTACCTGGATGACATTCTGATCTTCTCGAAGGAACCTTCCGACCACGTCCAGCATGTCCGGCAGGTTCTGCAGCGATTGTTGGAGAATCGCCTGTTCGTGAAGGCCGAGAAGTGCGAGTTTCCACGCCCACACGACATCCTTTCTCGGGTACATCATCTCCAGGGGAGAGATTAGGATGGACCAGGAGAAGGTTAGAGCGGTTCTGGAATGGGCCCAGCCCGGTACGAGATTGCAGCTCCAGAGATTTTTGGGGTTTGCGAATTTCTACCGCAGATTCATCCGGGATTACAGCCGTGTGGCCGCTCCGTTAACGGCCTTGACTTCCAGTATCAGGAGCTTCAAGTGGAATCCGGAGGCGGATCGAGCGTTTCTGGATTTGAAGAGGCGATTCACCAACGCACCGATTCTCTCTCAACCGGACACGGACCGTCAGTTCGTGCGTTGAAGTGGACGCGTCCGATGTGGGAGTTGGCGCCATCCTGTCGCAGCGATGCTCCACGGACAGTAAACTCCATCCCTGCGCCTACTACTCTCGTCGCCTTTCGCCTGCGGAGAGGAATTACGATGTGGGTAACCGGGAGCTTCTCGCGGTGAAACTTGCCTTGGAGGAGTGGCGCCACTGGTTGGAGGGGGCGGAGCAGCCGTTTATTGTCTGGACTGACCACAAGAATCTTGCTTACGTGCAATCGGCTAGACGTCTCAACTCCCGTCAGGCCAGGTGGTCGTTGTTTTTCGGACGATTCAATTTTTCCCTGACGTTCCGACCTGGATCTAAGAACGGCAAGGCGGACGCCTTGTCTCGGATGTTCTCCAAGACGGAGGAGAGTGGGTCCAAGACCGAGACAATTCTCCCCGGAACTGCGTCGTGGGAGCTGTTAGGTGGAAGATTGAGGAGGAGGTGATGGCGGCTCTTCGGACGCAGCCCGGTCCCGGTAACGGTCCACCCGGTCGGTTGTTTGTGCCTGAGTCGGTTCGTCCTGCGGTCCTCAAATGGTCCCACGCCAGCAAGATGGCTTGTCACCCTGGCGTGGCTCGGACGATGGCGTTTCTTCGCAGACGCGTTTTGGTGGCCTGCCATGGCCGAGGATACTCGGGGTTATGTTGCTGCCTGTCCAGTGTGTGCGCAGAATAAGAGTACCAATCGGCCCAGCTCTGGACTACTTCACCCCCTTCCTATTCCCCGGCGACCATGGTCGCATCTGGCCCTGGACTTTGTCACTGGGTTGCCCGCTTCTGAGGGGAACACGGTCGTTCTGACTATCGTGGACAGATTCAGCAAGTTCGCCCACTTTGTGCCAATTGCCAAGCTTCCCTCTGCCTCGGAGACGTCCGAGATCCTGGTTAGGAGGTTTTCAGGGTCCACGGGTTGCCCAGTGATATCGTTTCCGACCGTGGCCCTCAGTTTACCTCTGCTGTCTGGAAGTCCTTCTGTTTGGCCATTGGAGCTACAGTCAGTCTCACATCTGGTTTTCACCCCCAATCTAATGGTCAGGCGGAGAGAGCCAACCAGAAGATGGAATCCACGCTACGCTGCCTGGCCTCTTCCAACCCCACCTCCTGGGTCTCTCAGTTGCCTTGGGTTGAGTATGCCCACAATACTCTCCCTACATCTGCCACTGGGATGTCTCCCTTCCAGTGCCTGTATGGCTACCAACCTCCCTTGTTCCCTTCTCAGGAGAAGGAGCTCTCAGTGCCTTCTGTTCAGGTCCATATTCGTCGTTGCCACCGGACCTGGCATCGGGCCAGAAAAGCACTCCTTAGAGTTTCGGACCGGTATCAGCTCCAGGCGAATCGTCGCCGGATCCCCGCTCCCACCTACACCATCGGAGATAGGGTCTGGTTGGCCACACGGGATCTTCCTTTACGGACTGAGTCTAGGAAGTTGTTACCGAAGTTCATTGGTCCGTTTGTGGTGGAGAAGGTGATCAATCCGGTGGCAGTTCGACTCAAACTCCCGAGGACGCTCAGAGTCCATCCCACCTTTCATGTCTCCTGCCTCAAGCCTGTTTTCCTCAGTCCTCTGTTGCCTCCTCCGCCTCCTCCTCCTCCTCCTCGGATGATCGGAGGTGGTCCTGCCTACACGGTGCGTCGCATCATGGATTCCAGACGGCGGGGCCGGGGTTTCCAGTATCTCGTGGACTGGGAGGGGTATGGTCCTGAAGAGAGGAGTTGGATTCCGCGGCGACAGGTCCTAGATGCTGACCTCATCAGTGACTTCTACCGCCTCCATCCTGGCGCTCCGGGGAGTCCGCCCGGTGGCGTTCGTCGGAGGGGGGTACTGTAACGATCCCGGCAGTCTGAGTCGGGTCCTGTCTGTGGACTAGTTTTTATGTTCGTGATCTCCAGTTTCCCGAGGGTTCTGGAACGCTCCGGGGAGCTCTCTTGATTTCCGCACCTGCATCCCATCAGCAATCTGCACACCTGGTCCTGATCATCACCCTTCTTAGGCTCTGGCCTAACATCCATTCCCTGCCGGATCGTTAGCCATAAACAGTATGTTTTGCCAGCGTATCAGCCTCAGAGTACTAGCGTTAGTTTTGTTGTTTTTTGCATCTTGTTGACCTGCCTTGTACTTACCTCCGTTTGTTCTGTCTACAGTCATTCTCCCGGAACCTTCACCCAACCCCTGCCGTGCCATCAGTTCATCTGCTACTTCACCACCACCTACTCATCTCCGCCACCCGCTCCGTCTACTGGACTATTCTGCATCTTTTCCCTGTAAATAAACACTCTCATTCGTTCAACTCACCTTGTCCTGGTCTGCTTCTGGGTTCGGTCTTAGAGAACCGTGACAGGGGCGTGAGCTTTCAAAGTTTGCATTTTCAATCGCTTGTTATAAACTGGGTGGTTCGAGCCCTGAATGCTGATTGGCTGACAGCCGTGGTATATCAGACCGTATACCACAGGTATGACAAAACATTTATTTTTACTGCTCTAATTACGTTGGTAACCAGTTTATAATAGCAATAAGGCACCTACGGGGTTTGTGATATATGGCCAATATACAACGGCTAACAGCTGTATCCAGGCACTCCGCATTGCGTTGTACATAAGAACAGGCCTTAGCCGTGATATTTGACCATATACCACAACTCCTCCGGCCTTATTACTTAATTATAGCACCACCATGTGGCCAATTGGCATGGCATCGCATGAGAGGGTGTGACCTTGGCCCTTTCCCATCATGCAAGGTTGCAACCTCCTAGGCCTTACCATCTCACAGGAATTTGCATTCTTTCACCAAATTGGCAGAAGAAGGAAAATAATAATCAACGTCAACAAAAACAATATGGTTTCACCCAGCTTTGCTGCTTGAACTCCTAATAATGAGAAAAATCTAAATCCCCAGTATTCATATACTCTGCAGTTATGAATCATGCAAAATCACATGCACAATACATTTATTGAGCAAAATACACTGACAAAGTTAACCTTGATGAGAGCCTATAGAGAGGAGGTCAGAGACCTGGCAGTGTGGTGCCAGGACAACAACCTCTGCCTCAACGTCAGCAAGACAAAGGAGATGACCGTGGACTGGAGGGCCAAGCACACCCCCATTCATATCAACAGGGCTGCAGTAGAGCAGGTCGAGAGCTTGAAGTTCCTCGGTGTCTCTTGCTGCCCTCAGAGCGGACATATCATCTATACTCAAGTCGGAACTCAAGGAGGCGCTCAGTGAGGACTTTCATTTTATTAAGTCAGAGTTACAAGCAGTCAATGATGAACTCGCAAAGCATACAGCAATGGTTCATACTGAACTGGATACAGTTAAGAAAACTGTCTCCGACATGGAACAAGGCTTGTCAACACGCTCAGACGACACGACTATGCTACAAACCACAGTTAAGAAGCTCAAAACTGATGTTGCTAGCCTTAAGGAACAATGCATACATTTACAAGGTTATATGTGAAGATCCAATATCAGGATCATGTGGGTAGCTGAGGACCTGGGCTCAAGTTCTCCTTCATCGGTCTCAAATTGGATAAAGACGTCCTTGTCGACCGCTCAGATCGGGGCTCTCAAGCAAGAAAGCCTGGCAGAAAACCTTGCGTCAAGGTGGCTAAACTACACTACTATCAGGATTGTATTGATGTTCTTCAGCGTGCCAGAGAACTTGGCCTACTTCGATGCAACGGAGCACCCATCTCTATCTTCCCAGTCTATACCCCCAGCGTTGCTCGTGACCGTGCCGCTTTAAACGATGTCAAGAGTCTTCTCTGTGGACGGACCGACGTTCGGTATGACGTGGCTTTTCCTGCCAGGCTCCGTATAACATTCAACGGCACCGAGAAAGAGTTCCAAGACCCCCATAAGGCGATGGCCTTCGTAAAGGTCGGACGAAGCAAATGGCTGAATGTTTACCTATTTGACGATTAGGGTAATGGACGAATGTGTCTACCACTGCAGACTCAGTCTCTCTTTGGTAGATACTGTATAGTGTTGCCAGTGGTATCAGTTGATATTGTTATTATTAGGTAACGTTACTGCCTTAGTTCTGGTGAGTCAATTCTCCTTTTGTTTTAATGTTTTATTTTATTACCATGAAGCTACTCATTTCTATTTATCGATGGTACCCGTATCCAGGGTAGATAAAGCACAGTACTATTATTGCCAACACAATCTCTTCTACAGAGAACTGTTCTTCTAATTAAAATAAAAAAAACTTTGAAAAATTTAAATAAAAGTTCCTCGGTGTCCACATAACTAAGGATCTATCATTGTCCAAACAAGACAATGCCTCTTCCCCCTCAGGAGGCTGAAAAGATTTGTCATTGGCCCTCAGATCCTCAAAAAGTTATACAGCTGCACCATTGAGAGCATCTTGACTGGCTGCATCACCGCTTGGTATGGAAACTGTTTGGCAACTGCTCTGACCGTAAGGCGCTATAGAATTTAGTGCTTACGGCCCAGTACATCACTGGGGCCGAGCTCCCTGCCATCCAGGACCTCTATACCAGGCGGTGTCAGAGGAAGGCCCTAAAAATTGTAAAAGACTCCAGCCACCCAAGTAGGGCTGTCCCCGACCAAAACAAATCTTGGTCGACCGAAAGTCGTCTGTTCTTTCTACCAATCTATTGGTAAAAAAAAATGTAATGTGTATTTTTCCATATATAGATACACCCTATGTGTTTTAATAAAATCAACTATATGCATTGAGCTTGTCTGATGCTTTAAGCTTATGATTTGATGAAATAAGACAAATGCCTCAAGAGGGCGAAGAGATCTAGATAACCAGAAGAAGAGAAAACTTAACCTGACCCAACTATTCGCCTCCCGATCCTGCTGGCTTTCGCAGATTCTGCCATTACTCTCCTGAAGTTGCCGTTAATAGGCTACACGAGGAGTCGGCAACCTTTCTAATATGGAATGCCAATGTTTCTTACCATTTCTACCAATCTGCGTGCCAGTTAAGGTTTTCATATGCACATTTTCGTGAATCAGTTTCATTTAATTTATAATAACGTCTTCATATCTCAAAATCATTGTCATGTGGTTAATCAAAATTCTAGCCAAATCTAAATGAAAATGATACAAACCTAAAAAGTAACTTCTATTGCCATTGCCAACTATGTAAAAATAGCCTACATAAAGCAAACAAATAAAAACATTGCAGCCTGCAAGTAGAAAATATCCTGATAAAAATAAATATCCTATAAATCACATTGGCTACACATGGCCTGTCTGCAACAAACTTGAAACATTGTATCAACTATTAACTTGGGTCGGGCCCGAAGCTTGCGCTAGCGAACTTGCAACATTCTGGGCCCTCAGAGTTTCCTGAGCCAGTGAGCTCAGGACAGACAATCAAACGCAAACAATTCACACAATAAAGTTATGAAACAATGAATGTGCACAAATTGGCGGGAGAGAGCGCATTCTGGAGAGAAGTGCATTGTGCATCTGGGCACATGGTCAATCCGATGTCTGCATTGGCCATGCAGCATTTACGATGATATGGCCTCAGCTGAAATCAGGGCATTCATAATTATTGGGCTTTGTTGAGCAGTGCAGAGCTGTTGTCAAGGAAGTGAGTTTGTGTTTTCTCCAAGATGTACCGCCCCCACCTACCGTCAACAATTCATGTCAATGCGGAGCTATGCAGAGCCCTCCACATTGTTAAGATGGCGATGTGGTATGGAGCTCGATTTGACCCCCTTTTTATTTGCACGGACTCTTTGCACCGACACTATGCACACTCACTGGACTCTACCCAAACACTCACACATACTACACTGACACTCCCACACACTACATATGCTCACACACACAAAACACACACACAAATGCATATTGACGCCACACACACACACTCACACATATACACACTTTCACACTCTTCACATATGCTGCTGCTACTCTGTTTATATCTATCCTGATTGCCTAGTCACTTTTGCCCCTACCTACATGTACATATTACCTCAACTACCTTGTACCCCTGAACATTGACTCCTGCACTACAGGTACTTGTATATAGTCTCGTTATTGTTATTTTATTGTGTTACTATTTCCTTTAGTATTTTTTGCTATTTTTTCTTACTCTTTAACTCTGCATTGTTGGATAAGGGCTCATTACTTTTCATTATGTTTTTCAAGCTATTTTGAAGCTTGAGGTAAGGATATATTACAGTATGAAGATATCTCCACAGAACATCAATACATTTTTCTTTGCATTTTTCAGTTGCACTGATAGACTAGATTCCACAGCTGAATCTCAAGAAATACTGCATTGACAACATACTAGACATTCTAATGCCTTTTCCTTTCTTTTGCTCCAAAATATGTAACTCAATTGGTTCAAAATGGCTGAATGTCATACATACAGAACCAGAGCAACTGGAACAAACCAGAGTATGTGACCTGAGTGTGTTGGCATGCAAGCACAAGTGTCTGTATATGCATGTTTGCATTTACAGTTGAAGTCGGAAGTTTACATACACCTTAGCCAAATACATTTAAACTCAGTTTTCACAATTCCTGACATTTAATCCTAGTAGAAATTCCCTGTCTTAGGTCAGTTAGGATCACCACTTTATTTTAAGAATGTGAAATGTCAGAATAATAGTTGAGAGAATGATTTATTTCAGCTTTTATTTATTTCATCACATTCCCAGTGGGCCATAAGTTTATATACACTCAATTAGTATTAGGTAGCATTGCCTTTAAATTGTTTAACTTGGGTCAAACGTTTCGGTAGCCTTCCACAAGCTTCCCACAATAAGTTGGGTGAATTTTGGCCCATTCCTCCTGACAGAGCTGGTGTAACTGAGTCAGGTTTGTAGGCCTCCTTGCTCGCACACGCTTTTTCAGTTCTGCCCACAAATGTTCTATAGGATTGAGGTCAGGGCTTTGTGATGGCCACTCCAATACCTTGACTTTATTGTCCTTAAGCCATTTTGCCACAACTTTGGAAGTATGCTTGGGGTCATTGTCCATTTGGAAGACCCATTTACATTTGACATTTTAGTCATTTAGCAGACGCTCTTATCCAGAGTGACTTACAGTTAGTGAGTGCATACATTTTTCATACTGGCCCCCCGTGGGAATCGAACCCACAATCCTGGCTTTGCAAGCGCCATGCTCTACCAACTGAGCTACAGGAGGCATTTGCAACCAAGTTTTAACTTCCTGATGTCTTGAGATATTGCTTCAATAGATCCACATAATTTTCCTTCCTCATGATGCCATCTATTTTGTGAAGTGCACCAGTCCCTCCTGCAGCAAAGCACCCCCACAGCATGATGCTGCCACCCCCGTGCTTCACGTTTGGGATGGTGTTCTTCGGCTTGCAAGCGTTCCCCTTTTTCCTCCAAACATAACGATGGTCATTATGGCCAAACAGTTCTATTTTTTATTCATCAGACCAGAGGACATTTCTCCAAAAATGTACGATCTTTGTCCCCATGTGCAGTTGCAAACCGTAGTCTGGCTTTTCTATGGCTGTTTTGGAGCAGTGGCTTCTTCCTTGCTGAGCGGCCTTTCAGGATATGTCGATATAGGACTCGTTTTACTGTGGATATAGATACTTTTGTACCTGTTTCCTCCAGCATCTTCACAACGTCCTTTGCTGTTGTTCTGGGATTGATTTGCAAATGATGTCAATTAGCCTATCAGAAGTTTCTAAAGCCATGACATCATTTTCTGGAATTTCCCAAGCTGTTTAAAGGCACAGTCAACTTAGTGTATGTAAACTTCTGACCCACTGGAATTGTGATACAGTGAATTATAAGTGAAATAATCTGTCTGTAAACAATTGTTGGAAAAATACTTATGTCATGCACAAAGTAGATGTCCTAACCGACTTGCCAAAACTATAGTTTGTTAACAAGATATTTGTGGAGTCGTTGAAAAACTAGTTTTAATGACTCCAACCTAAGTGTATGTAAACTTCCGACTTCATCTGTATGTACAGTCATTTGCATCAGTGTATCCGGTGACACCCCTGTCACACGCTCATTCAAAGCACACATAGCTAGCTCATGCTACAACACCAAATCAAGGACATGAATTCTAGTACAGCCAAAGCCTTTTAGTTCTACATGTGGAGCCTTTAGCATTGAATTTGTATCAGCCTATAAGTTGTCACTACTAAAGACCTTGAATGGGTTTTCACCCAATTTAACCCTTTACACTTGTACCTGTATACAGGTTGAAAATTGTAGATTTGGGCACTGATAAACGCCTAAATTGGAATGCAGTGTCTGTACAGTAACAAGCTATACATGACGTCAGAGCTCTGGCTCTGCGCTTCACAGAGCTGTATGGGTTTTGACTGAAAGCCGTTCTGAACTTGAGCACCTTGTGCGACAAGAAATTGCCCCCATCCTTCCCACTAATTGGGTAACTTTTGCAAATGTTTTGTTGTCTGAGTAAGGGAAACACTGTAAATTAAGAGGACTCTAAGTATTTTCGAAGATGAGACGTTGAGGATTATAATAAATACCGCTGTGATGTCATACCAGCAAGACAAACACCTGAGTCCAAATGTGCACTTCACATTTCCATAGCATAAAACTCATGTCATATAGTGTCAACGTTTATGATCACTGTTTGATATACAGTTACAAGATGACATGGCGTCATACCCTGGGTTGTTCTAAACAGAATGAGCCTTTGTTTGTCTATTGTGAAGAAAATGTGCCGTGGGTCATGCACCTGAATGCACTCACGACTCCTTTCTATGTGCATAGAAATTACGATCTGTTTCCCTGAATTGCATTGTGAAAGCCTAACACTGTAATATCGTATTTTATAACTTAGCTAGTCATGTTCGCAATAGAACAAGCTTTCAAATGATGCCCACCTGACCCACATTACGATTTATAATGGACCGTTTTTGGATTTCATAAACAACAACAGTAATTGTGTGATGGTGAAAAGCACCTTATAGTTGAAGACTCTTCTTTGAGTCATAAAGGTGCATTGAAATGACTTAGGACCTGTGCACACTTTGGAGAGGTGTGTGGCCACTTGGAGACACCAGTTAGTCCTCTCACTCAAAGCGTTGTAATTTTTTTTCTCTTATGTTGCACCTACCCCACATTTTCCAGGAATATTCTTATCATGTTACTGAATGTATCCATAATATTTTCAGATTTCGTTATCAACAAATGCAGCGAAAAGTACATTAAATGTAAACTGCACATAAAATTAACAGTGCAATGTTTGGATTCAGTCTTGTGTCAGGTGAACTTTTGTGTCCTCACCTTCGGTCTAATAATTTTTCGATAATCTACAAACTGTTCCCTTTCAATTGCTACCATGGTTATGCATTTCATATTTCTTCTGTA
This sequence comes from Coregonus clupeaformis, assembly GCF_020615455.1. Lineage (NCBI taxonomy): Eukaryota > Metazoa > Chordata > Actinopteri > Salmoniformes > Salmonidae > Coregonus > Coregonus clupeaformis. The sequence goes on from NC_059192.1 coordinate 61,038,672, forward strand.
AGAAACATTTCAATTTAGCCCTATCCATATAGGCCAATTCCCACGAGTGTAAAGGGTTAAGCACTGTTCTGCACATCTTACCTTTCTGTATACAATCATGTTCGGTGATTCATCGGCTACTCCATTGCTCCCCTGCCCCACGCTGTTGGTCTGTGCCATGATCCAGAAGGGTGAACAGTGTCAGCAATGATCAGGTGCTGAAGCAGAGAGATAGGACAGTGGAGAACATTATAACATGGAGACATTATAGAAGAACCCACAAAGAACAAAATGCACAATGCAACTCTCTCCTTTGCATGGCTATGCACATTTAAATGACCTATCAGTTGTGGGTCTGTTTTTAATCATAGGCTAACATGGTAGAAATGTTAATGATGATCAACTAATTGATGAATTAACTAGATGTTATGGCTGATTCATTTTAGTACAAATAGTAGTAATTACAGTGATGTGATCATCATCATTATTATTTTGTCTTCTATCATTATTAATTCCTTCAGTACTCCACCTTTTAAACAAATGCATAATGTCTAGCTTAAATGAAAGCTGATACAAATACCTTATTGATTTCTGTATTCATTAAGATGACTGCTATGGGATAGTGCTTATTGACATTGGAGAATTCAATAGCCTGGGATCCGAGAAGGCAGCACGGTGGCAAGATAACGTGCACCCAAGCTCTAAATCGAAAATAGGCCCGGGTTGTTACTCAAACATTTCATTCATTTTAGTGTCATTGTAATATAAACGTAAATACAAGGGATACAAAAGACCGTTTAATTACAGACGGTGAGAAATGTTCGAGGGCATTATGTGTGAATCCGAGGTTCAACATCTTTATCGTCGACCCCAAAGACACCCGCGGCATCCTTTCAAGGATTCTTCCAATAAAGACAAAGCTCTCATCATCACATAGCTAATAGTCAATGAAATGTCTCCTTCAAGACAAGACCCCTATGATATAAGGAACGTGGACAGATACTGCAAAAATTCCACGCTCCCTTTAGCAATCGTTAGTCTATGGCGAATAAAAGGAATATATGTAAATAAGAATAATCGTTCTTTGATGATTTACCTGAAAAAACGCACAGCCTGCGAATATCCTGATTCTTTGCAGAACTGGTGTGCCGTGCGTGCAGTATGTCAACTGGAAGACATAGGAATGCGAGGACAATTCATTGGCAATGGGAAGAGGCAGGCTTTCGATGCACACTTGGTTGTTACTTGTTATCGCTTCCCTCCTCTCCAAAATGATGCTGAAAGCATGGGCGCGCATAATAACGTGAACGTGCATCGATCCATGACCAATCATGTGCAAGAAATCCAAATCCCCCCTATCTGGCAAACTTACAGAGGACCATCAGCTTGAAGTAGGCTAGTGCTATGTTGTTGTTATAAAACAGTAATGGTGGTGATGATGATGATGATGATGATTGGGAATACACATTTAGTAAATTGCATTTAATAGTGTAATTAGCACCGACCAAAACCTAGAAATAAATGTATCCCTGTAGGCTTTATGTATTGATTATATTTCTGTACACACTGTTACATTTTGCATATTCAATAGTCATTTTAATTTGTATTTTCTAAGCATACCTTGCTAGAATGTTAATCATATTTACGTAGCCTAGAGATATGTGATTAGCATTTAGGTCATTCATTCTCATTGGTTGCCTACAATACAGTTGAAGTCGGAAGTTTACATACACTTAGGTAGGAGTCATTAAAACCCGTTTTTCAACAAACTATAGTTTTGGCAAGTCGGTTAGGACATCTACTTTGTGCATACTTTTTCCAACAATTGTTTACAGACAGATTATTTCACTTATAATTCACTGTATCACAATTCCAGTGGGTCAGAAGTTTACATACACTAAGTTGAATGTGCCTTTAAACAGCTTGGAAAATTCCAGAAAATGATGTCATGGCTTTAGAAACTTCTGATAGACTAATTGACATCATTTGAGTCAATTGGAGGTGTACCTGTGGATGTATTTCAAGGCCTACCTTCAAACTCAGTGCCTCTTTGCTTGACATCATGGGAAAATCAAAAGAAATCAGCCAAAAAAATTGTAGACCTCCACAAGTCTGGATCATCCTTGGGAGCAATTTCCAAACGCCTGAAGGTACCACGTTCATCTGTACAAACAATATTACGCAAGTATAAATGTAACAGTGTTGCTTCCGTCCCTCTCCTCGCCCCTACCTGGGTTCGAACCAGGGACCCTCTGCACACATCGACAACAGTCACCCTCGAAGCACCGTTACCCGTCGCTCCACAAAAGCCGCGGCCCTTGCAGAGCAAGGGAAACAACTACTTCAACATCTCAGAGCGAGTGACGTCACCGACTGAAACGTTAATAGTGCGCAACGCTAACTAGCTAGCCATTTCACACCGGTTACACTCACCCCCCTTTTGACCTCCTCCTTTTCCGCAGCAACCAGTGATCCGGGTCAACAGCATCAATGTAACAGTGTTGTTTCCGTCCCTCTCCTCGCCCCTACCTGGGCTTGAACCAGGGACCCTCTGCACACATCGACAACAGTCACCCTCGAAGCACCGTTACCCGTCGCTCCACAAAAGCCACGGCCCTTGCAGAGCAAGGGAAAAAACTACTTCAAGGTCTCAGAGCGAGTGACGTCACCGATTGAAATGCTACTAGTGCGCACCGCTAACTAGCTAGCCATTTCACACCGGTTACATAAACACCATGGGACCACACAGCCGTCATACCGCTCAGGAAGGAGACGCATTCTGTCTCCTAGAGATGAACGTACTTTGGTGCGAAAAGTGCAAGTCAATCCCAGAACAACAGCAAAGGACCTTCTGAAGATGCTGGAGGAAACAGGTACAAAAGTATCTATATCCACAGTAAAACTAGTCCTATATCGACATAACCTGAAAGGCCGCTCAGCAAGGAAGAAACCACTGCTCCAAAACCGCCATAGAAAAGCCAGACTACGGTTTGCAATTGCACATGGGGACAAAGATCTTATTTTTTGGAGAAATGTCCTCTGGTCTGATGAAACAAAAATATAACTGTTTGGCCATAACGACCATCGTTATGTTTGGAGGAAAAAGGGGGTAGCTTGCAAGCCGAAGAACACCATCCCAAACGTGAAGCACGGGGGTGGCAGCATCATGCTGTGGGGGTGCTTTGCTGCAGGAGGGACTGGTGCACTTCACAAAATAGATGGCATCATGAGGAAGGAAAATTATGTGGATATATTGAAGCAACATCTCAAGACATCAGTCAGGAAGTTAAAGCTTGGTTGCAAATGGGTCTTCCAAATGGACAATGACCCCAAGCATACTTCCAAAGTTGTGGCAAAATGGCTTAAGGACAACAAAGTCAAGGTATTGGAGTGGCCATCACAAAGCCCTGACCTCAATCCTATAGAAAATGTGTGGGCAGAACTGAAAAAGCATGTGCGAGCAAGGAGGCCTACAAACCTGACTCAGTTACACCAGCTCTGTCAGGAGGAATGGGCCAAAATTCACCCAACTTATTGTGGGAAGCTTGTGGAAGGCTACCCAAAACGTTTGACCCAAGTTAAACAATTTAAATGCAATGCTAACAAATACTAATTGAGTGTATGTAAACTTCTGACCCACTGGGAATGTAATGAAAGAAAGAAAAGCTGAAATAAATCATTCTTTCTACTATTATTGTGACATTTCACATTCTTAAAATAAAGTGGTGATCCTAACTGACCTAAGACAGGGAATTTTTACTAGGATGAAATGTCGGGAATTGTGAAACACTGAGTTTAAATGTATTTGGCTAAGGTGTATGTAAACTTCCGACTTCAACTGTACATCTCCATTTACTTCATTATGCATGCACAGTATGTATAGCTTTTGGGTTTAGGTGACACTGTGTCCTAACTTTTTTTTTTGTCTTCAGTCCTGTTTGCTGCTGTGGGAAAATAAATGCATTGTACTCAGTCCTGAATATCCAGAAATAATGACCAACCTCTTTCACTGCAGCATCTTTGGCTGGGAGGCACACCACTGTCAGAGCACAAAGGATTTGCACAGAAATGAGCTTCAAGACTCATGTGTCTCATCCCAACCCACACCCTGTTCCTCCATCTCACTTTCATATTTCCCCTCAACTTCATATAATGAAAAAAGGCTCAGAATTATCCAATAAGATGGTCCCTGAAGACTGTCAGTGCACTTGGCAGAGTATCATACATTTGTTGGCATGTATAAATTCTCTGCTACTTTTTATTTCCATATAAATTATGTTTATGGTAGATGTCCTCTCAGGATGGCAAACAACTATAAATGTTAATCTTAATACATGCAGTTAACCCAGGATGCCTTGAACTGGCAATCTACCACCAACAGCGTGTCTACAATCATATCTAGGGGCCTCACTTCATCAAGCAGAACAGTCTTTTAAAACCCTTTCTCCCTCTCCCATCATTCCATATCTATTTGAGGTGCTGAACTCAGTTCCGGTGAGCTCCTACCCAAGTCAAGCACTGCCTCTATGCAGTATTGACTGCATGACACTGGGGATCTCCCTATATTGAACACCTCTGTATAATTAACTACAGAGTCATGCCTGGTCAACTGGGCCACCTGGGTACCTTATGAGAACTGGAGCCCATCCTGTGAGAGAACCCCGTGGGTTTAACATATGTCACCTTCCCTGCTTCCTTCTTACCCACTTGCCAAGACTGATCTATCCACAAAAGTCAGCTACAACCGAGTGCAGTAGTCCTGGGGGTAGATGCTATCACTGTTCGCTGCAAATATATGCAAGTATATATCATATGACTCAGATGAAATCAAGGTCTTTGCTCATTATAAACAAGCCCTGTTTTCGCTTAATTTTGTATCCCTTTTTCAATATGAAAACAAATGCAATACATTTTTCCTCTATATTTGAGTGGAGGATGTACTTTAAGCTTATGTTCTTTTATTTAAGATGTCAATGTTTTTTTCACAGGATCATACACAGTTCAGGGAATTCACACAGTAAAGAACATTAGTGCCATCTGGTGGTTCAAGACAGAACACTTCCCAAACTAGTGCAATGATAGAATAGGGATTACTGCTAGCCAACAACAAGACATACAGTGGGGGAAAAAAGTATTTAGTCAGCCACCAATTGTGCAAGTTCTCCCACTTAAAAAGATGAGAGAGGCCTGTAATTTTCATCATAGGTACACGTCAACTATGACAGACAAAATGAGGAAAAAAATTCCAGAAAATCACATTGTAGGATTTTTAATGAATTTATTTGCAAATTATGGTGGAAAATAAGTATTTGGTCAATAACAAAAGTTTCTCAATTCTTTGTTATATACCCTTTGTTGGCAATGACACAGGTCAAACGTTTTCTGTAAGTCTTCACAAGGTTTTCACACACTGTTGCTGGTATTTTGGCCCATTCCTCCATGCAGATCTCCTCTAGAGCAGTGATGTTTTGGGGCTGTCGCTGGGCAACACAGACTTTCAACTCCCTCCAAAGATTTTCTATGGGGTTGAGATCTGGAGACTGGCTAGGCCACTCCAGGACCTTGCAATGCTTCTTAAGAAGCCACTCCTTCGTTGCCCGGGCGTTGTGTTTGGGATCATTGTCATGCTGAAAGACCCAGCCACGTTTAATCTTCAATGCCCTTGCTGTTGGAAGGAGGTTTACACTCAAAATCTCACGATACATGGCCCCATTCATTCTTTCCTTTACACGGATCAGTCGTCCTGGTCCCTTTGCAGAAAAACAGCCCCAAAGCATGATGTTTCCACCCCCATGCTTCACAGTAGGTATGGTGTTCTTTGGATGCAACTCAGCATTCTTTGTCCTCCAAACACGACGAGTTGAGTTTTTACCAAAAAGTTCTATTTTGGTTTCATCTGACCATATGACATTCTCCCAATCCTCTTCTGGATCATCCAAATGCACTCTAGCAAACTTCAGACGGGCCTGGACATGTACTGGCTTAAACAGGGGGACACGTCTGGCACTGCAGGATTTGAGTCCCTGGTGGCGTAGTGTGTTACTGATGGTAGGCTTTGTTACTTTGGTCCCAGCTCTCTGCAGGTCATTCACTAGGTCCCCCATGTGGTTCTGGGATTTTTGCTCACCGTTCTTGTGATCATTTTGACCCCACGGGGTGAGATCTTGCGTGGAGCCCCAGATCGAGGGAGATTATCAGTGGTCTTGTATGTCTTCCATTTCCTAATAATTGCTCCCACAGTTGATTTCTTCAAACGAAGCTGCTTACCTATTGCAGATTCAGTCTTCCCAGCCTGGTGTAGGTCTACAATTTTGTTTCTGGTGTTCTTTGACAGCTCTTTGGTCTTGGCCATAGTGGAGTTTGGAGTGTGACTGTTTGAGGTTGTGGACAGGTGTCTTTTATACTGATAACAAGTTCAAACAGGTGCCATTAATACAGGCAACGAGTGGAGGACAGAGGAGCCTCTTAAAGAAGAAGTTACAGGTCTGTGAGAGCCAGAAATCTTGCTTGTTTGTAGGTGACCAAATACATATTTTCCACCATAATTTGCAAATAAATTCATTAAAAATCCTACAATGTGATTTTCTGGATATTTTTTCCTCAATTTGTCTGTCATAGTTGACGTTTACCTATGATGAAAATTACAGGCCTCTCTCATCCTTTTAAGTGGGAGAACTTGCACAATTGGTGGCTGACTAAATACTTTTTTTCCCCACTGTAGTTTTAGAATATGCCAGATGTGCCTTATTTGACTTATCTTTACACATTTAGATCTATGTAGTAGGTCCGCTCAGTCAGGAAAGATCAATGAGAGAAACATTTTTCTAACTGTGTAGAAAAGCATGATCTGCCCAGTTGGTTGATGATGCACATGACTGGCTATTTGGTTGACCATCAAGTACAGACAAAGATTGTAGATTTGCATCGTATTTGCAGTGTACTATTCTCGGACACCCAGAATTAAAATCTCACGTAATTGCGTCAGATGCTCAATTAAGCATCACATTCTCCTGCTCAGATGTTGCATGCATCAACCAATGGTTGTGTGACACGTCATCGATTGACAGATTGCTATAACATATCAAGTTTCAAGTTTTATTAGTCGTATGTACAGGATACACATGGTATACACTATCCAACTAAATGTTTACTTGCAGATTCCTTCTCGACAATGCAATAACAATAAGATATAATAAAATATATGAATATGAACATAAAGTAAATGGCTCAGGAGAATAGAATAGATATTTTAGCACTAGTAAAATACAGGAATGCATCATTTATAGTACAATATTTACACATGCATCAGGGAAGGGGGTAATGGGGGGCAAGTGTTTAAATTGTGCTGTGTTAGCAATAGTAATCAAGACTTTGGTAGCAGCAGTTGTGATGTGTGTGTGTTTGTGTTGCATGCGTGCGTGCGTGTTTGTGTGTTTGTGGATGTGTGGATGTCTGTCTGGGTGTGTGCCTGAGTGAGTGCATGTGTGCTAAGGTGCAGTCAGTGCAAGTGGTCAGTCCAGTTTGTGTTCAGCAGTCTGATGGCATCTAGATAGAAACTCTCTGAGCCTGTTGGTATCGGACCTCTTGACACCGTCTGCCTGAAAGGGAGTGAACAGCTCGTGGCTGGGGTGTGTGGGATCCTTGATGATGCCGTGGGACTTCCTCAGGCACCGTTTCAAGTAGATGTCCTGGATGGGTGGGAACATGGCCCCAGTGATGTACTGGGCCGTCTTCACCACCCACTAAAGGCCTTGCGGTCGTGGACGGAGCAATTATCGTACCAGGCTATGATGCAACTGGTCAGAGCGCTTTCGATGGTGCAGCGGTAGTATTTGGAGAGGACCTGTGGTGGTAGGCCACATTTCTTTAGCTGCCTTAGGAAGTAGAGGCGCCTTCTTGACAACACGTTGGTCCATGTCAAGTAATCGGTGATGTGGACGCTGAGGAACTTAAAACTGCTGTGGATCGGGGCGTGTTCCCTCCTCTGCTTTCTGAAGTCAACGATCAACTCCTTTGTTTTGCTGACATTGAAGGAGAGGTTGTTGTTCTGGCACCACAATGCCAGTTCACTTACTGTACCTCCTCCTTATCAGCTGACTTGTCGTTGTTGGCTAATTGGCCTACAACCGTGGTGTTATCAGCAACCTTAATGATGCAGTTGGTGTCGTGCAAATCCACACAGTCGTGGGTTAACAGAGAGTACAGCGGAGGGCTGAGGACACAACCCTGGGGGGGCCTGTGTTAAGAGTCAGCGTGGAAGAGGTGTTGTTGCCAATCCTCACAGCCTGTGGTCTGCCCATCAGGAAGTCCAGAATCCAGACCTAGGGCTCTGAACTTGGTGATGAGCTTGGAGGGAACAATAGTGTTGAATGCTGTACTGTAGTCAATGAACAGCATTCTCACATAGGTGTTCCTTTTGTCCAGATGTGTTAGGGCTGTGTGAATAGCGATGGAAATGTAATCTTCCGTGGATCTGTTGCAGCAGTAGGCTGCTGGCCTTGATGTGGGCCATGACCAGCCTCTTGATGCACTTCATGATGACACGGGTGAGTGCGACGGGACGATAGTCATTTGGGCATGTCACCTTGGTTTTCTTGGGCACTGGGACAATGGTGGTCTCCTTGAAGCAAGTGGGGACTACAGCCTGGACAGGGACAGGTTGAAGATGTCTGAGAAGACGCCCGCCAGAAGACAAGGCCAGGGATGCCATCTGGGCCAGAAGCTTTGTGAATATTCACTCTTTTGAGAGCTTTCCTGGATGGCTCTGTATTGTCTGTCTCGAAGAGAGCGTAGAATGTGTTAAGCTCGTCTGGGAGGGAGGCTTAGGTGGGCACCACACAGCTGGATTTGCCTTTGTAGTCTGTGATCTTGCCACATGCGTTGTGAGACTGAGTTGTCGAACATCGATTCAAGTTTGAGTTTGTATTGACTTTTTGCGTCCTTAATGGATTTGCGGAGCTAGTACCTGTTTGCCTTGTACGCGTCTCGCGCCACCGAATTGTCAGGATTTGTTCTGCTGACATTGAATGCTGGAGTACAGGCTCTCAGCATGGTATGGATTTCTTCTTTCTACTGGTTTTTGGTTGGGGTATGTCCGGATTGTGGATACATCATCAACACATTTCCTAATGAAACCTGTGACTGATGTATATTCCTAATGGAAGAGTCTTTGGTGGATAAATCTTTGAACATATTCCAATCAGTATTCTCAAAACAGTCCTGCAGCATTAAGTCTGCCTCCTCTGTCCAGCCCCTCACTATTATCTGTGTTGGTGGCTCCCTCTTCAGTTGCTGCTTGTAGGTGATGTGGTATGATGTGGTTAGCTGATAAGTTAAGTACCTATCCAGGCGTTGTAAGAACGTGTAGGCATCAGCAACGCCTGAGTAGAGGAACACGCCCAATGGTCGCATTCCCCTGCTCAGACGTTGCATGCATCAACCGATGGTTGCGTGCCACGTCATCAACTGTGTCATCGACTGTTGCCACGTTCACGTGCTAGTCGGAACTAGGAAACTCTGAAATTTCCGACTTGCTAACTGGTTGTAGTTGTACAAGTGCTGCATTCAACCAGTTAGCAAGTTGGAAATTTCAGAGTTGCCGTGTGAACGCGGCAAAAGTCATTGACCGTGTCATCGACTGTGTCATCGATTGTGGGACTGTGTCATCGACTGACAGATTACTATTACGTATGATGTGGTTTGCTGATACTTAAAATACCTATCCAGGCGTTGCAATATCTGGCATACGTCAGCAACACTTGGGCAGGGGAACGCGCCCAATATGTTACTTGCAGTTGTCCAAAGTGTACTGTCACTTTAACAGGCGGATGTTATATGTAAGAACTCCAATCCCCAGAATGCACAGCGGTTTGCGTCCTCGAACAAAAAGCGGAAACAAAAGAAATCATACATTTCTTGAAACTAATTTTGGTGAGCTGAACCGAGAAACAGTCATACAACTGACAGCGTCCAGTGTTACACCATTCATCTAAAGCAGGAGGGCTGACATGGCTTTGAAAAGAATACAGAAGGTGAGTGTGTCCATAAATGTTTTTACGTCGTCATGCTATTAAGCGGTTGGTCGGTGTCCTGACACAAAAGTCCACGATAGCATAACGTTAGCTGCGTATTTAGTTAGTTAGCTAGTTACTTTGGTAACAACGGTTTAACTTTTCAATTACTCGTCACTGAAGAAATACTACATTTTCATCGCGGCAAACATGATAATAGAACTAACTGTTAATTTTTTAACTTGTCAGGCTGGCAAATTAAAGATAGCTATCGGTCTGTTTAGCTAGTAGCTATCGGTCTGTATGTTCTGTGCTACAACTAGCTAGCCTAGTTAACGTTAGCTACCAGCATAAGCATCAGTCAATCAGTAACTAATTAATTATCAATCAGTAACTGGCTAAATTAACTAGCTGTCGGTGTAACTTTAGTTAGCTAGATACATTGGCTAACTGGCCAGCTATCAAGCTAGCTATCGGTAGTTATGTCGCTGTTCTGGTTATTCCTGTCTATGATGAGCAATGGATGCGGGCCTGAATAAAAACGCTTCTGGAACCGCGATCATCACGAGTGGCCTATTGTATATCAGCTTGGTTTACTTTAAGTGTATATTTCAACATAACATATCGGTAATTCGCCTTAAATAATATGGGATTCATGAAATTTAGCAGTAAGTTATTGATATGTGGATCAATTCCAATCTACAGAAATAAGCTAGCTATAGCTAGGCCTCCTTGAATCTGTATAAAGTCATAGACCACAAGACTGGCTTGTCAAAGTAACATTGTTAAGTAGACAATGCACATGTATGGAATTTTCCCCCTATACAGAATTCATTGTGCTACCATGTTCTTTTTTGTTGTTGTCAGGAGTTACATGACTTGCAAAGGGACCCTCCTGCTCAATGCTCAGCTGGACCAGTTGGAGAGGACTGTAAGTTCCACTAAAGGCCACCTCAAATAAACTCCAATTAATGCAGAAATAAAATTGGATGAATATGGACTTGTATGTGATTCAATTGATAGGACATGAAAGGGGAGTTTACCTCTCTTATTTGCATTTTATTATTGTCAATAATTATATGATTTGTTCTAATGTCTCTTTATTTTACAGTGTTTCATTGGCAAGCCACCATCATGGGACCTGTAAGCCCTTTTCTAAATTATCATAATTTTTCTAAATCTTTAGTATACAGTTGTGTCAATATTATGTTGATTGCTGATAGAAGCTCTTTATTCTGCATTGATCCCATTGTTATAAGCTCACCTTTTTGCACCACCAAAGGAACAAGCGTTAATGTTCTCCTTGTCTTACTGTATCGCCTTCTGAGTTACTTACATGATATGCTTGGATGTGTATTGTCTCCAGTAAACCCCAACACATTCTTATTGCTGTAAACAATGACATGTAAAGGGAGGTTGACTGTGGGCTTTAACATTATATGGAGTATTGGATGTTATTTTATGGTTCCCAGCACTGGTTTAACAATTCACCTTTCATCCCTCTTTTAGACTGACAGCCCATATCAGGGAGGAGTGTTCTTCCTCACCATCCACTTCCCCACAGACTATCCCTTCAAACCACCAAAGGTTAGAAACACCTCACAGCTCCTTTTATTACACAATATTTCCCTGGGTGTAGAGTACCCTCTACCACATGTGTAGATCTGACTTTGTTTTTTTCTCTGCATGCATTTTCTTTCCATAGGTAGCCTTCACAACGAAAATCTATCACCCAAACATAAACAGTAATGGTAGCATCTGTCTGGACATTCTGAGGTCACAGTGGTCCCCAGCACTTACAGTTTCGAAAGGTAAGACAAACTGGCTTACATTCAGTTTGTAAACCAACTTATTTTTGTCTCTTTTGTACCCTAGTTGCACAATATAAAACAATAAAAGCAAAATGCATCTCAAATACTTTCCTAATTTGTTCTTCAACTGTTGCGCTTGACAATATTGTGATGGTGTAATTGCAAAATAAACTCATCCTGGTTATCTTCACCTTTGTTCTTCCAGTTTTATTGTCCATATGTTCTTTGCTATGTGACCCAAACCCAGATGACCCCCTAGTCCCAGACATAGCACACATCTACAAGCAGGACAAAGAAAAGTAGGTTAACTCTCTCACACACATCCCTCTTTTAGCATGAAAATATGTGTATATACATGACATTTCTTGTTTACAGCTTCTAGTCAATTATAAAATAACATATTCTGAAAGTAGACACTCCTACCAGGATATCTACTATATAATGAAGGCTGCTGAAACCAGACTGGCTAAATGTACGTTTTGGCTGTAGATTGTGCAAGAAATCTTTGTTAAACCTGGTTTTCATTGTCTTTTGTTTTTACAGGTACAACAGATTAGCAAGAGATTGGACTCAAAAGTATGCAATGTAAAGGACTGAAGTTTGAGACGACAAAAGGCTTAAGCAAATTCATTTCCTGGACACCTCTGAAAACAAAGTACTGTTGCCACCACCCCTCATCCACACTGGTTCAAGAAAGTGTTTTATACGGGAAGCACTTTCTATGCCCAAATTAACTGTTTTTATGCTTTGAACTCATTATTTTTTTCTTGTTTGACATTCCCAATGTTATATAAATTATTATTCCGTTTTTGCTGATGTGGCCCATAAAGACAAATGAAATATGAATCCAGCCCCCCCATCATATAGGTAATTGTTTCTTTCTTTTAGATTTTTATTGTATAGTATCAAGATATACTGAATCTATTTTTATTATTTTGCATTAAAAAGTTAAACCAATATGGATCTTGTCTTTATTGTGATACTAGAGATGAGTTGTATTGTGAATTTCCCATTGTGCATCAACCTTTTACTAACTGAAGTGATTGAAAAGGAAGCTGCACAATGGCAACAACAAAAAGCATCATCTTAGCATATCAGAGGGGAATTAGGGCTCCTAGCACATTGCTTATTATACCTATCCATTTCTTTCAGATCTAGTGCTTTTTCTGGTCAGGTCAGCAGAATTCAGAAATTGGCCCGATGCCATTTCTTTACTTCACCACTAGATGACAGCATTTACCTGTGCTCACCTACTACACATAGGAGCACTGCTCAGTTTAATGGCAAATTACACCGATCGATTGCAGTTACTTAGTTTTTCCACATCACTACCTCCACAGTTAATGGCATGGTATGTTTGCTTACTTCAGCTACTGTCTGGTTTAATTATTTGACAGGGCATTCTAACATTTCAGAGGCTCTCTAGGCCTAGGTGAGGATAAAAGTTGACCTTATGAACTTCAACATTGAATGATAAAAGATACATGTTTGTTTAGTCCCCTTGGTGTAGCCTATGCACTACCTGAATTGCTGTGGAATAGGCCTATAAATAGCATAAATGTTTCAATTTCACAGAGGCAATTCAACTATCTTTACTTGTATCAACAATGTTCTCTCACTGTATCAACTTGTACAGAAGCAGTTCTTGTAAGGTGGTGGGAAAGGTTCTCGTTCCTGTATTGCCGGGTTCCTGGTGATTATATTTGGCCCCCAAAGTTGTCTGAGCAAAAAATATATAATTTTAGTTGTTGGCCAAAGACTGTAAAATCACCAGGAAATCAGCTCAAGGTGATTTTAATTTAGTTAGGAAATCTGTTCCAAAGTATTCCCATGGATAAATAGATGCATATGTGCTCATATCCCAATGTAATCAAGGTTTGAAATTATTGTTTTTGTCAAGTACTATATCTGTTTGGGCTTCTTGCGGTCAATCTGCAGTGTACATATGATTTATTATGTACTGGACCCCCAACCTGTGGCTGAATGTATTTGGGGACGACTGCCTCAGGATGTGAATTGCTTCCTAAATGTTTCATGAATAGAAGTCTGCATTGGTGGGACACTTTTAGGTAGATCGCTATGTAGATGATCAAAATCATTCTACCTCAAATCAAGTGATGTTTCGTTCAATTAAGGTAATATCTACATTTTTATGATGAAACAGATTATTATTCAGTGGATGCTACAACCCCGGGGCATTATGAATACCTGGTGATGCCCTACGGTTTGATGAATGCTCCATCCGTATTCCAGTCCTTTGTGAACGAGGTGTTTCGGGACATGCTTGGTCGAGGTGTGGTGGTCTACATCGATGACATCCTGGTGTATTCTGCTACGCGCGCCGAGCATGTGTTCCTGGTTCGCAAAGTGTTGGAAAATGACCTTAATGCCAAGGCAGAGAAGTGTATGTTTTTCCAGCAGTCCGTCTCCCTCCTCGGATATCGCATTACTACCTCAGGTGTGGAGATGGAGGGAGATCGCATTTCAGCCGTGCGTAATTGGCCGACTCCAACCACGGTTAAGGGGGTGCAGCGCTTCCTTGGATTCGCCAATTACTATCGGAGGTTTATCCGGGGCTTTGGCAAGGTCGCAGCTCCCATTACATCCCTGTTGAAGGGTGGGCCGTCCCGGCTCCACTGGTCTGCTGAGGCTGACCTGGCCTTCAGCAAACTGCGGGGTCTGTTCACCTCAGCCCCGGTACTGGCCCACCCCGATCCATCACTACGGTTCGAAGTGGAGGTGGATGCGTCCGAGGTAGGGATAGGCAATGTCCTGTCTGAGGGCGGCAGGTAGCTTAGTGGTTAAGAGCGTTGTGCCAGTAACCGAAAAGTCGCTGGTTCTAATCCCCGAGCCGATTAGTTGAAAAATCTGTGGATGTGCCCTTGAGCAAGGCACTTAACCCTAATTGCTCATGTAAGTCGCTCTGGATAAGAGCGTCTGCTAAATGACAAAAAAAAAAAAAAATACAACCTACAACATCATACCCCTACTTTTGCTGAAGCGTGTCTTTCAGTGTTAATGGCACAGTTAAGTAGATGAAGCCGACACTTTTCTCGTTAGAAATACATTTGTGTCCCACTCTACCTGGCACTTGTGAAATCATCAATAAAACGTTGAAGCTTATCGATAACATTGTCTTTAGATAGTAGATAACACCTTTCACTAGACCCTCTCCATGTCTTGTAAAATGTATTTGGGGACATTCCAAGCTCATGGAGAAAATATAAAGGAGTCTGCACAGCTTTTACTTGATACTGAAACACCTCTATTACCCCCCAAATGATGTCCCCTTTCATAAATGTAGCCTCTTTTCTAGCCTCCCTTCCTTACATGTAATTGGGAAAATCTCAATTGCATAAGCCTACTCCTTGCGTCCTCTCTTCTTGCCTCCTTCTCAAAACCCATTGGATCAGAAAGCCAGAGGTCCCGCCCCTCTGAGGTTCTTCTCCAATGGTTTTGAGAAGGAGGTGAGGAGAGAGGATGCAAGGAGCATGCAATTGAGATTCTCCCATTGTCCTTCCTTTCTTTCCTTTCCTACTCTTATTTCTCTCTAATTCCTTCCAACTTCATCCTATGCTGTTTATGTACTTCAGAAAGTATTCATAACCCATGACTTATTCCACATTTTGTTGTGTTACAGCCTGTATTCAAAATTGATTAAATATTTATTTTTTCACCCATCTACCCACAATACCCCATAATGACAAAGTAAAAACATGTTTTTATAAATGTTTGCTAATTTATTGAAAATGAAATACAGAAATATCTAATTTACATCTCAATGTAATCAATTCACACCCCTGAGTCAATACTTTGTAGAATAACCTTTGGCGGAGATTACAGCTGTGAGTCTTTTTGGGTAAGTCTGTAAGAGCTTTGCACACCTGGATTGTACAATATTTGCCCGTTATTCTTTTTACAATTCTTCAAGCTCTGTCAAGTTGATTGTTGATCATTGCTAGACAGCCATTTTCTAGTCTTGCCAAGTCAAAACTGTAACTAGACCACTCAGGAACATTCAATGTCATATTGGTAAGCAACTCCAGTGTATATTTGGCCTTGTGTTTAAGGTTATTGTCCTGCTGAAAGGTGAATTTGTCTCCCAGTGTCTGTTGGAAAGCAGACTGAAGCAGGTTTTCCTCTAGGATTTTGCCTGTGTTTACATTTACGTCATTTAGCAGACGCTCTTATCCAGAGCGACTTACAAATTGGTGCATTCACCTTATAGCCAGTGGGATAACCACTTTACAATATGTTTTTTTTTTTGTGGGGGGGGGGGTAGAAGGATTACTTTATCCTATCCCAGGTATTCCTTAAAGAGGTGGGGTTTCAAGTGTCTCCGGAAGGTGGTGAGTGACTCTGCCGTCCTGGCGTCGTGATGGAGCTTGTTCCACCATTGGGGTGCCAGAGCAGCGAACAGTTTTGACTGGGCTGAGCGGGAACTGTGCTTCCGCAGAGGTAGGGGGGCCAGCAGGCCAGAGGTGGATGAACGCAATGCCCTCGTTTGGGTGTAGGGACTGATCAGAGCTTGAAGGTACGGAGGTGCCGTTCCCCTCATAGCTCCGTAGGCAAGCACCATGGTCTTGTAGCAGATGCGAGCTTCAACTGGAAGCCAGTGGAGTGTGCGGAGGAGCGGGGTGACGTGAGAGAACTTGGGAAGGTTGAACACCAGACGGGCTGCGGCATTCTGGATGAGTTGTAGGGGTTTAATGGCACAGGCAGGGAGCCCAACCAACAGCGAGTTGCAGTAATCCAGACGGGAGATGACAAGTGCCTGGATTAGGACCTGTGCCGCTTCCTGTGTAAGGCAGGGTCGTACTCTCTGAATGTTGTAGAGCATGAACCTACAGGATCGGGTCACCGCCTTGATGTTAGCGGAGAATGACAGGGTGTTGTCCAGGGTCACGCCAAGGCTTTTTGCACTCTGGGAGGAGGACACAACGGAGTTGTCTACCGTGATGGCGAGATCATGGAACGGGCAGTCCTTCCCCGGGAGGAAGAGCAGCTCCGTCTTGCCGAGGTTCAGCTTGAGGTGGTGATCCGTCATCCACACTGATATGTCTGCCAGACATGCAGAAATGCGATTCGCCACCTGGTTATCAGAAGGGGGAAAGGAGAAGATTAGTTGTGTGTCGACTGCGTAGCAATGATAGGAGAGGCCATGTGAGGATATGACAGAGCTAAGTGACTTGGTGTATAGCGAGAATAGGAGAGGGCCTAGAACTGAGCCCTGGGGGACACCAGTGGTGAGAGCTCGTGGTGCGGAGACAGATTCTCGCCACGCCACTTGGTAGGAGCGACCGGTCAGGTAGGACGCAATCCAAGAGTGAGCCGCGCCGGAGATGCCCAGCTCGGAGAGGGTGGAGAGGAGGATCTGATGGTTCACAGTATCAAAGGCAGCAGACCGGTCTAGAAGGACAAGAGCAGAGGAGAGAGAGTTAGCTTTAGCAGTGCGGAGAGCCTCCGTGACACAGAGAAGAGCAGTCTCAGTTGAATGACCAGTCTTGAAACCTGACTGGTTTGGATCAAGAAGGTAATTCTGAGAGAGATAGCAAGAGAGTTGGCTAAAGACGGCACGCTCAAGAGTTTTGGAGAGAAAAGAAAGAAGGGATACTGGTCTGTAGTTGTTGACATCAGAGGGATCGAGTGTTGGTTTTTTGAGAAGGGGTGCAACTCTCGCTCTCTTGAAGACGGAAGGGACATAGCCAGCGGTCAAGGATGAGTTGATGAGCGAGGTGAGGTAAGGGAGAAGGTCACTGGAGATGGTCTGGAGAAGAGAGGAGGGGATAGGGTCAAGCGGGCAGGTTGTTGGGCGGCCGGCTGTCACAAGTCGCAAGATTTTATCTGGAGACAGAGGGGAGAAAGAAGTCAAAGTATAGGGTAGGGCAGTGTGAGCAGGACCAGCAGTGTCATTTGACTTAACAAACGAGGATCGGATGTCGTCAACCTTCTTTTCAAAATGGTTGACGAAGTCATCCACAGAGAGGGAGGAGGGGGGGGATTCAGCAGGGAGGAGAACGTGGCAAAGAGCTTCCTAGGGTTAGAGGCAGATGCTTGGAATTTAGAGTGGTAGAAAGTGGCTTTAGCAGCAGAAACAAATGAAGAAAATTTAGAGAGGAGGGAGTGAAAAGATGCCAGGTCCGCAGGGAGTCTAGTTTTCCTCCATTTCCGCTTGGCTGCCCGGAGCCCTGTTCTGTGAGCTCGCAATGAGTCATCAAGCTACGGAGCAGGAGGGGAGGACCGAGCCGGCCGGGAGGATAGGGGACATAGAGAGTCAAAGGATGCAGAAAGGGAGGAGAGGAGGGTTGAGGAGGCAGAATCAGGAGATTGGAGGGAGAAGGATTGAGCAGAGGGAAGAGATGATAGGATGGAAGAGGAGAGAGAGAGAGAGAGCGAAGGTTGCGACGGTGCATTACCATCTGAGTAGGGGCAGAGTGAGTAGTGTTGGAGGAGAGCGAGAGAGAAAAGGATACAAAGTAGTGGTCGGAGACATGGAGGAGAGTTGCAGTGAGATTAATAGAAGAACAGCATCTAGTAAAGATGAGGTCAAGCATATGACGGTGAGAGGGTGAGGTCAAAAGAGGAGAGGAGTGGAAAGAAGGAGGCAGAGAGAAATGCGTCAATGGTAGACGTAGGGAGGTTAAAGTCACCCAGAACTGTGAGGGGTGAGCCATCCTCAGGAATGGAACTTATCAAGGTGTCAAGCTCATTGATAAACTCTCCAAGGGAACCTGGAGGGCGATAAATGACAAGGATGTTAAGCTTGAATGGGCTAGTGACTGTGACAGCATGGAATTCAAATGAGGAGATAGACAGATGGGTCAGGGGAAAAAGAGAGAATGTCCACTTGGGAGAGATGAGGATTCCTGTGCCACCACCCCGCTGACCAGATGCTCTCGGGGTATGCGAGAACACATGGTCAGACGAGGAGAGAGCAGTAGGAGTAGCAGTGTTTTCAGTGGTAATCCATGTTTCCGTCAGCGCCAAGAAGTCGAGGGACTGGAGGGTAGCATAGGCTGAGATGAACTCTGCCTTGTTGGCAACAGAACAGCTGTTCCAGAGGCTGCGTGAGACCTGGAACTCCACGTGGGTGATGCATGCAGGGACCACCAGGTTAGAGAGGCAGCAGCCACGCGGTGTGAGGCGTTTGTATAGCCTGTGCGGAGAGGAGAGAACAGGGATAGACAGAGGCATAGTTGACAGGCTACAGAAAATGGCTACAATAATGCAAAGGAGATCGGAATGAAATGAACTAAACATCTGGGAAAGGAGAGAGCGGGGCCTCCCTCACTTATGTTTCACTGAAACACCCAAATATAAAACTCTTCCAACTTCCACCTCAGAAACTATACTTGTTGTAAACTACAGCGGTTCAATGTTTTCTAGGAATAGACTAACTTAGTTTATTCAGCTAGCTAACTTGGTACAGTATTCTTCCGTGAAAATCGTCCAGGGCACCTAGTCATATGACGCCACACCCAACTAGCATGCCGGACTCCAACAACACGGTTTAGCACCAATACTCGGCCACAACAAACCACCAGTGTGTCAACACGCGAAGCAGATCATTCGTGTCCATGTCTAACGTTGTGGGTTAGTTCCGACAGCTTGAGCGAGTCCGTCCTCAACTTATTCAGCCAGTTAGTTACCTAGAATAGTTAGCATACTAGCTAGCCATTGCTTTCAGACAACGAAGCAACCCCTCCTCCCACGGCACGAACACACAGAGAGAGCCAAGCTAACGTTAACTAGTCACACATGTCCCGAATTCCCTTGAACGACTCTGGCTACCAGTATGTAAAAACAAAACACAAATGTAGGTTATAACTTACCCCTAGCAGTTACTGTTAGCTAGCCAAGTGCAAAGCTAGCCACTGAATTGACTCAGCCATTTTGCGTCTGTTCGCTAGGTTGTTCCAGCCATTGTTTAGTAGCTATCCAGGTAGCAACAAGCTAGCTACATTTCAAGCACAGTAGCCACTTACTACCTAACGTTAACGCTTCAGACAATGAGGTTAGAAAAACAGCTGAATGGTAGGCATTATTGGCAATATTGTATGTAATTATTGTAGGCAGCTAGCTGGCGTAATTACAGGCACTCTCAGGCGTGAAACAACTATCCACAGTTGCTAATAGTTACCAGTAGCCACCCGCTAGCTAGTCCAGGTAGTGGGTTAGCTAGCTAGCTTCGTGCTTCACCGGGCTCAGCCGAATACAATACTAACCTACAATAATGACATACAACAACCCACGATAACTACCTACAATACCTAACTACAATCTAAATACATAGTTTGAGCTTTACTCGACAAAGCCCAAACTATGTATATAAACCATATGAGCCAAGCTTACCTCCCGCCAGAGAGAGACACAACCTCACCCAACGACCTCACACAGCGTGGCTGCAATTTACAGCTGTATTCTATTTCTTTTCATCCTAAAAAACTTCACAGTCCTTGCCGATGACAAGCATACCCACACCATGATGTAGCCACCACTATGCTTGAAAATTATGGGATTATAATGATGACAGAATTAGGTGAGTTCGTATTTTGAATTTCGTGGTCGCAAATTGAGATTCGTGGTTGCAAGTACGATTCGCAAATGTGTAATTTAATTTTGCAAGCTTGTATCATGATGTGTGAAAGATTTAACAACGGTGGCAAACTTGTAATTTTACATTTGAATACATTCAATAAGATTTGCAAGTATAATTTATTTTCAGAATTATTACAAGTACATTTACGAGTATGAATATTCTGCTGTGAATCAAAAATACACTTGCAGATTTTGAATCTGCTCGCGCTCTGAGTTCTGTCACTGTTGTCACATTACCAAGAGATTCGTAAGCTTGTAAAATGTTTGTATGTTTGTAGAAAGATATTTGCAAGTGAAAATGTGATTTGCGCTCTGGGGGCAGGACCTTTTACTCCTGACCAATCAGTTCCCTCTGCCAAAACTACAACTGCCTAACCATTGGCTGGATTGTTCCATCAATCAAATCTCAGGAAGTAGCTCCCCACATGAGCAATAGAGGATGAGGTAAATGAAACGAAAACGATCTACTTGAAAGTAATCTTCACTTTTATGTGTGTTCATCGATTTTTTTGTGTGTGAAAAGGCATGACAGTAGTTTGCTTATCATGTGAAATATAATGGTACATTTCAGACGAACTCCAGACCAGCCATTGCATTGACAGACGCTATTGTGTTAGCTAGCTCGCCTCTGACATTCTAACTAGCTTTACTATCAACTGGTTAGCTTTATTAGGCAGCTTTAGATGCGAGGGGAAAACAAATATATTTGCTAGTTAGTTAACCTCCTGATTGTTGAAGTTGATTATAAATGCCATTATCTAGCTAGATAGCTCAATTGAAACTCCTGGGGGAATGCTAGCTAGCTAGCTAGCTAACTCCCGCCATCATCACAGCAGTGTAGCAGTTAGCTAGATTTCTAGAAAAAAAATATATACAGTACCAGTCAAAAGTGTTTTATTTGTACTACATTGTAGAATAATAGTGAAGACATCAAAACTATGAAATAACACATATGGAATCATGTAGTAACCAAAAAAGTGTTAAACAAATCAAAATCTATTTTATATTTGAGATTCTTCTAAGTAGCAACCCTTTGCCTTGATGACAGCTTTGCACACTCTTGGAATTCTCTCAACCAGGTTCATGAGGTAGTCACCTGGAATGCATTTCAATTAACAGGTGTGCCTGGTTAAAAGTAAATTTGTGGAATTTCTTTCCTTCTTAATGCATTTGAGCCAATCAGTTGTGTTGTGACTAGGTAGGGGTGGTATACAGAAGATAGCCCTATTTGGTAAAAGACCAAGTCCATATTATGGCAAGAACAGCTCAAATAAGTAAAGAGAAAGGACAGTCCATCATTACTTTAAGACATGAAGGTCAGTCAATACGGAACATTTCAAGAACTTTGAAAGTTTCTTCAAGTGCAGTCACAAAAACCATCAAGCGCTATGATGAAACTGGCTCTCATGAGGACCGCCACATGAAAGGAAGACCCAGAGTTACCTATGCTGCAGAAGATAAGTTCATTAGAGTTAACTGCACCTCAGGTTTTTTATTTTATTTTATTTATTTAACCTTTATTTAACCAGGTAAGCCAGTTGAGAACAAGTTCTCATTTACAACTGCGACCTGGCCAAGATAAAGCAAAGCAGTGCGATAAAAACAACAACACAGAGTTACATATGGAATAAACAAAACGTACAGTAAATAACACAATAGAAAATCTATATACTGTCAGTGGGTGCTGTAGGTGGGTGTGGTGCAGGAATCAGATGCAGGACGCAGAAAAATAAGTCCAATAGACTTTAGTGAACAGCACACTCAAATTCACGAGTCAAACGCCCGGAGGCGAGAAAGTCCGCACACAGGCGAAAACCAAACGGCGCACAAAACAGTGCGTAAATAACCTCCGAACACAGAGGAGGAAAATATGAAATGCACAAGGCAAACAGTAGCGCACAAAACACGACAGCGAAACAATAACACACAAACACAGACACACACAACGAGAACTAAATAGAACACTAACGAGGACTAACTAGACACAGGTGTACAACATCAAGACCAAACCAAACGAACATGAAACATAGATCGGTGGCAGCTAGTACTCCGGAGACGACGACCGCCGAAGCCTGCCCGAACCAGGAGGAGGCGCAGCCTCGGCCGAAACCGTGACAGTACCCCCCCCCTTGATGCGCGGCTCCAGCCGTGCGCCGACCCCCGGCCTCGGGGACGACCAGGAGGACGCGGAGCAGGGCGCGCGGGATGGTCCCGGTGGAACTCCGACAGGAGAGATGGGTCTAGGATGTCCCTCCGCGGCACCCAGCACCGCTCCTCCGGGCCGTACCCCTCCCACTCCACGAGATACTGGAGACCCCCCATCCGGCGTCTGGAGTCCAAGATGGACCGAACGGTGTACGCCGGAGCCCCCTCGATGTCCAATGGGGGCGGAGGAGTCTCTCCTATCTCATTGTCCTGGAGTGGACCAGCTACCACCGGCCTGAGAAGAGACACATGGAACGAGGGGTTAATATTCTTATATTCAACAGGTAGATGTAACCTATAACACACCTCGTTCAATCTTCTCAGGACTTTAAAGGGCCCCACAAACCGCCGGCCCAGCTTCCGGCAGGGCAGGCGGAGGGGTAGGTTTCTGGTAGAGAGCCAGACTCGATCTCCGGGTGCGTACACCGGCCCCTCACTGCGGTGGAGATCGGCGCTCGCCTTGTGACGAAGGACGGCCCGCTGCAGGTGGACGTGGGCAGCGTTCCACGTCTCTTCCGAGCGCCTCATCCAATCATCCACCGCAGGGGCCTTGATCTGGCTCTGCTGCCACGGTGCCAGAACCGGCTGGTAACCTAATACACATTGAAAAGGGGTTAGGTTAGTAGAGGAGTGGCGGAGAGAGTTCTGGGCCATCTCGGCCCAGGGAATGTAACGCGCCCACTCCTCAGGCCGGTCCTGGCAATACGACCTCAGAAACCTACCCACATCCTGGTTGACACGTTCCACCTGCCCGTTACTCTCCGGGTGGTACCCCGAGGTAAGGCTAACCGAGACCCCCAAACGCTCCATAAACGCTCTCCACACACAGGAGGTAAACTGGGGGCCTCGATCAGACACTATATCCTCGGGGACCCCGTAATGCCGGAAGACGTGGGTAAATAGGGCCTCAGCGGTCTGTAGGGCAGTAGGAAGACCCGACATAGGGAGAAGACGACAGGCCTTAGAGAACCGGTCCACAACGACCAGGATGGTGGTATTCCCCTGAGAGAGGGGAAGGTCTGTTACAAAATCCACCGAGAGGTGGGACCATGGTCGTTGTGGAACGGGTAGGGGCTGTAACTTACCCCTGGGCAGATGTCGGGCGCCTTACACTGGGCGCACACCGAGCAGGAGGAGACGTAAACCCTCACATCCCTAGCCAAAGTAGGCCACCAGTATTTAGTGCTAAGGCAATGCACTGTCCGGCCAATACCCGGATGTCCAGAGGAGGGTGACGTGTGAGCCCAGTAGATGAGTCGATCCCGAATCTCGAGCGGAACGTACTTCCGACCCTCAGGACATTGTGGAGGGCTGGGGTCGGTACGCAACGCTCGCTCGATCTCGGCATCGACCTCCCACACCACCGGTGCCACAAGGCAAGACTCCAGTAGTATGAGAGTAGGCTCAACGGACCTCTCCTCCGTGTCATACCGCCGGGACAGTGCATCTGCCTTGCCATTCTGGGAACCAGGGATGTACGTGATTTTAAATACGAACCTGGTGAGAAACATACTCCATCGAGCCTGGCGAGGGTTCAGTCTCCTCGCTGCCCTGATGTACTCCAGGTTCCGATGGTCAGTCAAAATGAGGAAAGGGTGTTGAGCCCCCTCAAGCCAATGCCTCCACACCTTAAGGGCCTGAACTACAGCTAACAGCTCCCTGTCCCCAACGTCATAGTTACGCTCCGCCGGGCTGAGCTTTTTGGAGTAAAAAGCACAGGGGCGGAGTTTAGGTGGCGAGCCGGACCGTTGAGAGAGCACGGCCCCTATACCAGCCTCAGACGCGTCCACCTCAACCTGAAAGGGAATCGTGGGATCCAGATGCGCCAGCACCGGAGCCGACGTAAACAGGTCCTTCAGTCTCCCAAAGGCCCTGTCCGCATCAGCTGACCACTGCAGGCGCACCGGACCCCCCTTCAGAAGGGACGTGATGGGAGCTGCCACCTGTCCAAAACCCCGGATAAACCTCCGGTAGTAATTCGCAAAGCCCAAGAACTGCTGCACCTCTTTTACAGTGGTTGGAGTTTGCCAATTACGCACAGCGGACACACGATCCACCTCCATACTCACCCCTGACGCGGACAACCGATAACCCAAAAAGGAGACCGACTCCTGGAAAAACAGACATTTCTCTGCTTTGACATATAGGTCGTGCTCCAACAGCCTCCTCAATACACGTCGCACCAGGGTTACATGCTCGGCTCGGGTAGACGAGTATACCAGAATATCATCAATGTACACGACCACCCCTTGTCCCTGCATATCCCGGAAAATGTCATCTACGAAGGATTGAAAGACTGATGGAGCATTCATCAACCCATATGGCATGACAAGATATTCGAAATGACCTGATGTGGTACTAAACGCTGTTTTCCATTCATCGCCCTCCCTAATGCGCACCAAGTTATACGCGCTCCTGAGATCCAATTTTGTGAAAAACCGCGCCCCATGCAATGACTCTGTCATGGTCGCAATCAGAGGGAGTGGATAACTGTATTTCACAGTAATCTGATTGAGACCACGGTAATCAATGCATGGGCGCAACCCTCCATCTTTCTTTTTCACAAAAAAGAAACTCGAAGAGGCGGGGGAAGTGGAAGGCCGAATGTATCCCTGTCTCAAAGATTCGGCTATGTAAGTCTCCATAGCTTTTCTCTCCTCTTGAGACAAAGGATACACATGGCTCCGTGGGAGCGCTGCTCCTGCCTGGAGATCAATCGCACAATCCCCCTGTCTATGGGGAGGCAACTGCGTCGCCCTAGTTTTGCTAAACACAAGAGCTAAATCCCCATATTCAGGCGGAATGTGCAGTGCGGGCACTTGGTTTGGACTTTCCACTGAAGTCGCCCCCACGGAAACACCCAGACATCGCCCTTCACACTGAACAGACCACCCATCGAGAGCCCTCTGTTGCCACGAAATAGCAGGGTTATGGGTGCTTAACCAGGGAATCCCCAGCACCACTGGGTACGCAGGAGAGTCGATCAGATACAGCTGTATAGTCTCTTCATGACCCCCCTGCGCACACATCCTAAGTGGCGCTGTGACTTCCCTGATCAACCCCGACCCCAACGGACGGCTATCTAAGGCATGAACGGGAAAAGGTTTGTCAACGGGTAGGAGAGGGATCCCTAACTCTAAACAAAACTTTCGATCAACAAAATTCCCAGCTGCGCCTGAATCTACTAGCGCCTTATGCTGGGAATGAGGTGCAACCTGTGGAAAACCAACAGGTATACAAAAGTGCGCAACAGAAAGCTCTGGGTAGGTGGGGCGTCTACTCACCTGGGAGGCCCCCCCAGTGCGTGGCCTGTTGTCTTCTCCCCCGGAGAACCCTCCCCAGCACCTGGCCGCAGTGTGCCCTCCACGACCGCACTTGGTGCAGGAGACAGGCCCTCTCGGGTTCCTCCTACTCCGTTCTCTAGCGCCGGCACCCCCGAGCTCCATAGGGCTCGGCTCGGAGGTGCCGGAGGGCGGAATGGACGGACCCCCTCGGGGACGTCCACGGGTGGCCAGCAGGGTGTCTAAACGGATGGACATATCAACCAACTGGTCGAAAGTCAGATGGGTATCCCTGCAGGCCAACTCTCGTTGAACGTCCTCCCGGAGGCTACACCGAAAATGGTCAATGAGAGCCCGTTCATTCCACCCTGCATCCGCCGCTAGAGTCCGGTACTCCAAAGCAAACGCCTGTGCGCTCCTCCTCCCCTGTCTCAAGTGGACTAGCCGCTCCCCCGCCGCTTTGCCCTCAGGTGGATGGTCAAACACGGCCTTGAAGCGGCGGGAGAACTCGGCGTTGTCGCGAACAGAAGAGGACCCAAGAGCGCAAGTTCAAATTCAGAGTTCTTTATTCAAGGTTACAGGCGGGAAGAGGAGTCCCAGGGGTGTCAGGGGTCTTTCAGGGTCCTCCTGTGGGTACCTGTGCTCCGGGGGTCACCAAATGTCCGGGGGTGTCCAGTCCAAGTGCTTAGTGTGTGTGTTCCCCAGTGATGGAGCGGCGTATCGGGCTGAGGGTGGTGAAACGTCTGGGCACGCTCATCTGGTGGTCGGAGACCTGGGGGAACACACACACACAACAGCAATATGAATGGCAGGCAGAAGTACAGATCAGGGCTGGGCAAATATCGTGGTGAGAGACAGAAGGCAGAAACGAGTTACCGGAGGGGCTGAAGATCGGAGAGTAGTCGAGGTCCAGAAGGCAGGTTGGGATAGACGGGGCAGTAGAACAAGGAGGCAGTCAAGAAAGGATCGGTATCACAAACAGGAGTCAGAGCGCAGACAGGCAGGTTACTGGTCCGGGTTTGAAGACGATCTGACAGGGCTTGGCTGAAAACCAGGGCTTGATATACTGGGAGTGGTAGTGGGGAAATGCAGTTCAGCTGGCAGAGTAATTAGAACAGAGTGAGGCAAGGTGAGGATGGTGAGTGGGAAATGCAGTGCAGCTGGCCAGGTAACAAGAGCAGAGCAGGGCAGGTGGAGCTAGTTAGGCTGAGTAGAGAGAGGGAGGTGAGCAGAGTGGAAGATAATTGAATGCAATTAATGTTGCTACCAGGGAGAGAGAGTGCTCATGACAGGCGTAGGAGATGGTGTTGGCGTCCATCTTCCTCCACTCAGCGTTAGCCCACTCCAACGCCTTTCCCGAGAGACAGGAGATGAGGGCGGAAACGCTCTCGTGTCCCGAGGGCACCGGGTGTACAGTGGCCAGGTAGAGCTCCACCTGCAGGAGGAACCCCTGACACCCGGCAGCTGTTCCGTCATACGCCCTCGGGAGCGAGAGCCGAATCCTCCTGGGTTCCGGACCTGGGGCTGGTGGACCGGCTGATGGGGTGGACAGGGTAGGTGGAGGTGTGGGTACCCTGCTGGCTTCCCATCGGTGCAGGGTGTTGATCACGTCCTGTAGAGCGGTCTCCAGTTGTCTTATCTGGCCCTCCTGCCAATGGATATGCTCCTCGAGTGACACAGGTGTCACAGCCGATCCTGCTGATTCCATAATGGTGTGTTATTCTGTCAGTGGGTGCTGTAGGTGGGTGTGGTGCAGGAATCAGATGCAGGACGCAGAAAAATAAGTCCAATAGACTTTAGTGAACAGCACACTCAAATTCACGAGTCAAACGCCCGGAGGCGAGAAAGTCCGCACACAGGCGAAAACCAAACGGCGCACAAAACAGTGCGTAAATAACCTCCGAACACAGAGGAGGAAAATATGAAATGCACAAGGCAAACAGTAGCGCACAAAACACGACAGCGAAACAATAACACACAAACACAGACACACACAACGAGAACTAAATAGAACACTAACGAGGACTAACTAGACACAGGTGTACAACATCAAGACCAAACCAAACGAACATGAAACATAGATCGGTGGCAGCTAGTACTCCGGAGACGACGACCGCCGAAGCCTGCCCGAACCAGGAGGAGGCGCAGCCTCGGCCGAAACCGTGACATATACAGTGTGTGCAAAAGTAGTAAGTTATGGAGGTAAGGCAATAAATAGGCCATAGTGCAAAATAATTACAATTATAATTTAGTATTAACACTGGAGTGATAGATGTGCAGAAGATGATGTGAAAATATAGATACTGGGGTGCAAATGAGCAAAAGAAATAACAATGTAAATAACAATATAGGGATGAGGTAGTTGGGTGGGCTAATTACAGATGGGCTGTGTACAGGTGCAGTTATCGGTAAGCTGCTCTGACAACTGATGCTTAAAGATAGTGAGGGAGATTAGTGTCTCCAGCTTCAGAGATTTTTGCAGTTCGTTCCAGTCATTTGCAGCAGAGAACTGGAAGGAATGGCGACCAAAGGAGGTGTTGGCTTTGGGGATGACCAGTGAGATATACCTGCTGGAACGCATACTACGGGTGGGTGTTGCTATGGTGACCAATGAGCTAAGATAAGGCGGGGATTTGCCTAGAAGTGATTTATAGATGACCTGGAGCCAGTGGGTTTGGCGACGAATATGTAGTGAGGGCCAGCCAACGAGAGCGTACAGGTCACAATGGTGGGTAGTATATGGGGCTTTGGTGACAAAACGGATGGCACTGTGATAGACTACATCCAATTTGCTGAGTAGAGTGTTGGAAGCTATTTTGTAAATGACATCGCCGAAGTCAAGGATCGGTAGGATAGTCCGTTTTACGAGGGCATGTTTAGCAGCATGAGTGAAGGAGGCTTTGTTGCGAAATAGGAAGCCGATTCTAGATTTAATTTAGGATTGAAGATGCTTAATGTGAGTCTGGAAGGAGAGTTTACGGTCTTACCAGACACCTAGGTATTTGTAGTTGTCCACATATTCTAAGTCAGACCCGCCGAGAGTAGTGATTCTAGTCGGGCAGGCGGGTGCAAGCTGCGTTCGATTGAAGAGCATGCATTTAGTTTTACTAGCGTTTAAGAGCAGTTGGAGGCCACGGAAGCAGTGTTGTATGGCATTGAAGCTCGTTTGGAGGTTTGTTAACACAGTGTCCAATGAAGGGCCAGATGTATACAAAATGGTGTCATCTGCGTAGAGGTGGATCTGAGAGTCACCAGCAGCAAGAGTGACATCATTGATATACACAGAGAATAGAGTCGGCCTGAGAATTGAACCCTGTGGCACCCCCATAGAGACTGCCAGAGGTCCAGACAACAGGCCCTCCGATTTGACACATTGAACCCTATCTGAGAAGTAGTTGGTGAACCAGGCGAGGCAGTCATTTGAGAAACCAAGGCTATTTAGTCTGCCAATAAGAATGTGGTGATTGACAGAGTCAAATGCCTTGGCCAGGTCAATGAAGACGGCTGCACAGCACTGTCTTTTATCGATCGTGGTTATTATATCGTTTAGGACCTTGAGGGTGGCTGAGGTACACCCATGACCAGCTCGGAAACCAGATTGCATAGCGGAGAAGGTACAGTGGGATTCGATCTGTTTGTTAACTTGGCTTTCAAATACTTTCGAAAGGCAGGGCAGGATGGATATAGGTCTGTAACAGTTTGGATCTAGAGTGTTACCCCCTTTGAAGAGGGGGATGACCGCGGCAGCTTTCCAATCTCTGGGGATCTCAGACGATACGAAAGAGAGGTTGATCAGGCTGGTAATAGGGGTTGCGACAATTTCGGCGGCTAATTATAGGTCCAGATTGTTTAACCCAGCTGATTTGTAGGGGTCCAGATTTTGCAGCTCTTTCAGAACATCAGCTATCTGAATTTGGGTGAAGGAGAAGCGGGGGGGGCATGAGTAAGTTGCAGCGGAGGGTGCAGAGCTGGTGGCCGTGGTAGGGGTAGCCACGTGGAAAGCATGGCCAGCCGTAGCAAAATGCTTGTTGAAATGTTCGATTATCGTAGATTTATCGGTAGTGACAGTGTTTTCTAGCCTCAGTGCAGTGGGCAGCTGGGAGGAGGTGCTCTTATTCTCCATGGACTTTACAGTGTCCCAAAACTTTTTGGAGTTTGTGCTACAGGATGCAAATTTCTGTTTGAAAAAGTTAGCCTTTGCTTTCCTAACTGATTGTGTATATTGGTTCCTAACTTCCCTGAAAAGTTGCATATCGCGGAGGCTGTTCGATGCTAATGCAGTACGCCACAGGATGTTTTTGTGCTGGTCAAGGACAGTCAAGTCTGGGGTGAACCAGGGGCTATATCTGTTCTTAGTTCTGAATTTTTTGAATGGGGCATGCTTATTTAAGATGGAGAGGAAAGCACTTTTAAAGAACAACCAGGCATCCTCTACTGACGGAATGAGGTCAATATCCATCCAGGATACCCGGGCCAGGTCAATTAGAAAGGCCTGCTCGCTGAAGTAATTTAGGGAGCGTTTGACAGTGATGAGGGGTGGTCGTTTGACCGCGGACCCATTACGGACACAGGCAATGAGGCAGTGATTGCTGAGATCCTGGTTGAAGACAGCGGAGGTGTATTTAGAGGGTAAATTAGTCAGGATGATATCTATGAGGGTGCCCATGTTAACGGATTTAGGGTTGTACCTGGTAGGTTCCTTGATAATTTGTGTGAGATTGAGGGCATCTAGTTTAGATTATTATTATTATTTTTTATTTTTTTCACCTTTATTTAACCAGGTAAGCCAGTTGAGAACAAGTTCTCATTTACAACTGCGACCTGGCCAAGATAAAGCAAAGCAGTGCGATAAAAACAACAACACAGAGTTACATATGGGGTAAAACAAAACAAAGTAAAAAATACAACAGAAATAAATATATATACAGTGTGTGCAAATGTAGCAAGTTATGGAGGTAAGGCAATAAATAGGCTATAGTGCAAAATAATTACAATTAGTATTAACACTGGAATGATAGATGTGCAAGAGATGATGTGCAAATAGAGATACTGGGGTACAAATGAGCAAAATAAATAACAATATAGGGATGAGGTAGTTGGGCGGGCTAATTTCAGATGGGCTGTGTACAGGTGCAGTGATCGGTAAGGTGCTCTGACAACTGATGCTTAAAGTTAGTGAGGGAGATAAGTGTCTCCAGCTTCAGAGATTTTTGCAATTTGTTCCAGTCATTTGCAGCAGAGAACTGGAAGGAATGGCGGCCAAAGGAGGTGTTGGCTTTGGGGATGACCAGTGAGATATACCTGCTGGAGCGCATACTACGGGTGGGTGTTGCTATGGTGACCAATGAGCTAAGGTAAGGCGGGGATTTGCCTAGCAGTGATTTATAGATGGCCTGGAGCCAGTGGGACGGCCAGGGTGTTAAGCATATCCCAGTTTAGGTCACCAAGCAATACAAACTCTGAGGATAGATGGGTGGCAATCAATTCACATATGGTGTTCAGGGCACAGCTGGGGACTGAGGGGGGTCTGTAGCAAGCGAGAGTGAGAGACTTATTTCTGGAAAGGTGGATTTTTAGAAGTAGAAGCTCAAACTGTTTGGGCACAGACCTGGATAGTATGATAGAGCTATGCAGGCTATCTCTACAGTAGATTGCAACTCCGCCCCCTATGGCAGTTCTATCTAGACGGAAAATGTTGTAGTTGGGAATGGACATTTCAGAATCTTTGGTGGCCTTCCTAAGCCAGGATTCAGACACTGCTAGAACATCAGGGTTGGCGGAGTGTGCTAACGCAGTGAATAACTCAAACTTAGGGAGGAGGCTTCTGATGTTAACATGCAAGAAACCAAGGCTTCTGCGGTTACAGAAGTCAACAAATGATAGCGCCTTGGGAGCAGGAGTGATACTGGGGGCTACAGGGCCTGGGTTAACCTCTACATCACCAGAGGAATAGAGGAGGAGTTGAATAAGGATACGGCTAAAGGCTTTAAGAACTGGTCTTCTAGTGCGTTGGGTACAGAGAAAAAAGGGGCAGATTTCCGGGTGTTGTAGAATAGATTCAGGGCATTATGTACAGACAAGGATATGGAAGGATATGAGTACAGTGGAGGTAAACCTAAGCGTTGGGTAAAGATGAAAGAGATAGCATCACTGGAGGCACCGATTGAGCCGGTCTCCACGTGTGTGGGGGGTGGGACAAAGGAGCTATCTGAGACAGGTTGAGCAGGACTGGGGGCTCTACATTGAAAAAGTACAGTTAGAACTAACAGAAACAGCAAAAGGCAAGGCATATTGACATGGGAGTGAGGCATAAAGCAGTCACAGGTGTCATTCGAGAGAGCTAAGACAACAGCTGGTAATGGCGACGAAAGTTTGAGCTGAGGCTAAACAGATAAACAGGATGGGGTATCGTATAAAGGAACAGTCCAGCAGGCATCAGCTGTGTAGCTGAGTGATCATAAAGTCCGGGAGCAGTTCA
This sequence comes from Coregonus clupeaformis, assembly GCF_020615455.1. Taxonomy (NCBI): domain Eukaryota; kingdom Metazoa; phylum Chordata; class Actinopteri; order Salmoniformes; family Salmonidae; genus Coregonus; species Coregonus clupeaformis. The sequence continues at coordinate 61,071,034 of NC_059192.1, forward strand.
GTGGCTGCTACGCTACAGGCGAGGTGGAGGCATGGCTGTTGATTGTCAACATGTCAATACCTCTCATAAATACAAGTAGTGATGAAGTCAATCTCTCCTTCACTTTGAGCCAGGATAGATTAATATTAGCTCTCTGTGTACTTCCAAGGGCCAGCCGTGCTGCCCTGTTCTGAGCCAATTGCTGAACAGTAGTCCGGGTGTGACAAAACTAGGGCCTGTAGAACCTGCCTTGTTGATAGTGCTTTTAAGAAGGTAGAGTAGCGCTTTATCATGGACATACTTCTCCCCATCTTAGCTACTGTTGTAGCAATATGTTTTGACCATGACAGTTTACAATCCAGGGTTACTCCAACAGTTTAGTCACCTCAACTTGCTCTATTTACACATTATTTATTACACGATTTAGTTGAGGTTTAGGGTTTAGTGAATGATTTGTCCCAAATACAATGCTTTTAGTTTTAGAAATATTTAGGACTAACTTATTCCTTGCCACCCACTCTGAAACTAACTGCAACTCTTTGTTAAGTGTTGCAGTCATTTCAGTCGCTGGAGTAGCTGACATGTATAGAGTTGAGTCATTAGTAAAGATTGAAAAAAGTAATGGGCCTAGACAGCTGCCCTGGGGAATTCCTGATTCTACCTGGATTATGTTGGAGAGGCTTCCATTAGAACACCCTCTCTGTTCTGTTAGACAGGTAACTCTTTATCCACAATATAGCAGGGGGTTTAAAGCCATAACACATACGTTTTTCCAGCAGCAGACTGTGATCAATAATGTCAAAAGCCGCACTGAAGTATAATAAAACAGCCCCCACAATCTTTTTATCATCAATTTCTCTAAGCCAATCATCAGTCATTTGTGTAAGTGCTGTGCTTGTTGAATGTCCTTCCCTATAAGCATGCTGAAAGTTTATTGTCAATTTGTTTACTGTAAAATAGCATTATATCTGGTCAAACACCATTTTCCCCAAAAGTTTACTAAGGGTTGGTAACATGCTGATTGGTCGGCTAGTTTAGCCAGTAAATGGGGCTTTACTATTCTTAATGTAGTGGAATGACTTTTGCTTCCCTCCAAGCCTGGGGGCACACACATTCTAGTAGGCTAAAATATGGCAAATAGGATTAGCAATATCGTCCACTATTATCCTCAGTAATTTTCCATCCAAGTTGTCAGACCCCGGTGGCTTGTCATTGTTGATAGACAACAATACTTTTTTCACCTCTTCCACACTCACTTTACGGAATTCCAAATTACAATTACATTTACATTTACGTCATTTAGCAGACGCTCTTATCCAGAGCGACTTACAAATTGGTGCATTCACCTTATAGCCAGTGGGATAACCACTTTACAATATGTTTTTTTTTTGGGGGGCGGTAAGGGGGGGGTAGAAGGATTACTTTATCCTATCCCAGGTATTCCTTAAAGAGGTGGGGTTTCAAGTGTCTCCGGAAGGTGGTGAGTGACTCTGCCGTCCTGGCGTCGTGAGGGAGCTTGTTCCACCATTGGGGTGCCAGAGCAGCGAACAGTTTTGACTGGGCTGAGCGGGAACTGTGCTTCCGCAGAGGTAGGGGGGCCAGCAGGCCAGAGGTGGATGAACGCAATGCCTTCGTTTGGGTGTAGGGACTGATCAGAGCCTGAAGGTACGGAGGTGCCGTTCCCCTCACAGCTCCGTAGGCAAGCACCATGGTCTTGTAGCAGATGCAAGCTTCAACTGGAAGCCAGTGGAGTGTGCGGAGGAGCGGGGTGACGTGAGAGAACTTGGGAAGGTTGAACACCAGACGGGCTGCGGCATTCTGGATGAGTTGTAGGGGTTTAATGGCACAGGCAGGGAGCCCAGCCAACAGCGAGTTGCAGTAATCCAGACGGGAGATGACAAGTGCCTGGATTAGGACCTGTGCCGCTTCCTGTGTAAGGCAGGGTCGTACTCTCCGAATGTTGTAGAGCATGAACCTGCAGGATCGGGTCACCGCCTTGATGTTAGCGGAGAATGACAGGGTGTTGTCCAGGGTCACGCCAAGGCTTTTTGCACTCTGGGAGGAGGACACAACGGAGTTGTCAACCGTGATGGCGAGATCATGGAACGGGCAGTCCTTCCCCGGGAGGAAGAGCAGCTCCATCTTGCCGAGGTTCAGCTTGAGGTGGTGATCCGTCATCCACACTGATATGTCTGCCAGACATGCAGAGATGCGATTCGCCACCTGGTTATCAGAAGGGGGAAAGGAGAAGATTAGTTGTGTGTCATCTGCGTAGCAATGATAGGAGAGGCCATGTGAGGATATGACAGAGCCAAGTGACTTGGTGTATAGCGAGAATAGGAGAGGGCCTAGAACTGGTTTGGATCAAGAAGGTCATTCTGAGAGAGATAGCAAGAGAGTTGGCTAAAGACGTCATGCTCAAGAGTTTTGGAGAGAAAAGAAAGAAGGGATACTGGTATGTAGTTGTTGACATCGGAGGGATCGAGTGTAGGTTTTTTGAGAAGGGGTGCAACTCTCGCTCTCTTGAAGACGGAAGGGACATAGCCAGCGGTCAAGGATGAGTTGATGAGCGAGGTGAGGTAAGAAAGAAGGTCTCCGGAAATGGTCTGGAGAAGAGAGGAGGGGATAGGGTCAAGCGGGCAGGTTGTTGGGCGGCCGGCCGTCACAAGTCGCAAGATTTCATCTGGAGAGAGAGGGGAGAAAGAAGTCAAAGCATAGGGTAGGGCAGTGTGAGCAGGATCAGCAGTGTCATTTGACTTTGACTTGACGAAGTCATCCACAGAGAGGGGGGGGGGGGAATTCAGCAGGGAGGAGAAGGTGGCAAAGAGCTTCCTAGGGTTAGAGGCAGATGCTTGGAATTTAGAGTGGTAGAAAGTGGCTTTAGCAGCAGAAACAGAGGAAGAAAATGTAGAGAGGAGGGAGTGAAAGATGCCAGGTCCGCAGGGAGTCTAGTTTTCCTCCGTTTCCGCTCGGCTGCCCGGAGCCCTGTTCTGTGAGCTCGCAATGAGTCGTCAAGCCACGGAGCAGGAGGGGAGGACCGAGCCGGCAGGGAGGAGAGGGGACATAGAGAGTCAAAGGATGCAGAAAGGGAGGAGAGGAGGGTTGAGGAGGCAGAATCAGGAGATTGGAGGGAGAAGGATTGAGCAGAGGGAAGAGATGATAGGATGGAAGAGGAGAGAGTAGGGGGAGAGAGAGCGAAGGTTGCGACGGCGCATTACCATCTGAGTAGGGGCAGAGTGAGTAGTGTTGGAGGAGAGTGAGAGAGAAAAGGATACAAAGTAGTGGTCGGAGACATGGAGGGAGTTGCAGTGAGATTAGTAGAAGAACAGCATCTAGTAAAGATGAGGTCAAGCGTATGCTGCTGTGGTAGGGGGACGGTGAGAGGGTGAGGTCAAAAGAGGAGAGGAGTGGAAAGAAGGAGGCAGAGAGAAATGCGTCAAAGGTAGACGTAGGGAGGTTAATGTCACCCAGAACTGTGAGGGGTGATCCATCCTCAGGAAAGGAACTTATCAAGGCGTCAAGCTCATTGATGAACTCTTCAAGGGAACCTGAAGGGCGATAAATGATAAGGATGTTAAGTTTGAATGGGCTAGTGACTGTGACAGCATGGAATTCAAATGAGGAGATAGACAGATGGGTCAGGGGAAAAAGAGAGAATGTCCACTTGGGAGAGATGAGGATTCCTGTGCCACCACCCCGCTGACCAGATGCTCTCGGGGTATGCGAGAACACATGGTCAGACGAGGAGAGAGCAGTAGGAGTAGCAGTGTTTTCAGTGGTAATCCATGTTTCCGTCAGCGCCAAGGAGTCGAGGGAATGTCTTTCATAATTTGGTCAGATATACTTGGATGTGTAGTGTCAGTGTTTGTTGCTGGCATGTTATGCCTACATTTGCTAATCTTGCCAATGAAAAAATCATTAAAGTAGTTGGCAATATCAGTTGGTTTTGTGATGAATGAGCCATCTGATTCAATTAATGATGGCTCTGAGTTTGTCTTTTTTTCCCAAAATTGCATTTAAGGTGCTCCAAAGCTTTTTACTATCTTTATGTCATTTATCTTTGTTTCATAGTGTAGTTTCTTCTTCTTTGTATTCAGTTTAGTCACATTTATTCAGTTTAGTCACATTCTCAATTTGTAATACGTTTGCCAATCGGTTGAGCAGCCAGATTTATTTGCTATTCCTTTTGCCTCATCCCTCTCAACCATACCATTTTTCAATTACTCATCAATCCACGGGGATTTAACAGTTTTTACAGTCATTTTCTTAATGGGTGCATGCTTATTAGTAACTGGAATAAGCAATTTCATAAATGTGTCAAGTGCAGTGTCTGTTTGCTCCTCATTACACACCACGGACCAACAACTATCAACAACATAGGAATCACTACAAAACTTATTGTATGACCTCTTATACACAATATTAGGCCCAGCCTTTGGAACTTTGGTTTTCCTAGATATGGCTACTATATTGTGATCACTACATCTGATGGATTTGGATACTGCTTTCAAACAAATCTCTGCAGCATTAGTAAAGATTTGATCAATACATGTTGATGATTTAATTCCTGTACTGTTTGTAACTACCCTGGTAGGTTGACTGATAACCTGAACCAGGTTGCAGGCACTAGTTACAGTTTGAAGCTTTCTCTTGAGTGGGCAGCCTGATGAAAGCCAGTCAATACAGCCATAGGTTCTTTACACAGGAGTGTACAGGTTTTTGTTCCTGCACTTCACTAACACCTCATTCAACTAATTGTGGTTTAAATTGAACAAAAACGTGCACACAGTTCAGTCCCCTGGGACAGAAATCACCCACTTCTGTATTATTGAATGAGCTTCCCAAGTTACAAGTTTAGCGACAATTCTGCATGATATAGAATAACATGTGGATCTATTTCTATCTAACCTTGTGAATAAACTCCAAGAACAAGATGATTTTCCTGGTGGCTGAGAAGTTCCCAAGTTCTTTAGGTCTGTCTGGGTGTTAGGGATGTGCTTCAACCTGAGGAAAAGAGCAGAGAGGGGGAAGAAATGAACCTCACTGCTCAAATGTCAGTGCTGGTTCAAGTTGCTGAGAACCCCAACTACCTTTAATGTGCCATAATTTTGTAAACAGTTTTACATATTCATAAGTTGTCACCAGTTTACTATTAGCTAGCTAATCTTTTTGCAGTGAAATTGAGAGGGGCATTATTCTTGCCAACTTTTTCAGTCACCAATGAATCAATAAACAGGCAGTGGAATGTAGTTTGACAAGTGTTCAAAAGTCAGTAACAAGATGTGTGTCACCATCCAGGCCCAAAGGGAAGGTACCACTGAAGGCCCCAGTATGCAGGCAGCTTGAAGCAGATGTTTCACCATCCAGGCCCTTGTCACAGCATGCAGTGGCAATAAATACAGGATGTACGTTGCACCACCAAAGCTGTGTTAGCATTTACTGCACGTTGCTGAACAATACAACCATGTTGTTAGTGTCATTGATATAAATGGGCAATTCAAATACAATATCCAGTTCATAAGCATTGACTGTAATACTTCTAGGGTCCTTTGGTGGTCTGGCAGCATGCTGCTTTCTAGTGATCTTACTCCCTCTCCACCTGAAATGAAATAACAACAAAAACATGAATAACAATAATCCTAGTCTGTAAGTAACTTGGCTGAGTAGGCTAATTAAACACTAATGGAAATGTGCACATTAGCCAAATGATACCCAACCAGCCTAATAGTCTATTTGAAGTGAAATTGGGAGGCATTTTTCTTAACAACTTTTTCAGTCACGAATTAATCAATAAACAGGCAGTGGAATGAAGTAGTTTGATAAGTGTTCAAAGTCAGTAACAAGTCTTTAAAATATAGCTTCAAATATGTATTTTTTATTTTCTAGAAAACCTAGCTAACATTAGCTACACTGCAGTGATAATGGCGGGAGTTAGCTAGCTAGCCAGCTAGCTTTCCCCCAGCAGTTTAAATTTAGCTATCTAGCTTGCTAATGGCATTTATAATCAACTTCATCAATCAGATGGTTAACTAACTAGCAAATATATTTGTTTGCCCTCGCATCTAAAGCTTCCTGTGGAGTTATTGATCCATCCTCAGTTTTCTTATATCTCAACCATTAAACCATGTAACTGTTTTAAAATCACCTTTGGCCTCGTGTCACATCTGCTCCTGCAACGCCCTCTACTGCTCATCCTGTGTCTCCTTGACCTGCCGCCACTCCCCCAGTACTCTCTCCCTCTCCCTCTCTCTCTCTCTGTATGTGTGTGTGATTGTGTGGGCGGAGACAGGTGTGCTGGAGTCAGAGCAGATCCCCACCAGCTGCAACCTGTTCCATAATCAAGACCTCTACAAATACTCAGTCCTGCCACTTCCACACTGCCAGATCGTAATCTCTGCTCAGTCAGTCTACGGTTCTAGCCGTTTGTTACTATTCAGATCCTGTTGTGCCTGTTTTCCGCTATATTTCTGCCCGCTCTGACTCTGGTCCCTGTCTCCAGTCCCACGTCTCGTCATCCTGCTACTCTGTCCTGGATTCCCCACTCTACTACTCCCTTGGATTCCCCTCCAGACCTGCTCACCCTGTCTCAACCCCCCTTGCTCCAGCCACACCTAGTTTCCAGCAGTTTCCCCTGACCTGCAGTCCATCTTCCTCCTGTGTCTCAATAGATACCCTGGTTACTTCATCCCAGTCTCCTCGTCTGAGTCTGCTCTTGGGTTCCCATGTTCCACTCCGCGTAATATCATGGTGAAATCCCTGAGCAGTTTCCTTCCTCTCTGGCAACTGAGTTAGGAAGGACGCCTGTATCTTTGAGTGACAAAGTGTAATTCATAAATTCACCATGCTCAAAGGGATATTCAGCGTCTGCTTTTTTAATTTTTAAAACATCTACCAATCGGTGCCCTTCTTTGCGAGGCATTGAAAACCCTCCTTGGTCTTTGTGGTTGAATCTGTACTTGAAATGTACTACTCGATTGAGGGACCTTACAGATAATTGTATGTGTGGGGTACAGAGATGGGGTAGTCATTCAAAAATCATGTTAACCACTATTATTGAAAATGGAACGAGTCCATGCAACTTATTATGTGATTTGTTAAGCACATTTTTACTCTCAAACTTATTTAGGCTTGCCATAACAAAGGGGTTGAATACTTTTTGACTCAAGACATTTCAGCTTTTATTAATTTCTAAAATTAAAATCTAAATTTAATCAATTTCAAATTCCAGCTGTAATACAACAAAATGTGGAAAAGGTAAAGGGGTGTGAATACTTTCTGTCGGCACTGTAGCATCTATAATCGATTTAGAGATGTTATGAACAACTAAAACAACATATGTCAATGTATTTTAGAATATTTCATAAAATAAATTACATTTAAATTTATGAAAATGTCTCTGTCCCACTATTCAAACACCATTCAGGGGAAGTGGAACAGAACTATAAATCAGATTTTCATCAAATATAATAACTATTTACATGAATGGTTATTATATTTCAAAACACTACAAATAACTATTAATTTTAACATAAAAAGCTAGATTATTGAATTATAATTGATATAATGACAGCTTTATCATTAATGTGCAAGGTTATGGAGTGATTTCAGTGCCAACAGAAATTGTATTTAAATTCCATAATTTAAATTTGTATTAGGATACTGAATTTGAATTAATATTGTTTTATTTGTGTATTGCACAAATTGAATCTTTGAATTCATTTATTGAACTTTTATTTCATGATTTTAAACTGAGTTGAATGAATACTGCATTCAGTTTTCAAATTCAATTTCAATTAAATAGAATATGCTAATGTTAATTTATATATTCCATTTCATTATGGTAGATATTGCATACATTTTCCGTGTATCATGTTTAACAACTATAATTTCATCAAAGTTTCATATATTCATCTTAGATGTATTCAGATTCCTTTTTCAAATTCAGTTCTTGAAATTCAGATTCAAAACCAGAGACTGCATCCTGGTACTTTGTCAGGAAAGGTAGAGGAGAAGAGATAGAATCAAACATTCTCTGCGGTAAACAGAAGCTTCTGGCTGTTTCTGAAGCCAATGTGGCATGTTTAATTTATTTTCTTTCTATTAATTTGGCTCTAGCGTTTGGACTGTTTTGGCTATAAGGTATTTTGACCCCATTCCTGAAAGATAAGACTCTCTGGAACATGGACGTGATGATCACAGGCCAGGCAGGACACGATACAAGGGAATGTCACAGAAAACGTAATTTGGCCTCCATAAAAATATATTTGAATATCCCTGTCATAGCCATCCTAAGGATAGCCTTTCCACTCCCTATTTAATCTTGCTCTTGTGACTAACTGGGTACGAACCAGGTCTCCTGCATGTCACAAGACTGTTAGCCCTCTACCAAAAGATTTGTCACAAAAACTGTTGTGTTAAATAGCAAATTGTGCCTACTCTGGTCTTGGCACGTGCGCTCTAGCCAACAGCTTGCAGACACAGTGCGGGTAGGCTGTGCGGGTAGGCTAGTCTACATGATGAGATTATTATGGATAAGAGCGAGAATATTTGTATTTGTCAAATGGCAGTCAAGCATTGATCATCCTGGCACCAGAATAAACCCGTCGATATTTATTTGAAAGGAGCATCAAGATCACTGTACACTTTCACAAGCCTGTGAAGTTCATCATAATGTATTTAATCTATAGCCTAATAAACTGCATGGTTTCCCGAATCATAGTGGGAGGACCACAAACCACCATATCATCGTGTGACTCCAAATGTACTTTGAAATGATGGTTGTTATATAAATATATGTGAATAAAGGTGTTTCCACCGCCATTTCTCACATAGTTAACTTTACCGACACAAAAAGATCTCACCATGTCGAATGAACAAATGATCTGTCTGCATTTATAAAATTGTACCAAAACTGTTTCCATCACAGCTGTCATTATTGTTTTTATACGGTATGATTTTCCTCACATAAAAACTGTGGATGGCAACGTGTTTTCAGTATGAAAATGTATGCACTCACTACTGTAAGTCACTCTGGATAAGAGCGTCTGCTAAATTACTGAAATGTAAATGAAAATGTGTTTACTGTCGAATAAAAATGAAGTAGTTTAAATGTTTACCCATTTAGGCAAATTGCGAAATAATAAATTGTCTACAGCCTGTATGCCCTCCCACCTATCTGTTTCATGTCTCAGGTTGCCCGCAAAAGACAGCATGGATAGATGTGTTTCTAGCATAAAGCATCGCAGACCAAAGCACTGTTATATATCACTTTATATAATCGGATCCGTTTTATTTTATTCAAAATCTTAAGCTAACAAGGGGTAGGCCTCTGCTTTTGCCATTTTCTTTAATAAAAGGTAGGCCTATGGCATACCCTCTCTTACCCCATCAATTCGAGTCTTGGTTTTAACTTAACAGCCCTTCACTGACACGGAGGTAGGCTATTTAAAGAGTGCATAGTGGGTAGATGAATTGACTGACACATCTATGGTAATAGCAGCCTATAACCTAATTTCATCTGTCAAAACGGCCTACCTCTTATTTCTTAAATAGGAAGAAATAGACTCCAACACAAAGTCTAATTAAAATGAAGATGGTTTAAAATGAATTATTTCTACTCGAATTAGCCTACTTTCACCACCATGAGCTGTCAATTTCCGATTGATAGTGCCGCAGCTGCTGCTGCTTCAAGTTTCAGCATCAAAATGTAAGTTACTCGAATCTGTCTTATTGTGAGGTCAATAACTCTGATAAATACATAATGGGCAAGAAACATATAGATTTTAATCAAATCAATTATAGTAGTAACAAGCTATCAAAGTTGACATCCGGTCCTCCTCATCTTCAAGCTGTCCTTCTCAAACTGAACAGAACATAGGCTATAGGCTAGTCCGTGCACAAGATAGTGATTTTTTTTTGGACTAGCCCTAATCAAAAATAATAATCTGAAGAAGCCTTTGTGTAACGATCCCGGCAGTCTGAGTCGGGTCCTGTCTGTGGACTAGTTTTTCGGCTCGTGATCTCCAGTTTCCCGAGGGTTCTGGAACGCTCCGGGGAGCTCTCTTGATTTCCGCACCTGCATCCCATCAGCAATCTGCACACCTGGTCCTGATCATCACCCTTCTTAGGCTCTGGCCTAACATCCATTCCCTGCCGGATCGTTAGCCATAAACATCATTCTCCCGGAACCTTCATCCAACCTCTGCCTGGTGGTCGGCGGCTGCCGAGCCAGGATTGGATCAACCACTGCACCCCCAACAACTAATCAACGCCGCCCGCTCTGTTCCCTGGATTATTCAGCATCACTCTTGAATTTGTAATAAACACTCACCTTCGTTTCAACTTACCTTGTCCTGGTCTGCTTCTGGGTTCTGGCTTAGTAAACCGTGACAGAACGATCCGGCCAGTAATGAACCCAGCGGACCTGGACTCTGTTCGCCATGCCATTACCCATCAGGAGAAGATGTTGGGCCATCATAGCACGGAGCTATGGGAGATCGCGTTGGCAGTTCGGAACCTTTCTACCGGTCTGACGGAGGTCCAGAACCAGCGCAAGTTTCCGGTGGAGGATCCACTACCGGTTTCACCCATCTCGCCTGCCGCGTCTGGAGCTGTGTCCTTCCGTGAGCCCAAGGTTCCGGCCGCGGATAAATATGAGGGGGAGCTGGGAAGATGCCGTTCTTTCCTTATGCAGTGTGGGTTAGTGTTCGATCTACAGCCCTACTCTTATGCCACAGACAAGGCTAGGATAGCCTTTGTGATTGAGTTGCTGCGTGGTCGAGCGCTGGAGTGGGCTTCAGCCGTTTGGGAACGACAAGACCCCTGCATGGCTTCATACCAGGGGTTCACGGCCGAGATGAGGAAGCTCTTCGACCATTCCGTCCGAGGGAGGGACGCAGCTAGGCGCCTGTTTTCGCTTCACCAAGGAACTGCAGCGTGGCCGACTTCATGATCGAGTTCAAGACGTTGGCTGTGGAGAGTGGGTGGAATGAGGAGTCTCTGCAAGCGGCCTTTTACCAGGGTCTGTCGGAGCAGCTCAAGGATGAGTTGATCTCCTATCCGAGCCTAGTGACCTGGACAGCTTGGTAGCCTTGTCTATTCGGGTGGATAATCGAGTCCGAGAGCGAAGGAGGAGAAGCAATGGGGTCCGTCCAATCGATCAGCTTCTCAGGTTCCAGTCGGGTCGGGGATTGGACTAGAATACGTCGATCATCGTCCACCACACAGGATTAGGGGAGAGGTCCTGTCTCCCGATTCTGAACCAATGCAAGTAGGGCGGCACGGGTTAACCAAGGAGGAACGCCAACTCAGACGTAGGACTAACTGCTGCCTCTACTGTGGTGGTTCGGGACATTACCTCGCCACCTGTTCCCGGCGGTCGTCAAACTGCGCGGCTCGCTAAAGTGGGGAGGACTTTTAGCGAGCCAGTTTCGACCTCTCAATACCTCTGTCAGACCCCGTTTCCCGGCTACCCTTGTGAACAGGAATCAGAGCTTAGCGATTAACGCTTTTATCGATTCAGGTGCCGATGGAAGCTTTCTTGATGCCGAGTTGGTGGAACAGCTGGGGCTTTCCAAGGAGCAATTGCCGGAAGCCATTGAAGCGACCACTCTGAACGGCAGTAGTCTGGCACGTATCACGATGAGGACTGAACCGGTTAAGATGCTGTTGTCGGGGAATCATTCGGGAGATGATTTCATTCTTCATTCTGCCGTCTTCCCATGTTCCTCTGGTCCTTGGATACCCCTGGCTGAAGGAACACAATCCCACGTTCGATTGGGTGACGGGCAAGGTAACGAGTTGGAGCCTTGATTGTCATGCTAACTGTCTCAAGACTGCCTGTCCCCATTCGGTTCCCAGTCAGGTGATTGAGGCTAAACCCCCAGATTTGTCCCTGGTTCCCGAGACATATCACGATTTGGGGGAAGTGTTCAGTAAGCAGAAGGCTCTGTCACTCCCTCCCCACCGACCATATGATTGTGCCATCAACCTGTTCCCTGGAGCTGTCTACCCCAAGGGAAGGTTATACAGTATCTCCGCCCTGAACGTGAGGCTTTGGAGACCTACATCAAGGAGTCCCTAGCTGCTGGTCTCGTTCGTCCCTCGTCATCACCCCTGGGGGCAGGATTCTTCTTTGTGGGTAAGAAGGATGGCTCTCTTCGACCGTGTATTGATTATCGGGGGGTTGAATGACATCACGGTCAAGAACAAGTATCCCCTGCCCTTGATGAGTTCTGCTTTCGACTCCTTACAGGGTGCTACGGTGTTCACCAAGCTAGACCTACGCAATGCGTATCACATGGTCCGGATCAGAGAGGGAGACGAGTGGTTGACGGGTTTCAATACACCGATGGGTCACTTCGAGTATCAGGTGATGCCGTTTGGACTGACCAATGCTCCAGCGGTATTCCAGAGTATGGTGAACGACGTCCTGAGAGATATGATCGGTCTCTTTGTGTTTGTTTACCTGGATGACATTCTGATCTTCTCGAAGGAACCTTCCGACCACGTCCAGCATGTCCGGCAGGTTCTGCAGCGATTGTTGGAGAATCGCCTGTTCGTGAAGGCCGAGAAGTGCGAGTTTCACGCCCACACGACATCCTTTCTCGGGTACATCATCTCCAGGGAGAGATTAGGATGGACCAGGAGAAGGTTAGAGCGGTTCTGGAATGGGCCCAGCCCGGTACGAGATTGCAGCTCCAGAGATTTTTGGGGTTTGCGAATTTCTACCGCAGATTCATCCGGGATTACAGCCGTGTGGCCGCTCCGTTAACTGCCTTGACTTCCAGTATCAGGAGCTTCAAGTGGAATCCGGAGGCGGATCGAAGCGTTTCTGGATTTGAAGAGGCGATTCACCAACGCACCGATTCTCTCTCAACCGGACACGGCCCGTCAGTTCGCCGTTGAAGTGGACGCGTCTGATGTGGGAGTTGGCGCCATCCTGTCGCAGCGATGCTCCACGGACAGTAAACTCCATCCCTGCGCCTACTACTCTCGTCGCCTTTCGCCTGCGGAGAGGAATTACGATGTGGGTAACCGGGAGCTTCTCGCGGTGAAACTTGCCTTGGAGGAGTGGCGCCACTGGTTGGAGGGGGCGGAGCAACCGTTTATTGTCTGGACTGACCACAAGAATCTTGCTTACGTGCAATCGGCTAGACGTCTCAACTCCCGTCAGGCCAGGTGGTCGTTGTTTTTCGGACGATTCAATTTTTTCCCTGACGTTCCGACCTGGATCTAAGAACGGCAAGGCGGACGCCTTGTCTCGGATGTTCTCCAAGACGGAGGAGAGTGGGTCCAAGACCGAGACAATTCTCCCCCGGAACTGCGTCGTGGGAGCTGTTAGGTGGAAGATTGAGGAGGAGGTGATGGCGGCCCTTCGGACGCAGCCCGGTCCCGGTAACGGTCCACCCGGTCGGTTGTTTGTGCCTGAGTCGGTTCGTCCTGCGGTCCTTAAATGGTCCCACGCCAGCAAGATGGCTTGTCACCCTGGCGTGGCTCGGACGATGGCGTTTCTTCGCAGACGTTTTGGTGGCCTGCCATGGCCGAGGATACTCGGGGTTATGTTGCTGCCTGTCCAGTGTGTGCGCAGAATAAGAGTACCAATCGGCCCAGCTCTGGACTACTTCACCCCCTTCCTATTCCCCCGGCGACCATGGTCGCATCTGGCCCTGGACTTTGTCACTGGGTTGCCCGCTTCTGAGGGGAACACGGTCGTTCTGACTATCGTGGACAGATTCAGCAAGTTCGCCCACTTTGTGCCAATTGCCAAGCTTCCCTCTGCCTCGGAGACGTCCGAGATCCTGGTTAGGGAGGTTTTCAGGGTCCACGGTTTGCCCAGTGATATCGTTTCCGACCGTGGCCCTCCGTTTACCTCTGCTGTCTGGAAGTCCTTCTGTTTGGCCATTGGAGCTACAGTCAGTCTCACATCTGGTTTTCACCCCCCAATCTAATGGTCAGGCGGAGAGAGCCAACCAGAAGATGGAATCCACGCTACGCTGCCTGGCCTCTTCCAACCCCACCTCCTGGGTCTCTCAGTTGCCTTGGGTTGAGTATGCCCACAATACTCTCCCTACATCTGCCACTGGGATGTCTCCCTTCCAGTGCCTGTATGGCTACCAACCTCCCTTGTTCCCTTCTCAGGAGAAGGAGCTCTCAGTGCCTTCTGTTCAGGCCCATATTCGTCGTTGCCACCGGACCTGGCATCGGGCCAGAAAGGCACTCCTTAGAGTTTCGGACCGGTATCAGCTCCAGGCGAATCGTCGCCGGATCCCCGCTCCCACCTACACCATCGGAGATAGGGTCTGGTTGGCCACACGGGATCTTCCTTTACGGACTGAGTCTAGGAAGTTGTTACCGAAGTTCATTGGTCCGTTTGTGGTGGAGAAGGTGATCAATCCGGTGGCAGTTCGACTCAAACTCCCGAGACGCTCAGAGTCCATCCCACCTTTCATGTCTCCTGCCTCAAGCCTGTTTTCCTCAGTCCTCTGTTGCCTCCTCCGCCTCCTCCTCCTCCTCCTCGGATGATCGGAGGTGGTCCTGCCTACACGGTGCGACGCATCATGGATTCCAGACGGCGGGGCCGGGGTTTCCCAGTATCTCGTGGACTGGGAGGGGTATGGTCCTGAAGAGAGGAGTTGGATTCCGCGGCGACAGATCCTAGATGCTGACCTCATTCGTGACTTCTACCGCCTCCATCCTGGCGCTCCGGGAGTCCGCCCGGTGGCGTTCGTCGGAGGGGGTACTGTAACGATCCCGGCAGTCTGAGTCGGGTCCTGTCTGTGGACTAGTTTTTCGGCTCGTGATCTCCAGTTTCCCGAGGGTTCTGGAACGCTCCGGGGAGCTCTCTTGATTTCCGCACCTGCATCCCATCAGCAATCTGCACACCTGGTCCTGATCATCACCCTTCTTAGGCTCTGGCCTAACATCCATTCCCTGCCGGATCGTTAGCCATAAACATCATTCTCCCGGAACCTTCATCCAACCTCTGCCTGGTGGTCGGCGGCTGCCGAGCCAGGATTGGATCAACCACTGCACCCCCAACAACTAATCAACGCCGCCCGCTCTGTTCCCTGGATTATTCAGCATCACTCTTGAATTTGTAATAAACACTCACCTTCGTTTCAACTTACCTTGTCCTGGTCTGCTTCTGGGTTCTGGCTTAGTAAACCGTGACACTTTGACTCTCCTCCTGAACTGCCTACACAGTTCAGCCATTGGTTAGGCAGCACACAAAAACGTTTTTGATCAGGAAGAGCAGAGCAGGGTTTAGGGTTGGAATATCCATTGCAGTGTGTAATGCAGCCTAGTTGTATTTACACCATCCCAGCAGCTATTATAGAAATATAATTTTGCTCTGTGCTCTGAGCATACACTTCGTGGCCTATAGCATATAGGCAATGAATCATTTGATAGAGAACACACGAAATAGCCTATAGACACACTTGATATTGTATGCTCAGCTGAGAATCAGAGATGAGGGGCGGCATCAGGCACACATCAATTTATAGCCTAATAAGCAACTGATTACAAATTACAAATTACACGACCCTCCCCTGAACTAGATTGAAAAAAATACTAAATCCTCCCCTTCATTGAAATTGCAAAAGCATGACCCTCCCCCATTTTCCTACAGGGAACCATTCTGTACATTTCGATTCATCCCTTAGCATTAAATGTGGAGTGGAGCTTTATAGTTAGGGTAGGCTACTTGTTGACATCATGTGACCCGCATACCTTCAAAAATATTCCGCAATCCTCATTTATTCAAAAACACCGTTTCCATCATCATTTGTCGCAATAAAAAAAAGTTCGACCCAAAAAAAATCCACCCATGTCGAACGAATAAAAATGTCGATCTATAGAACATTTCTCCTATAGCCTATCTGCCGTTTCCATTACACATGTCGCAATGTTTTTTGTTTGTTGCGACATTGCTTTTGTCGGATGAACCTGGGTCAATGGAAAATAAACCAGTTTATTGGGACAAATGAGGGGAAAGAATAATACATGCTAAAGAAACTAAATTTGGGAGGAGTCCCACATCTTTGAGTTGTGTCTGACACGTGAAACTTTACTTGTGTTCTAGACTCAGCAAACTGTGGATCACAAGCGCCACTCAATGGGGAAAACAGAGCCTCGAGGCAACGGTCGAGGAAGAAGTCACTGCGCAACAATGAGTCTGTACAACATTTCAGAGTGATATATAAATAAGGGAAAGTAGGTTTTACACTCCACAACGTGGTAGTTTACAACTATTTCGAAACGCAGTGGCCATTGGAAACGTTGCTGTGCAGCGCAATGGCTGCCCAGTGCGACTCTCTGAGCGGATACTTGCAACAGTCGGACCACGGCTCAAATAGCGAGCGTAGTACTGACTCCCCGGTCCCCGGCTCGGAGGATGACTTGAGCGGACCCCATGCCTTACCAGACCCGGAGTGGACGGAGGAGAGATTTCGAGTGGACCGCAAGAAACTGGAAATCATGTTATTAGGTAAAGAAAAAAATACAGAAATATTGTGCCATGTTTTGCTAAATTGTACAACTTTTGACTACAGTTAAAAACATTCCTTTGTTATGAGAATGGGAACGATGCCAACTGTATGCTTCCCAAAAAATTGTTTTACCCCATCGTAAGGTATATGTTCAATCAATATTACATGCATTAAAACAAACTTTATAGACAAGGTACAATAGTTTATGCAATACTAGTTATTTAATTCTGACTGAAGTTTAGCATTGTTAAGTGAGGTCATGGTCACCACTATAGCCGCGGGAGTGTGGGTTCGTTTCCCACGAGCGGCCAGTATGAAAATGTATGCACTCACTAACTGTAAGTCGCTCTGGATAAGAGCGTCTGCTAAATTACTAAAATGTAAAATGTAAGTAGGGGTGCTGAAAAATCTGAAATAAAATATACAAACAAAGAAAATATTTTTTTTCCACAAAAGAGTGAATAGTGCACTGGGCCTTTATTAGTATTAGCGGACCGATATAGAAGTCTGTAGTAGGAGCAAAAACATTTTTTGAGCATCTCCACTTTGGCAAAAAAGGTAGTTGGATAATTAAGAACAGTATCTTGCAGGATTCAATAGGTGGAATTGGAGGAGTTGTTGCCCTGTCCCTTTCTCTGCGATTGTCATTCTAATGGAATCCAGACAGAATAAAAATATAACCTGTCCTCAAACATTTACATCAAAAGGTGCAAAGATACAACATCCACATCAAATTAAATATTTTTCTTAATCAAACAAACACTTTTTGTGCAGTATTAATTTACCATCTTTACAAACCACTTAATGTAAATATACATTACTGTATTCTACATAGGCTGATCATCTAGGTTTGTACCTATAGACTTTCCATCACCATGAAGAATAACAATGTAAAATACAATATTTGAGTACATTGACACATCAAGTGGTTCGTGACGATGTGGCAGAGCGTGGCACTTGCAATGCTAGTGTTGTGGGTTCGATTACCATGGGGGACTTGTATGAACATTTATGCACTCACTACTGTAAATTGCTCTGGATAAGAGCGTCTAATAAAATGGAAAAGGAATGAGTAGACCATTACAGTTTTCACATAGAAGTAAGTTGCATTTGCAAAGTATTTCAAGAACCTGGAAAACATATCAAGCAAGTATTTTTATATTCCACAAGTATTATCAGATTAACTGTTTTGTACAGATAATTATCAGACTCAAGTTACAAATGCTGGTAAACACTAAAATATACTGACCAAAAATATAAATGCAACAATTTCAAAGATTTTAATGAGTCACAGTTCATATAAGGAAATCAGTAAATTGAAATCAATTCATTAGGCCCTAATCTATGGATTTCACATGATTGGGCATGGGTGCAGCCATGTGTGGGCCAGGGATGGCATAGTCCCACCCACTTGGGAGCCAGACCCACCCACTGGGGAGCCAGGTCCAGCCAATCTGAATGAGTCTTTCCCCACAAAAGGGCTTTATTACAGACTGAAATACTCCTCAATTTCATCAGCTGTCCAGGTGGCTGGTCTCAAACGATCCCGCAGGGGAAGAAGCCGGATGTGGAGGTCCTGGGCTGGTGTGGTCTGCGGTTGTGAGGCCGGTTGGACGCACTGCCACATTCTCTAAAATGACGTTGGAGGCGGTTTATGGTAGAAAAATGAACATCAAATTCTCTGGCAACAGCTCTGGTGGACATTTTAGTGGCCTTTTATTGTCCCCAGCACAAGGTGCACCTGTGTAATGATCATGCTGTTTAATCAGCTTTATGATATGCCACACCTGTCAGGTGGATGGATTATTATTATTATTTTGTATTATTATTATTGTTATTTATTTTTTATAGGGTAGATCAGCTTTAATATTGCAGATAGATTATAACTTCCATCAATGTAATTGTCAAATCAAATCAAATGTTATTGGCCACATGCGCCGAATACAACAGGGGCAGACATTACAGTGAAATGCTTACTTACAGCCCTTAACCAACAGTGCATTTATTTGAATAAAAAAAGTAAAATAAAACAACAACAAAAAAGTGTTGAGAAAAAAAGAGCAGAAGTAAAATAAAATAACAGTAGGTAGGCTATATATACAGGGGGGTACCGGTGCAGAGTCAATGTGCGGGGGCACCGGCTAGTTGAGGTAGTTGAAGTAATATGTACATGTGGGTAGAGTTAAAGTGACTATGCATAAATAATTAACAGAGTAGCAGCAGTGTAAAAAGATGGGGTGGGGGGTGGGGGTAGGGGGCAGTGCAAATAGTCCGGGTAGCCATGATTAGCTGTTCAGGAGTCTTAAGGCTTGGGGGTAGAAGCTGTTGAGAAGTCTTTTGGACCTAGACTTGGCTCTCCGGTACCGCTTGCCGTGCGGTAGCAGAGAGAACAGTCTATGACTAGGGTGGCTGGAGTCCTTGACAATTTTGAGGGCCTTCCTCTGACCGCCTGGTATAGAGGTCCTGGATGGCAGGAAGCTTGGCCCCAGTGATGTACTGGGCCGTACGCACTACCCTCTGTAGTGCCTTGCGGTCGGAGGCCAAGCAGTTGCCATACCAGGCGGTGATGCAACCAGTCAGGATGCTCTCGATGGTGCAGCTGTAGAATCTTTTGAGGACCCATGCCAAATCTTTTCAGTCTCCTGAGGGGGAATAGGCTTTGTCGTGCCCTCTTCACGATTGTCTTGGTGTGTTTGGACCATGATAGTTCGTTGGTGATGTGGACACCAAGGAACTTGAAGCTCTCAACCTGTTCCACTACAGCCCCGTCGGTGAGAATGGGGGCGTGCTCAGTCCTCTTTTTATTCCTGTAGTCCACAATCATCTCCTTTGTCTTGGTCACGTTGAGGGATAGGTTGTTATCCTGGCACGACACGGCCAGGTCTCTGACCTCCTCCCTATAGGCTGTCTCATCGTTGTCGGTGATCAGGCCTACCACTGTTGTGTCGTCGGCAAACTTAATGATGGTGTTGGAGTCGTGCCTGGCCATGCAGTCATGGGTGAACAGGGAGTACAGGAGGGGACTGAGCATGCACCCCTGAGGGGCCCCTGTGTTGAGGATCAGTGTGGCAGATGTGTTGTTACCTACCCTTACCACCTGGGGGCAGCCCGTCAGGAAGTCCAGGATCCAGTTGCAGAGGGAGGTGTTTAGTCCCAGGATCCTTAGCTTAGTGATGAGCTTTGAAGACACTATGGTGTTGAATGCTGAGCTGTAGTCAATGAATAGCATTCTCACATAGGTGTTCCTCTTGTCCAGGTGGGAAAGGGCAGTGTGGAGTGCAATAGAGATTGCATCATCTGTGGATCTGTTGGGGCGGTATGCAAGTTGGAGTGGGTCTAGGGTTTCTAGGATAATGGTGTTGATGCGAGCCATGACCAGCCTTTCAAAGCACTTCATGGCTACAGACGTCAGTGCTACGGGTCGGTAGTCATTTAGGCAGGTTATCTTAGTGTCCTTGGGCACGGGGACTATGGTGGACTGCTTGAAACATGTTGGTATTACAGACTCAGTCAGGGAGATGTTGAAAATGTCAGTGAAGACACTTGCCAGTTGGTCAGCACATGCTCGGAGTACACATCCTGGTAATCCGTCTGGCCCTGCAGCCTTGTGAATGTTGACCTGCTTAAAAGTCTTACTCACATCGGCTACGGAGAGCGTAATCACATAGTCATCCGGAACAGCTGGTGCTCTCATGCATGCTTCTGTGTTGCTTGCCTCGAAGCGAGCATAGAAGTGGTTTAGCTTGTCTGGAAGTCTTGTGTCACTGGCCAGCTCGCGTCTGTGCTTCCCTTTGTAGTCTGTAATAGTTTTCAAGCCCTGCCACAATCGACTAGCGTCAGAGCCGGTGTAGTACGATTCAATCTTAGTCCTGTATTGACTCTTTGCCTGTTTGATGGTTCGTCGGAGGGCATAGCGGGATTTCTTATAAGCGTCCGGGTTTGAGTCCCGCTCCTTGAAAGTGGCAGCTCTACCCTTTAGCTCAGTGCGGATGTTTCCTGTAATCCATGGCTTTTGGTTGGGGTATGTACGTACGGTCACTGTGGGGACAACATCATCGATGCACTTATTGATGAAGCCAGTGACTGATGTGGTGTACTCCTCAATGCTATCTGAAGAATCCCGGAACATGTTCCAGTCTGTGCTAGCAAAACAGTCCTGTAGCTTAGCATCTGACCACTTTTTTATTAACCGAGTCACTGGTGCTTCCTGCTTTAGTTTTTGCTTATAAGCAGGAATCAGGAGGATAGAGTTATGGTCAGATTTGCCAAATGGAGGGCGAGGGAGTGCTTTGTATGCGTCTCTGTGTGTGGAGTAAAGGTGGTTTAGAGTTTTATTTCCTCTGGTTGCACATTTATCATGCTGGTAGAAATGAGGTAGAACGGATTTAAGTTTCCCTGCATTAAAGTCCCCGGCCACTCTGCATCACTTCCAATCCCCCCATATGTTTTTTTTCTTCTCGCAAATATATATATATATATATATATATATATATATATATATATATATATATATATATATATATATATATATATATATATATATACATATACATACATGCACACATACATACATACATACATACATACACACATACATATAAATACGTATACATACATACAGTGGGGAGAACAAGTATTTGATACACTGCCGATTTTGCAGGTTTTCCTACTTACAAAGCATGTAGAGGTCTGTAATTTTTATCATGGGTACACTTCAACTGTGAGAGACGGAATCTAAAACAAGAATCCAGAAAATCACATTGTATGATTTTTAAGTAATTAATTTGCATTTTATTGCATGACATAAGTATTTGATACATCAGAAAAGCAGAACTTAATATTTGGTACAGAAACCTTTGTTTGCAATTACAGAGATCATACTGTAGGTTTCCTGTAGGTCTTGACCAGGTTTGCACACACTGCAGCAGGGATTTTGGCCCACTCCTCCATACAGACCTTCTCCAGATCCTTCAGGTTTCGGGGCTGTCGCTGGGTAATACGGACTTTCAGGTCCCTCCAAAGATTTTCTATTGGGTTCAGGTCTGGAGACTGGCTAGGCCACTCCAGGACCTTGAGATGCTTCTTACGGAGCCACTCCTTAGTTGCCCTGGCTGTGTGTTTCGGGTCGTTGTCATGCTGGAAGACCCAGCCACGACCCATCTTTACTGCTGAGGGAAGAAGGTTGTTGGCCAAGATCTCGCGATACATGGCCCCATCCATCCTCCCCTCTATACGGTGCAGTCGTCCTGTCCCCTTTGCGGAAAAGCATCCCCAAAGAATGATGTTTCCACCTCCATGCTTCACGGTTGGGATGGTGTTCTTGGGGTTGTACTCATCCTTCCTCCAAACATGGCGAGTGGAGTTTAGACCAAAAAGCTCTATTTTTGTCTCATCAGACCACATGACCTTCTCCCATTCCTCCTCTGGATCATCCAGATGGTCATTGGCAAACTTCAGACGGGCCTGGACATGCGCTGGCTTGAGCAGGGGGACCTTGCGTGCGCTGCAGGATTTTAATCCATGACGGCGTAGTGTGTTACTAATGGTTTTCTTTGAGACTGTGGTCCCAGCTCTCTTCAGGTCATTGACCAGGTCCTGCCGTGTAGTTCTGGGCTGATCCCTCACCTTCCTCATGATCATTGATGCCCCATGAGGTGAGATCTTGCATGGAGCCCTAGACCGAGGGTGATTGATCGTCATCTTGAACTTCTTCCATTTTCTAATAATTGCGCCAACAGTTGTTGCCTTCTCACCAAGCTGCTTGCCTATTGTCCTGTAGCCCATCCTAGCCTTGTCTACAATTTTATCCCTGATGTCCTTACACAGCTCTCTGGTCTTGGCCATTGTGGAGAGGTTGGAGTCTGTTTGATTGAGTGTGTGGACAGGTGTCTTTTATACAGGTAACGAGTTCAAACAGGTACAGTTAATACAGGTAATGAGTGGAGAACAGGAGGGCTTCTTAAAGAAAAACTAACAGGTCTGTGAGAGCCGGAATTCTTACTGGTTGGTAGGTGATCAAATACTTATGTCATGCAATAAAATGCAAATTAATTACTTAAAAATCATACAATGTGATTTTCTGGATTTTTCTTTTAGATTCCGTCTCTCACAGTTGAAGTGTACATATGATAAAAATTACAGACCTCTACATGCTTTGTAAGTAGGAAAACCTGCAAAATCGGCAGTGTATCAAATACTTGTTCTCCCCACTGTATATATACATATCCACATTTTAAAAATAAATAAATCCCTTTATTACTTTCCAACCCTACCACCCCTTCCCTAATTGGAGTAAACTAGTGTTCAGCAATACTAAGGCCTCTACGTCCAGCTTATACATACTATAGACATTTTATGGACACAGTCAATTTTACAATAATTCTGTTTTGTTTGTTTTTACTCCTGAACTTCCTCTACCCTCAACCTCTCCAATCATTTTCATGATGTCCATCCTGTTTGCTTCTATATGCCATATATTTCTAACTGTGCTCTTTCACAAAAGCTCTCAACCTATAACCTATATACTTATTATGGACACAGTATGCTTTACATTAGTTATCTTGTTGTTATTAGTCCCATCCTTCAACTCCATTCAACACCTCCCATCTATCTCTTAACACCATCCATATTGGATTTCTATTTGCCATATATTTTTCAACTGTACTGTGATGTTTCACAAAAGTTCTGAACCCTTCTATTCTCATTGTTTCTACAGATTGTACATTGAAAATAAACATTTTTGCTAAAAGTATTATTATATTATTGATCGATTGACTATGACTTTTCACATCACCCAGTAGTGCTATCTGCAGGGTTAGCTCCAGGTAAATAGGGTTGTGGGTTCGAATCCCACGGGGGGCCAGTATGAAAAATGTATGCACTCACTAAAAATGTAAGTCGCTCTGGATAAGAGCGCCTGCTAAATGACAAAAAAAAAAATATATATATATTTCCTTTTCAAAGAACTGTAAATGAGATAGATGGATTATCTTGGCAAAGGAGAAATGCTCACTAACAGGGATGTAAACAAATCAGTGCACAATTTTAGAGAAATACATTTTTGGTGCGTATGGAATTTTTCTGGGAACTTTTATTTCAGCTCATGAAACATGGGACCAACACTTTGCATGTTGCGTTTTATATTTTTGTCCAGTATACATTTAGTTAATTTTTTTTAACAAAAGTATTGCACTGGGCCTTTACTAGTCCTGTATTAGCGGACCAATATAGACCCCCGCCCCCTTCAGCAAAACTATCGCAGCACCCCGCCCCCAAGCTACTTCCCGCGGCTATGGTCACCACACATGCATCAATAATGTTTGTGCATGAGCAGTTGAGGAGCATGAACACGACTCGACGAATAGGAGTCGCTATGAGCAAGTGTGTGTGTTATGGTCAAGACTCATGTTTTACCTTCCTCAATAGCTGGTGAAAACACTTCTCTCAATAATACCCCTTAATGAGATCAAACTATCCTAAAAATATTTCCTGGTCATTGGTAACATGACCAAAGTTTTTTTTAATGCTTATTAAACCTCATTGAAAGTGTCTATGAAGACCATTTTAGTCAATATATCATATAGTCTATATGTGCAGTACTTTACAAACCTATAATCATAGATCTGTCTGAGATACAAAGTGGATCTGCATCCACTGTTATAGTTTTCCAGATGGTGATGAAGTTTTCACTCTCCTATCTACTCAGCACAATCTCTGTCACTGTCATGTCAGTGAACAGTTAAATGACTGATGTTGGGTTGTGCGTGGTCACTCTAATGAGACGTTCCTTGGAGTGTGTAAAGGATGAGATCATCATGCGTTATTGCAACACACTTTCTTGAAGATTCCAGCGTTATGTAACCGAAGAAGATTCTTTATTAATCCCACATGAAGAAAGTGAGTCGCCATCAGCTGGAAGAACAGCCAAAGGAGACCATACGGGGAACATTAACAACATGAGATAATCAACCCAATGAAAACAACCAGTGAAATCTCAAATAATATCATCCATAACAAGGGGTTTCATATTCAGCTTGACACAAGACAACCCATGTCTTTGTCTGTCTTGACTCGTATTTCTTATCCTGTTGGATAGGAAGATATCTAGTCAGTGGGATTCTGTTTGCTCTACTCTCCCTTGATTATTTTCCCTTTCTCAATCTCGGATTGTTGTTTCATGCTCCAAGCCTCTCCTCAGTGTATGAGTGTGCCAAATATAATCCAGACCTGTTTGGGTGGACGTTGTTATAAAAATTATTGTTTAATTGGAGCACATTTATCAAACCTGCTCTTAAGTTCTGTGTTTTGAAGTTGAAATAAAAACTTTTTTAGGTTAATTAGGAGAGCCTGATGATCTTGAGGATGCACTCTTTGTTAATTTAATTTAATGGCCTCGTTTTCTTTTTTGGTTGAAAGAAAATATGCAGTTTGACTTTTGTATACAGGAATAATGGCAGCTGGTTTTAAAGTGACCTCACTCACTCACTCACTCACTCACTCTCAACACACACACACACACACACACACACACACACACACACACACACACACACACACACACACACACTCTCTCTCACTCACACACACACTCTCACATTCTCACACACACTCATACCCTCTCTCTCACACACACACACACTTCCAGCTCAGCTCCTCCTGGTTGTGGCCCCGTTGCTGCTACGCTGCTCTGCATTCCTTAAAGCTCCATGTCATCCCTGCCTTTTCCAGGAAAACAACTTAAAAAGAGGCTGTCCCTAAACCCAAGTCTGCCGGACATACTGTATGCGACGTTGTGCGTGTGTGTGCGTGCACAGAGACAATCTCTTTAACATGTTGTTTTCTAGTGCTTTCTATGATCATGGCAGGAATTCTCCATGTTAACATTCAGCCCATGGCATGAAGTGAATATTACTCTTTGTTTCCATCTCTGGTCAGTCATTAGCCTTTTCTCAATTGGGAAGAAGTCCATTCTTTCCTCAACTCCTCGGTACTCCTTTCCTCCATGACCCGGAAACCGATAAGTGGTCGCCATTTGTATGTGAGTGTCAATTTGTTAATAGGTAAACGGAGGAGTTTGCTCCTCTCCTCGATTGCCTCCTCTGGTGGAGGATGCGCCGGTGTATCCTACCGCGGAAGAATTTTGAAATCTGCCACACCCCCTTTGTTGTTGTACTCTCGGAGGAGAAAAGCATGCACACATTTAAAAACGATACGTTACTGATCGTTTTATCTATAAAATGTCTAGCACAACTAGCTACATTTCTTTTTTTAGCACTTTGCACATGTATTTAGGGATTCCACCTCTGTAAAAAATAATTTGCCCTAGTGGAAAAGGATAGTCTCATTTTATACAAGCACATTTGTTTCTTCTCCTCGCCTCCTCTCCTCGATTACCTTTCACCTTTTTCAAAAGTAGTGGAGGAGAGGTCGCAAGGAATTAAGGCAATCCAATTGTGAATCTCCCAAGTGGTTCAGGGAGCGTGGTCATACAATCTCAACCGTGAAACAGCAATAGCCTTTATTTACTACCTCTTATCTGGTGCAGTTCCAGGATGTACTCTAGCCCATGGGGCTTGTCGAAGAATTTAAGACATTCTTTCTTCAACAGTAGTAAGAGTAGAACTTTTACACTACACTTGGAGAAAAACTGTGCCGGTGTTATGATACTGATGGTATGTTGGGAGTGATGGTCTGTTTACCTTTCTACCATTGTGGCTAGATGGAGTAGTATTCAGACCCCTTGACTTTTTCCACATTTTGTTACGTTACTGCCTTATTCTAAACTGGATTAAATTGTCCCCCCCCCCCCCTCATCAATCTACACACAATAGCCCATAATGACTAAGCAAAAACTGGTTTTTAAAACTGTTTTTTAAAATAAAAAACTGACATATGACATTTACATAAGTATTCAGACCCTTTACTCACCTTTGGCAGTGATTACATCCTCGAGTCTTCTTGGGTATGACGCTACAAGCTTGGCACACCTGTATTTGGGGATTTTCTCCCATTCTTCTCTGCAAATCCTCACAAGCTCTGTCAGGTTGGATGGGGAGCGTCGCTGCACAGCTATTTTCAGCTCCCTCCAGAGATGTTAGATTGGGTTCAAGTCCGGGCTCTGGCTGGGTAACTCAAGGACATTTAAGAGACTTGTCCCGAAGCCACTCCTGCATTGTCTTGGCTGTGTGCTTAGGGACGTTGTCCTGTTGGAAGGTGAACCTTCGCCCCAGTCTGAGGTCCTGAGCGCTCTGGAGCAGGTTTTCATCAAGATCTCTCTGTACTTTGCTCCGTTCATCTTTCCCTCGATTCTGACTCGTCTCCCAGTCCCTGCTGCTGAAAAACATCCCCACAGCATGATGCTGCCACTACCATGCTTCACCGTAGGGAAGGTGCCAGGTTTCCTCCAGACGTGACGCTTGGAATTCAGGCCAAAGAGAGACAGGTTTCATCAGACCAGATAATCTTGTTTCTCATTGTCTGAGAGCCCTTTAAGTGCCTTTTTGAAAACTCCAAGCGGGCTGTCATGTGCCTTTTACTGAGGAGTGGCTTCCGTCTGGCCACTCTACCATAAAGGCCTGATTGATGGAGTGACCAAGGCCCTTCTCTCCAGATTGCTCAGTTTGGCCGGGCGGCCAGCTCTAGGAAAAGTCTTGGTGGTTCCAAACTTCTTCCATTTAAGAATGATGCAGGCCACAGAGTTCTTGGGGACCTTCAATGCTGCAGAAATGTTTTGGTACCCTTCCCCAGATCTGTGCCTCGACACAATCCTGTCTCAGAGCTCTACGGACAATTCCTTCGACCTCATGGCTTGGTCCAATCAATTTAATTTACCACAGGTGGACACAAATCAAGTTGTAGAAACATTTCAAGGATGATCAATGGAAACAGAATGCACCTGAACTCAATTTCAAGTCTCATAGCAAAAGGTCTGAATACTTATGTAAATAAGGTATTTCTGTTTCAAATTTGTAATAAATTTGCAAAAATGACTAAAAACCTGTTTTCGCTTTGTCATTATGGGGTTTTGTGTGTAGATTAATGAGGACATTTTATTTAATCCCTTTTAAGAATAAGGCTGTAACGTAACAAAATGTGGAAAAAGGGAAGGGGTCTGAATACTTTCCGAATGCACTGTATATGTACCTCCCAGACTGTTTAGGATGCTCTGATTGGTCATTACGTGTTATCGTCAGCGTTGTAACATCTGGCTCTGTTTTCATTGGAGGAGAGTGTTTTGTTTATATGGGACACTGTCCTGAAGTGGACACAGTCCAGAGTTTGGCCCCATAATGAAATCATTGTGTGGGAACTTCAGTATATGTTTACTCCAGGTTTTATTGTCTGTGACAGTATCTCTGGCCTCCCTTGCTTGGAAACTTGTGTAACCTGCACTATGCAAAAGGACAAGGACCTGCATAAAGCCTTGCTAATGTTAAAAGGTGCTTAAAACAACATTTTCTCCCATCTCAAGCTCCAGTATTGAGAAGTTTTGGAAGACTTCATTTAGAGTGAAGAAACACCTGTTAGGAATGTGTGTAGGTTTTTATTTTGTGAAGTAATGAGACATCTTATCTGAATAGCCATATGTCTGTCTCCTCTTGGCTTACATTGCAGTGTGACTTCTTTCCACTCCTCCCTATAAAATCCATTAAGCCAGTATCTGTTCTTCCAGATAGTCATGAGGTGTTGAAATATATGACAGAAGAGCATCTATTTCCCATTTATGCCAGTATTCTCCCACACATGGATTTACTGTATGTCAAGTCTGTTTTTACTATCAGAGACATCATATCACTTGTAACTGAATTTATACGTGTATACTGTACGTGGGGCTGAGGATATAATATTTTTTATAGTGTCCTCTGTTTTGTCTGTTTCCCCTGCTGTCTATCAGAGTTTTTGAGCTGAAGGGAGTATGTAAGATTTGAAGTTGGAGGAGAGATAGGGTTGTTGTCGGAGAAAAACAGTTACCTAGAAACACAGTGGGTACATTAAAAAACATAATGATGTCTACACCGTACATCACCACATTAGAAGGACATACCCACTAACACTCACTTCGTGTAGGCCTATGTGTCATACTTTCCCTACCAGTTTGGATCAGATCCTTCCCGAATAAATATTTAAATAAGGAGCTGAATAGAAATAGTAATAAAAGTCCCCCGACCGTGCAGAGCCTCCGTTGCAGATGATCACAAGTTGTTTTGGTGCCCTACTTCTAAATAAAATGACATGGTCAAATTGAAATGCCTCGAATTGGCAGTCAAGGCATTACCAGTTTTAAGTCCATTAATGATTGTAAGGTGTCAAACTAACTGTCTGCAGCCCTCAAGTTAGGGTGACCAGACATCCCTGATTTCTGGGACAGTCCCTGATTTTGGTGTCCTGAGCTAGTAGAGCTGTCCCTGGAAATGTCCCTGGTTAGCCCTCAGAATAAAAAAAGCAACTCTGGAAGTTAAATTGAGGCTGATATTTAAATCATCAAATGCTGTATCCAATCAGATTTGCATGTAAAAATGTCTGTCCCTGTACCAAACTCGTTTGCTCATACCTTATGAGAACATTTGATCAGTGATAGGCTACATTTTAACAACATGCTCATGGCCAGAAAGTGTTGCATGAAACAGCATAGGCTACAAAACATGGGTGATTCTATAATTACTAGATAAGATAATGAAAACTGTGGAGGGGTAAATCATGTCTGTGCTATAATTAATAAAAGCGAAAATGGATAGTTCAATTTTTTTCGTGCATTTCAAGTACTTGTGTGTTGGTGCAGGATGAAAACTTGAATGTGGTGTAGAGTTCTTTATGGTTCTCTGTTCACAAACTCCCACTGAACAAAATATAAACGCAACATGTAAAGTGTTGGTCCCATGTTTCATGAGCTGAAATAAAAGATCCCAGAAATGTTCCGTACGCACAAACGCTTCTTTCTCTCAAATTTTGTGGACAAATTTGTTTACATCCCTGTTAGTGAGCATTTCTCCTTTGCCAAGATAATTCATCCACCTGACAGGTGTGGCATATCAAGAAGCTGATTAAACAGCATGATCATTACACAGGTGCAACTTGTGTCACTCTAAAATGTGCAGTTTTTTCACACAACACAATGCCACAGATGTCTCAAGTTGAGGGAGACTGCAGGAATGTCTACCAGAGCTGTTGCCAGAGAATTGAATGTTCATTTCTCTACCATAAGTCATCCCTCCAACTTCGTTTTAGAAAATTTGGCAGTACGTCCAACCGGCCTCACAACCGCAGACCACGTTTATGGCGTCGTGTGGGCGAGCGGTTTGCTGACGTCAACGTTGTGAAAAGAGTGCCCTATGGTGGCGGTGGGGTTATGGTATGGGCAGGCATAAGCTACGGACAACGAACATAATTTAATTTTCTCAATGGCAATTTGAATGCACAGAGATACCGTGACGAGATCCTGAGGCCCATTGTCGTGCCATTCATCTGCCGTCATCACCTCATGTTTCAGCATGATAATGCATGGCCCCATGTCGCAAGGATCTGTACACAATTCCTGGAAGCTGAAAATGTCCCAGTTCTTCCATATCCTGCATACTCACCAGACATGTCACCCATTGAGCATATTTGGGATGCTCTGGATCGAGTGTATGATAGCATGTTCCAGTTCCTGCCAATATCCAGCAACTTCGCACAGCCATTGAAGAGGAGTGGGACAACATTCCACAGGCCACAATCAACAGCCTGATCAACTCTATGCGAAGGAGATGTGTCGCACTGAATGAGGCAAATGGTGGTCACACCAGATATTGACTAACTTTTTGTTTAGTATAATTAAAATTAGGATTTTTATTCACTCAAGTGTGGGAAAACATTCATTGTTCAACATTTTATTGTTCATTTCAAGTTATGTGAAATCTCTGTGTACTGACTCCTGGTGGGCTACAGTGTACAGACTTCGTGTTAGCTGACTAACTACACCCCCCTAATTAAATAAATATGTTCCTGATTGTAACTAATTTGGTTTCCCTCCCCTAAACCTCAGACTATTATCGGGTATCTGCATCTTGGCCTTGATGTGGAAAAGCGCTCCTCGAAAGAAGGTAGTAAACAAGCAGATTTGCTGCTACCCTGTAAGCCTACAGGTTTATTTTAGTTTTCTCATGCATCCTAAACAAATGTCATTAGTGTTATTTTCCCCAGCAAGAACCAAAAATGTTGCTCAAACAGAAGGGGGAACAAACAGTCACCGACCAACAACCAAAATAAAACAGGTGGGGTTTTAGGAGGGGTTCTGAAAGAAAGTCTTGGGGGTGTCCACTGAGCGCCCACAACATTTTGCCCAAGAAGAGGCAAACAAAAGAAAAACCCACACCAAAGCTAAAGACAGGAAGCAAATAAAAAAAGGTGGAGCAAAACAAAATCAGGGAAATTGGATAAAGGATTGTTTGTCTAGAAATCAAAATATGGAGAGCCAACTAAAGGTGTTGACCCTCCACATCTCTCAAGACAACTGGAGCACTGGGCCAGCCACTCTTAAACAGCACCTAGGCCAGCACAGGTGAAACACCCTCCCACCAATGAGATGGCAACCAGCACATGTGTAACACACACTGATCAACGAGGTGACACCAATCGGTGCGCCCCACGGGCCAATGAGCTATACGTGCTGAAGTCCAACCTCAAAACACAAATGGAAAAACCAAAGCCTGTAACATTAACTAACCGTACGGTGATATCAAGTAGTCCATGCCCTGCAACATTACCCACTCTCTCCCAGTAGGAATGGAACTGAGTACATTGATGCCAATGTAAAACTGATTCTGTATGGAAAAAGACAGACTCACAAACTGGGTCAAAATGCTGAAAAAGGGTTTGTCTCCTCTCTGCTGCACATGTCCATATTTTGTCCTGAAACAGTGTGGAGTGTGTGTATATAGGCCCTCATCCTTGTCTTCCTCCTGGGTGCTGAGTAAGAGCTTCAGACAGGAAGTGAGTGTCGTGTGGGGAATGTGCTGCAGGCACTCTCTCTACTGCAGGAGTACACAGGCCTGTTGTTTTAACCTCCAGAACCACATACTGTCAGAGCTTGAAAGGGTCCATATCCATGGTCCATAGTCATATACTATTAAACTAATGGGCTGTTTTAAGTGGTGTTTACTGTGGACATTACTGGAACTGATCATGAGGTAGCTCAAAGAAAGTTGCCTAAACCTAAATATACTAGAATTAATTGGAGCTTTAACAGCACGCTGTGCAGTGCTCCTCAACATCGTGGGAAGCATACATTATGCCAAAATGGTATGTGATAAATATGATTTAGTTGATTTTCTAATCATACTATTGTTCTTTTATCTGGATCTGTGCCTTTGTATACTGTAGCTCCCCTCTCTAACAACCTTTTCTGAAAAATGGTGATACAAATATATTCAACTTTTCTTACGCATTGAATTCCTTCATCCCAAGCATGATGAAGCTTTCAGGATCCTCTAATATAATTTAGCTTTGGTCTTGTGGAAAAACCTGTTTCTTTACTCAAGACAATAAAACCTGGAATCGTATTTCAACGGTGCGACTTGACTAGTGCGCTCTGACCAATTTCTCTCCTTCTGGAACTGTAAATGAGGTGAAATGAATACCTGTTTTTTACTTCACTCAAAGCCCTTTTTCTTCTGCTCCTTCAAAGTGCAGATTTACATTCTGTCTGGTTTACGGCTGCTATAAAAACAAAACAAAACAACGTTTTTGGGGGGGCTGCATCTGTTGGCTCCGTCTGTTTCAGTGAGACACACTCCCCCAGCCCCTCTGATGGAGCCAGATCTCACACTACATACCAGGTACCAGGGGAATGCTCAGGTTGTGAAATGTTTCTGGAAAGTTTGCAACAACTCACTCACAATTCACACATGGGGGTGAAATGGGGAAACACCCAGATACCCAGAATGTGATAACGCATCATTCCTGCACCTGATTATCTTGCCTTTACTTAGCAATTAAACCAACAGACTGACTCAGTGGTTGTAGATATGTTTGTCTGTGTCTCCTATTTTTTTGTTATGGGCAATTCCATGGTAACGGAATTACGCTGAAACTCAGATCTTTCACTTTTAAATGTTTAGCAAACAAAAACCATTGATTTTCAAACTTGAACAAACCATACAACTCTATGCACAAGGATTACTTTTAACAATTTCCACAGAACATTTTACAAAAACACATTTACAGGAAGAACTGTGCAGATACAACGTTTGGAAACAGAATAAAACTGAGGGAGATTTTACTGTAATTCTGTTAGAAAAACTTTTTTTTTTCCAGTAATTGTTTGTTGTTTTTTTACAATGTAAATTGTTCAAAGTTGTCATTGTGCATGGAGTTGTATGGTTTGTTAAACTTAGAAATCAATGGTTTTTGTTTAACATTTTAAAAGTGAAAAGTCGGAGTCTCAGCGTAACTCCGTCACTGTGGAATTGCCCTTATTTGACTTGTATTTATAGCTGGAAAAAGGAGCAATTTTGTTAGCAGTGTGTTTTATTCTTAACTGTTTATGTGGGATGTCTTAAACTGTCTATAGTGTTTATGGATGTTGTGAGTTGTGTAAGCTCATTATCATATTATTTTATTTTCTATATCTCAACCTGATGACCTTGGTAACAGTCCAGTACTGGCAGTATGTCAACTCCACTGCAACATTACACATCTGGGAGTTTGTTTATTTATTTATTATTTCACAGTTGCCTGGCAACTGCACATACTTTGTTCTCCTGCAAAAGGAGCCATTTGGAGATGACTGCAGTCAGTATCCAGACCCCTTGACTTTTTCCACATTTTGTTACGTTACAGCCTTATTCTAAAATTGATTAAATTAACATTTTCCCTCATCAATCTACACACAATACCCCATAATGATGAAGAGAAAACAGGTTTTTAGATTTTTTTGAAATTTCTTAAAAAATTAAAAACAGAAATACCTTATTTACATAAGTATTCAGACCCTTTGCTATGAGACTCGAAATTGAGCTCAGGTGCATCCTGTTTCCATTGATCATCCTTGAGATGTTTCTACAACTGGATTGGAGGCCACCTGTGGTAAATTCAATTGATTTGACATTATTTGAAAAGTCACACCTGTCTATATAAGGTCCAACAGTTGACAGTGCATGTCAGAGCAAAAATCAAGCATTGAGGTCGAAGGAATTGTCTGTAGAGCTCCGAGACAGGATTGTGTCGAGGCACAGATCTGGGGAAGGGTAAAAAAAAAAAAATCTGCAGCATTGAAGGTCCCCAAGAACACAGTGGCCTCCATCATTCTTAAATGGAAGAAGTTTGGAACCACCAAGACTCTTCCAAGAGCTGGCCGCCTGGCCAAACTCAAAAATCGGGGGAGAAGGGCCTTGGTCAGGGAGGTCTTGGTTGGAGTTTGCCAAAAGGCACCTAAAGGACTCTCAGACCATGAGAAACAAGATTCTCTGGACTGATGAAACCAAGATTGAACTATTTCGCCTGAATGCCAAGCATCACGTTTGGAGGAAACCTGGCACCATCCCTACGGTGAAGCATGGTAGTGGCAGCATCATGCTGTGGGATGTCTTTCAGCGGCAGTGACTGGGAGACTTGTCAGGATCGAGGGAAAGGTTAACGGAGCAAAGTACAGAGAGCTCCTTGATGAAAACCTGCTCCAGAGCACTGAAGACCTCAGACTGGGGCAAAGGTTCACCTTCCAACAGGACAATGACCCTAAGCACACAGCCAAGACAACGCAGGAGTGGCTTCGGGACAAGTCTCTGAACGTCCTTGAGTGGCTCAGCCAGAGCCCGGACTTGAACCCGATCTAACATCTCTGGAAAGACCTGAAAATAGCTGTGCAGCGACCCTCCCCATCCAACCAGACAGAGCTTGAACAGGATCTGCAGAGAAGAATGGGAGAAACTCCCCAAATATAGGTGTGCCAAGCTTGTAGCATCATACCCAAGAAGACTCGAGTCTGTAATCGCTGCCAAAGGTGCTTCAACAAAGTACAGAGTAAAGGGTCTGAATACTTATGTACATGTGATATTTAAGTTTTAAATGTTTAATACATTTGCAAAAATTTCGAAAAACCTGTTTTTGCTTTGTGATTATGGGGTGTTGTGTGTAGATTGAAGAAAAAAAACAATGTAATCCATTTTAGAATAAGGCTGTAACGTAACAAAATGTGGGAAAAGTCAAGGGGTCTGAATACTTTCCGAATGCACTGTACATCTGTACATCTATTGATAGGGTTGGCTACACTTCCAGGATTACAAGCTAGCTAGCTAGTTACCTTGGAGGTTTCTCGGGCGATCCGATGTTGTATCTTGTCACTCTGATCTTTAAAAGTGCGTCTTGCACTGGTGCACCGCTGCTAAATGAATATAGGGGAAACTCTTCTATGACTTCCCTGGTTCTTCTGTTTTTACTGTCCTTGTGTTCATAGTGTGGGAGTCGAGAGCTATTTGGGAACTGAAGTTTAGTGAATGGATGCCAACCTGTGTGATGGTTTGTCTAAGGACCACATAGAGGAAGAGACTAAATAGTACTCTGTATCTGTTTTCATTTTGCTTTCCAACTCAAGTGCTGCCAGCAACCTGTCTGTTATAAGGTGATATACTGGATGAAAATATCATATCTTTGATCCCTCTCATTTAGAGTTGATTTATTTGAACAGGCTTGTCAGTGAAAAATAAAGTTTTAGGCAACAACAACCAAAAATTATTTTGACGTTAATCACATCCTTCTGTTTATTGTCCTGCCTAAACATTCCAGTGGTCCTTTATTATAGCTTTACATGTAGATACATCTTAAACCACTGTCATATCATTTCTCAGAGAGATGGATGGGGATGGCAAGATTCAAAAGGCGTAGTATTGCATGTAGCACGTTAATAACTGGTGAATTATTTTTGTCTTAAGCAATAACTCAAGTGTGCGTGGGGAGTGTGCAATTGGGCATGCATGTGTGTTTGTGTTTTAAAAAGACTCCCCTATGCGCACTTTGTCAGGTCTGTGTTGAATCAGCTGAGGTGCTGAAGTTCATAGTGTTCTGCTTGAGAGCCTCTGGTTGGTGGAGAATCATGGTGAGAAAACATCCTGCTCTTTCTATATAACACTCCATTCTATCTGAGAGTGGTAGTAGTTCATTCAGACTTGGCCTAAGGACTTACAGCCAGCTAACTTTCACAAGTACATGCAAGAGAGTTTGGACAGAAATTTTGGAAACCTGAAATTTGGACAGCGTTTCAGAACTATACTTTTTTAGCTACAGCATTTGGCAGTTCCACCTCAGTCTTAATATGCTGACATTGATTTCCTTGTATCTGTGATATATTGGCTGCTGGTAATTTAAGCCACCATAAGTATTAATTTACCTTGTATTAACGGTCCTTCTCTTTTTAAACCGGTGATTACTGGTCATAGTCTTTTTTTCCTGTTTGTGTCAGAGCAAAGATAGTTTTATGTGTTTCGCTTTAGTTCTAATGTCCAAAAACATACTGTAAGTAGGCTACCAAAGCCTTGTTCTTCTAGTCTACACCCCAATGTCCTCAGAGCTCTGTGCTTAAGTCACTCTGTTGTTTCTGCTGCCCAACCAGGATTTGTCTCATCAGGCCTAGTGATTTAGAGTTTTAGCTGGTGCTTTTGGGTTTTCCTCACTTTTCATGCTCCAAAAAGCTTTAACCTTCATAAATCCTTTGATACGAATGCCTGTTTTTCTTGCTAATTCCTTAAGGCATTCAGCATTGCATATGTCTTGGTAAAGCCAAATGCCACCAATACATGGTCCAGATCACTGAGTTAGTCATTGGTGGGCTGCTTCCGAGAGGGTAAGTGGTTGAAATCCCGGTTTGTGCTTCATGCCCTAATGCCACTGTTAAAGCCTTATGTGACTGTATGACACTTTCTAAAAATACCTGTCCACTTAGTTTTTTGTTTTTAATTTCCATGGTTTTTACACCAGAAGGTGATTATGCAACATTATTATACAACATTATAATATAGCTTAACACATGCTCTCCTTGTGAACCCTCACAATGTTCTGCTTTTTATTTATTGATAAGATCCCATCTAGGTCTGTGGCGGTCACAAAATTTCGTCAGCCGGTGATTGTCAAGCAAATAACTGTCGGTCTCACGGTAATTGACCGTTAATTAACATAAACACATTTAGCATCTCCTGGCTTCCACACATAGCCTACAGGCCATTTAAAAAAGTATAATAAATCCTTGTAATATATCCTACACCTTCACAATAAATCCATTATTTATTTTAGACAGGTCTAAAGAAGCATGATATGAAGAAAATGAAGTCTATTTCAGAAGAAAAGAATAGCATACTCTGAGTTGTCCTTATGTTAGGTCCTGATGTGGCTATGCCAAATGGCTGTGGGCTACACTAGTTAATTTACTAGACAAGATTTGCTTATAATTCCGTGGCATTATTTTTTATTTTATAGTATGAAGAATACAATTGAACAAAGCTGAATAAAATATAAATATTTTCTCCAAACGATTTGAGGGAGTGCGCACATGCGGCTTTTCTGTGTTGAGCGGTTAACAAAGAAATAAGTATTCCTATATGCTTAATTTAGAGTTATTAATGTAACTTTAGTTGTTCTACAAACGTTGGGCTATATGTTTTGATTTTTAATACATTGTAAGGCTGCATGATGCGACTCTAATGATGATTTGAAAAAAGTCACTTGAAAGGCATGAGCTCTGCTTAGTTTTTTGGCGCAAGCTGTACACACTACATCAGTCACTCATTCACAATTTGACAATTTCACGGCGGCATCCCCTTTGTGTGGCCGTAATGCACCCTAAAAGATTCCATGCAATTTGTGGCCAGTGGCCGTTGTGCCCTTCTCCCTGAGTGATGCGCGCTCCAAATCACATCTCACTCACATGGCTCTCCATCACGTGATCGGGTCTTTCTCACAGGCTACAAGTGAAGACCGACACATCGGGGACGCAACTGCGCGCGTCCTTATCCAATTCCGAGGTGCATATTGAAGATATTGGAAGAACTGTCCACATTTACTTGTCGTCAGCCAACAAGATGAGTAGGCCTAACGAACAGCAAAAGCCCTAGCCTATGTAAATCTACTATCCCCCATAGTACAAAAGTCTACCTATTCTGTCCAAGAAATAAAATTCCAAACATAGTCTGGGACAGTTCTGGGATGCGATAGATCCCAAATTAATACAACCACTAGCATCAAAAAAACTTTTTTATGCAATGTGTCTGACGCAACAGATCAGAACGTTTAGCTTAAAATGTTGACAAACTATTATGCTATTTCTGCACATTATAAGCGCAGCAATGCGCACATGGTAGTAGGCTATAGGCGCAAATGTTCAATTAGTGTAAAACACCATTATCAAAAGTGACCGCAAATGCAATTATGCATTGAATGCTTTTATTATGGTGAACATTATCTTCCCCAAACTTGAAACTACAGTGGGGAGAACAAGTATTTGATACACTGCCGATTTTGCAGGTTTTCCTACTTACAAAGCATGTAGAGGTCTGTAATTTTTATCATAGGTACACTTCAACTGTGAGAGACGGAATCTAAAACAAAAATCCAGAAAATCACATTGTATGATTTTTAAGTAATTCATTTGCATTTTATTGCATGACATAAGTATTTGATCACCTACCAACCAGTAAGAATTCCGGCTCTCACAGACCTGTTAGTTTTTTCTTTAAGAAGCCCTCCTGTTCTCCACTCATTACCTGTATTAACTGCACCTGTTTGAACTCGTTACCTGTATAAAGACACCTGTCCACACACTCAATCAAACAGACTCCAACCTCTCCACAATGGCCAAGACCAGAGAGCTGTGTAAGGATATCAGGGATAAAATTGTAGACCTGCACAAGGCTGGGATGGGCTACAGGACAATAGGCAAGCAGCTTGGTGAGAAGGCAACAACTGTTGGCGCAATTATTAGAAAATGGAAGAAGTTCAAGATGATGGTCAATCACCTTCGGGTCTTGGGGCTCCATGCAAGATCTCACCTCGTGGGGCATCAATGATCATGAGGAAGGTGAGGGATCAGCCCAGAACTACACGGCAGGACCTGGTCAATGACCTGAAGAGAGCTGGGACCACTGTCTCAAAGAAAACCATTAGTAACACACTCCGCCGTCATGGATTAAAATCCTGCAGCGCACGCAAGGTCCCCCCTGCTCAAGCCAGCGCATGTCCAGGCCCGTCTGAAGTTTGCCAATGACCATCTGGATGATCCAGAGGAGGAATGGGAGAAGGTCATGTGGTCTGATGAGACAAAAATAGAGCTTTTTGGTCTAAACTCCACTCGCCGTGTTTGGAGGAAGAAGAAGGATGAGTACAACCCCAAGAACACCATCCCAACCGTGAAGCATGGAGGTGGAAACATCATTCTTTGGGGATGCTTTTCTGCAAAGGGGACAGGACGACTGCACCGTATTGAGGGGAGGATGGATGGGGCCATGTATCGCGAGATCTTGGCCAACAACCTCCTTCCCTCAGTAAGAGCATTGAAGATGGGTCGTGGCTGGGTCTTCCAGCATGACAACGACCCGAAACACACAGCCAGGGCAACTAAGGAGTGGCTCCGTAAGAAGCATCTCAAGGTCCTGGAGTGCAATAAAATGCAAATTAATTACTTACAAATCATACAATGTGATTTTCTGGATTCTTGTTTTAGATTCTGTCTCTCACAGTTGAAGTGTACCTATGATAAAAATTACAGTCCTCTACATGCTTTGTAAGTAGGAAAATCTACACCTCTTGTAAAGCGGATTAATGTGCTTAATTTCAAGAAGTTATTTGGCCACTTTAGTTGTGATACAAACCTTATTAAAAAATATAGGCCTATGGGCTAAGCTACATGAGGTTTGCGACTATGATTCGAAAAAGTCGCAAAAAAAGCATTGTTTCTTATGCTGGGCAACATTCACAAGTGATAATATATAATTCACAAGTGATAGGCTAATATTGTCACCCATCAGACTATTCTTGATTTAATCTTGTCTTTACATATACTAAATAATATATGTGACATTTGTTTTGATTTAGAATGGTCCATTATCATGCACCTGTATCGAAACAGGGACAGCGGGAAAAAATACATGTCATCGATGCACTTAAATAGCAAATGGAGGACGCTTTTCCCTTTGGTTTATTGTCTTGCCAGCCAGGTAGGCTATACTCCTGTTGTAAATATAAGCAATGTGCTTAATATTAGGAAAGTTGAGAAATAAATATTGTAAGCCTATAGAAAGCTGATGGGATCCTCTGCTTTTTATTAGAGGCCATCACTCTGTTTTCTCCCTCAATTGCATAGCCTATAGAAATGTTGCGCACCATGAGCTCATGGGCTCTCATGAAGTGTTTGAATAGATTTTGTTTGATGTCAGAGTGATTAGAGGGACAATAGAGTGCTGAGTACCAGGCAGTTAGCAAGTTTGGTAGGATACTAATGACCAGCAGCAGCAGCAAAGCTTGGAGAAGCCTAATTACCGTGACTAAAAGGTCATGTGGAATTTGACTGCCTTCATGACTCGTGACTGCCGGCGTGGCGGTAATACGGTCTCCGCAACAGCCCTAATCCCAGCTCATAATCCATATGACTGGGGACTACCGGTGAACTTCCTAATTAAAAATTATGTGACAGGTGAAATGAAGTTCACAATCTTCTTTATCTCCTAACATATTGCACAAGTTGACAGCAAATATTTACTTAAAAAGTAGGTACAAATATTCAAATTTATTAAAGAAACTTCAAAGAAATAGTTTCAACGGTGTTGATGGTATTGAAAAACCATCCCTTGGCTATTTCCAAATACCCCACTATACGGTATACCGCCCAATCCTAGTTCGTGGTCCTCTGTAGCTCAGCTGGTAGAGCACGGCGCTTGTAACGCCAAGGTAGTGGGTTTGATCCCCGGGACCACCCATACACAAAAAAATATGTATGCACGCATGACTGTAAGTTGCTTTGGATAAAAGCGTCTGCTAAATGGCATATTATTATATAATAGTTTGTATGTGGAATGAGGCCATAATTCTACATCTCCAAAACTGTTTTAATTCCTCTTACCCCTCAACCCTCCAAAACGAGTGAGAATATCACTCTCTGTACTCATAATAGATACCATACTTAATTCATCTGTCCAGGCTCGTGTTGCATCCTCCATACTGCTCCCTGGAGCTATTTTATAGTGACAGGAATGATGCATTGGTTAAGATTAGCTGGAATGTAGAATATCCAAGTGTTTAAACTAATGGGTGTGTGAATTTGATTAATTAGATCATTTTGATTGCATTTTTTTTTTTTATGGTGACATAGGAGATTTCTACTCATACATTTACTTAATATTTCACATACGCCCCAGAGATATTGGTTGCAACATCCCATTCGTACTCTGGGGTTTAAATGTTGAAACCCATAGATTCCTCTAAGAAGCTGGAAGCATGAGTCCATGGCTTGTCCTTGTTTAACCTAATCCTCATTTATCCCAGTCACGCATTTTTTGGTTTTTATAGAGAAGGCACTCTGATACTCTGCCTGCCTGCTGCTGTTGCACGCCATGCATCTGCTGACAGGATGTTTTTCACTCCTCGCATGGCCGTTATGTCCTGTACTACAGTACTGTCTCCAGTCAAACTCCACCAAGAGATTCATTTCAGCTCCTCTGGCTGTGTTATTAACCCTTTACACTTGTGGGAATTGGCCTATATGGATAGGGCTAAATTGAAATGTGTCTTACAGAAGAAATATGGAATGCATGTGCATAGTAGCAAGCGAAAGGGAACAGTTTGGAGATTATGGGAATATTATCAGACAAGTTGAGGACACAACAGTTCACCTGACACAAGACTGAATCCAAACATAACACTGTTGATTTTATGTGCATTTTACATTTACTGTACTTTTCACCGCATTTGCTGATAACGAAATCAGAAAATACTCTGGATATATTCCGTAACATGATGAGAATATTCTTGGAAAATGTGGGATAGGTGCAACATAACACCAAAAAATGCCAAGAGTTTGAGTGAGAGGACTAACTGGTGGCTCCAAGTGGCCACACACCTCTCCAAAGTGTGCAGGTTCCTAAGTCATTTCAATGCACTTTTATGACTTGAAGAGTCTTCTAGCTGTGCCGTGGAGGAACTAGAGCAAACACACTTAGTTTAGTTTGTAACACAACCCTGCATCCTCGCAATCACACAATTACTGTTGTCGTTTACGCAATCCAAAAAGAGTCCATTATAAATTGCATCATTTGAAAGCTTGTCCTATTGCCAACATGACTAGCTAAGTTATAAAATATGATCTGACAGAGTTAGGATTTCACAGGGCAATTTAGAGAAAACCGATCGTAATTTTGGTGTGCATAGAAAGGAGTCAGGTGCGTGTTGCGCAGCTAATTTTCTTCACAATCGACAAAATAGGCTCATTCTGTTCAGAACAACACAGGGTATGACGCCATGTCAACTTGTAATTGTACACCAAACATAAATGTTGACACTGTATATGACAAGAGTTTTATGATATGGAAATGTGAAGCGCACATTTGGACTCACGGGTGTTTGGCTTGCTTGTATGACATCAAAGCGATATTCACTATAATCCTCAACATCTCTTCTTAATTTACAGCATTTCCCTCAGACAACAAAACATTAGCAAAAGTTGCACAATTTAGGGAGAGAGATGGGGCAACTTCTTGTCGCGTGCGGTGCTCAAGTTCAGAATGGCTGTCAGTCAAGACCCTACAGCGCTGTGAAGTGCAGAGTCTGCGCTCTGACATCATTTATAGCATGTTACAGTAGCCACTGCGTTCCAATTTAGGCGCTTATTAGTAGGGTTGGGCGGTATCCAGATTTTCATATCGTCATACCTTACTTCTCTCATCCCGGGAATTACGTTATTAGCGGCTTAGTATACAAGGTGGCGCAAAACAAAATGCTAAAAATTCCCATTGGCTGTCTATTACCAGAATGCTAACAAAATTAGCACATGTGAAATATGCTAACGTGCACAAACGAAAATAAACTAATTGCAAAGACAGGCAATCCAGCTCATAAAGTTATACATACAGTGTATATAGGCAGGAGCAACTGAATACCTGGGATAGGATAAAGTAATCCTTCTACCCCCCTTACCCCCAAAAAAAAAAACATTGTAACGTGGTTATCCCACTGGCTATAAGGTGAATGTACCAATTTGTATGTCACTCTGGATAAGAGCGTCTGCTAAATGACGTAAATGTAATGTAAATGTCATTTTTGATGAGTTTGGACATTTACAAGCGAATGTGAACGAGAGACATTGTGCAAATGAACAAAGTGTTGGCGCATGCTTGTCTGAAGGAAGAACAGTACTGGCCCCCCCCTGCAGCAACTTTTCTCAGTGTAGCCAGCCTATTTTTCTCTGGTAAAATGAAAGATTAACTTTAATCAAAACATTAGGAAATGTAGCTGGCGACATTCTTTCAATGATAGGCCTAAACATTAGAAATATGATGACCATGCATCGTTTTTGCAAAAACCACCTTGCTTTTTCATTGTAAGCTCATTTACTTGTGTGGCTGCCAGCGAAATAGCGTGGCACTTACAGTGCCTTGCAAAAGTATTCAGCCCCCTTGGCGTTGTCCCTATTTTGTTGCATTACAACCTGTAATTTAAATTTATTTTTATTTGGATTTCATGTAATGGACATACACAAAATAGTCCAAATTGGTGAAGTGAAATGAAAAAAATAACTTGTTTCAAAAAATTCAAAAAAATATATAACGGAAAAGTGGTACGTGCAGATGTATTCACCCCCTTTGCTATGAAGCCCCTAAATAAGATCTGGTGCAACCAATTACCTTCAGAAGTTACATAATTAGTTAAATAAAGTCCACCTGTGTGCAATCTAAGTGTCACATGATCTCAGTATATATACACCTGTTCTGAAAGGCCCCAGAGTCTGCAACACCACT
Organism: Coregonus clupeaformis; assembly: GCF_020615455.1. NCBI lineage: Eukaryota > Metazoa > Chordata > Actinopteri > Salmoniformes > Salmonidae > Coregonus > Coregonus clupeaformis. Next base: position 61,114,466 of record NC_059192.1, read on the forward strand.
AAGCAAGGGGCACCACCAAGCAAGCGGCACCATGAAGACCAAGGAGCTCTCCAAACAGGTCAGGGACAAAGTTGTGGAGAAGTACAGATCAGGGTTGGGTTATAAAAAAATATCAAAAACGTTCAACATTCCACGGAGCACCATTAAATCCATTATTAAAAAAATTGAAAGAATATGGCACCACAACAAACCTGCCAAGAGAGGGTAGCCCACCAAAACTCACGGACCAGGCAAGGAGGGCATTAATCAGAGGGGCAACAAAGAGACCAAAGATAACCCTGAAGGAGCTGCAAAGCTCCACAGCGGAGATTGGAGTATCTGTTCATAGGACCACTTTAAGCCGTACACTCCACAGAGCTGGGCTTTACGGAAGAGTGGCCAGAAAAAAGCCATTGCTTAATTTAAAAAAAGAAGCAAACACGTTTGGTTTCAGTCTTCCAGAGATTTGAGACTGGGACAGAGGTTCATCTTCCAGCAGGACAATGACCCTAAGCATACTGCTAAAGCAACACTTGAGTGGTTTAAGGGGAAACATTTAAATGTCGTGGAATGGCCTTGTCAAAGCCCAGACCTCAATCCAATTGAGAATCTGTGGTATGACTTAAAGATTGCTGTACACCAGTGGAACCCATCCAACTTGAAGGAGCTGGAGCAGTTTTGCCTTGAAGAATGGGCAAAAATCCGAGTGGCTAGATGTGCCAAGCTTAGAGAGACATACCCCAAGAGACTTGCAGCTGTAATTGCTGCTAAAGGTGGCTTTACAAAGTATTGACTTTGGGGGGGTGAATAGTTATGCATGCTCAAGTTTTCTGTTATTTTTTCCTTTTCCTTATTTTGCATCTTCAAAGTGGTAGGCATGTTGTTAAATCAAATGATACAAACCCCCCCAAAAATCAATTTTAATTCCAGGTTCTAAGGCAACAAAATAGGAAAAATGCCAAGGGGGTGAATACTTTCGCAAGCCACTGTATGTTGTCATCTGATGAAAATGAAGCTATTTTCTGCCGATTATGTTGCACCAATGTATTTGCTGTGATGAAAACTATAGTTCCACGTCCCTGATCACTCTATTGAAGTAAAACAAATACTGACTTTCAATATAAAACGCGACCCCTGTTTATACACAGCTGGACTCACCTGCTCCCGTTTTCTCCAGTTTTGCTATTTACAAACAGATACATGACTGGCTCAACTGTTCTGGATAACTATGTAAGCTTCATAATGTAAAATAATGTGACAGTTGACATAAATAATGTGATCTGCTTTATCTCCTAATGCATTGAAACAGTTGACTGCAGGTATTTACTTAAGAAATTGCTACAAATATTTTAATGTATTGAAAAACTTCAAATAAATAGTTTAGACGTATTAAAAAACAATCCTGTGACTACTTCCAAAAACCCTGGTATACGGTATATATGGTGTACCGCCCAAGCCTACCCAAATCTGCCATTTTCAACCCTTATACGGGTACAAGTGTAAAAGGCTACGGAATAAGGAATGTTAGAAAACACTTTGATTTGTATTCCTCCACTGAGACTGAGTTGAAGTGTAACACATACCCACTTGTATGATTGGTACGCCTTCTATCTCAAAGCATCTTAATCTGTTTATATTTGCCTGCCAGCATCTTTAGAAAACACTGTTGCTGCACACTGATATGATAGTCTTGCATCATATCATCCCTATGCCAGAGAATGTTTTATTTCTCCCACTTTTTCATAATAAAAGGATGGAGTACATTTGAATGGCCAATAACTTCAAACATGATTTCAGGCCTGTTGATCTAGTGGATTTACGGTGTAGGGGATTCAAAGGCATTTATAGTTGGACTATTTTGGGCCTCTGGTCTGATGGTCCTTCTTGTGCAGTACGGATGTTTGTCATTAGTACTTTCATCGTTCTATCTAGTTAATGTTTTATTCTAGACTGTTTTTAATTTGGGACTGCCAGAGGATGAACATTCTTAGATGAATGTGCTTTTGTTTAAGGGCAATTCCACGGTAACAGAATTGTACTGAGACTCAGATTTTTCACCTTTAAATGTATGCCAAACAAAAACCATTGGTTTTCAAAGTTTAACATACAGTGGGGAAAAAAAGTATTTAGTCAGCCACCAATTGTGCAAGTTCTCCCACTTAAAAAGATGAGAGGCCTGTAATTTTCATCATAGGTACACGTCAACTATGACAGACAAATTGAGGAAAAAAAATCCTGAAAATCACATTGTAGGATTTTTAATGAATTTATTTGCAAATTATGGTGGAAAATAAGTATTTGGTCACCTACAAACAAGCAAGATTTCTGGCTCTCACAGACCTGTAACTTCTTCTTTAAGAGGCTCCTCTGTCCTCCACTCGTTACCTGTATTAATGGCACCTGTTTGAACTTGTTATCAGTATAAAAGACACCTGTCCACAACCTCAAACAGTCACACTCCAAACTCCACTATGGCCAAGACCAAAGAGCTGTCAAAGGACACCAGAAACAAAATTGTAGACCTGCACCAGGCTGGGAAGACTGAATCTGCAAGCTTGGTTTGAAGAAATCAACTGTGGGAGCAATTATTAGGAAATGGAAGACATACAAGACCACTGATAATCTCCCTCGATCTGGGGCTCCACGCAAGATCTCACCCCGTGGGGTCAAAATGATCACAAGAACGGTGAGCAAAAATCCCAGAACCACACGGGGGGACCTAGTGAATGACCTGCAGAGAGCTGGGACCAAAGTAACAAAGCCTACCATCAGTAACACACTACACCGCCAGGGACTCAAATCCTGCAGTGCCAGACGTGTCCCCCTGCTTAAGCCAGTACATGTCCAGGCCCGTCTGAAGTTTGCTAGAGTGCATTTGGATGATCCAGAAGGGGATTGGGAGAATGTCATATGGTCAGATGAAACCAAAATAGAACTTTTTGGTAAAAACTCAACTCGTCGTGTTTGGAGGACAAAGAAAGCTGAGTTGCATCCAAAGAACACCATACCTACTGTGAAGCATGGGGGTGGAAACATCATGCTTTGGGGCTGTTTTTTCTGCAAAGGGACCAGGACGACTGATCCGTGTAAAGGAAAGAATGAATGGGGCCATGTATCGTGAGATTTTGAGTGAAAACCTCCTTCCATCAGCAAGGGCATTGAAGATGAAACGTGGCTGGATCTTTCAGCATGACAATGATCCCAAACACACCGCCCGGGCAACGAAGGAGTGGCTTTGTAAGAAGCATTTCAAGGTCCTGGAGTGGCCTAGCCAGTCTCCAGATCTCAACCCCATAGAAAATCTTTGGAGGGAGTTGAAAGCCTGTGTTGCCCAGCGACAGCCCCAAAACATCACTGCTCTAGAGGAGATCTGCATGGAGGAATGGGCCAAAATACCAGCAACAGTGTGTGAAAACCTTGTGAAGACTTACAGAAAACGTTTGACCTGTGTCATTGCCAACAAAGGGTATATAACAAAGTATTGAGAAACTTTTGTTATTGACCAAATACTTATTTTCCACCATAATTTGCAAATAAATTCATTAAAAATCCTACAATGTGATTTTCTGGATTTTTTTCTCATTTTGTCTGTCATAGTTGACGTGTACTTATGATGAAAATTACAGGCCTCTCTCATCTTTTTAAGTGGGAGAACTTGCACAATTGGTGGCTGTCTAAATACTTTTTTTCCCCACTGTACCTTACAACTCTATGCACAAGGACTCCATTTAACAATTTCACTGAACATTTTACAAAAACACATTTACTGGAAGAACTGTGCAGATGCAAAGTTTGGTAACAGGATTTTGGTGAAATCTCCCTCAGTTTTTTTATGTGACCATGTTTTGCAAAAACTCTTAAATATCTGCTTAGAATTAAGATTCAAATATGTCGGCCTCCCTAGTCACTACAGACCCGGGTTCGATCCCGGGCCGTATCATAACCGGCCGTGATCGGGAGTCCCATAGGGTGGCGCACAATTGGCCCAGTGTCGTCCGGGTTAGGGGAGGGTTTGGCCGGGGGGGCTTTACTTGGCTCATCGCGCTCCAGCGACTCCTTGTGGTGGGCCGGGAGCCTGCAGGCTGACCTTGGTCGTCAGGTGAACAGTGTTTCCTCTGACACATTGGTGTGGCTGGCTTCCGGGTTAAGCGGGCGGGTGTTAAGCGCGGTTTGGCAGGTCATGTTTTGGAGGACGCATGACTCGACCTTCGCCTCCCGAGCCCGTTGGGGAGTTGTAGTGATGAGACGATCGAAATTGAGGTGAAAAAATACACAAAATAAATAATTCTAATATGATTCAAATATGTCTGCAGAAAGAATGGGGTGTCAGCTATGACATGACACCTTGAGTTAAAAAAATTATCTTTTGGTTATTGAACTACAGTAAGTGAAGCAGATTTACATCCGGTAACAGAATTGTGGTAACGGCATTTCATCATGGGTCTCTGATCTGTACTGTACAGAAATGCATAATTATGGATATGAATGCCATTCTCTTCATGGTGATGTATCCTAAATAGGAACACAAAGGTAGAAATATGCAATATCCTCCTTTGCATATGGGGGTATTATTCTACATACTGGCTATTATTTTAATGAGCTCCGCCACCAAATGACTAAATTTGGTTGGTGCGGATCGGACGAAATCTGAACCAATCATAGACTTCTATGTTTTACAAGTATGGACATCAAAGTACAGCACAGGAAGTAGAGTTCAGTACAGTACATTATAGTGTACTCAACAAGTGTGCTATACAGTGTACTGAACTTTATTCCACTCTATACTGAACAAAAATATAAATGCAACATATAAAGTTTTGGTGCCATATTTCATAAAAGATCCCAGAAATATTCCATACTCACAAAAAGCTTATTTTGCTCTAATTTTGTGCACAAATGTATTTCCCTGTTAGTGAGCATTTCTCCTTTGCCAAGATAATCATCCACATGACAGGTGTGGCATATCAAGAAGCTTATTAAACAGCATGATCATTACACAGGTGCACCTTGTGCTGGGGACAATTAAAGGCCACTCTAAAATGTGCAGTTTTGTCACACAACACAATGGCACAGATGTCACAAGTTTTGAGGGAGCGTGCAATTTGCATGCTGACTGCAGGAATGTCCACCAGAGCTGTTGCCAGAGAATTGAATGTTCATTTATCTACCTTACGCTGCCTCCAATGTTGTTTTAGAGAATTTGGCAGTACGTACAACCGGCCTCACAACCACAGACCACGTGTAACCACGCCAGCCCAGGACCTCCACATCCGGCTTCTTCACCTGCGGGATCGTCTGACACCAGCCACCCAGACAGCTGATGAAACTAAGGCGTATTTCTGTCTGTAAAAAAGCCCTTTTTAGGTTGAAAATCTCATTCTGATTGGCTGGGCCTTGCTCTCTAGTGGGTGGGCCTATGCCTTCCAAGGCCCACCCATGGCTGCGCCCCTACCCAGTTGTGAAATCCATAGATTAGGGCCTAATTTATTTATTTCAATTGACTGATTTCCTTATATGAACTGTAACTCAGTAAAATCATTGAAATTGTTGCATGTTGCGTGTATATTTTTGTTCAATATAGTACAGTGAACTCTACTCCACTCAATTCTAATACAGGACTGTACTGTATTGAACTATACTCTACTTTTCTCTACTGTGCTCTACTGTAATGTACTGCACTGTGCTGTCCAAACTTGTGAAACATAGACGTCCATGATTGGTTCAGATTTGGTCCGGTCCAAATGAATTACATCTGTGGACGTTGAAATCAAGGCCAGGGCGGACTGACCAAATTTCAACTACTTTTCAACGTCCATGGACATTCAGTGTCTGTCAGTGCTCAGTGGGTGAGGATGCTGGTTACAGTAAATGGAAAGAGAGGGGGCTCATGTCTAACTGTAAGTCGCTCTGGATAAGAGCGTCTGCTAAATGACAAAAATGTAAATGTAAATGTAGGTGTCAGTAAAAGCCGAAGAGCCGGGAGAGGTCACCTTAATTAGAGAGAGGGAGGGGTTATCCAGACTTTTCACACTCTCTTGCTTTGACTGCCAGAATAACATATGTGACTCTTTTCAGGAAACTAGGCGTGTGTCGCACGTCACTACTTTACAGGAGAGGCATTTAAACTTAAACATTTAATTTTTTATCAAAATGCATTCTTTTGCAGAAATGCCTTCTGGAACATGTGAACTTTCATGTGCCTTAATAACAAACGTATACGCCATCTGTAAATAAGAATACAATTGTTAAATTACGAGCCTAGTTGGTTTAACCACGGAAAAAGACAGGAACCTTCCCGCTAGCCATGATTGGCTGAGATAATGGCTGGGTTGGACATGCCGAGAGATGAGTTCGGATTGGTCTGCCATGTAGCGTGTTTCTGTCTATAACATGAGCTACTCTATGTGTAGGTAATCCTTTCTAATGTGGCTATTTTGAAAGATACCACAAAGAACTGCATAAGTGTTGCTAATGCTCTCCACTTTCTGGAGGACCGAGTTTTGAAATCAGTGGAATAACCGGTGGAAGCAGAGTATGATAGCTAAGGAGATGGAGAAAATTCTGGCGTTTGATTGCAAATAATGCGGCGGGAGTCGAAAAGAGAACACACAGAAGAAGGCTGTTATATAAAACACCTGTCTCCGGATGACATCTTCAAACTAAGGGCAACCATGGAATCCATGACAGAGAGGGAGAAGCGTTCATCCATGTATATGGGTAAGAGTCTCTAGCTAGCTACATTTTCAGATAATATTTTTTTTAAAATATTTGTCAGAAAGTAGTTTTCATTGCAAGTTAAAGCGTACTGTTTGCTAGCTAGCTAACGTTAGCCGGCTGGCTCGCTAGCTAATGTTACGAATAATATTACTACACAGATCATACACGTATCTCAGAGCCATTTGCATTGCTAGTTATAGCCTAATGTTAGCTAGCTAGCTAACATTGAACCTAGCTAGTTGGTTAGCTTTAGCTACCAGCAGATTCATGCAGGGTAGTAACATTATGAGTTGGGATTATGGCTCATTGTTTAGCTAGCTAACTACATGTCTAAACAAAAGACTCCACTATGCAAGGAACCATTTCACTGGACCGTTTACACCTTCTGTATCCTGTGCATGTGACAAACTTTGATTTTATTTGATATAGTGTGTGTTTACCAGAGATGGTAATGTGAAGAACAACATGACCTGCACCAAAGTCAAATGTGGATATAACGTTAGGCCAATGAGACGGTGTCCAAGTTCTAAAATTCTCCGGTAGAATGCCCTGCTTTTATTTCGTCACACTCACAACCGTAAGCTATTTTCTGTAATTAGCTCGCCATTAACTTGTAAATAATGATCTTGTTGTGAGTTTATTTTCCTGTAATAACGAATACAAATGAGCTAAAGTTAAAACGATGTCAGCTATATGATATGATCATTATTTGAACTGGCTAGCAGCGAACTTAACGTTAGCTAGCTAGCTAACAAGCTAGAAACGAACCAAAACATTGTTTAGAAAGTTGCTTTTAGTTGCCTGGTTTGCTAGATTGACATACTAAATTCATTTTTAGACAGATGGGTTTATTGGTGTTAAAATACACCAGTTATGCTATTTTGGACCACCAGGCTGCTGATGTCATGCAGCATGTCGTTTTTTGTTCATACATTTTCATAACAACAAAAAGTTTGATGTCGGATGACAGTAGAATGTTCATGATGTCACTGCGAGAACTGTCTACAGACATGTCTGTAGACGTAGTATAAACCAGCCTTTAGTCTTGAAATCTTTGGTTGTTTAGTACACTACCGTACTCACTCTTTATAGCACATGGCCTCATGTGAATCCTTAAAGAGATGGTTGGGGCTAAGGCTTAAGAGGGTGTGAACGATGCTGAATGGGTGTAGACAAAGAGCTCTCCAGTAGGTGTACCAAAACGTTCAAGGGCTATTTTCTCAAAAGTGGGGTTACAAGTTTATCAACTTTCAAAGCAGAATTGCTTTCCCATTATTCCTCAACTGTAGTGTATGATATACTATTTTCTAGTCTCTACTTTTATCCAATGTAAAAAACACAATTTCAAATTTTACTACATATGACCGAGCCGGTCCGTCACATATTATATATGCCATTTAGCAGACGCTGTTATCCAAAGCGACTTAAGGCATCCGCATGCTTCCCAGCTGAAACAGTTCGGAAGAGTTTGTGCATATATTATGATGGCATTTTGTGACGTTTTTGTTCGTTTTGGACTTCGGTAAAAGCTTTTTCAGCTGTTCGGGGACATAAATGTTTTTCTTGAGGCAAGCTGAAGTTCGGAGCCGTAGTCTACGCCCCTTCATCGGTGATTGGTCAACAGTAGGGATTCTTCAATAAAGTCTTTGTCATTCAACGAGACATGACTCGTTTTCATGCACATTTTACATTTGAGAAATACTGCACCAAACATCTTAGTTAGATTATAAAATTGTGCGACTAAGATATCAAAATTAATGTCATTTCTTGAGTTATCTTAGATTAATTCTTACTATTTTGAGGAAGTGTATACTGGCTATGGCGTCTCAAAATGGACAAACAGTACTATTGCCAATTTTTTCTTGTTTTCAAGCAAAGTTATTTTAAGGGAGTACGTGAGCACACTTGTTCGGCTAGCCGAGTTCGGCTAGGCGCCAGCAGAACTAAAGTATGCTTACGACTTTAGTCATGCTTGCATACAGTGCCTTCGGAAAGTATTCAGACCCCTTGACTTTTTCCACATTTTGTTAGGTTACAGCCTTATTCTACACACAATACCCCATAATGACAAAGCAAAAACTGGTTGTTAGACATTTTTGCTAATTTATAAAAAATAAAAGAACAGAAATATCACATTTACATAAGTACTCAGTACTTTGTTGAAGCACCTTTGGCAGCGATTACAGCTTCAAGTCTACTTGGGTATGACACTACAAGCTTGGCACACATGTATTTGGGGAGTTTCTCCCATTCCTCTCTGCAGATCCTGTCAAGCTCTGTCAGGTTGGATGGGGAGCATTGCTGCACAGCTATTTTCAGGTTTCTCCAGAAATGTTCAAGTCCGGGGTCTGGCTGGGCCACTCAAGAACATTCAGAGACTTGTCCCGAAGCCACTCCTGCGTTGTATTGGTTGTGTGCTTAGGGTCATTGCCCTGTTGGAAGGTGAACCTTTGCCCCAGTCTGAGGTCCTGAGTGCTCTGGAGCAGGTTTTCATCAAGGATCTCTCTGTACTTTGCGCCGTTCATCTTTGCCTCAATCCTGACTAGTCTCCCAGTCCCTGACACTGAAAAACATCCCCACAGCATGCTGCCACCACCATGCTTCACCGTAGGGATGGTGCCAGGTTTCTTCCAGACGTGACGCTTGGCATTCAGGCCAAAGAGTTCAATCTTGGTTTCATCAGACCAGAGAATCTTGTTTCTCATGGTCTGAGAGTCCTTTAGGTGCCTTTTAGCAAACTCCAAGCGGGCTGTCGTGTGCCTTTTACTGAGGAGTGGCTTCCGTCTGGCCACTCTACCATAAAGGCCTAATTGGTGGAGTGCTGCAGAGATGGTTGTCCTTCTGGAAGGTTCTCCCATTGCCATAGAGGAACTCTGGAGCTCTGTCAGAGTGACCATCGGGTTCTTGGTCACCTCCCTGACCAAGGCCCTTCTCTCCCGATGGCTCAGTTTGGCCGGGCGGCCAGCTCTAGGAAGAGTCTTGGTGGTTTCAAACTTCTTCCATTTAAGAATGATGGAGGCCACTTCTTGGGGACTTTCAATGCTGCAGAAATGTTTTCGTACCCTTCCCCAGATCTGTGCCTTGACACAATCCTGTCTCGGAGCTCTACGGACAATTCCTTCGACCTCATGGCTTGGTTTTTGCTCTGACATGCACTGTCAACTGTTGGACCTTATATAGACAGGTGTGTGCCATTCCAAATCATGTCCTTTCAATAGAATGTACCACAGGTGGCCTCCAATCAAGTTGTAGAAACATCTCAAGGATGATCAATGGAAACAGGTTGCACCTGAGCTCAAGTTTGAGTCTCATAGCAACGGGTCTGAATACTTATGTAAATATGATGTTTTTTGTTTTGAAGACATTTGCATACATTTCTAAAAACCTGTTTTTTGCTTTGTCATTATGGGGTATTGTGTGTAGATTTGAAATTGTTGTATTTCATCAATTTTAAAATAAGGCTGTAACGTAACAACATTTGGAAAAAGTCAACGGGTCTGAATACTTTCCAAAGGCACTGTACATTTTACGTAGGGGTGGTCCCAGGAATCGAATCCACTATGCTGGCGTTACAAGCGCCATGCTCTACCAACTGAGCTACAAAGGACCAGAAGACAGAAAGAGAAAGAAAACAGTAATCAGCTGAACATAACAGTATGCCAGTGGAAGGGAGGATCGTAGCAGGTGACCCAACTGTGTTTTGTGACTACTATGAATTCCCATTTTGGCCAATTCAATTGCAGAAATTCCGTTATATCAATTTGTCCATCGATTTGGTAACAGAATTTCGAGTTAATCACTTAATAATTCATAAACAAAATGTATTTGTAAAAATACTATATGTAATTGATAGGTCTACCTTTTGCTTGTTACTTCTGTGAACTTTCATTATCCTAATAATAATAATAATAATATGCCATTTAGCAGACGCTTTTATCCAAAGCGACTTACAGTCATGCGTGCATAAATTTTTGTGTATGGGTGGTCCCGGGGATCGAACCCACTACCTTGGCGTTACAAGCGCCGTGCTCTACCAGCTGAGCTACAGAGGACCACGTCCTCCCTCCTCATTAGGGAGAGAAATTTGAAAATATCTTAAAGATATGTGCGTTTTTGGTAACAGAATTTCAAGGCACAAGGCAAAGTTTCTTAAACTTACAGAAAGCAGAACAAATTCTCCTAAACTAAATATAAGTGTATTAGATATTAGTTGGCAGGGTTATTTACTTCAACATTATAGTTTTTTGGTGTATTTGTAATACCTTAACTTTTTCTGGTAGATGCGTCTGACAGAATCACTATTTTGTAGTTCTTCAAAGTAAATAAGGCATACTTTTATGACTGCTGAATACCAATTATCAATCACTTAGATCATGTATTTTCAGGTAGAGATACTTCCCGACGCAACAGCTGCTCTTTATATCACCTCATGATCGGGCATTCTTCTGTCTTTTCTATAGCAGGCTTAAAAGAAACACAGACCGGCCAAGTACAGTGCCTTGCAAAAGTATTCATCCCCCTTGGCATTTTTCCTATTTTGTTGCATTACAATTTGATGTAATGGACATACACAAAATAGTGAAATGAAGTGAAGTGAAATGAAAAAAATTGTGAAATTAAAAAAAATAACTTGTTTCAAAAAATTCGAAAAAATAAATAACGGAAAAGTGGTCCATGCATATGTATTCACCCCCTTTGCTATGAAGCCCCTAAATAAGATCTGGTGCAACCAATTACCTTCAGAAGTCACATAATTAGTTAGATTGCACACAGGTGGACTTTATTTAAGTGTCACATGATCTCAGTATATATACACCTGTTCTGAAAGGCCCCAGAGTCTGCAACACCACTAAGCAAGGGGCACCACCAAGCAAGGGGCACCATGAAGACCAAGGAGCTCTCCAAACAGGTCAGGGACAAAGTTGTGGATAAGTACAGATTAGGGTTGGGTCATAAAAAAATATCTGAAACTTTGAACATCCCACGGAGCACCATTAAATCCATTATTTAAAAAATTGAAAGAATATGGCACCACAACAAACCTGCCAAGAGAGGGCCGCCCACCAAAACTCACAGACCAGGCAAGGAGGTCATTAATCAGAGAGGCAACAAAGAGACCAAAGATAACCCTGAAGGAGCTGCAAAGCTCCACAGCGGAGATTGGAATGTCTGTCCATAGGACCACTTTAAGCCGTACACTCCACAGAGCTGGGCTTTACCGAAGAGTGGGCAGAACGAAGCCATTGCTTAAAGATAAAAATAAGCAAACACGTTTGGTGTTCGCCAAAAGCCATTTGGGAGACTCCCCAAACATGTGGAAGAAGGTACTCTAGTCAGATTAGACTAAAATTGAGCTTTTTGGCCATCAAGGAAAACACTATGTCTGGCGCAAACCCAACACCTCTCATCACCCTGAGAACACCATCCACACAGTGAAGCATGGTGGTGGCAGCATCATGCTGTGGGGATGTGTTTCATCGACAGGGACTGGGAAACTGGTCAGAATTGAAGAAACGATGGATGGCTCTAAATACAGGGAGATTCTTGAGGGAAACCTGTTTGTCTTCCAGAGATTTGAGACTGGGACGGAGGTTCACCTTCCAGCAGGACAATGACCCTAAGCATACTGCTAAAGCAACACTCGAGTGGTTTAAGGGGAAACATTTAAATGTCTTGGAATGGCCTAGTCAAAGCCCAGACCTCAATCCAATTGAGAATCTGTGGTATGACTTAAAAATTGCTGTACACCAGCGGAACCCATCCAACTTGAAGGAGCCAAGGCAGTTTTGCCTTGAAGAATGGGCAAAAATCCCAGTGGCTAAATGTGCTAAGCTTATAGAGACATAACCCAAGAGACTTGCAGCTGTAATTGCTGCAAAAGGTGACTCTACAAAGTTTTTTTAGTTTTTTTTGTCTAATTTCTTTCACAAGCCACTGTAGATGCACAATGGATTATGGTCATTGTAGTTAATTACCACGTTTTAAGTGCTAAACTATGTAGAATATTGGTCTGTTGGAAACTACTACTCCCTACTACATTGCACAGTTCAGGCTGGATCTGATTAATCTCTAGAGAAACTGTGCAATGTGCGCATTGAGCTCTCAAGAAAAAAACAAAAAGGGAATTCAAATAATTGTACCGACTTTGGTCAATTAGTTGTTTAAAAACCAAAAAATAACAGGATTTTCAGTTAATCGCTCAGCACTACAAAAATATATAGACTCTTAGCTTTCATTTGACATGCTCCTATGAACTTCGTGTTGGTGCTCTTGGCTCCTTTTACATGGAAATTACCTTAAATAATTTACAGTCACTGAGATTTAGTGACTTTCCTTTGAGGGCCTGGTTTTTTACCCCTGTTGTAAATTCTCATTCTACCACTTGAAAAAAAACGGAATGTTGTGGACATTGAGATTTGATCAACAAATTGTTTGCTTGAGAGCATTACAGAGCAGAGTTTTGTGTGGTTTATTTCTGTCTAGTTTTCTGTGTGTCTTAAGAGCTGTTGGCTGAACCTGAAAATGCTAAGCTACAGTACACCTGCTGCTATGTCTCCATTGTCTCATAACCTACAGAGCTAAGACAATGTTAGTATTTTGATGAATCAGAGTGTGTATTGTTTTTACTGTGCAGTATTCCTTTCTGTTGGTGTTATTCTATAATTTGATACTGTATGTTTCCAATAATGCCGGCCCACCCGCTACCAGAGGCTTAATCTTTCCCAAAATCAGACATGCTAGCCCAGTATCATGCCATTTCATAGTGTGGCCCTAATAGGCTGTATCATCTACCTCATCCCTTGGACCTCCAAGATAAATACTCCCACCTCCTCTCAACAGTGTGATTCACCACACTCCTCATCTACAATGACCAGCAACTCCCACAGGGCATCCTGACCCCAACCTGCTCTTTCTGAAACAGCATTTCCTTAAAGAGCCACTGAACACGCCGATTGGCACATGTTTGTCTGTTGCGCATTAGGAAAACGAGATTTCAGTCTTGGAGGTGTTTCCTGACCGATTTTGGGTAATTATGTTTGTCCCCCATGAGACACTGTAGACGTGGAAGCCTATTTCACTTCTTCAAAATCCCCAGAATGAGTCTATGATAACTCAAGAAATCTGTATTTAATTTGGATGTTTTTGCCGCGCAATTTTACATCTAAAGTGTTTGGTGCAGTATTTCTCAAGTGAAAAAATGTGTGTTGTCTTATGTAAACAATGTCGGATTGCTGGGCAGGTCTGTCTCACTGTCTATATTATTGGATAGAGCGCAATCACTGCAGCTGTTCACCCCATGTTAGCGGGCATATGAACATCCTCAACTCAAAACCCAACCTTAATTTACCCGTTGTGATGCATGGATGTTCCAAACTCCGTTTTAGACGAGACTGGCTTTATGACCAAAATTATCCTATTTACACTTTGTAGTTATTTGTGACACTAGAATAACTGTTTCTTACTCAAATCGATGCCACATAGGCCGTTTCGTTGCTTTTTATAGGCAGTCACTCTTTACTTCTGTGAAAACATCAAACCCTTTTAACCATTGGTAATTTCTTTTTAAAATCATGTTCCCTGTAAGAAAGCTGCAACTTTCAGACTAATCGGGGACTGAAATTTATGGGCCACATTCTTCTGAGTGAAGCAGGCCCTCGTGTGAAACAGCTGCAAAGGTGTTTTTGCGGGGGAGTAAGTACAAGCATGTGTGCAATGTACATTATGAAGGCATTACTCCATCGCCAAGGGCCAGTTTGTCTGGACACAAAAAAAAACAGTACCAGTTGGGGTCATTTATTCGCTTATCTAATTCCTAAATGTTTGCTTACCCAGAAATTTTATATTGAGAAAGGACAGCGAAATATTTGTTTCCTTCAAATCATGTCAAGCCACTAGTGTTTCATTTTACCACTCCTTATCCATCACATGGTGTTCATGACTGGAGAATTTAGAAGGTACCTTTGCACATGTCTGCATATTAAGGTTTAAATCTAATGAAACTGTGGCCAGGTTTCAAAGTGGGAGAAACAACTTGGATCAATCTCAGGACCAGATATATTGATACTCTGTCAAGTTGTCAACCCCTCCACAACATGAATTACATGTTGATATCAAGAAAGCAAAAGTACTGTATTTCAATAGAAAATCATGATGACATATGACTAGGGTTGCAAAATTCTGATAACTTTCTGAAAAATCCACAGTTTTAAATAACTCCTGTTTGGAGTATTCTAGTTAATTTGCTTATTCCCTACTTATTCTATGAATCTTCAACCGGGATTTCTGTAAAACCTGGGAATTTTGGGAAAGTGACCAGGTTTTTGCAACCCTACATATGACATTGTCCTGCAGTCTTTTGCCAAGGTACATATACCATGTGTTTCCATGGACCAATTATAGGCAGTTAAACATTTGGAATGTTTACATTTTCGGTAATTTTTCTAAAGAAAATGCATTGCTGTCCAGAAGTGATACTAAACAGAACATTGGGTTAAATTGATCATAACATTAATTATTGTCATTACACCAAGGCCATTATTTATCACTGTACACCAGTTCTGTGGTGCTCCTGACCCAGTTTCTCTGAAAATGTGGTAAATCCATAAAGTGAATACAGAAACGCATCATTACTAGCTTTACATCAACCACCTCAAATGACGGATAAACATGTGAATGCTCTGGGAGAACAACTATGTATTTTACATCAACAGAAAAGCCACAAACCAGACAAAAGGACTTGCAGAAATATCTGTATCAGAAACAAATTATTGTATTCACTGTGGTTAGGAGACTGTTCCTTGCCATATTATATAGTACCATAAGCAGTGGTCTTGACTATATTTTCATGGCAAGTCTTTCAAATAATATTTCTTATACTCAGGGATATCCTTACAAAATTGTGTGCTCTGCAAGGTATCTGTCAGTCATTTCTCTGGTAGCTAACATTCCTCATGCCAGCCTTATGGCACCATACTAATACAGGAGGAGACATTGTCTGTCCAAAAGTGTGAATATCCCAAAAAGATGGATCACCCATCATGGTAGTATAGCACTGAGACCTTTACACAAAGTTCAGCAATTTGTTACAGGGAAGCTGTATCTGATTATAAGGATTATCAAGAATGAGTTTGACGTCTATCTAAATCCAAAAATTAGAGGTACTGATGTGCCAATCACAACACCTAAGGAATGGAGATCCACTGAAAAGTATATTTTTGGGATTTAGTCCTGGTATCCTCACATTTCCAGGACATTGGATAACCGAAGCGTGATTTGGCTCTGTGAATGTTATACATTATTGTATATTTACAAGTTAATGGTTTCATGAATTGTTTATTTTTCCTCTCCTCTACAGCGGCCACTGGGGGACGAGTCAATGGTGGCGAGGATTTCTTTCAGAAGGTAAGTCTCTAATCTGTATTATTGGATTATGTTTGGATTGTGTTCAAATCCAGAGGAGAGCACTTGCCTTCAGGTGAGGAAAGTAGACCAAGTGTCAGGTGGTCCTTAATAGGGTCCTGATTTCAGATACGTTAGTATAATTTCGACTTGAAACCATTGCACCTGAAACTATCGTGGGCCTTTTACAAGTCAGGCTTGTGCTTTACAGGCTGAGGCTGCACATTTGATAGGCCAATGTGATGGATACAATGCATTCATACACAGATGCATCCGCTTTGTTGTCATACTTTGTTACCATCAAATATTTTCATATTTTTCGAAGACTCAGTTGAGTTTGTACTACTCTGCTCTACATTATTGCATAGAATCCAAGTAATTGCCTAAAAGAAAATGGAAAAGTGTTTGAAGACACTGCTCCTGTTAAAGTGCTGTTTCCTGAAGTGTTTGAACTCCTTCCATAGTATGTTTAATGGACTTTAACTAAGTGATGGACATTGGTTTATTTTAGCATTCTCATGTCTATTTTCTCTGGTTTTGACGGAAGTTAAATTAAATGACACAGCAGTAGGCAATTTAACTGTCCCTACAGCCATTTCATAACCAAGAAATGCAAACCAGGCACCATCCCATTATTTTTTACCATAGATTCTAGACATGTGTTGTCTCTAAATATGGAGCTCATTCAATTCAATTTATCTGACATAATTGTAGGTGGTGCCTTGGCTTGCCAATTTTGCTTTTCCAAAGCCACTGCCCTGTCTTCACATGCAATCGTTACTATGCCAATGTTCCATTCCAAACTATGCTTGTCAGAAGTTAAAAGGTCAATAATTGTACATTAATTGGTGATAGGAAAAGGCCACTAACATAGACTGTGAAGTTTTTATTGAAGAATTTCTGTTCAAATGGGTCTTTAATTTCCCTCCGATAGCATGACCACCACACAGACCCAATTAATGTCAGAAAAATAAACATTGTAGACATCTGGAAGGCTTTATTCTAAATAAAATGTATGAGGTGTCTGGACTATCTTGAAGTCAATGAAAATGGGAAGTCTTACTTGCACCATTTCCTTCCCTCAAACACACCCATGTACCACACACACATATGCAGTCCCTCCTATATCACACAAAATGCATACAATGATCCCCCCCCACCACACATACACATGCACATACAGTTTTATAGTGAGGGTTGGAGTCCCAGCAGTTCCATGGAAATGAGCTGCAAGTTTTTGTGAGGTCAGTAGGAGAAAAACAAAACACTCTTGCAGGCATTTCCCTGTGGTAGATCACTCTCTTACTCATTGTCTGTTTGTCTTCCGTTCAGGCCAGCTCTCAGACCCAACCACATCCATCCCCATTTTCTCTCTCCCTCTCATGCTGGGTCCAAGCATTGTCTCCCACTCAGATCAGTGTATTAAACAATTTGTTATATATTGTGATATGGACTTTTGGTGTATTTGACTGTTGGACAACATACTTTATGTTTAGGCTATTATATATTGTGGAACTGCTTGACAATTTAACTCCAAGACCATTGAACAGTTCGACAGGCTGTTGGACCATCCGATGTCTGGACAGTGGACAGTTTGACTGGTAGACCGTGGACCATTAAACCTTTTGGAGTGTTGGATTGATGGGCTATTGGACTGTGAAGAGCTGGACTGGTAGACTATGGACCACAGAGCTTTAGTGGAGGCTTTAGTCAAATTTATTTGAGTGCTGAGCCAGTCCCTCCCTCTCTCCCTCATCCCTCGGCTGTGGTTCTGTAAACAGTGCCAGCTTGATATATGAGCACAGATGCACTCTGATCTGAGGCCAGAAGGATTCTACTTCATTACTTTAGGAGTACAACACCGCCCTGTAGTTTTGTGCTGCTAAGTAAGTGTGAAAGGAAAATCTTTTGATTATTTTGGTAGACTAGAGGGATAGCAAGGTAGTGGAAGAAAGTGAAGAAAGGGTGAAAATGAGTCATCACATCGCAATGAAGGAATTAATTGTATGGTTATTTAAATGTAGTTGCTGACTTTGCGAGGTGTCCATTACATCAACCCAATAGCCCTCTAAATTGGTTGTGTTCCTCTGTAAATACTTTGTATGTTTTAAAAAGTAGCAGATATTGTGCAGTAGCTCCTAATTTAGGATAATATTATGAACTATGCACATATTAGTTGAGCACCTTAAGGTAAAGGTCTTCTCCCCAAACATAATGGAGCTTGTGAGAGTTAACCCTTGGATTGTTGCCACATGTTCAATTCATGCGATCAGTCTCATGGGATGAAAACAGTTGATGGATCACTGACTAAGACCCTCAGCTCTCAGCTGAAACAGGAGAACTTCCACCCACATCCCTTTACCCCCTAAACCCTCTGTCTATCTCTCTCTCTCACACACACACACCCACACACACACACCCAGCTGAATCAACAGCTGCACCAGTGATACAGGAAGTAAGTCCACTCCATCCATGTTGATTGCCATCGTGCCACACACACACACAGAAAAGTATACAGAAAGTCTACACCCCCTTGAACCTTTTTGTTGCATTACAAAGTGGGATTAAAATAGATTTCACTGTAATATTTTCTCATTGATCTACACAAAATACTCCATAAGGTCAAAGTGAGAAGAACATTCTACAAACTTTTACAAATTAATAACAAATTAAAGAACTAAAATATAGTCATTGCATAAGTATTCACCCCATTTGTTTAGGCAAGCCTAAATTAGTTCAGAAGTAAAACTTGGCTTAACAAATCACATAATAAGTTATATGGACTCGCTCTGTGTGAAAAATTTGTGTTTGACATGATTTTGAATGACTACCCCTTCCTCTGCCCCCCATACATACAATATATGTAAGGTCCCTCAGTCAAGTATTGAATTTCAAGCACAGATTCAACTACAAAGACCAGGGAGATTTTCGAAAGCCTCATAAAGAAGGGCAGTGATAGGTAGATGGTTAACAATAACAAATCAGACATTAAATATATATTTAAGCATGGTCAAATTAAAAATTATGCTGTGGATGATGTATTAAACCACCCAGACACATCAAAGATGCAGTTGTCCTGAACTGAGCTGCAGGACAGGAACAAAACTGCTTAGGGATGTCACCATGGGGCCATTTTTAAAACAGCTACAGAGTTCAATGTCTGTGATGGGAGAAAACTGAGGATGGATCAACAACATTATAGTGACTCTTCAATAATGACCTAAATGACAGAGTGAAAAGAAGAATACAAACATGCAACAAGGCACTAAAGTAATACTGCAAAAAAACACAGCCAAGGAGTAAACTTTTGGGCCTAAATGCAAAGCCTTATGTTTGAGTCAAATCCAACAGAACACATCACTGAGGAACTGCGTCCTTATTTCCAAGCGTGGTGGTGGCTGCATCATGGTATGAGTATGCTTGAGATCGGCAAAGACTGTGGAGTTTTTTAGGGTGAAAGAAACATGATGGAGCTTAGCAAAATCCTAGAGGAAAACCTTTTTCAGTCTGCTTTACACCAGACACTGGGAGAGGAATTCACCTTTCAGCGGGACAATAACCTATAACACAAAGCCAAATCTATACTGGAGTTGCTTACCAAGAAGACCGTGAATGTTTCTGAGTGGCCAAGTTACAGTTTTGACCAAAATCTGCTTTAAATTCTATGGCTAGACTTGAAAATGGATGTCTAGCCATGATCCCCAACACCTTGACAGAGCTTGAAGAATTTTGAAAAAAATAATGAGCAAATATTGCACAATACAGGTGTGTAAAGCTCAGACTTACCCAAGAAGAATCACAGCTGTAATCGCTGCCAACTGTGTTTTTAATTTGTATTGTTGACTCGGGGGTGAATACTTATCTAATCAAGGCATATTAGTGTTTTATTTTTCATTAATCTTTGACATTAGAGTATTTTGTGTAGATCAATTTAAATCCCACTTTGTAACACAATAATACGTGAAGAAATCCAAGAGGAGTGTAGACTTTCTATAGGCACTGTATACACTCACGTGCACATAGCACATGTGGCTGTTTTACATGACATTCCCAAAATGACATCCTGTTCAATTTGGGTTATAGCACTACGTATGTATCTGCACCTGCAAGATCCAATCATCGTAATTCGTTATGAAACTGATCACAATGCTAAATGTATGCATTATTTGAGAAGGGCGCAGTAGCAGAAAGACTGAAGAGTGGAACATTAAATGTATAGTATACCTAATTTGTGCAAATATCTGATCCATTTGAGAGGTATTTGCTGGCCCCTTCATAAAAATAAACGCCATCCACCCTTAAAATGGTGTGTGGTCTGTCAGAAATCACTCCCATCTGTATGGCCTTGCCAAGAACCGCAACTATGGAGAGGAAGCAAGTTCCTGAACAAGACCCTCTAGAGAAGAAATAGAGGGCGTCAAAAAATGTAATGGGCTGTAAAGTTTGGACTTAGGGAATCTGTGTAATTGCATATACCTCTATAAACATACGGTTGTCAGTTTCATCACAATTATTTGACGTCCCTTTAATAGGGTTTTGCTCTGCTTTGTATTAACTGGCTTTCAAAACATGCCTGGCCTTTACTGAGGCATACATTTCCCAATTGGATGCAACAAAGGGCAGTGGTCATCTCATAACTATTGTTGCATTGCATGTTGCTATGCTACAGTATACAATCCCTGTCCTGTATCCATTGTATCATGTGATATCATATCTGATCATAGTCCATTCCCTGGCCTTTCCTGGAATGTGTGTAGTTTTGGAAATGTCTATATTTTGGATGAAATGCATAGATCTGCATACTGTAGTTACTCTGGTGTACCTGAAGAATTTTAAAGCGCCATAGAGAGTAAAAAGGCGAGTTGGGTTTCTTCACCGGGACAAAATCATTTTGTGGAATTAAGCTGAAACCCCATTATTGGCCCATGAGACTGATACAATTGGGGAGGGAAAGGGC
Source organism: Coregonus clupeaformis (assembly GCF_020615455.1). Classification (NCBI taxonomy): domain Eukaryota; kingdom Metazoa; phylum Chordata; class Actinopteri; order Salmoniformes; family Salmonidae; genus Coregonus; species Coregonus clupeaformis. The sequence continues at coordinate 61,135,518 of NC_059192.1, forward strand.
CAGAGATATGATGGATATAATGAAGAAAATGTTCCAGAGATGTGTTTTAGTCGAACAGTTGAGTGGGAGCACAAAGTTTTGTTTACAGAATGAAAGTCTATGGGGGTGGTTCATATAAAATGTATGATAATATGCTCACGTGTATCATGATGGCGAGAATGTGCTAAAAAGACAGTCTCTGATGCAGTGCTGGTGTGGAACGTTGGTAAAGATGGGACTTATCATATATCTTGAATTTGGCTATCCCTGGGGCTAGATTTCCCAGAGTCCTAGATTATTGGAGGTCAACTGTATACCATGTCGTCCTCATAGTTGGATGCAAAACCGTTTCCACATGAAGTCCTAGCAGGTTAGTATCCTGTACATCAGTATCTGTTCGATTCAGAAAACAAACTGCTCTATTCTGTTCGTTAGACGACCTTCTTGGTTCTCTATTTTATTTGTATTATCTTGTGAAATGGTTAGAAGTGCCACAGCCAAGGGCTTTCATGAGAACTCCAGCTTGGCGGGGCTTTTCTTGCCAGTAGACAAAGATAATACCCAAGACCAGTAACATGAGCCAAGGTCTTTAGTGAGAGAATGAAAAATGCAACTCAACAAGACACATTTGTTATACTGTAGGAATGTGTTTTATATCATGGAAGCATTTTTTGGCTGCCAATACTCTAGTGGATTTGTTTTATTGGTTTCAATGAAGAATGCAGAGACAGCAACTGGATTAAATGTAGACTTTTTTTTCTAAAATCAAGTTTGTAGTGTTTGTGTTGTGGATAGGCCCCACAATCAGTGATGCTACATAGCATAGTTATGTGCTTGCATGGCAGTTCATCAGCCCATCTGTGGTGTGTAAACAACCGGGATTAATAATTTAGCCTAACTCTGACCAGATATTTGAGTTATGTTGTATAGGCTACATTTTCAAAGGTTCTTATCTTTGCAATTGAATTGACCAGAGCAATCAAATGTGCTTATGAATATATATCATCATCATTCATGTTTACATGGGTCCCTGCAATAACTAGGATAAATATTTTTTGCAATCTTTGTTAGATTATAGTATGTTTGTAAAACTCAGTGAGGCTTGAAGGGCCATCCACTCAACCATCAGTGGTCTTTAAGAGTGTGTAATACTGGAGTGAACAAGCACTGCCCGACAGGTGGTTGAGACTGGCGCTGGAAAATCTGTCTGTCAGTTTGAAGGATGCCGAGCAGGCCAACACTTCCCAAACATATGGAAGAATTTGAACATTTCCTCTATGAATAGTTGCTTTTGTTTTGAATTTTTCATAAAAATGCAGTGCAGTACATAAATCTGGGATCATTAACTAGGATTCAGCCGCAATTATTTTCTTGAGCGGATGGTCAGGGGGCCGGAACATAATTACGAATAATTTGTAGACTGCAAATTGACGGCAAGAAGCCCAAACCGATATAGTATTTGACAAAAAATTTAATCATTTCAAACCTTGCTTACATTTGTATACGATCACATACAGTGCCATGAAAATGTATTTGCCCCCTTTCTAATTTTCTCTACTCATATATTTGATACTGAATGTTATCAGATCTTCAACCAAAACCTAATATTAGATAAAGGGAACCTGACTGAACAAATAACACAACAATTACATACTTATTTAATTTACTTCATAAACAAAGTTATGCAACACCCAATGCCCCTCTGTGAAAAGGTAATTGCCCCCTTACACTCAATAACTGGTTGTGCCAACTTTAGCTGCGATGACTCCAACCAAATGCTTCCTGTAGTTGTTGATCAGTCTCTGATACAGAGCAGAATTCATGGTTCCTTCTATTAAGGCAAGTCATCCAGGTTCTGAGGCAGCAAAGCATCCCCAAACCATCACACTACAACCACCATGCTTGACCGTTGGTATGAGGTTCTTACTGTGGAATGCAGTGTTTGGTACAGTGAGGGAAAAAAGTATTTGATCCCCTGCTGATATTGTACGTTTGCCCACTGACAAAGACATGATCAGTCTATAATTTTAATGGTAGGTTTATTTAAACAGTGAGAGACAGAATAACAACAAAAACATCCAGAAAAATGCATGTCAAAAATGTTATAAATTGATTTGCATTTTAATGAGGGAAATAAGTATTTGACCCCTCTGCAAAACATCATTTAGTACTTGGTGGCAAAACCCTTGTTGGCAATCACAGAGGTCAGACGTTTCTTGTAGTTGGCCACCAGGTTTGCACACATCTCAGGAGGAATTTTATCCCACTCCTCTTTGCAGATCTTCTCCAAGTCATTAAAGTTTCGAGGCTGACGTTTGGCAACTCGAACCTTCAGCTCCCTCCACAAATTGTCTATGGGATTAAGGTCTGGAGACTGGCTAGGCCACTCCAGGACCATAATGTGCTTCTTCTTGAGCCACTCCTTTGTTGCCTTGGCCGTGTGTTATTGGGTCATTGTCATGCTGGAATACCCATCCACGACCCATTTTCAATGCCCTGGCTGAGGGAAGGAGGTTCTCACCCAAGATTTGACGGTACATGGCCCCGTCCATCGTCCCTTTGATGCGGTGAAGTTGTCATGTCCCCTTAGCAGAAAAATGCCCCCAAAGCATAATGTTTCCACCTCCATGTTTGACGGTGGGGATGGTGTTTTTGGGGTCATAGGCAGCATTCCTCCTCCTCCAAACACGGTGAGTTGAGTTGATGCCAAAGAGCTCGATTTTGGTCTCATCTGACCACAACACTTTCACCCAGTTCTCCTCTGAATCATTCAGATGTTCATTGGCAAACTTCAAACGGGCCTGTATATGTGCTTTCTTGAGCAGGGGGACCTTGCGGGCGCTGCAGGATTTCAGTCCTTCACGGCGTAGTGTGTTACCAATTGTTTTCTTGGTGACTATGGTCCCAGCTGCCTTGAGATCATTGACAATATCCTCCCGTGTAGTTCTGGGCTGATTCCTCACTGTTCTCATGATCATTGCAACTCCACGAGGTGAAATCTTGCATGGAGCCCCAGGCCGAGGGAGATTGACAGTTATTTTGTGTTTCTGTTAGGCTATGGTTCAACCCAGCACTCAGAGAAACAAACACGACAAAGGGAGTGGAAGAAACAAAAATATTTAATAAAAGTTAAAATTGTCTTAGTCCAAAAACAACTGAAGTAAAGGAACAGAGTGGGCTAGTCGGCTCCGGAGGAAGGAGAGGCTGAGGCAGGCGGGCAGGCAGGCAGGCAGGCAGGCCGACAGGCAGGAAGGCAGGCAGGTTGGGAGGTATGTCCGAAACGCTCTGGTAAGAACAACGATCTGGCGCCGGTGGAGAGCCATGCCCCGGAATTAGTAGTGCAGGTTGATTAGAGAATAGGATGCAGCTGCGTAGGCAGGAATCACTGGAAACAACCCGCAGCTGCACAGGAGAGGCAGATCCTGAGCACGCCCCCTGATCCACTCCAGACACACCCACATAAAGGGGACAAACACACATACAGATACAACAGACACAGAGGGGACAAAACAAGGAGGAAGGGAAACAGAAAAGGGAGAGACAAGCTGCCCACATAACAGTTTCTTCCATTTGCGAATAATCGCACCAACTGTTGTCACCTTCTCAACGAGTTTGGAATCTGATTGATTGATTGCTTCTGTGGACAGGTGTCCCTTTAAGAGTGTGCTCCTAATCTCAGCTCGTTACCTGTATAAAAGACACCTGGGAGCCATTAATCTTTCTGATTGAGAGGGGGTCAAATACTTATTTCCCTCATTAAAATGCAAATCAATTTATAACAATTTTTACATGCGTTTTTCTGGATGTTGTTATTCTGTCTCTCATTGTTTAAATAAACCTACCATTAAAATTATAGACTGATCGTTTTGTTGTCAGTGGGCAAACGTACAAAATCAGCAGGGGATCAAATACTTTTTTCCCTCACTGTATAATAGGACCCATGTCGTCCAAAAAGTTATACTTTTGAATAATCTGTCCATAGAACATTCTTCCAAGAGTCTTGATGATTATCCAGGGGCTTTTTGGAAAACTTCAGTCAACCTTTTGGACGACATGGTCCCCATTATTCCAAAAACCAAATGCACTTTTACAACCACACTTTCATGCACTTTCACCACCCTGTGAAGTTCATCACAACTTATTTAATCTTTAGCTTAATAAACTGCATGGACCACACAACATATCATGTGAATCTAAGTTTCTATCAGGTCTGTCGTGACATTTTCTATTAGACTTTATTCACATGAAAAGGTTGGATGGAAACCTGGTTATCGACAGGGACATCTGCTCTAAGCATATTGTCTCTCTGCATGGGTTCCCATGTGAGGTTTGGAGGTCCTTGCATAACCACTGGAGCCCATGAAGAACATGGAGCAGCTTCATACTGTATGAGGGAACATTCATAGGGCGCTCACGTGTCCAAACCAGTTTGAGTTCATTCCTTCTCCACCTAAAAACACGAGCCCCTGGTACGCGTTAAAACAAACAATCACGACAGGACCTTTGTGAAAACAAGGAAATTGAAGGACAAGGACAGATCTCTGTGTTTTGGAGATGGATGGTTTTCTGAGATTTTAGTTTCTAATGTAAACCACCAGTCAGCAGGTCTCCATTAGGCAATGCAGATGGTTCATGTTTCTCAGGGCTGAACTGTTTGATCCCCAGTCTATGTTCAGGAAGTTAGGCGACGGTGAGCGGCCTCATGAGCGTGTGGAGGAGGCCTGTAGTACCTCAGAATAACACACTCTTTCCTCTCGGACTTGTACTTTGCTCTTTATTTTTTTGTTTCTTTTTTGTTTCACATTTGTGCATATGCTCCTGGTTACGATGGGTAGACTTGTCAAAGGGCTCTCACATAGATTCCAGCTGACACGTTTCACGTGTTCCTAAGCCAACAACACCCAGTCCACTTTCAGAAAATATGGAGATGTCGGCTTTTTTCGTCACAGAGTACATTTGTTTCAGTAAGCTTATATCAAAAGGCATATTTTGGCTGGATCGTACCATTTCTCAACCGTTCTGGTTGATTTCTCCAGTTTCTTTTGAGTTTATGACTTTTGCGCACGTTCTCTCCTTCGAGTGCAAGGCCTTTCTAGAAAATTGTTGGTGGTAGACCTCTCTTTGTAGGTTCTCTCCAAAGTCATCATGGCAAGAGGTTGGAAGAGGTGTAGGGCAATGAGGCATTGTCCAAAGTTTAGACAAGCCTCAAGCCACATTCAATCAGCCGTAAACACAGCAGACTTGTGAATTTTTCTGGCTAGTGCTTACTAGAATGTGGTCCTCATTTATACTGTTAATTTGAAGTGAGGCTGGATATATGTTATGTGTAAAATGACACCTGTGTTAAGATTTGTATATATCAATGTGTACCATGCAGTTATCTGTCATGTCAAATTGGTCATTTAAACGGACTACAGTATAGGCAGTCTCAAGAAGAAGCATTATTGTGTTATCGTTTTCCTGATCTCCATTTCTGTACAGTATATTAAACATAGATATGTAATGACACTTATTCCTTTTATTGAATATGACCAATATCTGTTGCAGGTCATGGATGAAACCAAAACACAGATAGCGTGGCCTTCCAAACTGAAGATCGGAGCCAAGTCCAAAAAAGGTGAATGTTGTCTGTTTTGATTCTACAGCTACAGCTCAGCAGTGGTTATATCAAAAGTAACAGAACATCCCTCTTGTTTACTGCCCTACATTTACTTTTACATTTTAGTCATTTAGCAGACGCTCTTATCCAGAGCGACTTACAGTTAGTGAGTGCATTTTATTTTTTATTTATATATTTTTTTGACTCCACTGTAGCTTTTTCATTACCGGATGTAAGTCTTTAGTTTTGTTTTTGGAAGATATATGCTGATGTCTGTATATGAAACTATAAATCAGTTAATTTACAAAGATAACATAGGCTTGTTTGTTTTACCCCTGAATGACCCCCCCAAGTCATTTTTATAATCGAGAAGAATCAGTGTTTTATTTTTAACTTAAAGAATGTGCTTAGTGAAGTAATCAGTGGTGGAAAAAGTACTCCTTTGTCATACTTGAGTAAAAGTAAAGATACCTTAATAGAAAATGACTCAAGTAAAAGTGAAAGTCACCCAGTAAAATACTACTTGAGTAGAAGTATCTGGTTTTAAATGTACTTAAGTACAGTGGTGGAAAAATTACTCAATTTTCATACTTGAGTAAAGGTAAACGCTATACATCAAATTCCTTTTTTTTTTCTTTTTTTTTTACGGACAGACGGGCACACTCCAACACTCGGACATCATTTACAAATGCAGTATTTGTGTTTAATGAGTCTGCCAGATCAGAGGCAGTAGGGATGACAACACGTTATACTGTGAGGGAAAAAAGTATTTGATCCCCTGCTGATTTTGTACGTTTGCCCACTGACAAAGACATGATCAGTCTATAATTTTAATGGTAGGTTTATTTGAACATTGAGAGACAGAATAACAACAAAACAATCCAGAAAAACACATGTCAAAAATGTTATGAATTGATTTTCATTTTAATGAGAGAAATAAGTATTTGACCCCTCTGCAAAACATGACTTAGTACTTGGTGGCAAAACCCTTGTTGGCAATCACAGGGGTCAGACGTTTCTTGTAGTTGGCCACCAGGTTTGCATACATCTCAGGAGGGATTTTGTCCCACTCCTCTTTGCAGATCTTCTCCAAGTCATTAAGGTTTCGAGCCTGACGTTTGGCAACTCAAACCTTCAGCTCCCTCCACAGATTTTCTATGGGATTAAGGTCTGGAGACTGGCTAGGCCACTCCAGGACCTTAATGTGCTTCTTCTTGAGCCACTCCTTTGTTGCCTTGGCTGTGTGTTTTGGGTCATTGTCATGCTGGAATACCCATCCACAACCCATTTTCAATGCCCTGGCTGAGGGAAGGAGGTTCTCACCCATGATTTGACGGTACATGGCCCCGTCCATCGTCCCTTTGATGCGGTGAAGTTATCCTGTCCCCTTAGCAGAAAAACACCCCCAAAGCATAATGTTTCCACCTCCATGTTTGACGGTGGGGATGGTGTTCTTGGGGTCATAGGCAGCATTCCTCTTCCTCCAAACACGGCGAGTTGAGTTGATGCCAAAGAGCTCGATTTTGGTCTCATCTGACCACAACACTTTCACCCAGTTCTCCTCTGAATCATTCAGATGTTCATTGGCAAACTTCAGACGGCCCTGTATATGTGCTTTCTTGAGCAGGGGGACCTTGCGGGCGCTGCAGGATTTCAGTCCTTCACGGCGTAGTGTGTTACCAATTGTTTTCTTGGTGACTATGGTCCCAGCTGCCTTGAGATCATTGACAAGATCCTCCCGTGTAGTTCTGGGCTGATTCCTCACCATTCTCATGATCATTGCAACGCCACGAGGTGAGATCTTACATGGAGCCCCAGGCCGAGGGAGATTGACAGTTATTTTGTGTTTCTTCTATTTGCGAATAATCGCACCAACTGTTGTCACCTTCTCACCAAACTGCTTGGCGAGGGTCTTGTAGCCCATTCCAGCCTTGTGTAGGTCTACAATCTTGTCCCTGACATCCTTGGAGAGCTCTTTGGTCTTGGCCATGGTGGAGAGTTTGGAATCTGATTGATTGATTGCTTCTGTGGACAGGTGTCTTTTATACAGGTAACAAGCTGAGATTAGGAGCACTCCCTTTAAGAGTGTGCTCCTAATCTCAGCTTGTTACCTGTATAAAAGACACCTGGGAGCCAGAAATCTTTCTGATTGAGAGGGGGTCAAACACTTATTTCCCTCTCTGGATTTTTTTGTTGTTATTCTGTCTCTCACTGTTCAAATAAACCTACCATTAAAATTATAGACTGATCATTTCTTTGTCACTGAGCAAACGTACAAAATCAGCAGGGGATCAAATACTTTTTTCCCTCACTGTAGGTGCATGAATTGTACCATATTGCTGTCCTGCCTGAGCATTTGAAATGTAACGAGTACTTTTGGTTGTCAGGGACAATGTATTTTCTTTAGGAATGTAGTGGAGTAAAAGTTGTCAAAAAATATAAATAGTAAAGGACAGATACTATTTAAGTAAAAATACTTAAAGTACTTAAGAGTACTACTTTTAAGAACTTTACACCACTGGAAGTAATTATAGAGGGGATACGTATATCAAGGTCGCAGCAGCATTCATCTTTTCACCACTTACTTTAAAAATATACACTACCGATCAAAAGTTTTAGAACACCTACTCATTCAAGGGTTTTTCTTTATTTTTACTATTTTCCACATTGTAGAATAATAGTGAAGACCTCGAACTATGAAACAACACATATGGAATCATGTAGTAACCAAAAAAGTGTTAAACAAATCAAAATATATTTTATTTGTGAGATTCTTCAAATAGCCACCCTTTGCCTTGATGACAGCTTTGCACACTCTTGGCATTCTCGCAAACAGCTTCACCTGGAATGCTTTTTCAACAGTCTTGAAGGAGTTCCCACATATGCTGAGCACTTGTTGGCTGCTTTTCCTTCACTCTGCGGTTCGACTCATCCCAAATCATCTCAATTGGGTTGAGGTCGGGGGATTGTGGAGGCCAGGTCATCTGATGCAGCACTCCATCACTCTCCTTCTTGGTCAAATAGCCCTTACACAGCCTGGAGGTGGGTTGGGTCATTGTCCTGTTAAAAAACAAATGATAGTCCCACTAAGCCCAAACCAGATGGGATGGCGTGTCGCTGCAGAATGCTGTGGTAGCAATGCTGGTTAAGTGTGCCTTTAATTCTAAATAAATCAGTGTCACCAGCAAAGCACCCCCACACCATAACACCTCCTCCTCCATGCTTTACGGTGGGAAATACACATGCGGAGATCATCCTTTAACCCACACCGCATCTCACAAAGACAGGGCGGTTGGAACCAAAAATCTCCAATTTGGACTCCAGACCAAAGGACCAATTTCCACCGGTCTAATGTCCGTTGCTCGTGTTTCTTGGCCCAAGCAAGTCTCTTCTTATTATTGGTGTTCTTTAGTAGTGGTTTCTTTGCAGCAATCGACCATGAAGGCATGATTCACACAGTCTCCTCTGAACAGCTGATGTTGAGATGTGTCCGTTACTTGAACTCTGTGAAGCATTTATTTGGGCTGCAATTCCTGAGGCTGGTAACTCTAATTAACTTATCCGCTGCAGCAGAGGTAACTCTGGGTCTTCCATTCCTGTGGTGGTCCTCATGAGAGCCAGTTTCATCATAGCGCTTGATGGTGTTTGCGACTGCACTTGAAGAATCCTTCAAAGTTCTTGAAATGTTCCGTATTGACTGACCTTCATGTGTTAAAGTAATGATGGACTGTCGTTTCTCTTTGCTTATTTGTGCTGTTCTTGACATAATATGGACTTGGTCTTTTACCAAATAGGGCTATCTTCTGTATACCCCCCTACCTTGTCACAACACAACTGATTGGCTCAAACGCATTAAGAAGGAAATAAATTCCACAAATTGACTTTTAAGAAGGCACACCTGTTAATTGAAATGCATTCCAGGTGACTACCTCATGAAGCTGGTTGAGAGAATGCCAAGAGTGTGCAAAGCTGTCATCAAGGCAAAGGGTGGCTATTTGAAGAATCTCAAATATACAATATATTTTGATTTAACACTTTTTTGGTTACTACATGATTCCATATGTGTTATTTAATAGTTTTGATGTCTTCACTATTATTCTACAATGTAGAAAATAGAAAAAAATATAGAACAACCCTTGAATGAGTAGGTGTTCTAAAACTTGTGACCGGTGCTGTATGTTTAAAGGTGAAAGCTCCTACTCTTCTCTCTGGTCAGTAATTTCAGAGTTTGCCATTCTGGTCAGAATTTGCACCAATTTGTGAGTTTGTACAAGGGAGGTTGAGTTAGGAGTTATGTGCATGTAATGTCTGAGAAGTTCCAGTGCACTGTTGCCAATAAAATACTAATGCTATTTAAAGCTCATTTGGGGGAGTTGGTTTCGACGTGCCCCCTTTGTTGACCCCAATGGAATGCCAGTGTGCATCTTCATGCCAGATGTGAATTCTCAAAACATTATGTAACTTCCTGAACTTGACCCAGAAGTTGATGAGTTTACACTGGAATCTTTTTAGGGCTGACCCCATTTAGTTGACTGGTCGATTGTTTGGTCGATATGCTGTTGGTCGACCAAGTTTTGTTTAGTCGAGCAGTGGCAAATATATATTTTTTTAATGATGGCACATGAGACAACTGTCTGATTCACGCCTGTTTGAGTGGACTAATCCATTGCGTAGGCTGCAGGGATGGCTCACCAGTAGTACATTTACTGTTAATTCCCATAATTTCTAATCTACAATGTTTGTTTGGTTACGGTCATTTCTGTTAATGCATTCAATATATTATTATTACCGTCTTACCGTTGTCATTGTAGGAGTGGACACGTTGTTTGCAGAGCGCACAACCTAGGCTACACAGTTTTGGTTTATTTCATTCCATTTACAAGTTGTCAATGTTTTCATTGTCTTTTGTTTGGAGCACTCCTGTCAATTCTGAGTAAGGACACGCACCTGATTACACATATAGAAGTAGGACTAGTCTACTTGGCCTGCGTGCAAATGTAGGCCTATAAGTGTGCCCATTTGGGGATCTGATACTATTTCTGATTGTCTTAACTCACCATCACTTCCACAGCTTTTCAAAGTATGTTTTCCTTCGCCCCAAACAGCAAGTAAATGAAGTCTGTTTTTACATCCATTGAGAATGACAATAGTTCCTCAATGTAGCCTATTTGAAAAGTCTTTCCAGCTCTCTCCCTTTTGATTACCACTCAGCATGAAAGGGGAAATGTTTTTAATGCTCTGATCTGGTGGAAAGATCATAGAATATGCCTACCTGATTACTTCTTATCCCTTGCGCAAATAGCCTACAGCTGTGTCTGTCTGTCAGAGCTCACTGGCATGGAAACTCTTTTATACAATGTTGCAAGTTTGCTAGCATAGGTTTTGGGCTAGACCAAGTTAATACAATAGTTGACACAATGTTTCAAGTTCCTTGCAGACAGGCCATGTGTAGCCAATGTGATTTATAGGGTATTTATTTTTATCTGGATATTTTCTACCTGTGGGTTGCAATGTTTTTATTTGTTGGTTTTATGTAGGCTATTTTTACATATTGGCAATGGCAATAGAAGTTACTTTTAGATTTGTGTCATTTTCATTTAGATATATTTTTTATTAACCACATGACATTGATTTTGAGATATAGGACTTTATTATAAATTAAATTAAACTGTTCCACGGAAATGTGCATATGAAAATCATAACTGGCACATGCAGATCAGTGGAAATGGTACGATAACTTGGCACACCAAATGGAAAAAGTTGCCGACTACTGGTGTAGCCTATTACCGGCAACTTCAGGAGCATAATGGAACGCCAGCGGGAGGAGGGTCGGGAACAGGTTTTTGTTCTTCTGGTTAGACTATATTGATCTCTGGCTCCCTCCCTCTTTAGTAATTTGTATGTCTTAATGTTTAATCGCAGTGCTTAAAGCATCTGACAAACTCAGTAGCTTACATATAGTTGATTTTATTCAAACATAGGTAGGTTTCTATATATTAAAAAATACACATTTTAAAATGTCAACCAATCGATTGGTCAAAAGAACAGACGACTCTCGGTCGACCAATATTTTCTTTAGTCGGGGATAGCCCTAAATCTTTTGAACAGCTCTTCTACTCCTAGTCAACCTTCTAAGCTCATTCACAAATCTAACTTCCATTGGGAGAACAGTTTGTCCATTTAAATTCTGCCCTATGATTTGTTGGCTGTCAGCCTTTTAGTATTACATAAACCAAGAGGAGGAGTATGAACAATGTCCACTAATCTCTTCCAGGTATCTCATGGGTGCATGCACGGCATTTTTGTTCCTTTTGGAGGAAAAAAAAACATGTATTTGTGACCTTTCTCCTTAACAACCAGAGGGGAGAGAGTACTGTCTTCTAGGGACTATAATCAACCCTGACATCTACCCAGAATGACTGGAAATTGTACACCTGTGAGTTTGAGCTGAGGTTAGCCATCAACACAACTACAGGAGACAAAATGTTGGATCCCCATGTCATTCTGTTTCTCCATTACCTTTCAATTTGAATCACCAGCTGTCTGAATGTAAATTATTATCAAATTGGGGGTTGTCAAAACTCAAACTATTTGTACCACTTTATGTAATCATGATGTGTGGCCATTGTCTCTGAAAATGGCATCTTGTATGGATGGTTTTCTTTAGCGAGAGTTGTTTGCAAGGTCTCCATTCAGGTCCCCTCTACCTCTCCGTCAAAGTGTCAGGCGCTGCACTGCCTTAACACCTCCAGCTAGCATCACTACCACCTGCACCACTGTGACATTACCGGAGTCCAGCCCCTACAACAGGGCATCATCAATATACTGTCAGTGATTCATAGGAGAAACCGTATCTCAGGCTTATATTACACTTTACCAGAACATTTCACCATGAGAATAAATGGTCACTGTCCTTACACATTTATACGTATGACCAGTGGGAAATGCTCAAATTATCCATCTTAGGACACATTTGGAATTGGCAGCATTTTATTGTGTTTAACCCTTCTTTTCTACATTATTTTATACTTGGAGTTACCCAAATGAATGATCAATTTCCTTCTGTAGAGAATATATGGTATAGTAGGCTACTGTTGTAATACCACAGATAGGCCTATCAGTTGTTCATTAATGACATCCAGGTATGAAAATGGAAGACTTAGGGTTTTTGAACACCTTTTTGGCCTTTATCAGTACACTGGACACAGCCGCAGAGTGTTGACTTGTCATACAGTGCCTTCAGAAAGTATTCATACCCTTTGACTTATTCCACATTTTGTTGTGTTACAGCCTGAATTCAGAATGGATTAAATAGTTTTTTTTTCTCATCCATCTACACACAATATTTGACTTGGTGTGAGATTTTTCTACGTGCTTTTGGGCAGGGCGCTTGACCCTGGTTGTTTTAATATTCAATAAAAATTAAAAAAGTCAAGGGGTGTGAATACTTTCTGAACACCTGTAAAAAAAGACCTGGGACAAGTTGTCAATATAAAAAAACGGTAGAGCATATCCGCAGCGCCTAGGTCAGACCGAGCCTTGTGATCAAGGCAAAAAAAATATTTTTTTGCCTTCTCATGACAAAGTTGCACAGCTAAATGTCACCCAACATACATCGGAGCAACATTTGGCTACATACAGATTAGTCAACCTCCACACACTTATTGAGGGCAAGTGTGTGGTTTGCTAAGGTAAGCTATGTTTCTTGACCAACTAATATTATCAATCTCTCTATTCACAATGATATGACGAAGTTCGCTAGCAGTGGTTACAATGTCTATGCACATGTATAACGCTTGGAGCCTTTCCTCTCCTTCTGGTGGCCTATGGCAATGCTCTCATGTAAAGTTTAGGAAAACATGTTCGTGACCTGCTTCTTCAGTTCTGCCAGAGTGCTCAAAGGCAACACAACGCCTAATCAAAGGTAAAAGTTTAACTAGGGCTTTATTCTCTTCTAATCAACATTGGAGAGGTGGAGATTAGACATTGATCTTTCGTGGGAGTAGTCCAAGTTCATGGCATTCGGTCAAGATACATGCACTTTAGGCGCGGGAATAATTTGGAAAATGTTTAGCTTTTCGGGACAGCAGCACGACTATTAAACATTAAACAGACATTGACTTCCAACTTTTTAAGTTGGTTGAGCCCCCATTCTTTCCCCAATCTTTCTTTGTCTTTCAGTCATTTTGCCAATGTTTTGAAAGAGGTACCTCGAGCCAAATTGACTTAATTCCGAGCTTTTGTATGGTACTTTAGGAAAGCGGCACATGTCCTCCTCCTACGCAGAGGAGATCATTCTGACTTTGATTTTGTACGTTTGCCCACTGACAAAGACATGATCAGTCTATAATTTTAATGGTAGGTTTATTTGAACAGTGAGAGACAGAATAACAACAAAAAAATCCAGAAAAACGCATGTCAAAAATGTTATAAATTGATTTGCATTTTAATGAGGGAAATAAGTATTTGACCCCTCTGCAAAACATCATTTAGTACTTGGTGGCAAAACCCTTGTTCTTCTTTGCAGATCTTCTCCAAGTCATTAAGGTTTCGAGGCTGACGTTTGGCAACTCGAACCTTCAGCTCCCTCCACATATTTTCTATGGGATTAAGGTCTGGAGACTGGCTAGGCTACTCCAGGACCTTAATGTGCTTCTTCTTGAGCCACTCCTTTGTTGCCTTGGCCTTGTGTTTTGGGTCATTGTCGTGCTGGAATACCCATCCACGACCCATTTTCAATGCCCTGGCTGAGGGAAGTAGGTTCTCACCCAAGATTTGATGGTACATGGCCCCGTCCATCATCCCTTTGATGCGGTGAAGTTGTCCTGTCCCCTTAGCAGAAAAACACCCCCAAAGCATAATGTTTCCACCTCCATGTTTGACGGTGGGGATGGTGTTCTTGGGGTCATAGGTAGCATTCCCCCTCGAGTTGAGTTGATGCCAAAGAGCTCGATTTTGGTCTCATCTGACCACAACACTTTCATCCAGATCTCCTCTGAATCATTCAGATGTTCATTGGCAAACTTCAGACGGGCCTGTATATGTGCTTTCTTGAGCAGGGGGACCTTGCGGGCGCTGCAGGATTTCAGTCCTTCACTGCGTAGTGTGTTACCAATTGTTTTCTTGGTGACTATGGTCCCAGCTGCCTTGAGATCATTGACAATATCCTCCCGTGTAGTTCTGGGCTGATTCCTCACCGTTCTCATGATCATTGCAACTCCACGAGGTGAGATCTTGCATGGAGCCCCAGGCCGAGGGAGATTGACAGTTATTTTGTGTTTCTTCCATTTGCGAATAATCGCACAAACTGTTGTCACCTTCTCACCAAGCTGCTTGGCAATGGTCTTGTAGCCCATTCCAGCCTTGTGTAGGTCTACAATCTTGTCCCTGACATCCTTGGAGAGCTCTTTGGTCTTGGCAATGGTGGAGAGTTTGGAATCTGATTGATTGATTGCTTCTGTGGACAGGTGTCTTTTATACAGGTAACAAACTGAGATTAGGAGCACTCCCTTTAAGACTGTGCTCCTAATCTCAACTCGTTACCTGTATAAAAGACACCTGGGAGCCAGAAATCTTTCTGATTTATACTTATAAATACTTATTTCCTTCATTAAAATGCAAATCAATTTATAACATTTTTGACATGCGTTTTTCTGGATTTTGTTGTTGTTATTCTGTCTCTCACTGTTCAAATAAACCTACCATTAAAATTATAGACTGATCATTTCTTTGTCAGTGGGCAAATGTACAAAATAAGCAGGGGATCAAATACTTAATTCCCTCACTGTATATAGACCTTTCCAAGGCCTTTGACACTGTTGACCATTACGCTCTAATTCAAAGGCTGGCTGAAGTAGGCCTGGATCAGGCTTCTTGCAAGTTGTTTGAGAATTATCTGTCAGGTAGGACACAATGCGCGATTTCTGATGGTGTCAAATCTAGTTTCCTGTATATTACAAAAGGTGTACTGCGGTGGTCGTTTTGGGACCTGTTCTCTTCACTATTTATATAAATAATATTGGTCTATCTGTTAAATCTGTATGAAGATGATACTGTTATGTATGCCATTGTCCCAACTATTGACCAGGCTATGTTAGAGCTGCAATCTGACTTTGTTGCCTTACAGAAAGCCCTGGTTGGTTTAAAACTTGTACTTAATGTGGGCAAGACTAAATATATGTTCTCTAATTCTTGCAAAAATGTTTCAGATGGCCTACATATTTATTCATTGCATGGTTCTCCCAACGATCGGATTCCCGCCTATAAATATCTGGGCATTTGGATTGACAAAGATGTTATGTTTAAAAAGCATACGAATGAGCAAGCATAAACATTTTATTTATTTATAGATCTGGCCTCTCCCTAAATAGCAGGAAGCATGTTGTACAGTCAACTTTCCTGCCAGTTCTTGACTATGGTGACACCATTTACCAGATTGCAGCAGCCACTACTCTTAAACCTTTGGATGCCGTCTACCATAGCGCCCTTCGCTTTATCACAGATTTAAAAACTCACCTCTGCATACTATATCAAAAGGTAGGCTGGTCCTCATTAAAGTCCTGTAGATCACTTAGTTATTCCCTTTTTGTTAACAAAGCTCTACTACACAAGCTTCTGACTTACCTGACTTCGTTGTTAATTTATAAAAACATGAGATACCAAATCCATTCACAAGGTTTGTTAACTCTTGAGGTTCCTCAGGTTTCCACCGAACTAGGTAAATCCACTTTTAGTTTTAAAGCAGCTCATTGCAGGAACCAACTACAAAATGCAATACAATTGGATGTTCTGGTGCCGCTCAGGCAATTTAAAATATTGATTGGGGACCTTGTTATTGAGGAATGTAATAGTTTTTCTTGAATATTTGTGTTGTGCTGTATTTTACTTGTTTTATATTGTATTCTTTTTTTCTGTCTTATGAAATTGTATATGCAGGGCTTCCTAATGAAAGAGACCCTGGTCTCAATGGTCACTCCCTTCTTAAGGCCTGACACCACACCCTAATAGGATAATTTCCCCCTCTAATCATATCACAATGAACTTTTACCAGTTGAATGTGGACACACATATAATGCTTTTTTGTATACATTTTTTTCTGAAATACTATGCTAATATATGCAAATTAGGTAATCTCATAAAACATGTGCATATTTGCATATCACGCAAATCCATTTTTGATGAATTCAGCCTATATATTTTGGTTTTATTTTGTTAAGACACCCCAGTACCAGATTTATACATAGCAGATTGTGGATTAATACTTTTTTTCATCTTTCTATCTGTAAAATACTAAAGAAAGGTACGATTTTATAAAGAAAATTTATTCTTTCATTTTTGGGGGGCAACATATCAACAATTCCCTATGTATAAGTCTGGAGAATACAGTGGGGGAAAAAAGTATTTAGTCAGCCAGCAATTGTGCAAGTTCTCCCACTTAAAAAGATGAGAGAGGCCTGTAATTTTCATCATATGTACACGTCAACTATGACAGACAGGTCAAACGTTTTCTGTAAGTCTTCACAAGGTTTTCACACACTGTTGCTGGTATTTTGGCCCATTCCTCCATGCAGATCTCCTCTAGAGCAGTGATGTTTTGGGGCTGTCGCTGGGCAACACGGACTTTCAACTCCCTCCAAAGATTTTCTATGGGGTTGAGATCTGGAGACTGGCTAGGCCACTCCAGGACCTTGAAATGCTTCTTACGAAGCCACTCCTTCGTTGCCCGGGCGGTGTGTTTGGGATCATTGTCATGCTGAAAGACCCAGCCACGTTTCATCTTCAATGCCCTTGCTGATGGAAGGAGGTTTTCACTCAAAATCTCACGATACATGGCCCCATTCATTCTTTCCTTTACACGGATCAGTCGTCCTGGTCCCTTTGCAGAAAAACAGCCCCAAAGCATGATGTTTCCACCCCCATGCTTCACAGTAGGTATGGTGTTCTTTGGATGAACTCAGCATTCTTTGTCCTCCAAACACGACGAGTTGAGTTTTTACCAAAAAGTTATATTTTGGTTTCATCTGACCATATGACATTCTCCCAATCCTCTTCTAGATCATCCAAATGCACTCTAGCAAACTTCAGACGGGCCTGGACATGTACTGGCTTAAGCAGGGGGACACGTCTGGCACTGCAGGATTTGAGTCCCTGGCGGCGTAGTGTGTTACTGATGGTAGGCTTTATTACTTTGGTCCCAGCTCTCTGCAGGTCATTCACTAGGTCCCCCCGTGTGGTTCTGGGATTTTTGCTCACCGTTCTTGTGATCATTTTGACCCCATGGGGTGAGATTTTGCGTGGAGCCCCAGATCGAGGGAGATTATCAGTGGTCTTGTATGTCTTCCATTTCCTAATAATTGCTCCCACAGTTGATTTCTTCAAACCAAGCTGCTTACCTATTGCAGATTCAGTCTTCCCAGCCTGGTGCAGGTCTACAATTTTGTTTCTGGTGTCCTTTGACAGCTCTTTGGTCTTGGCCATAGTGGAGTTTGGAGTGTGACTGTTTGAGATTGTGGACAGGTGTCTTTTAGACTGATAACAAGTTCAAACAGGTGCCATTAATACAGGTAACGAGTGGAGGACAGAGGAGCCTCTTAAAGAATAAGTTACAGGTCTGTGAGAGCCAGAAATGTTGCTTGTTTGTAGGTGACCAAATACTTATTTTCCACCATAATTTGCAAATAAATTCATTAAAAATCCTACAGTGTGATTTTCTGGATTTTTTTTCCTCATTTTGTCTGTCATAGTTGACGTGTACCTATGATGAAAATTACAGGCCTCTCTCATATTTTTAAGTGGGAGAACTTGCACAATTGGTGGCTGACTAAATACTTTTTTCCCCCACTGTATGTCTAAGGATAACCACATACAATTTGGTGAATGCAGATGCTTCTGAGGCTGAGAAAAATGTGTTGGCGTGTGGGAAGAGTCTGACTTTCGGGAAATGGCAGTTAAAGGGGCAATCTGCAGTTGCTACATCAATTTTTGAACATATGAATGATATGTACCCATTGATTCTTGAAGAATATAACTTATAAATGCCTAATGAGCTTAGTTCAACTGTCATACCCCATAACAGCCCAAAATATAAGCTTGTTTTACTCCAATGTTTGTAAAAAAAAAAAAATTGTAAACGAACACTATATAGCCTCAAAACATGGTTGAAACTATAATTTTGATATCATGGATATCCAGTCCTTGCATCCATAGCTCTGTCTACAGATGTAGAATCTTAATTTCAGCCACTTTGCTACAGCAGGTAAATAATCCTGCAGCGTAAGGAAATGTGAATTATTATGTGGATAATAAATCATGGAAACTTTCTGTAGGGGTTGATACATTTTTTGTTAGGTCAAATCAAGTCTGACATTTTTAAAGTGGAAATTACAAACGTTAGAAGCCTTATTAAACCTTGAATACACTACAAGTTTGCATTTGCTGCAGTGCAGGAAAGTTCTCAGCAACAAAATAATGATCAAATTAAGATCCTACATCTGTATGAATTTGAGTGGTTACATTTCTCCAGCCCATTCCTCAGCTTTTTACCGGAACAGGGTCGGGGAAAACACTTTTTTCAGCTGCAGTGATTGCTGCTTTAAAGACAAGTACAATGGATTTAGACTACCAAACGCGAAACGCCTATTAGACTGAATCAATCACCATCTCGTCAAAGTAAGTTACTACTGTATGTAGTCCAGTTTGTTACATTCTATGAAATTATGGATGTATGTCCATTTAAAAGTGGTTACAATTCATGAAATTTTGGTGACGGTAGTATAAACTAATGAAAATATAAATGTATATCCAACTTTTTGACACTTCTGTTTTTACTTCTTGAAAATACTCCTATAAATGGACCAAAATACCAAAAAACTCAAAATTGATAAGTAGATGCAAAAAGTATATTTTAGCCTGTGGTGCCTGGCCTTAAATACATTTTGAAAAAATATATCTGTGTGTAAGCCCATTCTGGAAAAATGTATTAGCATTGACAGTAAGCAGAGTGGGGTCAAATGGTTTATTTTGTGTCAAGTGTCAACTACCAAGACCTTTCTTCTCAGCTGTCATATTGTTTGTTGTTCTGGGTGTTTTGTGTGCCAAATTAAGACTTAAGGTGTTCATTTTCTATTCCACAATCAATCATATGAGTACACACATCACAAAAATGTGTGGGTGTTTAACATCACACATAGCAACACTCATTTAGCCCACCTAATGTAATGAGTGGCAGATGTGTAGGGTAGGGTACGGGAGCGGAAGGCCAACGCCCTCTGCTGGTGAGATATAATATAATAATAATATGCCATTTAGCAGACGCTTTTATCCAAAGCGACTTACAGTCATGCGTGCATACATTTTTGTGTATGGGTGGTCCCGGGGATCGAACCCACTACCCTGGCATTACAAGCGCCGTGCTCTACCAGCTGAGCTACAGAGGACCACAGATGCCACCAGAGGAAGTAGAAGTGGACTGTACAGTCTCTAGTCACAGCTGTGTGTTTGGAACGTTTCCTGAAACCAAAGCTGTGAGGGTCTCTTCTAATACTGCTGTATTTTTACTTTGTTTTTCTGTCTCAGACGGCACCCACTCCTATCATGATGTAACCCATTGTGGACTTGAGAGGCTTTTGGGTTGTTTTTGTGGAGGAAAAATATATATTCTCACAACTGTTTTTTCATCCTTCTGTGATCTCACCTCAGCGCTGAGGCCACGAAGGTCCCATGTCACACTGACGAGATCCACACAACCTTCCACTGCTCCCACAATTCCCCCGTAGGCCCATAAAACGTTGAGCACAGAGGCTCCTAAACGCTTCCCTGCAGCAGCATTCCAGAGCCCAGCCAACCCAGATCTCTCCTCAGTGGGGACCAGGGCCAGTTCATGTGCTTTCCTCTCACTTTTTGTTTTGTGACTCTATGGAGAGTTTCTGTTTGGTTTGTGTAATTGGAGTTTTGATGTGGTGTTAGGCCTATACAGTGCAGTATACAATAACGGACTGTTCTGTTTCTTTCAGTGATGGTGCAGTAATTGCCTACATTTGAATGTGCTATTCTGTTTAACAGTATAGGCTTTTACCTGCATTTTCCTGCTCATTAGCAGGGCTGTTGCTAATACGGTGACCGTATTACCGCCACACCGGCAGTCAAATTCCACGTGACCGTTTAGTCACGGTAATTAGGCTTCTCCAAGCTCTGATGCTGCTGCTGGTCATTAGTAGCCTACCAAACTTGCTAATAACTGCCTGGTACTCAGAACTCTATTGTCCCTCTAATCACTCTGACATCAATGCAAATCTAATCGAAAATCTAATCAAACACTTCATGAGATCCAATGAGCTCATGTTGCACAACATTTCTATAGGCTATGCAATTGAGCGAGAAAACGTAGTGATGGCCTCTACTAAAAAGAGGATCCCATCAGCTTTCTATAGGCTAGGCCTACTATATTTATTTCTCAACTTTCCTAATATTAAGCACATTGCTTATATTTACAACAGGAGTATAGCCTACCTGGCTGGCATGAAAATTAACCACGGGCAAAGCGTCCTCCATTCGCTATTTAAGTGCATCGATGACATGTATTTTTTCCCGCTGCCCCTGTTTCGATACAGGTGCATGGTAATGGTCCATTCTAAATCAAAACACATTTCCCACATATATTATTTAGTATATGTAAAGACAAGATTAAATCAAGAATAGTCTGATGGGTGACAATATTAGCCTATCACTTGTAAATTATATATTATCACTTGTGAATGATGCCCAGCATAAGAAACAAAGCTTTTTTGGGGGGGGACTTTTTCATAGTCGAACACCTCATGTTGCCTAGCCTGTAGGCCTTTATGTTTTGCTAAGGTTTGTATCACAATTAAATTCTTAAAATTAAGCACATTATTCCGCTTTACAAGGGGTGTAGAGCCTAACTGGCATACATAAGCAGCGCGTGAGTTTCAAGTTTGGGGAAGATAATTTTCACCATAAATGCACCTTTATAATAAAAGCATTTCATGCATAATTGCATTTGCGGTCACTTTTGATAATGGTGATTTCCGCTAATGGAACATTCGTGCTTATAGCATACTACAATTTTTTTATTTTTTTATTCTTATTTTATTTCACCTTTATTTAACCAGGTAAGCCAGTTGAGAACAAGTTCTCATTTACAACTGCGACCTGGCCAAGATGAAGCAAAGCAGTGCGATTAAAAACAACAACAACACAGAGTTACATATGGAATAAACAAAACGTACAGTCAATAACACAATAGAAAATCTATATACAGTGTGTGCAAATGTAAGTTATGGAGTTAAGGCAATAAATAGGCCATAGTGCAAAATTATTACAATTATTATTAACACTGGAGTGATTGATGTGCAGAAGATGATGTGCAAATAGAGATACTGGGGTGCAAATGAGCAAAATAAATAATGTAAATAACAATATGGGGATGAGGTAGTTGGGTGGGCTAATTACAGATGGGCCGTGTACAGGTGCAGTGATCGGTAAGCTGCTCTGACAACTGATGCTTAAAGTTAGTGAGGGAGATAAGAGTCTCCAGCTTCAGAGATTTTTGCAGTTCATTCCAGTCATTGGCAGCAGAGAACTGGAAGGAATGGCGGCCAAAGGAGGTGTTGGCTTTGGGGATGACCAGTGCGATATACCTGCTGGAGTGCAGACTACGGGTGGGTGTTGCTATGGTGACCAGTGAGCTAAAATAAGATGGGGATTTGCCTAGCAGTGATTTATAGATGACCTGGAGCCAGTGGGTTTGGCGACGAATATGTAGTGAGGGCCAGCCAACGAGAGCATACAGGTCACAATGGTGGGTAGTATATGGGGCTTTGGTGACAAAACGGATGGCACTGTGATAGACTACATCCAATTTGCTGAGTAGAGTGTTGGAAGCTATTTTGTAAATGACATCACCGAAGTCAAGGATCGGTAGGATAGTCAGTTTTACGAGGGCATGTTTAGCAGCATGAGTGAAGGAGGCTTTGTTGCGAAATAGGAAGCAGATTCTAGATTTAACTTTGGATTGGAGATGCTTAATGTGAGTCTGGAAGGAGAGTTTACGGTCTAACCAGACACCTAGGTGTTTGTAGTTGTCCACATATTCTAAGTCAGACCCGCCGAAAGTAGTTATTCTAGTCGGGCGGGCGGGTGCAAGCGGCGTTCGATTGAAGAGCATGCATTTAGTTTTACTAGCGTTTAAGAGCAGTTGGAGGCCACGGAAGGAGTGTTGAATGGCATTGAAGCTCGTTTTGGAGGTTTGTTTACACAGTGTCCAATGAAGGGCCAGATGTATACAAAATGGTGTCATCTGTGTAGAGGTGGATCTGAGAGTCACCAGCAGCAAGAGCGACATCATGTGTGCATTGCTGTGCTTTTAATGTGAAGAAATAGCCTAATAGTTTATCAACATTTTAAGCTAAACGTTCTGATCTGTTGCGTCAGCCACATTGCGTAAAAAAGTTGTTTTAATGCTAGTGGTTGTATTAATTTGGGATCTATCGCATCCCACAACTGTCCCAGACTATGTTTGGAATGTTTCTTTCTCGCACAGAATAGAATAGGTCGACTTTTGTACTATGGGGGATAATAGATTGACATAGGCTAATGCTTTTGCTGTTCATTAGGCCTACTCAACTTGTTGGCTGACGAAAAGTAAATTCTTCCAATATCTTCAATATGCACCTTGGAATTGGATAAGGACGCGCGCAGTTGCGTCCCCGATGTGTCTGTCTTCACTTGTAGCCTGTGAGAAAGACCCGATCACGTGATGGAGAGCCATGTGAGTGAGATGTGATTCGGAGCGCGCAGCACTCAGGGAGAAGGGCACAACAGCCACTGGCCGCAAAAGGCATGGATTTTTTTAGGATGCATTACGGCCACACAAAGGGGATGCCGCCGTGAAATTGTCAAATTGTGAAATGATCAGTCTATAATTTTAATGGTAGGTTTATTTGAACAGTGAGAGACAGAATAACAACAACAAAATCCAGAAAAACGCATGCCAAAAATGTTATAAATTGAGTTGCATTTTAATGAGGGAAATAAGTATTTGACCCCCTCTCAATCAGAAAGATTTCTGGCTCCCAGGTGTCTTTTATACAGGTAACGAGCTGAGATTAGGAGCACACTCTTAAAGGGAGTGCTCCTAATCTCAGCTTTTTACCTGTATAAAAGACACCTGTCCACAGAAGCAGTCAATCAATCAGATTCCAAACTCTCCACCATGGCCAAGACCAAAGAGCTCTCCAAGGATGTCAGGGACAAGATTGTAGACCTACACAAGGCTGGAATGGGCTACAAGACCATCGCCAAGCAGCTTGGTGAGAAGGTGACAACAGTTGGTGCGATTATTCACAAATGGAAGAAACACAAAATAACTGTCAATCTCCCTCGGCCTGGGGCTCCATGCAAGATCTCACCTCGTGGAATTGCAATGATCATGAGAACGGTGAGGAATCAGGCCTACACGGGAGGATCTTGTCAATGATCTCAAGGCAGCTGGGACCATAGTCACCAAGAAAACAATTGGTAACACACTACGCCGTGTAGGACTGAAATCCTGCAGCGCCCGCAAGGTATACAGGCTTGTCTGAAGTTTGCCAATGAACATCTGAATGATTCAGAGGAGAACTGGGTGAAAGTGTCGTGGTCAGATGAAACCAAAATCGAGCTCTTTGGCATCAACTTAACTCGCTGTGTTTGGAGGAGGAGGAGGAATGCTGCCTATGACCCCAAGAACACCATCCCCAATGTCAAACATGGAGGTGGAAACATTATGCTTTGGGGGTGTTTTTCTGCTAAGGGGACAGGACAACTTCACCGCATCAAAGGGATGATGGACGGGGCCATGTACCATCAAATCTTGGGTGAGAACCTCCTTCCCTCAGCCAGGGCATTGAAAATGGGTCGTGGATGGGTATTCCAGAATGACAATGACCCAAAACACACGGCCAAGGCAACAAAGGAGTGGCTCAAGAAGAAGCACATTAAGGTCCTGGAGTGGCCTAGCCAGTCTCCAGACCTTAATCCCATAGAAAATCTGTGGAGGGAGCTGAAGGTTCGAGTTGCCAAACGCCAGGCTCGAAACCTTAATGACTTGGAGAAGATCTGCAAAGAGGAGTGGGACAAAATCCCTCCTGAGATGTGTGCAAACCTGGTGGCCAACTACAAGAAACGTCTGACCTCTGTGATTGCCAACAAGGGTTTTGCCACCAAGTACTAAGTCATGTTTTGCAGAGGGGTCAAATACTTATTTCCCTCATTAAAATGCAAATCAATGTATAACATTTTTGACATGCGTTTTTCTGGATTTTTGTTGTTGTTATTCTGTCTCTCACTGTTCAAATAAACCTACCATTAATATTATAGACTGATCATGTCTTTGTCAGTGGGCAAATGTACAAAATCAGCAGGGGATCAAATACTTTTTTCCCTCACTGTACAATGTATTACAAATCAGAACATATAGCCCAACGTTTGTAGAACAACTCAAGTTACATTAATAACTCTAAATTAAGCATATAGGAATACCTATTTCTTTGTTAACCTCTCAACACAGAATGTGCGCACTCCCTCAAATCGTTTGGAGAAAATATCCTTTCTATTTTATTCAGCTTTGTTCAATTGTATTCTTCATACTATAAAATATTGCCACGGAATTCTAAGCAAATCTTGTTTGCTAAATGAACTAGTGTAGCCCACAGCCATTTGGTATAGCCAGATTAGGACCTAACATAAGGACATCTCCGGGTATGCTGTTCTGTTCTTCTGAAATAGACTTCATTTTCTTCATATCATGCTTCTTTAGACCTGTCTAAAATAAATAATGGATTTATTGTGAAGGTATAAGCTATATTACATGGATTTATTAGACTTTTTTAAAATGTAGATGTTCCAAAGGTCTGCATCAGTGGCTTGTACGCTATGTGGATAAAGTAATCCTTCTACCCCCCCCAAAAAAATTGTAAAGTGGTTATCCCACTGGCTATAGGGTGAACACACCAATTGGTGAGTCGCTCTGGATAAGAGCGTCTGCTAAATGACGTAAATGTGCCCTTGAGCAAGGCACTTAACCCTAATTGCTCCTGTAAGTCGCTCTGGATAAGAGCGTCTGCTAAATGACTAAAATGTAAATGTAAATGTAAAATGTAAATGTGTGGAAGCCAGGAGATGCTAAATGTGTTTATGTTAATTAACGGTCAATTACCGTGAGACCGACAGTTATTTGCTTGACAATCACCGGCTGACAAAATTTCGTGACTGCCACAGCCCTACTCACATTAGCTAAAAAATCTCTAAACCCAACAAATGTCAATAGGTTCTATAAAGTGCCTGTAAGTAAAGTCTGAATATAAATATTTTCTGCTGTTGGAGTACAGTAAATCTGAGCTATTTGTGGTGTGTGTGGGGAGGGGGATTCCTGGAAGGAGCTTAACTGACTTCCTGCCCCTCCATACAGTCAACACAGGGGGGCTACTAGGAGCTGGCTCGCTGCACGACCAAATGGACTCTACAGTCATGAGCATTGAGCATACGTCCAGCTGTTTTTATCAACACAAGATAGTTAAGCGGAAAGGCACCCTAGCAGGCATGTCTGCAGGCATGTCTGTAATGTCTGCACCTGTTGTATTCGGCGCATGTGACCAATAAAATTTGATTTGATTTGTTGCGTATTTTCTATGCAAACTTTTTAAATGTTGACAAAAAATCACTGAACAAGTTAATAGAAACATAGCTAGTGATTCACACATTTGATCCAACATTGCTGTGTAACAGCCCATAATGAGAGTTGGCACATCTGAAATTAGCATTTACCTCAACAGTGCTTTGTCTGATGTCATAATCACTAATGCCATCAATGCATTCACCTGATGTATAGTCTTGGGAAAAGGTGATTAAAATAATATCTTAATAACCTCTTCTGTCTCCTTTTGTTCTCTCCGTACCTCAATCTCCACCTCTCCATCACGTCTCTCCCTCCAGATCCGCACATTAAGGTTTGTGGAAAGAGAGACAACGTGAGGGAAGCCAAAGACCGAATCATGTCAGTCCTCGACACAAAGGTGCGTATGAATGATGGAAAGGTGTTTGTTTTGTTCTCATGGCAACACCAACACTGACATCCCTAAATTATCAACTAGAGGATGGTAGTCAAAGATGTATCCAGTGAGTGTCTCTGGCTGTTATTTCATGTTCTTGGAAACCTTGGTTTACTACCTAATTGGTTCCTTTTTAATTTGAGTGGCTTGGTAACACACTGAGAAATGGAGTGATGGAGGCAAAGAGAGATGGATGGAGAGTAAGGGGCCCCGTGGATCTCACTGAGGTGGCAGGGGTCCACCATTTTAGAAAATAACTCCCTTCCACATCTCTTTCCCAGTCCATTTTCCCTCTCTCTCACACCTTATTTGGCTCACTCACTCCATCTCCAACAGAGTTCAAATGACAGGCTGCTCTCTCAGACGTGTGATATGAATTGCCACCAAGATGGCCAGTGCTTCCTTTCCTGAGTGTGTATTGGCTTGGCATGGTGCATGTCCTGTCTCTATGGCAACAAACATCACATCCCAAAATGGGCACGCCATAGCACCCCCTGTGGGCAGGTTTTATCCTAACAATCTAAACAAGTATTTTCTCAGCACACGGTCAACACGGTTGCCTACATATTGCACCCCAATGAGTTCAACATTAAACAACCATGATTAGTCAGCATTTTATATCAATGGATTTGTCTAATTAAACTTTTTGAAACATTTTAACAACAAGAACATACTTTTAGGCTCATCTGCTTTAGCTCTGTGTAATTAGCCATCTGAAAGGGTTTATGTTTGATATGATTGGTTATATTCCTCATGCCTCTCTAAGTGGAGCTTCTCATGGTGGACCCATCTGCCTGGCAGTGGTGTCGGACCAGAGCCAAGGTGTTGGATGAAGAGATGCATCCTATTTTTCTTTGGCTTATTAGCCGAGGAGCATTCACAATATTGCCATGGTTTACAGTCTTATATGTTGGTACAGAATGTAATATTTATGCATGTTAGATTTCTATCATATCATTCACTAAGTATTATTAAGTACATTGTATGGCAGGCCATGCTTAAGAAGAGTGTCTCCCCCTCCTTCCTCTCCTCCAGCAGACTAACAGGGTAACCCTTAAGATGGACGTGTCCCACACAGAGCACTCCCACGTCATCGGCAAGGGAGGCAACAACATTAAGAAGGTAATGGAGGACACGGGCTGCCACATCCACTTCCCCGACTCCAACCGCAACAACCAGGCGGAGAAGAGCAACCAGGTATGGAGAGATACACCACTGTACATGTACAATTAACAATGTATACTGGATCTGATAGACTGAATACTAGTTAATGTGCTACGCCATCATCAACCACATTTGTGTGGGACTATCAGAGGTTCTCTGTTTGCACAGGCTTTATTCACCTTTATTTACAATTTTAACCACATATGGAACTGGTATGTCCTCATTTGAGTATGTTCCATTTGTTAGTTGCTAGAGTGGCTTTAAATGGCCATGTTGCAGAGAGCTGCTGTAATTGGCTGTTTTGATTGGCTGTGCCGTAGGAAGCCAGTGTGTTTGGGCTGGATTGGATAGACGAGCAGTTGGAAGCGGCTGTAATTTCCATTTACATACACCTCTGGAGGAGGCAAGCTGCCAATCTCTTTGCATGTGCCATGCAATCACACATACATAACTTTGCAAGCTATCCCTTACCTTAAACACCTTGTACCTCAAACCCAGTGTGTGTGCATGCGTGTGTGTGAGGAGGAGGTGCTGACCCGAACCAGATGTACTTTACATTTTTGGGGTACCAGCTGGTCTCAAACACTGAGGCTTAATTTGTTCAGAAGTGCTGATTAAAGTTGGCAGAAGTTATGGTTCTTTGGGTCAAAGCTAGCCTTACTCCATTATGGTGAGTTACCGATGAAAAGCTTGAAAAGGAAGAGAAGGAGGACAGAGATTACTGCTCCGCTGGCAGGATATCTAATGAAGGCATTTATCTCTTTTTTAGATTCCTGTCGCAATTATTTTAATCGCAGGCACACATTCAGGATGTAAAGTGTTGAAAGGCAATTTCAGAAATTAAGGGTTGGGGTTTTTAAATATGGTAAACCACCAAACCATCTTTCTCTGTATGATGTTATTCTGATTGAGTTTTGATGAAAAACATAACATAAGCCATGGAAATTAGAATGATCGGACCAAATGGAAATACGAGAGAAGAGCTTTGGCTCTAAACTCTAAACCCCCCCCCCCCCAAGTCTCTTTTTTCACTTCTGTCTCTCCATCTGAACAGGTGTCCATTGCAGGCCAGCCAGGAGGGGTAGAGGCAGCTCGCGCCAAAATCAGGGTAAGTTGGATGTAATTTCTATGGAGGTCTCTGAGGTCTGAACTATAGAACTCGGAACAGGCTGTTATTGTAAGCCTGTGTCACTACAGTCATCCTTTAGTTGTCCTATAACTGCATGTGATAGCTGTGGAACCTGTGAACTCAGAGGTAATGCTCTGGCCGTAGCCCATGTGGCAGAGAGGAAACAGTTCAAACCCAGCACACAGTGCGTCTGGCCTGGTAGAGTGTGCTCGACTCACCCAGATTCAGCTCCAGCTCAGAGGATGGTGGGCCATTCCGCTCTTGTCAGCCTCTGCTGTCCAGACCTTCCTTGTGTTTCGCCGCCATCACAATTCTTCACACGCATGTGCTTCCTTTCCAAGTGGACCAAGACAAATAAGCTCAATGAGAGAGAGGAGAGTAAGAGGGAGAGCGAGTATAGCGCAAGAGTGCGAGCACACGTGATTGTGTTTTTACAGGCAACAGGGAGCAACCCAGTTCATGCAATTCCTTGATAAAAAGTTTACTAATTGAATTTCAAAGTAGCGTTTGAGCGTACCTTTGTTGAAGGAAGGGGTTTATAAGATAAGCTCTAATAGCCACATGAATCCTCTCCTCCCAAAGTCAAACACCTAGCAGCCATACTCCACTAGTCCACCCAATCACTCAGCAACCCTCCATCCAAACAGCAGCCCAGCTGCTGCCCACTACCCAAACCTGTACACTGTTCTTACTCATACCACTTAGTACAACTACTCACACCTGTACCCTTTGGCCTATTGCCTTCACACTGCCCAACCATATGACATCTGTACAGCCACCCCACATACAGTATTAACACCTGCCCAGCTACCCTCATTCCAAACGTCCAACAGCCCTCCACCCCTTCACCCAAATTAAAGCCCTACTTTGCTTTGCACTGATATCCATTTCTTTTTTTATTTATTTAACCAGGTAAGCCAGTTGAGAACAAGTTATCATTTACAACTGTGACCTGGCCAAGATAAAGCAAAGCAGTGTGATAAAAACAACAACACAGAGTTACGTATAGGGTAAACAAAACATAAAGTCAAAAATACAACAGAAAATATATATACAGTGTGTGCGAATGTAGTAAATTATGGAGGTAAGACAATAAATAGGCCATAGTGCAAAATAATTACAATTTCGTATTAACACTGGAATGATAGATGTGCAAAAGATGATGTGCAAATAGAGATACTGGGGTGCAAATTAGCAAAATAAATAACAATATGGGGATGAGGTAGTTGGATGGGCTAATTTCAGAATGGCTGTGTGCAGGTGCAGTGATCGGTAAGCTGCTCTGACAACTGACGCTTAAAGTTAGTGAGGGAGATAAGAGTCTCCAGCTTCAGAGATTTTTGCAGTTCATTCCAGTCATTGGCAGCAGAGAACTGGAAGGAATGGCAGCCAAAGGAGGTGTTGGCTTTGGGGATGACCAGTGAGATATACCTGCTGGAGCGCAGACTACGGGTGGGTGTTGCTATGGTGACCAGTGAGCTAAGATAAGATGGGGATTTGCCTAGCAGTGATTTATAGATGACCTGGAGCCAGTGGGTTTGGCGACTAATATGTAGTGAGGGCCAGCCAACAAGAGCGTACAGGTCACAATGGTGGGTAGTATATGGGGCTTTGGTGACAAAACGGATGGCACTGTGATAGACTACATCCAATTTGCTGAGTAGAGTGTTGGAGGCTATTTTGTAAATGACATCGCCGAAGTCAAGAATCGGTAAGATAGTCAGTTTTACGAGGGCATGTTTGGCAGCATGAGTGAAGGAGGCTTTGTTGCGAAATAGGAAGCTAATTCTAGATCTAACTTTTGATTGGAGATGCTTAATGTGAGTCTGGAAGGAGAGTTTACAGTCTAACCAGACACCTAGGTATTTGTAGTTGTCCACATACTCTGGGTCAGACCCGCCGAGAGTAGTGATTCTAGTCGGGTGGGCGGGTGCAAGCAGCGTTCGGTTGAAGAGCATGCATTTAGTTTTACTAGTGTTTAAGAGCATTTGGAGGCTACGGAAGGAGTGTTGTATGGCGTTGAAGCTCGTTTGGAGGTTTGTTAACATAGTGTCCAATGAAGGGCCAGATGTATACAAAATGGTGTCGTCCGCATAGAGGTGGATCTGAGCGTCACCAGCAGAAAGAGCGACATCATTGATATATACAGAGAATAGAGTTGGCCCGAGAATTGAACCCTGTGGCACCCCCATAGAGACTGCCAGAGGTCCAGACAACAGGCCCTCTGATTTGACACATTGAACTCTATCTGAGAAGTAATTGGTGAACCAGGCGAGGCAGTCATTTGAGAAACCAAGGCTATTTAGTCTGCCAATAAGAATGCGGTGGTTGACAGAGTCGAAAGCCTTGGCCAGGTCGATGTTGGCTGCCATAAAAGATGAATGAAAAGGAACAGGTCAATGTCAGTTGCCACTTTGATATACACTCGCCTCTAGCAGCAGGGATTATAGGTAGAGTTGACCTTTCATAGTTTCATTTGTTTGCTCCGGATCTGCTCTTTACTGTTTGGGTTAACAATACATGGTCCTGGGTGGCCTCATCCGTCTCTGCCTGTTACCAAAACAATGATTGGATGGGTTTTACCTTCGCTGTAGTGCAGATATGGTAAATCCCTTGTTTGTGCTAGATCTTTGTTCTTAGAGCTGTTTTGAAGGGAAGGCTAAAGTTGAGTTGTACCGCGTCCCTTGAAGACTTGGTGTATGATGAATGTTTTAGTCTGTAGCTTTGTCCCAGATTTATGTAGTCGTTATACAGTCTTTATACAATATTTGCCTTTCTGCCCTTGTGTCTGCAGAACTCACGCACACCTTCAGATTGAATAAATATGAAGCTTAAAGTTGCCAGGAAGACCTGCTTTAAAAAGCTTATGTCAGCTATGTCTGAGCCATTCTTCATTCAGAGCCTGGTCGGGACTGTACTGTTTGTCCTCGCTGCGTTTCCCTACTCACTGACATAAATATCTCTGCCTTTACAGTGGAACCCCTGAAATGTGATCTAAAAGTAGGCCCAGAAACATATGGGATTAATCATGGGATCATTTCTTTGGTCAGTGTAATTCATGCTGTTTGCCATTCTCTGGCAGCCTAAGCTATGGCACACTGCCCAAGAAGGAGTGTTTGGATAAGTGTGTGTGTGCGTGCACGTACAGAAGTAGACATAAGCGTATGTATGAACTTTTCAGCAAAATCTGGCCTCCGTCTACTCTAGGCTGTTTGAATAATTGCTGTGATTTGAGTGATGGGGTCCACTTTTAGTCAGATCTCTGTTCTCTTTGATGGCGTGACTTGATGGATGATTTAGTGACTTTACCTTAACATTTACAGTCTGAGTATCAACAGACAGTCTAGGAGCAGACATGATCTGCTACTACAGCATTTTACTGTATGTTTAATCGGCTCCTAATGGAAGTGTGCTGTAGCATGGGCCTGATGAAGGGCGTAACGCGTTAGGTCCCTACTGAGTACTGGCACAGTTGAACCCATTGTGATAGACACCAGGGGTTTTATTGAGTTAAAACATTTCTATGCTATGTTTGGCCACACCCAGCTGAAGTGGGCATGTTTTGTCTGTGTAGATGTGCACATGCCTACACTATGTTAAGAGATTTCTCTCAACGTACAGTACCAGTGAGAATTTTGGACACACCTATTTATTCAAGGGTTTTTCTTTATTTTTACAATTTTCTACATTGTAGAATAATAGTGAAGACATTAAAACTATGAAATAACACATGTAGTAACCAAAAAAGTGTTAAACAAATGAAAATATATTTAAGATTTTAGATTCTTCAAAGTAGCCACCCTTTGCCTTGTTGACACCTTTGCACACTCTTGGCATTCTCTCAACCAGCTTCATGAGGAATGCTTTTCCAACAATCTTGATGGAGTTCCCACATATACTGAGCACTTGTTGGATGATTGTGGACTACAGGAAAAAGAAGAGGGCCGAGCACGCCCCCATTCTCATCGATGGGGCTGTAGTGGAGGAGGTTTAGAGCTTCAAGTTCCTTGGTGTCCACATCACCAACAAACTATCATGGTCCAAGCACACCAAGACAGTCATGAAGAGGGCACGACAAAACCTATTCCCCCTCAGGAGACTGAAAAGATTTGGCATGGGTCCTCAGATCCTCAAAAGGTTCTACAGCTGCACCATCGAGAGCATCCTGACTGGTTGCATCACTGCCTGGTATGGCAACTGCTCGGCCTCTGACCGCAAGGCCTGCCATCTAGGACCTCTATACCAGGCGGTGTCAGACGAAGGCCTTAAAAATGGTCAGTCTCCAGCCACCCTAGTCATAGACTGTTCTCTCTGCTACCGCACGGCAAGCAGTACCAGAGCGCCAAGTCTAGGTCCAAGACGCTTCTACCCCCAAGCCATAAGTCTCCTAAACATCTAATCAAATGGCTACCCAGACTATTTGCACTTTTTTTTATGCTGCTGCTACTCTCTGTTTATTATAGATGCATAGTCACTTTAATAACTCTACCTACATGTCCATATGACCTCAATTACCTCGACTAACCGGTGCCCCCGCACATTGACTCAGGGCCGGTACCCCCTGTATATAGCCTCGCTATTGTTATTTTACTATTGTTATTTTACTGCTGCTCTTTAATTTTTTTTTTTTTTTTTATGGTATTCTTTCTTAAAACTGCATTCTTGGTTAAGTAAGCATTTCACTGTTGTATTCGGCGCATGTGACAAATAAAATTTGATTTGATTTCCTTCACTCTGCAGTCCAACTCATCCCAAACCATCTCAATTGGGTTGAGGTCGGGTGATTGTGGAGGCCAGGTCATCTGATGCAGCACTCCATCACTCTCCTTCTTGGTCAAATAGCCCTTACACAGCCTGGAGGTGTGTTTTGGATCATTGTCCTGTTGAAAAACAAATGATGGTCCCACTAAGCACAAACCAGATGGGATGGCGTATCGGCCATGCTGGTTAAGTGTGCCTTGAATTCTAAATAAATCACTGACAGTGTCACCAGCAAAGCACCATCACACCACCTCCTCCATGCTTCATGGTGGGAACCACACATGCAGAGATCATACGTTCACCTACTCTGCGTCTCACAAAGACACGGCAGTTGGAACCAAAAATCTCAAATTTGGACTCATCAGACCAAAGGACAGATTTCTACCGGTCTAATGTCCATTGCTCGTGTTTCTTGGCCCAAGCAAATCTCTTCTTATTGGTGTCCTTTAGTAGTGGTTTCTTTGCAGAAATTCGACCATGAAGGCCTGATTCACGCAGTCTCCTCTGAACAGCTGATGTTGATGTGTCTGTTACTTGAACTCTGTGAATCATTTATTTGGGCTGCAATCTGAGGTGCAGTTAACTCTAATTAACTTATCCTCCGCAGCAGAGGTAACTCTGGGTCTTCCTTTCCTGTGGCGGTCTGAGAGCCTGTTTCATCATAGCGCTTGATGGTGTTTGCAACTGCACTTGAAGAAACTTTCAAAGTTCTTGTAATGTTCCGTATTGACTGACCTTCATGTCTTAAAGTAAAGATGGACTGTCATTTCTCTATGCTTAATTGAGCTGTTCTTGCCATAATATGGACTTGGTATTTTACCAAATATGGTTATCTTCTGTATACCACCCCTACCTTGTCACAACACAACTGATTGGCTCAAACGCATTAAGAAGGAAATAAATTCCACAAATGTACTTTTAACAAGGCACACCTGTTATTTGAAATGCATTCTGAAGCTGGTTGAGAGAAGCTGGTTGAGAGAATGCCAAGACTGCAAAGCTGTCATCAAGGCAAAGGGTGGCTACTTTGAAGAATCTCCAATATAAAATATATTTTGATTTGTTTAACACTTTTTTGGCTACTACATGATTCCATATGTGTTATTTCATAGTTTTGATGTCTTCTCTATTTTTCTACAATGTAGAAAATAGTAAAAATATAGAAAAACCCTGGAATGAGTAGGTGTGTCCAAACCTTTGACTGGTACTGTATGTTTTCACTCTTATGTTTTTACTGTTTCACTATTAAAATGGACTCTGTTACATACTACAGGGCATTTGTATAAAGTTTGCAAAAGAATAGTATGATGATGGTAATAGCAAGATAATAACTGTATGCACGTCTTGCTCTCTCTCTCTACCTCCCTCTTCATAACTCTATCTCATAATCTTTATCTTTGTCTATTCATCTTTATCTCTCTCAGGAGCTGCTCCCTCTGGTTTTGTTGTTTGAGTTGCCGGCCATCGTGCAGCCTGACCCAGGCTCCCCCACAGTGCAGCACATCTCCCAGACCTACAACCTCACAGTATCCTTCAAGCCCCCCACACGTCTCTACGGGACCACCGGAGTGGTCCGCGGCTCCCAGAACAACTCTAGTGCCGTCAAGGTGAGGCCTAGCAACACCCCACACATCTACCCACCAACACACCACAGTACTTACAGAATAGCAGGGGTTGGGGCTTTGTGGTTAGAGAAGTGGACTGCTGTGACCAGAGGGTTGCTTGGTCAGCTCCCTAGTGGGAATTACAGTACTGTTGCTTTTAAAACCAAGCGCTGTTCTCTAACCCATGAGCAAGTAAATCTCCCTCCTGAGTAAATGTCTAATATAAGTCGTCTAGAGCGCTCTCTTCCTCTCCCCTTCCTCCACCCTGGGCCTCAGAGCTGCGGCTGGTGCCTAGAGCCTTACTTACCATTCAATCCAACATCCCTGGACCCCCCACCCACCTACCACTGACCCACCCTCACTATGGCCTTCAGTACAACCCAGCCTAGGGGGAGTTGAGTTAGTGGACTGGTAGAGGGTTCATTTTGACTTGGGATGCTGGCCAGATCGGGTCTGGGGTTTTGGGGGAGTATGCTATGTGGTTGGAGACCTTGCTCTGTAAAAGGGGTCTGCCAAAACCACTGTGGATTGCTGTGCTAGCCTCAGTGGCTGAAGGCTGGAATTCCATTGGAAGGCCTTCCAATTCCTCTAGTGATTGTTTGCAGAGGCAGAGGAGGCAGGGAATCTGACAATTCTGTTGGCTGCCAGGTGAAATGGAAAAACAGTGGTTTACTTTGGTGTAAACTATGGTTTAAATGTTGTTTCACAAGCTCAAATAAATATTGCTCTTGGGAGAAGCAAACAGGGTGGACACTTTTCATTGGTTTTTCTTCCTGCTCCTCTGCCACATTTGGATGTGCAAAATTAATCTAATTTTAGCTGTGTTTTTTCTTTGCGACAGAGGGTATCTTTAGTAGAAAGTGCTGTCCACACAGTCACTCACTCACCTTCGCTAGCTCCTTTGAGCATTTGTCCACACACTGTAAGAAAACAAAATCCTAGTCAAAATATTACTAGATGCTTCAGATTTATTGATTGAATTGATAGATTTGTGATTTTCTTCTCATCCCAGAGGGGCACTGCTATGCTGCTGGAGCACCTGGCGGGAAGCCTGGCCAGTGCCATCTCAGTCAGTACCCACCTGGACATCGCCCCTCAGCACCACCTCTTCATGATGGGCCGTAACGGCAGCAACATCAAACACATCACCCAGAGAACAGGAGCCCAGATCCACTTCCCCGACCCAAACAGCCCCCAGAAGAAATCTACTGTCTACATCCAGGGCACCATCGAGTCTGTCTGCCTGGCGCGCCAGTACCTCATGGTATGTGTCCATGCATGGTTTGTATAGATTAGAATAATTGCCTTGTTTCTGTTGGAAAATTACCCTGCACATGGATTTCTGTTGATTTAAACCACAGTTTTATTGTGTTTTGTCTCTGACCAAGGCACTTTATCAGCTATGTGGGTTGCAAATGTGTAAAATGTTGGTCATTTAATTGTCTTTGGGTAAAAACTTTTGCTGAGCAAGACGTCAAAGACATTACATTTAAACTTATTGGCATCCTGCTTAAACGTTATGTCAACGTCTGGGTGAAGTGGTGAAACGGAATCAGGCGCAGGTCACAGAACTGAGAAAATGAATGGATTTACTAAACAAAAGTAAACCATAACAAACCCTCCACGCAGGGAAGAGCAGAACAACAGCTCACCAAACGACGTAAAACAACGGACAATCACACACAAACTCAGGAGGGAAAACAGAGGTAATTATAGGGACACAAATAAGCATAATGGGTAACAGGTGTGATTAATAAAGACAAGACTAGTGTAACACAGAAACATCGATCGGTGGCAGCTAGTACTCCGGTGACAACGAACGCCGAAGCCTGCCCGAGCAAGGAGGAGGGGCAGCCTCGGCTGTATTCGTGACACGTTAACCATAATATAGAGCAGTTATGCTAGCCAGTGTTGGCGTTCTTTGTCTGTGGCGTCATTCTTACCCAAAGACTATTGAAGAATGTAGAAGTCGTTTTGTAAACATAACTTTTCTCTGTCTGGAAGTGGGACACACAAGAAGAGGCCCCTTTGGTCTGCCTTGGGAGAACCGAGGCATTTGACAAGGAGATGAGCCTCCCCCACAGAGAGCCATCTTTAGACCATCTCTGACTGTAAATTACAGCTCCGGCCCCTGCCTGTCACCACCAGCTTGGCCCAAACTGATTTTAATTACACGCAATGGGAAGGCCTCTATCGCCCAGCTGAATATAAAGTAGGAAGGAGTTCGTGGTGGGATCATGCAAAACAGGCTGTGTTGGTCAATTGTTTTGGAATTTCCCAAGTAATGTTGTATTTCAACTGAGCCTTCTCTCAACCCTTTACACTTGTGGGAATTGGCCTATATGGTGGATAGGGCCAAATGTAAATGTTTCAAACAGAATAAATATGAGAAGCATATGCATAACCATGGTAGCAATTGAAAGGGGAACACTTTGGATATTAATGGAAAATTATTAGACCAAATGTGAGGATACAACATTTCACCTGACACAAGACTGATTCCAAATATTACACTGGAAGACTGATTCCAAACATTACACTGGATTTTTTGTGCATTTTACATTTACTGTACTTTTTGTACGCATTTCTCAATAAGGAAATCAGAAAATACTCTGGATACATTTAGTAACAAAATAAATAATATTGGTGGAAATTGTGGGGTAGGTGCAACATAAGAACAATTTTTTTTAAAGGGTTTGAGTGAGAGGCCTAACTGGTATCTCCAAGTCACCACATACCTCTCCAAAGTGTGCGCAATTTGTTTGCAGTACAGCCCTGCATCCCCACCATCACACAATTACTGTTATTGTTTATGCAATCCAAAAACATTCCATAGCATCAATGCCTTCCTCTTGCAAGAACTGCTGACACACTCCAGCCACATGAGGTCTAGCATTGTCTTGCATTAGGAGGACGTCGGGCCCTCATACCACCCTCATGGAGTCTGTTTCTGACCGTTTGAGCAGACACATGCACATTTGTGGCCTGCTGGAGGTCATTTTGCAGGGCTCTGGCAGTGCTCCTCCTGCTCCTCCTTGCACAAAGGCGGAGGTAGCAGTCCTGCTGCTGGGTTGTTGCCCTCCTACGGCCTCCTCCACTTCTCCTGATGTACTGGCCTGTCTCCTGGTAGCGCCTCCATGCTCTGGACACTACGCTGACAGACACAGCAAACCTTCTTGCCACAGCTCGCATTGATGTGCCATCCTGGATGAGCTGCACTACCTGAGCCACTTGTGTGGGTTGTAGACTCCGTCTCATGCTACCACTAGAGTGAAAGCACCACCAGCATTCAAAAGTGACCAAAACATCAGCCAGGAAGCATAGGAACTGAGAAGTGGTCTGTGGTCACCACCTGCAAAACCAATCCTTTATTGGGGGTGTCTTGCTAATTGCCTATAATTTCCACCTGTTGTCTATTCCATTTGCACAACAGCATGTGAAATGTATTGTCAATCAGTGTTGCTTCCTAAGTGGACAGTTTGATTTCACAGAAGTGTAATTGACTTGGAGTTACATTGTGTTGTTTAAGTGTTCCCTTTATTTTTTTGAGCAGTGTAAGTCGCAGTCGGGATCAGGTGGGCATCATTTGAAAGCTTATTATATTGCCAACATGACTAGCTAAGTTATAAAATACAATCTTAGTGTTAGGCTTTCACAAGGCACTTTAGGGAAACGGTTGGTAATTTTGGTGTGCATATTATGGATTCATGAGTGCATTCAGGTGCATGTTCCGCAGCTAATTTTCACAGTACAATAAACATAAGCTCATTCTGTTCAGAACAACCCAGAGTATGACGCCATGTCATCCTTGCAACTGTACATCAAACATAGCGATCACAAATGTTAATCCTGTAAATGACGTGAGTTTTATCATATGGAAATGTGAAGTGCAGATTTGGACTCAAGGGTGTGTGGTTTGCTTATATGACATCAAAGCGGTATTTATTATAATCCTCAATGTCTCGTCTTTCAGAAAACATCGAGTCCTCCTTCTCAGACAACAAAAAAATATTGCTGTGGGGGCATCTTCTTGTTGTGCTTGGTGCTCATGCTTAGAGCGTCTGTCAGTTGAATCCCATACAGCGCTGTAAAGTGGAGACCCTGAGCTCTGACATCATGTATAGCATGTTAATTACTGTACAGCCACTGCGTTCCAATTTAGTCGCTTATCAGTGACCAAATCTGCTATTTTCAACCACTATTTGGGTTGTGGGGCTACTTTAAATGTCAGGTCATTTAAATGTCTGGTCAGGAAAAACTCTGCCCCACAGTGATAGTTCTGTAACAAGGGTCTGTTTCATGGGATGTGATGTGTGTGTTCCACAGGGCTGCCTGCCGCTGGTGCTGATGTTTGACATTAAAGAGGACATCGAGGTGGAGCCACAGTGTATCACAGCTCTGATGGAGCAGCTGGATGTCTTCATCAGCATCAAGCCCAAACCAAAGCAGCCCAGCAAGGTACGACACTAAAATATGAACATCTAGTTAGGGCTGACCCCAATTAGTTGACTGGTTGTTTGGTCCATAGGCTGTTGGTCGACTGAGATTTTATTATGTTGAGCAGTAGCAAATATATACAGTACCAGTCAAAAGTTTGGACACACCTACTCATTCAAGGGTTTTTCTTTATTTTTACTATTTTCTACATTGTAGAATAATAGTGAAGATATCAAAACTATGAAATAACACATATGGAATCTTGTTGTAACCAAAAAAGTGTTAAACAAATTATTCAAAGTAGCCACCCTTTGCCTTGATGACAGCTTTGCACAGTCTTGGCATTCTCTCAACCAGCTTCACCTGGAATGGTTTTCCAACGGTCTTGAAGGAGTTCCCACATATGCTGAGAACTTGTTGGCTGCTTTTCCTTCACTCATCCCAAACCATCTCAATTGGGTTGAGGTCGGGTGATTGTGGAGGCCAGGTCATCCGATGCAGCTCTCCTTCTTGGTCAAATAGCCCTTACACAGCCTGGAGGTGTGTTGGGTCATTGTCCTGTTGAAAAACAAATGATTGTCCCACTAAGCCCAAACCAGATTGGATGGTGTATCGCTGCAGAATGCTGTGGTAGCCATGCTGGTTAAGTGTGCCTTAAATTCTAAATAAATCACAGACAGTGTCACCAGCAAAGCACCCCCACACCATCATTTACATTTACATTTTAGTAATTTAGCAGACGCTCTTATCCAGAGCGACTTACAGGAGCAATTAGGGTTAAGAGGGCACATCGACAGATTTTTCACCTAGTCGGCTCGGTGATTAGAACCAGCGACCTTTCGGTTACTGACACAACGCTCTTAACCACTAAGCTACCTGCCGCCCCACACCTCCTCCTCCAAGCTTCCACACTACACATGCGGAGGTCATCCATTCACCCACACCGCGTCTCACAAAGACACAGCGGTTGGAACCAAAAATCTCCAATTTGGACTCCAGACCAAAGGACACATTTCCACCGGTCTAATGTCCATTGCTCGTGTTTCTTGGCCCAAGCAAGTCACTTCTTATTATTGGTGTCCTTTAGTAGTGGTTTCTTTGCAGCAATTTGACCATGAAGGCCTTATTCATACAGTCTCCTCTGAACAGTTGATGTTGAGATGTGTCTGTTATTTGAACTCTGAAGCACCTATTTGGGCTGCAATTTCTGAGGCTGGTAACTCTAATGAACTTATCCGCTGCAGCAGAGGTAACTCTGGGTCTTCCTTTCCTGTTGTGGTCCTCATGAGAGCCAGTTTCATCATAGCGCTTGATGGTTTTTGCAACTGCTCTTGAAGAAACTTTCAAAGTTCTTGACATTTTCCGGATTGACTGACCTTCATGTCTTAAAGTAATGATGGACTGTCGTTTCTCTTTGCTTATTTGACTTGGTCTTTTACCAAATAGGGCTATCTTCTGTATACCCCCCTACCTTGTCACAACACAACTGATTGGCTCAAACAACATTAAGAACGAAAAAAAACTCTACACCACCTTTACTCCACACACAGAGACACGTTCAAAGATCTCCCTCGCCCACCATTTGGTAAATCTGACCATAATTCTATCCTCCTGATTCCTGCTTATAAGCAAGAACTAAAGCAGGAAGCACCAGTGA
The DNA here is from genome assembly GCF_020615455.1 of Coregonus clupeaformis. Taxonomy (NCBI): domain Eukaryota; kingdom Metazoa; phylum Chordata; class Actinopteri; order Salmoniformes; family Salmonidae; genus Coregonus; species Coregonus clupeaformis. The sequence continues at coordinate 61,176,955 of NC_059192.1, forward strand.
CTCGGTTAATAAGGAAGTGGTCAGATGACGCAGATGGTAAGCTACAGGACTGTTTTGCTAGCACAGACTGGAATATGTTCCGGGATTCTTCCAATGGCATTGAGGAGTACACCACATCAGTCACTGGCTTCATCAATAAGTGCATCGATGACGTCGTCCCCACAGTGACCGTACGTACATACCAGAAGCCATGGATTACATGCAACATGTATGGACCCTTTCTAAAAATAGCCGCCGAAATTGTCGCAACCCCTATTACTAGCCCGTTCAACCTCTCTTTCGTAACGTCTGAGATCCCCAGAGATTGGAAAGCTGCCGCAGTCATCCCCCTCTTCAAAGGGGGTGACACTCTAGAACCAAACTGTTACAGACCTATATCCATCGTGCCCTGCCTTTCGAAAGTTTTTGAAAGCCAAGTTAACAGATCACCGATCATTTCGAATCCCACCGTACCTTCTCCGCTATGCAATCCGGTTTCCGAGCTGGTCATGGGTGCACCTCAGCCACGCTCAAGGTCCTAAACGATATTATAACCGCGATCGATAATAGACAGTACTGTGCAGCCGTCTTCATCGACCTGGCCAAAGCTTTTGACTCTGTCAACCACCGCATTCTTATTGGCAGACTATATAGCCTTGGTTTCTCAAATGACTGCCTCGCCTGGTTCACCAACCACTTCTCAGATAGAGTTCAATGTGTCAAATCGGAGGGCCTGTTGTCTGGACCTATGGCAGTCTCTATGGGGGTGCCACAGGGTTCAATTCTTGGGCCGACTCTTTTCTCTGTGTATATCAATGATGTTGCTCTTGCTGCTGGTGACTCTCAGATCCACCTCTACGCAGATGACAACATTTTGTATACATCTGGCCCTTCATTGGACACTGTGTTAACAAACCTCCAAACAAGCTTCAATGCCATACAACACTCCTTCCGTAGCCTCCAACTGCCTGTTGTCTGGACCTATGGCAGTCTCTATGGGGGTGCCACAGGGTTCAATTCTTGGGCCGACTCTTTTCTCCGTGTATATCAATGATGTCGCTCTTGCTGCTGGTGACTCTCAGATCCACCTCTACGCAGACGACACCATTTTGTATACATCTGGCCCTTCATTGGACACTGTGTTAACAAACCTCCAAACGAGCTTCAATGCCATACAACACTCCTTCAGTAGCCTCCAACTGCTCTTAAACACTAGTAAAACTAAATGCATGCTCTTCAATCGAACGCTGCTGGCACCCGCCCACCCGACTAGAATCACCACTCTCGACGGGTCTGACCTAGAGTATGTGGACAACTACAAATACCTAGGTGTCTGGTTAGACTGTAAACTCTCCTTCCAGACTCACATTAAGCATCTCCAATCCAAAGTTAAATCTAGAATCGGCTTCCTATTTCGCAACAAAGCCTCCTTCACTCATGCTGCCAAACATGCCCTCGTAAAACTGACTATCCTACCGATCCTTGACTTCGGCGATGTCATTTACAAAATAGCCTCCAACACTCTACTCAGCAAATTGGATGTAGTCTATCACAGTGCCATCCGTTTTGTCTCCAAAGCCCCATACACTACCCACCACTGTGACCTGTACGCTCTTGTTGGCTGGTCCTCACTACATGTACGTCGCCAAACCCACTGGCTCCAGGCCATCTATAAATCACTGCTAGGCAAATCCCCGCCTTATCTTAACTCATTGGTCACCATAGCAGCACCCACCCGTAGTCTGCGCTCCAGCAGGTATATCTCACTGGTCATTCCCAAAGCCAACACCTCCTTTGGCTGCCATTCCTTCCAGTTCTCTGCTGCCAATGACTGGAACGAATTGCAAAAATCTCTGAAGCTGGAGACTCTTATCTCCCTCACTAACTTTAAGCATCAGTTGTCAGAGCACCTTACCGATCACTGCAACTGTACACAGCCCATCTGAAATTAGCCCACCCAACTACCTCATCCCTATATTGTTATTTATTTTGCTCTTTTTGCACCCCAGTATCTCTATTTGCACATAATCTCTTGCACATCTAGCATTCCAGTGTTAATACTAATTGTAATTATTTTGCACTATAGCCTATTTATTGCCTTACCTCCATAACTTGCTACATTTGCACACACTGTATATATATTTTCTGTTGTATTTTTTTGACTTTATGTTTTTTTTACCCCATATGTAACTCTGTGTTGTTGTTTTTATCACACTGCTTTGCTTTATCTTGGCCAGGTCGCAGTTGTAAATGAGAACTTGTTCTCAACTGGCTTACCTGGATAAATAAAGGTGAAATAAAAAATTAATAAAAATAATTAAACACTAGTAAAATTAAATGCATGCTCTTCAATCGAACGCTGCTGGTACCCGCCCACCCGACTAGAATCACTACTCTCGACTTGTCTGACCTAGAATATGTGGACAACTACAAATACCTAGGTGTCTGGTTAGACTGTAAACTCTCCTTCCAGACTCACATTAAGCATCTCCAATCCAAAGTTAAATCTAGAATCGGCTTCCTATTTCGCAACAAAGCCTCCTTCACTCATGCTGCCAAACATGCCCTCGTAAAACTGACTATCCTACCGATCCTTGACTTCGGCGATGTAATTTACAAAATAGCCTCCAACACTCTACTCAGCAAATTGGATGTAGTCTATCACAGTGCCATCCATTTTGTCACCAAAGCCCCATATACTACCCACCACTGTGACCTGTACGCTCTTGTTGGCTGGTCCTCACTACATATTCGTCGCCAAACCCACTGGCTCCAGGCCATCTATAAATCACTGCTAGGCAAATCTCCGCCTTATCTTAGCTCATTGGTCACCATAGCAACACCCACCTGTAGTATGCACTCCAGCAGGTATATCTCACTGGTCATCCCCAAAGCCAACACCTCCTTTGGCCGCCATTCCTTCTCTGCTGCCAATGACTGGAACAAACTGCAAAAATCTCTGAAGCTGGAGACTCTTATCTCCCTCACTAACTTTAAGCATCAGTTGTCAGAGCACCTTACCGATCACTGCAACTGTACACAGCCCTTCTGAAATAGCCCACTCAACTACCTCGTCCCCATATTCTTATTTATTTTGCTCATTTGCACCCCAGTTTCTCTATTTGCACATCATCTCTTGCACATATATCATTTCAATGTTAATACTAATTGTTATTATTTTGCACTATGGCCTATTTATTGCCTTACCTCCATAACTTGCTACATTTGCACACACTGTATATATATTTTCTGTGGTATTTTTGACTTTATGTTTTGTTTTACCCCATATGTAACTCGGTGTTGTTGTTTTTATCGCACTGCTTTGCTTTATCTTGGCCAGGTCGCAGTTGTAAATGAGAACTTGTTCTCAACTGGCTTACCTGGTTAAATGAAGTTGAAAAAAATAAAAATAAACATCTGCACTGAGCTAAAGGGTAGAGCTGCCGCTCTCAAGAAGCGGGACTCTAACCCGGACGCTTATAAGAATTCCTGCTATGCCCACCGACGAACCATCAAACAGGCAAAGAGTCAATACAGGATTAAGATTTAATCGTACTACACCGCCTCCGATGCATGTCGGATGTGGCAGGGCTTGCAAACTATTACAGACTACAAAGGAAAGCACAGCCGCGAGCTGCCCAGTGACACGAGCCTACCAGATGAGCTAAATTACTTCTATACTCACTTCGAGGCAAGCAACAATGAAGCATGCATGAGAGCATCAGCTGTTCTGGATGACTATGTGATCACGCTCTCCGTAGCCGATGTAAGTAAGACTTTTAAGCAGGTCAACATTCACAAGGCTGCAGGGCCAGACGGATTACCAGGATGTGTACTCCAAGCATGCGCTGACCAACTGGCAAGTGTCTTCACTAACCTTTTCAACATGTCCCTGACTGAGTCTGTAATACCAACATGTTTCAAGAAGACCACCATAGTCACTGTGCCCAAGAATACTAAGATAACCTGCCTAAATGACTACCGACTCGTAGCACTCACGTCTGTAGCCATGAAGTGCTTTGAAAGGTTGGTCATGGCTCACATCAACTCCATTATCCCAGAAACCCTAGACCCACTCCAATTTCCATAAAGCCCCAACAGATCCACAGATGATGCAATCTCTATTGCACTCCAAACTGCCCTTTCCCACCTGGACAAGAGGAACACCTACGTGTGAATGCTATTCATTGACTACAGCTTAGCGTTCAACACCGTAGTGCCCTCAAAGCTCATCACTAAGCTAAGGACAGGGGCCCCTCAGGGGTACGTGCTCAGTCCCCTCCTGTACTCCTTGTTCACCCATGACTGCATGGTTAGGCACAACTCCAACGCCATCATTAAGGTTTGCCGACGACACAACAGTGGTAGGCCTGATCACCGACAAAGATGAGACAGCCTATAGGGAGCAGGTCAGAGACCTGGCCGTGTGGTGCCAGGATGACAACCTCTCCCTCAAGGTGATCAAGACAAAGGAGATGATTGTGGACTACAGGGGGGGGGAAAGAGGACTGAGCATGCCCCCATTCTCATCGACTGGGCTGTAGTGGAACAGGTTGAGAGCTTCAAGTTCCTTGGTGTCCATATCACCAACAAACTATCATGGTCCAAACACACCAAGACAGTCGTGAAGAGGGCACGACAAAGCCTATTCCCCCTCAGGAGACTGAAAAGATTTGGCATGGGTCATCAGATCCTCAAAGTTCTACAGCTGCACCATCGAGAGCATCCTGACTGGATGCATCACCGCCTGGTATGGCAACTGCTCGGCCTCCGACCGCAAGGTGCTACAAAGGGTAGTGCATACGGCACAGTACATCACTGGGGCCAAGCTTCCTGCCATCCAGGACCTCTATACCAGGCGGTGTCAGAGGAAGGCCCTAAAAATTGTCAGACTCCAGACACCCTAGTCATAGACTGTTCTGTCTGCTACTGCACGGCAAGCGGTACCGGAGCGCCAAGTCTATGTTCAAAAGGATACATATACACTGCTCAAAAAAATTAAGGGAACACCAAAATAACACATCCTAGATCTGAATGAATGACATAATCTTATTAAATACTTTTTTCTTTACATAGTTCAATGTGCTGACAACAAAATCACACACAAATTATCAATGGAAATCAAATGTATCAACCCATGGAGGTCTGGATTTGGAGTCACCCTCAAAATTAAAATGGAAAACCACACTACAGGCTGATCCGACTTTGATGTAATGTCCTTAAAACAAGTCAAAATGAGGCTCAGTAGTGTGTGTGGCCTCCACGTGCCTGTATGACCTCCCTACAACGCCTGGGCATGCTCCTGATGAGGTGACGGATGGTCTTCTGAGGGATCTCCTCCCAGACCTGGACTAAAGCATCCGCCAACTCTTGGACAGTCTGTGGTGCAACGTGGCGTTGGTGGATGGAGCGTGACATGATGTCCCAGATGTGCTCAATTGGATTCATGTCTGGGGAACGGGCGGGCCAGTCCATAGCATCAATGCCTTCCTCTTGCAGGAACTGCTGACACACTCCAGCCACATGAGGTCTAGCATTGTCTTGCATTAGGAGGAACCCAGGGCCAACCGCACCAGCATATGGTCTCACAAGGGGTCTGAGGATCTCATCTCGGTACCTAATGGCAGTCAGGCTACCTCTGGCGAGCACATGGAGGGCTGTGCGGCCCCCGAAAGAAATGCCACCCCACACAATGACTGACCCACCGCCAAACCGGTCATGCTGGAGGATGTTGCAGGCAGCAGAACGTTCTCCACGGCATCTCCAGACTCTGTCACGTCTGTCACATGTGCTCAGTGTGAACCTGCTTTCATCTGTGAAGAGCACAGGGCGCCAGTGGCGAATTTGCCAATCTTGGTGTTCTCTGGCAAATGCCAAACGTCCTGCACGGTGTTGGGCTGTAAGCACACCTGTGGACACCCCACCTGTGGACGTCGGGCCCTCATACCACCCTCATGGAGTCTGTTTCTGACCGTTTGAGCAGACACATGCACATTTGTGGCCTGCTGGAGGTCTTGCTAATTGCCTATAATTTCCACCTGTTGTCTATTCCATTTGCACAACAGCATGTGAAATGTATTGTCAATCAGTGTTGCTTCCTAAGTGGACAGTTTGATTTCACAAAAGTTTGATTGACTTGGAGTTACATTGTGTTGTTTAAGTGTTCCCTTTATTGTTTTGAGCAATGTATATATATCTCGATATACACTACCAGTCAAACGTTTGGAAACACCTAATTCACGGGTTTTTCTTTATTTGTACGTTGTAGAATAATAGTGAAGACATCAAAACTATGAAATAACACATTTGGAATCATGTAGTAACCAAAAAAGTGTTAAACAAATAAAAATATATTTTATATTTGAGATTCTTCAAATTGCCACCCTTTGCCTTGATGACAGCTTGGCACAGGAATTGTCCTTAGAGCTCCGAGACAGGATTGTGTCGAGGCACAGATCTGAGGAAGGGTACCAAAACATTTCTGCAGCATTGAAGGTCCCCAAGAACACAGTGGCCTCCATCATTCTTAAATGGAAGACGTTTAGAACAGCCAAGACTCTTCCTAGAGCTGGCCGCCAGGCCAAACTGAGCAATTGGGGGAGAAGGGCCTTGGTCAGGGAGGTGACCAAGAACCCGATGGTCACTGACAGAGCTCCAGAGTTCCTCAGAACCTTCCAGAAGGACAACCATGTCTGTAGCACTCCACCAATCAGACCTTTATGGTAGAGTGGCCAGATGGAAGCCACTCCTCAGTAAAAGGCACATGACATCCCACTTGGAGTTTGCCAAAAGGCACCTAAAGGACTCTCAGACCATGAGAAACAAGATTCTCTGGTCTGATAACATTTACATTTTAGTTATTTAGCAGACGCTCTTATCCAGAGCGACTTACAGTTAGTGAGTGCATACATTTTTTTTCATACTGGCCCCCCGTGGGAAACAAACCCACAACCCTGGCGTTGCAAGCGCCATGCTCTACCAACTGATCTACACGGGACCAAGATAAAACCAAGTTTGAACTCTTTGGCCTGAATGCGAAGCGTCACGTCTGGAGAAAACCCGGCACCATCCCCATGGTGAAGCATGGTGGTGGCAGCATCATGCTGTGGGGATGTTTTTCATCGGCAGGGACTGGGAGACTAGTCATGATTGAGGGAAAGATGAACGGAGCAAAGTACTGAGAGATCCTTGATGAAAACCTGCTCCAGAGCGCTCAGGAACTCTGGCTGTGGGTAAACGTTCACCTTCCAACAGGACAACAACCCTAGGCACACAGCCAAGACAACGCAGGAGTGGCTTCGGGACAAGTCTCTGAATGTCCTTGAGTGGCCCAGCCAGAGCCCGGACTTGAACCCAATCGTACATCTATGGAGAGTCCTGAAAATAGCTGTGCAGCGACGCTCCCCATTCAACCAGACAGAGCTTGAGATGATCTGCAGAGAAGTATGGGAGAAACTCCCCAAAAACAGGTGTGCCAAGCTTGTAGCATCATACCCAAGAAGACTCGAGGCTGTAATCGCTGGCAAAGGTGCTTCAACAAAGTACTTAGTAAAGGGTCTGAATACTTATGTAAATGTCATATTTAAGTTTTTTATTTGTAATACATTTGCAAAAATGTCTAACAACCTGTTTTTGCTTTGTCATTATGGGGTATTGTGTGTAGATTGATGAGGGGGAAAACATTTTTTTAGAGTAAGGCTGAGTAAGGCCAATTTTAGAGTAAGGCTGTAACATAACAAAATGTGGAAGCTATCAAGGGGTCTGAATACTTTCCGAATGCACTGTATCACCAATAGTACATTTACAGTTTTGTTACAGTAATTTCTGTTAATGCATTCAATATATTATTATTCCAGTCTTTTACCGTTCCGTTCTCATTGTTGGAGTGGACGCGTTGTTTGCAGAGCACACAACCTATGCTACACTTGTGAGAAACCAAGTTTTGGTTTATTTCATTCCATTATGAGTTTTGTCAATTTAGTCATTGTCTTTTGTTTGGAGCACTTTTGTACGCGCACCTGATTACGCATAGAAGTAGGCCTATAGGCTACCTGGCCTGCGCGCAAATATAGGCATATAAATGTGCCCATTTGGGGATCTGATAGTATTTCTGATTGGCCTAGCGCACCACCACTAATGAGCTGTGGAGCTTTTGAAAGAATTGTTTTCTTCATCTCAAACAGCAAGCAAACGAAGTCTGTTTTTACATCCAATGACAATAGTTACTCAATGTATTTGAAAAATCTTTCCAGCTCTCTCACTTTCGATAACCACTCAGCGTGAAATGGAAAAATGACATGCTCTGATCCAGTGGAAACATCATAGAATAGGCCTACCTGATTACTTCTTATCACCTGCGCAAATAGCCTACAGCTGTGTCTGTCCCGAGCTCACTGGCGTGGAAAAACTCTCAGGGCCCAGAATATTTTATACAATGTTGCAAGTTTGCTAGCGCGAAACTCTCCAGACCCAAGTTAATAGTTGATACAATGCTTAAAGTTCGCTGCAGACAGGCCATGCATAGCCAATTTGATTTCTAGGATATTTATTCTTATCAGGATATTTTCTACCTGCAGGCTGCAATGTTTTATTTGTTGGCTTTATAGGCAATTTTTACATAGTTGGCAATGGCAATAGAAGTTACTTTTTAGGTTTGTATAATTTTCATTTAGATTTGGATAGAATTTTGATTAACCACATGACAAGGATTTTGAGATACAAAGACGTTATTATAAATTAAATGAAACTGTTACATGAAAATGTGCATATGAAAACCAAAACTGGAACGCAGATCGGTAGAAATTGTAAGATAAATTGGCATTCCACATGAGAAAGGTTGCTGACTCCTCGTGTAGCCTATTACCGGCAACTTCAGGAGAGTAATGGCAGAATCTGCGAAAGCCAGTAAGAGCGGGAAGAGGATGGTCGGGTCAGGTAAAAAAAAAATGTATTGATCTCTGGCTCCCTCTGGAGTCATTTGTGTCTTATTTCATCATACATTGCGCCTAAAGCATCCGACAAGCTCAATGCATATATAGTTGATTTTATTGAAACACATAAGGTGTGTCTATATATGGAAAAATACATGTTTAAAAATGTTGACCTATAATAGACGACTTTCGGTCGACCAATATATTTTGGGATCGGGGACAGTCCTACATCTAAACAAAAATATAAACGCAACATGCAACAATTTCAACGGTTGTTCACAGTTACAGTTCATATAAGGAAATCAGTCAATTGAAATAAATAAATTAGTCCCTAATCTATGGATTTCACATGACTGGGCAGGGGCGCAGCCATGGGTGGGCCTGGGAGGGCATAGGCCCACTCACTTGGGCGCCAGGCCAACCCACTGGGGAGCCAGGCTCAGCCAATCAGAATGAGTTTTTCCCCACAACAGGGCTTTATTACAGACAGAAATACTCCTCAGTTTCATCAGCTGTCTGGGTGTCTGGTCTCAGGCGATCCCGCAGGTGAAGAAGCCATATTTGGAGGTCCTGGGCTGGCGTGGTTACACGTGGTCTGCCGTTGTGAGGCCAGTTAAACGTACTCTCAAATTCTCTAAAACAACGTTGGAGGTGGCTTATGGTCAATTCAATTCTCTGGCAACAGCTCTGGTGGACATTCCTGCAGTCATCATGCCAATTTCACGGTTTCTCAAAACTTGAGACATCTGTGGGATTGTGTTATGTGACAAAACTGCACATTTTAGAGTGGCCTTTTATTGTCCCCAGCACAAGGTGCACCTGTATAATGATCATGCTGTTTAATCAGCTTCTTGATATGCCACACCTGTCAGGTGGGTGGGTTGTCTTTGCAAAGGAGAAATGCTTACTAACAGGGACGTCAACACAATTGTGCCCAGAATTTGACAGAAATAAACTTTTTGTGTGTATTGAACATTTCTGGGATCTTTTATTTCAGCTCATGAAACATGGGATCAACACTTTACATGTTGCATTTATATTTTTGTTCAGTATAGTATGTTACATAGTGGCCTTCACACAAATCCAGAGCTACTTTACCAGGCTAACGCTACAGCTAGGGCCCAAGGTGTTACCTGGTCAGGTCAAGCGGTCAGGAAAATCTCCTGGCCCTAACTGTAAAGCACTGCACATCATAAGCCGAACAATATATTAGGCACATCAAACCTACTTGGCCCCAACCTAACCACCTTAGCCAGGTGCCCTTCCCTCCTTGTGCCCCAGCATGATGCCTAAACCCAGACAGGCCAGTTGGGTACATTGGTGTGATGCCAGTGTAAACTCAGCCCTACCCAGACCTCTACTTTAACAAGGTGACAGCACTAATCCAAACGGCCTTCCAAACACCCCCCTGCTTCTGGCTACTCGGCTACTCCATTAAGAAGGGAGATACAATTTTTTACATTACCATGTAGTTTACCAATAAAATGGTCTGATGGTGATGTGGATATACTCGGAATACATATCCCAAATGAAATAAATGATATCACTCCAAAACATTTTAATAGAAAGTTAGCAAAAATAGATAAGATCTTGCTACCATGGAAAGGTAAATACCTGTCAATTTGTGGAAAAATCACCCTGATTAACTCTTTAGTATTATCCCAGTTTACCTATTTGCTTATGGTCTTGCCTACGTCTAGCGAACAGTTTTTAAAATTATATGAAAAAAAAATATTCAATTTTATTTGGAACGGCAAGCCCGACAAAATTAAACGGGCCTATTTATATAATGAATATGAATTAGGAGGACAGAAATTATTAAATATTAAAGCATTCACTAAAAGCTTCAGTCATACAAAAATTATACTTAAATCCGAACTGGTTCTCTAGCAAACTAGTAAAATTGTCTCACCCAATGTTCAAGAAGGGACTTTTTCCCTTTATTCAGATTACAACCCCTCACTTTCAGGTATTTGAAAAGGAAATCAGCATTACCCCAAAAATGGAAGAGGAAAGTGGAAGGAGGAAAAAGTAAGGAACTTGTCTGTCAGCCTTGCATTAAAGAACATAATTGGTTAAAGAAAATTGTGATGAATAAGGACCAAAAGATTGACAGCCGTCCAATATAGATTGCAAATCTATATGGGAAGAGATTTTTGACGTACCGATTCCATGGCATAGTGTTTATGAATTGATACGCAAAACGATGCCGGATTCAGAACTTAGAATTGTTCAATTTAAATTATTATATAAAATTATTGCTACCAATAGAATGTTATTTGTATGGGGGATACAATCTTCCCAGCTCTGCAGATTTGGCTGTGAAGAGACAGAATCATTAGATCATTTGTTTTGGTACTGTCCATTTGTAGCTTGTTTCTGGACACAGGTCCAGGAATGGCTGAAGGATTGCAATATTTGCATGGAGCTGACCCTGCAGATAGCACTACTGGGTTATATGAAAAGTCATAGTCAATCGATCAATAATATAATAATACTTTTAGCAAAGATGTTTATTTTCAATTCACAAACTGTAGAAACTATGAGAATAGAAAGGTTCAGAACTTTTGTAAAACATCACAGTACAGTTGAAAAATAATATGGCAAATACAAAATCCAATATGGATGGTGTTAAGAGATAGATGGGAGGTGTTGAATGGAGCTGAAGGATGGGACTAATAACAACAACTAATAACAACAAGATAACTAGTGTAAGACATGCTGTGTCCATATTAGTATAAAGGTTATATATTGTGAGCTTTTGTGAAAGAGCACAGTTAGAAAGATATGGCATATAGAAGCATACTTGATGGACATCATGAAAATGATCGGATGAAGTTCAGGAGTAAAAACAAACAAAATATAATTATTGACTGTGTCCATAAAATGTGTATAGTATGTATAAGCATGAAGTAGAGGCCTAAGCATTGTTGTTCACTGGTTTACTCCAATTAGGGAAGGGATGGTGGGGTTGGAAAGTAATAAAAAAAAATATATATATATATATATATATATATATATATATATATATATATACACACACACACACACTGTGGGGAGAACAAGTATTTGATACACTGCCGATTTTGCAGGTTTTCCTACTTAAAAAGCATGTAAATCCAGAAAATCACATTGTATGATTTTTAAGTAATTAATTTGCATTTTATTGCATGACATAAGTATTTGATACATCAGAAAAGCAGAACTTAATATTTGGTACAGAAACCTTTGTTTGCAATTATAGAGATCATACGTTTCCTGTAGGTCTTGACCAGGTTTGCACACACTGCAGCAGGGATTTTGGCCCACTCCTCCATACAAACCTTCTCCAGATCCTTCAGGTTTCGGGGCTGTCGCCGGGCAATACGGACTTTCAGCTCCCTCCAAATATTTTCTATTGGGTTCAGGTCTGGAGACTGGCTAGGTCACTCCAGGACCTTGAGATGCTTCTTACGGAGCCACTCCTTAGTTGCCCTGGCTGTGTGTTTCGGGTCGTCATGCTGGAAGACCCAGCCACGACCCATCTTCAATGCTCTTATTGAGGGAAGGAGGTTGTTGGCCAAGATCTCGCGATACATGGCCCCATCCATCCTCCCCTCAATACGGTGCAGTCGTTTACATTTACATTTTACATTTACGTCATTTAGTAGACGCTCTTATCCAGAGCGACTTACAGGAGCAATTAGGGTTAAGTGCCTTGCTCAAGGGCACATCAACAGATTTTTCACCTACTTGGCTCGGGGATTAGAACCAGCGACCTTTCGGTTACTGGCACAATGCTCTTAACCACTAAGCTACCTGCCGCCCCCAGTCGTCCTGTCCTCTTTGCAGAAAAGCATCCCCAAAGAATGATGTTTCCACCACCATGCTTCACGGTTGGGATGGTGTTCTTGGGGTTGTACTCATCCTTCTTCTTCCTCCAAACACGGCGAGTGGAGTTTAGACCAAAAAGCTCTATCTTTGTCTCATCAGACCACATGACCTTCTCCCATTCCTCCTCTGGATCATCCAAATGGTCATTGGCAAACTTCAGACGGGCCTGGACATGCGCTGGCTTGAGCAGGGGGACCTTGCGTGCGCTGCAGGATTTTAATCCATGACGGCGTAGTGTGTTACTAATGGTTTTCTTTGAGACTGTGGTCCCAGCTCTCTTCAGGTCATTGACCAGGTCCTGCCGTGTAGTTCTGGGCTGATCCCTCACCTTCCTCATGATCATTGATGCCCCACGAGGTGAGATCTTGCATGGAGCCCCAGACCGAGGGTGATTGACCGTCATCTTGAACTTCTTCCATTTTCTAATAATTGCGCCAACAGTTGTTGCCTTCTCACCAAGCTGCTTGCCTATTGTCCTGTAGCCCATCCCAGCCTTGTGCAGGTCTACAATTTTATCCCTGATGTCCTTACACAGCTCTCTGGTCTTGGCCATTGTGGAGAGGTTGGAGTCTGTTTGATTGAGTGTGTGGACAGGTGTCTTTTATACAGGTAACGAGTTCAAACAGGTGCAGTTAATACAGGTAATGAGTGGAGAACAGGAGGGCTTCTTAAAGAAAATCTAACAGGTCTGTGAGAGCCGGAATTCTTACTGGTTGGTAGGTGATCAAATACTTATGTCATGCAATACAATGCAAATTAATTACTTAAAAATCATACAATGTGATTTTATGGATTTTTGTTTTAGATTCCGTCTCTCACAGTTGAAGTGTACTTATGATAAAAATTACAGACCTCTACATGCTTTGTAAGTAGGAAAACCTGCAAAATCGGCAGTGTATCAAATACTTGTTCTCCCCACTGTATGTATGTATGTATGTATGTGTGTATATATATATATATATATATATATATATATATGCGAGAAAAAAACAACATATGGGGGATTGGAAGTGATGCAGACAATTACATTGATGGAAGTTACAATCTATCTGCAATATTGAAGCTGATCATAAAAAATAAAAATAAATAACAGAAGAAGGGTGTGGAGAAAGAAAGATTGTGACTGGACTCAATTTGACAGGGCCCTCTTTGGCAAATGTAGGTCCAAAGACATCATTTGTGTGCATGTTCATTTTTTATTCCTCGCTATGTTCCAAGAACTCTTTATGGTAATATTGAAACTGGAGAAGTTGAATATCCTCCCCAAACTCCCATATGCTTTCTCACACGTAAATTGAAATAAAACCATTTTATCAAGATTGTTTTGACAATTTACTAATCCCTTTCGATTTCACTGTTCATTACATTAAAGAAAGACAAATTATGCTACGAAAGTTGAGGAACCAGTATTGTCTCCTATTCTCCTTGCTAATGTCTCTCCTGTACAGTTCATACTGACAAAAACCTGCCATGTTGTTTTCTCTCTTCCTCTTGTCTGTCTCTCCATCTCTCTTTCTGCCACTCTCCCTTCCTCAGTCTGTGATAGTAAAGAGTGTGGAGCGGAATGCAGTGAACATGTACGAGGCCCGGAAGTTTCTGCTGGGTCTGGAGAGCAACGGGGTGTCATCAGCCATCTCCCCCATCACCAACGGCCCCTCCCCCACCCTAATCTGTCCTGTCGGCCTGGACATCCTGGCCTCAGCTGGCCTGGGGCTGAGCAGTCTGGGTAATGGAGTTCGATTGTGGCTTTCTACAAATGTAATCCCAAGGACCTTTCCCACACGTTTATAGACCAGTGATTGGAAAAAGAGGCTTGTGTCATACTGTATGTAGTCCAACTGTATTGTTATCTTGTGAAAAGAAACAATAAGAAATACAATTGAAAAAAACATGAGACAAACTCCTTTACAACGGTATGATTCATGAGTTATGTATCATGGGATAAACTGTTCTAAGTGTGTAGGAGGTTTATGTCTGGAAACTGACCACATTGACAGTCCCTTCCTGGGGCGTACAGTATGAACCCAAAGGCCCATGGTAAGATATGGGCCTCCACATCTCAGCCTATAGTTAATTACTACATCCCTCTCCATCAGATTACAGCTCAGCCTGCCAGAGAAATCCGAGCCTTATTTCTGGAGTGAAATGATCAGTTTGTCAAACCCACAAACCTGTTTCAGTCTGCTTTGATATGTTTGGGTTGAAACATAGAGTAGCAGAGTTTAACATGGAGTTATTGACTGTGTTGAGTTATATTTGTCAAAGACCCAGTTCTCTCAAATGTCTCTCTCTTTATTTTCTTATTTTCTGACCACTGATATGAAAGGACTTGATGAGTGATGTGGTAGTATGCAATAATATCTATTACTGGTGTGGGAAGAAAATAGTTTTAGAGTGACACTGTATTGAGACAAATTCTTATACTCTGTGTCTTTCTCTCCTCCAGGCCTCCTAGGTGCATCAGTGCCCCATTCTCTCAGTAGCTCCCCGGCTCCAAACTCTGTTCTCAACAGTCTGAACTCTTCCATGAGCCCTATGCAGAACCCCAGCCCCAGCACCCCATCTCCCTCCCCCTCACTGTGGCCCAGCTCTCTCACCAGCACCCAAAGTGAGTACAGACAGCTAGTGCACAATCTCTCGCTGTCTCACACCTTCAGGTTTCTCACCTTGCTCACAAATAGCTATAAGGGATTGATACCCAGCCTCCGGAATGCTCTCCCGGACCACCTGAAGGCACCACAGACTCTGGGCTCTTTAAAACGGGCCTAAAGACCTTTCTCTTTAGGAAGGCTTTCTGTTAATAGCTGTGGTCCTTGGTGTCCCTTGTAGCATCAGCTGTGCTTTATTTGTCAGTTGCCCTGTCTAGTTGTGTCCATAAAAAAATAAAAAAGGATTTATGCACTTTGAGATTATTCTGCATAATGAAAAGTGCTTTACAAATGTAATAAATTATTATATGATGAAAATGTTATGATAAAGGTGTAGGATTTTCTCCCTCGTGTATCCAGGCTTCTCGTCGCAGTTGATGATGCACCCTGTAGCCCAGGCCACTCTGAGCAGTATCCTGCTCTCTGGGGTCCAGGGGTACACCCAGAACACCCCCTCCCCTCCCCCTGGGCTTGCCCCAATCGACAAGCAGACCAACGGGGTCCCTGACTGCTCCAAAGGCCCCTGTACCCTCAATGGACATGTCAAGGTGACTGACTTTCATAGACATATACTCACTAACTGTTAGATTGAATATATACCTTGCCTATAGTGAGTATAATGTATATGGCTACATTTGTGTTTGTGTGCAGCATCCTGGCTCAGTCTATGGTAGGATGTCCAGTGCGTCACTGGCAGACACGGTTCTGAACCCCAACCAGTGTGACTCAGTCCAGGAGGCCAGCGGACACAACCCGTCAGAACCCCGCTCCAGCAAGTCCAACCAAGACGAAGGTACCACATACACACACCGTACCTACAGACAACATGGAAATGTATAGCTCTTGTAGCTATACTTTAGAGGTTTATAGAACCCACAAGGAAACCTTGGTATTTGGCCTTATAAACTGCTAAATGAATTTATGCCACAATATATTTGTTTTCATCTTATATGTAGACCAATATGCGGTCAAGTACCCATTCTTAAACCACTTTTATTAGGTTGCAGCAGGGTGACATTAATGGCTGGTATTCCAGTGGTTGAGGTTCCGAATTCCCTGCATCTCTAACGTGTGGTTTGAGTGTAGCCTTGCTCTCACGCTCCCATGTTGTTGGAGCTGGAGCTATGTTGACTCCCCAGCCTCAGCCCCAGCTTGGCTGGTCACAGTAGTAACTGTTTCCTCTCCCTGACCACCTCCTGTGTTCTCCAACCTGTTCCAACTGGCTCTGCTTCCCGTAACCATCGAGCCCAGGGTGAATCAACTAAACATAATAGCTTGGAGATGTTAATTAAGATGACTGACATCTTATTATTTTACGCTGTCAAGGCCTACATACACACACGCACACAGAAATCCTGTTCTGCAGGCCAGGTTACTGCCTGGAAGAGGGAGAGAAGAAGAAAAAAGCCCCTTCATTAGACTGCTTCTGTTTTTTATTAACACAGGTGCCACTGTGAGGTTGAGCAGCTATATTTAGTAATGCTCATGCAATCATGCAGAGTGACTTGCAGGTGCAAAGAACGTACTGTAATGTATGCATGACAGACAATGGAAAGCTGAGCAATAATGCCCTCTAAAGAAAAGGTTGCTATGGAAGTACAAAAACTTGGTTGTCAAATACAGGGATTCTATAAGAATATAGAAATTCATTGTATCTCATTTGTCACATGTAAAGGATATAATAGTACATACAGCTAGATATATAGCCTACTGATCGACATTATTAAATCATGAAGGAAGAAATATAATATCCCACATTACCGTTTCTTCACAAATGCTCTTTTACGTTCTCTCCACCAGGCTCTGACACCTTTGTGGAAGTGGGCATGCCCAGAAGCCCATCTCACTCAGCAAATGGAAACGAGCTGAAACAGATGCTGGCTTCCTGTAAGACGTCAGGGAAACGGCAAGCGGTGGAGCTCCTCCAGGGGACCAAGAACTCCCATCTCCAGTATGTCTGTCCAGAGCTACAGTAAGACTACCTATATAAAATCTTTGAAGGCGTTCAGAGATGTCCTCACGCTTCCATTCCCATGCCTAAAGGGTATGAACATAGGACTAGAACTCATTCTAGTTCAGTGGGTATGACTCCCATAAATTAATAGAATAGAAAATATTAGCACTTTGTGACAACTGCTGATGTTAAAAGGGCTGATGTAAAAAGGACTTTCGTTTTCCAGAAGGAACGTCAGTGGGGAAAAGGGCTTGAGGGGGGTGCTATTTGGAGACAAAGCAGGGGACTGCTCTGTTATACTGCATTCTGTCATGCGTTGTTGTAATATGCCATACCTTGTTGAGCTGTGCTGTATGTCTTTTCTGTGCTGTAGGCTACTCTATTGTGATGGGGTTTGTACCTTGCTGTCTTTCTAATATAATTGTTCCTCTCTGTTGTACCCCTCCCACAGCTCAGACTGCCTACTGTCAGACCCAGAGTCGAGTGCTTCAGACAGCCCTGTGACAGATAAGAGGGCTCCGGGCAGTGAGCGGGCAGCAGAGAGGGCAGCACAGCAGAACGAGAGGGACAGGATCCGCTTGGCACCACATTCTTCCTTTGCCAACATGCAGGTACAACTAGAGGTATTCGAACTCCACTTCTCTCTCTCACATACACGCACTCACATATCAATAAATGGCTCATGTGAATTTGACAAGTAGAAAAACTGACGCTGACCCTCTCAATTTCTATTTCAGGCACTTGAATATGAACAGAAAAAGCTGTTAGCAACCAAGGGTAAGTGTCAATCTTTCAGGCAATTCCTGTCTAGTCTCAACGGAAACTGTGTCCGTTTTTCTGACCTTTCGCACTAATTGGTAAGAGGTGTTTATCTGTGTCTGTGTGTCCAGCCATGTTGAAGAAGCCTGTTGTGACTGAGGTGCGGACCCCCACTAACACGTGGAGTGGTCTGGGTTTCTCCAAGTCTATGCCAGCAGAGACCATCAAGGAGCTGCGCAGGGCCAACCACGTGCCCTACAAACCCACCATGAGTACCACCTACGAGGTAAACTCCGACTATGAGGTAAACACCAATGGACCAGGTTGTTTCCGCTGTTGAAGAGAACGTGTTTATAGTAACATACCTGATATGAAAACTTATGCAAAGACTGTAATAAGAAACATCATCATGGATTGCATAAAACAATGAAAACCAATAGGTAAATATGTAAAGCACAAAAGTAAGTTAATGAAAACTAAACTTAATTGATACTCAGTGAGTCACAGAACTAAACCATTACTGAGAAGGTAAAACTACAGTGCCTTGCAAAAGTATTCATCCCCCTTGGCATTTTCCCTATTTTGTTGCATTACAACCTGTAATTTAAATGGATTTTTATTAGAATTTCATGTGGACATACACAAAATAGTCCAAGTTGGTGAAGTGAAATGAAAAAAATAACTTGTTTCAAAAAATTCAAAAAAATGAATAATGGAAAAGTGATTTGTGTATATGTATTTGCTATGAAGCCACTAAATAAGATCTGGTGCAACCAATTACCTTCAGAAGTCACATAATTAATTAAATAAAGTCCACCTGTGTGCAATCTAAGTGTCACATTATCTCAGTATATATACACCTGTCATGAAAGGCCCCAGAGTCTGCAACACCACTAAGCAAGGGGGACCACCAAGCAAGCGGCACCATGAAGACCAAGGAGCTCTCCAAACAGGTCAGGGACAAAGTTGTGGAGAAGTACAGATCAGGGTTGGGTTAGAAAAAAATATTTGAAACTTTGATCACCCCACGGAGCACCATTAAATCCTTTATTAGAAAATGGAAAGAATATGGCACCACAACAAACCTGCCAAGAGAGGGCCGCCCACCAAAACTCACGAACCAGGCAAGGAGGGCATTAATCAGAGAGGCAACAAAGAGACCAAAGATAACCCTGAAGGAGCTGCAAAGCTCCACAGCGGAGATTGGAGTATCTGTCCATAGGACCACTTTAAGCCGTACACTCCACAGAGCTGGGCTTTACAGAAGAGTGGCAGAAAAAAGCCATTGCTTAAAGAAAAAAATAAGCAAACACGTTTGGTGTTCGCCAAAAGGCATGTGGGAGACTCCCCAAACATATGGAAGAAGGTACTCTGGTCAGATGAGACTAAAACTGAGCTTTTTGGCCATCAAACCCAACACCTCTCATCACCCCGAGAACACCATCCCCACAGTGAAGCATGGTGGCGGCAGCATCATGCTGGGGGATGTTTTTCATCGGCAGGGACTGGGAAACTGGTCCGAATTTAAGGAATGATGGATGGCGCTAAATACAGGGAAATTCTTGAGGGAAACCTGGAGACTGGGACGGAGGTTCACCTTCCAGCAGGACAATGACCCTAAGCATACTGCTAAAGCAACAATTCAGTGGTTTAAAAGGAAACATTTAAATGTCTTGGAATGGCCTAGTCAAAGCCCAGACCTCAATCCAATTGAGAATCTGTGGTATGACTTAAAAATTGCTGTACACCAGCGGAACCCATCCAACTTGAAGGAGCTGGAGCGGTTTTGCCTTGAAGAATGGGCGAAAATCCCAGTGGCTAGATGTACTAAGCTTATAGAGACATACCCCAAGAGACATGCAGCTGTAATTGCTGCAAAAGGTGGCTCTACAAAGTATTGACTTGGGGGGGGTGAATAGTTATGCACGCTCACGTTTTCTGTTTTTTTGTCTTATTTCTTGTTTGTTTCACAATAATACATATTTTGCATCTTCAAAGTGGTAGGCATGTTGTGTAAATCAAATGATACAAACCCCCAAAAAATCTATTTTAATTCCAGGTTGTAAGGCAACAAAATAGGAAAAATGCCGGGGGGGTGAATACTTTCACAAGCCACTGTACAGCCCAATATGTTCTGATGTCCCCCTTCTGTGCCCCCAGGGCTCCCCCCTGTCCCTCTCCCGCTCCGGCAGCAGAGAGGGCGTGGGCAACGGCAGTGACTCTGAGAACTGGAGAGACAGGAACGGGGGTGGGAACGGACTTCCCGGCCACGCCGAATTCCCAGTGTCTGTTTGCAGTCCCAAGAGGAAGCAGAACAAATCTGGTGAGCTACTCAGCAGATACCCATCTGAACTTTTTTTCGGAAATAAAAAAATAAGAATGAAAGGCAAGAAGGCTAGATCATCACACTCCCATTTAAAGTAAACTCTCTTAAAAGTTTTGATGATGAATAAATAAAAACACCTAACCTTGAACAGCAGATGCTGTGTAAAGCTTGCATCATTAATGAAAACGTGAGAGTGTTCCTTCCTCCAACACACCTGCACTAAAGTTCTAGAGACCAGATACTTCTGTTCATTTCCACCTCATGTTTTTACTCTTGTATTCAATTATTTGTCATCATCAAAGCCAATCGCTACCGGTTATGCTGAAGAGAAGCACATTTTATCTACAGTATGTTGGCTTATATTGCACACATTAAAAACAATCTAACAGCATTCTCTTGCTCTAATAGATACAAATAATTAGTCACAACAATGTTTCGGCAGCAAGATGCGTCAGGGTTTATTTTATGTTGCGTACATTTTTTTTTTACAATGATAACTTTCTATGAAAGTCTTTAATGATGACTGTCTGACTTGTCTTGTCTTCCTGTGACATCTTTTGATTGACAGCTGCAGAGCACTATCTGAGCAGCAGTAACTACATTGACTGTATCTCCTCGGTCACCGGGAGCAACGGCTGCAGTCTCCAGTCCTCTCTGAAAGGGTCGGACCTGCCGGAGCTGTTCAGCAAGCTGGGCCTGGGGAAATACACTGACGTGTTCCAACAACAGGAGGTACTGGTCTATGGCTGCCATAGCATGGGTTTGCCACATTAACATAAGAGCAGAAGCCTCCATCCATCCCTGCTTGGCTGACTATATCAGAGATATGCTACCTTAAGCATAGGCTAGAATTTATGGATGGATAGATCAGTGCTTAGGCTAAGATTTTCATGCTGGTATTAAACTTTTCGGGTAGAAATTGTCAATAAATAAATGGATTTAAACATTTTGCAGGGAGTTCCATTTTAGCTGCCCATCGCTCGACCTAGGCTAAGCTTTTTTGCAGCATATTTTGGAGTGGTCCTCATGGTCCAGTGACTATACTTCGATTTATATCCAACTAATACTTTTACTGAAATCAGAGCACACACATTGCAAATACTTGATAATGGATAGGCTTCAGGGGCCTCATTTTTAACCATTGTAAATATCATACTACATTTCTATTAGCGGCATTTCTGAAAAGTCTGCGCATGTACAAAAATATTGAGATTTAGAAACTTGGTGCACGCCATACATATGCATGTTTCCCGTTATAAATCAGACCTGTCGTAAAACTGTGAGCATGAACGAGTATTAAAACTCTTCCTGGAAAACGCTCGCCATTCACCTTTTATGGTGACAATAACCACGTTTCCATCCAACTATTTCATGCTAATGAATTACCTGACACATGAAAAAAAGTCACGACCGAGCTGATGGAAACATGAAATGCCGATACAATTTTATAAATGCCGACAGACAATTTGTTCGTTCGACATGGTGGGATCTTTTTGTGTTGGTTAAGTTTAATTATGCGGGAAATGACTGTGGAAACACCTTTATGCACAAATATTGATATAATAACCATCATATCGATGTAGTCACGCAATTATATGTTGTGTGGTCCTCCCATTACGACTCGGGAAAGCATGTAGTTTATTAGGCTACAGATGAAATAAGTTATGATGAACTTCACAGGGTGGTGAATGTGCAAGGTGATAAGCTTGAAGCTCCTTTCCAAAAAAGAGATTACATGAATGTCCCAAAATGTAATTACAGTACTAACAGTAGCATAAATAGGCCTACTTCAATGTAAATGATCAACTGTTCACCTGTTAAATTCGACTGCATATTATAAACCGCGCTGCCTATGGGATTTCAAAACTTGAAATACATAATGCCCATCTATTTACTTGGCTACTAGGTCCTAGGAAATTAGATATGCGCGTTGTAATTTGTTGTATGGCTACTTCAGGAATATGAACTAATCACGGCCAGAAAAGTTGAGGAATAGATAGATTCCTATGTCTAATTGTTTTAGATTCTAAAAATAAAACATTGATTTTCGCTCTTCTCACTAATGGCAAATGGCTGCATTTTTGTTAATGTTTTCCTGTTTTTAGTTTTTTTTTATGAATAAGCTTGTCATCATATCACCCCAGCTTGCAATACAATATTTCAACTACTTACAGATGTGTGTACACATGGTCTTAAGTTTGCAGGGAGGTGAGCACATATTCACGTCAAGTAAAATTTTTATAAATGGCAACTTGTGTGTGAACTGGCACACCAACATTTTGGGCTATATTTTGTACGTACGCACAGTTTATAAATGAGGCCCCAGGTATTTTATGTTGCAAAGGGGGAATTTATTTTGTTATCCCAAAAATTGTATAGTGTGCAGTGACATGATAAAGATATTGACTGTACACATGCACTATTTTCAGATCGATCTCCAGACCTTCCTCACTCTTACAGACCAGGACCTGAAAGAGCTGGGCATCACCACATTTGGAGCACGCAGAAAAATGCTGCTTGCCATCTCCGGTGTGAATGACTATGGTAATGTCCAAACATTGTGTGTACTTGTGTATTTGTGTGAACCCAGTTCCAATGACATGTGGGAGATCCTGCTGGGCTGTATGTGCTGATAATAGCTCAGAAGTCTGTCAGAAGTGTTGAGGTGGCTGTCGGGCGTGCCAGAACCTCTCCTGATGGAGGCTGTGTGAAATGGTCTTCTATGCTTTTCATTAAACCTCTCATTTCTGGCCCTGCCATATGCCTGAGTATAGCCACGTACTTCCACTGACCCATAGCTGAACATTAATTACAATATCTACTGCCATCCATTGGTTTCAGTAGTCAGTGGTGCAAGTCGTGTTCCTCTTTTTGTCTGACATAGAGAAGCTCGGATCCTCTCATACTGTTCCAAGGCAATGAATGCCCCACATGTTTGTTGTGACATGAACTAATCCTTGTTTATAAATGCATGACTACCGGAGTAATACCTTTTCTCTGCCAGGAGAGAACATGATTCAGTCAGGTGGCATTTTGATTCATTGCATTCGGAAATTATTCAGACCCCTTGACTTTTCCCACATTTTGTTACAGCCTTATTTTAAAATGGATTAAATTGTTTTTTTTCCCTCATCAATCTACACACAATACCCCATAATGACAAAGCAAAAACAGGTTTTTAGACATTTTTGCAAACAGAAATACATTAATATTCACACCCTTTACTCAGTACTTTGTTGAAGCACCTTTGGCAGCGATTACAGCCTCGAGTCTTCTTTGGTATGACGCTACAAGCTTGGCACACCTGTATTTCGGGAGTTTTTCCCATTCTTCTCTGCAGATCCTCTCAAGCTCTGTCAGATTGGATGGGGAGCGTTGCTGCACAGCATGATGCTGCCTCCACCATGCTTCACCATAGGGATGGTGCAAAGTTTCCTCCAGACGTGAAGCTTGGCATTCAGGCGAAAGACTTCAATCTTGGTTTCATCAGACCAGAGAATCTTTTTTCTCATGGTCTCATAGCAAAGGGTCTGAATACTTATGTAAATAAGTGTGCAAACATTTCTAAAAACCTGTTTTTGCTTTGTCATTGTGGGATATTGTGTGTAGATTGATGAGGAAAAAATGTAATTTAATCCATTTTAGAATAAGGCTGTAATGTAACAAAATGTGGAAAAAGTCTGAATACCCTCCGAATGTACAAAACATGCTCTTTCCATGATAGACTGACCAGGTGAATCAGGTGAAAGCTATAATCACTTATTGACGTCACTTGTTAAATCCACTTCAATCAGTGTAGATGAAGGGGAGGAGACAGGTTAAAGAAGGATTTTTAAGCCTCGAGACAATTGAGACATGGATTGTGTATGTGTGCCATTCAGAGGGTGAATGGGCAAGACAAAATATTTAAGTACCTTTTACGGGGTATGGTAGTAGGTGCCAGGCGCACCGGTTTGTGTCAATAACTGCAACGCTGCTGGGTTTTTCACGCTCAACAGTTTCCTGTGTGTATCAAGAATGGTCCACCACCCAAAGGACATCCAGCCAACTTGACATAATTTTCGGAAGCATTGGAGTCAACATGGGCCAGCATCCCGGTGGAATGCTTTCAACACCTTGTGGAGTCCATGCCCCGACGAATTGAGTCTGTTCCGAGGGCAAAAGGGGGTGCAACTCAATATTAGGAAGGTATTCCTAATGTTTTGTACACTCAGTGTATATGTATTCCTTCAGTTTCTGGGATGTTACATTTATAACATGTTTTGTCCTTCATCTCATGTATGATGATTTCACGCTTTTGTGGTATTGTTAGAGTGAAGGGATCATATCTAGAAGGGATCATATTTAAGTCATAGTTTTGCTGCTTATTTTTGGAGTCTGTGTTATTGGTGCAGTAGGGGGTCACATTGAGGTTGGGAGAGGGAGTTAATCTGTGTTCTGTTGTGAGGAGAAGGGCTCAAGGCGAGAGTTAGTTCCACTGATGCGCTCTGTTGCAAAGCTCAGATCAGCTCTAATCTCTGTTGAAGGACTCTGAGGGCTCCAAAAGAGGAATACAATCCATTTCCCCCTTCTTTCTTTCCTAAAGGCAACCCCAACTCATTAAGGTCCACTTCCTGTATTTCTGCCAGTAAAAATAGCAACTTTGGAGCTACCAGTCTCAATTATCATATGTCAGGTTTTTGCTGACAGAGGATGATGATTCAGCCATCAAATGAATAAGAGATGCTGGACCGTTTTATTGACACATTTTGAAATAATTGTGTCCAATTAGTTTGGTGATCTGCCTGGCAAACCCATGGGTCACAAAGAGGGATCTTGTTGATATGAGCTGTTCTCATTCTTCATTGGCTATTTGAAGCACATTTTCCTGCCATTGTTGATTTAAGTCTTGACTGTATCGGAACACCAATAAACAGTAATTTCCCTTTATATGGATTACAGTTTGAATTGACTTGTCGGAGTGGAAAAACATAGTATGTTATTGAACATTTATATCTGTAAGAATTGCAATTGATATGCAGTATTGTGTTCTTTTGTCTTTTTCAGAACTGAACAAGAACCGAAGGAAGCTGTTTGAGGCTCCTATCAGGTCCTCCTTCCTGGAAGGGGGAGCCAGCGGTCGTCTGTCTCGTCAGTTCCACGCTGACATGGCCAGTGTCAGTGGCCGGTGGTAGAGCTCCACTCCACCAGGACCTAACACAACAGAGAACCAGTCTTCAGTGCCTCTCTTTGGGCTTCTGTAGGCCAGTCTACAGCCTCTCTGGGTCTGACCAATGACTATTCAACTCTTTTTTTTAAAGGCCATAACAAAAAGCCATAGTTTAACCAGAAGTGCCAAAAAAGAGAAGAGACATCTCATTGGTATAGAAAGTCCAGTGTTCACTCCACATAGTGCTTAGATGTTTCTGTGGAGTAATCTACGCATGAAGGGTATTTTACTAGTTATGAAGGACAGGTACTGCCCAGTAGTTGTCCATTTTTGTTAAAGGGAACAGGCCAAATGATTAGTACAAAATAATTACATTGATACCATCTGCATTCGTAGTATGCTGTTGTATCAATGACATGCACTTTAACAATACTAGACTTTTGCCTGTGAAAGCCTGATTCCTCATTGGAATACCTATGCATTTTGTATTAACTCAAAGCACAGATGTATTTGTACCAAGCCAAATGTACGCACTTATTGAGATGGAGAAATTAAGTTCAAAGGTCAAAGTGAGATCATTGACTAAACGCAGAACCTAGAGCAATGACCTTTGACCCCTCATTGTTTTGATTGATTGACATTCCACGAAGGTCAGTGTTGTATCCACCAGCAGCTGCTGCAGTTGGGATGCAGTCTGTCTGTATGTCATACACTACCGGTCAAAAGTTGTAGAACACCTACTCATTCAAGGGTTTTTCATAATTTTTACTATTTTCTATATTGTAGAATAAGAGTGAAGACATCAGAACTATGAAATAACACATATGGAATCATGTAGTAACCAAAAAAGTGTTAAACAAATCAAAATATATTTTATATTTGAGATTCTTCAAATAGCCACCCTTTGCCTTGATGACAGCTTTGCACACTCTTGCCATTCTCTCAACAAGTTTCACCTGGAATGCTTTTCCAACAGTCTTGAAGGAGTTCCCATATATGCTGAGCACTTGTTGGCTGCTTTTCCTTCACTCTGCAGTCTGACTCATCCCAAACCATCTCAATTTGGTTGAGGTCGGGGGATTGTGGAGGCCAGGTCATCTGATGCAGCACTCTCACAAAGACACGGCGGTTGGAACCAAAAATCTCAAAATGGGACTCTAGACCAAAGCACACATTTCTACCGGTCTAATGTCCATTGCTCGTGTTTCTTGGCCCAAGCAAGTCTCTTCTTCTTATTGGTGTCCTTTAGTAGTGGTTTCTTTGCAGCAATTCGACCATGAAGGCCTGATTCACACAGTCTCCTCTGAACAGTTGATGTTGAGATGTGTCTGTTACTTGAACTCTGTGAAGCATTTATTTGGGCTGCAATTTCTGAGGCTGGTAACTCTAATGAACTTATCCTCTGCAGCAGAGGTAACTCTGGGTCTTCCATTCCTGTGGCAGTCCTCATGAGAACCAGTTTCATCATAGCGCTTGATGGTTTTTGCGACTGCACTTGAAGAAACTTTCAAAGTTCTTGAAATGTTCCATATTGACTGACTTTCATGTCTTAAAGTAATGATGGACTGTTGTTTCTCTTTGCTTATTTGAGCTGTTCTTGCCATAATATGGACTTGGTCTTTTACAAATGAGGGCTATCTTCTGTATACCACCCCTACCTTGTCACAACACAACTGATTGGCTCAAACGCATTAAGAAGGAAAGAAATTCCACAGATTAACTTTTAAGAAGGCACACCTGTTAATTTAAATGCATTCCAGGTAACTTCCTCATGAAGCTGGTTGAGAGAATGCTAGGAGTGTGCAAAGCTGTCATTAAGGCAAAGGGTGGCTATTTGAAGAATCTGAAATATGAAATATATTTTGATTTGTGTAACACTTTTGTGGTTACTACATGATTCCATATGTGTTATTTCATAGTATTGATGTCTTCACAATTTTTCTACAATGTAGAAAATAGTAAAAATAAAGAAAAACCCTTATGAATGAGTAGGTGGTCCAAAACTTTTGACCAGTAATGTATGTATTTAGTAAAATATTATTGTTTATTCACAGTATGATTTATTTTGTATCTTTTTGGGGTAATAATCAGTTCCATGTATTTTTTGTAATGTTTTCATTACTTTATACATTCATGAATGAGTATCTGTGGTTTCTAATTAGTTTATTATTAGTCTCTTTGATAATTACCTTTACCCAATCATCTTTGGAGCCGTCAGGCTGTGCCATGAGACTGCAGCAGAGAAAGAGAGCAGTCTGTCAAAACAGTAGGCCCTTCTCTCTGATACTGTTTGCTGGCCTCCTGTGGTTTTCTTAGTCATTGTCATTATGTCTCCTGTAGTCACGTCAATGGTCTTTGTCAGTTAGCCTTTCTGTGGTCTCTTTTCTATGTGTTGAATCCCACTATGTGTTCCTCTATCTATTCAGGAGACCTGTAATTATTTCCAGACTGTGTGCTTTTATCTTTCCTTACACTTTAACCGCTTTTAGAGCTGCGGACAGAGAAGCAACCTACTACAATGTAGAATGCCTCCTCACTACTACAGTATAGAATGCCTTTACTTCTCTCTCTAAGTTGCTCAGCAGGGAATTGTTTCTATTAGAATATTGCTATTTGGACTGACACTACCTCTCACCTAGGAGGTACCTCACACCATAGGTGTAAACTCAACTTTATTTCATATGACAGCCCCTAGCCTAGACACATTTCTACGTTTACCAAGATTGTTTCCTCATAACATGTATTCTACCTTAAATTAAGAATAGTGGAAATATACCATTTTCAGTATCAGTTGTGCAATCAGATATCTGGGATTCTTGTAAAGCTATATTTGAAGTAACATGATTATGTGTGCAGTGGTGCTGCTTATCATCAAAGGATGGAGTCACTCTGATCTCTGTATTATGTAAAACAGTATTCTCATACCCTTTTATTAATTTTGTCTGACTCTGGAATGTTTTTGCTGTAACTATTTTAGATTGAACCCCCATATTAAGCCTGGAAGTTGATAGTCTTCGTGCATTCTATCACATAGACTGTTAGTTTGAAGTACAAACTCTTCATTTGCAGAATGTTTGTTGGTAGATGGTACAGTATTTGACGGACAATGCAGTGAACTGTATGTAGAGCCCAAAATGAAAAGCTAAATTACAGAATGTTGAAGTAGATATAGAGAGAATAGTGAGAACATTTCAAAGCAACTTACATGCCAAAACTTTGTTTCCACACAACAGCAATATCACTGACAGCAGAAGTCTTAGCATCGACCATTCTGTAATCACGCACAGAGAGAAGTCACTTGTTTTTCTTTTTGCATGCTTTCTCTCATGAAGATCTGTTGCATCATGTGTTTACGCTATACCACTTTCCTAACTGATTTGAGCCATTCTCAATGTCCATGTTGGATCAATAAGATATCCTGACATGGTTGTCATTTCTGACCAGTAGTGTTGTCATCATTATTTTTTTATCTTAGAGATCGGATATTAAAAGGGATTTGTTATTCCACAAAAGGTATGGGTTATGTTCAACCCTTTATCATGGTACTATATTGAAGCTGTTCAGCATTGATTATGTCAGTGCAGTTATGTTGAGGCATGTACCTACCCTGCAGACCAGACAATGTTTGTTTTTGCTTCTGTAAAGTTAGGCCTGCGGTCATTGTGTGCTTGGAGGGTAATAGAGATGTTGTCTGTGAAATGAATGTTGTTACAGTGAAAATTAAATTTTTACATTTTAGTCATTTAGCAGACGCTCTTATCCAGAGCAATTTACAGTTAGTGAGTGCATACATTTTTCATACTGGCCCCCCGTGGGAAACGAACCCACAACCCTGGCATTGCAAGCGCCATGCTCTACCAACTGAGCTACAGGGGATCCTATTATTTATCCTATTAATTATTGATGCCTTTTATCTGGTTTAATGAAGGGAGTCATTTGCAATCAAAGTTTACCACCAGCCTCCCTGTCCCTACACTTATTATGTCTTAAATGTTTGTGTTTAGTCCTTGTTATTCCCAGAGGGATACATTTGAAGGGGTCTACTTTATACTGAGTTAGATCAAATGGTACAACATTTATAATGAATGTAAACCACTAAGGAATTTATGTATGTTTTGCCTCGCTTTTGTATCCTGTGCAGCCATGCTTGTTGTTAGCAGTATATCTCCAGTTTTGTGTGAGAGAAAGGTACAGTTCCAAAAAAGGTTATACCGAAGAATTTAAAGAGGAACATTGCCTTTTGCCTGTGGCTTTTGTTGATACGATTATTGAGAGGGACATTGTTTTAGCTATGATGTTATATCTGTAAATATAGTACAGATAAAAGTTGTGTTTTGGAGGAGTTATCAAATGAGCAAAAAAGTTTGTTCAAAACATTGAAGTGTTATTACAAAGGTAATAAATGTATGCAGTAAGATGTTTCCTTTTGTTTTTGTTCATAGCACATACATTTGACTATTACAGTGAGTAATAATATTCAGTGCAAAAGTGTGAAGAGTGAAATTGATAGAACACTCTGGTAACCATTGCTAAGAGAGCCTGTGTGAGACCCACACGCTCCGATAATCTGGAATATAAATCCAGTTCTTGATGTCCGATTGGTGGCAGAGCTGACATGTCCACTAATCCCCAGAGGCAGAATCTACTCTATCTAATC
This sequence comes from Coregonus clupeaformis, assembly GCF_020615455.1. Lineage (NCBI taxonomy): Eukaryota > Metazoa > Chordata > Actinopteri > Salmoniformes > Salmonidae > Coregonus > Coregonus clupeaformis. The sequence continues at coordinate 61,207,230 of NC_059192.1, forward strand.
CCAGAGAATGAATCCACTCCATAGAGGAATCACACTAACACTAACCCATACCAACCATCCTGCCTGCATTGACACAATACTGAACACGGACGCTGTACTGTTATCTTTCCACTGTATCTGCCCCTCCTCTCTCTTTCCCTCTCTTCCCTCAGATGCCCTGAAGAGAGGATGGATGGAGCGAGGCACCAGCTGGCAAATGTAATCCAGTCCTGTGTAATAGTGACCCTAGGGTCAGCGGGGCACAGAGGGTAGCTACGTGTTCTGCTGAATGCATCATCCTTCCACTCAGGTCACAGCTACATACCCTTTACCTTTTTCACTTTGACAAGCTATTGTATTTCTCTCTCTCACTCCAACTGATGTGTGATGAGCTCTGGCGTAAAATGTCTGCCATGGCATTACCCAGGTGGGTGCTACACATTGGTGATGGATGGGGGGAGTTTCTGCTGCATGCAATGTAAAGCCCTACCAGCACCTGGTGAAAAACCACTATGTAAATCCAATCCATTATTGACTGGATGTTTAAGTGTTTATCTCCTCCAAGAGGTACAACAGTAACAAAAATATCTCCACTAGGCCTACCAGTATATAGAGCTCAATTACAACAAAGCATTTATTTGAATAATTCAGCCTTAGTGGTTATTATTAGAACATGCTCCTTTAATTTATTAGGCTTTTACAGAAAATTGCTTTTGGAGGAAATAGTAGTTCCTAGTTTTATGGTGTGAACATTTCAAATTCTTGGATGTAGGACTATGTTTCATGTAGGCTTATTTATGGTATATCTTATTTAGCTTACAGAGTTATTTTATTATTTTATTTCATTATATGAGGCTGTAACATTTTCTGAGGCCCATTGCACTTTCCCACAGCAGATTTATGGTCTCTGATGTAGAAATCTTTCATCCAATGCAAATGGATCTTCTCCTTTGACAGCAGAAACAGGTGGCCTCCTTTAACTGTTTTCTAAAGCATAGTGTGTAGACTGTAATTCCCCTCATTATCTCAGAGCATCATTATCTGAATAGGAGCCCTGCTGGGGAGAGAAAGCTGAATGTTTATGTTACACAACATAACACTGCATTTTATGTTAATCTATAGTTCATGTCCAATGGATGTGGTGGGAAGATGAAATATCTCCTGGAATTGTTACACTGTTTGAAATAAGTTATTTCAATAACATTAGAGAAATGTTTTCTCTGTCCTGTAAACAGTGCTGCCCTTTTGACATCAACGAAGACGGTGTGATGGTATCTAAAAATAAGAGTAAAAAAGATGGCATCCAAAAATTGTTTATCCTCCCCTGCAAATGTCACGAGGATGGTTCCAGACAGGGAAGGCTTTCCAGGCAGTGTCATCACCTCACCGCTTGTCACCTTAGTAGCTTCACTCTTTTAATGTATGACTTTTGTAGAAATACTCTGGACTTTCTGTGCAACTTCATGACAATGCATTGATTGAAATTGAAATGGTATTGACTTCGACCCTGGTCTCTACAGTATATTGCTTTTGAGAGGTTTCATTTTTTAGAACACTCATACCTGTTCTTTTGGGCAGCTGCCACATGAATGAAATGTATATCTAAAATTAAATCTTCAGTCAATCATAGAGTATGACATAATGGAGCAGCAGAATGTATTTCTTTGTGTGAAAATGTATATTTTAAGTGCTGTTTCAAAGCGAGAGACTGCTACTGCTAGTCCTACAATAGCGTCACAGAATAAACCATGGAGACTAAAAGGTATTTAATTACAAACTAACCATGTGTACAATGAACCCACTGGCCCTTAACAGCAGCAATCCCACATCCGTACTCTAACAGGCAAACAACCCTGGAAGGTGTGGATGAGAAAGGATATGGTTATTTGTGTGGTGTTAACTTGACGTATCATATATACACTGTAGTCTGTATAGCAGGCTATATAGTGGATTTTAATATTAGTTACATAATTATTATAATTTATTTTTATTTTTTTACAAAATTCCCAGAATTCTTAGAGCAGATAATCAGATTTGGCCATGATATTGTTTAGTCAGAACATTACAAGCACACTTGGCTTCACAGAGGTCTGAACACTTTGAAATCACTGTATGTTACGCAACCGTGCTTTCTCTGATTCTATCCTCATCAGCTCTGGCTCACAAAGTCATTATGTCAGTGTCTAAGGTCACATTTATTTAGTTTACATTTAATTTAGTTTAATCAAGACCGTCATAGCACATTTCAGACATGGAAAGCAAAGCATTGTGCTTCACAGGAAAAAACTAATAAATAACAATAAATAAAAACTGAAATATTTAGTACACAACAAACATAAGAGGATAAAAAACAAAATAATAAAAAAAAACTGAACGATTAAAAACACCCTAAGGAAAAGCAAAGCTAAAAATGTATGTTTTAAGATCTCTTTTAAATATGTCCACAGTTTCGGCCCCCCTCAGGTTTTCTGGCAGGCTATTCCAGAGGCTGGGGGCATAATAACTAATGGCTACTTCTATGCCTCTTGGTCCTAGGCTTTGGAAGCATTAAAAGGCCAGTACCAGAGGACCTGAGGGACCTACTGGGTACATAACTTAAAAGCATGTCTGACGTATTGGGGTGCATTAATTCTAAAACTCACAGGCAGCTAGTGCAGAGAACTTAAAACCAGTGTAATGTGTGCTCTCTGTCTGGTCTTGGTCAGTACCCGTGCTGCAGCATTCTGCATGTTTTGCAGTTGACCAATGGCTTTCTTGGGTAGTTCAGACAGGAGAGCATTACAGTAGTCAACCCTAATTGTAATAAAAGCATGGATGAGTCTCTCTGTTTCAGTCTGAGAGAGAAATGGCCTCACCTTGGTAATGTTCCTCATGTGGTAAAAAGCTATTTTGGTCACATTCCTAATGTGTGATTCGAAATTGAGTTCAGAATCTAAAATAACACCTAGGTTTTACCTGGTGTTTTATCTTTGCTGCTCGTTAATTAAAATGTGTGGGTGGATTCTCTCTCTGTGCTTTGGCTCCAATAATAAGTACCTCGGTCTTGTCTTGATTTAGCTGGAGGAAGTTGTGAGCCATCCAAGTATTTAAATCACTAATACAGTCTAATCATTTATCTGTGGAGCTAAAATCCTCTGATGACACATTTACGCTCTTATCCAGAGCAATTTGGGTTAAGTGCCTTGCTTAAGGGCACATCTGCATATTTTTCACCTAGTTGGCTCAGGGATTTGAACCAGCGACTTTTTGGTTACTGGCCCAACGCTCTTAACTGCTAGGCTGACTACCTGCCGCCACAGAAATGTAAAGTTGTATATCGTCTGTGTAGCAGTGAAAATCAATGCCGTGCTTTCTGATAAAGGGTAACATATACACTACCGGTCAAAAGTTTTAGGACACCTACTCATTCAAGGGTTTTTCTTTATTTTGACTATTTTCTACATTGTAGAATAATAGTGAAGACATCAAAACTATGAAATAACACATATGGAATCATGTAGTAACCAAAAAAGTTTGAGATTCTTCAAATAGCCACCCTTTGCCTTGATGACAGCTTTGCACACTCTTGGCATTCTCTCAACAAGCTTCACCTGGAATACTTTTCCAACAGTCTTGAAGGAGTTCCCACATATGCTGAGCACTTGTTGGCTGCTTTTCCTTCACTCTGTTGTCCGACTCATCCCAAACCGTCTCAATTTGGATTGTGGAGGCCAGGTCATCTGATGCAGCACTCCATCACTCTCCTTCTTGGGAAAATAGCCCTTACACAGCCTGGAGGTGTGTTGGGTCATTGTTCTGTTGAGAAACAAATGATAGTCCCACTAACCCCAAACCAGATGGGATGGCGTATCGCTGCAGAATGCTGTGGTAGCCATGCTGGTTAAGTGTGCCTTGAATTCTAAATAAATCACAGACAGTGTCACCTGCAAAGCACCCCACACCATAAAACCTCCTCCTCCATGCTTTACGGTGGGAAATACACATGCGGCGATCATCCGTTCACCCACACCGCACCTCACAAAGACAAGGCGGTTGGAACCAAAAATCTCCAATATGGACTCCAGACCAAAGCACAAATGTCCACTGGTCTAATCTCCATTGCTCATGTTTCTTGGCCCAAGCAAGTCTCTTCTTCTTATTGGTGTCCTTTTAGTAGTGGTTTCTTTTTTTTGTTCTTTTTTTTTGGTAGATCAGCTTTAATATTGCAGATAGATTGTAACTTCCATCAATGTAATTGTCTGCATCACTTCCAATCCCCCATATGTTTTTTTTTTCTCGCAAATATAAATATATATGTATATACAGTGGGGAGAACAAGTATTTGATACACTGCCGATTTTGCAGGTTTTCCTACTTACAAAGCATGTAGAGGTCTGTAATTTGTATCATAGGTACACTTCAACTGACATAAGTATTTGATCACCTACCAACCAGTAAGAATTCCGGCTCTCACAGACCTGTTAGTTTTTCTTTAAGAAGCCCTCCTGTTCTCCACTCATTACCTGTATTAACTGCACCTGTTTGAACTCGTTACCTGTATAAAATACACCTGTCCACACACTCAATCAAACAGACTCCAACCTCTCCACAATGGCCAAGACCAGAGAGCTGTGTAAGGACATCAGGGATAAAATTGTAGACCTGCACAAGGCTGGGATGGGCCACAGGACAATAGGCAAGCAGCTTGGTGAGAAGGCAACAACTGTTGGCGCAATTATTAGAAAATGGAAGAAGTTCAAGATGACGGTCAATCACCCTCGGTCTGGGGCTCCATGCAAGAGCTCACCTCGTGGGGCATCAATGATCATGAGGAAGGTGAGGGATCAGCCCAGAACTACACGGCAGGACCTGGTCAATGACCTGAAGAGAGCTGGGACCACAGTCTCAAAGAAAACCATTAGTAACACACTCCGCCGTCATGGATTAAAATCCTGCAGCGCACGCAAGGTCCCCCTGCTCAAGCCAGCGCATGTCCAGGCCCGTCTGATGTTTGCCAATGACCATCTGGATGATCCAGAGGAGGAATGGGAAGAGCTTTGTAAATAGGTGTTTGGAAGAAGAAGGATGAGTACAACCCCAAGAACACCATCCCAACCGTGAAGCATGGAGGTGGAAACATCATTCTTTGGGGATGCTTTTCTGCAAAGTGGACAGGACGACTGCACCGTATTGAGGGGAGGATGGATGGGGCCATGTATCGCGAGATCTTGGCCAACAACCTCCTTCCCTCAGTAAGAGCATTGAAGATGGGTCGTGGCTGGGTCTTCCAGCATGACAACGACCCGAAACACACAGCCAGGGCAACTAAGGATTGGCTCCGTAAGAAGCATCTCAAGGTCCTGGAGTGGCCTAGCCAGTCTCCAGACCTGAACCCAATAGAAAATCTTTGGAGGGAGCTGAAAGTCCGTATTGCCCAGCGACAGCCCCGAAACCTGAAGGATCTGGAGAAGGTCTGTATGGAGGAGTGGGCCAAAATCCCTGCTGCAGTGTGTGCAAACCTGGTCAAGACCTACAGGAAACGTATGATCTCTGTAATTGCAAACAAAGGTTTCTGTACCAAATATTAAGTTCTGCTTTTCTGATGTATCAAATACTTATGTCATGCAATAAAATGCAAATGATTTACTTAAAAATCATGCAATGTGATTTTCTGGATTTTTATTTTAGATTCTGTCTCTCACAGTTGAAGTGTACCTATGATAAAAATTACAGACCTCTACATGCTTTGTAAGTAGGAAAACCTGCAAAATCGGCAGTGTATCAAATACTTGTTCTCCCCACTGTATGTATGTATGTATATGTGTATATATTAGGGCTGTCAAAAATAGCGCGTTAACGACGTTAATTAGTTGTTTGCTGTTAATTACGTCAATTTTTTTAACGCATTTCACGCATGCGCAGTGTGACAAATTATTCAGGTCAGGAAAGTGGTTGGGAGCTAGAGGCGAGATGGAGCAAGGTGAGCCTATTGACGGATACAAATATAAAAAGAATGATGATGGTACAGTTAACAAGTACAAGGTTATTTGCAAGATTTGTAAGAAGGAGTTTCAATTTCACCGGAGCTGTTCAAGCTTGAAGTACCATGTCAACGCCAAACATGCGTTTGCTGGGCCGTCAGATTCAGCAAGTGGTTTGCGCCAGACCACGCTGAATGTTTGCAGGCAATTAACAAAATCAACCTCAGATAATTTGACCAACACAATAGCAAAATGGATTGCAAAGGATTGTAGACCCATTAGCATTGTAGAAGACTCAGGTTTCCTTGATGTTTTGCAAGTGGCGTCTCAAGACTCATTCTATAAGCCACCGTCAAGAGCCACAGTTATGAAGAAAATCCACGAGCTCTATGAAAACGAAAAAGAAAAAAGGAAAGAGGTCTTGGCTCAAGTAAATCATATCGCCCTGACAGGAGACCATTGGACATCAGTGAGTAACAACAATTACCTCGGAGTAACTGCACATTTAATCAGTGACACGTGGGAACTGAAGTCTTTTGCGCTGACTATATTAAAAACTGAGGAGCGTCATTTTGCGGAGGCTTGTAAAGAACAGTTCCTGTCTGTTGCACGTGAGCGGGACATCGTATGCATTTCAGAAAAAAAATGGTTAGGATTCAGGTGTAATTGCAAATAGTGATTAATCATGATTAATCCACTGAAAATTCTGATTAATTTGATTAAAAATTTTAATCATTTGACAGCCCTAGATATATATATATATATATATATATATATATATATATATATATACGTAAATTGAAAATAAACTTTTTTGCTAGAAGTATTATTATATTATTGATCGATTGACTATGACTTTTCAGATCACCCAGTAGTGCTATCTGCAGGGTTAGCTCCAGGTAAATATTGCAATCCTTCAGCCATTCCTGGATCTGTGACCAAAAACAAGCCACCAATGGACAGTGCCAAAACAGATGATCTAATGATTCTGTCTCTTCGCAGCAAAATCTGCAGAGCTGGGAAGATTGCATCCCCCATATAAATAACATTCTATTGGTCGCAAGAATTTTGATTAATAGTTTAAATAGAAAAATTCAAAGTTTTGAATCCGGCGTTGTTTTGCATATCAGTTCATAAACACTGTGCCATGGAATTGGTACGTGAAAAATCTCTTCCCAACTATTTTGCAATCTATATGGGACGGCTGTCAATCCTTTGGTCCTTAAATGAAACTGGTATACTTTTTTATTTATCACAATTTTCTTTAACCAATTATGTTCTTCAATGCAGGGCCGACAGACAAGTTCCTTACTTTTTCCCCCTTCCACTTTCCTCTTCAATTTCTGCGGGAATGCTGCAATTACTTGGTTGTAATTTTGGGTAGAGCAGACATTTCCATATGTTTTGTTAGCTGCATGTGCAACATAACTCCTCCAGTCCTACCTATAATATCATTTACGAAGATTATACATTTATTTATTTTTAATTCAAAGAATGCTGGCTTTTTTATCAATTAGTATATTTGAATTTAACCACAATATTTGTTGCATTATTTGTTCTGTAGTTTCTGGAGGATTACATTGAAATTGCAACCAACTTTCTATGGCTTGTTTTAGAAATGGTGATATTTGGGAGATTATTTCCTTTTCAAATAACTGAAAGTGAGAGGTTGTAATCTGAATAAAGGGAAAAAGGCCATTCTTGAACATGGGGTGAGACAATCTTACTAATTTGCTAGAGAACCAGTTCGGATTTAAGTATAACTTTTGTATGACTGAAGCTTTTAGTGATTATAAATTATTTATATAAATAGGCCCATTTAATTTTGTCTGGCTTGCCGTTCCAAATAAAATTGAATATTTTTGTCTCATATAATTTATAAAACTGTTTGCTAGGTGTAGGCAAGACCATAAGCAAATAGGTGAACTGGGATAATACTAAAGAGTTAATCAGGGTGATTTTTCCACAAATAGACAGGTACAGTGAGGGAAAAAAGTATTTGATCCCCTGCTTATTTTGTACGTTTGCCCACTGACAAAGAAATGATCAGTCTATAATTTGAATGGTAGGTTTATTTGAACAGTGAGAGACAGAATAACAACAAAAAAATCCAGAAAAACGCATGTAAAAAATGTTATAAATTGATTTGCATTTTAAGGAGGGAAATAAGTATTTGACCCCCTCTCAATCAGAATGATTTCTGGCTCCCAGGTGTCTTTTATACAGGTAACGAGCTGAGATTAGGAGCACACTCTTAAAGGGAGTGCTCCTAATCTCAGTTTGTTACCTGTATAAAAGACACCTGTCCACAGAAGCAATCAATCAATCAGATTCCAAACTCTCCACCATGGCCAAGACCAAAGAGCTCTCCAAGGATGTCAGGGACAAGATTGTAGACCTACACAAGGCTGGAATGGGCTACAAGACCATCGCCAAGCAGCTTGGTGAGAAGGTGACAACAGTTGGTGCGATTATTCGCAAATAGAAGAAACACAAAATAACTGTCAATCTCCCTCTGCCTGGGGCTCCATGCAAGATCTCACCTCGTGGAGTTGCAATGACCATGAGAACGGTGAGGAATCAGCCCAGACCTACACGGGAGGATCTTGTCAATGATCTCAAGGCAGCTGGGATCATAGTCACCAAGAAAACAATTGGTAACACACTACGCTGTGAAAGACTGAAATCCTGCCGGTCTGAAGTTTGCCAATGAACATCTGAATGATTCAGAGGAGAACTGGGTGAAAGTGTTGTGGTCAGATGATATCAAAATTGAGCTCTTTGGCATCAACTCAACTCGCCGTGTTTGGAGGAGGAGGAATGCTGCCTATGACCCCAAGAACACCATCCCCACCGTCAAACATGGAAGTGGTAACATTATGCTTTGGGGGTGTTTTTCTGCTAAGGGGACAGGACAACTTCACCGCATCAAAGGGACGATGGACAGGGCCATGTACCGTCAAATCTTGGGTGAGAACCTCCTTCCCTCAGCCAGGGCATTGAAAATGGGTCGTGGATGGGTATTCCAGCATGACCCCAAACACACGGGCAAGGCAACAAAGGAGTGGCTCAAGAAGAAGCAAATTAAGGTCCTGGAGTGGCCTAGCCAGTCTCCAGACCTTAATCCCATAGAAAATCTGTGGAGGGAGCTGAAGGTTCGAGTTGCCAAACGTCAGCCTCGAAACCTTAATGACTTGGAGAAGATCTGCAAAGAGGAGTGGGACAAAATCCCTCCTGAGATGTGTGCAAACCTGGTGGTATTTTGTTTAGACATGTAGCTAAACAATTAACCATAATCCCAACCCATACGGTACCAGTGTTGTAAAGTACTTAAGTAAAAATACTTTAAAGTACCACTTATGTCGTTTTTTTTAGTATCTGTACTTTACTTTACTACTTTTACTTCACTACATTCCTAAAGAAAATAATGTACTTTTTACTCCATACATTTTCCCTAACACCCAAAGTTACTCGTTACATTTTGAGTGCTTAGCAGCACAGGAAAATGGTCCAATTCTCACACTTATCAAGAGAACCTCCCTGTTCATCCCTACTGCCTCTGATCTGGCGGACTTACTAAACACAAATGCTTTATTTGTAAATGATGTCTGAGTGTTGGAGTGTGCCCCTGGCTATCCATAAATAAATAAAACAAGAAAATTGGTTGGTTGGCTTAATATAAGGAATAAGAAATTATTTATTATTTTACTTTTACATTTGATACTTAAGTATATTTTAGCAATTACATTTACTTTTGATACTTAAGTAAATTTAAAACCAAATACTTTTAGACTTTTACTCAAGTACTATTTTACTGGGTGAAACTTTTACTTGAGTCATTTTCTATTAAGGTATCTTTACTTTTACTCAAGTATGACAATGGAGTACTTTTTCCACCACTGTACAGTACAAAACAGATTGTCATAGCTAGCCATCATGCATGAAATGCTGTAGTATGAGTCTGTAGTTAGCTAAAGCTAACCAACTAGGTTCAATGTTAGCTGGGTTGAGATCTGGTGAATGAGACACTCATACAGTACACACACACACACACACACACACACACACACACACACACACACCCTTTAAACACCCTACAGTCCTTTGAGACCCCTCTTTCAAAGTCACTGAGATCTCTTCTTCTAGCCATGGTAGCAAATATAATGGGCAACTGGGCATTTTTGTACATGACGCTAAGCATGCACTGTAAAACAAAACATCTAGTTGATTCAACTAATTATTATATAGTAACTGGTTCCACAGCCTTTTTTTGTTTACTAAAGTTTTTGATCAAAGTGTTAACTGAGCGTAACATTTTTAGTTGGCCCAAATTTAGTAAAAACATTAGGGACACCAACACATATTCAAAAGTGCTTTTAACATACAAATTTTCAACTTATATATTTGACACACGGTTACATTGTGCATGTTCATTTCTACAGTAACTATTATCCAACATGTCCTCACCTGGGATTTGAACTCACAACCTCTTGGTTCACAGCATTCCTATCTTACTGCTACACCACCATGTCTGTATCAATGACTGATTTCACCTCTATTCCTATACTTTGCACTTCACAGTAAATCTCAGCTCTGTTAAAAGTGCACTCAAGAAAAACGTTTATTTATCTTAGTGATTAAGGAGTAACATTAAAACTGAAATCCCTAAAACAAGTAAATAAGAACATTGAATGATAAGAGAATAGTCAGATTAACTGATAATTTACACAGACATGGTGGCATAGCAGGAAGATGGGAATGCCGTGAACCAAGACGTTGTTCAAATCCCAGTTAGTTGAATAATAATTACTGTATACATGCACAATGTCAATGTGTATCAAATATGTATGTTGAAAATATTGTATGTTAAAAGCACTTTGTGGGTGTCCCTAACCAAAAAGATTAAATTCAGGTAACACTTTGACTGAAAAGTTGAGTAAACAAAAAAAGGCTGTGAAACCAGTTACTAAATAATTATTAGATGAATCAACTAGATTTGTTAATCGAAACCTTAATGACTTGGAGAAGATCTGCAAAGAGGAGTGGAACAAAATTCCTCCTGAGATGTGTGCAAACCTGGTGGCCAACTACAAGAAACGTCTGACCTCTGTGATTGCCAACAAGGGTTTTGCCACCAAGTACTAAGTCATGTTTTGCAGAGGGGTCAAATACTTATTTCCCTCATTAAAATGCAAATCAATTTATAACATTTTTGACATGCGTTTTTCTGGATGTTTTTGTTGTTATTCTGTCTCTCACTGTTCAAATAAACATACTATAAAAATTATAGACTGATCATTTCTTTGTCAGTGGGCAAATGTACAAAATCAGCAGGGATCAAATACTTTTTTCCTTCACTGTAGGTGATAATAGTATGACATCTTCCTTGAATCTGTCTTGTTATGCTTATTTATCAATTAGAATTATTAGATTTCCACTCATAACTTGGATGGAATGACCAAGTCTTGATGAGCTGGCTCTGGTAACTCTCTCACTTTGTGCATGGCAATTAATCCAACAACAGCACAGACCGAGCTCAATGCAATTCAAAGTCAAGCTCCATTTCACTCACTGAGACACGCACACACACACCCTTGAGACGAACTGTGTTGGTAAACTGTAATGGTGCTTTAAAAACAACTGGGAACTCTGAAAAAAAACGAGGTCAAATCATGACATCTGTCATCTTACAGTCGGAAAGTCGGAGCTCTAGAAAGAGGCCAGAGTTCCCGGCTTGAAATTCCGAGTTGGATAACCGTTCAAAACTATTTTTCTCAGTCAGAGCTAGTTTTTTTTTCAAAGTTCCCAGTTGTCTTGAACACACAAATGTATTTTTCTTTTGTTTTGACTTGCCGAGTCTCTCCCTTTTCCCCCTGTATGGTTTCTCCTCTCTCTCCTTCAATCTGTCACCTTGGTCACACATGGGCTCTGTGATCTAAGTGCAACAGAGTGAGCAATATGAGGAAACTACCAATACAGTATGAAGACATGACACACACACAAATGGGCTGTGTTCCGCATCTGTGCACTTAGTAAGAGCCTTTGCTATGAGAAGAGAGGGGGAGGGGAGAAATGGACTGGTATGGCCACAGATCAGTGTGGAAGGCGCAGCGGCATCCCCTCCCGTAGCAGGCTCTGATGCTAACGCAGGGTGACTCCCCCTAGGGGTGCGCATGGGTGGGGGAGGAGGGATGCAGAATCAGTCATCCTCATCTTCCTCCTCCCTAGAACCAGATAAGCACAGAGATAATGCTCAAATTGTAAGTGAGGAAAATGATAGAGGTAATAATCATGTTATAAATTATATAATCTATATTCCTGTTAGTTATCTAGTAGAGGTTATATAGGTTATAATGGCTGTTTGATGACTGTAGATGGCTTACCTCTTGGTTAATTACATTAAATTGTACTGTAAACAGACCATCCAAAACAGATGCCGTCTTAATCCGTTTTCTCTGTTAATCAAAGCACTGCAATAACACAACAGGGGATTATTACCAATTGTGTCTCTCAAACACTGGCCTGATATAACACTGTGGGCAAACACACACAGAAACAACTAATGTTGCCTACAATCCAGAGGATAGTGTAGTAGGTCTACAGTTTACATTATACTGTGACAGTTTCCACACTTTATAACATATACTGTGCGTATTTGGTTTAATAGCTTGGTTTGAGAGTAATAGTGCTCTGGCATCTTTTCTCATACAAATTGCTTTAGAGAAAGCAATAAAACACATTGACCTTCAATTTTTATGGGATATATTTTTGGACAGGAAATCTCACTACTAAAAGTGAGCACTGGCCTTGGTGTAGCAACTGCACCACACTCGACCGCAAAGCACCACAGAGGGTGGTCCGGACGGCCCAGTACATCACTGGGGCCGAGCTCCCTGCCATAAAGGACCTCTATATCAGGCGGTGTAAGAGGAGGGCCCGAAAAATTGCCAAAGACTTCAGCCACCCAAGCCATAGACGGTTCTCCCTGCTATTGTCCGGCAAGCGCTACCGGAGCATCGGGTCTTCGGACCAACAGGCTCCAAGACAGCTTCTATCCCCAAGCCATAAGACTGCGGAATTTGTAATCAAATGGTTACCCAGATTATCTGCATTGACCCTATTTTGCACTGACCCTATGCATACTCACAAGACTCTACCCACACAGTAACTACACTGACACTCTCACACAAACCCACACACACAAAAAAACATACACTACATACTGTACACACACACACATAACACACACTCATACACACATACTGACACCACACACACTCATCATATACACTGCTGCTACTCTGTTCCTTTTTTACTCTTGTTATTATCTATACCCTGTCTATATGTACATATCTACCTTAAATACATACCCCTCTATATTAATATGGTACTGGTACTCCCTTCGGAAAGTATTCAGACCCCTTGACTTTTTCCACATTTTATACGTTACAGCCTTATTCTAAAATTGATTAAATAAATAAAAATCCTCGGCAATCTACACACAATACCCCATAATGACAAAGTGAAAACAGGTTTTTAGTAATGTTTGCAAATGTATTAAAAATTAAAAACAGAAATACCTTACTTACATAAGTATTCAGACCCTTTGCAATGAGACTCGAAATTGAGCTCAGGTGCATCGTGTTTCCATTGATCATCCTTGAGATGTTTCTACAACTTGAAAGGGAGTTCACCTGTGGTAAATTAAATTGATTGGACATGATTTGGAAAGTCACACACCTGTCTATACAAGGTCCCACAGTTGACAGTGCACGTCAGAGCAAAAACCAAGCCATGAGGTCGAAGGAATTGTCCGTAGAGCACCGAGACAGGATTGTGTCGAGGAACAGATCTGGGGAAGGGTACCAAAACATTTCTGCAGCATTGAAGGTCCCCAAGAATAGTGGCCTCCATCATTCTTAAATGGAAGAAGTTTGGAAACACCAAACTGTAAACAGACCATCCAAAACAGATGCCGTCTTAATCCGTTTTCTCTGGTAATCAAAGCACTGCAATAACACAACAGGGGATTATTACCAATAATGTCTCTCAAACACTGGCCTGATATAACACTGTGGGCAAACACTGGCCAAACTGAGCAATCGGGGGAGAAGGGCCTTGGTCAGAGAGGTGACCAAGAAGCCGATAGTAACTCTGACAGAGCTCCACAGTTCCTCTGTGGAGATGGGAGAACCTTCCAGAAGGACAACCATCTCTGCAGCACTCCATCAATCAGGCCTTCATGGTAGAGTGGCCAGACGGAAGCCACTCCTCAGTAAAAGACACATGACAGCCCGCTTGGAGTTTGCCAAAAGGCACCTAAGGACTCTCAGACCATGAGAAACAAGATTCTCTGGTCTGATGATTGAACTCTTTGGCCTGAATGCCAAGCGTCACGTCTGGAGGAAACCTGGCACCATCCCTACGGTGAAGCAGGGTGGTGGCAGAATCATGCTGTGGGGATGTTTTTAAGTGGCAGGGACTGGGAGACTAATCAGGATCTAGGCAAAGATTAACGGAACAAAGTACAGAGAGATATTTGATGAAAACCTGCTCCAGAGCTCTCAGGACCTCAGACTGGGGTGAATGTTCACTTTCCAACAGGACAACGACCATAAGCACACAGCCAAGACAACGCAGGAGTGGCTTCGGGACAAGTCTCTGAATGTCCTTGAGTGGCCCAGCCAAAGCCCGGACTTAAACCTGATCGAACATCTCTGGAGAGACTTGAAAATAGCTGTGCAGCAACGCTACCCATCCAACCTGATAGAGCTTGAGAGGATCTGCAGAGAAGAATGGGAGAAACTCCCCAAATACAGGTGTGCCAAGCTTGTAGCGTCATACCCAAGAAGACTTGAGGCTGTAATCGCTGCCAAAGGTGTTTCAACAAAGTACTGAGTAAAGGGTCTGAATACTTATGTAAATGTAATATTTCCGTTTTTCTTTGTAATAAATTAGCAAAAATGTTTAAAAAACGGTTTTTGCTTCGTCATTATGGGGTATTGTGTGTAGATTGATGAGGAGGGATTAAAAAAAATATAATAAGGCTGTAACCTAACAAAATGTGGAAAAAGTCAAGGGGTCTAAAAACTTTCTGAAGGCGCTGTACAGCTTCATTCTTGTGTATTTTAATTCCTCTTGTGGCTGAATACAATGTTGTATTCGGTGCCATTGACAAATACAATTTGATTTGATTTTGAGTTAGAATCTCATCAGTGTGCTGCATTTGGAATGCCATGGTGATTAAGGTCTTATGGATGTTTAATTCACCCTTTCCCAACTATGCAGAGTTATTTTTTTAAGACAAAAAATATATAACACAAGAGGAATTAAAATACACAAGAATTAAGCTATATACAGGGAGTACCAGTACCATATCAATATGCAGGCATTTTCATATTTGCCCTGTATTGGACCAAAATTCAGTAGCACACTGATAAAGACATGGTAGCATACTGTGAACAGCAACACATCCTTAGTTGGCATTGAATATGCTGCAAGAATTGGCATTTGTCATGTTTTGTGTTTCCACAGTGTGTGTGTGTGTGTGTGTGTGTGTGTGTGTGTGTGTGTGTGTTTACAAGCAATTGCGCGTCCTTTTGTGCATGCCTGCGTGTATCTAGATAGGCGGGCTCAGGGTTTCCCTATTTCCAAGCGTATTAAATCACATATACGCAGCAGTTAGCTACTGCCTCTGCCTTCTCAGCAGAATGACTCAGTCCTTTTGGTGCAGTCGCAGACAGAGGAGTCCGGGCCTGCTGAAAAGATAGCACACATCTTTGTCCAAATACCCTGAGACGCTCAAACCAATGGTGAAATGTAAAGTGTCACCGCGTCACTCTAATGTTGTGCTAAGCTAATGTCGCGTGAAGCGCGGAGTGTCCTTTCAGAATGGAGGTTGCTCGACAGAAAAGATCCATGTCTGCCGATCATCATTAACCCCACTGGACAAAAACTGGTTGAATCATCGTGGTTTCCACGTCATTTCAACCAAAAAAAATCTATGTGATGACGTTGAATCAATGTGGAAAACTGATTACATTTGCAAAAATCAAGGCATTTCTACTTTTCTTCACTCCATTTTTAACCTAAATCCAATGACATGGTGACATTTGTTGAATTCACGGTTAGTTGACAACTCAACCAAAAGTAAATCAAAAAGGGCATCCCGTTTTTTTATTGGAATGAACTATTAACATATTGTTCAATTTTAATCATATTGCCAATAGCATATTTAGTTTTGCTTCAGCACTGAATACATATTTGACATAAAAGGAATGGTCATTCATTGTTTTGTCTGTGGGTTTGGTTTGTCCCTTACCCTGATGTTTGGCTCAGTTGGCATCCTGTCACTGTGGCCCACTGATAGACTGGGTGTGGGGAGAGATAACTGCCACACACACACACACACACACACACACACACACACACACACACAGAAGGAGCCAACTGTAAGGTCAGTATTAATCATCTCAAGGCAATTTCATGGATAAATACATTTATCATTTGTAGTCTTTCATACATTTAGAATGAAGCCATCTGTGAAATCCCGCATGTGAGTAGACTTTCTGTTTCATGTTAGACAAGAAAAGGCCCACGGCTAAAGGATTGTGGCAGAGATAGGCCACAGCTGTTTAAAATACATTATTATTCTTGTAATGAAAGGTGAGAGGGGTCGTTCCCGCTTCATTAACGCGTGGGCCACTTGCACCTGCGCTCCTGTGGAGAGAGCGCGAGACGCGTAGAGCTCCAAATAAGGCTATAGGCCTATGGACCATGTTGTTTGGATGACGTTAGCAGAAACGGAACGCAAAACAAAGAATGTGTATATAATTGAGTTTAACCGGTGAGGGTGGAAGGGTATTCATGTTCCACTGTCCTGTGGCAGAAGAGGGGAAACACTTGTGGCTTTCATGAAAGATAGCGCGCGCCTGGGACCTATTACGTCGAAAGATGTAATATAGGCAATACATTAAAAGGACTGGCATATCTTCGTAGTATGTATGCCTCTCACGTTGCAGCGTCAAATCGGCAGTGGGCTATGCGCTCGTGACGATTTGCTGACGCGCCTTCAGCCACACCACCCTGGAGAGAGAAGCTGCGAGGGAGCGAAGGGGCTGGAAACCGGTCACTCTATCTCTCTTTCTTGATCGAATGTGAAGGGAGGCAAGTCCTGCGGTAAAACGAGCGAAATTCCACCGATACCAGGAGAGGCATCCCGGCTCTGTTGTAAAAATGGAGTTTCCAAGATTGGGACACAACTTAACCAGCCCGATGAGTCCGTGTGAGGGCATGCTAAAGAACCTCAGCTTGGACGCTATACAGTTATGCGAGCGAGAGGGTAAGCGCAAAATAAGCATTTTGGATTGTCATGTAGCCTAGGCGTTGAAATTCCATGGATCACCCCCATCCACTCCACCAATTTCATTCTGTGTGCATTAGAATATTCCCTTCCATCAGTTAATGAAAGATTACAGCCACGCTATTGGGCTCTACTAGCCCTCTACAGTGGTGCCAGAATGACTGAATAGGGGTCCAAATAGTGGCTAGGGCTTCTATTTGGCCCTTATTTTATGATGAAAATGTAATAATACGGCAGGTTTACAGTTAATCCGATTTGGAGGGCGACTGGTGGCTGCTGCGTGCACGGAATAGCTGAGGGCATCAATCCATTTTCCTCACATAACCTATCCTATGTATGCATCCTATGCATTTAGGTTTTTCACTATGAAACGAAATTGTCCATCATTTCAACATGATGGCATATCAGGAAAATGCTGGGAAAGCAATTTGGCCCAACGGTGGGGTTTCACCATTTCAGCACCATGGACTTGGACAGCAGCCGGTGGATCGCTTTCGCACAGGTTTCAATGAATAGAGACTACTAACGTTATTCATGCCTGGTGCAGCTCTGAACAAAGCTTGACATTACAAATATATTGTATATATTAAAGTAGCCTACAGTTAGAGCTGTTTTAAGTCAGAAACCACATCCACAAGCCCGATACAAAGATAGATTTGAACTGCATTATTTAACAGGATCAGACTAAGAAAAGCTACTGTCTTTGATGATTCAGCTTCATTTTTTAAATACAACTATGTTGGTATGCTACAGAGGAATCGCTGTACAATGGTTAAAACATTATGATCATTAAAAGGTTTTGTTGAAGTTTACATTTCGATATCAGGCCTATTAAAACGTTTGCAATATTAAAATTGTTTTGAGAAATACATGCAAATGGAGACCAGTTGTTGCTAGGCCCAGCCTAGGCTACTCTTTCGATGTACATCCTATGTTGGCTGATTTGAATGAAAAAATAGCAAGTCATCATCACTGGGAGACTGGGCTCAAAGATGGCTGCACCCATGTCAAATCAAATCAAATCAATCGCCCCATGCGCCGAATACAACAGGTGTAGACATTACAGTGGCCCCTTTACTTACAAGCCCTTAACCAACAATGCAGTTAAGAAAAAATAAAAAATAAAGCTAATAAAATAACAGTAGGGAGGTTATATACAGGGGGTACCGGTACAGAGTCAATGTGCGGGGGCACTGGTTAGTCGAGGTAATTGAGGTAATATATACATGTGGATAGAGTTAAAGTGACTATGCATAAATAATAAACAGAGTAGCAGCAGCGTAAAAGAGGGGGTTGGAGTGGGGTGGGGGGGGTAGCCATGATTAGCTGTTCAGGAGTCTTATGGCTTGGGGGTAGAAGCTGTTAAGAAGCCTTTTGGACCTAGACTTGGCGCTCTGGTACCGCTTGCTGTGCAGTATAGAGGTCCTGGATGGCAGGAAGCTTGGCCCCAGTGATGTACTGGGCCGTACGCACTACCCTCTGTAGTGCCTTGCGGTCAGAGGCCGAGCAGTTGCCATAGCAGGTGGTGATGCAACCAGTCAGGATACTCTCGATGGTGCAGCTGTATAACTATTTGAGGATCTGAGGACCCATGCCAAATCTTTTTAGTCTCCTGAGGGGGAATAGGCTTTGTCGTGCCCTCTTCACGACTGTCTTGGTGTGTTTGGACCATGACAGTTTGTTGGTGATGTGGACACCAAGGAACTTGAAGCTCTCAACCTGTTCCACTACAGCCCCGTCGATGAGAATGGGGGTGTGCAGACAGAAGCCCTGTTTATACCTGGTGCTAACATGTGTCTTTTGTCCTAATTGTGCCCACATTTGTAGACAGTTGTCGATGTTCAAAAGACACATCGTGATCTGATTGTGATCAGATCTTCTTGCCCCCTCCGGAGGTAGTCAGGCACACATCTTACTATTGTAGATGACTCTGGACAGTGAAACCATTTAAATCATCATTATCCGCCTTCTAAAATCATTGACAGGTGGTACCATTGACTTATGACATCAATATGTGTCTTAAAATAAATACAAATAATTTAAAAATAATATCCATAAAATAATTTGTGTACAGGGAGGGACCAGGAAATCTGATCACAATGTGGAAACAGTGGATGGATTAGAGACACATTTTAATGCCAGATGTAGACGCATATCTGTAAATGTGGGCATAATCAGAATGTGGACAAAATCAGAACCAAAGATGCATGTTAGAGCCAGGTATAAACGAAGCTAAAGATGGAGCATCCACACCCTTCACTCTAATTACTCAGAGAATTTTACAACAGAGTGAGACAAATGGACAAATTAATTTGTTACATAATACGCTGGATGACACATACTCAATGCTTTATTGCATTACATTTCATTGCAATACAATAATCAACAAACTATAAGCTATGGCCTAGTCACATAAATATTAAAGATGTGCCTTTAGACAGATGTTGAAAGTGAACTCTTACATCTTAAACTGAGCTTGATAATGTGTCTTTTGATTTGTACATAGGGGCTGTTGTCTAGGCCCTATCCAGTCAATGGTGCTCTTCATTAGGCCACACAAGCAGGGCAGTTAGACCCTGCCAACACAGTGCACCCATTGTACCTCTGGTTCTATTTCTCATCTCCTGGGACGGCTGCCCATCTTTTAATGTAGTGGGATGCAGTTTATATCGTCTCACGACTCTGGCCTGATTTGAAAGCTCTAAATTTAGTAATGGTATAGGCTGAACTTTCTTATGGATGTTGCTGTTGGTGCCAGCTCTGTGCTTTGTACTGTGGGTTTACTGGGCTTGTCTTGGCCCCTTTGCAGCAAACAAGCACTCTCCAATTTGTCATTAAAAACTGGGTAAATAGGGGATAAGTGTGCTTGAGCTGCCCACTGTTTGTAGTACAACATCACAACAATCTCTGTCATTACTTTACAGATCCTGAGGGGAAATGAAATGACAGGGTCATAAAAAGCGCCTGCATTCTTTACAAAACATTGTCATTTTATGTTGAGTATGAAGCTCTTTCCCAAGACAGGCTGATTTGTTCACTAGCTTTGATGATGCTTGATGTAGCCTATGACCATCTGTGTGTGTTTTGTGGTTGAGCACTCCTATTTCAAATCAAATCAAATCAAATCAAATTTTATTGGTCACATGCGCCGAATACAACAGGTGCAGACATTACAGTGAAATGCTTACTTACAGCCCTTAACCAACAGTGCATTTATTTTAAACAAAAAAGTAAGAATAAAACAACAACAAAAAAGTGTTGAGAAAAAAAGAGCAGAAGTAAAAATAAAGTGACAGTAGGGAGGCTATATATACAATAGAATAAAGTGACAGTAGGGAGGCTATATATACAGGGGGGTACCGTTGCATAGTCAATGTGCGGGGGCACCGGCTAGTTGAGGTAGTTGAGGTAATATGTACATGTGGGTAGAGTTAAAGTGACTATGCATAAATACTTAACAGAGTAGCAGCAGCGTAAAAAGTATGGGGGGGGGGGGGGCAGTGCAAATAGTCCGGGTAGCCATGATTAGCTGTTCAGGAGTCTTATGGCTTGGGGGTAGAAGCTGTTGAGAAGTCTTTTGGACCTAGACTTGGCACTCCGGTACCGCTTGCCGTGCGGTAGCAGAGAGAACAGTCTATGACTAGGGTGACTGGAGTCTTTGACAATTTTGAGGGCCTTCCTCTGACACCGCCTGGTATAGAGGTCCTGGATGGCAGGGAGCTTTGCCCCTGTGATGTACTGGGCCGTACGCACTACCCTCTGTAGTGCCTTGCGGTCAGAGGCCAAGCAGTTGCCATACCAGGCGGTGATGCAACCAGTCAGGATGCTCTCGATGGTGCAGCTGTAGAATTTTTTGAGGATCTGAGGACCCATGCCAAATCTTTTTAGTCTCCTGAGGGGGAATAGGCTTTGTCGTGCCCTCTTCACGACTGTCTTGGTGTGTTTGGACCATGATAGTTCGTTGGTGATGTGGACACCAAGGAACTTGAAGCTCTCAACCTGTTCCACTACAGCCCCGTCGATGAGAATGGGGGCGTGCTCAGTCCTCTTTTTTTTCCTGTAGTCCACAATCATCTCCTTTGTCTTGGTCACGTTGAGGGAGAGGTTGTTGTCCTGGCACCACACGGCCAGATCTCTGACCTCCCTCCCTATAGGCTGTCTCATCGTTGTCGGTGATCAGGCCTACCACTGTTGTGTCGTCGGCAAACTTAATGATGGTGTTGGAGTCGTGCCTGGCCATGCAGTCATGGGTGAACAGAGAGTACAGGAGGGGACTGAGCACGCACCCCTGAGGGGCCCCCGTGTTGAGGATCAGTGTGGCAGATGTGTTGTTACCTACCCTTACCACCTGGGGGCGGCCCGTCAGGAAGTCCAGGATCCAGTTGCAGAGGGAGGTGTTTAGTCCCAGGATCCTTAGCTTAGTGATGAGCTTTGAGGGCACTATGGTGTTGAATGCTGAGCTGTAGTCAATGAATAGCATTCTCACGTAGGTGTTCCTCTTGTCCAGGTGGGAAAGGGCAGTGTGGAGTGCGATAGAGATTGCATCATCTGTGGATCTGTTGGGGCGGTATGCAAATTGGAGTGGGTCTAGGGTTTCTGGGATTATGCTGTTGATGTGAGCCATGACCAGTCTTTCAAAGCACTTCATGGCTACAGACGTCAGTGCCACGGGTCGGTAGTCATTTAGGCAGGTTATCTTAGAGTTCTTGGGCACGGGGACTATGGTGGTCTGCTTGAAACATGTTGGTATTACAGACTCAGTCAGGGACATGTTGAAAATGTCAGTGAAGACACTTGCCAGTTGGTCAGCACATGCTCGGAGTACACGTCCTGGTAATCCGTCTGGCCCCTGCGGCCTTGTGAATGTTGACCTGCTTAAAAGTCTTACTCACATCGGCTACGGAGAGCGTGATCACATAGTCGTCCGGAACAGCTGGTGCTCTCATGCATGCTTCAGTGTTGCTTGCCTCGAAGCGAGCATAGAAGTGGTTTAGCTCGTCTGGTAGGCTTGTGTCACTGGGCAGCTCGCGGCTGTGCTTCCCTTTGTAGTCTGTAATAGTTTTCAAGCCCTGCCACATCCGACGAGCGTCAGAGCCAGTGTAGTATGATTCAATCTTAGACCTGTATTGACTCTTTGCCTGCATGTAGATGTCTGCATCCAGTGTCACTGATGATAGGTCCAACATCATAATAATAACAATAAAACCATGCCTACTAGACAGCCCATCTAAACATGAAATCAGTTTAAATCATGTTTTTCGAATAAATCAAGTGTAGGACAGGATCATCTCCTGAAAATGCATTCTCACTAATGCCACAGACAGCTTATCCCTCTATTCTCTCATAGCTTACATACAGTAGGCTACCTCAACATCACATGTAGTTTATCCTGCTTTGACAGACTAAAGCTGGCAGCAAGTTGTTTTGATGGGTTGGTGTCTTAAAGGTTGGAGGTATCTTAAAGGTTGTGTTTTCCTTTTTATGCCACTAGGCTTGTCGAAATGTAGGGACTGTGTCCTTTAACAAACTGTTTGCTGTCTAGGAACAATACATTTAGTTTTCTCTTGGAAATGTATTGGATTTTCTCCAATGTATTTATAAAATTACTAATTTAATGTTAATTTCAGTGTTGCAAACCTGTCTAAAAATATCTAGCAAATATCAATGTTTAATCGTCAACACAAACGTGAGGATTCCCAAGCCAACCCAGACTAGCTAATGGCTTCGTCAGAGGCCCATCCCGTATTTTAGCATTGTGATGTGTATAAAGTGGTGGTGGTGAGCAGCATTGAGAAGGCACACGTGACAGAGCCTTTCCCCTCTGTCTCAAGAATTGCTCTGGGAACTGCATAGAGAAATAAAATAACTGGAACTGACATCAACATTTGAAGGAGCCATTACAATTTTTTTTAAAGACAAAAATCCTATTTAAATACTGTATAAGAAATTCAGCTACACTTCAAATGTGTGCCAACCAGGACTAATCTCAATATACATGTATCACTTCTATGTCCAGTGGTTACCAGTTCAGTTTAGTTAACATCAAATCAAAGTTTATTGCTTGCTTACACAGTTTTGCAGATGTTATAGCGGATGCAGCGAAATGCTTATCTTACTAGCTCCTAACAATGCATTAAAATGTCAAACAATGTCAAATAATCCAACAAAATAATACTACAAGAAATCAAGAATTGTCGGAACGAATCCAATTAACAACCCAAATAGCACTTCAACAGTAGCTAGGTTTCTATCCAATTTGCTAAAGATTTTCATTCGAATATTCAAAAATCTGCATAAAACAATATGCACATTTTACCACCAGAGATGTGTTTCCATCAAACTGACTTATTGGGGATAAAAGTCTGTGCGTGATGACATAGAGAACATAAAAATGACTTTTGCGGTTACATTTCTATGTACCGAATGAAAAATACAAGTTAAAAAGGTTTCCATCGCATTTTCAACACTACTGATGGTTTTGTCACAAAAACGGTTCCGTTATATAGCAAACGTGCCCACTCTGGTCTTGGCACGTGCGCTCTAGCCAACAGCTCGCAGAGACAGTGTTGGTAGGCTACCTACATTATGAGATTATTATGGATTTTATTTGTCAAACGGCAGCCAAACATCGATCATCATGTCACCAGAATAAGACCCTCGATATTTATTGGATCAAGCTCATCAAGGGCACTTTCACCACCCTGTGAAGTTCATCATTACTTATTTAATCTGTTGCCTAATAAACTGCATGGTTTTCCGAGTCATAGTGGGAGGACGAACCACACTACATATATTCAGGTGACTCCCAAGGTTACTTCAATATGATGGTTATTCTATCAATATTTGTGCATAAAGGCATTTCCACTGCCATTTCTCGCATAATACATTTTACCAACACAAAAATAACTAACCCCCCCATGTTATCCTCAGAACAGCCTTAATCCGTCAGGGCATGGACTGTACAAGGTGTCGAAAGTGTTCCACAGGGATGCTGGCCCATGTTGACTCCAATGCTTCCCACAGTTGTGTCAAGTTGGCTGGATGTCCTTTGGTTGGTGGACCATTCTTGATACACACGGGAAACTGTTGAGCGTGAAAAACCCAGCAGTGTTGCAGTTCTTGACACAACCCGGTACGCCTGGCACCTACTACCATACACTGTTCAAAGGCACTTACATTTTTAGTCTTGCCTATTCACAGTGGCGATTTTAGCAAGTAAATCTTGGTGGGGCAAACCCCCCCAAAAAATTGGGGATGCATGCCAGCAAAGCCAAAACACAACACAACACTAAACAATACATTAATTGCACTATAACGGTGACAAATGGTGCCCACAAACTGTTAGGGCCTACATAAAGCTGTCCCAACAGCAGAGTCCCAACAGCAGTCCCAACACCTTACCACTGCTACACCTGGCTATCAGCGGAGCCTTGTCTGGCAGCGAAACAGTTCATTCAGCCTCATTTACTGCCTTTTTAAAAAACATAGCTGATATGGCTGACTTGCTTAAACAAATGTGGTTTCTACTGACAATTGCGATGTACAAACTATGGCATAAGGGGACGACAAGCGGATAAGAGGCAATCCGTAATTTCGATTAAGACATTAATGAGCGAGCTAGGATGGACGTAGTCAATATAACTGTACGTTTTGTTTATCCCATAAGTAACTCTGTGTTGTTGTTTTTATCACACTGCTTTACTTTATCTTGGCCAGGTCGCAGTTGTAAATGAGAACTTGTTCTCAACTGGCTTACCTGATTAAATAAAGGTGAAATAAATAAAAAATAAATAAAAATATTTGTTCAGCACTTTTGAAATGCACAGCGACAGAATTCAGAACATGTGCCGTTCTTACGGTGTTCTCCCTGTACACCAAGTCAGAACCGTAGGATAAATAAAGGGGGCATATAAGCAGACAATGAAAGCTCTTACAATATTTGATGATTACATTTCTCTAAAACAGGTTACAGGCTACATGTGCACCACCAAATCAGATCAGTAGGCGAAATTAAGAGGGGAAAATATACCAAATTATTAGGGTGAGGCACATGGGCTACTAACAGCTTACTAAACAACATACACTTAGTATTACTTTCTTAGCTACAGAATACATATCTCCCCTGGCATATTACCTCATTTATGCAGCAGCATACAATATATTTTTGGACTCACCTTGTTGTGCTTTGCTCACTTGAACAGGAAGGTGGCGCGGCGGTCATTTGTGGGCAAATTCAAAGTCTGGCATTCTCTGGATTTATGGTGCTTTTAAGACAACTGGGAACTCGGAAAAAGGTCGAATCATGATGACGTCAGTGATCTTCAGGTCGTAGCTCTAGAAAGAGGCCTGAGTTCCCAACTTACAATTCCGAGTTGGATGACCGTTCAAAACTTATTTTCCCAGTCGGAGATAGCCAATGTTGAATGTTTATAATTTTAAGATTGGAAAGAGAACCTTAAACCAATAATTGGGACCACACACCCACTCCACTGAATAACAGGCTAGTGATTGCTTTGCAATGCTTGCAGTTAGCCACTGATTCCTTCCAAACCACTCATTGTTGAATTTGCGATTTCCAACTTGTTGTGTAATGTTTATGTCCAATGGCCGATGAGCACTGATACATTTTATCTATAATTTCTCTTCATTATTTCTCTTCATATGCCAACGATTAAAAAGGATTTGCCAGTAGAGTGTCGACTTGATTCATGATGATGACTGCTAGCTAAGATTTTGAAAATATGATGTTGACATGATCAGTCCAATCAAAGCTTCTGTAGATATAACGTGATTTGACGTCATTTTATCTGTGACCTTGAGCCTTCTTGGATGGGCACTTCTAAAGTAACTATATGGCAGCACCCAAGGGGCTTGAATTTTAGAGCTATACCCTTAGATTTGGCAGTGATGTAGTGTCCCCATGAGTGACAGAACACTAAGCCAATCACGGCGCAACTAGAGAACATTACCAACCCCTACACTCCGTATTTTCCGCTGGCTGCCCCACCACAGAAAGCACTGAGCTAGGCTGAAACACCTGCATTTTGGAGCTGCCTTACTCAAGAAAGAAAAAAGAGACCATGTTTGTATGGAGGCTTTATTAACTCAATGATTTATTTATTTATTTTAAATTGTTTGCAAACTGATATGTGACACATATTAATGCCAAAATAACATAGAAGACAGGTTTTGTTTTGTGCAAAAAATGTGGGGCTCAAAATGACGGGTCGACACTGCCTATTCACCCTCTGAATGGCACACATACACAATCCATGTCTCAAATTTCTCAAGGCTTAAAAATCCTTCTTTAGTCTGTCTCCTCCCCTTCATCTACACAAGTGACATCAATAAGGGCTCATAGCTTTCACCTGGATCCACCTGGTCAGTCTATGTCATTGAATGAGCAGGTGTTCTTAATGTTTTGTATACTAAGTGTATATTAGATTGAGCTACATTACCGGTCAAAAGCTTTAGAACACCTACACATTCAAGGGTTTTTCTGTATTTGGACTATTTTCTACATTGTAGAATAATAGTGAAGACATCAAAACTATGAAATAACACATATGGAATAATGTAGTAACCAGAAAAGTGTTAAACAAATCAACATTTATTTTATATTTGAGATTCTTCAAATAGCCACTCTTTGCCTTGATGACAGCTTTGCACACTCTTTGCATTCTCTCAACCAGCTTCATGAGGAAGTTGGAATGCATTTCAATTAACAGGTGTACCTTGTTAAAAGTGAATTTGTGGAATTTCTTTCCTTCTTAATGCGTTTGAGTCAATCAGTTGTGTTGTGACAACTGGGGTTGTATACAGACGATAGCCCTATTTGGTAAAATACCAAGTCCATATTATGGCAAGAACAGCTCAAATAAGCAAAGAGAAATGACAGTCCATCATTACTTTAAGACATGAAGGTCAGTCAATATGGAACATTTCAAGAACTTTGAACGTTTCTTCAAGTGCAGTTGCAAAAACCATCAAGCACTATGATGAAACTGGCTCTCATGAGGACCACCACAGGAAAGGAAGACCCAGAGTTACCTCTGCTGCAGAGGATAAGTTCATTAGAGTTACCAGCCTCAGAAATTGCAGCCCAAATAAATGCTTCACATTTAGTTCAAGTAACAGACACATCTCAACATCAACTGTTCAGAGGAGACTGTGTGAATCAGGCCTTCATGGTCGAATTGCTGCAAAAGAAAACAATACTAAAGAACACCAATAAGAAGAAGAGACTTGCTTGGGCCAAGAAACACAAGCAATGGACATTAGACCGGTGGAAATGTGTCCTTTGGTCTGGAGTCCAAATTTAAGATTTTTGGTTCCAACCGCCGTGTCTTTGTAAGACGCAGTGTGTATTTCCCACCGTAAAGCATGGAGGAGGAGGTGTTATAATGTGGGAGTGCTTTGTTGGTGACATTGTCTGTGATTTATACTTAACCAGTATGGCTACCACAGCATTCTGCAGCGATACTGCATCCCATCTGGTTTGGGCTTAGTGGGACTATCATTTGTTTTTCAACAGGACAATGACCCAACACACCTCCAGGCTATGTAAGGGCTATTTTACCAAGAAAGAGAGTGACCTGGCCTCCACAATCCCCCGACCTCAACCAAATTGAGATGGTTTGGGATGAGTCGGACTGCAGAGTGAAGGAAAAGCAGCCAACAGGTGCTCAGCATATGTGGGAACTCCTTCAAGACTGTTGGAAAAGCATTCCAGGTGAAGCTGGTTGAGAGAATGCCAACAGTATGCAAAGCTGTCATCAAGGCAAAGGGTGGCTATTTGAAGAATCTAAAATGTAGAAAATAGTCAAAATAAAGAAAAACCCTTGAATGAGTAGGTGTTCTAAAACTTTTGACCGGTAGTGTATGTCAAGAATCCAGTATATAAATAAATATGCGGTGTGTATAAACAGTGTAACTGAAGTACAATGTACAGTAGTAGAAATATTATAATTAACTTTGTTGAGAATACGGTATTTAAATAGACAGTACAAAACCCCATGGCAAAATTGATAGAATTGCAGGAAATTACCTTCCGGACCAGAGTCCAGAATAGAAATATACAGTATACTGTATGTATGTGAATGGTGTGTATAGACAGAATGGGCAGTAAATCAAATCAAATCAAATGGTATTTGTCACATGCGCCGTATACAACAGGTGTATACCTTACTGGTACAGAGTCAATGTGCGGGGGCACAGGTTAGTCGAGGTAATTGAGGTAATATGTACGTGTAGGTAGAGTTAAAGTGACTATGTATAGATAATTAACAGAGAGTGGCAGCAGCGTAAAAGAGGGGGTGGGGGGGGCAATGCAAATAGTCCGGGTAGCCATTTCATTAGCTGTTCAGGAGTCTTATGGCCTGGGGGTAGAAGCTGTTAAAAAGCCTTTTGGACCTAGACCTGGCGCTCCGGTACCGCTTGCCGTGCGGTAGCAGAGAGAACAGTCTATGACTACGGTGGCTGAAGTCTTTGACCATTTTTAGGGCCTTCGTCTGACACCGCCTGGTATAGAGGTCCTGGATGGCAGGAAGCTTGGCCCCAGTGATGTACTGGGCCGTACGCACTACCCTCTGTAGTGCCTTGCAGTTGGAGGCCGAGCAGTTGCCATACCAGGCAGTGAAGCAACCAGTCAAGATGCTCTTGATGGTGCAGCTGTATAACTTTTTGAGGATCTGAGAACAGTATGTGAATAGAAAAGGTCTGTACAGCAGGGGTTATATTGGATGAGCCATGACTATAATACAGTATATACATATAAAGTGGATAAAACAGTATGTAAACATTATTAAAGTGGCTAGTGTTCAATGACTCTATTTACATATGGCAGCAGTCCCTAAGGTGCAGGGTAGAGTACCGAGTGTTAGCCAGCTAGTGACAGTGTCTAAGGTTCAGAGAAGGGTACTGGTTGGTCCATGTTAGATGGGTGACATTAATTTAACCAAGTACTTTGTCTGTTCTCTGAGAGACCTCCCAACTGCCATCCCCCCATTCCAGCTGTGACACCATCACAGCCAGCCTCATTGTCAGACACAGGCCGGGTGTGTGAATTGAGCCTACCATCTGTCTTGCAGTAGCACCAACTAAATGAACAGTAACAGTAAAGCCCCTCCCCAAGAGCCCAATATTACCAAACTTTAGCTCAGGCCTGAAGCCATTTATTTCTCTACAATGTACTAACACAACACCAAACAAGAGAGGCTTAGACTCAAATCCCCTAAAAGCCAGTGAACATCATGGAGAAACCTTTTAAGAGATAACTCCAGGAACTTTATGGGGAAATGGAGAGATCAAGAGAGACCCTGTGCAGTCATACTCTCGATACCATACCAGTGGTGTAAGCAAATCATATCAAAGATGTGATTTGAGTCATTGTCCTGGCTCTCTGACAACTCAGAGAGCCCATATTTTGTGTGGGCAGTTGACCCATGAGTGTGTCTGGCAGGAAGAGTAATCCATGTCAGTTACACTGCTGCTGTCCACCTCATCCAGACCAGACACAGTTCTTTGAGCTCTCTGCAGATTTAACCCTTTCCTGTGAACAGAATGTTGTTGAAATCGAAATGGTTATTTAGGTAAAAGGGTATTCTTGATCAAAACTATAAATGATGTATATCAACAATGCTATGTAAAAAGTTCCATAAAGGGTTGATTTCTAAGCCAAAGTATTCTGTTGAGGGATTTAACATAGGCCTAATTACCTTTCACTCTGGTGTCATTAGCAAATTCTATGCTAATGTAACACAATTACTAACCTATTTTTTGACAAGTTAAGAATGAACGCTCTTATCATCCTTCCCCAAAAGGCATTTTGGATTTAATTAATTTGCTAGAACAGCTGGTTATATTTAGAGCTGAACTTCTTTTGTGATATACACGTTTTTATTTAGTCCTTTTATTTTTGTTTCAATGTTATTGTTTTCTTTGTTGCTCAATTACCCTGTGATTTGATTGGAGTAATGCGTAACACACAGTAACTGTATGGAGCTGTATGAACAGAGCTTTGTGTTTCGCTACTAGTAGGATGTTATTGCTCTGGCAACGTCTTTCACTCTCAGCTTGTGCTCTCTTGCCAGTGTATAAGGAAAAAGCTGGGATTTTGAAAGGCCTGCCCTGAATCCTACTTGGTGTTTGTAGTGTTGCGTTGGAGTCTTTTAGATTGAGAATGGACCAAAAATAAATGGTCCCAGGCAGCACCTACAGATTTCCAACTGCATTCGGATTTCCAAATGCTTCGACTTTGTATTCATAGCCTATGGGTCATGTCGACACTCAGGAAAACTCCTCACCCAAGTCACAAGACACTGTTAACTAGGTTGATATTGATTTTGTTTAACTTCACCATAGTGCTCAAATTAAAGGGTAATACTTGATTAGTTTCATTTGACAAGGTTAAGGTAAAGGACACATTTGCAGCAAACTGCGATTCTTGGCCTTCCCTGTACCTACTGTAGCTCGTAAATGATGAGATTGTGAGCCATGAATTCAACCATTGAATGAAACCTGCTATACCAAGGTTTATGTACCATATTTATTTACAAAATACAATCTTATTTACAGAGCACACACATTTTATTAGGAAAGCAACTGCATAAAAACGGCAATGCAGATTTAAGTCAGACCTGTATCATGCCAATGTTTCTATTTCAAAATGTGGCAAAGGGATAAACACCCCGCTGCACCTGTGTGATTGTGTGAATAAGCTTGCAATCTGCTAGTTACATAACTGTGAGCTCAGTGTCTTCACACACCAGACAGCTGGCTTAGAGCCTGCAGTATGGCAAGACTAATTTCTAATCCTCTGAAGTTAAATTGCAATATATTGCATGCCATTTCAGGAATGCAAATTATGTAAACAGTATGTCCTTCCATGGGCTCCCTGTCTCCCAGCCAGGCATAATTCTGTTTTCCACTGCTTCCTTTCTTTTGGGTTTGATGAGCTCTGATGAGCTCTGTCTATGTGTTATGTTGCATTGGTAAATGTATTTTGAATTACCTAATGTTTACCCTCATTATGCTCACCATGTGAGCTTACCATAAGTCTGGCAGTCAGGGCTGGACCTCACGGCCTCCATTACCTAATGGGCATATTGATTCCAATTACCTCGAAGCCTGTCTAATGGAACAGGCCTTGAACTTGAATCGTCTGTGACCACTGCTTGGTGTTAGTTATGGGAGCCAACACATTCTAGGCCTCAGGCAAGGATCGTCATCACACTAGGTTATCTTGGGAGAAGACCTACAATACTCTGAAAAGCAGTCCTGGCTGACTCATACACATCTAAAGTATCACAAGGCCTGGGCCAAACAGGCCATCAGCTCCATTAATACAAGGCAAGCCTTCTATGACTCATACAGTATAGTAAAATGATCACAACAAAACAATGAATGTTCAATGCTCGACTATGTTTTATTAGGTGTGCCATTAAAACAATCAATTGAGAAAACGTTTCTAATTAATAGTGAACACTGAACACAAACAGATGATAGAAAACGTAAAAACAACAACAACAAACAATCACATCCATAGAATGAAGGTGGAGCATCGTCGGTGAGTAGTGGTCTTCTTCCGATAGCAAAACAAGTGAGAACAGGCAGGTGCACCCATCCCTTGGTTCTGCTGACCTAACCATGTTTTTATTACTATCCATGAAGAATACCTGAAATAAAAAAGAAATCAGATGCTAAGCAACATGTCAAGACAGGAAATGAATCAAGGGAAATGACTGCATGTGTGCTGTCAGTCATTACCTATTTATTGACAGATATGCTCTCACCAGTTGATCTCCCACACTCTCTTCATGAGCCTGATGATCCACAGCAGGAGGCAGACAGGGTCTTGGATATCCAACAGTAGTGTGGCTCTGGGCCGGTGGCATGAGGAGGCGACAGGAAATACATACTGCCCCTGATAAGACAGAGAGAGAGAGACACAGGAAGATAGAAATTAGATGAGATGTCTCTACCTGATGTATAGACCGATAGACAGAGTGATAGACAGAGCATACTGCTGATCACAAACTTACACAAAACGTATGTTATAGGCCTATTTTAAAAACCAAAAACTGTTTTAAGTGAGAAGTAGCCATTGGTCTGAAGCCGACAAAGAAAGGAAATTCAGGAGCACCACAATGTCTACTTCACCCATGCTCTACCAAGGTTTTCCAGCTCACAGCTTTGACCTACTACAGTAGCTACAGTATGTCTGTCTATTGTACTTCAAACAACGTGTAGGCAGGTTGCTTAGGATTCAAACCTTCTCAAACAGCCTAATACACTTAGAGGAGGTGCTCCCACAATAATATGATTTGTACCGCATACAAGTTAATGTAGTGCATTCTTCCCACCCCACATTAAGGCATCACCCCATTCCACTACCTTTTCAAGCTTTTTTTTTATTATATGAAAGCAAGATTTGCTTTTATACTTACAACACCATCAGGCTTCATTGACTGAGCTGTTTTGTCTTGTAGTAAGGTGGAGTCTGCCTGTATTTCCTTAAACCTTTATTTTAACAATACATGTCATTTTAGTCAGTAGATACCCAACATAACAACAGGAGGTGTTGTGTTCGACACAGCCACTCATATAGATATAGAGGTCTATAGAGCCTGTCTGCATTCTTGATTTCTGTAACCGTTAGCTTACCTGTGTAATATTGACATAAGCTCAGAAACACTTGTTTTGCAAACATGGTCCTGTTTTATCAATTGGAGGCTCCTCATTTTTGATCAACGTACATTCATCATTAAACTTTGTACATACAATTCAGCGATGGCCACAATTGCTCTTGAAGAGCTACAGGGTTATGCAGGCTTTCTTGTTCAACCCCAGTTCTACCATACCTGATTCTACTATATAAGGTATTGATGAACAGCTGAGTTATTGATGAACAGCTGAGTTATTGATGAACAGCTGAGCAGTAGAATCAGGTGTGGTAGCACTGGGCTTGAACAAAATATAACTGCATAACCCTTTAGCTCGTCAATAGCAATTTAGGTAACTCCTGATACAAACACTGTTACAAATAACAAACTGCTGAGAAACACCTGTAAAATACAAAGTCATTAAACAAGTACAAAACACTTTTAAGAATACATTTGTATAAATCTGGCATTGGATAGGTGCTCTAAATCCTTTAGGTACCAATGTTTTTAATAATGCTGTAAACAGCTGTTCAACTCCAGTAAAAAAGCACACATTCCCAAATTTATAAACGGCAGTATAAATATGAAAACAGATGGGAGTACTCACAGATTTGGAACAGAACATACATAAGTGCTACTGATAGTGTGCAATGTACTATGTGCATATGAATAAGCAAAAGTCATTTGTCAGCTCCACATGGTTGACAAATGTCTTAGCTTCTCAAATGACAGAAAGTTGCGCCTGAAAAGGAGAAACGTTTACAACCTGTGCAATTTATCGCATGCATTTGTACGGTAGGGATGGCGTGCATCTGATGAATGAGGGCAACGTCATCTTTCTTGAGAGTTTGAGAGCTGGTCTCTCCACCGTTCTCTCCTCCGTAGTAGCAAGACGCGCGCACTACTACTAGTACATGTCACACTCGCTGTTCCTTGCCACTCAACGATGCCTAATGAACCCAAAGGTTATTTTAAGAGACACATAATACATAAAAATAAGCAAACACCGTGCGTGCGCCGGTGTGTGTGTGTGTCCGGAAAGGGAGTGGGTCAATTACTATACACGAAAGAGAATGGTCAAAATATCTTTCAAATCCCAGGGCAGTGACGCTAACCGTTACGCTACTAACCCTGTTATAGATACGTCAACTTTACACTATTTAAATGGACAGCTTGGTGATGACAGCACGTGTTCATTCCAAAATGTTTTGGTTCATTCACTCAGTACTGATTGAACGTTTATTTATCTTGCTTGGTAAAAAAATAAATAGTCTAAAACAGTTGATGTGTTGAAAAAAGTTTCATTTTATCACATATCTAACCAAGTTAGCGAACATGTTGCTTTCTTCTGACTGCGCACAGGTCGCGTGTGCAACCCGCAACCCTGCTACTTTTTACTTGTGGACGGCAACTTCAGGTTTTCGAGAACACATTGAAAGGTAATTTGACACTGTGTTGATCAGTCAGGGCAAATTTGGATTATAATGACAAGAAGAAAATTGCATTGACATAGGATTAATGCATAAGGTAAGGGCTAGAATTTGCTCTGGATCTTCTAACAGCGACACATCTGTTCTGGTGTGTGCATGCATTATAAATTAGCAGAGTGGCAGTGTCCCCAAAGTTTGGTGTATCTAACTGGCTATAATAGCTGCCAATGACATTAGCTAACTTATTTGTGCTCTGATTACACGCAAGTGTACAGGTCAGCAGTTTACACAGATGATTTCAGCCGTATGAAAAACTTTCCATAGCTAAATATACCTAGCTAGCTAGCTACCTTCCCTTTGCTTCTCATCCAACTGGTGTTAGCGAGCCAGCTACAGCTGCTAGCCTTTTACTAGCTAGCAGCAACCGAGTTGCACCCGGTTTTAGAACTCTGAGATTCGGCTGAAAATATGTTAGCATTGTCATAAATGCAATAAAAAGGCAGCACATCATTGGTTTTTATTAGGCAAAA
Organism: Coregonus clupeaformis; assembly: GCF_020615455.1. Lineage (NCBI taxonomy): Eukaryota > Metazoa > Chordata > Actinopteri > Salmoniformes > Salmonidae > Coregonus > Coregonus clupeaformis. The sequence continues at coordinate 61,242,153 of NC_059192.1, forward strand.
ATGTGCACGTGAACGGTAAATTGTGAATTTAATAAACACTCTTCCACCTACAAAATGTATTCAGTCCAAATGGTCACCTTATGGATGCAGTAGCCTGGTTTTAATCCAATGTCTAGAATTTGAACAACAGTGCATTCGGAAAGTATTCAGACTACTTCCCTTTTTCTACATTTTGCTACGTTACAGCCTTATTCTAAAATTGATTAAAATATTTTTCGCACCAATCTACACACAATACCCCATAATGACAAAGCGAAAACAGGTTGTTAGATTTTTTTGCAAATGTATTAAAAATAAAAAACTGAAATACCTTATTTACATAAGTATTCAGACCATATGCTATGAGACTCGAAATTGAGCTCAGGTGCATCCTGTTTCCATTGATCATGCTTGAGATGTTTCTACAACTTGATTGGAGACCACCTGTGGTACATTCAATTGATTGGATATGATTTTGGAAAGGCACACACCTGTCTATAGAAGGTCCCACAGTTGACAGTGCATGCCAGAGCAAAAATCAAGCCATGAGGTCGAAGGAATTGTCCGTAGAGCTCCGAGACAGCATTGTGTCGAGGCACAGATCCGGGGAAGGGTACAAAAAAATGTCTGCAGCATTGAAGGTCCCCATTAACACAGTGGCCTCCATCATTCTTAAATGGAAGAAGTTTGGTACCAGCAAGACTCTTCCTAGAGCTGGCCGCCCGGCCAATCTGAGCAATCGGGGGAGAAGGGCCTTGGTCAGGGAGGTGACCAAAAACCGATGGTCACTCAGACAGAGCTCCAGAGTTCCTCTGTGGAGATGGGAGAACCTTCCAGAAGGACAACCATCTCTGCAGCACTCCATCAATCAGGCCTTTAAGGTAGAGTGGCCAGACGGAAGCCACTCCTCAGTAAAAGGCACATGACAACCTGCTTGGGGTTTGCCAAAAGGCACCTATAGGATTCAGACCATGATGAAACCAAGATTGAACTCTTTGGCCTGAATGCCAAGCGTCACGTCTGAAGGAAACCTTGCACCATCCCTATGGTGGTGGCAGCATCATGCTGTGGGGAGGTTTTTCAGCTGCAGGGACTGGGAGACTAGTCATGATCGAGGGAAAGATGAACGGAGCAAAGTACAGCGATGAAAACCTGCTCCAGAGCGCTCAGGACCTCAGACTGGGGCGAAGATTCACCTTCCAACAGGACAACAACCCTAACCACACAGCCAAGACAACGCAGGAGTGGCTTCGGGACAAGTCTCTGAATGTCCTTGAGTGGCCCAGCCAGAGCCCGGACTTGAACCCTATCGAACATCTCTGGAGAGACCTGAAAATAGCTGTGCAGCAACGCTCCTCATCCAACCTGACAGAGCTTGAGAGGATCTGCAGAGAAGAATGGGAGAAACTCCCCAAATACAGGTGTGCCAAGCTTGTAGCGTCATACCCAAGAAGACTCGAGGCTGTAATCGCTGCCAAAGGTGCTTCAACAAAGTACTGAGTAAAGGGTCTGAATACTTATGTAAATGTGATATTTCAGTTTTCTTTTTTTATATACATTTGCAAAATGTCTAAAAATCTGGTTTTGCTTTGTCATTATGGGGTATTATGTGTAGCTTGATGAGGGGGAAAAAACAATTTAATCAGTTTTAGAATAAGGCTGTAACGTAACAAAGTGGAAAAAGTCAAGGGGTCTGAATACTTTCCGAATGCACTTCTCTGCTGGGCGCGTAATATCAAGTGCGCCTATAGGCTATTGAGTGTGGTCTCAATCAAATGATCTATAGGCTATAGGCTACGAAGTGCATGTTTGTTTGGAAGCATAGAGCAAAGTGATATTTCTAAGATAGCTGCTGGGATGGTGTAAATACAACTAGGCTGCATTACGCACTGCAATGGACTTTACTAACAACAAGAGGGCTTTGTGTTGAACCTATTTCTGTTTGACAGGCTGTATGCTGCTATAGCCATAGATTTGTCGGTCAATTCCTCCACCCACCATGCACTCTTTAAATATCCTACCTTCATCTCAGTGAAGGGCTGTTAAGTTAAGACTCAAATTGAGGGGGTATGAGAGGGTATGCCATAGGCATACCTTTTATTAAAGAAAATGCCAAAAAGCACAGGCCTACCCCTTGTTAGCATAAGATATATATTTTAAAAAACAAGCTATAAAATAATGGCTGAACCACAACCTTCTATAGCTGAGGAGATAAACAATTGACTTTGCTTTGGAAGTAATCTAATACTTTCAATATCTATTGATTAAGATGTTCACTTTCTGTACAATAGAAGATGTTGAAACCCAGACAGCGTTTAGGGACTTAAAAATTCAGAGTTAATGCCTAAACTTAACCTTAAACACTTCGAAATTTGACGTTTGGATGAACGTCTAATTCTGACATGAGACTGTGAGAGTTTGTTGTTTAGGGAAACACTTGTGACCTTCCCTTGTTGGGTTAAACCACGGAAGAAGAGTAGCCAGCTTACATTTTTCTGTGTCGGTAGGCCTACCGGTAGGTCTGGGGTGAAAAGGTAGGTCTAACTTTTGAAAGTACCATGCTCAGATTCCTAATGACGCCTCAGATTTTGTTATTTGCAAACAGGGACAGTTTAGTTGCAAACAAGAAACACTGATTTGGCATTGGAGAAATATGAAAAGATGAACACAGGCCTATCTCTCTGTCCATTCTTAGCCTGTAATTTCAGTAATTTGTGTGGTATTAAAAAATATTCTGCTAATATGTATAATGATGTTGAATTGCATGAAATGTTTATAAAAGGCTATTTTTTCCTCGGACCTGTAAAAATGATGATGCATTGCTTTTACTTTGAAGGAGGTCTTTCCACCCCTACTCTTTTCCACGGTGGTCTGGGAACCCACAACCTTCTGGCCCTATGACCTATCAAAATTCCTGCTTATAAGACGAAGAACAGTTTCTAAAGAACAGTTTCTAAAACTGCATCTCTAAGGTTCTGGTCTGTCCAAGAAGTGAGCGTAAACAGCAGACAGTAGATATAGGGGATGTTCACCTTTTTTTTTTTTCAAGCGTTCAGGGAGGATAAAGGTAAAATATATTTTGCTGAAGGGAGGGTAATCCATTTTCTAAAATATGAATGCAACATGTAAAGTGTTGGTCCCATGTTTCATAAGCTGAAATAAGAGTTCCTGGAAATGTATTATTTCTCTAAAATTTTGTGCACACATTTGTTTACATCCCTGTTAGTGAGTATTTCTGCTATGCCAAGATAATCCATCCACCTGACAGGTGTGGCACACATTTCCACAGATCTCTCAAGTTTTGCGGGAGCGTGCAATTGGCATGCTGACTGCAGGAATGTCCACCACAGCTGTTGCCAGAGAATTGAATGTTCATTTGTCTACGGCGTTTTAGAGAATTTGGCACTACGTCCAACCGGCCTCACAACCGCAGACCAAGTGTAACCATGCCAGCCCAGGACCTCCACATCCGGCTTCTTCACCTGTGGGATCGTCTGAGACCAGCCACCCGCACAGCTGGTGAAACTGGGTTTGCACAACCGAATAATTTCTGCACAAACTGTCAGAAACCGTCTAAGGGAAGCTTGTCTGTGTGCTTGTCGTCCTCACCAGGGTCTTGACCTGACTGCAGTTTGGCGTCGTAACCGACTTCAGTGGGCAAATGCTCACCTTCGACGGCCACTGGCACGCTGGAGAAGTGTGCTCTTCACAGATGAATCCCGGTTTCAACTGTACTGGGCAGTATGGTGTCGTGTGGGCGAGCGGTTTGCTGATGTCAACATTGTGAACAGAGTGCCCCATGTTGGGGTTATGGTAGGGCAGGCATAAGCTACAGACAACGAACACAATTACATTTTATCGATGGCAATTTGAATGCACAGAGATACCGTAACGAGATCTTGAGGCCCATTGTCGTGCCATTCATCCGCTGCCATCACCTCATCTTTCAGCATGATAATGCACAGCCCCATGTCGCAAGGATCTGTACACAATTCCTGGAAGCTGAAAATGTCCCAGTTCTTCCACGGCCTACATACTCACCAGACATGTCACCCATTGAGCATGTTTGCGATGCTTTTGATCGACGTGTATGACAGCGTGTTCCAGTTCCCGCCAATATCCAGCAACTTCGCACAACCATTGAAGAGGAGTGGGGCAACATTCCACAGGCCACAATCAACAGCCTGATCAACTCTATGTGAAGGAGATGTGTCGTGCTGCATGAGGCAAACGGTGGTCACACCAGATACACGACTGGGTTTCTGATCCTATTTTTTTTTAAGGTATCTGTGACCATCATTTGCATAGGGCCTAATTTATTTATTTAATTTGACTGATTTCCTTATATGAATTTTAACTCAGTCAAATCTTTGAAATTGTTGCATGTTGCGTTTATATTTGTGTTCAGTGTAGATTCTTCAGCTCTTAGCAATTTTCGGCCAATCTCCAACCTTCCATTCTTAAGCAAAATTCTGGAGAAATTGGTTTTCAAACAGCTAAAAGATTTTTTAAGTGCCGACTGTATTTTTGAAAAATTCCAATCTGGTTTTTGTTCCCACCACAGCACAGAGACAGCCTTAGTTAAAGTGTTAAATGATCTTAGAGCCAACACAGATGCCAAACAGCTCTCTGGATTTAAGTGCTACATTCGACACTGTTGACCATGATGTCCTTCTGGACAGACTGGAGAGGTGGGTTGGCCTCAGTCCAGTTCTAAATTGGTTTAGGACATATTTAAGATAGTTGTTTGTCACCCTTGGTGAACATAACTCAAAGAAAATAGATATCATGTGGCGTTCCACAAGGTTAGATTTTGGTTCCGGTACTGTTCATATATATATGTAAACCCTTGGCAGCATTATCAGAAAGCACACATTGATTGCTACTGCTACGCAGATGATACACAACTTTACATTTCTGTGTCATCAGAGGATTTTAGCTCCACAGATAAATTATTATACTGTATTAGTGAGTTAAACACTTGGATGGCTCACAACTTCCTCCAGCTAAATCAAGACAAGACCGAGATACTTATTATTGGAGCCAAAGCACAGAGAGAGAATCTGGCCGCAGATTTTAATTCATAGGCAATAAAGATAAAGCACAGGTAAAAAACCTAGGTGTCATTTTAGATTTTGAACTCAACATTAGGAATGTGACCAAAATAGCTTTATATCACCTGAGGAACATTACCAAGGTGAGGCCATTTCTCTCTCAGGCTGATACAGAGAGACTCATCCATGCTTGTATTACTACTGTAATGGTCTCCTGTCTGGTCTACCCAAGAAAGCCATTGGTCAACTGCAAAACACACAGAATGCTGCAGCATGGGTACTGACCAAGACCAAACGGAGAGCACACATTACACCGGTTTTAAAGTCTCTGCACTAGCTGCCTGTGAGTTTTATAATTAATTTTAAGATTCTCCTATTGGTTTTTAAATCAATCCACGATTGTGTTCCCCAATACATATCAGACATGCCTTTGAGTTATGTACCCAGTAGGTCCCTCAGGTCCAATGGCACTGGCCTTTTAACTATCCCAAAGCCTAGGATCAAGAGGCATGGAAAGACAGCCTTTAGTTACTATACCCCCAGCCTCAAATTGCCTGCCAGAGAACTTGAGGGGGGCCAAAACTGTGGACATATTTAAAGGAGATCTTAAAACACATCTTTTTAGCTTTGCTTTTCCTTAGGGTGCTTTTTAGTCTTTCAGTTTTAATTGTTATTATTTTGTTTTTTATCCTCTTATGTTTGTTGTGTAGTAAATATTTCTGTATGTATTTTCATTGTTTTTTATTTATGTTTTATCCTGTGAAGTGCATTGCGTTGTATTCATGTCTGAAATGTGCTATATAAGTAAAGCTTGATTTGATTATTATAAATAATGTGCACTTCCTTAGGTCTCTGGATCAATGTTATTGCAGGCCAAAGTTTTTTGCTCTGAACATGATTGTGCCACATGCTTACTAGCTGCGGGGTAAGTTACTGCACTTCGAATTAACGGACATAGAGCATTTGCTACTTTGAATTCAACTAGCTAATTCAAGTAGCTATGCAGATATGCAACTGTGCAAGTGCTTCGATAGCACATGGCTAGCTAGCTAACAGGCCCGAGCTTGTTAGGTAAATTTTTACATTAATCTGGAGGTGAAACGATTAAAGTTTATAGTTAGTTAGTGAGACATTGCCCACTAGATAGATAGTTTTGTGTAAATGCTGCTGGGAAGCTTTTTTGTATTTTTTTACCTGTTTCCTTACATGTACGGACTGGAGCAGCAGGTACTGTAGGTAGCAAAAGTCATCGCACGTGCATGAAGAAAGAAGCCCGCAACAGGTAGTGATGAGATCACAAGATGAGATTACTTTTTGTTGCTAATGTTAAATGACATAGCGTGGAGGACTATTTTCCGTAGCAGGTTAGGAGAATTTACCAGCAGGTTAGGAGATGTAACGTAGCAGGTTAGGAGACTGAGGTTAAGGTTAAGAAAAATGTTAGGGTTTGGGCCGCCTGTAGCTAGCTCTACATTTTCATTGGTCTTGTCTCACCTTGACTGGGCCTGGCTATACCCTGGTCTTCAGTGGCAGTGATGATTCTGTGTAGGCTGCCTAATCCATAGGCTCAGTTGTGTTTCTAGAGGCTGTTTATAATGAATGATGTTCTGGTGTACTGTGCAGTGTAGTGCAGTTTTTCTGTGTGGAATTTACATTGTTGGACATAAAAGACTGTAAAAAACATCAGGAAACCAGCTCCAAGTGATTTGAATTTAAGAAATCTGTTCCCAAGTATTCCCGCGCATAATAGAGACACGTCGTGATCGTATACAAATGTAAGCAAGGTTTGAAATGATTATGTTTTAGTCAAACATATCTGTTTGGGCTTCTTGCGGTCAATTTGCAGTCTAGAAATTATTTGTTATTATGTTCCGGCCCCCTGACCATCCACTCAAGAAGAAATTAGGCCGCGGCTGAATATAGTTGATGATCCCTGGTGTAGTGAGTCTTGGTCTAGGGGAGAAGGCAGAAGGAGCCAGTGCTGCTGCTGATTTCAAACCGATTCAAACACTGTCTGCCTGTCTGTCTGTCAGACCTCTGTGTGAGGAAGAGCAGCCCTTTAATCCCCATCACCACCTGACCATCTTTCCTCCTGCTCCCATTTCTCTCTCTTTCTCAGAGGTGAAGGCCAGACAAAGTAAAGAAGCTCCACAGACTGTGAAGATCACATGAAAAGGATCATGCATTTAGGCCTATTATTTTTCAGAAGGAAATACCCTACATCATTTCATAGTTGACTACACAGTTGGTAGCCCATTTAGTCTAGCAGGTGTAAAATAATCTAATATGGCTAAGCAAGTACCTGCCTACCTACTGGTATCAGCCTCTTTGGAAACAAAGGCATAATATTTTTGCGAGCTGTGTATGTCCCTTAGACATAATTGTCCCTTTCTACATATTTTTTTGTAATTTAGCACACCTACAGTATCACAGTTTATTCATACTAGACCTAGGCCTAATTCTGTGTGATTAGATCGCTATAACTAAAGCAGTGTGTAATGCTGTTATGTGGGCAAACATTGTCTGCATTAGTGATGCCTGTGTCAGTGTAATGCCTCTATTTGCTGGTTAACGGGGTGGCATTAGTGTAAACAGCTGAAGAGCTAAGTCAGTGTTCTGGCACTCTGGACTGTGTTGAATGGGGGATGTCCAAGGGGGTGCTCAAACAGCCATCCAAAATCTGTTTGGGGTTTTACTTTGTGCTTTGCTGTTGGCCAGCACCTCATTCTTTCAACGCAGTGTTCACAGTCAATGTTATGAAGGCGGGCGGTTTAATATCATATATAGATTTTATTAATTTCATGTCAGTATGCTGCTGTTGGAGGTTGCAAATAAGTCAGTCAAAAGTCAAAGACTAGAGTAAAAAGTCAATTCAAGGCAGAGGTGTGGCTGCATTCTATCATGCTAGGCATGCATATTCGGTGGACTTTCCGTGGACCCACTTGTCATAAGAGCATCATAATGTTCTTTAGTTGAAGACAAAATGGCTAAACTCTCTCTGTTTATGGCTCTTAACAATATCCTGCGTACGATAGCTTCTAAACCTATCTTTTCTTACAGGTCAGCTAGTGCCTCTTGGGAGAGGCTGCTGACATCAGCCTTGCTGCTACTGATTCTTCAGTCTTCTCTGTCACTGCAGCCTGACTGACTGCTCTATGTTAGCCTGGCTCATCAGCTGCGTTACAGATGCCTGATCTATCTAATGACTAAGATCATAAGTGCTTTCAGAAAATGTACTGTAGCCTACCTATAGGCTGCTCCCCTACACTTTTTGAGGGATACACAATGAATGGTCATATACAAACACATTTCTTAAAGCACAGAGAAATAACAATAGGACCAGTTGGATAATTAGCCTAATTAAGACTTCAATTGTAAGCATTTTCTATACATTAAGATACACTCTATCTACTCCAGTGCTAACCGACGATGATACAAAAACAAATATACAAAAAACATTTTTATTGTCACATACACCGGGTAGGTGCAGTGAAATGTGTTGTTTTACAGGGTCAGCAATAGTAGTACAGCACCCCTGGAGCAAATTAGGGTTAAGCTGAAGGGCACATCGACAGATTTTTCACCTTGTTGGCTCAAGTATTCAAACCAGCGACTTTTCGGTTACTGGCCCAACGCTCTAACCGCTAGGCTACCTGCCGCCCACTTTGCTACAGCTACAACCTGTCGCTACGTTGCTCTACCTGGGGGCAGGTTCATTCGTTTTGTTTGGTACTACTGTACATTCTTTCAGTGAGCATCTTAGGCACTAAGGAAAGGAGACCTCTCTGTGAGGTCAAGATTACTGTTCCTGTTAATCAGCTAAACACTCTTTAGGACAAAAGTGGGTGGGGCCTACAGGAAAAATAGACAATTGTTTCTACAAGGGTCATTGTGAGTTAAACTCCCCTGCTTTCATTTGTCAGAGAGTATGTTGTTCTAGTAGTGTGTCTAAGTTTTATTGTAATATGCTACTTTTCAGGAAAATATCTACTCTTCACCTGGCTTGGCAGAAGTTTGTTTAGCACAGTGCAGATGACCTGTGTTGAAAGATGGCCCTTGACAAAAATACATTTTTGCATGCCTAGTTCAATAACCTCAGTATGAATGATACATTTTACATGATTGTAAATATTCCATATGAATGGTGAAACTGTTTCACCCATGGTTTGTGTGTATAGGGAGAAAAACCTGACCCAATTTGTGGAATTACTCAATTATCACCCAGCCTCAGAGCTCATGGTCAGAGATAGGCGTTCCATGGTCTGCAGCTTTTCCCATTGTTTATTGTGTCCTGTGCATTACCCCGGAATTCCACATTCTTGCATCTAGTTCTTGTATTTAGAGCTTGCACAGAAAACATATTGTTGCCATGCCAAGAGTTTATTTTGTGTGTGTAGTGGATTCTATGCTCATGGCCATGTTACAAAGCTCTTATTCACTCACTTGTTTTGGAGTATAGGGCTATTTGTATTTCTGTGGGTCTTTGTGTGTGTGTGTGTGTGAGAGGGAGAGTGTGCGCATGCAAATCAAATCAAGTTTTATTGGTCACATACACATACAGTATTTAGCAGATGTTATTGCGGGAGTAGCGAAATGCTTGTGTTCCTAGCTCCAACAGTGCAGTAATATCTAACAATACACACTAATCTAAAAAGTAAAAGAATGGAATTAAGAAATATAGAAATATTTGTGTTATTACATTTCCATGAACACATAAACATAGCACCAAATGGTGTCTGACAATGCATTTAATTAGGAAATGATGAATATGTCCAAATCTTGCCACGTACACGTGTTCAAAATAGGAGAGCGCTGGACTAGAACATGAGGAACATGGTCTGACAGACCCTGACTGAAAGGCTTATCAGAGCATCTCCTACTTACCTTTTCTTTGTGTGACTAAATAAACATTTCCCCCATGAAAGAAAAATGAAGTCTTTATTAAGAGATCCATCTGTGTTGGGTTGCGTCACGATAATCACCAGCGTTTGAAATATTTAATACTGTATGTGCTTGTAATCTGAAGGGATTGCAGCATTGCCATGACAACAGATACACGGTGGAGCTCCCTGCATTATGGTAAGTGCTCCACAGAGCACAGAGGCAGCTGAGTGATGGAAGTGCACCCTGTAGTGTAGGGGACTGTAGGGCCAGCCATATCTGATATATTTTCTGTCTCAAAAAAAGAAACGTCAGTAGTTTAAAAAATGTGAAAGCATTAAAGCCTAACCACTCCTTTTGTCCCTGTGCCACAGGTAATAAATCCCAGGACAGCAGCATCGTAGAGATGGAGGAGCTTCCTGTCCCTCAGAACATAAAAATCAGCAACATCACATGTGACTCTTTCAAGATTTGCTGGGACATGGAGCCCCGTGTCAAGGAGCGCATCACTCACTACTTCATTGACCTCAATAAGAAAGAGAACAAGAACTCCAACAAGTTCAAACACAAGGTAACCTATCACACACACAACAACAACAACTAGGCTATTTCAAAGGAATAGCTCACAGATATTTCCTAATTCTATAATACAATCAATCAATCACATTTATTATATAAAGACCTTTTCACATCAGCATTTGTCACAAAGTGCTTTAGATACACAGCCTAAAACACCAAAAAGCGAGCAATGCAGAGGCAGAAGCACAGTGGCTAGGAAAAACTAGAGCGGGAAGTTGTCTATAAAATTATTTCTACATAATGAGGCAAGTCATTTAGTTAGAGCTAGAACACCAACCAGTATTTACCCACATCGTAACCTTTCTACTCCAAACAAGAAGTGTATCAGGTGTAAGCTTTTACCAGTGCTCAGAACTGACACTCCCACACACTCTCTAACGCCAGGTAACCTTGTGTACTCTACTAGCAGACTTAGCTCTGAGCAGTAACGATATCACATAATGCTAGCAGAGACTAATTGCACAAAATGGCTGCTGTTTCAGCCGTTAATCTAATGGAGCTAATGTAAGATCTTACAGACCCATTTCATCAGTCTCCCAGCTCACATTCACATTCTGGGTGTAGTGACCATGAAAGCCCCCCCCACAAAGGAAGTGTTTTTCTTCTCATTCTCTGTGTGAATATAGACCGCATGCAGTTATTTTCATTACAGCACGCAGGGACGATGTTGTGCATTAATGTACTACTGTTGTCGCTACACAGGGGCTGGTGTAATACTGCAGGGTGTGCGGGCCCAATCAATGTCCTGCTAAAGCATAGATGGAGGAGATAGGAAGTATAGTACTAGGCTCCATAGTATAAAGTGAATACATTTTGAGGACATGGGGATAAGGGAATGCTACAGTCTATACAGTGCCTTCAGAAAGTATTCAGACCTCTTGACTTTTTCCCCATTTTGTTACATTACAGCCTTATTCTAAAATTGATTAAATGGCTTTTTCCCCTCATAAATCTACACACAATACCCCCATAATGACAAAGATTTTTTGCAAATGTATAAAAAAAATAAAACTGAAATATCACATTTACATAAGTATTCAGACCCTTTACTCAGTACTTTGTTGAAGCACCTTTGGCAGCGAATACCCAAGAAGACTCGATGCTGTAAGACGCTACAAGCTTGGCACACCTGTATTTGGGGAGTTTCTCCCATTCCTCTTTGCAGATCCTCTCAAGCTCTGTCAGGTTGGATGGGGAGCGTTGCTGCACAGCTATTATCAGGTCTCTCCAGAGATGTTCGATCGGGTTCAAGTCTGGGCTCTGGCTGGGCCACTCAAGGACATTCAGAGACTTGTCCCAAAGCCACTCCTGCGTTGTCTTGGCTGTGTGCTTAGGGTCGTTGTCCTGCTGGAAGGTGAACCTTTGCCCCAGTCTGAGTTCCTGAGCGCTCTGGAGCAGGTTTTCATCAAGGATCTCTCTGTACTATACTCCGTTCATCTTTGCCTCGATCCTGACTAGTCTCCCAGTCCCTGCCGCTGAAAAACATCCCCACAGCATGATGCTGCCACCACCATGCTTCACCGTAGGGATGGTGCCAGGTTTCCTCCAGACGTGACGCTTGGCATTCAGGCCAAAGAGTTCAATCTTGGTTTCATCAGACCAGAGAATCTTGTTTCTCATGGTCTCAGAGGCTTTAGGTGCCTTTTGGCAAACTCCAAGCAGGCTGTCATGTGCTTTTACTGAGGAGTGGCTTCCGTCTGGCCACTCTACCATAAAGGCCTGATTGGTGGAATGCTGCAGAGATGGTTGTCCTTCTGGAAGGTTCTTCCATCTCCACAGAGGAACTCTAGAGCTCTGTCAGAGTGACCATCAGGTTCTTGGTCACCTCCCTAACCAAGGCCCTTCTCTCCCGATTGCTCAGTTTGGCCGGGCCGCCAGCTCTAGGAAGAGTCTTGGTGGTTCCAAACATCTTCCATTTAAGAATGATGGAGGCCACTGTATTCTTGGGGACCTTCAATGCTGCAGACATGTTTTGGTACCCTTCCCGAGATCTGTGCCTCGACACAATCCTGTCCCTGAGCTCTACGGACATTCCTTCGACCTCATGGCTTGGTTTTTGCTCTGACATGCACTGTCAACTGTGGGACCTTATATAGACAGGTGTTTGCCTTTCCAAATCATGTCCAATCAATTGAATTTACCACAGGTGGACTCCAATCAAGGTGTAGAAACACCTCAAGGATGATCAGTGGAAACAGGATGCACCTGAGCTCAATTTCGAGTCTCATAGCAAATGCGCTGAATATTTCTGTAAATAAGGTATTTCTGTTTTTTCTTTTTAACAAATTGGCCAAAGTTTCTACAAAGCTGTTTTTGCTTCGTCATTATGGGGTATTGTGTGTAGATTGCTGAGTTTTTTGTTCTATTTAATCCATTTTAAGAATAAGGCTGTAGCGTAACAAAATGTGGAAAATATCAAGGGGTCTGAATACTTTCCGAAGGCACTGTGTCGTTTGTGCAGCTTAACACTGAGAAGTGTGTTTATGCTGAGTTTCTGTTTTGGTTGCATTAATATATATCAATAATAAGTAGGCCCCTACTGCCTTTGGTGTCAGTTGTGTAAGAAACAGAAGGTAGTAGACATGACAAATTACATTGGAATGGTGACGTTACGTGAAAGCGCTGATGTCACTTAATTAACCTACAGTGAGGGAAAAAGGTATTTGATCCCCTGCTGATTTTGTATGTTTGCCCACTGACAAAGAAATGATCAGTCTATAATTTTAATGGTAGGTTTATTTGAACAGTGAGAGACAGAATTACAACAAAAAAATCCAGAAAAACGCATGTCAAAAATGTTATAAATTGATTTGCATTTTAATGAGGGAAATAAGTATTTGACCCCCTCTCAATCAGAAAGATGTCTGGCTCCCAGGTGTCTTTTATACAGGTAATGAGCTGAGATTAGGAGCACACTCTTAAAGGGAGTGCTCCTAATCTCAGTTTGTTACCTCTATAAAAGACCTGTCCACAAAAGCAATCAATCAATCAGATTCCAAACTCTCCACCATGGCCAAGACCAAAGAGCTCTCCAAGGATGTCAGGGACAAGATTGGAATGGGCTACAAGACTATCGCCAAGCAGCTTGGTGAGAAGGTGACAACAGTTGGTGCGATTATTCGCAAATGGAAGAAACACAAAAGAACTGTCAATCTCCCTCGGCCTGGGGCTCCATGCAAGATCTCACCTCGTGGAGTTGCAATGATCATGAGAACGGTGAGGAATCAGCCCAGAACTACACAGGAGGACCTTGTCAATGATCTCAAGGCAGCTGGGACCATAGTCACCAAGAAAACAATTGGTAACACACTACGCCGTGAAGGACTGAAATCCTGCAGCGCCCGCAAGGTCCCCTGCTCAAGAAAGCACATATACAGGCCCTTCTGAAGTTTGCCAATGAACATCTGAATGATTCAGAGGAGAACTGGGTGAAAGTGTTGTGGTCAGATGAGACCAAAATCGAGCTCTTTGGCATCAACTCAACTCGCCGTGTTTGGAGGAGGAGGAATGCTGCCTATGACCCCAAGAACACCATCCCCACCGTCAAACATGGAGGTGGAAACATTATGCTTTGGGGGTGTTTTTCTGCTATGGGGACAGGACAACTTCAAATCAAATCAAATTTTATTGGCCACTTGCGCCGAATACAACAGGTGTAGACATTACAGTGAAATGCTTACTTACAACCCTTAACCAACAATGCATTTATTTTTTTATAAAAATTTTAAATAAAACAACAACAAAAAAGTGTTGAGAAGAAAAGAGCAGAAGTAAAATAAAATAACAGTAGGGAGGCTATATATACAGGGGGGTACCGGTGCAGAGTCAATGTGCGGGGGCACCGGCTAGTTGAGGTAGTTGAGGTAATATGTACATGTGGGTAGAGTTAAAGTAAAAGTAAAATGTGGGTAGAGTTAAAGTAAAAAGATGGGGTGGGGGTGGGGGTGGGGGGGGCAGTGCAAATAGTCTGGGTAGCCATGATTAGCTGTTCAGGAGTCTTATGGCTTGGGAGTAGAAGCTGTTGAGAAGTCTTTTGGACCTAGACTTGGCACTCCGGTACCGCTTGCCGTGTGGTAGCAGAGAGAACAGTCTATGACTAGGGTGGCTGGAGTCTTTGACAATTTTTAGGGCCTTCCTCTGACACCGCCTGTTATAGAGGTCATAGATGGCAGGAGGTTCTCACCGCATCAAAGGGACGATGGACGGGGCCATGTACCGTCAAATCTTGGGTGAGAACCTCCTTCCCTCAGCCAGGGCATTGAAAATGGGTCGTGGATGGGTATTCCATCCCTCCTGAGATGTGTGCAAACCTGGTGGCCAACTACAAGAAACGTCTGACCTCTGTGATTGCCAACAAGGGTTTTGCCACCAAGTACTAAGTCATGTTTTGCAGAGGGGTCAAATACTTATTTCCCTCATTAAAATGCAAATCAATTTATAACATTTTTGACATGCGTTTTTCTGGATTTTGTTGTTGTTATTCTGTCTCTCACTGTTCAAATAAACCTACCATTAAAATTATAGACTGATCATGTCTTTGTCAGTGGGCAAATGTACAAAATCATATATGTATATATTTATTTTACTAGGCAAGTCAGTTCTTATTTACAATGATGGCCAAACCCAGCTGGTCCAATTGTGCGCCGCACAATCACGGCCGGATCATGATACAGCCTGGAATTGAACCAGGGTCTGTAGTGATGCTTCTAACACTGAGATGCAGTGCCTTAGACCACTGCGCCACTCGGGAGCCTGGGATTGAACCCGCCACATATGATATGTTGCTTGTGCAGCTGAACAGTGAATAATGTGTTTATGCAGAGTTTGTGTTTTGTTTGTAGAGATGTAAGCTTTGTGTACGTTACACACTCTCTGTCTGTGTCCCTGTCCAGGATGTTCCCACTAAGCTGGTGGCGAAGGCAGTTCCTCTGCCGATGACAGTGAGGGGTCACTGGTTCCTCAGCCCGCGTACAGAGTACACTGTGGCCGTCCAGACAGCTTCCAAACAGACTGACGGAGACTACGCTGTGTCAGAGTGGAGCGAGATCATAGAGTTCACCACCGCCGGTGAGGCGAGGGGCAGGGAAACAAAGCTTTTTGAAATTTAGATTTTTTTAGGCATATCCCTAAAACCTTCTGCCTTTATTTGATGGACATGCTATATTCTCTCTTATATTTGTCTAATGGCTAATCCGAACCCCTGTTTCCAGATTATTCCACGGTGCATCTAACCCAACTGCTGGAGAAGGCTGAGGTCATTGCAGGGAGGATGCTGCGCTTCTCTGTGTTCTACAGGAACCAGAACAAAGAGTACTTTGACCAGGCCAGGTACGTATGTCTGCACAACAACCAGCAAATTTATTCTGATGTTATGATACTGCATTTTAAAAGTTTAAAGCGGAATCACGTAATATGGAGAAGAAAAAAAATAGGGCTGCACATGACCCTTTACTGATACCGCCTTCCCTTTCAACTGAAATTGTGAGATGCTTTCCTCACAGCTCAAGGGAAAGGGTCCAGATGTTATAGTTTTGAAGCATTTTTTTATATGCTCAGATCTGCATGTGTAGGGGCCTCCCGAGTGGTGCAGCGGTCTAAAGCACTGCTTGAGGCGTCACTACAGACCCGGGTTCGATCCCAGGCTGTGTCACAGCAGGCTGTGACCGGGAGACCCATGAGGCGGCGCAGAATTGGCCCAGTGTTGTCCGGGTTAGGGGAGGGTTTGGCCTGCCGGGATTTCCTTGTCCCATTGCACTCTAGTGACTCCTTGTGGCGGGCCGGGCACCTGCAAGCTGACACATTGCTGCGGCTCGCTTCTGGGTTAAGCAAGCAGTGCAGCTTGGCAGGGTTGTGTTTTGGAGGACGCATGGCTCTCTCCCGAGTCCGTAGGGGAGTTGCAGCGATGGGACAACGCTGTAACTACCAATTGGGGAGGAAAAAGGGGTAAAAGTACAACAACAAAAAAGATCTGCATGTGTAGGGCTAGTTCTGTATTTGGGAACTTAGGGATGGGCAACTGGTGGCCCCCCCTTTTGTAGGACCGTGGATCAATCACCTCCCCTCCAAAAATACATAGTACAATCGAGATTTGATTGTGAATCAGCAGTTTTTTTTATTGTTATGTCAGTCACTGACAGTCACTCAATAAGCCCATGTCAGCAAATACGTTTTTGATTGGTAAGTTAGTTTAGCCACATATCTAAACTTGTAGTAATCATGTTCGAATTCCCGGCCAGGGGACCCCATTGATTTTGTTAGTTACTGTCACTCAGATATCATATTAAAAACTGCAAAATGAATAGAACTGCATTAAATTAGTTATAAAGTTGCAAAATCTTCACTTCTCCCCATGGAAAAATGTGTAGAATTGCAGTAAAATTGCTTTAAAACTGCTAAATGTTCTCTACGCCCCATGGCAAAATGTGTTGAATTGCAGGAAATTAACCCTAAAACGTTTTTTTCTCTCATCTGTCAATAATTACAGCGGGTAGGTTTGAAATTATTTGGGTAGGTTTGAAATTATTTGGAAGAGGGGGGCCGCTAAAATGTTTTGCTTGTAAGGCCCCCAAAAGGGCCCCCAAACGGCTAAGGCCGGCTCTGACTGCATGTGTGGGTATGAATGTGGGTACACAGACCCGGGAGCCACTGCGGCCCCTCGTGATGATTTCAGATTTTTGTGGCCCCCATCAAAGTTTCCCGTCCCTGGTCTAAGCTCAACAGAAGGGTATTATTGCAAAAAAGAGTGTTGACAGAAGTCGTATTAGTTCTCCAAATCCATTCATAAACTCTGCTACATTGCATTATACAAAAAGTAAAGTATCCGGGTTAGCAGATTATAGTTCATTAAAACAGCAGTTCTGGAAATCTGTTTACTTGTAGGATTTGCTTCATTCTGAACTAGAAGAGTAACATGGTCACGAAACTTCTGAATTACTATTTTGCACAAGGTAAGTATAAAAGTAAAAAAAAAGTAAAATCAATTTGCGCATATGCTGGAACAAATTACCTTCCCAATGACCGCATGCGTTGGACCTGTATTAATTTTTCCAAATAATTTCAAACCTACCCGCTGTAATTGCTGGAATAAATGAAGAAGAAGCATTGTGCTCGGAGAAGCAAAGTATATTCTGATGAAAGAGGAAGCGGAGTGTGTAGCAAACACCTGGCAGACTGACAGGAAAGCAAGATAGAGAGAGAGAGAGAGAAACAGAGTGAGCGAGACAGAGAGGAGATGAGTCTGTTGTATTTGCTGATGTGTCTTAAGGGATTATGTATTTTTTGGGAGGGGTAAGACATCTTCTGCTCTCTAGTTTTATCTTCTCTTGTTTTCATTTCTCTGTGGCGTAGCATGGTTAAGGACCATAAAATGAGGCCTTTGCTATGATGACCCAGGTGGGACCTGAATAATTAGATAATTACCATGACAGAGACAATTATGGTTATAATGATAGCCTTTAAAGTGTTACCAATGTAATTACGCCAATAATTGAAGACTTTGGAGCTCGGATCTGCGTCATAGGAGATCTGACAGCCAATTTATACGTACCTCAGAAGCACTGTGCTTTTTTCAAGTTTCTACTATTCATTTGTTGGCATCCAGAGCTCTTTCCGAATACAATCTGTCTAGGGCAAAGGAAGGTGTCTGTTTACCAGGCAGAAAACGGAGGAGAAATTTGCATTAACTAGTGGCTGGATTCAATCCGTATCACGGATGTATCGCAGAAGATCTGTGTTAAAATGTAAAGATAATTTCCGATTGAGCTGACATATGCAGTGTTTACTGTGAATGCAGTCTCCGCAAACGCAGGAACATTGCCTTTCAATTTAAATTGAGCTATAACGCAGATCTTCCACGATACTTCTGTGATAAGAATTGAATCCAGCCCTAGATTAAATTGATTAGGGGCTCGATTCAATCCGTTATGCTGAAGATCTGAGCTACAGCGAGACATAAATTTAAAGGAGACAGCATGCGGTAAACGCTGCATATGTCAGCTTAATCAGAAATTACCTTATAATTTCAATCGCGCTATAACGCTGAACTTCCACGATATGGATCGAATCAAGCCCTAGATCCGTCTTTTTACTAATGGTTTCCGAAATGTAGCCTTTCTGATAACTTGTTTGCATTGTCAAGAGACACATTGACAAGCTTTTGATAGGATCCAATTACTACCCTAATCCCTGGTTGTACTGATGATGCATTGTAACAACCTATAGTATAGTGAATACTCAGACAGTTGTCCATGTTTCCTCTCCAGGGAGGTGCATGGGAACCGCATGCTGCCAGCAGTGAAGGACAACAGTGGAAGCCACGGCTCACCTATCAGCGGAAAGCTGGAGGGCCTCTACTTCAGCTGCAACACAGAGTTCAACACAGGCAAGCCCCCCCAGGATTCCCCCTACGGCCGCACACGCTTCGAGATCCAGGCTGAGACCCTGTTCAACCCCAAGACTAATCTCTACTTCGGGGACTTCTACTGCATGTACACAGCCTACCACTACGTCATACTGGTGCTGGCCCCACAGGGCTCGCCCGGCGATGACTTCTGTAAGGCAAGGCTGCAAGCGCTCGATATCACCAACAACCACTTCCTGACGTGCACGGTGGATGAGGAGGCAGGCGACGGGGCGCTGGTGTTCCGGCACTCCCAGGATGTGATCCTGGAGGTGATCTACACGGAGCCCGTGGACCTGGCGCTGGGCACGGTGGCAGAGATCAGCGGGCACCAGCTCATGAGCCTTTCTACTGTCAACGCCAAGAAGGACCCCAGCTGCAAGACCTGCAACATCAGCGTGGGACGCTAGTGGGAGACTGGACTGGACCTGTGCTACACACAAATGCAACCCCAACCTTTACACACCTCTATATCCACAAATAACCACCCTCCCAAAAGAAGAACAGTGCAAAAGACGGACCCAGACTGTGAAAGAAATGTAACAACAGGGTGCGGTGCTAGAATTCATAAACCATTAGCATACACACACACACACACACACACACTCACACACACACACACACACACACATAAGCAAAACACATAATTCATAACCCTTTACATCCTCAAAGGACCACCCTCCCAAAAGTGTGGAATTCTATTCAATCCTCCCGCCAACCCCATTAGAAGAGAAACAATGCAAAAGAGGGAGCCCCAACTGAAAGATATACAGCTTAAGTGTGGGACCCTAACAACCCTTTGTCAGCATCATCCAAACCGGCTAGCCAACACTAGCCAATTAACTGACTGAACCCTTTAAATGTTCTAACCAAACATTCATTGTTGCCTGCATTTATTCACACAGCTTTTCTCATAGATTTTCCCTCCTGTTGTTTTTCAAACATCTCCTTCTCCCTTTGACCTTTTCTGTTGTTCACTTCAGTCCAGGTAGACAGATGGTTGTGTTCCTGTTTTTCTGTCTCTCCTGGAAGGTGTTAGTTTGGTTTCAGATCAGACAGATCTAAGTTACTCCATACCTCCCTTCCTCCCTCTATTGGCAGAGACTGGTACTAATTTAGGGCTGCAGTGTCATCATCTTTATGCCAAAGGTAACACAAATGGAAATAACTTGCTGTAGAATAACAATACTAATGCAACAGCCACTAAAAAGCATATTAACTCTGAGATCAACTTGGTAACTACTACTTGGTAACCTTTAAGAGCATGATGCAGTATGTGCAGCATGACTTTGAAAACTGTCAACTGCAATGTTATGTTTTATTTATTCTAGTTATAAGGAAACCATAAACTGTGTTTAGCAAAGTAAATGTGAAAAAAATATTTATTTTTTACTGCTATATATACAAAAATATAGAAGCCAGAAGTGCACAATGTCAAGAGCTCTGATCATAGTAAAGAATGGCATTTTGGGATGAAAAACCCATTTGACTGCAGGAGTTACTTGCCCTATGCCAACATTCATACATTTATTTTTTCAAGGTAATGTATAACTTGAATTGCCACAATTCATCATATCAACTATGAACTAATACATATCATAGTACAATGTGGGACTAAAAACTGATTGACATACACAAACATTCTACAGGATTGTCAGATTGTATATTTGGATGACATATCCTCCTTGCCAAGATTGCACTTTTCAAAGTGCTGCATTTGAACGTAGAACACCACCTGTTATACCGACAATAGTTTTGCGAGAAGAAAATGCAAGTAACAATTGTGTCATAAAATAGCTTAGAAATTGATAACATGTATCTAACATCAACTGTGTTATATTTGTTCTCTTTGTTTCCTTAAAATTAAACTGTTACACACACTAAATCAGTTGCATAAAATATAAAAATTACATCAGTTGCATAAAATATAATTTGTCATCATAAATAACAAAGGACTTGTTAAGGGACAAAAAATTGCTGGATGTCGTCCAGCAACTCTTGAATCATCTTGCCATCCCTCTTAACCAAAGTGAGAGTCAGTTAACATCAAAGTCATTTTAAAGTGCATCACCATGTAACCATGGCATGAAACATGACAAGAAGTACCGGTATCTCACTTCGAAAATTGTTCAGAAAAGAAAGGTCCTATAAATGAGTAAGAAAACTGTTTCAAAATAAAAGTCCCACTGTGAAGGAGGCTCAGACAGTCTTCTAAGTATCCTGTTTACTGAGCAGGGCTTCCAGTAAGCGGAGTTTAGCTTTTAGGCTCTTGTACTCGCAGTACTCCTCTGCCATGGGCCCGCGGTCCTCTTTCTGGGCATTCCTTTAAAGACGAGGAAGAAAAAAACACAAACTTAACATTTTAGACAAGCTGTAGCTTCCTTTACTGGTATAGTCCCTGTGTTGCCTTATTCAGATAACATTGTACAGTGAGTATTGTAATCAAAGCATTGTATTTTAGGGCTCTATTCAATCTGCCTCACGGAAATTCAGCTTTACAGCATGATTGAAACTTAAAGGCAATGTTCCCGCTTTAGTGGAGAATGCATTCATGGAAACGATGATTATGTCGGCTCATTCAGAAATTATCTTAACATTTCTATTGGGGAATCTGTAATGCTTCAGCGTTACAGATTGAATAGAGCCCCTACTTAAAAAAACAGCTACATGTACAAAATATGTGTATACTGTAGTTCAGAGCAGTTGTCTCTATCTCTCTGTCTCTCTCCTAAGTACTTCTTTGTGTCGTATTAACGTGAGTGTGCTTCACGCTGTTGTATCATTCTGCTGAATTCTTTTGGTGGATGTTTTACTTTATTTTTCACAAGGCATTGTTGAACTATGGACACCAAATGTTCCAGTTTGTTAAAAGAAAATTAAAGAAAAAGCAAACAGTGAAGTGTAACGAGTCTTACCTGCAGGTCTGTGTGTAGAAGTGGTCCTCAAAGTCTCGGAGTACTGAACGGAGTCTCTTCTTCTCTGCTCGTGTCACACTCAGCTGCTCCAGTAACTCTGACCTACAGTACAGTAGGAGGGGTCATGTAGAGGAGTGAGACAAGCATACATACAGCAAGGGCTCACTCCCAAATCAACCCCTATGCACTAGCAAGAGAAGTTAACCAGGGGCATACCTTGACGCCTCATGCAGTGTTGCCGTGGTGACGCTGGGTGGCTGTAGACTTTTGATCTCCTCCAGAGGTGACACGAGAGGTATGTTGGCCACCTTATTATACGGCAGACGCAGTGACTCATCTGAAGACACACAGCGCAACGCTGTATGAGGTAGCCAGGGGCTGTCCTTCACACACTCTTCATCAGAACCCTCCTCTTCCTCCTGTAGGGAATCAGAGCACAGAGGCTGAGAGACTCTGTGTGTGTGTGTGTGTGTGTGTGTGTAGCCGCGGGAAGTAGGGGTGCTGAGAGTGCTGCAGTACACCCTGAAAAATCGGAATAAATAAATAAATATATAAAGAACTTTGTTTTTTTATTTCAGAAAAGTAGTGCACTGGGCCTTTACTAGTCCTGTATTAGCGGACCAATATAGCCTTCTATAGCACAGCCCAAATGTACAGCGCAGCAATATATCTCAGTGTATTGCATAAATTCTGCATGCATTGGATTGCAACGCTGGCACGGTAAAATAATCCAGTCCAGTTTAATGAATTACAGTGTAGACTAATCCAAGTATAGGCTATGACACAATGTACATGGAGAAGAAGGCTAAAACATGGTCAGTGGCAGATCAAAATAGTGGCACGAAGAGTCTCCTGGTGAACGGAGGAGTTGTCCATGGTGCTGTCATTCTAGGTCCTTTATTAACCTGTTTATAATGAGCACGGGATGGTTGGATTTTGGCTTCTGCTCTGATGGATGAAGCCAGCATACAGACACTACTGGTTACAGACCTACCACAGATCTTACTTGCAGTGGTGTATTGCAATTTTTTTTTAGATGAGGGAGCGCAAACAAATATGTAAATGACGTCAACATTTCCTCAATCAAAGTTTGTACCGACAGATGTAGCCTATTGAATACCTTATCATGGCTCTCCAACCCTGTTCCTGGAGTGCTACCGTCCTGAAGGGTTTCACTCCAACCCCAGTTGTAAGTAACCCGATTCATTTTATAAACCAGCTAATTATTAGAATCAGGTGGGCTAGATTAGGGTTGGAATGAAAACCTACAGGATGGTAGCTCTCCGGGAACAGGGTTGGAGAGCCCTGTTATAAAATATGCATAAAATGCATCCTCCAATTGCAACGTTTGCCTATGCCCACACATATTATCTCAAGAAAATGTTATATTTTCAATACCCTCAAACACCAAGTTAGGCATACCTCATTTCTAAATAGGCCATCATCACTGTCAATCGTGAATTATAATAATTCACGTTTTACTGGTGAAACTGCATCGGCATGCCAATAATTTCATTGATCTCAATCAGTTTCATGGGAATAGCCTATGCATTGCGATCTTCTTGAATTACTGTTTCATGAACGAATTAGAGCAGATGATAACAAACTATTATCCTTTCTTGTATTTTGTTTCAATCAAAGCATATATCCTGCATAGTGGCTCTGAGTTTTGGTGCATTATACTTTTTCTTTAACTATTCAGCTTCAGGTAACCATCCTAAAATCTCATTAGAAATTAGGTGTTTTTGGTGTAACAGTAATGTTATAGGCCTGCTATGCTATTCGGTTCAGTTATATAAAATATGAATGAATTAATTAATGTGATATTGCAAGACATTGATTCAGCTTTGATCTAACTTGACTAAACTAGCACCATTGTGAGAAGTAATCATCTTATATTTGTAATAATAATAATAATAATAACAATAATAGTAAATGATGAGTAGGACTATTATACGTAGGCAACAGATCTTGATGAGTGTTATTTTAAAGATTGGAGTGCCCTTCGTGGTTGTAAAAGTACAGCGCTAAATAAACTTTGATTTGATTATCTTGAACACATGGTTACAATATACCTATTACAGAACAAAAGAAAACAGAGGGCTGAACTATCAATTCATATAATTTATTTACATAGAAGTAGTGAACATAAATCATTGCAGGAAATTTGTTTAAAAACAGCCATAAAATCAAGCTTTTGGTGTAGTGTATTCATGCATCTCAATAAACTATAACCTAAATGTATTATTACCTCCAACTTGGCCCAATTTACAATTCCAATTTCCCACCCTGACATAGCCTACCCTAACAGGCCCTGTGTCTCAACCAATAGCCAATATAGGCTAAAGATCCCAAGCAGGGCTACAGAAACTTCCAGAGATGGTCAGGCTCTTGGGCTTTATGGTGGCCACTCTGGTTTTGGTGTCCCTGGCAGAACGGTGTTGCTGTAATCAAGTGGTCACATAAAGTGCATTCAGAAAGTATTCAGACCCCTTGACTTTTTGTTACTTTACAGCCTTATTCCTAAATTGATTACATTATTTTTTCTCATCAATCTACACACAATACCCCATAATGACAAAGTGAAAAAAGTTTTTTTTTTGAAATCTTTGCAAATGTATTAAAAATAAAAAACAGAAAAACCTTATTTACATAAGTATTCAGACCCTTTGCTATGAGACTCGAAATCGAGCTCAGGTGCATCCTGTTTCCATTGATCATCCTTGAGATGTTTCTACAACTTGATTGGAGTCCACCTGTGGTAAATTCAATTGATTGAACATGACTTGGAAAGGCACACACCTGTCTGTATAAGGACCCACAGTCGACAGTCCATGTCAGAGTAAAAACCAAGCCATGAGGCCGAAGAAATTGCCCGTAGAGCTCCGAGACAGGATTGTGTTCTTCCAGATCTGGAAGAAGTTTGGAACCACCTAGGCTCTTCCTAGAGCTGGCCGCTCGGCCAAACCGAGCAATCGGGGGAGAAGGGCCTTGGTCAGGGAGGTGACCAAGAACCCAACGATCACTCTGACAGAGCTTCAGAGTTCCTCTGTGGAGATGGGAGAACCTTCCAGAAGGACAACCATCTCTGCAGCACTCCACCAATCAAGCCTGTATGGTAGAGTGGCCAAACTGAAGCCACTCCTCAGTAAAAGGCACATGACAACCCGCTTGGAGTTTGCCAAAAGGCACCTAAAGGACTCAGACCATGAGAAACAAGATTCTCTGGTCTGATGAAACCAAGATTGAACTTTTTGGCCTGAATGACAAGTGTCACGTCTGGAGGAAACCTGGCACCATCCCTACGGTGAAGCATGGTGGTGGCAGCATCATGCTGTGGGGATGTTTTTCAGCGGCAGGGACTGGGAGACTAGTCAGGATCGAGGGAAAGATGAACGGAGCAAAGTACAGAGAGATCCTTGATGAAAACCTGCACCAGAGCGCTCAGGACCTCAGACTAGGGCGAGGTACACCTTCCAACAGGATAACGACCCTAAGCACACAGGAAAGACAATGCAGGAGTGGCTTCGGGACAAGTCCCTGAATGTCCTTGAGTGGCCCAGCCAGAGCCCGGACTTGAACCTGATCAAACATCTCTGGAGAGAAGTTGGGAAGAGATCTTTGACGTACCGATCCCATGTCATAGTGTTTATGAACTGACACGCAAAACGACACCGGATTCAAAAATTAGAATCTTTCAATTTAAATTATAATATAAAATTCTTGCCACCAATATAATGTTATTTATATGGGGGATACAATCTTCCCAGCTCTGCAGATTTTGCTGTGAAGAGACAGAATCATTAGATCATTTGTTTTGGTTCTGTCCATTTGTAGCTTGTTTTTGGACACAGGTCCAGGAATGGCTAAAGGATTGCAATATTTACCTGGAACTAACCTTGCAGATAGCATTACTGGGTGATCTGAAAAGTCATAGTCAATCAATACTTTTAGCAAAAATGTTTATTTTTAATTCACAATCTGTAGAAGCAATGAGAATAGAAAGGTTCAGAACTTTTGTAAAACATCACAGTACGGTTGAAATATATATGGCAAATAGAAATCCTATATGGATGGTGTTAAGAGATAGATGGGAGGTATTGAATAGAGTTGAAGGATGGGACTAATAACAAAAAACAACAAATAATAACAAAGATATCTAATAATGTAAGCGTACTGTGTCCATAATAAGTATATAGGTTGTATGTTGGGAGCTTTTGGGAAAGAGCACAGTTAGAAAGATATGGCATATAGAAGCAAACCGGATGGACATCATGAAAATGATCGGAGAGGTTGAGAGTAGAAGAAGTTCAGGAGCAAAAAAAATAAATATATATATATATATATAATAGAATTATTGTAAAATTAACTCTGTCCATAAGGTGTAGATAGTAATTATAGACCGGAAGTAGAGGCCTGGGCATTGTTGTTCACTAATTTACTCCAAGTAGGGAAAGGATGGTGGGGTTGAAAAGTAATAAAGGGGAGTATATATATATATATAAAAAAACAAAAAAACATGGGGGATTGGAAGTGATGCAGACAATTACATTGATAGAAGATACAATCTATCTGCAATATTAAGCTGATCCATTCCCCCCAAAAAAAAAGAAAAGGAAAAAATATATATATATAAATAAAAATATAATAAAATTTAAAGACAAAAAAAAAAGAAAAAAAAACATCTCTGGAGAGAACTGAAAAATAGCTGTCCATCGACACTCCAACCTGACAGAGCTTGAGAGGATCTGCAGAGAAGAAGGGGAGAAAGTCCCCCAAATACAGTTGTGCCAAGCTTTTAGCGTCATACCCAAGAAGACTTGAGGCTGTAATCGCTGCCAAAGGTGCTTCAAAAAAGTACTGAGTAAAGGGCCTGAATATTTATGTAAATGTAATATTACATTTTTTACACATTTGCTAGATTTTCTACAAAACTGTTTATGCTTTGTCATTATGGGGTATTGTGTGTAGGTTAATGAGGGGGAAAAAATAATTTAATCCAGTTTAGAATAAGGCTGTAATGTAACAAAATGTGGAAAAAGTCAAGGGGTCTGAATACCTTCCGAATGCACTGTATCGTTCTGGGTTCCACTGTGCAAGAGCAGGTTGGTGGAGTTTTATGAACATCAAGGCACACAGGTGATTATTTATTTATTTTCATTCTGAAGTTGTCAAGTCTCCAATGGGCCTCTGTATTGCACACATGTAGCCTACAGTTCTTCATCATTCGCCAGAGAGAATACAGGGAAGAAACCACCATTTACCTACCTCTAGGCTGCTGTAGCCGACATATTTATTTGGTTTGTTATTCTATCGTTTTTCATGCAATTTTTGTGGTAATTAAATATAATTTATTTAATTCTGTGTATTCTCAAATTGAAAAGAGTGAGGGAGCTCCCCCAGCACTACACACCTGATTACTTGTGAAGCTAAGGTAGCTGCACTGCGCTATTTCATTTTTAAAAAAAGCCACATCTCCCCACATCCCAGCCCCCCCCACCGTGGAAAAAAATTGCAGCAACCCCAAACTACTTGCCGCGGCTATGTGTGTGTGTGTGTATGAGAGACTTACTATGGTGGTGATGACAGGGATGGTGGTGGAGGAACACAGGAGCTGCTGTTTGACCTGGCGGTAGCGATCATAGAAAGGCTTCATCAGAGTCTTCTCCTGCCTGGTGCTCTGAAAACACACACGGTAAAAAAAAGAAAAGAAAGAAAATGGCTACACTAAAACAGACATTTACAACACACACTGGGCAGTCTTACCGGTCGTCCATGCAGGCTCTCAAAGTGGAGCAGACACTTCTGCAGGGTGACCTTCTCCACAGCCATCTGAGCCTGAGTCATCTCCTGGACCAGGAACCAACCACAGTGGCAATACAGTCAGACACAAGGCCAAACCAAAGAGTAATACACCACACCAGAGTTACACTGACAGTATAACACACTCAACTGATCAAGAGTAATCTTGGTATGAGTATAGGTCCTTTCATAACTATGTATATTTGCATCGCATTACCTGGTAATTCACTATGTGTAGTTTTACCTTGATGTTATCTGGCAGTCCCTCCTCCTGTCGTTTTGCCATCATTCTCTTGTTCAGGCTATCGACGGTCTCCTTCAGTGAGGGTTTGTTGTTACTGTTCTGGTAGTGCTCCATCGCCCCCTGTGGGTCTCTGGTGGACCTGCATGTACCTGTGTTCCCTCCTCTCTGCTGCTCTCTGAGCCCCTCCGCACACTGTTTCAGCTTCAGCTCTACACAGACACAGAGGTTCCACTTGACAATATAGAACACCCATACAAATATCAATATAGATTCAGAATAAATGTCCTTCCTCCCCAATTTTCATTTTTTTAATGGCATAAATAACGAACATCGATGTTCATTATGAACATTTCCTTACAAATAATAATGATACATTATACATCCACCAAGATGGTGTCTTGATGTTACATTCTTTCACTTCAGCAGCAACTCACACAGGTTTTTTTTAAATGCATCTGATTGCAACACGCCAAGGACTCACCTTTGAGCTGCTTGCGAGACTTAGTGAGGTCTCGCATCAGTCTAGATATTTCTGGGTGGGCAGTCTTATCATTGTATGCTGGCTGCCACAGAAAAACAACACAAACCTCATGAATATATCACACATAGAAAGAGGTATATTCATCATATATGGCAAAAATATATCCTATCGTTATTATCAGTCCATAAACACTAGGTGGAGCTACACTAAATGTATGTGTAATGTTGGAACGAGAACTACAGCACTGGAAAAGACAGAAGTGTAATGTAGGAAAACATCCAGTAGGAGAAGTCTTTGAATTGGATTATTCTGTTTCCAAACCATCAATTGTTTCCTAAGGCTGTGTGCAGCTGGTATTGGGCTGAGTTGGCGCTGTAGAAAAGGAAACTGAAATCAAGTCTGGTGAGAGAGAGAGCGGTTTGAACCAGGCTAAACTGGCCTGGAAGAGGGAGAGGAGATAGGACTGTCTCTGGCCTTGATTCTTTGACTCAGAAGGAGGAAATACATTCCTCCCACTGGGCACACCATGTAATTTCAACATGGATAATTGGCAAACATTTGGTTGAGACATTGATCAATGAGATTACAACCTATATTCACCCACTCAAAAAGACAGACAAAAGTTAGTTGAATTTACAATGTGTTATTGAATTACTTATTTTTTTCCAGAAGGAACTTCAGTTGTGGCAAATCGGACAAGATAAAGATATATAGTAAACATATAAACAGCAACATTCACACATGACAGATACAAACGCTTACAATGTACAGTGAGCTCCAGAAGTATCGGGACAGTGACACGTTTGTTGTTGTTTTGGCTCTGTACTCCAGCACTTTGGATTTTAAATGATACCATATCGGGTGAACCGTTTAGAAATTACAGCACTTTTTGTAAATAGTCCTCCCATTTTAGGGGACCAAAAGTATTGCGAAAAATTCACTTATATGTGTATTAAAGTAGTAAAAGGTAAAGTATTTGGTCCCATATTCATAGCACGCAATAACTCCATCAAGTTTGTGACTCTACAAATTTGTTGGATGCATTTGCTGTTTGTTTTGGTTGTGTTTCAGATTATTTTGTGCCCAATAGAAATTAATGTTAAATCACTTTTATTGTAAATAAGAATATAATATTTTTCTAAACACTTCTACATTAATGTGGATGCTACCATGATTATGGATAATCCTGAATGAATAATGATGAGTGAGGAAGTTAGACGCACAAATATCATAAACCCCCACAAATGCTAACCTCCACTTTTATTGTAATGGTGAGAAGTTAGCATGTTTGGGGGTATGAAACAGTATTTGTGATATGTTGGATTCACGTCTCCATAATAATAAATAAATAATAATATGCCATTTAGCAGACGCTTTTATCCAAAGCGACTTACAGTCATGCGTGCATACATGTTTGTTTTTTTTGTGTACCATCTCAACCAAAAATCTAAGTTAAAGAGTAGGACTAAATCAAATCAAACTTTAAATGCACTTAAATAATGTTTGATTTGATTTAGTCCTATTCTTTAAGTTACATTTTTGGTTAGGATGGATGTGAATCCAACATATCAATTATTAATTTGTAGAAAAACTGGAATTAAAGCCAGATTAATAAGTCAGTGGCACAGATGGAACTATCCAAGCAGAAGATACATCTCCTTCAAATGTTGATATTTGGTTGTGTTGACAACTAAACACAATTCAATTTCACTAAATATAATTTCATTTGGAGCAGAATGGCACCGGAGGAGATGGCTGCCGTTTTACGGCCCCCTAACCAATTGTGCTATTATGTGTGTTTTTTCACATTATTTGCAATTTATTCTGTACATAATGTTTCTGCCACCTTCTCTTATGAACAAAAGGGGTTCTGGATATCAGGACAGCGATTACTAACCTCGTATTGGACAAAGATCTTTTCTCGGATGCGAAGGATATTCTACAGACACCCGACAAGGCCCAAATCCCTGTCATTCGCATGAGAAAGAGACGGAGATATCGTGGACGTACACTACCGTTCAAAAGTTTGGGGTCACTTAGAAATGTCCTTGTTTTCAAAAGAAAAGCAATTTTTTTGTCCATTAAAATAACATACAATTGATCAGAAATACAATGTAGACATTGTTAATGTTGTAAATGGCTATTGTAGCTGAAAATGGCTGATTTTTAATGGAATAGGCGTACAGAGGCCCATTATCAGCAACCATCAGTCCTGTGTTCCAATGGCCCATTGTGTTTGCTAATCCAAGTTTATCATTTTAAAAGGCTAATTGATCATTAGAAAACCATTTTGCAATTATGTTAGCACAGCTGAAAACTTGTGCTAATTAAAGAAGCAATAAAACTGGCCTTCTTGAGACTAGTTGAGTATCTGGAGCATCAGCAATTGTGGGTTCGATTACAGGCTCAAAATGGCCAGAAACAAAGAACTTTCTTCTAAACTCGTCAGTCTATTCTTGTTCTGAGAAATGAAGGCTATTCCATGCAAAAAATTGCCAAGATCTGGTACAACGCTATGTACTACTCCCTTCACAGAACAGCGCAAACTGTCTCTAACCAGAATTGAAAGAGTGGGAGGCCCCGGTGCACAACTGAGCAAGAGGACAAATACATTAGAGTGTCTAGTTTGAGAAACAGATGCCTCACAGGTCCTCAACTGGCAGCTTCATTAAATAGTACCCGCAAAACACCAGTCTCAACGTCAACAGTGAAGAGGCGACTCCGGGATGCTGACCTTCTAGGCAGCGTTACAAAGAAAAAGCCATATCTCAGACTAGCCAATAAAAATAAAAGATTAAGATAGGCAAAAGAACACAGACACTGGACAGAGGAAGATTGGACGGCGCTTGATTGGAGCAAATTTCCTCCTACAACAGGACAATGACCCAAAGCACAGCTCCAAACTATGCAATAACTATTTAGGGAAGAAGCAGTCAGCTGGTATTCTGTCTATAATGGAGTGGCCAGCACAATCACCGGATCTCAACCCTATTGAGCTGTTGTGGGAGCAGCTTGACCATATGGTACGTAAGAAGTGCCCATCAAGCCAATCCAACTTGTGGGAGGTGCTTCAGGAAGCATGGGGAGAAATCTCTTCAGATTACATCAACAAATTGACAACTAGGATGCCAAAGGTCTGCAAGGCTGCAATTGCTGCAAATGGAGGATTCTTTGACGAAAGCAAAGTTTGAAGGACACGATTATTATTTCAATTAAAAATCATTATTTCTAACCTTGTCAATGACTACATTTCCTATTAATTTTGCTATATTTCCTATTCAAACTCATTTGATGTAGGTTTTCATGGAAAACAAGGACATTTCTATGTGACCCCAAACTTTTGAACGGTAGTGTAGGTCGGGGTGCCTTGTAAGGATCCGACAGCGAGCGAGTAATCTGCCTCTTCCATCAGTCCTATTAGCCAATGTACAATAATTCGAAAACAAAATGGATGACCTAAGATCAAGGATATCCTACCAACGGGACATTAAAAACTAATATCTTATGTTTCACCGAGTCGTGGCTGAACGACGACATGGATAACATACAGCTGGCGGGATATACGCTACATCGGCAGGATAGAACAGCTGACTCCGGTAAGACAAGGGGTGGCGGTCTGTGTATATTTGTAAACAACAGCTGGTGCACAAAATCTAATATTAAGGAAGTCTCAAGGTTTTGCTCGCCTGAGCTAGAGTATCTCATGATAAGCTGTAGACCACACTATTTACCAAGAGAGTTTTCTACTATATTTTTCGTAGCTGTCTATTTACCACCACAAACCGATGCTAGCACGAAGACTGCACTCAATGAACTGTATAAGGCCATAAGCAAACAGGAAAACGCTCATCCAGAGGCAGTGCTCCTAGTGGCTGGGGACTTTAATGCAGGGAAACTTAAATCCGTTCTACCTAATTTCTACCAGCATGTTAAATGTGCAACCAGAGGAAAACAAACCCTACACCACATTTACTTCACACACAGAGATGCGTACAAAGCTCTCCCTCGCCCTCCAATTCTATCCTCCTGATTCCTGCTTATAAGCAAAAACTAAAGCAGGAAACACCAGTGACTCGGTTAATAAGGAAGTGGTCAGATGACGCAGATGCTAAGCTACAGAACTGTTTTGCTAGCACAGACTGAAATATGTTCCTGGATTCTTCCGATGGCATTGAGGAGTACACCACATCAGTCACTGGCTTCATCAATAAATGCATTGATGACGTTGTCCCCACAGTGACCGTACGTACATACCCCAACCAGAAGCCATGGATTACAGGCAACATCCGCACTGAGCTGCCGCTTTCAAGGAGCGGGACTCTAACCCGGATGCTTATAAGAAATCCTACTATGCCCACCGACGAACCATCAAACAGAAAAGAGTCAATACAGGACTAAGATTGAATCGTACTACACCGGCACCGACGCTTGTTGGATGTGGCAGGCTTGCAAACTATTACAGACTACAAAGGGAAGCACAGCCGAGAGCTGCCCAGTGACACAAGCCTACCAGACGAGCTAAATCACTTCTATGCTCGCTTCGAGGCAAGCAACACTGAAGCATGCATGAGAGCATCAGCTGTTCCGGATGACTATGTGATCATGCTCTCTGTAGCTGATGTGAGTAATACTTTTAAGCAGGTCAACATTCACATTACCAGGACGTGTACTCCGAGCATGCGCTGACCAACTGGCAAGTGTCTTCACTGACATTTTCAACATCTCCCTGACTGAGTCTGTAATACCAACATGTTTCAAGCAGACCACCATAGTCCCTGTGCCCAAGAACACTAAGATAACCTGCCTAAATAACTACCGACCCGTAACACTCACGTCTGTAGCCATGAAGTGCTTTGAAAGGCTGCTCATGGCTCAAATCAACACCATTATCCCAGAAACCCTAGACCCACTCCAATTTGCATACCGCCCCAACAGATCCACAGATGATGCAAGCTCTATTGCACTCCACACTGCCCTTTCCCACCTGGACAAGAGGAACACCTATGTGAATGCTATTCATTGACTACAGCTCAGCGTTCAACACCATAGTGCCCTCAAAGCTCATCACTAAGCTAAGGACGCTGGGACTAAACACCTCCCTCTACTACTGGATCCTGGACTTCCTGACGGGCTGCCCCCAGGTGGTAAGGGTAGGTAACAACACATCTGCCACACTGATCCTCAACACAGGAGCCACTCAGGGGTTCGTGCTCAGTCCCCTCCTGTACTCCCTGTTCACCCATGACTGCATGGCCAGGCACGACTCTAAGACCATCATTAAGTTTGCCGACGACACAACAGTGGTAGGCCTGATCACCGACAACGAGGAGACAGCCTATAGGGAGGAGGTCAGAGACCTGGCCATGTGGTGCCAGGATAACAACCTCTCCCTCAATGTGATCAAGACAAAGGAGATGATTGTGGACTACAGGAAAAAAAGAGGACTGAGCACGCCCCCATTCTCATCGACGGGCTGTAGTGGAACAGATGGAACAGCTTCAAGTTCCTTGGTGTCCACATCACCAACAAACTATCATGGTCCAAACACACCAAGACAGTCGTGAAGAGGGCACGATAAAGCCTATTCCCTCTCAGGAGACTGAAAAGATTTGGCATGGGTCCACAGATCCTCAAAAAGTTATACAGCTGCACCATCGAGAGCATCCTGACTGGTTACATCACCGCCTGGTATGGCAGCTGCTCGGCCTCCGACCGCAAGGCACTACAGAGGGTAGTGCGTACGGCCCAGTACATCACTGGGGCCAAGATTCCTGCCATCCAGGACTTCTATACCAGACAGTGCCAGAGGAAGGCCCTAGAAATTGTCAAAGAGCGCCAAGTCTAGGTCCAAAAGGCTCATTAACAGCTTCTACCCCCAAGCCATAACATTTACATTTACGTCATTTAGCAGACGCTCTTATCCAGAGCGACTTACAGTTAGTG
The DNA here is from genome assembly GCF_020615455.1 of Coregonus clupeaformis. NCBI lineage: Eukaryota > Metazoa > Chordata > Actinopteri > Salmoniformes > Salmonidae > Coregonus > Coregonus clupeaformis. Next base: position 61,276,429 of record NC_059192.1, read on the forward strand.
AATACATATATATTTTTTTATATATACTGGCCCCCCGTGGGAATCGAACCCACAACCCTGGCGTTGCAAACACCATGCTCTATCAACTGAGCTACATCCCTGCCGGCCATTCCCTCCCCTACCCTGGACGACGCTGGGCCAATTGTGCGCCACCCATGAGTCTCCCGGTCGCGGCCGGCTGCGACAGAGCCTGGATTCGAACCAGGATCTCTAGTGGCACACTCAGGAGCCATAAGACCCCTGAACAGCTGATCATGGCTACCCGGACTATTTGCATATTTTATTTTACTGCTGCTCTTTAATTATTTTTTACTTACCTATTTTTTTACTTAACACGTATTTTTCTTAAAACTGCATTGTTGGTTAAGGGCTTGTAAGTAAGCATTTCACTGTAAGGTCTAGACCTGTTGTATTTGGCAAATAAAATTTGATTTGATCAACCAGAGCTTGAAAGCCTAGGCCTGTTGTACTGTCTATTTTTTGTTTGGTTGAATTGAAACATTAGCTGTTGATGACTAAATTGCATCATTGATGATATACTACTGTACACTACCAGTCAAAAGTTTGGACACACCTACACATTCAAGGGTTTTTCTTTATTTTTTACTATTTTTTACATTGTAGAATAATAGTGAAGACATCAAAACTATGAAATAACACATATGGAATCATGTAGTAACCAAAAAAGTGTTAAACAAATTCTTCAAATAGCCACCCTTTGCCTTGATGAAAGTTTTGCACACTCTTGGCATTCTTTCAACCAGCTTCATGAGGTAGGCATGAGACAGCCCTATTTGGTAAAAGACCAAGTCCATATTATGGCAAGAACATCTTAAATAAGCAAAGAGAAATGACAGTCCATAATTATTTTAAGACATGAAGGTCAGTCAATATGGAAAACAAATGTCAAGAACTTTGAAAGTTTCTTCAAGTGCTGTAGTAAAACCATCAAACGCTATGATGAAACGGGCTCTCATGACGACCGCCACAGGAATGGAAGACCCAGATTTACCTCTGCTGCAGAGGATAAGTAACAGGCTCACTTGAGGACCAGCCTCAGAAATTGTAGCCCAAATAAATGCTTCACAGAGTTCAAGTCACAGACACATTTTAACATCAACTGTTCAGAGGGGACTTTGTGAATCAGGCCTTCATGGTCGAATTGCTGCAAAGAAACCACTACTAAAGGACACCAATAAGAAGAAGAGACCTGCTCGGTCCAAGAAACACGAGCAATGGACATTAGACCGGTAGAAATGTGTCCTTTGGTCTGGAGTCCAAATTGGCGATTTTTGGTTCCAACCGCCGTGTCTTTGTGAGATGCGGTGTGGGTGAATGGATGATCTCGGCATGTGTAGTTCCCACCGTAAAGCATGGAGGAGGAGGTGTTATGGTGTGGGGGTGCTTTGCTGGTGACAATGTCTGTGATTTATTTAACCAGCATGGCTACCACAGCATTCTGCAGCGATACGCCATCCCATCTGGTTTAGCCTTAATGGGACTATCATTTGTTTTTCAACAGGACAATGACCCAACACACCTCCAGGCTGTGTAAGGGCTATTTGACCTAGAAGGAGAGTGATGGAGTGCTGCATCAAATGACCTGGCCTCCACAATCCCCGACCTCAACCCAATTGAGATGGTTTGGGATGAGTCGGATGGCAGAGTGAAGGAAAAGCAGCCAACAAGTGCTCAGCATATGTGGGAACTCCTTCAACACTGTTGGAAAAGCATTCCAGTTGAAGCTGGTTGATATAATGCCAAGAGTGTGCAAAGCTGTCATCAAGGCAAAGGGTGGCTATTTTAAGAATCTCAAATATAAAATTTATTTTGATTTGTTTAACACTTTTTGGGTTACTACATGATTCCATATGTGTTATTTCACAGTTTTGATGTCTTCACTATTATTCTACAATGTAGAACATAATAAAAATATAAAAATAAAGAAAAACCCTTGAATGAGTAGGTGTGTCCAAACTTTTGACTGGTACTGTATGAGTGATAAAGTATGGTGACATTTCATTTGCTCTGTTAAAACTACACTGGAATGACTTCGATAGCAACAGTGAATCTATTTAGTTTTTAAGTGGAGATCTCTCGACAATCATTCTCACGATAGCACATTGGTAATAGTCAGTGAAAAATATAATAGCTGGGCTTGGTTAAAGCCCTGGATGGGAGACCAAAGGGTAGCTACAGATACATTCTCCAGTAGGAAGTGCTCCCCAGCCTATTGTTTTTTTTCCTGATAGTGGACGTTGAAAGATCTGATGTTGTTTTAATGGTACAAATTCAACATATTTTATACAAGGTTTGTCTATGTTGAAATGTGGTTACTATGATGACATAATCCTGTGGTTGAAATTTCACCCTTAAAACAACAGTTTACATTGATGACTTTTTTCAAATCCAATGTATTTTCCACGCAGATTCCACTTCACAATATGTTGACAAATTACGTTGAAACAACGTTGATTCAACCAATTTGTGTCCAGTGGGCTTTGTCTTTATGAGACTGTGTGTACTAAAGCCCTCATCAGCCAAACCATGGATTTATTCAGAAACTAAAAGGTTGGCCTCTGGGCTATAATGGGGTTGTAAATAAACTTTGATGTTTGATAGTTTTACTGTCTCACCCTGTAGTGTCTCTCTTGCTCAAAGCGCTCCTCGAAATGTCTGATCCTCTTCCTCAGGTTCTGGATGTGTCTGTTTAGCGTTGTGACTGATGGGGCCTTGTTAGCTCCCTCTGCTGGTTCAGTCCTCACTATGTAGTGAGCCCTGGTGAGGGAGGGAGAGCTAGAATGGTAAGTTCCCACGTTTTCCATCACATACATACACTTCCAAGACACACACACACATAACACGCATAAACCTTGGACACACAAAGCCACATACTCTCTCCATCCGAGTGCACACACAAAAACCGAACACAAACCCACAACACTTGAACACAGTCTCTTACATCCTGATGTGTTGTGAGCAGGGTGGGGAGGGGGCTGTTTCGGGGTCTGTGTTGAAGCGTTGGCCCTGGCTAAGGTTGTGGCAGCGGGGGGACGGTATGGGACAGTCACCAGCCGCGAGGCGCTGGAGGAGAGGACTGGGACCAGGGGTCAGCAGACACTCACTGCTACTCCCCTCAGAGAGAGACATGGGGGCCCTCTGGACCGGACTTGCTTCTGACAGAGAGCAGAGGGAGGAGGGAGGAGGGAGAGAGACAACAGGGGTCAAAGTACAGAAATGAAATGAAGACTAACAGGTTTGAAACTATAACAAAGCTAGCGGTGTAGTTGTACACCTATCCTACTAGTCAAAAACAACTAACTTCACTTCATATCCAGAAAATACTCAAAAGATATCTGCCCTTATACACACAGTGCTCCTACTGTATCTATACCATCCTGGTGCATTGTGACTCGATAAGCAAGCATGAGACATACCCACCCAAAGCTAACACTGATAAGAGCTTATATGATCCACTAAACATAAGACTGATGAAGACAGATGAAGAGACATATGATTGATTCACAAAAAAATACTAAATATCAATCATAGTGTACAGGATATCACACAGTACAAGAATAACCAATTTGCTTATGAGGAGACAAGGGTTGAGAGAGATAGGAGAGGAGGAAGCAATAAAATAAAATGAGGGATAGGGAAGGTGCTGTTCTCCTACCTGTCAGTGAAGTGCTGATGATGTCCTGGTTCTGTTTTGGGAGGGATTGGAGTGATGGGGTTAGGCTCTGGTAGTCATTGGTACAAGGGGGGAGTTCCAGGTCCTCCTGTGGGGTTCCGGGGGGCGAGGGGCACAGCTCAGCCTCCAGGGCTTGCTGCTTGAGGGAGGGGCTCTGGAAACAGAAGCAGAACATGTCTTCAGAATTAGGGGTCTGGAGAAGGTAAAGCAGGGGTGCAGATCCCCTGTCTGGGGTGCAGAGGTTGGAGAAGGTGGGTGGCGAAATCCTGATGATGGCCGTTAAGAGGGCTTGTCCTTAGGGGAAGTGATCTTGTGTTGTGTCCGTGTGCCCCACACCTCAGTTATAAAAGGGTGGCGTAAGACATGACGTTAGCAGTCACGTAATGGGTCTTGTCTCGGTTCTGCTCTCTCCTAGGTTTCCTCACACCTGGATCCACATGTGATCCCAGTAGCTAGATCCCTGTGTGTGTGTGTGACAGCGTACTCTGCTTCCTCAGAACGGTGAAATCCCTGTGTTCTATAATTCTCGTAGTATCACTGTGTGTTCGCCTCATCATTCCTCTTTTCCCTAATTCAGTAGAATCTATGTGTGTCTGCACATATGTGTTTTCCCTGTTTTTCCGTTCTGTCTGCGTTCTCAGTGATGCTTCTGCTGCTCCGGCTCTCCTCCACATGGATTATTCATAACGTCAGGGAAACGTTCGGGAAAACCACGTGTGTGGGAATATGATGGGGGTGGGGGGTGCGTCTCCGTGGTAACGTTGTAAGGCTGAGCATTCTCATTAGAGAGCAGGAAGGCTGATGTTGTTAGCTCAGTGTGAGCCGCAGTAGGGGGTTGACATGGGTTGTTCTGTGAGCGCCCGTACTAGGATAAAATGTTTTTTTATGCATAAATATGGGGTAATCTGGGGGACAGAGGGTAAAGGGGGGCTCATTCAGTTTCGTTTGACATCATGATTTTGTGAGGCTTTAGCCCCTCCCTCTCGCTGTTCATTCATTTAAAAAAACTGTGTGCGTCAGACAGGAGACAGAGGAAAGGGAGGGGGCTGTTACTCACACACACAAACGCTAACCTGTATGAACGCACACACTACCCATTAGCCAATGCAAATGTATTCCACTTCACAAAATATCTAAATGAATACTGCAGTATTAACAAAAATGACCCATATCTAAAATGAAATCATTGCCCCTGATTGGAATGCATTCAACGACTCACCATCTGATTTGAGAGCTGAAGTGAACAGTTCTATCTGGGCTGTTTATAACACCCATATATTAACATGTTTTTGTTGTTGTATTTGAGATAGATAGATTAGATAGATTAGATAGATAAGATAGATTAGATAGATTAGATAGATTAGATTAGATAGATTAGATAGATAAGATAGATATAATGTATGTCTATACCTCAGGCACAGACAGAATTGGTTAATAGACATGTTCCCTGTGCATCTCTGTCTGGCCAGGGGCAGAATGTATTTTATGTTCCTTTACCTGGACCAGCCCCTGGCCATGGTCCGGATTGGCACCAGAGTCCTGGTGACCCAGAGACCAGACCAAGACCCTGCCCACCTCTTGCTGTGGGTAATCAGGCTGATCGAGAAAGCGAAGAGCCAAGGTCACGTGGTGATAGCAGATCAGTCTTGGATTTCCTGCCATAGGGGCCTACCTTCCACTGCCCTTATCTCACCTAACAAAACTGTTAACCCCATCATTCAGGTGTCTGCTCTCATGCTCAAGTTGCTACTCTAGGGATATCAAAAAGGTTGTTGTGTCTTTCAGGCCTACCTCATGGCAGAGGTTTTCCGCCTAAAGATTGTTTCAGTCCAAATCCAAGATGCTACATTTGGATGGGGCCAGAATAGCAGCAGAAGGATAAGTACAGCTGCCACTTTGATCTCTCCTCGCGATTACAGAACCACTAACACTAGCAGCAGAGTTGCCACCGTTCTGTGGCTGTTGCTGCTGGCCTTCATTTCTTTTTTGTTTTCCATGAAGGTGAAAATGTTGTTCAGTTAAGGCTTCTTTCAAAGCACACCAATTAAAACAGAGTGGAGCATTGAAATGTGATTGGGACTGTTGGCATAGGCCATTGCCAGCAGTGAGAGAATACATGCTTTGTTTCCTGAATCATTACCAAAATAACTTACTTCCTTAGCCCTTGCATGTGATTGATAATATCATGAAAGTACAGTAATATATCTCTGTTGACAAAATTAAAACTGGGTCTTCCCTAAAAGCCTTGTACCTGTCTGTGTGCTGGTCTTGGTTCTGGGTAGCTGACTTAACTCAACTCCATGGTGAAGGAAGTTTCTGATGAACTCCACCAACGGAGTTGAGCAGAGACCAGGCTTTGTGGAATTCAGGTCTGACTACATCGATTCACCCAAGGAAAATACTTCAAAAAAGTATTGTTTGTCATCTGTAGTTGCGTGCCTTTCTTTGTTTGCTGAAATCCATACTTTTTCAATAAACGTTAATCAAATACAACCACGGACTGTTTGCTCGTAGGCCTAGGTCTCCAAATACTTATTGTCCAATCAAATCACACAATCTAGGCCTACGTCATCGGAGGTGCAATTGGCACATGCGCATTCGCGCTGAGTTGACATCTTCAAGAAACAGAAGCGAGCAAACAGTCCGTGGTTGTATTTGATTAACGTTTATTGAAAAAGTATGGGTCGGGTCTAGGTCGAGTTGTCCTTGGGTCCATTCGGGTTCGGGTCTGATTGTTCTTGGGTTCGTATTCCCATTTATACATTTTTATAGAGTCCATTCGTGTCGGGTCTGACTGTCCTCGGGTCCGGGTCCAACTATTTGGACCCGTGAAGACCTCTAGTCTCTGCTTAACTGAATCAGAAATTTCCTTCAGCATGGAGTTGAGTTTAGTCAGCTAGGTTCTGGGTGTCCTGGGCCTGCCAGCTCACTGACACACACCTGGAGCACTCAGAGCTGGAGGGGTCATGCTCGGGATCCCCTGTATCCTAAAACCCAATACATACAACATCTTCATCAATAGACTCTGTGTACACTTACTCATCAATTGAAACATGCTGTACTCTGTGAATACTGACATAAATTATTGCTGCAATTCAACCATTGGGACCAATTCATATATTTTAACAAACATATCTTCTGCTCATTAGTTTTTTTTATTTTATCTAATAACTTCTTCATAGGGGCCCGCGTTGCATGTCACAATAACATTGTGGTTTAGAAATAGCTCTGGATGTATTATGATGTTGACATCTAGGCTATCACTGAATAATATTCAGTGGTGAAGACACATATACACGTACAGTACATTGAGCTGAGGGTAAATCATCATAATGACAATTTGTGTTTTGCATTGTTAATGAGGAAAGGGATGTGTGTGTGAGTGCGTGAGTGAGTGAGGGACTGGGTCTTCCTCCTGTTGTGACCTTGTCCTGCTCAGGAAGAAATATGCAAGCTGGACTGCATTCCTCAATAATTTTTCAAAAAACCTGTCATCTACTATTATGACCTGAGACTTGAGCAGGCAGGTTGGGGTGGGATCACCTTGAACTTCTCAATAAGGACATCCCAATGAAGCATACATGAATAAATAAACAGCATGTAAAGTAAGTGATAGAAGAATTTGGTAATGACTAATTATTAATGACTAATTATTACATCCTGAAACTGTGTGAAAAGTGTTAGAATCATAAGACTATAATCTGATAATATGTGTAGCTTAGTTAGAAGTACAATGAGGCAGTCAGAATATTGTGAGAACGGCGATAACAAAAAAATGCAGCCTGCCTGAGCAAGGAGTAGACTATGATAAGAATATGTGTGTGTGACCTGATGGTCAGGAGAGCAGAGGAAAACATGAGTATTCCACTTCCACATAAGGTCAGTAGTCTTTATTCATTAGTGAAATGTCAGTTGGTCCGTAACGATTCACAGTAATAGGCCATTACCAAAAGAAACTACCCGGTATAGAGGAGGGAGAACCCATTTCTGTTGTATGAGACTGTCAGGAATTGTCAAGATTACATTTGAGGGGATAAATTCCTCTGTAACGGTATGAGATAATTCTGGGGGACTAGTCAAGACTACATAAACAGAAAGGGGTGATTCCAGGTGTTGTGTGAAACTGTTCATAGGAGGCAAATCCTCACAAGAGGTCCCAGAATTAACTGGGGACGAGAAATATATGGAAATGTGAGACAAACGGAATGTGTATTATGGACCTAATTGGAGAAAAAGGTCACGTGTACTGGGTTGAGCATATGACGTCAACACATTGTATTTCGGTCAAGCTTCCAGGGGGTAATTAGATTTGGGAAATGTAGAAGTAATGTAGGATTATGGTCAAATTGACCATAGTGAAATGTCAAATGTTGATAGGGTTAATATTCCAAATTTGGGTACTATTATAGAAGAAAATATTCCTGTAGGTTGTACGAATATTGATTGGGTGATGAGAAATGTTGAATTGCATTGATTAAGCAAGAATGGTATTAAATTAATGCGTTCTAGTTATGTGTATGCAAATATGTTATTCGATTTTGGTGGTGTGTGGATAGAATTTACTAATGCCAGGATTTAGTAAACGAAGCAGAGGATAATGTGAAGCGGATGTCTCAATAGTTTGTTTATACAACAGTGAGTTATGCAGACAGTTCAAGTTGAACAATGGGAGATCGTTTTTACTATTAGGCTGATGGCGTAGTAAAATGTTTTCGTAGGCTCTGGATTTATTAAACAATAGGTTTATATTTTAATAAACTAATGCAACAGGTTTAAATCAGTAGATTACCGGAAGGTGGTTATGGGTTTGTCATTTATAGGTTTAGTGAATTTAATGAAACATGGAGTTATCCGATGTGTTCTGAGGGGGAGTTTTTTTCCCAGGATTGAGGGAAATCCCCTACAGTATATGTTAAGGGACAGTAGGAGGCAACGTATCAAACATTTTTTTTATATATATAATAGATGCCTGGAACAAAATATCATTGCTTACTTATACGAAGTAAGGGATTATATTGGCAAATGAGTGAAATATGACATTAAGAAGGGTGACAGGAACAATATACGGGGAAACAGATATTTCCTATGTTCTTGATTACATTTTGCATTTTGGTCATTTGGCAGGCGCTCTTATCCGGAGCAACTTGCGGTTGGTGAGTGCATACATTTTCATACTGTAAAGAAAGGGGCAATCCTACGAGATAATGTCTGGCATAAGGATAAATTATTAAATTTATTAAAGTCACTGTTTCGATATGCGGAAATATTGACACATGGGTAAAGCAATGTGTCAATAGGGGTATGGTAGAGCAGGTTAGGAAACACTTTGTGGCATATGGTATAACGAATTACAAAAAAAAAAGATGTGTCATCTATGCACAGAATAATCACCAAGATAGACAGAGAGCACCCCAGGGGGAATATCCCCCTGGCAAAATATCCAGTCCAGCAATTGGAAATTGATTTTATAGAGTTATCACGGAGTGAAAGGAAGAAATTGGATACAATGTCTGCCAATTGTACTAATGACTATGCGAATAACGCCAGATAAGAACGGATTGTCCCCCTTTGAGAAAGTGTTTGGAAGACCTTACAGAATGCCACAGTTGGCAGGACTAAAGAATACACTAGCAGAACACATGAGAAAATTGCTCGTTAACCATACCCGTATGTCTAAGAATGTGTCCTACAGGAGAATTAAAGGAGAAGGTGACTCATAGTATACAACCTGGAGACTGGGTGTGGATCCAATCGTTGAGGAAAAAGGTTGAAAGCAGTCACGCTGGGAGGGACCATACCAAGTCCTATTGGTAACTGCCTTCGCTATAAGAATAACTGAGAGAGCCACTTGGGTCCACGTTTCCCACTGCAAAAAGGTAGGCCCACATACCAACACCGTTGAACACACACAGAGTTAAAGAGAATAACTGAACCACTAGGGTTCGGGGGTAAACTCTGTTAACGAAGAAACCCTACCCTGACCTTTCATCACTGTGGGGTGTTCCTAGAGGTGTGGGTATGGGGAAGTACCAGGCAGGTGGGTCAGGGACAGGATTGGGATTGTGGTTTTTGGGATTTTGGGGGACTCTGAGCTGCATCATCGTGTTAACCATATTATGGATTATTCCAGGTCAACCTAAACAGGGAAATGATTAACAAAATAATACCAAGGCACTGATTCGATCTCGTAGAAATACTGAAACCAAGAAAGACTATTGGGGGAATTGTTATTTTATAGTTAAAGTCAGTTTAGGACAAGATGGAGGATTCAAGATACTATTCGACTTCTCCCATGAAGAGATAGGAGGTTTTGGGGGCTTTGGTAAGAAGGGGGCGTGTACAAGAAAGTTAGGTCCTAGAAGGTATGGTAAATACATTTGCACTGGGGAACGCTCATGTCCTTGGGCAAGGGTGTTTAAACATACCTGGGGAACATACTATGAGAATGGAATGGACGCAGCACACCGATGGGGAATTAAACAAACCCATGATAAATGTAAAACGGAACTGGTGATAACGGTAAAGTCAATTATGCAAGATGACATAGCAAGGAACTATTGGGCCTGTGTTGATGATTTCGGGGCAGATATATGTTTGAGGTTCATTTTTTGGGAGAGAAATGAATCTTCTACCCCCGAGACAGAACAGCAGGTAGATCCAATGTTATCACCAGAGGTATCAAAAACTAGTCTAACACCCCTTGGAAGTCCCTCAGAAGGAATCTTAAATAGCACTAAACCACCAAGGGTAGAAGATTTCCTCATGCAGGAAATGAACCAAGGAGAAGTAGAAGGAATTTCAAATGAGAACTTCTGGGTAAGGTGGATGAACTACACAGCTAGGGCGTTGGGTCAAACTAATTGGTATGCCTGTTCAAAAGGTAGGCCAACCCTTTTAACTGCATCTATGCCTCAGACCATGTTCTCTTGTGTGATAGATTTGGGATCAAACCAAACCTCACCTAATTGTTCTGATATTAAAATAACCACTCTTAAAAAGGATAATACTAAGGCACCCCAATTCACCATGACCCCCGGAGATTATCAATGTTATAGACACCAAAGTAATGCGAATTGCAGATCAAATTGGAGGTTTACAACAACGTTTTTCTGGTGGGTTACAATTAATAAAAATGTTGACTGGATTAATTACATCTATTACAATCATTAATTAGTCAAAGGGATGCAGTAAAGGGAATCTCAGACCAACTATCCGCCACCTCACTCATGACCTGGCAGAATAGGTTGGCTCTCGATATGCTTTTAGCAGAGAAGGGCGGGAGTTGGCAAGATGGTGGGAGGTCATTGTTGTACGTTTATCCCAAACAATACAGCCCCAGATGGTACAGTAACTAGAGCACTGGCCGGTCTCACGGCATTAAGTGAAGAATGGGCTGAGAACTCGGGGGTGAATACATCAATGACTGGATGGTTTGATGAAATGTTTGGTCAATGGAAAACTATTGTTGTAACTATTCTGGGTGCAGCTATAGCTTGTATGAGTATGCTTGTTCTTTGTGGATGTTGTCTTATTCCCTGTGTCCAAGGGTTGGTGAGCAAGGCATTGGAGAATGCAGTATCACAGCAGATGGTGAGATACGGACCAATCCCGGACTCCGACCTAAGGAATTAAGAATATGACCCACCAGGCTTGGTGGAGGACGACGACGATTCAGATAGTTTGAGACTGGATGAAACATTTCTTAGTTCTAATGTGTGAAGGTTGCAGTGAAAATCTAACGAAGAACTGTGATTGGATGATTTCCTAGAACTATAAATCTCTAGTTTAAAAGTTATTGTAATGATTTTTTGTGTATTAAAGTGTGAATAATTTAGTCAAAGGGTGGATTGATATAGAAATTATTAAATGTTCCACCCTTAAATAGAATGTCGAAGTGTTCTTGTTTTAAGTATGATGTACTAGTTAACCAATATTGCAGGATGTGATGAAGCAAATGTTCTTCACTATAGGCTTAGACTGTTGTTTCCAGATAGTGGGTAAACAGGTTAGGTACCATTGCTAAAGAGTAACGTTAAGCTTTTAATCATGGGGTAACCCTGATGAACCTATATTGAATGAAACAATTTTTGATGTTTAGTATACTATCTTTTCAAATGAAGACCATAACGAAAATCTAAACAAGAAGTGTTATGGTTGGAAGTAAAATTTGGTAGCATGCCAGGCAAATTGTGTTATTATAGTGTGTTTTGTACTAGTGATTCATTTTATATGCAAATCAACTTATATGCTTCAATGTGTGTGATTCATTTCTCTAACAACATATATTTTGTGAGTATGTGTGTAATATTTAATCAAAGGGTGGATTGATAGAAGAATTTGGTAATAACTAACTATTAATGACTAATTATTACACCCTGAAACTGTGTGAAAAGTGTTAGAATCATTGGACCATAATCTGATAATATGTGTAGTTTAGTTAGAAGTACAATGAGGCAGTCAGAATATTGTGAGAACGGCGATAACACCACAGAGAGACCCACCTTCCCCTGGGACATCCAGGATCCTCCTCCCTCTGTTGGCTAGGCTCCCCAGCTGGTCCAGGATCAGCGGAGCAGGTGAGAACACAGCCAGGCTCTCCATCAACAACATCCTCCAATAGGTCTGGGATCAGGTGATGTGTGTGGCTGGTGATGTCCGAGACAAGGTACAAGGTCTCAGGACTGCAGAGATGTAGTAAAATGTACAAGGTAAAAGGTATGAGTAATATTTGTGTTTAATTGTAGGACATGTTGCTCATTTATGCCCCCTATTCCTCCAATGGCCAAAATAATATACATTGTGCAAATTTGAGTAACAAGTTCAAGCATGGACAACATTATTTTGAACATTAACTTAAATTAGATTAAACATACATAAATAAATATTGACTTTCACAAAATCAAGAACATTATTCCTACTTCTGGGTGTGAATACAGTGGGGGAAAAAAAGTATTTAGTCAGCCACCAATTGTGCAAGTTCTCCCACTTAAAAAGATGAGAGAGGCCTGTAATTTTCATCATAGGTACACGTCAACTATGACAGACAAAATTAGAAAAAAAAATACAGAAAATCACATTGTAGGATTTTTTATGAATTTATTTGCAAATTATGGTGGAAAATAACTATTTGGTCAATAACAAAAGTTTCTCAATACTTTGTTATATACCCTTTGTTGGCAATGACACAGGTCAAACGTTTTCTGTAAGTCTTCACAAGGTTTTCACACACTGTTGCTGGTATTTTGGCCCATTCCTCCATGCAGATCTCCTCTAGAGCAGTGATGTTTTGGGGCTGTCGCTGGGCAACACGGACTTTCAACTCCCTCCAAAGATTTTCTATGGGGTTGAGATCTGGAGACTGGCTAGGCCACTCCAGGACCTAGAAATGCTTCTTACGAAGCCACTCCTTCGTCGCCCGGGCGGTGTGTTTGGGATTATTGTCATGCTGAAAGACCCAGCCACGTTTAATCTTCAATGCCCTTGCTGATGGAAGGAGGTTTTCACTCAAAATCTCACGATACATGGCCCCATTCATTCTTTCCTTTACACGGATCAGTCGTCCTGGTCCCTTTGCAGAAAAACAGCCCCAAAGCATGATGTTTCCACCCCCATGCTTCACAGTAGGTATGGTGTTCTTTGGATGCAACTCAGCATTCTTTGTCCTCCAAACACAACGAGTTGAGTTCTTACCAAAAAGTTCTATTTTGGTTTCATCTGACCATATGACATTCTCCCAATCCTCTTCTGGATCATCCAAATGCACTCTAGCAAACTTCAGACGGGCCTGGACATGTACTGGCTTAAGCAGGGGGACACGTCTGATACTGCAGGATTTGAGTCCCTGGCGGCGTAGTGTGTTACTGATGGTAGGCTTTGTTACTTTGGTCCCAGCTCTCTGCAGGTCATTCACTAGGTCCCCCCGTGTGGTTCTGGGATTTTTGCTCACCGTTCTTGTGATCATTTTGACCTCACGGGGGTGAGATCTTGCGTGGAGCCCCAGATCGAGGGAGATTATCAGTGGTCTTGTATGTCTTCCATTTCCTAATAATTGCTCCCACAGTTGATTTCTTCAAACCAAGCTGCTTACCTATTGCAGATTCAGTCTTCCCAGCCTGGTGCAGGTCTACAATTTTGTTTCTGGTGTCCTTTGACAGCTCTTTGGTCTTGGCCATAGTGGAGTTTGGAGTGTGACTGTTTGAGGTTGTGGACAGGTGTCTTTTATACTGATAACAAGTTCAAACAGGTGCCATTAATACAGGTAACGAGTGGAGGACAGAGGAGCCTCTTAAAGAAGAAGTTACAGGTCTGTGAGAGCCAGAAACCTTGCTTGTTTGTAGGTGACCAAATACTTATTTTCCACCATAATTTGCAAATAAATTCATTAAAAATCCTACAATGTGATTTTCTGGATTGGCAGTAGAATGGCCCCTACTGAAAAGCTCAGTGACTTTCAATGTGGCACCGTCATAGGATGCCACCTTTCCAACAAGTCAGTTCATAACATTTCTGCCCTGCTAGAGCTGCCGCGGTCAACTGTAAGTATTGTTATAGTGAAGTGGAAATGTCTAGGAGCAACAATGGCTCAGCCGTGAAGTGGTAGGCCACACAAGCTCACAAAACGGGACCACCAAGTGCTGAAGCGCGTAACGTGTAAAAATAGTCTGTCCTCGGTTGCAACACTCACTACCGAGTTCCAAGCTGCCTCTGGAAGCAACATCAGCACAATAACTGTTTGTCGGAAGCTTCATGAAATGGGTTTCCATGGCCAAGCAGCCGCACACAACCCTAAGATCACCATGTGCAATGCCAAGCGTTGGCTGGAGTGGCGTAAAGCTCGCAGCCATTGGACTCTGGAGCAGTGGAAAAAGGTTCACTGGAGGGATGATTCACGCTTCACCATCTCAGCCTATTGCGGACAGTCTGAGCACTGATGGAGGGATTGTGCATTCCTGGTGTAAGTCGGGCAGTTGTTGTTGCAATCTTGTACCTGTCCCGCAGGTGTGTTCGGATGTACCGATTCTGTGCAGGAGTTGTTACACGTGGTCTGCCACTGCGAGGACGATCAGCTGTCCGTCCTGTCTCCCTGTAGCGCTGTCTTAGGCGTCACACAGTACAAACATTGCAATTTATTGCCCTGGCCACATCTGCAGTCCTCACGCCTCCTTGCAGCATGCCTAAGGCATGTTCACGCAGATGAGCAGGGACCTGGGCATCTTTCTTTTGGTGTTTTTCAGTCAGTAGAAAGGCCTCTTTAGTGACCTAAGTTTTCATAACTGTGACCTTAATTGCCTACCGTCTGTAAGCTGTTAGTGTCTTAACGGCAGTTCCACAGGTTCATGTTTATTAATTGTTTATGGTTCATTGAACAAGCATGGGAAACAGTGTTTAAACTCTTTACAATGAAGATCTGTGAAGTTATTTGGATTTTTACTAATTATCTTTGAAAGACAGGGTCCTGAAAAAGGGACGTTTCCTTTTTTTGCTGTGTTTAGTTCCTTGTAGGGCTGTATTAGTCCTGTTGTAAAGACAACCGGTATGTACAATTCACCAGTGATGGTTCACTGATGGTTCACCTCTCAACTTGTGCCAATGTCTGAAAGTATTCACTGAAATCGCCTTAGACTCACCGTTCTGTTCCATGTTTTGGCAGAAATGTACTATCCAAATATTTTTTTATTCCCAGACGAGATTAGAAACCCTGTCATCAAGGATTTGGTATATTCCTTGAAATGTAATAAGGCCAATTAAAGCCACCTGTTTGGGAAATAATGTGAATCAGGAGAAATGTTCCCTCAAATTTTTTGGGTCACTGAGCAAATCTCAGGTCTACTGGGCGCAAACTTGAACATTGTGAAAATTCTGTGCAACTTCCTGCGCGTTTACTGTGAACACTGAGGCTGTACCTGCTTTAACAGTGGTCAAGTAGGCTACTGTGGCTATTTGATCATAAGGTAGGCCTACCAGAGTGGCATACTATCAAAAACAATGGAGAAAATGCATCTCATAACATTTTAACATGGAAATAGCTGTTCTATCGTTCAGCCTACAGTAGCAGCCAATGTGTGGTGTTCAATGCAGCCTACATTCCATGAGACTTTTGAAAAAAACATGCAGGGCTTGACATTAACCTGTTTATCCACTTGTCCTTCAGACAAAGAGATGACTGAAAATGTTGTTGTGTTGTTTGATGCAAGAAACCACTTTACAAATTAAAATGCATCATTATTCCCATACCATTATTACAGAGAATGAGACAAATTATGCTCCCCTCTGCCTATTGGCTAATTAGGCGTGAATAAGCTGTCTCAAAATACAACACTGCCCCTTTAAGACAAAAAAAATCTCTTTACTTGACTGCTTTTCAAATATGTCTAGACAAGCACACATTTGGTGATCTTGTAGGAAGCAATCACTCCCCCATTACTGACTACAAATGATCTATAACTAGGCTAATAACTCACTAACTAGGAAAGGATATGAACAAATGTACAAATGTGCACACGTTGCTACATGTAGCTCTCACTTTGATCTCAAAACAAGCACATCTACTTACGACCGCTCATGCTGTAAAAATAGTCCAGTTCAAAGTGAATGCCACAGATCCATACACTATATATGCAAAAGTATGTGGACACCCCTTCAAATTAGTGGATTCGGCTATTTCAGCCATACCCGTTGCTGACAGGTGAATAAAATCGAGCACACAGCCATGCAATCTCCATAGACAAACATTGGCAGTAGAATGGCCTTAATGAAGAGCTCAGTGACTTTCAACGTGGCACCATCATAGGCACCATCATAGGATGCCACCTTTCCAGTAGTGTCTGTCAATGCAATAGAATCCTACTCCGATGCGTTCTGCCTACAACACAATCTCTTGCATAGTTCGTTTTGTTTCAGTATTTTGCCTCAAAGTGACTAATATTGCGTTGATTCGATCACAATTCCCACAGTAAAGGGAAACGTTGATAATGTTAACGGGGAAAACTCTAGAAAGTTGAGTGAAGTACAATCTCGTGCTTCTCTGCGCAGGCTGATATTTATTCTGCGCAGTGCACAGCTTAGAGGGAACATTGGTCAGGGGGTAACTGGACCATACTAGAACCTTCAGTGTCAGCAAGGGCCTCAATCCTTTGCCAGATCAGCCTAGATGCTCACTTGACCACACAGACACATCGTAGGGACAACACACTCTTTGTGGGTCAAAGAGTTCACCCTCCTCATGTGTGTGTGTGTGTGTGTGTGTGGGGGGGGGGGGGCTGTCCAAGACCACTGCCACCTGCTACCCTCTCTGGGTTGGTTGGGGAGCAGGTTGTCAAAGGACAATTTAGTGTCAGACAACACTGTCTGGATCTAGCTGGAATGACTCAGAGCTGGTGTTTGTGCTTGCGTGTTTGTGTGTGTGTGTCTTTCCTATTGGCAAATCACAGATGATTTCACAGATGCCCCTCATTATACTGCGGAGAGGGGCTTTATAAATAGACAAAACATGTGGCAAATAAGATGTTGTGATGATGTGGATTTATGCCCACTCGTCACGAACACGCAGACTGTCCAATCAGCCATCAGGACCTTTTTTAGAATAGCACGTTCTATTTCCCTTATGCATTTTGCCATTTCTTTGTAGAAGCAGATTACTATTATTCTTTAGCTCCTTTGTTAGCAGTAAGCTACAGTTTATAGTTCATGCACAGTTCGGTAGGAAAATGTTTGTATGGAAAGGTATTTTTGTACAATCGGTTCCACACATAAATGCTGCTATTAACTGTCTCTAGCCTACGGGAGTGAAATGTTGTTTCGGTACACAGAATCATCGTAACACTCACGAGTTAGAAACGTTGTTTCATTCTGTTAATGCTTTCCTTTGTTCATACTTCCCACGTTGTGACAGAGCTCCATGTGTCCTGTCTTGTCTGTGTCATTTAGGCTGTGCATCAGGAGCGCGCGCGCGCCTTTGCGCATCGCTATATGTTACTCGGCTGCCATCATTCGCCGGTTCTATTCATGTAACATGTGCCCAATTTAAAGTGTACATGGAAGTGGTCACGTCTGTTTTAGACTGAATGTAAAACTCATTCTGAAAAACTCATTCTGATTGGCTGGGCCTGGCTCCCAAGTGGGTGGGCTCCCAGGCTCATCCATGGCTGCGCCCCTGCCCAGTCATGTGAAATCCATAGATTAGGGCCTAATGAATTTATTTCAATTTACTGATTTCCTTATATGAACTGTAACTCAGTAAAATCGTTGAAATTGTTGCATATTGCATTTATATTTTTCTTCAATATATGTCATGGGGTAATTATGAGGAAGCCAGTTTCATTTGTATACCAGTTATGTGGTTACTTGTCATTGGACATGTCTCAGGGAGGGGTTTAGAGAATATAAGCGCCAGTTTTGGGATTTCTGGGTAGATTGGGTTTGGTGATAGAGTGGGGAGGCTGCTTGAGCCAGGTACACCCCCAACCTGTAATAGCTATGGAAGCTACAGGGTAAGCCTGTTTTAGGCTTAGTGCAGTTTGTTATTTTGTTTGAGAAGTAAGTCTATTGTCTACCTGCTTGTCTTGTAAATATTCATTGCCGGCTATCACTATTGAACACTGAAAATAACCTTCTGCCTCCTGAATATCTGCCCTTAAGATCGCATCTCTATGTTACCTATTTCACAGATGTCAACATGATATGCTTTATATTTGGGGCTGAGATTTGTTATAGAGCTCGCTGTATGTTTTCGTTCCGAGCATAGTCATTTGCATAATAATGATGTGTCAAAATATGTAGACTCTTCCTTCTTGGCAGCTCACTGAGCTCAGTATGTAGTCTGAATCCTATCCATCAAATATCTCTAAGATAATCTCTCTATAGACTAGATGTTGAGACATGTCTTATCCCTTCTGTCCCTTGTTACATTGCATTGAGGGTGGTAGTGGGGATTTTTCTGAGGGTCTGGCTGAAATAGCCGAATCCACTAATCTGAAGGGGTGTCCACATACTTTTGCATATATAGTGTATGGATCTGTGGCATTCACTTTGAACTGGACTATTTTTACAGCATGAGCGGTCGTAAGTAGATGCGCTTGTTTTGAGATCAAAGTGAGAGCTACATGTAGCAACGTGTGCACATTTGAACATTTGTTCATATCCTTTCCTAGTTAGTGAGTTATTAGCCTAGTTATAGATCATTTGTAGTCAGCAATGGGGGAGTGATTGCTTCCTACAAGAGCACAAAATGTGTGCATCTCTAGACATATTTGAAAAGCAGTCAAGTAAAGAGATTTTTTTTGTCTTAAAGAGGCAGTGTTGTATTTTGAGACAGCTTATTCACGCCTAATTAGCCAATAGGCAGAGGGGAGCATAATTTGTCTCATTCTCTGTAATAATGGTATGGGAATAATGATGCATTTTAATTTGTAAAGTGGTTTCTTGCATCAAACAACACAACAACATTTTCAGTCATCTCTTTGTCTGAAGGACAAGCGGATAAACAGGTTAACGTCAAGCCCTGCATGTTTTTTTTCAAAAGTCTCATGGAATGTAGGCCTGCATTGAACACCACACATTGGCTGCTACTGTAGGCTGAACGATAGAACAGCTGTTTCCATGTTAAAATGTTATGAGATTTATTTTCTAAATTGTTTTTGATAGTATGCCACTCTGGTAGGTCTACATTATGATCAAATGGCCACAGTAGCCTACTTGACCACTGTTAAAGCAGGTATAGCCTCAGTGTTCACAGTAAACGCGCAGGAAGTTGCACAGAATTTTCACAACGTTCAAGTTTGCGCCCAGCAGACCTGAGATTTGCTCAATGACCCAAAAAATTTGAGGGAACATTTCTCCTGATACACATGATTTCCCAAGCATGTGGCTTTAATTGGCCTTGTTACATTTCAAGGAATATACCAAATCCTTGATGACAGGGTTTCTAATCTCTTCTGGGAATATTTTTTTTTTGGGATAGTACATTTCTGCCAAAACATGGAACAGAACGGTGAGTCTAAGGCGATTTCAGTGAATACTTTCAGACATTGGCACAAGTTGAGAGGTGAACCATCAGTGAACCATCACTGGTGAATTGTACATACCGGTTGTCTTTACAACAGGACTAATACAGCCCTACAAGGAACTAAACACAGCAAAAAAAGGAAACGTCCCCTTTTCAGGACCCTGTCTTTCAAAGATAATTAGTAAAAATCCAAATAACTTCACAGATCTTCATTGTAAAGAGTTTAAACACTGTTTCCCATGCTTGTTCAATGAACCATAAACAATTAATGAACATGAACCTGTGGAACTGTCGTTAAGACACTAACAGCTTACAGACGGTAGGCAATTAAGGTCACAGTTATGAAAACTTAGGACACTAAAGAGGCCTTTCTACTGACTCTGAAAAACACCAAAAGAAAGATGCCCAGGGTCCCTGCTCATCTGCATGAACATGCCTTAGGCATGCTGCAAGGAGGCATGAGGACTGCAGATGTGGTCAGGGCAATAAATTGCAATGTCCGTACTGCGTGACGCCTAAGACAGCGCTACAGGGAGACAGGACGAACAGCTGATTGTCCTCGCAGTGGCAGACCACGTGTAACAACACCTGCACAGAATCGGTACATCCGAACATCACACCTGCGGGACAGGTACAAGATTGCAACAACAACTGCCCGAGTTACACCAGGAACACACAATCCCTCCATCAGTGCTCAGACTGTCCTCAATAGGCTGAGATGGTGAAGCGTGAATCATCACTCCAGTGAAACTTTTTCCACTGCTCCAGAGTCCAATGGCTGCGAGCTTTACACCAGTCCAGCCAACGCTTGGCATTGCACATGGTGATCTTAGGGTTGTGTGTGGCTGCTTGGCCATGGAAACCCATTTCATGAAGCTTCCGACAAACAGTTATTGTGCTGACGTTGCTTCCAGAGGCAGCTTGGAACTCGGTAGTGAGTGTTGCAACCGAGGATAGACGATTTTTACACGTTACGCGCTTCAGCACTTGGTGGTGTCGTTCTGTGAGCTTGTGTGGCCTACCACATTTTTACATTTACATTTTAGTCATTTAGCAGACGCTCTTATCCAGAGCGACTTACAGTTAGTGAATACATATTTTTTTATACTGGCCCCCCGTGGGAATTGAACCCACAACCCTGGCGTTGCAAACGCCATGCTCTATCAACTGAGCTACATCCCTGCCGGCCATTCCCTCCCCTACCCTGGACGACGCTGGGCCAATTGTGCGCCGCCCATGAGTCTCCCGGTCGCGGCCGGCTGCGACAGAGCCTGGATCCACTTCACGGCTGAGCCGTTGTTGCTCCTAGACGTTTCCACTTCACAATAACAATACTTACAGTTGACCGGGGCAGCTCTAGCAGGGCAGAAATTTGATGAACTGACTTGTTGGAAAGGTGGCATCCTATGACGGTGCCACATTGAAAGTCACTGAGCTCTTCAGTAGGGGCCATTCTACTGCCAATGTTTGTCTATGGAGATTGCATGGCTGTGTGCTAGATTTTATACACCTGTCAACAACAGGTGTGGCTGAAATAGCGGAATCCACTAATTTGAAGGGGTATCCACACCCTTTTGGCCATGTAGTGTATTAATCACCTAAGAGTCAGATGCAGAGCCATGGGGAAAGAAATAATATCTATAGTCAATGAACCTCTCTCACTGCATCCAAAATGCTTGGTACCCGCATCCACGTTTTCAAAATAGACTTGCTAAGGAGCAAAGCCTTTTTCAGTTTGGATAGGAAACGTTACTTTGAAACAGAATGCTGTATTATGCAGATGTATCTTGGGGACCAATTAGTCATTGTTCCACTTTTCTACATTTTCCAATAGTGAGGCAGAGACTGTTTTTATCAATGTAGGAGGGGTATTCTGAAACACAATACAGACCATGATTTACTAGTCTGCTACAGATCCCAATGAAGTTGTTTGCCATTATCCAAACATATCCTTCTCCCCCTGTCAGTGTAAACACATAACACATTTTCAGCTGCTTGTCACCTCTCCTGTGTTGCTAAGATGTCTTTCTAAGAAACCAGGGTTAACCAAGACAAATCGAGAGCTTGGGACTATAAGGTTCTATCTGCAAAAAGATGATTCTGATATAATTGGCTTTAAAGTTCAGAACCCTCATTGGTTTGAATGGTGTCAGTAATTTTTATCTATTAATCTTATTGAACTTAACAACATGCATTGGGGTATTTAGATTACTATATACTATATAGCTAGAGAACATTGAACAGAACAAGGCTATGTCAATAACAAAATGTTGACAAAAATGCAGATAGAACATTATAGTCCCAAGCTCTCGAAATGTCAAATAAATGGGTAGCACTTTATAACTCCACGTAATAAAGCATTTATAATGGTTTAGTAAATAGTTAATTCATCATTTATTAATAATTCCTCCATTCATAAGATGTTTAATATTGGTCCTTATTAACCATTTACTAATCCTTAGTTAAGTATTTTTGCATGGCCTCATCTAAAGTGTGGGCTATTTATACATTATACATTTCTCACAAAAAGATGGGCATGCCATTGGCAGACATGTCAACAGTACCTGATGCTCCTTAAAGGAGCAATATGTGATTCCCTCATCCATTTTTGGACTTTGAAATTAATTATATATACCCATTGATTCCGGACCGTACAGTTTTTCTCTAGTGGATTTTTATTCCTTCTTTACTACTGCTATGTGATTGAGGTAGAAATGTTACATGTATGATTTGCAGGTAGAAATGTTATATGTATAACCTTTAAAAGGCCCCACCGGAAGGCAATGCCGCCCATATTTCGACCTACAGTAATTCCTGTCTTAGAGCGGAAATTCTAATTTAAGTTCCACCTCCGAAGAATGACGCAGGCTGCTGATACATATTCACGAATTGGGAGTGGGGACATTGAGGTGATTTCCACGTGGAGTGGAGAAATAACAACAAGTAGGGCACTGACAGCTGTCATTATAGCTAGCTAGCATGCTAACCTTATCTAGCTAGCTAATGTTAACAGTTTTTAGTTTTTTTTTACTACCGTATTGAAAAGATTAGCCAGCTGGCTATGCTGTAGCTGGTTCTGGAGCTGGATTCGTCATAAGCATGTAACTGTGCCACTAGAGATCCTGGTTCGAATCCAGGCTCTGTCGCAGCCGGCCGCGACCGGGAGACTCATGGGCGGCGCACAATTGGCCCAGCGTTGTCCAGGGTAGGGGAGGGAATGGCCGGCAGGGATGTAGCTCAGTTGATAGAGCATGGCGTTTGCAACGCCAGGGTTGTGGGTTCGATTCCCACGGGGGGCCAGTATATAAAAATAAAAAATAAATATGTATTCACTAACTGTAAGTCGTTCTGGATAAGAGCGTCTGCTAA
The DNA here is from genome assembly GCF_020615455.1 of Coregonus clupeaformis. Taxonomy (NCBI): domain Eukaryota; kingdom Metazoa; phylum Chordata; class Actinopteri; order Salmoniformes; family Salmonidae; genus Coregonus; species Coregonus clupeaformis. Next base: position 61,299,495 of record NC_059192.1, read on the forward strand.
ATGACTTAAATGTAAATGTAAAATGATAGGGTAAACCATTATCTTTGACTTTGCCATCTATTGTTATCTCCAAAATTTTGGCATACAATCCACTGCTCTAAGAAGTGACTGTAATCCACACTTTGGTTTTGGTAGAAAAGTGACTGCCAAGAAAAGCTTATGTTAGCATTTTCAGACAAAAAACGTTATTTTACTCAGCATAGTAGGTCCGAAGATAGCCCACACATTTGATGAGGCCACGCAAAAACACTTAACTAATGATTAGTAAATGGTTTATAAGGACCTATATTAAACATCTTATGAATTATCTTATGAATCATTATAAAATATTTTAAAAGTTGTTTATAAATGTGTGAATAACTAGGTTAGTAACATTTACAAAAGTACAAGTAATGATAAAAAAATGATGAATAAACTATTTACTAATTCATTATAAATGCTTTATTTACATGGAGTTATTATAAAGTCCATAAATAAATGTGTTGTAGCATAAAAAGATTTCTCACAAAAACTGAAGCCAACAGTCATCAGGTAAATACATCATATTTACAGTGCATTCGGAAAGAATTCAGACCTCTTCCCTTTTTCCACATTTTGTTACGTTACAGCCTTATTCTAAAATACCTTATTTACTTAAGTATTCACACCCTTTGCTATGAGACTCGAAATTGAGCTCAGGTGCATCCTGTTTCCATTGATCATCCTTGAGATGTTTCTACAACTTCTTTGGAGTCCACCTGTGGTAAATTCAATTGATTGGACATGATTTTGAAAGGCACACACCTGTCTATATAAGATCCCACAGTTGACAGTGCATGCCAGAGCAAAAACCAAGCCATGAGGTCGAAGGAATTGTCCGTAGAGCTCCGAGACAGGATTGTGTCGAGGCACAGATCTGGGGAAGGGTACCAAAACATTTCTGCAGCATTGAAGGTCCCTAATAACACAGTGGCCTCCATCATTCTTAAATGGAATACGTTTTGAACCACCAAGACTCTTCCTAGAGCTGGCCGCCTAGCAAAACTGAGCAATCGGGGGAGAAGGGCCTTGGTCAGGGAGGTGACCAAGAACCCGATGGTCACTCTGACAGAGCTCCAGAGTTCCTCTGTAGAGATGGGAGAACATTCCAGAAGGACAACCATCTCTACAGCACTCCACCAATCAAGCCTTTATGGTAGTGGCCAGACGGAAGCCTCTCCTCAGTAAAAGGCACATGACAGCCCGCTTGGAATTTGCCAAAAGGCAACTAAAGGACTCTCAGACCATGAGAAACAAGATTTTCTGGTCTGATGAAACCAAGATTGAACTCTTTGGCCTGATTGCCAAGCGTCATGTCTGGAGGAAACCTGGCACCATCCCTACGGTGAAGCATGTTGGTGGCAGCATCATGCTGTGGGGATGTTTTTCAGAGGCAGGGACTGCGAGACTAGTCAGGAACGAGGGAAAGATGAACTGAGCAAAGTACAGAGAGATCCTTGATGAAAACCTGCTCCAGGACCTCACACTGGGGCAAAGGTTCACCTTCCAACAGGACAACAACCCTAAGCACACAGCCAAGAAAACGCAGGAGTGGCTTCGGGACAAGTCTCTGAATGTCCTTGAGTGGCCCAGCCAGAACCCGGACTCAAACCCGATCGAACATCTCTGGAGAGACCTGAAAATAGCTGTGCAGCGACACTCCCCATTCAACCTGACAGAGGTTGAGAGGATCTGCAGAGAAGAATGGGAAAAACTCCCCAAATACAGGTGTGCCAAGCTTATAGCGTCATACCCAAGAACACTTGCGGCTGTAATCGCTGCCAAAGGTTGAATTTGTTCTTTTGCCAACATTTCTAAAAACCTGTTTTTGCTTTGTTATTATGGGGTATTGTGTGTAGATTGATGAGTAATTTCTTATTTTTCCATTTTAGAATAAGGCTGTAATGTAACAAAATGTGGAAAAAGTCAAGGGGTCTGAATACTTTCCGAATGCACTGTAAATGTGTCTAAACCAAAGGGGAAACACTTATCACCAACATACAGTATGATAAAGACTTACTGTAAGCAGTTCCTTGTTTTTATTAGCTGGTTGTCACAGACTGTACACATACAGTAGGGCAGCATGGTATGTGGTAAACTTGTTGAAATGTCTCTGTAAATGTAAAGGCCTACTGTATATGCAAGTTTCTGGACAATTGTCTGTGACTGACTACAAAAATGTGATCTACTAATTCCTCTAAGAATTACAGTTTTGGAACTGCACAGAATGGCGTGTCAGTTTGCATTACCACAGTGAAGTGGACTTGAGGACTGACTGTCTGTGATTCTAATAATGGGACACATTGTGGCTAATTTACTGTATGTCTTGGAACCGTACAGCTGTCCAGACAGAGACAGTACTCCCATCCCTGCAGGGTGTGTCCTTAATTCCTGACTATCATCTTATATTTGTGCATGACTGCCTATTAACAAAAATAGAATTTGTTCAGGGATTTCTAAAATGTTCTGTAACCAACGTCAGAGCAAGTCAACTGACACCACACAAATGTTTCACTGAGTTTTTGTGGCCACAAAGTCAGATTGCTGATCAGACATCATAACATGCTCGGTGATAACATCCAGGGAACTAAAGCCTAACATCCACATGGGCGCACACACACAAAGCGTCAGGAGTGGCCTCGGTTTCTGCAGACACCCACTAATAAAGGTATCAAAACAATCATGAAATTACATAATGTACATAACTGAGCTGGGACAACTTCTCATAAATGTAATCATAACTTCATAAAAGGATGATAAAAATGTTTTAATTGTAGTGTGCATTCAGGTCAGGTCAAAGTTCAGAAATGCTTGTTTACAGTTATTGCTAATAACAATGTTTGAGATTCAGCTGACAAGTGACAAGTACATGATGTAAGTAGAGCAATTATATGTTCTAAGAGGTGTGATCTTTACAAGCTATAAGTTTTAGTTTACTGCATAACCTTACATGTGACTGAATTATCCAGAACATTGAATAGAGAATGTGGCATGATTGTTCCATACATTACTGCACAAGTGCACATACCTGGCATGGCCATTTAGAAAGGAATTTTGTACATATTGAGTATATGTTGGCCTTATGTAGACATTCTCAACATATAACCACTTTTGTTGTTGCTGAATACTTTCATATTATTCCACCTCTCTAATGGCTCCCATATGGGCTTTTTCAGGTGATACTATTCAGGGGACTGCACCTGTTCAGGTTGGATGGCATCCATGCCTTGCTGTGTGTGTTGGCCGTAAGACCTCCGGTCTCTTACGTGGTGCTGTCTCCGTCAAACCTTCCCACACTAATCTAGTCTGCTACATGACTAAAATGTCAAATGTAATTCCCAGTTAAATTTTTGTAATTTAGCAGATGCTTTTACCCATAGCGACTTACAGTTAGTGCATTCATCTTAAGATAGCTAGGTGGGACAACCACATCAGTTGTAGTAAGTACATTTTTCCTCAATAAAGAAGTTATTAGCAAACTATACTAAACAAAAATATAAATGTAACATGTAAATTGTTGGAAATAAAAGATCCCAGAAATGTTCCAGACGCACAAAAAGCTTATTTCTCTCAAATGTTGTGCACAAATCTGTTTACATCCCTGTTAGTGAGCATTTCTCATTTGCCAAGATAATCCATCCAACCTGGCAGGTGTGGCATATCAAGAAGCTGATTAAACAGCATGATCATTGCACAGGTGCACCTTGTGCTGGGGACAATAAAAGGCCACTCTAAAATGTCCAGTTTTGTCACACAACACAATGCCACAGATGTCTCAAGTTTTGAGGGAGCATGCAATTGGCATGCTGACTGCAGGAATGTCCACCAGAGCTGTTGTCACAGAATTTAATGTTCAGGTCACTACCATAAGCCGCCTCCAACGTCGTTTTAGAGAATTTGGCAGTACGTCCAACCGGCCTCACAACCGGCCTCACAACCGCAGACCCCGTGTAACCACGCCAGCCCAGGATCTCCACATCCGGCTTCTTCACCTGCAGGATCGTCTGAGACCAGCAACCCGGACAGCTCAGGGAAGCTCATCTGCATGCTCGTCGTCCTCACCAGGGTCTTGACCTGACTGCAGCTCGGCGTCGTGACCAACTTCAGTGGGCAAATGCTCACCTTGGATAGCCACTGGCACGCTGGAGAAGTGTGCTCTTCACGGATGAAACCCGGTTTCAACTGTACCGGGCAGATGGCAAACAGCATGTATGGCATTGTGTGGGCGAGCGGTTTGCTGATGTCAACGTTGTAAACAGAGTGCCCCATGGTGGCGGTGGGATTATGGTATGGGCAGGCATAAGCTACGGACAACAAACACAATTGCATTTTATCGATGGCAATTTGAATGCACAGAGATACCGTGACGAGAACCTGAGGCCCATTGTCGTGCCATTCATCTGCCGCCATCACCTCATCTTTCAGCATGATAATGCACAGCCCCATGTCGCAAGGATCTGTACACAATCCCTGGAAGCTGAAAATGTCCCAGTTCTTCCATGGCCTGCATTCTCACCAGACATGTCACCCGTTGAGCATGTTTGGGATGCTCTGGATCAACGTGTACAACAGCGTGTTACAGTTCCCGCCAATATCCAGCAACTTCACACAGCCATTGAAGAGGAGTGGGACAACATTCCACAGGCCACAATCAACAGCCTGATCAACTTTATGCGAAGGAGATGTGTCACGTTGCATGAGGCAAATGGCGGTCACACCAGACTGACTGGTTTTCTGATCGACAGATGCATCTCTATATTCCCAGTCATGTGAAATCCATAGATTAGGGCCTAATTAATTTATTTAAATTGACTGATTTCCTTATATGAACTGTAACTCAGTAAAACCTTTGAAATTGTTGCATGTTGCATTTCCATTTTTGTTCAGTGTAGTAATATTGGAGTTAGCCTGGGCATAATGTTTGGTATGTTCTGTATAACCCAGGGGTGTCAAACGTACGGCCCGCGGGCCGAATCAGGCCCGCAAACGGGTTTAATCCAGCCCGCGAGTTGATTTAAAAAAAAAAAAAAAAAAAAAACGTTTTTAAGTATAAAAATGCGCTGCAATTTTTCAATAAAATAAACTGCTGTTCCAATTGCGTCCACTGGATGCCGCAATAGCAATTGTGTTAAGCAAGCAAACTGTTTATACCGGGGCAGAGCAAGTAGGTCAAGCACGTGCAGCCAATGAGCTACAGTGGGGGAAAAAAGTATTTAGTCAGCCACCAATTGTACAGGTTCTCCCACTTAAAAAGATGAGAGAGGCCTGTAATTTTCATCATAGGTACACGTCAACTATGACAGACAAATTGAGAAAAAAAAATCCAGAAAATCACATTGTAGGATTTTTAATGAATATATTTGCAAATTATGGTGGAAAATAAGTATTTGGTCACCTACAAACAAGCAAGATTTCTGGCTCTCACAGACCTGTAACTTCTTCTTTAAGAGGCTCCTCTGTCCTCCACTCGTTACCTGTATTAATGGCACCTGTTTGAACTTGTTATCAGTATAAAAGACACCTGTCCACAACCTCAAACAGTCACACTCCAAACTCCACTATGGCCAAGACCAAAGAGCTGTCAAAGGACACCAGAAACAAAATTGTAGACCTGCACCAGGCTGGGAAGACTGAATCTGCAATAGGTAAGCAGCTTGGTTTGAAAAAATCAACTGTGGGAGCAATTATTAGGAAATGGAAGACATACAAGACCACTGATAATCTCCCCTCGATCTGGGGCTCCACGCAAGATCTCACCCCGTGGGGTCAAAATGATCACAAGAACGGTGAGCAAAAATCCCAGAACCACACGGGGGGACCTAGTGAATGACCTGCAGAGAGCTGGGACCAAAGTAACAAAGCCTACCATCAGTAACACACTACGCCGCCAGGGACTCAAATCCTGCAGTGCGAGACGTGTCCCCCTGCTTAAGCCAGTACATGTCCAGGCCCGTCTGAAGTTTGCTAGAGTGCATTTGGATGATCCAGAAGAGGATTGGGAGAATGTCATATGGTCAGATGAAACCAAAATAGAACTTTTTGGTAAAAACTCAACTCAGTCGTGTTTGGAGGACAAAGAATGCTGAGTTGCATCCAAAGAACACCATACCTACTGTGAAGCATGGGGGTGGAAACATCATGCTTTGGGGCTGTTTTTCTGCAAAGGGACCAGGACGACTGATCCGTGTAAAGGAAAGAATGAATGGGGCCATGTATCGTGAGATTTTGAGTGAAAACCTCCTTCCATCAGCAAGGGCATTGAAGATGAAACGTGGCTGGGTCTTTCAGCATGACAATGATCCCAAACACACCGCCCGGGCAACGAAGGAGTGGCTTCGTAAGAAGCATTTCTAGGTCCTGGAGTGGCCTAGCCAGTCTCCAGATCTCAACCCCATAGAAAATCTTTGGAGGGAGTTGAAAGTCCGTGTTGCCCAGCGACAGCCCCAAAACATCACTGCTCTAGAGGAGATCTGCATGGAGGAATGGGCCAAAATACCAGCAACAGTGTGTGAAAACCGTGTGAAGACTTACAGAAAACGTTTGACCTGTGTCATTGCCAACAAAGGGTATATAACAAAGTATTGAGAAACTTTTGTTATTGACCAAATAGTTATTTTCCACCATAATTTGCAAATAAATTCATAAAAAATCCTACAATGTGATTTTCTGGATTTTTTTTCTCATTTTGTCTGTCATTGTTGACGTGTACCTATGATGAAAATTACAGGCCTCTCTCATCTTTTTAAGTGGGAGAACTTGCACAATTGGTGGCTGACTAAATACTTTTTTTCCCCACTGTACTTTGTTTTGCCCGCGATATTTATTACGGCTTCTACTTTTAACATTATGTGCTTTGGCACCCTCATTGCCCCAATATGTCTCTGTCAAAAAAGAGAAAAGTGGACGCAGAGTGCAGAGTGTTCCAAGAAAAATGGTCATCCTATTTAATCACGGAATTGAATGGGAAAGCTGTATGTTTGGTGTGTTCAGAGCATGTTGCAGTGCTGAAAGAATATAACCTTCGTCGCCACTATGTGAGTCTTCATGCCGACAAATATGACAACTTTCAAGGACAGCGGAGATGAGAGAAGGTGAATGAACTGTTGGCGGGTCTGAAGAAACAGCAGTCTGTGTTTACTCACAGCCGAGACATCAGTGACGCTGCAGTGAAAGCTAGCTACCTCATTGCTAATGAAATCGCAGTGGCTTCAAAACCATTTAGTGAGGGTGAATTTGTAAAAACATGCATGATGAAGGCAGTGGAGATTGTGTGCCCTGAAAAGCGGCAGGCTTTTGCAAATATCAGCCTGACAAGAAACACAGTTGCAGACAGGATTTCCGATCTTTCAGTGGATTTGGACAGCCAGTTGAAGCAAAAAGTAAAGTCATTTATTGCGTTTTTGGTTGCAATTGATGAAAGCACGGACATTACAGATGTTGCACAACTGGCCATTTTTTCATCCGCGGAGTTGATGACACATTGACCGTCACCGAGGAGTTCGTGCAGTTGGTGCCGATGACAGATACAACGACAGCAGCTGATATTTTTACCGCACTCGTCGGCGCGCTGGACAGGGTCGGAGTGGACTGGTCCCGCGCTGTCAGCCTGGCTACAGATGGTGCGCCCTCAATGATCGGGGAAAAAAGCAGGCGTTGTGACAAAGTTCAGAGAGAAAGTGCAATCTGCAAATGGAGGACGTGATTTTTTGACTTTTCACTGTATTTTGCACCAGGAGGCTTTGTGTTGCAAGTCATTAAAGATGGATAACGTCATGAAGGTGGTCATCCAAACTGTTAATTTCATCCGATCCAGAAGCCTGAATCACCGTCAGTTTGACAGCCTTCTCAGAGAGAAAGACCACATCTATGGCCTGCCATACCACACTGAGGTAAGATGGTTAAGCAGAGGTGCTGTGCTGAGGCGTTTCTTTGATTTCCGAGAAGAAATTGAACAGTTCATGGAAGAAAAGGGCAAACCAGTGTTAGAATTTCATTCCGCAGAATGGATGCCGGACCTTGCATTTATGGTGGATGTTACAGAGCACCTGAATAACTTGAACAAACAGCTGCAAGGGCGCAACAAAGTTGTCACGCAGTATTATGACAGCATACGTTCTTTCAAGTTGAAGCTGTCATTGTGGGAGACGCAACTTGCCGGTGGTGATGCAGCTCACTTCCCCTGTCTGAAAAATGTGTGCGCGACCCAACATGTGGCAGACATGAAGCGGTTCAAAGATAAAATAACTGGACTGTTACGGGAGTTTGAGCAACGCTTTCAGATTTATGTTTATATGTTTTTATGTTGATGTGCTATTGTTTTTAATTGATTTTATTTTATTTGTATATTTAACCTATTCTTGACTCTGTGGTTCTTGCACTTGTTTGGGGAACAGGATTTCATTATCTTTATCTACATTTCTGCCTGAGAAATGACACCCTGATATAGTTCTGTGATCTGTGAAACAGTTCTGTTAATCACTGAGGCATTGTGTGTTTGTGTGTTCTTTTTCTTTAGAATTTTCAAATAAACTTGACGTGTTTTATGATTAATAGTGATGTTGTGCTTGTACTATTTTGGACACACTGTCCTCAGGTTCCAGCTTTATGTTGTATGTTGATCGTATTAAAACAAAGAAAACAATCTGAAGTTGTTGTTTTTAAGTTATATATACCATGATTTTTCCGGTCCGGCCCACTTGGGAATAGATTTTCCTCCATGTGGCCCCTGAGCTAAAATGAGTTTGACACCCCTGGTATAACCCATATATGTGACTTAAATGGGTAATTTCCACCTAATACTTACCTAAGACTTGCCAGTGTTTATGTTAATGTTGGCGCTAGTGTTATTGTGTTTCCATCAGGATGTGACACTAAAGACTTGGAGCGAGCAGAATCAACAACCTCTGCATTATCAAGACAGTTGCTTTGTGAGAAGTTTGAGCCTTTTTGGTAAAACACTAGGGTAAGTCTCAGGTGGAAATTTGCCATAATCCTGTATGATTTATAATATAATTATTTTATTCAGAAACATGCATTTCACAGTTATTGGCACAGCTGAATTTAATACTTTGCCAAGATAACAGCTCTGAGTCGTCTCCTATAAATGTTTGATGAGGTGGGAGAACACATAGGAAGGGATTTGTGACCATTCCTCCATACAGAAACTCTCCAGATCCTTCAGAGTCCTTGGTCCTCACTTGTGAACTCTCCTCTTCAGCTCACCCTACAGGTGTCAATGGGGTTTAGGTCAGGGGTCTGAGATGGCCATTGCAAAAGCTTGATTCTATGGTCAGTGAACCATATGTGTGGATTTGGAAGTATGCTTTGGATCGTTGTCCTGCTGGAAGATCGATAGACGACCCAGTTTTAGCCTCCTGGCAGAGGCAGACAGGTTTTGGCCTAAAATCTCCTGGTACTTGATGTAGTCCATGACGTAATGTATCCTAACAAGGTTCCCAGGGCCTTTGGAAGTAAAAACAGCCCCACAACATCACAGATCCACCACTATACTTCACAGTGGGGATTAGGTTATTTTCTGCATGACCATGGCTCTTTTTACACCAAACCCACCTCTGGTGTTTGTTGCCAAAAAGCTCTATTTTCGTATCGTCAGACCATAGAACCTGGTTCCAATCAAAGTTCCAATGACAGCAAACTCCAGGCGCTTATGTTTGTAGTTTGGTGACAGAAGATGCTTTCTTCTGGCAACCCTTCCAAATAACTTGTTGGCATGGAGGTGGCATCTAATTGTAGTTTTGGAGACTAGGTGACCCCAAGATGTAACCAACTTCTGCAATTCTCCAACTGTGATACTATACCATCCTTCTCATTGTGCTTGGGGGTAAAATAAACTTGCATCCTCTTCCAGGCAGGTTCATCACAGCTCCAGTTGTTTTAAATGTCTTAATAATCACACTAATAGTGGGGATAGGTATTTTCAGGCGTGTAGCTATCTTTTTATAGCCATTGCCTGATTTGTGAAGGTCAACAACCTTTTGTCTCCTTTCATTTGTTTGTTCCCATGTTGATGGATAACAAAGGGAGTTTAGCATGTGTGTCACCTCATATTTACACCCCAGTGAAACAGGAAGTCATGGATGACAACTTAATAGTTCCCAAAGACTCAGATGAACTTTAGAAAGTAAAATTGCAATATAGATCAATTCGATTTTGTTCATAAGAATTTCTAGGGGTGCCAATAATTGTGACACGTATGTTTTTTAATAAAATCATTTTTTCTTGATGACGTTTTTTTTTTTTGAACAATTTTAATTCAATTAAAGGTTTGATTCCTATGATATTTTGAGTGTAAGATCAAGCTGATAAACAACAATGCCATTTTTTCACTGCCTTTTTTTACCTAGGGTGCCAATAATTCAGGAGGGCACTGTATGTGCTGCTGCAAAGTAAATGGAGTTCACTGGGGTAGGATGATGCATCATGAAACCCATCACAGGAGTCAAGGGAAGCAGGATATTCTGTCATTTATTAAAGATAACAGCATCTGAATGTGAATAAAGGTTAGATTAGAACTCAGATGGAATACATCTACAGCACCTTACATAATATTTTCAGAGTCATGGCCATGGTTAATTTAGTGAAAACTCAGGACATTATGAACCTCTGTAAGCCTATCCTCAGACGCCAAGGAGTGATGCACAGTACAAATCACTGTGGGGAAGGGAATCAAATCAAGCTTTATATATACATCACATTTCAGACATGGAATGCAACACAATATGCTTAAAAAAAATAAAAAAAATAAACGGAAATATTTACTACACAACAAACATAAGAGGATAAAAAAAACAAAAGAATAACAATAAAAACGTAATTAATTATAACATGTCTCACCTCAAAGTCGGACATGGCTGAGAGGGGTGGGGTGGTGACAGGGTGTCCCGGCTAGGAGGGGTGTGTTGGAGATCCGGGGGACAGATAAAGATGACAGATTGCTGCCTCAGGAGGTGGAGCAACAGGGCATTACACACACACACACACACTCTTCTCCTCCAGCATCCTGGGCCCTGATGGAACACTGCACAGGGAGAGGGAGACGAAACGTCAATAAAAATGTGTTCAGTAAAATACTGTGCTGATCAGAGGAAATCAAGACAATTATCTAACAGTGATTGTATGCCATTTTCAACTATTTCATTCACACCATTACTGTAAAATGAGATTTGCTTCTCTATGCAATTCAATATCGATACTGTAAACTTCATAACTGTAAATAACACAAGGGGACAGACCCGGCGCCAGAACAAATCAGTTGGACGGGTATTTGATTTCCATAGCCGGGCCCGTTTTTTTCACAGGACCTCGTATGTGTGCACGCGTGTGCACGTTCACAATTATTTTAAATGGGTGTAATAGTAGACCATAGGCAGCTCGTGAGTTTCAAGTTTGGGGAAGCTTAGCATTTATCCTACCATTTCTACCAATCTGTGTGCCAGTTATGATTATTTCTATATGCACATTTTGTGGAACAATTTCATTTCAATAGCCTAATAACGTTTTTGTTTCTCAAAATCATTGTCACGTGGTTAATCATAAAAAGTAAAATGATAAAAATCTAAAAGGTAATCTTAAACTATGGTGAGAGCATTAGCCTCTGCCATATGGACACATTGATACACTGTGATCCATTGGCGGCTAAAGAAATGAGAGCATAGAACTCAGAGATAGCCTATAGGCTAATGTAACAGTAGGCCTATAACTTCCATCATCAACTAAGTAAAATACATAGGCCTAAAGCCGACAAATAAAAACAGTTGAAAATTCAGGTTCTCTTCTCCACCTGTCTGCCTCCCTTTCTATCTGTCTTGACTTGAGCTATTGCTAGTGAAGTTCAACATTGTATTAAATCATCACAAGGTCTGGCCCGAAGCTGTCGCTAACAATCTTGCAACATTGTATCAACTAACCTATTCCGGGCCCTCAAAGTTTCCTGTGCCAGTGAGCTCAGGACAGAAAGCTGTTTTTTTATGACGTTTCCATTGAATTTATGGGCTCATTAGATCATTTTATTTTGATCTTTCACACCGAGGCTTGATGATTATCAAGATTTTTCAAATACTGAGGAACTATCATTCGCAATGGATGTAAAACAAAAATGAGGCATACATATCCATATCCCTCTCCCCTTCTCCTTGATGCAACATTTTAAATTATACTCAAGACACATTATCGTCACACATATTTGAGACACTTTTCACTGACAGCCGCAACTCAATCAGCTAGATCTATTGCCACGCGCACTACCCAAATTACGGGCTTCTCAAACACACTTGTGATTTGAAACAACGCAAAGCAATTTATTTTAAATAAGCTAATGATCCTCTGTGGCTAAGTCATGTTCCCTAGTGAAGTATTTTGAAGTATTTTATTTAGACAGGAGTAATTATATAATTTAGGCAAAACATCAATTTACTTTAGGGCAATCCACCATCCTAACAGTTCACTAGCCAATTTCCTTTCCAATTCACAAGAGGCTGAAACCAGAGATCTGTATATAATGATGAGATGCTCATGTCTCCGCCCTAACAATGGGAGTCTTTGTCCCAAAGGTGGGAAGGCAGGCGACAAGCTTAGGTCTGCATATTATTCCCTTAGAAACGCATTAGGCTTACCCTGGACAGATTCTGGCGAGAGTGAGCCCTCTTGCTTAGCCTTTTCCTCTCTGCTGAAACTATTTCATTGGAGAAAGCATCAGAGCGAGCGTAACAGCGCCCCTCTATATGTAGTCCATGTACTGTATCTGATGCTGTCTGGCCAGAAATAGTATGACATGCCATACTATTTTGGTCCAGACAGCATCAGATACAGTGCATTCGGAAAGTATTCAGACCCCTTGACTTTTTCCACATATTCTAAGGATTACATCGTTTTTTTCCCCCTCATCAATCTACACAGAATACCCCATAATGACAAAGCAAAAACAGATTTGTAGAAATTTTTGCACATTTATTACAAATTAAAAACTGAAATATCACATTTACATAAGTATTCAGACCCTTTAATCAGTACTTTGTTGAAGCACCTTTGGCAGCAATTACAGCCTCGAGTCTTCTTGGGTATGACGCTACAAGCTTGGCACACCTGTATTTGGGGAGTTTCTCCCAATCTTCTCTGCAGATCCTCTCAATCTCTGTCAGATTAGATGGGGAGCGTCGCTGCACAGCTATTTTCAGGTCTCTCCAGAGATGTTCGATTGGGTTCAAGTCCGGGCTCTGGCTGGGCCACTCAAGGACTTTCAGAGACTTGTCCCGAAGCCACTCCAGTCTGAGGTCCTGAGCGCTCTGGAGCAGGTTTTCATCAATGATCTCTCTGTACTTTGCTCTGTTAATCTTTACCTCGATCCTGACTAGTCTCCCAGTCCCTGCCACTGAAAAACATCCCCACAGCATGATGCTGCCACCACCATGCTTCACTGTAGGGATGGTGCCAGGCTTCCTCCAGATGTGACACTTGGAATTCAGGCCAAAGAGTTCAATCTTGGTTTCATCAGACCAGATAATCTTGTTTCTCATGGTCAGAGTCCTTTAGGTGCCTTTTGGCAAACTCCAAGCAGGCTATCATGTGCCTTTTACTGAGGAGTGGCTTCCGTCTGGCCACTCTACCATAAAGACCTGATTGGTGGAGTGCTGCAGAGATGGTTGTCCTTCTGGAAGGTTCTCCCATCTCTACAGAGGAACTCTGGAGCTCTGTCAGAGTGACCATCTGCTTCTTGGTCACCTCCCTGACCAAGGCCCTTCTCCCCCGATTGCTCAGTTTGGCCAGGTGGACAGCTCTAGGAAGAGTCTTGGTGGTTCAAAACGTATTCCATTTAAGAATGATGGAGGCCACTGTGTTCTTGGGGACCTTAAATGCTGCAGAAATGTTTTGGTACCCTTCCCCAGATCTGTGTCTCGACACAATCCTGTCTCGGAGCTCTACGGACAATTCCTTCGACCTCATGGCTTGGTTTTTGCTCTGGCATGCACTGTCAACTGTGGGATCTTATATAGACAGGTGTGTGCCTTTCAAAATCATGTCCAATCAATTGAATTTACCACAGGTGGACTCCAAAGAAGTTGTAGAAACATCTCAAGGATGATCAATGGAAACAGGATGCACCTGAGCTCAATTTCGAGTCTCATAGCAAAGGGTGTGAATACTTAAGTAAATAAGGTATTTCTGTTTTTATTTGTAATACATTTGCAAAATTCAAATTCAAAGTTAATCTGAACAGCACCCACAAATAATTTCAGGATAAATACAAATTGAGACCGCTATTATTCTATTTTGCGAATTCAGTCAGGATTTGAGGTAACATATGAACACATAAGACGTGGAAAGTTTGTAGAATTGCAAGAAATTAGCTTTAAAATTCCAAAATGTTCTAGTAGCATGATGGCATAATGTGTAGAATTGCAGAACATTTCTTTAAAACTGCTAATTTTTCTCTCTGTCCACAAGAATGGTGTGAACATACTATGAAACTATATTATGGAAAAAAGATAAATTATATAAAGAATGATAGTAAAAAGCTCTGGAGTACCTTAAATGAAATTCTAGGCAAAAAAGCTAACTCCTTCCTTCATTGAGGCAGATGGCTAGTTTATAACAAAAGCTTTTGATATTGCCAACCACTTTAATAACTTTCTTGTTGACAAGATTAGCAAACTTAGGCTTGACATGCAAACAACAAAACGCTGAGCCTTCATATTCATGCATAACGGACCAAGAATGAAAGACAAGCACTGAATTCCACAAAGTTTGTGTGGAAGAGGTGAAGATTATTGCTATCTGCTTTCCTCTCTCTTTTTCTTAACAGTCCCGCCCTGGCAGGCAGACAGCGCAGGACGTCTGGCCAGGACTTTATACACACCTCCCTTTCCTCCTAATTTTCCCTCCCCACTTCAATCAGCTGTCATTTTATTTTGCTTGGCAAAATGTACACTTTGACAACAACCTCTGCTGGCCAGACACTTCCTCTTATTTCCAGTACTCAGACAGACGTGGGAGAGGAGGGAGGGAAGAGTGGGGGGAAAGGGGGGGGCGTTAACTGATATAAATAAGTATTTCCACTGCGTTGGGGCAGAGGCATGACAGGGCAGAAAGATCTCCGGGGGTCATGTTTGTTTACACAGATGGCAGAGCTCTGTAAACAGGAGAGGTACAGCTGTACTAGAACTTCTGTCATCCACCGCCTGTCTTGCACTATCACCCCACACCCATTTCCACAACTCTTTCAACTCCCCTCCACCACTTCCGGCTTCCAACTGTGCAATTGTGAGGATTGGAACTGGCAGTCATGTTTAATTGTTATACACTAATGTTTGCCTCAACTAGGACTGCAGTTGTGTAGGTTACTAACGTATCGAAAACAGTGGAACAATGTTTTTGTCTCTTTTATTAAGACAACTATTATGACTGAAAATTACACCCTTGCAGAGTTTGCCCAAGTTCTACAACCTGAATATGTCTCTGGGTTGATCTATGATGTGATGAATAAGGTTGGCATTGGCAATAACTCACTGAAATATACAGGGTCCAAAGACTGTGGCCAGGTACTCCACAGGCATGTGTTTCAATTGGCTGTGAGAGGCCACCTTTTTTAGTCCGGGTAACCATTTAATTAACTATTTAGTAGTCTTATGGCTATTTAGCATTTTTATGGCTCGGAGCCTGTTGGTCCGAGAGCCGATGCTCTGGTACCGTTTTCCAGGCGGTAGCAGAGTGAACAGTCTATTGCTTGGGTGGCTGAAGTCTTTGGCAATTTTCCGGGCCTTCCTCTGACACCGCCTGATATAGAGGTCCTAACATCCCAGAAAATTACATCGAATCCATAATCTTATTTTCAGACTAGTGGTTGAGCTGCATGTAAACACAAGCGTTGCATATTGCAGAGTTCTTTACCCACATCATGAAGCAAAATTTGCAGACAATGGTGGGAAGCATGTTTGTGAGGACCAAAGGTTACACTGTGATAAATTAACAGTCTGTGTCTCACCCCTTATGTCAGCTATAGGTTAGTAGAAACACACATATCATATGGAAACTGTAACTTGGATTCAGAAAGTATTCACACCCCTTGACTTTTTCCACATTTTGTTGTGTTACAGCCTGAATTTGAAATGGATTCAATTGAGATTTTTTGTCATTGGTATTCACACAATACCCCATAATATGGAATGGGGTTTTCGAAATGTTTACAAATTAAACATTAAAAAAGCTGAAATTTCTTGAATATTCAATTATTCAACCCCTTCGTTATGGCAAGTCAAAATAAGTTCAGGAGTAAAAATGTGCTTTACAAGTCACATAATAAGTTGCATGAACTCACTGTGTGCAATAATAGTGTTTAACATGCTTTTTGAATGACTACCTCATCTCTGTACCCCACACATACAATTATCTGTCGAGCAGTGAATTTCAAACACAGATTCAACCACAAAGACAAGGGAGGTTTTCCAATGCCTCACAAAGAAGGGCACCTATTGGTAGATGAAAAAAGAAACAGAATGGAGCTAAACACAGGCAAAATCCTAGAGGAAAGCCTGGTTCAGTCTGCTTTCCACCAGACACTGGGAGATTAATTCACCTTTCCACAGGACAATAACATAAAACACAAGGCCAAATCTACATTTTTAGTCATTTTAGCAGACGCTCTTATCCAGAGCGAATTACAGTTAGTGAGTGCATACATTTTCATACTGGTCCCCCGTGGGAATCGAACCCATAACCCTGGCGTTGCAAGCGCCATGCTCTACCAACTGAGCTACACTGGAGTTGCTTACAAGAAGACAGTGGATGTTCCTGAGGGGCGGAGTTACAGTTTTGACTTTAATCTACTTTAAAATCTATGGCAAGACCTGGAAATGGTTATCCAGCAATGATCAACAACCAATTTGACAGAGCTTGAAGAATTTCATAAAGAATAATGGCCAAATGTTACACAATCCAGGTGTGGAAAGCGCTTAGAGACTTACCCAGAAAGACTCACAGCTGTAATTGCTGCCAAGGGTGATTCTAACATGTATTGACTCAGGGGGTTGAATACTTATCTAAATCAAGATTATTAGTGGAGTTTCTTTTTTTAAATATATATATATATACAATTTTTACAAATGTTTCTTCCACTTTGACATTAGAGTATTTTGTGTAGGTCGTTGACAAAAAAATTAATGGGTGTGAATGCTTTTTGAAAGAACTGTATATAGCTTAATATACAGGTGATAACTGAGTTATCAAATATGTGCATGACCCTATTGCCCTTTTTTCAAGGCATAATTTCCATACCTGTGAGGCTGAGTACCAGGTCCTTGTGGTGAGGCTCTGGTATGATGGGTCTGGGAAGCTCCTTGAAGAATAGTTGAGCAGGGAGGCCACACTGGAAACACCCCCTCCACCTCAAGACCACACTCAGCTGCCTGGTTCTCACCACAGAGCCAGACAGACAAAACAGACACCTCTGCTGCACACCTGGAGGAAGGACAGGGGATGGACCGTAAACAAACAAAATAATGTGTGTGCGTGCATGCATGTTTAGCAGTGTGATGCCTTACCATTTCTACCCAGAAAATCCACCATGTGTTGCAGAATGTGGGGAACTCCACAAACAAGCTGTTCATCTTCCCTCAGCCTATCAAGGGTTACCCCAAAGACAGGACTGGTGTCAGGGCCTGTGTTTGGAACAGTTGGCACAGGGCTGATCTTCACATTGTGCTTCCGAATTCTCACAGCAGACGAGTCATCTGCATAGAAAATACAAAAAAAAAACATCAGGCTGTATGCATTTTTGTCATTGTTATCATTATTTCCTGGGGCCATGTAGGGTAAGAGGCAACTGGATGGATTAATCAACACAGTATAAAAGTCAGGTATCCCACAGTTGTAATTCCCTCATTTTAACTTCCAGCAAACCAACAGCCATGTTAAAGCATAATATATCTGGGTTACTGCTTAAATGTCTGCTAAATGGGAAAATTGTGAAAATGTCACTAACTTTACTGTATTTCCTGCAATGTGCAACAGCTGATGCAACAGCTGATGCAGCTCGGGTGATGCATGCACTGAAAATGCAGTTTTTGCTTGCCTGTCCTTTATTCACTAACAAGCTATTTTCAATACTGAATTGCACTGTAGAATTGCACTGTAAATTACTCAAACTTACACAAACAGATAGCGAGGCGCTTACTCCCATCAAGTCAGCAAACAGCAACGCTCCATTTCTACGCGTCGTTTTGCTTCTTGGAAAGGTTCTTCAATTACATGTTTTCCATCGCCCGCGTGCATCGATATGCACATAAATTAAGAAACATAGCTTTACACTGACATCAGACGAAATAAGACATTTTCACTGTGGGCCTTGGCTAGCTAATTAGACTTATGTTTACTTTTTTGTCATGTGACAAGTAGGCATACTGTAACTATGGGGATTCTTCGGAGGGTGCATTTCATTTTCAGCCCAGTCAGAATGCAGTCAGTTTTCTCCTAAACTGAAACGTTGAAGCTGAATAGGCCTGCCTACCCATGTGCATACCACCGGTTTTATGTTCTGCTACAATGTATATGTTCCCTCTGAGATGAAAGCTAGATGCAAACATTTTTAGTAGGGGAGTGAACGTTATTTATAATAACGGTTACATGAAAAAGATCGTAACGTTACCTCTCTGAAATGGAAATGGATGGCCCTCCCTTCAGCAAAATATATTTTACATAAACCCTCCCTGAACGCTTCAAAAAAAGAAAATACACTCTCCTACATCCAAAATAATAATTAAAACAAAGTGGATAGCAGAGAGAACATGTCTACCGTTTATGCTCACTTCTTGGACAGAGAAGAGATAGCGTATGCAGTTTTAAAAATGTTTCTTCGTTCTTCACACATTACATGGTAACGCAATAATTTAGATAGCACATAGGGCTGCGGGCCAGAAGGTTGTGGGTTGGCAGACCACCCGGGACAAGAGTAGGGGTGGAACGATCTCCTTTATAGTAAAGCATTGCATGAATCTATCATCGTATTTGCAGGTCTGAGAAAAAAATTGCCTTATATAAATATTTCATGCAATTCTACCTCATTTTACATATTAGCAGAATATTTTTTAATACCACACAAATTACCGAAATTACAGGCTAAGAATGGACAGAGAGATGTGTTCATCTTATCATATTTTTCCCAATACCAAATCAGTGTGTGTTGTTTGCAACGCAATTGTTCCTGTTTAAGCAAAAGAGGTCAAAAGTGTTTCTCTAAACAACAGAATTAGAAATTAATCTATATTTCTCAAACGTCAAATTTCGAAGTTGTTCCAAATGTCAAATTTCAAAGTGTTTAAGGTTAAGTTTAGGCATTAACCCCAAATGTTTAAGGCCTGTCCCTAAAAGCTGTCTTGGTTTAAACATCTTCTGTACCGTTTGAAAGACTTATGTGTGCATTTTTGCTGTTATTTGCTGTGGGATAAGAGTCCGTTCTAAATTTCTAAATTTGTTTGCGTTGGAAGCAACGCAAACAGGGGGGAGTGTCTATAGGTATTGATAATACTGGACACAGGGATATTTTGCTTGAGGAAAATTGAAAAAGAATACAATGAAGGAATAAGGCCAAGGAAAATGTATACAAATTAGGACATTGCGAATCTATGGCAAGCCCTCAAACGAGGCGATCATTAGGATGGGCCGAAAATCCTGAAAGCTCATTAGGTTGGTTTTAGGTCAGTCCCGGGGACTGGAGTTTGTGGTAGATACATTCAGTTGCAAGTTACCGCTCGACTTATAGTTGATGAGGTATATGTTTGATGTAACCGCTCATTGGATATCTGCAAACTCGTGGTAGCATAAATTTAGGAACAATTAAAAAACGGCGCGATGGAGGTAGAATGCTGCCTTAGAGGTCCGTAAGAACGGAAATAAGCCTCTTAAACTGTGTATGTGTGTGTGTGGGGGGGGGGAGAAAAAATAATAAAATAAAGACGTCTCTGTTGTGTTTAAACTGTGTGTCGACTCATGTTAGGATAACATTTATGTTAGAGATATATACATATATATATATATGTTTTGGTTGAGAACAGGGTTTTTTGTTTTTTTGTAAGGAAATATGTAAGTTAAGGTTAAAAAATCTTATGAGTCTCCGTTGGTGAGAACGTTAATAATTGTTAACTATATATGAGCCCCCTGGAAGGACATTAAGGTTAAAAATCTTATGAGTCTCTATAAAAAGAGAACATTTTCTAACTATTAGAATATCATGAGCCTACAGGGAGGAGTTTTTAAGAGTGTATAGAGATGTTTTGTAATGGATAAGAAAATAACTATAAATCTGCAGATTAGGATAAGTGAAGTTAAGAAACTTCAAAGTAGGATTTGTGTTCTATGTTTTGTGTTGGTTTGTGAGTTCTGCTAAGTGTTACAGTTTGTCTGTTGGGGGAAATAATGGAGGGACAGCTGGTCTGTCTACTTTCTGTTGTTTAGCTTGGAGAGAGCTGCTTGGGAGCTCTTCTTACTCTGAAATCGCACTGGTGAATGAACTACGCATGCGTGGGATTTTATGAGTTTAGAGTTACGTAGAGCAAATATGCCACTCCCCTGCCTGCACTGAGCTGCTGTGAGACGCAGACTCAGAGCAGACAGAGAAGAAGGGGGAGACTTACACACTAATAAAGTATTCTGTTTGTTAAATCGGCTGTTGTTTAATGATGAAACTATTTGATTGAGACCTTTTGAATTGATAAATTAGAGATATGTTGACGGATTAAAAATAAATAAAATAAAATGTTATTGAGCTATCTATAATATTCCTGAGTTAAGTTGTTTGCTTATTTCTTAGCGCGAATGTGAACAGAGGAGTATTGCATGGTTGAAATAACCCAGTGAGTGCATAAAATACTAAATTCTTGTCTGTTCCTTTGTTCTTCTGTCATATGAGAGACGAGAAGGAGGAGACAGAGAGAGAGAGGAGGTGCTGACAAGTACATCACGCGACAGGGTGGGCTGCAACGGATCCAGTAAAATTAAGGCCAGTACTGTTCTGTTTACAAAACTTACCTTCCCATACAGGATATTTTTGTGCCCTTTCATGTTGTGACAATTTGACAGGGACTTGGCAACAGACTGATCAATTGATGTAATTGCATATTGGAGTTTTTTGTGCATGAGTTGGTTTGATTAGAGTTGTGTTGGAAATCGAGCACTGACATTATTCTGTAAAATTAAGGTCATTGGGTGCTTATTAAGCAATTGGTTTGTGAGTGCTGTAGTGTTGCTGGATTACAGGTCTTTCTTTTTTGGATTGCTCTGAAGTTGACTACTTTCCTTTGGTTTTCCTGATCAGATGTGGTTGCCACTAATTAATAAATTTGTAAAATAAATAGATTAAAATATATATATATATATATATATATATATATATACATTATATATATATATATTGATTAATTAATTAATTAATTAATTAATTGTTTAATTTAAAAAATGAATAAAAATAATAATAAAAATAAGGGAGGGAACCATAAGCTACATAGTCTAAAATAATAAAATAATTCACAATAAAGGAATATAAAATAGTTGTTACAATGGGGAAAAAGGGCATAAAAACTATGAAAGTAATTACTCCTGTTGATGTAGTACAAAATAGTAATCCTCTAGTTTATGCTATTGCAAGGTTATCTGGAAAATGGAATAAACGTTGGCCTGACATTGAACAACCATGGCCAGTGGAAGGGACTCTTAACCCTGACGTCATCAACATAATGAAAGTGCTTCTGTCGATTTATAAGGCAGATCAAAAGGAGGGGGAAAAAGGGAACAACGTAAAGAAAAGAGACAAAGAGAGCTGGGTGTTCTTAAGCTGTTTGAAAATGAAGGACAAAAACTGATGAAAGATACCAACGATAAAAGAAACAGAGGTATAGAGAAAATGGTAAAAGAGGTGAAGGTGACAGAAAAACTAACGGCAGAAGTCAATACACCTTTCTCACATACGAATTCAGCAAAAAGACCCCCACCTTATGAGAAAGAAGTAGAGTTTAAGGACGTATATCCTCAGCTTCCAGTGATCATTCAGGAGGGTGATTATTGCATCAGAGATGAAGATGAACGAATAATAGAGAGAGGACAAGCAGAAACGACTATAAAGATGAATCCAAACTCCAAAAGTAAGAAGAAAACGAGATGTCTGGAAACTAAGGGTGGAGTGAGGTTCAGGAGGATGGAACTTGATGATGATGATGATGATGATCAGAGTGATTCGAGGACAAAACCTAGCCTTTGCAAAATACCGGTATGTCAGATATACTTGAGAAGCTGCCTGCTCTTCAAGATGGAGCATATCCTTGGATTTCAAAATTGGAAGAAATTAAGGTGGGAACACAGTCTGCCATAGGAGACATGAAGATACTTTTGGCTAATCTCCTTGGGATTACAGATATGGAAGAAATGTTTCAGAGAGCTCGACTTAATAGATATGTGGGGACTGCAGTGAATGACCCTAAATTGTTTATTTCATTTTTTTTTTTTTTTTTTTGTCTTTTTTTTTCTTTTTTTTTTTTTTTTGGGGGAATGGATCAGCTTAATATTGCAGATAGATTGTATCTTCTATCAATGTAATTGTCTGCATCACTTCAAATCCCCCATGTTTTTTATATATATATTCCCCTTTATTACTTTTCAACCCCACCATCCTTTCCCTACTTGGAGTAAATTAGTGAACAACAATGCCCAGGCCTCTACTTCCGGTCTATACTTACTATCTACACCTTATGGACAGAGTTAATTTTACAATAATTCTATTATATATATATATATATATAATAGAGTTAATTTTACAATAATTCTATTATATATATATATATATATATATATATATATATATATATTATTATTATTATTATTTATTTTTTTTTATTTTTTTTTTGCTCCTGAACTTCTTCTACTCTCAACCTCTCCGATCATTTTCATGATGTCCATCCAGTTTGCTTCTATATGCCATATCTTTCTAACTGTGCTCTTTCCCAAAAGCTCCCAACATACAACCTATATACTTATTATGGACACAGTATGTTTACATTATTAGCTATCTTTGTTATTATTTGTTGTTATTTGTTATTAGTCCCATCCTTCAACTCTATTCAATACCTCCCATCTATCTCTTAACACCATCCATATAGGATTTCTATTTGCCATATATATTTCAACCGTACTGTGATGTTTTACAAAAGTTCTGAACCTTTCTATTCTCATTGCTTCTACAGATTGTGAATTAAAAATAAACATTTTTGCTAAAAGTATTATTATATTATTGATTGATTGACTATGACTTTTCAGATCACCCAGTAATGCTATCTGCAAGGTTAGTTCCAGGTAAATATTGCAATCCTTTAGCCTTTCCTGGACCTGTGTCCAAAAACAAGCTACAAATGGACAGATCCAAAACAAATGATCTAATGATTATGTCTCTTCACAGCAAAATCTGCAGAGCTGGGAAGATTGTATCCCCCATATAAATAACATTCTATTGGTAGCAAGAATTTTATATAATAATTTAAATTGAAAGATTCTAATTTTTGAATCCGGTGTCGTTTTGCGTGTCAGTTCATAAACACTATGCCATGGGATCGATACGTCAAAGATCTCTTCCCAACTATTTTGCAATCTATATGGGACAGCTGTCAATCCTTTGGTCCTTAAGTGAAACTGATATACTTTTTTATTTATCACAGTTTTCCCTTAACCAATTATGTTCTTTAATGCAAGGCCGACAGACAAGTTCCTTACTTTCTCCCCCTTCCACTTTCCTCTTCCACTTTTGCGGTAAGGCTGCAATTATTTGGTTGTAATTTTGGGTAGAGCAGACATTTCCATATGTTTTTGTTAGCTGCATGTGCGACATAACTCCACCAGTCCTACCGATGATATCATTTACAGAGATTATACCTTTTTTAAACATTCTGTCAAAAAATAAAGGTTTTTTGTCAATTAGTATATTTGAATTTAACCACAATATTTGTTGCATTATTTGTTCTGTCGTTTCTGGAGGATTAAATTGAAATTGCAACCAACTTTCTATGGCTTGTTTTAGAAATAGTGACATTTGGGAGATTATTTCCTTTTCAAATAACTGAAAGTGAGAGGTTGTAATCTGAATAAAGGGAAAAAGGCCTTTCTTGAACATTGGGTGAGACAATCTTACTAATTTCCTTGAGAACCAGTTCGGATTTAAGTATAACTTTTGGATGACTGAAGATTTTAGTGATAGGTCTAATGCTTTAATATTTAATAATTTCTGTCCTCCGAATTCATATTCATTATATAAATATGCTCTTTTAATTTTGTCTGGCTTGCCGTTCCAAATAAAATTGAATATTTTTTTCTCATATAATCTAAAAAACGGTTTGCTAGGCGTAGGCAAGACCATAAGCAAATAGGTAAACTGGGATAATACTAAAGAGTTAATCAGGGTGATTTTTCCACAAATTGACAGGTATTTTCCTTTCCATGGTAGTAAGATCTTATCTATTTTTGCTAACTTTCTATTAAAATGTATTGAAGTGAGATCATTTATTTCCTTTGGGATATGTATTCCGAGTATATCCACATCACCATCAGACCATTTTATTGGTAAACTACATGGTAATGTAAAAATTGTATTTTTTAGTGATCCAATATGTAATATAGTACATTTGTCATAATTTGGTTTTAATCCAGAGAGGTTAGAAAATGTATCTAGATCCTCTATGAGGCTGTGGAGGGATTCTATTATTGGATCTGATTTTAATAGCTAACATCTCGATGGCCACAATAAATAGATATGCCGATAGTGGACAACCTTGTTTCACTCCTCTTGACAGTTTAAAACTTTCTGAGAAATAGCCATTATTTACTATTTTACACCTAGGGTTACTATACATGATTTTGACCCATTTTATAAGAGATTCTCCAAAATTGAAATGCTCCAGGCATTTATATATAAACCCCAGTCGAACTTTATCAAATGCCTTTTCGAAGTCTGCTATGAATAGCAGGCCTGGTTTCCCATATTTTCCATAGTGTTCTATTGTTTCCAATACTTGCCTTATATTATCTCCAATGTATCTTCCATGTAAAAAACCTGTCTGATTAGAATGAATAATATCCGACAATACCTTTTTTAATTCTATGCGCTATACATTTTGCTAGGATTTTTGCATCACAACACTGAAGTGTAAGGGGCCTCCAATTTTGTAAATGGACTGGATCTTTATATTTTCCACTTGTATCCTGTTTCAGTAATAATGAGATCAGACCTTCTTCTTGAGTGTCAGATAATCTACCATTTACATAGGAGTGGTTAAAACATGCTAATAACGGTCCTCTTAGTATATCAAAAAGGTTTGGTATACCTCGACTGGTATGCCATCCAACCCTGGAGTTTTCCCGGACTTAAAGTCTTTAATTGCATCCAGAAGTTCCTCCTCTGTAATTTCACCTTCACATGAGTCTTTCTTTGTGGCTGTTAATTTGACATTATCAATAGAAAAAAAATCTCTACAATTAGCTTCAGTTAGAGGAGATGGAGGCGACTGAAAAGAAAACATATGCTTAAAGTACTTTGTTTCTTCCTTCAAAATATCATTTGGTGAATTATGGGTGACTCCGTCAATTGTAACCAGTTTCATTAAGTTCTTTTTGGTAGCATTCCTATGTTGAAGATTAAAAAAGAATTTTGTGCATTTTTCCCCATATTCCATCCAGTTTGCTTTATTTTTATAATATCTTTCTTGAATAAGTTTCTCCATTTATTTTTGTTTTTCCTCTAATTTATTCTGAGCCTCTATGTTACAGTTTTTATTGCCATCTATCTGTTCTGTTAGACTTTCTATTTCCTTTCTTAGTATAAACTCTTTTGACCTAAATTGCTTTTGTTTTCGAGATGAGTACTGAATTGCATGGCCTCTAAAGGCACATTTAAAGGTGTCCCATACAATAAGGGGATTCGCTGTACCTAAGTTATGTTGGAAAAAGTCAGTTATAAATTCCTTTGTTCTAATTATAAATAAATTATCATCCAATAGGCTTTGATTAAATTTCCAATATCCTCGCCCACGTGGAAATTCAGTAAGAGTAATGTATATGCCTATTATATGATGGTCCGACCGCATTCTGTCCCCTATCAACACTTTTTTTTACTTTTGGTGCCAACGAGAATGAGATAAGAAAGAAGTCAAGACGACTAGCTTGATTCAGTCTCCGCCATGTATATCTCACTAGATCAATATATTTAAGCCTCCATATATCTACTAGTTCTAATGTATCCATGACATTCACAATTTCCTTAAGAGCATGTGGGTGATTGTTTGTGGTGTGATTTCCTTTTCGGTCCATTGAGCTATTTAAAACAGTATTATAATCCCCCACCATAATAATATTGTCTTGAGTTGCTTGCAGGCTTGATAATTTATTATATATATTGTCAAAGAATTGTGGATCATCATTATTTGGTCCGTAAAGGTTAATGAGCCATATCTGTTTATGGTCCAATAACATATTTAAAATAATCCATCTACCTTGCGTATCTATTTGGACAATTTGCACATTCGGATCGAAATTACTATTAATTAATATCATCACCCCCTTTTGAATTTCTTTGCCCATGGGAGAAGTATATTTCCCCCCCATTCTTTTTCCACGCTACTTCATCTCGAATTGTTGAATGAGTTTCCTGTATACAATAGATATTATATTCCTTCTCTTTGAGCCATGTAAATATTGTTCTTCTTTTGTTATTATCAGCTAAGCCATTACAATTATAACTGGCTATACTTATTTCACCATACACCATAATGAGATACAAGTTTCAAGTCTATTTATCATTATATATGTTTGTAAATTTACCAATAAAAAATAGCGTAATGATTGAGTGTCCATATAGCTGTACCGTGATATTTGCATTGCTACGGAGTAACCCTTCAATTGTTCTCCACTAATTCCCCAGCTAAAGCCCCTCCCCATCCCAAGTTGAGCCGTCATCCCAGTGATCAGCATCCCACCCACGTCCCTCCGTATCCCTAAGGCCCCGAGAGGCCAGGACCCATCCATCGAAAACAGCACACAGTGCCACCCACAAAACAGAAGCAGATTAACCGCCAAAAGCATTTCCAATGCTTTCACCTCTTTATATATATATATCTATATAACTGTTTTTTTTAAATTATGCATATCCTATTTTCCATCATTATCAATTAATATGCGTAATAATGTCGGCAGTTCACGCATAGGATTCTAATATATAACCCGGATTGCCATTGTATTACATTTAATTCATTGACAAGCAATTATTATCCTAGCAAATAATTCCCGTGGTCCATCCCATACCCTCCCCCCCAACATCCCCACCCCCCCACAACAGATGCCAGACAAGCACACACGCACATACTCACATACTCCAACACACTCAACCCCCCTCCTCCACAATCCACCATAAAATCAGATACTCAACGGCTGTTATATCCCAGAGCCCAACTCGAGAAATAACTTGATCTACGAGTGCACATACAGTTAAAGCTGATTGAGAAAGCATGCAGATTGAGCAGAAATTGATAACAATGTGAGATTTGATCTACTTAATCTATGTCAAGTCCTAGGTGATGGAGATCAGATCCACCCTCTTCACCTGAGACACAAACACTCTGATCCCCTGTTGTAACCATTTTCCCAAGCATCTCCATGCGGTCAGACCTTTGATTATTTTGTGCCACCTGGGCCACAATGATAAACCCCCTCTCTGATTGTCCGAGTGTGACCCCCTCCCCATGGGTTACTGCAGCCAGTGTTGCCAGCACTGCCACTACCTGGGTGGGCGTACCCCACCGGAATCCCCACCGGCTAGGTAAAAGGTCGTCAAGGTTCTCATTAGCAGCTTTGAGAATTTCGTTGTATATTATGCTCTCCCATCAGGGGGCTCTGGCTTTGTAGGACCAACCCTGCCAGGCAGGCTCAGAATCTTGAGGGGGCGGTGCTGCTCAAGTAGGTCTCTGACCGCATTTATTTCTCTGTTTAGGCTGCATATTCACAGCAGGTCCATAAAATAGATGGGAACTTCTCTTTGGTGTATGGGTCGCTCAGGTGGGTGTCCAGGTTATAGGGTTAGGGATCTTTCCATCATGATAGGACAATGAATAATTAGATTAGATGTATACTATATTTAAAAATGTATATCCCTCATCTACACAAAATTGAAAGCTCTCTCTCTCACTACCCCTGCTCATAGACCCCCGGTCGGCTCTGGGATATGCAACCATTTCCCCTCTCACTCACTTAACGCCGCACCTTTTCAAACACAAAAATGCACACCACATGGTTGACTGCGGAAGAAATGGGCCGAGCGTGCAAACGCACCCGCATCCACATCTGCCGCAAGGGGGAAAGGACGCCAGAGAGAACACAGGACCAACCACAACAACCATCCGCCAAAACAACAACCTCCCGCCAAAAAAGCCATGTTCTAATTATTTGTATTTAAAGATGTATTATTCTGCTTGTTATATCGTTTTATCCATTTATAAAATACTATACTTACTATAAATGTTATTTAATATTACAATCCCTATCATTGCTAGTATCAGGTGCTCCAATATTTGACTCCTCTATTACAACTTTTAGAATAGCCATGGAGTAGTCTTTGTGTCTCTGAACATTTGGTTGTCAATATATAATTTATCCACCACTAGTGCAACACGTTTCCCTTTTAATCTGTTTTCCTTGAAGATTGGATACAGAACTTTGCGCCTTTCTACAATCTCCTTCGGGAACTGATCATTCATGCCTATTTTCGTGCCAGCAAGTCTTTTTCCTAGGCTTTTCACCATAGCTTTATCCTTAAAAAAGCAAATTTGGCAACGATTGGGCGCTCATATTTCTGTCCTCTTTTTCCGAAACGATGTACACGTTCGAGTTGGATTTTATCGACAGCCTCGAGTGGGATTTGTAGCGCTGTATGCAGGAAGTCCTTCATAATATTCTCTGTTATTTCTCCCTCCTTTTCCTGAATACCCGTAAGTACTAGATTTTCCCTCATCGATCTAGTTTGGATGTCTAGTAAGGCTTCTCTCAGAAGATTGTTCTCCTTTTTTAGTTCCCTAACGTCCGTTTCCATTTTAGAGACTGTTACTTTTATTTCTTTGGTTTCTTTCTCCATTACCAAAGCTTTTTCGTCACTCATTTGAAGACTCGCTTTCAACTCTTTTACATCTTTACTGACCAATTCTAGTATGCCCAATTTGTAATTTATCGACTTCAACAGGTCGCTTTCCACACTTACCATACCCAGTGGTGAAAAGCATATATCATCTGTATCAGTCGATGAGTCGCGTTTCCTTTTGGGGATCGGCTCTCCACGCTTGTCTTCAGTCATGTTTGGGTGTTGCTTGTTGTAGTAATATTTGTCGATATATTTCTCTAGCCTTATGATCTTATTTCTGTTATTATCCAGATTGAATTATATTAACTGCGAATATATGAAATGCTAATATTTAGTCTAACTTACTGATTTTGAATATTATGTTTTTATCTTGAGGTGTTTTGTACCGATTTCTATTCAATACGCCATCTTGTCTACGCGTGCCCCGCCCCTCACCCTACCTGAATTGTTGGCTGCAAGTAGAAATCGGCTGTGGAGAGCACTGAAAGATACGTTTCCAACAAATGTGCATCCTGACAACATTCTGATTGACCCACTAGGACAACAAGAAAATCCGAGAGCCTATGTGTCAAGAGTTCATCAAGTGTGGAGAAATATTACCGGAAATGATCCAGATGTGAGTCAAATTGAGCAGTCAATTTTGAGAGCTAAACTGCAGATGGGACTGCCCTCACCAGTAAGGAGCAAACTGGCAGAGGTGGTTGGACTTGGAAGCATGACAAAAGGCGTCTATACAGATCATATAGCCCATCAAGTGGATCTGTACAGGAAAAAGGAACACAACCAGAAAGAACAGGACCAAGAAACTCTCAGAAAACTCAATCAAATACAACTGGTGGAAAATAAGAAGGAGAAGAAACAAGCTTTGGTTATGCAGAATCAGTGTGCACCAAATCAACAATCACTGCCACAGCTTCAACCGGACCAGTTCCAACCGCAATTGTACCAGCCACCAATAGCGGTACCAGTTGTTTCATATCCACAGCCAGTCTCTGGACAGACACAGAATTGGAGAGGAAGAGGACGAGAAGGCTTAGAAAGAGGAAGAGGAGGAAGATTTAAGCCATACTCCCAGCAATCTTCAGAAGTGTGTTATAATTGTGGACAGGTTGGTCACTTTGCCCGTGAGTGCAATGGGCCAGGAGGAAACATCAGAGGGAATTTCAGAGGAAGATACAGGGGTCAGTCAAGATCATCTGGAGGACCGGTGAACCCCTATAGGGGCCCGGAGCAAGGATTCTAGGGGTGCCCAGAAGATCCGAAAGGGGGGTGTCAGCTGGTAGCATCAGGACCGGAAAAAGATCCAACAATTGAGGTGAAAATACACAACCGACCATTGGAAGTGATGGTGGATAGCGGAGTTGCTTTTATCTGTGTTCAGCCTGAAGACGTTACACATCTCACTATGTCCAATCAACTAATTAGGACAGGGATTTGAGGGAGTGAAACAGTTGATTCCTCTTACGGAACCAATTGAGCTCTGCAATAAAAATCAGAAAATTACAATACCCATACTGGTATCAGAACATACACCTATTGCATTGTTGGGAAGAGATGCATTGTGTAAGTTGAACTGTACAATAAAATGTACACCAGACGGCTGTCTGGTAGAAGTGCCAAAGGAAAAGGTTTACCAATTGTTGATGATGACAGAGATGGATTCGTCTTCAGTATTCTGGATTGGAAATCTCAGTGAAGATTTTTTGAAGCAGGCTAAGATATGGGAGACATTTATTGTGGCAAATATGCCAGATGCGAGGCTTCCGGAATATCCATTTCATTGTACGCTCAAGTATTTCAAGAATGCTGCCCAATCGAACTCAGTGGAATGGTTGAGTCATCAACCAAAGAAAGTTCAACTCAGCTCATGTTGCATAATTTTAGGACCACAAGGAGCAGCTATGAAGATAAACACAGACGATTATCTGGATAAAGAATTTGAGATTGAGAAGAGTGTGCCACATGTGACATGGTTGGTTTCTGAAGGCTATGAGCAGAAGCAAATAGGAGAAATGATGACAGAAGCAGAGAAAGTTGTTTTTGTACTGATGAAAGAGAATTTGGAGGATTTAGAGGAGTGAAGATCAGCGATTTCTCAAAATAATGATTTCGGCTCAAGGACAAGGAGAGTCATAAGCTGTACGGATGACACATGAATCTATTTGCAGTGTGAAGATGGATTAAGAACCTATGGAAGAGGAGATGTTGCAAAAAGTTCAAGAATGTTTGTGATCTCAAAGTAGTACCGATATTGGACTTGTGAAATCAGCCCAATTGAGGTGAAAGTTGAACTCCGACCAGGAGCCAGACCTCCTTGGAAGAATCAGTATCCATTGAAAGATGAAGCAATCCAAGGGATTGAACCATAAATTGAAGGACTTTCGAAAGCAGGTGTTTTGAAGACAAGAAAAAAAAATCCTCAGAGTAGCAATCCATTGTTGTCTTTGGAGAAACCATGAGGGCTTGATAGTAGCGCCTCTAGACCTATTAGGTCTGATGATTTAGGAAGCTATGGGTTAGCTCATGTTGCAAGGTGGGAGGTTAGGAGAAAGATCACAAAGGAGTATGGTTTTTGGGAACCATATTTGCTTGAACAGATTGACTATGTCATAGGCAGGTGCACAATCTGTCTGAAAAGTAATGTTTACAGGGGGTGACTGTTCTTCCTGGTTACATTCCTACACCAAGAGGTGAATAGGATGTCTAACCAAGCGAAAATATGCTAAATCGGTTGCCAAGTTTTTGTGTAAAGAAGTCATAAGCAGGTGGGGATTTCCCGATCAAATATCCTCAAATTAGTGGGAAAGGAATTTGTGGATAAATCAGTGAAATGGTTTTTGAAAAAATTAGGAGAAAGTCAGACAAAAAAGTTAGGAAAACTAGGGTTGAAGGAACTCTAGGACAGTCAGCTCAGCTTCAATGTAAGTGCACGAGAGAGAACAGTGGTGAAGGGAAATTTAGAGTTCAGTGGAGAGATAATTATGGAGAAGAAGTGTTGTTATGAGGATAAGAAGTAGAAGCTGTTTCACCTAGTTAAAGGAAGTATGTTTTGTACAACGATATGAAGTGGAAGAGGGTTATGAGTGATTGCTCACTTATTTTGAGTAATGTTAGAGGGGAAGATCAGGGAGAATACTATCATGGAGGTACAGGATGAGTTCTTTGATTTTAATGGAAGACAAGAAGATATATCTGATCAATACCGCTCATTAGGGAAGAGAGAAACTAAATGGAAGGCATATGGATTTGTTTATTCTGTTTTGCAAATTAAAGATGGATGGGCAGGTAGGAATCTTTGGTTCTAGCAGTTAACTCATTCTGTAAGATCAGTGAGGAATCTTGAGGGTCCATGTCTGTTAAGAATTCCAGCACCAGGCACATGGGGTTCAATCTTAGAGACGGTGGCTCAACCTCTATCAAGTACATGTCAATCTTATGCTTTATCATGGCTGTTGTATCAGCAACAATCATTAACAGATACAATAATGTCGTTGTCGAAGCATTTGTTTAGGCCTAGGTTTAAGTGTTCTTGGTTAAATGAATTACCCTATGTGAATTTGTTAGATCGGAAGGAAAATCAGTTAACAGCGATTCCTGAAGCATTGGAGGTGAAACCAGTGAGGGCTAAAAGCAGTTTTTGTTCAAATAAAACATATGATGGAAAGGGTATGTTTATGGGAATATCAGATTGTGATGATTATATGATGACTTTGGGTAAGCATGAACATAAGATTAGTAATGAGAAATATAATGTAACTTTTTATGTTTCATTTAGTAAGAAGAGAAGGACTTTGATGGTGAAAGATCAGCTTTTGCCTGGTAATGTGACTATTGGGAATTTTAGAGATATTTGGTGGGTTTGTGGTGATAAAGCATATTCTTACCCTATGGATGGACAGGATGTTGTTACATGTCGATGTTGAAGCTTCCATATGAGGTTTATACAATTAAAAGAGGGGAAGCACCGGACACAGATAAATCTGATTCTAGGTTTGGAAATAGGGTGAAAAGGGACATGGCGAAATTTCATAGTCTGGAAGCCTACCATTGGAGGATAAGTCTAGGAGAGAAGTGGGGACTTGGACTTTTTCCATGGTATGGTGTAACATTTTTGGCTGATCACATTGATAATATTACCTATACTTTGCAGGGTTTTGCAAATGAAACGATAAGAGGGTTTAGCCTTCTGTCAAATACTCAAAGAAGTCACAGACTGACGCTGTTGAAACATGACATGGCTCTTGACTATATTTTAGCAAAACAAGGTGGCTTATGTTTGGCTATGAATTTGACGGGGGATGATTGTTATACTTTGATCCCAGATAGTTCCGATAATATCACTAGTGTTATAGATGCATTGAAGAATATAAGGGATGCGTTTGGTAGATCTGAAGGAGATGGATGGTCAGCGAAGGCTTGGTTGCAAGATCAGTTAGGCCCAGTGGGAGCAGTGATAGTTCAGATTTTAGTAGCAGCTCTGATAGCGCTGTGTGTGATGTTTTGCTTTTGTACTTTGTTATTGACTTTTGCGAAGGCTATGATATTGAGATGGGTTGGAGTTGTGATGCCTGGAGAAAACACTCAGATGCCGTTGTTAACTGTTACTGATCTAGATGAACAAGTGGGACTGGATGGAGTATTGATGGATAGATATCCATTTTGAATATCCGATCATTTTTCACATATTTTTACGTATTATTGTGATAGTTAGTATTTTGTGATGAATCAAAGGGGGGAAATGATATGTGATTCATTTTATATATCATTTTTATATTATTGTTGATATTGATGTTTTAATTTGAATGTGTTGTTTTGCAAAAGATACTGTTTGGTCTTTTCTTTTCTTCCAGAAGCATATGGGGGAATGTGTAGAGGGGATTCAAATACTCAAACATGGACAATATGAATGGACAATATGAATGGACTGGAGGAAGTGGAACAAGGAAGGTGTGGAAATGTTCAGATTCCATCATCGACGTTTCATTGAAAGTCGACACTGCTGAGGAGATGAAGTGTAGTGGACTACATTCCAGTGTCTGCAATGATATATAGACATATTTGCATGTGTAATACATAATTTGTGTCATATTTTTTCTGTATTAATTTTTGAAGAATGATATTTGCTGTAGTTGGGTACATGTGGGGATCTCAGATGTTTTTGTTTATTTCGTGGATGCTTAGGGATATTGGGTCTAGGCAGGGACAGAGAGAATCCACATGAGGGTCCGATGGGTCGACCAGCCTGAATGTGGACATTTTTTATTGTATTTTGTTTGCTGAGGCTTTCATGTGTATTCAATTGCATCATAGTTTAAAATGCATTGATAAAGATGTATGAATTGATCTGGTGTACTTAGGTGGTTGCCTGGGGCAGAGGGGCCGTGAGAGAATTTTACTGTCTTGATTGATTGATGGATATTTGTAAAGAAAGCTGCCAGACAGGTTTTTCGCTCTCACACTCCATAAAGATTTGTTCATATTTCATAGACATTTATTTACACTCCATAGAAAAAATTGTTTTTGGTTTATTGCTAAAGTTACTCAATAAGAGAAATTGTTATTTGTCATAATCCTATTCTTTTTGTTTTCGAGACTTAATTAGTCTTGAAGGGGGAAAATATGTAGTGTCTAAACAGTTTATGACTTTGTTGATGTTTGCAAATGGTGTGTTAGAGGAAGTCTGTCAGGTGGCCTCCTGGGATTGGTTTATGGGAAAACACCCATATTATGTTACATAGGGCATAGGATATAAATACCACGGTTAAAACAAAGGACGGGGAGTAACAACATATTAGATCTGTCATGAGCACTCTCTCTCCCTGGTAGCAACATTAATTGCATTCAATTATCTTCCACTCTGCTCACCTCCCTCTCTCTACTCAGCCTAACTAGCTCCACCTGCCCTGCTCTGCTCTTGTTACCTGGCCAGCTGCACTGCATTTCCCACTCACCATCCTCACCTTGCCTCACTCTGTTCTAATTACTCTGCCAGCTGAACTGCATTTCCCCACTACCTCTCCCAGTATATCAAGCCCTGGTTTTCAGCCAAGCCCTGTCAGATCGTCTTCAAACCCGGACCAGTAACCTGCCTGTCTGCGCTCTGACTCCTGTTTGTGATACCGATCCTTTCTTGACTGCCTCCTTGTTCTACTGCCCCGTCTATCCCAACCTGCCTTCTGGACCTCGACTACTCTCCGATCTTCAGCCCCTCCGGTAACTCGTTTCTGCCTTCTGTCTCTCACCACGATTTTTGCCCAGCCCTGATCTGTACTTCTGCCTGCCATTCATATTGCTGTTGTGTGTGTGTGTTCCCCCAGGTCTCCGACCACCAGATGAGCGTGCCCAGACGTTTCACCACCCTCAGCCCGATACGCCGCTCCATCACTGGGGAACACACACACTAAGCACTTGGACTGGACACCCCCGGACATTTGGTGACCCCCGGAGCACAGGTACCCACAGGAGGACCCTGAAAGACCCCTGACACCCCTGGGACTCCTCTTCCCGCCTGTAACCTTGAATAAAGAACTCTGAATTTGAACTTGCGCTCTTGGGTCCTCTTCTGTTCGTGACAGAACGATCTGACCATCATGGACCCAGCGCACTCCCCTGACCACGATGGAGGAAGAGCCAGAGAGGACTGCCCTACAGCGACTGGAACGCTCTGAGGGAGACATAAATCGGATGGCTGGCGACATCGCTTCCCTTCTCCAGCTATTCAACCAGCAGCAACAACAGTTCCAACTGCAGCAACAACAGCTAGCCCAAGCCCTGCAACTACTCTCAAGCCCGGCTACTCCACCTGCACCCCCCCTGGTCCTTTTGTTCCTGTACCACCGATACTCCTTCATCCCTCCGCTGGAGGTCCCAATGCTGCAGGCCCGGCAGTGCTGCCACCAGATCCCCACGCTCCTGAACCAAGGATTGGGAACCCGGAACGCTTTTGATGGCAACCAGAAGCAAGTAAGACCATTCTTGAGCAGCTGCCGAATCCAGTTTGCACTACAGCCCAGGACTTTCTCAACAGAGGGAGCCAAGGTGGGGTATGTCATCACACATCTCACCGGTCGAGCTCGGTTGTGGGGAACGGCGGAATTCGACCGGCAAACCCCAGCCTGTGCCTCCTTCAGTGCCTTTGAGGAGGAGATGTTAAAGGTCTTTGACCTAGGCTCGCCAACAGCCGAAGCGTCACAAGCTCTGCTCACCATCCGTCAGGGCAATCGGACAGTGGCAGACTTCTCCATTGACTTTCGTACCCTGGCCAGTCAAAGCTCGTTTAACCCAGAGGCACTGGTGCAAGCCTTCCTCCATAGCCTGGCGGACTATATCAAGGACGAGCTTGTTTCCCATGACCCGCCCTCAACGCTTGATGCCGCCATTGACCTTGCCGTTCGCATTGACCGCCGTATACAGACCCGGAGGAGGGAGAAGGGCCGTCTCAGTCAACCTGCCATCCGTACTCGGGTCGATACCGCTTCTGTCCAGCCCCTGCCTGTCAAGTCCCATAGCCAACTCAATCAGCCTGAGCCCATGGAGATTGGCCGTGCCTCTCTGACTCCCGAGGAGCGTCGGCGCCGTCTAAGCTCCAACCTTTGCCTCTACTGTGGTGGCGAGAATCACCGTGTCGCTACTTGTCCGGCAAAAGCCGCAGCTCACCAGGTGTAGGGGAGGTCCGGGTGAGCTCAACAAGCCTTCAGTCTCCCTCCATCCGAAAGACCCTGCTTCATCTCCGCCTTCAGCTTTCTGACAAGACTCATACATTGGCCGCCCTTGTGGATTCCGGAGCCGAAGCAAACATCATGGACCCTGAGCTTGCACAGCAACTGGGCGTGAACCATCATCAACTGACACAACCCATTCCTGCACGAGCCCTGGATGGGCATCATCTTGGCACTGTCACTCATATCTCCGCCCCTGTGACAATCCTGCTGTCAGGAAACCACCAGGAGTCCATCCAGTTTCACCTCCTACACTCACCTGGCCAACCACTCATTCTTGGATACCCGTGGCTCCGTCAGCACAACCCCCACATCGACTGGGAGACAGGAACAGTCCGTGAGTGGGGAAGGAGTTGTCACCAGACCTGTTTAAGGGGGGCCACCCTGCCCGTTCACCGGGAAGGATCTAGCGCTACCTCCGACATATCCAATGTTCCGGCCTGTTACCACAGCCTGAAAGAGGTGTTCAACAAATCCAAGGCGACATCTCTACCCCCCACACAGACCCTATGACTGCGCGATTGATCTCCTGCCTGGCACAGCACCTCCCAAGGGTCGTCTGTATTCACTGTCAGCCCCGGAAAGAAAGGCCATGGAGGACTACATTAATGACTCTCTTGCCTCCGGGATAATTAGACCGTCGTCTTCCCCGCAGGAGCGGGATTCTTCTTTGTCGGCAAGAAGGACGGTTCTCTTCGTCCATGCATAGATTACCGGGGTCTGAACGACATCACGGTTAAGAATCGCTACCCACTGCCCTTACTTTCGTCTGCCTTCGAACTGCTGCAGGGAGCCACTGTATTCACTAAGCTGGACCTTCGCAATGCCTACCATCTGGTGCGGATGAGGGAGGGAGACGAATGGAAGACAGCGTTCAACACACCAACCGGCCACTATGAATATCTCGTCATGCCCTTCGGCCTCACCAATGCCCCAGCAGTTTTTCAAGCCCTAGTGAATGATATCCTCAGGGACATGCTAAATACGTTCGTATTTGTGTACCTTGACGATATTTTAATATTCTCAAAGACTCTGTCAGAACACACGCACCACGTCCGGTTGGTCCTGCGCCGCCTGCTGGAGAACTCTCTTTTCGTGAAGGCAGAGAAGTGCGAGTTCCATGCCAAGACCGTTTCATTCCTGGGGTATGTGGTGACCGAGGGCAGCATTCAGATGGATCTCACGAAGGTGTCGGCTGTCAC
The DNA here is from genome assembly GCF_020615455.1 of Coregonus clupeaformis. Lineage (NCBI taxonomy): Eukaryota > Metazoa > Chordata > Actinopteri > Salmoniformes > Salmonidae > Coregonus > Coregonus clupeaformis. Next base: position 61,337,594 of record NC_059192.1, read on the forward strand.
TTCCTGGCCAGTTCCTGAGTCTCGGAAGAAGTTGCAACAGTTCCTGGGCTTTGCCAACTTTTTATAGGAGATTCATCAGAAACTATAGCACAGTGGCTGCACCCCTCACGGCGCTAACCAGCACTAAACAACCGTACCAATGGACATCAGCTGCTGATAAGGCCTTCAATATCCTCAAGACATGTTTCACTTCTGCTCCCATCCTCCAGATGCCAGATGCAGCAAGGCAGTTTGTGGTGGAGGTAGATGCTTCGGACGTGGGAGTGGGTGCAGTGCTTTCTCAAAGAGCAGCTGAGGATGGCAAGATGCACCCCTGTGCCTTCTACTCCCGTCGGCTAACCCCTGCCGAATGCAACTACGACATTGGGAACCGCGAGCTGTTGGCTGTCAAGCTCGCCCTTGAAGAATGGCGGCACTGGTTAGAGGGGTCAAAGGAACCATTCGTAGTGTGGACAGACCACAAGAACCTGGAGTATATCCAAACAGCCAGGAGGCTGAACTCCCGTCAACAGCGGTGGTCTCTGTTCTTTACGCGCTTCAATTTCACGCTCTCCTACCGCCCGGGATCTCGCAACATCAAACCTGATGCTCTTTCCCGGATGTTTCAGAAGGACGAGACCACCGCCATGACAGCTCCCATTCTTCCCAGCCACTTGGTCGTAGCGGCCCTCACCTGGGAGATCGAGAAGCAGGTCATGGAGGCTCTTCGGGACCAGCCAGGTCCAAGCACCAGCACCCCCAACCGTCTGTTTGTTCCAGCAAATCTCAGGTCACCTGTGATTCAGTGGGGGCACGAATCCCGTCTGGCCTGTCATCCCGGCATCACTCGCACCCTTCATCTGGTCCGCCAGCGGTTCTGGTGGCGGGGGATGAGACGGGATGTCCGAGAATTCATCCGAGCTTGTCCCACTTGTAACCGAAACAAGACTCCCAACCAGCCTCCTGCTGGGTTGCTGCAACCCCTACTCATACCCAAGAGGCCCTGGTCCCACGTTTCACTGGACTTTGTTACGGGCCTTCCGCCCTCTGACGGACACACAGTCATCCTTACCATTGTTGACCGCTTTAGTAAGATGACCCACTTCGTGCCCCTTCCCAAACTACCCTCTGCTAAAGAGACCTCCCAGGTGGTCCTGGAACATGTGTTTCGTATCCATGGCCTACCCCAGGATATAGTGTCAGACCGGGGCCCGCAATTCTCAGCAACCTTTTGGAAGGAGTTCTGTCATCTCCTTGGGGCCACCGCCAGCCTATCGTCTGGATTCCACCCGCAGTCAAACGGCCAGACTGAACGCATGAACCAGGAGCTGGAGAAGGCACTGAGGTGTGTGGCTTCCCAAAATCCCCGGGCCTGGGCTCAACACCTGCTCTGGGTGGAATATGCCCATAATTCACTCACCAGTTCCTCCACCGGGCTCTCCCCCTTTCAGTGTGTCTACGGGTATCAACCTCCACTGTTTGCCAGCCAGGAGGCGGATGCCACCTGTCCGTCTGCTCTTGCGTATGCCCGCCGCTGCCGCCGCACTTGGGCCCAGGCTCGCACTGTGCTCCTGAAGTCTGGAACCAGCTACGCCGTCGGTGCCAACCGACGGAGGACCCCAGCACCTACTTACCGGGTTGGTCAGAAGGTCTGGCTGTCTGCCCGGGATCTGCCGCTGCGGGTTGTATCACGAAAGCTGGCCCCTCGCTTCATTGGTCCTTTTCCTGTGCAGAAAGTCATCAGTCCAACGGCGGTCCGACTTCAGTTGCCCGCTTCCATGCGGGTCCACCCCACCTTCCACGTCTCCAAGGTCAAGCCGGTCCATGAAAGTCCCCTGGTCCCTGCAGCTCCGGCGCCACCTCCTCCGCGCCTCGTAGATGGCGGTCCTGTCTTCACCGTCCGGCGGCTGCTCCGCTCTAGGCGAAGGGGTAGGGGTCTCCAGTACCTCGTTGATTGGGAGGGATATGGTCCAGAGGAGAGGACCTGGATCCCGGCCAGGAGGATAGTGGACCGGACCCTTATCACTGACTTCCACCGACTACATCCTGATCAGCCTGCAATCCGTAGGGGGCCGTCCAAGAGGGGTTCCTAGCCGTCCGGCCCGCCCTGCTCCTGTCTCAGTGCCTGTCCTGTCTCCCGACCGTGACCCTCCAGCTCCTTCTGAGGATGAGGAGATTCACTCGGACCGCTCGGAGGAGTTCTGACCCGCCGCCTGCTCCCCTCCACCCTCCCGGCATGATGTTGTTCTTGGGACTTCTGGGGCCGTCCCTTGGAGGGGGGGTCCTGTCATGAGCACTCTCTCTCCCTGGTAGCAACATTAATTGCATTCAATTATCTTCCACTCTGCTCACCTCCCTCTCTCTACTCAGCCTAACTAGCTCCACCTGCCCTGCTCTGCTCTTGTTACCTGGCCAGCTGCACTGCATTTCCCACTCACCATCCTCACCTTGCCTCACTCTGTTCTAATTACTCTGCCAGCTGAACTGCATTTCCCCACTACCTCTCCCAGTATATCAAGCCCTGGTTTTCAGCCAAGCCCTGTCAGATCGTCTTCAAACCCGGACCAGTAACCTGCCTGTCTGCGCTCTGACTCCTGTTTGTGATACCGATCCTTTCTTGACTGCCTCCTTGTTCTACTGCCCCGTCTATCCCAACCTGCCTTCTGGACCTCGACTACTCTCCGATCTTCAGCCCCTCCGGTAACTCGTTTCTGCCTTCTGTCTCTCACCACGATTTTTGCCCAGCCCTGATCTGTACTTCTGCCTGCCATTCATATTGCTGTTGTGTGTGTGTGTTCCCCCAGGTCTCCGACCACCAGATGAGCGTGCCCAGACGTTTCACCACCCTCAGCCCGATACGCCGCTCCATCACTGGGGAACACACACACTAAGCACTTGGACTGGACACCCCCGGACATTTGGTGACCCCCGGAGCACAGGTACCCACAGGAGGACCCTGAAAGACCCCTGACACCCCTGGGACTCCTCTTCCCGCCTGTAACCTTGAATAAAGAACTCTGAATTTGAACTTGCGCTCTTGGGTCCTCTTCTGTTCGTGACAAGATCGGGCCGTTGTTCTCCAGATGCCTGCAGAAGTCTGTCAATTGACGCTGAAATCTTTTGATATAATAAACCTTTATAATCAAAGTACAGTGTCAGCGTACTCCTTGTTCTCACAGCATAATTAGCATCATTATTCAGTTACTACACATCTGAGTCACATCTTTCCCAGGTATTTTACAGCTTGTTCCTAGTATAAAGCACCACGGACCAAAGCGCTGTTATAGATCACTTTATATAATCAGATCGTTTTATTTTCATCAAAATCTTATACTAACAAGGGGTAGGCCTCTGGTTTTTGTCAGGCCTATGGCATACCTTCTCATACCCCCTCAATTCAAGTGTTGTTTTTAATTTAACAGCCCCTCACTGACACAGAGGTAGGCTATTTGAAAAGTGCATGGTGGGTGGAGTAATTGACTGACTGTCAGGTGGCGACGGTGAAATGCGGTAGGCGAAGTCAAACGCAGGACACAGAGCTTACTGGAAACGTACTTTACTTGAAAGTAACCAGAGAAGAAAAAACTATCTGCATACAAGGAGGAAAACAACCCGCACTCTAACACTGCCGAAGACGAATAAAATAACACACAACACACAATGCACGACAGAGGGTTAAATAGGGGAAACAATACAACATAATGGGGAACAGGTGTACACAATCAGGACAAAACAAGTCAAACACCGAAACATAGATCGGTGGCAGCTAGTACTCCGGGGACGACGAACGCCGAAACCTGCCCGAGCAAGGAGGAGGAGCAGCTTTCGGATGATTCCGTGACAGTACCCCCCCCCCCCCTTGACGCGCGGCTCCAGCCGTGCGCCGACCCCGGCCTCGGGGACGGCCAGGAGGACGCGGAGCAGGGCGAGTCGGATGACTCCGGTGGAAAACCCTCAACATGGAGGGATCTAGAATGTCTCTCCTGGGGACCCAGCACCGTTCCTCCGGACCGTACCCCTCCCACTCCATGAGATACTGCAGGCCCCCCGTCCGATACCTCGAATCCAAGATGGTACGGACTGAGTACGCCGGAGCCCCCTCGATGTCCAACGGGGGCGGAGGAGCCTCTCGTACCTCATTCTCCTGGAGTGGACCAGCCACCACCGGCCTGAGGAGAGACACATGGAACGAGGGGTTAATGCGATAATACCTGGGCAGTTGTAACCTATAACATACCTCGTTCAATCTCCTCAGGACTTTAAAGGGCCCCACAAACCGCCGTCCCAGCTTCCGGCAGGGCAGGCGAAGGGGCAGGTTTCGGGTCGAGAGCCAGACCCGGTCTCCCGGTGCATACACCAGAGCCTCACTGCGGTGGCGATCGGCGCTCGCCTTTTGACGCCTGATGGCCCGCTGCAGATGGACGTGCGCAGCGTTCCAAGTTTCTTCCGAGCGCCGAAACCACTCGTCCACCGCAGGGGCTTCGTTCTGGCTCTGATGCCAAGGTGCCAGAACCAGCTGATACCCTAACACACACTGGAAAGGCGTAAGGTTAGTGGACGAATGACGGAGGGAGTTTTGGACTATCTCTGCCCAGGGAATATATCCCGACCACTCCTCTTGCCGGTCCTGGCAATATGACCTCAGAAACCTACCCACATCCTTGTTAACTCTCTCCACCTGCCCATTACTCTCGGGTTGAAAACCTGAGGTAAGGCTAATCGAGACCCCCAGACGATCCATAAATGCCCTCCAGACTCTAGAGGTGAACTGGGGACCCCGATCAGACACTATATCCTCAGGCACCCCATAGTGCCGGAAGACGTGTGTAAACAGGGCCTCAGCAGTTTGTAGGGCAGTAGGGAGACCTGGCAGGGGAATGAGACGGCAGGCTTTAGAAAACCGATCCACAACGACCAAGATCGTAGTGTTCCCCTGGGAGGGGGGAAGGTCCGTGACAAAATCTACCGATAGGTGAGACCACGGCCGTTGTGGAACGGGTAGGGGTTGTAACTTCCCCCTGGGCAGGTGTCTAGGTGCCTTACACTGGGCGCACACCGAGCAGGAGGAAACATAAACCCTCACGTCCTTAGCTAAGGTGGTCCTCTGTAGCTCAGCTGGTAGAGCACAGCGCTTGTAATGCCAAGGTAGTGGGTTCGATCCCCAGGACCACCCACACACAAAAATGTATGCACGCATGACTGTAAGTCGCTTTGGATAAAAGCGTCTGCTAAATGGCATATTATTATTATTTATTATTAAGGTTGGCCACCAGTACTTCTCACTAAGGCAGTGCACTGTCCGACCAATACCCGGATGACCAGAGGAGGGTGACGTGTGAGCCCAGTATATCAAACGGTCGCGAACCTCGAGCAGCACGTACCTCCGACCCTATGGACACTGTGGAGGAGTAGGGTCGGAACGTAACGCCCGCTCAATTTCCGCATCCACCTCCTGCACCACCGGTGCCACTAAGTAAGACTCCGGGAGTATGGGAGTGGGCTCAATGGACCTCTCCTCTGTGTCATATAGTCGGGACAGGGCGTCTGCCTTAGCGTTCTGGGACCCTGGTATATAGGTGAGCTTAAATACAAAACGGGAAAGAAACATTGACCACCTTGCCTGGCGAGGATTCAGCCTCCTCGCTGCCCGAATGTACTCCAGGTCACGATGGTCAGTCAGAATGAGAAAAGGGTGTTTAGCCCCCTCAAGCCAATGTCTCCACACCTTCAGGGCTTGAACCACAGCCAACAGCTCCCTATCCCCCACAAGCTTCTTAGAATAGAAAGCACAGGGGCGGAGTTTAGGTGGCATACCCGAGCGCTGAGACAGCACAGCGCCGATCCCAGCCTCGGAAGCGTCCACCTCCACCTGGAATGCCAGAGAGGGATCCGGATGCGCCAGCACCGGAGCCGAGGTAAACAGGTCCTTCAGACGTTTAAACGCCCTGTCCGCCTCGGCTGACCACTGCAGGCGCACCGGACCCCCCTTTAGCAGAGAGGTAATGGAAGCTGCTACCTGTCCAAAGCCCCGGATGAACCTCCGGTAGTAATTGGCAAAACCCAAGAAGCGCTGCACCTCCTTTACCGTGGTGGGAGTCTGCCAATTACGCACGGCAGAAACGCGGTCAATCTCCATCTCTACCCCTGACGCGGACAACCGATGTCCCAGAAAGGAGATGGACTCCTGGAAGAACAGACATTTCTCCGCCTTCGCATACAGGTCATGCTCCAACAGTCTACCAAGCACTCGACGCACCAGGGACACATGCTCGGCTCGTGTAGCGGAATATATTAGAATGTCATCAATATATACCACAACACCCTGTCCATGCAAGTCCCGTAAAATCTCGTCCACAAATGATTGGAAGACTGAAGGAGCATTCATTAACCCGTATGGTATGACGAGGTACTCATAGTGACCCGAGGTGGTCCTGAATGCTGTCTTCCACTCATCTCCCTCCCTAATGCGCACCAGGATGTACTCGCTCCTAAGATCCAATTTTGTGAAGAATCGCGCCCGTGTAATGACTCCGTCATACTAGCAATCAGAGGGAGAGGATAGCTGTATTTGATGGTGATCTGATTTAGACCACGGTAATCAATACACGGGCGTAAACCCCCACCCTTCTTCTTCACGAAAAAGAAACTTGAGGAAGCAGGGGAAGTAGACGGCCGTATGTAACCCTGTCTCAAAGATTCGGTGACATAGGTTTCCATAGCGGCCGTCTCCTCCTGAGACAGAGGATACACGTGACTACGTGGAAACGCAGCGCCTACCTGGAGGTCTATCGCACAATCCCCCTGTCGATGAGGTGGTAATTGAGTCGCCTTCTTCTTACTGAAGGCGAGAGCCAAATCGGCATACTCAGATGGAATATGCAAGGCGGGAACTTGGTTCGGGCTTTCCACCGTCGTTGCCCCTACGGAAACGCCTACACACCGCCCAGTACACTGATCAGACCATCCCTAGAGAGCTCTCTGCTGCCATTAAATGTTGGGGTCATGAGCTGTTAACCAGGGAAGCCCCAACACCACGGGAAACGCAGGAGAATCAATCAAATACAAACGTACTATCTCCTCATGACCCTCCTGCGTTTTCATCCGGAGAGGCGCTGTGACCTCCCTAATCAACCCAGACCCCAACGGGCGTCTATCTAGGGCATGAATGGGGAAGGGCACATCAACAGGTACGATAGGAATCCCTAACTTATAGGTGAACTGGCGATCAATGAAATTCCCAGCTGCGCCTGAATCTACTAGCGCCTTATGCTGGGAGTGAGGAGAAACCTCGGGAAACACCACTTTAATACACATATGATCAGCAGAGAGCTCTGGGTGAGTTGGGTGCCTACTCACCTGGAATGACTCATCAGTGCGTCGCCCACTGCCTCGATTCCTAGGAGACCCTCCCCAGCACCGACCAGCAGTGTGTCCTCTGCGGCCACAGTTGGTGCAGGGGACGGCCTCCCTCCTGGTCTCCCTCCTGGTCTCCCTAGCACCAGCACCCTCAAGCTCCATAGGGGTCGGCTCGGAAGTGCTGGGGGATGGAATGGACGGCCCCGAATCCGGACGTCCGCGGGTAGCCAACAGGGTATCCAGGCGAATCGACATGTCCACCAGTTGGTCAAAACTGAGGTTGGTGTCCCTGCAGGCTAATTCCCGACGCACGTCCTCCCTCAGTCTGCATCTGTAGTGGTCGATGAGGGCCCTCTCATTCCATCCCGTGTTGGCTGCTAGCGTCCAGAAGTCCAGCGCGAACTCCTGCGCGCTCCTCCTCCCCTGTCTAAGGTGGAATAGACGCTCACCCGCCGCTTTACCCTCTGGGGGATGATCGAATACTGCCCGGAAGCGGCGGGTGAACTCCGCATAGCTGACCGTAGCGGCGTCTATCCCACCCCATTCGGCGTTGGCCCATTCCAGCGCCTTGCCGGACAGACAGGAGATGAGGGCGGACACGCTCTCATATCCCGAGGGCGCTGGGTGAATGGTTGCTAGGTAGAGTTCAACCTGGAGTAGGAAACCCTGACACCCGGCCGCGGTGCCATCATAAGCCCTCGGGAGCGAGAGCCGAATCCCACTGGACTCCGGAGATGGACCGATGGGTATGGCTGATGGTGGTGGTATCGTAGGATGAGGTGTGGGCAAACCTCCACTCTCCCATCGCCTCAAGGTGTCCATCACCCCTTGGATGGTGGTACCCAGGTGCTGGATCACGGCTCCCCTGAGCACGGATGATCCTGCTGACTCCATCGGAAGGTGTGTTATTCTGTCAGGTGGCGACGGTGAGATGCGGTAGGCGAAGTCAAACGCAGGACACAGAGCTTACTGGAAACGTACTTTACTTGAAAGTAACCAGAGAAGAAAACCATCTCCATACAAGGAGGAAAACAACCCGCACTCTAACACTGCCGAAGACGAATACAATAACACACAACACACAATGCACGACAGAGGGTTAAATAGGGGAAACAATACAACATAATGGGGAACAGGTGTACACAATCAGGACAAAACAAGTCAAACACCAAAACATAGATCGGTGGCAGCTAGTACTCCGGGGACGACGAACGCCGAAACCTGCCCGAGCAAGGAGGAGGAGCAGCCTCGGCTGATTCCGTGACACTGACAAATCTATGGATGTATCAGCCTATAGCCTAATTTGTCTGTCAAACGTATATAGGCCTACCTCATATTTATTAAATAGGAAGAATCGGCTCCAACACAAAGCCCCCTCGTTGTTTGTAGTCTAATTAAAATTAAGAAGCTTGAAATGAATTATGCCTACTCGAATTTGCCTACTTTCAGCACCATGAGCTGTCATTTCCGATTGATTGTGCTGCGGCTGCTGCTTCAAGTTTCAGCACCAAAATGTAAATACCTAAAATCTGGATTATTGTAAGGCCAATAACTGTGATAAATACATAATGGGTAAGAAACATATTGTTTTGAATAAAATCAATTACAGTAGTAGCAAGCTATCAAAGTTGACCTCAGGTCCTTCTTCTCATCTTAGCCTCTCCTTCTCAAACTGAATAGAGTACCACAGTATGAGTCAAAATACCCATAAAACCTAGTGGTCAAACAAGGAAATTGTTCCAATTGTTTCTCCACCATACAGGCGAAGATATTGATAAAGGTCACCTTGTCCAAGAGAGATTTACATGGTTATCAAAACGTGACGCCAGGGTAAGCCTACACAAAACACAGCCGTTATTTTGAGTGTTTCTAAAATTCAGTGGTGTAAAGTACTTAAGTAAAAATACTTTAAAGTACTACTTAAGTAGTTTTTTTGAGTATCTGTACTTTACTTTACTATTGATATTTTTTGCCAACTTTTACTTTTACTCCACTACATTCCTAAAGAAAATAATGTACTTTTTACTCCATACATTTTCCCTGACTCCCAAAATTACTTGTTACATTTTCACAGGAAAATTGTCCAATTCATGCACTTATCAAGAGAACATCCCTGGTCAAGAGAACATCCCTGGTCATCCCTACTGCCTCTGATCTTGTGGACTCACTAAACACAAATGCTTCGTTTATAAATGATGTCTGAGTGTTGGGGGGTGCCCCTGGCTATCTGTAAATTAAGAAAACAAGAAAATGCTGCCGTCTGGTTTGCTTAATATAAGGAAATTGAAATTATTTTTTCTTTTACTTTTGATACTTAAGTATATTTTAGCAATTCCATTTATTTTGATACTTAAGTATATTTAAAACCAAATACTTTTAAAGTAGTATTTTACTGGGTGACTTTCACTTTTACTTGAGTCATTTTATATTAAGGTATCTTTACTTTTCGTCAAGTATTACAATTGAGTGCTTTTTCCACCACTGCTAAAATTCTCTATGGGAAAGATGAATGGTGGAAAAACGATTGGAACCTTTTCCCTGTTTGACCGCTAGGTTTTATGGGTATTATGACACCTCCACTCTGTGGCTCTATAGAACATAGGCTACAGGCTAGTCCACCAGCAAGATAGTGAATTTCTTTGACTAGGCCTAATCAAAAATTATTTTTTGGAAGAAGCCTTTGACTCTCCTCCTGAATGCCACCATAGGCCTACACAGCACAGCCATTGGTTAGGGAGCACACAAAAACGTTTTTTGATCAGCAAGAGCAGAGCAGACCGGGGCTCAGGGTTGGAATATCCACTGCTCTGTATAATGCACCATGTATAATACACCATCGCAGCAGGGAAATATAATAAATATTACTTTGCTCTGTGCTTCTCCGAGCATGAACTTCGTAGCTTATATATATAGGCTATAGGCTATGTATGGATCATTTGATTGAGATCACATTAAATATCCTATAGGCACATTTGATATTGTGCGCCCAGCGGAAAATCAGAGATGAGGGGGCAGCATTGGGCACACCTCAAAATATAGCCTAATAAGCAACTAATTCTAAAACACTGAGAAATATAAACATTTTATTAATTACAAATTACATGACCCTCCCCTGGACTAGATTTAAAAAAAGACTAAACCCTCCCCTTGACAGAAATGTAAAAGCATGACCCTCCCCCATTTTCCTACAGGCAACCATTCTGTACATTTCGATCCATCCCTAGTAGGATGTTGCACTGCCAAAGGACTGAATTAGATCAAACCTTCCAAGGAGTGTCTGGAGTTTACATATGTGCTCACCAGTGGCGATTTTAGCATGTAAATCTTGGTGGGGCAAACCAACAAAAAAAAAAAGTGGGATGCGTGCCAGCAAAGCCACGACACAACATAAACACTAAACAATACATTAATTGCACGATAACGGTGACCACCAACTGTTAGGGCCTACATAAAGCTGTCCCAACATCTTACGACTGCTACACCTGGCTATCAGCGGAGCCTTGTCTGGCAGTGAAACAGTTCATTCAGCCTCATTTATTGCCTTTAAAAAAAACATAGCTGATATGACTTGCTTAAACAAATGTGGTTTCTAATGACAATTGAGATGTACAAACTATGGCATAAAGGGGACGACAAGCGGATAAGAGGCAATCCGTAATTTCAATTAAGACATTAATGAGCGAGCTAGGACGGACGTAGTCAATATAACTATTTGTTTAGCACTTTTGAAATGTACAGCGACAGAATTCAGAACATGGGCCGTTCTTACAGTGTTCTCCCTGTACACCAAGTTCAGAACTGTAGCAAAAAAGAGACCATATTTGTATGCGGCTTTATTAACTCAATTAGTATTTTCTTATTTTTTTTTACATTGTTTGCAAACTGATGTGACACATATTAATGCCAAAATAACATGCAAAACAGGCAAGCCCCATTTTCTTGCTAAAAATGTGGGGCTCAAACAGGTGCCCTGAATGATGGGTCGCCACTGGTGCTCACTCACACAATACCACCAAAATGTTCACCACATGTGCTGAAGTCAATTAGAAAGGACTTCAGTGAATCATATTTTATGTTAGTCAGACAGCATTAAAAAAAAACATATAGAATCACAATATTGAATTTCATTTTCATTTATTGGAACTTTTTTGTTGAAAATAACAAAATAGAAACAGCGAAATATTGCAAACATAAATACTGTAACACTGACATTAAAAAAAGAATAAGACAAAGTGGTTCAACATCATATAAAGTTACAGTTCTAATGTTTCTAACCTTTTTGGATCATAGATATTTTGTATTTCATTTCAACCCTGTAAAGACTTTTACAAAGACACTTGACTAAGAATAAAACAATATCCCAGTAGTCTTAGAATTGAAGAGGATATAAACTGAAATATGTTGTGGTACATTTTACATACAAAAATTGGATCTTCAAGTGACTAACAAAGCAGTATCACAATCATTCTATTCCTTAAAAACATAAAATCATAATGACAATAATGAATGACATCACTTTACATACAATGTGTATCTGGGACTGGCTCAGTGCATACTGTATACAATGTTGCTTATAAACGTTGAAAGATTTGAAGAAACGTACAAAATATAATGCTATAAAAAAAAGAAACATGCAGATGCAAAAACTAAATTAAAACATTATCAATAGGACCAGCCTGGTGAACAAATGCAGGAAAAGGGTCATGCCACAAAGAACTGATATATACTACTTAGAGGAACTGGACCTTATTCCTGTACAGTCTCTGGTATTTGCACAGCATATTATTCAGCAAGATCTTAGTCCGGTCAAGACAAAGTGAGGTGTTTAGTACCTCCCTAACTCAAACAAGTTTGGACAGTACAAGTAAAATACAGTACAATGCCAATGAACTTAAAAAGCAAGGCTTGTATTCATCAGGCATAACGTGTTGACAGGCATCCACCATCCTGGTGCTTTGGTAAGATAGAAACAAACAGTTTGTGCGGCTAGAATTAAAAAGAGTACATTAAAAGTGCATTCCCTCCTTTTTTTCCAATCCCTGTATTTTTTCCAGTAAATACCTGGGAAATTCTTTCAAATTTTAATTTTGCATGGTTATACATTTCAATATGTTGAGTAATTTGAACAGTCTTTTGTGTTTTCAACCAACATCTTCACAGGCCATTGTTGGTTTGTATTTCTCCACAGGGTCACCAGAGGAAAATGCCTTTTCCATTTGACCCAAGTAAAGATTCAGAAATGTAAAAAACAGTATTTATTCTAAGTAAACATAATCTATTTTATTCATTTGCTTAGAAACCATTTAGTTGAATAGGCCTCTTAAAATGAGGCCGTTATTAAAATGTTCAACATAGGCATCTTTCAAAATTCTGTAGTATAATGTAAGAAGTCTTAAAAACGCATTAAAGATGTATAGAAAAGGCCTACTCCACTTCAAAGCTCCTCTCAGGTACACATCTGTGAAATCTGGCACCAGGGAAAAAGCAACCTCTTGAAGGGTATAAAGCTTATCAGCAAAAATCGCTGGGAGCACTGGAGAGCAAGGTCCATGTGAAAGTTAGTGTTCAGGCTACAGAGGCAACTTTGTCACAGTTGCTGGTGTACTGAATGTCGGGCCTATTGATGTCAGCCTTCTTTTTGTCCCAGCACGGCAGAGCACACAGAAAGAGCGTGACTCCACCCAGGAGCACAGATCCTCCACTGAAGTAGAAGGCCAGGTCATAGGACTGGGTCCAGTCAAAGAACCACCCTGGAACAGGAAGAAGAGGAGAGAAAAAAAAAAAGAATTTCAGCAAAATCTCTCGACAATTTATGAGTCAGCAAAAGACTAGCTAAAGGCCAACATCTTGAGTTCAACATTCCCACTCACACATTAAGATTACATAATCTAAAAATGTTTTGACATATGGAAGAGTGATTCTCTGTAAAAGCATGAATACGAACCTGTACCAGCTCTAACCTAACAACTGTAAATGTGGACCACACACACACTCAGCAATGTTGACCAATGGTGTCAGAAGTGGGATCTTTCTTACCAACAACAGGGGGCCCAAGCATGATCCCGAATCCACCGAAAAACATGAGGATCCCATGGGCTTGGGTCAGTTTGTCCAGGCCCACAATCTTGGTAGTGATGTATGACGTTAGGGACCAGTTCCCAGAGAAAAAGCCCACCACAGCTGAGAGGACCTGCAGGCCTACGTAGCTCTTGGAGATGGGGATGAGGAGAAGGGCCGTCCCGGTCCCCAGCAGGGTGAAGGCATACAGGAACACACTGTTGATCCACCTCATGTCTGCTAGCATGCCCAGGGTCAGCTTGCCCACACCGGTAGTGATGGCTACAATGGAGACCAGGGGTATGATTCTGACCTCGTTGATGAGGCCCTCACTCTGGGCCACATCCTCCATGAAGAGGACCGGAGGGAAGGCTCCTAGGCTGAACAGGAAGATAGCTATGCAGAGGGCCATAAAGTTTCTGTCATGCAGGAAGTCAGCCATGGAGTGCATGTACTTTGAGTAAGCCTGACGCTTCTTCTTGATCATTTTCACAATGGTTGAACCTGCCATGAACCCCCCTTTGTTGTCAGGTGTGGTGATGGTGATGTCTTTGGCGTCGATGGTGATCAGGTGATCCTTGACCATCAGGTTTTTCTCGCCAGTGCCTGGTGTGGTCTTGAGGTCGTCAGCTGGCGGTTTCTTGAAGAGCTGCTCCTCTGTGCGCGCCAGAGCAGCCTTCTGTTTGAGGTAGTAGCCAGGCATGTTCAGGGGCCTCATGAAGCCGGCACAGGCCATGAGGTTGAGGGCCAAGGCCCCGATGATCAGCAGGCAGCCTTCCAGGCCAAAGAGAACAATCAGCTCATTCTGAGCCGTGGCATAGAGGAACCCTCCCACACTTGTGCCTAAATGAGAGAAGGGAACAATTTAGTGTTGGGATTCCAAGAATAAGCCCTTAGAGATTCATTAATATTAATTTAATAAAATCCTTGCTTAGTGGGACATCTTTGCCTAAAGCTAGCCTCCCTGTTCTCCCTTTCCTCAAGGGGACAAACACAGAATGCCCCAGAACTGTGTTGTATTACCAGTGTTCTTCTTGTCACCAGTCCACTTCCCTAATCACAAGGCTACAGTGTTTCTAGACTACAATGTTTACCTTGGCATTCCAAGACTTCCGGCTTCTGAAACATGAAAGAACTGAGCATGGAGACTTGGTGTGAACCCAGTGAGCGCAGAGGGGGGCTGAACTACCTGTGGTGACTATGCCGAGGGCGAGGCCACGTCTCTTGTCAAAGTACTGACAGGTGATGGTCAATGTGGCAGCATAGACAAGACCGCAGCCAAGACCTGTGGACAACAAAAACAACAGAGGTATTTTCATTAGCACATTTTAGAGGAGCATGTAGCTACAGTACCTTATTTACCATGGTGAAGAAGATATTTAATGTTCTGAGCAAATTCTTGCACAGTAAACTGAGAACCTTAATGTGAAACTGTGGGACCTGTGTAAGGCCATCTTAGTCATGTAAAAACATGCAGTAAATTCACCATGTTTAAAATCTGTTGCTCTGTGATAAAGTTGTTACATATTCACCATACAAATAACTTTTGTCTAGTGTAAAATCACCCCAATGGTAATTTGATCCGCAAAGGATGACTAGGGCAGAAAAGCGATGAGAGAATACTGAGCCACATGTGCAGCGCATCCAAGGGATGGTCTAAAAATAGACGCCCTTCTTCAAATATGCATGACCTCTCTCTCAGGACAATACCACAGGCAGTGGCCGTCTATTGAGCTCTTTCCCCTTAGCATGGCACAGCTATCACTGGGGGTTAGATAATGGGCTGCGAGGGGTGCATTCAAAATGTTGGGGGGAGGCATTAGTCACATGGGAATCCGACTCTACCCTATTTTTAGATCTCTGAATACATCCTACATATACCCTCACAGTGCATGTGTGCTGGAGCATAGACATTAACCTATTTTGAATAGACATGAACCTACTTTGAATAGACATGAACCTATTTTGAATAGACATGAACCTATTCAATTCTTGTGTCTTATCTATCATTGACTTGTGTTATTGTTTAACTGTGTAATATTTTTATGTAATCATCAGTTAAAAACAGTTCACTCCCTACAGAGTAAACAAGCAACTTCCTATAATTTCTCTCACACTGACAAGGCTAATCCTATATCTAATAGTGGGTCACACAAACCGCAGACTTCGTCCACCACGAGGTTCTCACTTACCGACGACGATCCCGTAAGAGAAGATGAGGAACTGGACGTTTGGGGCGAAGGCGCTGAGCATCAGGCCCCCTGCCACCATGACCCCACTGAAGATGGTCACAGGGCGCGCCCCAAAGTTATCCACACAGGCACTGCAGACAGGACCTGGGGGAGAAAATAGCGCAGAGAAGAAGTGTGAATTCAGTGTGTGTGTGGGAGTTGAGGGTACATTGTTGAATAGATGCAGTGAGTTAGGGAGGAGCAGAAATGAGATGACAAGACACAAACAACAAAGTCGCATGATGGAATTAATATGGTGCATTCAGGATCCACGTGGTGTTAGCAACAGATGGATTTCCTAAACAATACAAAAAGGATAGTGATACCGGTCAAGGTGTACCATACATGTTGGGCTATTTCATGGCAGGAAGACGTGATGTATCAACTTTAACCATGTGACATGGTCCCCCTTTCTGCCCTGATATTATTTTGACCTTATCGCTCCCTATTTAGGACAGAGTGTTCGTCTGTGCTCCTTAGTCTCTACCATAGGCGTGTTGTTGGCTAGGCTTGTGACTCTATTCATACTCCTCAAATGTTTACAACGAGGCCCCCTGAGGCCTAAAAGCGGCACTAGCTAGTTATTAGACACCAGAGCAGAGTTTAAGGGTCAGGGAAAAGGACAGCCTGTGATGCTCATTTGTCATCATCCTCACAGCATATCGAATTTAAAAGCACACCAAGTTACAGAAATATATCTATTTCTAGCAAGATGAGACCACTTACAGTGCCTTCAGAAAGTATTCACAGACCCTTACTTTTTCCACATTATGTTTTTACAAAGTGGGATTAAAATGTATTTAATTGTCAAAAAACACTAATATAGATTAGATAAGTATACCAATAACATGATGCCACCACCACCATGCTTGAACATATGAAAGAGTGGTACTCAGTGATGTGTTGGAATTGCCCCAAACATAACGCTTTGTATTCAGGACAAAAAGTCCATGTTTTTGCCACAATTTTTGCAGTTTTACTTTAGTGCCTTATTGCAAACAGGATGCATGTTTTGGAATATTTTTATTGTGTACAGGCTTCCTTCTTTTCACTCTGTCAATTAGGTTAGTATTGTGGAGTAACTACAATGTTGTTGAGCCATCCAAAGTTCTCCTATCACAGCCATTAAACTCTAACTGTTTTAAAGTCACCATTGGCCTCATGAGCGTCTTCCTTCTTCTCCGGCAACTGAGTTAGGAAGGATGCCTGTATCTTTGTATTGACTGGGTTTATTGATACACCATCCAAAATGTAATTAATAACTTTGTTATGCTCAAAGTGGACACAATTCCCAAAGCCAACACCTCCTTTGGCCGCCATTCCTTCCAGTTCTCTGCTGCCAATGACTGGAACGAATTGCAAAAATCTCTGAAGCTGGAGACTCTTATCTCCCTCAATAACTTTAAGCATCAGTTGTCAGAGCACCTTACCGATCACTGCACCTGTACACAGCCCATCTGAAATTAGCCCACCCAACTACCTCATCCCTATATTGTTATTATTTTGCTCTTTTGCACCCCAGTATCTCTATTTGCACATAATCTCTTGCACATCTAGCATTCCAGTGTTAATACTATTGTAATTATTCTGCACTATAGCCTATTTATTGCCTACCTCCATAACTTGCTACATTTGCACACACTGTATATATATTTTCTGTTGTATTTTTGACTTTATGTTTTTTACCCCATATGTAACTCTGTGTTGTTTTTATTGCACTGCTTTGCTTTATCTTGGCCAGGTCGCAGTTGTAAATGAGAACCTGTTCTCAACTGGTTTACCTGGTTAAATAAAGGTGAAATAAAATAAATAAATAAAAAAGTCAATGTCTGCTTTAAAAAAAAATTGAAAACCTCCCTGGTTTTTGTGGTTGAATTTATGCTTGACTGAGAGACCTTACAGATAATTGTTAGTGTGGGATACAGAGATGAGCTAGTCATTCAAAAATCATGTTAAACACTATTATTGCACACATAGTGAGTCCATGCAACTTATTATGTGAGTTGTTAAGCACATTTTTACTCCTTAACTTATTTATGCTTGCCATAACAAAGGGGTTGAATACTTATTGACTCAAGACATTTCAGCTTTTCATTTTAATTAATTTGTAAAAATTTCAAAAAACATAATTCCACTTTGACATTATGGGGTATTGTGTGTAGGCCAGTGACAAAAACATCTACATTAAATCCATTTTAAATTCAGGCGGTTACACAACAAAATGTGGAAAAAGTCAAGGGGTGTGAATACTTTCTGAAGGCACTGTATATCCTGATTGATGGCACAAGGGAAATATAGGTCTGTAAGGACAAATTGGATCCTTCAGTGGACAGAAGCAAGGGCTTGGGCAAAGTTTGGGGAGACGGTACGGGCCCAGATCCACAAGGGGGCAAAAGGGGGCTTAGCCCCCTCAGTTGAAATGTGTGCCCCCTCAGTTTTAGTTTCATGTCCCTATATAAAAATAGCAATAAAGTTCAAATGATCGAGTGACTGGTTACCACAAAATCTCTATCTCCGCTGCGCTGTGTCAGCACAATGGACAGAGTGTGTGTAGGGGGCTATGGAAAGCCACTGGAGCGGTTATATAGGACTCCTTTGGGTTTCCATAAAAAGCGGGAAGAAACGCTTCTCACCTGTGGTAGGCTAAGTGTATAACGTGATACGCCTCCACCTGTAATATTTGATTTAGATTTATAAGGGCGGGTTCAAGTTTACCATTGAAGCTGCTTTACTCAACTCTGCCTCACGCCCCACCACTTCAGAGTTTAGTTAGCTTCTTAGCTAGCTGTACATTTTTTTAGTGTTATTAGCCTTAGCCTATTTAGCTAGCTCGAACCAACTAATCTGCCACTGCCACGATGGATATCAGAAATTGGCTTCGCCAAAGTACCCAAACAAAGCCAAAGGAGAAGGGGACAGCTGGCTACTGTGTCAGTGGTTGCTAAAAGTTGTGACAGCGTTGTGAAGTTCCTCTCTGACATCGAATGCACGCATTCGTACAACACAGAAGTAAGACTCGAGGCTACAGGGCTGCTGAAGGCGGTGACGGACCCCGGCTTTAAGTTTTCTCTGGGTCTCTCTTCCCTATGCCGACCGTGGTTACTGCACTGACACATGGATTGACTTTTGGGGCGTCCACAGCTACATGCGAGAACTCATTTTCCACTTTGAAGAAGCATGCGAGGAAAGCTCAACTAATCCAATTGGCATTTGAGGGAGATCTTACAAGAGGATTTTGGGGAGAATGGAATGAACGATTACTGCAACTCTTCTGAAAAGGTAAGAAACAATCTAGCTGATTGCTTTTTATCAAAATATTGGTGGTATAGCCAGTGGCGTCCTTTCAGCAAAAACCTAGGGTATAGAATGGCAAAATGACTTCCTTAGCCAGCCTAGGTTTTCAACAGCCTTGCTTTAGTGTGTAGGGTGCTGTCCATGGTGCTGATAGAGCGCAGCGGAGATTTCGCGCCAACCTGTCACTTCTTGGTCAAAAGCCCTCAATGGTCTCGGCATTTGAACTTTTATGTTTATTGTGCTATAGCGTGATATAAGCAGAATTCAATATAATTCCAATGCAAGAACCCAAATGACAACCCTGGGTATAGCTACATATCGGTATGTTTCATCATAGAAATAAATACATTCTATTATGGTTTTCTTGGTAGCCTATTGGTTTTCGTGGTTGTAAATAGAACTGTATGTATTGGAATTTGATCCACAGAAGTGTATTGTGCCATATCACAACGTGTTGCTGAACTCACGAGCACCATGATTTTCTATGTTTGAAGCGGGGCCTATAGGCTTATTTATTTGGCAAGACAGCTGTGCATGGCTGCATCTCACTGTAGTAGGCTACTGCGTTTGTTTACTGTTAATGTAACTAGCCTAAAAATAGATTGTGTCATGCCTTTATCGATCTGATCTTTTGTTTACTAGACCTACTTGGTAGTACCGTTGTTTTGTTCTGTTTTCGTTCGCAGTTGTGTCGGTATTCTAAGTCAAACTATATTCAGTATTTTTGCATGCATGAATAACTAGGCTACTTACTACTTTCAGCATTTAGTTTGCATTATTTTGGTAAGACAGCTGTATGTACGGCTGCATTCACATAGGCTGCTTGGAATAGGTGAATTACCTGATCTATCTTGTAGCTTATTTACATTACCGAAACAGCCTTACTGTAGTGTGTAGGGCACTGTCCATTGTGCTGATACAGTGCAGCGGAGATCAATGGTCTCGGAGTCTCGGCATTCATACTTTATGTTTATTGTGGTATAGCTTGATACAGCCAGAATTCAATAGAATTCCAACGCAAGAACCCCCAAAAATGTTGCTCTCTCACCGATTTCAACTGCCCCCTTAGTCACTTTATCCTGGCGCCGGGCCTGAGACGGTATCACCTCACTAACCCATAATCTGCAGCCAACTCATTAAAGACTGCTGTTTTCCTAGCATCGTGCCAAGTCAAATGCAGCCCAATCCTTTTAGTTTCCAAAGCTATACACTGCACTGTTTGTATAGGTCCTTGTGTGTCTGATGCACATTGAATTGACTACTTGTTTTAGTACAGTGAACCTGAGTCTTAAATGTGACTGTCCTTATTATACACATCACTTTTTGTGCTGAGACGTATTGAATTCCCGATCAGACCACTGACAACCCGAGAGTGTGTGTAAAGAATAGCCAATCACGTCTTGTTGAACCCTGTCTCTACCTCCCTTCCGTTTCACCACCAGTTAAAACAGCCCATGGTGTAAGGCTGCATAGCCCAGCCCCACACGTGTTCTGGGAGCAATCTGTCTAGTCATGACTTTTCACAGACCTCTTTGGAAAGGCGACAACGTGAAGGGAGGCTTAGCCTGGCGGTAAATGTAAACCAAGACCGTGATCTACAATCTCTGATCCTGTTTTGCCTAAATAATATAAACTGACTTGAATACAGCTTGCAGTGAACTGTGAACTGAGTCCTCCTGTGTCCCTGGTCATTCCAAACGAATTAAACTGTTGAAAGCTTTATTATACTTTTCTCTCTTTTCCCCCCTTTTCTCCCCCCTTTTCTCTTTCCCATACACACACACACCCTCGGTGTGGTCACTGGTCACAGCTACGTAACGGCTAAGGGCTCCTCCTGCAGGTATGACAGGACTGTCTGTCGGGGGGCAGGTAGCCTAGCGTTCAAGAGTGTTGGGCCAGTAGCCAAAAGGTCGCTGGTTCGAATCCCCGAGCCGACTAGGTGAAAAATCTGACGATGTGTCCTTGAGCAAGGCACTTAACACCAATTGCTTCTGTCAGTCGCTCTGGATAAGAGCGTCTGCTTAGTGACGTAAATGTAAATGACTTAGCATCAATCAATAACCTCAACTAAGTGTTAAGAGCACCACAAAGTGCCTCCATATTGCACAGTTCTCTTCATCTACTTAGGACAAGTCAGCACTTTCACAACTGTTGATATGTACCAGGTAAAATACTTATTTTCCTATCTTATCATGTGCCACTTTGCCCTCCAAACAAGATTACTTGGTTAGATAAAAACTGGTCTGTTACTTTACCCATAATGCCACATCATCGTATGTGTTTATAGAGACATTGGACCATTCTTTTGTCTGGTTCCGTATCAGTGACGTCATTAATTATACAACAGCAACCGGTGTCAGACATGCATACCAGGTGAGACTCTACACCAGACAATGTAGCTGCAACTGTAAAGTGCATAGATAAGTAAATTCAGGTCTAACCACTGACATGCTGTTAAGCATATCAATTCATAGCCATGCCAAGACAATCAATATGGAATTCTTGAACAGATGTTCAGATGCTGAGGTGAATAAATGTATGTTAAAAAAAATCTACATTAACTATTTTATAATATACAGAATTCTGCAGTTTAAGCACAGTGAGCTCTGAAGATATTCCCTGTCTTTGAATGAGAGCATTAGCCTTTACCTATACAGTATCTAAATAAATAAACAAAGTTCTGAGAATACTCACTGGCTATGAGTCCCACTCCAGAGACCAAGGAGCCGACCCAGGCCGTCATGCCTTTCCCCTCCTGGAAGGCGTGGAGCCACTCTGGGTACAGGACGCCCACTGACTGGGGGGAGCCATAGGCCAGGAACTGGGCCATGAAGCAGGCCACAATGATGACCCATCCCCAACCTCCATCCAGCGCTTTCTTTGAGCTCTGAGGACTCATGCTGTCTGCTTGGATCTTACAACTTCAACAGGGAGGGTTCCTGGGGAAAACAGAAAAAGAGCAAAACGTTTTAAAAACACAAGCGGAATAGACAAGCAATTGATCAAATGCATGAGAATAGAGACAAAATAAATCACAAGCAAGTTTGGAGACATGAATCATGATCAAGGAAGAGATAAATGTAATAAGTTGCTTTCTAAAGTAGTAGATAAATGCCCACTCATGTCTTGATGTTGATGCTGCTCTTGCATGGTCTACCAGGCAGGTCACCTGTTCTACTGTACTTCCTAAACAGAGTGCAACCTTCCCATCCTGTGCTGCCCGTTTTGTGCCCTCACAGACCACACCTTGAAGGAGGGTTTGGTGTCTGGACTGCCTACCTTGTAGGCTACTTTAACCTGCATTGTCTATTTCCCCTCAGTTCTGGCACAAAACACTGAACTTTTAGAGGCGCACCCTGTTTCCTGTGCTGACAGAATCAATTTTTTAAACACCGTGCCATCTACACATAACTACCTATTTTTCTTTATGAAATAATATGGTTTTTGTTAGCATTTACGAGATATTCGTTGGCACTTAATCACCCATTACACATAGCCTACAAACTATATTATGCTGTATCTAGCCATAGCCCTACTATGCTATAATGTCGTGCTATAGTAGCCTATTGTTATTTTATTAACAAATCAAATCATATTTATCACATACACGTGTTTAGCAGATGTTATTGCGTGTGTAGCGAAATGCTTATGCTTAGAGGCTCCGACAGTGCAGTAATATCTAACAACTAATATCTAACAATTTCACAACATATACCCAATACACACAAATCTAGTAAGGAATGGAATTTAAGAATATATACATAAGGAAATACATGCGACTTACCTCAACAACATCAAAAACAACAGCCACAAGCACAATGACAACATACAACTGCAGGATACGTGCGCGTTTGCCTACAGGGAGTTGCCATGAAGGATGGTTGGTATCCCGATAATAACTGTTATGTATAGAATCGAAATCAAATAAAACATAAACGACAACACATGCGGATGCCGAGCGACCGCTAGGCTATATCCGAGGTCCGGCGAGGCAGACCCGGGTTCCCCATCAGCAGCAGCTACGCGCACAGTATCCGTTTTATAGCCTATAGCTTTGTTGACGGAGAACAAACCGGTTCAAAGCGGTTTTTGCTGGTCCGGATTTATGTGCCACCTACGATGAGGAAACTCTGCTTCCTCTTCATCATGTGCGGAGCTAGAGAGCGCACACTACGCACTGCCACAGAGTAAACACAACTGAATAAGGATATGTTTTCGTCTATTTGATAATAAGCCCATCAATTCGAAACTGAGAGGCTCCATTTTATGCATCATGATAATAATGAATATAGGTGGGGTGGGGGACGTGTTCTTCGACTGCATGCATAGGCTATCGATTAGTCTATCAATTATAAAAGTTAACATATGTTATTAGCCTACCAGTGATGATCAGATAGCGCTTCAAAGTATTTCAAGTCAAATCAGATGTAATGTTTCTTCTCAAATAGTGTAAAAGCACCTTTGAATTTGTAAAAACTAAACGGAGTAATTAGTTGTTATCGCAATGAAAAATAACTTTATTTTCTCTTTACACTGAAAACATTTTATATATGTATTTTAATTACACATAATAGACCTACTCTAAACGACAAGTAAAGGGATCCTCCGAAGTTAGCACAGGAGTTATTTTGCCGGTGATGCTTGAGTGTGAAGTCTGAGCAATACTTACCGAGAACATTGTTAATATTGCGTCTGGTCCAGTCAGAACCGGTTGCTTGATGGCAAGAAGTCTAACATCAATTTGCACAGAGAGCGTGTTGCCGCTGGAAGCTGATGGTAAAAGCCTGGCATCATAAACTAGAAGTAACATAGTGAACATAAATCCGGGACATCCAAATGAGTATGATATGATACATTTGGTATGGTTACATAAGACAAAAACGAAAGTAGGGTGGTTGGTCGGGGTGGATGTATAATGTGAACATCAAGCAACCCAAAGGTTGCCAGTTCGAATCTCATCAGGGACAACTTTAGCATTTTAGCAACTTTTTAACTACTTTTCAACTACTTAGCATGTTAGCTAACCCTTCCCCTAACACTAACCTTAACCATTTTAGCTAACCCTAACCCTTTTAGCTAGCCCACTCCTTGAACATAATTTAAACCTAACTTTAATCCCTAACTTTAACCCCTAGCCTAGCTAACGTTAGCCACATAGTTAGAATTACTCTGCTCAAAAAAATAAAGGGAACACTTAAACAACACAATGTAACTCCAAGTCAATCACACTTCTGTGAAATCAAACTGTCCACTTAGGAAGCAACACTGATTGACAATACATTTCACATGCTGTTGTGCAAATGGAATAGACAACAGGTGGAAATTATAGGCAATTGGCAAGACACCCCCAATAAAGAAGTGGTTCTGCAGGTGGTGACCACAGACCACTTCTCAGTTCCTATGCTTCCTGGCTGATGTTTTGGTCACTTTTGAATGCTGGCGGTGCTTTCACTCTAGTGGTAGCATGAGACGGAGTCTACAACCCACACAAGTGGCTCAGGTAGTGCAGCTCATCCAGGATGGCACATCAATGCGAGCTGTGGCAAGAAGGTTTGCTGTGTCTGTCAGCGTAGTGTCCAGAGCATGGAGGCGCTACCAGGAGACAGGCCAGTACATCAGGAGACGTGGAGGAGGCCGTAGGAGGGCAACAACCCAGCAGCAGGACCGCTACCTCCGCCTTTGTGCAAGGAGGAGCAGGAGGAGCACTGCCAGAGCCCTGCAAAATGACCTCCAGCAGGCCACAAATGTGCATGTGTCTGCTCAAACGGTCAGAAACAGACTCCATGAGGGTGGTATGAGGGCCCGACGTCCACAGGTGGGGGCTGTGCTTACAGCCCAACACCGTGCAGGACGTTTGGCATTTGCCAGAGAACACCAAGATTGGCAAATTCGCCACTGGCGCCCTGTGCTCTTCACAGATGAAAGCAGGTTCACACTGAGCACATGTGACAGACGTGACAGAGTCTGGAGACGCCGTGGAGAACGTTCTGCTGCCTGCAACATCCTCCAGCATGACCGGTTTGGCGATGGGTCAGTCATGGTGTTGGGGGGCATTTCTTTGGGGGGCCGCACAGCCCTCCATGTGCTCGCCAGAGGTAGCCTGACTGCCATTAGGTACCGAGATGA
This sequence comes from Coregonus clupeaformis, assembly GCF_020615455.1. NCBI lineage: Eukaryota > Metazoa > Chordata > Actinopteri > Salmoniformes > Salmonidae > Coregonus > Coregonus clupeaformis. The sequence goes on from NC_059192.1 coordinate 61,362,637, forward strand.
GATCCTCAGACCCCTTGTGAGACCATATGCTGGTGCGGTTGGCCCTGGGTTCCTCCTAATGCAAGACAATGCTAGACCTCATGTGGCTGGAGTGTGTCAGCAGTTCCTCCAAGAGGAAGGCATTGATGCTATGGACTGGCCCGCCCGTTCCCCAGACCTGAATCCAATTGAGCACATCTGGGACATCATGTCTCGCTCCATCCTCCAACGCCACGTTGCACCACAGACTGTCCAGGAGTTGGCGGATGCTTTAGTCCAGGTCTGGGAGGAGATCCCTCAGGAGACCATCCGCCACCTCATCAGGAGCATGCCCAGGCGTTGTAGGGAGGTCATACAGGCACGTGAAGGCCACATACACTACTGAGCCTCATTTTGACTTGTTTTAAGGACATTACATCAAAGTTGGATCAGCCTGTAGTGTGGTTTTCCACTTTAATGTTGAGGGTGACTCCAAATCCAGACCTCCATGGGTTGATACATTTGATTTCCATTGATAATTTTTGTGTGATTTTGTTGTCAGCACATTCAACTATGTAAAGAAAAAAGTATTTAATAAGATTATTTCATTCATTCAGATCTAGGATGTGTTGTTTAAGTGTTCCCTTTATTTTTTTGAGCAGTGTAATAACATATCATACGTTTTGCAAATTCATAACATATTGTACGTTTTTCAAAAATCCTAACATATTGTATATTTTGAAAATTCGCAACTATCATACATTTTGAAAATTCGTAACAGATTGTACATTTTGCAAATTCGTAACATATAATAGGAATTGTAATTCCTAACATATCATACAAAATGAGTGATGGACATCCACAAATCAATACATACCATACAAAATGTAACATATCATACTAAATGGAGTACATTCAGAATAATGTGGCATATCAAGAAGCTGATTAAACAGCATTATCATTACACAGGTGAACCTTGTGCTGGGGACAATTAAATGGCACTTTAAAATGTGCCGTTTTTTCACACAACACAATGGCACAGATGTCTCAAGTTTCGAGGGAGTGTGCAATTGGCATGCTGACTGTAGGAATGTCCACCAGAGCTGTTGCCAGAAAATGGAATATTCATTTCTCTACCATAAGCTGCCACCAACGTAGTTTTAGAGAATTTGGCAGTACGTCCATCCGGCCTCACAACCGCAGACCACGTGTAACCATGCCAGCCCAGGACCTCCACATCCGGCTTCTTAGTGTAATACATCAACATCATATCGTCATTATAGCCCTAGGCTACATCATATTGCCATAGGCCTACAATAGGTTATATAGGCCTACACAACCTGGTCTCATAGACTAGAGTGAGGGCTCCAACCCTGTTCCTGGAGAGCTACCGTCCTGTAGGTTTTTACTCCAACCCTAATCAAGCCCACCTGATTCTAATAATTAGCTGGTTTATGAGCTGAATCAGGTTAGTTACAACTGGGGTTGGAGTGAAAACCTACAGGAGGGTAGCTCTCCAGGAACAGGGTTGGAGAGCCCTGGACCAGACCTAACATAGTAAACGTAAATCTGGGACACTATTAGTGTGATATGTAATGTTTGGTATGGTTACATAAGACAGAAGGTTACTTAAGGCAAAAACGAAAGTAGGGTGGTTGGTAGGCGTATAACACGAACATCTAGCAATCCAAAGGTTGCGTGTTCGAATGTCATCAAGGACAACTTTAGCATTTTAGCTAATTAGCAACTTGCAACTACTTACTACTTTTTAGCTACTTTGCAACTAGCATGTGAGCTAACTCTTCCCCTAACCCTTTAACCTAACTCCTAACCCTAACCTCTAAACCCCTGGCCTAGCTAACGTTTGCCACCAAGCTAACGTTAGGCACCTATCCACCTAGCTAACGTTAGCCACAACACATTGGAATACGTAACATAACATACGTTTAGCAAATTCGTAACAAATTGTACGAATTGCAATTCATAACATATCATACAAATTGTAATTTGTATCATATCATACGAAATGGATGATGGACATCCACAAATGAATACATACCATACGAAACTTAACATATCATACGGATTTGTATCCCGGATTTAAGTCTAGGTTGCCATACTGGGCTTTTTAAAATGTAATCTCTTTTTTTTTTTTTTTTTTTTTAGCTACCATGTAACCCGCCACATTTTTTTATTAAGGGGAATGCAATTTTATTGTAGGCTGTTTTATTGGTTGAAGGCTATTTCTTGCCCTTACCATCAACATTCTATCAATAGATTACCTGATGGGGATTTCCTCCATGCAGTGGACCAGTGGAGTAATTTGCCTCAGGTAAAAAAGCAACATCCAGCTAATTTGACCAGCAGAGACACTCTAAAGCAGGGGTGTCAAACTCATTTTAGCTCAGGGGCCACATGGAGGAAAATCTATTCCCAAGTGGGCCGGACCGGAAAAATCATGGTATATATAACTTAAAAACAACAACTTCAGATTGTTTTCTTTGTTTTAATACGATCAACATACAACATAAAGCTGGAGCCTGAGGACAGTGTGTCCAAAATAGTACGAGCACAACATCACTATTAATCATAAAACACGTCAAGTTTATTTGAAAATTCTAAAGAAAAAGAACACACAAACACACAATGCCTCAGTGATTAACAGAACTGTTTCACAGATCACAGAACTATATCAGGGTGTCATTTCTCAGGCAGAAATGTAGATAAAAATAATGAAATCCTGTTCCCCAAACAAGTGCAAGAACCACAGAGTCAAGAATAGGTTAAATATACAAATAAAATAAAATAAATTAAAAACAATAGCACATCAACATAAAAACATATAAACATAAATCTGAAAGCGTTGCTCAAACTCCCGTAACAGTCCAGTTATTTTATCTTTGAACCGCTTCATGTCTGCCACATGTTGGGTCGCGCACACATTTTTCAGACAGGGGAAGTGAGCTGCATCACCACCGGCAAGTTGCGTCTCCCACAATGACAGCTTCAACTTGAAAGAACGTATGCTGTCATAATACTGCGTGACAACCAGCTGTTTGTTCAAGTTATTCAGGTGCTCTGTAACATCCACCATAAATGCAAGGTCCGGCATCCATTCTGCGGAATGAAATTCCTTTTCTTCCATGAACTGTTCAATTTCTTCTCGTAAATCAAAGAAACGCCTCAGCACAGCACCTCGGCTTAACCATCTTACCTCAGTGTGGTATGGCAGGCCATAGATGTGGTCTTTCTCTCTGAGAAGGCTGTCAAACTGACGGTGATTCAGGCTTCTGGATCGGATGAAATTAACAGTTTGGATGACCACCTTCATGACGTTATCCATCTTTAATGACTTGCAACACAAAGCCTCCTGGTGCAAAATACAGTGAAAAGTAAAAAAATCACGTCCTCCATTTGCAGATTGCACTTTCTCTCTGAACTTTGTCACAACGCCTGCTTTTTTCCCGATCATTGAGGGCGCACCATCTGTAGCCAGGCTGACAGCGCGGGACCAGTCCACTCCGACCCTGTCCAGCGCGCCCGACGAAGTGCGGTAAAAATATCAGCTGCTGTCGTTGTATCTGTCATCGGCACCAACTGCACGAACTCCTCGGTGACGGTCAATGTGTCATCAACTCCGCGGATGAAAAAATGGCCAGTTGTGCAACATCTGTAATGTCCGTGCTTTCATCAATTGCAACCGAAAACGCAATAAATGACTTTACTTTTTTACTTCAACTGGCTGTCCAAATCCACTGAAAGATCGGAAATCCTGTCTGCAACTGTGTTTCTTGTCAGGCTGATATTTGCAAAAGCCTGCCGCTTTTCAGGGCACACAATCTCCGCTGCCTTCATCATGCATGTTTTTACAAATTCACCCTCACTAAATGGTTTTGAAGCCACTGCGATTTCATTAGCAATGAGGTAGCTAGCTTTCACTGCAGCGTCACTGATGTCTCGGCTGTGAGTAAACACAGACTGCTGTTTCTTCAGACCCGCCAATTGGGGCAATGAGGGTGCCAAATACATATTGGGGCAATGAGGGTGCCAAAGCACATAATGTTAAAAGTAGAAGCCGTAATAAATATCGCGGGCAAAACAAAGCAGCTCATTGGCTGCACGTGCTTGACCTACTTGCTCTGCCCCGGTATAAACAGTTTGCTTGCTTAACACAATTGCTATTGCGCCATCCAGTGGACTCAATTGGAACAGCAGTTTATTTTATTGAAAAATTGCAGCGCATTTTTATACTTAAAAAAAAAAAAAATAAAAAAAAAAATCTTCTAAATCATCTCGCGGGCCGGATTAAACCCGTTTGCGGGCCTGATCCGGCCCGCGGGCCGTATGTTTGACACCCCTGCTCTAAAGTTATGTAAGTCATTTAGATTGACATGTGGTGCACTTCAAACGTAACTTTAGATGCTTGAAGTTAGGTGCAAGCAACTACGTTACATTTGATTGATGACAATTATGTTTTACTGTGTCCTATAAGAGGAAATTCTTTCCTCAGCTCACCACAAATTGAATGCACAGTATTGCAACAATTGTACCACACCAGAGGTCAGTAGGCTTACAGCTCCATTCTGGGTTATAGAGCAACTGTATTTATCAGACTTATAGTTAATACAGTCCTGAATCCTGAGGAATTTGGGAAGAGCGGAGCTATGCCTTTCATGTCTGACAGATCATGCCCATCTGGAGAAATGGTTTTATTATTTCTGAGTCCTGGACTGAGGAAAGGACAGGCAGGGTTTTTCACACTGTGGTACCCAATGTTCCCAAGGAACTTTGATGCAGTTTCCCACAGTCAAACTCAGATGGATCTTACAGGATGACTTAGAATTCATAATCCCTTTCTCCTTGAAAAGAGAGGGAAGCACAGAGAGTGGAATACAGTTAATTGCATTCTTCTATGGTATTGCAATGATACTGTATGTTACTTCTGACCAGGGTTTCCTGAAATAGCTAACTGTACTGACTTAATAAACTATATAAATGAGTTCAATAAAGCTTTAAAATAAAATATATACACTACCAGTCCAAAGTTTGGACACATCTACTCATTCAAGGTTATTTATTTTTATTTTTATTTTTACATTATAGGATAATAGTGAAGACATCAAAACTATGAAATAACACATATGGAATCACTTAGTAACCAAAAAAGTGTTATAAAATATATTTAATTTGTTTATTTAAGATTCTTCAAATAGCCACCATTTGCCTTGATGACAGCTTTGCACACTCTTGGCAAACTTTTGACTGGTACTGTATATATTTTATATTCAGCAATAATAAAATAAAATCATGTTATACTCAATATTGATCTCTGACTATTCTATAGGTATGAATGGAGAAATAATGATGGTTACATAACCCATATCATACAAACATAGCCTGGGTACCAGTCTGTTTAGCTATTCCACACCATGTTTGGCATATGACACAGTACAAGGACTATAATGTTAGCAGAAACAAAATGTTAACCAGATTAATAGATATCCATATACAGTGCATTCGGAAAGTATTCAGACCCCTTGACTTTTTCCACATTTTGTTACGTTACAGACTTATTCTAAAATGGATTAAAATGTTTTTGTTCCTCATCAATCTACACACAATACCCCATCATTAGAAAGAAAAACTTTTTTTCGAAATTTTTGCAAATGTATTAAAAATAAAAAACTGAAATATCACATTTACATAAGTATTCAGACCCTTTACTCTGTACTTTGTTGAAGCACCTTTGGCAGCAAATACAGTCTTGAGTCTTCTTGGGTATCACGCTACCAGCTTGGCACACCTGTATTTGGGGAGTTTCTCCCATTCTTCTATGCAGATCCTCTCAAGCTCTGTCAGGTTGGATGGGGAGAGTCGCTGCACAGCTATATTCAGGTCTCTCCAGAGATGTTCGATCGGGTTCAAGTCCAGCTCTGGCTGGGCCACTCAAGAACATTCAGAGGCTTGTCCCGAAGCCACTCCTGCGTTGTCTTGGCTGTGTGCATAGGGTCGTTGTCCTGTTGGAAGGTGAACCTCAGTCTGAGGTTCTGAGCGCTCTGGAGCAGGTTTTCATCAAGGATCTCTCTGTACTTTGCTCAGTTCATCTTTCCCTCGATCCTGACTAGTCTCCCAACACCTTCCGATGAAAAACATTCCCACAGCATGATGCTGCCACCACCATGCTTCACTGTAGGGATGGTGCCAAGTTTCCTCCAGACGTGACGCTTGGCATTCAGGCCAAAGAGTTCAATCTTGGTTTCATCAAACCAGAGAATCTTGTTTCTCATGGTCTGAAAGTCCTTTAGGTGCCTATTTGCAAACTCCAAGCGGGCTGTCATTTAACTTTTATTGAGGAGTGGCTTCCATTTGGCCACTCTACCATAAAGGCCTGATTGGTGGAGTGCTGCAGAGACGGTTGTCCTTCTGGAAGGTTCTCCCATCTCCACAGAAGAACTATGGAGCTCTGTCAGAGTGACCATCGGGATCTTGGTCACGTCCCTGACCAAAGCCCTTCTACCCCAATTGCTCAGTTTGGCCAGGCGGCCAGCTCTAGGAAGAGTCTTGGTGGTTCCAAACTTCTTCCATTTAAGAATGACGGAGGCCACTGTGTTCTTGGGGACCTTCAATGCTGGATACATTTTTTGGTACCGTTCCCCAGATCTTAGCCTCGACACAATCGTGTCTCGGAGCTCTACAGACAATTCCTTCGACCTCATGGCTTGGTTTTTTCTCTGACATGGAAGTTGTAGAAACATCTCAAGGATGATCAATGGAAATAGAATGCACCTGAGCTCAAATTCGAGTCTCATAGCAAACGGTCTGAATACTTATGTAAATAAGGTATTTGTTTATTTTTTATAAATTTACAAATATTTATAAAAACCTGTTCTCGCTTTGTCATTATGGGGTATTGTGTGTAGATTGATGAGATTTTTTATTTTATTTAATTCATTTTAGAATAAGGCTGTAATGTAACAAAACGTGGAAAAATAGTAGGGGTCTGAATACTTTCCGAATGGACTGTATCCCCAAAATGTCCTTACATATGGGAAGGGTTGAGGAATAACTGATTACATCTAATCTGATACATGTAATCTGATATTGAAAAAACAAACAAATGTAATCAGTTCCGATACCATCAAGAAATCTTGTAATCAGATTACAGATACATAATATACACACAAAAGTATGTGGACACCCCTTCAAATGAGTGGATTCGTCTAGTTCAGCCACAACAGTTGCTAACAGGTGTATAAAATCTAGCACACAGCCATGCAATCTCCATAGACCAACATTGGCAGTAGAATGGCCTTACTGAAGAGCTCAGTGACTTTCAACGTGGCACCGTCATAGGATGCCACCTTCCAACAAGTCATTTCGTAAAATTTCTGCCCTGCTAGAGCTGCCCCGTTCAACTGTAAGTATTGTTATTGTGGAGTGGAAACGTCTAGGAGCAACAACAGCTCAGCCGCGAAGTGGTAGGCCACACAAGCTCACAGAACGGGACCGCGAGTGCTGAAGCGCATAGCATGTAAAAATTGGCTGTCCTCGGTTGCAACACTCACTGCCGAGTTCTCTGGAAGCAACGTCAGCACAAGAACTGTTCGTCGGGAGCTTCATGAAATGAGTTTCCATGGCTGAGTAGCCACATACAAGTCTAAGATCGCAATGCCAAGTGTCGGCTGGAGTGGTGTAAAGCTTGCCACAATTGGACTCTGGAGTAGTGGAAACAGGTTCTCTGGAGTGATGAATCACGCTTCACCATCTGGCAGTCTGACGGACAAATCTGGGTTTGGAGGATGCCAGGAGAACACTACCTGCCCGAATGCATAGTGCCACCTGTAAAGTTTGGTGGAGGAGGAATAACGGTCTGGGGCTGTTTTTAATGGTTCCAGTGAAGGGAAATCTTAACGCTACAGCATACAATGACATTTTAGACAATTTTGTGCTTCCAACATTGTGGCAGCAGTTTGGGGAAGGCCCTTTCCTGTTTCAGCATGACAATGCCCCTGTACACAAAGTGAGGTCCACAAGAAATGGTTTGTCGAGATCGGTGTGGAAGAACTTGACTGGCCTGCACAGAGCCCTGACCTCAACCCCATCAAACACCTTTGGGATGAATTGGAACGCCGACTGCGAGCCAGGCCCAACATCAGTGCCCAACCTCACTAATGCTCTTGTGGCTGAATGGAAGCAAGTCCCTGCAGCAATGTTCCAACATCTAGTGGAAAGCCTTCTCAGAAGAGTGGAGGCTGTTATAGCAGCAAAAGGGGACCAACTCCATATTAATGCCCATGATTTTGAAATGAGATGTTCGACAAGCAGGTGTCCACATACTGAGTTTGAGAAATCCCAAAGTTACGTTACTGATAAAAATGTGGACAGGTAACTAGTAACTGTAACAGATTACATTAAGAAAGTAACCTACCCAATCCTGCATATGGGCCTTATACAGTATGTAAGGACTTGATGTGTGCTTTTGGGATGTACAGTGCATTCGGAATGTATTCAGACCCCTTGACTTTTTCCACTTTGTTACGTTACGGCCTTATTCTAAAATATATATTTTTAATAATCCTCATCAATCTACACACACCCAATTATGACAAAGCGAAAACAGGTTTATAGATTATTTTTACTTATTTTAACAGAAATAAATATTCAGACCCTTTGCTATGAGACTCGAAATTGAGCTCAGGTGCATCCTGTTTCCTTTGATCATCCTTGAGATGTTTCTACAACTTGATTGGAGTCCACCTGTGGTAAATTCAATTGATTGAACATGATTTGGAAAGACACACACCTGTCTATATAAGGTCCCACAGTTGACAGTGAATGTCAGAGCAAAAACCAAGCCATGAGGTCGATGGAATTGTTTGTAGAGCTCCGAGGAAGGATTGTGTCGAGGCACAGATCTGGGGAAGGGTACCAAAACATTTCTGCAGCACTGAAGGTCCCAAAAACACAGTGGCCTCCATCATTCTTAAATGGAAGAAGTTTGGAACCACCAAGACTCTTCCTAGAGCTGGCCGCCCAGCCAAACTGAGCAATCGGGGGAGAAGGGCCTTGGTCAGGGAGGTGACCAAGAACCCTATAGTCACTTTGACAGAGCTCCAGAGTTCCTCTGTGGAGATGAGAGAACCATCCAGAAGGACAACCATCTCTGCAGCACTCCACCAATCAGGCCTTTATGTTAGAGTGACCAGAAGGAAGCCACTCAGTAAAAGGCACATGACAGCCCGCTTGGAGTTTGCCAAAAGGCACCTAAAGGGTTCTCAGACCATGAGAAACAAGATTCTCTGGTCTGATGAAACCAAGATTGAACTCTTTAGCCTGAATGCCAAGTGTCACGTCTGGAGGAAACCTGGCATCATCCCTACGGTGAAGCATGGTGGTGGCAGCATCATGCTGTGGGGATGTTTTTCAGCTGCAGGGACTGGGAGACTCGTCAGGATCGAGGGAAAGATTAACAGAACAAAGTACTGAGAGATCCTTGTTGAAAACCTGCTCCAGAGCGCTCAGGACCTCAGACTGGGACGAACGCTCACCTTCCAACAGGACAACGGCCCTAAGCACACAGCCAAGACAACGCAGGAGTGGCTTCGGGACAAGTCTCAATGTCCTTGATTGGCCCAGCCAGAGCCCGGACTTGAACCCGATCTAACATCTCTGGAGAGACCTGAAAAAAACTGTGGAGCGACGCTCCCCATCCAACCTGACAGATATTGAGAGGATCTGCAGAGAAGAATGGGAGAAACTCCCCAAATACAGTTGTGCCAAGCTTTAATCTCCACTATGCTGCTGACATGACCCTCCAAAAAGGAAAACATACTAACACACTTCTCCCAGCAGCTCTGGGAAGATGGCCAAGACTGACACCTTTAGGGAGGCTAAATATTTTCCCTTTCTCGCAGCATCATCTGTCCACATTCACACCGACAGAGACCTGAAGAGCAGCAACCAGCTGTTCAGTTGCATGAAACCAATCAGGGTGAGAGGGTCTGTTGTTGAAAACACAGAGCCGCCCCACGGGTGAATAAACACCAGTGTTTGCTCTGCCACCAGGTTCCGAGAACCCCAGATTAAAAGGGCACAGAGTCTCACAGCGTGGCTCCTTTCAGAGTCCAATCTGGATTCCTGCTTAGATTAGTTTGAGTTGCTTAGCTCTGCAACAGCATGCTGTACGATGAAAACATTACACACAGAGGTGTATCATATCACAACACATCTGAAAAAAGCTCTTTCAACATGGCTATCGCATACATTGTTTTAATGGTTGTTCTTTTGGCCCAAATGTGTGAATCGGTCTCTCCTGTCCACCCGACCTGCGGCCTACATTTCTGCCGGATCAAGTTCCCATCCAGTCCTTCGGGTTATTGCAATAACATTATAAAAGTTTATCACAGTAATCTCCCTGGAGATTGGAGTCATGAAAAGCCACTCTCCTGACTGGCTTGAACCAGTCCAAACCAAGTGGACTTGACGTTTGGTCATGGGCGCACAGCCAGGGGCGAGAGGTGAGCTATTGAGAGAGCTGCTTAAAATGAAATATTTTTGAAGCTAGATTAACATCAGTTCAGGGTGCTAAGGGGTAACAAGAGAAAGCCGGGCAAGGCTATTTTTATGTAGCTACTATCACACGCACAGCAGCTAAAAGAGAAAGGGGATTACTGAACAGTCTGTGAAGTGGTTCTGGTATTGGGAATAACATAGTTCCTCGCCAGAGTGGGATAGCATTTGGCTGAAGCCAGAGTAAGATTTCATTGCCTATGTCCTCTGCCACCAAGAAAACACTGGAATGTTGGAAGTGAGGGTCTGTTTTTAGGACTCTTTGATCTGGCAACCATCAGGGAAATCAAAGGGCAAGACATTAAGGACATTACACACAATAACACATTCACACCTTTGGACATATCATTTCCAGTCAATTACTTTATTAGTGCCAAAAGTTCATCTTGCATAACTTGTGTGACGTTCAGCTCAGGCTTATGCCAAAAATAAGTGTGACTGGAACACATGATTTTACAGAACAGCGCATGCTTCAGATAAGCCACGGTTTTGTGTGTGCATTCAATGCTGGTATTCAAATAAAAAATAGAGCAGAAGGATAAACACTGTCAGTCTTTCACTGGTTCATACATGACAACCTCCAGTAGAACTGAAAACATTACCAACAGTCAGAGTTGCCACATATTGTAAAAACAAAGTACAACACAATCACACTCAAATTAGAGTCACCTTCAAGAGCTTTTAATCATACATAGAAATGTCATTCAACAGTACCATTCATTTAGAATGTTATATCAGTATATTTAGTGTAAAGAGCATTATGTTTTTGTCTGATGAGGAATATCCATAGGGATGACAGAAGCTTTTATAAACTACACAAGAGATAGAGGTGTGAAAGAGAGAAAGACGCAAGAGTACATGACTACATATATTGTAACACCTCAGACTACATTTGAATACCTCAAAAGCCAAAATTTATCTGTGGTTTATGTACCATTGTCCATCCTTTTTATTTTTTTAATTTTTACGAGCAGTGTCTTTCAGAAACAAAACGTCAACATACATTTGTGCTAGCTCCCTCCCATTATCAATGCCCTATGTCTGGGTTACTCCTAAAGTTGAGCTTTCTTTTACAATACATTTTACCGACTTAAGCGATTCTTACTGGGATGCAATTGCTTAAGTTGCTTTTGAACAAGAGGGTGCACATTACTGCAGTTGGAATGTGGTATTGTAGACATGGAAGGGATCCAACACATCCAGCTCACAAACACCACTACAAGACGTTGTTACCATACGTGTTGGTTGTCAGCGCCACAATAACAATTCCAATCGTCGACAGTTCCAAACAAAAAACAAACATGTACAAGACAAGGTGAACAGATATCAGCCTACAAATCCCAGAAGCGCAGTTAAAGTCAGTCAATTCCTTAGAACGCCCCGTGTTGCTTCAGGTCTTCTGCCGGCTCATAGAAACTTGCTCTGTAGGGTTTCAACTCCCTGGTTGTCGAAGTAGTGTCGCATGGCATGGCACACATGTTAAGGCTGGGAGGGGGGATGTGCTGCATGCTGCGACATGGCTGCAGGAGAGGACATGGACTGGACCATCGGCTGCGCTGGCGGGGGGAGCGGGTGCAGAGGCTGCGCCTCTGAGTGCGTGTTGGGAGAGGGTGGCGGTGTCGGACGTTTGAATTTGTCTGGGCTGATGCTTCTTCTCGGGGAGGGCCTCTGTTTCAAAGAAAAGAGCAAAGACGAGAAACACTCTCTGTCATGTCAATTCTCATTTTAAAAAATTACCCTTTCACAAAAAGCTTGTATTTGAAATCGAACACCTTCAAATATCTTTCTGGAAACAGTGCCTCTCTTGCATTGGCGAGTCATAAACAAATACTGCTGGTGCCAAAGCGCTGGCGAATAGCTGGTGAATACACCCTGGCTTTGACGAGTGTCTGGGTGGCTGGCCTGAAGCTCCCTGTCACCACCACTTACTGCTGATGAGCTCTAGGATCTCTAATGACGGCTGCCACCCAGAAACCAACACACTTTAGAGGCATACAGTGTCACTTTTTCAATGGGAAATCGCAAGTCACCGAACAGAAGCAGAGTGTTCAGTTCACACAGTAAACTCTGAGCTCCTGACCCATCTGAGCTGAAACCTGTTTAAACACCAGGGTGGTCCTGGTACCTGATGAGAGGACCTGGTACCTGATGAGAGGAGGGTGAACTTCTGTGACTTCTCCCAGCAGCCAGTCAGACACGGGAAATCAATGTTACTTAACCAGTCTCCATAACCACAGGGAATGGCTTCACTCTACAGAGACACTAACCATGTTTCCATCCACAGTTTTTATGCAAGTAAAGTCATAACGTATATTCAAAAAAAATTCACGGCAGCTGTGATGGAAACAGGAAGTTTCGGTACAATTTTATAAATGCCGACAGATCATTTGTTCGTTCGACATGGTGTGATCTTTTTGTGTCTGTAAAATTAATTATGCGAGAAACGGTGTAGAAATGCCTTTATGTGCAGATATTGATATAACAACGATCATATCAAAATAAAATTGGAGTCACACGATGACATGTTGTGTGGTCCTCCCACTACGACTCGGAAAACCATGCAGTTTATTAGGCTACAGATTAAATAAATGATAGGATTCATTTTGTCTGATGCCTATGGAGTTGACAATGGTATTCCTCAAGGCAGTGCTATCAGTTGTTTTCTGTTCAATATTATGATTAATGATGTGTTTACGAATGTGGGTAGGGGCATTGGGGCTTCCCTATATGCTGACAATGGAGCTTCGCAGGGTGGTGAAAGTGCACAGTGATCTTGATGCTCCTTTCCAATAAATAGAGTGTCTTATTCTGGTGACATGATGATCGATGCTTGACTGTCGTTTGACAAATAAAAATATTCTCGCTCTTACCATAATAATCTCATCATGTAGACTAGTCTACCCGCACTATCTGCGAGCTGTTGGCTAGAGTACACATGCCAAGACCAGACTAGGCACATTTGATATTTAACGCAATAGTTTTTTGACAAAACTATTGGTAGAGTTGAAAATGCGATGGAAACATATTGAACATATAGATTTTTATTCTGTACATGAAAACATAAGCAAAAAAGTAAATTGTATGTGCACTACGTCATCACGCACTGATTCTTATCCGCAACAAATCAATTTGGTGGAAACACCACTGGTGGGAAAATTTGCATATTTTCTTTATGCAGATTCTGGAATATTTACATTAAAATCTGTCACCAATTGGATGGAAACCTAGCCGATGTTGACATTGAGCCGGAGGCGTCTGCAGAAGACAGTCACTGATGTAAAATGTTCTACTCAGTACTCAGACTCCTACACAGAACTTTGGTATATTTTAGTATCCATTTGCAATTAATAGGCTAATCCATATTGCCCCAGGCTGCTCCCAGGTCCGTTTGTGCAGCAATGGAACGAATGATGGGACAGAGTGACCTGAACAGCAGTAACAGAAAAGTGAGGGAATGGAATTTCCTAAAGCCTGTGGTAATGAGTGGTTGAACGGGAGACAAAGGTTACAGGGATCTGTGTCAGATTGGGCTGATCCCTGCCGCCACCACAGTCATTACCACCCTGCTGGCACTGGGAGAGGACCTCCTGAGTAGATAACAGGCACTGGGAGGTCACTTAAACATAGGCAGGGAGGTCCCACAAGATTGTGCCGAATGGTGTGAGAACTGAAATACAAGCTTCTAAATCAAGAGCATTCTACAGCATAAATGGACATGAGAGCGTCTACATTGTTCGTCATGGGAGTATTGAATAAGTTTATCAATACAAGCACAAGGATGCTAGTCGGGCAAAATTAAATATACCCTCTCCCTGGAGTTTATGGTAACACACAAGGGATTCTTCTGCCATTGTAATCCTTGGGATGGAAAAACACTTTCAGTGTAAAGTTAAACAACTAAAACCAGAGATACAAAGTACAGATAAAGTCGGAAGTTTACATACACTTAGGTTGGAGTCATTAAAACTAGTTTTTCAACCACTCCACAAATGTCTTGTTAACAAACTATATTTTTGGCAAGTCGGTTACGACATCTACTTTGTGCATGACACAAGTAATTTCTCCAACAATTGTTTACAGACCGATTTCACTTATAATTCACTGTTTCACAATTCCAGTGGGTCAGAAGTTCACATACACTAAGCTGACTGTGCTTGGAAAATTCCAGAAAAAAATGTCATGGCTTTAGAAGCTTCTGATAGGCTAATTGACATAATTTGAGTCAATTGGAGGTGTACCTGTGGATGTATTTCAAGGCCTACCTTCAAACTCAGTGCCTCTTTGCTTGACATCATTGGAAAATCTAAAGAAATCAACCAAGACCTCAGAAAAAGAATTGTATACCTACACAAGTCTGGTTCATCCTTGGGAGCAATTTACAAAACACCTGAAGGTACCACGTTCATCTGTACAAACAATAGTATGCAAGTATAAACACCATGGGACCACGCAGCCGTCATACCACTCAGGAAGGAGACACGTTCTGTCTCCTAGAGACAAATCAATCCCAGAACAACAGCAAAGGACCTTGTGAATATGCTGGAGGAAATAGGTACAAAAGTATCTATATCCACAGTAAAACAAGTCCTATATTGACATAACCTGAAAGGCCGCTCAGCAAGGAAGAAGCCACTGCTCCAAAACCGCCATAAAAAAGCCAGACTACGGTTTGCAACTGCATATGGGAACAAAGATCTTACTTTTTGGAGAAATGTCTTCTGGTCTGATGAAACAAAAATAGAACTGTTTGGCCATAATGACCATCGTTATGTTTGGAGGAAAAATGGGGCGGCTTGCAAGCCAAAGAACACCATCCCAACTGTGAAGAACAGGGGTGGCAGCATCATGCTGTGGGGGTGCTTTGCTGCAGGAGGGACTGGTGCACTTCACAAAATAGATGGCATCATGAGGAAGGAAAATTATGTGGATACATTGAGGGGAAAAAAGTATTTTATCCCCTGCTGATTTTGTAAGTTTGCCCACTGACAATGAAATGATCAGTCTAATTTTAATGGTAGGTTTATTTGAACAGTGAGAGACAGAATAACAACAAAAAATCCAGAAAAACGCATGTCAAATGTTATAAATTGATTTGCATTTTAATGAGGGAAATAAGTATTTGACCCCCTCTCAATCAGAAAGATTTCTGGCTCCCAGGTGTCTTTTATGCAGGTAACGAGCTGAGATTAGGAGCACACTCTTAAAAGGGAGTGCTCCTAATCTCATTTTGATACCTGTATAAAAGACACCTGTCCACAGAAGCAATCAATCAATCAGATTCCAAACTCGCCACCATGGCCAAGACCAAAGAGCTCTCCAAAGGATGTCAGGGACAAGATTGTAGACCTACACAAGACTGGAATGGGCTACAAGACCATCGCCAAGCAGCTTGGTGAGAAGGTGACAACAGTTGGTGCGATTATTCGCAAATGGAAGAAACACAAAAGACCTGTCAATCTCCCTCGGCCTGGGGCTCCATGCAAGATCTCACCTTGTGGAGTTGCAATGATCATGAGAACGGTGAGGAATCAACCCAGAACTACACGGGAGGATCTTGTCAATGATCTCAAGGCAGCTGGGACCATAGTCACCAAGAAAACAATTGGTAACACTACGCCATGAAGGACTGAAATCCTGCAGCGCCCACAAGGTCCCCCTGCTCAAGAAAGCACATACAGTGGGAAAAAAAAGTATTTAGTCAGCCACCAATTGTGCAAGTTCTCCCACTTAAAAAGATGAGAGGCCTGTAATTTTATTTCTCCAGAAAATCACATTGTATGATTTTTTTGAATTTATTTGCAAATTATGGTGGAAAGTAAGTATTTGGTCAATAACAAAAGTTTCTCAATACTTTGTTATATACCCTTTGTTGGCAATGACACAGGTCAAACGTTTTCTGTAAGTCTTCACACACTGTTGCTGGTATTTTGGCCCATTCCTCCATGCAGATCTCCTCTAGAGCAGTGACGTTTTGGGGCTGTCGCTGGGCAACACAGACTTTCAACTCCCTCCAAAGATTTTCTATGGGGTTGAGATCTGGAGACTGGCTAGGCCCGGGCGGTGTGTTTGGGATCATTGTCATGCTGAAAGACCCAGCCACGTTTCATCTTCAATGCCCTTGCTGATGGAAGGAGGTTTTCACTCAAAATCTCACGATACATGGCCACATTCATTCTTTCCTTTACACGGATCAGTCGTCCTGGTCCCTTTGCAGAAAAACAGCCCCAAAGCATGATGTTTCCACCCCCATGCTTCACAGTAGTTATGGTGTTCTTTGGATGCAACTCAGCATTCTTTGTCCTCCAAACACGACGAGTTGAGTTTTTACCAAAAAGTTCTATTTTGGTTTCATCTGACCATATGACATTCTCCCAATCCTCTTCTGGATCATCCAAATGCACTCTAGCAAACTTCAGACGGGCCTGGACATGTACTGGCTTAAGCAGGGGGACACGTCTGGCACTGCAGGATTTGAGTCCCTGGCGGCGTAGTGTGTTACTGATGGTAGGCTTTGTTACTTTGGTCCCAGCTCTCTGCAGGTCATTCACTAGGTGTGGTTCTATGAATTTTGCTCACCGTTCTTGTGATCATTTTGACCCCACGGGGTGAGATCTTGCGTGGAGCCCCAGATCGAGGGAGATTATCAGTGGTCTTGTACCTCTTCCATTTCCTAATAATTGCTCCCACAGTTGATTTCTTCAAACCAAGCTGCTTACCTATTGCAGATTCAGTCTTCCCAGCCTGGTGCAGGTCTACAATTTTGTTTCTGGTGTCCTTTGACAGCTCTTTGGTCTTGGCCATAGTGGAGTTTGGAGTGTGACTGAGGTTGTGGACAGATGTCTTTTATACTGATAACAAGTTCAAACAGGTGCCATTAATACAGGTAACGAGTGGAGGACAGAGGAGCCTCTTAAAGAAGAAGTTACAGGTCTGTGAGAGCCAGAAATCTTGCTTGTTTGTAGGTGACCAAATACTTATTTTCCACCATAATTTGCAAATAAATTCATTAAAAATCCTACAATGTGATTTTCTGGATTTCTTTTCTCTCAATTTGTCTGTCATAGTTTACGTGTACGTATGATGAAAATTACAGGCCTCTCATCTTTTTAAGTGGGAGAACTTGCACAATTGGTGGCTGACTAAATACTTTTTTTCTCCACTGTATACAGGCCCGTCTGAAGTTTGCCAATGAACATCTGAATGATTCAGAGGAGAAATGGGTGAAAGTGTTGTGGTCAGATGAGACCAAAATCGAGGTATTTGGCATCAACTCAACTCGCCATGTTTGGAGGAGGAGGAATGCTGCCTATGACCCCAAGAACACCATCCCCATGTCAAACATGGAGGTGGAAACATTATTCTTTGGGGGGTTTTTTTCTGCTAAGGGGACAGGACAACTTCACCGCATCAAAGGGACGATGGACGGGGCCATGTACCGTCAAATCTTGGGTGAGAACCTCCTTCCCTTAGCCAGGGCATTGAAAATGGGTCGTGGATGGGTATTCCAGCATGACAATGACCCAAAACACACGGCCAAGGCAACAAAGGAGTGGCTCAAGAATAAGCACATTAAGGTCCTGGAGTGGCCTAGCCAGTCTCCAGACCTTAATCCCATAGAAAATCTGTGGAGGGAGCTGAAGGTTCGAGTTGCCAAACATCAGCCTCGAAACCTTAATGACTTGAGAAGATCTGCAAAGAGGAGGGGGACAGAATCCCTCCTGAGATGTGTGCAAACCTGGTGGCCAACTACAATAAACGTCTGACCTCTGTGATTGCCAACAAGGGTTTTGCCACCAAGTACTGAGTCATGTTTTGCAGAGGGGTCAAATACTTATTTCCCTCATTAAAATGCAAATCAATTTATAACATTTTTGACATGCGTTTTTCTGGATTTTTTTGTTGTTATTCTGTCTCTCACTGTTCAAATAAACCTACCATTAAAATTATAGACTGATCATGTCTTTGTCATTGGGCAAACGTACAAAATCAGCAGGGGATCAAATACTTTTTTTCCTCACTGTATAATGAAGCAACATCTCAAGACATCAGTCAGGAAGTTAAAGCTTGGTCGCAAATGGGTCTTCCAAATGGACAATGACCCCAAGCGTACTTCCAAAGTTGTGGCAAAATGGCTTAAGGACAACAAAGTCAAGGTATTGGAGTGGCCATCACAAAGCCCTGACATCAATCCTATAGAAAATGTGTTGGCATAACTGAAAAAGCGTGTCCGAGCAAGGAGGCCTACAAACCTGACTCCGTTACACCAGCTCTGTCAGGAGGAATGGGACAAAATTCACCCAACTTATTGTGGGAAGCTTGTGGAAGGCTACCCGAAACGTTTGACCCAAGTTAAACAATTTAAAGGCAATGCTACCAAATACTAATTGAGTGTATGTAAACTTCTGAACCACTGGGAATGTGATGAAATAAATAAAAGCTGATATAAATAATTCTCTACTATTATTCTGACATTTCACATTCTTAAAATAAAAGTGGTGATCCTAACTGACCTAAGACAGGGAATTTTTACTAGGATTAAATGTCAGGAATTGTGAAAAACTGTGTTTAAATGTATTTGGCTAAGGTGCATGTAAACTTCCGACTTCAACTGTATGTATGTAGGAAAGATAGACCTATATATTTATTTATGTTACTTGTTTATTTACCCCTTTTTCTCCCCAATTTCGTGACATCCAAATTGGTAGTTACAGTATTGTCCCATCGCCGCAACTCCCGTACCGACTTCGGAGAGATTAAGGTTGAGAGCCATGCGTCCTCCGAAACACGTCCCTGCCAAGCCGCACTGCTTCTTGACACACTGCTCGCTTAACCCGGAAGCCAGCCGCACCAATGTGTCAGAGAAAACACTGAACAACTGGCAACCGTGTCAGCGTGCATGCGCCTGGCCCTTCACAGGAGTCGCTAGAGCGTGATGGGACAAGGAAATCCCAGCCTGCCAAACCCTCCCCTAACCTGGACGACGCTGGACCAATTGTGCGTCACCTCATGGGTCTCCCGGTCGCGGCCGTCTGCGACACAGCCCGGGATCGAACCTGGAGCTGGCTCGGCCCGACTCCTGGCCCATTTATCGAAAAGACCTCATTTGATTGACTATTCATATAGTCCAGGGATCATCAACTAGATTCAGCCGCGGGCCAACCTTTTCTTGAGCGAATGGTCGGGGGTCCAGAACATTATTTTAAATAATATGTAGATTGCAAATTGACTGCAAGAATCCCAAACAGATATAATATTTGACTAAAACAATAATTTCAAACCTTGCTATATGATAACACGTGGGAATACTTGGGAACAGATTTCCAAAATGAAAATAACTTGGAGCTGATTTCCTGGAGTTTTTACAGTCTTATGTCCAACAACAATTGATTGTTGAGGCTAGTTATGTAAGATGACGGACACAGTAGCTTTATACCGTAGCAAACAAATTAAAATGTGACCCAGATTAGGCTAGATACTAACGAACACACCATAAAGATAAATGGGCCACTTACACCCAACCCTCCTCCATCGTATTGGTAGGAGATCCATTCTTCACTATTGCTACATCTCAGCAAGGATCAATGTACACTTCTACACTCCCATGATATCTAGAGCCGGGACATTTTTGGTTAGTGCCATCTGATAATACTGTCTGCGCCATTTAAGAGAATAGCTGGCATTCATCCATCTACACATCAACCCCATTCTTGTCATGTTGCAGCTTATATAGCTTAGTTTTGCTTGCAATTTTCACAAGGTTGATCCATGAAAAATAACAATTACTGAAGATGATCAATGCATCCTAAGGCACCAAATAACCAGTAGTACTGATCACATTCCTGATAGTTTCTGGAGGTGCAATTGATGGCTCAAAGCTAATTCCGAAGCCCCAAACCAAACACTAGGCCTATTCACTGGCCTGCTTCAATGAAACAGGGGCGTAAGCGTTTGCACTGCTCAGTGTAAAATGACACTACGGTTCCATTTTCAATATTTCAATGTGCAGCTCACACTCAAGAACAATAGGATAAAGTGGCTCACGCTCTGTTCGCGCTGCCCAAAAGTTACGCTTACAGTGCAGCAGGTAAAATACCTACTGCTTTTGCGATGTCGCACTGTAGCTCCTATGTTAGGACTGATTTTAAAATCTCATATGACATTTAATTAGCATCATTACGTGCACTGTAAATTAAACCAAACTAGTTCAGATGCCCATTGGTGCTCTGATAGGAGTGAAGCAGACTCACCGCTACGGCGTGGGAGGATCCTCCGTGGATGTGCAGGGCTGGGGCGTTGAAGTGGGAGATGGCAGCTCTGGACAGAGTGGCTGGGGGAGTGAACCCAACTGTGTGACTGCCGTATGACAGACCTGGAAGAAGACAAAACCATTGTTTAGTTTGCAATGTATTTTAGGTCTCTGAATTCCATGTTCAGTTGCAGCCAAATATATTGGCACCCTTGCACTTTTGTTAAATAATTCCCTATTTCTTAAAAAATAAGTTCAAATTGAAAACAACTTTTTTGTTACTGGATTTTCAACATTGCAGAACCAATTTTATTTTTGTAAACTTAAGTTTACAATTTTAATTTAGACAAATGGCATGGACAAAATTATTGGCACCCGGGAGCTTCTACTTGGTTGCACAGCCTTTGGCCAAGATAACTCATCAATGCCCTCCAACTGCTGTTTTCAGCTATCGCCATAGGTTTTGGATGTGATTCAGATCTGGACTCTTCGCTGGCCACTCCAGAACAGTTCAGCATCTCTTATTGAAACATTCCTGGATTCTTTCTGATGTGTTTGGTGTCGTTGTCTTGCTGTAAGACAGACAACCTTCAATGGAGACCCAGTTTTTGGACACTAGGTTTAACATCAGACTCAACATTTCACTCCAAAACACCTTGATAATCTGCTGATTTAATGTCTTCCACACGTTCAAGGCTCCCAGTACCAGAGGCAGCAAATCACGGCCACAGCAATATCGAACCTCCCCCATGTTTGATTGTAGGGAGGGTGTTCTTTTCATTGAATGCTTCACTTGGTTGTCAGTAAACACAGCGCTGATCTGTATTGCCAAGGAGCTCTAATTTGGTTTCATTGGTCCACAGAACATTTTCCCCAGGATTAGGTGGGTTTTTGAAAAGTTCAATCAGGCTTTCTTGTGTCTCCTTCAGCAGTGGGTTCTTCCTAGGTTTACCAATGACCAAATGAAGCATTCAAAGAATGCCCTCCCTACAATCAAACATGGGGAGGTTCGATAATACTCGAGTTGATTTGCTGCCTCTGGTACTGGGGGCCTTGAACGTGTGTAATACATCATGAAATCAGCAGATTATCAAGGTGTTTTCGAGTGCAATGTTCAACCCACTATCGGAAAACTGTGTCTGTTGAAGGTTGTGGGTCTTCCAACAGGACAACAACCCCAAACACACATCGAAAGCACCCTGGAATGGTTCAAGAAGAAACACTGGACTGTTCTGGAGTGGCCAGCGAAGAGTCCAGATCTGAATCACATACATAACCTATGGCGAGATCTGAAAACAGCAGATGGTGAAGGGCACCCCTCAAACATGGAAGAATTTGAGCAGTTTGCTGCTGAAAAGTGGGCAAAATTGCAGCAAGCTCATTGGTAGCTCCAAGAAGCATTTGTTGACAGTTATCTTGGCCAACGGCTGTGTAACCAAGTATTAACTCCGGGGTGCCAATAATTTTGTCCATGCATGTCTTTATTTTCTAAATTAAGTTCACAAATGATAAAATTGGCTCTGCAATGTTGAAAATCCAATAAGATCTCAAGACCAAAAGTTGTTGTTTTTAGAAGAAATAGGGAATATATTTGCGGCCAATATGCAAATGGTATGAATGTGAGTAAAGTAAGGTTGAGGATCTCTACGTGACTGGGAAAAACCATAAAGGCTGGTTGAAACATGCTGACCATGTTGCAGCATGGTCATTTCAATCAATACATTACACAGGCTTTGGGGCTGCTGCACTCACCAGGTTTCCACAACTGGCACTATACTTACACTCCTAATTGGGTTCACGCCACAGCGATCACCCAGCCAGCTACTTTGGGTCATTAGCGTCAGAAGCCTAACACAGTGTAGCTTGGTAACCTGGCCTGCTTAGCGTTTCTGGGGCCATGTCTAACAGAGCTATCAGCCCACTAACACTCGCTCATAATGTCTCTAGTTGTCTGGAACTGCAGACTGTCAGAGATAAACATACACAAATGACCATGCTGGACTTGTTTCAAACCCAATTACACTATTTTTGGTCATTCCAGGGAGCATCCTTACTCTTCCTTCTCTGGAGCAGCTTTAATGTAAAATGTTGCTCTTTGGGGAATGGGAGATACACAACTGGATATTGGCAGTGGTTTGTCTCAAGAGTGTTGTAACGTCGGCCTAATGGGGCGATAAAAGGTGAAAGACTAATCCTCAGGGGCGGCTGCAGTTATTGCTTATGATCAATGTAACCTTTCAGTCAGTTTATATCATGAAGTACCACAATGTCAATACTGCAAAAAACATCTATTCTCTAATAAGATGTTTTGAAGACCGACAGTCCTTGCAGCCCACTGGAACTTGAGCTCCATAGTCTTAAAGGCCCAGTGCAGTCAAAAAAGTGATTTTCCTGTGTTTTACATATAGTTCCACACTATGAAGTTGGAATAATACTGTGAAATAGTGAAAATGATAATAATACCCTTTTAGTTTAAGTTCAAAAACATAATCTGAAATTTCAGCTTGTTTTGGTGGGGTGGAGTTTTGGCTTTCCATGGTGACATCACCAGGCGGTTAATTAGTTAGAACAATAATAGAGTTCCAAACCTAATTTTCAGTTCTACCCTCCCACTCAGACCACTCCTAGACAGTGCTAGCAAAATTCTTCTTTGAGAAATAGCCCTCTGCTAAGAAACTATTTTTTCTTTTTGACCATTTTAATTGAAATCAACAAGGTACTTATTGTTACCCATACATTATTTGATATTGACATAAAAACAGCTGCATTGGACCTTTAATTATACACCTGAAAACATTTCCCGGACTAAAAAACATCCAATGTTACCCGTCTGATTTCCTTTAACTCCATCTGATCTGTTAACATGAACCATGGTTGCTAGGAGGTGCCTTGTATACTGAACCTGGGCGTTGCAGGATCTCTTTCAACAGGATGTGCTAAGAGGAACACTCAAAAGGAACTTGAAGCAGGCAAAGGATGTCACCCAAACAAAATAATGTATCCTTCAATTGGTATTAACTTTAGAAGCTGTCAATCACTTTACAAGATGTCTGACAATTTTAGAACGAACAATGTGGT
The DNA here is from genome assembly GCF_020615455.1 of Coregonus clupeaformis. Classification (NCBI taxonomy): domain Eukaryota; kingdom Metazoa; phylum Chordata; class Actinopteri; order Salmoniformes; family Salmonidae; genus Coregonus; species Coregonus clupeaformis. The sequence goes on from NC_059192.1 coordinate 61,386,488, forward strand.
TAGGGATTAGTGTTAGGGATATAAATAGGATGGAATAGATGTATTATCTTGATAAACCTGTTAACCCAACGTTCAAAACAAGTAGCGACCTTGTAACCGAGACAGGACTTGTACCAAGGTGACCTTAAATTCACCCAATTATCAGTAAGGATATATCAAACTGGAACAGAGAGTTCCTGATACACAGCTAGATAAAATACGACTTAATGATTAACTTAACATAAAATAGTACATTTTTTACATTTTAGTCATTTAGCAGACGCTCTTATCCAGAGCGACTTACAGTTAGTGAGTGCATGCATTTTTTCATACTGGCCCCCCGTGGGAATCGAACTCACAACCCTGGTGTTGCAAGCCAACTGAGCTACACGGGACTATACACCTATTCATATGACACTATATTTTACAACAACTCTGTCAGAGTCAATGGTGCTCTTTATGGACGTGGCTCTCTCTCTTCCTTCACCCAGTGACATAATAGATATTCGTAAAACAGTGTGTAATTATGAGGTGTTGGACGTGGGCCATTGTCTTCCTGTACTGTACGTACCAGGTGATATGGGTCGGCTGGAGCTGGGGGAAGGAGTGTATGGGATGGGACTGGATACCGTCCGTGCTCGCAAGCCTTGAGCTGACATCTCATTGAAGTATCTGACGGGGGAAAAGACCACAGTTTAGACAATTAACTTATGTCTCCAAATATCACTGCCAAATCCCTTGAGCAATGATTTGCTGTCTGAAATAGAAAGTACTAGCATTGGAGTATCAGGTGTGACATTGAGGAAGTGAGAGTGTGGGGTTGCATATTTGACGTTTGGCTATGAATGGCTGACAGAGTAGAAATTAAACATTGGTTGGAGATGGTGAAGTTGGAACAGAGTGTTTAATGGGTTGCTGTTTCATGTCTACCTCTCGTCGTCCATCTCCAGACTGGACTCGCTCTCAGATAGTTGTCGACACAGGGCCTCGCGGCGCTCCATCTCTCTCTGCAGCTTCCTCTGCAGACGGATGTTCTCCTCACGCATGTGCCGTTCCTCCTCAATGTACTGGGCCCGCTTCTCTGTGTCTGGGAGGGGACGGACAAATAAAGTTTAATCAAAAACAAATGCATCATCATTACACAGCAATGAGTCATTTCACAACAATGTATTTTTCTGAGAGAGCAAAGACGCAACAGTATTTATACAATATTATAATTAATGTGTTTACCAAAAGTAGTTGTCTATGATGCACCACTTCAATAGTTGTTTTAGTTAGCCCTTCTTTGGTGTTTTTTTTATATGCTCTTTATTGCTATAGTACAGCAGCTATTCACCTAAATACACTGTTTGTCATGTTTCAAAGTAACACTAGCTCCATAGTTGAAATAGGTCACGTCTGGTCTCTAATAACAAAGAGGGTTATGAGCTAAAAAAGTCCATGATTTCATCAGCTTCTTAGTATTATTTTTGCCACAGCCCTGGTCCAAGAGGGCTTTAGACCAAACAAAAGATGGGTCTGACAGCTCCCTCTAGTGTCTGCAGCAACCACCACAGAACATCAACTGTGTGTATTGCGCTGTCCATGTTGCTGAAGCTACAGCCATTTCTGACTGAAAAGTTATGTTAAAGAAATCCCTAATTTATTTCCCCTCAACCCTTGCTCTCTTTACATGACATGTATGCATCGCAAGCACCTGACCAATAGGGCCTGACCTATTATCATTATCACATAAATAAAGTGGTTATAACAAACTCTGAACACCGTAACACGTGACAACAAAATGGATGCAGAGTACATTAAAAATAAACTCGAAACGGGGGAATGTTTACTGGTTGCGCAGTCTGATGTGAGGATTTGACTAGTTGTGGAAAATATGTAACAACAATGTAAACACAAATTATAAGCGTTCCAGAGTCTGTTGTAACATTTTTTATTTTTTTTGTAAAGCCTTTATTACAGCAAAGACTAAAAACATTCACATTCATTCGTGAATGCAACTTTCGAAATGAAACGGTTTAGGCCTATTTATTGTTAACGCCAATTATTCAATGGTCGCTTTGTTATTTTAAAACTAAAATGCTTGATTGCATTTTACATCATGAATGACTCGCATTCTGTGTGATGACAAGAACAAATAAATGCTTGATTGATACAGTAGCCTATAAAAGTATTGAAATATAGGCCTAAGTAAGTTACGGTATTAAGACTAAACAGACAGCGCGATGGTGGTTACACAAGGCTGCTATACCAAGCCTACTAATGATAATGACATTACCTTTTATTATAATGATGACCATAATAATAATAATAACAATAAGGAGATCAAAGAAAAATGAGGATTATTATTAATATTAATATAATTTCTGACAATTTGGAACAGTGTTAACACTAAATAAATTATAAATAATACCATGGTCTAACGAATTTGGGAAATTGTTGCGTGAGGCTTGGTGCTCACGGAATCAGTAGGCTATTAAACACTCAATCAGGCAACAGAAGCAGGCTCAGTCTTATTTCTGTAGATAGCCTATATATGGATGATTTATAAATCCAGGCACATTTAACAGTTAGGCAATTGATTATAGACCTAATCAAAGTTGGGGTTTCCTCTCTCCTCACTTTTCTTAGACAATTAAGGCAAGGGCTATTTTCTAGTCTCCTAACTCTGCTGCTACAGCATTATTCACAACACCAATATGCTGGTTAACTGCTATTATGCACATAGCAACATGGTCTAGGAAAAGGCGCCAATTCAACAGCTCACTGATGTGTTTCAGAATCGCAGACAGCGACCACTATCTAACGCGGGAGAAAGCGCATTTGTTATAAAATAATATTATTTTTTACTTGTGTTGCGCCATTGTGCTTACATAATATATCCACCATATACAATTTCAGTAGCACATTTCTTAGACTGATGGACTGTGCCATCCCCACAGCCTCCACAATGTATCAGTTCACTCAGACAGGCGCAAATCAGACAGGTGTCTTGTACACAAGTGTTATTTATTTTATTACTACTGCTCGATTAAAGATATCTCGATCAACCAACAGCCTGTGGACCAAACAATCGACCAGTCGACTAAATGGGGTCAGCCCTAGTGTGTCCACATCTGTTTGAGTGGTAGTATAACTATTCTTCCCAAATTGAATTAAATGAAAGTGTATAGACCTTTCAAACACATGATACACATGTATCGATTCCAGGCTGTATCACAACCGGCCGTGATTGGGAGTCCCATTGGGCGGCGCACAATTGGCCCAGCGTCGTCCGGGTTTGGCCGGTGTAGACCGCCATTGTAAATAAGAATTTGTTCTTAACTGACTTGCCTAGTTAAATAAAGGTTAAATAAAATAAATAAATCTGTAAAAAGATGAGTACTCTACTGTGACCTACTACCACTGGTGTTCTAAGATCACGTGAAACAATCAGTGAACAAAATGCACAAGTTCTGCATATAAAACTGACTGTAAATCTTCTTGAGCACCAAAGCTTTTCCGAATTCTGGCAAGGAGTACCCATTGGCCTTTGACACTCACGCTGCAGCTCGGTGGTACGGAGGCTCTTCTTCAGTCTCTCCACCTCGTTCTTCAGGAAGCGGATATGCCGCATCATGTTCTCCGGAGAGTCAATCTCCATGGAAACATCCCTGGGAGAGGGAGGAGCAGACACAGGCTGGTCCAACTTCTCCTGGAGGATTCTGTCAAAGACATGTGAGATCCAATGAATCAACACTGGGTAAAGTCAACAGATCCGCCAATAAGGGACGATGGAGAGAACCATTCGATATATTATTACTACTTTCCTAATAAAGATCATCACTAAAGAGCGCACAACAGTAATATGAAGGTTAATTTTGTTTACTTTCAACCATTCACTGAATCCAGCACCTGGGTTTCTCTAGATGTGCAGACTACCTAAAGAATATATGGTTACTACATTATAAAATCCTACCTTTTCTCTGCCTCCAATTTGTCCATGCGCTTCCACAGTCTATTGACAAGAGCCTCTTGTTCTTGCTCTAATGTGTTTTCGAGGTCAATCTTCTCGCGCCTTAGCTGGAAAGAAAGGGAACACAGAAAAGAGATATTCAGTTTGAGAACATCTTACACAAAGAAATGCACACCCACACACACAAACGTATACATTCCCATCATGGTAACGGCATTTGCGCTTAAGTGGCAGTGCCGACACGATGTTTAAAGTTTGTCCTAATGTCCTCATAGAATAGACTCAGTTGCACCAAGACAATGTCATTGCACATGGCGTCACTCACAGGAGGCTGGTCAGGGGAGGACGGCTCAGAAAAATGGCTGGAATGGGGTGACTGGAATGGTATCAAACCCATGGAAACTATTGTGTTTTGATGCATTTGAAACCATTCCATTCATTCATTTCCAGACAAAACTATGAGCTCGTCCTCCCCAATTAAGGTGCCACCAGCTGCCTGTGGTGTCATTATAATGTCACTGTACCTGCTCCAAGGTGAGCTGCTTTGATATAGTGTCGTTCTCCATTTTCTTGATCTTCTTCATCAGTTTGTTGACCTGGAACTCCTGCTCCTGCTCCAAGTGCTGTTCCAACTCAGCCTTCTCATGTTGTAACTGTGGGAGGAAGATGGGAGGAGAAATCAATGCAAGTAATTGCAACCAATGGAAAGATTGGCATTAGAGCACTGTGGCTACATGTTGATAGGTCTGTATTACAGAGGTGGTAAAGTGTTGGTACTGCTTGTCTCTATGATTGTGATCTGGTGAAGAATATGTTGTGAAATGGCGACGGTGCAGCTAGATATTGCCGAAAGCAGCCAAAGCAACCACCTTTGGCAGTCTACCAATAAAAAGGGTGCGGCTCATAGCTTGTTAAAAATAAGAGGATTGTGTGATGGATTACGCAGATTGATTTTTTATTAGGGTAAAATCACTCATATCTAGAGAACACCGACTAATCATCAGGTCAAAATAAAACAAATAAAACAGGGGGTTGAGCTATTTTAGTTGAGTGCTAGAGGCCATTTGACAACCTAACCTTAGCCTATTACTACAGTACAGTGGACCCTAACTTCAGAAGAACAATCAGTGTACAACCTGCAGAGACATGCCTATTTCTTCGCGCCACAGACCTTTATTATAAGTTGGTGGGTGTATATATTGGTCCTATTTCACACATGTATAAGTGTGTTATCATTTGCATGTGTGAATTGGATGGGATTTGTGTGTCCCAACTGCCCCCGAGACACCATCACGGCCAGGGTCTGCCATTATCAATGGCGACCCTGGAGCAATTAGGGTTAAGTGCCTTGCTCAAGGGCACGGCAACAGATTTATTTTCACCTTGTCAGCTCGTGGATTGGAACTAGCAACCTTTTGGTTACTGCCCCAACGCTCTAACCACTAGGCTACCTGGACCACAACATAGAAACACCACAACAGAAAGGACTGGAGTGTGCAGCCAATATTCCCAAAGATGATCAACAGCTTCAGGCAACATCGAATGTCAACAACTTTTCTCTTAAATTTGACCAATTAGTAGGAAATAATGATTGATTATTGGGCTTCCTGTGTAAACACAGCCATAGAGGGCTGTATCTGAAGGTGGATACAGGACTTCTAGGGCAGTGGCTCTCAAACCTCTCCTCGGTTTCACAATTTTGTCGTAGCCCTGAACTAGCTCACCAGAGTCACCTAGACATGGGCTTGATAATTAGTTGACAAGTTCAATCAGGTGTGCTAGCTCTAGAATAGTTCAAATAAACAGAATGGCTGGGTGTGCCAGAGGAGAGGTTTGAGAACCACTGATCTAGGGTATAGGACAGGGGTGGGCAAACTCCGGCCCGCCAGCCGATTAAATGTGGCCTGCGCGGGATTTTAAAAACCCACTCCGTGCCACACTTGAACGTCTAAAACTAGATAGAAAGTATATGTATTAATTATAATGGACCTATCTATATTCAAATAACTGCCCTTTCTCTGGCTCGCAAATAGATTTTGACTAACAAATTGGTCCAAAAAAATATAAAAATCCCTATGTGGCCCTCGTCCCAAAATCATTGCCCACCCCTGGTATAGGAGGAGGCCCAGTCCTTATAGTAGTAGTAGCCTATACCACTGAAAATACTAATACTATGAACCACTATTTACTGTTGAAGCCTGGGGTGTGATAGAACAGGGTTGCTAGTTCAAATCCACATTAGCATTGTTGTTCTTGCCTGGTGCAGGCCACTGACTTGAAACGCCTTACACGAAATTCATGGAAAAGGGTATGTCAGATAAAAGGTCATGTTCACATAAGTGTCTCCCTCCCACATAAATGACTACCATAATTTCTCATTTTATATCGACACTTGGTGAGGGGAACACGTGCTAAGGAGAGTCTGTCGACACTAAAGTGTAGGAGCAGAAGTGGGCCTGTTTTATGTTATGGAACAGGACAGATAACAAAAGCCTCCAGACTGTCTGACCTTTAACCAGGGTTTGTTAAAACACACGAGTGGTACAGTGAGATTCATGCTTCATCTTTGTACATCAAACCATTAGTCAGTACTACAAAGGTCAATAGCTCATACTGGTAATGGAGCTGAGGCTAAATGTGGGTCGGTTGCAAAAGAGGCCAAATAGCCTAACCCAGGAATAGGAGTAGTCAGTCGAGAGTCATTTAGAGTAGTGATGAGGTCGTTTAAGAAAATAACTTCAGTCAAGAACCAATACTGTTATGCGCTCCACCCCAAACCTTAGGTTGACACCGCGACAAATACTTGGCATAAGTTAAATGCCCCAGAGTCAGTTCTTTTCCAGCTGTCACTCACTTGCATGAGTTTTCTTGACAGTTCATTGGTGAGAAATTCCTCCTCTTTCTCATAGTTAACGGCGAGGGTCTCCTTCTCTTTCTGCAGGGCCTGGATCTTCTTGAACAGGGTGTTGCTGATGAACTCCTCCTCCTGCTCAGCCCTGGCTTGCTGCAGTCACGGAGAAACAGAGGACAAAATGTACCAAAAATATCAGTGCAGCATTCACAACAAAATGGCTCACGGAATACCTCAATACAACATGTCATAAATGTGCTACGGGATGCTTAAATGTTGGAATGGGTAACAATGGCAACAACATGAAGTGATTTGTCTTCGCCAATCGAATGTCAACTTCTACCACACTGCTCAGCTCACAGCTGTCTCTGCTAAAATATGAGATTGTTATTCGTAAAGGTGATGGCTTTCTAATTGGCACAGTAGTCTCTTGACAAAAGCAAGGAATAGTACTGTGCAGGTTTGCTGCATTAAGGTCTGTCAGCTGGAAAGGAAGCAGTTGGTCCACCCCATCAATGACTCAAGAAGTAGCCTATTGCAGCAACTGAATGAGTGACTGATGTTGAGGAACTAGCTATTCGTTTTTTTTTTTTTTACGTTAGGTCATGATTTATTATGAATTCAACAGTTGTGTCAAGGGGTAGATGTAACGTTAACGTTAAGCACAAAAAGAAAGAACAATGAGAACCCAAACTAAAGCCTCATAAGAGCAGACTAGTTGGCTAGTTTAGATGACACGGCTAACATTATTCTAACGTTAGTTAGATACAAACGTCAACTTCTTGGTCACCATTTGTCAAATGGATTAGGTGTCAGCAAATGAACAACAGGACGCATTGGCTAGCTAGCTAACTAAACTACGTTAGTTAACAACACCAAAACTAAACGGGCTACCTAGCTAACGTTAGCTAACCAACTAGCTACGCTAGCTCACTAAACTAGCTACATTATCTAGCAAGCCTCTTAACAAGCATAGCTAGCTAACGTTAGTTGGCTAATCTAGTTTGAATTTCGTATGTTTCACGTGCGTGTCTAACGTTAGGTGCATTTGTAGAATGTAGCTAGCTTGGCTAACCAACAAAAACCACCAGTTACTCACAATGGTGACGCTAGCTTTACGCAGGTCCCGATTCTCCCCCTGTAGCGCCTTGCACTTGAGTTTGAACGTCTCCAGCTCAATTTTAAGAACTTTGTTCTCCTGTTGTAGTGAGGCTAATCGGTTAGTTAACTCCTCTAATCGAAACTGTGAAATGACTACTCCCGGTTTGGTCAAATTTGAAGCGGAGGATGACATCGGTGTAGCCGAGCTACTCCCTGCTCCGTCGGTGTCGCTCTCGCTTGCACTGTCCGCCATGGCTATGTGCGACAGACAGTACCGTGGAGGAGACTGCAGCTGCAGTGTTTGTGAGGCAGCAGCAGGGTCTTAACTAGTTACCACAGTCACAAAGTCATAATTATGGCTAAAGCCCGCCTATTTCGACAATGTATCTTCTTAAAGTCTTATTTTAAACGTAAACTAACCCTAATCACACTGCTAACCGTATGCCTAACCCTAACCTCAAATGAAGACCAAAAAGCAAATAGTTGTTTTCATGTTTGACTTTGTGGCTGTGGCTTCTAGTGACAACGCGGCAGCATCCTACGAAAATTCGGTGTGGTGTGACCTTGCTCTGTGTTTCAACCACACGCGTGTTAAAATAGCGTCACCTTGTGGAGATAGCTCTGTGAAATGGTGTCCTATTTTGTGCCAATGTTCATCGATGCCATAGGATACAGAAAAGTACTTACACTACCAGTCAAAATATTGGACACACCTACTCATTCAAGGGTTCTTCTTTATTTTTACTATTTTCTACATTGTAGAATAATAGTGAAGACATCAAAACTATGAAATAACACATATGGAACCATGTAGTAACCAAAAAAGTGTTAAACAAATCCAAATATATTTTATAATTGAGATTCTTCAAATAGCCACCCTGACAGCTTTGCACACTCTTGGCATTCTCTCAACCAGCTTCATGAGGTAGTCACCTGGAATGCATTTCAATTAACAGGTGTGCCTTCTTAAAAGTTAATTTGTGGAATTTCTTTCCTTCTTAATGCGTTTGAACCAATCAGTTGTGTTGTGACAAGGTAGGGGTGGTATACAGAAGATAGCCCTAAGTCCATATTATGGCAAGAACAGCTCAAATAAGAATATTATGGCAAGAACAGCTCAAATAAGCAAAGAGAAACGACAGTCCAGCATTACTTTAAGACATGAAGGTCAGTCAATACAGAACATTTCAAGTGCAGTCGCAAAAACCATCAAGCACTATGATGAAACTGGCACTCATGAGGACCACTACAGGAATGGAAGACCCAGAGTTACCTCTGCTGCAGAAGATAAGTTCATTAGAGTTACCAGCCTCAGAAATTGCAGCCCAAATAAATGCTTCACAGAGTTCAAGTAACAGACACATCTCAACATCAGCTGTTCAGAGGAGACTGTGTGAATCAGGCCTTTATGGTCAAATTGCTGCAAATAAACCACTACTAAAGGACACCAATAAGAGGAAGAGACTTGCTTGGGCCAAGAAACATGAGCAATGGACATTAGTCTGGTGGAAATTTGTCCTTTGGTCTGGAGTCAAAGTCTTTGTGAGACGCGGTGTGGGTGAACGGATGATCTCCGTATGTGTATTTCCCACCGTAAAGCATGGAGGAGGAGGTGTTATGGTGTGAGGGTGCTTTGCTGGTGACACTGTCTGTGATTTATTTAGAATTCAAGGCACACTTAACCAGCATGGCTACCTCAGCATTCTACAGCGATACGCCATCCCATCTGGTTTGGGCTTAGTGGGACTATCATTTGTTTTCAACAGGACAATGACCCAATACAGCTCCAGGCTGTGTAACGGCTATTTTACCAAGAAGGAGAGTGATGGAGTGCTGCATCAGATGACCTGGCCTCCACAATCCCCCGACCTCAACCAAATTGAGATGGTTTGGGATGAGTCGGACGGCAGAGTGAAGGAAAAGCAGCCAACAAGTGCTCAGCATATGATATGTGGGAACTCCTTCAAGACTGTTGGAAAAGCATTCCTGGTGAAGCTGGTTGAGAGAATTCCAAGAGTGTGCAAAGCTGTCATCAAGGCAAAGGGTGGCTATTTGAAGAATCTCAAATATAAAATATATTTTGATTTGTTTAACACTTTTTTGGTTACTACATGATTCCATATATTTTATTTCATAGTTTTGATGTCTTCACTATTATTCTACAATGTAGAAAATAGTAAAAATAAAGAAAAACCCTTGAATGAGTAGGTGTTCTAAAACCTTTGACCGGTAGTGTATAGAAAAGTACAAGTGTAGTATATTGCAATTAAGTGGACATATTACTGAGGAAACCAAAAGCAAAGCTGTTCATCTTTCGCTTTATCCAACAGTAGTCTAATGAAAAGGTGCAGTGCATGAACAATATCATTTTCTGCAGTGTGGGTTTGATTGAATACAACCCCTTATATCTCCTTACCAGTCATGTACTGTATGTCTGTGACAAAATTTGAAATCAACTCCTAGTCTAGATTCTCTCCCTTCTCCCTAAGCATGCACTGCAACACATGCTCACATGGATTTAACAATGGTGGAAACTCCCTCCAGCCAATGCTTACACCAATTCCTTTAAATCCATGACAGGGAATGTGCAAGTGCACACTTCCGGAAAAGGGTGGAGAATCAGGACGCGGTCCAGGTGTCCCTATAGACACTTCTTGATGGCTTCTTGGGTTTTGTAGATCTGAAAAGACTGTAGGACTGAGAACCCACCCCACCTTGCCAAGGTATGATAGTTTATGTCAAAAATGTGTTAATCTCTGGCTTAGCTACTGATTTGTTATATTTTTTCTGCATTTAACTTATTCAAAATTATAACAAATGTAATAAAAGCAGGTGTTTACTGTGATGTTGTATTGAAGGTGCTTAGAAAGACACTTTATAGAAGATTTCATTTCTTGAAAATGTTATTTTGTTACTACCTCTTGTGTCCGGCTAATTATTCAATCATACATTACATTACATTTATCTACCAACCTCTTTTATTCCTTAGCCTAAACATTTCACAATCCATTGGAATTTCTTACGAACATAAGAGATTCAACATCACAGAAACACAAAGATCAAACAGAAACAAAATATTTCAAAACCAATGCATTTTTATTTATTTTGTTTTTAAATTACATTTTTTAAGACGCTTGAAACATTGTGGTGGCGTCATTGCTTCTATAGCCTCTAAAATAAGACCTTGAATAACCAAAGTGCTAGAATAGTTACATTTCAATGGCTTCACTCTGTTAGTAAGAATTGTACATCGAAAAATTAGCACAGGTGAAAACACATATCAAACAAAATTGACAAAATTGATAGTTCAACCATATCAAATTACCCTCTACCCCTTGATTGACATGTAGGATAGGATATATGATACAATACCCTAAATTGCTTCACTTGTAAAAAAAAAAAAAAAAAAAGTCCTTTACATGGTTGTCATGTCCACAGCATAAACATCATCATCACACTAAGTCTGAGCCTTCACACCAGAATAACACCACACTTGAACTACATGGGCCTCTAGTCAAACCAATACAAAGAGAAGATCTAATGCAAAGTAATCGCCAATGAGCTATCAAAACAATGCTAGTTAGACACTGCATACAGATTCTCAAGCCTAAAAAGATCACACAATTTCAGAGTTCAACACAATTTATTTTATGCTTAAATAATCGTTTTGACCATCCAGTGTTTTTGTCATACATATGCTATTAAGAGCTACAATCAAATAATGTATTGTGTGTCTTTATGTGAATAGATTAAATTTAAGGAAATACTTCACAAAAACCCAAAACCCCCTCTTCTTCAAAACCACAGCAGCCTTTATAAAACCAATTGACACACTGCTAAAATGATTACAAACCGTCTTACAGCGTACAGCGACCTCTACACCTTATAGCCAATACACACAATACATTTATAATTTTACAGTGAGCCAGTCTACTAGCATATACATTCAGATTACTCCTTTCTCATAGCATTTATGATAATGCCTGCAGAAGCTGCCCTTCAGTTGTACATAGACAAACGGTAACCCTCAAGAAGCTATAGAACAAACTTTCTTCATACTGTTCCTTGTCCGAGACACAATAAATGCTTTTATGTTTATTTAATTTTTTTGTCATTTCAAATATAAAACTGGTGACAAATGTTAGGGCTATATGTGTACACAGATAAAGGGTTTTAATTCTAATTTCAATACAGTGTTTGCAAACTTGTACAAATTTTACTTAAAATAATGTGAAAGGCATGCATGAAAATATGAGTACTCTGAAAGACTGCTTTTGCAGAATTAGATACATCCCCATTTTGGGAATCACTGAAATTTGCAGAAGATTTTCTGGAAATGTCCTCTGTTAAAATCGAACCAACTTGTTTCATATACAAATATTATACCTGCTATAATAATTAATTATACAACAACGTGTGAAGTTCACTCAAATCTTCCAAAAAGTGGAACCATTTTGATAATCATGTTGAAAGCACTTGTAAAGTTCTCTCCTCTGCATTATCATCCTGTAACTCATCATTTTAGAATTGTACAGATTGTAATTTCTATACAGAAAAAAGCCTTGTTTTTTTCAGGTTTAAAAAGGAAAACAAAACCCCCAGCAATTTACCACCTGACATTTATGGGTCCAAGAAAAAACTATAAGGCGAGTGTTGGAGGTGGATCAGAAGTGTTCCTCTTGTTTTTGTGTAATTTTGTTGAGTTTCTTTCTCCTACTACTAGAATTGAGCTTTTGTGCCATCTTTGGTCACAGGGAAGTGTATGTTCAGTTGCACCTGTAGTTTTTCTGTAAAGGAGTCCTTTTTCGGTCTCACCACAATGCTCCTCAAAAGCTCTCACGACACCAATGGTTTTTCTCATGACCACCTGTAGTTTTTCTGTAATGGAGTCCTTTTTAGGTGTCACCACAATGCTCCTCAAAAGCTCTCACGACACCAATGGCACGTTACGAGTCACAAACAGGAAACATAATTATTCTGGTCCATAGACCACAGGAAGTGAAAGCAGTATAATTAGAATTCAGATTCCATGGCGAGAACCTTCCAGATCCCTCAATTGACAGGGAGTGAGTTTTTCATGCTCATGCTAAAATCAGACGGGTCAAGTTCTTCACGCTTGAAAACCATGTGTTGGAAGTATTGGCTGAAATTTCATATTTTCCTTTAGTTTTCTAGTTGTTTGTAACTTTCTGCCCTGGAAACGGATGAGAATAATTCCTGCACACCTGAAAAATAAGAAAAGCTGTGATTACAACATATCAGAAATGTCGTTATTTTGGGCAGCTGTTGAGTTTGAGTCCCTTAGTTATTACTCATTCAGATTACTGTATAGATGTATTACCTCTACATCATAGCACATCATAGCATCTGAATTTTATGTTCCATTTTGCTGGCCACCCACACATTTACTGGAGCAATCATTCTCTCAATGACGCTAGAGAGCATCAAGAGGTCTGTTGAGCCACGGGTTGTCATGGTCACCCTGGTTGTCATGGAAACCACCAGCTGAGCCAGAGATCATATGAGAGTGCCACTACTCTTTTTATACAGGTTTGCTTAAACTGATAATTCACTGATGCATATAGCTAACAACACCTTACAGGGATTAACAGTAACCAATCAGATAGCGACCTCTCTTTGATGAAATTCCCACACAATAGTACTGTCTATGAGCTGGCCTGTGGGGGGATTTAGTGGATAAAGAGAGCGTTAGACAGAGAGAGTGTCTGTGTGACAATATATGCTGAGGTGTGTTTTGAGCATTATCCATTTTCCCTTTGTGACTAGTCACCCAACCACACAGCTGACGTAGCCAGAATCAAAACAGACAAGAGTCAGGCTTTCAGTTTGAAACATAAAGGTATGTTTGTGTGTGTGTACTGTTAGGAGTAGAATGAAGTACGTGAATCAGGGCAGAAGAGTAGAGTGGAGAACAGTGCAGAAGAGAACAAGTATAGTGAAATGGAGCAGAGCTGCACCAAGTTTAAACATGTATATGGAATGGAACAGAAAATATTGAGCACACCACTGAACAGTGACGGGGATAGAAATGAATGAGTTTATTAGAGAAGTGGTGGGGTAAAGCACTCTATTTGGTAAAGTACCTGGTGGAGCACAGCTAGCCCTACGAGTGAAGCTTCTTTTCTCCCGACCTCCTCTCCTCCTTCCTCCTGCTTTTAGCTCCATCTCCTTGCTGCAACACACAAATACACACACACACATACGAGTGAGACAAGACCAATTTCAGAACCCCACATCCTGAGAGGCATCCTGGCAAGCAGTACGAAACATTTATGCACTCACTAACTGTAAGTCGCTCTGGATAAGAGCGTCTGCTAAATGACTAAAAAATGTTTTAAAAAATGTAACCCAACACAGCAACCTGAAAACCGCAACCCGAGTGCAGCTAGACCAGAGATAAGCAACATGTGAGATTATTTAATATTAGCAACCTGAAACCATCAACCTGAAAGCAGTAAACCACACCACAGAGGCAAATGTTAGCACCACACACTCAGATAGCAGGACAACGTGAAGTGAAATCACACAAAGTTCTTGAGGCATAGTGAATGTTTAAATTCCTGGAAAAAAAGAATAGCCCAGAGGAGTTGTATTACCACAAACAAATGAGATGTATATGTGTCAGGGCAGAGCGCACCTTGTTCATGCCAGAACAATCCGTTTTCCAATTCAATGTGGGCCACAAACAATAGCTGGAACATATTCAGCATCCTAGTCATTGAGCACTCATGCATGCACGCACACAGAGACACACAGACTGGCAGACACTCAAACAGACACACACACACACTGGTAACATTAGCCGCAGAACTCCACGTCAAATCCCACGACCACATCCTGAGTTAAGGTCCAAAGGTTCCGACACGCCTGTTTTCTGTTCAGGCTCAGAACCCTAGAACCCCCTTGGGGCAACCCTCTATGCGGCCCATTCCGTCGTCATGCCAACCTCTAGCTCCTCCTCCAGTAAGAAAGGGCAAGGCCATTGGTCTCCTCGGTCCCACCTCCCCCTGTCCCTGCCCTGGTCGTCAGGCATGGACACCCGCCTGATGACTTTTCTGATGACCTGGGAAAGGGGAGGAGATAATGATCATGGTCAAGAAGGAGAGGGTATGGCCGGGATACACACACAAACACAAGTGGATAGGGTTCAGGAAGGTTTGGGAGGAGAGTTTAGAGGATGCCTTGAGAAGGTGGGTATGAGAAATCAGAGGTGTATTTTTAGGAAGAGGGGTAAATCAGAGTGAAGGCAGAGGCAGATAGTTACTTTTCTAGTGATGATGTTACCGTCTTCATCAGTAAACTGCTCTTCTGTCACTGATTCGCCAGGAATATTCTTCGCCTGTTCTCCCTGTAAGTGCTCATGGTTAGGACTACAATCATAACTGGTCCAAATTCACTTCAGCCAGTGTAACAGCAAACCACTAACACACTTTGCAGCAACAGCACCATCAAACTGCAAGCAAACCTCTAGAGACAGAATATTTTAGAATTCCCAGAGAGATGTTGAGTGAAACGATAACTAAATGAATGTGACATGTCCCTTTAAATGCCATCACAGAGGCAACAGTGAGACACAAAATGTTCCTTGATTGAAAACATGAAAGCAGGTTACCAGGCCAGGACACACTACACACTCGCGCACACACACACACACTTCAAACACACATTTCAGAAGTTTCCTTTTTCTCCCACTGATAGCTGTCAGTTAAGCGAGCCACACCAGTCCACTGCACACCAGAGGCAAACCTAGATTAACCATCTATCGCCAAACCTAAACCAAACCTTCACCCAGTCTCAGCAGGGTACCTTAAGAATGACCCGGCGCCGAAACACCCTGGTGGTGACGGTTTGTTCCTCATCAGAGCCGGACTCACTAAAACGCTGGTGAAGAGTGCAGTTAAGCAACATTACAGACAGTGAGAAGGAGATGTAGAAAACACACAAAAAAAGCAGGCGAGAGAAAATGTGTTAGCGTCACACAATCCCAAGGTTCTTCTGACATCAATAACAATAAACATCTGGAAAAAAGGGTCAAGTTAAATTTACAGTCAACCAGTTGATTTGAAAGAATGGACATCCAGTTCATGTCACTGTAAAAAGAAACAACAGGGATGTATCTGATGAGCCGTATTCACTGTAGTAGACACACATTCTACAAAAACATTTACAGTACAGTATCTTGCATAATCATTGCAATTACCTGGACTTTCTTCTCAAACACAAGTGTGCCTTCTTCCTTCCCATGTCCTGTTCTTCCGTTGGCTGAGTCCTGCGATACAGGAAGTGACCCGTCCTGAGGTGGTAGCTCCGTGTGATCGCCATTGTGCCTGGACCTCCCTGGCTCCCCTCTAGAGGAAGAGGTGATGGAGTCACTGGAGTTCTCCTGGCTATGGGGAGAGATTGAGAGAAAGAGTAAGGTTGAGACTAAGATTGCAACTCTGATTAATGGTTTAGGATTACAATTCAGAGAACATTGATTATGATAAAGCTCAATATTGAGAATAGGATGGGGTTGGTATCAAATGTACTGATTAAATTGTTTGTGACAAAGGCAGATTATGAAAAAAAAGACTGAGGCGAAGATATTGAATCCCAGTTGCAGATTTACATGAAAGTGTATTTATACTTCATCCTTAGCAGTGAAGGAATAATTTTGTTTTGTTTACCTATTTTCCTGGCGGTCTAGCAGGTCTGAGCTCACACTGCGGCCGGGTGTGGGCGGCTCCACGTTGACGCTGGATGTCTCACTGTGCCAACCTGGAAGTGAACACACGTCTTTTTCTGCCTGCTGCACCTGACTGAGAATCTCCTGAACCCTGGCCTCCGTCATCTCCTCGCCCTCCTCCTCCTCCTCTGAGCCTTCCTTCAAATGAATATCCTCCAACAGCGACTTTATCTTGTCTTCTGTCATCTCATCTTCGTCTCCATCCTCTTCCTCGGTGGAACCAGACACTCCCTGCTCCCCCAATGCCTCAGCCCCATTCTCTGGCTCCTTACCCCACTCCAACACCATCTTATTATCCCCCTCTTCCGCCACCTCAGCCCCATTCTCTCTTTCCTTTTCCCTCTCTTCCACCACTTTATCCCCCTCTTCCACCATCTCACCTGCCTCTACTACTTCCTCACCACCTCCCTGTGCAACCTCCTCAGCCCCTGCCTGTCTGCTGTCCTCCTGCTGTGCTTGCCCAGGTGATGATGGGGAGGATGATGATGATGATGATGATAAGGAGACTTGCTCTTTGACCTCTTTTTCTACTTCACACTGTTCAGGGGAAGCGAATGACATCTGTTGGAGGCTTATGTCCACTTCCCTTTTCTCTTCTTCCACTATTAGCACCTGGTCACCTTCAGCCATTCCCGTGTTGCTGGCAGTGGTGGGATCTAAGTCAAGGGTGAGAATGGACAGGGACAGCTCACAGGGTCTAGAAGGGCTCCTAGTGGAGGTGTCAGGCTCCACACTAGGCTCCATGTGTTCGGTCCAGGGCTCGGACTGGGTGAGGATGAGGATAGGAGGGTCTGGGTGGAGCTGGACAGAGGTAGGGTCGGGGTCAATGGTGAGGGTAGGGGGTTCAGAGTGGAGCTCCGTGAAGGAAGGGTCAGAGTGCAGTTGGGCAGGGGACTGCAGCTCTGCTAGGATGCTGTGATAATCTGTTGGGATATGATATACGCACATGGAAGCACATGACACAAGGAATCCCACATAAACCACACACTACATGGACTGAGTGACATGGACAATGGCACAGAGACTGACTATAGAGCATGCAACAAAACACCCACTAATTATGGTGACACTCAGAGGGGACACTAGTGTCATGAATCATCAGCACAATATGCAGCACTTTTGATTCACTTGAGAGCTACCTTAGAGAAACCCAACGTAAAAATGGTATAAAACAAATTATATTTACACTGATGAAAACAATTAATACTTATGTCTGTCACAGCTTTTAACAGTTTTATGACAAGTTAGTTTTCTTCTATTAAAGGGATGGGTTCATATGCAGCCTTTGAAATGGGATAAGAAAACAAAACAGAAATAATCAAAGTAAGGAATGCTAGGAATAGGAATTTTCATATGTGCAATGAGTGGGTTTTATTAGTTCAGATTTGAGTGGGTGTTCAGTCATGCTCACACAGAAAATATGAAAGAGGATAGGAGGGGGCCTAGATGAAGATTTCTAGGGTAGAGGGGTCGATGCGAACCCAAGAGGGAGGAGCAGTAAGAGAAGGTATGGGGGAAACACAGGGACACTGACACGCAGGACAGGGGGACAGGGAACGGATGGGAGGGGAGGAAGGGCCAGGACTAGGGCAGCGAGACCCTGCAGGTGATATTAGGGGGAGGACGGCAAAGGAGATGGGGGAGACAGAACGGGACGAAGGGGGAAATGGGGTTTCTAAGGAGTCAAGACTGGGGGACTGGCATAGGGTCACATAGGGAGACAGATGGGGGGTGGGATTAGAAGAGAGGGCTGTGGCGTCCCCTGTGGGTTTAAGTCTTGGTGACTGAGGAGAAGATGAAGGAGTCAGCTGGTGTATGGGAGTAGAGGATAGGGGTGTAGGTTGACTGGGTTCCCCAGTGGGTTGAGCCTGAGGACTCGAAAACTGAGCATTGAGGGAGATACTTGGAAGGGATGAGGGAGAGAGCTGGGGCATGGGAGTAGAGGACAGGTGTGTGGGTTGACTGGGGTCCCCAGTGGGTTGAAGACTTGGAGACTGGGGGATAAGAAGGAGACATGGAAGAGGAGAGGGAGCTGGATCGGGTGGTGGGGATGGGTGTAAATGTGTGAGGTCCATGAGTGAGACAGAGGATTCATAACATGGGGATCGGTGGTGTGGGGGTGTGGGCATAGTAAGGGAGAGAGGTGTGGAGGTCTGCAAGACCAAGAATGAGTCAGGGTTTAGGGAATTATTCTTAATCGATGAAGAAACTGGGAATGCAGAGATGGAGGTGCTCTCATGAACAACAAAGCATGCTACTGGTGAGGACACGCGACGATAAAAGAGAAACAAAGACACACAAAAAAATCTAACAAAATACTAAAACATAATTAGCAAGACAAGAAGATGATGAAGAAGAGGACAGAAAGGTGATTTTGAGAGATTAGGTGGCAGGGAAGGGAATGGGGAAGTGCAGAGATGACAGCACAATACTCTTAATAAGCAGTTAAGAGCTGTTATAAGCTGCCCTGGAGATTAGGCTGTGGAGATGGACGAGAGCATAAGGGGAAGAAGGTAGTCTGGTTTCACAGAGGAGGAAGCTCTGTCATTCTATCCGGGGAGGGCTCAGAGGAACTGGAGGTAGACTAGAGAACTAGACAGATCTAGAGCTATAGATGAACAGAGTACAACAGACTGTCTGTTGAGTTTATGGCTACTCAATGCATTAGGGAACAAAGGGTTTATACAGTAGTGTCCTGTTGAAGGTACAAGGTAATCAGGTAAAAGCAGTGTGTTATAGCATGCAACTGGTTAGCGTTATGGATAGTTTTAGTGTTTGTCATCAATTCATCTTTCAAAACCCTTGGAGCACAAATGCAATTTGATTTTCAGAGGGCTTAAATAATATAAAAGGTAATGTCAATCAAGACATCTCTAGAAAATCTTTGGGCTTAACATGCTACCCTCATCATCAGGGTTGATTGGTGTCAATTTAATAGTAACCCAGTCATTTCAGAAAGTGAATTAAAATACATTTCCTGAATTAACTAAGTTAAAAGTGAACCCATGGGACACTGCATGCTAACATTTCCTCACACTCATTTCGAGTGCATGTCAGAAAATGGTTAGACAGAAACTGAAAAATAAAAGCAGAAAACTAAGGGTCAGACATCACCCTATCTAAGATAGGGTACTGTAGTCGCTATAGGCAAATTGCATTCAATAGTATTGCCAGGCAATTTGTTCTTATTTTTGCTACAGTTGTAAGGCAAAAACAAAAGAGGTGGCAGGAGAGGTAAGAGGTCAGCTAGATGGAGCTAAACTTTACCATCAGCCTGATCCAGGTAAACAGCGTTATCATCGGCAAAACTTCTCGTGCCTGAAATGTTACCATAGTCAAATATCGGCCCCTCCAGTAAAGTCACAATATCCATCCGATTGACTTTGGTCAGCACTCCAGTTAAGGCGTCTGCTGTAAGAAAAACAGACAATAGAAAGTCAGTCAAACAAAGACACTGTTTGTTGTACAATATGACAGTTGTCTGAACAATATGCACTGTTCCTTAATCAATTCCTTGTCATTGTCATAACTCTTACAAGGTAAATAGTTCACTATCACACTGCAGTGGGTGAAGGTGAAAAAAGGGTTGCCGTATTCTTCTCTTGTACAAGGAGACTAGGCCAAATGACATTTTCCTGTACTAAACATAATGTCCTTAGTAGGAGCATGAACATAATGTGACTTCATATTCAGCTGAAAGACAGCTGCACTAGGAATCTTAACAAAGATAGAGGCCATTCTGCTTCTACATAAGTCCTTTCAATGTCATTCAGTATGAGGCAGAGAGAGGGAGTTCAGAAGGAGAGAGGGATAAGAGAGGTAGTGAGGCCTTTTATGCACATGGAAAAGTACAGTAGCGAGGTACTCTGTAGTACACAATCATACAAGTGTAATAGAGTGAGACATGATAGAAGAGAAAGCCACAGGGGGTAGAAATACTTATGGGAGAAGGAGAGACACTCACTCGTTGCGTTTTTACCGTCCCGGCTGACCCATTTCTTTAGCAGCATGAAGCTCTGAGCTGTCAAGGAGTTGGGGTTCTCCACTCGGATGTGGTTGATCTCATCGACAGAAAAGTTCATTTCCCGAGCCAGCTCTGAAAACGCATCCAAAAATACATTACATCACAACAGTTCAGTGTTAATTTTGGCAATCGTTTTAGGATTTAGTCTAGTCTTAGTCATTTTGACTCAAATATCATTAACCTTTTACTGCAGTGGGCTAAATCAGGGTAACACAGAGTGTTTCTTGGTAGTCTTAAATCTACTTTGAAACAAAAGTATACACCTCACACACATAGTTAAGGGCTTTAAAAAAAGACAACTGTACCATGTCAGATATAGAGTTGAAATGTATTCCATTTTGAGTTTGCATCCCAATATTACACTTTATATACATCACAGAAGACTGAAATATTTAAAAACAAGTTTATGAATTATGAAATTATGAAAAATATTAATAACATTCCACTCATAAGGCCACTAGAGGGCAATTCGGTCATTTGACAGCAGCAAAGATTTTTTAGGTCACTAATTATTTAGTTACTGTCAAAATGACCAAAACAGTAGGCCATTTTAGTCCACCACCCAAAGGACATCTAGCCAACATGACACAACTGTGGGAAGCAACTGGGTCCACATTAACTCAAAATAAAGTTATTCACCCAGTCAGATATAGTGTAGTGGCAAGAGGAATTTAGTCAATCAATTGTTTGCTGTCCCTTTTCCTTTCTTTTTGTGCCACCAAATGTTACTTTGCATATAGGCTACTGGTTATGTTACCAGGGCCACGTTCTGTTGCAAAACGTTCTCGAATGTTACAGATAGAAATGCCATGAATAGAGCCGAAATTATTCCTTATGTCAGAGAGGCATGTTTGTTCTACATAGCATATATTTTTTTTTATTTAACCCCTTTTTTATCCCCAATTGGTAGTTACAGTCTTGTCCCATTGCTGCAACTCCCGTATGGACTCGGGAGAGGCGAAGGTCGAGCGCCATGCGTCCTCCGAAACACGACCCGTCAAGCCGCACTGCTTCTTGACACACTGCTCACTTAACCTGGAAGCCAGCTGCACCAATGTGTCAGAGGAAACAGCCACAAGGAGTCGCTAGAGCGCGATGGGACAAGGACATCCCAGCCGGCCAAACCCTCCCCTAACCCGGACGACGCTGGGCCAATTGTGCGGCGTCTCATGGGTCTCCTGGTCGCGGCTGGCTGCGATACAGCCCGGGATCGAACCCGGATCTGTAGTGACGCCTCTAGCACTGTGATGCAATGCCTTAGACAGCTGTGCCACTCGGGAGGCCTACATAGCATATTTCTATCTGAACTTTTCAAAATGTTGTTTCCTGCTGAATGCACGCCAGGTTGTTAGCTACATCTAACTAATTAGCTAAAATGCTAAAGTTGTCCCTGATGAGATTCAAACTCGCAACCTTTGGGTTGCTCGACATTTGCGTTATACGCCCACCCACCCTGACCAACCACCCATAAGTAACCATCTGTCTTATGTAACCATACCAAACGTAACATATCATACTAATTTGAGTGTCCCGGATGGACATTTACTATGTTACATTTAGTCTATGAGACCAGGCTGGTTAGCTACTAGGAAGCAAGAGAGTCGCCTGCACGATGTGTATAATCGGAGGCGGAACAGCCAGGGCGGAGCCTGTCTGACTGTCTGCCCACACTCATCGCTTGCTATCCCGCAGCTCAGCAGATGATGTAGGCTGTATGTACCGGGTGTGGCTCGTCCTTCCCACTGCTGAACAGAACTGCGCTGCATATCTGTGCTGTTAATATTAATTATGCTTATCACTGAAAAGCTCTCAATCGCTCCAAAAACTCTTGTCCTGTCCACTTAGAGGTCCGATTTTAGTCACAAAGATAATTTTGTCTCGTCTCGTTTTAGTCAACTGAAATGAAAAGCCATTTTCGTTTAGTTATAGTTTTTTCTAGGTCTATTTAGTCAATTATAGTCTCGTCAATTACCACAGAAAAATTTGTGTTTAACAAATATTTTAGGTCACTATTTTTGTTGACGAAATGAACACTGCATCAGTTCAAGGCATCCATTTCTGTACATGAATGAGTATGCAGAGCTGAAGTGTAATAAGAGCATCACTCTGTAGAGGGCCCTGTTTCCTCACAATAATATCTGTGTTGTTTTCTTGAGAGAGGGGAAAGCAGGAGGATAGGCAGCCATGAAGCCAGATGGTACTGAGACCAGGGAGCACTATTTCCTTACCAGTCCAGCTAAGTCCCAGGTGGTCGGCCACGATGGCCATCCGCAGGTCTGTTCGCTCACAGGGACTCTGAGGACCTAAAGGGCAGAGATAATTTAAATAATCAACACTGTTCAGTACCTTTTCTACTGACTGAAATAGGAGTACAGAGGACTCTTTTCTTTTCTGGCCAAGCGTGGTATTTTTCAAATTATATAAAAGCATACTGAGTGTTTTGCAGCCTCTCCTCTGTGTTTGATATATAAATATTTAATCAACAGGTTTACTGTAAATGTACATTTTATTATTCAATGGCTTGTTTAGGCTTCAGATTTAGTTTCCTGAATGGCAAGAAAAGGCAGAATAGACACTATATGATGGACTACAGTGTGTTATTTGGACACAGGTGCTCTGTGAATGTTTGTGAATATGTATCCTCTAAGCAGGCAGTAATTGTCATAAGAACCATACAAACAAAATAAAGTAAAAATGGGTCAAGAGTCATGTACTCTTAGGAACTCTAGGGTGGATTCATAGTTCTTAATGGGACTACACAGTACACATGCGGACAACCTTTCTGTTTTTGCTAAGGCGAATTAGCTCAGAGACACAACTTGACCATGAAATAGAATAAACTATAACTGCAGTTTTCAGTAGCCACCCTGCACAGACAGACAGATAGACAGACTCAGTAGCCTTCAACAGGAGACTGGCTGTGCCAGTGCACCAGTCACTACTCTGGCATGCTGAGGTATCTGACAACTAAGGGGTTGGGGGGAGGAGGAGAGTCTGACAAGGACAAGTACAGTACATAGATGACGATGACAGAATGACAGCTACTGTTTGAAGAATAAACACGCCACAGGCAATCAATCACAACGACTTCATGCAACTAAGGTTTTAACAAGTGTGAAAGTTTTACAAACTAGGCTTGATCTCCGCGACGGGGGGCGCCCGAGGCCCCGCAACCTGACTGCCCTCCTTCCCACCAGTCCGCCTACTCCTCCTGCTCCTCTCACTGCCGGAGGCCCTGTCGACCTTTGCCCTTACGGACAAGCCCCCGGCCTCAGCTCTCGAGCCTCTACCAGACCTCGACGAGCGGGAGGGCTGAGAGGGGTCCGACAGAGAGGTGCTCCTGGAGGTGCTGTCTTCCTCGGACTGTTCTCCCTGTGTCTTTTTCTCTTCGTCTGATAGGCGGTCGGCCAACTTTAGCGTCTCCCCGCTAATGCCCTTAAAGTACTCGATGGTGCGTTTACAAACCTCGTTGGCGTTCTCCCTACTCGTCTCACCTGATGAGCTAACCTGAGACCTGTCTTTGATGGGCAACCTGGAGGGAAACTGTATAGCTACTCTTTCCCTGGTAGACTGAGTTGTTACCTGCACTGATATTGGGGAGCTGGTTGTGCTGCTCTTTTTAATGTCTTTGATTGGGATTCTAGACCTGGGCTCTACTTTGGCAATGACAGGCTCTGCTCTTCTCCTGACCTCAGCCTTGACAACCTGTTTGGGTTTTTGCTTCCCTATTGCTGTGCCTTGTGTATGAAAAGACCACCCTGGCGCTTTGACAGGCAGCCTAGACTTTTGCTGCTTCGCCTCAGCTTCCTTGATGGCTTCACTTTGTCTTTGTTCAGCCTGAACACTGTTTTCTTCTACTCTCTCTAGAGTATCTCTACAGAACAAAGCTTCAATCCTACTGGCTTTCTGAAGAGTGGGTTCAGAAGATGACTGCAAATTAAACACCACACTGCCACACTGTATATAGTTAGCCAGGACGCTTGAGGACTCAAGGTTATTGTTGTTATTGCAGTTCTCTGCAGGGTAATCTCTTCTTTCTGACAGCGTTGGATATGTATATCCGCTAAACTGACTACCCACTGACTGGTTTTCCAAGCCAATGTATTCTGACATCTGACTTTCTGACATCTCTGCCTTACAATCTGTGTGATCCCCTGAGTCTTTATTCACTGTAATGGCTATTCCCATCTTAATGGGGGTGCGTAATTTGGGGTCAACTTTAGAGGTCGTAATCGTGCATGAGGATGTGGTCTCGGCTACAGTGTCAGCAGAAGGCGCATCGGTACAGCCAGTGTCAGAGCCAGTCTGTGCAGGGCTGCACTTTGCTGATGTGCTGCTGTCTGTGGCAGTCTCTACCTTCACCCCTTCACCCCTCTCCCCTGTTTTTGACTGAGAGGTAACTACCCCCGGACTCTTGCCCCCTCTCCCCTTGTCCCCTGATTTCCCATCAGAGGAATGCTCACCAATCTGGAAAAATTGAAGCCTCTCTTCAACAAAGTCCCGCTTGCTCATGTCAATTGCACCACTGCGGGTCATCTCAAACATCTTCCCCTCGTGGAAGGGGAAAGGGTTAGGCTCGCTAGTCGGTGTGCTCTCATCAGTCGGGGTTCTAGCAGGGGTAGTGTCTGGAGTGGTGGCTTGCGATTTGTCCTCCACAGACAAACCGAAAGGCTTGAGATCTTCTTCTCTCGCTTTTGCATCAAAAACTCCTTCTCCTTCTCCCCCTTTGCTTGACCAGGGGTCAAAATCTAAGCCTTTCGTGGCGACTGTTTTGAAGGTTGAGTTTAGCTCCTCTTCGAGTTGATAGCCAAAATAGTTATCTGCAAAGTCTTGTCTATCGCCCTGTCTCTCTGGATGTCTTCCCTCAAGAGTGTAGTCTTTTTCATCTCCTGTGTTTTGGTCTGAGTTTGCTTTCCCATTATCCCCTCCATCCTCACTTGGTGTTTTCTCCTCCTCTATGACTTCAAGCTTTGATTGACTAAAGGAACGATCACATGTCTTGCCGTCATTGGACAGGCTTGATGTTTTAAGGTCTTGTTCACTCAACCCATCATCCTCATCTTGAAGGTCATAGCCATCGAGAGAGTCTATTTCAGTGGCATCTGTGTCATGAGAGAACTCAGCAGTTGTGGCTATGGAGCAGTCTGTGATTGACTGATCGTTGCCATTTTGCTCTAAGTCTACATCCTCTGCTTTTTCAACGCCATTAGTGCCTGACTCCATGTTGTTTCTGTTCCTCTCAGGCTTTTGGGGTTTCTGATGCTTCTCTCCTTCCTCCTTCTCCTTCATCTTGAAGGTGTACTTTTTGTTGGGAATGGGATGGAAGACAGACTCATCATCGCTAGAGTCGCTGTCGTCTGCTCCAGGTGGAACAGGAGATGGAGGTTGAACCCTGATGATGGGCTCTGCAAGGAGGTGCCGATCATGCTCCTCTTGGAGGTTCACCTCCATCATCTCTGTCTCAGCCTCTGAGGAGGCACAAGACCCCCTCTTATCAGGGTCAGAATTCTCTGCCTCTAAAGGCGGAGGTGGGGGAAACTCAATGTAAGCGACTCTTTTCTCTTTGGGTCGTTTCAGTGTTTCCTGATTTCGGTTGGAGGGTTCTGATGAGGCAGGCTTGGTTTTCTTTGGCAGAAACTCCTTGTAGATGAATGTCTTTCCTTCATCTTCCTCAGACTCCTCTGCTATTGGAATGGGCATGCCAGGCATGTATCCAATCACGGAATCTGGCGTTCTGGAGGCAAGGCTCACCTCCTCAGAACTTGGTGTCTCAGGAGTAACAGGACTTTTGGCAGAGCTGTCCATGAAAGTAACTTGCTCTAGAGTGTCATCCTCTGGGCTGCCTTGAGGAGATGGGGGCTGTTTTTGTTTAACGGTATAAAGCGCTCCCCGTTTCTCATGCACTGTTCGGCTCTCGTGACTAACTATCTTTTTGTATGTTCCCAGCTGCCCAGCTGTTTCTTTTTCGTATTGCTTGCCCACTTGGATGCTAACATAAACTGGCAAAGGTTTGATGTCTTTGAAACCCTCAGTAACAACTACAGGGGTTACGTTTTCTATGTACTCTACTTGGTCGCTATCTATACCATTACACACTACAGTTGACTGACTACTATCAAAAGTATCAGATGATTTTTCTACTGATGAGCCATTTGTAGATTTGTTGTCTTCAGAGCTGCTGTGTAACCTATTTCTAGCTAAAGTAGGTATTTGTGACCCTGCCCTTTCACACAGTTTAACATTGGTATCACATTTTAATGAAGTGGATTGATGATTCTCTGAGAAACTAGACGGCATTCTAACAGGAATTTGCGATTCCGAGTTTTTTTTTGGACTACCGGTACGTACATCAATACTATTTGGGTTTTCTCGGACCACAAGCTCTGTGTAAATTATTTTCTTGGTTGTCTCTTCTTTTCTGGCTATTCCATCTCTAAAACCCTGCAGTTCTCTTTGTGAATTGTGGTCATTGCCATGCGCATCTTGATCTAAAGTGTGGGCTAGTTTTGACACTTGGGGTTTATAGTTTCCATTTCCATGACATTCCCAAGTTTTGAAGGACTTTTTTTCTTCCTGTTCATTTCCGTTTGTGCCGTGTTTAGGAGATGAGTAAATATACCTATTAGCACTGGGGCTTTGTCCACTAGATCCTCTTACCTCACTTTCTAGAACCTTCCTGGTACATGCTGGACTGTCTGGTGATTTGGGGATATTTGAGCCTGCAAAAACTTGATACACAGGCAACTTACTTTCCTGGAGTTTTCTTACTGGGGGATTTGACGTTTGTCCCCATTGTGGACCCGTATCTTGCTTTTGAGCCTCTTGTTCAAATTGTAGCCTAACAGCGCTGACTTTGGAGGATGACATTTGAAAAGGTTTAGAGGCATCACCCGCATTGCCCTGTGAGATGCCATCCCCTGGTTTTCTATTGTCATCCTTATATTGTAGCAGCACTCTCCTCTCTGGGCTGCTTGGTAAACTAGCACATTTTCTATCATTGGAGCCAAACCTGTCTCTGAAACGGTCTCTACATTCTTCACCACTGCTCCCATTCCTGTATGCTGATCTTTCAGGACTGCTGTGCGTAGAGCTAGGCCCAGATCGTGTTTCCCTAAAGTCGGACCTACGGGACTTTTTCTCAGGGGACGAAAGCTCATCGTTCAGTTTCTCTGTCTTATCACGAAAAAACTGAGAGACTTCGCTAAGCTTTTCCTCTGCTTCCTTAACAGTTCTATCTACTCTGTCTTCATATATCAGCTTTTCTCTATTCTTGCTCTGTCTGTCATCAGTGACACGCATCCAAATAGAGTGCTTTGGGCTACCAGGTTCTGAGGAATACTGCAACAGTGTTAGTTTGTCAAAGTTATCGTCTACATTGGTAATTTGACCTGATTTGTCTGTGTTTGATGACCTCAAAATATATTCTTGCCTTGATCCACTAGACCTTCCCTGACTATAACGGCTCCTATCTGGGGAGTGAAAACGAGACCTGTCCCTTAAATACTCCTCAGTGTCAGAGTAAGACGAGTCTGGTTTCTCAGAGAGGAGCATTTTGTCTGCAAAGTTGTAGGACTCTCCTCTGAGTTCTGATGATTCATCATCATTATATTCCACAGAGTGCTGGCTGAGTAGCTTCAGGGTTTTGTACGAGTCGTCTGCCATGAGCTGTTCAGAGCTTGGACGACTGTCATCTTCCTGTGCCATGGGCGTGTTTACTCTTGAAGACTCTAGGTAACAGGGGAGTGATTCTTCAGGCTCCTCCTCTCCCTGTCGTGACATTCCACTGTTCCCTTGGTAGAAGTACATCTCCTTCTCTGGGTGATTTTTTGTTTCCCGGATGATGACCTCAGTTGGTTCAGTTTTGTTGCCCTTTTCAATGTGAACCTCGATAATTCTTTCAACTTTGGGCTTTGAGCTGATATCCTCAAGAACTCTCTGTGATGTGTCATCATTTCCAGCCTTGTGCTCAAACAGTCCAGCAAGTTCTCTGGAGGGATCCCTGCCTGACTGGAAAGCTTTCATGATATCATGCACTGACATTGATTCTTCAATCCTCTCTGATGTATTCTCTTTACTCTGGGGTTTGTGGTACACCATTCGGGTGGTAGTCGTGATGTGGGTCTCTTCCTTAACTCGCATGCCCTTGCCCATTGAGTCATCGTCCGGGCTGATTTTCATCTGAAATGATTTAGTTTGGTCCACATTGGATGCATTCAGCCCTTTGGGTTCAGCATCAATGTATCTAACCGCCCTTGTATCCTCCATCATTGGTTGCTTGTTATCTTCAGGAGACTCATAGCTCCTAATAACATGAACAACCTCAGTCCTTGTCTCAGTGATTACTGGTGGAATATCCTGGAAAAGCGCCTTGGGTCCCATGCCTTCCGCACTCTGTGGGGCAGAGGGCGTCCTTTCACTCCTTGTCTCAAAGCCACTGTCTGAGAGGGGACTCTTGTCCTGGTCATGTGAGATGTCATCTGGAGATTCTAACATGGCATCAGGCCCAAATAGCACATCTGCTAGTTTACAGAGCTCCTTTTCTGAGGCAGAGGACCGCATGTTTGCGGGTGGCATTTTCAGCTTGTGCTCAGGTTTAAGCATACGTTTCTGTTTCTCCTCTCCTTCTCTTCTAAACTCGTCAGATCTATGCTTTACATCTGCAATTTTTGAGATAGAGCTACTGCCCATGTCATTTGTCAAGTAGTCTACTACCTTCGATAGATTGAAATCTCTGTCTGGTATAGTTTTAGTTTTGATTTGAGGGACCACTGTCTCATATCTTGGTGGATAACTCCAGTTGCTTTGCTGGGGATCCACTGGCACTTGTTTAGAGAACTGCACCTCATCTGTTGTATTTGTTTTAAAAGCTGTCTTGTTATCCTTGACCGCATCCTTGGTTAGTATCTCACTAACTTTGACCAGGTCCTGTTTCACTTTCTCTACAATTCTGTAAGGCTCCTCATCCTCTATTTTAGCCTCTTTGGGGGAGTCAGACTGGAAACCTTTGGAGGCTAAACTTGGTTCTGTTTGCAAGATGTTAGACATCCGTATCAAGTCCTCTTTCATTTCTGCCACGTCCTTCAGTATCTCTTGGCTGGAGGACAACGGGGATGAGGTGGTGGATTTTAGGGCAGCCGGGGACATGAATAAGGGGGATTTGACAGGTGACAGAGTTCTGGCAAAGGAAGACTGGGCTTGAGAGTTTGTCTCAGCAGGCATAGTTTTTCGAGGGGACAAGAGGGCAGCAGCTGACTTTGACACCTCAGGGAGCTTTTTAAATTGGGGCTCTGGCAACACGTTTATAACTGAATACACTGGGACAGTCATTGTTCCAGATGTGACAGTGGTGTTAGAGTTTGGTGGGGACCTTAAAGAGGCATATAGGGAATTAGAGGCTGAGGATCTTATGGACTGGTAAGAGGATGACGCTGAGGAGGACATGGACTTGAGAGTGCCATATCCAGAGGCAGAGCAGGAATTGAAAGTCTTTTCAACCTCGTCAAAGGCTGCATTTACGCTTGTTGTTGCTGCATTGGTAGTTGCCTGTATCCTCTCCTGTAAGCTGTTGGAGAGTAGGGACGTGGGGGAGGAGGAGCGGTACTTTGTAGGGGATACTGTTCCATTGATCAGAGCTGCAGCACTAGGAGGACTGTTGGATTTAATTGGTGATGAGAGGGAGGAAAAGAGACTCCTTGAGGGTCTTGAGGGGTCTGCACTGGACCGGACAGAGGAGTGGCCAGGAACAGTTTTTATAGGAGAGGACGATGCTGTGGTACCAGTGCCCACAATGACACCCTTGAATGGTAGAGTTGAACTGTACATGTTCAGTGAGGATTTAGGGGAAGCAGGTGGGGTCATGGCGATTGATGACCTTTCTAGCAGACACCCTCCACCAGTGGTGATAGGAGAGGTTCTAGTAGACAATGCTGCCAGTCCCTTGATCGAAACATGGTCTGGAACGCTTCTGACTGGCGAGGACAGGAGACTGGGAGTGACCTGAACTGGGTACTGGGCCTGCTGAACTACAGTCTTTATTGGGGATGAAATGGTCCTGTACGACCTGATGGGAGAAGCTACGTCGCTGACTGACTTGATGGAATGTGCCGGTGAGCCGCCTATGTGGGACTTGATGGGGGACGCTGAGGTGATGGACCACACGGACTTCAGTGGAGAGGCAGTGGGCGTGTTGGACGATGAACTGGAGTGGGAACCGAACCCAGACTTGGCTTGCCCAGGGACGGAGACAGGAACAGCCGACCACGCCTGATAAGATCTCGTTGAAAAGACAGGTTTGTGAGTGTAGCCAGTAGGCTGTGTTCTCGGCGAGCTCCGATCAGTTGTTTCTTGAATAACCGAACCAAAGATTTAACATAAATTCAAGGAAAAATAATTGAAATAATAAAACAGAGAAACCAGAGAGAGAAAGTTGGAGTCAGTAAGGCCAATATTAATCAAAGCAGTAAGAATAATATAATTTATGCAAGTAAATTACTATCTAAACAAAGATGGGATGAAAAGTGATTATTTGAGGTCAATGATCTGTCATAAAATAGAACAGATACAAGACAACACACAATGAAGCATATGTGGCAACAAAATGCTTGAGATAACAGTGAAGAAACAATTTGAAACATACCAAGACAACAACACAACCATTCTATTGACCTTTGATGTGCTTTGTCTGTTTGCCGTTTTGCTACAGTGCCTTTTATATGTTTGGTGCACATCATGATCATATGTTTTCAATGCCAAAAATGACCCCACAATCCTTTTTGTAGATTATTAGTGCAATAATTGTCTCAAGGGTTCACTTACTGATTGGTTCACAATAAATGAATGCCCTGAACAATCACAAAGTCAATACAAGTGAGGTGTTCTTCAAAATAATGAAAGAGATACATGAGGTTCAAAATCAATTTCAAAATAATAAATGAACATTTGGATGTTGCAATGCCAGTTGTTTTCACACAAATGTGATGAGACAAAAACAAGGAAAATATATTTCACAAAATGGAGAGGGTCTGCAAAGTATACAGAACAAAAATATAAACGCAACATGAAACAATTTCAAAGATTTTACTGAGTTACAGTTCATATAAGGAAATCAGTCAAATTCATTAGGCCATAATCTATGGATTTCACATGACTGGTCAGGGGTGCAGTAATGGGTGGGCCTTGGAGGGCATAGGTCCACCCACTTGGCAGCCAGGCCCACCCACTGGGGAGCCAGGCCCAGCCTATCAGAATTAGTTTTTCCCACACAAAAGGGCTTTATTAAAGACAAAAATACTCCTCAGCACAACCCCCCCCACAGACGATCCCACTGGTGTAGGAGACGGATGTGGAGGTCCTGGGCTGGCGTGGTTACACGTGGTCTGCGGTTATGAGGCCGATTGGACGCACTGCCAAATTCTCTAAAACAACGTTGGAGGCAGTTTATGGTAGAGAAATGAAAATTCAATTCTCTGGCAACAGCTCTGGTGGACATTCCTGCAGTCAGCATGCCAATTGCACACTTCCTCAAAACATGAGACATCTGTAGCATTGTGTTGTGTTACAAAACTGCACATTTTAAAGTGGCCTTTCATTGTCCCCAGCACAAGGTGCACCTGCATAATGATCATGCCGTTTAATCAGCTTCTTGATATGCCACGCCTGTCAGGTGGATTGATTATCTTGGCAAAGGAGAAATGCTCACTAACAGGGATGTAAACAAATTTGTGCACAAAATTTGAGAGAAATACGCCTTTTGTGCGTATGGAAAATGTCTGGGATTTTTTATTTCAGCTCATGAAACATGGGACCAACACTTTACATGTTGCATTTATATTTTTCTTCAGTGTATAAGACACAATAAACCATGCAAGTGTTGTCCAGGATGGATATGAATCATGACGTGTGTGATGACAGTATGGAAAGTGCTCATAATTCTACACTATGGATGTATGAATATATCTTACACTGCATAACGTTATTTATATTTTGTATGAACTGAGGATTTATGAAAGTAAAAATGTTAAACTCACTCGCTGCAGGGTCGGTCAGATAGCTGTAGCGCTTACGCAAAGCTAAGGAGGCAAATGTATGACGTCGGTCTGGTTTTTCAGTCTGCAACAACAAAAACAACAAAATATGTTTTAACATAAAATAAAGATTGGATTTAAAAGTCAAAAAGGTATATTCCCTTTTTTGACATTACGGCCAGAATTTCTCCCATTTTGTGATTTTGAAATCAAATAAAAATGATGCATTTGCAGTGTGGGAGTCCATGTTGTTGAGGTAGTAGGTAATGCAGGTGATTGACTAATAGATCCATGCTTTCCTCTGATTGGATAGATTGAGTGTGACCTTGGTGGCGCGATTTCAAGTGCATTAATCAATCTCATTTTGAAGAAACCCATGCAATATGTGATTATAAGATTTGGAGGACTCCATTGAGATGTCCACAAGCTGACACTAAGAATGCAGCTGATTTCTAAAAGAAATCATCTAAAGAGGAGGACACACTCCATTAGTTATGGATGAATGTTCTTTTAAGATCATGAGACTTAATGTAAATGAAGGAAAACACTGAGATATAGCTATAAACCATTAAACATTCTTGTCATCTTCTGCTGACTATATTGAGTTTTCCTCATGCAACAAATAACTAATTGGTCTTGTAGGTGTCTCCAAAGCATGCACAGAAGATGGCTGAAACCACAACTAAGCTGGAGTACTATGCACTATGGAGCAGTTTATCCACTTCTATCTGCCACCCAAATGCACATCTATATCATTCTATATCTTAAAATAGTGTGGAGGGATGGTGTTTTCTACTAGCCTACTGAACACATATGGAAAGAAAGATATGGAAAATAAGCCAGGGTGTGGTACACAAATTGCTCCTCTTGGCTTGGGATGAGAACTATAATAATAAACCCAGTTGAATTGAACTGTCATTAATGCGTTACACAAAGTCACTTGACTTCTCACCAATGACAGACTACTATCTGCTGCAAAAGCCTCTATACATCCTCAATCAAATAACGACAATCACCACACATTCATATACACTATTGATGCTAGCGTTCACAATAATAAAGCAACGGAAAAACAACAAAGCAGTCCATGTGATGAACAATCATGTATTTACCTCATCATCAGGATCAGACTCCATCATGTCCTGGTGGTTCCCAAGATGCATTGCAAACAAGGGGAAAGATGACACAATGGACAGCGGGTGGTTTATAATAGGTGTGGGTGGAAATAAACATCAGGAAATGAGAATGAAGCAGCTGAGGGCAGCAAACCATATTGGCATGGAAAAGGCTGTGGAATTAACTAGTCCACAGGCCACCAACGACCCAGAAAAGCAGCAAAAGGAACAGCAATGTCATTCAGAGTTTTTGAACACCGCATAGAGAAACAAAAAGAGAAATGCCACCATAACGTATTACTCTTCCACACTTTGAGTGAAGTAAATCAGTAATATAATGTGTATGACTAAATGTGTGTTTTGTGGGGGCATATAATTGGCATTGGCAAAAATACGGATAAAAGACACAAGCAGCAGGCATTCTAACCAAACGGAGGTCAACCTCTCCACTCTGCTGCTGTTACTGTACTTTGTCGTTCAATTCATTTACATGAGGATGACATGATATGGCCCAGAGGAAACATCATTCACATATCCAGCCTACCTTATTATGAGTTGGCAGTGTGATATTCAAATTACATATGGCAGTCTGTGGAAGACCTTTAGTGGTTTTTGGCTCTTTCAAGAATGAGAGTCGACCGCATGGTTCTTGGCCCATGTCTCTGACCTAAGGAGCAAAAAAACATGTACTATAAAAAAAGATATAATTTTTATACAAGATCTAAAATAAGAGCATAAGGACATTATTTTCTTGGTGCTGAAAAAAGGCCATGAGCATTAGAGCTTACAACATGTCAGCAAGTTTGAAGGACGATCATCCTCTCGCATACCACTATAATAGAAAAGTGTGACCTTATTACATATAAGAGGAGGATGAAAATGTGATTCTACCTTCACATTGAAAGGAAGCCGGTTCTCTTTGAAAGAGAAGAAGTTGAAGATCAGCTGCTGCCCACTCTTGGTAAGAGGAGATAAGTTGCCATAGCAATCCACATGGATAGGCTTGCCCTCCAAGACCTGTAAAATCATTATCAACAATAGCATGTCAATTCAGATAAACCATGTATCTGTGCTTGTGTCTACCTGTGTCAACATATTTTGTGTATGTGTGCGTGTGGGTGCAAATCAGACCCACCTCAATGTCCTTGCTCCTGGCCACCTCTTCAAAGTTCTCCTGTTGTTCCAGAGTCTTGTCCACTTTGTCGTCCGTCATGCAGAAGCAGCGGAGGCGTGACTCCACAGGATCGTTCATCTTGGCAAACACCACAAACTTGGCCAGGTACGGCACACAGATCAGCTCCCGGTATAGCTGAGAGGCCAGACCGACCGTCTCAGGAGTCTGGTGACAGTCTGCAAGCCAGAACCTGGAGGTAAGGGAAAAACGGAGGTGATGAGTAAAGATTAATATGTATGTTGAAGCCAATCAGAGAGTATCTTTGGCAAGAGCTTGGTTGAGGGGACCATAAACATTATAATGCATACAAAGCTTCACAAAGCTTTTTTGATAACAATTGATCTAAATCAGGGCTCTCCAACCCTGTTCCTGGAGAACTACTCTCCTGTAGGTTTTTGCTCCAACCCTAATCTAGCGCAACTGATTCTAATAATTAGCTGGTTGATAAGCTGAACCAGGTTAGTTTAGCTACAGGAGGGTAGATCTGCAGGAATAGGGTTGGACTTACCAATGAGCGGGTGGCTACACTTTCCATACAGAGGCCGCATTATAGCTTACAACTCCCTAGAGCCGTTTTTTAAATTTAATTAGCTTTTTTTTTTTTTTTTCATCAAAATCTGTCCGTCTAGATACAGTGCCTTCAGAAAGTATTCATACCTCTTGACTTATTCCACATTTTGTTGTGTTTCAGCCTGAATTCAAAATGGGTTAAATATATATCTACACACAATACCCTATAATGACAGTGAAAACATGTTTTAAGAGATTTTTTCAAATGTATTGAAAATGAAATAAAGAAATACACTACATGACCAAAAGTATGTGGACACCTGCTTGTCAAACATCTCATTCCAAAATCATGGGCATTAATATGGAGTTGGTCCCCCTAAGCTGCTATACCAGCATCCACTCTTCTGGGAAGGCTTTCCACTAGATGTTAGAACATTGCTGCGGGGACTTGCTTCCATTCAGAAACAAAAGCATTAGTTAGGTCGGGCACTGATGTTGGGCGATTAAGCCTGGCTTGCAGTCAGCGTTCCAATTCATCCCAAAGGTGTTCGATGGGGTTGAGGTCATGGCTCTGTGCAGGCCAGTCAAGTTCTTCCACACCAATCTCGACAAACC
Source organism: Coregonus clupeaformis (assembly GCF_020615455.1). NCBI lineage: Eukaryota > Metazoa > Chordata > Actinopteri > Salmoniformes > Salmonidae > Coregonus > Coregonus clupeaformis. The sequence goes on from NC_059192.1 coordinate 61,422,581, forward strand.
ATTTCTGTACGGACCTCGCTTTGTGTACGGGGGCATTGTCATGCTGAAAAAGGAAGGGTCTTCCCCAAACTGTTGCCACAAAGTTGGAAGCATAGAATATTCTAGAATGTCATTGCGTGCTGTAGCGTTAAGATTTCCCTTCACTGGAACTAAGGGGCCTAGCCCAAACCATGAAAAACAGCCCCAGACCATTATTCTTCCTCCACCAAACTTTACAGTTGGCACTATGCAATCGGGCAGGTAGCGTTCTCCTGGCATCTGCCAAACCCAGATTAGTCCGTCGGACTGCCAGATGGTGAAGCGTGATTCATCACTCCAGAGAACGCGTTTCCACTGCTCCAGAGTCCAACGGCGGCGAGCTTTACACCAATTACAGCCGACGCTTGGTATTGCACATGGTGATCTTAGGCTTGTGTGCAGCTGCTCGGCCATGAAAACCCATTTCATGAAGCTCCTGACAAACACTTCTTGTGCTGACGTTGCTTCCAGAGGTAGTTTGGAACTCAGTTGTGAGTGTTGCAACCGAGGACGATTTTTACGCACTATGCGCTCCAGCACTCAGCGTTCCAGTTCTGTGAGCTTGTGTGGCCTACCACTTCACGGCTGAGCCGTTGTTGCTCCTAGATGTTTCCACTCCACAATAACAGCACTTACAGTTGACCGTGGCAGCTCTAGCAGGGCAGAAATTTGACTAACTGACTTGTTGGGAAGTTGGCATCCTATGATGGTGCCGCGTTGAAAGTCACTGAGCTCTTCTGTAAGGCCATTATACTGCCAATGTTTGTCTATTTTTTATTTTTTTATTTTTTTACCTTTATTTAACCAGGTAAGCCAGTTGAGAACAAGTTCTCATTTACAACTGCGACCTGGCCAAGATAAAGCAAAGCAGTGCGATAAAAACAACAACACAGAGTTACATATGGGGTAAAAAAACATAAAGTAAAAGAAATACAACAGAAAATATATATACAGTGTGTGCAAATGTAGCAAGTTATGGAGGTAAGGCAATAAATAGGCTATAGTGCAAAATAATTACAATTAGTATTAACACTGGAATGCTAGATGTGCAAGAGATTATGTGCAAGTAGAGATACTGGGGTGCAAAAGAGCAAAATAAATAACAATATAGGGATGAGGTAGTTGGGTGGGCTAATTTCAGATGGGCTGTGTACAGGTGCAGTGATCGGTAAGGTGCTCTGACAACTGATGCTTAAAGTTAGTGAGGGAGATAAGAGTCTCCAGCTTCAGAGATTTTTGCAATTCGTTCCAGTCATTAGCAGCAGAGAACTGGAAGGAATGGCGGCCAAAGGAGGTGTTGGCTTTGGGGATGACCAGTGAGATATACCTGCTGGAGCGCAGACTACGGGTGGGTGCTGCTATGGTGACCAATGAGCTAAGATAAGGCGGGGATTTGCCTAGAAGTGATTTATAGATGGCCTGGAGCCAGTGGGTTTGACAACGAACATGTAGTGAGGACCAGCCAACAAGAGACTATATGAGATTGCATGACAGTGTGCTCGATTGTATACACCTGTCAGCAATGGTTGTGGCTGAAATAGCCGAATCCACTAATTTGAAAGGGTGTCCACATACTTTTATATATATTGTGTATCTCATTTACATAAGTAATCACACCCCTGAGTCAATACATGTTAGAATCACCTTTGGCAGCGATTATAGCTATGAGTCTTTCTGGGTAAGTCTCTAAGTGCTTTGCACACCTGGATTGTACTATATTTGCACATTATTATTTAAAAAAATATTCAAGCTCTGGCAAGTTGGTTGTTGATCATTGCTAGAGAGTCACTTTCATGTCTTGCCATAGATTTTCAAGCCGATTTAAGTCAAAACTGTAAATAGGCCAATCAGGAACATTCAATGTCGTCTTGGTAAGCAAATCCAGTGTATATTTGGCCTTGTGTTTTAGGTTATTGTCCTGCTGAAAGGTGTATTTGTCTCCCAGTGTCTGTTGGAAAGCAGATGGAACCAGGTTTCCCTCTAGGATTTTGCCTGTGCTTAGCTCTAATCTATTTATTTTTATCCTAAAAAACTCCCTCGTCCTTGCCGATGACAAGCATACCAATAACATGATGGAGCCACTACCATGCTCAAAAATATGAAGAATGGTACTCAGTGATGTGTTGTGTTGGATTTGCCCCAAACATAACGCTTTGTATTCAGGACATAAAGTTAATTTCTTTGCCACATTTTTTGCAGTTTTACTTTAGTGCCTTATTGCAAACAGGATGCATGTTTTGGAATATTTGTATTATGTACAGGCTCCCTTCTTTTCACTCTGTCATTTAGGTTAGTATTGTAGAGTAACTACAATGTTGTTGATCCATCCTCAGTTTTCTCCTATCACAGCAATTAAACTCTGTAAAATTGTTTTAAGTCACCATTGGCCTCATGGTGAAATCCCTGAGTGGTTTCCTTCCTCTCCGGCAACTGAGTTAGGAAGGACGCCTGCATCTTTGCAGTGACTGGGTGTATTGATACACCATCCAAAGTGTAAGTAAGTACTAACTTCACCATGCTCAAAGGGTTATTCAATGTCTGCTTTTTTTGTTGTTGCCAATAGGTCCCCTTCTTTGCGAGTCATTGGAAAAACTCCCTGGTCTTCGTGGTTGAATCTGTGTTTGAAATTCATTGCTCGACTGAGGGACCATACAGATACATATGTGGGGTACAGAGATTAAGTAGTCATTCAAAAATCATGTTAAGCACTTTTATTGCATACAGAGTGAGTCCATGCAACGTATTATGTGACTTGTTAAGCATATCTTTACTCCTGAACTCATTTAGGCTTGCCATAACAAAGGGGTTGAATACTTATTGACTCAAGACATTTCAGCTTTTCATTTTTTATTAATTAGTAAACATTTCTGAAAACATAATTCCACTTTAACATTATGGGGTATTGTGTGTAGTCCAGTGACACAAAATCTCAATTTAATCAATTTTAAATTCAGGCTGTAATACAACAAAATGTGGAAAAAGTCAAGGGTTTGAATACTTTCTGAAGGTACTGTACCCACATCAATACCCACACATGCAGTCAGAGCCTAGCCTTTTGGGGGCCCTAAGTGACATTTTGTTGGGGGGCCTGTCATGCCAAATAGTGTCCACCTCTGCATCACAATGGGATTCAATTAGCTGTTAGCGTCCATCCTAGGGCCGTTGCTAAAACTTGTCAAATTCTGCCCAGGCTACGTAATGAAAGAAAAAGATTTATAGCGTTCATTGCTATGCTGGTTGCTATGTTCTGAAGGCACGGAAAGAGAGGAGCGTGCAGTCAAAAGACAGGGGAAAATGTGATTGACGTTACATGTTATTTACGAGATGTTTTAACTTGAAATCTCACCGATTATTGGTGGATAAAGTACAAAACATGATGTTTACTTGCTTTCAAAACTTGATCGAAAACCTTGATTTAGCTAGCATGAGCATGCTGCAAGCAAGCATAGATGCTGCAAACGATGGATGCAAACACTACTGCGAATTAAGACCACTTTTCCAAATATCTTTACATAGCTAACTAGCTAAGCTTTGTTTTGTATTGTATTATTTGTGTTTGTAGATAATCAGTTTATTTAAATAGTTATCTCATATACTAAGTAGCCTATGACAAGTGCTATATCAGCTGTAAAATGTTATGGGGAAAGGGTGAACACCATTAATCAATGTTCTGGTCCTGAGTGATCAGATTGTAGCTGGGTACCTGTCACACCCTGGCTCTGGGACTCTATTTGTTGAACCAGGGTGTGTTTATTCTATGTGTTTATTTCTATGTTGGGTGTTCTAGTTTGTTAATTTCTATGTTTGCCTGTGTGACTCCCAATCAGAGGCAACGAGTGTCAGCTGTTGGCTGGTTGTCTCTGATTGGGAGCCATATTTAAACTGTATGTTTTCCCTTTGTGGTTGTGGGTTTTTGTTCCGTGTTCGGTCATTGATACCGTGGACGTCACGAGTCGTTTCTTGTTTTGTTTCGTGCTTTAACTAATTAAAGTCATGTTTGTTCATCACGCTGCGCCTTGGTCTACTCCTTACCTCGATCGTGACAGAAAAACCCACCATGCAACGACCAAGCAGCGTGTCCAGGGGCAGCTCTTGGGCTGGACATGGGAGGAAGCGCCGGGAGAAGAGACGGTGGAGGCGCGCCGTAGAGAGGAGCAACGGCGTGATCAGGGGTCGTCGTCGGGCGGTCGAGAGACAACCCCAGAAATTTTTTAGGGGGGGCACACGGCATGGACGACGGGGCTGACGGAGGCAAAAGAGGGCGGATTCTGGAGGCCACCAGGTTACGGATACACCGCCCTGTACGTCCTGTGCGGATGCCTCACACAGAGTGTGTGAGGGTAGGCATTCAGCCAGGACGGGTTGTGGCCGCTCTTCACTCCAGGGCTCCTATCCGTCTCCACAGCCCGGTTCGGCCTGTCCCTGCTCCACGCACCAAGCCTACGGTGTGCGTCGCCAGCCCAGTCCGGCCAGTCCCTGCTCCACGCACCAAGCCTACGGTGTGCGTCGCCAGCCCGGTCCGGCCTGTCCCTGCTCCACGCACCAAGTCTACGGTGCGCGTCGCCAGCCCGGCCCGGCCTGTTCCTGCCACTCGCACCAAGTATACGGTGCGCGTCGCCAGCCCGGCCCGGCCTGTTCCTGCCACTCGCACCAAGTCTACGGTGCGCGTCGCCAGCCCGGCCCGGCCTGTTCCTGCCACTCGCACCAAGCCAGGGGTGCGAGTCGTCAGCCTGGTAAGGCCCGTCCCTCCTCCACGCACCGAAGCCAGGGGGTGCGCGTCGTCAGCCTGGTAAGGCCCGTTCCTCCTCCACGCACCAAGCCAGGGATGCGCGTCGTCAGTCCAGCACAACCCGTGCCTGGGTCACCGGTGCCTGGTAAGGTACCGGTCAACTGCTCCACGATGGAGCTGAAGCTAACCGCTCCTGCTAAGTCCAGTTCGGCTCCAGCCGGGCGGGGCCAGACTGGACCAGGGGCGCTATGGGGGGGTGTATTGGAGGGTGGTGGTCAAGGCCGAGCCAGAACCGCCGCCGAGGAGGTATGCCCGCCCCGCCCCCCCCCGGTTTGTTTAGTTGAGGCGCGGTCGCAGTCCGCGCCTTTAGGGGGGGGTACTGTCACACCCTGGCTCTGGGACTCTATTTGTTGAGCCAGGGTGTGTTTATTCTATGTGTTTATTTCTATGTTGGGTGTTCTAGTTTGTTGATTTCTATGTTTGCCTGTGTGACTCCCAATCAGAGGCAACGAGTGTCAGCTGTTGGCTGGTTGTCTCTGATTGGGAGCCATATTTAAACTGTATGTTTTCCCTTTGTGGTTGTGGGTTTTTGTTCCGTGTTCGGTCATTGATACCGTGGACGTCACGAGTCGTTTCTTGTTTTGTTTCGTGCTTTAACTAATTAAAGTCATGTTTGTTCATCACGCTGCGCCTTGGTCTACTCCTTACCTCGATCGTGACAGTACCATTAGAGACATTGGTTTCAGACTATATCTAGAAGTATAGGACATGCTATGGCCTATACCAGGGAAATGCATAATAATAATAATAATAATATGCCATTTAGCAGACGCTTTTATCCAAAGCGACTTATAGTCATGCGTGCATACATTTTTTTTTGTGTATAAGGGGAAGGACCTGTATTAGTAGATCATAGGAAACCCTGTTGCAGTAAGGTTATTGTAGCAATACCAGTGCCTATTGAATACCAATGTATTTGTGTAAATGAATAGATTTCTTGCTGAATTACTACATTCATGATAGGTAGTTTATCTTGTGTTTTCCTTGTTCCATACCAAGCTGCCATGATGTGGGCCTCTGTCAAACAAATTCCTCCCAGCAGCACCAGAAACGCAAGCTAAGCTTTCAAAAATCACATCAGGAGGTAAGACAACCAGATATTTACCATGTTTACAGCGCACAATTATTTATCTGATTATGTACATTTTTATTAGCATAATGTCTCAATTACAAGCAGTATGTTGCCCTTCTTTTTTTAAATATCCATTCCTCTGGAATCCCTACAATCACTGCAGCGAGTGCAACTTCAATCACGTCAATCAGTAAATGGTGAGTGACAAACAAGGGAAACATCTCAATAGTCCAAATGGCTTTCTCTCCCATTGTCTTCTTAAGGCGTCTGCATACTAGGTTTGGTTTGCTCCTAGCAGAACTCGGCAAAGTGAACGTCTGTCTCTTCCTTCTCTTCATCCTGTTACTCATTCTCTCCTCTTCCTTCAGACGAAATCCTGTGTCTAGTGACGTCTGATTGTCCAACAACCTGCCCACTCCACCCCATTCCCTTGTCCCTCATATGTCTGACCACTGGCTGCTTTCCCTCCAACTTCAAGACAGCCAGTCGGACCCCTCCTCAAGAAACGAACACTTCTCAAACAGGTATCCTTTCTTTCTTTTCTATCTAAAACTCCATCCATGTTTGGTTTTGATTTGGAGGGTGGTAGCATCTAACAGTTGGATTTCATTATTTCCTGGCCACCGCTCAGTGATGCAAACAACGCATTTATTTTCAGAACCGTCCATGGATATACACTCCGACGTGGAAAAGTGTAGCAAAACAGGCACAGACACAGGTCGGTAAATTAGTCACACGGTGGGTTTGTACAAAAGGTTGCCTTTCTCACAAGTTGTTCTCACTCTACACTGTTAAAAGTAAATGCTTGAAACACATCATCCTGAGATGTTTTGAAACATTATATGGTGTGTTGTATCACCACTTAATCAAGGGACTGGGAGCACTACCGGAAAAGGTTGAAAACACTATTTTGGTGTTTCGAGTTCTGTTTAGTGCAGAATAGAGGTCTTCACGGATCCACCTGTACCTTAATACCCGAGACTCGATCCGGAACCCGAGCGGGTCCAGATCCAGAATTCTAAATAATGTCACAGGTCTGAGTCGGATCTGATTGTCACGGCTCTTGGGTATGTGTAATTTTAACTGACTTGTCCGGAAGGACCCATACAGATCCGAACGCGACTGTTGCAGTAGAGAGAGAGAAATTGTATAATTTATGCTGCTGCTCTTTGCTTATCACGAGAGTCGCGCGTGTAGCTTGTTGTTGTTGGCCAATCATAAGTCATCAAAGCGTCAATAGGCTACAGTCATAGAGCCTCCGTTTGGTGAAAAAGTTAGGGAGATATCTAATCAATGGAAGATGGAATTTAAATGATGGAATTAAAAGTTAAAGGAGAAGGATAGACTAAAATGCCCAAGAGCCAACAGGTAGGCTGCTACTTTATATTTTGAATGGAGTTGTTTGTAACTGTGTAGGACGATAAAACGCATGCAGCCTCAATTAGCCTAGCTAGCTATCTTAACTTCTCCCGGTTTCAGTCAAGACAGGTACTACGTAATCATATTGGATGATAAATAACCTAGCAATGGCAGCTATTAGTCAATTATAGTGCGAGTTGGCTTGGTTGGTTGCTGTCTCTCGTCTCTCCCTCCCTCCTCCCTGTGTCACTCGCTCACACTCACAGTGGCCTATACACACAGCATGGCCCCTGCTAGAGCATCACCTCTCTACTTCCTCTCCCTCAAGGTTTATCAGTTCTGGTAAATAAAGTAGCTTAAAAATGGACTTTTCTGCTGCTTCTCTCACTCGGATCAGACAGACCGGTCTAGTTATAATAATAATAATAATATAATATGCCATTTAGCAGACGCTTTTATCCAAAGCGACTTACAGTTGTCCTCGGGTACGTTCGGAACGGGTCTCTATATTAAAAATGTGTATTTATGCATATTGGGTCCGCATGGGAAAGCCCCAGGTCCATTTCGGGACGGGTACCCGTGAAGGCCTCTAGTGCAGAATTAGATACCTTCTCTTTTGGTGTCATTTCCTCTCTCTAAAATTTCTCAACACTATTATGGTGTTTAGAAGCTTGTCTAGTGCAGAATTAGGTCACTTGTTCTGGAGTATTTTTATATTTAAGATTCATTTATGTATCTGATCATTTGCCAGTTTAACCCATTTTGGCAGGCATTGTTGAGCACGGTGCTAAATCCACTAGCAGAGGTTTTACAGCAAGCATGGCAGGATACTGTATTTGCCTCTACCATTAAAAGTTGGATTTGTGGGAATGGGTCGTCTCATCATTGAACGTCATTCTGTCTGACGGTTTTGATATCCATTCATCATGATCCATTACACGGCAAGCTGCTTAATACTAATATAGAAATACACTTTTCTTTTAAAAAACATGCATACAACATTGTGTAAAATAATCATAAAGTAAAATGAAAAATGAATTACCCACAATCCTCAAAAAATGTGGCAAGATAGGAAGTGCAAACTTCCAATGAGTTCAATCACTCAATTTTCTCTATCTTTGGTTATCCTCATACAAGATACTTACATTTTGAGCAACATATTAAGTTGGATTTATTCTTTTTTTTTTCTTGGAAAATGAAATTAACAAATCATTAAAACGGCTTGCATTCATTTTTATTAAGTATATGTTATATGTATATATATATTATTTTTTACCCCAGAATCATATTTTTTTTTTTACATTGTAGCTGTGTGGTTGAGTGTGTAAAATTCCAATGAAATGTACCATCATACTGTCCCAGAAGTCAGGGGTTCAATTCCGGCTTCCACCTGTCCCACTTTCACTCCTTCTCTGTCTCCTCCTGTTTATAATCTGTCTAAATAAAGCATAAAAAAAGGTGGAATTCCACAAAATAATATTCTCCATAGGCCCTTATCATCCTTGGTCCTCTGTTTTTTGACGACCATTTAACTATCTTACCAAAGGCGACCTTCTACCTACAAAGTTCTACTATTGTATTCCAGCAGCACTTCCCTTCCTTTTTGTCTACACATTTATTCATGCTCTTATGTTGATCGAATTTAAATCTGAGGTAAAATTTTGTAACATGCAATATCAAGAGTAATGCAGTCATCTCCTGATTAGTGAGTGAATGCATGTGTTTATGTACAGTACATAGTGCATATACTTAAATGCACTATGTACTCATCACAATTTGCTATTTCGAATTGCATCTTGTTGAAATGTTAACAAGGTATTCAAAAGTAGATTGAAATAATGTATTCATATTATTAGCTAAACAAAACAAACAAAAATTGTTGTTTGGAAATCAGCTTTGTTTACATAGCGGGGATTTAAAGAACGTCCATTTGGCTATAATGATCTCCAAAATCCGAAGCATTAGCTCATCACACTGTTGATCAACCAACGGACGCTAACAGCTAATCGAATCCCCCCCCACCTTGACAGCAGAGAAAACATTTTGTTTTTAGAGTTAATTTCCTTTTGCCATGGCGCGTTGAGAGAATGTTGCAGTTAACTGGTTGTGAGCATATGAGAAAACATGGCCTTACCTGGCTGACACATTTGTCGTGAAGGAAACACAGTCTGTGACAAAGGACAGGGGAGTGGTCCCTGTGATGTCCTCCCACTGGGCAGGAGATGTTCCACCTGGATGGAAAACCACGAGAAAAGACAAATCCCCATCCCTGGTTAACCTCTCTTCCACCTACTGCAAACCCTGTCCTTCCATCCTGTCTCCAAGTAGGAGTGAACCTTGTTATCATTGACGGTCTGAACCAATTTCAATAGAGGTATGTTCTCAGCTACAAAGGTTGTTCAGAACATCCTGATGGACTTGCCTGTGATGCTGCAGAGGAGGCGCAGGCAGGGGGTGGAGTCCCCCCTATGTCCACTGGGGTGGCCGTCTGCAGATCGGGGCGGGACAGGGATCGTCATGGTAATGGGCTTGTGGAACTTCCTCCTCCTGGGCTCCACAGTAACGATAGGGCTGAAGGTGGCCCTGTTGCCGAGGAGATTCCTAACCATGTCGTCTGGGACGGGCTGAGCCTGCAGGGAGGGGGGGGGGGATGAAAGAGATGAATCAATGTTCTCTCATTTGTTCAAATTAGCATAATACATGACAAAAGCCATAATCTTTTACAAAGTCATGTTAAAATAAATCTCACTAGGATGAAGGTAGCCAACTCATCATCAATCAAAATCATGCTCTCAGCTCAAAAGTTGGACAATTTGACTCAAACCTTAAAGCTTAACACAAAACAAAGACTAATGGAGTTTCTAAACAATACAGCTAACTGATTGATTTGGCTTTCAGACCTGCAGTCCAACACGTATCTTCTTGGTGAGCGCTCCCTGTGGGAACGAGGCCTGGACCATGGGCACTGTCTGGCTGGACAGAGTCCCGCCCTCTGGACCCATGTGGTTACTCTCCTGCTTGATCCTGGACACCACCGCAAAGTACTGGGGGAAGTCCCTGGTGATGATCCGACAGATCCGCTTCTTCTCCAGCTCAGCATTGCTGTCCAGTTCTTTTGGATAACACATTAACAAATATAGATGGATGATGGATATTCAATATGTTATGTATGTCTGAATGACGAAGGAATGATTGGATGTGTCAGAGAGGGTATTCAATTACATTAGCAATGTTGACCTGAAATAATAACAATAATAATAATAATAATAATAATAATAATAATAATAATAATAATAATAATAATAATAATTCATTTAATTTGTAAAGCACTTTTCTCACACCCGAGGTGCAATAAAAAATAAAAACTGTAATAAAAACTATCCAAAACACAGAACATAGAACACATGCAACAAGCAAATCTATTTACAGGTGTCAATGCAGATGTCATGCTGTGTGTAACATACCTTCGTCCATCCCGTTCAGAATGTCCGTGATGTCACTTGGATGGCAGTCGTACTGGTGTTCCTTCCATGTGTCACCGTTGTCGCTCCTGAGTACGATCAGCTCCCTCTCCTTCCCCCTCATGGAGCCAAAATGAGGAATCTCCACGATCACAGGGCTAGAATGGAACAGAGCACCCAGAGATAGTTCAGAGCCCCCTTAGAGCCAAAAAGGTGGATCTTCACATTCAAATAGCAAAAATAGTATAGAGCAATGTTTTTGATCCTGGGGACCTAGCACTACACAGTTGATTCAAATGATCAACTCATCATCAAGCTTTGATAATTTGAATCAGCTATGTAGTGTTAAGGCAAAAACTAAAATGTGCACCCCCCAGGACAAGGATTAATAAACACTGGTATAGAGATAAGAGAAAACCTACCCCAGAAACTGGGCTCCTGCGGGGCCGACCTCCACCAGCCGGCTGACCAGGCCCTCTCCCTCCACCATGGGCGGGGGGTAGGCTAGCTTGTGCCTCTTGGCCAGGCGGCAGGTGATGCGGGTGGGAGCCGTGCACTTCCGGGGCGGGATGATGATACGCATGCCGTTGCTTCGGCTTCCTCTCATGGACCCCCCACGAGCATCCACCATGAAGCTAACCAGGAATCTGCCGGCGCAGAAATACAAATATTAGACCAGAAAGGGTGACACGGGAAGAGAGAGAGAGAGGCCATAACCACTGACACTTGAGATGGACGAATCCCATGCTGTGACCACCGTACACCCAAACACTCCGAAAAGAGAGAGAGAGTGGAAAGAAAATACTAGAGAAAGAGAGAGAGAGATAGACAGAGAGAGAGGAGATGGTGCTTCGAGTTCTCAAACTTGGCAGGTCTCACCTCTGACTCTTAACAATGTAACCTCAAGACACCGACTCTGTAAAGAACTCGGAGGTGATGTAATAGGGAAAAGGTGAGTTTCCTGCCAAGATCAATTACTCTGAAGCAGTGATCAGTGATCTATATTAAACACCTTCACAAATGTTTCACCCCGAGTAGAAACTCAATTAAATCACAAATGAAAGGATGTGTTAGCTTCTACTAAATAAGTGCAGTTTGGGCATCCCATTAATTGTGGAAACTATTACCAGTAGTATTAAGCTATTAGTAGAACGAACAAGGGAATGTTTAAATTGAAATGCCTCATATAGTATGCCAGCTGTTAAAGGTAGACTCAGCGAAATGACGTTGCCGCAGATATTGAGTTGAGCGAGATGCCAGACTTTGCTCTCACACAGTCACACACAGTATCTGCGCATGTGCACGGGTTCGCTTCACGCTGTTCACAGCGTGGTAGCCAGGGCAACAAAACAGCTGAGATGTTCAGCCTCGCACTTCAACGCTCTTAGTTGTTGTGGAAATGGTTTACTTTTTGCATCTATGTCATATCGGTATCTACCTAAAGCCATAAAACCTTACCTAATAAAGATACCCTACATTTTCATTCAGCGTGACATGCTGATCTAAGATGGCTGAGTTGTTACAGGAACCATTACATTTAAATGTTTAGTCATTTAGCAGACACTCTTATCCAGAGCGACTTACAGGAGCAATTAGGGTTAAGTGCCTTGCTCAAGGGCACATTGACAGATTTTTCACCTAGTCGGCTCGGGGATTAGAACCAGCGACCTTTCGGTTACTGGCACAACGCTCTTACCCACTAAGCTACCTGCCGCACCATGTCTGACCTAAAACCATACCCAATGTTCTGTACAGTAAAGTGGTGTATTTGACTGTTCACATAGGATGCGTTTACACAGGCAGACGAATTCTGATCTTTTTTCCACTAATTTGTCTTTTGAACAATCACATCAGATCTTTTCACATCATATATTTGTCAGAGCTGATCTGATTGGTCAAAAATATCAGAATTGGGCTGCCTTTGTAAACGCAGCCATAGTATGTTTGCCTAAGCATGGCATCGTCTGTGTGTGCACTGTGCAGACCTGCTCATATATTTTTTTAGGGGCTTTATCCATAAATGCACTGTGAGATGGCACCTTAGTGAAAAAATCCTAAACACATCACTAGTACTACAGCTACACAGTGTAGATGAGAGACCGGACCACACAGATGACACAAGCACAGGAACGAAAGAGGAAAGAAGAAGTAGTGGAAACTGTGACATCACTGTGACATCATGGTGACATCACCAGACACAATCATCACCTGGAGTCATACTGAGGGAGCGGGGAGGACAAGCTGCAAAATAAAGACCAAAACAATGCAGGAGGCAAAAAACTAGATTTAGTAATACAGCACAATCAATTTAGATTTTTAGGGTCTGACGCATTTCGCCATGTAAGGCAAAAAAAGCATAAAAAGATGGTACAGAAATAAAAGAGACGGACTGAAATACAGGAGAACTGGAAAAATGTAGGGCATTGAAAGGGGCAGAAACCCCAGTACACGAGACCTGACAAAACACAAAATATCTTCCATCTGTACTGGGCCCAGGACATTGGACTGTCAAGAGCATTTCCAATAAGACTAAATCATGTAGTCTACAGTGCAAGTCCATTATGTACTATACGTGAGGGTGACTTCCCTCAAACTATTCATCACTGCGGCTCAGCAAAATGAAATTGCACAAGAGACTGCAGAAAGGAAAACCTCATAACAGTATTTCACTGCAGACAACTGCTAGCTGGGTCTTTGTTGGGCTGATCAAATAGAGTATGTAGAGTAACATTCTCCTGTGTTTGGATTAGCAGTAGGCCCTGTCTGGCATGGCTAGAGCTAGCTGTGGCTTGGTGTCAGACTGGTTGGGAGATGGCTGGTTCTTACCCTGAGTGAATGGGGCTAGACACAGTGTTGCTGTGGTCCATGGTGTCTGGGGTCCAGCTGTAGCGCCTCAGACACTCTGCATCGTAGTTTCGGGTTATAGCCAGGTGCTGTGGAAGAGCAAATGCAGGAGGAGGGTCAACAGTTGAGTTATGAAGGAGACTTAATGGTTTCTGACCTAATCTGACGGTGACCCTCACTGATCTACAGACAGACATAAGAGGTGACACGTTTAATGACCTTCTGCATTCCTAACACACAATAAGAGAATATGACCCCTTACCCCTACAGACAAGTGATCTAACAGGACTCATACAGTCTCTCACAGAAACATGTTTTTGTCATCTAAAACATTCAATATCACTTCTAAGAAACATGCTGAATATGATTAACCATTTGAACCACAAGAAGTGGTAAACGTACAACTGAAACAATAATTTGTTTGTATAAAAATGAATCATGGGAATTTACAGTGACCAGACGTCACATGGGGAAATAAATAACTATTTACCTCACTAAGATGAGGACCAATGAACGGAATGAGAATTTCAGAGCTCAAACAAACAAATACGAATGGAGCCAGAGAGATGGTCATTGGAGAGTGAGCAGAGCGAGGAAACCATCTATTGACATCATATACCTTATTGAGAGGGTCAACCAAGTAGGAAAGGTCTTTACAGACACTCTGAAGCTTTAGTGGAAAAAGCTCAAGACACCTCTGTTTCATCAGTTTTAACAACCAATTTGGAGGAAACTCTTTTTTTACAATGTGAGAAAACAAGATTTTACATGCATTCTAATACAAGGCTCCTCTTTGACCCAAATGTGTTTGTCGAACATGATGTCAGTGAAGTTGCAAATATTGTTTACAGTGCATCAGGTTAAAGTTCCTGTTTTAGATCCTGCATTGTGATCACCAAAAAATGTTTTAGGACAAACACTGCAGTGTGGATTTCCCAAGGCAGCTGGAAACCTTAAAGAGGCCACAGGGAATTTTGAATAAGCTCTTACATTAATTGTCCTACACAGCCTCAGCACTGTAAGTGCCAAACATAAACTAAACTAACGAAAAAGCCTAAAATAGGCACTTGGAAATAAAATGTAACCACGATCCAGGGGGAGGCTAAATCCATCACTAACCCCATCTCAGAGTTCACATTTTTTTAAATAATAGTGTCACACAATGCCCTTGACAAAAACCTAGAAAGGAGAAGAGAGGAGGAAGAGAGTGACACAGAAAGAGGAGATAGAGACAAGAAAGGGGTAAAGGAAAAGGTGGTGTGAGGATGTTAGGAGGACGTACTGTGTCCTTGGTCGGGGCGAGGATCTCCTCGATCATCATGCTGTCCCGTGCGTAGGAGCTGCGGTTGAGGGTGTTGGACCTATCCGAACTGAAGGAGCGGAGGCTGGGTTGTTTAAATGTTACCACGCAACACAGCGGGTGACAATGAACAGCAGGCCCAAACCAAAAGAAAAGCAAAAGTAAAATAAATCCATTACTACATGCAACCTCCAGGGAACTGAATTGTACTGTACAATGTACTGTATATAGCGCAGGGCAAGATTAGAGGTAGATAGGAGTTATTCAGAGATGGAAATGAAAGGGAGGTCAATCGGTTTTTACTGAGAGAGAAAGAGGGAGAGAGAGAAAGAGAGAGATAAAGGTGTTGTAGGTGTGTCTGTGTATCATGAACACTGATGTAAGAGGTCAACTACAGTCTGACTATTGTAGATGTTTCAGAGAGGACACTGGATGGAGAATCACATTTGATCTACTAACAAACAAATAATGTGGAAACTACACTACAGTACATATGGTATGGAACTAACTTTGAGTAATTCAATTCCGTCACTAAAACATCCGGATTCTTTATGGTTATTAAATCAATATTTAGTTATAACGGTTCCTAAAAATAATCTTGAACTACTTTGAAGTATCCTAATTTGTATTCAGTTAAAGTAATGTAGCTAATTCAATTAAACATTCGTTTTAGGATGGGCAAAATTCTGTGTCTTTCATTTCTCAGATGACTTGGATTTGTGTTAGTTTGGTACAGAGATGATGGTCCTCTCCATCTTGCTTGCTGTGTTGTGATGTTTGCCTGGTGTTGCAGATGTTTGTGAGTATACACACACACTTCTAGGGGTGTTTTCTCAGAAGAAGTGTGTGTATAACCTAGTTACGAGTGTGTGTGCCCGTGTGTGTGTGTGTGTGTGTGTGTGTGTGGGTATGTGCGTAGACAGAGGGAGAGAAATACTGCAGAGCTCAACATGTTTGAGTTGGTATGCTATTCAGCACAGAGAAAAGTCCTTTATTCAGCACTGCAGCTGAAGTTTCTAAGCAACTCCACTCTGCCTGAATGGACTGGCATCACAAATCTGTTTTAGCCTACTCCAGTGTTTCCCAAATTGGAGTCGCAACCCCATGTGGGGTCGCCTGATTTTAAAATGGGGTCGCGAGATAAACCCAGACAAAAACATTTTGTGCTTGGTTCATTGAACCTAACCGTTATGTCAGTAACCTCTGTTAGCAGCTAGATGCGGTCGTAATAAACAAAGCGGTTTCTGTTTTCTTCCTACAAATGTGTCTCTATCTTTGTAACGGCTTAAGCCACAACATATTATGACCCCATCACTGAAAGATAAGACTCTGAGGAACACATACATGTCTTCTGTTTCCCTCTACAATGCCCACAATGACTCAATAGAACAGAGTGGACAAGACCAGGCACTAAATCAGACTGAGGGGAAAACATCAATGATGATGTTCTTTTCTACACAGAAGGTCATACAAAAATATTGCCTGATGATCTTCTGAACTTCCCAATACCTTTCTGATGCATTTCAGTCACTTCAACCCATACTTCTTTAAGATTGAAATATTGTCAAAAAATACTGTCAGACTGATTTGTAACAGATTGTCATAGCCTTAATTAAAAAAGTAAACACTGGCCGTTCATTAAATCACTTTCCTTATATGGTGGGGTCACACATTTTATTTTATATAACAATGGGGTCGCGGGCCAAAAAAGTTTGGGAACCCCTGGCCTACTCTCTCTGTGGTGCTGCCTGTGTTTGCTCGTCACAGCTTTCCTTCCTCTCTCCTTCTTACCCCCTCTTTCTCTCTCTCGCTCTCTTTCCTCCTTTCCTCCAATCTTTCTCTCGCCAATTCAATTCCATTTTGATTTATTTGTGCAGAGTTGTTTACAATTACATTTTCACGGGTGCACTTAGTGGAAGCCTTCCCCCTTCCTTTATTTTACTCCCTCCTTACTCCCTCACTTTCTCCATCCGGCTTCTTTATGTACCATTTCATGCCTCTCAGTGGCCTTGATCAATCTGCCTCTGTCCCTCACCCCTTCCCTCTTTGCTATTCTGAACACTGCTTTGCACATTTCTCTCACTGCTTTCTCTCATCATCTCTTTTCCACTCTCACACTCTCTCCACATTTTAAGATGAGGCAGTGTTATTTGATCTAGAAAGAAAGTGAATATTTGCTTATCTAAGTCAGCTCAACAAGTTGGTTGTGCAGACCATTACTATCATTGCTCGGTCATCATTAATCTGTCATTCATGACATAGTTCCAAGGCAAAATGTGTATGTGTGTGTGTGTGTGTGTGTGTGTGTGTGTGTGTGTGTGTGTGTGTGTGTGTGTGTGTGAGTGTGTGTGCGTGTGTGTGCGCGCACCTGCCATTGGTCTGTTATTCGTCAGATAGGTCAATGTGGGATTTTTAGACAACAAGCCATTCTTTGGCCTTAAGGTTTCCATCTCTGCATACCAGAGTAGGACATTTTAAAGCAATAGGTCATTTTTTAGGATTAAAATATCTCCAATTGATTGAAAATGGACTGAAACATATTGATCCCTGGAAGTTACAAAACGTTTCACCTTTTAAAAAAATCTAAAGGGGAGGGTGTCACCTTAAACCACACCAAAAAGTTGGGTTAATAAACTCAAACCAAAGCACATGTCATTATTAAGTCACAACACATAACTGTCGCTTTTATTTTCTCATGTCTACTCTATTCATAACTTGTGTTAAATATTACTTGGTTTATTTGCAAATGATGAGGGGTTTATATTGACTGATGAGAAAATAAGGTGAACGTGTCAATGGAAAATATTAGTGAGCTCAAAATACGTTTTCCAAATAATAAGTCACCAATAAACGTAAAGTATACCACACAAAGAATGACAATGGTTGATGAAGTCACAATACACAAAGGATGGGTCTGGGGAGGGAAATATGTTTCGAGAAAATGTGCTTTCTGCTCTTACCTGATCCTAGGGCTAGAGTGAGAAACAGACAGAGTGCAAGAAAGAAAAAAGGAAAAGAAAAGTAGAGTGGTGAAAAGCAAAGCATTTAAAAACGTCAAAGCAGACCTGCTGTGTTTTTATTTTCATGTGACATTGATCTGCTTTTGCATGGGGCATGTTACAAGCCTGGGCTCATAGTCTGTGTGTGTGTGTGTGTGTGTGTGTGTGTGTGTGTGTGTGTGTGTGTGTGTGTGTGTGTGTGTGTGTGTGTGCGTGCGTGCGTGCGTGCGTGCGTGCGTGCGTGCGTGCGTGCGTGTGTGTGTGGAATAGATTGTGTGGCCCAGTCCGAGAGCAAACCACGCAAGGCCAATGTCATAAACAGAAAGGTAAGGGGAAAATAAAGCAGCTGCTCGGCACCATACATTAATCAATCAATACAATAATTCACTGAAATAATAAAGCATTACATTTCCAGCACGGCAAAGAGTCATGTCAGCAATATCTTTTCACTGCACATATTCAACCAGTTTACTCTGCAATTAAAATAACAGAAGAATGATACAAGTTTCTCATAGCACAATATACAGGATAGGCATAGTTTATACAGTAGATGCAATACCTTATGAGAGAAAGCACTTGATTTGGACAGTCATCACTGTAACCTTTCAAGTTCCGAAAGCTTCTCTAGAGACTATAAAAATGGCACAGCCCAGTTCAAACCCCTTGCCTTGATTAATCAAACCAGGAAGAGCTGAAGTGAGTTCACGGCTCATATTGACTTTGTGACATGATGTGATAAACATTAAAAACATCTGACATCATCCATTATTGCTTAAAAGCTGATCTAACACTTATTTCATGATTAATCAAACAGTGGTTCTGTATTTGGGCTGTTTTGTTCCACAGTGTGCTGCTTCCTGACAGGCTGACACTGTTGTTGTTTTTAGTCAGTCAAGCATCACCATGCATTTGCCAGCTGTCAGGGGCACCACAATAGATGGCCAATGATGTGCTGTGGGATACACAATACTCATCTAATGTGGTGATGTATTTTCACCCAAACTTGCCAGTTTTCCGCTGGGCACTCAACTCTTAGCCAACAGCTAGTTGTCCTCTCTTTGAATACTGTACTGGGCAATAACGTATACATATCTGACCAAAGGCAGTATGTACAGTGCATTTGGAAAGTATTCAGACTCCATGACTTTTTCCACATTTTGTTACATTTATTTTTTTTAAACCTCATCAATCTACACACAATACCCCATACTGACAAAGCGAAAACAGTTGTTGTTTTTTGTTGTTGGAAATTTATAAAAACTAAAACATAGAAATACCTTATTTACATAATTATTCAGACACTTTGCTATGAGACTAGCATCCTGGTTCCATTGATCATCCTTGAGATGTTTCTACAACTTGATTGGAGTCCACCTGTGGTAAATTCAATTGATTGGACATGATTTGGAAAGGCACACACCTGTCTATATAAGGTCCCACAGTTGACAGTGCATGTCAGAGCAAAACCCAAGCCATGAGGTCGAAGGAATTGTCCGTAGAGCTCGGAGACAGGATTGTGTCGCGGCACAGATGTGGGGAAGGGTACCAAAACATTTCTGCAGTAGGAACTGAGCAATCAGGGAGAAGGGCCTTGGTCAGGGAGGTGACCAAGAACCCGATGGTCACTCTGACAGAGCTCCAGAGTTCCTCTGTGGAGATGGGATAACCTTCCAGAAGGACAACCATCTCTGCAGCACTCCACCAATCAGGCCTTTACGGTAGAGTTGCCAGACGGAAGCCACTCCTCAGTAAAAGGCACATGACAGCCCGCTTGGAGTTTGCCAAAAGGCCCCTAAAGGGTTCTCAGACCATGAGAAACAAGGTTCTCTGGTCTGATGAAACCAAGATTGAACTCTTTGGCCTGAATGCCAAGCGTCATGTCTGGAGGAAACCTGGCACCATCCCTAAGGTGAAGCATGGTGGTGGCAGCATCATGCTGTGGGGATGTTTTTCAGCGGCAGGGACTGGGAGACTAGTCAGGATCGAGGGAAAGATGAACAGAGCAAAGTACAGAGAGATCTTTGATGAAAACCTGCTCCAGAGCGCTCAGTTTTACCTTCCAACAGGACAACAACCCTAAGCACACAGCTAAGAAAACGCAGGAGTGGCTTCAGGACAAGTCTCTGAATGTCCTTGAGTGGCCCAGCCAGAGCCCGGACTTGAACTCGATTGAACATTTCTGGAGAGACCTGAAAATAGCTGTGCAGCGACGCTCCCCATCCAACCTGACAGAGCCTGAGAGGATCTGCAGAGAAGAATGGGAGAAACTCCCCAAATACAGACGTAAATGTAAATGTACAGGTGTGCCAAGCTTGTGGCGTCATACACAAGAAGACTCAAGGCTGTAATCGCTGCCAAACGTGCTTCAACAAAGTACTATGTAAAGGGTCTGTATACTTATGTAAATGTGACATTTGCAAAGATTTCTAAAAACGTGTTTTGCTTTGTCATTATGGGGTAGTGTGTAGATTGATGAGGGGGAAAAAACATTTTATCAATTTTAGAATGAGGCTGAAATGTAACAAAATGTGGCAAAAGTCAAGGGGTCTGAATACTTTCCGAATGCACTGTACAGTATAAGTGTAGGTATCAGTGACATTGAACAATAGTCATTCTATGGCCCGTAAAATACTCAAACTGCTGAATCATGATGCCATGCTGAACCAGGAGTATTACATCTTTATTACATCTTCATAACATATTTTTCTATGAAGGAAACTTAGATCACCACTATGTCTTTGAATTGCATTGCTCCCATACGTACAATTTCATCAACATATCAGCACATCTTAAACCTGTGTGTATAGAATGAACAAACACAGTGGCAATGCCAAACATGACATCACAATCAAGAGCATATAATGGCATAATACGGTCACATACCTTGCTGAGCGGACTCCTATGCTGAACCCCATGTAGCCCTCCTGTGGGAGAGAGTCGTCCCCCAGCTCCTTGAGGTCCTGGGGCCGCAGATATTTGTCAGTGTCGCCGGTCATTGCATCCTCACCTGGTGGAAAAGTCCCTCATCAATACTTCAAAGGCAATCCGGGCAAAAAGAGCATTGCGGTACTCCTAGAAAAACCTTACCACAGCTTTATAAGAGGCCTTGGATAATTTATCAATGTCACTCTGATAACTAGTGGACCAGCATAGCTCTCCTGTTGGTAGGCTACTCATTGGGCTATAGTGAAGCTAAATAACAGCTACTCAGGTCTAGGCTACTTGAAATGAATGACACGGTAATAAATCCGTTCCAATCTATTCATAGGCTAATGAAGTCCCTTAGCTTGGATATAGAGAAAAGCTACTTGCAGCATAGCTCTCCTGTCCAGTAAAACCAAACGCAGTTTGTATTGACACTCAAGCCAAAAAGCACAGAGGGTTAAACGCTAGCAGAACTCAAGCCGCAAGAGCACCTCGATTATCAAGGAGAAAAACACAGCAGTCCTTTTCGCGACAATCTATCCCCTTCTCCCCGACTCCAGCATGCAACAAACACTTCACTCTTCCACTGCAGCCCCTCCCCCCAGCAGTCCTACCTCTGCCGCACTCTCGCTCAGATGGGCTACAATGTCGCTACAGCTCATTGCTACATTTTATTCAAATACGCTCCCATTCGCACAGTGACTGTAGAACATCAAAGGTGAGTAGGTTTTTCAAAGCTAATGCAGTAGACTACTGAAGAATATAACGTCATAGCATGCCAGCATGAACAATTCTCTTCTCCCTGTCCCAGCTTGCTCTCTCTCACACACGGCTCCCGCCTCAGCTACCCCGTAGCCTACAATATTCGACTGAATAGTGCTGCATTCTGCCACACAACTACGAAATGGCTTTATGCACCAATTCCCTGTGTCAAATCCATGCGACAGCACCCCTCCATGAACTACAGCCTAGCCTTCATGACTTACATAGAAAAACTGCCATGTCTGTCACCACTCTTATATTCCCGTGTTTGTCTTTATATTCCAATTATCCGCAGAACAGTTAACTTCCCCAAATAAATCCAGAGAGAGACGAGAGAGGTAGAAAATAAATCCCATACAGTCATGTGGTTGCAGCTGAAAGAATCCGAGGTTGAATTATTTGGTTTGGCTGTCCTTCCAGCAAAGGACTATCCGAAAGCCTACTTATTGTAACTGCTGCAGTTGTTGCTAGTGTAGGGGCGGACTGCACCTCTGCCGCTGCTCTTCTGTCTCCTGCTGCAAACAAAGTTCAAACTATGCATACTTTTCCCGGTAGAGCACATCCGTGAGCGAAAAAGTAAATGAGGATGCCATTTAAGGTCGGAACAAGAGAGGTTGCTTTGCTAATGCATCTAGTTGGCTCAGTGAAAGCTAATCTCATTGGATTTGGAGATAAAGTCCACCAGTCCGGATAGCACCTCTGTCAATGGAGGCTGAATGGCACCAAAAACACAGCGGCAGAAGGATAGAGAGGTACTTATTTTACGACGGCGATAAACTCAGTTTGGTGAGACTGGAGGGAGAAAAAGGCTTTGAAGGACAACCCACTGGAACCCCTCCTGGATTTTTTTCCTTAGGAGGGGGGTGGACGGTGGAAATCTGGCTGCATTCCAAATGGGTGGACCAAAACTGATAATTGGTGCATCTTTTTGTCTCTCAAAGTAGCCTACACTTCAGTAAGTCAACACATTTTTGTAGTTTGGGAGAATTAGGCAACAATTATGACTGGTAACCACTTTTTCATTACATTTGAGTCATTTAGCAGATGCTCTTATCCAGAGCAACTTACATTATATATATATTTTTTCATACTGGCCCCCCGTGGGAATCGAACCGACAATCCTGGCGTTGCAAACGCCATGCTCTACCAAATGAGCTACATCCCTGCCGGCCTTTCCCTCCCCTACCCTGGACGACGCTGGGCCAATTGTGCGCCGCCCCATGGGTCTCCCGGTCACGGCCAGCTACGACAGAGCCTGGATTCGAACCAGAAGCTCTAGTGGCACAGCTAGCACTGCGATGCAGTGGCTTAGACCACTGCGCCATATATATCATGGGGTTATGCTAGGCTGAAAATAATAATATATATATATAAATATATATATTGTTCTTGTTATTTTCAGCCTAGGGGCTGTGCTGTGGACACTGATCCCAGAAGAATGCTGTGAGGACTTTAGACAGAGTGATCTAAGGAATGGGTAGTGGAATCAGCGTGCCACTCTGATTACAGCAGGACAGGAGTGACCTGTCATGGCCAATTGGATTGCCCTCCAGATAAAGAGATTAAGAGAGATGTAAACTTTTTCTGTCTGCACCATGGCATGCACTGTGGACGGACTGTCTAGAATTACTGGTGTAATGTATGGCCAGATATAACACCATTGTTCAGTAAGACTTTTCAGCATAGCTGCCTTGGTCGGTCTTACACTTAAGGCCATTTAGCAACATAGTAAACTGTGAGGATAACATGAACACTAAGAGCAGTAAACATTGCAGTGTGTGTTTATCAGCCCTGGTGTAGACACAGTAAGCACCACCTCTGATCAGTCACCAGATGAGTGTGTGGAACTTGTTGAGTCCAGCAGTATCATCTGACACAGAAACACTACACCCCTCTCTACAGTTACCTATGCAACACTCCATGGAAAAACTCATCCATTTTACAGTGGTGTCCGTTAATTGCTTCCCAAACACTTGGTGATAACTGAAATGGCCAGATCTGTTGCATGTACAGTTTCTGTGTAGTTACAAGGAATGTATAATAATTACTGTATTGTTACCAAATATATTGAAATACCATGTAACTACCATGCATAGTATTTTGGCAACAAAGTTAAATGACCCATAATGAATGTGGGAAAAAACATAAGTTAATTCAGCTTTACAGAAGGAAGGCCTGTCCCTTATAGCAAATTGCTCTAGGGCTCGAATACTTAGCTACATGCAGTGTAACCAGAATGACTGTGGATAGGTCACACCAAACATATCTTATCGCAAGCAAAAGAAAAGTCAAAATGCTCACACACAAACTTAATTTGTTTCCAGGGCTTACTTTCTCTGCTGATTTACACTACCAGTCAAAAGTTTGGACACACCTACTCATTCAAGGGTTTTTCTTTATTTGTAAAAAAAAACAATTACATTGTAGAATAATAGTGAACACATAAAAACTATGAAATAACACATATTGAATCATGTAGTAACCAAAAAAGTGTTAAACAAAGGATTTTTTTTTAAATGCGTTTGAGCCAATCAGTTGTATTGTGACGGGGGGGAAGATAGCCCTATTTGGTAAAATACCAAGTCCATATAATGGCAAGAACTGCTCAAATATTCAAAGAGAAACAACAGTCCATCATTACTTTAAGACATGAAGGTCAGTCGATACGGAAAATGTCAAGAACTTAGAAGGTTTCTTCAAGTGCAGTCGCAAAACCATCAAGCACTATGATGAAACTGGCTCTCATGAGGACCGCCACAGGAATTTATGAGGCTGGTAACTCTAATGAACCTATCCTCTGCAGCAGAGGTAAGTTCATTAGAGTTACCAGCCTCAGAAATTGCAGCCCAAATAAATGCTTCACAGAGTTCAAGTGACATGGCCATTAGACCGGTGGAAATCTGTCCTTTGGTCTTATGAGTCCAAATTTGAGATTTTTGGTTCAAACCGCTGTGTCTTTGTGAGACGCGGTGTAGGTGAACAGATTATCTCCTCATGTGTAGTTCCCACCGTAAAGCATGGAGGAGGAGGTGTTAAGGTGTGGGGGTGCTTTGCTGGTGACACTGTCTGTGATTTATTTAGAATTCAAGGCACACTTAACCAGCATGGCTACCAAAGCATTCTTTAGCGTCGCCATCCCATCTGGTTTGGGCTTAGTGGGACTATCATTTGTTTTCAACAGGACAATGACCCAACACACCTCCAGGCTGTGCAAGGGCTATTTACCAAGAAGGAGAGTGATGGAGTGCTGCATCAGATGACCTGGCCTCCACAATCCCCCGACCTCAACCCAATTGAGATGGTTTGGGATGAGTCGGACGGCAGAGTGAAGGAAAAGCAGCCAACAAGTGCTCAGCATATGTGGGAACTCCTTCAAGACTGTTGGAAAAGCATTCCAGGTGAAGCTGGTTGAGAGACTGCCAAGAGCATGCAAAGCTGTCATCAATGCAAAGGGTGGCTATTTGAAGAATATCAAATATAAAATATATTTTGATTTGTTTAACAGTTTTTTGGTTACTACATGATTCCATGTGTTATTTCATAGCTTTGATGTCTTCACTATTATTCTACAATGTAAAAAATAGTAAAAAATAAAGAAAAACCCTTGAATGAGTAGGTGTGTCCAAACGTTTGACTGGTACTGTACATTTGGTGACAATGCTTCAGCCATTGATATCAACTACTGATACATAGCTCAAACAAGATACTCAGAGAAAGCTGCATTTCAGTGAAAGGAAGCAGAGAGAAAGAGGTGTGTTCTGGCTATTATGTTCCAGATAGCCAGGCAAACTCCTAGCAGCAGCAGACAGTTAGTGAAGCAGTGTATCGGCAATGTGGCGAGATGGTTTACTTTCCAACAGGTGAGGCGCAGGTGAAGGAATGGGGTTACGTGAAAAGAGTGAAACATAAACAAAACTACTGCGTAGAAAAATTTGGCAAATACCTTCGTCAACATCTGAAATACAGTCCTCATTGAGAATTTCCGGCACATTAGCCTTAACTGTGTGATTTGAATACATACAGTAAATGGGATGTTAATAAGACACGTCAAATGGCACACTTTCACAAATATGAGATGCATCCACTCATGTTTGAATACACAAAACCCAGGTTAACCCTAACTGGCGAGGATCCAAACACATGATTCCACTGTCATCTCATGGGGGAATGCACGGCTTAGGTTATAAGGGAAGTTTTAAAACAGTAACATCATCACATATACTCATACCTTCATCTTCAGACATGTCCAGAAACTCGTTCATGGTCTCTGGGACGTTCATTTTGTGTTTTTCTGTCGTAGTCTGGTGATAAAAGAGGAAAGAGTGAGACATGAATAATGTAGATGAATTCTACTGTACCCAGTGACCCCTGCTTGGCCCTGGGTGTCACTATTAATACATCCCTCCTGACACGTGGACAGATCAGGTCTCAGGGGCTATTTGAGGAGCACCAGGAGATTCAATCTGGGCTTTTCACACAGGTCACTATCAAATATGTGAGGGAGCATTTCTGGAATCACATGGAGTTACTCTTGTATACTGTTTCAGGGCCAAGTACTAATTTGAGATACGCATAAGTAACTCATCCAGTGATTTCAAGGTTTGAGTTGTACAGTATTTTCACACCTCATGTTAGGATTCGGCCCAATTTCATCAGAGGAATAAACTAATGTTTATTAATTTATTCTGTACTTTTAGTGAACCCCAAGTACATGGTCAGATGACTGTAACAAATACTGTACATAGAGACAGACCACTAGTCTGGATTTGCATTTGTTTTACATCCACTAGGAATGCAAATCGATATTTGCTTTGCATTACCATAGCACCATAACACACACAGAGAGATAAGCATGTTATGTACTGCAAGGTGTCTCACGTGTGATAACTGGACTAGTGTTTGGGTATGCACTTCCGTAATCTACACCTGCTACCAGTACAGCAATGGAACACAACTCAAGTCTTCCACTGCTGCTGTGTCTGCTTGCACAATTAGTATCAGATAAAGGTCTGTGTTCATGCCAGGTGAGTAGACTCATCAATGAGTACAATACACCAATTGAGATTTACAGTCAAATTGAGCGCCAGAAGCAATATTCACTGGACAAAGACAAGCAATAACAATGGGGCTAGGCCACACTGGTCCACATGAAAACAGATAGACGAGCAGGAAAACAGAGAGACAAACTAACTTACAGAAAGATAAACATACAGACAAACAAAGGCAAATGGACAAAGAGACAGGCATGGCGTCTTACCACAGAGGTCAGATTCTCATCAGTCAGCGGCATGAGAGTGTCCACCACAGAGATGTAACCAAGGCGACGGGCAATGGACAAGGCTGTGTTCCCGTTCTGTGAAGAGGAGGAGAAGAATTGGAGGTGTAAAGGATAGGAGGTTGTAATATGTGTGTGTTTTTACTTTGTTCTTGTGGACACATTAGTGCTGTGTATGTGTATGTACAGTATACAATGTATGTACAGTATACTATTGTATGTGTCCTGCTGCTCTATTTGTTTCTGTGTATCCCTGCTGACTGGGGCTTCTGTCAGAGAGCTGCTGAGACAGCAGGTTTTCCCATGGTGCCTCACTCACCACGGTCAGCTGATTGGCTGAGGCTCCGTGCTGCAGCAGCAGGTTGATGATTTGGGTGTGACCCTGCTGCGCCGCCTGGTGGAGGGGCGTGTAGCCGTTCTGTGGACAGAGACAGAGAGTAAAGGAGGGATGAGCGGGATGATAGTGAGAGAAAGAATGAGATGGGGAGAAATTGAGGGGAGTGAGGAAAGGGGAATGCAAAGAGAAAACAAGGGGGAGAAAATAGTAATACAAACAGTGGGGCAGCAAGGGAGGGAGAGCGGGAGGGACCAAAACAAAGAGAGTGTTAGGGAGGTGAAATAACACACACACATAACCTGACAAAGGTAAATACGCTCAAATGAACACCACATGGGAGAGATCTTCAGTTGTTTACCTTTGTTTTGCCATCAACTCTGGCCTGGTTCTGTATGAGGAAGTTTGCCATCTTGACGTTGCCATAGTGACAAGCCACATGCAGCGGAGTGTATCCCATCTGTTTTACCCAAGGGAAAGGGACAGAGAGAGGGGGAACAATAGAGAGAAAGAAAGGAAGATGTGAGCTTGTTACTTCTCGTCCTGTGACGTCACAGCCCTCGTGTGTGTAGGACGTAACTAACATTAACTTTACACAAGTGTGACACAAAATTCCTATTATACATCAAGAACTTAATAACACTTCTCTATTAGAAACACCTGATAGAAAAGATGAATGGATGAACAGCCTTGGCTTTAAACCAGTGTGCTGTCAGCACAAACACAGTGTGTAACCTCATGCTGTGTAACCTTGAGCTGCTGTAGGTCTCTGTCTGTGTTTGTGGGGGGGGTGACGACAATGGGCGGTCTTCTGCATGAAGCAGGGGAGGTTACTGGTAGTGCCGCATGTACAGACACAAACACCTGTCACTCAGGTGTCCTCCTATCCTTTATTCATGGCACACCTGAGAACAGGTGTGTGTGTGTGGGTAGGTGTTTATCTTTAGCACTTATTTAATGCACTATTCTAAACACATGAATTAACCATCTATAACCCCTGGTCTATGATTGACAGAGGAGAGTTGAAATCAAGGGCATCTCTTTGTCCCACAGGCTTTCACTGTGATAGTCTGTACGGTCTGTTCCCTGTGGTTGCCGTAGAAACAGCGTGACCTTCACCTTTGTCTCAGGGTCGATGTCCGCGCCCTGGTTGAGCAGGACTTCTGCCACGTTGACTTTGTCCTCCTGCGCCGCTAAGTGGAGAGGTGTGAGACCGCTCTGAAAGAGACATGCATGCGCGCATAGACACACACACACGGTTAGAATGCCTTTTTCATGGCTGGGGGATCGCAGCTTTGTCAAAGCAAAGCCTCTTTTCATCCACGTTTTTAAAAAGTAACAGGGATAGGACATTAGCTAGCAGGGAGGTTGTTTTGAAAATCCTGCAGCTGCTTTTGAACTCAGTAAAAAGCATCAGGGAAAATGAGAGACTCAGCTGTGGTCTAATCCACTATGCTAATGTGGCGAGAGGTGTTAATGTGCCTTCAACTAGTGCTCATTACGATGACACAGGCCCTCTAGGCTAATATTAGCGGGCTTAAATCAGCCCCAGAAAAGCCTGGCCACTGGTATGTCTATGTATGTGCCTTTGGTTACATGTGTCTGTGGTTGTCAAATCAAATCAAAAATCTAATTTTATTGGTCGCATACACATATTTTGCAGATGTTATCGCAGGTGCAGTGAAATGCTTATGGTTCTAGCTCCAACAGTGCAGTAATACCTAACAATACAAAGCAATACACACAAATCCCCCCAAAATAATTAAATTAAGAAATATAGTAGTTATATAGGATGAGCCTGGACTAGAATACAGTATAAAAATATAAAGTGGATAAACAGTATGTAAACATAATTAAAGTGACCAGTGTTCAATGACTATGTACATAGGGCAGCAGTCTCTAAGGTGCAGGTCAGAGTACAGGGTGGTAGCTGGCTAGTAACGCTGACTAAATTCAGGGCAGGGTACTGGACAGAGTCCGGCTAGTGGTGACTATTTAATGGTCTGATGGCCTGGAGATAGAAGCTGTTTTTCAGTCTCTCTGACATCTATCCATGGTTTTTGGTTTGGATAAGTTCTAATCGTCACAGTGGGAACAGCATTCTTTATGCACTTCCTGATGAACTCAGTCACAGAGTCAGTGTATACGTCAATACTATTCTCAGAGGCAGCCCGGGAGATTTCCCAGTCTGCGTGATCAAAACAATCTTGAAGCATAGATTTCGATTGGTCAGACCAACGTTGAACATTCCTTAACACGGGTACTTCCTGTTTAAGTTTCTGCCTATAGGAGGGGAGGAGCAAAATGGAGGCGTGATCTGATTTGCCAAAGGGAGGGCGGGGGAGTAGCAATGGTCAAGAGTGCTTGATGAGCGAGTAGCACAGGAGATAAAACTTAGGTAGCGTTTTCCTGATTTCCTTTATTCATGTACCCACGTACAATTAAAGTAGCCTCAGGATTTGCGGTTTCCAGTTTGCACAAAGTCCAGTGTAGTTCCTTGAGAGGAAAATTATCTCGGTCGGCATTTGATGGTGAGGTATTCCAGATTGGGAGAACAAAAGGATTTGAGTTTCTGTACGTTACCACAATCACACCATGAGTTGTTAACCATGAAACATACACCTCCACCTTTCTTTTTCCCGGAGAGTTCTTTCTTCCTGTCCGCGTGATGGACAGAGAACCCCGCTGGCTGAATGGAGGGGACAGTATATCCGGAGAGAGACATGATTCCATAAAACAGAGTACGCCTCCTGAGTCTGACTAAGAGCCTACTCCTTGCCTCTGGAAGTTCAAATAAAGAATCAAATTCAGGGAATTCACATTTCTGGTCAAAATCCTGGTGAGTGACTGTCGATCTAATATCCAAAAGTTATTTTCAGCTGTCGGTAAATAATCCAAGAAAAGTTCTGCGCAAATAATGTAAGAACTAACTAAAAATACTGCAAAGTTGGCTAGGAGCTACAGTGGGGGAAAAAAGTATTTAGTCAGCCACCAATTGTGCAAGTTCTCCCACTTAAAAAGATGAGAGAGGCCTGTAATTTTCATCATAGGTACACGTAAACTATGACAGACAAAATGAGAAAAAAATATCCAGAAAATCACATTGTAGGATTTTTTATGAATTTATTTGCAAATTATGGTGGAAAATAAGTATTTGGTCAATAACAAAAGTTTCTCAATACTTTGTTATATACCCTTTGTTGGCAACGACACAGGTCAAACGTTTTCTGTAAGTCTTCACAAGGTTTTCACACACTGTTGCTGGTATTTTGGCCCATTCCTCCATGCAGATCTCCTCTAGAGCAGTGATGTTTTGGGGCTGTCGCTGGGCAACACGGACCATATGACATTCTCCCAATCCTCTTCTGGATCATCCAAATGCACTCTAGCAAACTTCAGATGGGCCTGGACATGTACTGGCTTAAGCAGGGGGACACGTCTGGCACTGCAGGATTTGAGTCCCTGGCGGCGTAGTGTGTTACTGATGGTAGGCTTTGTTACTTTGGTCCCAGCTCTCTGCAGGTCATTCACTAGGTCCCCCCGTGTGGTTCTGGGATTTTTGCTCACCGTTCTTGTGATCATTTTGACCCCACGGTATGAGATCCTGCGTGGAGCCCCAGATCGAGGGAGATTATCAGTGGTCTTGTATGTCTTCCATTTCCTAATAATTGCTCCGACAGTTGATTTCTTCAAACCAAGCTGCTTACCTATTGCAGATTCAGTCTTCCCAGCCTGGTGCAGGTCTACAATTTTGTTTCTGGTGTCCTTTGACAGCCCTTTGGTCTTGGCCATAGTGGAGTTTGGAGTGTGACTGTTTGAGGTTGTGGACAGGTGTCTTTTATACTGATAACAAGTTCAAACAGGTGCCATTAATACAGGTAACGAGTGGAGGACAGAGGAGCCTCTTAAAGAAGAAGTTACAGGTCTGTGAGAGCCAGAAATCTTGCTTGTTTGTAGGTGACCAAATACTTATTTTCCACCATAATTTGCAAATAAATTCATTAAAAATCCTACAATGTGATTTTCTGGATTTTTTTTCTCATTTTGTCTGTCATAGTTGACGTGTACCTATGATGAGAATTACAGGCCTCTCTCATCTTTTTAAGTGGGAGAACTTGCACAATTGGTGGCTGACTAAATACTTTTTTCCCCCACTGTAGAAACAGGGCGACCATGTCTGTCGGCGCCATCCTGTTGTGTATGTGTGCATGTGAACAGTAGTGTTCTATATGAGTGTGTGTGTCCAAGGTATTGATGGGTCTTGAGGCCTATGAGTGTTGAGCTGTAAAAATATAATTTCCACATGTTACCCTCCTGTGAGACCAGGTGAGAGTGTGCGTGTGTTGTGTGTGTTTATGTGAATGTAGTATAGTGTGCTGTGTTTGTGCTGTGTGTGCACCTGTGTGTGTGCTTTGTATGTCTGTCTGTATGTGTATACACAGTGTGTGTGTTACCTTGTTGCCCATGTTGACATTGGCGTTCTTGGTGAGCAGCAGAGAGACCAGGTCCACACTGCCCTCCTGTGCAGCCAGGTGAACAGGGCTGATGCCCTGGCGGGTCACAGCGTTGGTATCCGCCCCGTACTCAAGTAGCGTGGTCCCTATGTCCATCTGGTTCTTCTTGGCAGCTATGTGGAGGGGTGTGTAGCCATTCTAAGAAGAAGAGACACAGGGGAAAGGTATTCAGCACTCTCTGAGTGTACTCTATTCCAGGAGTTCCCAAACCTTTTAGCATCGGGGACCCCTTTTGTGATAGCAAATTCATCATGGACCCCCTCATAATATCAGAACACAACTCTTACTTTAGAGTGTGATGAAAATACCATACAAGCAGTTTTACTATGACTTCAGTACATGACCGGAGAAATCAAGTCTCAGGCCCTGGGAAATAATATTTTAAAGGCCCTCCTCTTGGCATCAGAGAGAACATTTTGCAGCTACTTTCCTGCAATTCTACACATTTTGCCTTGGGCAAAGAGAACAGTTAGCAGTTTTAAAGCTAATTTCTTGCAATTCTACACATTTGCCATGGGGCAGATTGTGCCATTTGCAGTTTTTAAGTTTAAATTGCAGTGTGTTTATGCCACCTGCTCTATTCTACTCTATTCTATTATTTTTCCAAATATTTATCTGTATGGGACCTCATTTGGGTTCTAGATAAAGAGATTATAACACACAGTACACTGTAAACATTCCATAATCTTAGCTAGGTGCAAGATTTAACTTAAGGCCTTGGTTAGCCTAGGGATATCTTTTGTTTTATTGAAATAATTAAAATAGTCTTGTCAGACACATTTCAACCACCAGGGTGATGTTAACAGAAACAACATGTTTCACCCTCTTCTCCCTTCACTGGACACACACTACTAAACAACAATAGCGGCAGGCAGGTAGAACGAGAGTTTTTGGCTGGGTGTTAAAGCCAGATCCATCCCAACATCCCAAAGGGTTTCCCTGGAGAGGACTGTTAGAGGAGCTCCACTGGTGGTATGACACTACAGGTGGGCTTTAACGCCATGGAAAGTCCAAGGGGTGCAGGGCGGTGGGGGATGTAATAAAGAGAGCTGAGAACATGGGTAGAGGCAGTAGGCAGATGTGGAAAAGCAAGACAAGCTCTTGACACCTACTTCGACTGTCATATAAGAAAGAAGGTAACTCAGTGCAAGGCAGTAATATTAGTTCATACCATGATAACAAGCATATCATATCACAGTTGATGACACAGTAAGACTACATGCATTAAATCAGATTTGTTTTTCTTATTCTACGACTGTTTTGGGTCATTGGCTTTCCAGACAGTATAATTTTCCAGTTTTCCATCTCTCTGTCTGTGTCACGATCGTCGGATACAGAGGACCAAGGCGCAGCGTGGAAGGTGAACATATTTATTAAATAATGATTACACGAACAAAAACAACAAATCGATACGTAACGTCCAAAGGTGCAAAACACAAACCTACACAGGAACAAGATCCCACAAACACTGGGAAAACTGGCTGCTTAAGTATGGTTCCCAATCAGAGACAACAAGCAACAGCTGATACACGTTGCCTCTGATTGAGAACCACACTGGCCAACATAGAACTACAAAACTAGAACGAAAAACAAATGAAAACTCACACCCTGGCTCAACATACTAGAGTCCCCAGAGCCAGGGCGTGACAGTACCCCCCCCAAAGGCGCGGACTCCGGCCGCGCCAACCAAACACCACAGGGGAGGGACCGGGTGGGCACTCCGCCTTGGCGGCGGATCCGGCTCCGGGCATGATCCCCACTCCCTCTCCAACCCCCTAAAGTACCCCTGGTCCGGTCTGGCCCCGCTGGCCGGAGCTGGACTGCACACTGGTGGAGCGGATTGCTCCAGCTCCGGCGTGAAGCAGCTGCATTACAAGTGTTACCAGTTTGGAGTTTTGTACTAAGAGTTTAGAGAATTCACCACATACTTGTGAAAATTGTACCAAAGCGAAAAGAAAAATAAACTGTAATCAGATCAATGGACCCAAATCAGTATGGTCAAATCAAATCAAATGTTATTTGTCACATGCGCCGAGTACAACAGGTGTAGACCTTACCGTGAAATGCTTACTTACAAGCCCTTAACCAACAATGCAGTTCAAGAAATACAGTTAAGAAAATATTTACTAAATAAGCTAAAGTCAAAAAATTAAATAGGAAAGTAACACAATAAAATTATATAACAATAACGAGGCTATATACAGGGGGTTCCGGTACCAAGATATGGTACTAGTCCCATTATGCTTGATATGGTGTGTGTGGTTGTGTATGACATTGTGTGTTTGAGTGAAGTACCTTGGCGGCGGCGTGGGGAGATGCTCCCTGATCCAGAAGCAGTAGAGCCACTCTCTGATTATCGTAGTGAGCAGCTACATGCAGTGGAGTTAGCCCACTCTAAAACACACACACACATGCAACACGGCGTTAGAAGGAGCCCAAACACCAAAGCACCAGGAGGGGGGAAGCCAGAACATAATCAGAACAGAAGGAAAAGCCATGGAGTTGATGGAACCCACTCAGACGGGGACCTGTTTTAGCGTAACACCACTGAGCACACAAAGCTGAATGAAGCCCACTTACAGTGC
Source organism: Coregonus clupeaformis (assembly GCF_020615455.1). Classification (NCBI taxonomy): domain Eukaryota; kingdom Metazoa; phylum Chordata; class Actinopteri; order Salmoniformes; family Salmonidae; genus Coregonus; species Coregonus clupeaformis. The sequence goes on from NC_059192.1 coordinate 61,456,818, forward strand.
ATCCACACAACTAGCAAAATGCTGAATATTTAAACAGAAATATATTCAACAGAAAATGTATTTCTAGTGATATACAGTCACCCTGGAAACCAAATAATGTTATTGTGTGTGCCTGACAGCCTACATATTATTTTGCTACAGTGTGGATACACCATTCGATGGGAACTTGTTTTAGCGTACACAACCAAGCACTGTTAAACCACAAACACATTTTTTGAAGAGTCTCCATCTTCATTACGATACCTGCTTGCTATTATGTTAAGCACATTCAGGTGGATGGACACACAGACTCTGATCTGACACATAATTAGTACCAGTAGGCTCCTCATAAGTGTGTGTGGGTCTTTGTGTGTGTGTGTCTGTTCGTGAGCATGTGTGTGTGTCTCAGAAGAGAATGAATGAGTGGATGTCATCAGGAGGAAAAAAACAACTATGCACAGAAAGTTTTAGTGGAGGACAAGCATCTGTTTGCTGTGCTGTCTTGGGAAAAGTCATGATTTCCCTCAGTTCAGCTGCAGCTCCTATAGTCTATCTTCAGTAGGGTTCTGTTCCTTTTTAGAAGGATGCAGGTGAGACCAGGGTAGGAGGCCAAAGGCCTACAGAATGACATATGACATCCATTCCAACAGAGGGGAGGGGAGAGTGGACATGTCTCAAACATCACAACCAATCTCATAGAACTAGAAGCAATTCAAATTCGATGGCCAAGCGAATGTTGTTGTATTTCAAGAGTTGCTTTCTTCACATATCCTACCTTTCCAGCTGCATCTGGAGCTGCTCTCTTCTGAAGAAGCAGGCTGGCCACTTCCATCTTCCCATACTTGGCTGCCACATGAAGAGGACTGAACCCTTTCTGTAGAAGACATCAGGTGACACATCATCAACATGAGACAGCCAGGGAGAACAGACCTGCTCTGACAACCTAACTGACAGCACTATCTGTTGAACATGAGAGCTGAGGTGCATTCAAGATGTGTAAGGTTCTATAATGTGGCAAACCGTTCAACAACAGCAAGAGACGGGGACACTGCAATGGCATACTGTTAAATAACCTTATAGTAGGGTCTTGTTCACTTTAGCTTCATTGCCATGTGAAAGGAAGTATGGTGGGTGCTTGGGAAAGGTGTTTGTCTTTACATTTACATTTTAGTCATTTAGCAGACGCTCTTATCCAGAGCGACTTACATGAGCAATTAGGGTTAAGTGCCTTGCTTAAGGGCACATCAACAGATTTTTTTTCACCTAGTCGGCTCGGGGATTAGAACCAGCGACCTTTCGGTTACTGGCACAACGCTCTTACCCACTAAGCTACTTTGTCTTGCTCAGTGGGTTGTGATAACCTGAGAAAATATGTCACTGGGTCTGTTTTTCATATCCTATTCCTCATCTATAAAAGGATAGCGTATAATGTGATCATGTTCATCTTGGTGAAGTCCCTCTGTGTTAGGGAGGGTATTTTAAGACCATAGGTCATATTTTCCAGAGGAATGTGGAACTCCCACAGATAACTCCCATATCACACACAGCAACCTTTGGCCTAATTTTTCCTAATGTTGTGATTCACACTCAATATTGCCATGTAATTGTGATGTGCTGTTATGGCCTACTTTTCTTCAGGTGCTGTTTTCTAACATCTCCAAAGGAATTATACTTCTTGTTGCAAAGAGGATCCTCCATGATATTATTGTTAAAACAAAATAACTGTGTTTGGTTTGGCGGTCTCTGCAGTCACTGTACTGTGCAGTACTAGCACAGCCAATCAACTGGTCCCACTATGACTTGACGTCATGCCTCTGGACAGCTACGGTACCTAAGGTACTGTCCCCTCAGATATAGTGTGTGTTTTAGAGAGAGCGAGAGAGAGAGAGAGAAAGAGAGAGAGAGAGAGAGAGAGAGAGAGAGACGGAGGCACAAAATCACATGGCACAAAATCACATGTACACATGCGCACACATGCACCAATACCCCAAGGTCTTATTTGACCTTCAAGAAGCTCATAGCTCAATTACGTGTGTGGAAGTGTAAGGAAATTAGCTTTCATGTCATTTCCATCCTGATAAGGTTTAGGAAATGAAAAAGAAACACCAGTGATGAGGAACAGCGGCTTCAAAGGACTATTGTTCTCCAATCAATGTTAGAAATGTTCAATCCACACTGTCCTTAGCCTGACCCTACTGATCATCAACTGACTAAACCACAACGACCATGGTTGAACTGCTAATAATAAATCGAAGTAATTCTTTATTTGTGAGTGCTTGCTTCTAATTTTCTGGTTGGACCCTAACCCAATCACACCGACCTTAGTGGATGCTGAGAGCGATGCACCCTGGTCCAGCAGCATGGCGGCTACGTCCTCGTGGCCTTCGCGGGCAGCCAGGTGGAGGGGTGTGTAGCCTGACGTGGTGGCAGCATTGGCAGAAGCCCCCCGCTGCAGCAGCTGCTGGACGATGTCGGCCTTCCCCAGCCGGCTGGAGATGTGCAGCGCCGTCTGGTCGTCCTGGGGGGAGACAAACACGATTATATTCTGTCCATTCCCTTCACAACGTTAAAAAAAGTGACACCAAATCAGTTCACAACCCAGTTAGACAACAAAGGTGTATGTGGAGGACTCCCTGACCCCTGCTCACCTTGGCCTTGGTCTCCACATTAGCTCCATTCTGCAGCAGGTATCGCACCACGTCTGCCTGACCTGCCCGTGCTGCCATGTGTAGCGCTGTCTCACCCCTCTGGAACACACACCCACACACCCACACACCCACAACCACAGACAGACAGACAGACAGACAGACAGACAGACAGGCAGGCAGGCAGGCAGGCAGGCAGGCAGGCAGGCAGGCAGGCAGGCAGGCAGGCAGGCAGGCAGGCAGACAGACAGACAGACAGACAGACAGACAGACAGACAGACAGACAGACAGACAGACAGACATTGGTAATCTTCATGGTATGTATTACTCAATTTTGACTAGCTTATAATTTTTTGTTGAATATCTGAAGAGCTGAGTGTAGTGTGACACCCACCACGTTGGTGGTGTTGGGCGAAGCTCCGTGATGTGTCAGAGAGTTGACAATGTTCTCATGTCCCATGAAGGCTGCCACGTGAATAGGAGTAAGTCCAGACTGCAAGCAAATCACAATGATAGTTACCAATCAATAGCATGGGTTCAACTGTACCTACAGTATATCTTCGAACAGGGGTGTCAAACATATGTCCCGAGGGCCAGATTCGGCCCGTGAGGGGGTCCAATCCGGCCTGCAAGTGGTTTGAGTAAAAAAATATTTAAAATACACTTTATTTTATATACAGATTATTCTTTTTTTGGGGGGGGGATGATCTAAATATACTTTAAAATGACTACAACCAAATCAAATCTGTGTAGAAATGATAATGGACCTACATTCATACAGTTTCTTGACTGTGTCCAGTTTGCTAATAATCACCAAAATGAAAGCTAGACACAGGGAGCATCGAAAATTCCCAAAACGATGGCTAGAGGACTATTCTTAGCAAATGTTGACGGACCTACATACCTCGTTGAAGACCAAATGCGGTCCACAGGGCAAAATGAGTTTGACACCTCTGTCTTACAGTAAGAGAAACGCACACATGAATTATTTCCTCCTACCCCTAACGCCCTGTGTGTTACCCCAGGCCCAGCCCAGCCCTCTAACCCTAGCGTACCTCGGTCACAGCCTGGATCGATGCGCCGTGTTTCAGCAGCAGCTCCATCACTTTGACGCGATTCTTCTTGCAGGCGATGTGAAGTGGGGTGAAGCCATTCTAGAAACAGAATACCACAAAACCAAGTCTATAAACAGAAACTACTCAACTCCTCAGGCATTTTGGCACATATCTACTTTCTAAGGAAAATGGCAGTTTCCCTTTACCCCTATTTTTTATGTTGTAGTTTAAACATGTGAGAGAGTAAGCTCGTACTGTAAACCTTAACTGAGTTTTATGCCACAATCGTGTAACAATTGTCCACACAGTTTCTCCTTGCCACTAAACCACAGAGCCACCACAACCATGGTTTCAGTCACCACAAAGCATGACAACATACTCAGTGAAGTGTTCCAAATCAGTATTTTCTCTCAAAACACACACAGGCACGCACACATACATGTGCATTCTCAAACATGTAGCTCTGCAGATCATCAAACACAAGCCACTTGAAGGGAGTATCTATATGAGAGCTTTATGAGAGCTCTACCCACTATAATAATAATAATAATAATAATAATAATAATAATAATAATAATAATAATATGCCAATTAGCAGACGCATTTAGCAGACGCTTTTATCCAAAGCGACTTACACCCACTGTGTTGTTGTGAATGGCACATAACTGTGGGATGGGCGTGCATTGTCACAACTTTGATTACTTTTATCAGTATGGAAAGGGGAAGTTAATGTGCTATCAGGAAATGAGCATGGCTAAAGAAAAAGACAGCTTCCAACCCCACCCAGGGTGCAAAAGTCATAACTTCCTTCACTTCATCTCACTTTCTTATTCCCCCATCCTCACTCTATCTCTTTGTCACTTGCAATTTAGATTTTCCTCTCATCTCTGCAAGATAACAGAACACAAACATACACAACTCCCAGAACATTACACAAGCGTAGTCAGCAGAGTGACATGAGAAATCCGTCCCACCCTATCCACAACGTCTTTGAGCTCCTGCCCTCAGGTCACAGGTTCAGGATTCTGTGTGCACGAAAATGCTGCTATGAAAAGTTGTTTGTACCCACAGCATTTGCACAGCAACCAAAATAAGAACACTGAAATGTGACACTGAAATGTGAAACACTGTGGCACTGAAAATGCAATATTTTCTTATGTAAACAGTTTTTTAACTGACACTCTTTTTATGTTGTTTATAAGCCGAAGACAAATGTCAGTTTCTAACTAAAATGGACAAAAGCATTTGAATCTTGAATTTGTACACCCTCTTCTTACACGGCAACCCAACCCTCCACCCAGCTTTCTCACCAGTGCTTTAGCATTAGGGTTGGCCTTCTTGTCCACTATGAGCTTGGCCACTTTGTAGTGTCCACAGTGGGCAGCCACGTGTAGCGCTGTCAGGTAGTCATTGGTGACATCATCGACGGGGACGTCATTCTGGAGGAGTAGCTGGACACAGTTGATGTGGTCGCCCTGAGTGGCCATGTGCAAAGGGGACAGCCCGTTCTAGAAGGGTGACAGACATATCGTTATATCAATGTTCTGTAGCGGTTGAAAATGTAACATTACAGCAACGTTCTGTGACAATCACAATTCTATCAGTGGTAGGAGACATTTGCAAACAACTTTAGATCAATGCTCTGCAAATGTTACCTGGATGAACATGTGTTTTACAAGTTATTATAAAGCTATATTATAATATTACAAGCAAATATTATAATTTGAGCAACAAAGTATATGATAGGAGCAGGTGTTACCTTCGTCTTGGACAGAATGGGGGCTCCGCGGTCCAGCAGAATCTCAACCACTTGTTCATGACCGCTCCTCGCTCCACAGTGAAGAGGTGTCAGTCCGTCCTACACACAACAACACGGTCAATAGGACCACAGAGTGGAAGGTCATGAAACATTCAGCCCACTATTGACTGAAATGCTGAAAAAACATATCTTGATAATATTTAAGTGAGTGCATACATACTGTATTAGAACAGGGTTAAAAAATATAACATGATCTGTCATCAATGAAAAAGTGCTGCATGTTAGGCAGTTAGGCATATACATGACAACATGCCTACTTCTACCACAAAAAATATAGAATGGAAGGCACTCATATATATATATATATATATATATATATATATATATATATAAACTGTGTTATATTTAATTATGTGAAGGCACTCACCTTGGTCTTGCCATCTATTTTGGAGCCTCTGTCCAACAGCAGTTTGACCATGTTACTATTTCCTCTTTTAGATGCCACATGGAGAGGTGTGATGTCATTCTGTTAGAACACAAAGGAGGTAGGAGTGAACCACACAGTACAGAGCTGTGAGAATTATCTGGATGTTGTCCATATGGCAATACTTAGTTCTCTGAGTAAACCTAAACAGCATCTGAAACCAATAAGGGAAAGACGCCAGCCTTCTATTGTTACAAAAACATAATTTGAGAAACAAACATTTGACAAACGGATATTCAAAGTATTCTGAATGGCATGTGTGGTATGTTTAACTAAGGGGGTGTAAAGCTGTTCATTATTGAGTATTATATGCCATCTCTTGTGTAATTTACTGTGGAGCGAATCATTCATTACTGTCGACTTCAAATAGAAACACAAACACTACGGCCAGATGCTGCCATTTCATATAATTACAGGCTATCATTGTTAACCATTAAGCTAACCTCTAATGTTGACGCAAATAGGGGGTCTGTTGTTACACTCGTTGATATGTGTTGTTATGATTTCAACACTATCACTGTATGATCTGAGTACAGTATAAACAGTTGAAGTCAGAAGTTTACATACACCTTAGCCAAATACATTTAAACTCAGTTTTTCACAATTCCTGACATTTAATTCCCTGTCTTAGGTCAGTTAGGATCACCACTTTATTTTAAGAATGTGAAATGTCAGAATAATAGTAGAGAGAATGATTTATTTCAGCTTTTATTTATTTAATCACATTCCCAATGGGTCAGAAGTTTACATACACTCAATTAGTATTTGGTAGCATTGCTTTTAAATTGTTTAACTTGGGTCAAACGTTTTGGGTAGCCTTCCACAAGGTTCCCACAATAATTTGGGTGAATTTTGGCCCATTCCTCCTGACAGAGCTGGTGTAACCGAGTCAGGTTTGTAAGCCTCCTTGCTCGCACACGCTTTTTCAGTTCTGCCCACACATTTTCTATAGGATTGAGGTCAGGGTTTGTGATGGCCACTCCAATACCTTGACTTTGTTGTCCTTAAGCCATTTTGCTCCAACTTTGGAAGTATGCTTGGGGTCATTGTCCATTTGGAAGACCCATTTGCGACTAAGCTTTAACTTCCTGACTGATTGCTTCAATATATCCACATAATTTTCCTTCCTCATGATGCCATCTATTTTGTGAAGTGCACCAGTCCCTCCTGCAGCAAAGCACCCCCACAGCATGATGCTGCCAACCCGTGCTTCACGGTTGGGATGGTGTTCTTCTGCTTGCAAGGCACCCCCGTTATCCTCCAAACATAACGATGGTCATTATGGCCAAACAGTTCTATTTTTGTTTCATCAGACCAGAGGACATTTCTCCAAAGAGTACGATCTTTGTTCCCATGTGCAGTTGCAAACCGTAGTCTGGCTATTTTATGGCGGTTTTGGAGTTTTGGCTTCTTACTTGCTGAGCGGCCTTTCAGGTTATGTCGGTATAGGACTTGTTTTACTGTCGATATAGATACTTTTGTACCTGTTTCCTCCAGTAACTTCTGACCCACTGGAATTGTGATACAGTGAATTATAAATGAAATAATCTGTCTGTAAACAATTGTTGGAAACATTACTTGTGTCATGCACAATGTAGATGTCCTAACCGACTTGCCAAAACTATAGTTTGTTAACAAGAAATGTGTGGAGTGGTTGAAAAACGAGTTTTAATGACTCCAACCTAAGTGTATGTAAACTTCTGACTTCAACTGTAGGCAGTGGGAGGGTGGGGTGTTTTGAAGCACTATATGATGCAAAGAGGATGTAGTCTGTTGTGTGTAATTCTCCATAGAGTGTAGGGAAGTGTGGCTAGTAGCTCCTCCTGTGCAGCAGAGGGCAGAGCAGCCTTACCCTGGCCATGAAATCCACAGCGGCCCCTCGGTTCAGCAGAAGCGTGGCCACGTTGATGTTGCCATAGTGAGCAGCGATGTGGAGAGGAGTGAAGCCGCTCTGAGGGAGCAGGAGGAGAGCAGAGCACACAACAACAACACAGGAGTCAGAGACAATCAAGGGATTGATATTAGTTTCTCATATTAGCTATACTCGCATAAGTATACAGTCTACTACTGTACACATAAACAATCAAATATTACTTTTCTCACTGTAGCAGAGCAAGTCTTTGTTTTGAAAACCCGAACACAAATGCTGTAGACTGGAGTGTGAATGGTATGTTGACGTTCATATGTCATACCATTCGAAGTGATCATGAGCTTTCATGATTATTTCAATCTTACAACAGTGTTATACTGGATCATAACACATGAACTACCACACAATAAAGATAGACATAGGGGCATAAAGTCTGCAGTTACTGTAGTTTATGTAGGATTTCAACAACAACAGCCTGTTACCCCATGTATCATAAATACATGACTTCTTCATACAGTGGGGAAAAAAAGTATTTAGTCAGCCACCAATTGTGCAAGTTCTCCAACTTAAAAAGATGAGAGAGGCCTGTAATTTTCATCATAGGTACACGTCAACTATGACAGACAAATTGAGAAAAATAAATCCAGAAAATCACATTGTAGGATTTTAAAATAATTTATTTGCAAATTATGGTGGAAAATAAGTATTTGGTCACCTACAAACAAGCAAGATTTCTGGCTCTCACAGACCTGTAACTTCTTCTTTAAGAGGCTCCTCTGTCCTCCACTCGTTACCTGTATTAATGGCACCTGTTTGAACTTGTTATCAGTATAAAAGACACCTGTCCACAACCTCAAACAGTCACACTCCAAACTCCACTATGGCCAAGACCAAAGAGCTGTCAAAGGACACCAGAAACAAAATTGTAGACCTGCACCAGGCTGGGAAGACTGAATCTGCAATAGGTAAGCAGTTTGGTTTGAAGAAATCAACTGTGGGAGCAATTATTAGGAAATGGAAGACATACAAGACCACTGATAATCTCCCTCGATCTGGGGCTCCACGCAAGATCTCACCCTGTGGGGTCAAAATGATCACAAGAACGGTGAGCAAAAATCCCAGAACCACACGGGGGGACCTAGTGAATGACCTGCAGAGAGCTGGGACCAAAGTAACAAAGCCTACCATCAGTAACACACTACGCCGCCAGTGACTCAAATCCTGCAGTGCCAGACGTGTTCCCCTGCTTAAGCCAGTACATGTCCAGGCCCGTCTGAAGTTTTGCCAGAGTGCATTTGGATGATCCAGAAGAGGATTGGGAGAATGTCATATGGTCAGATGAAACCAAAATAGAACGTTTTGGTAAAAACTCAACTCGTCGTGTTTGGAGGACAAAGAATGCTGAGTTGCATCCAAAGAACACCATACCTACTGTGAAGCATGGGGGTGGAAACATCATGCTTTGGGGCTGTTTTTCTGCAAAGGGACCAGGACGACTGATCCGTGTAAAGGAAAGAATGAATGGGGCCATGTATCGTGAGATTTTGAGTGAAAACCTCCTTCCATCAGCAAGGGTATTGAAGATGAAACGTGGCTGGGTCTTTCAGCATGACAATGATCCCAAACACACCGCCCGGGCGACGAAGGAGTGGCTTCGTAAGAAGCATTTCAAGGTCCTGGAGTGGCCTAGCCAGTCTCCAGATCTCAACCCCATTGAAAATCTTTGGAGGGAGTTGAAAGTCCGTGTTGCCCAGCGACAGCCCCAAAACATCACTGCTCTAGAGGAGATCTGCATGGAGGAATGGGCCAAAATACCAGCAACAGTGTGTGAAAACCTTGTGAAGACTTACAGAAAACGTTTGACCTGTGTCATTGCCAACAAAGGGTATATAACAAAGTATTGAGAAACTTTTGTTATTGACCAAATACTTACTTTCCACCATAATTTGCAAATAAATTCAAAAAAATCCTACAATGTGATTTTCTGGAGAAAGAAAATTCTCATTTTGTCTGTCATAGTTGACGTGTACCTATGATGAAAATTACAGGCCTCTCTCATCTTTTTAAATGGGAGAACTTGCACAATTGGTGGCTGACTAAATACTTTTTCCCCCCACTGTATGTGAATGTAACCTATTTAATTCACTGGTGACTTCCTAATGACACCATGGCTTAGAGGGAAGCAGCAGTCCAAGCAAGAGGAATATAAGGGAAAGGGCACATTTCAGCTAAAGCTATCCAATCAGGGACTTAATTTTAGATAAAGCTATCCAATCACAGAGATCCCCATTTCAAATAGCCAATAATCCAGTACAAAGCAGGTGGTTGACCAAGCTTCCAGCACATAAACTACTAAAGTTGTGAGCATTATACACTGTTCTATTTATGTTATAAGAATAAACAAATCCGCTTGAGGTTTCATACAAATAAGATATATTTTTGCATTAAACACTTAATCATAAACGTAATATCTCTGACATTCACCATGGGACACAGATGGTTCCATTAAGTTTAAAACACATTAGAAGGAGTTAATCCAACTATCCAAACTATTGATTGGCAATGCTTTTAGCATCTACTATCATGCAGTGATATCTACATTTACGAAGCCAAGTAAAGATACTAGCCATATCCACCAGCCTGGTAGCCATGCTGACCAAAACAGGCATTCTGAGAGGGCAGCCCGCTCTGCCATTGTTTTTGGTGGGGTGGGGTCCTTCTGTTTTTACTCTGGAAACAGCACTAACAGAAGTAACTAACGTCCCATGCACAAGCCTAAAGGGGATGGGGTTGGGAAGTTAAGATCTAAATGCGGTCTAATAACCAAACTAGTAGACCATTTCTCTGCTGCTGGGAGGCTGGGTTCCTTAAACCTAATAGGCCAGATTATAGTAAAAATACAGTCTGCTAAACAGTAAGACTTGTCTGTATTGAGCCATAACGTGATTTATCATTAACCATGTTATGGCAGGATATCTATCTTGGAACCAATTAAAACCTTGGAACCCATGGAATCCTTGTAACCCATGGAAACCTTGGAACCCATGGAATCCTTGTAACCCATGGAAACCTTGGAACCCATGGAATCTGTGGAAACCTTGAAACCTATGGAAACATTGGAACCCATGGAATCCTTAGAAAGAAACCTTGGAACCAATGGAATTCTTTCAAAACTTTGGGACCCATGGAAACCTTGGAACTCGTGGAATCCTTGGAACCCATAGACAACTTGGAACCCTTCTTGCCTCCAGCTACAGATATCCACAGTCCACATCAGTATTAGTAAGACATGCTGCATTATTACAGAACAATCGCTCTCTATCTACCAGTAATAACAGACAAACTACATGAATGAAGCAATGGGGAAAAGGCAAAAAAACAGAAAGAGAAGGGAGATATGGGGCTGCAGCAACACTAGTGTATGATATAGGGGGTTGTTTCTGTTTTTTGGGGGGGCTGCAATGGATAGAGTAAGTACTGTACAGTGTACAGGTATACCTCTGTCGTTCTATTCACCATCATCTAGGGGAGAGGGTACAAGACCAGCCAAGAGAGGAGAGAACTGGTGGTTAGTGTGCACACAACATCACACAACAAGGAGAGATTACAGGTGGAGTTACTTGAGTAGGTCTCTAGTTGGCCAGAGAGATTACAGGTGGAGTTACTGGAGTAGGTCTCTAGTTGGCCAGAGAGATTACAGGTGGAGTTACTGGAGTAGGTCTCTAGTTGGCCAGAGAAGTTATAATACAGAAACTGGCGCTGATGTTAAGATTAAAAGTTGCTAAATTCCAAACCAAACTGTCAGTTGTGGTTAAATTGTTCCACAGGATATAAGGTCACAGTACAGTATCAGCCATATCTCTTTATACCAATCTGCATCTTTCTTTCTCACCTCTCTGTATTATCTTACTCAGAATAATGTAATGCATTATTACATATGCACCTACACAAAACCTCAAAGTAAAAAAATAAATTAAAAAAACGAAATAAACAACAAAGAAATTGTTTTTAATAAATTAGATTAAAACGGATGAGCCTACTCATATGGGAAAAGAGCCAGGAAGACAGAGGTGAGAAGCAAAGGGAGAGAGATAACATTAGCAGAATGTAGTGTAGCGGTCACCTTGGACTCTACATCTGCATTGTGGTCATTCTGGAGCAGTAACGCTGCAGCCTTGGTGTCATCCTTGCGGGCGGCGATGTGCAGGGCGGGCAGACGCACCTTGCCCTTGGTGTCGTTCTCCAGGAGCAGAGACACCACCTGGTCATGTCCCTGCTGCAGAGCCACCGCCAGGGGGGTGAACCCGTCCTGTTAGAGGGGGACAGGGGGAAACTTAGTTAGAGGGGTAGGGGAAGTGAGTGACATAGACATCGCACATTTCCACAGCAATGATGAACCACTATAGTACTGTGTTACTAAAGACACAGTGTTACATGACCACAGGGGTAGCGCTATGGGCAGTTTTGCCTATGATCTTTTCTGGATTGACTGACCTTCATGTCTTAAAGTAATGATGGACTGTCGTTTCTCTTTGCTTATTTGAGCTATTCTTGCCATAATATGGACTTGGTCTTTTACCGAATAGGGCTATCTTCTATATACCCCCCCTACCTTGTCGCAACACACCTGATTGGCTCAAACGCATTAAGAAGGAAATAAATTCCACAAATTAACTTTTAAAAGGCACACCTGTTAATTGAAATGCATTCCAGGTGACTACCTCATGAAGCTGGTTGAGAGAATGCCAAGAACATGCAAAGCTGTCATCAAGGCAAAGGGTGGCTATCTGAAGAATCTCAAATATAAAATATATTTTGATTTGTTAAACACTTTTTTGGTTCCTACATGATTCCATATGTGTTATTTCATAGTTTTGATGTCTTCACTATTATTCTACAATGTAGAAAATAGTAAAAATAAAGAAAAACCCTTGAATGAGTAGGTGTGTCCAAACCTTTGACTGGTACTGTATACAGTTGAAGTCGGGAGTTTACATACACTTAGGTTGGAGTCATTGAAACTTGTTTTTCAACCACTCCACACATTTCTTGTTAACAAACTATAGTTTTGGCAAGTCGGTTAGGACATCTACATTGTGCATGACACAAGTAATTTTTCCAACAATTGTTTACAGACAGATTATTTCATTTATAAAGTCAAGGTATTGGAGTGGCCATCACAAAGCCCTGACCACAATCCTATAGAAAATGTGTGGGCAGAACTGAAAAAGCGTGTGTGAACAAGGAGGCCTATAAACCTGATTCATTTACACCAGCTCTGTCAGGAGGAAAGGGCCAAAATTCACCCAACTTATTTTGGGAAGCTTGTGGAAGGCTACCCGAAACGTTTGACCCAAGTTAAACAATTTAAAAGCAATGCTACCAAATACTAATTGAGTGTATGTAAACTTCTGACCCACTGGGAATGTGATGAAATAAATAAAAGCTGAAATAAATAATTCTCTCTACTATTATTCTGACATTTCACATTCTTAAAATAAAGTGGTGATCCTAACTGACCTAAGACATGGAATTTTTACTAGGATTAAATGTCAGGAATTGTGAAAAACTGAGTTTAAATGTATTTGGCTAAGGTGTATGTAAACTTCCGACTTCAACTGTATATAAATTATTTGGATCAAAATCCGTCATTAAATTGTATAGATGATGTCATGAAATCTTATTTAAATAATACATCTATATTCCTCAAAGTCTGACCAAATATCTTACTTTGCCTGTCTTTTTTTCAATCTGCCGACAACACCTACAACCCAAAATCTATTGCACTTCATCGAACATCAAACAGATACTTTACATTTCACAGCATATAGAGTACATTTGACAGCGTGCAGGAGTATATACTGTAAACAATACATAGGCAGCTCTCAGTGTAAACCAGACTATACAGTGAGGGAAAAAAGTATTTGATCCCCTGCTGATTTTGTACATTTGCCCACTGGCAAAGAAATGATCAGTCTATAATTTTAATGGTAGGTTTATTTGAACAGTGAGAGACAGAATAACAACAAAAAAATCCAGAAAAACGCATGTCAAAAATGTTATAAATTGATTTGCATTTTAATGAGGGAAATAAGTATTTGACCCCCTCTCAATCAGAAAGATTTCTGGCTCCCAGGTGTCTTTTATACAGGTAACGAGCTGAGATTAGGAGCACACTCTTAAAGGGAGTGCACCTAATCTCAGCTTGTTACCTGTATAATAGACACCTGGGAGCCAGAAATCTTTCTGTCCACAGAAGCAATCAATCATTCAGATTCCAAACTCTCCACCATGGCCAAGACCAAAGAGCTCTCCAAGGATGTCAGGGACAAGATTGTAGACCTACACAAGGCTGGAATGGGCTACAAGACCATCGCCAAGCAGCTTGGTGAGAAGGTGACAACAGTTGGTGCGATTATTCGCAAATGGAAGAAACACAAAATAACTGTCAATCTCCCTCGGCCTGGGGCTCCATGCAAGATCTCACCTCGTGGAGTTGCAATGATCATGAGAACGGTGAGGAATCAGCCCAGAACTACACGGGAAGATCTTGTCAATGATCTCAAGGCAGCTGGGACCACAGTCACCAAGAAAACAATTGGTAACACACTACGCCGTGAAGGACTGAAATCCTGCAGCGCCCGCAAGGTCCCCCTGCTCAAGAAAGCACATATACAGGGCCGTCTGAAGTTTGCCAATGAACATCTGAATGATTCAGAGGAGAACTGGGTGAAAGTGTTGTGGTCAGATGAGACCAAAATCGAGCTCTTTGGCATCAACTCAACTCGGCGTGTTAGGAGGAGGAGGAATGCTGCCTATGACCCCAAGAACACCATCCCCAAGGTCAAACATGGAGGTGGAAACATTATGCTTTGGGGGTGTTTTTCTGCTAAGGGGACAGGACAACTTCACCGCATCAAAGGGACGATGAACGGGGCCATGTACCGTCAAATCTTGGGTGAGAACCTCCTTCCCTCAGCCAGGGCATTGAAAATAGGTTGTGGATGGGTATTCCAGCACGACAATGACCCAAAACACACGGCCAAGGCAACAAAGGAGTGGCTCAAGAAGAAGCACATTAAGGTCCTGGAGTGGCCTAGCCCGTCTCCAGACCTTAATCCCATAGAACATTTGTGGAAGGAGCTGAAGGTTCGAGTTGCCAAACGTCAGCCTCGAAACCTTAATGACTTGGAGAATATCTGCAAAGAGGAGTGGGACAAAATCCCTCCTGAGATGTGTGCAAACCTGGTGGCCAACTACAAGAAATGTCTGACCTCTGTGATTGCCAACAAGGGTTTTGCCACCAAGTACTAAGTCATGTTTTGCAGAGGGGACAAATACTTATTTCCCTCATTAAAATGCAAATCAATGTATAACATTTTTGACATGCGTTATTCAGGATTTCTTTGTTGTTATTCTGTCTCTCACTGTTCAAATAAACCTACCATTAAAATTATAGACTGATCATGTCTTTGTCAGTGGGCAAACGTACAAAATCAGCAGGGGATCAAATACTTTTTTCCCTCACTGTAGAGGCTGATGGGGATAAAGTATCTTATCTCTGGCCTGCTCAAAGTCATTCAGCTCTACTATAAACTACCAATCAATGAGGCGCTGCCTGCTGGAGTCCCTGAACCCACCACAGAGAGGGAGAGAGAGAGAGAGAGAGAGAGAGAGAGAGAGAGAGAGAGAGAGAGAGAGGGTGTAGAGAGAGAGAGAGAGAGAGAGAGAGAGAGAGAGAGAGAGAGAGAGAGAGGGGGGGGGGGGAGAGAGAGAGAGAGAGAGAGGGTGGGGACATAGAGAGCGAGACAGAGAGAGTTAGAGAGAGTGAGAAAGAGAGAGAGAGAGCAATAGAGCAAGATTTGGAGTGTGAGTGAATGAGAGGGAGGCAGTATGCAAGAGAGAGAGAAAGTATGCAAGAGAGAGAGAGTGTGGAGGAAAGGAGGGAAGGAGAGAGAGGTAGTAACAGAGAGAAAGAGGGAGATGGAAATAGAGAAAGAGAGAGGGGATATATAGAGAGAGTAAAAGAGGTGGTGGAGAGGATGGAGTTAACCATGCAGAGCTGGAGATAATATGGAGGCAGGGAGAGAGAGAGAGAGAGAGAGGGGGGAGCAGAGCAGTGAACAACTTAACAGGCAGGGTGGGCGGGGACACACACCTCGGTGGCCATACTCTGGCTGGAGTTGTGTTCCAGGAGGAAGCGAACCACCTCCAGATGGTTCTCTTGGGCAGCCATGTACAGCGGGGTGAAGCCATTCTACAAGAGAGGACCAACAGGAAACTCAACAATCAATTATAAAGCACACAGAGTAGCCTATATTATGACAGACAAATACAGTATATCATATTTTATCATACCACAGCTCAGACAATTTATACAGGACCATACAAAGTATATTACACAACTTCCATAGTAACCGTGTGCAGTGAAAAAAAGCACTCTTTGGTGGAGTGAAACATTCCAGTGATCTTTGTCAGCACTGTCTATTGCTATTGATCTGTGGAATGTCTCAATGGGGCAAGATTGGGGTTTTTGATGAAAGGAGAGGGAAACACATATTTCCCCTTGTCTCAGAGATGTGAAATGCATGGACAGCACAATCCTAGAGAGTATATTCCCAGTCAGAACCCTGCCAGACTAATACTTCTGCTCTGGCAGATCTCTCAAATGAATGATTTTCTAGTGGTGAACGGATATAGAGATGTGATTGTGTAGATGTTTCATTTATAAAGATATGGTCATGTTAATATGTTAAAATATTTATGGAATACAGTGTTTATGGAATACAGTGTGAGTCCTATACAGACTTGTTGTCATTAGAATGTGTGTTTAATGATGTGTTCTGATGTGTTCTGTATCTCTGACCTGAGTGTGTGTAAAGTATACCTAAGTTATGTGTGTGTGTTATGGATATCCTACCTGAGACTGTGCGTTGACATTGGCTCCATTGGTCACCAGCTCTTTCACCACTTCCGTTTGGCCGGCCAGGGAGGCTATGTGAAGAGCGGTGTTTCCTTTCTGGATTAGACAGGAGAATGAAAGGCATGTCAGTTAATCCCTCCCCCACCTGTCCCAGTGTACCATTCCCTGCGCCCCCTTGCCAAACCTCAGTTATGCCTTTATAGCGCTGGCATTCTCGCTTTGGCCTCCCGCTGGCCCTGGCTGCCATTGATGTGTCACTTCCGATGTACCACGTCCCACACATAAACAGGCTGCCCTCGTACCACCACCGTAAATAAAACCTGTGTAGTTTTTAATAAACCACCAGCGGGTTCTGAGCGGTGTGTTGACCCCGAGCATCCACGTGATGGAGTCTCTGATGTCAGCAACACTGTTGCACAATATCAACATAACTCACATAGAGTACAGTACTGAACATGAGGAGGTGAGCATGTTTGACTTATGGATAAAGACAACAGCTGGTAAAGACAACAGCTTTTGTGAGGGAGTTCCTACTCTCTGCTCAGTGTTTGAGTAGTTTGAAGACTCTCCTTAGTGTTTAATTTTTCATAGTGCTCAGTGTTTATATATAACTAGCGTCTGAATGGAATATATATATAACTAGTGTCTGCTTCCAATGGGAGAGAGGGAGCACAGAACACTAATGGTAGCCACAGTCTCCAAGTCTTTCTATGAACAAACATGGACATGCTGCTGGCCACACTGATGCTAACCACTGAATGCTAGGCTCAAGTTGTGCTTGTGACCGACTGGGTACAGAACCTGTGTCATTTGCACACCTCGAAACTAAGTCCACTGAATATCAGGCCTAGGAGCTAACACAAGTCTTCAGGTCTCAGGCAAAAGTTACTCATCATGCATGTAGTTCACTGAACCATCTCTGCTACATGTGGACCTACAGTGTTGGCTGACAGCAACAAAGCAACAAAGCAGTGATAGATGCAGAGTGGGACTAACCTTGGTTGCTGCATCCACATTGGCTTCTAGCTTCAGCAGCTCAGCCACCACCTCCACATGACCCTCCTTAGAGGCCAGATGAAGAGCGTTCAATCCATTCTGAAAGAAATGACAGAAAGTGTTTAAATATATCTATGGCACCCATACATTCTCTGTAAAACAGACAGATTGTGCACATGGCGTGAGATTATTCAGATGAGGAACTGCTATGCCTTTCAAATCCATTCAAATTAGTGATTCATGTTGTGGCCTTGTTAAATCAAATCAAATCAAATTGTATTTCTCACATACATGTGTTTAGCAGATGTTATTGCGGGTGTAGCGAAATGCTTGTGCTTCTAGCTCCGACAGTGCAGTAATATTTATCATATTTATCACAATATTTATCATTGGGCTCCCGAGTGGCGCAGTGGTCTAAGGCACTGCATCTCAGTGCTTGAGGCGTCACTACAGACCCCCCTGGTTCGATTCCAGGCTGTATCACAACCGGACGTGATTGGGAGTCCCATAGGGCGGTGCACAATTGGTCCGGGTTTGGCCGGTGTAGGCCGTCATTGTAAATAAGAATTTGTTCTTAACTGACTTGCCTAGTTAAATAAAGGTAAAATAAATATCTAACAATTTCACAACATACAGTTGAAGTCGGAAGTTTACATACAGACCCACTTCACACATTTCTTGTTAACAAACTATAGTTTTGGCAAGTCGGTTAGGACATCTACTTTGTGCATGTCACAAGTAATTTTTCCAACAATTGTTTACAGACAGATTATTTCACTTATAATCCACTGTATCACAATTCCAGTGGGTCAGAAGTTTACATACACTAAGTTGACTGTGCCTTTAAACAGCTTGGAAAATTCCAGAAAATGATGTCATGGCTTTAGAAGCTTCTTATAGGCTAATTGACATTATTTGAGTCAATTGGAGGTGTACCTGTGGATGTATTTCAAGGCCTACCTTCAAACTCAATGCCTCTTTGCTTGACATCATGGGAAAATCAAAAGAAATCAGCCAAGACCTCAGAAAAAAAATTGTAGACCAGCCAAAACTGAGTTTAAATGTATTTGGCTAAGGTGTATGTAAACTTCAGACTTAAACTGTATACCCAATAAATAAATAAATGTTAAACAATTATCACACAGCCACAGGATTAAATGTATTTACTGCATATAGTTTCAGTTACATTAAAAGTATTGTATTGTGTACAAAATGAATGAATTGAACAGCAGATGTTGGATAATAAGCCACCCACCTGGTTGCAGATGTTGATTTCCACCCCAGACTTGAGGTAGTCCAGGGCCTTTTCCAGGTTCCCAGCCCGCGCTGCTCGCAGGTAACTGGCATTGCTGTCCGACTAAGAAGAGAGAGAGAGAGAGAAATATAGATCAAATACAGGCTACATACTGTACATACATGTGTCTACTGCTCAACAGCAGAGGGCTAGAATGAAAGCACTGGTTCATTTTCTCAGGGATTCGCTGCGATAAACAGTCACACACACATGTAAACACACGCATTACACACAAACCAAAAATCTCAGATACTGTACCAGAATCATGTCTTTCTCAAATCCCCAAAACCCAAAGGTCCTTTGATTCGTGTAGAACGGTAGCTACATTTTAACTGTATTGCAAAGTACTGTAACGGTATAAGAAAATAACACATCCCAAAGATCCAGCCAAACAAATGTAGCTATTATCTATCCCAACAAATTGTCATTCTGCATCATCCTTTCTTCATATCAGATCCCAGGACATTGTGATGCCAGCAGCGACAAACCCAAATATCTCACGACTCCAGAGTAAGACAACGGTGGGTGGTCCTGATTGTCAACATAGAAACCTCTATCTAAAAGTAAAGATAAGAAAACACACTCTCAGGAGACCATACTCTTAGTCCTCCTTTTCTAGAAAGAGAGAATGTACTGTATTATCCCTCCTTTCAGCTTTGCTCTTCTTTATTTTAAAATAGAGAGGGCTTTGTGCACAAAAATAAATGATGACACAAGCAATTTTGGGGTTTTGCCCATATAACAATTGTTTGTGTGTGGACAGGAATGTATGTCTGTGTCTGTGCATGCGTGTGTGTGCGTGTGTGTATGTGTGAGTGTGCTTATGTGTGCGTGTCTGTCTTGCCAGCTCATGTCAGATTGTTCTGTTTGTGTCTGGGACATTACACAACAGAAACGGACACATAGCAAAGTCTGCACCTTTGCTTGCTGTAATTGTATGAAGTTTATTTCCAAAACCCTCAGAGCATGCAGTTGAGATAGACTGCTACATAAAGGGTCTAAGAGGCTAAATTCCCCTGAATTAACCAAGGCCCAGACCTTCTAAATTTAGCCCGTTTCCAGAGACACTTACAGTAAACTGGCAGACCCAAACAACATGAGTGCCACAACATTTTCCCCACCCCCATACTTTTCCAAGAATAACTCTGATGGGCAGAGGCTGGCTTGACAAATGACCAAGACATTCTTCCAGATTGCTCCAGTGATAGGGAATCAGAGTGGACTGTGGGAGCAATGTCAGAAGAGTGTGTGTGTGTGTGTGTGTGTGTGTGTGTGTGTGTGTGTGTGTGTGTGTGTGTGTGTGTGTGTGTGTGTGTGTGTGTGTGTGTGTGTGTGTGTGTGTGTGTGTGTGTGTGTGTGTGTGCGTGTGCGTATACGTGCGTGAATCCCACAAGTTAGTGGAGAACAACACATTAGCAGAGATCTTAGTGTCATAGGCTATAGTGCCTTGCAAAGTATTCATCCCCCTTGGCATTTTTCCTATTTTGTTGCATTACAACCTGTAATTTAAATAGATTTTTAATTTGGATTTCATGTAATGGACATACACAAAATAGTCCAAATTGGTGAAGTGAAATGAAAAAACTTGTTTCAAAAAATTATACAAAATAAATAACGGAAAACTGGTGCGTGCATATGTATTCACCCCCTTTGCTATGAAGCCCCTAAATAAGATCTGGTGCAACCAATTACTTTCAGAAGCCATATAATTAGTTAAATAAAGTCCACCTGTGTGCAATCTAAGTGTTACATGATCTGTCACATGATCTCAGTATATATACACCTATTCTGAAAGGCCCCAGAGTCTGCCACGCCACTAAGCAAGGGGCACCACTAAGCCAGAGACACTATGAAGACCAAGGAGCTCTCCAAACAGGTCAGGGACAAAGTTGTGGAGAAGTACAGATCAGGGTTGGGTTATAAAAAAATATCCGAAACTTTGAACATCTTACGGAGCACCATTAAATCCATTATTTAAAAATGGAAAGAATATGGCACCACAACAAACCTGCCAAGAGAGGGCCACCCACCAAAAACTCATGGACCAGGCAAGGAGGGCATTAATCAGAGAGGCAACAAAGAGACCAAAGATAACCCTGAAGGAGCTGCAAAGCTCCACAGCGGAGATTGGAGTAGCTGTTCAAAGGACCACTTTAAGCCATACACTCCACAGAGCTGGGCTTTACGGAAGAGTGGCAAGATAAAAGACATTGCTTAAAGAAAAAAATAAGCAAACACGTTTGCTTAAAAAACATGTTCGCCAAAAGGCATGTGGGAGACTCCCCAAACATAAGAAGGTACTCTGGTCAGATGAGACTAAAATTGAGCTTTTTGGCCATCAAGGAAAACACTATGTCTGGCGCAAACCCAACACCTCTCATCACCCCGAGAACACCATGTTTTTCATCGGCAGGGACTAGGAAACTGGTCAGAATTGAAGGAATGACGGATAGCGCTATATACAGGGAAATTCTTGAGGGAAACCTGTTTCAGTCTTCCAGAGATTTGAGACTGGGACGGAGGTTCACCTTCCAGCAGGACAATGACCCTAAGCATACTGCTAAAACAACACTTGAGTGGTTTAAGGGGAAACATTTAAATGTCTTGGAATGGCCTAGTCAAAGCCCAGACCTCAATCCAATTGAGAATCTGTGATATGACTTAAAGATTGCTGTACACCAGCGGAATCCATCCAACTTGAAGGAGCTGGAGCAGTTTTGCCTTGAAGAATGGGCAAAAATCCCAGTGGCTAGATGTGCCAAGCTTATAGAAACATACCCCAAGAGACTTGCAGCTGTAATTGCTGCAAAAGGTGGCTCTACAAAGTATTGACTTTGGGGGGGTGAATAGTTATGCACGCTCAAGTTTGATGTTCTTTTGTCTTATTTCTTCTTTGTTTCACAATAAAAAATATTGTGCATCTGTCACGCCCTGGCTCTGGGGACGCTTGTATGTTGAGCAAGGGTGTGAGTTTTCTTTGTTTGTTCTAGTTTTGTATTTCTATGTTGGCCAGGGTGGCTCCCAATCGGAGACGGCTGTAGCTCGTTGTCTCTGATTGGGAGCCATACTTAGGTAGCCGTTGGGCATTGTTTTATGTGGGATCTTGTTCCGTATGGTTGTATTGTAACCAAGGACTTCACGTTTCGTATCGTTTGTTGTTTTGTTCGTGTGATCATTCAAATTAAAAGTATGTTCGCATTCCACGCTGCGCCTTGGTCCTCTGTGTATGACGAACGTGACAGCATCTTCAAAGTGGTAGGCATGTTGTGTAAATCAAATGATACAAAACTCCCAAAAAATCCATTTTAATTCCAGGTTGTAAGGCAACAAAATAGGAAAAATGCCAAGAGGGGTGAATACTTTCGCAAGCCACTGTACATAAATGCCTGTTGGCAGAACAGTGGCAGTGAACTATTAGTGTAATTTAATTGTTTCATCTTTGAAGAGACTAATGGTACAGTATATGGACAAATGCCATAATGTTTCTCATTTAAACACCTGGTCATTTTCTGTAATAAAACCGTAGTGCTGTGACTATGAATATGAACATACCTAAAAGGCTTTGTTTGGCACATAGCAGAGGCAGTGATTCTCAATGGCAATGTGAATCTGAGGGGTAATTTCAAAGCAGGTGAGAACTTTCCATCCTATGACTCGAATGCTTCTAAAGGTCTATCTCTCTAGTACAAAGCTTTGGACAACTCCTCCTTGACCTATAACACTAGTAACCCCTGTCCTTCATTGTGAACAGTTATTACTGCTGGCTTCTCTCCAGAGTTGGCAGACTCCTTCCCTCATTTCAGTACCCAATCCATTCCAGACTGTGTCATTAAATTACTTTGCTCCAATTCTTATTGTCTCAGTTAGAGACAACACATTATCTCAATGATTTGTAGTGACATTGAGCTCTGTACCCCCCAAAAATCTTCAAAACAAAACATGAGGACAAGTGTCGTAGGTCTATTATTCATTGTTTTTTTCTAGCACAAACGCACAAGCAGACACACTTTCCCACAGTGTGTGGTGGTTACATAACAAGCACATGCTGTAAGTGACTGTCAAGGATCTCTGAGAATAGTGTATTGTAGAGTGGCTACTGGCTCTGAGGTTTGTTCAGTGTCAGATGCTTGACTCTTAACTCAGACCACTGACATCAATATGTGAGGCCACTTACTGTTCTGGTGTCTCACTACCGTTGACAGTCAGACAACCAAACATTATTTTACGCCTCAACCCATGATGTCAACATACAAAGTATAGGATCATGGATGGTGGTATCGTGGATACAGTACTAGTGCTCCTCTGAAGTTCAACTTTCATTGAAGAGCCCTCCAATTAAAGCCTACATACAAAGTATAGGATCATGGATGGTGATATCGTGGATACAGTACTAGTGCTCCTCTGAAGTTCAACTTTCATTGAAGAGCCCTCCAATTAAAGCCTACATAACTGATTTATGTTTGTCTGAAATGTATTTCACAAGCTAAGCAATAACTCTCACCACTGTCACCACTCTCACCAAGACAATGGTGGAGTGATCATGTGGAGTGTTTCCCTGCAGATGATTTGCATGTCTATCATTCATAAAGGAATCACCCAGATTCAGGGTATCTAAAAGGGATGCACTCTCAAGGAAGTTGGAGCTTAGGCCTCCCAAGATAAGACGTTCAATATGAAGTCACACTGAGTTCAGTGACCCAAGTGGCCCTGGCTCAAGACAGAATAGTCCAGACTACAGTACAGTATATAATGCTACTAGGCAACAGTCTTTTAAAACCAGTCTCTCCATCACAGGCAAATTACTAGTGACACGGGTGACCACCATTTCAAATACCATCCCATCGCATTCAAGTCGGAGAGAGAAAATCGTCTTTGTGTGTAAGGAATTACAGAGGATAGAGAGAGATTAGCTTTGAAAATATGATTAAACTTTGCAGATCAGAAGTTCAAAGAAATTAGGTCATTAAAGAGTAGGCTAAGCCTGAAGGAATAGCGTTAATCTACTGTTAGATAGTTAAAGTGAGTGAGGCTCCGTCGCTCTGACTGACGACTGATTCCCTGTTAAAGAGAAAGCTCTTATTTACTAATTCAGTCTGAATTATGCTACAGCTTCACTTAGGCCAACAGCATCTCAACAGCAAACATGTGGCACATTTTCTGTTAAGCTGCTATTAAAATGACAATCCAATATCTTCATGTAGGCCTATTAGGATTGTGCTCTGCTCTGTCTACACTCCTGTATCGAGGCAGAGTAGAGCTGCAAAGAGTTTTGCTAAATTAGTGTTTGGCCCAGATATCACTTATGACATCATTGAGTCAGGGGGTTACTGTTTTGTGTGGAGTGATTGTCTTTGTGATATCTCCCACATGATGTCAACGTGACAAGTAGGTAGTAGAACAAAAACACAGACACACCCACACAGAGGCACCGCAAATCATCCACCCCCCCACACACACATACATTCTATATTCTACATACAAATATTCACACACACACACGGCATGTTGATGTCAGTGCTCCAGGCTACTGGTTAGCTCAGTTGGAGCCCAGAACCCGCTGCATTGTCTCATTTATCCCTGGCCCCCATGAGGGCCACATGAGCTCAGAATGCCGATTGGTGCCAAAAAAGCATCACACCACCACACAGACGCACTTTCCATGGGGAAAAACAACCCTATTGACAGGTTTATGCATGCATTGTGGAGCTATTAGTTAGACAGATATCATTACAAATCATTGCAAATTATATTTTTCTAAAATCAAATCAAATCAAATCAAATCAAATTGTATTGGTCACATGCGCCGAATACAACAGGTGCAGACATTACAGTGAAATGCTTACTTACAGCCCTTAACCAACAGTGCATTTATTTTAAACAAAAAAAAAGTAAGAATAAAACAACAACAAAAAAGTGTTGAGAAAAAAAGAGCAGAAGTAAAATAAAGTGACAGTAGGGAGGCTATATATACAGTAAAATAAAGTGACAGTAGGGAGGCTATATATACAGGGGGGTACCGTTGCAGAGTCAATGTGCGGGGGCACCGGCTAGTTGAGGTAGTTGAGGTAATATGTACATGTGGGTAGAGTTAAAGTGACTATGCATAAATACTTAACAGAGTAGCAGCAGCGTAAAAAGGATGGGGTGGGGGGCAGTGCAAATAGTCCGGGTAGCCATGATTAGCTGTTCAGGAGTCTTATGGCTTGGGGGTAGAAGCTGTTGAGAAGTCTTTTGGACCTAGACTTGGCACTCCGGTACCGCTTGCCGTGCGGCAGCAGAGAGAACAGTCTATGACTAGGGTGGCTGGAGTCTTTGACAATTTTGAGGGCCTTCCTCTGACACCGCCTGGTATAGAGGTACTGGATGGCAGGGAGCTTTGCCCCAGTGATGTACTGGGCCGTACGCACTACCCTCTGTAGTGCCTTGCGGTCAGAGGCCAAGCAGTTGCCATACCAGGCGGTGATGCAACCAGTCAGGATGCCTCGATGGTGCAGCTGTAGAATTTTTTGAGGATCTGAGGACCCATGCCAAATCTTTTAGTCTCCTGAGGGGGAATAGGCTTTGTCGTGCCCTCTTCACGACTGTCTTGGTGTGTTTGGACCATGATAGTTCGTTGGTGATGTGGACACCAAGGAACTTGAAGCTCTCAACCTGTTCCACTACAGCCCCGTCGATGAGAATGGGGGCGTGCTCAGTCCTCTTTTTTTTCCTGTAGTCCACAATCATCTCCTTTGTCTTGGTCACGTTGAGGGAGAGGTTGTTGTCCTGGCACCACACGGCCAGATCTCTGACCTCCTCCCTATAGGCTGTCATCGTTGTCGGTGATCAGGCCTACCACTGTTGTGTCGTCGGCAAACTTAATGATGGTGTTGGAGTCGTGCCTGGCCATGCAGTCATGGGTGAACAGAGAGTACAGGAGGGGACTGAGCACGCACCCCTGAGGGGCCCCCGTGTTGAGGATCAGTGTGGCAGATGTGTTGTTACCTACCCTTACCACCTGGGGGCGGCCCGTCAGGAAGTCCAGGATCCAGTTGCAGAGGGAGGTGTTTAGTCCCAGGATCCTTAGCTTAGTGATGAGCTTTGAGGGCACTATGGTGTTGAATGCTGAGCTGTAGTCAATGAATAGCATTCTCACGTAGGTGTTCCTCTTGTCCAGGTGGGAAAGGGCAGTGTGGAGTGCGATAGAGATTGCATCATCTGTGGATCTGTTGGGGCGGTATGCAAATTGGAGTGGGTCTAGGGTTTCTGGGATTATGCTGTTGATGTGAGCCATGACCAGTCTTTCAAAGCACTTCATGGCTACAGACGTCAGTGCTACGGGTCGGTAGTCATTTAGGCAGGTTATCTTAGAGTTCTTGGGCACGGGGACTATGGTGGTCTGCTTGAAACATGTTGGTATTACAGACTCAGTCAGGGACATGTTGAAAATGTCAGTGAAGACACTTGCCAGTTGGTCAGCACATGCTCGGAGTACACGTCCTGGTAATCCGTCTGGCCCTGCGGCCTTGTGAATGTTGACCTGCTTAAAAGTCTTACTCACATCGGCTACGGAGAGCGTGATCACATAGTCATCCGGAACAGCTGGTGCTCTCATGCATGCTTCAGTGTTGCTTGCCTCGAAGCGAGCATAGAAGTGGTTTAGCCTCGTCTGGTAGGCTTGTGTCACTGGGCAGCTCGCGGCTGTGCTTCCCTTTGTAGTCTGTAATAGTTTTCAAGCCCTGCCACATCCGACGAGCGTCAGAGCCAGTGTAGTATGATTCAATCTTAGACCTGTATTGACTCTTTGCCTGTTTGATGGTTCGTCGGAGGTCATAGCGGGATTTCTTATAAGCGTCCGGGTTAGAGTCCCGTTCCTTGAAAGCGGCAGCTCTACCCTTTAGCTCAGTGCGGATGTTTCCTGTAATCCATGGCTTCTGGTTGGGGTATGTACGTACGGTCACTGTGGGGACGACATCATCGATGCACTTATTGATGAAGCCAGTGACTGATGTGGTGTACTCCTCAATGCTGTCTGAAGAATCCCGGAACATGTTCCAGTCTGTGCTAGCAAAACAGTCCTGTAGCTTAGCATCTGCGTCATCTGACCACTTTTTTATTAACCGAATCACTGGTGCTTCCTGCTTCAGTTTTTGCTTATAAGCAGGAATCAGGAGGATAGAGTTATGGTCAGATTTGCCAAATGGAGGGCGAGGGAGAGCTTTGTATGCGTCTCTGTGTGTGGAGTAAAGGTGGTCTAGAGTTTTTTTCCCTCTAGACCACCTTTGGGCCAAACACAGCAAAAGGCACAGCAAAACACAGCAAAAGGCCCTTTGGCGTAGATGGATGTGGACCAGCACTAGAATACTGAATGGCTTATAATTGGGAAAGTATTGACAGCAGGATTGTAAGCACTTCTATTTATCATTAGAAAATCATCCCTATAGGTAATGCTCAAACACATTTTATGCAGTTACATAATGGTTAACCCCATGCAAAATATGTAAAGGCCAAAACAGAATATCAGGCCTACAGTATATATAATGTTGAAGTGTAAAGGATGCAAGGGAAATGAGTGACTATGCCACATGTGTACTGAACAAAAATATAAATGCAACATGCAACAATGTCAAAGCTTTTACTGAAGTACAGTTTGTATAAGGAAATCAGTCAATTGAAATAAATAAATTAGGCCCTAATCTACGGATTTCACATCACTGGGCAGGGGTGAAGCCATCGGTGAGCATAGGCCCACCCACTTGGCAGCCAGGCCCACCCACTGGGGAGCCAGGCCCAGCCAATCAGAATGAGTTTTTCCCCACAAAAGGGCTTTATTACAGACAGAAATATTCCTCGGCACCCCCCACCCCCCTCAGACAATCCTACAGGTGAAGAAGCCGGATGTGGAGGTCCTTGGCTGGCGTGGTTACACGTGGTCTGCGGTTGTGAGGCCGGTTGGACGCACTGCCAAATTCTCTAAAACGACGTTGGAGGCAGCTTATGGTAGAGAAATTAACATTCAATTCTCTGGCAACAGGTCTGGTGGACATTCCTGTAGTCAGCTGCCAATTGCACGCTCCCTCAAAACGTGAGACATCTGTGGCATTGTGTTGTGTGACAAAACTGCACATTTTAAAGTGGCCTTTTATTGTCCCCAGCACAAGGTGCACCTGCGTAATGATCATGTTGTTTCATCAGCTTCTTGATATGCCACACCTGTCAGGTGGATTAATTATCTTGGCAAAGGATAAATGCTCACTAACAGGGATGTAAACAAATTTGTGCACAACATTTGAGAGAAATAAGCTTTTTGTGCGTAAGAAACATTTCTGGGATCATTCAGCTCATAAAACATGGGACCAACACTTTACATGTTGCATTTATATTTTTGTTCAGTGTAATATCAATCGATTGCCCTTCATGCAGAGGATGGTGGCTTTGTGTGTGAGCTTCCTATTGATCTAAATAAGCTACGCTACACATATGCACCACATCTGTATGTGGACTTCCATCCCTATCTTTGACTCACAGGCTGTGAGACACTTAGTTAGATTACATGTGATTGGCTGAAAATATCCTTTTAGAGAAGGAATCTCTAAAAATACAACAAAAACGCTGGTACCTGCACATGCTGTGCTCTCAGCTCTGATATAGGCTACAACTATATACATGCTATAACTCTGATCCAACTATATACAACTAGATATGAGAGCCCACACCCAGGAACCAAATATAGGGGAGATATAAATGTATAAATGTTAAGACTGGGAAGGAAGTTATCTCCAGGTCAGTGCTACATACTCACACACACACACGCACACACGCACACACACACACACACACACACACACACACACTCTCTCTCTCTCTCTCTCTTTTATAGCAGATCAGAGGTCAATAATCAGTGGAGAGATTATCCACCAAATTCAAGCCATCCACAAAGCCTTAGGAAATTCCCTGTGCAAGCAGCAGGACGCTCTACGCTGCACATCTGAATTTCCCTTATCACATTACCTGTCAAGGTCAGCTGGTTTGCACTGGATCCCTGACAAAGAGCATCATTTAGATAGTTCGCTCTAGTGAAAACACAAACTGGAAATTACAAAGCCCATATTGCCACCAGGATAATTCCCTTACGCCCTGATGCCAGAAAACCAAGATGTCCTCTGTAGTAGGAGAACCAGCCTCTCCAACACAGATACCGACATGTTTGTGTCCCGTAACCATCCTGCATCCATGCACTACGCTGCACCACAAGGCTATACTACAGGGGCTGGTGACCTCTGAGCTCTTCACAGTCCAGGATATCAAATCAAATCGAAACACCATACTAACTCCTCGCCACAATAATAATAATAATAATAATAATAATAATAATAATATGCCATTTAGCAGACGCTTTTATCCAAAGCGACTTACAGTCATGCGTGCATACATTTTTACGTATGGGTGGTCCCCGGGATCGAACCCACAATCCCCCATCACAACTCCTCACAAGGCAGTAGTGATTCAAAAATGAATTGAGAAAATTCCAGGGAACACTTACTATTGTCAGGAAGTCTGCTGCCTCTTCCACAGCCATGTTTCCCCCACTCTCTCTGCAGTTCAGGAGTGAAACCTGAGCTCTCAATTAGCTCTGTTCCAGGCAGCACCACACACAGTAACCAGCACAGCACAGGGACAGGGAAGAGCAAGGTGCCATTATGTCAGGTGACCAAGTCAAAAAAAGAACAAATGCCAACCCAGCAGGACACCCAAAATAACGCTTCCTTCCACCGGGTGGTTGATGCTCCACGGGATGAAGGGATGGGGGCAGAGAGCAGAAGAGGAAGAGAGGTTCGCTTCTGTATCTAACCTTCCAAGACAAGTAAACAATCCCCTCTGTCAGTGTTTGTCTGTCTCTGACATACAAAAGGACACATGCCAAATCCCCTTCTCCCTCTCCCTCCCTCTTTCCCACTCTTTATGTCAACAAGGGCAAATCCCTTCAATCTCCCAGAGCTCACTCAGAAAGTACCCTAGAGATGGGAGGGTATAGGACAGGGAGAACACCCCGACTTACCATATTAGTAGATAGAACTTCCTCCCCCCGTCTCTTTCTCTAACGCTCTATCAGAGTGGGGGTAAATGTAATCTTGATATCCAAGGATAGGGAGGGAGGGGGACACTGAAAATAGCAGCTGAAACAAATGCTTTTGCTAAAAGGGGTCAACCATGTCAACACACTCTCCTCACTCTGTCACTCTCTCTCCCTCCTTCTCTCCCTCCCTCCGTCACTGCCGGCATGAGGCTCTTTATTGTCATCCTGCTTATCAGCTCTTTTCCCCCACAAAGGGAGTGTGTGTGTGCGTGGTGTTTGTGTGCATGCATGCACGAGTGTGTTTGTTTGTGTGTGTGTGCGTGTTTGTGTGTGTGTAAGGGGGCATCCTATCCAAACAACAGGGAGGTGGAGGGCTGGTGGGGACCTGCAGAGCACAACAATGCCGCCAGACGCTATTTCGGGGGGCTGGGGGGCACAACTAGTCAATGGGGACAGTTTTTGAGGAGATTAAGGGGACTTTCCCCCGGTATTAAGGACACCCCATCCTCCCACATACACCCCCTTAACACACGCCCCACATAGATCAGCAAGGAGACAGCCTAGGTCACTATCTGGCGTGACCCCCCCCCAGCTGATCTCTATTACTTTCGGGCGGCTTTGCACACACCCTCCCCCCTGTCACCATATTATAGACACTGATGCCTCAATATTGATCCTGCAAACAGTGATTCTTGCTTTTGTTTACGCTTTGAACATAATTATTTCTGTAAGTCATCACTATTGTATTGCAATGTGTAAGTGCAAAGCTCCAAGATGGGGAAATGTACCCCTTTTTTCCAAAACGGCTTGTTCTTCTCTCAAATGTGATTTTGTTGGACTGCCTCTGGCATTTGGAGATACGACAAACGCAGTTCATCAACATGAGACAAAAGGCACCTATTTATAGGCCAGCAATTCTTTGTTCTGCCAACTCTGCAGACAAGACACGTCCCCAGACACGCACGCACACGCACACGCACACGCACACACACACACACACAAACACACGTCCAAGCTGGGCTGTCATTGGCTGTCACAGCTCCAGAGGAATGGCCTCCCTTGCATTCTGGGTAAGTACAATGTCTACTTCAAAAGCACACAGCGGAGTGAGTGATGCACCGTGATGTGCCATGGAACAGTCAGCTGGAACACGTGACTGGTAGATCACAGGTCCACAGTAACAGCATCCGCTATGGAACTGGGCTGTTACCATGGCAACACGTGAGGTTACAGTGGAGGAGGAAGAGAGTCAAGCCCACTTGCAAGGAATTATCTCACACACACACTCACACACTATAAATCAACAACCATTACACAAGCGAATCAACTCTGCACAGGAGCCTTGAAGACAAGTATCATGTCATATGATTTCATTGTACTGTAGCCTACTGTCTGATCAAATTACATAGAAAATCATGCAATAATGATCAATAAAATCACATGACGCACACACCTTTTTGCCTTTTTTTAATTATTTGAACTGACTGGTGGCCTTTGCGTGTGCTGAACCCAGATAACAAATGAATAAAGAGGGTCTGCCTTCAGAGCAAATTGAGAGCATGCACTGTATAACAGCATGCAGAGCTCAGAAGGAAAGACTGTTTTCTTGGTATACAGCTCTTAGTAGCAGCTCAGCATGAGGACAGCAAAACCATAGAGGGTCCTCTGGGACCAGACAAACTATGAGCGTACCAATTGAGTTGACATTAAATTAATCTCACAGCAAAAGCACCTTTGCTTAATAAAGGTTCACCAGTGTGATCTTCCAGAGAAAGTCAGTCACTGAATTCTAAAACACAGCGTTTGTGAAAAACACAAGTTATAGTATTTGTTCCTCAATGACCGTTTTACCCCTTGGCTAAACAAACATGAATCCAAGTGATAGAAAATGATAAGATAGGCTAAGGCTATAAGATAAAACATCACAAAATCTACATGTAAAAATATAGAAGCCATCCAGGAGGAATACTCATGTGGAGGACTTGTGTAGAAAAGCCATCAGAGGAGCAAGATATTTACTGCAGAGATTTGGCTCAAGGGCACAACAACACTAAGTCACCTGGGACGTGAAAGGAGGAGAGGGAAGAACGAGAAAGAGATGGGGGGGGGGGGGAATCAAAATATTAGGCTGGACCATGAGAAAACCTTCAGACGGGGGGACCCGTTCTACTGTCAATACACCTTCAGGCTGAGTGTGAGTAGAAGGGGAATCCGCTGACATGGGGGGGATCTGGGGGTCATATTGGATCAAATTCCAACTCAGCAGAATATTCCAAACCTACACACATCACACGCTATGTAGCTTTACACAGATTCAGACAGAGAGAGAAGGAAAGAGAGAAAACAGAGAATGGATGGTCCGTATTTTTGGACCATTGTCATTGGAGAAGGAGAGAAAAAAAAAAGTATTTAGTCAGCCACCAATTGTGCAAGTTCTCCCACTTAAAAAGATGAGAGAGGCCTGTAATTTTCATCATAGGTACACGTCAACTATGAAAGACAAAATGAGAAAAAAAAATCCAGAAAATCACATTGTAGGATTTTTTATGAATTTATTTGCAAATTATGGTGGAAAATAAGTATTTGGTCAATAACAAAAGTTTCTCAATACTTTGTTATATACCCTTTGTTGGCAATGACACAGGTCAAACGTTTTCTGTAAGTCTTCACAAGGTTTTCACACACTGTTGCTGGTATTTTGGCCCATTCCTCCATGCAGATCTCCTCTAGAGCAGTGATGTTTTGGGGCTGTCGCTGGGCAACACGGACTTTCAACTCCCTCCAAAGATTTTCTATGGGGTTGAGATCTGGAGACTGGCTAGGCCACTCCAGGACCTTGAAATGCTTCTTACGAAGCCACTCCTTCGTTGCCCGGGCGGTGTGTTTGGGATCATTGTCATGCTGAAAGACCCAGCCACGTTTCATCTTCAATGCCCTTGCTGATGGAAGGAGGTTTTCACTCAAAATCTCACGATACATGGCCCCATTCATTCTTTCCTTTACACGGATCAGTCGTCCTGGTCCCTTTGCAGAAAAACAGCCCCAAAGCATGATGTTTCCACCCCCATGCTTCACAGTAGGTATGGTGTTCTTTGGATGCAACTCAGCATTCTTTGTCCTCCAAACACGACGAGTTGAGTTTTTACCAAAAAGTTCTATTTTGGTTTCATCTGACCATATGACATTCTCCCAATCCTCTTCTGGATCATCCAAATGCACTCTAGCAAACTTCAGACGGGCCTGGACATGTACTGGCTTAAGCAGGGGGACACGTCTGGCACTGCAGGATTTGAGTCCCTGGCGGCGTAGTGTGTTACTGATGGTAGGCTTTGTTACTTTGGTCCCAGCTCTCTGCAGGTCATTCACTAGGTCCCCCCGTGTGGTTCTGGAATTTTTCCTCATCGTTCTTGTGATCATTTTGACCCCACGGGGTGAGATCTTGCGTGGAGCCCCAGATCGAGGGAGATTATCAGTGGTCTTGTATGTCTTCCATTTCCTAATAATTGCTCCCACAGTTGATTTCTTCAAACCAAGCTGCTTACCTATTGCAGATTCAGTCTTCCCAGCCTGGTGCAGGTCTACAATTTTGTTTCTGGTGTCCTTTGACAGCTCTTTGGTCTTGGCCATAGTGGAGTTTGGAGTGTGACTGTTTGAGGTTGTGGACAGGTGTCTTT
The DNA here is from genome assembly GCF_020615455.1 of Coregonus clupeaformis. Taxonomy (NCBI): domain Eukaryota; kingdom Metazoa; phylum Chordata; class Actinopteri; order Salmoniformes; family Salmonidae; genus Coregonus; species Coregonus clupeaformis. The sequence goes on from NC_059192.1 coordinate 61,490,553, forward strand.
TATACTGATAACAAGTTCAAACAGGTGCCATTAATACAGGTAACGGGTGGAGGACAGAGGAGCCTCTTAAAGAAGAAGTTACAGGTCTGTGAGAGCCAGAAATCTTGCTTGTTTGTAGGTGACCAAATACTTATTTTCCACCATAATTTGCAAATAAATTCATTAAAAATCCTATAATGTGATTTTCTGGAGAAAAAAAATCTCAATTTGTCTGTCATAGTTGACGTGTACCTATGATGAAAATTACAGGCCTCTCTCATCTTTTTCAGTGGGAGAACTTGCACAATTGGTGGCTGACTAAATACTTTTTTCCCCCACTGTATAGTCTAGAATTGTGGTATGGTATGGCAGGAATCCAGTGACATCATCACATTCCTTGCAGAGACCTGCACGGCAGTGTGTAAGCTGAGCGGAGGAACACAGGACTCTAGCGGAGGATCCATGACAATGCCACCACTAACATAACATATCAACAGCCAGACACTGTGCAGAAGTAACAAAGCTGCTGTGCACTGCTCCTACTAGGTCTGATGTTGCCATGGATGATAATTCCTAGGGGCCAAACACACAGTCATGCATGAGAACCTGTGTCTCTTGTATTAACAAGTTATAAACACAAAATGACTCTCTTTCAACAGCTGCTGGTAAAACCAAGCTTTCTGTAACACTACCTTTTTAAAGGAGGTCAACACATGGGCTAACCGTGACAATAACATGGTAAAACCATGAAGGTTTGGTACACTACTTAAAATGAAGATGAAATGAGGCACAATAATTACATCCAGTCTTGGGTGAGTAGGGAGCATAAGTGAGCAATTGAGTGTGTGTTTGTGCGTATGTGTCTGTTTGAGCGCGTGTGGGAGAGAGCGAGAGGAGACAGTGAAAAAGACAGAGCTCTTCTGATATCACATAGCTGCAGCGGCCCACTGCTTTTCCCATTACACACGTCAACGAATCGCACATCGTCTCCCTTCTCTGCTCTTTCCCCCATTGGCTCTCTACACTACCCTCTGCCCTTGGGTGAGGCCGACTTCACACAACTTATGACTTAATTTTCAGTCTGGTAACTGGCATAGCCCTTGGGTACATAAACTTTGGCCCATTCATTCTAATGTATTTTCCTCTGGCAATATGATTATGACTCAAAAGTCAATTGAGCCATTGAGGGGATTGCTATATAGTGCTAAACCAAAACAGCACTACAGTGGGGGACTGTAATATCTATCAATGGTAAGTGTTCCACAGCAAGAAGACAGACTTCCAGGTGCTCTCATATACTCACTTCCACACCCATACCATCACACCTCCTCCTTCATGCTTCACGGTGGGAACGACACATGCAGAGATCATCCGTTCACCCACACCGCATCTCACAAAGACACGGCAGTTGGAACTAAAAATCTCCAATTTGGACTCCAGACCAAAGGACAAATTTCCACCGGTCTAATGTCCATTGCTTGTGTTTCTTGTTGTCCTTTAGTAGTGGTTTCTTTGCGGCAATTCGACCATGAAGGCCTGATTCACACAATCCCCTCTGAACAGTTAATGTTGAGATGTGTCTGTGACTCTGTGAAGCATTTATTTGGGCTGCAATTTCTGAGGCTGGTAACTCTAATGAACTTATCCTCTGCAGCAGAGGTAACTCTGGGTCTTCCATTCCTGTGTGCAACTGCACTTGAAGAAACTTTCAAAGTTCTTGACATTTTCCGTATTGACTGATCTTCATGTCTTAAAGTAATGATGGATTGTCGTTTCTCTTTGCTTATTTGAGCTGTTTTTGCCATAATATGGACTTGGTCTTTTACCAAATAGGGCTATCTTCTGTATACCCCTCCTACCTTGTCACAACACAACTGATTGGCTCAAACGCATTAAGAAGGAAAGAAATTCCACAGATTAACTTTTAAGAAGGCACACCTGTTAATTGAAATGCATTCCAGGTTACTACCTCATGAAGTTGGTTGAGAGAATGCCAAGTGTGTGCTGTCATCAAGGTAAAGGGTGGCTATTTTTATTTGTTTAACACTTTTTTGGTTACTACATGATTCCATATATGTTATTTCATATTTTTGATGTCATCATTATTATTCTACAATGTAGAAAATAGTCAAAATAAAGAAAAACTCTGGAATGAGTAGGTGTGTCCAAACTTTTGACTGGTACTGTATATACCTGTGTGTACGGGCAACTTCAACCAAGATCACAGATATACCCTAGTCTGGTCTCAGATCTGTACTGTGCATTTTCCAAGCCCTGTGTCACTCGATGCCATATATGTTTGGCATAGCAAGAACACAGCAGATGAGTTCGCCATACAGTTCTGCTACCATCCTAGAGACATACTGCTACTCATCCTACAGCTAATTGGCTGTCCCAATTGGAAGTAAAGTGGTGTATCAGTGATGTTCCCAACTCCAGATGATGCCCGAACTACCGCCCACCCCCTCCCGTACCTCTCTGCACGCACACCTGGATCTTTTTCCAGGGCCATCACAGGACTCTCTGTCCCAGACTGCTGCCTCTCCGATGGGGCACAACCACAATGATATGGAGGGGATAGGAGAGGGGGTGGACACAAGAGGCCTCCTCCCAACCACACAGACACACACACACGCACACAAACACACATGCACACACACACAGAGGACAGGGAGATGAGGAGTTTAGTGATTCACTCTTCAACACAGATGAGACCTCCTGGAGTTGAGAAGGCCAAAACACTCACAGACACACAAAGTTTTTCTCACGTTTCACTCCTCAGTTCTAAGACAGAGTACAGTAATAGTACTCCTGCCTCAGTAGTATTCATATGACAACTTTAGGCTGATTAGTGTTAATTATGTTTGTGGTAGAGGGTGATGTTCAAAGTCTGTCAATATGTTGTGAGGAGGCAGAGGTCAGGCTAGGCCAGCTGGATCAGGTGCAGTAACATACAGTACAGTAGCTAGCCTCCATATGATGCCACATCTGTCTCTCTGGCTGCACTCCCCAGCTACATGTGGCAGCAGATTGAACTGAGTCTTAGTGTGAGTTAGAGCATAATTCCTGTAAGTATTCAACACACTACACTAGAAACTGTATGAAGGTAAAGTGAGTCAAGGTGCCAAATATGTGTTGACTCCAGGGTCCGTGTCTGTCTCTCGGTCTGTCTGCTAACTTATCACCAGGAACTCCAATCTCAGAGGCAAAAGTCTCTACAGGTCATTTGAACTGTATCAGAGAGAAAATGTGTGTGAGAGAGAGCAGAGCAACCGGGATCCACGGAACTCTTTATCCAAACGATTACAGTACGTCTCTATCTCTGTCTCTCTCTCTCTCTTTTGTCTCTGTCAAATAACAGACCATCTAGCCTACTTCTTGGCATTGCCAATGAAGAATGGGTTTTAAAGTTGACATAGAGTACAGCCTTTACTCTCCTCTCTGATACATGAGACTCTTTAAGAGCACTAACTTTATTACATACAGAGTAGAGTAAGGCCCAAAGGCTTTCAGACTTACTGTGCAAGACTCTTCCATTATCTTCTGTTGGAGAGTGTCTGTCTGATGCTAATCGCCTATCCTCTGAGACCCTAGCCAATGAAAAAGCTCCTCTCTGGCTGGAATTAATGGTGAAAATCTAACTTGGAAACGGACGAGCTGAATCATACAGTAGCCCTTTCCTGCGGTCAAATGATCAAATCGCCCTCTAGTGGCCTCATGGGTGGAATGTTCTTAATATTTTTCATTATAAAAAAAAAAACACCGAACATTCTGTGTTTCTATGTCAAACTGTTTTGTTATATTTCAGTCTTCTGTGATGTACAGTACCAGTCAAAAGTTTGGACACACCTACTCATTCCAGGGTTTTTCTTTATTTTGACTATTTCCTAAATTGTAGAATAATAGTGAAGACATCAAAACTATGAAATAACACATATGGAATCATGTAGTAAGCAAAACATTGTTAAACAAATCAAAATATATTTGAGATTTGAGATTCTTCAAAGTAGCCACCCTTTGCCTTGCTGACAGTTTGATACACTCTTGGCATTTTCTCAAGTGCAGTCGCAAAAACCATCAAGCACTATGATGAAACTGGCTCTCATGAGGACTGCCACAGGAAAGGAACACCCAGAGTTACATCTGCTGCAGAGGATAAGTTCATTAGAGTTAACTGCACCTCAGATTGCAGCCCAAATAAATGCTTCACAGAGTTCAAGTCACAGACAGATCTCAACATCAACTGTTCAGAGGAGACCGCGCGAATCAGGCCTTCATGGTCGAATTGCTGCAAAGAAACCACTACTAAAGGACACCAATAAGAAGAAGAGACTTGCTTGGGCCAAGAAACACGAGCAATGGACATTAGACCGGTGGAAATCTGTCCTTTGGTCTGGTGAGTCCAAATTAGAGATTTTTTGTTCCAACCGCCTTGTCTTTGTGAGACGCAGAGTAGGTGAACGGCTGATCTCCGCATGTGTCGTTCCCACCGTGAAGCATGGAGGAGGAGGTGTGATGGTGTGGGGGTGCTTTGCTGGTGACACTGTCTGTGATTTATTTAGAATTCAAGGCACACTTACCCAGCATGACTACCACAGCATTCTAAAGCGATACGCCATCCCATCTGGTTTGCGCTTAGTGGGACTATCATTTGTTTTTCAACAGGACAATGACCCAACACAGCTCCAGGCTGCGTAACGGCTATTTGACTAAGAAGGAGAGTGATGGAGTGCTGCATCAGATGACCTGGTCTCCACAATCACCCGACCTCAACCCAATTGAGATGGTTTAGGATGAGTTGGACCACATAGTGAAGGAAAAGCAGCCAACAAGTGCTCAGCATATGTGGGAACTCCTTCAGAACTGTTGGAAAAGCCTTCCAGGTGAATCTGGATGAGAGAATGCCAAGAGTGTGCAAAGCTGTCATCAAGGCAAAGGGTGGCAACTTTGAAGAATCTAAATACATATAACATACATTTTGATTTGTTAAAATTGTTTTGTTATTACATGATTCCATATGTGTTATTTCATAGTTTTGATGTCTTCACTATTATTCTACAATGTAGAAAATAGTACAAATAAAGAAAAACCCTTGAATGAGTAGGTGTGTCCAAACTTTTGACGGGTACTGTATGTAAAGTATAATATTGGGATGCAAACTCAAAATTGAATACCTTTCAACTCTATATCTGACATGGTACAGGTGTCTTCTTTTTTAAGCCCTTAAACATGTGTAAGAGGTGTATACTTTCGTTTGAACAAAAATTTTAAAGCAATATGTAAACAATTTCAGTGCTTTAACTGGGTTACAGTTCATATAAGGAAATCAGTCAATTGAAATAAATTCACTAGGCCCTAATCTATGGATTTCACATTACTGGGCTTGGCGCAGCCACCCTCTTGGGAGCCAGGCCCACCCACTGAGGTGCCAGGCCCAGCCAATCAGAATGAGTTTTCCCCACAAAAGGGCTTTACTACAGACATAAATACTCCTCAGTTTCATCAGCTGTCCGGGTGGCTGGTCTCAGACAATCCCACAGGAGAAAAAGCCGGAGGTCCTTGGCTGGCGTGGTTACACGTGGTCTGCGGTTGTGAGGCCGGTTGGACATACTGACAAATTCTCTAAAACGAAGTTGAAGGCGGCTTATGGTAGAGAAATTAACATAAAATTATCTGCCAACAGCTCTGGTGGACATTCCTGCTGTCAGCATGCCAATTGCACGCGCCCTCAAAACTTGAGACATCTGTGGCATTGTGTTGTGTGACAAAACTGCACATTTTAAAGTGGCCTTTTATTGTCCCCAGCACAAGGTGCACCTGTTTAATGATCATGCTATTTAATCAGCTTCTTGATATGCCACACCTGTCAGGTAGATTAATTATCTTGGAAAAGGAGAAATGCTCACAGGGATGTAAACAAATTTGTGCACAAAATTTGAGAGAAATAAGCTTTTTGTGCGTATTGCAAATTTCTGGGATATTTTATTTCAGCTCATGAAACATGGGACCAACACTTTACATGTTGCGTTTATATTTTTGTTGAGTATAGACTTGTTTAAGACTACCAAGAAACACGCCACTGTGAGAGAGTATTCTGAGTTAGTGTCTAGTCTGAGACTGTGTCTGGAGTTGCAGAACAGCAGTCTCTTGTGAGACAGCACTAACAAAAGGCCCCTTTTTATAGATTAGAGTAGACAAATAGATAAGCAGGTCTGAACTCTTGACAGTCTAATGATCTAGGTACAGACTGAGGGCTTTTTCCTTGAGTTCAATTACTGCTTTATAAATGTTATAATAGCGGAATAGAAACATTGAAACTCCACTGACCAAAACCCTCTCACTTTTGACACTGACTTGTTAATCTTCGCACATCATGTCAGCGACTGTGTGGAAATCTGTTTTTGTGGATCAGTGAAAGTGAATGAAGTGGAGTGTGTGTAAGTGTTTTTCCCTGAACTTTGGCACGGATAGAGCAGCAGATGAGAGCGGACCGTGAGCCATCTGTCCCCCTCTGAACCCACTCTGTCTCACCACAACAACACCACAACACCACCACCACAGTTAATATGCCTTGTCTCTGTCTCACTGACTAACCCTATGTCATAAAGAGACAGGATAACAAAATCATCATCCATTATTATACCATCATATTGATTGATTGAATTTATTAGACAATTTTTTAAATACATACATAAGGGGGCTCCAGCCAGTGATGCCTCCACATACAATTTAAGAAAATCATCAAGGATAACACAATAAAGCTTAAAAGCTTATTTCCAGTGTGGTCCTTTTGAAGAAGGGTGTAGGGATGTATTACAGTATATCATATGTAATCATCATTTCATAGGGCAAAATGGCTGCTCTTAACTAGTCTTTAGATAATAACTATATCACGTCTGTGTGTGTGAAGTGTTTAGCCTACTATCTCAGAGTGTGTTTGAGAGAGAGAGAGAGAGAGAGAGAGAGAGAGAGAGAGCGAGAGGCACTCAGCTTTTACTGTGCATCTAGGCTACAGATTATTATATCACGGTTAACCTCTCCTATACATTTAAAATTTGGTAACACTTTACTTGACACGGTCATAACCATGTCATAATATGTCATAACATCTGACATAACTTGTCATAACCTCTCATAATATGGTCATAACTGTCTTGACCCAATTATTTACACCTCTTGTGACATATATTGTGTTATTTTATGGCTGGTTATGACACCTACATAAGAGTGTCAAAATCCACATTTATTCTAATTATTTCTTTCCCTGCCAAGCAGTTTCCTTTCGATTGAAAGTTTGTTTTTTAAATTCTTAGTTGTTGTAATGAATTCTTTACAATCATGTTTTTTTAATCATATTTTAAATACACTTTATGACACTGTCATGAAGCATTATGACGATCCGGTGTCACTTTACTTGAACTAAGGAAATACACTTTATGAAACTGTCAAAAAGCATTATGACAATCATAATCATATAAGCCAGATAGGTCTATCACGTACATGCCCTTATATCAGTCATCAGTCAAAAAGAGGGTGTCTTGTCCTGCTCCTGAAATCTGCTCCTGCATTCATCCCAGTCATCAGCAACACAGCATTTGCATATGTGATCATTGTGTGCGCTATTACAATGATAATTCAATATATATAAATGTATATTGAATATATTTATTTTTATATAACATAAACATATTGTTGACATGTAGGCTATGGTGTACTTGTCACGACTTCCGCCGAGGCTGCCTCCCCTCCTTGTTTGGGCAGGCTTCGGCGTTCGTCGTCACCGGCTTACTAACCACTGCCGCCCCAATTATCATCATCACATTTGTCTTGTCTTGTCAATCACACACACCTGGTTCTAATCCCCTCATTAGTCTGTGTATAAGTGTTCCCTCTGCCCCCTTGTCCTTGTGGGTGATTGTTTAAATGTGAGAGTAGTGTAGCTCGGTGGAGCTACTCGTACCATTTTGTTGCCAGGGTAGATATTTCCCCTGTGCCTATCTATTGTATGGAGATACCGTTACAGTGTATTGCCAGGGTAGATAGTTTCCCCTGCGTCTGTTTCGTTTGTCGCTATTCCAGCGTATTTTGTGTAACGAAGGAATAAACTCTGTATTCGGTGATTACCCTCCTGCGCCTGACTCTTTCCATCACACTCATCACAGTACTGGAATGTTTTGCCTTGTGTGGTAGGTTTTGTGGGTTTTGACACTTTTATGTAGGTGTCATAACCAGCCATAAAATAACTACCATGGTAGATTTTGTGGGTTTTTACACTTTTATGTAGGTGTCATAAAATGGCACAATATATGTCACAACAGGTCTAAATATGTGTCATGACAGTGTTATGGCCATATTATAACAGATTATGACAAGTTATGTCAGCTGTTATGACATGGTTATGTCAAGTAAGGTGTTACCTAACATTTTAGTCATTTAGCAAACGCTCTTATCCAGAGCGACTTAAATTTACATTTCATATTTTTGTCATTTAGCAGACGCTCTTATCCAGAGCAATTAGGGTTAAGTGCCCTGCTCAAGGGTACATCAGCAGATTTTTAACCTAGTAGTCAACGCTTTTAACCGCTATAGGATACCTGCTGCACTTGCAATTAGTGCATTCACCTTAAGATAGCTGGGTGAGACAACCACATATCACAGTCGTAGTTATGAGCAACGTCAGTGCCATGGGATTAATTTAATATACCCTTGAATACATTTTCGGAAGATAGGCAGGGACTCTGCTGTTCTAGCTTCAGGGGGAAGCTGGCTCCACCATTGGGGTGCCAGGACAGAGAAGAGCTTTGACTGGGCTGAGCGGGAGCTGACCCCCTGTAGGGGTGGGACAGCCAAGAGATCAGAGGGGGCAGGTAGGGAGGTAGGGAGGGGCAGTTCCCCTTGCTGCTCTATATGCAAGCACCACGATCTTGTAGTGGATGCAAGCTTCAACTGAAAGCCAGTGGAGTGTGCGGAGGAGCGGGGTGACATGGGAGAACTTGGGAAGGTTGAAAAACAGGTGGGATGCGGCCTTCTGGATAAGTTGCAGGGGTTTGATGGTATAAGCAGGAAGCCCAGCCAACAGAGAGTTGAAGTAGGCTAGAGGGGAGATGACAAGAGCCTGGATTAGGACCTGCGCCACTTCCTGTGTGAGGAAGGGTTGTACTCTACGGATGTTATAGAGCATGAACCTGCAGGAGCAAGTCACTGCTTTGACGTTTGCAGAGAATGACAGGGTGTTGTCCAGGGTCACGCCAAGGTTCTTTGCACTCTGGGAGGGGGAGACTGTAGAGTTGTCAACCATGATGGAGAGGTATTGGAGCGGGCAGGCCTTCCCTGGGAGGAATAGCAGCTCCTTCTTGTCGAGGTTGAGCTTGAGGTGGTGGGCTGACATCCGAGCTGAGATGTCTGCCAGGCACGCAGAGAAGTGGGTCGCCACTTTGGTGTCAGAAGGGGGGAAGGAGAAAAGTAGTTCAGTGTCATCCAAGTAGCAACGATAAGAGAGACCCTGTGAGAATATGACGGAGTCAAGTGACTTTGTGTATAGAGAGCAGAGGTGAGAGCCTAGAACCGAGCCCTGGGGGACACCAGTAGTGAGAGTATGTTGTGCAGACTCAGATTCTCTCCAGGTCACTTGGTAGGAAAGACCTGCCAGGTAGGATGCAATCCAAGAGTGTGCAGACCCTGAGACTCCCAGCCCTGAGAGGGTGGAGAGGATGATCTGATGGTTTATGGTATCGAAGGCAGCAGATAGAATTAGGAGGATGAGAACAGAGGAGAGAGACTCAGCTTTGGCAGTGCGGAGAGTCTCCGTGACACAGAGGAGAGCGGTCTCGGTTGAGTGACCCGTCTTAAATCCTGACTGGTTAGGGCCAAGAAGATCGTTCTGAGAGAGATAACGAGAGTGTTGGTCAGAGACAGCACATTCAAGTGTTTTGGAAAGAAAAGAAAGAAGGGATACCGGTCTGTAGTTTTTTTTAACGTTATATGGGTCGAGTGTTGGTTTCTTGAGAAGGGGAGCAACTCTGGCCATTTTGAAGTCAGAGGGGACTCAGTCAGGGGTCAGGGATGAGTTGATGAGAGAAGTGAGGAATGGGAGAAGGTCTCCAGAGATGGTCTCGAGAAGGGAGGAGGGGATGGGGTCGAGCGGGCAGGTTGTCAAGTGGCCGGACATCACTAGTCATATGATTTCATCTGGAGAGAGCCCTCTATCTTATTAACCTTCTCTATCTTATTAACCTTCTCTATCTATTCCTGTAAACTGATCACAAGGACCTCATCCTCCACACCTTCCATATAGTTTGCATTACATATATCAGCCTTTTTTATTCACCTGGGACAGAAATTGGTTTCTGGCTGCTTTAGCAACCCGAGCATCAACAAAAAGCAACTCAAGTATGCATCTCAGTGCTTGAGGCGTCACTACAGACCCCCTGGTTCGATTCCAGGCTGTATCACAACCGGCCGTGATTGGGAGTCCCATAGGGCGGCGCACAATTGGCCCAGCGTCGTCCGGGTTTGGCTGGTGTAGGCCGTCATTGTAAATAAGAATTTGTTCTTAACTGACTTGCCTAGTTAAATAAAGGTTAAATAAAAAAATAAAAAATTAAGTATGATAATGGCTGTCTGTAACAGTTAGCCCCTAGGCTACAGAAAATAATAAGCTATTCGATGTGGGAGGCACAAAGCTTGTAATAACATCATGCCTTCAATTAGGGTAGATGTAGTTTCATGACCAACAATATCTATTTGATTAATTCCTATGCTATTTTGAGCATGATTGGAACTAAGGTCTTACATTGTTTATGTGTGAGAAGACCTTGATTGGCTGGTTGCCTCCACAACCTCAACAGTTACAGTCACTCTCCATTATGGTAACATTGATGTCTCATCAAAGCTAAATAATCAATTCCTTAGGTCGACAGGTCAAGGGGTCGTCAGGTCAAGAAGCAACTAAGCCACACTCTGACATGTTGAACAGGACAATGCACCAAACCGATCATCCCATCTAGTTAAAGAAACCCAATGAGAGGAACAGCACCTGCCACAGCCACACAGTCACAGACCAGCAGCTTCAATGGAAACAGCCCTGGTCAGGATGAATTCTCCTGTCTCACATTCTTAATGCTCTATCTCTCTCTCTGCTGGCCTCATCCGTCTGCTTAATCTGTGTACACCTTGAGTTCAATGTTTCTCCAAATGTGCCACGTTTAGCTCAGGATACTTGAGATCAAATCAATACAGCGATACAGGAATATAGCCTGTCTTTGAATGCTTTGTTTGTCTTTTTTTTGCAAACAGACAATGCAAAGAAATCCTGATCCAGAGTTAAAGGGAAAATCCACCAAAAAATATATTTTGGTATTTTTTTCATTAGTCCACTGTTTATACTGAAATTGGTGCTTAATTCAGGTAAAACCAAGTATATTTTATTTTCCTAACCACGTAAAAATGTATCTGATGATTTATGCATATGTACTTTGGATGGTGTACGAGTGCGAGAAAAATAAATAAATGAAAATGTATGCACTCACTACTGTAAATCGCTCTGGATAAGTGTGTCTGCTAAATGACAAAATAAAAAAATATATATTAATAAATGTGCACTTATTGATCGTGTCCCTACTTATAAATATCTGGGCATCTGGATTGACAAAAAGCTATCTTTCAAACAGCATGTTGATGAGTTACTTAAGAAATTAACAATTAAAATAGGCTTCTTCTATAGGAAAAGGTCTTGTCTTTTGTTAAAAAAAGAATAATAATTCAGTCAACATTTATTCAGTTTATTGACTATGGCGATATCATCTATATGAATGCTGCTGCCACTGTATTGAAGCCATTGGATGCAGTTTATCATAATGCATTACTCTTTATTACAGGCGATAGGTTCAGTACACATCATTACATTTTGTATCAGAAAGTAGGCTGGCCCTCCTTGAAGTCTCAAAGATCGATGCATTGCGCTCTTTTTGTCTATAAAGCCCTCTTGCATAAACTTCCGCCATACCTTACCACATTGTTAACCTTCCGGCATATAAAGTATCAGACACGGACTCAGGTATGGCTAACCCTGGAGATCCCTTCAATCTTGAAAACTTGACTGCTGACATGACATTTTTTGGGGGGACTTTATCAACAGTGGACTAATGAAAAAATTACCAAAAGTCGTTTTTTGAGTTTATTTTCCCTTTAAGCTGAGACATGCTGCTGACTAGGCTATGCCTAATGATGTTACTAACTAGATGATGTCAGTCACTTGCTTGTCGCTAACAGCATGGTATGATATAGGAGTGGAAGGTACCATCCTTCATCCAGAGTAGGGGTCGGTCCAGTGAGTATGTCTATGAGACTGAGTAACATCCTCCACAGACTCCACCACAGGAGGCTGCTGAGAGAAGGGCGGCTCATATTAATGGCTGGAACGGGACAAACGGCATCACATCAAACACATGGAAACCATGTGTTTGATGATTTTGATACCATTCCCCTCATTCCTCTCCAGCCATTACCATGAGCCCGTCCTTCCCAATTAAGGTGCCACCAACCTCCTGTGGTGCGCATCTACACACAATACCACATCATTACAATGTGGGAAAATGTTTTTAGAAATTTTTGCAATATATATTCCTTTACATAAGTATTTACACCCCTGAGTCAATACTTTGTAGAAGCACCTTTGGCGGCGATTACAGCTTTGAGTTGTCTTGGGTATGTCTGTATCAACTTTGTACATCTGGATTTGGGGATTTTCTCCCATTCTTCCTTGGAGATTTTCTCAAGCTCTGTTAAGTTAGATGACGAGTGGCGGTGAACAGCAATCTTCAAGTCTTTCCACATATTTTCAATGGGATTCAAGTCTGGGCTTTGGCTGTTCCACTCAAGGACTTTCACATTCTTGTTCTGAAGCCATTCCATCGTTGCTTTGGCTGTATGCTTGGGGTCATTATCCTGTTGGAATGTAAATCTTCGCCCCAGTCTAAGGTCGTTTGTACTCTGAAGCAGGTTCTCATCAAGGATTTGACTGTATTTGGCTCCATTCATTGTTCCCTCTATCCGTACCAGTCTCCCAGTCCCTGCCAATGAAAAACATACCAATAGTATGATGCTGCCACCACCATGCTTCATGGTAGGGATGGTGTTAGACGAGTGATGAGCTATGCCTGGTTTTATCCCGACATAGTGCTTTGCATTCAGGCCAAAGAGTAACATTTTTGTCTCATCAGACCACAGAATCGTTTGCCTTATGCTCTCAGAGTCTTTCACGTGCCTTTTTGCAAACTCCAGGAGTGCTGTCATGTGCCTTTTTCTCAGGAGAGGCTTCCGTCTGGCCACTCTCCCATTAAGCACAGATTGGTAGAGTGCTGTAGAGACTGTTGTCCTTCTGGAAGGTTCTCCCATCTTAGCCAAGAACTCTGTAGTTCTGTCAGAGCGGTCATTGGGTTCTTGGTCACCTCCCTCACCAAGGCCCTTCTTGCCCGTTTGCCCGTTTTGCAGAGACTGGATAGTTCCATATTTTTTCAATTTCCCAATGATGGAGACCACTGTGCTCTTGGAAATTCTCAATGATGGAGACCACTGTGCTTTAGGAAATGTTCAACACTAGAAATTGTTTTATACCCTTCCCCAGATATGCCTTATCACAATTCTAACTTGGAGATCTACGGACAGTTCCTTGGACTTCATGGTATAGTTCCTGCTCTGACATGCATTGTCAACTGCAGGACTTTATATAGACAGTTGTGTTTCTTTGTAAATCATGTCCAAACAATTGAATTGGCCACAGGTGGACTCTAATCAAGTTGTAATGACATCTCAAAGATGATCAAAGGAAATTCGATGAACCTGAGCTCAATTTGGAGTGTAATAGCAAAGGGGTGTGAATACTTATTGTGATGTCACGAGAGGCTGTGTCCTGGAGGGACGTTACATCCCCCTGAGGTGGCTGCAAACCCAGACAGCTATGGCTCCATCTGCTGGTATGGTCGGGAACTCCACCCCTCTATGGCCAATCTTCCCACGCAGCTGAAACAAATGAGGAGCTGATGAGCTGAAGGTTTGGGAAGGGAAGAGACACCGTCTCCAAGCTGGGCTCTCTGGAGGACAAGAGTGCTGCACGTCCACTTCCATGAGGAATATAAGGATTTGGAGATACTTACCTTTGGGAAATACTCACCTTTGGATATATGCACCTGTGGAAATACGTGAGAGACATTTGGAAGGACTTTTTGCTGGGTTGGCCACTAGCTGCAACGTGGACTACAGTAAGGCTGGGGAAAAGTTATCTGAGCGAGTGAGAATTATGATTTTGGATGTGGAAGAGACATCCCTGAACTGTTAACCCTTAAAGAGCCACAAGAGAACAGAATTTTGTTATATTTTCGTTAATTTCCCAAGACCTATAATAAAATCCTTGTTTTGTTTGAACCTTGTCTCCTTGCACTACTTGAGCAATCCCGCTGAAAGCTGTGTAGCCTCTCGTGACGTCACAGATGGTGGAGAATACGGGCACGCTCAAGCGTTAATAGTGCATGTCAGAGGAGGATACCGAAGGTTTGATCACCCAGTTTTCCAAGTTGGCCGTAGGCTCCCCGCCGACTGAAATGGAGGACATATTGAAAGCCCTTGTTGCTGGCCAGCAAGCCCAGATGCAAGCAAACGTGGCTCTCTTGGAGGAGCAAAAGAAAGCCAACCTTCTGAAGGCAGAGGAATTGCAGTTGCAGAGACAGAGGGTGGTCCAAAATACCCGCCCAATAAAGGCAAGTGACTTTATATCTAAGATGGGAGCTACCGATGACATTGAGGCATACCTGCATGCATTTGAGGCCACGGCCACTAGGGAAGCCTGGCCCAAGCAACAGTGGGTTGGTCTGTTAGCCCCCCTTTCTAACCGGGGAATCGCTGAATGCTGTCCGGGACCTGGGCCCTGACCAGGTTACTGACTATGATGCCCTGAAGTCTGAGATCCTCAGCAGATATGGACTCACAAAGTTTGGTATGGCCCAGCGCTTTCACAGCTGGACCTTCCAACCAGACCAACCTCCTCGGGCGCAGATGCATGAACTTGTCCGAATCGCAAGGAAATGGCTGGATCCGCAGAGGAATACAGCAGCGGCGGTGGTGGAGGCCGTTGTGGTGGATCGTTACCTACGCGCCCTGCCTTATGAGGCAAAACGGTTCATCAGTCAACAGGCCTTGACCACGGCTGATCTGACCGTGGAAGCTGTGGAAAAGTACCAGGCCACAGCGGAGATGCTGAATGCTTCCCGAAAAGACCCCAGGAGTGCGGCCCCACCACAAATGGGAAGAACCCGTCCAAAGGACCCCAAGGTCTCGAACCCAGCCACGTCAGGACTTATCCCGGCTCCAGGGGGAGCCAGAAACCAGGCGGGTCCAAGAAGAGTACACCAGGAGGGGGGAAACTCGACAGTGTTACCGGTGTGGGGAGATGGGACATATCTCCTGGCAGTGTGGGAAACCAGCCGATGAACCTATGCCCACTGCGGAGTCCTCCAGCTCAGCACCCACACACCGTTTTGCCTCGCTCTTGGGAGTCGTAGATGGCGGCCCAGATCGACCCCCCCACCTGCCCGGTAACTGTGAATCACCATGATGTGGAGGCCTTACTGGATTCTGGTAGCCGGGCCACCCTGGTGCGTAAGGATTTGGTGGGCCCAACGTGTCTGACCCCCGGGGAAAGTCCTCCCAGTTTCCTGTGTCCATGGGGACACCAGAGAATACCCCATTACTGAACTTACAATGACCAGCACACGGGGAACCATACACACGACGGCGGGGGTGGTTGATTCCCTCCCCGTCCCTGTCCTAATTGGACGAGACTGCCCAGCCTTTTACCCACTCTGGAGAGAGTCTCAGGAGAGGATAACCCGAGTACCTCGGAAACGGAGAGGCAAGACTCATCCTGGGAAGGCTCCGGTGCAATCCTCCGAGTTACTCACTCCCGCCCGGGCTCTGATAGGGATGGCAGGTGCCCAGACCGACACAGAGACGGAGCTACAGAATCTGGACAAAGAACTGTCTGGTCTGAAGGGGACCGCTGAGAGGTATCGTTTGTTAAAGCAACAGTTAGACATGAAGACAGAAGAGTTAGATATCCTCCAGGCTAAACTCCAACAGAGCTCCTTCCCTAAGCAACAGGAGGAGCTGGAGAGGCTGCGCAGGACCATCGAGGAGTGTGAGGAGACCCTGCGCAGTAGTAAGGAGGTCCAGAAGAAGGCAGAGGAGAAGTACAAGGTGTTGGAGAACAAGATGAAGAATGCGGAGGCAGAGAGAGAGAAGGAACTGAAAGCTGCTCAACAGAAGCTAAACTCTGCTAAAACCAAGGCTGATGCGTTCAGTAAGAAACTCAAGGAGAGACAACAGGAGGCTGAGTCCCTGGTCCTAGAGTTGGAGGAGTTGAAGAGAGAGCCGTCTGGCAAGCACCACGGCAATGCGGACGCCCTCTCCCGGCGTGATGCCTTCTTCGCTGCCTTTACCCCGACGAGGACGTCGGTCCCGAGGAGGGGGATGTGTGATGTCACGAGAGGCTGTGTCCTGGAGGGACGTTACATCCCCCTGAGGTGGCTGCAAACCCAGACAGCTATGGCTCCATCTGCTGGTATGGTCGGGAACTCCACCCCTCTATGGCCAATCTTCCCACGCAGCTGGAAACAAATGAGGAGCTGATGAGCTGAAGGTTTGGGAAGGGAAGAGACACCGTCTCCAAGCTGGGCTCTCTGGAGGACAAGAGTGCTGCACGTCCACTTCCATGAGGAATATAAGGATTTGGAGATACTTACCTTTGGGAAATACTCACCTTTGGATATATGCACCTGTGGAAATACGTGAGAGACATTTGGAAGGACTTTTGCTGGGTTGGCCACTAGCTGCAACGTGGACTACAGTAAGGCTGGGGAAAAGTTATCTGAGCGAGTGAGAATTATGATTTTGGATGTGGAAGAGACATCCCTGAACTGTTAACCCTTAAAGAGCCACAAGAGAACAGAATTTTGTTATATTTTCGTTAATTTCCCAAGACCTATAATAAAATCCTTGTTTTGTTTGAACCTTGTCTCCTTGCACTACTTGAGCAATCCCGCTGAAAGCTGTGTAGCCTCTCGTGACGTCACATTATGTAAATGAGATATTTCTGTATTTGATTTTCTATAAGTGTGGAATAAGTCAAGGGGTATTCATATTTTCTGAAGGCACTGTAAGTGCATCTATAGTGTCTGCTCTGTCTACTATGGCATGTTACACCGTCAAGGTTGGAGCTGAGAGGGAAGAGTAATGACCTATAATGAGACACTGCCTCACATGTTAATTACAACCACCGACCAGCCAAGCATGCATGCAATGGTACAAAAAAAGCCATAATTTATTACAACCTATGTGTTGTGATAATTGCGTTGTTTGCTCTATAACCTGTTAGTTCATATGCCTTACGACTATGATATACAGGCCTAAGGCCGAGACAATAAGAAGGCACAATGGCAGAATAAATTCAACCAGACCTTTGTTTCATCACAAAACCGGAGAGCAACCTCTGTCTGGTGAAGTCCACAAAGCATATTGTACGTAACAAACAGTTACATGACCTACAGCATTGTCAAGAAAGTTAATGTGTCCGACATTTTCGGACTACTAAACAACTATTGATTTAGAACCACGGAGAGTTACTGCAAGTCGCAAAGAAAACAGGAGCTGCCTCCACTATTCCAGCACCATTTCAACTTCAACATTCCAACATCAAATCAAATCACCTATGCTTAATCTAATACAGAGACAACTAAAATATACCAAAAATAATTCTGTCCAATCAATGTAAGCTAAATATGATATGGCTGTCCATGGTTCTGATTTGTTTGTGTGTGTGTGTGTGTGTGTGTGCGTTCGTGCAAGTAGAAAAAACATGTTGACTCACCCTACTTGTAGAGAAACACCAACGCCATCCTCCTCTCTTTCATGTTGACGAAACGGTCTATGACTCTGTCATACAGTACACGCTTTTATTTTTGTTGTCCTAGCCTACCTGGCTAAAATGCTTCCTCGCTAGCCTAACTTCCTTTCATGGGCAACATTAGCTAGTTAACATTAGCCTTCTACATCTAGCTACATATTGAACTTCCATCCTCTCAGTCCAGTGGCACAATATATTAATGTATGGTTTGATCAGAATAACTTTTATAATCGTTGGCCAGTACAAATAATTAAGTAAAACCACAAGTCCAAATCCCTATCTCAATCCATGGCAATTTAGGAAAGGACACATTTTGCTAGATAGCTAGCCACTGGAGGACAACAACACAATGAGATGCAACAATTCAAGTTGTTTATGTCAATGATGTATTTCTCTTGATGCAATGTGATAGGAGAGAAGCCAAATCCAAACTCGTTTCCCTTGACATTTTTTTTTGGCACGCCAGGACCACTCACAGTTGAGTTCACTCAGTTTAGCTCAATGCTGATTGGCTATTATTTTATACTTTTTTATCAAGGGAGGCCAAATGCTTGCTGGCTTTCCTTGCATTCAATGCTACGGGCAGCAGCAATGTCATACTCTTTATGACCAGACAGTATCAGATAGATGGCCTATACATACAGAGAGGCGCTGTTTCGCTCGCTCGGATGCTTTCTCCGGTGAGATACAATCAGCCTCAGTAATGCAATTTTTTTTTATCTCAATGGCTTTACTCCTGGCAGCACGGGAGGGCAATAGTTTTTTTCTATCCTTGGAAACATGGTTAGTGTTTGAATTGAGAAGGTCTTTGGTGATAAAAGCATCTCCAATGTGACCCTTTCTACTGGCCCAGCCATTTGCTTGTCAAGAGCCTTCACACTCTCAAGATGGCTGACAGTTGACACGGACAGAGTCAGCACTAACACCTTGACTCATATCTCACTGTCACACTGAATAAACTACATCCACACTTACAGTAATATTGATGTTAGCCAAGCATACTGTTGTTTCTCTCACAGCCGGGTGCCACTCAATATAGGCTACTGTACATTGATGATGGGAGAGCTTAGCTGTAGCAGTCACAATACAGTATCACACCCAAAACAGTACACTGTAGTATCTAGACAATGTATGACTTTGCTGACATTTACAAATGGTGTCTTAGAGGAAGTTGACTCAGCTTGTGGAAGCATCTGGAGAGCATTTCTATAGGGGCACCCTAAAACAGGGGAAGTCTGTTATGTGGCGTCCTGGGATTGGTCTGTAGGGAAAACACCCATATCAGGTTACATAGGATATATATACCTTGGTTGGGACAAAGGACTGGGAGAACAACATATTAAAAGATTGGGCCGGTTGTTCTCCAGATGTCTGCAGAAGTCTGTAAATTGGCGCTGAAATCTTCGATGTAATAAACTATTATAATCGAGGACAGTGCCAGCGGATTTCTTGTCATCACAGCATCTCAGCATCGTTCGACACTACAACACTCTCACAGAATGATCCAAAAATAGCATCTGTGATTGATTGTCATTCTTAGATTAGGCACAATCTAGGCCTATATGCTGGAATAGTGTGTAGTACTGTACATGTTACTCCTGGCTATGTGCTTTTTCAAAGTCAGAATTTTTTTCTCAAAAAGCTTAATCCTTTAGAAGGAAACAAACAAACAAATAAAATATTTGTTTGCCACAAATATGTCACACTCTTAGGTGGTTGGCCGACGCTAAAAACAGTGAAGTTGATCAATCTACATCGAGGGAGGAGCTGATTTTTTGTATATGACAACGAAATATTCTTATAAACAAAAACAATTGTTGCCACCTTCAGTTCTTGCAATTTATCTCAGGAAAAGTATATTTCAACACTGTCTGCTCAGGCAAATTTGCGAACTGCTAAACTATTTTTATTTTATTTCACCTTTATTTAACCAGGTAAGCCAGTTGAGAACAAGTTCTCATTTACAACTGCGACCTGGCCAAGATAAAGCAAAGCAGTGCGATAAAAACAACAACACAGAGTTACATATGGGGTAAAAAAAACATAAGGTCATAAAATACAACAGAAAATATATATACAGTGTGTGCAAATGTAGCAAGTTATGGAGGTAAGGCAATAAATAGGCTATAGTGCAAAATAATTACAATTAGTATTAACACTGGAATGCTAGATGTGCAAGAGATTATGTGCAAATAGAGATACTGGGGTGCAAAAAGAGCAAAATAAATAACAATATAGGGATGAGGTAGTTGGGTGGGCTAATTTCAGATGGGCTGTGTACATGTGCAGTGATCGGTAAGGTGCTCTGACAACTGATGCTTAAAGTTAGTGAGGGAGATAAGAGTCTCCAGCTTCAGAGATTTTTGCAATTCGTTCCAGTCATTGGCAGCAGAGAACTGGAAGGAATGGCGGCCAAAGGAGGTGTTGGCTTTGGGAATGACCAGTGAGATATACCTGCTGGAGCACAGACTACGGGTGGGTGCTGCTATGGTGACCAATGAGCTAAGATAAGGCGGGGATTTGCCTAGCAGTGATTTATAGATGGCCTGGAGCCAGTGGGTTTGACGACGAACATGTAGTGAGGACCAGCCAACAAGAGCGTACAGGTCACAGTGGTGGGTAGTGGATGGGGCTTTGGAGACAAAACGGATGGCACTGTGATAGACTACATCCAATTTGCTGAGTAGAGTGTTGGAGGCTATTTTGTAAATGACATCGCCGAAGTCAAGGATCGGTAGGATAGTCCGTTTTACGAGGGCATGTTTGGCAGCATGAGTGAAGGAGGCTTTGTTGCGAAATAGGAAGCCGATTCTAGATTTAACTTTGGATTGGAGATTCTTAATGTGAGTCTGGAAGGAGAGTTTACAGTCTAACCAGACACCTAGGTATTTGTAGTTGTCCACATACTCTAGGTCAGACCCGTCGAGAGTGGTGATTCTAGTCGGGTGGGCGGGTGCCAGCAGCGTTCGATTGAAGAGCATGCATTTAGTTTTACTAGTGTTTAAGAGCAGTTGGAGGCTACTGAAGGAGTGTTGTATGGCATTGAAGCTCGTTTGGAGGTTTGTTAACACAGTGTCCAATGAAGGGCCAGATGTATACAATCAATCAGAACACCTGTACATACCCCTCATGATGAAGGCAGCCGAGGACAGGAGGTAAAATGGTGGAAGTGGATGCTGAGTTCGAATCAAGCAGCGCATCAAGCACAGTTGATGAAGATCAATGTCCTGAATGGACAACAGTAGTGCCGAAAACTGGAACAAAAAGGAAATTGTCTAAAATTGGAGTGGATCATACGTCTATAAATGATAATGAATTGCATCTTGTTGGGATGCGTTTGTTGAGTAAGGATGTAAGTATGCGCTGGGAAAAGTGGAGTCTGTCAGAGTGACCAGGAGTGGTCTTTTATTGATTAATTGTATTTCTGAAGAACAGAGGAAGATTGCAGTGGGCCTCAAAATAATCCATCAAAGGAGTCATCTCAGGGGTGATGACTGATGTTCAGGTTGAATGCCTGAAGAGAATTCCTTGTGTGATTGGTGCCCGGTGTCTGACCTGCTGGGTGAATGGGGAAAAGAAGAAAGTCTGTCGGTCCTGTTGTTTTTTGATAAAGAGCATCTACCTACGCATGTAAAGCTTGGTTATGTAAGATACGCTGTAAGAGTTTTGTCCCTAAACCACTGCAGTGTAAGAACTGTAAAGGATTTGCCCATGTTTCCATTGCGTGCAGACAGACAGAGTATACTGAAGAATGGTGTGCAGAAATACGACGGTGTTGCAATTGTGGTGGGGGATCATGATCCCGAGTTCCTGGAGTGCCATGTAAGGGTGAAGGAGATTGAGGTGGCAAAAGATAGAGCGACCAATCGAATCTCCTATGCAGAGGTGATTCAAATTATTGAGAAAACAAGTGATGCTAGTGAATATATGTAGTGAATGTTTGCTGCCAGTCAAAAGAGTGTGTTAAAAAGGTGGATTTTGTGGCGTTGGTTGCCATAGACTAGTTTTTGGGACTTTTTACATCTGAAGACTTGCAAGGGGTACTGGCGTCGGAAGGCAGCCCGCCTTCCCAGGCTCCCCTTGAGCCTGTGTAGGGATCAGATCAGTTTTTATTTTATTTTATTATTTGGTAGTTTGGTATTTTTTCTTTTTTTCTGTTGTTGTCATGGTTCCACCTGTCACCAGAGGGCAACAGAATCCGTCCTATAGACTATTATTTTACATTTACATTTTATGACAGGTGTTTTCTATTTTCTAATTGTGAGTTCCCCTTTAAGAGACGTGTTCTTTCTGTTTCCCTTTGCAGTAGCTTGATTAGTTTGTCATGTGTGTTTGCCTCCTGAGGAGGTTCTCTAGTCCTAGTGTTTGTTGTTTTCTCAGTGTTACTGTAATCCTGTTGTTACCTATTCTCAGTAAAGTATTTACGTTTACTTTTACCACTGATTCCTCATTTGGTCTATTCTCTGCTCCTGGGTCCAACCTCATCATGTCACAACAAGCTACTGCCACCAACATGGACCCAGCAGAGATCACCCTCATCAAGAATGTTATAACCCATCAAGGAGCACTGTTGGGATGGCAGCAAGAACAACTCTCCCAAATATCTGAGACCCTTCGGGCACGTACCGATTCCCTCCTACCACGGCCCAACCCCAACCCAGGAGGAGCCAATGCCCAAGTCTCATCGCCCAGTACTACAGGTGTCGCCATAGTACCTCCAGGGAAGCTGCGCCGGGAACACGAGATCCCTGCCCCCGAGCGGTACATCGGTCACCCGGGAGGATGCAAGAGGTTCCTTACTCAGTGCTCTCTGGTTTTCGAGTTACAGTCCTCCTCGTTCCACACCGATCGAGCCATTATCACCTACATCATCTCTCTACTCTCAGGCAGGGCCCTGGCATGGGCTACGGCTATGTGGGAACAGCAGCCATCATCCTGCAGCTCCATATTGGCCTTCACTGCCGAATTGCAATGAGTCTTCGACCACCCAGCAAGCCGACTGTTCAGACTCCGCCAAGGGGCCAGACCAGTGGCTGACTTCGCCATTGAGTTCCGCACTCTCGCCGCCGAGAGCAGGTGGAATACGGAGGCACTGGTTACCGCTTTCTACTAGGGTCTGTCTAACCCCATCAAGGACAAACTGTCCGCTCGAGAACTGGGAGAGGACCTCGAGTCACTGATAACACTGGCAATCAGGGTTGACAACCGCATCCGAGAACGTGAGAGACAGCACTTTTTTGACACCATCCCGGTTTCCTGAGCACCCCAAGCCCCCCAAGTCCAGCATTGAGGAACCCATGCAGCTGGGACGCACACGTCTGAGCCCACAGGAACATGACAGGCACATGCACGAAGGCTGCTGCCTCTGTTGCGGAGGTCTCGGCCATCTCCGTGCTACATGTCCAGAGTTGACGGGAAACGCCAGAGCTGTGCAGTTACTCCCCAGCCACCCAGTCACCATCTGTCACTACCTGCAATCCTCCATTGGGACAACTGTCAGCACCACATTCAAGCCTTTGTGGACTGGGGCCTCGGATCATTTCATGGACCAAGACTTCACCAGTAAACTACAAATCCCCTGCATGAAATGTCCCATCCCTCTGCAGCTTCAAGCGCTCGATGGGCGTCCCATCAGCTCCGGCCAGGTGGAGTATCAGACCAAGCCCATTCTACTGCAGGTTGGGTTGAACCATTCTGAGACTCTTAGCTTTCTTTTGATCACTGCTCCCGAGAATCCTCTGATCCTAGGGTACCCCTGGCAAGTGCTCCATGACCCACCATTCTCCTGGTCCACGGGACACCTGCTAGACTGGGGCAAGAACTGCCTAACCAAGTGTCTAAGACCTCCACCAAGAGCCTCGCCACGTTCCCGGGTCAACAGGTATGGCTGTCCACCCATGATCTTCCCTTAAAGGTGGACTCGCGGAAGCTCGCTCTGCATTGGACCATTCAAGATCCTGAGTCACATCAACCGGTCACCTACCGTCTCCAGCTTCCCAGGTCTATGAAGGTCTGTCCATCCTTCCACGTCTCTGACTCAAGCCGGTAAAAACCAGTCCCTTTTCTCCCCCCACACCTGCCCCTCCGCCTCCTCGACTTATTGATGGCCGCCCTGCCTACACTGTCTGGCGTCTGTTGGAGGCTCGCCCCGTCCGAGGTGCGCTGCAGCACCTGGTGGACTGGGAGGGTTACGGTCCCGAGGAGCGGGCGTGGGTGCCTGCCCGGGACAACCTGGATACGGGACTGTTCGGGAGTTCGACCAACTCTGTGGTGGTTGCACTGGCTCTGCGGCTGGAGACGCTTCTAGAAGGGGGGATACTGTCATGCTTCCACCTGTCACCAGAGGGCGACAGAGACCATACTAGAGACTATTATGACACTCAGGTGTTTTCTATTTTCTAATTATGAGTTCCCCTTTAAGAGAGGTGTTTTCTGTTTCCCTTTGCAGTAGTTTGATTCATTTGTCATGTGTGTTTGCCTCCTGAGTAAGTTCTCTATTTTTGTTTTCTCAGCGTTATTGTAATCCTGCTGTTACCTATTCTCAGTAAAGTGTTTACTTTTATCACTGATTTCCTTGTTTGGTCTATTCTCTGCTCCTGGGTCCAACATCATCATGTCACAGTTGTTTTTGGGAATCCTATTTCCGTCCCACACAGTAGGTGGCGGGATGCACATTAAATTGTGCTATAGCCAATATACCAAAGAAGAAGCCAGTGACCTGCTTCTATCTAACATGTAAACACGGCCTAAGATGAAATTGTGATCTGTTGTCAGTGTGTTAAGAGGAACTAACGTTAGCTCCCAAAGACTGAAATAAGATAAATATATTTTTTCAAGTGCACTTGAAATATGCTGCATGTAATATGAATGGTTTTGATCATATGAAGAGGTAACTTTGTTGACCATTTAGCCAATTTATTGAAAGCTAGCCAATGTTAGAGTTGACTACCCTAGCCAGTTAATACTGTAAATGTGCAAGCTCAGGAAGCTAGCATTTCATTAGCTATCTCTCTGTCAGTGGATTCAATTTTGAATCATGTTTTGGCATGATTGTCTCATTTCAAGTAACTACTTGCAGGCTTAAAGAAATATTAAACCATAGAATTTACATAGAAATCCAAATAAAAGCATGTAGATAGAAAGACTTGGGTCATGTATGCTAGAATGGAGTTTTCATATCAGCCAACACATATAGATGGGTTAGCTGACAACGTCTGACAACGTCACGAAAACAATGCGTGATTCAACAGGGCAGAAGTCTCTGTGTTGTAATTCTGGATGGTCAGATAGCTAGCAACAATGACAAGTAGCTGCCAAGTGGGGAATCGTAGGTGGCTCATTTCAGCTAGTTTTATCTTGTTCTTGATACCATGTCTTGTTTTGAGGTGTTTTGACTGATGTAATGTTTATGCTAAAATGGCTAATATCTGCTAGCTAGCTAACCAACAACTGTAACAATTTATTTGAGAGACAAGTGCTCATTGTGCAAATGTATTTTTTCAATAAACATTGGAGACAAAATATAGTTCACATGTTGTCAACAATCCAAGCCAACCCCTGTCTGTTTTTCCCCAACTATGGCATAGCCTGCACATATAGGATACCTTGCAATTTTATGACTTTGTGGCTGAGCCACCTAGTGGCCACTCTGCAGAGCTGCCTCTGTAACAAGAGTAATTATGTAAAACGCTAACCTGCCAATACAACAGATCAGATACAGGTAACTTCAAAATAAATGAAACATGATGGTGGTGGAAAACGCCATCTCAGGCACTGCTCCAGAATCTCCCATAAGAGTTCAATTGTGTTGAGATCTGGTGAATGAGATACACACACACACTTTAAACCCCCTATGCTCCATTGAGACCCCTCTTTCAAAGTCACAGAGATCTCGTCTTCTAGCCATGGTAGCCAAAATAATGGGCAGCTGGGCATTTTTATACATAACCCTAAGCATGATGTGATGTTAATTGCTGTATTAACTCTGAAAACCACAACTGTGTGGAAGTACCTGCTTTCAATATACTTTGTATCCCTAATTTACTCAAGTGTTTCCTTTATGTTGGCAGTTACCTGTATGTGATCATAATAGAAGTCCAATATCATCACAAAAGTGCCCTGTTGTATGAGGAATTGACAAGTGTGCCTGGATATCACAGTGACTGAGTTATGTGGATGGACATGTTTTGCTGTATTTGTGGAATTGTAGAGTAGCAGCAGGATTAAGAAATGAGTTGTTTTGCTATGTAGATATTGTAGTGTACTGTCCAGAGAGGAATGAGTCTCCCCCTCCTCCTCCTCCTCATCATCAGTATCTCTGCTGAGACCACTCACTCCCATCTCGCCAGTGTGTGTAGCTACTGTAGCTATTCTCCAGTGTGTTTGGAAGGCCCTCACTACCCCATCCCCCTCTCCTCTCTTTCTCTCTTCCTCTCTCATTTATTTCAATATATAGCCTACTCTTTCTTTCTCGCCCTTTACCTTCTCCTTGTTTCAACCTTGTTTTCTCTCCCTTTATCCTTCTCCCCTCTCTTTAGTTCCTTATACTATCTGTTTCTCCCTTTGTCTCCTTTCTCTTGCCAAGTCTTTTCCTTCATGTTCCTCTCCCTCTTTCCACAGTCTTTACTTTCCCTTGCTATCATTGATTGATTCCTAACACAAGCCAGTGACCTCAGAGGGCAATTGAACTCAAAGACAAACATGCATTCTGGTAATTGTACAGCAAAGGGAACCAAACATCCATCAAGCCTATTGAGACCATAGAATCAGTCTACACAGGCAGTTTTGTTTTGAACGACTGTAATAAAAAATGTAAATAAAGTTTAACCTATACCACTCCTTTTAGTAAATGTAAATACTCAATAACAGTCATTACTTTGCGGAGAAGATTATGTACAGTCATTTCTTTCATCTATTTCAGTGCGTTTTTTTTTGCTGACTATGACCTGCACCTCTTAAATACCACACCATCAAACAATAATCGCTGACTGTTGACAAGAGGCTCTGTACCATGTTTTGAAAGTGCCGATATTGAATAATTCAGCATCAAACATTAATAAGCATAAGTGCTTTGCTTTCTCTGTCTCTGTCTCAGGCAGATGCTGTTACCACACGTGTGAGTATGCAACACAGCTGGTGAGGCTGGAGCTGTGCTGGGGCTCTGTCTGAATGTGTTCAATGGGCATTGTACTGTGTGTGTGTGTGGACGTGTTTAACTATTCTTGTGGGGACCAGAAGTCAAACAAAAAT
Source organism: Coregonus clupeaformis (assembly GCF_020615455.1). NCBI lineage: Eukaryota > Metazoa > Chordata > Actinopteri > Salmoniformes > Salmonidae > Coregonus > Coregonus clupeaformis. The sequence continues at coordinate 61,517,734 of NC_059192.1, forward strand.
TGGACCAACTGGGGACATTTTGTTGGTCCCCACAAGGTCAAATGCTATTTCTCGGGGGTTAAGGTTCGAATTAGTGTTAGGGTTCGAATTAGGTTTAGGGTTAGGGTTTGGATCTAGGGTTAGCTTTAGAGTTAGGGTTAGGAGCTAGGGTTAGGTTTAGGGTTATGGTTAAGGTTAGGTTTTTGGGTTAAGGTTAGGGTTAGGTTTAGGGTTAGGGGTTAGGGAAAATAGGATTTTGAATGGGACTGAATTGTGTGTCCCCACAAGGTTAGATGTAGAAGACTGTGTGTGTGTGTGCATGTGCATGTGTGTATAATAAGGCATCACACACTGCAGTGACCACAGGCTCATTATGCGGAAATATGACATAAGGATGCATAATCTATACACAACAATGGTAATACCATTCCCATCTTGAAGCCATACTGAACCTTTTACTAACTGCCAATAGACAAATGCAATACAGCACAGAACAGCACCGGATAGTTTAGTGGGCAGTGTTATCCACAGCTTTTCTGTTTCTCCTCCTTTCACTGTACTATCATGTGATACACATTCTAGAAATGTTAACATTTCCATGCTGGATCAAATTACTCTGCAACAAAGACGCTGTTCATTTCATGCTCAATTTCATCCAAGAGAAAACATTATTTATTCCCTGAAATAACAAAGCTTTTGTCCATGCAGTGATCAAGCAGTTTGTGTCTGGGACAAAGAGTATTCACACTCTATGCCACTCATTCTCTCAGAACATTCAAAACCAGGAAATGATATAGCCTAAAAATGTCCAATCAATTCAATCAATCTGGTATAGAGCAAGGCACCATAGATGTGGAGCAGGTAGAATGGACCCAGCTCTCTATTCCACATGATTTGTCAAGGACCTGTGAATAAGGTGGTACAAATATATACATTTTACATTTTAGTCATTTAGCAGACACTCTTATCCAGAGCTACTTACAGTTAGTGAGTGCATACATAAATATATTATTTTTTTTATAAAAAAGGAAACATCTATAAATAGGGATGGACTTTAAAAGCTGTCAAATACTAGGAAGAACTAGGATCACAGAACCAACTAGAAAAACAAGCTCTAACCAAATAAATGCTGAAACACTGGATGCCATTTATGTGAGACATACTGATTGTTGTGTGACACCAACACATGGGGGTAGATAGGGGGGTAGCTCTCTAATCATCAATCTGTGTCTTTAATCATCCATTTGTGTCTCTGAGAGACCTGACTGTGGAGGAGTGTCTGCTCTGTGATTATCATCGATCTACCCACAACACAGGCCATTTCCAACCCGTCGGGACACAGAGCCAGGCTCCGACTGGCTGACTCTGCCCACAAAGAGAGGCCTATTTCTGGGGACCAAGGAAGGCCAGAGTGGGTGGTAGAACCAGGGTCTTAATAAAAGTTCAAATAATCAAATATAGGCCTAGAATCTAAACACTGTTCAAATGATATCCTTTGGGATTTTGTCATTATCTTAATAATATGCCATTTAGCAGACGCTTTTATCCAAAGCGACTTACAGTCATGCGTGCATACATTTTTGTGTATGGGTGGTCCCGGGGATCGAACCCACTACCTTGGCGTTACAAGCGCCGTGCTCTACCAGCTGAGCTACAGAGGACCACCTACATCTTGCATGGCTCTAGTAGAGATGATTAGTTAAATATATGTTATTTTCTCCCTCCGCCTTGTGGGATGACACAGATCGATTAAGAAGCCAATAATGCTGTAACACATGAAATATGTAGGGGAACATTTACAGGCAAATTGTTTAGTAGTATTACTGATGGGATAGTGGATGGGATAGTGGCAGGTCGTTAGCAAAAAATTAAGCTGAGGTAGACAGAGGCCAGAGGGGGGTACGGTGTGTGTGTGGAGGGGCGTGGGTAGATTTGCCTCTATCCATGCATAGAATTTGTTCCATGGGTCAGAATACTGGTCTGAGGGACAGGGCAATTACAACAGGAGGGCTTATCAGAGAGAGGTGAGGGTTATCACCTGCTGTACACACACACATAGACACAGAAACACACACTCTCCATTACACACAATAGAGCGGAGGGGTTTGGCTGGAGAGCGAGGGGAATGGGGGGAGCATGGTCGAGGGTATGTGTGTGTGTTCTTGGGAAGGGGGGGCGGGGCTGTTTAAGAGCTTGATGGAGGAGGCCTGGCCTTGATACACAGTGGGGGATTAATGAATGTGATGATGCCGGGCAGGGGGAAGAAAGGGAGGCTGTACAACACACACTCCGGTGCACATGCCTTGCTGCTATGGTTGGTGGTTGTGTGTGTGGACGTGTTTAACTCTATTTGTGTGTGTGTGTGTGTGTGTGTATGAGTGAGTGCTTATGGGGTACAATCCTATTGGGAAAGGTGTGCGTGTGTGGGGGGGGGGGAGGGCAGGAAGCGCAGGCAGGCTGTGGGGGGAGGAGGTGGGCTTTAGCTTTTAGCTACTGTTGATGAAAGATGGGGACTCATCACTGCATTAATGTGTGTGTATTGTGTGGGGGTGGGAGCTCAACTCTTCAAATGCACAGCATCCCTATGGCACTTCAGCAGCCTATTCCTAATGCTTTCCTTTAGCTCTTCACTACCCATTTCTAGTCATTTCCTATTATTTCCTTTATCCCGTTCTCTCCTCTCCTTAGTTCACTACCGCACCTGTCCTTACCTTTCCTTCTTTCCTCGCCTTTCCACCTTTCCAGATCTTCTCCTGTCCTGTCTTCTCATCTCCTCCCCCATCCCTCCTTTCTCCTCTCCTCCTTTCTTGCCCCTGTCATCCCCGACCCTGAGCACTTCATTAAACAGCGTTATCATACAGTACTGAATTTTAAACCCATAAATAACAGGAGTCAGGTCTCCCTCCCGCTTTCTCTTTCTCTCTCTGTCTCTCCCTCTTTCTGAGTTCTATAAACACATCATCTCATGCCTTGGGATTGGTTCTACAGTCGACTACAGGATTGTATATAGAGCAGCAACGGCTTCAAAGCAAGGCTATAAGGATATGTCCTTAAAAGGCTCTAACCATACTGCCTGTCCTTACATTTTATAGTAAGTGGAATTTCTACTGCACATATTGCATTTATAAAGTAATAATGCGTAGCTGTTACTATGTAGGCTACGAATTAAAGGACTATGCTATTCTCTGTGAATTTGACCAAGAGGGAAAATGGCACGCTGTTATGTCTTAATCAATTACTAGAGAATAATACAAGATAAATAATCTTGCCGTTAAAGCTCTCATGTACGATCAAAAATCTGCTACACCACGCACCAAACGGAGAGATTCAGAGTTTATACGCACAACAGAAGCATCTAGGCTAATGCTCAAAACAGCCTCGGAGACAGAGACAGAGACAGCCTCTATGAGGAAGAGTGATGAGAGCAGCATCAGACTACAGGACTACCACTGAGCTGAGAGAAGAGAGGAGGACGCCACTCACCTTCAAATGACCTTTAGGCCTAACATCTCTCTCTCTCTCTCTCTCTCTCTCTCTCTCTCTCTCTCTCTCTCTCTCTCTCTCTCTCTCTCTCTCTCTCTCTCTCTCTCTCTCTCTCTCTCTCTCTCTCTCTCTCTCTCTCTCTCTCTCTCTCTCTCTCCCTCTCTCGCACTGTCCATCTCTGAGATGACATCCAGAACATGGTGGATTTTGACAATAACATGAAAGCTACACAATAGCCAATTTTTTACATTAACATCTTCTGTGTTCTATGGGTTATGGTGTACCATATCAGTAGTAGGATAAACACACCAGTCTTGTGTAGTCTCCAGTTACAGCTTTAGGGGTAAGTCCCCCCAGGACTCAGCTCTCCAGGACCCCTCAGATGACTGGGCCACTCGATCGATAATTAGAACAATCCCTATTACGGCGTCTCATAGGCCCTTGGAGACTGGATCTATTGCAGTGAGATAGATGGCTATACAGAATAGGGCAGTATACTGTAGATTGAAGGATTAAGGACTATGGATAACAGTCTTCTGTTCGCCAGAAATAAATGGCTTAAGACTTTGGAGGTGCCAGCATATTGAATGTAACTGAACAAAAGCAATCAATGATCAGATCAAATAAAGTGTTTCCTTCTTTTTAACCAGAATTGTTAAATTACACTAGCAGTGTAGATGTTCCTGAAAAGCAAAGCTGGGCAGAGGGTTGTGTGGTTTCAGTTCAGCAGTTTAGCATTTAGTTTGATGAGTGGCCTGCCCATTTGAATGATGAGGGCTTTCTCTAGGTCACAACTGCACCCCTGGGACTGGTCCTGAATCAGCCACAACACACACAGCAATTCTCCTTTAGCGGGTTAAGGAAGGACCATTCTCTCTCTACACATACTGTATCTCTTGTGTTAGATAAGGACTGTTCCTAAATCAATCTGAATCTGAATCATCTTACAAATAATTATAAAGACGGATTCATTCATTCACGTTTCTGAGTAGAATAAAGTGCTGTAGCCTCCATCACATCCCTTCAACATGTGGCCTGTCAAAAAAAATCTGTGATATTACCATCAGGTAGATTCAATCATAAAGCACTGCTATGTAACTATTACGACCAAGCATTTGGCAGGTTTTTTTAAGTCACACTTGCCGGCAGCCATCTTGGTGACAATTGTGTAATACTGGGTGGTGTTCCTAATGCCAATCCAATTAGCTTAGGTATGCATGAGTGCAGAATTCATTAACCTCCATCTTTATGGATGGGTGGGGGGAGGGGGAACAGGCAGAGGAACGACTGCTCGTTCTGCCTTTGTTTTGCTTGGCCCAAAACAGAGGGAAATGAGTGAGAATAAGAGAGGGACAGAGAGAGAGAGAGAGAGACAGAAAGGTAGACAGAGAAAGAGAGAGAGAGAGAGAGAGAGAGAGAGAGAGAGAGAGAGAGAGAGAGAGAGAGAGAGAGAGAGAGAGAGAGAGAGAGAGAGAGAGAGAGAGAGAGAGAGAGAGAGAGAGAGAGAGAGATAATAAGATGATAAGGTAACAGCTTCTAGTATAAGGTCTGGGCTTGATTTGCCTGACCTCTCCCCTGTTCCCCTGTTCCCCCTCACTGTGTCCGTGTCAGTAGGAGGTATCTCACTCACTGGTAGGCTACGATACCCCCATGCACAGCAGCTCCTTCGGAGGTGAGGAAGATTAGTGGTCTCCTCTGCCAAAAGCAATCCTCCAGACACCTCCAGTCCATTAGGCCCATACAGCACAGAGTGAAGGCTGATAAGAGAGGCAGGCAGGCTCCTCAGTCAGCAATTTCTCTCTCTCTCTCCCCTTCTTTCTCTCTCTCGCTCCTTCTCTTTTTATCTCTCCCCTTTTCTCTCCCCTCTCTATCCTTTTCTTTCTCTCTCCCATTGGGTAATGTTGGAGGGCCACCAGACAGGAGTACTGTAAACAACACAAGCTAAGCTCAGCCAAGCCCATGAGGTAGAATAAAAACAGGATCTGAGATAGACTGGATGTTCTGAAGCAAAAAGCAACTAGGCTATTACAGTTGTGTAGAAAATAAAAAAAGGAAAGGTTTGAGGGTCCTGTGTGTTTGTTATTCGGCATGTGGTGTGTGTGCATTAAACACATTTCCATTTCCGCTTATCAACAAAAGGAGCATATGAGGTGTTTATGCATTTGTTAGAGAAAGAGACAATGAGAGAGAGGAAAGAGAGCGAGAGATAAATAGAGAGAAAGACACATGAGGACAGGAGGAAGGATACAGCTCATCGGAGGAAGGGAAAACTGATTATCAGAGCGGAGCCTGCTATACTTGCAGGCAATCAATAAATGGAGAAGAGCTCCCTCAGCCCCACATGAAATATGAGTCTCTATAATAACGATAATAATGTCTCCCATGGACATCAGGAACAAACACACTCTCAAACACACACACAAAGATAATGTATACAATCAAAGAAGTTAAATCAGTCACCTAAAAGGTTTTTGTTAAATAAATAATATTTTCATAGATGTAAAAAAGCCAACATTGTTTATGCTGGGGTCAAATAACATTATCTATGGACCATAATTAAAACCGACAGCCCATTGACACAGACAATAAATGTCAGCCTTATTGAATAGATCTCATGGGTAAAATAATTGCATCCAGTAAACATCAAGCAGTAGATGCTTTACATCCAGCACGACATATTCTAGCTATTTATGAACTCAACCTATTTGTCCAGCAACACCAGAGTGATGTGCATACAGCAGGTAAAAGAACAAGCATTAACACACGTGTATCCTCCTTCATATGAAAAGCTTTGTCATCAATAAATAACATCAATATGCATTATACATGGACGTCTGTGCAGCCATCCAGCCTCACACAGATGCTCTCGACTGGACAACAACACAACCACATGCCCAGAACAGTACAGAACTCTTTGGATCACTAAGGAACCTGAAGTAGTTTGGATCAGTACCATACCCCTGTCCACTTGAAAAGCTGTAAGATCAAGGTTTTTGAATCAGCACACTAAGAGATGCTGATTTTGGAGTAAGACAGTGGTTGTGATGTTGTAGTATTTGGGGGAGCCCCGTGCTTATGCTGTAAATCAGACAATGCTGTTAGAAATTCGAATTGTGACCTTACCACTGCGCAACACGAAGGCCCAGGCAGATACTTTACTAACAGGTGAAATTCAACAAGGTTACATGCACTCGAGCACACACTCAAACACACACACACACACACACACACACACGCTGCGTGTGGGTGTGCTGCCCATATAAACACAATGGGGATGTGGCTGAGCCGGGAGTCTCGCTCCAGGGATAGTACCTTTCTCTTTTGTTCCCGGGACGCAAGTTTCTTAATTCTCCTTTTCTTTTCTTTCTCATCCTCGATAGCATTGACATCCACATCCCGGTTCTTCTTCAATGCGGAGGCTGCGTGAGCCATGGCGGAATAAAAACGGTAGAAATCCCAGGGAAGTGGAAGCCAACGATCTCAGAGAAAAAGATAAGGAAAGGGAAAAAGAGTTCCGTCCTGACAAGGAGAGTTTTGGAGAATAAGGTTCCCTCCTCAGTTAGGATGAAAAGATGAGAAACCAGCTCCTCCTGTTTCTGTGTCATCCACTGTCAGTGTAGAGGTAGTGCATCTAGAAGTGATAGAAGAGAAGCCGGATGGAGAGACACAGCATCACCAGGCACAGAGGTGAAGAGGAGAGGAGTGATCCGGTTACTACGGTAACCACCCTCTGTTTCTAGCTGTCCTCGTCACGTTCCCCTCCTGGTCCATGGCGGCACCTGGGCAGGTGCTCCGCGTGGATCTGTGTGTGTGTGTGTGTGAGAGATAGTGTGTGTGAGTGAATGTCTGTGTGTATGAATGGAGTGTGAGGGAGCCAGCTGGGGTAGGCAGGGAGGGGGAATGTGAGGGAGAGTGCGGGTGTGTGTACGGCTGTGAGTGTGTGTGTACTTTCCCCCCACCCACCAGCTGGAAGAGCCCAAGTGAGAGATGGAATGGGGGAGACAGTGTAGAGGACAGACTTAAGGGGGAGGTGGGATGGCCCTGATGGTAATTTTCTGTTCCTCACACACACACACACACACACACACACACACACACACACACACACACACACACACACACACACACACACACACACACACACACACACACACACACACAGTGGTAGGAGGGGGAGGAGGTAAAATACCTATCCAATCATATTCAGAGCTGAGCCTTTTTTTAATAGAACTACTATTGTACAAAAGATGGCTGATTGTATAGCTTCGGAATACTAACTGCTGTCTGTCTTTTTAAGAATGACAACAGTAACTTTCAATGTGTCATACATTATCAAAAAGAAAGGACAAAAGGTCCTAATCACTGACATACTAATGCTTATGCTGAGAGAAAACAAATGAATGACAACTAGTTTCCTTTTCCCCCTACATCAGTTATTCAAATGTGCTGATAAAATAGCTGAGATTCTTTGTCCCTACACTGTGGTTATTATTCCATCTGAGGCCAGTGACATTTTGATGGAGGGTCAAATGGGATCAGGGGACTTTTTGTTTCACCAAATCTAATGGCTCTTTGTTGTAAAGAGAGACGGAGAAAGAGGGAGGAAGGGAGAGAAAAGGAATAAAGGAGGAGGATATCCAGAGCAGTGTAAGAGACAACTTTAGACTGGGTTAGATTTTTCAGGGATCAAAAAGAGGGTGTGAGAGAGAAAGTACAGAAACATATTTTTTCCAATGTCATTCACGTCCACTGCTCACGTCAAACATGGCAACGTGGAAAAGGGAACGGCCATCTTTGTTTTCTCTGTCTTTACTTCAGCACCTGAGTGCCTGCGCGGGTACTGCGCCGGCGCATGCCTGGCTGTTTCTGCCTCTGCTTTGTGTGTGTGTGACCGTATGTGTATTTGAGAGGAAGAGTAGAAAAGAGAGAAAAGGATCATCCCTCTTTCTTGTCAGAAAGAGGGCTGCCACACACACAAGGGACACATAACAGGTTTATTCTCCGGACACCAGCCATGTAACGATATGAGCGTGAAATCCCTTTTTATTTTTCTAATAGCGATGCAGACACCAGCTTCAGGGGCGGGGCCCTAGCTCCCCATCATGCATCAGGGGGTGTGACATTATGCCACATTATCATGTTGTCGCTAGGCGAGGACCAATGGTGATGTTCGGGGTGGCTGGTAGTTGAGGAGCACAGAAATGTAACACCAGTTGGGGGTTGCATGTAGGAAATCACAAGAAAACCAACCGCCATTCCTAAAAATCCTTTCTCAATGAGAAGCATGCAGAGAGACAGAGAGAAAAGGAAATGTTTCTCAATGGATAAGAAAAGATAATCCATACTTTGAAAACCTTGCGCTGGAATGATACATGAGATATAAATATAATTTGTACTGATATTTTGAAATATATAGCCTTTCAGTATGTCATAATACAGCCTATCATTGTAAAGAGGAATATTGAGAAATGGTTGCTAAATGCACACAACATCCATAACCATTAGACAGACCCATATTCAGTGGTCAAAGTCACCAATAGCTGGGTTGTTTCCAGTGATGGACTTTTAATAGACCCATTTCACCTTCGCTCCAGGCAACAAGCCATATCAATACAGCTACTGAACTGAAGAGTTTTAATAGGACAGTAAACGACTCAACAACAACAATACAGGAAATAGGCTACTTGCTGCTTGCTGCTTTGTGCAAATCGATTAGGCTGTGCCATGTCTTGCTAGGTTAACTACAAGTTATAAAAAGCTACACATCTCTGTGACAGAAAATGTCAATTTGATGTAAAGAAAACCTTTAAAAAATAATTTCAAGAAAATCGCTCTGGATTTGAACAAAAGGAAAGCCCCTGTTAAAAATGAGTCTGCATATTTTTACAGCCCCCTTGGCAGCATTATCATGGATCTCAAATAAAAGTGTCCAGCTAAAGGACTAGTTGCACCCTCATTGATGACACAATTTGCATGTCAGCCTGTCATCTTGTATGGGTTAAGCCCATATGTTAGGCCATCTACTCTTACTGAAACATGTACCTCGAAGAGTGACAGCAGTGTTTAGGCCTTATTTTTGGTTCATCATGAATAAGTGTGATTGCTCCCCTGGGTGTAACAGAAGCTTTCCCTGTTCCCTGTTTTCAGTCTCATTGACCTTTTGACCTCCACAGCCACAACATTTTGTCCTGGTGACACCAAACACACAGCCTCAGACAAATCCAACAACACTGTGCATCCGTTACAGACTGAATTAGGTCAAACTGAGGTTAAGAGACATTCTCAAAATAGAAAGTGGTGATGACACAGCGTTCAAAGGCATAAAGTTTGTTTCTGACACTGAATATGTTCACAAGGTATAATTGAGTGAAAGAAGAAAAGGTTCCCTGGTCTAATGCCAGAACTCTCAAAGCAAAGACCTAGAGGAAGATTCCGGAGTCGTTTGCACCTGTTCCATGAGCGCTTTACTATGACAAGATTCCTTTGTCTTTAGAGGGAAATCATTATGTCAGGATTGTGGTAACTCTATTGTACAACCTGTGTATCCACAACAACTCTGTTGCTCAAGGACAACAATGTAAGCTGTAAGGCTATTCATCAGCTTTTTAAAAATCAAATTAAACTTAAAGTGCTCTTAAAGTGCACTTGAATATTGCCATACATTTCAACATTAATTGAAAATTAAACAAACGAAAAGTGTGATTAATTTAAATAATTTCATTCAATTGGAATAAAAAATATAGCTGCGAGCAGGGTTCACAGGATGACAGAAAGGACACAAGATCAGTTGGACATCAAAGCAAGCACTCTTTCATGTAGGAACTATCTTCCTTTATACTGTATGTAATCAGTGAAAGCATTACCATGTTTATCTCTCAATACCACAAAGATGACGCAAGTGAAGTTTAGTCTACATTTTAGTCATTTAGCAGACACTATTATCCAGAGCGACTTACTGGAGCAATTAGGGTTAAGTGCTTTGCTCAAGCAGATTTACAGATTTTTCACCTAGTCGGCTTGGGGATTCTAACCAGCGACCTTTCGGTTACTGTTTTGTTATATTTCTGTCTTCTGTGATGTATATAAAGTGTAATATTGGGATGCAAACTAAAAAATTTATACATTTCATCTCTATATCTGATATGATACAGGTGTCTTCTTTTTTTAAGCCCATCACCATGTGTGTGAGGTGTATACTTTTGTTTCAAAGTAGATTTGTTTAAGACTACCAAGAAACACTCTGTGTGATCCTGAGTTAGCCCACTACCGTAAAAGGTTAAAGACTGACGTAATGAGTCTAAATACAAAATCTGGAGTGAATCTTATGTATGGTTCATGAGGAGAAGATGATTGCAGATGATTTTGAGCATTAGCGTTACATATGCAAAGAATGAGTTGTTAATAGTTTCAGTTTTTTGAGACATCAATACCAAATTCAGTGCGCTTCATCTTAGGGACATCCATGATAGCGATGGTGATGTCCATGATAGTTGATAGGTCACTTTTGAGTGGATTTACAATAGTTTAAATGGACACGTAAAATCTGATTTTTGATTTGTCAATAACTCAGACATCTTTTGACCAATCCTTTAGCTTTTCTTAAACGAAGTAAAGAAATGTACCATGGGCCTACATTCCAGATGGTGTCATTTGAACCTATGGTTCATGAGAATAATATTTGTAGCATATTTGAGCATATTAGCGTATGTGCTACAGTGGTAAAGTGTGGCCATCTTTGAATGCGTCAACGTTTTTTTCTCAAACTATTTTGGGGGAAAAAATCTGATTTCCTGATTTATCAATTACAGTTTAGTCATTTAGCAGATGCTCTTATCTAGAGCGACTTACAGGAGCAATTAGGGTTAAGTGCCTTGCTCAAGGGCACATCGGGGATTAGAACCAGCGATCTTTTGGTTACTGGCACAACGCTCTTAACCACTAAGCTACCTGCCGCCCAAATTACTCACACATCTCTTAACCAATCCCTTAACGTTTCACAAACTAAGTTAAGAGATGTACAATGTGCCTACATACCAAATTTGGTTTTATTTGGACTACTCAAATCAAATCAAATTGTATTTGTCACAAGCGCCGAATACAACAGGCTCTCCTCTCTGCACAGGCCATACAAAAGCTTCACACCGCGTGGCTGCTGCCACTCTAATCTGGTGGTCCCTGCGCGCACGACCCACGTGGAGTTCCAGGTCTCCGGCAGCCTCTGGAACTGCCATTCTGCGGCCAACAAGGCAGAGTTAATCTCAGCCTATGCTACTCTCCAGTCCCTCGACTTCTTGGCGCTGACGGAAACATGGATTACCACAGAAAACACTGCTATTCCTACTGCTCTCTCCTCGTCTGACCATGTGTTCTCGCATACCCCGAGAGCATCTGGTCAGCGCGGCGGTGGCACAGGAATCCTCATCTCTCCCAAGTGGACATTCTCTCTTTTTCCCCCGATCTCCTCATTTAATTCCATGCTGTCACAGTCACTAGCCCATTCAAGCTTAACATCCTTGTCATTTATCGCCCTCCAGGTTCCCTTGGAGAGTTCATCAATGAGCTTGATGCCTTGATAAGTTCCTTTCCTAAGGATGGCTCACCCCTCACAGTTCTGGGTGACTTTAACCTCCCTACGTCTGCCTTTGACTAATTTCTCTCTTTCCACTCTCTCTCCAGATGAAATCTTGCGACTTATGACGGCCGGCCGCCCAACAACCTGCCCACTTGACCCTATCCCCTCCTCTCTTCTCCAGACCATTTCCCGAGACCTTCTCCCTTACCTCACCTCCCTCATCAACTCATCCTTGACCGCTGGCCATGTCCCTTCCATCTTCAAGAGAGCAAGAGTTGCACCCCTCCTCAAAAAACCTACACTCAATCCCTCCGATGTCAACAACTACAGACCAGTATCCCTTCTTTCTTTTCTCTCCAAAACTCTTGAGCGTGCTGTCTCTAGCCAACTCTCCTGCTATCTTTCTCAGAATGACCTTCTTGATCCAAACCAGTCAGGTTTCAAGACTGGTCATTCAACTGAGACTGCTCTTCTCTGTGTCACGGAGGCTCTCCGCACTGCTAAAGCTAACTCTCTCTCCTCTGCTCTTATCCTTCTAGACCTGCTGCCTTTGATACTGTGAACCATCAGATCCTCCTCTCCACCCTCTCCGAGTTGGGCATCTCCGGCGCTGCTCACTCTTGGATTGCGTCCTACCTGAAAGGTCGCTCCTACCAGGTGGCGTGGCGAGAATCTGTCTCCCCACCACGTGCTCTCACCACTGGTGTCCCCCAGGGCTCAGTTCTAGGCCCTTTCCTATTCTCGCTATACACCAAGTCACTTGGCTCTGTCATATCCTCACATGGTCTCTCCTATCATTGCTACGCAGACGACACACAATTAATTTTCTCCTTTCCCCCTTCTGATAACCAGGTGGCGAATCGCATCTCTGCATGTCTGGCAGACATATCAGTGTGGATGTCGGATCACCATCTCAAGCTGAACCTTGGCAAGACGGAGCTGCTCTTCCTCCCGGGGAAGGACTGCCCGCTCCATGATCTCACCATCACGGTTGACAACTCCATTGTGTCCTCCTCCCAGAGTGCAAAGAACCTTGGCGTGACCCTGGACAACACCCTGTTGTTCTCCGCTAACATCAAAGCGGTGATCCGATCCTGCAGGTTCATGCTTGTTACGGATACAGGTATCCTGCGTCTTTTTGTGTTTTTCCTCTCCTTCTGCCCTAATCACAGGTGTCCTGTATGTTCCTGATTGGTGGTCATTGGGGTGTCTGCTGATTGCTGAGGTGGACCAATCAGTGGACATTCCTCTGCATTGCACCATCTGTTTTTGGTTTTTCAATCACACATCCTATTGTTTAAAAGCCGGTCAGTTGTGTTTGTAGAGAGAGACTATTTCCGTATGTGAGTATGGATACTGTGGTGTCCTGCGTTTTGTGTACTTACTCATTTGCTGGTTACTCTGTTTGGTAACTTTGTTAGAGACTATTTCCGTATGTGAGTATGGATACTGTGGTGTCCTGTGTTTTGTTTACTCACTCATTTGCTGGTTACTCTGTTTGGTAACTTTGTTGTGTGCTTCTGGGAAAAGGGGAATTTAAGCAAGTTGCCCTTGGGCATACATTACCCGTAGGAAGAAAACTGTCTAAAAACACTAGTTAGACTTGAGCGGACCACCCACTGTATTTTTGTATGATTAGCAGTAGCTTAGCGGTTCTTGAGGCAGGCAAGATCAGTTTAGGTTTTTTTTACACTATTGTTTCATTTCTTGGGTCCTGCTTAGCCCTTTTTCCCAAACCTTTACCGTGTGTTCAAAAATAAACATTTTATGTTTGACGGTAGTTTATGGTTGTCGTGTAGTTTTTGTTCTCACTGTTCCATGTCACGATTCTAATTTGCATGAATTATGTTACGGGTCTCTTGTCCATCCACCCTAGACGTTTAAAGCCACAGGGTTCGTAACAATGCTCTACAACATTCACAGAGTACGACCCTACCTTACACAGAAAGCGGCACAGGTCCTAATCCAGGCATTGTCATCTCCCGTCTGGATTACTGCAATTCGCTGTTGGCTGGGATCCCTGCCTGTGCCATTAAACCCCTATAACTTATCCAGAACGCTGCAGCCCGTCTGGTGTTCAACCTTCCCAAGTTCTCTCATGTCACCCCGCTCCTCCGCACACTCCACTGGCTTCCAGTTGAGGCTCGCATCTACTACAAGACCATGGTTCTTGCATACGGAGCTGTGAGGGGAACGGCACCTCCTTACCTTCAGGCTCTGATCAGACCCTACACCCAATTGAGTGCACTACGTTCATCCACCCCTGGCCTGCTAGCTCCCCTACCTCTACGGAAGCACAGTTCCCGCTAAGCCCAGTCAAAGCTATTCGCTGCTCTGGCACCCCAATGTTGGAACAAGCTCCCCCACGACGCCAGGACAGCGGAGTCACTGACCACCTTCCGGAGACACTTGAAACCCTACCTCTTTAAGGAATACCTGGAATAGTATAAAGTAATCCTTCTTCCCCCACCCCCCCTCATAAAAAGAAGTGGTTGTCCCACTGGCTATCATAAGTTGAATGCACCAATTTGTAAGTCGCGCTGGATAAGAGCGTCTGCTAAATGATGTAAATGTGTAGACCTTAGTGTGAAATGCTTCCTTCCAAGCCCTCAACCAACAATGCAGTTTTAAGAAAATAGCTCTCAACACAATCCGTCAATGTGAATGGGGGCGTGTTTGGCCCTTTTGCTGTAGTCCACGATCAGCTTGTTTGTTTTTCTCACGTTGAGGGAGAGGTTGTTGTCCTGGCACCACATTGCCAAGTCTCTAACCTCCTCCCTAAAGGCTGTCTCATCATTGTCGGTGATCAGGCCTACCACCGTTGTGTCGTCAGCAAACTTAATGATGGTGTTGGAGTCGTGCTTGGCCACGCAGTCGTGGGTGAACAGGGAGAACATGACGAGACTAAGCACGCACCCCTGAGGGGCCCCTGTGTTGAGGATCAGCATGGCATATGTGTTGTTGCCTACCCTTACCACCTGGGGTGGCCCGTCAGGAAGTCCATGATCCAGTTGGAGAGGGAGGTGTTTAGTCCCAGGGTCCTTAACTTAGTGATGAGCTTTGTGGGCACTATGGTGTTGAACGCTGAGCTGTAGTCAATGAACAGCATTCTCACATAGGTGTTTATTTTGTCCAGGTGGGAAAGGGTAGTGTGGAGTGCAATTAAGATTGTGTCATCTGTGGATCTGTTCGGGCGGTATGCGAATTGGAGTGGGTCTAGTGTGTTGATGTGAGCCATGACCAGCCTTTCAAAGCACTTCATCGCTACAGACTTGAGTGCTACATGGCGGTAGTCATTTAGTTCTTGGGCACAGGGACTATGGTGGTCTGCTTGAAACATGTAGGTATTACAGACTCGGTCAGGGAGAGGTTGAAAATGTCAGTGAAGACACAAGCCAGTTGATCCGCACATGCTCTGAGTACACGTCCTGGTAATCCGTCTGGCCCCGCAGCCTTCTGAATGTTGACCTGTTTAAAGGTCTTACTCACATCGGCTAGGGAGAGTGTGATCACATAGTCGTCCAGAACAGCTGGTGCTCTCATGCATGCTTCAGTGTTTCTTGCTTCGAAACGAGAATAAAAGGCATTTAGCCCATCTCATTATGGTTCATGAGAAGTTTTTTTTTAAGGTTTTCAAAAATCCCCAAGAAGGAGGAAATATACACTGAACAGAAATGTAAACGCAACATGTAAAGTGTTGGTCCCATGTTTCATGAGCTGAAATAAAAGATCGCAGACATTTTCCATATACACAAATAACGTATTTCTCTCAAATGTTGTGCACAAATTTGTTTACATCCCTGTTAGTGAGCATTTCTCCTTTGCCAAGATAATCCATCCACCTGACAGGTGTATCAGCATGATCATTACACAGGTACACCTTGTGCTGAGGACAATAAAAGGCCACTCTAAAATGTGCAGTTTTGTCACACAACACAATGCCACAGATGTCTCAAGTTTTAAGGGAGCGTGCAATTGTTATGCTGACTGTAGGAATGTCCACCAGAGCTGTTGCCAGATAATTGTAAGTTAATTTCTCTACCATAAGCTGCCTCCAAAGCCATTTTAGAGAATTTGGCAATACGTCAACGGGCCTCACAACCGCAGACCACATGTAACCACGCCAGCCCAGGACCTCCACATCCGGCTTCTTCACCTGCGGGATCGTCTGAGACCAGCCACCTGGACAGCTGATGAGGAGTATTTATGTCTGTAATAAAGGCCTTTTGTGTGGAAAAACGTATTCTGATTGGCTGGGCCTGGCTCCCCAGTGGGTGGGCCTGGCTCCCAAGTGGGTGGGTCTATTCCCTCCCAGGCCCACCCATGGCTACGCCCCTGCCCAGTCATGTGAACTCCAAAGATTAGCACCTAATGAATTTATTTCAATTGACTGATTTCCTGTAAATCGTTGAAATTGTTGCATGTTGCGTTTATATTTTTGTTCAGTATATAAAGTTTCAAGTCTCTAAGTCAAATGGGGTAGTGGATATGAGGGTTTAAGAGAGACTGCTTAAAACAGCACCACCTATAGGCCAATCAGTGCCATTCTTTTTTACCAAGTTACCCATGGCCTCTAGTTTATTTGTGCCAAAATAGAAAAAAAGTTACCAATCTCTGCTTGAGTTATTTGACCATGTCAAGGAAAAACAGCTTTGCTGTGAACCCCTAATAAGTGAAATGCAGATTTTTTTGTCTCACTATATTTTGTGGTCACTGACTTTTCTTCTTAAGTCAAATACATAACAAGAGAAACAGCAAATACTATTTTTTGCTCTCTGTGAAACAAGGTATTCTGTGTTCTTTCTCTATTCTCTGAGTCCCTCTAGTGGTCAATGGTGCAAACAGGCTGGCAAATAGTAAACATTCTCAGTACGTAGGCTACAGTCAGCCCAAACTCTCTGGTGCAACAATTGCCCAAACTCTCTGGTGCAACAATTGCAGTTGTGTTGTATAAATGATGTAAAAACATTCAGGTCATCTCCTTGCTGAGGGCTGAGGGTGCTGAGGGTTTTCCCATGATTAACACTTCAACTGTGGTCATCTGGAACTAAATATAGGTCAGGGTCCACTCAAGTGGTTAATCTCCGGGAGTCCATTCTTAGCTTTATACGTCTAATTGTAATGTCTCCATTTGGAAAGGCTTACATGAATAATGCAATTGAAATTTAACCCAGTTAAATGCAAGTAACCTACCTAAATGTGTGTCACAACTGGTCCCTTTGAAATCAGACCAAAATGTATTTCCCAGGTTTCCCCACAGAGTGGCAGCCACACAGTATACACACAGCCACTGTAGTCAGCTCCTTAGATAGGGATAGGGTAACCTACACGACATGGAGTTCACTATTATTTTTTTTCTGTAACAGTCTCAGACAATCTGAAAGCCCTGATGCTCCTCTGGTGTGGTCAACAGGACAGTTGGGGTAAAACAAGAGGGAAATAAGTCAAAGCCTAGCTTGTTGTGAATTATTTCTGTTACTATCCACATCCTACTCCTGAGTGTGGAATGAGTCAATGGGAGGTGAAGAACTGAACTGAAGCATCACAATTGTTTTTCTTTTGACAGTGTTTTCTCCTTATATACAGCCAGGCTTCTGTATGGTGTTCTAGGCTCCTAAGGGATAGTCAATGAATAACAAAACATGGGATTGTTCCTCGGCTAAGCATTTCCTCAAAATCAATGGAAGCTAATTTCTGGCCCATATGAATGACATGCTTGCTGTGCATGGGACGTAATCCTTTCTGTTTCACGTGAAAATGCCAAAAGAATAAACAATTTCACGGTTGAATGAGGACGGTCGGTAATGCACAACCATGCACAATTATCGAAAGTATTTCCATTTCAAACACAGGTTTATTTAACGATTCCTACTGCAATATAACAGCGGTTCATTACCAATACCCTCGATCATTTCAAAAGAGTCCCGCTATAATCTGTCACCATCTGAATGAATAAAATACGAGACGACATGAAAAAGGCTGAGAGAGAGTGGTAGTCAACTGCACGTCATTTACACATTAATTATTTCCATAAGGCACAGAAGTAATGTATTGGGTCCAATTAAATCAAAGCCTACTGTCTACGACAGGCTCTCAGACCAGGATGAGATCATTCTGATGAGAAACCATCAGGGTGCATTAAAACACAACTCATTGCTACAGTAGTCACATCCTAATGATGATCATAAAGAGGATTGTCTGATTGCTTTTCAACTGGAGTCAGAAAAACAAAATGACAGAAGCTGTGAGACAAGAAGCTGAGTTTTTCTTTCATAGATAGAGGATGGAGAGAGAGAGAGAGATCGAAAGAGAGAGAGAGAGAGAGAGAGAGATAAGAGGGATGGAGGAAGAGAGAGCGAGAGAGGAGTGAGCTGAGGTACAGTGGTTAGAGTACAGTCAGTAGTGTAGGCCAGTAGGGAGGTGGGTCACAACCCCGCCACTCACGACCCTGACCAACACCCCAGGGGAAAGCTGTTTACCCCTGCACTCAGGTACCTCTCGGAGAGCATTTCTCCATGGCGACTGGTCTCTACAGTATGACGACAGTCACCAAACAAACTGTCACAAAACACCAGAGTCACTGTGGGGACCATGCACTGTCACGAGGATACTCCAGAACCTTCTCAAAAAGGAGCAGTAGGCAAACAATGGTTGCCATGACAATCCGACCCCAATTTGGCCATTACTGCCTCAGCTCCACTGTGTGGAATCCATATTAAAACTGACCCCAGTCCAGTCTATCCATCCAGTGGATGTAGAAATACAGCTAGCATTGCTCAACAATTAACAATGCATCTGTTATGCAAATACTATTCGGACAAAATATTTATTTTGAGTATACCGAAAATGTTTCAGACAATCAATTAATACAGTAGAATACTGTTGTTCAGACTGGCCTTTGGACACAGTCACACTGTAGGGAACAGTTTATTGCAATGGGGAGGATGCTACATGCTACGCAAATGCATTCATTTTGAATTGATAATTTAAGTTGGTAGCTATGTCACATAACGCAAAATGGTGCAGATTTTAGCCACGCTGCACTGAGTTTTGGAGGCACATCAAACACAAGCAGAGCACAGCACCTTCCTCTATTTGTACTGTGCATAGCACAAGTCACCAGCACCATATGTATGTGCCCATCAGTGGGTCGCAATGCCATATGCCTTTTTCTGCTGGTGTAATGCTTTCTCTGTGCCAATCATCTTTCTGCTCATGGATGGGACTCTTCATTAGTACGAGTGGTCACGAGTTAGGAATGGTGTGTGTGCCTAAATGTGTGTTTGAAAGTGTAAGCATATGCTTATTTAACAAATGAATGTGCTCAAGTTTTGCCAGTGTTTGTGCATGATTGCAGACATTTAGTTTGTGAGAGTGTGCGTTTGTGAAAATGTGCGAACGTGTTTGTGTGAATTAGTGCACCAAACCTATTACTCTTATAAGCATGCTTAAGCCAGTGGCCAGTGGAATATCCTGAGTGTTGAGTTTCCCATCACAATGGGATCACAGAGTGGTGACAAGTCATGAGAGCTCGGGGAGCCTCTCTCTCTCCCTCCCTTCTAAAGCACTGCTCCCATTCTATCCCATATCAGTGAATCAGCACATAGCAAACAGCTGGGCAATACTGTAGGGTCACAGAGAACTCCTGAACTACACACACACACGCTTATGCGCATGCACATGCACACACACAGCTTTTTATACGTGAATCTTCACACACACTCAAGCCCCCCCTGTACCATTTACTCCTCTCCATAGAGGAAAGGTCAGCTCCCGTTAAGGGTGTGTTGGTTGGGGTGATGTTATTAGACTAACGGTTGAAAACAGAAGTTGGGAGTATCTAAAGGTTTCACTTTGAAGTTTGCAGTAGGAGCACAAGGATCTTAACTGAGTCATTGCTCCATGGCTTAGTCTTTGTCAGATAACATGCAGGTACAAACACCTCAAACTGATCAAACTAATATAAAATAAAGCCAGGCAGTAACTCCTGCGACTTTCAACCCAACTATCGCCATGTCAAGTCTTCCAAGGTTTCACAAGTGACCTGTTATTTAGTTTCAGTTCACATAGGGCAGCCTATGACATGCATGTTTAGCTTTCACTGATTGGCAGGAAGGCCAGTTTGGCCATCCAAGGCTGTTTGTAGTTTTGTATTGCATCCAGTACCGCATTCTTTTTACACTACTACGTTAGCTCTTACGTTGACATAAGGTTAGAGGGTCCAATTAATGATATCGCATGCAATAGCGCATTCCAATATTGTAACAGGTTCTTTGAAAATTGTTGCCATAATACACTACAATCAATCCCAACATTTAAGAAGAGTAAGTCATGCATACCCTCTCTGATAAACATTCTAACACACTCACTCTTTATCATATTCACACAAACACACACAGAGATAAGAGAAAAAGAGAGGGCAGACAACAGGTGGCATAAATATCGTGCCCTCTCCTCCCAACTCAAGGGCTTGTCACGCCTCACACAAACTCTAGCCCCTGTCCTACTCATCCCGACATGGAGGTATAGCATGTGCCATGGATGACATTTTCAGTGTATTTGGAAAGTATTCAGACCCTTTTGACTTTTCCTACATTTTGTTACGTTACAACCTTATTCTAAAATGGATTAAAAAAAAAGAATTCCACATCAATCTACACACAATACCCCATAATGACAAAGCGAAAACAGGTTAAAAATATTTTTGGGAAATGTATTCAAAATAAACAACGGAAATATCTTATTTACATAAGTATTCAGACCCTTTGCTATGAGACTCAAAATTGAGCTCCGGTACATCCTGTTTCCATTGAACATGCTTGAGATGTTTCTACAACTTGATTGGAGTCCACCTGTGGTAAATTCAATTGATTGGACATGATTTGGAAAGGCACACACCTGTCTATATAAGGTCCCACAGTTGACATAGGTCCCGTGTAGCTCAGTTGGTAGAGCATGGCGCTTGCAACGCCAGGGTTGTGGGTTCGATTCCCACGGGGGGCCAGTATGAGAAAAAGAATGTATGCACTCACTAACTGTAAGTCGCTCTGAATAAGAGCGTCTGCTAAATGACTAAAATGTAAAATGTTGACAGTACATGTCAGAGCAAAAACCAAGCCATGAGGTCGAATAAATTGTTCGTAGAGCTCTGAGACAGGATTGTGTCGAGGCACAGATCTAGGGAAGGGTACCAAAAAAGTTTGACAGCATTGAAGGTACCTAAGAACACAGTGGACTCCATCATTCTTAAATGGAAGAAGTTTGGAACCACCAAGGCTCTTCCGAGAGCTGGCTGCCTGGCCAAACTGAGCAATCGGGGGAGAAGGGCCTTGGTCAGGGAGGTGACAAAGAACCCATGGTCACTCTGACAGAACTCCAGAGTTCCTCTGTGAAGATGGGAGAACCTTCCAGAAGGACAACCATCTCTGCAGAACTCCACCAATTAGGCCTTTATGGTAGAGTGGCCAGATGGAAGCCACTCCTCAGTAAAAGGCACATGACAGCCAACTTGGAGTTTGCCGGAAGGCACCTAAAGGACTCTCAGACCATGAGAAACAAGATTTTCTGGTCTGATGAAACCAAGATTGAACTCTTTGGCCTAAATGCCAAGCGTCACGTCTGGAGGAAACCTGGCACCATCGCTACGGTGAAGCATGTTGGTGGCAGTATCATGCTGTGGGGATGTTTTTCAGCGGCAGGGACTGGGAGACTAGGATCAACGGAAAGATGAAAGGAGCAAAGTACATAGAGATCCTTGATGAAAACCTGCTCTAGAGTGCTCAGGACCTCAGACTGGGGTGAAGGTTCCCCTTCCAACAGGACAACAACCCTTAGCACACAGCCAAGACAATGCAGGAGTGGCTTCGGGACAAGTCTCTGAATGTCCTTGAGTGGCCCAGCCAGAGCCCGGACTTGAACCCGATCGAATTTCTCTGGAGAGACCTGAAAATAGCTGTGCAGCGATACTCACTATTCAACCTGACAGAGCTTGAGAGGATCTGCAGAGAAGAATGGGAGTAACTCCCCAAATACAGGTGTGCCAAGCTTGTAGCGTCATACCCAAGAAGACTCAAGGCTGTAATTGCTGCCAAAGGTGCTTCAACAAAGTACAGAGTAGAGGGTCTGAATACTTATGTAAATGTTATATTTCAGTAATTTATTGATATACATTTGCAAAAGATTCTAAAAACCTGTTTTTGCTTTGTCATTATGGGGTATTGTGTGTAGATAAAAAAACAATTTAAACAATTTTAGAATAAGGCTGTAATGTAACAAAATGTGGAAAAAGTCAAGGGGTCAGAATACTTTCCGAATGCACTGTGTATAACACACACACACACACTGTCAAAGGCTGATGTGTATGTGGTGGTGAAGTCAGGCGCAGGACACAGAGGATAAGTAAAGACGACTTTACTCGAACACTAAATAAGCACGAAATAAACGTCTCCAACACTGGAGGGAAAAAACACCATATGCGTAAATTACACAAAGAGTATAACACCGACACAATGCATCCAAGACACGCGGACAATAACATACAAAGACAAAACACAAAACAGGTGAACTTATACGTGACATAATCAATACAGAATACGCAACAGGTGTACCCACTAGACATGACAAAACAAACATCGAAAACATCAAGCGGTAGCAGCTAGTACTCCGGGGACGACGAACGCCGAAGCCTGCCCGAGCAAGGAGGAGGAGCAGCCTCGGCGGCATCCGTGACAGTACCCCCCCCTTGACGCGCGGCTCCAGCCGTACGCCGACCCCGGCCTCGGGGACGGCCAGGAGGACGCGGAGCAGGGCGCGTGGGGTGACTCCGGTGGAACTCCGTCAGGAGGGAGGGATCTAAAATGTCCCTCCTAGGCACCCAGCACCGTTCCTCCGGACCGTACCCCTCCCACTCCACGAGATACTGCAGACCCCCATCCGACGTCTCAAATCCACGATGTACCGGACTGAGTACGCCGGAGCCCTCGATGTCCAGTGGGGGCGGAGGAGTCTCCCGTATCTCACTGTCCTGGAGTGGACCAGCTACCACCGGCCTGAGGAGAGACACATGGAACGAGGGGTTAATGTGATAATCATTAGGCAGTTGTAACCTGTAACATACCTCGTTCAATCTCCTCAGGACTTTAAATGGCCCCACAAACCGCCGACCCAGCTTCCGGCAGGGCAGGCGAAGGGGGCAGGTTTCGAGTCGAGAGCCAGACTCGATCTCCAGGTGCGTACACTGGACCCTCACTGCGGTGGAGATCGGCGCCGCCTTCTGCCTACGGATAGCCCGCTGCAGATGTACATGCGCAGCGTTCCATGTCTCCTCCGAGCGCCGAAACCACTCATCCACCGCAGGAGCCTCGATCTGGCTCTGATGCCATGGTGCCAGAACCGGCTGATACCCCAACACACACTGGAAAGGGGTCAGATTCGTAGTGGAATGGCGTAGAGAGTTCTGGGCAATCTCTGCCCAGGGGATATACCCCAACCACTCCTCCTGCCGGTCCTGGCAATAAGAAGAGAAGTTGAGGGCCATATGTATCCCTGTCTCAGAGACTCGGCTATGTATGTCTCCATAGCCGCCGTCTCCTCTTGAGACAGAGGGTACACATGACTACGCGGAAGTGCAGCACCTGCCTGGAGGTCTATCGCAAAATCCCCCTGTCTATGAGGTGGCAATCGCGTCGCTCTAGTCTTGCTGAACACGAGTGCCAAATCATCATAATCAGGAGGAATGTGCAGTGCGGGCACTTGGTTCGGACTTTCCACCGTGGTCGCCCCTACGGAAACACCTAGACACCACCCGACACACTGGTCAGACCACTCCTTGAGAGCCCTCTGTTGTCACGAAATGGTGGGGTCATGGGCGATTAACCAAGGAAGCCCCAGCACCACGGGATACGCAGGAGAGTCGATCAGATACAACTGAATGATCTCCTCATGACCCCCCTGCGTCTTCATCTTTAGTGGCGCTGTGACCTCCCTAATCAACCCAGATCCCAACGGACGGCTATCTAGGGCATGGATAGGAAAGGGCACATCTACTGGTAGGAGGGGAATCCCTAACTTAACACAATTACGATCAATACAATTCCCAGCTGCGCCTGAATCGACTAGCGCCTTATGCTGGGAATAAGATGCAACCTGGGGAAATACTACTGGTATACACAGGTGAACAACAGAGAGCTCTGGGTGAGTTGGGCGCCTACTCACCTGGAATGACTCCCCAGTGCGTGACCTGTTACCTCGATCCCCTGGAGGCCCTCCCCAGCACCTAACCGCAGTGTGTCCTCCACGGCCACAGTTGGTGCAGAGGACGCCTGCCTCCGGATCTCTCTCCTCCTCTCTCTAGCGCCAGCACCCCTGAGCTCCATAGGGCTCGGCTCGGAGGTGCTGGGGGATGGAATGGACGGCCCCAACTCCGGACGTTCGCGGGTAGCCAGCAGGGTATCCAGACGGATTGACATGTCCACCAACTGATCGAAGTTTAGATTGGTGTCCCTGCAGGCCAACTATCGTCGAACGTCCTCTCGCAGGCTGCACCGATAGTGGTCGATGAGGGCCCTCTCATTCCACCCCGCATCCGCTGCTAGAGTCCGGAAGTCCAGGGCGAACTCCTGTGCGCTCCTCTTCCCCTGTCGGAGGTGGAACAGACGCTCCCCCGCCGCTTTACCCTCTGGGGGATGATCGAAAACAGCCCTGAAGCGGCGGGAGAACTCAGCGTAGCTGATGGTGGCGGCGTCTATTCCCCTCCATTCGGCATTGGCCCACTCCAAAGCCTTGCCGGATAGACAGGAGATGAGGGCGGAAACGCTCTCGTATCCCGAGGGCGCCGGGTGTATGGTTGCCAGGTAGAGTTCCACTTGAAGTAGGAACCCCTGACACCCGGCTGCGGTGCCATCATATGCCCTCGGGAGCGAGAGCCGAATCCCACTGGACTCCGGAGATGGTATGATGGGGCTGGCCGATGGTGGTGGTAATGTAGGAGGAGGTGTGGGCAAGCCTCCTCTTTCCCATCGGCGCAAGGTGTCCATCACGTCTTGCATGGCGGAGCCGAGTTGATGGATCATGGCGTCCTGGCTGCTGACCCGATCCTCCAGTGACTCGGGCACCGCCGCTGCTCCTGCTGACTCCATGGGTTGGTATGTTTTTCTGTCAAAGGCTGATGTGTATGCGGTGGTGAAGTCAGGCGCAGGACACAGAGGATAAGTAAAGACGACTTTACTCGAACACTAAATACGCACAAAATAAACGTCTCCAACACTGGAGGGAAAAACACCATATGCGTAAATGACACAAAGAGTATAACACCGACACAATGCATCCAAGACACGCGGACAATAACATACAAAGACAAAAGACAAAACAGGTGAACTTATACGTGACATAATCAATACAGAATACGCAACAGGTGTACCCACTAGACATGACAAAACAAACATCGAAAACATCAAGCGGTAGCAGCTAGTACTCCGGGGACGACGAACGCCGAAGCCTGCCCGAGCAAGGAGGAGGAGCAGCCTCGGCGGCATCCGTGACACACACACACACAACCATCAGACTGTGTGCATGTGTCAATCAACACTACTCAGATGTGTGGAAAATGCCATAGGTAATTAATGTCAGTTACGGATATGGCTGTAATCCACAAAAACGTAATTAATGCATATCAAAGTGTAGCTAATACGGAACCATTATACCTCTTCCTGCTTCATGCCCATAAACTTAATAGAGGACAAATGAGAATATCATAAATTGTAACAGTTAATCATGTCAATTACATTTTGAGAAGTTAATCCAACTGTATGGCAAAGTCATGCAAGGGTGTGTGTTAACATCGTCACTGCCTGATCGAACAGGCAGGCCTTCTTTTAGCCTCATTGGTTAGATGCATACGTAGCAAGACCTTGCATCAAAAATAGAGGTCTATTACAATGAAATACAGGGTTATGCACTTGTGGAGAGGTACAGTAATCATGCATCAATCAGCACGGCTATACTTAGAATGAATGGTTTACCATGGTATGAATTGTAACAGCAATCGTTACCTGACTATCTTATTCCTTGACGACTGAAAACTGATAAACAAGACCACTAATCAGGGAGTCTGCTGATTGGAAATGATCAACTCCCAGCATGCACTTTGATAACTAATTATGGATCTCCACACAGACGACTTTCCTTAATCAAGAAAAACACAGTGAGGAGTGCCAGACGTGAGATCTGTAGAAATGAAATCAGCCTAGCTTATTCTCTGAGGTCTACAAGAAACCTATTGCTATCCATTCAACATTAGTCAATACAGAGATATTATCACTTTTCAAGCCTTGGCATTAAATAAACAAACAACATGAATAAATGTGCATATGTATAATGTTTTATCACATTATGTGGATCTGAAATCGGACCTTAAGTAAACATCAGTCCATCATCAATTTGTGATTGATGCATTTCACAGCAACAACACGAAACCAAGTCATGCATCAATGACATCCAATCATCTTCTTCATCTCTGAAATATCCTAGAGAGAGAAAGAGAGAGAGATAGATAGAGAGAGAGAGAGAGAGAGAGAGAGAGAGAGAGAGAGAGAGAGAGAGAGAGAGAGAGAGAGAGAGAGAGAGAGAGAGAAAGAGAAGAGCACTTATCAATGTTCCCTACAAGCCTTATAGCTCTGAGATGAGATCCAGAGCAAAGCTGATAAGCAACACCCTTCCTCATCCCCCTTTCCTCACTCCATCCCCCATCCTCTCTTATTCCTGTAAAATGCTGCGACTCCAGTATCAAATCAGTAGAAATTTCCTCAAATGTCAGTGGAGTCATTCTGTGAGTGGGGGGGGATAAGACCCCACTCTCATTCTCCCTCCTCCCATCCCCCCACACGAGAGCTGTCATCTCCACCTCAACGCTGAGGTAACATTTGGGCACCGATGCGTGTATCACTCCTAAGTCCCCATAACCTCACCTATCCTGGCTGTACCTTCACCTTCTCCACTGACCTCATACTGTCATTGCTACTCAGCCAGAGGGAAAATTAAAAGCTGAGATGTCAAAGATGAGCACTCAAACTCGGACCCACAGAGGAATCTCATTGTTTCCTCCACCATTGATTGTGGCCTATAGATAAACTAACATCACATAGGGAGACTTTCTGTTTGGAATTGAATCTGAGAAGATAAGACGATTCTTTAACATTCCCCTACAACAGTATCAGACACATAGTAGAATAGTTGGAGCTACAAATAATTAGATATGACTTACCCATGTTACCTCTCTTTTCATCTTTGAGTCAATGGAGGTCTAGAGTCATTCTACATCCTCAGGTGGGAGAGGGGTATGGTAAACATGAGAGTAGCCTACTGGACATGCTGACAAGGGAAAGTGTGGTTGTGTTTACCAGGAGAGAGTGTACAGGTTGTTAACACACTTTAGCAACAAGTGACAGAAGGGTTACAGTGAGTTAATCACCCAGCGGCTAATCGGGTTAGGAGATCAACAAATGAGCTTCACCCTGAAAGGGGGACGCAACCCGTGAGACAACAGAGTGGGTCAGCGCCATTGTATGAATGAAGCATCGGGAGGTAGGGGCATTAGACCCAGTGCAGTCAAAAATGTGATTTTCCTGTGTTTTATATGTATTTCCACACTATGAGGTTGGAATAATACTGTGAAATGGTGAAAATGATGATAATGCCCCTTTAGTGTAAGCGCTGTTCGAAAAGACCGCCTGAAATATCTGCCTGTTTTGGTGAGATGGAGTTATGGCTTGTCTGGTGACAAGGCACTTAACCCCCCACAACAACAGCTCCCTGGGTGCCCAGTGTGGAAGCCCCCTGTACCTCTCCCAAAAAGATTGTATGTGTGTATTTCAGAGGGGTTGGGTTAAAAGCGGAGTCAAATTTCGGTTGGACCTTGTGTGCAATTGACCAATAAAGTGATCTTAATCTTAAAAACAGCTAGTTTTAAGTTTCCCCTAGACAGTCCCAGCTAAATTCTTGCTTGAGAAATTGCTCTTTGCTAAGAATATATTTTTGTATCTTTTTTTTCCATTGTAATTGAAAACAATCAAAGTAAGGTACTTAATTGTTACCCAGAAATTATTTGATATTGAGATAAAAACGGCTGCATTGGACCTTTAATACAACAACATTGGTTTACCCACCCTTTTCATCTATTAAAAGAAGATGTGGAGAAATAATAAAACAGCTTGAATCCACCTTGTGTTAGCAAGCACCTTGTGTTACTGGCGAATAATACAAAGTTGTGGTGGTTAGGCCTGTATCTTACACCAACTGCACGGCCTGCTTTTGTTTGGTGGGGTCAGCGCTCAGCCTCGCGCGGTCTCCTAGGCAACTGACAGCGCAGGCACAGAGACGCAAATAGAAGACAGACGAGTAGGCTACTGCACGAGAGAAAAAAAAAAACATTCACACATCTTTCACACTTACGTATTTGTCGCACATTATTAGGTTGGTCTACCAGATTAAATACTGGATGCCTGCTCCTTCTGCCTGCACACGCTCAGACAGAAGGGTGCCATTTAAAATGCATTTGAATCGGCTGCCAGTCATTTTAATCCCCTGTGATTACAGATTGTTTTAAGAGTCTGTTCTTATTCTTAGTCTTGAAGCCAAACAGACTTTTCCAGTGTGTTTGGCATTCTTCAACTACAGACACTTAAGTTCGGAACTACAGTCTGAAACTGTCTGAGACACAGAGACAGACACACTGGCTGGCATGATAAATGATTATTTGCCTGTATTTCCCTAAAAAATTAAATAATTTTTATTTCACAAAAGTAGTGCACTGGGCCTTTACTAGTCCTGTATTAGCGGACCAATATAGCCTTCTGTAGCCCCCCAAAAATCCCAGAATCCAGGCCAAATCTCTGCGCTGTCCTGATCATGGCGTAGCACTGTTGTGAGGCCGTCCAACCGGTATCACAACTGCAGACCACGTGTAACCAAGCCAGCCCAGGACCTGAGGAGTATTTATGTCTGTAATAAAGCACTTTAGTGTGGAAAAACTCATTCTGATTGGCTGGGCCTGGCTTCCCAGTGGGTGGGTCTATGCCCTCCCAGGCCCACCCATGACTGTGCCCCTGCCAAGTCATGTGAAATCCATAGATTAGGGCCTCATTTATTTATTTCAATTGACTGATTTCCTTATGAACTGTAACTCAGTAAAATCTTTGAAATTGTGGCATGTTGCATAACATTTTTTGTTCTGTATAAAAACATAAAAGCCAATAGATGTAGCTAGCTATTATGCTCTCTTGGGTAAATAAATGACACAAGCCCAAGTAGGCTAATCTTTTTGAGTGTGGACTGTATTACTGTACTGTATTGTATTATACTGGACTGGAACTATGTACCTCATTCCAACCATGATAAAGTTGGGAGAGAACAAGCATTCTGGTGCAGCACATGCGGCCTACAAAGTGACAAGCATTTTTGTAAAAAAAAAAAGGGAAATATAATAGGGCCTATTTCTATAATTAGTAGGCTGACCATATATACACTATATATACAAAAGTATGTGGACACCCCTTCAAATTAGTGGATTCGGCTATTGCATCCACACCCATTCCTGACAGGTGTATAAAATCGAGCACACAGTCATTCAATCTCCATAGACAAACATTGGCAGTAAAATGGCCTTACTGAAGAGCTCAGTGACTTTCAACGTGGCACTGTCATAGGATGTCACCTTTCCAACAAGTCAGTTCGTCAAATTTCTGCCCTGCTAGAGCTGCCCCGGTCAACTGTTAGTGCTGTTATTGTGAAGTGGAAACGTATCACTTACCGAGTTCCAAACTAGCTCTGGAAGCAACGTCAGCACAAGAACTGTTCATCAGGAGCTTCATGAAATGGGTTTCTATGGCCGAGCAGCCACACACAAGCCTAAGATCACCATGCACAATGCTAAGCATCGGCTGGAGTGGTGTAAAGCTCGCCGCCATTGGACTCTGGAGCAGTGGAAATGCCATTTGGCAGTCCGACAGACGAATCTGGGTTTGGCGGATGCCAGGAGAACGCTACCTGCCCCAATGCATAGTGCCAACTGTAAAGTTTGGTGGAGGAGGAATAATTGTCTGGGGCTGTTTTTCATGGTTCGGGCTAGGCCTCTTAGTTCCAGTGAAGGGACATCTTAACACTACAGCATACAATTACATTCTAGATGATTCTGTGCTTCCAACTTTGTGGCAACAGTTTGGGAAGGCCTTTCCTGTTTCAGCATGACAACGCCCCCGTGCACAAAGCGAGGTCCATACAGAAATGGTTTGTCGAGATCGGTGTGGAAGAACTTGACTGACCTGCACAGAGACCTGACCTCAACCCCATCAAACACCTTTGGGATGAATTATAACGCTGATTGCAAGCCAGGCCTAATCACCCAACATTAGTGCCCGACCTCACTAATGCTCTTGTGGCTGAATGGAAGCAAGTCCCCACAGCAATGTTCCAACATCCAGTGGAAAGCCTTCCCAGAAGACTGGAGGCTGTTTTATGAGAAAAGGGGGGACCAACTCCATATTAATGCCCATGATTTTGGAATGAGATGTTCGACGAGCAGGTGTCCACATACTTTTGGTCATGTAGTGTACCTTTTATAATATTTCCCCTAATGTTATAGTCTACCTCCTCTTTCTCTCTCTATTGTTGCTTCATTCCTTCCTCACTTTCAACAGTTAAATGAAATAAGTTTAGTTGTCCTTATCTTCATCATTCTAATAACATGCTTGCATAATATAGGACTAGAATTAGATGCAGATAGCTTTCACTTCTCTTCACGAAGATTGAATGGTTATGGGTCTGAATAAATAACTGCTATAGCCTACTGCCATCACACGTTCACTCTACTTTCAAACTACCAATGAGTTCTATTGGCTGCTGTATTTAACATTCAGTAAACAAGAGCTTGCATCCCTCTTTGAATAGCCTATTGGTATAAGAAATGCAAAAATTAAAAGTCTAGCAAGCTATTCTAGTCTATCTTTTCCTGCTAAGGAGCGTTTTTTTACAGAGCGAGGCCAACGAAGCATAGGTGTGTGCATACTGAGCAAGAGACAGAGGCTATAAGTTAGAAAGTTATTATGCATAACACATCATTCATTAGCTAAATATACGGCTAATACTACATTGAATGTATTACCTGAAAGAGTTGGGCAAGGACATCTATATACACTGCTCAAAAAAACTAAAGGGAACACTAAAATAACACATCCTAGATCTGAATGAATGAAATAATCTTATTAAATACTTTTTTCTTTACATATTTGAATGTGCTGACAACAAAATCACACAAAAATTATCAATGGAAATCAAATTTATCAACCCATGGAGGTCTGGATTTGGAGTCACCCTCAAAATTAAAGTGGAAAACCACACTACAGGCTGATCCAACTGATGTAATGTCCTTAAAACAAGTCAAAATGAGGCTCAGTAGTGTGTGTGGCCTCCACGTGCCTGTATGACCTCCCTACAACGCCTGGGCATGCTCCTGATGAGGTGGCGGATGGT
Source organism: Coregonus clupeaformis (assembly GCF_020615455.1). NCBI lineage: Eukaryota > Metazoa > Chordata > Actinopteri > Salmoniformes > Salmonidae > Coregonus > Coregonus clupeaformis. Next base: position 61,549,289 of record NC_059192.1, read on the forward strand.
CTCCTGAGGGATCTCCTCCCAGACCTGGACTAAAGCATCCGCCAACTCCTGGACAGTCTGTGGTGCAACGTGGCGTTGGTGGATGGAGCGAGACATGATGTCCCAGATGTGCTCAATTGGATTCAGGTCTGGGAACGGGCGGGCCAGTCCATAGCATCAATGCCTTCCTCTTGCAGGAACTGCTGACACACTCCAGCCACATGAGGTCTAGCATTGTCTTGCATTAGGAGGAACCCAGGCCAACCGCACCAGCATATGGTCTCACAAGGGGTCTGAGGATCTCATCTCGGTACCTAATGGCAGTCAGGCTACCTCTGGCGAGCACATAGAGGGCTGTGCGGCCCCCCAAAGAAATGCCACCCCACACCATGACTGACCCACCGCCAAACCGGTCATGCTGGAGGATGTTGCAGGCAGCAGAACGTTCTCCACGGCGTCTCCAGACTCTGTCACGTCTGTCACATGTGCTCAGTGTGAACCTGCTTTCATCTGTGAAGAGCACAGGGCGCCAGTGGCGAATTTGCCAATCTTGGTGTTCTCTGACAAATGCCAAACGTCCTGAGCGGTGTTGGGCTGTAAGCACAACCTCCACCTGTGGACATAGTGCCCTCATACCACCCTCATGGAGTCTGTTTCGGACCGTTTGAGCAGACACATGCACATTTGTGGCCTGCTGGAGGTCATTTTGCAGGGCTCTGGCAGTGCTCCTCCTGCTCCTCCTTGCACAAAGGCGGAGGTAGCAGTCCTGCTGCTGGGTTGTTCCCCTCCCACGGCCTCCTCCACGTCTCCTGATGTACTGGCCTGTCTCCTGGTAGCGCCTCCATGCTCTGGACACTACGCTGACAGACACAGCAAACCTTCTTGCCACAGCTCGCATTGATGTGCCATCCTGGATGAGCTGCACTACCTGAGCCACTCGTGTGGGTTGTAGACTCCGTCTCATGCTACCACTAGAGTGAAAGCACCGCCAGCATTCAAAAGTGACCAAAACATCAGCCAGGAAGCATAGGAACTGAGAAGTGGTCTGTGGTCACCACCTGCAAAACCAGTCCTTTATTGGGGGTGTCTTGCTAATTGCCTATAATTTCCACCTGTTGTCTATGCCATTTGCACAACAGCATGTGAAATGTATTGTCAATCAGTGTTGCTTCCTAAGTGGACAGTTTGATTTCACAGAAGTGTGATTGACTTGGAGTTACATTGTGTTGTTTAAGTGTTCCCTTGATTTTTTTGAGCAGTGTATATATGCCTATATCAATCTTGTACAGGATGATCTATTTCGGATGCAATTTGAATGTAATTGAGAAAGAGTGCGAGAGAGTGGTTGTGAGTGCACTGATTTAAAGCAACGATATTCGAGTGATATGCTGTTTTAAAACTGCAGCTGCAATAAATAAAAAAATCGTAACAATTAAAAAATAAGGTGGAGATGTGTAAATTAGACGTGCATTCGGTCCTTATATTACTGTAGCATAGGCTATGCTGCAGCAAATGTAGGGCCTACCTATCACAATATGTTTTTTTTTACCATGATAGGTCTACATTTACATTACATTTACGTCATTTAGCAGACGCTCTTATCCAGAGCGACTTACAATTAGTACATACATTATTCATTTTTTTTTTTCATACTGGCCCCCCATGGGAATCAAACCCACAACCCTGGCGTTGCAAACGCCATGCTCTACCAACTGAGCTACCTCCCTGCTGGCCATTCCCTCCCCTACCCTGGACGACGCTGGGCCAATTGTGCGCCGCCCCATTGGTCTCCCGGTTGCGGCCGGCTACAGCAGAGCCTGGATTCGAACCAGGATCTCTAGTGGCACAGCTAGCACTGCGATACAGTGCCTTAGACCACTGCGCCACTCGGGAGGATGTCTACATGCATTGTGAATTGCGCTCCATACTGGAACGGGCTGTTGGTCCCCACCATGAGCGTTGATGATTGATCATGCAGATAGCAGAGAGAAGGCCATAGAGAAGCCACATTTAGACATCACATATCATTTAACAGTTCCATTTCACGTCATGCTTTTCATATAAATAATTTATTATAATTTACATGGAGTTATTGATCCAGGGAAAAGGGAGTGGTTTTGGTCGGTGAATCAAGGTAAATCTTGGTAACTGGGTTCCCGCCATTCAGCCCTAGTGGGTGTGCTGCGATATTTTTTCTCAAATAAAATATAAATGTAATACTTAAAAAAATATATTATTATTATTATTTTTTAGGGGGTGCTGCAGCATCCTCAGCACCCCTACTTCCCGCGGCTATGAAGGTGCCGTTTGGTGGGGTTGGTTGGTACAACTCAAACAGTCCATTGCAAAGAGACACTCACATATTGATTAATGCTTCGGGATGAAGTATCATTAGCTGGGCCAGAGAGAGAGATTCCCTCATCAAAAGCAGGAGAACCCAGGCAGTAGGAAGCTCTCTCCTCCATTTATATGCAGATGATACAGTCTTATACTCAGCTGGCCCCTCAGATTTGCCACCAATGCTCCTTATAGGACACATCACTGCACTCTATACACCTCTGTAAACTGGTCATCTCTGTATACCCATCGCAAGACCCACTGGTTGATGCTTATTTATAAAACCCTCTTAGGCCTCACTCCCCCCTATCTGAGATACCTACTGCAGCCCTCATCCTCCACATACAACACTCGTTCTGCCAGTCACATTCTGTTAAAGGTCCCCAAAGCACACACACCCCTGGGTCGCTCGTCTTTTCAGTTCGCTGCAGCTAGCGACTGGAACGAGCTGCAAAAAACACTCAAACTGGACAGTTTTATCTCCATCTCTTCATTCAAAGACTCAATCATGGACACTCTTACTGACAGTTGTGGCTGCAACGTGTGATGTATTGTTGTCTCTACCTTCTTGCCTTTGTGCTGTTGTCTGTGCCCAATAATGTTTGTACCATGTTTTGTGCTGCTACAATGTTGTGCTGCTGCCATGTTGTGTTGCTACCATGTTGTTCTCATGTGGTGTTGCTACCATGCTGTGTTGTCATGTATTGCTGCCATGCTATGTTGTTGTCTAAGGTCTGTCTTTATATAGTGTTGTGGTGTCTCTCTTGTTGTGATGTGTGTTTTGTCCTATATTTTTTATCCCAGCCCCCGTCCCCGCAGGAGGCCTTTTGCCTTTTGGTAGGCCGTCATTGTAAATAAGAATTTGTTCTTAACTGACTTGCCTAGTTAAATAAAGGTTAAATAAAAAATACAAAATAAACCCATTCACTCAGTCTGACCCATATTACTCCTCAAGCCATCACACACACACACACACACACACACACACACACACACACACACACACACACACACACACACACACACACACACACACACACACACACACACACACACACACACACACTCACACTCACACTCACACTCACACACACACACACACACACACACACACACACACACACTCACACACACACACACACACACACACACACACACACACTCACACACACACACACACACACACACAAACACACACGCACAGTGTACACTCGCAGCACATACACACGCAGATAAACAGAAACACACATTTGTAAATACACACTCATACTTTCACACACTCTTGGGGGCTTGTTAAAGCAGACTTTCAGGACATGCTCCAGATGCAGGGTTCAGTCACCCTGCCAGGAAAGGAAATAGATGTTGAGTCGGACATAACAGCAAGTGTTCATAGCTTCCACTCTAGCTGAAAGCTATCATCACACTCAGGGGCCCTCTCTCTCTCCCCCCCTCACTCTCTAGGCCCCTGATCCTGCTTGTTGGCAGCAGAGGATGATGAGGGCTTTGATGTACAGACTTGTGTCTCAGTGTGTGCTGTGCATGTGCACAAGGAAGGAGGACTGTGTGTAAAATCTCTACCCTCCTGCTTTTTGACTTCACTTAACTGTCATGCAATCATCAGAAAGTGAGAGATTGACAGATAGGGCAGAAAGGTAAACAGAGCAAGCATCATATGGAGTGACAGAGGGAGAAAGGGACCAGACAGAAATATGCATGGAGGAAGAGAGACAAAGAGAGGGACGAAGGGAAAGAAAGTGAGTTGTGTATGATACTTCACACAAAATCAAACAATGTGGCTGCGTCTACACAGGCAGCCCAATTCTGATCTTTTTATACACTAATTGGTATTTTGACCAATCACATCCGATCTTTTCACATCAGATCTTTTTCAGATCTGATTGGTCAAAATACCAATTAGTGAAAAAAAGATCAGAATTGAGCTGCCTGTGTAAGCACAGCCTGTGTGAACCCCTGAAGGCTCCTCCTCTCCTTTTTTGTGTCAATGTGAGTAGGGCAGAGGCACTCTGATTTGTGATTTGTTTGCCTTTAGTCAAGCTTCATTTGATACACTACAACTACCATGACCCTGATTCCTAACACTCTGCTGGTTCATTAGTGCACTACTTAAAGCAGAGTCCTACAGATAACTGCCAAAATAAAGGAAAAACTTGAGTAAATTAGGGATACAACGTATATTGAAAGCAGGTCCTTCCACACAGGTGTGGATCCTGAGTTAATTAAGCAATTAAAACACTCCATCATGCTTAGGGTCATGTATAAAAATCCACTGTTGCCCATTATTTTGGCTACCGTGGCTAGAAGAAGAGTTCTCAGTGACTTTGAAAGATAGGTCTCAAAGGAGCATAGGGGGTTCAAAGGTTGTGTGTGTGTGTGTGTGTGTGTGTGTGTGTGTGTGTGTTCTCAACCCAATTGAACAATTATGGGACAGCGTTTTCCACCACCATCAACAAAACACCAAATGATGGGTAACAGAGCTAGAGCGGTGTTTGTCAGACCATGAGACATCCTGAAAATCGGTCTTCTCTAAATATTGTCTGTAGCGTCCGAACGGTTTGGCCTACAAACTATTATGACCCCTCTATGGAAAGATGAGACTCTCACAAACACGTACATATTGTTTTGCTCTAGGATGCCCACAGGCCTCACAACACTCGTCTGAAGGTACCAGTTGAAAAAATGAATGGAAGTATATATTGAGACAAAAAGAAGGGGTTAAATACATGTAAAATACATGAAAAATATATATAATCTCAGATATATGACAGATACTTCAGAACAAACTTCCTTTTGATTTTCTTGGGTGACTATTTGTTGTTCCATGTAGTAAATCTGTTACTCAGTGCATTTGTATGGGCTAATAGCAGTAAGGCCAAACACACATTTTCCTCAAATACATTTTTGATCCTTGCTATGACCTTCTTAAAACAATTACATATAGCTTAACAGTGCATGTCAGAGCAAAAACCAAGCCATGAGGTCAAAGGAATTGTCCGTAGAGCTCCGATACAGGATTGCGTCGAGGCACAGATCTGGGGAAGGGTACCAAAAAATCCCCAAGAACACAGTGGCCTCCATCATTCTAAAATGGAAGAAGATTGGAACCACAAAGACTCTTCCTAGAGCTGGCCGCCCGGCCAAACTGAGCAATCGGGGGAAAAGGGCCTTGGTCAGGGAGGTGACCAAGAACCCATGGTCACTCTGACAGAGCTCCAGAGTTCCTCTGTGGAGATGGGAGAACCTTTCAGAAGGACAACCATCTCTGCAGCACTCCACCAATCAGGCCTTTATGGTAGAGTGGCCAGACGGAAGCCACTCCTTAGTAAAAGGCATATGACAGCCCGCTTGGAGTTTGCCAAAAGGCACCTTAAGGACTCAGACCATGAGAAACAAGATTCTCTGGTCTGATGAAACCAAGATTGAACTCTTTGGCCTAAATGCCAAGCGTCACGTCGAGAGGAAACCTGGCACCATCCCTATGGTGAAGCTTGGGGATGGCAGCATCATGCTGTGGGGATGTTTTTCAGTGGCAGGGACTGGGAGACTAGTCAGGTTTGAGGGAAAGAGGAACAGAGCAAAGTACAGAGAGATCTTTGATGAAAACCTGCTCAAGAGCGCTCAGGATCTCAGACTGGGGCGAAGGTTCACCTTCCAACAGGACAATAACCCTAAGCACACAGCCAAGACAATGCAGGAGTGGCTTCAGGACAAGTCTCTGAATGTCCTTGAGTGGCCAAGCCAGAGCCCAGACTTGAACCCGATCTAACATCTCTGCGGAGACCTGAAAATAGCTGTGCAGCGATGCTCCCCATCCAACCTGACAGAGCTTGAGAGTATCTGCAGAGAAGAATGGGAGAAACTCCCCAAATACAGGTGTGCCAAGCTTGTAGCGTCATACCCAAGAAGACTCAAGGCTGTAATCGCTGCCAATGGTGCTTCAACAAAGTACTGAGTAAAGGGTCTGAATACCTATTTACATTTTATATTTCCGTTTTTTTTTTAAATAAATTTGCAGAAAATTTTAAAAAACGTTTTTTGCTTTGTCATTATGGGGTATTGTGTGTGGATTGATGAGGGGGGGAAAACGATGTAATCCATTTTAGAATAAAGCTGTAACGTAACAAAATGTGGAAAAGGTCAAGGGGTCTGAATACTTTCCGAATGCACTGTATATGACATGAGTTTTAGGGCATGGAAATGTGAAGTGCACATTTGGACTTGCTTGCATGACATCAAAGCGGTATTTATTATAATCCTCAACATCTCATCTTTCAAAATACATAGTCCTCTTAATCTACAGCATTTCCCTCACTTAGACATTAAAACATTTGTAAAAGTTGCCCAATTAGCTGGAGGGATGGGGCAACTTCTTGTTTCACGAGGTGCTCAAGTTCATAATGGCTGTCAGTCAAAATCAATACAGCGCTATGAAGCGCAGAGTAAGAACTCTGACGTCATGTATAGCATGTTACTGTACAGCCACTGCGTTCCAATTTAGGCATTTATCATTGACCAAGTCTGCCATTTTCAACCCTTATACGGGAACAAGTGTAAAAGGCTACAGACTGAATTCAAGTGGTCTTGTGCGGTCTCAAGACCAAGACCATTAGATCAAGAGTCCATGGTTCCTTTTTTCAATTGTAAGATACTCAATTAGAGTGAATTTGAGCGCTGTACAGCACAGTAGAGTACAGTACAGTAGGTTACAGTACAGTAAAATATAGTAGAGCACAGTACAGTACAGTAAAATACAGTAGAGAACAGTACAAAAATAGCTTCTTTGCAAAGAGGAATTTCTCAAACAAGAATTTTGCTAGGACTGTCTGGGAGTGGTCTGAGTGGGGAAGGGAAAACTGAACTAGCTGTTATCGGCAGAAAGGTTTGGAACTCTCACCAGGGAAGGCAAAAACTTCATCCCACCCAAACAGGCTGAAATTTCAGGCGGTCTTTTGAAACAGCTCTTACACTAAAAGGGCATTATCCTAATTTTCACAATTCCACAGTATTATTCCAACCTCATAGTGTGGATATACAGTTGAAGTCGGAAGTTTACATACACTTAGGATGGAGTCATTAAAACTAGTTTTTCAACGTTTTGGCAAGTCGGTTACGACATCTACTTTGTGCATGACACAAGTAATTTTTCCAACAATCGTTTACAGAAAGATTATTTCATTTTAAATGCACTGTATCACAATTCCAGTGGGTCAGAAGTTTACTCTAAGTTGACTGTGCCTTTAAACAGCTTGGAAAATTCCAGAAAATGATGTCATGACTTTAGTAGCTTCTGATAGGCTAATTGACATCATTTGATTGGAGGTGTACATGTGGATGTATTTCAAGGCCTACCTTCAAACTCAGTGCCTCTTTGCTTGACATCATGGGAAAATCAAAAGAAATCAGCCAAGACCTCAGAAGAAAATGTGTAGACCTCCACAAGTCTGGTTCATCCTTGGGAGCAATTTCCAAACGCCTGAAGGTACCAAGTTCATCTGTACAAACAATAGTATGCAAGTATATACACCATGGGACCACGCAGCCGTCATACCGCTCAGGAAGGAGATGCGTTCTGTCTCCTAGAGATGAATGTACTTTGGTGCGAAAAGTGCAGTATCAATCCCAGAACAACAGCAAAGGACCTTGTGAAGATGCTGGAGAAAACAGGTACAAAAGTATCTATATCCACAGTAAAACAAGTCCTATATCGACATAACCTGAAAGACCGCTCAGCAAGGAAGAAGCCACTGCTCCAAAACCGCCATAAAAAAGCCAGACTACGGTTTGCAACTGCACATGGGGACAAAGATCGTACTTTTTGGAGAAATGTCCTCTGGTCTGATGAAACAAAAATAGAACTGTTTGGCCATAATAACCATCGTTATGTTTGGAGGATAAAGGAGGTTCCTTGCAAGCAGAAGAACACCATCCCAACCGTGAAGCACAGGGGTGGCAGCATCATGCTGCGGGGGTGCTTTTGGTGCACTTCACAAAATAGATGGCATCATGAGGAAGGAAAATTATGTGGATATATTGAAGCAACATCTCAAGACATCAGTCAGGAAGTTAAAGCTTGGTCGCAAATGGGTCTTCCAAATGGACAATGACCCTAAGCATACTTCCAAAGTTGTGGCAAAATGGCTTAAGGACAACAAAGTCAAGATATTGGAGTGGCCATCACAAAGCCCTGACCTCAATCCTATAGAAAATGTGTGGGTAGAACTGAAAAGGCGTGTGCGAGCAAGGAGGCCTACAAACCTGACTCAGTTACACCAGCTCTGTCAGGAGGAATGGGCCAAAATTCACCCAACTTATTGTGGGAAGCTTGTGGAAGGCTACCCAAAACATTTGACCCAAGTTAAACAATTTAAAGGCAATGCTATCAAATACTAATTGAGTGTATGTAAACTTCTGACCCACTGGGAATGTGATGAAAGAAATTAAAGCTGAAATAAATCATTCTCTCTACTATTATTCTGACATTTCACATTCTTATAATAAAGTGGTGCTCCTAACTGACCTAAGACAGGGAATTTATACTAGGATTAAATGTCAGGAATTGTGAAAAACTGAGTTTAAATGTATTTGGCTACGGTGTACAGTGAGGGAAAGCTTCTGTGGACAGGTGTCTTTTATACAGGTAACAAGCTGAGATTAGGAGCACTCCCTTTAAGAGTGTGCTCCTAATCTCAGCTCGTTACCTGTATAAAAGACACCTGGGAGCCAGAAATCTTTCTGATTGAGAGGGGGTGAAATATTTATTTCCCTCATTAAAATGCAAATCAATTTATAACATTTTTGACATGCGTTTTTCTGGATTTTTTTGTTGTTATTCTGTCTCTCACTGTTCAAATAAACCTACCATTAAAATTATAGACTGATCATGTCTTTGTCAGTGGGCAAACATACAAAATCAGCAGGGGATCAAATACTTTTTTCCCTCACTGTATGTAAATTTCCGACTTCAACGGTATATAAAACACAGGAAAATCACATTTATGACTGCACTGGGCATTTAAGGCACATTCATTCTACAGTCTTTTAAAGTGTGTGCTTCTGTATTGACATCAAAAGTGGGGACAGCATTTTTCAGAGAAAGTTGTTTAAAAATAAACAACTAATTATTAGATCAGTATCTTTCAATGTAATAATAGAACAACACAAGATGTTCTATTGAAATAATAGTGTTAAAAAAATACAAAAATCATGAATTGCTTTATTTTCAAACATGAAATATAGGAGTCAGGGTTTGGGACAGCCACCTCTCAATATAAATCGGTGTATAAACAATGACTTTGTACTACATTAATGTAACAATGTTTGTTATTGCCTTGGATTGAATTAGAACATGTCATTATGTAAATAAAAGTCCTAAGTGTGGAGACGTAAAATATTATTTTTCATAGTTTTTTGGGGCTGGGACAGGAATTTACACCACTTTTGTAGAATCATCCATGTGTAAGATATGAAGCAAATGTCCCCTTATTCTACCACACAGTGAGTGAGGGTATGGGTTTAGATGATTGTTTTTACTATATTCAGTGAAAGGCCAGTGATAAATGATGTGAAGGGGTTTAAGATGAGATTTGACAATATTTGAAAATATTTGTCAATGCGTCGTTTTCCATCAATATTTTTCTTCCTTTTGAAAGAGTCAACTCTAACTATTTGTTTGAAGAAAATCAAATTCTATGGTAATCTATCACATTTTCTGTCAGACTCATTTTGGGATTGCCTTTATCCACAGTGAGTTGCTGTTGGAATGTACAGCATCTTCCTGTTTAAGTGCATTGGGCAATCAAATTTTTCTGATTTGTCCACAGTATTGTTCCTAATGTCTTGAAATTCTTCGATGAATTCAGTCTCCTCTTTGTTACTTCGTTTTCTTCCATTGCTAGTCTTAGTGCAACAGCACACAAAGCAAAAAAAACACCACGCTCCAAAACTTTTTTTCTCTGCTTTCATCATTGTCAAAAAGGAGAAGTATATATATTTTTCCTCCAAAATTTAGAATTGGAACAAACAAACAGGTTTGCATGGTAACAGTCAACATTCCAAGTCAGGTAACCTTTGTGACATCAATCTGATGAGAATTATAATTATATGGTCACATAAAAGTTCTAATCAAAGAATTCTCAGTTTTGATTGAATCGTATTGTTCCACTGAATTCCGAACCTAAAGCTGATACCTCACCCACATCTGATGTGGAGGCATAATTTAATAAATATCATGTTAGGATCTTTCCTGTCTCTGTCCTTCTGTCTCTCTCACACGGACACAGACACACACACACTCTATTATGAATCATGAGGTGAAGATAATTGTGAAGTATGAATGAGAGTGTGTCTGAACCCAGGCCAAACACAGTATATAAAGTAGCTGACTTCGTGAAGTCGCAATATGGCTCTGCAAAACGGTCACTTAGATTACGCAATAACACCATATAAGGGCGCCTCCTCTCCTGTTCTACTCAGTTTTCCAAACGAGAGATGCAACTATCATAACAGCGTTACTACTGGCAGTCTGCAATAACAACACCATTTGTCAGGCTCCTTGAATGTGAGTTTCATCTTCAAAAAGTCACTATGAATATTGTGACATTACTGTGTCTTTAGCAGTTCATGGCATTGCTCTGTTATGAAATCCAATGGGAATTTGAATCGCATGACTGAGGAAGTTGTTTTAGGTGCATGTGTGAGTATCTTTCTCTTGCCATTTTTCCCCTTTTCTCATCCCCTTCCCTTTTAACTTCTGATCTCACATTCTCTCACAGCTTCCTTTCTCTCTTTTTGCTGGCATCCCTCTCTTTAAGATCTTCGCTCCCTATCCCCTTCCTGTCTGTCTCTCTCTTTCTCACTGTCTGTACGCCTGTCTCGCTCTCTTTCTGTCCTTCCTCCCCCCTTCCCCACTGTGGGTGAGCTGACTATCCCAGGTGATGTTATTCCCTGTCAGGTCAGGTTACACTGCTGTCACCCCCAGATCTACGTCCCTGGGGAGCGCTGGGACATTTTAACGCTCTTCCAGACCACATTCTCCACCCCCAGCCCCCTGTCTCAGGAGCAGCCGATCGGGTTCCTACACCGACACCAGAGAGCCTGGGAAAACACTGCAGCTCCAAGCCGAGACATGATGTTCTGGAGCGGGTTTAGGATCCACCGACTAGTATTACAGCCATCTTTTAACCTGGAGGACTGAGCAGAGGGACCAGTCTGGCTTGGCCTTGTTGGCACAGAACTTCCCCTAGGTTACATTCCTATATTACTAACCAAATTCCTATATTTTTAACCAAATGTGCTCTTCCCCAAAGGAGAGGGCATAGTGTTTTGAGATTGGAAACAATTAACAATATAAAAGAGTATGGATCGACTGCTATCATGACAGACATTGCTCCCTGCTAAATCATACTGAAGCTGAAATTCTTCACTGTCAATGTACAGTGTTGGATGAATGTCTTTTGGTAAGAGCTTTGTTTTTTATTTTCAATAGCTTTTACAGTTGCCATGGTGACACTCAGGAGAGCTTAAAGAAGATCTCAGACTTGATAAAAGGGTTTTTGCGTCCTGGTGACTCAGACCAGGACTGACAGTTCTTTGGAGTCTGAGGTGGCAGGCGGGGTAAACAAGAAGCGAGACATTGAACATAAATACATTTTTGCAGAATGAGCTCTGGGAGATGCAAGCCAGAGATTCAGCAACACTGCCAATGGAACACATAAAGAGTTCTCTGGAATAGGCTCAAAGACATCCAAGCCTGAGCCAGCACAGGTTGAAATGTGGGCTTTTTAGTTGCCTCATGGCCCTCTGATTTGGAAAGCATTCAGCAACATTTCAGGGTATGCCTTGACTCAGCATTAGTTTTTCGTGATCGTGCACACAGAGAAGAACAGATACTGGTTTCTATTGAGCTGAGTACAAGCTGGTATACTCACTATTTCAAGCGCTGAGCATGAAACTCACTAAAGCGTGACATTTTCCTAAATTGTCCTGCAGTGATGGAGAAGAGAACAGAGAGAAAGTTAAAAAGGTAGACTGTTGTGGGTGGAGGACACCTGTTCTTGGCATTGGTTTATTAGATCTGATACTGTATGTGTTGGGTACCTATGATTGTGCATATGTTTGTGTGTGACAATAGTCATATTACAGTTCCAGTGGTTTGGTTTCTAGAGCTACCAGCCATAGCTCCTCAAACAAACTTCCTGCCCTGAAGGCCTGGGGCGCAGGAGAAGGAAAAAGCCATCCTGCTCCTCTGGGATTGGTTTACATCACCAACGGAAAATGTCACCAATGGCATGGGGTGGTGTTCAGAGTGAAGTTGATTCATTTAACCCCCCACTACCTCGCTTCAGAGCAATGCTTCCACAACCATGGCAACAGACCCACACACTGTGAAGATGATTTAGTGCCAGTTTGCTGCTGTAAATACTCTCTCTTCACTGTCATTTGCCCTGTCTCTCCCTCTACATTCTCCTTCTCTCACTCTTTCACTCATGTTCTGTCTGTCTCCTCTCTCTCCATGTTCTGTGCTTTCTGTCTGTCTATCTCTGGCTCCATGCGCTGCCCTCCTCTTTCTCTCGCTGTGGGGGAGACAGTTCATTTGTGTCTGATTTTCTCCTGACAGACTGATCCCTCTGCCCTCTCCCCAGGGCATGCAGCTGTGCTCGGGCCCTGTGACGACAGCCTAGGCCTGGAGGAGCACAAGGAAGATCCCAGAGGAAGACACGTGTGTGCTCGCGTTTAAGGATTGGGGTGTATGATTGTCATGCCACACCCATGAGCTTAAAGGGAAACTTCACCTCTAGACACTATTTGGGGTGTTTTTCCAGTCTCCCTACATAATTCTGAGTGATGAGGTGTTTCAGACATAACTATGCACTATAGCGGTATTTTAGAATTTTCGTGCCAGGAGAGTTCTACCAATGACTTCATTGGTTGATTGAGCCTGCTGTCTGATCCAAAATTGTTTGGCGTCATGTTTTGTAGCAATTATTGTGGCCTTTGTTTCACCGATTGCGCTAGCAGCAAGTATATTTGTGCTTGTTCAATAGAGCCATTGGAAGATATTCCTATCTGCCAGGACATTGCAGGATATCTAGGTTGAGTAATTTTCCCTGGCTTTGTAAAGACTACACCCTGACGGGATCCCTACTTCCTTGTCCAATTGTGTTCCCACCCTCGAAGGCTGGCTCTTCAGAACATCCTAGATCAGGGCTCTCCAACCCTGTTCCTGTAGAGCTACCCTCCTGTAGGTTTTCGCTCAACCAGCAAATTATTAGAATCAGGTGCGCTAGATTAGGTTTGGAGTAAAAACCTAAAGGACAGTAACTCACCAGGAACAGGGTTGGAGAGCCCTGTCCTAGATCAACTGGTGGTGGCAGCCTAGACCAACTGGAATTGGAGGGCAAATGACATCAAGTAAGTTGTTTTGCTGTCGTAGCTAGCAAGCAATATAAGCTATCTTTTTACACAAGGCAGTGTTGTTAAGTACAATTTTGTGATCGATTCGGCCATAACGGGGCTTGCTAATACCACTACAAGCCAAGCTAGCCACATTTAGCTATCTATCTTTGTTTGCTATAACTAAACTGTACTGTAGTCTAACGTTATAGCTAGCTAGCTAACCATCCTAGGGAGCCTCAGTGCATTTCATTAGGCGCTAAACTGGAGAAATGTTTTGATGATGAGAGTAAAGGAATTACTTTGGCTTTATGACTCATATTAGTTTGAATAACTATACCTGTGTTGTAGCTAGCTAGCTAGCTAACGTGTGTCTAAGATGTCTTATTCTGCGTATACAGACAGCACACAACGATTGTCCATGTCTTTCTCTCACAGACAATACCGCTTGGAAACAAAGAAGTTGACGACCCTCGAAAATATGTAAAAATATAACTAAATGTTATTGGTCGCGTACACATTTTTCAGATGTTATTGCAGGTGCAGCGAAATGCTTATGTTTCTAGCTCCAACAGCGCAGTAATACCTGACCATACAAAACAATACACACAAATATATATATATATATGAAGTGGGTAAAATGGTATGTTAACATTATGAAAGTGACCAGTGACTGTGCCTAGGGCAGCAGTCTCTACGGTGCAGGGTAGAGTACCGGGTGGTAGGTAGCTTAGTGGGTAAGAGTGTTGTGCCAGTAACCGAAAGGTCGCTGGATCTAATCCCCGAGCCGACTAGGTGAAAAATCTGTCGATGTGCCCTTAAGCAAGGCACTTAACCCTAATTGCTCATGTAAGTCGCTCTGGATAAGAGCATCTGCTAAATTACGTAAATGTAATGTAAATGTAGCCGGCTAGTAACCGTGACCAGCTAGTGGGGGTGATTTTAACAGTGTGATGGCCTGGAGATAGAAGCTGTTTTTAGTCTCTCGGTCCCACCTTTGATGCACCTGTACTGTCTCCGCCTTCTAGATGGTAGCGGGGTGAACAGGTTGTGGCTGAAGTCCTTGATGAGCTTCTTGGCCTTCCTGTGACAGCAGTTCCTGTGGATGTCCTGGAGGGCAGGTAGTGTGCCCCCGGTGATGCGTTGGACTGACTGCACCACGCTCTGCTGACTGTTCAATTGCCATACCAGGCGGAGATACAGCCCGACAGGATTCTCTCAATGGTGCATCTGTAGAAGTTCGTGAGCGTCTTAGGGGCCAGGCCAAATTTCTTCAGCCTCCTGAAGTGGAAGAGGCGCTTTCTTCATCACACTGTCTGTGTGGATGGACCATTTCAGATTGTCAGTGATGCGCACGCCGAGGAACTTGAGGCCTTTCACCCTCTCCACTGCGTCCCCATCGATGTACAGTGGGGAAAAAAAGTATTTAGTCAGCCACCAGTTGTGCAAGTTCTCCCACTTAAAAAGATGAGAGAGGCCTGTAATTTTCATCATAAGTACACGTCAACTATGACAGACAAAATGAGGAAAAAAAATCCAGAAAATCACATTGTAGGATTTTTAATGAATTTATTTGCAAATTATGGTGGAAAATAAGTATTTGGTCAATAACAAAAGTTTTTAAATACTTTGTTATATACCCTTTGTTGGCAATGACACAGGTCAAACGTTTTCTGTAAGTCTTCACAAGGTTTTCACACACTGTTGCTGGTATTTTGGCCCATTCCTCCATGCAGATCTCCTCTAGAGCAGTGATGTTTTGGGGCTGTCGCTGGGCAACACGGACTTTCAACTCCCTCCAAAGATTTTCTATGGGGTTGAGATCTGGAGACTGGCTAGGCCACTCCAGGACCTTGAAATGCGCCTTACGAAGCCACTCCTTCGTTGCCCGGGCGGTGTGTTTGGGATCATTGTCATGCTGAAAGACCCAGCTACGTTTCATCTTCAATGCCCTTGCTGATGGAAGGAGGTTTTCACTCAAAATCTCACGATACATGGCCCCATTCATTCTTTCCTTTACACGGATCAGTCGTCCTGGTCCCTTTGCAGAAAAACTGCCCCAAAGCATGATGTTTCCACCCCCATGCTTCACAGTAAGTATGGTGTTCTTTGGATGCAACTCAGCATTCTTTGTCCTCCAAACACGACGAGTTGAGTTTTTACCAAAAAGTTATATTTTGGTTTCATCTGACCATATGACATTCTCCCAATCCTCTTCTGGATCATCCAAATGCACTCTAGCAAACTTCAGACGGGCCTGGACATGTACTGGCTTAAGCAGGGGGACACGTCTGGCACTGCAGGATTTGAGTCCCTGGCGGCGTAGTGTGTTACTGATGGTAGGCTTTGTTACTTTGGTCCCAGCTCTCTGCAGGTCATTCACTAGGTCCCCCCCGTGTGGTTCTGGGATTTTTGCTCACCGTTCTTATGATCATTTTGACCCCATGGGGTGAGATCTTGCGTGGAGCCCCAGATCGAGGGAGATTATCAGTGGTCTTGTATGTCTTCCATTTCCTAATAATTGCTCCCACAGTTGATTTCTTCAAACCAAGCTGCTTACCTATTGCAGATTCAGTCTTCCCAGCCTGGTGCAGGTCTACAATTTTGTTTCTGGTGTCCTTTGACAGCTCTTTGGTCTTGGCCATAGTGGAGTTTGGAGTGTGACTGTTTGAGGTTGTGGACAGGTGTCTTTTATACTGATAACAAGTTGAAACAGGTGCCATTAATACAGGTAACGAGTGGAGGACAGAGGAGCCTCTTAAAGAAGAAGTTACAGGTCTGTGAGAGCCAGAAATCTTGCTTGTTTGTAGGTGACCAAATACTTATTTTCCACCATAATTTGCAAATAAATTCATTAAAAATCCTACAATGTGATTTTCTGGAGATTTTTTTTTCTCATTTTGTCTGTCATAGTTGACGTGTACCTATGGTGAAAATGACAGGCCTCTCTCATCTTTTTAAGTGGGAGAACTTGCACAATTGGTGGCTGACTAAATAATTTTTTCCCCCACTGTATATGGGAGTGTGCTCTCTGCTGTCTCCTGAAGTCCACGATGAGCTCCTTTATTATGTTGACCTCGAGGGAGAGGTGATTTACCTGGCACCACTCGGCCAGTGTCCTCACCTCCTCCCGGTAGGCTGTTTCGTCATTGGTAATTTGTCGCCTGCAAGCTTGATGATTGAGTTGGAGACGTGCGTGGCCACGCCGTCATGGGTGAACAAGTAGTACAGGAGGGGGCTGAGCACACACCCTTGTGTGGCCCCCGTGTTATGGATCAGCATAGCAAAAGGGTGCCTACCTTCACCACCTGGGGTCGGCCCGTCAGGAAGTCCAGGACCCAGTTGCACAGGGCAGGGTTCAGACCCAAGGACCTGAGCTTAGTGATGAGCTTTGAGGGCACTATGGTGTTGAAGGCTGAGCTGTAGTCAATGAACAGCGTTCTTACATAGGAATTCCTCTTGTCCAGCTGGGATGGGGCAGTGTGCTATGGCGATTGCGTCATCAGTGGATATGTTGGGGCGGTATGAAAAATTGTAGTGGGTCTAGGGTGTCGGGTAAGGTGGATGTGATATGATCCTTAACTAGCCTCTCAAAGCACTTCATGATGACAGAAGTGAGTGCTACGGGTCGACAGTCATTTAGTTCAGTTACATTCGCTTTCATGGGTACAGGAAAAATGGTGGACATCTTGAAGCAAGTGGGGACAACAGACTGGGATAGGGAATGCGGCCATCTATCCACATTTTTGGTTTGGATAAGTTCTAATCGTCACAGTTGGAACAACCTCCTCTATGCACTTCCTGATGAGCTCAGTCACCGAGTCAGTGTATACGTCAATACTATTCTCCAAGGCAACCCGAAACATATCCCAGTCTGCGTGATCTTGAAGCATAGATTCCAATTGGTCAGACCGTTGAACAGTCCTTACCACGGGTACTTCCTGTTTAAGTTTCTGCCTATAGGAGGGTTGGAGCAGAATAGAGACGTGATCTGATTTGCCGAAAGAATGAGTGCTCGATGAACGAGTAGCAGAGGAGCGTTGATAAAACTTTGGTAGCATTTTCTTTATTTAAGTCCACCATGACAATAAATGCAGTTTTCAGTTTGCACAAAGTCCAGTGTAGTTCCTTGAGGGCTGTCGCAGCGTCTGCTTGGGGGGGGGATATACACGGCCGTGACGATGACTGGAGCGAACTCTCTTGGGAGGTGATGCAGTCGGCATTTGATGGTGAGTTATTCCAGATCGGGAGAACAAAAAGACTTGAGTTCCTGTACGTTACAACAATCACACCATGAGTGGTTAATCATGAAACATACACCTCCACCTTTTTCCCTGAGAGTTCTTTCTTCCTGTATGCACGATGGATGGAGAACCTTGCTGGCTGAATGGACGGGGACAGCATATCCGGAGAGAGCCATGTTCTGTGAAATGGAGTATGTTACAGTCCCTGACGTCTCTCTGGAAGGAGATCAAATTAAATCAAATTGTATTTGTCACATGCGCTGAATCACAGGTGTATCACAAAAAATAAAATATAAGTAACAAATAATGAAAGAGCAGCAGTAAAAATAACAATAGCGAGGCTATACACAGGGGGTCCCGGCACTGAGTCAATGTGCGGGGGCACCGGTTAGTTGAGGTAATTGAGGTAAAATGTACATTTAGGTAGAGTTTTTAAAGTGACTATGCACAGATAATAAACAGAGTAGCAGCAGTATAAAAGATGGTGGCGGGGGGGGCAATACAAATAGTCTGGGTAGCCATTTGATTAGATGTTCAGGAGTCTTATGGCTTGGGGTAGAAGCTGTTTAGAAGCCTCTTGGACCTAGACTTGGCACTCCGGTACCGCTTGCCGTGCGGTAGCAGAGAGAACAGTCTATGACTAGGGTGGCTGGAGTCTTTGACAATTGTTAGGGCCTTCCTCTGACACCGCCTGGTATAGAGGTCCTGAATGGCAGGAAGCTTGGCCCCAGTGATGTACTGGGCCGTACGCACTATCCTCTGTAGTGCCTTGCGGTCGGAGGCTGAGCAGTTGCCATACCAGGCAGTGATGCAACCAGTCAGGATGCTCTCGATGGTGCAGCTCTAGAACCTTTTGAGGATCTGAGGACCCATGCCAAATCTTTTCAGTCTCCTTAGCGGGAATAGGTTTTGTCGTGCCCTCTTCACGAATGTCTTGGTGTCCTTGGACCATGTTAGTTTGTTGGTGATGTGGACACCAAGGAACTTGAAGCTCTCAACCTGCTCCACTACAGCCCCGTCGATGAGAATGGGGGCATGCTCAGTCCTCTTCTTTTTCCTGTAGTCAATCATCTCCATTGTCTTGATCACGTTGAGGCAAAGGTTGTTGGGGGGTTGTTGTCTTGGCACCACACTGCCAGGTCTCTGATCTCCTCCCTATAGGCTGTCTCGTCATTGTCGGTGATCAGGCCTACCACTGTTGTGTCATCGGCAAACTTAATGATGGTGTTGGAGTCTTGCCTGGCCATGCAGTCAACAGGGAGTACAGGATGGGACTGAGCACGCACCCCTGAGGGGCCCCCATGTTGAGGATCAGCGTGGCTGATGTGTTGTTACCTCCCTTACCACCTGGGGGAGGCCCTTCAGGAAGTCCAGGATCCAGTTGCAGAGGGAGGTGTTTAGTCCCAGGGTCCATAGCTTAGTGATGAGCTTTGAGGGCACTTTGGTTTTGAACGCTGAGCTGTAGTCAATTAATAGCATTCTCACATAGGTGTTCCTTTTGTCCAGGTGTGAAAGGGCAGTGTGGAGCGCAATAGAGATTGCATCATCTGTGGATCTGTTGGGGCGGTATGCAAATTGGAGTGGGTCTAGGGTTTCTTGGATGGTGGTGTTGATGTGAGGCATGACCAGCCTTTCAAAGCACTTCATGGCTACAGACGTGAGTGCTACGGGTCGGTAGTCATTTAGGCCGGTTACCTTAGTGTTCTTGGGCACAGGGACTGTGGTGGTCTGCTTGAAACATGTTGGTATTACAGACTCAGACAGGGAGAGGTTGAAAATGTCAGTGAAGACACTTGACAGTTGGTCAGCGCATGCTCAGAGTACACGTCCTGGTAATCTGTCTGAATGTTGACCTGTTTAAAGGTCTTACTCACATCGGCTACAGAGAGCGTGATCACACAGTTGTCCGGAACAGCTGATGCTCTCATGCATGTTTCAGTGTTACTTGCTTCGAAGCGAGCATAGAAGTAATTTAGCTCATCTGGTAGGCTCGTGTCACTGGGCAGCTCACGGCTGTGCTTCCGTTTGTAGTCTGTAATAGTTTGCAAGCCCTGCCACATCCGACAAGCATTGGAGCCATTGTAGTACGATTCGATCTTAGTCCTGTATTGAAGCTTTGCCTTTTGATGGTTCGTCTGGGGGCATAGCGGGATTTCTTATAAGCTTCCGGGTTAGAGTTCCGCTCCTTGAAAGCGGCAGCTCTACCCTTTAGCTCAGTGCGGATGTTGCCTGTAATCCATGGCTTCTGGTTGGGGTATGTACGTACAGTCACTGTAGGGACGACGTCATCGATGCACTTATTGATGAAACCAGTGACTGATGTGGTGTACTCCTCAATGCCATCGGAAGAATCCCAGAACATATTCCAGTCTGTGCTTGCAAAACAGTCCTGTAGCTTAGCTTCTGCTTCATCTGACCACTTTTTTATTGACCGAGTCACTGGTACTTCCTGCTTTAGTTTTTGCTTGTTGGCAGGAATCAGGAGGATAGAATTATGGTCAGATTTGCCAAATGGAGGGCGAGGGACAGCTTTGTACGCGTCTCTGTGTGTGGAGTAAAGGTGGTCTATAGTTTTTTTCCACCTCTGGTTGCACATTTAACATGCTGGTAGAAATGAGGTAAAACGGATTTAAGTTTCCCTGCGTTAAAGTCCCCGGCCACTAGGAGCGCCGCCTCTGGATGAGCATTTTCCTGTTTGCTTATAGCCGTATACAGTTAATTGAGTGCGGTCTTAGTGCAAATTGAGCTAGTCTACTTTTGTCTAGGGACTGAATATTAGCGAGTAATATGCTCCGAAGCGCTGGGTCATATGCACACCTCCTGAATCTGACTAAAAGCCCACTCCTTATTTAGCTTCTCCGTCGACGGCGTCTTGGAGCAGCCCCTGTGATTAATGAAATTGCCTTGGAATTTAAACAAAGAATCAAATTCAGGAATTTCAATGCCGGTGAGGGACCGATGATCTAATATCCCAAAGTTACTTTCAGCTGTAGGTAATAATGCAAGAAACATTCTGAGCAAATAATGTAAGAAATAACACACAAAAAAGTACTGCAAAGTTGGCTAAGAGCTAGAAACAGGGCGACAATGTCTGTCGGCGCCATCTTGTTTAGGTCCCATAACAACAATCTCTCCTTGTATCAAAGTGACTCCGAACACCTCACTGCACCTCCCAAACACACCATATGCAAGTATTCCCTTTGTAGAACTGTTGTATTTATTCTAGGCGTTAGTAGTATATTTTCCTTCTACTGTATATGTCATACATTGCCATAACTGTCCCTGCATACTGCTGTGTAAACTCGCCTCAGTCTCCAGAGCAAATAAACGTTGTCTTGAATACAAGCAATGGCTACTTATTTGCTATACTTACAAACTAATCTGTTTTATTGAAACATGTTTACTTGTCAACAAATCAGTTTCAATGATACAACCCCCTGCATCATTTGTTTTAGCAGTAAGATTGTAGCTACCTTATCCAAGTACATGTCATGAATATCACAATGAATTGATCCAGAAGTTGAAGTCAATGCTTTATTGGTTTCGGATGAAGCTGGAATCATTTAGTCACTTGTCTAGAACCTTAAAGGGTTCTTTGGCTTTCCCCATAGGATAACCCTTTGAAGAACCCCTTTTGGGTTCCAAGTAGAAGCTTTTCTAGGGTTCTACATGGAACCCAAAAGTGTTATCCTATGGGGACAGCTGATGAACCCTTTTGAAACCCTATTTTTTAAGCGTGTATACATATGTACAAGAGATGGCAATAGCGATACTACAATACAGTTGTGAGCATACTAGGCATTCTATATTATACTACATCAGTCTAACTGAATATGGATCATGTGTTGGTTGAATGTTCCAGGATGTTCTTCAGCTGGTGAACCTCTTCTTATGTTTAGTAATAGCAGCTGGTTTAGCAGGCTTTGGCGCTGTAGTGATGTTGGGTTTGGGGAGCTCTGGCTCCTTGGAGACAACTGTCTGGTCCTTTCTGGTGGACAAGCCTCTCCCTGAATTGGTGGGTTCAGGCTCATACACTTCCTTCACCACCCACTGCTTTGACCGCAGACGTTTTGTTTGTACTGCAAGTCTCCTGGAAAGACATGAAGACTGATCATGAGGATGTGTAACCATACAAGAAAACATGTTCATCTGTCAACAAAATAGGGTACAGTAGATGGTATGTGTTTTGTTACACTCAGAGTCAATGATGGGGCATTGAGGTGAGCTGTTACCAAATGTGTGAAAAGTTTGAAGGGGGCTTGACTTGTAGACAGTAGTGTATTGTCTTGAGTAGATAAGCACTGCCAACAATAAAGTAAATAGGCTAGAAGAGTATACTAACAGCCCCTCTCCCCCATGCCAAATAACTGACTGCAAGACTGTGAAAAGTTTGAGGAGCACTTGTCTTGTAGACAGTTTAGTTTATTGGTTATTTTATTTTCTTGAGGGTATTGCTCTTTCATAAATACCTTTGGTTGTCCTGGCTTGTTTCCTAGTCAGATGATCTTGAGCTTTTTCCCAGCTGAAAGCTTTCATCCAATGGGTCTACAGGCTCTGTATTACTAAAGATGGTGTCACCGTCAGCAGCAGCAGCAGGATTAGCCTGTAGGACACAGTCTGTGATTAGCCAACATTTTACTACATTGTCCCCATCAATACACACTCAAACAAGGTACTATAACCACCCATCCCCCTCATGTCAATAGATCATGCATACTAACCTTCGCACACAATACCCACCCCCAACAGACACCAGTCAGTCACCCACACCATCCCCTGAACAATGCATGAACAATCAACTAAGCCTCCATAATACACAAATACAGAAGTTGTAGCCTACTTGTAAACATACCAACTATGACAAGACAGAGACCATGTTTATGCCTAGCTCCAGTATATTTATTTGCTGATCATGGAGTCATGGAAAGATTTAGCAAAGTTGACTTACACTAGTTCCGGGTGCTGAGCTTGATGTTGATGTTGATGTCGCTGCAGATGTTGATGGGATTGGACTCTAAATAGAACACAGTCACGTTAGCTTCTGCTGTAATTAGTTAGCTAGCTAGCTAATGGTTAGATACGGTCCGGTAGGCTGTAGCTAACAACCTAACGTAGCTAACGTTAGCTTGCAAAGTTACAAATCGGCTGGCTAATTACAATGGGTCACAATTTATTTGGATAGTCCACCTGTAGATGCTCTACAGATTGGCCACCCTATAGTTTTACCAATGGGTAAAATAATATATTAAAGTGCCTTCAGAAAGTATTTATACCACTTGACTTATTCCACATTTTGTTGTGTTAAAACCTGAACTCAAAATTGATTAAATTAACTTTGTTTTTCTAACCCATCTACACAAAATACCCCATAATAACAAAGTGAAAGATCTCATTTGCATAAGTATCCACACACCTGAGTCAATATTTTGTAGAAGCACCTTTTGGCAGCAAATGTTTCTGGATAAGTCAAAGAGCTTTCTGCACCTGGATTGTGCAACATTTGCTCATATTATTATTTTCAAAGTTCTTCAAGCTCTGTCAAATTGGCTGTTGACCATTGCTTGACAACCATTTTCAGGTCTTGACATAGATTTTCAAGCAGATTTAAGTCAAAACTGTAACTCGGCCACTCAGGAACATTCGCTGTCTTCTTGGTAAGCAACTCCAGTGTAGATTTGGTCTTCTGTTTTTTAGGTTATTGTCCTGCTGAAAGTTGAATTCATCTCCCAGTGTCTGTTAGAAAGCAGAGTGAACCTGGATTTCCTCTAGGACTTTAGCCTGTGCTTAGCTCCATTCCATTTATGTTTTATCCTAAAAACCTCCCCAGGCCTTAACGATTACAAGCATACCCATAACTTGATGCATCTACCACCATGCTTGAAAATATGGAGAGTGGTACTCCGTAATGTGTTGTAATGTTTGGGGCAAATCCAAAACACTTTGTATTGAGGACAAAAAGTGAATTGCTTTGCCACATTGTTTGCCGTATGACTTTAGTACCTTGTTGCATGTTTTGGAATATTTTTATTTTGTACAGGCTTCCTTTTCACTCTGTCAGTTAGGTTAGTATTGTGCAGCAACTACAATGTTGTTGATCTATCCTCAGTTTTCTCCTATCACAGCCATTAAACTCTGCAACTGTTTTAAAGTCACCATTGGCCTCATGGTGAAATCCCTGAGTGGTTTCCTTCCTCTCCAGCAACTGAGTTAGGAAGGACACCTGTATCTTTGTCGTGACTGGGAGTATTGATATACCAGCCAAAGTGTAATTAATAATTTAACCATGCTTAGGGCTGTGGCGGTCATGAAATTGTCAGCCGATGATTGTCAAGCAAATAACTATCGGTCTCACGGTAATTGACCATTAATTAACATAAACACGTTTAGCATCTTCTGGCTCCACGCATAGCCTACAAGCCACTGATGCTGACCTTTGGAATATCTACATTTTAAAAAAGTCAAATAAATCCATTTAATATAGCCTACACCATCACAATAAATCAATGTTTTATTTTAGTCAGGTCTAAAGAAACATAATATTAAGAAAATGTAGTCTATTTCAGAAGAGCAGAATAGCGTACTCTGATTTTCCTTATGTTAGGCCCTGATCTAGCCATGCCATATGGCTGTGGGCTACACTAGTTCATTTAGTAGACAAAATTTGCTTAGAATTCTGTGGCATTATTTTATATTATTTGATGAAGAATACAGTTGAACATAGCTGAATAAAATCGTTCTCCAAACGATTTCCGAGGGAGTGTGCACATGCGGCTATTAACAAAGACACAGGTCATCCTATATGCTTAATTTATAGTTATTTATGCAACTTTAGTTGGGCTATACAGTGAGGGAAAAAAGTATTTGATCCCCTGCTGATTTTGTACGTTTGCCCACTGACAAAGACATGATCAGTCTATAATTTTAATGGTAGGTTTATTTGAACAGTGAGAGACAGAAAACAACAAAGAAATCCAGAAAAACGCATGTAAACATTTTTATACATTGATTTGCATTTTAATGAGGGAAATAAGTATTTGACCCCTCTGCAAAACATGACTTAGTACTTGGTGGCAAAACCCTTGTTGGCAATCACAGAGGTCAGACGTTTCTTGTAGTTTGCCACCAGGTTTGCACACATCTCAGGAGGGATTTTGTCCAACTCCTCTTTGCAGATCTTCTCCAAGTCATTAAGGTTTCGAGGCTGACGTTTGGCAACTCAAACCTTCTGCTCCCTCCACAGATTTTCTATGGGAGTAAGGTCTGGAGACTGGCTAGGCCACTCCAGAACCTTAATGTGCTTCTTCTTGAGCCACTCCTTTGTTGCCTTGGCCGTGTGTTTTTGGTCATTGTCATGCTGGAATACCCATCCACGACCCATTTTCAATGCCCTGGCTGAGGGAAGGAGGTTCTCACCCAAGATTTGACGGTACATGGCCCCGTCCATCGTCCCTTTGATGCGGTGAAGTTGTCCTGTCCCCTTAGCAGAAAAACACCCCCAAAGCATAATGTTTCCACCTCCATGTTTGACGGTGGGGATGGTGTTCTTGGGGTCATAGGCAGCATTCCTCCTCCTCCAAACACGGCGAGTTGAGTTGATGCCAAAGAGCTCGATTTTGGTCTCATCTAACCACAACACTTTCACCCAGTTCTCCTCTGAATCATTCAGATGTTCATTGGCAAACTTCAGACGGCCCTGTATATGTGCTTTCTTGAGCAGGGGGACCTTGCGGGCACTGCAGGATTTCAGTCCTTCACGGCGTAGTGTGTTACCAATTGTTTTCTTGGTGACTATGGTCCCAGCTGCCTTGAGATCATTGACAAGATCCTCCCGTGTAGTTCTGGGCTGATTCCTCAATGTTCTCATGATTATTGCAACTCCACGAGGTGAGATCTTGCATGGAGCCCCAGGCCGAGGGAGATTGACAGTTATTTTGTGTTTCTTCCATTTGCGAATAATCGCACCAACTGTTGTCACCTTCTCACCAAGCTGCTTGGCAATGGTCTTGAAGCTCATTCCTGCCTTGTGTAGGTCTACAATCTTGTCCCTGACATCCTTGGAGAGCTCTTTGGTCTTGGCCACGGTGGAGAGTTTGGAATCTGATTGATTGATTGCTTCTGTGGACAGGTGTCTTTTATACAGGTAACAAGCTGAGATTAGGAGCACTCCCTTTAAGAGTGTGCTCCTAATCTCACTCGTTACCTGTATAAAAGACACCTGGGAGCCAGAAATCTTTCTGATTGAGAGGGGGTCAAATACTTATTTCCCTCATTAAAATGCAAATCAATTTATTTTTAATACATTCTAAGGCTGCATGATGCGACTAATGATAATTTGAAAAAAGTTGCATGAAAGACATGAGCACTGCTTTCTTTCTTGTGCAGGCTGCACACATTTAATCAGTCTCTCATTCACAATTTGACAAGCACTTGATTATATTCTCACCAGGCCTCGAATTTCCCGGTGGCATCCCCTTGTGTGGCCGTAATGCCCCCTAAAAAATGCATGCCTTTTGCGGCCGTAGTGGTCGTTGTGCCCTTGAACTGAATATAATAATTATAATTCCCTGCTGCCAATAGCCATGCTCTGAAGCACTTTTCATTCACATGGCTCTCTCAGATATCTCAATTCTTATTAGCCAATGCACGTCACGTGATCGGGTCCTTCTCACAGGCATCTCAGCTCTGAGGTAGGCTACAAGTGAAGATGGACACAACGGGGACACAACTCAGTGCATTCTTCTTATCGAATTCCGAGGCACATATTGAAGCTGTTAGAAGAACTGTCCACATTTACTTTTCGTCAGCCAATAAGATGAGTAGGCCTAACGAACAACAAAAGCACTAGCCTACACTACCGGTCAAAAGTTTTAGAACACTTTCTCATTCAAGGGTTTTTCTTTATTTTTACAATTTTCTACATTGTAGAATAATAGTGAAGACATCAACACTATGAAATAACACACATGGAATCATGTAGTAAACAAAAAAGGTTTAAACAAATCAAAATATATTTTATATTTGAGGTTCTTCAAATAGCCACCCTTTGCCTTGATCACAGTTTTGCACACTCTTGGCATTCTCTCAACCAGCTTCACCTGGAATGCTTTTCCAACAGTCATGAAGGAGTTCCCATATATGCTGATCATTTGTTGGCTGCTTTTCCTTCACTCTGCTGTCCGACTCATCCCAAACCATCTCAATTTGGTTGAGGTCAGGGGATTGTGGAGGCCAGGTCACATGATGCAGCACTCCATCACTCTCTTTCTTGGTCAAATAGCCCTTACACAGCCTGGAGGTGTGTTGGGCCATTGTCCTGTTGAAAAACAAATGATAGTCCCACTAAGCCAAACCAGATGGGATGGCGTATCGCTGCAGAATGCTGTGGTAGCCATGCTGGTTAAGTGTGCCTTGAATTCTAAATAAAGAGATGGTCTGGAGGAGGGGATGGAATCGAGCGAGCAGGTTGTCGGGCAGCCGGACCTCACTAGTTGCAGGATTACATCTGGAGAGAGAGGGGAGAAAGAGGTCAAGGCGTAGGGTAGTTCTGTGTGAGTGGGATCAATGGCTTCAATAAGCTTGAGTAAATGAGTAGTGGATGTTGTCAACCTTCTTTTCAAAGTGGTTGACAAAGTTGTCCGCAGAGAGGGAAGGGGAGGGATTAAGGAGGGAGGAGAAGGTGGAAAACTTTCCAAGGGTTAGAGGCAGAAGCTTGAAATTTAGAGTGATAGAAAGTGGCTTTAGCAGCGGATACAGAGGAAGAGAAGGTAGAGGGGAGGGAGTGAAAGGATGATAGGTCCTCTGGAAATTTAGTTTTCCTACATTTTTGCTCAGCTGCCTGCAGTCCAGTTCTGTAAACTCTCAATGAGTCACTCAGCCACGCAGCAGGAGGGGAGGGCCAAGCCGGCTGCGAGGAAAGGGGACAGTCATAGGATGTGGAAATGGAGGAGAGTAGGGTCGAAGAGGCAGAATCAGGAGGGAGAAGGACTTAGTAGTAGGGAGAGAAAATAGTAGCCATGTGCCACCACCTTGACGACCAGATCCTCTCGGATTATCAGAGAAGACGTAGTCAGATGAGGAGAGTGCAGCTGGAGTAGCAGTGTTCTCTGGGGTTATCCATGTCTTCATCAGGGCCAAAAAGTCTAGGGACTGAAGGGCAGCCTAGGCTAAGATTAACATGGGTTCTTGACTGCAGCTCTGCAGTTCCAAATGCTGCCGGAGACCAGGAATTCCACATGGGTTGTGCGCGCAGGGTACACTAAATTTAGAAGGGTTGCAGCCAAGGGGTGGGGAGCGTCTGTAAAGCCTACAGGGAGAGGAGCAAACAGGTATAGAAAACGCACACATAGTTGACAAAGCTACAAAAAAGCAAACTGAGATCTGAAAAATAACAAGGTAAGATACTCAAGTGAGAGCGTGGTGTGGATTCTTCTGGTCTTTCCTTCCTCTAACTCTGCAGAGCAACTCTGCAGAACCGTCTTAAAGGCTCTGCATGGTAAATCCGGATTCTGCAGTGGCCGTACAGCATTTACTGCGATACTGCCTCTGCAGAAGTCAGGGCATTTGTACTTCTTGCTCTTCGCTGAGCTGTTCTGAAGGAAGTTATCAAGGAAGTGAGTTTGTGTTTATACTGGAGATCCTGCCCCCACCTACCATCCACCAATCATGTCAATGCGGATCTATACGGAGCCCTCCGCATTGTTAAAACATTTGGGAGGCGCACGGAGATGTGGTACAGAGCTCAATTTGGCGTATGCTTCGGGAGGCTCCGCAATTGCGTCACACCCTCCATACGGCGCCTCCGAGCACATTTTCGGATCAAGCATAAATTGGTTTTAGTTTTGACAACGAAACCGCCGCTGAGAAAACAGGGGAGACTGAAGTACTAACTCTAGTTGCCTAGCAGAGGTGAGAGCACACCACCCAGTACTAATTGTTGATTACCTAGGAGGAAAAACCACTCCCCCTCCAACACAACCACTGATTACCAAAACAACAACTGTCACAAATTGCCCTGCCCCTTAATCCTGGTTGATGTGTCAACAATCAGCTGCAAGTTATGAGTTAATTTTTTTTAGGGATACCTAAAAATCAAATACCTAAGTTATCTTCGTCAACAGTCACATCAAAAAATCTTCGTCTTAATGTCACAGTATGCACACACCCTCTTCTTGTCTCTTATCTCTCATTGTTCTGGGCTACTCTCTCTCTCTTTCTCTGTCTGTCAAACATTCACAGACACACACATCCTGCTTCTCTCGATATACTTTCTAATCTAAAGCATAAACCTATTCCTCTTAAGGATATACTCTGTGCCAGGTCCATTAACTTAATCTAGACAATAAAACACAGAATGGTTCTCCAATGTATTGCATGGGAGAATTCTGTCAGCGCTTTCAGAAAGGCTGCACTTTTATCGGCAATGCTCTGATGTGTGATTCTTCTTTGAAAGCTACATCACAAAAGGGCTTACATGTGTATCACCAATCCTCTAAACGCAAGGCTCTATGCTAGTCACTGAGTTATTTCACTAAGACAAAGACCAGAAAGCTGCAATATCAGTTCTGCTGCTATGGAGGAAGACATTGGGACATCATTCAAAACAAAAGATGGAAGAAAGAAATCACAGAACTCTACAGAGAAATTCCACGACTGTGTCCAGTCCCCTAAATGATTTCAGAGACTTTACTGCTACACTCCTCAATATTTCTCATTCCTAAATAAACCAATGCCTGAAAAATAACATTTTGGGTCATAGATAAACATCATTCCGCGTGTCAATGCCTCTGTCGAAGTCAGACAATAACAACCAATCATACAGTAGATGATGGCCTTTCTGAGTCTCAGTAAACACTGACGTCATACAGCAGGGGTTAACAGAGTTCTCTTCTCTCGTCATCTACAGACCTGTCTTTGAAGGGAAAGTCACAGGTCACTGAGTCAGTGACCTGACCACCCTTCTCCCTCCTTCCCTCTCCTCACCTCCGCTCCCACCATGGACGACGGCCAGTCTGATATAGACGTTTAACATCACACAGATGGGTCATTGCCATGACAATGGAGGCAGACACATGACCTGCTGTAATGTGAGGTATCAGGACAGGATGTCCCCACTGTCCTCTAATGAGAGGAACTGTATCTTGAGCAGAAAAATCACAGCTGTAGGTGTATCCTTCACCTGCATGTATAAATGATGACTAGATGCTGACGAAGAGAGGAGTGTCATATTAGTAATCTTCATCTATCAATCACATTATTTTACTGTTTATTTGTTTGATAAGAATGCCAGGCATTGTGATTTGAAGCTGCACACAAACATTCAGACACAAATTTCATTTTGATTTATAACATGGCCATATAATTGTCATAGGTCAGAAGCCTTGGCTCAAAATATACTTTATTGTATCCTTGAGTATTTCCCATCAGCAGTCTCATGAAATATTCTGAACAAAAATATAAACGCAACAATTTCAAAGATCTTACTGAGTTACAGTTCATATGCGGAAATCAGTCAAATGAAATAAATTCATTAGGCCCTAATCTATGGATTTCACATGACTGGGAATAGACATACAGTGGGGGAAAAAAGTATTTAGTCAGCCACCAATTGTGCAAGTTCTCCCACTTAAAAAGATGAGAGAGGCCTGTAATTTTCATCATAGGTACACGTCAACTATGACAGACAAAATGAGATTTTTTTTTCCAGAAAATCACATTGTAGGATTTTTTATGAATTTATTTGCAAATTATGGTGGAAAATAAGTATTTTGTCAATAACAAAAGTTTCTCAATACTTTGTTATATACCCTTTGTTGGCAATGACACAGGTCAAATGTTTTCTGTAAGTCTTCACAAGGTTTTCATACACTGTTGCTGGTATTTTGGCCCATTCCTCCATGCAGATCTCCTCTAGAGCAGTGATGTTTTGGGGCTGTTGCTGGGCAACACACACTTTCAACTCCCTCCAAAGATTTTCTATGGGGTTGGGATCTGGAGACTGGCTAGGCCACTCCAGGATCTTGAAATGCTTCTTACGAAGCCACTCCTTCGTTGCCCAGGCGGTGTGTTTGGGATCATTGTCATGCTGAAAGACCCAGCCACGTTTAATCTTCAATGCCCTTGCTGATGGAAGGAGGTTTTCACTCAAAATCTCACGATACATGGCCCCATTCATTCTTTCCTTTACACGGATAAGTCGTCCTGGTCCCTTTGCAGAAAAACTGCCCCAGAGCATGATGTTTCCACCCCCATGCTTCACAGTAGGTATGGTGTTCTTTGGATGCAACTCAGCATTCTTTGTCCTCCAAACACGACGAGTTGAGTTTTCACCAAAAAGTTCTATTTTGGTTTCATCTGACCATATGACATTCTCCCAATCCTCTTTTGAATCATCCAAATGCACTCTAGCAAACTTCAGACGGGCCTGGACATGTACTGGCTTAAGCAGGGGGACACGTCTGGCACTGCAGGATTTGAGTCCCTGGTGGCGTAGTGTGTTACTGATGGTAGGCTTTGTTACTTTGGTCCCAGCTCTCTGCAGGTCATTCACTAGGTCCCCCTGTGTGGTTCTGGGATTTTTGCTCACCGTTCTTGTGATCATTTTGACCCCATGGGGTGAGATCTTGTGTGGAGCCCCAGATCGAGGGAGATTATCAGTGGTCTTGTATGTCTTCCATTTCCTAATAATTGCTCCCACAGTTGATTTCTTCAAACCAAGCTGCTTACCTATTGCAGATTCAGTCTTCCCAGCCTGGTGCAGGTCTACAATTTTGTTTCTGGTGTCCTTTGACAGCTCTTTGGTCTTGGCCATAGTGGAGTTTGGAGTGTGACTGTTTGAGGTTGTGGACAGGTGTCTTTTATACTGATAACAAGTTCAAACAGGTGCCATTAATACAGGTAACGAGTGGAGGACAGAGGAGCCTCTTAAAGAAGAAGTTACAGGTCTGTGAGAGCCAGAAATCTTGCTTGTTTGTAGGTGACCAAATACTTATTTTCCACCATAATTTGAAAATAAATACATAAAAAATCTTACAATGTGATTTTCTGGATTTCTTTTTCTCAATTTGTCTGTCATAGTTGAAGTGTACCTATGATGAAAATTACAGGCCTCTCTCATATTTTTAAGTGGGAGAACTTGCACAATTGGTGGCTGACTAAATACTTTTTTCCCCCACTGTATGCATCTGTTGGTCACAGATACCTTTAAAAAAATGGGCCTCACAATGGACCTCAGGATCTCTTCAAAGTATTTCTGTGCATTCAAATTGCAATCGATAAAATGCAATTGTGTTCGTTGTCCATAGCTTATGAATGCCCATACCATAACCCCACCGCCACCATGAGGCACTCTGTTCACAACGTTGACATCAGCAAACCGCTCTCCCACATGACGCAATACACGTGGTCTGCGGTTGTGAGGCCGGTTGGATGTACTGCCAAATTCTCTAAAACAACGTTGGAGGCGGCTTATGGTTGCGAAATTAACATTACATTATCTGGCAACAGCTCTGGTGGACATTCCTGCAGTCAGCATGCCAATTGCACGCTCCCTCAACTTGAGACATCTGTGGCATTGTGTTTTGTGACAAAACTGCGCATTTTAGAGTGGCCTTTTATTGTCCCCAGCACAAGGTGCACCTGTGTAATGATTATGCTGTTTAATCAGCTTCTTGATATGCCACAACTGTCAGGTGGATGGATTCTCTTGGCAAAGGAGAAATGCTCACTAACAGGGATGTAAACAAATGTGTCCACAAAATTTGAGAGAAATAAGATTTTTGTGCACATGGAACATTTCTGGGATCTTTTATTTCAGTTCATGAAACATGGGACCAACATTTTACATGTTGGGTTTTATATTTTTGTTCAGTGTATATATTTGGCCTGATTGCCACAGGGTTGACTAGAACACCAGCCCCCTCTTCTCACTCTCCGTCGCCCACTCTCGCCCTCTATATCCCTCGCTCTCGGAACAGAAAAGTCGTTTCCATGGCTACAATCATTAACACATCTGGCATGCTTATCTGCCGCTCAAACAACACACACACACACACACACACACACACACACACACACACACACACACACACACACACACACACACACACATAAACATACTAACACAGGAACACATTTGTATGCATATAGTAGAGAAGGTATTTTCGGTATCATCACTAGTCAATGCAATGCACTCATCAGAGATCATTCACCAGTAGTTGTACTGATTATCATCCCAATGGTAGAGCCTATTTGTGGATCCTGAGGTGTGAGATGACTAATCTTGACAATCTTCTAGCGTTAGGTCCTGATGCTATCAATGCTGTACTGGATGTTTGCTTGTATCATAGAATACATTGAGAGTGAAGGGTCTGGTTAGATGTAGTAGGGGAGGTGCTTGCATTCTCCAAAGCACTACTGACATGGATAGTTGCCAAGAGTTAAAGGACTTTCCTAGCCTTAGAGCATCAGTATTCCCTGTGGTGATTAACATGCTTTACTCTACATTACAGTACATTACTGCTAATGTGAAACTAATCAAATACCTGGCCAGAGTAACTTAGGCATACAAGCCACCTGTTCCTTTGGTTGAAAGTTTTGTGGTATATTTATGAAATGTAAAAAGGGAGGGGAAAGAGTTTTCTTTGTGATTCAGTTGTGTAACCAGCTTTTTCACTTTCTGTGGTTGACTGTATGCCGTGTGTGTGTGTGACCAAAATGGATTTCCAATAGATTTGAGCTTACTAGAGGGAGAAAGAAAAATGCCAGTAATATTGAATGTGTGTTCCCATGTAGCTGCATGTATTTTGGGAATACAAAACAACAGTTTGAAGTATGACTAAACCAAAGCCCAGTGATATCAGGTCTCATATCAAACACAAAGGGACATCTTGGGAAACAAGGAACCTCTTTAATCCCAATATCAGTCATGGCCCTGCCAAAAGATTCATACTGAAACAATTATCCCAACCTGATAACTCTGCCTGGTCCCCTGTTCAAAGACATAACCCAAAGCTTCCCTAATCCTTTAGCCTTTCCCCTATCCCGGTCTTCAGTCCCCTGCCTCTGACACCGGACCCAAACCTTCCCTCTGAGTCCTGCCCCATTGGGATCAGTGGAACCTGCTGAATCCCATTTATCATGGGTTTACCCCATTGACAAAACAACATGGCCACAGGAGCAGAGCGAAGCACAATAGCACTTAGTGAAAACGCACAGTCACACACAAGCAGGTATGTACACACACGCACACGGACATACACACGCGCACAAAATAATTTAGCCTTCCATGACATAAACACTGTGCTGTGCCTAAGAACACCTTTAATTAAAAGGCTTGATCACAGCCACTGGGGACAGGAGGAGGACAACATCAGAAGTACAGCTGTTGACTCACATTGACGCTGTTGAAGAGAAACAACAACAGACGATAACCCTGAGGCTGCCCCTTCATCCTTAGAGTGCCTGCTTAGGTAATAATGTAGCTGCTTTAGCTCATCGGGTGCAGTGGAAATACCAGAACAACAAGTGGTCACAAAAAGTGGTTTGTGACAGGATCTGTTATGATGGCTTTGCATTCGAGGTGAGTCAAATACTCATAGCACAACAAACATGCACACACAGAAACAATTATGCAGTACTGCTCTGTACAATATGTTCTGTTGATGAATGTTTTTAGATTCATGAATGTTATCTCTGCATTGAAGAAACAAGGTGTTAAACCAAAGTAAACACGCACACAAACACGCAGGAATACGAGTGCAGGCACGCACACCATCCTCCTTGAGGCTTGTTTTTTATGAAACTTAACACTGTGATCTCTTTAAACTTAGTCTATAGATCATAGACACACAACTTGTGGGAGTAATTTATGAAAACCAACCACAGCAATTCAAACACAACATTCACAGCTTTTACAAAGACAGCCAAAAGGTTTTTGCTTTACATACCTTTTTTCCTTTCTTCTTGCGATGTGCTAGTTTTCCAGTGCTTTTTTCCTTAGCTTCCTCACTCATCTTGGGACTTTCCTTAGCTATATATTATTCCAACATGTAGAGCTTCGGCAGTGGTGTTGCTTTCAGTGGTGATAAAGTCTCAAACCCATATAAAAGTCCATTTAAAAGGGATGTTCCACTGAGAGAGTGTGGAGGACTGGAGAGGCTGATGCTCCTTCGCTCTCACACACACACACACACACACACAAGCGTACTCACACACACACTCACACACACGCTGAGGTCCACTCCCACTGCTTTGCCATACGAATGGTGCCGCTCTCCAACACACTCAGAGGCAGGGTGTGGAAGCAGGAGAGAGAAAGCAGGCAGGAGGAGGATGAGGACGAGGAGGAGGAAGAAGTGTAAGAAGATGTTGATGTTGAGGAAGGAAGACCGAAAGAAAATGTGAATAATCCTGTGGGTTGGAGGATCTAGTGCTGCCTACCTGACAGTAGACCCAATAACATCTAACTCCCTTCTAGTCTGAAGCTGATGCAGAAACTGATAGAGAGAGAGAGAGAGAGAGAGAGAGAGAGAGAGAGAGAGAGAGAGAGAGAGAGAGAGAGAGAGAGGGAGATGGGTGAGTGAGTGAATGAGAGGGAGTTAGTGAGAGACAGAGAGCATGCAAGAGTGAGAGAGAAGAGGGGGCGTGATCCAAACAGTTACAGAGAGAGAACAGTGAGAGAGAGAGGAAAGAGAGCTAAACAGAGCTAGACATAGAACACAGAGAGCCAAATGATCAGTGGATGGTTGACTCCAACGTTGGGTTCTTCCTGCGCGGTAAAAGGCTGCTTGTGTTGTTCCCAGACAAGGCGGCGACATCAAATGAGACCCCTGCTCCTCTGGCAGGCTGGAGAGAGAGGAGTGAGGAGCGGATCATTAGCATGATGCATCAGGTCCTTCCAGAAAAGGAAGTCTCCCCGCACCCTGTGCCAGCAGGATCAGCTTACTGAGGAGAGCAAAACAGCCCACCCTCTCTCAGACCACAGGAGGCAATGTTCATACAACAATAGAGACAGACAAAGAGATTGAAAGAGAGAGAGGAAGAAAAATTATGAGGGGCCACGCCCTCTTAACCTCAAGGAAGCAATATTTGAACAAATGAAACATCTAATAAGACAGGACAAAATGAGAGAAAGAAGAGAACAAAACCCCAGGTTACACAGACGGAGAAATTAACAGAGTGATGAGAGGAGGCTCAGAGAGTGAAAGTGACAGAGTGAGACAGAAAAGGGAGGGAGAGAGAAAGAGAGAGAGAGATTTTTCTCCTTCAGTGGGCAGTAAACAGCAGGTTCTTTATTCTGGGTTGTGACTATCTAGTACAGTCTCCACTGTCATCCACCAGCCATGCTCCCCTATCACAAATATTACACCAGCTGAGGGGAGTGTGCCAACACTGAGCTGCCATCCCTCAGCAATATCCCAAACAGACTGCCACCACCACCACCATTACTCTCCCTCTCCGCATTGCCCCTCCAACCACGTGTTTCCAGTGAGAGAGAGCAGAGATACAGAGCCAGCTATCCAGATTGTGACTGACCTACACTCAGTGGAAAGGGAGACAGACAGAGACAGAATTAGGAAAGGGGCTGGGTTACACCGTGTTTTGGACGATAATTTAACCTCTGTGGGCATGGCCTCTCTTACTAAGTCTAGGGAGATCGAGGAGGGGTTATTGATTTTGCCAGTTAATACTCTTATTGGGTAACATCCGGTACTTAAAACAAATATTATTTTACTGGCAGAAGACGCATGTTTACTATGCATCTGGCAGTTTACCTATACCTGTAGCCACTCACTACTCACAGTTTTTGTGGTTTTTAGTTTTGGATGTTCATTTCCATTTCAAAAGGGGGATTTTTCCCCACAGCAGTAATCCTGTGAGAGCTTGGCGTTGTGTAATCAGCGTAGCACCTTCAGATAATGTGGCATTAGCAGGCTGGAAAGGAATACAGAGAGACAGGCTAATCTACACACAAACCGAGTAGGCAGTCTCTAAATGACTTCCTCCAATATAGACTGACTCTTCTCTGCTCAAAAGGAAGGAGATTATCCCAACTACATGGTACATTATCTACAGTATATGGAAATATATATTTTTAAAGTTGACCAAACAGTATATGATTTAGGGGTCATTACATGAGGATTGTATGATGTGACACAAATGAAAGGGGATTATGACATTCAAATATTGTGTCATGTTAAAAAGATTTGTAATTGTTTACAGTATTAATATATATATATATATATATATATATATATATATATTCAGTAACATGATGGTACTGCTGCTCTATAATGCTGGTTGTGGACGTGAGGGAGTGCCCTCACTTCTATGCGATTGCTATCTCTCACACTGACTCTCCTGTCTGCCCTCTACTGATCATAGTGTGCCATCACACAAACAAAACATCCTCCCTATATGTCTGAGCATGTAGGCCATTGTAGTGTTTCAATATTTTCTTTGCCTAGATAGAATATACAGTCTTTCCCACGCACCAAAACACAAGACTCATAAACTGTAGTTTTGATATGACAAAGAGTTACTGTAATGGTGTTGGTGCTGACAGACAGACAGCTCGCTAGGGGGTTTCACCACCTAGAGTCAACACTGACTGGAGGGGCTCAATAAAATGAAAGCCCTCACTAGACATCAATCATCACACAAGATGAACTGCATTCTCCCCATGAAACTCAAATGAATCACCTCACTTAACCTGAAGTCAATGACGATGTCAGTGCACAATCAACAACAAAACATTAATCTCATATTTAGAGGTCTTGTTAATCTGAAATCCATATTTGTGAGTGATAGCAAGGGATATTTCTTACTCTGTTGAGGAATTTTGTTCAGCCACTATTGTTTTTCTATACTAACACTCTGACACTTCAGCAGCTGCTGTCTCTCTAAAGGCCACTGCAACCACTGCATCTTGAACGGCTTCATAAGCAGTATGGAGACAGGAGAGAAAATGTATTAAATACCACCCTTTTTAAAAGACCCATAAAGTTGTACTGAGAACCTCACAAATTGGCCAAGGTGGCACTTCATTGGCACTAATTCATTAACCCTTGTATCTGCAGTTTGGCAGTGACATTGTGTCCTTTTACTTATGGATGACTCCTTGGCAGTACATAAGGTATTTATTGTATTGATGAGATGGCATGTCTTCAAGATTTGACATGGTGCACATACTGATCTAAGACCTTGTGTTTCTTTAGTGCAGTCTTAAAACTTAAGGGAAGTCAAAATGTGAATGAAATCAAGGAAAAGGTCCTTGATCAAGATTATAAAGGTCTGTGTGTGTAGCGCAAAGTCAAATCTGATGGGACTTCCCTTGGAAACATGGAAACGGTTTAGCTGCACAGCTAGTGGGAAGAAAGATTTCCAGATATAGAGAGTCTAATAAAACGAGGACAGGTAGACCCCCCCCCCACATACCTCACCCCCTCCACACCTCAACTCCTCCAGAGAGGTATAGCCTATCTCTCTCCCTTCACCCAGCTTTATTAGCTGCTAGGACTCTGTAGAGGCAGAGGAGTTCATTTTGCCTCTGTCAAGGTCCGCTGAGAGTCTAACACAAGGCAGGTTAAACTCAGACCTACTTTTCCCACTAAGGAGGTCACTCCTGGACAAGTGTTTCCCTGCTGATAAAGAGGTACGGTTACAGACTGTAAGAGGAACACACTGAGGGCCATTAGCTCAGCTCTCAACGACACTGGATTAATTACATACGCACTCATTCAAGCTACTTGATGAGCTACATAATAGGTAGAGAGGAGAGGAGGAAACCGAAATCCACCTGAGATGTTATAATAAGTCAGAATGCATTTGCTTAAGGTTGGTTGATGAACAATATGGTAACCCACGACTACGCTTCTGGCATGCGCAACAAAGGAGGCTTCACCAACTACTGTTTTGTTTTAAGTTCCCTCCAAGCCTGCAAGGCACAGAAGACTGACAAGGGTCAAAATTCATCAAACAGTAACTTACATAATTGAGAAAAACACACAATTGCATGCAGATCAATACACACACACATACACAAGTATATGCACTCATACAAGGGTCAATGTACAAACACAAGCATCTCCAGTTCTCACCATACTGGGCTTCTCCTGAGCTTTGGAACTTTACCAAAATCCTCCACACAATTCCTGTTGGTATTAAGAACCTGTTCGGTAACATTTATAGTCAGTGATAAGATCATATAAGCTGCTCATGAAAGTCATTCCAACGTGAAAGCCAATAAATATGAACCCATAAAACTCTCCAGCTTTATTATTCTTCTCGACAAGCTGATCTAAATTGTTGTATGTCATTGTTCCGACTATTGTTCTATAGACTTGCTCATAGGTTCCTCACTCTGTATGAATCAATAAGGTTATGGCTGTAGTGTGCAAATAATTTATGCAGCAAGCAAACATGACAAAGGTAGCATTGATTTTCTTAAATGTCCCCATAGGACAGTCATGCATTATTATGTTCAGCATGCAGAAAGATCTGGTTTCCTGAGCAGCTTTCAAAATGGATTCTCATTTCATTTTAAACATAGTACCAGTATATGGCTAGATCTGGTACAGTATACACTATATACAAACATCCATATACAGTGCTGCACTTTCTAAGTGCTGTATGTTTCTGACTGACTATGTGATATTGATAAGTCAGGGTCCTTGCAACATCCTGGTGCCAGATCTGGTTGTGCTGTATTGTAAACTCCAACAGTCATGGTCATGCTTGGCAAGTTGGCATGACAATGACCATAGGAGTTGGCTAAACCACCCAAACAGATCTGGGAACAGGCAAGCCGTGCACCCAGCTGACTCAGCAATGTCCATCATCACACTGACTGTACTCTACAGTATCCCAGTTTCAGAGTTGCCAAGAGGAACAGCATAGGACTGTCTGCCTCACTGCCTCCCAAAATGGCAGCAGGTGAGGGGAGTAGAACAGGCCTGGATAACGTGTGCTGAATTTCCATAAACAAAGGGAGAAATTAGTAAAAAGGGCAATTTCCTGGATATTGGCGTATGAGCAACTCCCAGCTGTGGGAGAAAAACAACTCTATTGAATATCCCTTGACACCTGAGAAACAGGAAGACGGACTAATCCCCATTGTCCTATTCCAGATGCAAATCATCAGGACGCCAAAAAGGTGAAAATTGAACTGGCAACGAAGAGACCATTATGATAGATACAACTAGGCTGTACCTACTGTCTGACAATTGAAAAAAGACAGAATACTGTTAGGGTGAGAAGGTTTATTACTGTTCTGAAATATTGATTGGGCTAGACGACACTGAGACATATTTCCTAAACACTACCTCCATAGGAATTCAGGAGGATCCACTTCATACAGTTAACGTTGCATTAATCTGCGAAACACTAGATATACAAAAATATGTTGACACCCCTTCAAATTAGTGGATTTGGCTATTGCTGACAGGTCTATAAAATCGAGCACAAAGCCATGCAATCTCCATAGACAAACATTGGCAGTAGAATGGCCTTACTGAAGAGCTCAGTGACTTTCAATGTGGCACCGTCATAGGATGCCACCTTTCCAACAAGTCAGTTCATCAAATTTCTGCCCTGCTAGAGCTGCCCCGGTCAACTGTAAGTGCTGTTATTGTGAAGTGGAAACGTCTAGAAGCAACAACGGCTCAGACGCAAAGTGGTCGGCCACACAAGTTCACAGAACGGGACCGCCAAGTGCTGAAGTGCATAAAAATCATCTGTCCTCGATTGTCACACTCACTACCGAGTTCCAAACTGCCTCTGGAAGCAACGTCAGCACAATAACTGTTCGTCTGGAGCTTCATGAAATGGGTTTCCATGGCCGAGCAGCCACACACAAGCCTAAGATCACCATGCACAATGCCAAGCGTCGGCTGGAGTGGTGTAAAGCTCACCGCCATTGGACTCTGGAGCAGTGGAAATGCGTTCTCTGGATTGATGAATCACGCTTCACCATCTGGCAGTCCGACGGACAAATCTGGGTTTGGCGGATGCCAGGAGAACGCTACCTACCTGAATGCATAGTGCCAACTGTAAAGTTTGGTGGAGGAGGAATAATGGTCTGGGGCTGTTTCTCATGGTTCGGGCTAGGTCACTTTGTTCCAGTGAAGTGAAATCTTAACACTACAGCTGTGATGAGTGTGATAGAAGGAGTCAGGCACAGGAGGGGAATCACCGAATGCAGAGTTTATTCCGTCGTACACAAATAGCGCTGGATAGCGACAAACGAAACAGGCACAGGGGAAAACCTACCCTGGCAATACAAGGTAACGGTAGCTCCAACAATAACAGGCACAGGGGAAGTATCTACCCCGGCAATAACAATGTACGTGTAGCTCCACCGAGCTCCACAACTCTCACGAATAAACAATCACCCACAAGGACAAGTGGGGCAGAGGGAACACTTATACACGGACTAATGAGGGGATAAGAACCAGGTGTGTGTGATTGACAAGACAAGACAAATGGAATGATGAATAATGGAGCGGCAGTGGCTAGTAAGCCGGTGACGACGAACGCCGAAGCCTGCCCGAGCAAGGAGGGGAGGCAGCCTCGGCGGAAGTAGTGACAACAGCATACAATGACATTCTAACGCTGACTGTGAGCCAGGCCTAATCGCCCAACATCAGTGCCCGACCTCACTAATGCTCTTGTGGCTGAATGAAAGCAAGTCCCTGCAGCAATGTTCCAACATCTAGTGGAAAGCCTTCCCAGAAGAGTGGATGCTGTTAGAGCAGCAAAGGGGGACCAACTCCCATAATTTTGGAATGAGATGTTCGACGAGCAGCTGTCCACATACTTTTGGTAATGTAGAGAATGAATGAAATAAATGAATGAATGAATGAAATTTTTTTGTGTCAAATCGCCAATTGGCAACCCATCCCTTATGGGATTAATTGACACATAAACAAACATTACAATAATTCACTGTGGTAATTAAATTATAATTCTTCTTACGGTGTTCTCTGCATTGCACATCTCATAAAGAGTGAAAAATGTAAGGTAAAAATCTATACATAATAGTAAATAAGGTTATCCATACAATAATTATATCCCTAGAGCAGTAAAAGAATATACATACATACATACATACATACATACATACATACATACATACATAGATACATACATACATACAGTGGGGAATAAAGTATTTAGTCAGCCACCAATTGTGCAAGTTCTCCCACTTAAAAAGATGAGAGAGGCCTGTAATTTTCATCATAGGTACACGTCAACTATGACAGACAAAATGAGAAAAAAGAATCCAGAAAATCACATTGTAGGATTTTTATGAATTTATTTACAAATTATGGTGGAAAATAAGTATTTGGTCAATAACAAAAGTTTCTCAATACTTTGTTATATACCCTTTGTTGGCAATGACACAGGTCAAACGTTTTCTGTAAGTCTTCACAAGGTTTTCACACACTGTTGCTGGTATTTTGGCCCATTCCTCCATGCAGATCTCCTCTAGAGCAGTGATGTTTTGGGGCTGTTGCTGGGCAACACAGACTTTCAACTCCCTCCAAAGATTTTCTATGGGGTTGAGATCTGGAGACTGGCTAGGCCACTCCAGGACCTTGAAATGCTTCTTACGAAGCCACTCCTTCATTGCCCGGGGCGGTGTGTTTGGGATCATTGTCATGCTGAAAGACCCAGCCACGTTTCATCTTCAATGCCCTTGCTGATGGAAGGAGGTTTTCACTCAAAATCTCACGATACATGGCCCCATTCATTCTTTCCTTTACACGGATCAGTCGTCCTGGTCCCTTTGCAGAAAAACTGCCCCAAAGCATGATGTTTCCACCCCCCATGCTTCACAGTAGGTATGGTGTTCTTTGGATGCAACTCAGCATTCTTTGTCCTCCAAACACGACGAGTTGAGTTTTCACCAAAAAGTTATATTTTGGTTTCATCTGACCATATGACATTCTCCCAATCCTCTTCTGGATCATCCAAATGCACT
This sequence comes from Coregonus clupeaformis, assembly GCF_020615455.1. Taxonomy (NCBI): domain Eukaryota; kingdom Metazoa; phylum Chordata; class Actinopteri; order Salmoniformes; family Salmonidae; genus Coregonus; species Coregonus clupeaformis. The sequence goes on from NC_059192.1 coordinate 61,592,237, forward strand.
CTAGCAAACTTCAGACGGGCCTGGACATGTACTGGCTTAAGCAGGGGGGACACGTCTGGCACTGCAGGATTTGAGTCCCTGGCGGCGTAGTGTGTTACTGATGGTAGGCTTTGTTACTTTGGTCCCAGCTCTCTGCAGGTCATTCACTAGGTCCCCCCGTGTGGTTCTGGGATTTTGCTCACCGTTCTTGTGATCATTTTGACCCCACGGGGTGAAATCTTGCGTGGAGCCCCCAGATCGAGGGAGATTATCAGTGGTCTTGTATGTCTTCCATTTCCTAATAATTGCTCCCACAGTTGATTTCTTCAAACCAAGCTGCTTACCTATTGCAGATTCAGTCTTCCCAGCCTGGTGCAGGTCTACAATTTTGTTTCTGGTGTCCTTTGACAGCTCTTTGGTCTTGGCCATAGTGGAGTTTGGAGTGTGACTGTTTGAGGTTGTGGACAGGTGTCTTTTATACTGATAACAAGTTCAAACAGGTGCCATTAATACAGGTAACGAGTGGAGGACAGAGGAGCCTCTTAAAGAAGAAGTTACAGGTCTGTGAGAGCCAGAAATCTTGCTTGTTTGTAGGTGACCAAATACTTATTTTCCACCATAATTTGCAAGTAAATTCATTAAAAATCCTACAATATGATTTTCTGGAGAAAAAATTTCTCAATTTGTCTGTCATAGTTGACATGTACCTATGATGAAAATTACAGGCCTCTCTCATCTTTTTAAGTGGGAGAACTTGCACAATTGGTGGCTGACTTAATACTTTTTTCCCCCACTGTACATACATACATACACACACACTGTATATATACACGTACATACATACATAACATATACAGATAAATAAATACAGGAAAAAATAAGAAACAGAAGGCATTTGAACCCAGTCTGGCACAAAGAGAAGATTCATATGGGAGACAAGTCTATACACAATGTATATACACAAGTGCCATTTACCACATAGAAGCTAAATATTTTTACAATTTAATTATAGGTAGCCCTTTTTCTTTTATTCCAGGCTTTACCTAAATATTCCGCAAACGCAAATACACATTTGAGTTTCTCCTCATCGCTCAGCCACATAATGCCAGGGTATATCTGGTGTGCTTTCTGGAATAAGAGCAAGCGTATATCGTGGTAGAAAGGGCAATAGAGGATAAAATTAGTTTCATTCTCTATTTCTTCAAGGTTACAATAGTTAAATAGTCTTTCCTTTTCCATTTCACCACAATACCGACCTGTTTCAATAAGCAGAGGCAATATCCCTGATCTTACCTGTGCACCTAGCGATTTCTTGCTTTTAGGTAAGTTATACATAATATATCTCTCACACACAAATTCACCCTTAATCAAACAAAAGGTTCTCAATTTAGAATTATGATTAATCTCCTCCACCCATTTTTTTTCATATTGTCCCCTGTAGCTCAGTTGGTAGAGCATGGCGCTTGCAACGCCAGGGTTGTGAGTTCATTTCCCACGGTGGGCCAGTATGAAAATGTATGCACTCACTAACTGTAAGTCGCTCTGGATAAGAGCGTCTGCTAAATGACTAAAATGTAAATTTAATATTGCATCAACAGTTGTATTTTAATCATATCTACAGTGAGGGAAAAAAGTATTTGATCCCCTGCTGATTTTGTACGTTTGCCCACTGACAAAGAAATGATCAGTCTATAATTTTAATGGTAGGTTTATTTGAACAGTGAGAGACAGAATAACAACAACAAAATCCAGAAAAGCACATGTCAAAAATGTTATAAATTGATTTGCATTTTAATTAGGGAAATAAGTATTTGACCCCCTCTCAATCAGAAAGATTTCTGGCTCCCAGGTGTCTTTTATACAGGTAATGAGCTGAGATTAGGAGCACACTCGTAAAGGGAGTGCTCCTAATCTCAGCTTGTTACCTGTATAAAAGACACCTGTCCACAGAAGCAATCAATCAATCAGATTCCAAACTCTCCACCATGGCCAAGACCAAAGAGCTCTCCAAGGATGTCAGGGACAAGAATGTAGACCTACACAAGGCTGGAATGGGCTACAAGACCATCGCCAAGCAGCTTGGTGAGAAGGTGACAACAGTTGGTGCGATTATTCGCAAATGGAAGAAACACAAAAGAACTGTCAATCTCCCTCGGCCTGGGGCTCCATGCAAGATCTCACCTCGTGGAGTTGCAATGATCATGAGAACGGTGAGGAATCAGCCCAGAACTACACGGGAGGATCTTGTCAATGATCTCAAGGCAGCTGGGACCATAGTCACCAAGAAAACAATTGGTAACATACTACGCCGTGAAGGACTGAAATCCTGCAGCGCCTGCTTCCCCCTGCTCAAGAAAGCACATATACAGGCCCGTCTGAAGTTTGCCAATGAACATCTGAATGATTCAGAGGAGAACTGGGTGAAAGTGTTGTGGTCAGATGAGACCAAAATCAAGCTCTTTGCCATCTCGCCGTGCTTGGAGGAGGAAGAATGCTGCCTATGACCCCAATAACACCACCCCACCGTCAAACATGGAGGTGGAAACATTATGCTTTGGGGGTGTTTTTCTGCTAAGGGGACAGGACAACATCACAGCATCAAACGGATAATGGACGGGGCCATGTACCATCAAATCTTGGGTCAGAACCTCCTTCCCTCAGCCAGGGCATTGAAAATGGGTCGTGGCTGGGTATTCCAGCATGACAATGACCCAAAACACACAGCCAAGGCAACAAAGGAGTGGCTCAAGAAGAAGCACATGAAGGTCCTGGAGTGGCCTAGCCAGTCTCCAGACCTTAATCCCATAGAAAATCTGTGGAGGGAGCTGAAGGTTCGAGTTGCCAAACGTCAGCCTCGAAACCTTAATGACTTGGAGAAGATCTGCAAAGAGGAGTGGGACAAAATCCCTCCTGAGATGTGTGCAAACCTGGTGGCCAACTACAAGAAACGTCTGACCTCTGTGATTGCCAACAAGGGTTTTGCCACCAAGTACTAAGTCATGTTTTGCAGAGGGGTCAAATACTTATTTCCCTCATTAAAATGCAAATCAATTTATAACATTTTTGACATGCATTTTTCTGGATTTTTTTGTTGTTATTCTGTCTCTCACTGTTCAAATAAACCTACCATTAAAATTATAGACTGATAATTTCTTTGACAGTGGGCAAACATACAAAATCAGCAGGGGATCAAATACTTTTTTCCCTCACTGTATGTCTCCCTTAATTTGGTTTTCATACAGATGTTCACAGTCAGACTGTTGAAAAAGGTCAGACATTTCAGTTGCCCAGGCTCCCCCTATGGATAGATCCAATTGAAAAACTTGACTGGCTATTCTGGCAGTTGGCATATCCAACAATCTATTCCAAAGTCTCACCATACATGCTTTCCTTCTCACCTCACAGGTTTCCCAGCCCATGTCCCCAGTTATTGCAAGTATAGGTGAAAACTTGTGGACATCTAAAAAGTAACGTACTGCTCTGTTATGGATATGTTTTTTTTTTAAATACCTCTTAGCACCCCACACTCCTGCTGAATTGTCCAGAACAGGACACACACATGACTGATACAGTTTTGAATACGTAGCACAACCAATATCTTTTAGTGTTTTTGTTTTTCCTATAACTCCCACAAGAGCTCTACTTGCTGAGTCGGCCAGGGCAGATGTTCCGTATAGAAAGGTAATATGTTCATCAATACAAAGACCCAAATATTTATAATTGCTAGTAAACTCAAGAACGTCTTCACCAAAACAAAACTGAAAAACACTTATCTTTATACCTGGTTTTCTAAAATGCATTATCTGTGTTTTCTCTGGTTGATCATGAGTCTCCATCTTTTACACAAATTGACTGCACATAATAACATGTTCTGCAGGGCTTGTTCAGTTTCTGCCATCAAAATAATATTGTCAGCATATAAAAGGATACTTAGCATTTCATCATCATATCTAACTCTAATATTTAACTGTTTAATTTATTTTGACAAATAATTTATTAACATAGCAAACAAAGTCGGTGATAAGGTGTCTCCTTGTTTTACACCCGAGGGTGTGGGAAACCAATCTGTACGATATTCATTAACACGCGCACAAGCAATTGGTGCTTTGTAAAGAGACTGGATTGCGCGATAAAATCTCCCATCAACCCCTGTCTTTAACAAACTACAGACTAAAAGATCCCTGTTTACAAAATCAAAAGCTTTCTGGAAATCAATGAAACATGCAAAAGTAGGCTTCTCTTCATGTAATCTATTTCTGATTATTGTACAGACCGAGAAGCTATGATCTATACAGGCTCTGGATTTACGAAAACCATTTTGTTCTTGCACCAGAATGTTTTGATCCACCAAAAAGGTCATTAGCCTATTGTTGAGGATTAATGAATATAATTTATAAACCGTACTTAATAAACGTATGCCTCTATAATTCAGTGGCACTCTCGGGTAATTTTTTTAGTGGGATTCACTATAGACTTATACAAAGTGGATGGCAGTATACTGTACTCAAAACATATTTGGAGCAAATCATATAGGACGTCAATTAATTTAGGGGATTTTAAAACTTCATTATGCAGTTCATCAATGCCAAACGCTTTCCCATTTTTTGCAGTGTCAATCACCATCTTAACTTCTGCCACAGACAGCTCCTCATTTAAGTACGGGTTACATATATAAGAGGGTTCTAACATTGGATTTTCCATTTTAGTTCTCAGGGAACAAATGTCTTTATAAAATTCTTCCTAAAAATATGCCACATTTTCGTTACCTGAGAACAAACTAGAGTACAGTGAGGGAAAAAAGTATTTGATCCCCTGCTGATTTTGTACGTTTGCCCACTGACAAAGAAATGATCAGTCTATAATTTTAATGGTAGGTTTATTTGAACAGTGAGAGACAGAATAACAACAAGAAAATCCAGAAAAACGCATGTCAAAAATGTTATAAATTAATTAGCATTTTAATGAGGGAAGTAAGTATTTGACCCCCTCTCAATCATAAAGATTTCTGGCTCCCAGGTGTCGTTTATACAGGTAACGAGCTGAGATTAGGAGCACACTCTTAAAGGGAGTGCTCCTAATCTCAGTTTGTTACCTGTATAAAAGACACCTGTCAACAGAAGCAATCAATCAGATTCCAAACTCTCCACCATGGCCAAGACCAAAGAGCTCTCCAAGGATGTCAGGGACAAGATTGTAGACCTACACAAGGCTGGAATGGGCTACAAGACCATCGCCAAGCAGCTTGGTGAGAAGGTGACAACAGTTGGTGCGATTATTCGCAAATGGAAGAAACACAAAATAACTGTCAATCTCCCTCGGCCTGGGGCTCCATGCAAGATCTCACCTCGTGGAGTTGCAATGATCATGAGAACGGTGAGGAATCAGCCCAGAACTACACGGGAGGATCTTGTCAATGAGCTCAAGGCAGCTGGGACCATAGTCACCAAGAAAACAATTGTTCAAGTAAACCTACCATTCAAATTATAGACTGATCATGTCTTTGTCAGTGGGCAAACGTACAAAATCAGCAGGGGATCAAATACTTTTTTTCCTCACTGTATGTTTGTATTGTTTTTCAGCAGTAGATTCAGTAGCTGCCATCATGAGATCAGTGAACCTTTTCTCTTGGTTTTTACTTTTTCATGTGTTAGAGTTTCTTTATGAAGCTATGGAAGAGAATAATAACTGTACTGTGATAATTACCACCCCCCAAAAATTAATAATAATAATTCAAAAATGGTCTAATGAGCGACAATGTTTTATTGATGATGTCACTTGTTAGGCCTTTTTACTGGTCAAACCCCAATTATTATTTATTCTTTGTGTCAAATAATAACCAAGGCTTTGTTTGATACTTTTATTGTTGCTTAGTGCCTACTCGTGTCATTGCATGAAATAGTAGGCTATTTTACATCACTCTTCCTGGCATGCTATATTGGGAAACAAAATATAACTTCTCCCTTGGACTCAGCATGCCATATAACCCATTATGTGCTATTACATTTTGGATGGAGGAGAGATGTAGGGGAGCTGAGGATGGTGAGGACAGTGGTAATCATAAATCAGTTAAGTTCAAACAGAAAGAATCCAGCACAGAAATTAGAGCCACAGAGGGGAGAGTGACTAAGACAAACCACAGCAATCACAGCACAACATTCCAGTCTTTTCTATTCAGCAGCATCGAACACTACAAATATAATCCACAACAAATTCCAGCATCTGTTGCCTGACTGGCAGCATGATTGGCCCAAAATTACATTACTCTGGTTTGGCTAGTCTTAAAATTATATTGAAATGCATTAGGCCCTATATCTGAGAGGCTAATACAATTCAATACATCTATCAACAATAGGACAAATGGTACAGAAGAGGCTACATTCAATGCTTTTATACATCTGTCATTATAAAAAACATCATATTGCTGTAACTCAGACATTTGGTTGGCACATTTCTGATCAGTGGACGTTTTCACAGCTAGCCCCTCCAACACCCTTTAGTCCTTTGAGAAACACCTCAGACAGTGTGACACCTCTGACAGTGTGACAATTCCTCGTAACCCCCCTCTCCCCCACCTCTCAAATCTCCATTATCACCTTTCTATGCACAGAGCCACTGTCGCCATGGTATCCAGTGCCTCAATTTGGTTGGCTGGGTTGAGGGTAGGTCACCAATGACAACAATTTCAGGTCGTTATAAAATCTCTGTTTCCCTTTCTGTGATAAAGACAGACTCATCTGTATTGTGTGTGATGGCCAGAGTGTATTATAGGAACAAAGGCAGAAGAGCATAATCATCCCACGTAATGGCTGGGCTTTGTATTCTGGTACTTACTGGTGCAGACACCGTGTCTAAACCACATCTTTGCCTGTGTCTGTGTGTCATCACTGTCTAATATGACAGTGGCAGAGCTGGTACTGAAATGAATACTGCGTGTGTTGTGTTGACAGCTATCCTTCAGGGTAGGTCTGTCAAGACACAGTTGATCAATCTTGTTTTGTTTGGTGCATTGAGATCTCAGATGGAAGAAAAATACAGAATATGCTATCAAAATTAGTGCTACTTCATGCATGTTATTTCTGCACTGACACAATTTCTGCACTGCTCACAAAATGATCCAGTTTTCAAAATCAAGCATTAATAAGTCAAGCAATTGTGTGTGGATTGAGGTAGCTCACATACTGTCTGGTGCTAGACAGCCATGAGCCAATTACACAGCCCTCTTTGAGCGAGACGCAAAGCAATCACACAACCACACAGTTAATTCAGACACAGGCAGGATGCTGTGCTGTTATACGCGGCATCATCACTCTCCTTCCCACCCCTGTCTCCATGGAGACGGGCATCCAGAAGGCCGGCTGGGTTCTAGTGCACTGTGAATCAAAAAAACAAATATATATATATATATTTGTCACATACAACAGGTGTAGTAGACCTTACCGTGAAATGCTTACTTACAAGCCCTTGACCAACAATGCAGTTTTAACAAAAATAAGAGTTAAGAAAATATTTACTAAATAAACTAAAGTAAAAAAAAATAAGAGTAACAATAAAATAACAATAACGAGGCTATATACAGGTAATTTAACAAAATAGATTATAACTGCAGAAAGGAAAATATACTGGAGATGATCACACAAGCAGCAAACTAGACGATTATCTATAGGGAGAGAAATAACTAGGCAGTCAGCACAAATGGTGATAACTCTGAATAAGGCTCACTTATGTGGCAAGCTGAGGGAAAATAATATTCTACCTTCACCAACAAATCCCAGATAACACACCCAATAGATCAACAATAAGACAAGCATGGCTAACTTACCTCAATGACTTCAAAGAGCGCAGGCCATCTTGCCATGAAGTCCTCTACCATGGGTGCGTCACGGACAACTTCATTTTGAACTTCACTGCCTCTCTGTTGTTCCTTTTCTTCACATCGGATAGTAGAGCTTTCCGCATGTCCTCGAGGCTCTCTTCTGTTTCTCCTGAGGGATATGTGGTGCAAAAGTTCCCTTCTGCTCTATTTGCCTTTTTAACACCATAGGCTGCACTTGACTTCCCTGCAGGTTTGTGCTTCAAGGAGTTTATCATCACCTCTGGACATCCCAGTCTTCTCAGGCGAGTGAGGTAGTTTGCCAGTTTTTGTATTTCAAACTGGTTTTCCATCCGCCACATCCAGTGAAGGAACACTTATCAGTCAAACATGGATGCTTTTTGATTAGACTCTGTGCAACCTGTTCCATCTCTCCATCAGTGGCATAAACTTTATACTGGACAATTTCTTGCAACAAGCCTTTCGAGTATGTCTGACTTCAACTTAGGCTCTGGAACAAGTAGAGTGCCACTTTCAAGGTAAGCTGAATTGGCCTGCTGAAGTTTTAGCTCAGCATCATAGGAGAATCGAGGCACACAGAACAAAGTAGGCCAAGAGGACCAGGAGCTAGTAGACTCTGGAGAAGACAGTATGTCAGTGTCAACTGAGCCACTGGATAGTGTTGACGAGTCATCGATGTGGCGATGATTGAAGGTAGATGTTGTCGGGAGTGGGGTGTTGATACTGCTGGAGGTTTCAGCACAGTGAATTGTTGGGGTCTCTGACATGTCAATAACTTTAAGAGTACCTTTGTCCTATACTTCTGCCATTGAGGTCAGGTTAAATAACTAATTTCCAAAAATAGGGTCCATGAACTGAAGTCTGAAGTTGCCGTGAAGTCCACACTGCTTCTTTACATCGTTCAAAAGGTCAGTCACAGATTCAGGTAGTCCACAAGGGAAGGTCAGTCTCTGGCAGCTGCCATCAATCAGGATGATGTTCATGATTGCAGGAGTTGACATCATCTTGCTTCTTAGTCTGCAAAGAAGACAGACAAGAACGACAGTCAAGGATTATTCTTCATGGTCCATAAAATGTTAATTATATTTGAAAGTTGTAAGAAATATAGTTTTCATATCTATTTTCTACTGATTAGGCAGGCATGCATATTAATTGATATTCAACCAGTATGTGCTAAACATACTTAACCTCTTATTGGATATGCCATTTCAAAGCGCGGACTGATCCAATGATGTAGTCAACCAGTGGATAACTGTCTGCCAGTTCACTTAGTGCCACTAGAGTGACATCTCTTGTGGGAGCAGGACTAAGTTCATAGTCTCTATAATGTTCTCTGTACCAACCACACAGTTCCTTGACAATGAAAAACACACTCTCATGCAAAATGCAAATTTGAACAATTTCACCAAAATCTGGTAATCCACCTGCTAATTTATGGGCAACTATTACATCTTAGTCATTTTAGCAGACACTCTTATCCAGAGCGACTTACAGTTAGTGAGTGCATACATTTTCATACTGGCCCCCCGTGGGAAACGAACCCACAACCCTGACGTTGCAAGCGCCATGCTCTACCAACTGAGCTACACTAGCATTAATAATAATATGCCATTTAGCAGACGCTTTTATCCAAAGCAACTTACAGTCATGTGTGCATACATTTTTACGTATGGGTGGTCCCGGGGATCGAACTCACTACCCTGGCATTACAAGCACCATGCTCTACCAATTGAGCTACAGAGGACCATTCCCTTCCTGTAGGTTATGCCCTTACTTGTCACACACTGGGAAAGATGAACCTCAGGTGTGTCAGGGTACTTCTGTCTAATGGCTCCAGCTATTTCATTTTTGAGTAAATCCACTGGGAGAGTGGAGACTGTTGAGACCTCAAGTTTAGACTTGATAAGATATGGAGAACTCAACTGGTAAGCAATCATCATCTGATGCTTGGAGGCTAAAGAAAGAGGCACATTTTTAAAGCACCTTGTGTGTCTGATAACTTGCTTAAAAAAAGCTGTGTTTGGGCTCACCGTGCTTCTACACCTGCATTACTAGCTGTTTGGGGTTTTAGGCTGGGTTTCTGTACAGCACTTCGAGATATTAGCTGATGTAAGAAGGGCTATATAAAATAAAATTGAATTGAATTGAATTGAAAAAATTGTCCATAGCCTTACAAGAGGGGGTAGTGTTCCAGATCATGATGTGTCGGTAGAAGGCTAACGCCAGGGAACAACTCCTTGTATCTATGCCTGTGCTCAATTATTTTGCTTTCTAGATAAGAAATAGAGTCATCACCATGCACAGGGGCAACAACAAGCTCAATGATGGTCCATAAGTACAAGCCATGTGTGATGCGTGATTTGAAGGAGTCAAGCGCAGGAGGGTAAATCACAGTATACAGAGTTTATTCCGTAATCCATCGTAACCAGTCCAGTGCGCAAAACAGGCACACTGGAACAAACATGCACACGGGGAAAATACCCCGGCAATACAAAATACTGAGCTCAACCGAGCTACTAATCCTCAAAATGAACAATCACCCACAAGGACAAGGGGGCAGAGGGAACACTTAAACACGTACTAATGAGGGTAATATGAACCAGGTGTGTGTAATTGACAAGACAAGACAAATGGAATGATGAGATATGGAGCGGCAGTGGCTAGAAGGCCGGTGACGACGAACGCCGAAGCCTGCCCAAACAAGGAGGGGAGGCAGCTTCGTGGGAAGCCGTGACAATACCCCTCCCCCCCCCCTTGACGCGCAGCTCCAGCAGCGCGCCAACCCAGGCCTCGGGGACAGCCAGGAGGACGTGGAGCAGGGCGAGCCGGAAGGCGATGGTGGAAATCCCGCAACAGGGAGGGATTGAGGATATCCCTCACCGGGACCCAGCACCGTTCCTCCGGACCGTACCCCTACCACTCCACAAGGTACTGAAGGCCCCCCACCCGACGCCTCAAATCCAGGATGGAATGGACGGAGTACGCCGGGGCCCCCTCGATGTCCAGAGGAGGCGGAGGGACCTCCCGCACCTCAGACTCCTGGAGCGGACCAGCCACCACCGGCCTAAGGAGAGACACATGAAACAAGGGGTTAATACGGTAATCATGGAAAAGTAATAACCTATAGGTAACCTCGTTGATTCTCCTCAGGACTTTGAACGGCCCCACAAACCGCGGGCTCAGCTTCCGGCAGGGCAGGCGGAAGCTGAGCCAACGGAAACACCGAGACACCTACCCTGACACTGTCACGACCACCCCGTGAGAACCCTCTGCGGCCATGAGAATGTGGGGTTGTGGAGTGCTAACCAAGGGATACCTAGTACCACAGGGAAAGCAGGAGACTCAATGATAAAGAACATGACTTGCTCGCAATGAGTCTCATGGGTAACCATGGTGATTGGTGTGGTAACTACTATAACAAACCCGGACCCTCATGGTCGACTGTCAAGTGCTCTGATGGGAAGTGGAATGGATAGGGGAACCAATTAAATGCCTAGACTGTATGAGAATGTCCTGTCCATAAAGTTCCCAGCTGCGCCTGAATCGACTAGCGCCTTACACTGGGGAACTACAATGTGATCAGGAAAGTGGATGGGTAGGGTACAGTGCGCAACAGAGGGCTCTGAACAAGTGTGGGTGTTCGATACCTGGGGTGATGCGAGAGTGCCCTGTCTGCCGCCTCCAGACCCAAAAGAACGCTGACGACATCGTGCGGTGTAATGTCCCTTCATGCCACCAGAGTGACACTGGCGCTGCCGTCCTCCGCTCTCTCGGATCGCAGCTCCACCCAGCTCCATCTGCTCATGATCCGAGTCGGCCTTGGTTTGGAACGGGCTAGCTCCCTTCGGACGTCCTCCCGCAGATGGCACCGGAAGGGGTCGATAAGGGCCCGCTCGTTCCACCCGGACCCAGCTGCTAGAGTCCGAAACTCCAAGCGAATTCCTGCGCAGTCCTCGTCCCCTGCCTCAGGTGGACCAGCCGCTTGCCTGCCTCTCGACCTTTGGGCGGGTGATCGAAGACAGCCCGAAAGAGGCGAGCGAACTCTCTGTAGTTGTCCAACGTGGCTCCTCCTTCGTTCCAGAAAGCGTTGGCCCACTCCAGGGCTTTACCCGAGAGGCAGGAGACGAGAGTGGACACCTTCTCCCGCTCCGATGGGGCCGGCCTGATGCTGGAGATGTAGAGCTCCAGTTGGAGGAGTATTCCCTGGCAGAGAGCAGCTGTCCTGTCGAACTCCCGTGGTCGGGATATATGGATCCCTCTGGGTGCTGGGGTGTGGGTGGCTGGATCCGGTTGCCCAGCTGGTTTCGACAGATCGGGTCCTCTCCTCTCCAGGCGTTGGACGACCTGGAGAACCCGATCCATCGCTTCTCCCAAGCTGGCTAGCATTGTTGAATGCTCCTAGACCCGTGCCATGACTCCAGGCATGCGCTCCTCTCCTGCTGACTCCATAGCGGGTGGGTGATTCTGTGATGTGTTATTTGAAGGAGTCAGGCGCAGGAGGGTAGATCACAGTATACAGAGTTTATTCCGTAATCCAGCGTAATCAGTCCAGTGCGCAAAACAGGCACACTGGAACAAACATGCACACGGGGAAAATACCCCGGCAATACAAAATACTGAGCTCAACCAAGCTACTAATCCTCACAATGAACAATCACCCACAAGGACAAGGGGGTAGAGGGAACACTTAAACACGTACTAATGAGGGGAATATGAACCAGGTGTGTGTAATTGACAAGACAAGACAAATGGAATGATGAGATATGGAGCGGCAGTGGCTAGAAGGCCGGTGACGACGAACGCCGAAGCCTGCCCGAACAAGGAGGGGAGGCAGCTTCGGAGGAAGTCTTGACACCATGCTGGCTCATCTTCAGGTACAAGGGGGCCGATCAAAAATGGTAACAACCTTAGCAAGCACCAGTTTTCATGAGCGTTTCCACCCACTGTTTTTCTACTGGACAAACTGTGTGGTAACACATGAGGTCTGTTTGTCTTGTCTGACCACTTGTAGGGAAAATTCAGAATAGCTTTATTCAGGTCATCCAATGTAAAAGTCGTCTTGATACAAGTAATGGTAAGCAGTGAGACAGCTCGTTTGGGACAATACCCTCAAAAATATTGTAAGCAAGATCTGGAGGATATGTTGAGATAAGTTGCTTGTGAAAACAGTCTTTCTTCACCGCAAAAATGTTTGTACAAGTGTCTTGAGCTTGTTTTACATGAGTCTCATGAAGTTATTTTGTTCTCAAGCTGAAAGCACCAGATGCAACTTCATGTAACTGAATATCACAACTCTTTCCTGTGCAAAACCTGCAATAGTACTCCCCTGAGAAACTCTCAATGAAACCAGCTAAGCCGTGAGCTCCCAGATTGTCAGCCACTACACTCTGTACTATACCTTTGACAGATGCACCTAGTAGAGGGGCATAAACACCAAGTTCCTCCAGAGTTTGTAGATCTTGTAGAAGAGGTTCTAAAACCTTTACATAACCATAGGTTTAAACATCATTGCTCTTGCACAGAACCGCTAAATAAATGGATGATAAAGAGGAATGAGACCCATGGGGCAAGTTAGCCAACACCCAATAAACAGCACATAGCTTGTGTTTCTTCCGTGAAGTGCCAAGGGTATTACACATTTCGAAGTCATCCACATAAATATCTAAGAGTATCCTTAGCTCTTCTCCAGAGAGAAAACCGTTTTTAAAATGTGAACCATCTTTGTAGGACTTGTATTGATATGATGGTCCAATATTAATGTCCTGCTGTCCCAATGACTCTCAACTACTTTATCAACAATGTCTCTTCTACTTAAAAGCTTCTGTAATGACTTCAGTATTGGGACATACTGGAAAGTGTGTCTCTTTTTAGAGTATGTATTCAATTGGCTCCACAACACTGAAGTTCTACTTGTAATACCACTTATGCTGATAAGCAGTGCTAAGACGACCACCTTTTTCAATAGACTTTTGCACAGGATTACCAGAACAAACTGCAACAGCAATTTCTTTAATGGTCGATTCATCCACTTGGAGGTTATGTTTACGAAAGATGCCACTAACAAAGTCACTAGATAAAGGGACAGGTGCGGAACAAATCAAATGATGGAGCTCCCTTAAAAACGAATCATATGGCATATGGACCAAATGCTCTAATTTCAGTAGAGAAGCTGCAAGTATTTCCTCAATAATAGTTGCTAAGCCTTTAGCTGTACAATACAAATCAGAAGAAGCATTAGCATCATCAACAAACTCTTTTTCCTGACTATTTGCAAGTGATTCATCTGCTGATGGTGAAGATACTCCAGGTTTAAAATCCAACCATGTGTGAGAGCAATGTTTGAGATTTTTGTGAGATTTAAAGGTACCATTAATGTTTGTTTGAAAATTACAGCCTACAAACACACAAGTGATAGTTTCATTACTGATGCTAAATCATTACAAGCACATACATGACAACTGAATATTGCCACGTTTGTGAGATTTTTAGTAACCTCTGTTGAGTGGACTTTACTTTGGTGCACAATTATGGCATTTCAGGTCTTAAATGCGCATCGACAGTCAGTGTATGTACATGGGTAACGGATAGTACGGCCGTAATGTGGGTGCTTTAACTTGTAATGATGCAAAAGTTGGGACCTACTTGACACCAATTCTGAACACCCCTTACATTTCCACATACACACAACACTGAAAAAAAGAGAACAGAAATACCATAAGACCTAAAGACTGACATTTGGAGCGAAACATTTTTGGGTATTAAAACAACCTCTGATAACAGTACTCACCAACACTATATAGCCTTTGAATGGGTAGACAAAGCAGCACAAATATAGTAGGCAAACATCATGGACCTGTAAATATATATTTTGTTCATTAAATTATTTATTTTTTCATTATGAATGTTTGATTAAATTATCTATTGATTTATGCATGCACATACATTGAATGATTTTTTATTTTTGTCAAATAATGTTAAATGTATTGATAAATGGACACCCATAATATAAAGTAACACTGTTCAAGTGCTAAAATGAACTCCACATCCCATTTCAATAAGTCTGTATGTCACCTTTGCACCACGTTTTACAACATGGAGGCAGCCATGGGCAAACTGTTAAACTGCATGAAAGAACCAATCTCATAGGATTAGGTGTATAGTCATGAGATCTTAAATATGTAATGAAAAACAAGTTTTGCAAATACATGAATGTTTACAATCTGTAAGTTTTACCTCACAAGAAAAAATTGGCGCACTAAATGCTGCTGCAAAGTGATTGCAGACGATGTTGCAAAATGTTAATCATCTTGACCTAGTCCTGTTTTACTGTTCATAGAAGATAGCTAGCAACATCGTATTTTACCTTTAGCTGCCATGCCAATATGTTTCAGACTCAAGAGCACAAAATTAGGATATTGAGCAATCACTACTAACGTTACTGCTTACAATTCTGACTACAACCACACAGACAAACGTTGAATAAAATCAATCACCATGCTTACCTTGACCAAGAATCTAGGTAATGTCTTCTCCACTAACGCACCAGTGTTCTTTCTGGAAGATTTTTCTCTCGCGCGGTTTGAATTGTTCCTCATTACTCAATCATGAATTTCCTTTATTGGTTCACACTACCCCTACATGATTCAAACTAGTAGAGCTGATTTTGCTTCGTGTTGCATTGATTGCAAGCAATGAAATCACGTTGAGAGGAGAAACAAAACATGTTTGAGTAAATCACACATAATATGTTTTCGTAAATCTGACAGCCCACCTTGTCCCGTTTTTTCAGTGATAGAGGTAATTGAGGTAATATGTACATGTAGGTAGGGGTATATTGACTATGCATAGATAATGAACAGCGAGTAGTCCGGGAAGCCATTTGATTAGCTGTTCAGCAGTCTTATGGCTTGGGGGTAGAAGCTGTTAAGAAGCCTTTTAGACCTAGACTTCGCACTCCAGTACCGCTTGCCGTAAGGTAGCAGAGAGAACAGTCTATGACTAGGGTGGTTGGAGTCTTTGGCAATTTCTAGGGCCTTCCTCTGACACCGCCTGGTATAGAGGTCGTGGATGGCAGGAAAATTGGCCTCAGTGATGTACTGGGCCATACGCACTACCCTCTGTAGTGCCTTGCGGTCTGAGGCCGAGCAGTTGCCATACCAGGTGGGGATGCAACCAGTGAGGATGCGCTCGATGGTGTAGCTGTATACATGTTTGAGGATCTGAAGACCCTTGCCAAAATTATTTCAGTCTCCTGAGGGGGAATAGGCGTTGTCGTGCCCTCTTCACGATTGTATTGGAGTGTTTGGACCATAATAGTTTGTTGGTGATGTGGACACCAAGGAACTTGAAGCTCTCAACCTGCTCCACTTGATGGGGGCGTGCTCGGCCCTCCTTTTCCTGTAGTCCATGATCATCTCCATTGTCTTGATCACGTTGAGGGAGAGGTTGTTGTCCTGGCACCACATTGCCAGGTCTCTGACCTCCTCCCTATTGGCTGTCTCATCGTTGTCGGTGATCAGGCCTACCCCTGTTGTGTCGTCAGCAAACTTAATGATGGTGTTGGAGTTGTGCTTGGCCACGCAGTCATGGGTGAACAGGGAGTACAGGAGGGGACTAAGCATGCACCCCTGAGGGGTCCCTGTGTTGAGGATTGATGGGAATTTTTTTGTGGACTATGAGATAAAATAGAGTTAATCACGAACATATTGTCAGAATTCTCTGTTGCTAGGCAAGAACTTAATTGGTTCATTTCACTGTGTGTTTGTGTGATGTGGGGATCTGACTTAGGGTCGAATTGCTCGCTCTTACCTAATCCATGGCTGTCCTACCTTATCAGAGACTGAAACCAGACTGTTGCCTAATGCATTTCTCCTCAAACAAAGTAGAAAGAGCGACGCCAGAATTGAACAGAGTTTAGACTAATCATGAGTAATTACAGCATGATGGGAGGGAAGAGAGGAGTGGGGTTTGGGTACGTTTAAGAGATTGAGTGTGGACCTGTCATGTCCAACAGTCAATCTTCAGGTCAAGCCAGGGTGAGCTGGGGTTGAACAGAGTTGAAACTGAACATGATTGTTTTTGCATGACAAGGGCGTGATTGATTGTAATAATATTGTTTCTAAACTGAATGAAAGTCAAATTTAGCCCTATCATAGACTAAGGAAGTGGGCGGAGCGGTAGAGAGAGGGAAACTGAAGATAATGATGGGGGAACCTAAGAGGGAGGGGCTTTAAGCAAAGATGTATGTGAATATGACTATATAAACGGAGAGCTGAGAGGTAGAGGGGAGGTGCTCTGCAGATCATCTCGGCTTACATTACTCTGTGTAATAAAGTCTATCTTGATTCTACAAAAACTCTGGAAGAACTTTATTGATTTTTAATAAGTTTAGTGATAATTTTCCACAACATATTTGGTGCCCAACGTGGGGCTGGAAAGAGATCATTGGGTGCTTCACAATCTGAGAAAGTTTGGACGAATCACACACAAAAAGACTGTAGCCACTGTTAATACAAGTAAGCAACGTTCTTACTTTTAGCATAGAAACTGTGTGATTCGATCAAGCTGAATCTGAGGGTAAGGTACGGGAGGGGTCTCTCCAGCATTAAGAACTACATTTAGGAAAAGTACAGAGTTTTTGTTGGAATGAGAAATAAGCATGCATGCAATGTTGTTGATAATTGAAGTTTGAGCAGGCTAGCAGAGATGCAGGCTAGTGGATGAGCAGGCTTGCATAGACGCAGGCTAGTAGACGAGCAGGCTAGCAGAGATGCAGGCTAGTGGACGAGCAGGCTAGCAGACACGCAGGCTAGTGGACAAGCAGGCTAGCAGAAACGCAGGCTAGTAGACGAGCAGGCTAGCAGAGACGCAGGCTAGTGGACGAGCAGGCTAGCAGACACGCAGGCTAGTGGACAAGCAGGCTAGCAGACACGCAGGCCAGTAGACAAGAAGTGTGTCTTTACCAGGAGGGGTATGAGAAATCCTGTTGGAGGAACAGGTCACGTGTACAGGTCTGATCGTATGACATTGTATTTCGGCCAATCTTTTAGGGTATCATTATATTTGGGAAATTTAGAAGTAATGTAGGATTATGGTAAAATTGACCATAGTGAAATGTCAAATGTGATAGGGTTAACCTTCCAAAATGGGGCACTTTATAGAATAAAATATTCCTGCAGGTTATACGAATATTGATTGTGTGTTGGGAAATAGCGTTGTGTGAATGTGATATGAGAGTCGTGTGAATATGGGAATGAGTTTTAATCAGAAGTTTGGAGAATAAGCTTTTGATATAATGATATCTTGGGGTTTGTACAACACTGCCTGCCATATAATATTGTAAGATCAGTGAATAGTAACCAGTCTATAAGATAAAGGGAGGATTCTATGACTGCGGGGAAGGGTCTAGGTAGTTAAAGTTGTTGTTCCGCTGGGACTAGATTATGATAAACTGATTTGTGGCAATAAAGAATCATTAGAAATACGAATGGTTGGGTTGATATGAATATATTAAAATATGATGAATTATGTGTGCGTGTAATTGATTACTAGAGATTGGATGAAAGTGGAATAATGTATAAGTGCTGACTTGCGTACCCAAAAATGTAGACGTACGTGAGGGGTGGGAGACAGTACATAGATCATGTGATAGAAATAAGATTAAGCATTATAATAACTATTTATCATTTCGGAGCAGAGGTGATATAGTAAAGGAAGTTTAGTATATTGTAGGGGAAAAAAACATAATCCATTTGATTAAACTCGTTCGATCTGTTTCCAAGTCAATGAATGTAGATTTGACTCGTTGACTGCTAAGTCATTCCCGTCGAGCTTGTGAGATCTTTGTCCTGTAAAGCTATTTTCTGATGATTGTGTTATGTGCCAGATGGTAAGACTACAGACCATTATAATTGGAATAAAGGAGGATTTACTTGTCATGTCAATAAAGCATAGATTCTGCATTACTGACTCAAATCTAGGTTCTCATTGTAGTTCGACTATGGTTATGGGTTGCTTAGATTGATAGAACAGTCAGTGTTTATTTTGTGATACAAGACTGGACGATTCAGCAGCTTGCTTCTGTTGAATTGAAAGACTCACTTACTCAACAGGAATAGTGGGATGATTTCGAGGTAGTCCTTTTTTGCAGTGCCTAAATGATTTGATAGTTTAAACTACTGTGAATAGGGTTGTAATTTGGAATATTGAATTGAATATGGATATTAATTGAATGTATGCTTGTCAACTATAGCACGTGTTTGTTTTATTAACTAAAGCCTAATCAGAAAGGACAGTTACATACATTTAATAGCGGACTGCTAATTACAATGGAGTGGCCATGATCTGAATTGATAAACAAAGGAAAGTAATTTAATAGGGAAGTGAGAATTTCAACTTTGAATTGTTTGAGTAGACTGAAATGAAAGTAATGTCTTTTAATAATATGAATGCAAATATACTATTAGTTATTGGTGATTTGTGAATAGACTTTACTAATGCCATGTTCTAGTTCGTGGGTAAAAGAGAGACAGTCCAGCAAGTACGAATCGAGCTGTAAGGGACATTTGAAGCAGAAGTCTGAATAATAGTTGAATGGGAAACATTATTTGACAAATTCGAGTGGTTATTACTTTATTCTATAGTTTGCATAACAGCAGTGATGTATGCAAATAGTTAATGAATTCTAAAACGATAATTTGTTTTCGTTACGTAGACCAGTGGATTGCAGGTAGTTTTTACTATTACGCTGATGGGATAGCACCAACTTTATGTAGGTTCTAGATTTGTTAAACAACCAATCGATATTTTGACTAAATTAATGCAATAGGATACAATGATAACATTATCAAAAAAAGGCACAATCTAATGCGAAACAGCTATTACCTATGTCATTGATCCAGTAATGATACCAGGATAATAGTAATAATATAAATCTAGGTAGGGGAATTTAGGATAGGGACTAGCTGTCCAGATATAAACAAGTAAAAGAGAAAGCTAAAAAGAAAGATTAGGGAATAAATGCCGAGACTAAGATTAGAAAGAGAACCACAGAAAAGCATATACAATATAAGGGGATGTTACATAGGGGAATATACAGTGGCAGCAAACATAAAAATAATAACATATGAGGTACACATATGGAAGGAAAGAGAGAACAGATACAAAAATTCAGATACGGGAAAAATTGAGTACGTCAATACAACTGGAGGGTGTTTGAGAAGTAGAGTAACGTGGATATTGATCGGGGAAAATAGGGTGTGGTCTAGGGACCCGAGGCTGAACCAACCACTGGGAATATACCTAAGCACAGGAAAGCGAGAGTGGTTTTATAAATTTGAGGTAACTTACAGGAAAGTAATGAGAAAGATACAGGGAATAAATAAAAACAATATAGCACATAAGGACAGGAGAGCAACTAAAAGAAAGGGAAAAAAACTCATTTTTGGAAAAAAGCAGAGTATGAAGATATACACTGCTCAAAAAAATAAAAGGGAACACTAAAATAACACATCCTAGATCTGAATGAATGAAATAATCTTATTAAATACTTTTTTCTTTACATAGTTGAATGTGCTGACAACAAAATCACACAAAAATTATCAATGGAAATCAAATTTATCAACCCATGGAGGTCTGGATTTGGAGTCACCCTCAAAATTAAAGTGGAAAACCACACTACAGGCTGATCCAACTTTGATGTAATGTCCTTAAAACAAGTCAAAATGAAGCTCAGTAGTGTGTGTGGCCTCCACGTGCCTGTATGACCTCCCTACAACGCCTGGGCATGCTCCTGATGAGGTGGCAGATGGTCTCCTGAGGGATCTCCTCCCAGACCTGGACTAAAGCATCTGCCAACTCCTGGACAGTCTGTGGTGCAACGTGGCGTTGTTGGATGGAGCGAGACATGATGTCCCAGATGTGCTCAATTAGATTCAGGTCTGGGGAACGGGTGGGCCAGTCCATAGCATCAATGCCTTCCTCTTGCAGGAACTGCTGACACACTCCAGCCACATGAGGTCTAGCATTGTCTTGCATTAGGAGGAACCCAGGGCCAACCGCACCAGCATATGGTCTCACAAGGGGTCTGAGGATCTCATCTCGGTACCTAATGGCAGTCAGGCTACCTCTGGCGAGCACATGGAGGGCTGTGCGGCCCCCCAAAGAAATGCCACCCCACACCATGACTGACCCACCGCCAAACCGGTCATGCTGGAGGATGTTGCAGGCAGCAGAACGTTCTCCACGGCGACTCCAGACTCTGTCACGTCTGTCACATGTGCTCAGTGTGAACCTGCTTTCATCTGTGAAGAGCAAAGGGCGCCAGTGGCGAATTTGCCAATCTTGGTGTTCTCTGGCGAATGCCAAACGTCCTGCACGGTGTTGGGCTGTAAGCACAACCCCCACCTGTGGACATAGGGCCCTCATACCACCCTCATGGAGTCTGTTTCTGACCGTTTGAGCAGACACATGCACATTTGTGGCCTGCTGGAGGTCATTTAGCAGGGCTCTGGCAGTGCTCCTCCTGCTCCTCCTTGCACAAAGGCGGAGGTAGCAGTCCTGCTGCTGGGTTGTTGCCCTCCTCCACGTCTCCTGCTGTACTGGCCTGTCTCTTGGTAGCGCCTCCATGCTCTGGACACTACGCTGACAGACACAGCAAACCTTCTTGCCACAGCTCGCATTGATGTGCCATCCTGGATGAGCTGCACTACCTGAGCCACTTGTGTGGGTTGTAGACTCCGTCTCATGCTACCACTAGAATGAAAGCACCGCCAGCATTCAAAAGTGACCAAAACATCAGCCAGGAAGCATAGGAACTGAGAAGTGGTCTGTGGTCACCACCTGCAAAACCAGTCCTTTATTGGGGGTGTCTTGCTAATTGCCTATAATTTCCACCTGTTGTCTATGCCATTTGCACAACAGCATGTGAAATGTATTGTCAATCAGTGTTGCTTCCTAAGTGGACAGTTTGATTTCACAGAAGTGTGATTGACTTGGAGTTACATTGTGTTGTTTAAGTGTTCCCTGTATTTTTTTGAGCAGTGTATTAGGAAGAAAAATACCATTAACTGAGGAATATAAAAACTTTTAGCTGGGAAAGCTAACAGAAATAATTTACCTTGCATCCTAATATAAACACTGAACCAAACATAAGATTAGCAACAGGAAGGCCAAGAATACAAGGAGTATGGATGGCAGGAACATCAGTAGAAATCATGAAGAGAAGGTTCCCAGAGAATAAGGAAGAGATTGGAAAAATCTCTGATAAATGGGGGGAAAAAAACAAGAAAAATTGCAACAAAATGGCCAAAGGAGGGAACGTTTGATGTAACAGTGTGTGAGGAAATGGATACCCTAATAAAGAACTATAAAACAGGAGAGAAAGGGGAGAAAAGAAAGAAGAAGAGAGAGAAAGAGAGAGAAATCTTGAAAATATTTTGGGCGGAAGGAAAGTGTTGGAGGGACAGCATAGCCAAAGCTAGAAGGATAATAATGGAGAGGGAGAGTGAACCGAAAAAGGCTGGCTTAACTACACCACCACCATACACAGAATGGGGGCAGTATTCTCAGGTCACAGGTCTAGTCTCAACAACAGGGAATGTAGAGATAGTAGGAGAAAAAGGGAAGCAACAGGCTTCCACACCAAAGAGAGGAAAATAATCACATTTAGATATAGACTGTTATGGAGGGCTGAGGGGCATGTTAACGAAACTGTAAGATTATGGGATAGATGAACAAGAGTATGATGGGCAAAAAGATGGAGAGAATACAAGTGATGAGGAAGGTGAAGAACTTAGACAGTATGCTGACTCTGATCAAGAACAGAGTGAGACAGAGGGACGATTTTCAGAGCAAGGAGCCACGGGAGGCAAAACTATAGTAACAGAATGAGGTAAGGCACTGTACGCCCATCTGGAAAAACCAAATGTAAGAAGCAGAAGGACAATAAAAAAGCCAGAAAAGTATGGAGCTCAATATCCCATTTTTGTAAAAGGGACACAGGTTCACTATGTGCCCTGGGGATCGCAGGACCTGGAAGGCCTGGTGACTAGACTGCCTAACCTGCATGAAGGAAAATGGATTAGACAATTTGAAGAACAAACAATGGGGAAGCTACTGGCGGTGGGAGACTTGAAGGCATTGCTGGCCAGGGTGGTGGGAGTGGCCTCATACAGGCAGTGCGGAGGACGTTACTGGATGGAGTGACCTTTGACAGTTATAGGCCAGGACTATGGCACACTCTGAGAATAGAGTATCCAGCCAAAATAGACCCTAAAGCACTGAGAGGGGAGCCATTGGGGGATAAAGAAAACCCGGCAGGTTACCTGGAGGACCAGCTCAAGAGGTGCAACAAGAAACAGAAAAAGATCCAGAGGGGGATCCACTGATGACAACACTATTCAGGACATCATTGATGGAAGCAATGCCAATGCCTGTCAGAAGCAGACTGGAAGATGTGGTTGGACTAACGTCAAAGTCACACAAAGAGTTATGCGACCATGTTATCCACGCAGTGGAGAAATACAGGAAGGACGAACAGAAACTGACAGAACAAGGGAGAGACATTCAAAGAAAATTGGCACAGATGCAACTGGAAGAGCTGACAAGAAAGGACAAAAAGAAAACACAAGCCCCAGTGATCACTCCAGTGCCGCTGGAAGAGGGCACCATGGCACCTGTCATCCAGGAAAGTCAACAACCACCGCCTCAACAGCAAGGCCAAAGAGCTCCTGCCTTACCAGTAGTGAATGTGTACACACAACAATCCCCTGGACAGTGGAAAAACAGAGGAAATGGAAACAGACCAAAGAATCCAGGGTACCGATCACAAAGCAGACATACCAAAAGGGTGGACCAAGAGGACCGCCAGGTGTCTGCTGGGGGTGCAATCAATCAGGACATATGAGAAGTGATTGTCCTATCAACCCATGGCTGCCTAGGCAATCACAACAGGGTAATTGGCAAAGAAATGGCCCCACCTCGGATGCATGGCGGCAGTCTCAGACACAGGCTCCACAGGGCCCAGTGAACCCGTGGGGAGGACCAAATCAGGGATACTAGGGATGCCCAGAGAATCCTAGAGGGGAGGGTCAGCTAGTGGCAGTAACTATGCAGGCTGATGAAGAACCTATGCTGCAGGTTCAGGGGAACAATAGAGGCACACCAATGATGATAGATACTGGAGCAACTTACTCATGTGTAAGTCCAAATTATGCCTCTCACCTCCCCATCTCAGGCAAATATACAAAGACAGTAGGATTTTCGGGACAAACACAGCTAATACCTATGACAGTTCCAGTAAGACTAGAAGCAGGAGAAAAAGCTACATGCATACCTATATTAGTATCAGAACAAACTCCAGTTAATCTATTAGGAAGAGATGCACTGTGTAGAATGGGCATCCAAATTAAATGCACATCAGAGGGACTAATAATAGATCAGGAAGGGGTACGTCCACAAATGATGATGGTTATGGACAAAACAGCAAATGTATATTGGATAGGGAACATAGAAGCACCAGTACAAGAGGTACTAAAGAAGTGGGGAAAGTTTATTAGTGCTCAAATTCATACAGACCTGGTTCATAATACTTTTAGTGGCCAAAGGATAACATGCAATGATGTTGTTTAGTTTTTTGAAGGCATGAATCACGATGTGAATCATGTGTCCAAAGGGGGGAGTACTGGTTAAAACAGAGTGACTGTAACAGGCCACTGTTACCAGTACTAAAGGCAGACAAACAGAAGTGGAGATTGGTTCATGACCTGAGAGCAGTAAATGAAGTAGTTCAGGATAAAGCAGAGGTGCCCAATCGACACACACTGTTAACAAACATTCCACCAGATGCAAAATGGTTCTCATTAATAGAATTATGTGGAAGATTTTTTAGTGTATCTTTGGCATAAGAAAGTAGACACTTGTTTGCATTTACTTACAAAGGACAGCAATTTCTATAAACAAGGAATTAGATTGAAACAAACGATTACTAATTTGATGGAGTACGGTGGAATTATTTTCATGTTTTGTTTAGTTAAAACGTTTGGGTGGCTGATTTAAGATGTACTATAGTGAATGGCCGTAAGAGGGAGCTACCAAATTATATAAGGCCTAGCCATTTGTTTGTTGTTGCCCTACGTTTCACCAGCACACACGACCCACCTATTATTAATATTTGGTAGTGTAGGGTTTTTATTTTTGGTTTAGTGGATTTTTCACAGGTTAGAAATAATACGCCTTAAAGGGCACAAAGTACATTTTTGGAAGTTTCTATTGCCAGAGTTCTAATTCCACACATGTAAATTCTCCTGATAAGAAATGTACTGAAAAAACCCAATGTAAACCTGGTACACAAAATGTTTGAAATGTTTAAAATATCGTTAAATAAAATCTGAGGTAAAGGGGAAGGAAATGGAAAGAGACACTCACTTAAATGGGATTGAATGACCTCTGACCTTTGTTCTGTCAAGGCTTGATCACCCTCACTCGAAAGCTAGAGACATTTTGTGAGATTTATATGTAGTATGTAAACACTTATAATTAGGAAGAAGTTTATAACGTAGCAATAGGCTTATGTGGTCCTCTGTAGCTCAGCTGGTAGAGCACGGCACTTGTAACGCCAAGGTAGTGGGTTCGATCCCCGGGACCACCCATACACACAAAAAAAAAAAAATGTATGCACGCATGACTGTAAGTCGCTTTGGATAAAAGCGTCTGCTAAATGGCATATTATTATTATTATTATATTATGTATGATTCATACCATGACAAGGACAGAGAAAGAAAACTAGCCCTGAATGAGGGACACCTGTCAATTTTACTATTCCTTGAAAAGGGGAAGGGGTCTGAATCCTTTCTGAATGCACTGTAAATACATGCACCCGCACACTCAACATGCATGCATGCCATATCACGTGTGTGTATTATTACACAGGAAATCACCCCTTCCAATAGGTCAAAAGACATAAGGACATTCCATTGTGTGTAAGAACTAATTTAAGTAGAGGAATTATACTGGAGAAGGGCAGCAAGGGGCATGTTCATTCTGGTCAACAGAAATTGCTTTTCATGGCTCACTTAAACAAAAAGTGACATCGCAGTGCTTGAGGCGTCACTACAGACCCAGTTTTGATCCCAGGCTGTGTCACAGCCGGCCGTGACCGGGAGACCCATGAGGCGGTGCACAATTGGCCCAGCGTCATCCGGGTTAGGGGAGGGTCTGGCCGACCGGGATTTCATTGTCCCATCGCGCTCTAGCTACTCCTTGTGGCGGCCGGGCAACTGCAAGCTGACTTCGGTCGCCAGATGGAGGGTGTTTCCTCCGACACATTGGTGCGGCTGGCTTCCGGGTTAAGTGAGCAGTGTGTCAAAGAAGCAGTGCGGCTTGGCAGGGTCGTGTTTCGGAGGACGCATGGCTCTCGACCTTCGCCTCTCCCGAGTCCGTAGGGGAGTTGCAGCGATCGGACAAGACTGTAACTACCAATTGGGGAGAAAAAGGGGTAAAAGTAAAGTAAAAGTAAAACAGGGGGTGTCACGGTTCTCTAAGACCGAACCCAGAAGCAGACCAGGACAAGGTGAGTTGAACGAATGAGAGTGTTTATTTACAGATAAAAGATGCAGAATAGTCCAGGAGACGGAGCGGGTGGCGGAGATGAGTAGGTGGTGGTGAAGTGGCAGATGAACTGATGGCACGGCAGGGGTTGGGTGAAGGTTCCGGGAGAATGACTGTAGACAGAACAAACGGAGGTAAGTACAAGGCAGGTCAACAAGGTGCAAAAAACAACAAAACTAACGCTAGTACTCTGAGGCTGATACGCTGGCAAAACATACTGTTTATGGCTAACGATCCGGCAGGGAATGGATGTCAGGTCAGAGCTTATGAAGGGGTGATGATCAGGACCAGGTGTGCCGAAGCTGATGAGAAGCAGGTGCGGGTAATCGAGAGATCACCCGCCTAGCAACGTCGCCCGGCAACCGGACAGGGTGCGTTCAGGCACCTTCGGGAAACAGGAGATACAGAGCAGAAAAAAAGGCAACACAGGCAGGAACAGACTCAGGACGCAGGGTTCATGACAGGGGGGGCAGAGAGCAAGCGGGAGGGAGAGAGAGAGAGCGCGAGAGACCAACGATCACATTATGTCTGATGTTTAAAGGCATAGTTAAGACGGCAGTTTGATGGGGACAAACGTTTGCTTAGGCATTATTCACAAAAACAATATTGTCATTATCTGAGTGCATCTATGCATTCCACAGGAGGTTATTGGCACCTTAATTGGGGAGAACGGGCTTGTGGTAATGACTGGAGCGATATTGGTGGAATGGTATCAAATACATCAAACACATGGTTTCCAGGTGTTTGATGCCATTCCATTTGCTCCGTTCTGGCCATTATTATGAACCATTCTCCCCTCAGCAGCCTACTGTGATGGATTCTCTTTTTATCTTGAGGAGATGTGCTTTTCTGTCTGTTTTTGTCTGGTGACAGACACAATTTCTCCCTCAGTCATTTCAACACAAAGTGCTAATCAACCCTGTCTGTTGTCAATTCTAGTCTTCGTTTACTTTGGTCTGGGAGGTGAAAAATTTTACTTAACACACCAGCGTAAAGCATGCAAACTTTAGGCAGAAATCAAATCAAATCAAATGTATTTAAAAATCCCTTTTTACATCAGCGGATGTCACAAAGTGCTTATACAGAAACCAAGCCTAAAACCCCAAACAGCAAGCAATGCAGATATAGAAGCACAACACATGTAAGATGGGCTACAGTGAAGCCCAGATCTGTATCTTTCTCCTGTCAGTGGTGTTGGTTTTGAGTGAGGCACAGACGATTGGCCAGGTTTGACGAGGCCTCTGGGATTGTTTAATTAGGACGTAACAGGTTGGAACAGTGGGCTGGGGAGGGATGTCAGGAAAATAAAGAATGATTAACTGGTCAGGTCCTTCAAAGAACTGGAATAAAACCTACCAAAACATGAAAAACTGGTTAATTGAGGCCTGTAGGCCTATCTAAAGATCAATGTAGTATTTTAATTAACCTAATAGTCCAAATAGGTTGTGCAGTATTAATATAATTGATGCTAGGTTTGACAGAAACCACAGTTTAATCGAGACATACTATCGAAGCCAGCAGACAATGGTAAATGTCACAGCATCGCATTATAGGAAACCAAGACTGTTCTCAGGGCAGGTCTGATTAAAGCTAGATATGTTTGAGTCGCGTTTGGGTCAATTTGAGCATTTAAGCTAACTCTAACCCTTTCCCTAACCTAAACCTAATTCTCCTAACCTGACATCTTAATTCTCCTAACCTGCCACGTTAATTCACCTAACCTTCTGCGCAAGTTCGCTTAACCTGCTACGAAAAGTAAATTCTGCTAGTCAAAAACGGCAGACCTGCCCTGAGAATAGTCTTGATTTCCACTAATGTGATACAGAGAAAATGTCAAGCCCCAGGCCTGAAGGGAATTGTTGTACACCATTTTCAGTGCAGTCCTTGTGAAATGACTGGAGAAAACATCAATGGCCTTTTTTTGCTTGCTTTCTGCCATTATGGCTGTGTTTACACAGGAAGCCTGATTCTGATCTTTTTTTCCACTAATTGGTCTTTTGAACCATCAGATTAGTTCTGAAAAATATCTGATGTGAAAAGATCTGATTGGTCAAAAGACCAATTAGTGAAGAAAATATCTGAATTGGGCTGCCTGTGTAAACACAGCCTATAACCCCTACACAAACAAAGTTGCATGTGCATGTGCATGTGCATGCGCACGCGCGCACACACACACACACACACACACACACTAACCTGGGAAAATGAAAGCCTTGTACAGGCAAGTATTGTTGGAGGGAACAACAAGCTAAATGAAATAATTTTCTTGGATATAATTAACATATTAGTGGGTGTATATAGCAATCTGGCAACCCCCGCAAACTACTCATTAATAAGCAGTGCGGCAGGTAGCCTAGCGGTTAGAGCACTGGGCCAGTAACCGAACGGTTGCTGGTTCGAATTCCTGAGTCGAATAGGTGAAAAATCTGTCGATGTGCCCTTGAGCAAAGCACTTAACCCTAATTGCTCTGGATAAGAGCGTCTGCTAAATGACGTAAATGTAAGCATGAGGCAGATTGTTCTGTATAATGGTCATACTTCATCATCTTTACTAAAATGTATCATGGAAATTAAAATGTGTCATTGCATTGAGTGAATAGTGAAAGTAGTGTCAGGGAAGCCTACAGAGGGTTTTTTTCATAGGATCCCAAAAGACTCTCCCCTGAGCATCTAAAATGTATGTAAAGGCAACAAAATAAGCATACAAATGAGATATATTGTGATAGGGAGTCCCCATGGTAACGGTTAACCATATCAAGCATGCACTCTCCATGGCAACTAAGACGACTCGGGAATACAGGTACACGCCAGTCTGGCCTCTGGCTGTCTGAAACACAGGAATAAAGAACATTTACACAAACATTTTACTATTGTCACGTTTTGTGAGGAAATTAGACACATGACTGGGTGTTTTACTAAAAGGGAGTCCAAATATATATTTAAATACTTAATAGTGATTTTTATAATCATGTAATATATATTCACAATAACAATAAAGGCACAAAATCGCACAGCCTTGGTCATCCACCAGACACAATTCATCATGATGTAGGTGTTGCTTAATAGAGCTACAGACAGCTGGCCTAGAAGAAAGAGCCTGACACTGTTTGAAGAGCTGCTTCAAGGCTGGCCTACTGTATGTAGTACGCTGGTAAGAAAAATAAAATATATATCACCACTCTGCATGCAGCATCAACACAGAGTGGCCTAGACATGTTCACAATCATAACAAGAGCTCACACTCATAACGGTGGTGATCAGCAAAATCCACAATGCTCTTTGCAATGACAC
The DNA here is from genome assembly GCF_020615455.1 of Coregonus clupeaformis. Classification (NCBI taxonomy): domain Eukaryota; kingdom Metazoa; phylum Chordata; class Actinopteri; order Salmoniformes; family Salmonidae; genus Coregonus; species Coregonus clupeaformis. The sequence continues at coordinate 61,621,945 of NC_059192.1, forward strand.
ACCAATCCAACACTTCAATAAGCCCCCAACATACCTCAATGCCAAAATACTTCTCCACCCTCCAAAAAAGCTCCTTCCATTGGCTGCTTAGAGTACCTGCAATGACTTGGGTTTTTACTTTCATATCAACTAGACATTCTTTTAAGAGAGAACTCATACTGAGCATGACTGTATTTAAAGCTTTTTAACCATCTCCTTTAATTAAACAGAATACCGAAGAGGCACATTTAAACAAAGCGATATTATCCGCCTTAGTTAAGCCTGTTCAATTTAACAGTCATTAAAGCTCGTAGTGCTTGGCTGAAGTTGTCTCCTTGAATCGTTTGAAGTGAACACTTAAACTTGCAGTGTCACAAAAGCCCCTGCATTACAGGGGACTGATTAGGTAACTGGCTAAGCAATGAATTAAGAATGGAAGTTACAGTGACTTCAGAAAGTATTAACACCTCTTGACATTTTCCACATCTTGTTGTGTTACAGCCTGAATTTTTTTTATAGACACAATACCCCATCATGTCAAAGTGGAATGATTTTTTTGAACAAATTCTTTAAAATTCTAAAGCTGAAATGTCTTGAGTCAATAAGTATTCAACCCCTTTGTTATGGCAAGCATAAATAATAGTGATTAACAAGATTTTTGAATGACTACCTCATCTCTGTACCCCACACATACAATTATATGTAAGATCCCTCAGTCGAGCAGTGAATTTCAAACACATATTCAACCACAAAGACCAGGGAGGTTTTCCAATGCCTCGGAAAGGGCACCTATTGGTAGATGGGTAAAAAAAAAAGCAGACATTGAATATCCCTTTGAGCCTGGTGAAGTTATTAATTACACTTTAGATGGTGTATCAATACACCCAGTCATTACAAAGATACAGGCGTCCTTCCTAACTCCTAAGTTGCCTGAGAGGAAGGACACCGCTCAGGGATTTCAACATGAGGCCAATGATGACTTTAAAACAGTTACAGAGTTTAATGGCTGTGATAGGAGAAAACTGAGGATGGATCAACAACATTGTAGTTACTCCACAATACATTAGAAAAGACGGAAGCCTGTACAGAATAAAAATATTACAAAACATGCAACAAGGTACTAAAGTAATACGGGAAAAAATGTGGCAAAGCAATTCACTTTTTGTCCTGAATACTAAGTGTATGTTTGGGGCAAATCCAATACAACACATTACTGATGACCAGTCTCCATATTTTCAAGCATAGTGGTGGCTGCATCATGTTATGGGTATGCTTGTAATCATAAAGGACTGGGGAATTTTTCAGGATAAAAAAATAAACGGAATGGAGCTAAGCACAGGCAAAATCCTAGAGGAAAACCTGGTTTAGACAATGGGAGATGAATTCCCCTTTCAGCCAGACAATAACCTAAAACACAAGGCCAAGAAGAAAGTGATTGTTTCTGAGTGGCCAAGTTACCGTTGTTACTTACATCTGCTTGAAATCTATGGCAAGACCTGAAAATGGTTGTCTAGCTCAACAACCAATTTGACAGAGCTTGAAGAATTTTGAAAAATGTAATGTGCAAATATTGCACAATCCAGGTGAGGAAAGCTCTTAGAAACTTACCCAGAAAGACTCGCAGCTGTAATTGCTGAGTGGAGCAGGTTGTGGACGGGGCTGTAGTGGAACAGGTTGAGAGCTTCAAGTTCCTTGGTGTCCACATCACCAACAAACTAACATGGTCCAAGCACACCAAGACAGTCGTGAAGAGGGCACGACAAAACCTATTCCCCCTAAGGAGACTGAAAAGATTTGGCATGGGTCATCAGATCCTCGAAAGGTTCTACAGCTGCACCATCGAGAGCATCCTGACTGGTTGCATCACTGCCTGGTATGGCAACTGCTTAGCCTCCGACAACATGGCACTACAGAGGGTAGTGCGTACGGCCCAGTACATCACCAGGGCCAAGCTTCCTGCCACCCTAGTCATAGACTGTTCTCTCTACTACCGCACAGCAAGCGGTACCGGAGCACCAAGTCTAGGTCCAAGAGGCTTCTAAACAGCTTCTACCCCCAAGCCATAAGACATCTAATCAAACTGCCCCCCCCACCCCCCCACCCTTACGCTGCTGCTACTCTCTGTTTATTATCTATGCATAGTCACATTAATAACACTACCTACATGTACATATTACCTCAATTACCTCAACTAACCGGTGCCCCCGCACATTGACTCGGTACCGGTACCCCCTGTATATAGCCTCGCTATTGTTATTTTTACTGCTGCTCTTTAGTTATTTGTTACTTTTAATTCGTATGATTTTATATTGTATTTTTGTGTGATTTTTTTGGGTATTCTTTCTTAAAACTGCATTGTTGGTTAAGGGCTAGTAAGTAAGCATTTCACTGTAAGGCCTACACCTGTTGTATTCGGCGCATGAGATAAATAAAATTGGATTGGATTTTGATTCTAACATGTATTGACACAGAGGGTTGAATACTTATTTAATCAAGATATATTGATGTTTTATTTTTCATTAATGTTTTACAAATGTACAGTCCAGAGTATTTTGTGTAGATCGTTGACAAAAATTGACAATTAAATCAATTTTCATCCCATTTTGTAACACAACAAAATTAGGAAAAAGTCAAGGGGTGTGAATACTTTCTGAAGGAACTGTACATAACATAAGGTTAAACTATCTACACCACCAACATTGCAGGTACAGTATAAATTGTTATTTTTGTCATCTTGAATTTGAATAATATTATCTTATTTTCAGTCAAGAGTCAATTAACAAATAAAATAAAACAAACTCCAAGTGCCATTTCTCTTCCACAGGTAGAAAGAGATCCAAGTGTAACAGTTTCGCTGTCGTCCCGCTCCTCGCCCCTACCTGGGCTTCAATCAGGAACCCTCTGCACACATCGACAACAGTCACCCTCGAAGCACCGTTACCCATCGCTCCACAAAAGCTGCGGCCCTTACAGAGCAAGGAAACAACTACTTCAAGGTCTCAGAGCGAGTGACGTCACCGATTGAAACGCTACTAGCACGCACCACTAACTAGCACGCATAGCTAGCCATTTCACACCGGTTACACAAGGAGGTGCTATAATGCTGAAGAGATGCAGAAATCTCCTTTGATCTATTCTACAGTCACTGTGGAGCGAGTGTCTGATGGTACACTACAGTGTGACTGAGTAGGTGTGGCAACTCACTATAACAACGCCAACTATACTCAATGTCTCCATCTAGCTTCAGAGAGGGAAAATTATTTAAGACTTAATCAGAGAGGAAGAGGCGAAATGAGAGGTTTTATGTTGCCCTAAATCTGTCCATGACAATATTTAACCTTTATTTAACAAGGAAAAGCACATTGAGACCCAGAGTCTCTTTTTCAAGTGAGACCTGGCCAAGAAGGCAGCAACAATCAATACATTACAGAATTAAAATATACAACAATACAATACAATTCAACAACATGATCCAGCCTAAAAAAAGCATTTACATTCCTCTGTAACAGTCTCCCATCAAAATGTTTAATACATTCAGTGGCACTAACATATCTAGATGAAGCATGGGTTGTAGACTATTCCATGCTTCTGGTGCACAAGACGAGAAGGCAGTCTTGCCTAATACTGTAAATGTCCTGGGGACTTTAAGTATCAACCACCTAGCAGACTGGGTATGGTAACTGCTGGTGGTGAAGGAGACCAGACTACAGAGGTAAAGAGGGAGTTTACCCAAATGGGCTTTGTAGATGAACACATACAAATGTAGCTTTCTACACATATAAAGTGGGTCCAACCCACCATTTTGTAGAAGGTGCAATGGTGGGTGAGTGACATGGCATTTGTAACAAAGGGCAAGGACGCATGATAAACAGAGTCCAGTCTCTGTAAGACAGAGAAGGCTGCATGCATATACAGTTGAAGTCGGAAGTTTACAACTCATTTTTCAACCACTCCACAAATTTCTTGTTAAAAAACTATAGTTTTGGCAAGTCGGTTAGGACATCTACTTTGTGACTGACACAAGTAATTTTTCTAACAATTGTTTACAGACAGATTATTTCATTTATAATTCACTGTATCACAATTCCAGTGGGTCAGAAGTTTACATACACTAAGTTGACTGTGCCTTTAAACAGCTTGGAAAATTCCAGAAAATGATGTCATGGCTTTAGAAGCTTCTGATAGACTAATTGACATCATTTGAGTCAATTGGAGGTGTACCTGTGGATGTATTTCAAGGCCTACCTTCCAACTCAGTGCCTCTTTACTTGACATCATGGGAAAATCAAAATAAATCAGCCAAGACCTCAGAAAAAGAATTGTAGACCTCCACAAGTCTGGTTCATCCTTGGGAGCAATTTCATCTGTACAAACAATAGTACGCAAGTATAAACACCATGGGACGACGCAGCCATCATACCGCTCAGGAAGGAGACGCGTTCTGTCTCCTAGAGATGAACGTACTTTGGTGTGAAAAGTGCAAATCAATCCCAGAACAACAGCAAAGGACCTTGTGAAGATGCTGGAGGAAACAGGTACAAAAGTATCTATATCCACAGTAAAACGAGTCCTATATCGACATAACCTGAAAGGTCACTCAGCAAGGAAGAAGCCACTGCTCCAAAACCGCCAGACTACGGTTTGCAACTGCACATGGGGACAAAGATCGTACTTTTTGGAGAAATGTCCTCTGGTCTGATGAAACAAAAATAGAACTGTTTGGCCATAATGACCATCGTTATGTTTGGAGGATAAAGGAGATACCTTGCAAGCCGAAGAACACCATCCCAACCGTGAAGCACGGGGGTGGCAGCATCATGCTGTGGGGGTGCTTTGCTGCAGGAGGGACTGGTGCATTTCACAAAATAGATGGCATCATGAGGAAGGAAGATTATGTGGATATATTGAAGCAACATCTCAAGACATCAGTCAGGAAGTTAAAGCTTGGTCGCAAATTAGTCTTCCAAATGGACAATGACCCCAAGCATACTTCCAAAGTTGGGGCAAATGGACAACAAAGTCAAGGTATTGGAGTGGCCATTACAAAGCCCTGACCTCAATCCTATAGAAAATGTGTGGGCAGAGCTGAAAAAGCGTGTGCGAGCAAGGAGGCCTACAAACCTGACTCAGTTACACCAGCTCTGTCAGGAGGAATGGGCCAAAATTCACCCAACTTATTGTGGGAAGCTTGTGGAAGGCTACCCGAAACGTTTGACCCAAGTTAAACTATTTAAAGGCAATGCTACCAAATACTAATTGAGTGTATGTAAACTTCTGACCCACTGGGAATGTGATGAAAGAAATAAAAGCTGAAATAAATCATTCTCTCTATGTCAGCTTCCTGCCTCCTGTTTGTCTCCGGGCCTCTAGAGGTCATCTGTGTTCCCCTCTGCCTTAGTTCTTCCTCGTGTGTCCTTATTAGCTTGATCCAGGTCACCTGTGCCTTGTTTCACCTAGAGTATTTTAGCTGTGTTTTTTCCCCTGTTCCTCACTTGGTTTTTGAGTCCCACCGTGTCTTTCCAAGTAAGCTTTTCTAAGTTATCTTTAGTTTGTTTTTCTCCCCTCGTGGAGTTATTTTGTTTTGCCTCCTGTTTTGTTACTCTACCTATGTTAATATACCTCTTTCTGAGAAGAACTTTTGTTGGACTATTTTTGAAGTGCAAAGAACCTTTTTGTTACATTAAATCTACTTACCTGGAGTATTGCCTTGGGTGTTTCATTTGGGTCCAACTATACCTCCTCTGTGGCTAAGGGGTAGAACCCCCAGCTCCCCACATCTGAGACCGGAGTTCTAGCCCAGCTTTTGACAGAAAAACCAAGTCAATCATGGACCCAGAAACACTCAGTTCCCAGGACCTGTTGGCGGTGATCACTCGACATGAGGCATCTTTCCAGCGCCATGAAGCCGTTCTCAGCCGACAAGAAGAGCTGATGGCTAGTCATTCTCAACTCCTGGCCGAAATGATGAGTTCCCTCCACCAGCTCTTTGAACGCCTCCCTGGTCCTCTCCCTTCCTCCAGGTCACCCCCCAGTGACGACAGGCCTTCTCCAGTGGCGGAGCCCCGACTACCACCTCCCAAGCCCTTTTCTGGGGATCCAAGCTCTTGCCAGGGTTTCCTCACCCAATGCTCCCTCACCTTCGAGCTCCAACCCTCAAGTTTTCCCACAGACCGTTCCAAGATTGCCTACATCATTACCCTTCTTTCAGACAAGGCGCTCGCCTGGGCCTCTGCGGTGTGGCAGTCCCAGGAGGCCTGTTGTGACTCCTACGCTGCATTTGTAGAAGAGTTCAAGCGGGTGTTCGATCATCCTGTCAGTGGGCGGGAGGCTTCCAAGCGCCTACTGTCTCTCCGTCAGGGTCCCCGAAGCACGGCAGATTTTGCCATTGAATTCCGGACCATAGCAGCAAGGAGCGGATGGAATGATGAAGCGCTGAGGGTCTGTTTTCAGGGAGGGTTATCTGAGCCCCTTCAAGATGAGTTAGCCACCCGAGAACCAGCTGGAGATCTCGAGTCCCTCATAGCCTTGGCCATCCGCCTGGACAATCGTCTAAGAGAGCGGAGAACGGCTCGCCGCCAGGTGTCTCAGTCCCAGGTTCCTCTGAGCAGCTCTGTTTCTCCTGTTTGGACTCCGTCATTCAGAGCTTCCCCGGCTCCTGAACTGCTCCAGGATTCCCCGGAGAGCATGCAGTTAGGCCGTTCCAGGCTTTCTCCCAACGAAAGGGAACGTCGCATGAGGGAGCGTCGGTGCCTCTACTGCGGGGTTGCCGGCCACTTCCGCTCCACTTGCCCCGAGCTTCGGGAAACGCCTGTCCCCGCCCAGCTACAGGAGGGTTGTGATGGGGAAAATTAGAGCTCCTCCTACTAACGCTGTCCTAGCTATTCCAGCCACTCTGTCCTGGGAGGGCCACCAGCATCGGGTCCAGGCTATGATCGATTCCGGTGCCGCAGGTGATTTCATGGATGTAACCTTGGCTAAGGAACTCAAGATCCCTACCCAACTACTTCCTCAACCCCAGGCAGTTACAGCCTTAGATGGCAGACCTCTGGAACCAGGAAAGGTTACTGAGGCGACTCAGTCCCTGCGACTTACTATCTCTCAACACCAGCAGGAGGAGACCTTCTATCTCATTGACTCTCCCGAGTATCCTATTATCCTGGGTCACCCTTGGCTATGCAGACATAATCCCCAGATCGACTGGCCTACTGGCACCATTCTAAACTGGGGTTCCACTTGCCAACTCACCTGCATGCTTCAGAGTCCCTCAGCCCCTAGTACCCAGTTTCAAGAGTCTGTTGACGTCTCCCGAGTCCCCAGTGTTTACCATCGGTTCAAGGCAGTGTTCAGCAAGGCCCTGGCTACTTCCTTACCGCCTCATCGCACGTATGACTGTGCCATTGATCTACTCCCTGGTTGCTGCCCTCCTAGAGGTCGGATCTTTTCCTTATCCTCCCCCGAGCAAGCAGCTATGGACACCTACATTAAGGAGTCCTTGGCAGCCGGCCTCATCTGTGCCTCTACTTCCCGGCTGGGGCGGGCTTCTTTTTTGTTGAAAAGAAAGACGGGGGTCTTAGGCCTTGTGTTGATTACCGGGGACTCAACAAGATCACGGTTCGGAATCGATACCCCCTTCCTCTCATGGCCACTGCTTTTGAGCTGCTTCAAGGGGCTTCCATTTTTACTAAACTGGATCTCCGCAATGCTTACCATCTCGTGCGGATCCGGCAAGGGGACGAATGGAAGACGGCGTTCAACACGCCCACGGGGCACTATGAATATCGGGTGATGCCGTTCGGGCTCACCAATGCCCCCCGCAGTATTCCAAGCCCTGATTAATGATGTTCTCCGGGATATGCTTAATCTGTTCGTCTTCGTGTACCTGGACGATATCCTCATCTTCTCGAGGTCACTGAAGGAGCATGAGGGGCATGTTAGCAGGGTTCTCCAGAGGCTCCTTGACAATCACCTCTACGTTAAACCTGAGAAGTGTGAGTTTCATGTTTCTCAGACTCAGTTTCTCGGGTTTATTGTCACTCCCGGCCACCTAGAGATGGATCCCAAGAAGGTCAAAGCGGTCCACAGCTGGCCCACACCTGCCACGGTCAAGGAGGTTCAACGGTTCATTGGCTTTTCTAACTTCTATCGGAAGTTCATTAAGAATTTCAGCTCTGTGGTAGCCCCTTTGACGACGCTTACCAAGGGAGGAGGGACCAAGATTCACTGGGGTCGGAAGCAGCAGGGGCCTTCGAGGATCTCAAGCGCCGCTTCACTTCTGCTCCGATTCTGGTGATCCCTGACCCAGAAAGACCTTTCGTGGTGGAGGTGGACGCCTCAGAGGTGGGGGGTGGGAGCCGTCCTGTCACAGAGGGGTGAGGATGGGAGATTACACCCTTGTGCCTTCATGTCTCGCCGCCTGTCTGAGGCCGAGCGCAACTACCACGTGGGGGATCGAGAGTTGCTTGCGGTTAAGCTGGCCTTGGAAGAGTGGCGCCATTGGCTTGAGGGGCTCAGCATCCTTTCCAGGTTCTCACAGACCACAAGAACCTGGAATATCTCCAACAGGCTAAGCGGATGAACCCTCGGCAAGCACGATGGTCCCTTTTCTTTAATCGATTCCAGTTCCTCCTGTCTTACCGACCTGGCACCAAGAACGTCAAGCCGGATGCCCTGTCTCGAGCCTATTCTCCCGAGGTACTAGAGAAGCCCTTGGCATCGATTATTCCGAGGTCTAGGATCGTCGCACCTCTTCAGTGGGAACTTGAAAGAGGGGTACGAGAGGCCCTTGTCCATGAGCCCGATCCAGGCGGTGGTCCTGCCGGTCGCCTGTACGTTCTCTCTCTGTTCGGGCCCGCGTCTTGCAGTGGGGTCATGAGTCGCCCTTGACATGCCATCCAGGCAGTGCTCGCACACTGGAATTCCTCCGACGGCGGTTTTGGTGGCCGTCCATCAAGAAGGACGTGCAGGTCTATGTTGAGGCCTGCCCTGTGTGCAACCAGGGAAAGTCGACACGCCAGCGACCCCAGGGACTGCTCCATCCCTTACCTGTTCCTCGAAGGCCATGGTCACACCTTTCTCTGGACTTTGTTACGGGACTTCTTCCATCCCAGGGCAACACCGTCATCCTAGTGGTGGTAGACCGGTTCTCTAAGGCTGCCCGGTTTATTCCCCTGCCCAAGCTGCCCTCGGCTAAGGAGACTGCTGAGCTCCTCATGAACCATGTCTTCCGGATATTTGGTATTCCCCTGGACGTGGTCTCCGACCGAGGTCCCCAATTCTCGTCCCGGTTTTGGGGGGCCTTCTGCAGGCTTATTGGGGCCACAGCCAGCCTATCGTCGGGGTTCCATCCAGAGTCTAATGGCCAAACGGAACGGATTAATCAGGATCTGGAGACCATCCTGCGGTGTATGGCGGCCAGTAATCCCACGTCTTGGGCCACCTATATCATTTGGGCTGAATATGCCCACAACACCCTCCAGTCCTCAGCCACCGGATTGTCCCCCTTCGAATGCCAGTTCGGTTACACCCCCTCCATTATTTCCAGAGGAAGAGGCGCAAGTTGGTGTTCCCTCGGCCCAGCGCTTTGTCCAACGCTGTAGGCGGACCTGGAAGAAGGCCAGGCGTACCCTCCTTCGGACCTCCCAGAGATACCAAAGTCAGGCTAATCGCCGCCGCCGGACGGCCCCTAGTTTCCGAGCTGGTCAGAGAGTTTGGTTGGCCACTAAGAACCTGCCCCTCCGGGTCGAATCCAAGAAGCTTTCCCAGAAATACATCGGCCCTTTCCGCATAGCAAGAAAGGTTAACCCTGTTTCGTATCGTTTGGTTCTCCCTCGCTCCCTTAGAATTAACCCCACTTTCCATGTTTCACTACTTAAACCTGTCTTGTCTTCTCCCTTTGCCCCCCACGCAGACCCCCGCCACCTCCCAGGATCATTGACGGCCAGCCAGCCTACACAGTCCGCCGGATACTGGACTCCCGGAGGGTCCAGAACTCTCTGCAGTATCTGGTGGACTGGGAGGGCTACGGGCCAGAGGAGCGCTCCTGGGTTCCAGCCAAGGACATCCTGGACCCAGGTTTGATCCGAGAGTTTCGCACCCTGAGGCCAGGGTGTTCTGGAAGGAACGTCAGGAGTCGTTCCTAGAGGAGGGGGTCCTGTCAGCTTCCTGCCTCCTGTTTGTCTCCGGGCCTCTAGAGGTCATCTGTGTTCCCCCTCTGCCTTAGTTCTTCCTCGTGTGTCCTTATTAGCTTGATCCAGGTCACCTGTGCCTTGTTTCACCTAGAGTATTTTAGCTGTGTTTTTTCCCCTGTTCCTCACTTGGTTTTTGAGTCCTGGCTATGTGTCTCCTGCTTTGTCCCACCGTGTCTTTCCAAGTAAGCTTTTCTAAGTTATCTTTAGTTTGTTTTTCTCCCCTCGTGGAGTTATTTTGTTTTGCCTCCTGTTTTGTTACTCTACCTATGTTAATATACCTCTTTCTGAGAAGAACTTTTGTTGGACTATTTTTGAAGTGCAAAGAACCTTTTTGTTACATTAAATCTACTTACCTGGAGTATTGCCTTGGGTGTTTCATTTGGGTCCAACTATACCTCCTCTGTGGCTAAGGGGTAGAACCCCCAGCTCCCCACATCTGAGACCGGAGTTCTAGCCCAGCTTGTGACACTCTACTATTATTCTACACGGTCCCGTGTAGCTCAGTTGGTAGAGCATGGTGCTTGCAACGCCAGGGTTGTGGGTTTGATTCCCACGGAAGTCGCTCTGGATAAGAGCGTCTGCTAAATGACTAAAATGTAAAATTGTGATGTTTCACATTCTTAAAATAAAGTGGTGAACCTAACTGATCTAAGACAGGGAATTTGTACTAGGATTACATTTCAGGAATTTGAAAAACTGAGTTTAAATCTATATGGCTAAAGTCTATATAAACTTCCAACTTCAACTGTACAACAAGTCACCATAATCAATTACAGAGAGAAAAGTGGCCTGAACAAGCTTCTTCTGGCTATAAAAACCCAATTTCAATTTAAGCTTCCTCACAAGATTATCCATATGACCTTTAAAGGACAACTTGTCATCCAACCATATACCTAGGTATTTGTAGGATGACACTTTTTCAGTGGATAAGCAACCAGATGTGACAATGCTAACCTTCTCTGGCTGAGTGAGAGCTCTGGTAAAGGTCATACATTTTGTTTTCTGTACATTCAAGACCGGTTTGAGACCATAAAGGGAGGTCTGCAGTGACTGAAAAGCAGTCTGGAGCTCTTCAACAGCCTGAACCAGAGAAGGAGCACATTAATATATGACTGTATCATCTGCATATAGATGCAAGTTTGCTGGTTGCATCCCATTTCCCAGATCATTAATACAAATTGAGAACAACACAGGAGCTCAAATTGAACCCAGGGGCACACCTCTATTAATCTCAAGAAAGCTAGACTTGTGATTGTCAGCATATACACATTGTGTTCTGTCAGAAAGATAGTTTCTAAACCAATTTACCGCCCCTTCACTGAGACCAATGTTACTGAGTCTAGCTAGCAACAATTCATGGTCAACTGAATCAAATGCCTTTGATAAATCAACAAACAGAGCAGCACAATGTTGCTTTTTATCAAGTGCATTTACGATGTCATTTGTCACTGCCATAGCTGCAGTTGTGGTGCTGTGCCACGATCTAAAGCCAGACTGAAACCCGCTCAGTATGTTATTTTCAATTAAGACGTTTTTTAACTGTGGACTTATAGACTTTGGCCAGGATAGGGAGTTTGGAGATAGGATAGGACGATAGTTATTAGCATCTGAGGGATCTCCACCCTTTAGTGGTGGGAGGACATAAGCTGATCTCCAAATGCTGGGTATGGAATTGGTCAAGAGACTCAAGTTGAAAATGTGTGCCACAGGTTCAGTAATAATAACAGCTGCTATCTTTAAGAGGTAGGGATCCAGGTTGTCTGGACCTGCAGACCTTTTAGTGTCTATTGCCTTTAGTGCTTTATAGACCTCAGCATAAGAAACAGGCTCAACGTTAAAATGGTTCACATGAGGGCCTATATCATAGTTTACTGTAACAGAGCTTATATTAGAGGCCTGGGCCCCACCATTATCAAAAACTGAACCAGCAGATATGAAGTACTTGTTAAAGACCCCTACAATATCAGCTTTATCCTTCACTTCTTTAGAATCCATCATTAAATGGTCAGGAAGGCCAGAGGATACATTAGAACCTGGCACTGATTTGATTACCTTCCAGAACTTGATAGGGTTGTTTAGGTTCTCTGTGACTCCATTTAGATAGAAATCTGATTTGGACTTCCTGATTAATCCTGTACATTTGTTTCTTAGCGCTATGAAGGAGGAGCATTTGTATGTCTAGCTTGACCCCAAGAGACATTTCTCTTTCTAATTAATTTAGCCAATTCTGACAATAAGCCCACAAAGTTAGGAATTTTTGTAGGGTCAATGAGAAAGTTAAAAAAAGATTCTCTAATTTCCTATGTGAGGCTTATTTGAACAAATAAAAGTTTTGTAATGTTTAGGCACTGATATAAGTGGACACACGTGGCATTTAGCCAACTTTTTTAAAAAAAAGTGACTTTACAGTGGGGGAAAAAAGTATTTAGTCAGCCACCAATTGTGCAAGTTCTCCCACTTAAAAAGATGAGAGAGGCCTGTAATTTTCATCATAGGTACACGTCAACTATGAAAGACAAATTGAGAACTTTTTTTCCAGAAAATCACATTGTAGGATTTTTAATGAATTTATTTGCAAATTATGGTGGAAAATAAGTATTTGGTCACCTACAAACAAGCAAGATTTCTGGCTCTCACAGACCTGTAACTTCTTCTTTAAGAGGCTCATCTGTCCTCCACTCGTTACCTGTATTAATGGCACCTGTTTGAACTTGTTATCAGTATAAAAGACACCTGTCCACAACCTCAAACAGTCACACTCCAAACTCCACTATGGCCAAGACCAAAGAGCTGTCAAAGGACACCAGAAACAAAATTGTAGACCTGCACCAGGCTGGGAAGACTGAATCTGCAATAGGTAAGCAGCTTGGTTTGAAGAAATCAACTGTGGGAGCAATTATTAGGAAATGGAAGACATACAAGACCACTGATAATCTCCCTCGATCTGGGGCTCCACGCAAGATCTCACCCGTGGGGTCAAAATGATCACAAGAACGGTGAGCAAAAATACCAGAACAACACAGGGGGACCTAGTGAATGACCTGCAGAGAGCTGGGACCAAAGTAACAAAGCCTACCATCAGTAACACACTACGCCGCCAGGGACTCAAATCCTGCAGTGCCAGACGTGTCCCCCTGCTTAAGCCAGTACATGTCCAGGCCCGTCTGAAGTTTGCTAGAGTGCATTTGGATGATCCAGAAGAGGATTGGGAGAATGTCATATGGTCAGATGAAACCAAAACAGAACTTTTTGGTAAAAACTCAACTCGTCGTGTTTGGAGGACAAAGAATGCTGAGTTGCATCCAAAGAACACCATACCTACTGTGAAGCATGGGGGTGGAAACATCATGCTTTGGGGCTGTTTTTCTGCAAAGGGACCAGGACGACTGATCCGTGTAAAGGAAAGAATGAATGGGGCCATGTATCGTGAGATTTTGAGTGAAAACCTCCTTCCATCAGCAAGGGCATTGAAGACGAAACGTGGCTGGGTCTTTCAGCATGACAATGATCCCAAACACACCGCCCGGGCAACGAAGGAGTGGCTTCGTAAGAAGCATTTCAAGGTCCTGGAGTGGCCTAGCCAGTCTCCAGATCTCAACCCCATAGAAAATCTTTGGCGGGAGTAGAAAGTCCGTGTTGCCCAGCAACAGCCCCAAAACATCACTGCTCTAGAGGAGATCTGCATGGAGGAATGGGCCAAAATACCAGCAACAGTGTGTGAAAACCTTGTGAAGACTTACAGAAAACGTTTGACCTGTGTCATTGCCAACAAAGGGTATATAACAAAGTATTGAGAAACTTTTGTTTTTGACCAAATACTTATTTTCCACCATAATTTGCAAATAAATTCATTAAAAATCCTACAATGTGATTTTCTGGAAAAAAAATTCTCATTTTGTATGTCATAGTTGACGTGTACCTATGATGAAAATTACAGGCCTCTCTCATCTTTTTAAGTGGGAGAACTTTCACAATTGGTGGCTGACTAAATACTTTTTTCCCCCACTGTATATCAGAGTTGTGCCTGTTGTCATAGAGATAGATAGAGGACTCATCATGGCCCGTTTTAGCATGGACATTGCCATTGAGGGCAGGGTTGGGGAGTAACTGATTACACGTAAAAACGAATCAGTTACGTTACCAGCACAAAATATTGTTATCAGATTACAGATACTTTTGTAATTTAGAAATAATGTTTGCAACAACAAAAAATACATTATGATACCTTTCTGTTTTCTCAATGGCATTCAATTCAGCATTGAAAAAGGCGCAAGTTTAAGTTTGTTCCACCTGAGTGAGTGTGACCACAAGTCAGAGACCCCTATGATGACACACCAAATAGTTTGATGGATCCTTTTTGTCTTCTTCTAATGCCTCTTAAGGGGAAAGTAATCAAAATGTAACTGAAAGTAATCAGATTACGTTTCTGAGTTTTGGTAATCCAAAAGTTATGTTACTGTTTAATATTTTGGACAGGTAACTAGTAACTGTAACTTATTACATTTAGAAAGTAACCAACCCAACCCTGATTGAGGGCTTCCACCATTTTAAAGTAATCAACTGGGTGGGGATTCCTATGAGTAAGGAGCAATCAGCCAATGAAGAAGAAGAAAATGTACTACTTTAAAATGGAGATAGCCTCAATGGTGCTGCCCATGCTGTCACAGATGCTATAATGGCACAGATACAAAGATTAGTCCTCTATCTCTGTGGCCTGTTGTTCACACGCATTGGCTAGAATGGTCCCACCTGATCTTGCCTCCTCCCGCCTGCCTTCCATCTTTGAGAACATGTATTTCCATTGTTAGAGCGATCACTCGGCTAGCTTGTCAATATAATAGACAATCTTTGACTTAATCGCTGTGATTAGTCACCTTTTACTAAGAAAGTACCTTTTCAATATAAGTAATGGGCTCTCACTTGGCGAGAAAAGATGTTCAATTTTAAGCTTAAAAATGGTCTTGAAAATCTACGCCATAAAACAGCGGGGAACTGAACATGCAGTTATTTACCCTTAAATGATGTGACCCAGGACTGTTGTTGGAATATTTTTTTTTACTTGTGTTTTACGTTGTTTTTTTTGTTTAGTTTTTTGTCATTTAGCAGACGCTCTTATCCAGAGCGACTTACAGTGGTGAGTGCATACATTTTTTATATGTTGAGTTACATGTTGTTTCTTATCATGAAACCATTAGCAATGTTTTATCGCTTTAAAGGTTTGTCTGTTGTTTTCTTTCCATAACTATATGCTATAAATATCTGGAAACATAGCCCACTGTAAATAGAAAATAAAAAATATATAGTAGAAAGAAAACCCTGACGAGACCCTCAGACAGCTCAAAAGGAGCCTACTAAGTGTCTTCCATGGAAAGAGGCCTTGGACAAATACCCAGGCTGTAAGAGTCTGAACTGTACATGAGGGAAAATAAAGAGGTCAGTGTGAAAAAATCGAAGATCCAAACACAGACCAAACAGTCATGGTTTATTTCCACTTGTTGTTGTCTGTACCTCAACACGAAAAGCACATAGCTCACACACTCCTTAAAAGGCAGTGTGTGAGGTTCGATAGATGAGGAGCGCACATAGTTTCAGTAAAGGGTCAAAATTGCTCCCCAAAAAGGATGAATGATTTAATTTTCATTGCTGCATTTGTCTATAGGATACAGCATATGTCACAAGGGATGCAGTCTGACTGACAACATTTGGTTCAACATTTGGTACCATAGAATATCAACAGGCAAATGTAACCTTTAGTAGGAAATGTGGCGTTTTTTGTTTCAACAGGCTATCCACTCACCCACGCTCTCTGTCATGATGGAGAGGTGGCACACTCTCTGAATGGGAAATTAGGTAAACAAACTCAACAACCCTATCTCTCTCTAGCAGGCAGTGTCCAGCAGGGCTCCATCGAACAGTGAATTGACCTGTCAGGAAGACAAAAATAACACATGAAGGTCTAGTAAAGGGTTTTGGGTTGTTGTTTTTAATAAGACAACTAGAGCAGTAGCGTTGTAATAATTCTAGCTCTGGACATGTTGTGAGGTGGGTTAAGCCCTCCCTCTCCCATGACAATATGTAGGCCTACAAAACTGATAGACTGTTAGGCTATTATAAATGTATGTATATTACACAATTTAATAAAAGGTGTGGGCACAAATTACATGCTATTTTTTTACTTTATAGGACAGTCATTTCTGATGTCTGCAGCTATGGTTGAGTGATAGCCGATACAGTATGATACATGTCAGACATGTAACAAAACTCAGCTGATGATACAATGGGGGCACCTTGTGTTGGAAAGCTGTACTGAAGAAACCAGTGTTGGATAAGTGAAATATAATTTAAAGTGAAAAATATGAGAATATGACATATCCCCACTGAAACATGACATCTTCAAACCTATATCAATTGATAGACATACTGCATATTACACAAAGCAACAAGCAGCTATTTGGAAGTAATTTATCACTACCCTGCTAATGGTGTTGATTGCTTTACCATTCTGTTGTTTTACTTTGAAAGCCACTGGAGCAATGAGAATATGGCTGAGTACATTATGGAAAAACTTTGAACATCAGCTTCCCAGTCTCTTCATGTTCAACTGTGAACTTTCCTCACCATGCACCCAGCCAGCAGATTAATCCCCATTATTAATATGGCCGCAGGGAGTGTTTTGATCATTAGCTAATGTTTTTTCCTTGAGCATTTTGCATAATGGGTTATTAGAAAGCACAAAAGCAGCAATAATGTATTCTCTATTGAGCTCCTTTATTAATCTTCTTTAGTAATTAACTCTAAGCTGTTTTCCTAAATTCTCAAATGCATAACATAATTTAATGTGGATGGGGTGTTATTTTCATGTAATCGTTCACATTTTTGTGTAGTTTTTGTGTAGTTTACTATATACCAGTTGATTAATCTATTTGCATACACTTCAAACAGACAAATATATAACCCCCTCCCCATTATGGGTTTCTTCAGGGTACCCAAATCAAAAACAGATTTCATGCGTCACTCAGTTATGTACAGTGCCTTCGGAAAGTATTCAGACCCCTTGACTTTTTCCACATTTTGTTACGTTACAGCCTTATTCTAACATTGATTAAATTGTTTTTTCCCCTCATCAATCTACACACAATACCCCATAATGACAAAGCAAAAACAGGTTTTTATACATTTTTGCTAATAAAATAAAATACAAAAACTGAAATATGACATTTACATAAGTATTCAGACCCTTCACTCAGTACTTTGTTGAATCACCTTTGGCAGCGATTACAGCATCGAGTCTTCTTGGGTATAACGCTACAAGCTTGACACACCTGTATTTGGGGAGTTTCTCCCATTCTTCTCTGCAGATCCTCTCAAGCTCTGTCAGGTTGGATGGGGAGCGTTGCTGCACAGCTATTGTTTGATCGGGTTCAAGTCCGGGCTCTGGCTGGGCCACTCAAGGACATTCAGAGACTTGTCCCGAAGCCACAACTGCGTTGTCTTGGCTGTGTGCTTAGGGTCGTTGTCCTGTTGGAGGGTGAGCGTTCGCCCCAGTCTGGGGTCCTGAGCACTCTGGAGCAGGTTTTCATCAAGGATCTCTCTGTACTTTGCTCCATTCATCTTTGCCTCGATCATGAATAGTCTCCCAGTCCCTGCCGCTGAAAAACATCCCCATAGCATGATGCTGCCACCATCATGCTTCACTGTAGGGATGGTGCCAGGTTTCCTCCAGACGTGATTCTTGGTATTCAGGCCAAAGAGTTCAATCTTGGTTTCATCAGACCAGAGAATCTTGTTTCTCAAGGTCTGAGAATCTTTAGGTGCCTTTTGGCAAATTCCAAGCGGGCTGTCATGTGCCTTTTACTGAGGAGTGGCTTTTGTCTGGCCACTCTACCATAAAGGCCTGATTGGTGGAGTGCTGCAGAGATGGTTGACCTTCTGGAATGTTCTCCCTTCTCCACAGAGGAAATCTAGAGCTCTATCAGAGTGACCAACAGGTTCTTGGTCACCTCCCTGACCAAGGCCCTTCTCCCCCAATTGCTCAGTTTGGCCGGGCGGCCAGCTCTAGTCTTGGTGGTTCCAAACTTCTTCCATTTAAGAATGATGGAGGCCATTGTGTTCTTGGGGACCTTCAATGCTGCAGACATTTTTTGGTACCTTCCCCAGATCTGTGCCTCGACACAATCCTGTCTCGAAGCTCTACGGACAATTCCTTCGACCTCATGGCTTGGGTTTTCCTCTGACATGCACTGTCAACTGTTGGACCTTATGCACAGGTGTGTGCCTTTCCAAATCATGTCCAATCAATTGAATTGACCACAGGCGGACTCCAATCAAGTTGTAGAAACATCACAATGATGATCAATGGAAACAGGATGCACCTGAGCTCAATTTTGAGTCTCATAGCAAAGGGTCTGAATACTTATGTAAATAAGGTATTTCTGTTTTTCATTATTAATAATTTGCAAACATTTCTAAAAACCTGTTTTCGCTTTGTCCTTATGGGGTATTGTGTAGATTACCGGGATGGACCACGGTAATTATTTGCTAGGATAATAATTGCTTGTCAATAAATTAAATGAAATACAATGGCAATCCGGGTTATATGTTAAAATCCTATGTATGAACTGCCGACATTATTACGCATATTAATTGATAATGATGGAAAATAAGATATGCAAGATATTTGAATAGATATATATTTTTAAATACACTGCTCAAAAAAATAAAGGGAACACTTAAACAACACAATGTAACTCCAAGTCAATCACACTTCTGTGAAATCAAACTGTCCACTTAGGAAGCAACACTGATTGACAATACATTTCACATGCTGTTGTGCAAATGGCATAGACAACTGGTGGAAATTATAGGCAATTAGCAAGGCACCCCCAATAAAGGACTGGTTTTGCAGGTGGTGAACACAGACCACTTCTCAGTTCCTATGCTTCCTGGCTGATGTTTTGGTCACTTTTGAATGCTGGCGGTGCTTTCACTCTAGTGGTAGCATGAGACGGAGTCTACAACCCACACAAGTGGCTCAGGTAGTGCAGATCATCCAGGATGGCACATCAATGCGAGCTGTGGCAAGAAGGTTTGCTGTGTCTGTCAGCGTAGTGTCCAGAGCATGGAGGCGCTACCAGGAGACAGGCCAGTACATCAGGAGACGTGGAGGAGGCCGTGGGAGGGCAACAACCCAGCAGCAGGACTGCTACCTCCGCCTTTGTGCAAGGAGGAGCACTGCCAAAGCCCTGCAAAATGACCTCCAGCAGGCCACAAATGTTAATGTGAGACGCTGTGGAGAACGTTCTGCTGCCTGCAACATCCTCCAGCATGACCGGTTTGGCGGTGGGTCAGTCATGGTGTGGGGTGGCATTTCGTTGGGGGGCCGCACAGCCCTCCATGTGCTCGCCAGAGGTAGCCTGACTGCCATTAGGTACCGAGATGAGATCCTCAGACCCCTTGTGAGACCATATGCTGGTGTGGTTGGCCCTGGGTTCCTCCTAATGCAAGACAATGCTAGACCTCATGTGGCTGGAGTGTGTCAGCAGTTCCTGCAAGAGGAAGGCATTGGGGCGCTAGAGAGCGTGCTATGGAGTAGACGTGCATTGCTAGAGCTCCGCTCAATTTTGAAACAAATTAATATTTATCTTAACCTCTCACAACCTATAACTTCAAACAAATATGACAAAGGGAAAAGGCAACAAAAAAGGGGGCGCTAAACAAGATAATTGGAATGAGATAGACAACGAACCAATTTCAACGTCGCCGACCCACGAGGAGCTAGCTGAAGAGGCTAGCTTCCAAGAGTTCCCCACAGATCCTACTCAAAGTGACATACTGGCTGCCATAAACGCACTAAGCAAGAAGGTGGACACAAGGTTGGCTGATATCTCAAAGAGTATTGGGACTTTGGCCGAAACTGTGAAGGCAACTAAGGGAAGGGTGCACGAGGTTGAGCAGACGACAATCGATCACGAGGCCAGGCTACAGGACATAGAGAAACAGTGCGCAACGTTCAAAAATGACAACAAAACCCTGAAGGCCCGACTGGAAATGCTCGAGTCGCATTCAAGACGCCAGAACATCCGAATATGTGGGATCCAGGAGGACACGGAGAAAGGGAAACCCACTGAATTTGTCTCGGAGCTGATACCGGCATTGCTGGGGAGTGAACACTTCAAAACGGCCATCCTGATCGACCGCGCACACAGAGCACAGGCAACGAAGCCGGCCAAGGGCGGGCCACCAAGGCCATTCATTGTAAGGCTGCACTATCCCCACACCAGGGATCTCATCCTCAAGCTGGCTAGTCAAAAGTTCCCCCTTAACTACAACGGAGCCAGGGTGTCTTTCTACCCAGATCTTACCTTGGAGGTGAGGAACCAACGGAAAGAGTATGATGAGGTACGCAACAAATGCAGGGGCGGCCAACATCCGATATGGATTCCTCTTCCCAGCCCGGTTTAAGGTGACAGTCGAGGGATCAACACGTACGTTTGACAACGCAAAAGAGGCAGATCTGTTCTTGACAAGCAAGCTCCCCGGCTGAGGATACAGAACGGCTGTGCCAGCAGGCTAAATGGCCAAATACAGGCCAGGAATGTGTGTGAATTGAATTTCCGGCCTATGTCTTTTCGATCAGAAGATCAGAAATTGGGACTTATAGGATAGGTGAGATGTTGTGGCTAATATAGCATTGTTTGGCATGTCATGTTTTAGCGCCACTCACCCCCTAACATGAGAGTTAAGTTAAGTGTTATTTAATATTAGTTTATATGCGGAGCATCTATAGACGACGAGTTAGTTCAAGCTTTATGTCTAGACACCCTAACGTTTGTGTGTTAGCCAAGGAGTGCTTCGTTTGGGGAAGTCACTCAGTAAAGGGACGGGAGGGGGGTTGGGGTCTGTGTTTTATGTTCACGTTTATTAGTACAGGTGGCATGACAAGCTCCCGCACGGCGGGGACGTTTTCTTCTGGGTTTTGTATGACAGCAGCAATTTGCTTTAAAATAAGAAATGCCACATAGTGACCGAGCACAGAGTAGACCAGGTGGAATAAAGATAGTCAGCTGGAACTGTAATGGATTAGGGCATGTCGTGAAACGAGCTAAGGTTTTTTCTCATCTTAAATCACTGGGTGCTGACATAGTGCTTCTTCAAGAAACTCATATTAAACGCCCCGCGCAGGCCAAGCTACGAGTCGGCTGGATCGGTCAGATATACCAGTCTAACTTTGATGCAAAAGCGAGAGGGGTAGCAATCCTGATAAGGAAAAACATTCCTTTTGTTTACTCAACCTCGATTTCAGATCCTAATGGTCGGGTATATTATTGTGGCTGGTACACTGAATTCAAAACCAATAACCTTGGTCAATTTATATGGACCCAACTTCGATGATCCATTATTTTTTCAAAGGGTATTTAAGGCCATACCAAATATCTCGGATACAAGTGTTATTGTTGGAGGTGACTTTAACTGTACGTTAGACCCTCTTTTAGATAAACAGCTATCAAGGTCACTTCAACAATCAAATGCCAGTGTCTGTCTAAATACATTGATGACAAACCTTAACATTGTCGATATTTGGAGACTGACGCACCCAACAGACAGGGATTATTCTTTCTTCTCATCAGTTCATAAATCATATTCCAGAATTGACTATTTTTTGTTGGACTCCAAACTAATCTCAGCAGCTGAGTCGGTTACCTATCACCCCATTCTAATTACGGACCACTCTCCTCTGTCCATGGTGCTGAAACTCGACAATATGTCGACAGGTCGGCGACCGTGGCGCTTAGACGCATACCTGTTGAAAGATGAGGCTTTTTGTCAGTATTTGGAGGAGCAGATTGCCTTTTTCCTCAGTACTAACGACACGGGGGATGTTGACGACTCCACCCTTTGGGAATCTCTAAAGGCTGTGATTAGAGGTTACATTATTTCTTATACATCAGAGAGGAAGAAACGTGCCAATACTAGGCTGAGAGAAATTGAAAGAGAGTTAGGGGAACAGGAGAACGTTTTTAGGACAAATTCCTCGTATACAGTCCTTGAGAAGATCACAAAGTTAAAGTATGAATACAATACCATCCTTTCGAAACGGGTGGGCTCTTTACTTGCTAGAACGCAACAAAGTTATTTTGAACTGGGGGACAAACCACATAAATTATTAGCAAGACAGCTAAGGCATGTACAAGCATCTAGAGCTATTCACAAAATAAAAGACAAGAAGGGTAAAATAGTAACAGATCCGCAGGACATTAATAAATGCTTTGCACAGTTTTACTCAGAGCTATACCAATCAAAATGCGATGCTACTGATCCACAAACTATGGAACGCTTTCTCGCTGATTGTGAACTTCCTAAACTAGACAGGGGGCAGCTGCCGCACTCGATGCAGGGATAACCTTAGATGAAATTAACACAGCGATAGCACAATTTCCAAACAGCAAGGCCCCTGGGCCCGATGGATATGTAATAGAATTCTATAAGAAGTACTGCGCTAGTCTATCTCCACTTATGCTGCGAATGTTTCAACAATCCAAAGAAAATACCAAACTCCCACAAACACTGTATGAGGCTACAATAGCCCTGATCTTGAAAAAAGATAGAGATTCCATGGAGATGTCGTCAGTATCGCCCCGTGTCGTTACTCCCCATAGAAAACAAGGTGTTGACAAAGATATTGGCAAACCGATTGAAAAAAATATATTTCCGACATCATACACCCTGACCAGACAGGTTTTATCCCGGGCCGACATATATACTACAATTTGAGACGCCTTTTCAACGTAATGTATCATGATCATAAAGTTGAGGCAGTGGTAATAGCTCTTGATGCAGAGAAGGCGTTTGATCAGATTGAGTGGAAGTATATGATGTCGGTTCTGGAGCATTTCGGATTTGGAAAGGAATTTATTAATTGGATAAGAATTATTTATGCACACCCAATGGCGTCCGTGGTGACCAATCAGGAAATGTCGCAGTCATTCCGCCTGTTCAAGGGGTGCCGACAGGGGTGCCCTATTTCGCCTGCTCTCTTCGCTATAGCCATGGAACCCCTTGCTACGCGCATTCGGGCATGTGCCGATATAGCCTCTGTTAAAATAAAAGACACACAGCACAAAATTTCCATATATGCAGACGATGTTCTTTTGTTTTTGTCCAAGCCTAAAACGTCTATTCCACCATTACTTAACTTGATAAACACATTCGGCTCCTTCTCTGGCTACAAGATAAACTGGCAAAAAAGTGAGATGATGCCAATATCACGGCCTGTGGATATGCAATTTCTGCAATCTACCCCGTTTAGAACAGTGAGGGACAAGTTCACAAGCCTTGGCATTGTAGTGACAAGAGACCTTGACCAGCTATTGAAAGTGAATTGGGACATGAAAATATATCAGCTTAAACAAAATATAGATTTCTGGAAAACTCTGCCTATTTCCTTGGTTGGTCGTATAAACGCTATTAAAATGGTTGTCCTACCCAGGTTTCTTTACCTCTTCCAATGTCTACCCAATTTCATACCACAAAGCTATTTTAAGAAACTGGATTCAATAGTAACTCCATTTTTATGGGATAACAAGGCAGCCAGAATTGCAAAGAAGCATTTATGCAAGTGCAAGTGGAGGGGGGCTTTGGCCTTCCTCACTTCAAACTGTATTATTGGGCTGCTAATCTGAACATTGTGTCTTTCTGGAGGGAAAGTTTACCTGAGATGAGACGGAAGGATATGCCTTCATGGCTTTTGATTGAGCAGGCCTCCTGTCAACGTTCCTCACTCCCTGCACTTGTTAATAGCCCATCATATGTGAAAAAAGCCACTTATGACTCCAATCCAGTCATTTGTCATACTCTTAGGATCTGGAAACAGATTAGGGATTTTCTTAACATACCCACTGTGTACATAGACAGCCCGATTAGCCGGAATCATGCTTTCCACCCTGCAATGGATGATGTGGTGTTTTCACAGTGGAGGGAGAAGGGGCTCACAACAATTGGTAATCTATACATAGATGGTCAGTTAGCTTCATTTCAACAACTACAGGCAAAGTTCAACATGCCAACAACACATTTTTTTCAGATACCTCCAAATCAGGAATTTCTTAAGGACACACATCCCACAGTATGGCATGAAGCCAAATAGTCCTACATTAGATAGCTTGATCCTTGTCAAACCCCATTCAAAAGGGTCGGTCTCCAGACTGTATGATGTGCTACAGGCCCACATAGAGGTATCCACAGACACCATTAAAAGGGCTTGGGAACAAGAACTTGGTTCAGAAATCTCAAATGAGGACTGGATAGAAGCTCTCAGGAATATAAACCACAGTTCAGTGAATGCCAGACACAACCTTGTACAGTTTAAGGTGATACACAGGTTACACTACTCAAAAGTAAAACTGCATAAAATATTCCCGGACAACTCACCACTGTGTGAGAGGTGCAAGCAGGAGGAGGGGACGTTGTCCCACTTATTCTGGACATGCCCTAAATTACAGGCTTACTGGGCTCTCATTTTTGATTACTTATCTAAGGCCTTTGATAGAGTTCTAGCCCCAGACCCATTGATCGCTCTGTTTGGTACAGTTGATGGGAATAACCAGGAGGGGAAAGCTGTCTCTCTTTGTACTCTATTAGCCAAAAGGCTCATATTGCAATTTTGGAAATTGGAGACTGTACCTACCTTTGAAATGTGGTTACGGGATTTAGGGAATGTAATCCATATGGAAAAGATTCGATACAACACCTCCAATAGAAGTCCATTGTTTTACAAAATATGGCAGCCGATACTGGATAAATGGTCTAGTCCCGCTTCATAACTGGGCTGACGATCTGCTGCTACTCTGTGCTGTACTCCACTCAATATTTATTTTTGGCTGAACTACACTGCTTGTAATGACTATATGCTGTCTTCTTATACACGTACCACCTAATAGGATTTTGTTTTATTTTGTGTATGTGTGAGTTAACTTTTGTTTTGTCCTCTAAACTGGCCATCCCATCCAACAGTACAATGAATGTCATTGTTTGTATTGCTGTCTCTTTTACTTTATTTTTATTGGAAAATAATAAACATATTATAAAAAAAAAAAAAGAGGAAGGCATTGATGCTATG